>NC_140594.1:943139714-945539714 GCF_964204655.1 Triturus cristatus | reverse complement strand
TCAAGTCCTCACTCGCCTCAACCCTGTGCAGTTACATTATTACGATTTAACACAACATCCTCGTAACAAACGTTTCCTCTTATGAAAGTAGCTAATCCACCCTGTGCCCCCCCCTGTAACCATTTCGTCCTTCCTTCATCAAATCTTTGCCTCTTTCATCCAACAGTTTCCCCTGCGTTTCCCTTCGCACTGACTGCCTGTCCTGTAACCGACTACTCAACCCTCTCCTGTTTTCGGGACCCTTCATTCCACTATCCTATCCTCTCCTCTGTTCTTGTCTATGCTCATACTCTTAGATCGTTCTGCCTCTCCTTTGATATTGCTGGTCACCCCACACTTTTCTCAATGAGCGCACAGGGCATTAGCTGGGTACCAGCCCTTATGCTCCTCAATAAGCAGCAGCAATCGTTGCAGTTTCACCAAGGTGAGTTTAGTAAAAGTTTATTTTACTACTTTCGATAACTGGTGCCTTTCGCAAACAGAAAAGGTAATGACAATGTATGGCACATTACAAGATGGCATGTTTTAATACTAGGGCTTCTGATTATATGCATAACGTTTGATCTAGCAGACATGATTGAACATATGGTGAGACCCTTAAATGAAGGCTTAGGGCTCAAATCACAAAGGTACTAATATGCAATAAAGTTACGTGTCTCTTCACTCATGGCAGAATCTCCGCACTGCACTCACTGCAGTGCGCTGGACAGAGAGGCTGCCCATAGTGCAGAGACTCCACACTTGTACCTTTACTGCACGTAAGTCCCTTTGCAAATCAGACCCTTAACCTCTACTTCTTTGTGATTTTTCTAATAAAGAGAGGGAAGCATTTATAGTAAAAATGGAAAACTCGTGTCTCTATTTACAATGCAGTTATTGGTGGTTTTTAACTTTCAAGAAAATAACACATTTGTTCTTAAACGACATCCATACCTTAAATCACACATTTTATGATTTTGACAATTGGAATTTCATGTCATACCCTTCACTTGTGCCCATTCCCGACTTCTTATACCCTTGTTATCTAGCAGTGCTTTCAACACCACAGGCCATCAAATTCTGGACGAAACGGCCCTAAACGGTTTCGCCCATACCTCTATAATCACACTCAAATGCTAACAAGCATTGGCATAGCCAATAGGTCTCGCCTTTGGGACCGTTTAAGTGTTTAGTTATCCAGCACAATATCCTTGGTGCAGTAACATTAACTGTTGCATGGCTAAACGCTTATAAGGTCCCAAAGGCGAGACCTATTGGCTATGCCAATGCTTGTTTTTATATGTCACTTGAAAGCAAAAATTACAATATACAAGATGTCCTGAGTTTTACACCAAACATTACTTCATTGGGTGAAGTGCAACCTATGCCATATGCATACTCCATCCATGTATTGCACACAGCTGGCGGAGGCAGGGAATAATGTTATCTGATTATCACAATATACTTAAGAGTGAAAATTACTCAGTATAATGATGAACAGTTCTTTGACTGGCCCTGTTGCGAAGAGCCAGGTTGTTGAGCACTGCTACTCTAAACTGCCCTGGTGCTCTGCTCATGTGTAATCTTCTATAGGCCACAAGTCACAACTCACCCAATGAAGCACTAAAAGTGGCCACGCCATCTAGACAGAAGAAGATACCCAGCAGGTGAACTTTACAACATGAAACCAGAAAACTTGGAACCAATCACGGCTCCTCTCTTCAACAAACAGTGAGATCCTGACCTCGGTAGTAACCAGATAAGGCTGCTAGTAGATGACTACAATCACAAGAAATACCAATGGGGCCTATAGAGCTGTTCAAAGCAGTCAGCAGACTGAAAAATCATAAGTTGTAACTGCATATCTGGCTCACATCTCATCATTCACCACACTCCTCCACGGTGTGTCCCATAACATGATAACACATATTATGTTATTATTATCAGATAGGTAAGCAATTGGTGTTCATCAGACAAGCCTTGGAAAAACTTTCCACATAAGATCACAAACCAAGGAAAATATTTTCAACCACACAGCCTACATGGCACAGCGTGCTGCCCATGTAGGTAAGTGCTTCAGGGCCACACATTGGGTTAGTATGTGCTAATAATGCTGCAACCCAATGCTTTCCCTTTCTTTGTTATCACACATGACAGCACCTTGAAATGCATAAGATGAGTGTGCACTGTACAACATCTATGAGGCCATGCATAGCCACCCTGCGTGGCCTTGAATGGCCTCATAGATATGGAGGCAAGGCAGCACAAATTGATGTGTTGTGTTACTCTGCCCCAGGGAGGTGGTCCATGAGTGGAGCATGGGTTTAACCACGCATCCACCCATAGATTTTGTCACATTCTCAGAGTCACTATTAGTGGTGGACCAGGGAATGCGTCAAAATGCTACGCCACCACAGTTGAGGCGTAACATGAAGAAATACCTTTATTGCTCCTCTTTTTTTCTCTTTTTAATATGTGCTACATTCTGTAGCACACATAGAAAGAGGAAAATGGCTCAGAGGATTTTTTGTGTGTCTGAATATTTTCTGCATAAACTCCAAACGTGCACAGTTGAGGTCCATCTTGTTTTGGATATGTATTTGCTGAATTAAAAAGCTGGAATGGTACTGAAGCACCTTTTGTGATAATATCCGTAGATCACAGGTGTGAGAAGTTGGCCTGGTATATGCTGTCCACTAGTTATAGTGGGCACCTTGCGCCAGTCCAAACGACCCTTATTGATGATTAGGTGAAAGACAACCTTTATTGAAAGCTATCCTAGTGGTAGCTATGAAGAGCAGTATTCAGGTTAAGTCTCGAAGGAATGTAAAGCAGCTTGGTTTACCAGATTATAACCTCCTGAATGACCTAATGAAAGGAGAATCACACACTATCTACTAACCTCTTTATGAGATTAGAGAACAAGGCACACAATATTAATACACTAGAATGACAGTAAATAGCACAATACACAGTGGGCCCCAGGAGGAAACCAAACCATTTATTAAGAAAGTGGTATAACAACCACGACTTGACTAGACAGAGTGCCTAGAGTACGTAGAATTGCTGGGACTTCAAGGAACCACCCAAGGTAGTCCCGTGGGGACGCGTGCAGTGTGAGAACACAGCAGTGAGCTCCGTACAATCCTATGGGAAAGTCGCGGTTGGAATTTTAAAGATTAAGGACACTTAGGAGAGGACTTTGAGCAAACCCTTTCAAACTTAGAGGGTTCTAAGGCCAGCACCCATGTGAGCACCGGAGTACTCATGTTACCTAACCCGGGGAAGCCGGGTGCATAGGTGTCAAATGGTGTCGGGAATCTTCGTTGTTTTCAATGGCGTGATGCTGCAATGTGTTGCTTCCGGGAAGATGAGAAGTGTCCGTGTGATCCAATCCTGGATCAGAGCTGAGAAGAACCTGAAAGCAGAGGGGACAGAGTCTGGGTCCCTTCAGGGTGACCAGGGGCACGATAGACCAATGCCCACCAATGGGTGTTTCAGGTGAGATGAGGTGAAGCTTGACTCTGCAGCCACGGGGAAAAGGAGATGTCAATGATCACCAAAGTCCGTAGGCGAGCTGTCCCACGAAGGATGTCCAGTGCTGGGGGGTCAGTGTCCGGATTGGAGACCAACAAGCCTTGGCAACTGCAACCCATGCGGTCAGAGAAAAGATGCTTTGGTGTGGACCAGCAAGGTCCTGGGGACTCCCCAAGTGATGGAGAGTCAGGGCAGGTCTAGAGCAACCAGGGAAGCCCACTGAAAGTTAAAGTTCCCTTCTCAGGGACCCACAGGTCAACGGACCAGGGATCGTGAAGGGTTCTCAAGAGAAATCACAAAATACCAGCCCACGGAACACTTGTGGAGTGTAGGCTGGTAATCTTCAGTGGAATCACTGCTCAGGGTCTGTACTACAAGTAGCCCAAAGCACAGCCTCAGGGATTGCCAAAAAGCATAAGCTGCTGCAAATGTGCACTGTGTCCAGGGGTACGGGTTGCACGGTCCCCACGAGGGCTGCGGGTCTCAGGTTTGCTGAGAGCACTGGTCGGCCTCAAGGAAGCTTGCTAGCCTACCTCCTGTGTTGCAAAATCTTTGGAGTCCTGCAGGAGCTGCGTAAATGCAAACCGGTCAGATGCGTTTCAGGTGCCTGCCTTGCAGGGACATAACTTGTTTACTCCAAGGGAGATTCTTTGGTCATCCAACGTAGTGTAGATAGTTGAAGTACTTGGTTTCTGTTGCAGAGTTTTGTCCAGTTAAATCTAAAGTCCTGTATCTAGGGGTTCCTACTTTATACCCAAGGAAGGGGTGGGACAAACTCTGAAGACCCACCTATGGGAGGGTCAGGACAGAGGGGTGGCTACACCCATGTCCTTTGTCCAGTTTCGAACCAGAGCAGGGGCTGATAGCCGCTGCAACCGGTTTGAGCTGGACTATGCACAGGGACACCAAATGTGCCCCCAGTGCAGACATCAAAGCACTCTCAGAGTGCAACCACCCAGCCCCAATACACTAAAGCCTTTCTGGGAGGTGGTCACACCTCCCTGTGACAGGAAACCTATTGTCCAGCCTTCCCCTGCCGGAGTTTCGTCCAGCAGCAGGAGGGCAGACTCGTGTCTGTGGCTGGCAGCATCCATTTTGTGATGCCAGGGTCTGTGAAGTTGGTACCGGGGTACCAGTGCTTTCATATTTCTCCCTCTAGTAGGGTGGAATCATACCTCCCACACCAGTTACTGGTGTAGTGGTATGATTCCAAGGTGGTTGACACCAAACACGACAGGTAGTATTTACCGCAAGGTTATAATGCACTTAAGTATATATGGTTGGCTGCATCACAAACAACCCCAGAATATAGGTTCCAAAAGCTTCAGAGGGGCTCTGCTCATGCATGGGCACCCTCTCACATAAAACCCAGCACCCTGCCTTCAGGATTGATAAGGCCTGCCATAGGGACTGATAAGGGTACCCCAGAATCCAATCTGGAGGGTACCTAAAGTACATGAACAACCAATTTAGGGAGAAAGCAGATAGACTGGGGTCCTGGTTAGCAGGATCTCAGTCAAACTAATTAGAAAACCAGCAAGACACCAGGCAAAAAGTGGGAGTAACCATGCAGTCAGATTCCACCTTCCTACAACAGGTGCTTAAAATCTCTTGGGTCAAATATATCAAGAATCTTTAATAGATATTGCACTGAGTGGATATTCGTCTAACATTCCATATATCTCTTCAGTCACTTATGTTAGAGATTTTGGCAATATCAGATGGAGAAGCACAGTTCTCAGTATTTGGACAAAATATCGGAAACAAGTATCGTGCAACAGAATATCATGTCAAAAATATCAAGGACAAGAATATTGTGTATGTCATTTTCTATGGGTAAGTAAAGTTTTACTATATACAACTCAACATATATGTACCTTGATGGTATATATATATATATATATATATATATATATATCTTCAAGGTACGTCAATCTGGAGTTAAGAATAGTAAATGTATACTTACCTATTTGCACTTACCTTCTGGATAGTCTTGTCCTCAATATTTTTTACACATTTTTTTGCCCACACGATATTTGTGTTTCTGATATTCGGTCACTGATCCCAGTTATCAATAACCCTGCTTAGTATGGCCAATTCTTTTCTAGCATTAAAGTTTGAATTCAAGTTTGATTACATTAATCTTGTTTCAACCAGGACCCTGTACATATCATTCAGATTGGGGGTCCTTCCACTAGCTCCCTTTACTAATAAGTGGAAGGCTTCCGTATTGGAAAACAATCTGTGACCTGCCTTGACTCACCCTGAAGAATCTGAGGAACATTTCCTCTTCTTTTGCACAGCTTATTCACACCCAAGAGGCAGATGGGTCACACTGATGATTCACTCTTCGGGAATCAAGCACTACCAAACATCATTGAGAATCTGTAAAGCAGATACTGGTGTCCTTGTGGAATATGCAGTTTTGATGTTTGTGCAATCAGCTGGGTACCTAAGATATTTTGAGATTAGGTGCATCGCAATAGAATTCACAATTTAAAATATTGTATGTTAATGATGAATTGATAGGTACTAGTTTTAATTTATTTTATGTTAAGCATTTTTTTTTACCTTAAAATGTACATTGTGTTGTTTATGCTTGTGATTTGTTGATGGGTGTTTTTATCCGATGAGACCATTAAATAAAGAATAAAACTGGCACCTCGTATACAATCATTCTGGTTGCTGTGACTCGCTGTGTTACAGCGCCTCAGCTCCAGTCATTCAGTTTGAGCTGCTTTGTTGGCCAGGTGAGCAGAGGACTAAACAGGAATTTAACACCCCCCCACACACACACACACACCTCTAAAAAGGCAAAGCAGGTACGGGTTCAAAGTCAATTCACCTAAGCTACCCCGACTCCCCAAACATTTCTACCTCTTGAAACCAGTTTAATTATGAGCAACAGCTTTAGCAACTGATTCTGCCCAACACCCTGCACCAATGAATTGTGATCTCCATCACTGATGATATCATCTTTCACTGCAAACATGACTTGTATACAGCTACTGATTCAAAGGCAGTTTCAATAATAATTTTAGATTACTATTTTGCTGCTTGAAAAGTGGAACCCATTATACTCATAATTATCATTGGGGCTGTTTTTGATGAATAACAACTGTTGCACCACTGATTCAATTTTCATATTCTTTGCCCCTCGTTTTATTTTTAAATCAAATTTTAGCTGCACCTGGATTGGGGTTTAAGGCTCTACGTGGCATATTTACAAGGGCTTTATCTCCGGTTTTTTGGCTTAAAAAGCCAAAAAAGCTGAGATAAAACTATCGCCCTATTTACAAGAGGGTGCAAACATGCATAATCGCATTTTAGCACCCTTTTTCCCAGCGCCTCCCTTTGCATCTCTAATGAGATGCAAAGTGGGCATCACTGGGCATACCTCGGATGGACTACCTTGCAAATAACGCTGATGTTCACAGGATTTTAGCAGACGTTAGATTTTGGCGAAAACGGCCATTTCGCCAAAATCTAACGTTTGCTAAAATCCTGACTTACCTATGTTTGACATAGGGGGTGGATTATGCAGATACGACCACAGGGTCGTATCAGCAAGGTTATCACCATTTTGCAAGGAACATCGCTGGAAAACGAGCGATGTTTCCTGCAAAACGGCGATAACCTCGCTATCTCTGGAATTTTTATCGCCCTGGAGACACGCCTTGTTAATAACGCACTACCAGGGCGTTAAATTCCAGAGATAGTCTGCGATAAGAAATGTATCCCTAAGCACGGCCAGCGATAATTATCGCTGGCCGTTGATAATATGCCCCTACATTATTTGCCTGCTCTTGTGCTTTCACTTTTATTTTTTTAAATGATGACCACATATTCTTTTCCCTTGTGTGTTACAGTCATTTAAAAAAAAGGTTAGCCAAGGTTATCTCACAGGAAAATGTGTTCATGTTTGTTCGTAGACCTGATGATTGAGCTGGGGTATAGTTCACATCATGACTCAGTCTTCTTTCCCACGTAGCCATGCAAGCCGATTTCCAGCAGTATTTGTTACCAATGGAAAGTGTATTTTGCCCTGCTATTTTGCCTTATGTCAATAATTGGAAGGTATATTTTTCATTGAATGTCAGTCGTTACTTTGCATACAGTTAGTACATCTGGAGTAGCTTTACATCACAGTCCTACACATTGTGATAGCTTGGACTGCCAGTGTTTTCTTCCATGGGGAGTATTTTTATAATATTTGATGGGATCAATATCCCCAACAAATATGTAATAATTTAAAATGTATAATTTTATTTATTTGTAATAAATGAACTCATTTTTAATGTAAAAGTAAGTAATATATATTAAACATTTATATTATTATTACTTTTAATTATATTTAATTGCATTTTTCTTATTGTAATGTATTTTGGACTACTTTTCCCTGACCCTTAAAAACATCTTACTACCCATATTCACTACTCTAAAAACCCTTTACTACCCTATACACTACCCATTTCTGAACCCTAAAAACCGCACCCCTATAGCCTGCCCATCCCTCAATTCTGAAAAAAAATTAATACACCTAAACACTTACTATGAGAAGCTGGCTTAGTATATGGTGCACACTTATGTAAGTGGGCACCCTTAGTAATCCAGACAACCTTTATGGTGATTTAGTGGTCTTAGATAACATTAGAAAGCACTCTTAGTAGTAGCTGTGGAGAGCAGCCTTCAGGCTTAGTCCAAAAGGAGTGTAAAGCAGCTTGATTTACCAGAACATAATCTTATTGGTATAGATTAAGTGAAAAGGAACCATTCAGTGTATTTATAAAAATATGTATTTATTATAAGACACTCACTAACACAATGCACACAATACTTTGTGAATAAAACAGGTAAGTAGCACGGATACAGAGTGGTCACCAGGGGGAGACCAAACCATATACTCAAATAGTGGTATGCGAACCACGACTCAAGTCAAGACTATACCCAGAAGACGTAGAAGTGCCGGAGACTCAAGGAACCACCCGAGGTAAGTAACCAGGAACCCCACAGAGACCGTGTGCAAAGTGGAAGCATGACCACGGGCTCAATACAAGTCAATTGGTAAGTCGCAGTTGCAATTTCAAAGAAGAAGGACCCTCCCCAGTGGACAAAGAAACCCTGTGGAAGACAGAAAGTTGGAGTGCCACCCCACTCTTGGACACCCTAGGAACCAGGATACCTACACCAGTGAAGCCGGGCGCAAAGGTGTGAAGTGGTGTCGGAAACCGCCGTCGAACTCAATGGAGGACTTCAGGAAGATGCCGCTGCTGGAGAAGTTGAAAGTGTCCAGTGGAACCCAAAGGTGGATTGAAGAAGAGAAGTACCTGCAAGCAGAGGGTACAGAGTCTATGCCACTCAGGAGTGACCAATAGGCACGGAAGACAAATGCCCACTGATGTCGGGTGTGGAAGGAGAGTTGATGGTGACCTTGGAGCTGCAGCTGTGCAGAACAGGAGACTCTGTGGAAGACCAGGAGCTGTTCATGAGCTGTCCCACGTCGGATGTCAAGAGTTAAGGGGTCGGGGTTCGTCAGGAGCACAAACAAGCCTTGGCAACTGCATCCAACATGGAAAGCGAAAAATGTGCAATGTTGGAACCCGCAAAGTCCAGGTGACTCACCATAAGCAGGGGAGTGAGAGCAGGCCCCGAGTGAGCAATCCCGGGACTCCACTGAATTCAAAGAAGACCCTCAAGAGGACCCACAGGCCGGAAGCAGTGGAGTTGCAAGAGGACCTTGAGCAGCTCACCAATGATGCAGGACCACGGTGCAAGTGATGCAGTGAGGATGAAGATCTTGATCACAGGAGATGCTTGAGGTTGGGGCTACATGGAGCCATAAGATCTCGGAGGAAGGAAGCCAACAAGCTTATGCAATGGAAAGTCGACACTTTGTACAGGGGTTTGGTTCCTGTGGCTCTGACAATGGACACTGGCCTCCAACTTCATGTGAGGATAGGGCAGGCCTCGAGGGATGTGAAGAACCACCACCTGTGTTGCAGAGCCTTTCGGAGTCCGTGGGAGCCCAGGATCAGCAGGCTGGTCAGCTTCGTTGTGGTGCCTGCAGATGCAGGGAAGTGATTCCTTCACTTTAAGGGAGATTCCTTCAGGTGTCTTGCATGTCCACAGGCCTTTGGTAGGTTACTGTATGGAGCACAGGCACAGATGTTGCAGCAGACTTCCCAGTTGCCGTCTCAGAGCCCAGAGCAAGGTCCAGCGAAGTCCAGAATGCCGATACGGTCGAAGAAGAAGTGGTGTCTTGATATGAATCTTGTCCTATGATGAATCTAGAGATCCACCTACAGGTAAGCCCTTAAGTACCCTAAGAAAAGGGTTGGGACGATTCAGGGTTCCCTCCCAGGGGGGGGGTCAGAGAGTGGGG
Source organism: Triturus cristatus (assembly GCF_964204655.1). Classification (NCBI taxonomy): domain Eukaryota; kingdom Metazoa; phylum Chordata; class Amphibia; order Caudata; family Salamandridae; genus Triturus; species Triturus cristatus. The sequence goes on along the minus strand of NC_140594.1, from coordinate 945,529,816 downwards.
AGGATACTCCCATGTCCTTTGTCCCGTTTTGCACCAGAGCAGGCGCCAACGGCTCCCTTAGCTGGGTTGAACTGTTGAACCAATGTTCCTCTGAAGCAGACTGAGTGGCGCTGGCAAGCACTCCCACCCGGCCCCATTATACTAAACCCTGTCTAGGAGGTGGCCACACCTCCTGTGACAGGATACCAATTGTTCTGCCATCCCCTGCTCCAGCTTAGCTCAGCAGCAGGAGGGCAGAATCGTGTCTATGGTCTGCAACAGCCATGTTGTGCTGTCCGGCTCTAGAAGACTGGTACCTGGAGCACTGAGGGCTTCCCAGAGGAGCTTTACAGTACATGGAATCATACCTCACACACCGTTTACGGTGTGGGGGATGATTCCAACATGTTTGACACCAAATATGACAGGGTTCATTACATCCAGTTTAGATATGGTCATCAAGTAATGATGCATGGCCACTTTATGTATCATAATGGCTGATGCACTTACAACCCAAGAGAATGGACTCCGAAGGTTGTCTCACCCTGCTTTTCCCTACCTTGTGGCGTTCCTCAGGGATCTTCCCATAGCCCAACACTTTTCAATTTCTGTCATCCCCCGGCTAAACTGATAAAAAAGCTATGGCTTTGCACTAGTATCATTTACAGACGACACTCAGATAATTGTCGCGGTGAGCAGGTCATCCAGCTCCACAGCCACCAGATTTCATGACTGTATGAGTCAATCAATCAATCAATCAAGACATTTGTAAAGCGTGCTACTCACCCGGAGGGTCTCAAGGCGCTAGGGGGAGGGGGTCCGCTACTGCTCGAACAGCCAGGTCTTGAGTTGCTTCCTGAAGGAGAGGTGGTTTTGGGTCAGACGGAGGTGGATGGGGAGGGAGTTCCAAGTCTTGGCTGCCAGGTAGGAGAAGGATCTTCCTCCCATGGTGGCTCTTCGGATGCGTGGAACGGCGGCGAGGGCGTGGCTGGTCTTTCAGAAGTGGCTGGGTTTTTGTGCTTTAAACATTTCTGTGTGTCTCTGCCTGGTTGTGGATTGACTGGCTGGATTTGAAAGCTGACCTGCATCTGGAGTGTAGGGGGAGGAGATGCCCCTAGAGGTGAAGAGGCCTGGGCTGGTACTATAAAACAATTGTCCCATCATCCAGACCCTCACTAATCAAAGTAATTAGAGTTCAACATTGAGGCATTGCTTACCTACAAAGTTGTTCAGTTGAGGCAATTCTGCAGAGCTTTGTGGTGTCCCATGAAAAGTCGCGCTAAGAAGGAGGATCTGCGGGTGGCCTTGAGGGCCTGGTGGGAAGCCAAAGGGACTCAGGAGGCGAGTGATGTTGAGGTGGATGGAGATGACCCAGTGAACCCGTGTTAGGGTGCGAGCTCTTTGATTCCCAGGAGCTGGCACAAGAGCCAGACCCCTGGTCATGGGTCCAAGAGCCTGATAGGGCCCTAGAGAGGGAAGAGAGGCGAAGTAGAACTGGTAGGTCCCAGAGTAGTGGGTGGGGCCATACGGGCTAGCGCCCTGTCTCAAAGGAGAGGCAGGGATTGTGCGCTGTGTCCCCAGGGGTTTACCATCCCAACCCAGGGACTGGGGGGTTCCTTAGAGGAGCACCCAGTGGGAGGCCTAGCGCCTACTTGCCCAGTGTGCGAGGAAGAACACAGAGAATCAGGAGTGTGTGAAGCGTCTGTCATCAGAGCTCCCGCGGTCCTCAAGTTTGTGGGAGCAATTCCTAAATGGCAGGCACATAAATCTAAATGGAGGGTTAAGGGAGGACGGTGTCTCCCCGTAGGAAGACCCGTGGGACCGTGTCCAGCCAGTAGGGCTGGTTCCCCTAGGAGTGACAGGGTCCACCCACAGCTAACCTGAACGACAGGATAACTGGGAACAGTGTTGTTAAATGGTAGCGGCAGTTTCAGTCGATAATCTTTCAAGTATTTGCCCGGCGGTAATCGCCTCTCATACCACTCGATGATTTACCAATAAAAGAGGCAGGCGCCGGAGACTGGAAGGCAGGAAACAAAGTTTTATTCCGTCGGAGCAGAACACATCAGATCAGACAGCAAGGTATCGTCACGAGGTGCTCTAACTGCATCTCTGAGACCTGGTCTCTTATATACTGGTTTATTGCTTTATTACAAATAGTACATTCTTGAGATTCCCTTGATGCCTGAAAGAACATCCCCTGAAGCCCCGGCTCAGATCCGATCCCACACATAGATACAGTAGAAGTTCCCACCCTACCCGCAGTGGGAGATGGCTATCGCGCAGCAGGGAATTCCGCTAATTCCCGGGGGTGTGTGCAACTGGCCGGGTCTCAGGGGGTAGGGGCTTTGATCTACTGTAATCCCTTTGATGTGGGGTGTTTCCCTTACAGTAGGGGCAGTAAACTGCATCCGCAGGGCTAGGTGATGGCCTGGGACCAGTTCAGACAATGGGGCGCAGAGGAAGGGGGTTATCAAAGGAGAGGCATGACCATGTATGGGTTGTCGGTTGGGAGTGGTTCCGTAGCAGGGTCGCGCAGAAGGAGAGGGTTTATGGCCTGTATGAGAGAGCGGGGGTGGCCGGCGCGCGGGGGATGCTTGCAGCGCCAGGGGAAAGCGCTGGCGGTCGAGAGTGAGCGGGGAGAGAGTGGGGTGCCTAAAATGGCGGCCGTGCATTCGTTGTGCGTGGCGCTGGGGAGAGGCAAGATGGCGCAGATGATGTTCAGTTTGCACGCTAAATTTCCACAGTCCTCCCTTTTAACATATCTCGCCAGCTTGCCTAGTTTGGATCTATCCCCATAATACCCCGCACCTCCACCTCGTTCAGAGCTCTCATCCGCTCAGTTTCAAAGTCCAAAGTCTTAGGGCAGATGCGGTTCATAAAAAGCGAACATAAAGGTGGCAGACACTGAATCCCCAAGCAACATCCACATAGTATCACAATTGGTATCAGGATAAATGAAAACAGCCTCCATCCCCAACCTTTAATAGTGTCCCAAAACCAACTCCCCAGCGACCATTCTTCTTGTTCTTGATGGACCTCTGCGGACAGTCTGTGGAGGTGTTCAATTGCTTTGTAGACTGAGGGTGAGTTATCCGGTACGTAGGTACAACAGCTGGACCCAATGATGCGGCATGCTCCTCCACGATCTGCCAGAACCACGTCTAGAACAAGGCGGTTCTGGAGAGCCACCAGGCGGACGGCCTGAAGCTCAGCGGTGTTGTTGGCGAGGGCGCCAGCTGTAATGTTCATTGCCGTTTCGACTGCCTGGGTTAAGTGGCGGATGGCACGGCTGTTTGCCATTGGACCCCAGAGTGGAACAAGGCCTTTGACTGCGTCCATGAACTGTGCTCCGGTGGAGTCGGCCTGTACAATGTCTTTGGCCCGTTTCTGTCGGTGATGGTTTGCTGGAGCCACATACGTCGGAGGAAGGACAAAGGCGATGTAGCAGGTGCCTCCCCAACCTTTCGGAAGCCAGGTGTAGGCCTTAGTACCACAGATGAAGTACATATTCGGGGAGGCAACAAAGGAGGGTGGGTCAACTGAGTCCAATGTTCGGGTGATGAGGCAGGAGCTGTGGCCCACCAGCTGTGCCCCCAGGCCTTCGAGGCATACAGACCCAGTGATGTTGATGACGGACAGGGCCACTGTTAGGGTGGCGGCCGTCCGTTTCCGGAGGTAAGAGAAGGTGGGTCTGGCTGGATTGTTGAACACTTGCATTTCAACTCGTTCTTTGGCAGGGATGTCCATGTGAAAGGAAGTGTTCGATCTCAGAGGGCAGAAGAGGGCAGAGGTTCTTCCAGTTTTGTTCAGCCAGAACCCATGGTAGAAGTGTGACATGGTTCTGCCGGAAGTGGCATTGTCCTTGTAGCTTTCTTGCAGGAGGATTAGCCAGGCGAGGCAGGAGCCATGGACAGAAAAAGGTGAAGGGATGAAAGGGATAGAGTGTCCAGTGGCATGTGGTAGCAGTCCACAGATCCAGCAATTAGTGGCGTTGGTAGCAAGATTGTGTTGGTGGAGCAACTGTACAAAAGAGTTATTCCAGAACTCCTTACGCCTTTCTCGGAGTTGGGGTGAAAGCGAGATCAGATGATGTTCTTTCGTGGTGGTAGGTTGAACGGTGGCCAGTAATGTCTTATGAGCGGGTGTGCTCTCCTCATGATCCAGAAGGTGACCATGAGGAGAAGGCAAAAGAGAAGGGTAATGAAAAGTGCAATAGTCTTTAAGCTGTGCATTCGGTCAGTCTTTGGGTTTCTGTAGTGGATCTTCGGACGTCCCATTGCTTCCATCATCTTCATGTTGGGTGCTTCCATCACCTTCAAGAGACTCGGTAGCGGGCAGAACCACAGACTTTGTTTGGTTTCTCTTCTGGTGGCCTTCGAGGTGACTAGGCTACTGCTTTGAGATTTCCACCTAGCTTGTGGTCTGCTTAGCTGAAGTTCTCTCCTTTCGTCGCAAGTTATACCCTTCTTTGGATGGCACAGTGGGATCAGGATATCTCACTAACTCGAGTGTCTCTGTATCTGGGCAGTGGCTCAGGGGTGGTCGGTCTTTGTCCAGAAGTTCCTCTTGGGCGGTGATGTTGTCCGTGGTTGTCAGGGTCGGTGATACCATCTTGCAGTGGCGTGCATGCAGCCAATTGCGTTTCCCCTCCACTCGAAGAGCTGTTCGGGTGGTGATCAGGACTTGCAGGGGACCCGTCCACCGGGGCTCCAGACTCTTGGTGCGCTGGAAGTTACGCACTAGAACGAAGTCGCCGGGTTGGATGTCGTGTCCCGGGCCCCTGGAAACATCGGGAATGGCGTGCAGCACCTGCTGATGGATAACAGACAACGTCTTAGTTAGGTTATACAAATAGTCAGACATGAGGACGTCCGGGACGTCGTGGATGGACGATGGTTTTGGTGCAGTCCAAAGGTTCATGGGCCGCCCGAAGACGACCTCGTAGGGGGTTAAGTGGTGTTTGGTGGGGGTGGAACGCATTGATAGCAATGCTAGTGGGAGAGCGTCTGGCCATCTTAGCCCTGTGGTGGCGACTATTTTTGCTATCTTAAGCTTCAATGTGGCATTGTGTCGCTCAACCAAGCCTGCAGATTGGGGATGGAAGACCGCGTGGAACTTCTGTTTTACACCCAACCCTTTTAAGATGAGTTGGATAACTTCGGCTACGAAGTGGGGGCCATTGTCGCTCCACAAAATTCGACAAAGGCCGTATCGGGGGAAGAATTCCTTCAGTAGTACTTTTGCGGTAGTCATAGCGGTGTTGTCGTGGGTTGGGTAGGCTTCCACCCACTTGCTGAAGGCACACACAACGACAAGCACATACTTTAAACCTTGGCACCTTTCTAGCTGGACGTAGTCCATTTGTAGGACCTCAAAGGGGTGATTGGGGACCCCAAACCCTCCCCGGGGTACAGCAGTTCCTTTCCCAGGGTTGTGTTGGAGGCATACTAGGCATTGTTGGACCAGTCGTTTGGCTGAGTCTGGTATTCTGTCGTTGTGCCAGACTTTGGAGATGAGTTCGATCATGGGGGCAGACCCTATGTGTGCGGGGGAGTGTGCCATGGTCAGCATGGGGATCAAGTATGAGTCGGGCAGCAGCCATTTGTTCGAGTCTTTAGTTCGCCAACAACCGTCATCGTCCTTCAATCCTACCCGGGCCCAATCAGTTAATTCGTGTGGTGTGCTGGCTAGTTGGATATCCCTAATCGTTTCCCTAGCATCCTTCCAATTCTCAGTTTGTGACCTGGTCACGTACATGCGGGTCGTGGACCTATTCTCGGCTGTGGTTCGGGCAGTAATGTCAGCTAGTGCGTTTCCCTGACCTATAATGTCTGTCATCTTCTTGTGTGCCTGGCATTTGATCACGGCTATCCGTGTGGGGAGGAGGATTGCTTCGGTCAGGGCAGAGACTAGATCTCCATGCAGGATGGGTGTGCCATGCGAGGTCAAGAATCCCCTCTCTTTCCATAAGAGCCCGAAGTGGTGAACTACCCCAAAGGCGTATTGGCTGTCTGTGTAAATGTTTGCGGTTGTCCCTGCTGCCAGGATGCAGGCTCGTGTGAGGGCAATTAGTTCAGCCGCCTGTGCGGATCGCTGGGGGATGCGGGCTGTCTCAACAACGGTTCGGGCCGTGGTGACTGCATAGGCAGCTGAGGTGGTGCCATCGGGGAGCTTGATACATGAGCCATCCACCCACAGTTCTCCGTCAGGGTTCGGGAAGGCAGTATCCCGGAGGTCAACCCTACTCTTGGTCTGTTCGTCGGTGAGGGTCACGCAGTCATGTATAGGGGACGCATTGGGGTCAGTGTCAGGGAGAGGTAGTAGAGTGGCTGGATTCAGAGTGGTGCATCGTTTCAATGTGATGTGGGGTGCAAGCAGAGTCAGTTCGTACCCAGTCAGTCGTGCGCTAGTCAGGTGTTGAGTTTTGGTTTGGTTCAGGAGGGTATCAACAGCATGGGGCACCAATACAGTGAGGGGGTTCGAGAGCACAATCCCCTCACTTTGTCGGATAGAGACAGCAGCGGCGGCTACTGCTCGAAGGCAGGCGGGCAAGGCTCTGGCTACGGGGTCGAGAGTGGCAGAGAAGTAGGCACAAGGGCGTTGTTTAGGGCCTATGGACTGGGTTAGGACAGACAATGCGCATCCCTCCCTTTCGTGGGTGTAGAGGGAGAAAGGTTTAGTGTAGTTTGGGGTTCCTAGGACTGGGGCTGAGCAGAGGGCGTCCCGTAATTCTTTGAAGGAGGATTGGCATTCGGGTGTCCAGGGGAGGGGGAAGGGGGTATCTTTAGCCAGCAGGGAAAGCAGAGGTTTTACGATAAGACTGAAATTTGGCAACCACTGACGACAGAAGGAGGTGAGGCCCACTAGGGACCGCACTTGCTTCTGAGTTTTGGGAACAGGGGTTTCTAGGATGGTTTGAATTCGGTCAGGGGTAAGTTTCCTCCCGTCTTTGGATAGTAGGTGGCCTAGATACGTTACTTGGGGCTGGCAGAATTGCAATTTCTTTCTGGAGACCTTGTGACCGTTCTCCGCAAGGAAGCGGAGGAGGTGAATGGTGGCTGTGACGGCAAGTGGAGTGGTGTCGGCCGCCAAAAGAATGTCATCGACGTACTGTATCAACGCCACTCCATCGGGTAGTTGGACTGCATCTAGTTGCCTCTTGAGGGCCTGGCTGTAAATACTGGGACTCTCAGTGTAGCCTTGGGGTGCCCTACAGAATCTGTACGAACGGGCTTTTAAAGTGAAGCCGAACAGGTAGCGGCTGTCTGGGTGGATGGGGATGGAAAAGAATGCGTTCTTGAGGTCAATAACAGTAAAGATGGTGGCGGTGGATGGAATCAGGGTGAGGATGGTGGTGATGTCTGAGACTACGGGGTACTGGGGTATGACTACTTTGTTAACCTCTCGCAAGTCAACAATGAAACGGTAGGCTTTCTCATCCCCCTCGCCTTGCTTCTTTACAATGGGTAGGATAGGGCTGTTGCAAACATTACTCGCTACTTCTTCTACCACTCCTGCCTCGACCAGGGACTCGATTTCCACCAATGCCTTCTCGCCTTCGGGGGATATCCGATACTGAGGAAGCTTTGGGAGCATTGCGTCCGGTCGGACGGTTATGTGTACCGGGTCGATCACCATGCGCCCTACATCTGAGTCGGTTTTAGCCCATAGATGTGAAGGTAATGTGTCGAGTAGGGACATATCGGCATCGGTTATAGAGAGCATACGCCGAGTGTGACAGGGTCTGGACAGATCTGGGTTATCGTGTAGGATGACTCGAACTCCGTCTGGGGAGCATCTGATAGTGGCTCGAAAATGTTTTAGCAAATCAAGTCCCATAATAGCATCGGGGGTGTTGGAGGAGAGCAGAAAGGTCGTGTCAGTGGTGTTATCTTCTAAATCAAAGGGGATTGGTGCTGATAAGGGGTTAGTGGAGGGCGTTCCGTCAAAGCCTATTGAGGTTACGTGTGAGCCAGACAAGGGTGCCCTAGGAATCAGTCGTTTAGATAACGCACTACGTGTCGCCCCAGTATCTACCAGGAATGGAGATTTTGTGCCCAAGACCTTAGCGGTGACGTAAGGACCTTGCTGGTCAACACGGAGTTCGACTGGATCCCTCCCTTGCCCCTGGCGGTCCTATGCGAAGTCATGAGTGCTTTCATAGTCGGACTGCTGACACTGGTTTTGTCGGGGGCGATCAACGGTGTTTGGTCTACCTGGCCTGTCGTTGATGGCGTCGTTCGTGTGCCCTCGTCCCCGTCCTCTATTTCTGGGGTCATATGCTGTGTCTCTGGGGTTCCTATTTTTATTCATTTCCAGAAGGACCGGGCACTGGGATTTCCAGTGTCCGAACCCTCTACAGAACGCACATTGGTTCCCATCTAAGTCTCTCCGTCCGTTGTAGGGTGTAGGTGTATGGTCTCTAGGGGGTAGCTTTCCAGGGGCGGTTGGTTGGTAGTTCTCTTTCGGGGGTTCCCTTCCTATGGTCACCCCTTGCAACTGAGCTATCATCACCCTCTCCTTTAATTCCTTTTTCTTCTTCTCTGACGCTCTATCGTTCTCGTTTTTCTGGTTTTCGTAGTATTGGGCCATCTGGAGAATTGCTGCGGGTTTGGAGGCTGCCCAACTGCTCTCGCTGGTCTGTAGCTTCTGGGAAACTTCTTGAGACAGACCCTTTACATAATTCTGGACAAAGAGGTGGTGTCCGGTTACGGTGGTCATGTCTTGGCCACTGTAATCGGAAAACACAGTCTCGAATCGGGAGAAGTATTCAGACACGTCTTCCTGGGGTTTCTGGCGGCAAGCCGTCACTATCGACCAGTCTACCTTTCTTTCCGGGATTAGAGTCTTCAGCTTTTGTACAATCTTGTCTGGGAGCTCTAAGATGGCTTTCGGGGGTTTCTGTCCTGGCTCTCGCTGTTTATCTATGGTATCGAGTTGTACCCAGGTATATCCGAACGGCTCAGCGTGGTCAACTTTCCGGATTTGTTTCCACACATCAGCCGGCAGGCATAGCCCAAAGAACAAGTCGATATCTGCTAACGTCATTATCGTTGAGCCTAAGGCTGTGCCTAATTCAGTGTAGAAGGCAGTCGGGTTCTTTCTCAAGTCGGGTAGGGTCTTTCTAAAGGTCAAAATATCTTGCCGGTCCCACGGCTGGTAGACCCAGTTATATACAACCCTTCCCTTCGCATCTTGGTGGTTGATGTCGTCGTGTGTTCCCTGACCCCGTGGGGGGACCCAGTAGGGGGCAGCTTCTTTAATGGGCATCATGGCATCGGCCCTTCCTCCCTGGGGCTTAGTTGCTATGGGGGTTTCCGTTTTGGTGGTCTGTCCATGTTCTTTAAGGTGTCGGTAGACCTCGAGTGTACGAGTGAAGAGGTTCGTTACATCGCCCTCTCTTTCTTCCCCAATGTCTACCTTCCTATATAGGGCCGCTAGGCCTTCGGGACCTTTATCGTGGTACCTATCCTCATATGTATTCAGGGTGTGATAACAGAGCCGTACGACGAAGTGTCGTCTGCGGCTGTCGGCATACGATTTATACACGTCCGTTATATACTCCTCACTTTCTTTTCGCTCCACCAGCGTCCCTACTATCTTGTCAATTCCTGCTCGTTCATCTTTAGTTAACCGATTCATTCTGGTGGACTCTTTCTTTCCTATCTCATGGTCGTCTAGCGTTGTAGTCGACGTTAGGTTCAGTACAAGAGGCTCAGCCGGCGCGGAGGCCGTGAGGGCCGAGGCCCCTGTACTGCTTTCGTTCGTGTTCGGGGGTTGTGGGTGTTGCACTACCGATTGGGAGGGTGCATACGGAGGGGGCATGTAAATGATCGGGGGACCTAACAGTAATTCGTCATTCGTTCGCTGCTTGGAGGACAACTCAGGGTAGAGCAAAGAAGGGGTCCTAACAGCGTACTGGCCTGAGGTTTCGGGCTCCTGTCTTAGTTTAGTTTCCCTTCTCTCCTTTATGTCTTCTTCTAACTTTTTAGCGGCAAGGTGAGCTGCCTTTCGTAATTCCTTTTCTGCTTTTACTTCTTCCCTCTTTTTCCGTTGCGTCGCTTCTTTGCGCCACATGCCAATACTGTCAAGCATAGTAGGCGTCGTCTTATTGCTACGCAGAGCTACTTCTAGCGCTTCTATCTTGCGGTCGTCGAAGGATCCCATCAGTGGCCACTGACTTTCGGGGTCCTTCTTGGTATATTTATGCCACAGCTTGCTATAAGCCACGGCGACTAGTCCGTATTTAGTGAACATGTCCTTATTAGGGGTGCCTTCCAGTGGAGCCGGGTGGTTCACCTCTAATAAGCGGTCCGGGCAGAACCAACTACCAATCAGTGGGGAGAAGATAGGCATGACGGGTTTCAACGGGGACAAAAGTCAGCACTACCTATCTTTTCACTGCTTGCAAAGACTAGACAGAATATCTCTATTCCTCGTTATTTGTAAGCAGAGAATACCTCCAAAGAACCAATATCGAACAACTAGTGTTCGGACAATCAATCAATCAATCAATGGGGAGATAAAGATAGGCACGACGGGTTTCAACGGGGACAAAAGTCTGCGTTACCTACCCTTCACTATTTGCAAAGACTAGACAGAATATTCCTATTCTACGTTATTTGCAAACAGAGAATATCTCAAAAAGTACTATTCTTCAAAACAATCAATGTTCGGACAATCAATCAATGGGGAGATAAAGATAGGCACGACGGGTTTCAACGGGGACAAAAGTCTGCGTTACCTACCCTTCACTATCTGCAAAGGGAGAGAGAGAGAGTATTCCTACTCCTCCCCGTTTGTAGACAGCGAATATCTCAAAAAGAACAATCAATGAGCAATACTAGTATTCAAACAATCAATCAATTATTTCGCACTTTTGTCGTATTTCACGACCTTACCCGGACCGCGTGGACAGTTTCTCGTCTTCCGCCTCCAGCGCCCGATCGTCCTCTATTCTCCGTATTTGCCGCGGCACTCCTGATGGTTCCCAGTCAGGACCGTAGATCACTCGAGAGAGGTCTGCTCGGAACCAGTGAAGTTCGGATGATCGGCTGCCAGACGAGGGTCTATTGGGCAGGAGCTCTCCCGATCGTTGCAGTCGTTCACTCTGTCGTCGGGACCTCTCCCACTGGATCCACGTGTCGCTGATGGGCCCCACGTTGGGCGCCAATTGTTAAATGGTAGCGGCAGTTTCAGTCGATAATCTTTCAAGTATTTGCCCGGCGGTAATCGCCTCTCATACCACTCGATGATTTACCAATAAAAGAGGCAGGCGCCGGAGACTGGAAGGCAGGAAACAAAGTTTTATTCCGTCGGAGCAGAACACATCAGATCAGACAGCAAGGTATCGTCACGAGGTGCTCTAACTGCATCTCTGAGACCTGGTCTCTTATACACTGGTTTATTGCTTTATTACAAATAGTACATTCTTGAGATTCCCTTGATGCCTGAAAGAACATCCCCTGAAGCCCCGGCTCAGATCCGATCCCACACATAGATACAGTAGAAGTTCCCACCCTACCCGCAGTGGGAGATGGCTATCGCGCAGCAGGGAATTCCGCTAATTCCCGGGGGTGTGTGCAACTGGCCGGGTCTCAGGGGGTAGGGGCTTTGATCTACTGTAATCCCTTTGATGTGGGGTGTTTCCCTTACAGTAGGGGCAGTAAACTGCATCCGCAGGGCTAGGTGATGGCCTGGGACCAGTTCAGACAATGGGGCGCAGAGGAAGGGGGTTATCAAAGGAGAGGCATGACCATGTATGGGTTGTCGGTTGGGAGTGGTTCCGTAGCAGGGTCGCGCAGAAGGAGAGGGTTTATGGCCTGTATGAGAGAGCGGGGGTGGCCGGCGCGCGGGGGATGCTTGCAGCGCCAGGGGAAAGCGCTGGCGGTCGAGAGTGAGCGGGGAGAGAGTGGGGTGCCTAAAATGGCGGCCGTGCATTCGTTGTGCGTGGCGCTGGGGAGAGGCAAGATGGCGCAGATGATGTTCAGTTTGCACGCTAAATTTCCACAGTGTCCTGACTGAGGGGTCTTCCAGGGATACCGCTTTAGGGGTTGGCAAGGGGCCAGCACCCTAGAGAGGCCCCACACACTGGAAGTGCCCATATAGCGGCATAGTTGGCCCAGAGAGTAGTGACCAAGAGAATCCCCTGGGGTCAGGAAGGCAGAGAACCGGAGGGTGTCCTTGTGGTTGAGGGCCTGCTTCTGCGTTCTATCGCCCTAAACAGGGAAGTCCATCAAGGTAGTTGATTGGTCTACCCTAGCTTTTGGCTGGGAGAGGGTTGTGTGGGACTTGGCCCTTTTTGGCTAAAGTTCCCTAAACTTTTTGCTTTTCCCCTAGACCTTTTTTCTGACATGTGTTGCCAACTTAGATGTTTTGGACACTTTGCCACTGCTGAAGAGTGTCAAAGTGCAAGTTCTCCCTGTGTACAGTGTAATGGTAATTGGTTGTCCAAAATTGGTATGTTGCATTACTAGTGAAGTCCCTAGTAAAATGCACTATGTGTGCCAGGGCTAATAATGCAACCTTTCCCTTTCTGTGCACCTAAGACACCCCTATGGTAGGTCTAGGGTCACCCCTGGACAGAGTGTAGTGCATGTGAAAGGTAGGACATGTACTACAGTGTGTGTCATGTCCTGACAGTGAAATAATCACCATTTTGTTGTTCACTGTTGAAAGGCCATCTTGCCCATTAGAATAGAATAGGAAGGCTGTGTAATATGTTTTCCAGCCTATCTTCCTAAAGGCTCAAGATGGAAAGGTGAACTTTAGTATGCCTGAACTCACCCTACAATAACACATCTTTTTATGAAGATGGTTTTTGCATTATGTGTTTGTAAGTCACTCTTTCAGAAGTGGCTGGGTTGTTGTGCTTTAAACATTTCTGTGTGTCTCTGCCTGGTTGTGGATTGACTGGCTGGATTTCAAAGCGATAGGATCTGGGGAATGTCTTGACCCAGGGGAGGAGGTGAGACAGCACAGGCTGACCTGCATCTGGAGTGTAGGGGAGGAGAGGTCCCTAGAGGTGAAGAGGCCTGGGCTGGTGCTATAAAACAATTGTCCCATCATCCAGACCCTCACTAATCAAAGTAATAAGGTGTCACTGGTAGGGAGGCACCCAGAACTGGTTTGGGCAGGGGTCAGTGCCCCCTGTAACACAAAGACTTCAAAGACATTGAGGGGTATAACTATGCGAGCTGAAGCCCCTGACCTTTGGAAAATGGCTTGATCAAGTGTGAACAAGACTGGAGCTACTTCATGGTCAAGAGGACCTTTGCCAAGGAAAAAACAACTGAGGAGACTGATGGATAGGACTGCTCTTGCTGTGTGATCTGGGGCTGGCCTGCAGTTTGCTGTTTCAACCAAAGAAAGGCAAAAGGGATTTTGCTGTGTGCTGTGTCCCCCTGCTTGAAGGACTTTGCAGTGTGCTGTGTCCTGAAGTAACTGTCCCCAAGGGCCTGAGGTGAGCTGGCTTCCTGTTCGGAAACACAGGAACAGAAAAGTTTTCAGAGAAGACTCTCAGAGATGCTGTGTGCGTGTGCTCTGTCTAGCCTGAGACCTTCGTAAGTTGTGCCCTGTGATCTTGGGCATGTGGAGTTCCAAACGAGACTCAGCAACGCAGTGTCCAAGTGCTAGGTGCAACCTGAGTCCTTCGAGAGGATCGGCTGTGAATGTGTGCACCGGGAAGCCAAGTAAGTGTCAGCGACGCAGTGTGCGTGTGCTTGGTACAGCCAGAGACTTTCGTGTGAATTGGCCCGTGATCGTGCACACCAGAAGGGCAAGTGTGTCTCGAGCGATGCTGTGTGCATGTGCTTTCAACGCCAGAGACCTGCGCAAGTTGTGTCCTGTGATCGTGGTCACCAGAAGATCAAGGGGTACTCAGTGACGCTGCGTGCGTGTGTCGTGTGCAGCCTGAGACCCTCGTGAGGAGATGTCTGGGTATCGTGCATCTGGAGTCCAGTGAGTCTCATTGACTCTGAGTGTGGGTGTAGTGTACAACCAGGGATCTGGGGATTCTAACAATCATCCTGCTTATGCAGGGGCACACTCACACTTAGAACCGAGCATCCTGCCTTCAGGATTGAAAGGCCTGCCTTAGGGGTGACATAGGTTTTAAGTGCGATAACCCCAGATATAGGGAAACCTATATCTGTCGCAAGTGGTGCTAGAAACAGCTTACACAGGCTGCAATGGCAGGCCCGTAGTCACAACATGAATGGTCTCTCATGGGTGGCATATTACATGCAGCAGCCCATGGGAGACCCCCGGTGTACCTATGCACTGGGTAACTCAGTGCCATATACTAGGGAGTTATAATGGTACCCCAGCAGTCAATCTGGGATGTACCCAAGTACTCACCACAGTCAATTTAAGGGAGAAAGCACAGAGACTGGGGTCCTGGTTAGCAGGATCCCAGTCAGACTAGTCAGAAACACCATAGCACCAGGCAAAAAGTGGGGGTAACCATAAAAGCAGAACCTACTTTCCTACACTCACCATCGCTGAAAAACAAAAAACCCATACTACACATAAAATCTACTAAACACTAAAAACTATTGGCTACCCATATACACCACCCGTCCCTGAAGGATTAAAAAGTCTAACTAAACCATATAAACTCTTTATTACCCCCTATATACTACCATAGCTGAACCCTAAAAATTCCTACGACCCTTGCAAAAGACTTATAAAAATGTAAAAATAATGAAAAATATAACCTAAAGTAAAATTTTCAGATATTTAAATCAATTTGGCCCAGGTGAGGAATTGGTAGCCCTCGACAAAGGCCTCACCTTCCCGTGGTTCAAACACCCACCAATTGTTCGCAAGATTGGACCTTGGATCCTTCTGGTCATAGGCCCCCTCGCAGGTGGCAACTTCTACACTACAGCTAAAAAAACATTATTGGCAGTATATCCAAACCAGTCTCTAGTGTAGTTCCTCCCGTGGTAGGCTGACAGACCAATTCCTGCTCACTAAGAATCATCCCTCTTATGAATCTTTTCTCCCACTCCAACAATTAGAAAAAACGTTTAAATATTGTATTCTAATGTTTGTTTTATTATCTGTTTATATACTCAAATAAATTTGTAGTTAAAAAATAAATAATCCTATTTTATTATTGGCATTTCATTTATTTATTTTTTATTTATACTTTTTAAACTAAAATTAATTTACTTTTACCCTTGTTTTTAATAAAAATATATGACTAAATGGTGACATAAATTAATATATAATAATATATTTAGACATAAGTTACTTTTTGTTGTTGTTCTAAGGAAAAACATATCTGCGTTGTAGACTCTAGATGTGATGCAAACGAAGCAATGGTGAATCCTGCTAACATTAGACTCATAAATCAGGATAATTAATATTCCCTTGCTTTGAGTTCCGTTATTGATGCTCGCCGATAAGAAAAACACTGCGTAAAATTACCGAGTTTTGTTAGGAATTGAACAACGCGTCTTATTTCCCTTTAGTAAACAGACATCTACGAGGCAGTGAGGCGGCACTGAGTTATGTCAACGAAGAATCCCCGATTTACAAAAAACGTATGAAACACACTTATTTTAGTAAACCGCAAGGAATGCAAATTTGTTGGAATGGTATCATAGGGATATAAAATAGTTTTGCCAGGATATCGTTACGTCTGTCGCAGGGACAACGCATTTACAACAACCATCTCGAATGGAGTCCCTCTATCGAACCATTTAAAAGTAGAAGAAAAATAAATTTAGAATCCTCTGTCGCATTCTCGTAAGAAAGCTGCAGTACCTAAAAATGTCCACTAGATGGTGGAAAGCAAACATTTTTAACAGCGATAGCCATCAGAGTTGCATTTCTGTATTCCCCTCTCAGTCCTTCAAGCTTACAATATAGATACTCCTGTATTCTGCTGTAGGTATACTGATGGTATGATTTGCATTGATGTGATTATTTTT
The DNA here is from genome assembly GCF_964204655.1 of Triturus cristatus. Taxonomy (NCBI): domain Eukaryota; kingdom Metazoa; phylum Chordata; class Amphibia; order Caudata; family Salamandridae; genus Triturus; species Triturus cristatus. The sequence continues at coordinate 945,513,893 of NC_140594.1, read as the reverse complement.
TGCACTTGTCTCTGGAATGTGTGTTCTTTGATCAATGTTTCTGGCGTCAGTATAACTTTTTTTTGGTATACATATCCTCCCACCACAGTAATCATAAAACGATTGCCATTGGTGGAGGCAACCTTAAAGTCCAGAGGCACAGCGATTAAAATAGTGTTTCTTGTCTTTAGTGGCATGTCATAATTGATCATTTTAGTTTGTCAGATACTTAAAATTCCGAACAATCTCCACAGTGTAACCCAGTAAAAATTCAAACAGCTGCAGCTAAATTTATCAAGGTTTTGTATTGCCTTTACGCCATGCATGAGGACGTATGCCAGTGCAAATTCTAGAATGAGATTTACCAAGGCACGTGGCCCTGCGAAGCTTCTTAAATCTAGAGTAAGGCAAGGCAGCTTGCGCTACCTTATGTTACCCTGCCCCGAGAAGGCATTCCATGGATTGAGCGTGATTGTTCCCATGCACCCACCCATGGATTTTGGCACATTTCCAGATTTAGTGAACCTTGGAATGAATTAACATACTGCGCCATCCCAGGGGAGGCTCAAAGAGGACAAACATCTTTAGAAAGAGGAAAATGCCTCTGAGGATGGTTTTTGTGTAGGAAGGTGCTTATAATGTAGGAACCTTTGCACGACGGTGCAAGGGTGCCTGCATTGGCGCAACACAGCGGAAGGAGAGGACAGGAGTGTGCTAAATAATGTTAAATATGGCTCAACCTTGCCCTCTCTCTTTAACGCAGCGCAGCACAACAAGGTGTCTTGCTGCGTTACATTGTGTGAAAGTATGATCAATCTATCCCCCAGTCTTAAATATGCATGTTTTGTATGTGCATGCATATGCCTGTCAATTAGGTGCATGCTGAGACACTGCACATTCACAGTATTTCCACGCAATCAAGGCATTCTTGCGTGAAACTCATTCACATGCAGAATTCCCATCAGGCACTACTGTATATGCTACAATACTCCCTGCATCATCTGCATATTTCTCAGGGTTGAACATTGCTAACTAATATACAACCTGTGCACTACCATATAGTAAATCTATATTAAAAGGCTGGAGGGGCAAATTTACTAATATTTCACACAGTGCAGCTACCAATGTTGTTGTGCTACATTGCATGAGAGGTAGAGCGCAGGGCAGCACCATAGCTAATAAGAAATGGCACTACATCTCCCCAATATTAGGCTGCCTAGCGCCATACTTATAGGAAGGCACACACACTTTTGCACCATAGTGCAGAAGTGTTTGCGTGATGACTGTTATAGGTTGTGCACTGTAAGGTACTCTTCCAGTTCAAAATACTATGTTCAGACTTACTTTGAATCTTCACACATATGTGTGCTGTATAGTCCTGCATGCATGCAAAGTTTAAAGAAGAAAACTTTTCTCCTACTTATTTGCACATTTTTTTGGCCAAATCCCTTTCTATAAATTTTAGAGGATAGAGACTTGCAACAAAAACCATCGGTGAGCGGCCATCTACAACCCATGGAGTACCCCCATGACGCAGCTTTATCTGCGTTACGTTTATGTAAATTTCCAGACGAAAAACTTTTGTGTGGAAAATAAAATAGTTTATCAAGACTTTGCATTGACTTCACACCAGCCTTGGTAAATCTGCCCCAAAGTGTTTATCCTTCTTTTGTAGGTGCAGAGAGAATAGAAACAAAATGGCACAGTGAAAAACACATTGTGCCTGGATCTAACAAACTGTGCCTCCACATATCTCATTTACTTAAAGCACCTGAAAAGACCTTGGAGGACAACTTTATTCTTTCATGATAGCCCATGCAACATTCCTTCAAGAAATGGTGAAGCAAAACCTTTGAATCTGATAAGACTGTGCAGCCATAATGCTAGCATAAACCTTTCATGTAATGGTGTATGGCAAACTAGCAGGAATCCCAAAAGAACCAGCAGGCCTTGAGGGGAGCACCTAGGTTCGAAAGCTATAAAGCAAACGAGCCAGCATGAGAAGTGGTTGGAGGAGGACTTTGCAGACTGTAGAACTAACCCGGAAACTTAGTCACAGGAAAAAGTTTGTGCCCCATTTATATCGAAAATCCAACCAAGGGGTCACTGGTTAAGAGTATTTGGTATCTCTTTCTTGGGCAATGAAAAGGAGAACATTTGTTGCCCTTTTCGACCATGCATGAAGTGTAACTCGGCCTATCTACTGGTAGCTACTTGGATTTAACTCAAGGAGATATTTTTATCAAGAGACAACAGGAGAAATGATGAAAGCTTGTGAACTTGAAAGGGAAAAGGCCTACATTTCAGGAAAGCACCACTATAATAGCAAATGATTGACTTCTGTACTCACAGGGGTCCCTTTTTGCAACAAATCTAGGGGCATATCAGCAACAACCGGCGATAATTATCGCTCAGCGCTCTTAGCGTGAGGATAATCATTGCCGGGTAACGTGGATTTTTATCGCTGAGATAGCGTGCTATTAGCAACGCTTATCTCCTCAGCGATAAAAATCCTCACGCTAACTGCCTAATGTGAGATTATTGCTGGAAACCCAGCGATAATCTCACGCAATGTGGCATTAGCTTGCTGATAGGGACTCACAAACTTAGCCAGGATATCCACCTTCCAAAGGATATCATTGCTAAGTCAGTCCTGAAGCAGGCGTAAGGAAAGTAGCGATAACAGGGGTTATCACTACTTTTCCTGATGCTATGCTTCATAGAATGGGGCTTGATGATAGGAGAAATGTCGCTTAGCGACATTTCTCCTGTTATGTTAGGTCAGGAATGCCCACTTTGCATCTCATTAGAGATGCCAAGCTGGGCGTTCGGAATCCCCACGCTAAAGCAAGGTTTCACGCGTTAGCGTGGCCTTGCTAATTAGGCGATAAAATTATCGCCGCTTTTCGTCCGAAAACGACCGCAAAAGCAGCGATAATTGTTTATCGCCAGCTTGTAAAAATGCCCCCTAGTGTCCCCTGAAGTGATGATCCTGTTGTCCTGGTTTATACTTTTATTGCAGAAGTGACCTTGTGGGATCTGGCCCTCGGGACCGTATGGCACTAGAATATCTTGACCAAAATATTTTCTGACAGAAGTTTTGTATGCTAAATACCAATTACATATTTATCACCCTATTGGAGTTAATAATGCAAAGTCTACAATTAATGGGACCATATTGTTGTAAACGATGTTTAGGACACCAACAACATTTTGATATAGCTAGTCTGACATACAAACTCCTTGGGATGCCATCGTCAACTCTAGAATTGCACGTTCTGGTGAAAATCTACGATCTCTGCTCAGCGCAGATGGCTATTATAAATTACTGTTTTTTCCATTTCTTTTTTATTAGGAAAGTTCATCAATATTCAAAATTCATTGAAATATAACAGACAAGGTCAGCAGAATTTAACACAATGTCACCGCTCCCAACATCTCTAAAGTTCAAGACATACCAACAGAACATGATAAAATATGATCATTTTAAACAATCAATCCCGTAATTACCTTTAACATTTCTAGATACTTTAAATTTATCAACTCATTACACCATAAAACCCCTTCTTAGTCAACTATTTGCCACAGCCTAAGAAATTTCCTATGTGACCCAGATCTTAATGCGTATCTTTTTTCCAATTCCTTATTCCAATTTATTTAGAATCTAAAATTGTTGGATGTAGAAATTTCCTCAGATCGCCATTTTTGGAGAATTCAAGATCTAGCTATTAAAGTCACAATGTACAGTTGTTTTCTCAGTGGCAAATCTGCTTTTAGGTCGGGTGAATATCCAAAAACAGCTCTCAGTGTCTCTAATGGTTGTTGCAATTGCAATGTGTGGCTGCAAAATTGGCTAATCTCATACCAGAATTTACTCAACTTTGGACAGGTCTATACCATTTGTGTCCAACTGCCCCCTTTTCTCTAAATCACATTATTATGAACATTTTTGACATGAAGATTAATGCAGAGCTCTCACTAAATTCACAGGAAGGTGAGTAAAGTGGCAGGCTCTTATTTTAGTTATCTATTTTTTAAAGTTGCTTTTATTAAGTTTTGGAACAGAGACAAGCACAGTATTACATTATTGTCAGACTCCTGGCCCAGTGATATTATTGACATGTACAGTGTATTAAACCAATAGATATACAATAGGCGCAGGTCCATTCGGTCAACATGATAACGTTATCATCAATCCCTTTCAAGGTGATCCCCCATGTGGTGGGTCCATAACCTTCGCAAGCATTTCACACTAGCTCACCAGGTACTCCTGTTTCACAAGTTAAAAAATCTTCTGTGAAACTTTCCATAGGCACCCAGATTTCTATTGTTGCCACTTTTCTTTTTTATCTCTTTGATTTAAGTAATTTCTTACACTTGACTGTATCAGGCACCCCTTTCAGAGAACCACAGTGAATTCAAAACACAGCTATTACTGTCTGAGTGAGGTTTATCCCCTTGAAACAGATCTTTCCTAGTATGAAAATGATTTGCACGCTCCTTCATGCCCAACACATCAGCTTCAGGAGGTGGTACATTGTTCATTAAGCCTAGTAAATGCCCACACCTGATCTGGAATCCACCCAGCAATGACTAATCGCAGTTTCCACCTTTGTCCAAATTGCCAATTGGCAGCAGAGACTTCCTGTTCAGTCTTCCAACATATGGAACTGGCTTCCCACCATTAAACAAATGACTGAGGATCATATAGCATTAGCCTTTACACAGAGAAATGAAAACCTGTATCCAGTCTTATGCACCTCTCATTCTTTCACAGCAGATTGCGATTGCAAACCAAAATGCCTTGTCAAAAATGTTCAAATCAGCCCCACAATGCAGAAGACGAAGACTAGACCAAGAGCCACCATACCTCAGATTTCTTACCGCACATCGTGTGATAGGGAGTCTCCCTGAGCTCTGCGCAGTTACAGTATTTCTTCTCAACTTTTGACCTCCAGTCTCAGCGTTAGCTCCTCTCAATGTATTTCTTGGACTGTATACTTTTGACCTTCCTGCTTTTGAGATACCAGAGCCTAAAAAGGGGCTGTTTAGACCCTGTAAGACCTGTGGGAAGTGTAGGCTGTTCTCTGAAGACCCTCACAAACAGTGCCTATATTGCCTCTACCCTGACCACAAACCCAGGGAATGCAATTGCCACACTTTTCTAGCTAAAACCCTCAAGGGTAGGCTGTTACTTTAGCTACAGAAGAGAAAGGCTACTTCAGACTCAGACTCTGAACCTGAGGAAAAGGCCCATTCTCCCTCAAGTAAAAGAAAGGAGGACAGTCCCTCCTCACAACATGGGGACTCTAAGAGATCTAAGTCCCAGGACAAATCTGAGCCTAAATACCACAAGAAACCTCAGTCAGAGGCTTCAAAACACTCCTCAGCTCCTGCGTCTGCTTCTCTGACTCCTCTCAGAGACCAATCTTCTTGACCGTCGATGGCGTTGTCATCGAAGATTCCACTCTCCTCAAGAAAACCAGAGGTTCCTGCACCGTCGACCGCTTCGTCGGCTACGACGACAACGGTCAAGACGTCGATGGCAGCAATGGCGACGGGAGCTTTGACGACAGTAGCAACGTCATCATCAACAAGGCCTTCACCATCGACGAGAATTTCACCGTCGACCACAGGTTCATCGACTATTTCAGCGACGACGTTCCCGCAGTCAAAGGCTGTCCACGCACCGTTGACGGTATCACAGGCGAACACTTTGGCGGGTGCACCGTCTTCGAGCCCGTCGACCGAGGGAAAAATCAGTCTCCTTCAGCCCAGGCAGTTCAGGATTTCTCCACAATATCTAATTTACCTCCTGCTCGCCGTCTGGACTTCCAAGAGTCAGAGGATGAAGGTATGTTTGGCCCTGCATACAGTCCATCACAGTTAAGGGTTAAGTGCCAAGATTCTGATGATGGGGACATTGAGTGCCATGATCCATCTTTTTATCTGGCAGGGGAATTTTCTTTTGCGGAAAGAGACACATCCGTCATGCAGAGGCAGGATTCCTTCCAGGAACGTTATCCTTACGATGACAGAGGGGAGGAGCGTCATCAGTTTAGGAAACCATCAATGAATGTTTCAGTGTCTCTAGTGTCTGATCTTCGTCACATGTTTAATGACTATTACAGGTGTTTTGCGGACAAAAATGCCCCTCAGAGGCCCTTACCTCGCCAAGAGGTTCCTACTATTCTTCTGGGCCAAAGTACTCATTACGGAGGATATTCAGGATGCTCAGACAGAAGAAGGTTAGATACATACGGACACAGATGCCCATGATGAATGGGATGACGACAAAGCCCCTATACCTCCATCTCCTAATCCTCCTGCTGCGGATTCCCCTCCGGCAGATGTCAGAGGATTTCATGATCTTCTAGAGCGTGCCTCCAAACATTTTGATTTGCCAATGCCAACTAAACAAACCGAGTATTTTCTATATGATTTTAAGCCAGGCACTCAATGTTCAGTGAGAGCAATTCCTATATTTGACTTTCAATAGCGAGAAGGGCTACAGTTAATGAAAACACCTGCCTCCGTTCCAGCTGTTATTCCAAAACTGGACAAAAAATACAAGCCTCCTGACAACTCGCCTGCATGCCTCATTAGCCATCCTAGGCCGGACTCTGTGATCATGCAAGCAGCACAGAGAAGAGCCAAGAATCCAGCATCTCCCTGCACTGCTCCACCGGACAAGGAGAGCCGTTGGCTCGTCAATATTGGAAATAGGTTCTCGGCTCTGGTGGCTTCATCTATTAAAGCCTCTAATGCCATGGCCGTTTTAGGGAGATATGACCGGCAATGTGGTCGAACATCTCTACTCTGTTGGAGTATTTCCCGGAAGATAAAAAGATAGAGGCAAAAGATATTCTTTTGGAGGGAGAAAGAGCGTCTTCCGAGCACATTGAGATAGCTATAGACTTTTAATCCATTGCATTTTGACAAATGGCAGGACCGGCGGTTCTGCGTCACCAGGGATGGCTAAAACCCCGAAACGACCCTACAGGCCCACTCATGGCAAGAATCAAAAACATGGTAGAAGAAGCACTTAGCAACGACTGGATCACAAGACAAGAGGCAGGCTTCCTTGTGAGCGAGGACCCCAGGATGCCCAGATTCTATATACTCCCAAAGATCCATAAGAACCGGACGCCCCTGCCTGGTAGACCAATTGTGTCGGGATTGGGTCAGTTCTAGAGCCTTTGTTGCAAGTTTGTGACTGGTTCCTACGACCAATTGTGAAGAAATCACAGTCTTACCTCAGGGATACGAAGGGCGTTCTTTGCCTCCTCCGAGACCTGGAGGTGGATGTAACAAATGACTGGTTCATAACGATGGATATAGAAGCTCTATATACGAGCATACCACAAAGACGGACCTTGGAAGTCGTGGAAACCATCATCCTGAACATGGAGTGGGATTTCATCACCCCACAACACTTTGTGATGGAATGTGCCGAACTGGCCCTCACAGAGAATTTCTTTGAATTTGAGAGTGTCATATATCACCAAATCACAGGAACTTCGATGGGCAGCATGGCCTGCCTCTATGTCCAACAATTCGGGGAGGACTATATCCAGAATCCACACAACACATTTTTGAAACATCTGAAGATATGGAAGCGCTACATAGATGACGTGCTGATAGTGTGGAATGGAACAGAGGAGGATGCAACAAAGTTTGTCCAGTGGGTTAATACCAAAGACAATCACCTTAGATTCACACACACGATTTGCAAGGATCATGCAGTTCTCCTAGACCTGGATATCACTCTGAGTGATGAAGGAGTAGCTACCAAAGTACATAACAAACCCACCGATAAGAACAGCTTACTCCTGTATGAGAACTACCACCCGAAGGCCCTGAGACAAAATCTGCCCGGTGGGTCAGTTCCTTCGAGTTCGAAGAAACTGATCCAATACAGAGACCTTTGAGGAACAGGCAAAACAACTAGAAGAGAAACTCCTAGAATGTCATTACCCAAAAACTATGGTGAAGAGAGCGAGGAACAACCCAAGGGATGCACTACTAGAGGATGTGACAAAAGAGGACACCAAGAGAATGGTATGCGTTACCACATATACCCCAGCCTCCAATACAGTACAAAAAATAATTAGGAAGAACTGGCACATCCTCAACAGTGCTGGAAAACAGTGGGAACCACCATTGTTTTCCTTTAAACGCAACAAGAGTCTGCGCGACGAACTGGTACATGCAAAAATGATGACACCTGAAGGAGAAGAACAGCAGAGACTTTGGAGCCAACCACGAGTAGTGGGCCAATTTTCCTGTGGCGGATGTACGTCCTGCAACCTCACGACTAATACAAAAGAGGTAGACATAGGCACCGGAAGACCCTGGCAACTACGAGAATTCAGCAACTGTAACACCGAAAACGTTGTGTATCTCATTACATGCCCATGCGACCTTCAATACGTGGGTATGACCACCAGGAAAATAAAGGTCCGCATTAACGAACACCGAAGCACCATTAGGTATAAGAAGATGAATACTAAACTGACACGTCACTTCATGGAGAAAAACCATAATGATACGGACCTCAGGTGGACCATCCTTGAGGTCATGAAGAAAAGCAAATTCGATCTTACGAAAGCCCTACATGTTAGGGAACAAAGATGGGTCTAACGCCTGCGGTCCTGGGAGAAGGGCCTTAACAATGAAATTCCATGGCTGCAGATGGGACGCTGAAAAATTATGATATAACTACTACATAACCAACCCGACCCTGGCCCTTAAAACGTTTAAAATTTTAAAAATTGATAGCAGGATCCACCACTCAGACTGATTACCCCTGTGGGTTCACTGACCCATGTGTGATCACCATATTCATCACATCAAAGTGATATAATGATTGGGATATTAATTGACTCCCATTCGGAAGGGTTGGGGACACAAACATCACTGCCCCCTTATTATACTTGTCTTACACATGCAAACCAGCAGCATGGCGATGCCAACTTCATCGGCAATTCTCTTTATGACATGACACATTCATCACTGTGCCCATAGAATAGATATTATTATCTCTTGTGCAAGCAGTGTTTGCCAGCAGCATGGCAATTTCAACTTCACCCGCAATTATTTAAGTAATATGTACTTCGCTCCCTGCGGCCAGCATGCACCACTGAGTCTGTGTCATATTCATTTAAAAACAGCGCCTATTTAAAAACAGCGCCTATTTAATCACACACACTGCCCCCGTGGTTGTGTTCACCCATAACATTGTACGCTGGATGCTTCACCATGGTGACAACAAGTACCTCTGTGCTTTCCTCACACGCACGCACGTCAACGCTAGACTACAATTGCGCCCACACTGGGGTGGCACTTGACTTCATCTTGCATAAACATCCATGCGCAAGCCTTTAGCCACTGATGGAGGGCGTTTACATGACTTTGCCTGCCATCTGCCACTTCACCCCACCCCGGACGCCCCTTACAAGGGCATGTCTGACTTCCATTTACCCAATTAGCCTGCGTGCACCGCACCCATTTCTTAATCAGGCACTCGCCGGCACGATTGGGTTTAAGACTACGGGGACACCGGAAACCACACACCGGTGGATACTTTTGGCTAACATCAACCTAATTAACAACAATTACCGGAATGGGCTGTACTATAAATTTGGCAGCACTCCTCCCTCACTCTAACATTCGGGAGGACGGCGGCAGCCGTATAGGACGAGCGAGGAAGACTTTCCTGAGGCAGTAAGAGTGTGTTTGAGCAGAGAATGTCTTGTTTTCTGCTTGTAAGCCTTTTAAATGCATGATTGTGTTGATGGGGGTTTTTTCCCTCAAACTTTAAACTACCGCTCACGCAGAATGCGGTCTGTATTTTTTCCTTTCAGGGCTGACAACAGGAGCTTTCCCTCCTCCTCCCATGGGGCAAGTAGTTGTTGCATTTAGGGTAAGGAAAGTGAGATTCTTCTCACTTTACTAATTTTCTGTAACTGTGTACACATATAGAGTGTCACATGTCACATGAGTAGTCACTCACTTTTAACTGAACCGATGCATGCATTGTTTCATAAAAATATATAGATTTTCTCGTGACCCAAGTTTGTTGTTAAAGCTCTGTATATAATTGATTGCACTTTTAAAATCTAGGCTTGACATTTGCCAGCCGTTTTGGAAGTGGAGAATGGCACAGGCCACACCCGCACAGTGGTATCTTCTTGCCACCAGTTGGTAAGAACGGAGCCCCCTTCATAATACTTAGGTCCTGATGAATGCCCTGGACCCACTTGGGCCAACACGGCAGAAACATGTTGACCACCTACACAATGGTTAGGGGACAATAAATTCCCCACACACCGCCCACTGATTTTAATATCATATAGTTATTAGTCACATTAAAATGTATTTAAAATAACTATAATGATTTTTATCTTCATGGGCCCCCACTTAGTTTAGAAGTACATCCCTGTCGTCAGGTGTATGCCCGCCCTCTATCAAACCAAGGTTTTAGAGGGCGAGGACTGGTCAATGATGAAGCATGACACCAGGTGGTGTGTGAGACCAGCCCGTCACATTTTGTGATACGCCCTTACTCACAATGTAATCGTAACCTCAACAAGGTCACTACACTAGGAGCTGCTCTTTTTGAGGTAAACAGTTAGTATTGGAGGCTGCTAGCTCCTAGAACCCTGCACCTCTTGTTCCCTTCTCCACACATCGTTGAGTTTGTCTGTGATTACAACATGGCTAAAAGTAACCACCTTTCGTCCAGAGGTCCAAGCCAAGGTCTTAGACATACCTTTTGATTAGGAGTGCTTGTTTGGTAAACACATAGAGGAGGAGCTACAATCTATTAAGAAAGACACGGATACAGTCAAAGCCTTAGGCAATCTCCAGCAGCGCCGCCTTCAGTCCTTTTTGACTAGATGTCGGGGGCAATTCTTATTGCGTCCACAGTTTCAACAGCGGTACCAGCCATATACGCAGAGTACCTACCAGCCATTCAAGCGATCCTTCCAGTCCAACACCGCTCAGACTTATTCAAGACTGGCAGGAAGCAAGAAGTAGCAATCTGCTGGAAAGTCCCAAGACTCCAATAGGATACAATGAAGCTCATCAGGCCCCTGCTACCATAGTCCCACACCACGATCACGTCTTCTCCGCATCCTATCATGAATGGAACTCTTCTTCTTTCTTCAGACAGATGGGTTCTAGATATCTTCCAGCATCGCCACATGCTAGAATTCATTCAGCATCCTCTAAATGTTCCAGCGTGCAAAATTCTGCTCCATCACCTTCCAGATCTCAAAAAGGAAATAAATGTGATTCTTCTCAAACAGGCCATAGAGAAGTACCCCTTAACCAGCAAAACCAAGGGTTTTATTCCCACTTCTTTCTCCTCAAAAAGAAAAATAGAAATTGGAGGCAGGTCATGGACCTCAGAATGCTGAACAAGTTCATTAAGAGTCAATCTTTCAGGATGCTCTCTCTTCAGGCGATTCTTCTTCTCATGGAAAAAGGGGATTTTCTGGGTTCTCTTGATCTTCTCGACGCCTATTTTCATATTCCCATCCACCCTCAACATCGAAAATTCCTCAGGTTCCAAGTGGCAGGGAGCCGTTACCAATTCAAAGTGCTTCCATTTGGTTTGAGGTCCACTCCCAGGGTGTTCACAAAGTGCATGGCACTGATAGCAGCCTTCTTAAGATGTTCAGGTCACCAGGTGTTCCCAGACCTGGACGATTGGCTCATAAAGGCTCGGTCTTTTCAAGCAGCAGAAATTTCAACAAGAGTCTGTCGGGTTCTCTTCCAGTCTCTAGGTCTTCGCATCAATCTGGAAAAATTGTCCATTATCCCAGCCAAATTGTTAGTCTTTCTGGGTGCACGTCTCGACACAGAGCTGGGCAAGGCCCTTCCCACTCAAGAAAGAATAATGTGGATTCTAGATACAACATAGCGTCTTTCAAAAAAAAGGTTTGTTTCTGTGAAGCAGTATAAGTCCATGCTGGGTATGATATCCTCTTGCATCCCGCTCATTCCCAATTGCCAACTTCGCATGCGACCACTGCAGGAACAGCTCGATGCGCAGTGGGTTCAGTCTCAAGGCTCATTCAACGACAAAATTTGCATTTCAGCATCAATGATGGCCGCTATGGCCTGGTGGATGGTCAAGGACAACCTGTCGCAAGGCCTCTCTTTCATTCACTCTGTGCCACAGCTGGTGATGACCTTGGATGCGTTGATGGATGGATGGATGGGGGGCTCACCTACAGGAATTGCAGGTTCACGGCAAGTGGTTCAAACAGGAATCGGAGTATCATATAAACATTCTGGAGCTCAAAGAAGAGTTTCTAGGTCTGAAGGCCTTCCTGCCTCGGATCAAAGGTGCGTCAGTGCTTGTCAGGGTGGACAACACTACGACAATGTTGTACCTCCGAAACCAAGGCTGTAATAGATCACAAGCACTTTCCCTTCTTGCTCAACAGAAATGGGAATGGCTCCTTGTCAACCACATCTCCTTGCAAGTGGAGCACGTGCCAGGGATTCACAACGAGAAGGCCAACTCTCTCAGCAAGGCCTCCAAACAGTGCTACGAATGGGAGCTCAACGACCAGCATTTGAAGAAGGTTTTATAATCCTGGGGTTACCCAACATTAGATCTGTTCGCAACGTTCCTCAACAAAAAGTGTCCCCTTTTTTCAAGCAGACATCCTCATCAAAATTAATGGGGAGATGCCTTCCAGATTCCTTAGACAGGGTTGTTCGCCTACGCATTTCTCTCATTTCCACTCATTCCTCGAGTACTTCAGAAAATGAAGCAAGAGCCTTGTTGGATCATTCTCATTGCTCCAGGTTGGGCAAGACAGTTCTCGTACACCGAGCTGCATCACCTATCAGAATGTACTTCTATACATGAACCACAGCCAAGTGGTTCATCCACAAATTCCCTCTCTTGTCGTCTTGGATCTTCACCATGCTGAATTTGGGGAATTGGGGCTTTACAAGGAGAGTACTAAGATATTACAGAAGTCTCAAGCTACGTCTATGTTGAAATGTTACACAGCTTAATGGAAGAGATTCTGTGCTTGGTGTGTCTCGCAAGCATTGCATCCATTCTCATCGTCTCCGCTACATGTGCTGTCTTATCACTTACACCTAGCAAAATCAGGACTTTCTCACTCTTCCATAACAGTTCACGTTGCTTCAATTTCTAGGTATTGAAGACGCTCAAATAAAATTCCTCTGTGGTCTAAGCGACTCCTCAAAGAATTTATGAAGGGACTTTTTAGAGCTTTTCCACCTGTTAAGCCTCCTACAGTTCTGTGGCAATTAAACACCGTTCTGTCACAACTGATGCATCCTCCCTTTGAACCAATAGACAAATGCGAATTGAAGTTCCTTTCCTGGAAAGTTGATTTTCTCTTTGCCATTACGTCAGCCAGATGTATCAGTGACATCCAAGCTCTCACTATAAAAGAACCGTTTCTCAAATTTTTACCAGATAGGTAATCCTATGAACTAACCCTTCTTTTATACCTAAGGTGCCTTCAACTTAACACCTCAATTGTTAGACGGCGACCTCAGAGGAGCCCGGAAAGGGGGTCCTGACTACCCTGAGACCCACCCTCAAAGTATCGTAGCCGGGCACTGGCGGGAGACTCCTCAGGAGGAGAAATCTCGTATCGAGGATCGTACTTCTGGCACCACACGACACAGAAACACCACACCGTGTGTCCTTAGGAATCAATCTTTATCAAACAGGTTAGCACTGCAAATATGTGCAAGGAGAGCACGGGCTCAATGAGTCTCGGAAGGGATAGGGGGTAGCGGGACAGTCTCTGGTAAAAGGTTCAAGGCAAGGACGTACCCGGCGCACAGCTCACAATCCTCGAGCTGGGGGGTAGGCTGGTTGTCGTGGGGTCCGGCGGGACCGGTGGAGTCTGTGGAAGCCGCGAGTCACTCAGCGGGCTCAGGTACTAGTTCGGAGGTCTTACGATCTTCAGGGAGCCGCGAGTCACTCAGCAGGGCTCAAGTACAAGTTCGGAGGTCTTACGATCTTCAGGGAGCCGCGAGTCACTCAGCAGGGCTCAGGTACGAGTTCGGAGGTCTTACGATCTTCAGGGAGCCGCGAGTCACTCAGCAGGGCTCAGGTGGTTCTAAGTTCCAGGAGCCGCGACCGCGTCAGCAGGCTCTCGTTGTTCCAGCATCGAATCTGCCGGACAGTCCCAGAGCACCCCTGGTTATAGGTCGACCCCTCTTTGATGTCCGGAGTCTGTGCAGGCAGGGGTCTTGTCACCTGGGGGTCGCTTGTCGGGGTTTCCTGCCATTGTCTTGTGATCTTTTCAGGGCCGGGTCGGGAGGAGTCCCAGACACCCAGCAGGCGTGGAGCCAGCTCTCAGGGAGGCCGGAGGGCCGATCGAAACCCATCGTCCCAGGGGAGTTCAGAGGTGCGACAGAAACTGCTCCTCCCTCTCTCATCCCCTGGAAGCGTGATGTCCTCCAGCCGGAGTGGCGCCTCTAGGCCCGGGTCGCGCTGGGGCCGGGCGGCCATCTTGGTGCATGAAGTGGGCACGCGGGCCCGGGGTGGCCGAAGGGGGAGAGGCCATGGATGAGGATGTCCGGGTCGGGTGCGTGTGTTCTGGTGGAAAGGATCGGTTTGGCCGTGAGCTCGGGGCTGCAGTTACCAGGTGAGGTGGTGCGGGGACCAGTAGAGCCATGCTACGAGGCCGGGTCCAACACAATGAACCAATTGTTTTACCAACGTTCTTTCCTAATCCATCCTCCGCAGCGGAAAGGGCGCTGCATTCTCTGAACATTAAACATTGTTTAAAGTTTTATCTGCAAAGAACAGAGATCTTCCATAAATCCTCTCAACTACTGATCTCTTTCGCTGCACCTAGGAAAGAACAAGCCTTGACATGCAACAGCATTTCTTGTTGGGTCACCTCCGCAATTTCCTTCTGTCATGAAAGAGCTGGCCGTCCTCTTCTTGCGAAAGCAGAAGCTCACTCCACTAGGAAAGTGGCTAATTCCTCGGCCCTGTTTGCTCAAGCATCACTCCTGGACATATGAAGGGCAGCTACATGGGCGAACACTCACACATTCACAAAACATTACTGTCTTGATGGTTGGAAAAAGACAGATATCGTTGTTGGACAAGCTACACTCCAATGTCTCTTTGCCTAAGGTAGGCGGATTTTAGCCTTCTATGTTCTTTACAGGCTGTTTGTAAATTTGTATGCTTAATATTCTATTTTTGGTGCCTGATGCTACAAGTTTACGTCATGGTGGGATGGTTCGCCTGCCCATCACCTTTCTTTTTCTCCTATTGAGTGTTTATTGCTTACTAGTCAGATTCAAGCATGTGAATCTATAAAAGATTCAATACTGGAGAAAAAAACAACAAGTTACTTACCTGTACACTGTGGTTCTCCAGTATTTATATATTTTATAGATTCACATGCAACCCACCCTCCTCCCCGATTGGGCTCACCAATTACCTCAGAGTTTTTGTATACCTATACTCTTGTGTTCAAAATCTGAGGTGCGGTGGCTCTGAGGAGAAGGGAACTCTAAGGTCTCAGCTGTGATTAGCTGAAGTTTGGATGTTTTAAAATGAGACTGAAAAATTACTTAAGTGAGTTTTCTGTTCTATGGAGGTCTATGGTGATGTTGTATTACTGCTATTTCTTATGTTGCTGTGGGACTCCCACCATGTTGACGGGGAAGATTCAAGCCTGTGAATCTATAAAAGATATCAATACTAGAGAACCACAGTGTACAGGTAAGTAACTTGTTTTTTCTGAGTGACATCACACAGACAACAAGAGTGAAGCACTAAATGAACTAATTTGGAATCTGATATTCATGCTGGTGCCCCTCAGTGAGAGCAGTACACAACAGACTTTAATCCCCATGACGTCAGAGCACATTTTATTCAAAAGGCTCCATTCACATTCCTTCTCACCTATGCCCTTTTATTTCTCCTGGCTCTGTCTTTTGACCCGTGCCCCCTTGCGCTTTGGAGTGGTCTTATGGTGGCATAAAGGACTTTAAAACCAACCAACCCACGAATACGCAACGGTCCCTTTCTGTGGCAGTTTGATTGCGACGCACATTTGAGCACGGACCGATAACTTTATTTTGTTTTTACTTCTTAGGTTGTTTTTCCCTCAAACTTAATCTTTCTTTTCTTTTTCAATGAGAAGTACAAAGCGGAATTGCTCAATCCTCAATCAAAGAAAAGACATCTGGGTTATTTCTGGCCAGTCAGGCATTCAACAGTATTTTTCTTTCAAGCACTCACACCACCAACTGGTGTAGTACATCACTCAGCCAGCGTCCAGATGTTATCCCGCCAAGCTGTGATTACTTTGAATTTCATTGCTGCTGTTCTCATGAATTCTTAATAACTCTCTTCTGGCGGGTATTTCGTTGTTGTTGTTGTTCTGGTGACTGCTACACAGATTTATATGCTCTGCCTCTCAAGCACAAACCAATTTCAGCGAGGGTAGTATGTCAGAGGATGGGCTGTATGTCAATGTGCCTGCACAGGAGTGTGCTGCAGGCTCGGTGGGAGGCAGGGAGGCCTCTGACCTGCCACCTCTACAGTCGCTATTTTCCACTTCAGGCAATCTCCTCTCACAAAGGAACACAGATTTTTAAGTCTGGGGGAGGGGTTGATATCAAAGGAATGGGCTTTTGAGAGCGACTGGTTTGGAGTTACACTCCCTCACTATAACAGACCTCATTTTGAAAGAATCGATAAAATGTGCTGCATTTTCAACATTACAGTAGATGTTTATTGGCTGTTAAGATGTTAGTATACATAGCCTAACATTTAAAACTACTTTTTGTGTGTCATATATTGTGCAAATCTGTATTCCAATATTAGGTTAGCATTGCCAGAGATTCGGGTGGACAGTGCGATATATACATTTATAATGTTACTCCTCACTGAGAGTGTCTTGAAAGCACTGCTTTGCTGAAAACTTTTGCAGTGTGGACTTTTCCTCTTCTATACTGGCCTGGGACTGGGAAGGTGTTTGGCAACATATACTACCAATAGTTCGGAGTTATTACACCGGGGAGATTATATTGCAGTTTGTCATTACATCGAGGGTAATATTTACTACTTTTTGGGAGTCTTCTACTTATCAGGTAAGTAATTTTTGTAATGTTTAAATGTAGATAAAAATAGATAGATAGATGTTCAAATTAATGATTTTAATTACAATTTTAATGGCAGTCAAATAGTAAAACACATTTATGTATATGTGCAGGATATTCATATATATATATAAATTCACTGAAAAAACCATAGGTTTCAGGGACGTTATAGTTAGTTGGAGATTTCACTCGTACAAAACCAGAGAAATTCCGCGTTATAGTTAGTACCGTTAACTGTAACTCGCGCCCCCGCAATGCACAGCTGATATTCACTCATGACATGCTCAGTGACATCACTGATGACTTCACTGATGACATCTCAAATGACATCTCTGATGACATCATCCAGTGAATGTATGTTTCTGTAAAGTATAAAAATATGTTTTATGAATATATATGCCAAGATGTATTGAAGAATTAGTGAGTGTATAAGTGTATGAATGGATGATTTAGTAGGTGCATGGCTGACTGTATAAGTGACTGATTAAGCGTATCTTACTGAATGCATGGGTTAGTAGGTAACTGTGTAAATGTCTGTATCAGTCTGTCTATTGGTGTATAAGTGGCTGCAAGGGTTGGTGAGTAGCTACATGACTGTCTTGGGTTATTGATTGGTTGGTTGTCTGAGTATGTGTACGGGTGCCTGAGTGTGTTTGTGGGTGGGTGGGGATGTGTGCATAGATATGTTAGTGATTGATTCACTGGGTGTATGGGTTCAAGAGTGCATGTGGAAACAGCTGTATGGGCGGGTGAGTGTGTGTATTGGTGTGTTGGTGAGTGAATGGATGTTTCAGTGGTGCATGTGTGAGTAACTACATATGTTTTAAAGCAATATATGTGAGTGTTGGAGTATATAAATGACTATATGTGTATATGTGAGAGTGAGTGATTACAAGAGTAGCAGTATGCATGAGTGTGTGTTTCTATGAGTGATTGTTTAAGAGAGTAAGTATGCGTTGTTATCTGCATAAATGAGTATGGTGGTGTGTGTATGACTGTATAGGAAAGTAAATTGGTGTATGATAGTTTCTTTGCATGACTGACTAGGTGTGTCAGTAACTCTTTGGGTGAGTGGTGGTGTGTGAGTGTCTATATGGGTGTATGAGTGGATATATCAGTGGCTGTATTGATGAATGACTGTGTGTATGAGTGACTGTATGGGTTAGTGGGTGGATGTGTGTGTAGACGTATGAATGAGTGAGCGGTTATGTGCTAACTACTATTGATCTGTCTATGGTTTCGATCTTGGTGGTCTGTATTTTAGAGTGGGTGTATGAAAGGTTTTATTAGGGTGTGAGGAGGTGCATCAGATTATCACGTGGATGTCATCAGTGATGTCATCAGGGATGTCATTTGAGATGTCATCAGTGATGTCACTGAGCATGTCGTTATCTCCTTAGCTCGTTCACCTGCATACCTCCCGTTTATCAAACATCCCACATTGAAGTCACGAGCCATCTTTTCCCAGTAAGGGTTCTGGTGACAGGCAGGAGGGAGGCCTCGCGTTTATCTAATGTAAAACACGTTGGAATGCACAGATGACCAGGTGGCTGCGGTCTTCCCGAACCCCATGCTTGAAGGGGCTCTGGCAAGAGATAGGAGTGAGGCCTCCTTGGTCATTTAATGTAAAAACACGGGAATGCACAGATGACCACGTTCGCTGCTGTCGTCCTGCACCCCGTGCTTCAAGGGGGCTCTCGTAAAAGACAGGAGTGAGGCCTCCGTGGTCCTTTAATGTAAAAACGTGGGAATGCACAGATGACCAGCCTGGCCTTATTCCACGTTCATCCCACACTCACACTCACGAGGCACCTGCAAACTTGCCCCCCTTTTTTTAAAGAAATAAAAACGTCAATGTCCGAAAGAGGAGCCACTTGGGTTTGTATAGTTATGCCGAACACAAATACATTGTAATACAGCATACCGCCTTATATACTAATTCATATTGTTATTGCTGTTACATGATTTAATAGCGCACTTGCGACTTTAATGCGTTTAAGTTGGTCCTGCTAAGTTTCTACGCAGTGGCTTGCAGGTAGCTGGTAGGTCTGAGCAGGTCACAGGTTTCGAATTCGGACAGGGCTATCTTATGTCTAGAAAGTGGATAACATGAGGATCGTTGTGTTGAATAACTGTGTCACCTGTGATAAGAGACGGATTTAAAAACATCTAATAATAATAATAATAATATCTTTTTACATATTACAACATTAAATGCTACATTTCCCAGCGTGCACCTTGCCATGTCCAGATATCGCCACATCTGCTGCGGACGCCACGGAGGCATCTGTATTTCTCCTGCCAACGGTGTGCTCCTCTGCATTATATCAGTGCCCATTATTAGCTCGACACCACCAATGAATAACAGATAACGAGTCTCACAGCAGAGGGCGCCCTGCTAGGCCCTGGGTGGTGGGGGTATGTATGCAGACCCCTGCAGCTCCCCTGCGGACAGGGAGGCTTTACCAGGAGGTCTCCACAATAAACACGCGCCTTACAATACCCCAAGCACAGGGCACTCTGAGCCCCAGAACTGCCCACATTTCAGATTTGGGGCAAACCAGCCCACAACTAAAAACTCTGTTAAAAACACCCAGTGCCCGTTTAGTGCCAGCCGGCGCTGTAGTGCCTAGGGAGGGGCACCATGAGAAGTGGAGGACATATTTGGCTTGAGCCTCGCTTGCACTTTATTTTCCTCACCTGTGTAAAGCTTGGAGCTCTTAGAAACAGGAAGCATGCGTTTTGGAGCTTCACAGAGCACATTTCGGCCACCCTGTTCAGCGTGGAAGCATTCAGTGGCTTAAGTTCAGGGAAGTGCACCACAACGCGGCACCCCTCACTCGGGGGTCTGTGCGATAAAGCCTAGAGATTTCAATGAAAATACCGAAGTGCTGGTATCCAATGTTTAAAGTACCTGTTTGGCTCTGAGAAGTGTGGTTACTATCCCAATAAATATATTGCAGGAATGCTGAGAAGAGCAGGTACTCTCCCTTTCAAATTAAAGAAGTGCAGGTACGCAGTACCGGACAGCACCTGCCCATTTAAAGCACCGGATAAAGGTATGTTGCTAACCAAGGTATTAACAGCCAGAGCAGGGAGCTAACGCCTGGCGCTAACTGCGACCCGGGTCTTCAAAAACACACATAAACGCGGACAACCAATACAGGATTCAGATGAAAATAGCACGCCTCTCACTAGGACTCTCTGCTAGGCTGTGGTTGCCACAGCGGCTCACATTCCATCCTCTTCCTCCTACGGGATGTTCAAGTCTGGGATTACCACAGTGCCCCCACAGTCCCTCCTCTCCCTGTCACTCGATGTTTAAGTCGGGGATTACCAGAGCGCCCCCACAGTCCCTTCTCTTCCTGTCACTCGATGTTCAAGTCTGGGATTACCACAGCGCCCCCACAGTCCCTTCTCTTCCTGTCACTGGATGTTCAAATCTGGGATTACCACAGCGCCCCACAGTCCCTTCTCTTCCTCCTACGGGATGTTCTAGTCTGGAATTACCACAGCACCCCCAAGTCTGAAATTACCACAGTGCCCCCACAGTCTCTTCTCTTCCTCCTACAGGATGTTCAAGTATGGGATTACCACAGTGCCCCCAAGTCTGGGATTACCACAGCCCCCCACAGTCTCTTCTCTTCCTGTCAGTGGATGTTCAAGTCTGGGATTACCACAGCGCCCCACAGTCCCTTCTCTTCCTCCTACGGGATGTTCTAGTCTGGAATTACCACAGCACCCCCAAGTCTGGAATTACCATAGTGCCCCCACAGTCTATTCTCTTCCTCCTACAGGATGTTCAAGTATGGGATTACCACAGTGCCCCCAAGTCTGGGATTACCACAGCGGCCCCCACAGTCCCTTCTCTTTCTCCTACAGGATGTTCAAGTATGGGATTACCACAGTGCCCCTAAATCTGGGATTACCACAGCCCCCCACAGTCTCTTCTCTTCCTGTCAGTGGATGTTCAAGTCTGGGATTACCACAGCGCCCCCACAGTTTTGCCGCCTTCTTTAGTTTTTACCGGATGTTCACAAACTCGCATGTTTTCCCATCATAAACTGCAGACAAAACCAGTCTGTACCTGTGAGCACCCCAGGGAAGAGCAGAGCGCATCACCGACTCAAACACCACTCCGAGGGACCCTGGACAGGGCACACCCCTCTGCAGCCGCAGCGCAACCCACTCCTCTAACTCAGGGAACCCCCTCCCCCCCCATATTACTAACTATCCTAGAGGGTCATAAGCTTTACGCACAGCCTCTTTCCCCGTTTCCCCGGGTCTTATCAAGACATCAAATTGAATGCACAGCCCTGAATATTCTGTTCCTTTGTCAGGGACTCTGCTTTTTATTGAATACCCCCTGTCTTATGCTATATAATAAGTTACATTGTTAGGCTGTGTGAAGGGGGCACCATACCTCTATAAATGCATGCATTTTTTCACAACTGGTGGTGGGGTACAAAGAACAATACTTAACTCCGTAAAAGTTATAACATGCACGTTAAATTGTTATTAAAATGATAGGATATTTTAAATAATTTATTTCCAACACCCATTCATGCAGATGTTGTTCGTATACACCAACATACTGTTGACAATATGTTAAAGACAACAGGAAGAGCCCTTCGCTCACTGAGGCGTGAGGGGGAATAGTTTGGGGCGTCCCTATCATATGGATCAAGGGCGCACATGCGCTTCGCCTGGCAAACATAACGTGTCAAACTGATGAGGTTCGTCGCTTTGAGAGACATTGGAAGTGTGGCATGGGGTGGGGGGAGGGGGTGAAATAATGTTTTAGAGAAAGACAAGGAGTGTCCGAATTATGGGGAACCTTGAAGGCCCTGACTGACCAGCGGGAAGGATGCAGATAAACAAGCATTGGAGGCGCTAACCGCCGCTGGAGGAACAACAATTACAATATAGCGCCAGGCCACCTCATTCATAGCCTGGTAACTCTGCCTGCATCTTTGGTCCTTTAGCTGAGATGCCCCCCCCCCCACCACCACCACCCTGCAGTATTTACGCCCCACCCCCCATTAAATCCCTATATTATAACTAGATGGAAATGGCAGGCAGGGGAACACAAGGCTTTGCTGCAGCTCAGTGGGTTGTGCGGCAGTACAGACCTAAGCTTTCAGAGGTGAAATGCCTCCCTGCTTGCCCCCGTCTATTTCTCGCCGATAGTTCTATTTTGCAGAACATCTCGTGTGCCTGTGTCTCGGTGAGCACATTTCAACAACAATTTAAAAAAAAAGGTTGCCACAATTGAGTTATTTAAATAATACAATAACCCACATCCGTGAGGTGTACTCTAAACCATGCTGATTCCAACGATAGCGCCCCTGGTAATTCTATCGGTGCCACGGGGCAGCGCTATCCATAGAACACCAGGTGCAGTGGCACCGGGCCCAGGGTTTATGAGGGGCCAATATACCTAAATTATGGCTGTCTTTTATTGCCCAACCAAGGTGGGGGGGGGGCATTTCCATTGCTTGCTTTTAGTTTTACTGAACCCGTGCTGCGTCACTGGTGCCACTTCCGGGCTGTGCAATGTGTCTTTTTCCCATATGTGCACTACTCTTCTTCTCCCAGGCTGTGCCAGCCTGGAGGCGCTCATGTGGGGGGTCTGCCCCTCTACCCTTTTCCTGTGCTCAGTGCACTATCCTCTAATCTCTTTCCTTCCCAAGAACACCTGCTCCAGCGCTGAATACCAAAAATCCCCTCGCTACATCACAGACCATAGATCTTCTTCAACAACCACATTCATTCACTCATTCACTTCATACCCACTCAAATCCACATTACGCCTTTTCTCTGTGCATTTTCTCCCTTCATTCTCTCCTACCATTCTCACAGGATACATACCCTCAGTCAAACTTGCATTCCGCCACCTTTTCCTTCTGTCATCATGTGTCTCATGTCTGTATGATCTACCGAACATGTATCGATAACCCCTACCACTTCTCTGTTTTTCTCGTTCATGCATTTCGTCTTCCCATTCCATCAATGCCTCAAACTGCGTCGGTCTAGGTCTTGGTTCTAAATCCATCATTTTGTCTTGGAGATTTCTCAAAACAGCCAAATTAAACAAACCATGTTCTGGAAACGCCAGGACTCCATCGTCCTTGGTGTATTTTACCCAATTATCCAACCAAATACAAGTATGATACCCATATTTCGCAATCATTGTAGATGCGGGTGTTTTCGGTGGAGGAAGTAACTGTCCTTCCCTAGTGTCAACTATTTTATCTTTCTTGAACCATCTTTTAATTTTCCCAAACCACGATTTCTTCTTTTCTGGTGGTTGGTAATACATTTTCTCGATTTTCGTGTACCGTTTAGGCTTCTTACAATGGTACCGCTATTCTGTCCACTCACAGCGCGACTCTTACTAACGCACCGATCAGGAGCGTCTACGTCAATATCACAATCCTCCAGTCTCAGCGAGACTCACACTAATGCACCAATCAGGGAGCGTTTACGTCACTCTGTATTTCTCCACTCTTAGCGCGGCTTTACCTAACGCACCAATCCGGAGCGTTTTACGCCTTCGATCTACTGTCCAATCCCAGCACGGTCCTTCTGACATCAGCAGCCGCTGCAGCAGCTCTGCTCTGCTCTCGTCTACCCCTCCTTTACAAGACCGCTCCGTGAACTCTCACTGTAACTTTTATGATTCGATTAGTAACAACACTAAAACATCTCCATTGTCTGATTCGCTAGCCAAAGAACAGAAAAAGACCTTTCTCACGAGAATTCCGTCTTTCTCGAGAACAGCGCTTACCTCTGTCC
Source organism: Triturus cristatus (assembly GCF_964204655.1). Lineage (NCBI taxonomy): Eukaryota > Metazoa > Chordata > Amphibia > Caudata > Salamandridae > Triturus > Triturus cristatus. The sequence continues at coordinate 945,489,971 of NC_140594.1, read as the reverse complement.
TACTACGGAAATAATACTTTCGTTGATAAAGTAGCACATCCCTCTACTTCACCCTTCTAACAAGCATTAGCTAATTGTTTCTCTGGTATTTTAGAAATAACCTAGAGTTTCGCAATCAACCCGAATGCCTTTTCATTCACTCTCGTTCATACAAGAAAATGTAGTACATACGCACAGAATCCTGTCTTTCCCGTGAACAGCGAACAGTCTGTCCTACTACAGAATTATGACACTCGTTAACAAAGCAGCGCTTCCCTCTACTTTGTCCTACTAACAAGCTCAGAGAACACCTGCTACCTTTTCAGTGATAAGCGTTATCGGTATTCCAATTGGTTTCCTGGTACTTAAAGACCGAAATTTCACAGGTAACCTTCGCTATCATGCACACTTCTCTTACACCAAAAATATTTCTAATAGCAACACACGACGATGTCGCCGAATCGAACTCAGACAATGCGCCATGCGACTTCACTTGTCACACGTTTCCCCTGTGTACCGACAGGGCTACAACAATCCCGTCTTTCCCGAGAACAGCATCTACCTCTGCTCTACTACGGAACTGTTAGAAACTTCCGACTTCCTACATCCCAGAAGCCGTGCAAACAACATATAACTCGACGCGACTCAACATAGAGTGTTAGTACATAAACCAATATCAATCAATAATCAATAAGCTATTTACAAGCAATCGTCGCTAAACCCAAAACAATAGCTAACCATCATTCTGCTACCAGAAAACTGCTCCAGCGCTGAATACCAAAAATCCCCTTGCTACATCACAGACCATAGATCTTCTTCAACAACCGCATTCATTCACTCATTCACTGGTGGGGCCCATAACACCAATCATTCATTCTTACTTTTCAGATCAATGGTCCTCGAGAGAAAGAGAGGGGAAATTTCTTTCCTCTCTTATTCCATGCGCTGGAAACTATGGGAGGAAGATTTCACCGATCACCTGATGAGTAAAAACAAATCACCTATTCATCCCTACCTCACCAGGGTCTCAAAACCTTTATAACCTAGCAATTCCTCCCATACTATTGGCCATGGATCAGCTTAGTTGCTGGGAAAAGCGACACTTAATTCTTCTAAACAATATACATCAGAACACTTCAAATAATAACCCGACACAGTTCTTAAATGAATTAAAATGTTTATCTAATTAAAGCATAAGTAAATCATAAAGCATTCAATATTTTGGTTCGCATATTTACCTAATCTGGCTAAATGGTGTCCTCTATGTCAAATTCAAATCTTTCGTCTTTTTGCCCATAAATCGATCAATCAGTTCTCAAAGTAATTGGGCATCTAATCAGTTCGTCAGAGTCTCTGGCAAGCAGCTGTCCAGCAGTGTCACCATCCTCTCCGTCAGCATAACGTCAGGAAATCAGGTAAAGCACGACAAGAGGTACCTACCCCCTCTAGTCTACTTCTTTTATAGTAAAATCAACAACAAAATGTTACGATACATGTTTTAGAACGAATCCAATTGGTGGAACCAGGATCATTCTTCCTGATTCTCATACATTCAATGTTTCATTAGATGTGGTCTCAATTTATTAATAAAATTGCAACAGTTTCTAGTCCATTCAGCGCATGTTTATTCCCATGCGGGTTTGTGTCCATGGTGTCATCAATTATAACAGTTCTTAGTTTAGGGAAGTTCATTGTTTGAGGATTGGCACTCCTCCCGGTGCAACCTTCACTAGTACAGTCTGCCTGGGGTCAGGACGAGGTTATTGTTGCTCATCTTTCAGCGCAGGCGCACTTCACTCAGTGACTTTTGTATCTCGCCTGTCCGTCAAAATAGGGATGGCAGCCATTTTGTGGCCACTCCAAAAAGGTCAACTTAAGCAAAGAGACACAAAACGTAATTAATACATGGAAATGACTATAAAAATGTTATTCCCTCACTAAACCCTTTATGTGTGTGTATTTATCTAGCAAAAGCAACACGCATTGCGGTTTATACTCACAATTTAAAGCATGATTCACAAATCACATCACAAAAGCAACATATAACATGCAAATTCTAAATATCTGACATTAGTATGCGTACGAAAATTAGTTTACGACTCAATCAGGCCATGCAAATGCGATTCCCACGTGTATTTTCTAATTAGTAATGTTGATTAATCAAACACAGCAAACCATTAATACTATTAATGTTAATCAGTTATTCGTTTTAACTAAAAATCATAAAATGGAGGAGGTATACGATTCTTAGGGAAAACCTCACTCCAGCACACCTCGGAGCCTATTCCCAGAGTCTCGTCTCTCAGACACGGTTAGACTGGACCAGGACCACCTAGTAGTGCCGGACAGGCAGGTCTCATATGTCAGTGTGTGGGCCGCTTTTTGTAGCTGCCTATTGCCTGTTTGAAGGCTGAAGGGCCGGTTTATACTGTTGGTGGCCTGCCTGAAGCAAGCACAAATAAGTACAGTCTCCCATACTTCGCATAACATCTGTACAGTGCGACTTTACAAGTTCAAAACGCCCCCAATTAGCAAATGTGGAACACTTGTTCTTAGCACTTTTATTTTGGTACTCGGGTCTATTTTCTGCCCTATCTGACCTTGTTCTCAGGTACGCCTACCCTGGGTCATACTTCCATAATACGCCCCTCCCCCGCTCCGTCCAGAATTGCCCCCTCTCGCCTGTGCTCAGTGGACCCGTCCGAGTGGTGCCCCAGTCTTGTAATGCGCGCTTCTTCACAAAACGGTGCCCACTGCCCCCCAGGGTATAATGGTCCTACTCCCAGAGCGATGCCCCTCCACATCTGTACATGTAGCCACACAATAAACCAAGACTATGACCCCTCCCAGGAGTTCGCTATGCTCTGCCCCAATAGTTATACCCCCCTCAATTATCTCCGTAGCTGTGCCATATGTATTTACAGATACACAGAGATGTATTTACACGGCTGCGCCTTTGCCCCAGTGTGCCATTTTTTAGGTCTCGCCTGACCCAGCGCATGCGCTGGTCTGGCGAGACTTATTGAGAGGGCTCCAAAAAGTGCTACCAGGCCAGCCTAGAGCCACAGTGCATGTGTGCGGGCGCGCGCGCCACGCTTTACCGTGATTACTTTCACTTTAGCAGCCGCAGGGCATAGCCAATAGGTCTCGCTTTTGGGACCTTATAAGCATTTAGTTATGCACTTATAAGGTCCCAAAGGCGAGACCTATTGGCTATGCCAATGCTTGTTTTTATTGTTGTCTGATTATATAGCGCGAACTCGACCCGATGGTACTGGAAAGCTTTACACAAGACCAGTTACGTTACGCAAGGACACGTTAATTTTTTGGCAGGCACAGGGAGATGAATTGATTTGCCCAGAATCACAGGATGCTGAGTCACTCCGAGACTCGAAAGTCGGCAGCTCTAGTCATGAGGCGACATCCGCTCCCGATGCCCTACTCGAAGAAATGTATCTCTCCCCTGCCCCCAGTGCCCAATACCACCCTTGCCCCCTCCAACAGCGTGCCTAGTAATGCACTCCAGGATTGTGTCCTCTATCTTCCCCCCTGCTGTGACCCTCCAGGAGGCCCGTGCTGGCTCCCAGTGTGCTCTTGTTTACTCTGCTGTGACTCCGTCTTCTTCCTCTCTCTCTTTGTACCCCAGGCTTTTTGCCCCCTGCCCTCTGCGCCCTCATCACCCCCCCCACAAGATACCCCAGCGTTGCTTACCTGCTGGCGGTGCCTTGGGAGGGAGGTCTTGGTGTCTCGGCAGGTCCCCCCAGCACATGGGCTCCTGCTCGGGGTGCGGGTCCCTGGGGGTCATCAGGCTGTCCAGACTCTCGGTGGCCTACTGTCGACGTAGCGCTACCTGCTCGGCCATGACCCGTTGGCGCTCGATGATCAGGATACACTTGTCACGGGTGCAGTCATTGAAGCGGCAGTAACACTTGTGGCCCTTCAGCCACGACAGCACCCCGTGGTTCCGGCAGTGCATGCACTTAGGGGTCCGCTGCAGGGGGGCCTCAGTGGCACCACGGGCCCACCCATGTACAAGTAGGGGGGTCCATAGCCATTTACTCCAGGGATTAGGAGAATTGGCGTGAAACCTGTGGGTGTCAATCGTCCCTTAGTGCCCGGGGCTGGAGGAGGGCGAGTGTGAAATCACTGAAGCATCTGTGGTGGGCACTGCCACTCAGGGAAGGATGGCCCTGCTCATATTCAAAGAGACACTGAACTACAGCGAGGGAGAGCAAGAGAGACTTCAAAATAATGCTAGACCGCGATAATCGACCATCCCACTGCTGTGGGTAAACAGATGTATCTATGTATGTAAAGGGGTGAGTATGTAGATACATGTGGGTAAACGGATGTATGTATGCACGTTAAGAGGTGATTGTGTAGATATAAGTGGTTAGACAGAGGGATGGATGGATGGATTAATGAATTCTCCTCAGTGAGTTTCACTTAATATGGAGGTGAGACGCGAGCGGCCTCCTTCCTCGCCCCCTTCACTTGCAGCCTCTGCATAGGGGGTACTGTATGAACAGGAGGCGCCTTTCGGAGTGCGGACCAGCTCGAGACTCTGTAGACATGCACTGGGGCACGAGGAGGGCCCGCTCCGGGCGTCAGGGGTGGGGACATATGTTTGACAAACAGGGACTGAAGAGTCCAGCGCTCGGGCCTGTCTGGGTGTAATATGTTCATTTATTGCATCAAGGGCGGCGAGCTGAGAGGGGACGTGCTCTGGCGCGAGGTGAAGGAGTACAGGAGGTTTGTGGGGGGGCTGATCTCAGGTTGTTTCTGAAGGGAGGGGCCAACCGAACAAGGGTTAACAAAGGGATCTAGAGCAGAGAAAGCCCGGTGTGCAGGATGTCAGAGGGCAGCAGACACAAAGCCTGCAGCCTGAAAAGGGGAGGGGGAAAGGGGAGGGCAGTAAGTGGTGGGGGGCAGACACAGCAGGTCAGGTTGGCAGAGCGAGAAGCAAGGGGGCAGAGAGAGGTGAGGGCAGGTAGGAGCAGATTGGCCAAGTGGAATTAGAGCGCAGGTGGCATCGAGGCAGAAGGAGGCAGCCGCCAACAGTACCTCCTGCACTGGCAGGCAGCGCTGGGAGAGTATCGGGCAAAAGCAGTTCACCTAAAGAGGGGGCCCGGACAGAGGAGAGACAGGGACCCCTCAAGTACTCCTCACCTGAGCCCCTCTCACCACCCACTCTGACTCCCTCCACTGCTGCACTTGGACTCCTCGGTCCGCCCACCACCCGGGATCAGCACCATATCTCCTAACTTCACTACGGCGCTTTGGTGATGCCTCTTGAAGGATCGTGGTACACAGGTGAGCGGGTTACCCTAACACCCTCACCTGAGTCCTGCACAACTTCCAGAGGCGCCGATAAGCCTGTGCTGCAAAGTCAAAGCATCATATGTGCAGGGAAGGACAAAGAAAACCCCACGCAGGCGCCCGTACAGCACTCATGACCTTACGTGACTCGAGGCAGACATTTTATTCTTCTAGCATACAGGCATGACGCCTTATTTAAGCATAAGCATGTAGCTTCTGAACAATATAATATACTTTGCCAGCCAGCAGCGGAAGTGGGCCTGAGAAGATGAGGCAGCCGCAGTGTGCTGACCCCAGAAGCTGCAGAGTGCTAAGCCCACTGGACACGGTCCCAGCTTGCGGTGGGGGGAGGGGGGGACGGGGGTTGAGGGGGTCCTCCCTTGAAGGGCACAGACATATTCCTTAAGGGGACCCTACTAAACAAAAAATGAGCATAGCCCTGGCGAGTTGTGGGTCCCGGGGCTGCGGGGGCCCCTGCTATTAGTTTTTGGCAATGTCCCCGGGACCTGGCCCACGAGCTTCATTTTTTAAATAATTTCGGCGGGATTCACGACCCCAACGTGAATTTCGTTGAAATTATAACAAAATATGCTTTTTTGGGCACTGGGGGTCCTTGTGGGACCCTGAGCATGTAATGAATGATATAATATGTGACGTCATCAGCAGTGCATTGCGGGAGCGCAAGTTATAGTTAGCTGAACTAACTATAACGGCAGAATTTCTCTGGTTTTGTACGAGTGAAATGTCCAACTAACTATAACGTCCCTGAAATCTATGGTTTTTCCAGTGAATTTTAAAGGTTTTTTAACTGCTAATTTCTAACTATAACGTGCCTGAAACCTATGTTTTTTTCAGTGAATATATATATATATATATATATATAGATATATGTTAGACTTGGCACCATTGGCGTTCCATTCAATTTTTTCACTGTTGCCTCCTATGTGTTTGCTGGTCTAGATGCTTTGGGCACTTTGCCACTGCTATTCAGTGCCAAAGTGCAAGTGCTCCCTATTGTAATTGTTGTATTGGCTTAGTGACTCCGTGATTGACTTATTTGATTTACTTGTCAGACCCTAGTACAGTGCACCTTGTGTGCCCAGGGCCTGTAAATCAAATGCTGCTGGTGGGCTTGCAGCACTGGGTGTGCCACCCACAGAAGCGGCTTGTAAAGTATGGCTCAGGCCTGCCATTGCAGAGCCTGTGTGCAGTCTGGGACTGCCATGTTGACTTGGCTAGTGCACCCACTTGCCGGTCCCTAAATCTTCCCTTTTCTACATATTAGTCACCCCTAAGGTAGGCCCAAGGGCAGGGTGCATTGTATGTAAAAGGTAGGACATGGCTTGGTGTGTGTGGCATGGCCTGATAGTGAATTACAGCCAATTTTGTTTCTCACTATTACAAGGCTATCTGTTCCCATGAGCCAGAATGGGCAGTTTGATTATAACATCTTATAATCATAACTGACCCAGGTAACAAGATATGAAAATAAAGTTTAGTATGTCTGAACTCGGAATGTTGAAATACATCTATTAGTGTGGGTGATTTTTACATTCTGTGTTTGAAAATACCACTTTTAGAAAGTAGGTATTTTCTTGCCTAACGATCCAGCATGCCTCTGCTAGGTTTGTGTATTTCATGTCTGGTTTGTGAGTGACAGGGAGCTGGAGAGGGCTTTGGCTCCAGCAGTCTGATGGGTCAGGGCTGGGCTGAATAGGACCTGCATTGAATAGAGAGTAGGGGAGGAGATTTCCTATCACTGACCTGAGCCCTCATAGAATAGAGAGTAGGGGGAGGAGATTTCCTTTCAGCTACCTGGGCCAGGTCTGCTTTCAACAATGCTGTCGCCACCTCCTGCCAGGAAGCTGCACCAGGGAGGACAGAACTGGTTTTGGCTGGGCTCAGACACTCTTTGCCTCCAGAGGACAAATGATTTTGCAGTATAAATATTGGGGCCCAGACCCCAGAACTTTAGATCATTCTGGGAATCAAGATGGACCTTTGCCAAGGAGAGAAACCAAGGAAGCTGAAGGAGGAGACTGCCCCAGTGCTGGTTGCTGTCTGGGTTGGCCTGCAGTGGTTAATCATTTCCAAGAAAAGGGAAAAGGAACTTTGTGTACTTTATCATCTTGAGGAAGATCTCCAAAGGCTTGAAGCTGAGCTTGCCTCCTGTTCAGAAGTCTCAGGGCCACAAAGACCTCACCACCAGCTCACCCTGAATTTCCTTGCTGGGAATTCTGCCAGCAGAGAGGTGCTTGCTGTTGTTTTGGGCCCTCTGGAGACTGCGTGTCGCTGGGAGCTGGAAGCGTGACGCATCAAGGAAGAAGCATGTCGCCGTCACGGCAGTTGCCGTCGCATCGCCGAAGAAGCGTATCACTGCAGCAGCTGTTCGCCGTCGCATCACCGATGAAGCGCAACGCATCACCGGAGGAGCGTGTCGCCGTAGAGGTTGCCGTCGCATCACTGGAGAAAGCGTGTCACAAGGCCTGTCGCGGCTCAAGAATTCACTGAGCCGCCGCACGGCCGTGGGGTGTGCATGCATCGCATCCACATTGTCGCATCGCATCAAAGATGCGATTTTGTCGCGTCGCACCGGATCGGCATATCGCATCGAGGAGCCATCTTGTCGCACCGTCACCGGGCCACCGTAAGAAACAACGCATCAATTCTCCACACAGTAAGGAACCGACACATCCACTCCCCTGAGTGTAAGGAACAGCGCAACAACTTCCCTACGACCCTTTTGTTTGTATTGCGTGATGCATCCCAGGTACTTTGAGAGTAAAGTGTTGCATTTACCATCTACATTGAAATAAGCTATTTCTACCATTTTGAAGTCATATTCTTATTACAGTATTGTGGATTATTTTTTGTCATTTGGTCTTGTGTCAAGTCTTGTAAAGATTACTTATTTTTCTAAACTGGTGTAGTGTCCATTTTTAGTGTTTTCACTGTATTACTGTATGTGTTCACAAATGCTTTACACACTGCCTCTGAGATAAGCCTGTCTGCTCGTGCCAAGCTACCAAGGGGATGAGCAGGGTTTATCCAGGAGTGCACCCCCCTTCCCTGGCTAGAAGCAAAGGCTCCTACTTGGTCAAAGGTACCTACCTCTGCCAACTAGAGACCCCATTTCCCCGCGTTTGGGGCGGACCCTCTGTTTCATTTTGGTGAACAAGAATAAACAATGGAAACTTGAACCCATGTTTCTTTGAATCATTGGAGTATTAAGCTGGTCCGTACCTGCTGTGTTTCCCTCTCGCTGGAGTAGGAGGGACAGGACTTTGGTTTGAAAAAAAAAAAAATATATATATATATATATATATATTCACTGAAAAAACCATAGGTTTCAGGGGCGTTATAGTTAGCTGGACATTTCCCTCGTACAAAACCCTAGAAATTCCCCCGTTATAGTTAGTTCAGCTAACTATAACTCGCGCCCCCACAATGCACGGCTGATGACGTCACATATTACATCACTCATGACATGGTCAGTGACATCACTCATGACATCACTGATGACATCTGAAATGACATCACTGATGACATCACTGATGATGTCATCCATGTGATAAATTAGTGCATCTTCTCACACCCTTTGATATACTCAATCAAAATTTCAGACGTCCATTCTCAAAACCATAGATACTCCAATACCAATAACTACATACCCACTCATTGACTCTTAGATCTACACACACATCCACTCACTCACCTGTACAGTCACCCATACTTACAGTCACTCAGTACAGGACTATCATATGCATTTATACACCTACATAGACACTCACACACCACCAATCATCCATAGAGGTACTCTCACACCTAGTCAGTCATGCAAATAATTAATCCCACTCCCATTTACTCAGCTATGCAGTTATACACACACAAGTTCACTTACTCATAAAAATAGTACCACATTCTTACGCTCTCATACAATCACTGATACAAGCACACACTCATCCATACAGCCACTCTCACAATCAAACACTCTCACATATACCCACTTATATACTCTTACACACATATATACTGCCTTTCACATATGTAGTTCCTCACACATGTACCACTGAGATACATTCAATCACTAACACACCCATACATACACTCACCCAACCATACAGTCCATCACAAATGCACTCTTAAAACCATGCACCCATAGAATCACCCACTTACACATGTATGCACAGAGTCACACACAACCCACCCACACAAACACTCAGGCACCCATACAGATACTCAGACAACCAATCAATAACCCATAGAGACATAGCAGTGGATTGCGGTCGCGCGAGTTATAGTTAGCTGAACTAACTATAACGGGGGAATTTCAATGGTTTTTTACGAGTGAAATGTCCAGCTAACTATAGCATGTGTGAAACCTATGGTTTTTTCAGTGAATATATATATACATATATATACACATAGATGTGTATGTGTAAAGGCATTATTGGCAAATGTGTAAACATATATGTTATTCATTTTCCCAAAATTACAACCTTACCCCGAGGTTGACTTTGCACAGCTATTATGTTGCTATTTTTTTTAAGAGCGCAGCCGGTTGTTGCTTTTTAAATTCTTTGCTAAATTTCAATAAAGAAAAGCAATTTAAAAAACACTGACGATCCTGTAAATATAATGTCTAACATAAATTATTTAAAGGTTCGCTGAAGGCCATCAATGGTCATGCAGTTTCCATCATTGATGATCTACTGCTCTTTCAGAAGCCACAGAAACATGCTTGTAAATTTGCAGTCCTCTGTTTCCTCACCCTTATACTCCTTGTCATTTGCAAATATGCCTTCTACATGGCTCAATTCTTCATGATGTGGTGATTCACGTTCTTTCTTTTCCAAAATCACAGTTTCTACGGTGCTATTGTTTCTTTAGAGCAGGCTCTTTGCATCCTTCTAAAAACACTTTCAAGTAAGCCTTTTTATGATGTCCCCAATTGATTGCCCATGATTCACGTGGTCGACTGTCAACTCTTTCTTATAAGTACACTAAGACCTATAATAAAGCCAGTGATATTTACCAAGTGCAAACAGCCCCACAACCCATTCCAAAACACTGTTTTCTGGACATTAGCAGGATCAAGAAAACCCTTTTAAAAGTGTGTTTCCATGTACATCTCAGTCCTTTGTTAAAATTATTAGAAGCATATCTTAATCCTCTTTTACTTGAAACATTATAATACTTCATGCTTGGTATTTTAGAAAAAAAGGAATCGGCAATGTTTCTTTTAAAAAAAGCTGATAATATTTTTCTGTCAAATCCCCAGCGTCACGCATCCCAGCCAATGCAAGCACTGCTCTTATACTGTATACACTAGTAAAAAACATGAGAGCAGTGTGAGGATTGGCTATGACAGACGAACACAGCGCTCCATATGAGACTTATGGGGCTGTGCCTCTGCTTCTCGGCTCTCTGACATCAGTCATTGGGGAAGCCTGAACTGTGCATGTTAGGTTGGCCACAAGTAAAATACTGGACAATCTGACATTTGCTGTTCAGTTACACAGCCCCAGCTGTGAGGCACCCTTGCCTACAGACCTCGAACCACGTTCACCACTGCCATCGCCGACCTCGTTGCGCCCCATGCCATCGCCTCCATGGACTACATACTGCTGGGATACCTCAACTTCCACCTCGACACCCTCAGCGACCCCAGCTCCGCCACCCTCCTGGACAACCTCACCAACCTTGGACTGAAACAACTCGTCACCACCCCCACCAACAAGGCAGGACACAACCTCAACCCCATCTTCACAGGAGGTAACAACATCGACTTTAGCCACACCACACAACCCCCTGGACAGACCACCACTGCGTACACTCCCAACTTGACAAACCCACCTCCCCCAAACCTGCACCCCACCCTCAGTGAAGGAACTGGAACAAGGTCCCCGATGAGCAGCTCAACTCCACCCTCAATCGCAACACCACCTCAACCAACGCCAGCCTCACAGCCAAAGAACTCCACAGATGGGTCAACAACTGCAAAGACGAGTTTGTACCCCTGCGTAACCCCGACAGACAGCGCACCAGAAAAGCCACCTGGTTCACTGCCCACCTCCAAGATTCAAGACGCACCTGCAGACGTCTCGAGAAGAACTGGAGAAACAGCAAATCCCCGGAAGACTGCACCACCTACAAGAACGCCATGACAGAATACCACCAATGCATCAGATCCACCTGACGGACCTTCATCCAGAGCAAAATCCTTGCCAACTCCAGCAACTCAAAGGAACTCTTCAACAACATCCAGGAATTCACCAAACCCCCCAGCGAAACCACGGACATCACCCTCTTCCCAGGACCTCTGCAACAAGCTTCCATCTGAAAATCAAGTCCCTCTATGACAACTTCAATGAACAGAAACCTGACTCCAAAACCACTCCCTCCTCCAGCAATGCCAGCCAGCCCACCATCTCTTCCAGGACCCCAGTGACCACCAAAAACACCGCATCGACCATGAAAGACATTTACTCAGGAGCGCCACAGAGCCATGCCCTCCGCACATCGTCCACAGCACCGCTGCCATCGCACCGGAACCACAACGCACCATCAATGCCACCTTCAAAACCGGAACATTCCCCGACGACCGGAAACGCGCAGAAGTCAAGCCCCTACTCAAGAAGCCCTCAGCAGATCCTACTGACCTTAAGAACTACCGATCCATCTCCCTCCTCCCCTTTGTGGCCAAAGTCACAGAGAAGACCGTCAACGTCCAACTAATGAAATTCATCGAAGAAAATTCCATCCTCGACCTCTCCCAATCCGGATTCCGCAGCAACCACAACACTGAGACCGCTCTACTCTCTGCTACAGACAACATCCACACCCTCCTCGACCAAGGACACAACGCGGCCCTGATCCTACTCGACCTATCCTCAGCCTTCGACATTGTCCCCCACTGCACACATACCGCTAGACTCCACCATGCCGGCATGCAGGGACCCGCCCTCGACTGGCTCTACTCCTTCCTTTCCCGCAAAACCCAAAGAATCAGACTTCCACCCTTCCTCTCCGAACTCACAGATATCAACTGTGGAGTAACCGTAGAATAGTCGCTCAGCCCTACGCTCTTCAACATCTACAAGGCTTTCCTTGACGCCATCGTCAGACAGCACAGTCTTGGCATAGTATCCTACTCCGACGACACCTAGCTCATCCTTTCCCTCACCAAGGAACCCATCACCACCAGACTCAGCTTTCAGTAAGGAATGAAGGATGTCACATCCTGGATGAGCAGCAGCTGCCTGAAACTAGACTCGGGGACGACAGAGGTCCTCGTCCTCGGACCCTCGTCCTCTGCATGGGACAACACCTGGTGGCTCACTGCTCTTGGCATCCCCCTCACCCCCAGGGACCATGCCCAGAACCTCGGCATCATACTCAACTCCTCCTTCTCCATGATCCAACAGATCAACGCTGTCGCCTCCACCTGTTTCAACACCCTCTTCATCCCTCGGAAGACCTTCAAATGGATCTCCACCGAATCAAGAAAGATCGTCACCCACGCACTCATAACCAGAAGACTGGACTACGGAATCGCCCTCTACACCGGGATCAACAAGTCTCTGCTCCACAAACTCCAGACCATACAGAACACAGCAGCCAGACTCGTCCTCTGCATCCCTTGACACAAATACATCACACAACACCTGAGAAACCTCCACTGGCTCGAGAAGAGAGTAACTTTCAAGATACTCACCCACGCCTACAAATGCCTCCACAACACTGGACCCCAATATCTCAGCGAAAGAATCTCCTTCCACGTACCGAAGAGTAACCTCTGATCCGCCAACCTCGCCCTTGCCGATTCCCCGCACAACCGCAGAGCAAGAACGGGTGGAAGAACCTTTTCACACATCGCGGCTAAGACCTACCTCAAATGAGCTCCCAGTCGACATCAGATGTGCCCCCACTCTGCACATCTTCAGGAAGACCCTCAAGAGCTGGCTCTTCAACTGACCGGAGCTGCTCCTCCCCCCGCCCCAGCACCTTGAGACCCTCACGGGTAAGTAGAGCACTTCAAAACCCCTTTGATTGATTGATTGATTGATTGATTGATTGAAGCCTCACTCTAGTGACAGAGGGTAAACATGACCTGTTCCCTACTCCTGTTCACTACACAGTATGCTGCCACCACTGCACTTGTGCTGCTTAACTCCTGAAGTTAAGGCAGTAGCCTTTTACCACTATGATGCAGTGCTTTAGGTGCCTCTCCCTGGACCAACAAGACCACAATCTGTGAGAAAGGCCTATGTCATGGAGCACACACATGATCCATGTTTACCTATGACAAAAAATGAACTTTAGGGATCCAGACAGCAGAACAGTTGGGCACCCAGGACAGGGGCACATGTCTTTAACCATGCAGAGGACTTTTCTGTCTCAACAGTATGATTTTAACAAATTGATCAGGAGGGAGGGAGAGAGGGAGAGAGGGAGGAGGGAGGGGGGAGATAGAGTGAGAGAGAGAGAGAGAGAGAGAGAGAGAGAGATTGTGTGTGTTCATGTTTATCAGCACTGAACAGCAGGAACGGCACCGAGTGCCATGTTGGCAGAGATATTTGTAAGTCTTAGCACTCATTGTTGTCCATCGCAGTAGCTCTGCCTCTCAGATTGACTGTCTAATTGATAACAATATACTGGCAATCTGTCTTTTACGTTTTTGCTTAATGAAGTACACCGGAGTATTCGTTCATGCCAAATCATTTGGAGATATAATAACAAGAATCCAAGTGAATCTGCTGCTGGCGGAATTGCTGGCTGTGTAACTGGAAGAGTGAGAGAAGAATGCAAGGGTCATCCCTCAGGGATGGAGTGTAGCAGCTGGAAACAGAGGTTTTCTGCCTAATGTTCATAAAATGTTTTTGCAGCTGTAACAGCCTGTGCGCACTTTTAATCTTGGTGCACTACAGTGCTAGGACAGTAACACAAACATCTCATGCCCCATTTAAAAAGAGTTTTGCAGGAGACACATTGTCCAATGTGAATGTAAACAAGGACGAGGCTTTTTCAAATTGTATTCATCTTTCTGAGCGTGCATTTTTGGACAGCTTAGATGGCATTTTATGCAACTACACTTTGCATTATGGAACGTTTTCCTTACAAGTAAAAATGTAAACATTTTAGCATGAAAAATGCATCCAAACAAGGGCCTAGGTGTAACTGATGGTGTCCTACATGACATTGCTGCTCCTAGCAGCTATGCCAGTCCCCCTGCCTTCTCTCTAATATTGAGGCATTTGGTGTCCACCAATTGATCTTGAGTCTCACCCACTGCATTTGCCCCAATAGGTTCAATCTTGATCACAGGAAATACCCCCTTTCATGGAGCAATTATCACATCGACCATTTCTCACCGAACATTCTTTCCACAGCAGCCAAACCTTATACTGTCCCTAATACAACTACGGCTATCAGACTTCCCTAGAAGAAATTCATTGCAATCTCAATCTAGGAATCGCTTTCAACCTCCCAACACCCAGGCGCAGAAAGGTATGTAAAACAGTTCCATGGATGGCTAAATGGGACCATTAACTTGATAGTCCTGCAGGTTAACAGAAGAAGTGCCAGATGGTTCATATTGGTTCTAAAACTAAGAGAAATAAAAGCCGGAACCCTTGAAAAGTCTTAAAGGAAAACACTCACCCTCAAAGCTAAAAGCAGCTTCAAAGGCAATTCAGATTCTACAAAATCTTCATCAATAAAGGCCAAGAGTTGTCACTATGCCCAATGCATCTCAGAGGGTGACCTCACCACTCTTTTTTGTTCCAAAAATGAATGGGGAACTTAGTCCCAACAAAACCCCAAGGGCCATATCTATGACCCTTGCGGCACAGGGCAGCGCAGCAAGTCACCTTCCTGCGCTGCCCTATGTCACAGGGAAAGGTCAGGAATGTGACATATTTATCTAATAAGGAGCCTTCCTGTCTTTTCCCCTTGCGCTGGTGCCATTTTGGCAGCCAAAGCACGTACCCTTGCACCATGGTGCAAGGATGCCTATGTTGTAGGCAGAATTGTTTTTCTGCGGGAAGGGGCACCTTCCTGCATAAGAACAATCCTGAGAGTCTTTTTCCTCTTTCTATGTTTGCTGCTGAATGCAGCACACATAGAAAGAGGTAAAAAACGAGAAGAAATAAAGATGTTTCCCCTCACCTGGGGAGGCATATCTTTTTGGCGCATTCCCGGGTTTACCATGTTTGTCAATGCATCAAAAACCATGAAAATTGTGTGGAGACACTCACACAACACCAATGGAACACCTTCTTTATGTAGAGTAATGCATTGCAGCTATTTGCGATGCCTTTTATTATTCTATATTTTTGAAGCCATTCAAAGCCACACAAAGTGGCTTTGCGTGTTTTCAAAAATATGACTTTAGGTTTGTATCGCTCTCGTACCACCTTGCGTGATGCAAGAATGACTCAAGCCAGATCACAAATATGTCCCTAAGCCTGGAAAACGTAATCCATTTCTCAAAAAAACTGCTCCCCTCTGAGTACAATTGTATCATTATGGAAAAGGAGATATTAGCCAATAAAGCAGCCTTCCAGGAATGGAGATATTCCCTCCTACCCTCTGCCATACCGTGACCATTTTGCCCAAGTAGAAAAACCTGTAATTTCTGTGTTTAGTGAGAGCACTGTCTCCCAGACAAATGCACTGAATTTTGTTTTTTCAGTGAACCTGAATTTGGCATCGCATATCCATCAGTAACAAAAAACACGCAAATGCTGATGTTTTTTCCAGTATTAGAACAAGGTCTACTGCCCATTCAGGATCGCTGAGGATGGGGCATCCAATAATCATGAATAAACATATACCTAAGTTAGCCTTCAATCAATCAACTCAGATCCTGGGTTGTGTTGTGTTTTAATTATTGCAGAAATCAAGGGATCACTCATGCAGGCACTTGCATTAAGTCCATGTGCGTGACATAGCAATGAGTAATTGACTGACCGATGGCTTCCTATTCATGAGGCTTGAGGCCTCAGATGATGAAACGCAAAACATAACTTCCTTGACCATCCTCCAGGAAGGAACTGTGATAGGTGCAATATACTTCAAAACATGTCTTGATGCTGTCTTCTCGGCTTCTGTTCACATAGATCCCACAGAGTAGCTGCAAGATCCTGAAAATACCATATAAGATGGTCTGTACTTCAAAAAAGGAGCCTTGTATGCACCTACCCCAGACATCCAGGACATAGTAAAACTCTTCTTTCCAATTAACATTGGTTTTGTTGGAACCTCAGACTATGGATTCTCCGGTGTTTGTCCAGAACTGCATGACCTAGGGCTGTAATTAAAGCACACATTGCCATTTCACTGGACTGTCACAGCATTCACTGCCACAGCCTTTATCTTAGCTACTTTCCCATGGGCATGCTGTCAGTGTGGACTTTGTAACTGATTTTCCCCAGTCCATAGCAGAGCACCATCTTGGTCATAGTGGGACTATTAACCAAACATTTTGTTCACCTCCGTAAGTTACCTAGTGCCAAGGATTTGACAAATATTTCCATTTAGCACATTCTTTGAGTACATGGGGTTCCTGCTGCCATAAACTATGAGTCTTGGCCCCAGTTGTGTGCCAAGTTCTTGCATGTGTTATGTGCATCTTTAGACATTCGACAACGCAATAGCAAAAGGAAATATGTACACTAAATGATGGAATAATTCCTATGATGCTTACTGGCCTCCTCGAACAAAGAATGCTCATAAGCCCTCATTCTTAATGAGTTTGCCTATGACTCAACTTATTTGTTTACAGGGTTTCACCCTTGTTTTGCCTTTTTGGGTACAACCTGAAATCTATTCCTTTGCAAGTAGAGGTTCAGAGTCAGGTGCCTTTGCCATAGAATATGTGATTAACCTAGTGGCAGCTAGGTTAGTTCTGCTCCCTGATCTCCCATTTCATGCTATTTTTAATTTTTCACTGACCAAGTCTTATAATAAATACAGTAGACCTGATCCATTTCCTCCTCTAGTACACATGGTTATCACAATGAAACATGTTCTGAAAGCTATTTTGGACTCCAGGTGGATCAGAGGACTATTTTTTACTTGGTAGACTGGAAAGGATAGGTCACGGGAACCAGCTCGGCATGTCTATGCTCCATGTTTGATTTGCCAACTCCACTCTTGTCATCTTGAAAAATAATGGCCTTAGGGATGGCATATTAAGGTGGGCTAAAAGGGGGTCCTGTCAATGCTTGTCCCAAGGGCTCACCCCCACCCAACCCACCTCTGTTCCTGGATATTACTGGCCAGGTTACTGCCCCCAGGTTGTCATTGCAGAAGCATGACAGAAGGGGAGACAGTGTTTACCATGCATCCATTTCAACGTGGTACAATTACATTGTGGTTTTCACTACGCAAGTCGATACATTCCCTCTGCAGCTTCACCTCAAAAACTTTCCTTGCATCCTTCAAATTTATAAATCTCTCCCAGCACTTTCTACAGAGGTTAGTGGTCGCTAGGGAGAGTTAGATATTGCATGTTTGAATTGTGAGACTCCTACTGGACCCCGTACTGTATCCTGCACCTACGTCCTGGGATTCTGTCATGCCCACACAGTTGTGCTGTATC
This sequence comes from Triturus cristatus, assembly GCF_964204655.1. NCBI lineage: Eukaryota > Metazoa > Chordata > Amphibia > Caudata > Salamandridae > Triturus > Triturus cristatus. The sequence continues at coordinate 945,472,066 of NC_140594.1, read as the reverse complement.
AACTATCTCTTAGGCCTCCTTCGAGGTATATGCAGATCCTATGTGAACCTTAGATTCTGATTGGTGCCTCAAGTTGTGGAGACTGGTCTCATTCTATTTATTTTGGCTCTTGCAAGATATCGGCACTGTGTCGCTGAATGGTGAGTGTTTTCCTCAGTGCATCTGTTACAAGAGTAAATCTTGTGTATATCTAATTTCCTGTAGAATTTTACTATTTAGGGGAAGTTCATGTAAGTTAAAAAACAGTGTGTAATTTAAGTTGATGTAACAAAAAAAGCAACAGACGTTTAACATAGAAAATCCATCTCTCAAGAGAGACTGAAGAAAAACCAAGAAGCCCTCAATCTGATGAGACAAGCTGTGTAACCACAAACTGGCAGTGTCTCTTGGACACCTTCTCTCATGTTCCTATCTTCCTGGTACTCCCTGCGCCATCAGTGCCGAGCGCTTTGACGTGTTCGGCACTGTCCACGAGGAAGGAGACTACGCCAGGGGCATGGATACCATTGGTGCAGCTGGTGCAGTGGCACCAGGGCTCAGAGGAGTGACGGGTCCCAGCCTACTCTGCACTATGAGCAATTATTTAAAAAAGCTGTCATTTCCAAACTTCTTTTTGAGTTAGTTTTTCTTTCATTTTCTTTTTCTGTGCCTGCATGGGACTTCTGTGTTTACAAGATGCTTTGTGATTGGATGACTACATCACCAGTCATCCAGTTACAAAGCTGCTCAACTGTAGCGCGCGCAGAGCACCACTGACAAGGGGGCCAAATCAGTCTGCTGGCGCTTGTGAAAGGGTATTCTGAGGGTGGCTGATCTGCACGAGCACAGGTGAGTGGCAGGAGTTCTAGTCACACTGGCAAACTAACCCATTCAGCTATCTTGGTGGTCCTCGCTCCCTTACTGTTCCATTTAAATTCCATTTCATTATTTTCACTTTCAGTGGAACACAATTTGTATTATTATTGTTTCATATAAAAATAATAATTTTTCCCTCTACGAAATTAGCCATGCTTCTTTTTGAGGTGTACTTCAGGATTTTATAGATTTAGAGCCCACTGTGGGCAGAGCAAGAGCAAGCTGTGCAATCCTTAAGTAGTTAGATAGCTCAGCGACATAAGCACCTCCTGTTGAGCTTTGTGTGTGAACCCAACAGTACAAAGATTTGAACCTGGACTGGAACAACTCTGTCTTTCATATTTGCCACTGTGATAAAACAATTACCAATAAACTGAACAATATCTACACTTTATTTAAACAGCAAGAGGCATTTTTGCTGTTGTTTCTAATGTGTGCTATACACAGTCTGTGAATTTGGGCTCAGATCCCCACAGAAGCCAGACTGACCTACCTCCTTGTGAGACTAAGGGGAATCTAAAAAATGTAGATACCAAGAAAGTCATTAAGTCACAATATCTAATTAGGCAATGCAGGCTGAGGGGAGCCCATTCTAATACCTGCCTTAGGAGTGCTTTGCTAATTGCTGATCCCAACACACTTATCTGTTTGCACAGGCACTGCAATTACAAGTGGTGCCATCCTTATGGCACTTTTAATTATTGGGTGCGATAAGGACAGCATCACTGGATTTTTCTTCTGAAAACTTTTGGCAGGTCATGCCTGCTGAAATTTAATAAGGGAAAAGGCCAGTAAATGCCAGGACATGTAGCTTTGTTCTGCAAAAGCCTCAAAATTCTGCATTTTCTAGGGGACCATTTATAATAGATGTCATGTATCATACTTGTTAAACTCCACACCCTGGAGTATTGGGTGTGATAAATCGCACAGCATCCTCAGCATCAGAACATTGTTAATTGAGGCCAGGATCAGCTAGGTACATACATTACTTTCCAATTAGTTCAGTTGCCATTGGTTTTCGCCTACGTAATAACAATAATATGGTAACAATTTGGTAAGTTTTAAAAACTTTTTTTCTGTATTAGGTGAGATTGCACATGAGGCATGCTTTCAACTTAGCGAGGACTATATGTCAAAAGTGGGCAAACACAGTTATCACGGTGAATGTTTAAAAAGTCACATTCAGTCTGAAATGTCATGAAATGCTAAACTCAGGGTAGAAATTTAGCACTTCCAAGACGTCCAAAACATCTACCTTACCTAAAGTAACTATAATGCATGATCATTAATGCAGTCTCAATTTATGTGTAGTTGAGTAGTTAAAATAACCTAATGTTGCAATTGTGTACAACTCTCACAAGTGCAGAGTCCCCTAAGCTGTGTCACTATGAGATGCATGTTGCACTTGGATTGTTAAATTACTGACCTACATGACCATTTTACAGTCTGACTGTGCTGGTATGAAGTGATAAACAGCTCATGTGTTTCCAGCATAGGTCCAGGAATCCCAGACATGGGTCAGGTTTTCATGGTAAACACGAACAATCAAATAGTTCTAATTATATCTGTTGTCTGTATATTTTGTGTATGGGTAACATGGACGTCTGGCACAGATCTGGCACTACTGGACAGATGTTGGACACTTACATGACACATCAAAAGGAGAATCTTCACACATTTTAAGGGTGGGGGTTTATTGATCACAGCCCAAGCAGTTCTTTCCACTTCTTCCAACCATTCAATAACCTGCGGGGATGTAGCAGGCCTTCAAGTGCAGATGGCATCAGCAGTGATGTCTTCATCTGGGATGTCTTTGCCACTACAGAGATCCAGAGTGAGCAGATGAACCATACTTGTTCTTATTTGCATTCTTCTGCTATGCTGTCCAGGGGCTCAGCTATCATTTGCACAGCAGGTGCAATGCCAAAGTGGCCCTAAGGTATTGGGGTACTACTAAATGACAACAGCGATTGTACCTGCTTGCATTTGGGCCCATGGCACCCTAGCCATGCCACTGTGTTCCACATTAGTCCTGCAGCAAACAGTCAGATCCCACAAGTTAGTGGTGGCTAGAGTCTGAGTTAACATGTGTATCTCTCTGTGTGTTATGTTTTCCTATATGTTTTGTCTTTGTGCATGTTCTATGTAAAGCAGTGGCTGTATATTTGTTGCCTGTCTCAATGTGTTCCTAAATGTGTGTTGTTCCTGTTTATAGGTGCCTGCATGGGGGTTTCTCAATGTGTACATTGAAGCTTGTCTCCCTCTGTCCCAATGTGTTCATGTGCTACTGCATGGTATTTGTCTTTTGTCTACACATGAATAAAGTCAGGAGCGCTGGCGTCGGCAGACATGGGGGTTGCGGTGAGAAGTGGAGCGGTGTGGAGTGTGGTGCCCTCAGGTCACGGTGCAGGCAGCCGCTTGGTGACAGCATCCAGCGGCATTGATGAGGCCAGGGCAGTGGTGCGAAGTGGGGCTCGTCGCAGATCTTGGCAGGTCCCTGTACAAGCAGCCGCGTCATTGTTGTTGAAGTGCCATCGTCAATAGACGATCTGGAGTCAATGGCATCAGCGTCGGTGGGCCAAGGCTGCACCAAGTAACTTATTAACGGTGCCCCCCAGGCCACGGTGCAGGCAGCAGCATTGATGTCAGTGTGGAGCGTCGTCGTCGGGGATACCGGGGCGGCGATGTGAAGTGAGGTGGTACGAAGTGCTGCACCCTCAGGTCACGGTGGAAGCAGCATCTTGGTGCAAGCAGCAGCGCCTGTGGGATGACATTGTCAGTGAGACCAGGGCTGCAGTGCAAAGTGAGGCAGTGCTCTCTGCTGTGCCAACAGGTCTAAGAACAGGCAGCGGCGTCGTTGATGGTGTTGGGTTGGTTTTTCCTCTGTGGCAGCTGGTACACGCAGTTCCAGATGCAGGTACCCAGAAGATGGTGAAGTCTTTGGTGTGCCTGAGACTTCCAACAAGATGCAAGCTCTATTTCAAGTCCTGGGAGAAACTTTAACAGCAGGATTCAAAGAAAGTTCAGTCCAGTCCATCCAGTTCTTTCACTGCCCAAGACAGAAGTAGCAACTGCAGACCAACCCAACAAAGCAACAAATAGCAAAGGGGCATTACTCCTCCTAGCAGTTCTTCCACCTCTTCTTCTTGGCAGGGTCCTTAGTCCAGAAGTATTCTAAAGTTCTGGGGTCAGGGCCCAAATATTTATACGATTTTTCCCTTTGACGTTTTAGGCAGCAAGTCCCTCTTGTTCAGTAGAAACCAGTTCTGTCCTCTTATTAGAAATGAGGTTCTAGTTGGCAGGTTGTTACCCTGTCTAAGTAGGGACCCTGATTTCCTAGTTAGGAGAAGGGGATACACTTCTAAAACAACCTCTGCACACACCCTTGGTAGCTTGGCATGATCAGTCAGGCTTATCTCAGAGACAGTGTGTGAAGCATTTACACAAAGCTAACAGTAATACAGTGAAAACACTACAAAAGGACACCACACCAGTTTTAGAAAAATATCCAACCTTTTATTTGTGCAAATAAGTCCAAAAGGGATTAAAAAACAAATCCACCATACAGTTCTTAGAAATATCAATAGGCAAAAACAGACTCGAAATACATTTCCTTGAAGTCGATAGCTCGGTCCGTAGCTATCACAGCATCATGAACAACAAATACAAACACATTGGCTGACCGCAGCATCGAGGGCCAGCTATGGTGTCAGGAAGACCCGCAAAGCAGTACCTTTGGGAATGCAGGGCATCGGCGACCTCTCACTCAGCTCCGAAGAGCCGGCGTTGGCAGGTGTCAGTTCTAGAGGTCGGCGCAGGAGTTGTCGGGCCTAGAGGTCGGTGCAGGAGTCGTCGGGCCTAGAGGTCGGTGCAGGAGTCGTCGGACCCTTGAAGTCACACACTGTGCAAATCAAACTCCTCGTGGTTGAAGTCGGGAGCGCCAGCAGGCATCAAGGCTGCAGTGCAAAGTGCAGCGATGAGGCGTGCGGTGCCCTCAGATCGCAGTGCAGGCAGTGGCTCGGTGATGGTCATCCAGAGGCGCCGGTGAGACCAGGGCTGTGGTGCAAAGTGATGCTGGTTGTCACGGTGCTGGCACATCACGGTGCAAGCGGAGGCGTCGTTGTTGCTGAAGTGCTGTCATCGGCTGACAAACTGGAGTCGATGACACCGGCGTTGGTAGGCCAAGGCTGCAGTGTGGGATGAGGGCGCTGCTTAGTGTAGCTTACCAACAGTGCCCTCAAACAATGGTGCAAGCAGCGGCTCCGATGTCGGCATGGTACAGTGGCATCGTGGATACCAGTGTGGCGATGTGAAGTGAGGCGGTGCGGAGTGCGGTGCCCACAGGTCGCGGAGCCGTCTTTGGCGTCGTTGATTGCATTGGGTTGCTTTTTCTTCTGTTGCAGCACAAAACACACAGTTCCCAGTGCTGGTAGCAGATGAACATTAAGTATTTGCTGCTCCTGAGACTTCTTGAACAGGGGTAAGTTCTACCTCAAGCCCTCAGAGAAACTCAAAGAAGAAGTTGCAAAAAGGTCAGTCCAATCCTTTCTCTGCCCAAGACAGAAGCAGCCACTGTAGGCCAACGCAGCAAAGCACACGGCAAAGTGGCAGTTCCTCCTCATAGTTTCTCCAGCTCTTCTTGGCAGGTTCCTTGATCTAAAAGAGTTCTAAAGTTATGGGGTTGAGCCCCAATATTTATATCACATTTCCCTTTGTTCTCTCATGGCAGAGAGTCTCTGTTCTTAGACAAAACCAGTTCTGTCCTCTCTGGCACAGCTTCCTGGCAGGATGTGGAGACAGCATTGTGTAAGGCAGACGAGGCCTATTCAGGTGCTCTGAAATCTCCACCCACCACTCTAAATGCAGCCCAAACCTATTCGACCCAACCTTGACTTATTCAGGAAAGGCAGGACACACCTCAACCTCGCGCCCCCAGTGGCTGTCTACAGTGAATGTACATTCCCAGCCCATACACTCCAAAGCCAGACTGTCAATCCACAAACAAGCATATGCACACAGGATGGATAAGCAAAGGAATGCCTACTTTCTAAAAGTAAAAGACACACAATTGATGGATGGCATGCAGAACAAATCATAACATTCTCCCCCAGTCAAGAGATCTGGGTTAAATCCATCATTCTTTTGCTCACCATGCCACCCCAGTTTAGACCTGGCCATATGCCAATCAGTCTTGACCCTGCGCCTCATGGGCACAGTCCAGCCCGAACTGCCAAGCCAGGTCCTCCTTGTACCGGAAACAAGCATCCTAGGACTGGTTTCGGGGTTTCACCCTTCTTCAGCCAGGATAGCTTGATTTTGAGCAAAAGAATGATGGATTTAACCCAGATCTCTTGACTGGGGGTAAATGTTTTGTTCTGCATTCCGTCCATCACTTGTGTGTCTTTTGCTTTCTCGCCCTAAGTGTGCCAGGTATGCCCAGACGTGGGTCCTGGGTTCACTGTGCCACTGGAATCAAGCTATCCTGGCTGAAGAGGGGTAGAACCCCGGAACCAGTCCTAGGATGCTTGGTTCTGGTCCAGAGAGGACCTGGCTTGGCAGTTCTGGCAGGACTGTTCCCATGAGGCACAGGATCAAGACTGATTTGCATATGGCCAGGTCTCAACTGGGGTGGCATGGTGAGAAAAAGAATTATGGATTTAACCCAGATCTCTTGACTGGGGGTGAATGTTTTGATTTGTTCTGCATTCTGTCCATCACTTGTGTGTCTTTTGCTTTCTCGCCCTAAGTGCGCAAGGTATGCCCAGACGTGGGTCCTGGGCTCACTGTGCCACTAGAATCAAGCTATCCTGGCTGAAGAGGGGTAGAACCCCGGAACCAGTCCTAGGATGCTCGGTTCTGGTCCAGGGAGGACCTGGCTTGGCAGTTCGGGCAGGACTGTTCCCATGAGGCACAGGGTCAAGACTGATTTGCATATGGCCAGGTCTAAACTGGGGTGGCATGGTGAGCAAAAGAATTATGGATTTAACCCAGATCTCTTGACTGGGAGTGAATGTTTTGATTTGTTCTGCATTCTCTCCATCACTTGTGTGTCTTTTGCTTTCTCGCCCTAAGTGCGCAAGGTATGCCCAGACGTGGGTCCTGGGCTCATTGTGCCACTAGAATAAAGCTATCCTGGCTGAAGAGGGTTGAAACCCTGAAACCGGTCCTAGGATGCTTGTTTCCAGTCCAGGGAGGACCTGGCTTGGCAGTTCGGGCTGGACTGTTCCCATGAGGCACAGAGTCAAGACTGATTTGCATATGGCCAGGTCTAAACTGGGGTGGCATGGTGAGCAAAAGAATGATGGATTTAATCTAGATCTCTTGACTGGGGGTGAATTTTTGATTTGTTCTGCATTCTATCCATAACTTGTGTGTCTTTTGCTTTCTCGCCCTAAGTGCGCCAGGTATGCCCAGACGTGGGTCCTGGGCTCACTGTGCCACTGGAATCAAGCTATACTGGCTGAAGAGGGGTGGAACCCCGAAACCGGTCCTAGGATGCTTGGTTCTGGTCCAGGGAGGACCTGGCTTGGCAGTTCGGGCTGGACTGTTCCCATGAGGCACAGGGTCAAGACTGATTTGCATATGGCCAGGTCTAAACTAGGGTGGCATGGTGTGCAAAAAAATGATGGATTTAACCAGATCTCTTGACTGGGGGTGAATGTTTTGATTTGTTCTGCATTCCGTCCATCACTTGTGTGTCTTTTGCTTTCTCGCCCTAAGTGCGCCAGGTATGCCCAGACGTGGGTCCTGGGCTCACTGTGCCACTGGAATCAAGCTATCCTGGCTGAAGAGGGGTGAAACCCCAAAACCGGCCCTAGGATGCTTGTTTCAGGTCCAGGGAGGACCTGGCTTGGCAGTTCAGGCTGGACTGTTCCAATGAGGCACAGGGTCAAGACTGATTTGCATATTGCCAGGTCTAAACTGGGGTGGCATGGAGAGCAAAAGAATGATGGATTTAACCCAGATCTCTTGACTGGGGGTGAATGTTTTGATTTGTTCTGCATTCTGTCCATCACTTGTGTGTCTTTTGCTTTCTCGCCCTAAGTGCGCCAGGTATGGCCAGACGTGGGTCCTGAGCTCACTGTGCCACTGGAATCAAGCTATCCTGGCTGAAGAGGGGTGAAACCCCGAAACTGGTCCTAGGATGCTTGTTTCCAGTCCACGGAGGACCTGGCTTGGCAGTTCAGGCTGGACTGTTCCCATGAGGCACAGGGTCAAGACTGATTTGCATATGGCCAGGTCTAAACTGGGGCGGCATGGTGAGCAAAAGAATGATGGATTTAACCCAGATCTCTTGACTGGAGGTGAATGTTTTGATTTGTTCTGCATTTCGTCCATCACTTGTGTGTCTTTTGCTTTCTCGCCCTAAGTGCACCAGGTATGTCCAGACGTGGGTCCTGGGCTCACTGTGCCACTGGAATCAAGCTATCCTGGCTGAAGAGGGGTGAAACACTGAAACCGGTCCTAGGATGCTTGGTTCTGGTCCAGGGAGGACCTGGCTTGGCAGTTTGGGCTGGACTGTTCCCATGAGGCAAAGGGTCAAGACTGATTTGCATATGGCCAGGTCTAAACTGGGGTGGCATGGTGAGCAAAAGAATGATGGATTTAACCAGATCTCTTGACTGGGGGTGAATGTTTTGATGTGTTCTGCATTCCGTACATCACTTGTGTGTCTTTTGCTTTCTCGCCCTAAGTGCGCCAGGTATGCCCAGACGTGGGTCCTGGGCTCACTGTGCCACTGGAATCAAGCTATTCTGGCTGAAGAGGGGTGAAACCCTGAAACCGGCCCTAGGATGCTTATTTCAGGTCCATGGAGGACCTGGCTTGGCAGTTCGGGCTGGACTGTTCCCATGAGGCACAGGGGTCAAGACTGATTTGCATATTGCCAGGTCTAAACTGGGGTGGCATGGTAAGCAAAAGAATGATGGATTTAACCCAGATCTCTTGACTGGGGGTGAATGTTTTGATTTGTTCTGCATTCTGTCCATCATTTGTGTGTCTTTTGCTTTCTCGCCCTAAGTGCGCCAGGTATGCCCAGACGTGGGTCCTGGGCTCACTGTGCCACTGGAATCAAGCTATCGTGGCTGAAGAGGGGTGAAACCCCGAAACTGGTCCTAGGATGCTTGTTTCCAGTCCAGGGAGGACCTGGCTTGGCAGTTCAGGCTGGACTGTTCCCATGAGGCACAGGGTCAAGACTGATTTGCATATGGCCAGGTCTAAACTGGGGTGGCATGGTGAGCAAAAGAATGATGGATTTAACCCAGATCTCTTGACTGGGGGTGAATGTTTTGATTTGTTCTGCATTCCGTCCATCACTTGTGTGTTTTTTGCATTCTCGCCCTAAATGCGCCAGGTATACCCAGACGTGGGTCCTGGGCTCACTGTGCCACTGGAATCAAGCTATCCTGGCTGAAGAGGTTGAAACTCCGAAACCTGTCCTTAGATGCTTGTTTCCGGTCCAGGGAGGACCTGGCTTGGCAGTTCGGGCTGGACTGTTCCCACAGGCACAGGGTCAAGACTGATTTGCATATGGCCAGGTCTAAACTGGGGTGGCATGGTGAGCAAAAGAATGATGGATTTAATCCAGATCTCTTGACTGGGGGTGAATTTTTGATTTGTTCTGCATTACATCCATCACTTGTGTGTCTTTTGCTTTCTCGCCCTAAGTGCGCCAGGTATGCCTAGATGTGGGTCCTGAGCTCACTTTGCCACTGGAATCAAGCTATCCTGGCTGAAGAGATTGAAACCCCGAACCGGTCCTAGGATGCTTGTTTCCGGTCCAGGGAGGACCTGGCTTGGCAGTTTGGGCAGGACTGTTCCCATGAGGCACAGGGTCAAGACTGATTTGCATATGGCCAGGTCTAAACTGGGGTGGCAGGGTGAGCAAAAGAATGATGGATTTAACCCAGATCTCTTGACTGGGGGTGAATGTTTTGATTTGTTCTGCATTCCGTCCATCACTTTTGTGTCTTTTACTTTCTAAAAGTGGCATTTTCAAACTCACCATTTAAAAACCATCTTTACTAAAAGATGTATTTTTAAATTCTGAGTTCAGGCATACTAAACTCCTTTCTCACATCTTGTCCCAATGGAAAGTTATGCTTTCTAAGATGTTGCAAAGCAACTCCCATTCATTCCTATGAGACAGATAGGTTGTAAATAGTGAAAAATTTAATATACTGTATTTCACTATCAGGACATGTCAAACAACCAGGACATGGCCTACCTTTCACATACACTGCACTCTGCCCATGAGGGTTCCCTGGGCCAACCTGAGGGGTGCCTTACATGTAAGGAAAGGGAAGGTTAGGGCCTGGCAAGTGGGTGCACTTGCCAGATCGACATGGGAGTTAAAAACTGCACGCAGACACTGTAGTGGAAGGTCAGAGATACACTTACATGCCTATTTTTGTGGGTGGCACAACCAGTGCTGGAGGCCCACTAATAGCATTTGATATACAGGACCTGGGTTCACCTAGTGCACTGCACAAGGGACTTAGCAGTACATCAAATTGCATTCATGGAAGGACCAATCCATAACACAATTTACGTTAGGAGAACTTGCACTTTAACACTAATCAGGAGAGGGAAAGTGCGCAGAGACACTAAACCAGCAAAAACAGTCAAAACCAGGATGTCAGAAAGCAAAAAGACAGGGGAAACACGCCAAAAGATGCCAGGTCTACCACCTCTCTAGTCCAGCTCAACACAGGCAGTGGAAACAGCATTGTGCAGCGCTGCCACAGCCCATTCAGGTGCTTGTGAAAATGCCTCCTACCACTCTAAATGCAACAAGGTCTATTCAGCCTGGCTCTGAGTCACCCAGGAAATGCAGGACACACCTCAACACCCACTTGTGACTGTCTAAAGAGAATGCACATCCCCAGCTCCTGTCACTCCTAAACCAGACAGTGAATACACAAACAGACAGCGGTACACAGGATGGTTAAGCAAGAAAATGCCCACTTCCTAAAAGTGACATTTTTAAACACACAATTTAAAAACCACCTTTACTAAAAGATGTGTTATAAAATTCCGAGTTCAAAGAGCCTAAACTCAATTTCTCTATCTTGTACCAATGGAAAGTTACACTTGTAAGATGTTACAAGGCAGCTCCAGTATTCACCTATGGGAAAGACAGCCTTTCACTAGTGAAAAAATTCACAGTATTTCACTATCGGGACATGTAAAACACACTACCACATGTGCTACCTTTCACATACACTGCACTCTGCCCTTGGGCCTACCCTGGGCCTACCTTAGGGGTGGCTTACATGTAAGAAAAGGGAAGGGTAGGGCCTGGGAAGTGGGTGCACTAGCAAGGTCGACATGGCAGTAAAAAGGGTGCACAGACACTGCAGGGTAGGTGTAGGTATTGTATAACGAGGCAAAATACTTTTATTTCTCCTTGTTTTGTTCTCTTACGCATACAAAGAGGAATATGCTATTAATGATTATTTTTGTGCAGAAAGGTGCCCCTTCCTGCACAAAAGCAATCATTCCCACAGCGCAGGTATCCTTTGCAAAATTACAGAAGTCTGCCTGTGCTGGCTCATGGCAGACAATTATGCGCCAGCGCAGGGGAAAGCACAATGATGTATCATATTGCTGTTAATACGACGCATCCCTGTACTTTGAAAATGACGCAGCACGGCCCAGCTAAATGGCTTGCGGCACCACGACATTTTCTTGTAGATGAGTCCCTCCATTTCTACATCACCACCAATACTTCTACCTCATATAGCATACAAAGTCAAACATCATAGTTTGAATGACAAAGTAAACTAAACTAATGTAGCTGTCGCATTCTATCCAAAAGATATAAATATGAAGTCATTTTGGGAACACAAGCTGTTCCACCAATTCTTTGTAAAAGATTGAATCCCTTATTATGTGGTGCCGTCTATTAGCCACAAAATCTCGTTTAGGGCTATTCATATAGAAGCGGTGCCCTCCTCAGCTACCTGCACGGTGCCAGCTTTAGCATCCAAAAAGCCATTAGCTAGCGTGCAGCGAAAAGGATCCTCTTCTACATTTAAATTGCATCTGCTCCCTGAATATACTTGGTGAATGGCATGTTCTAGTAATGAAAGGAGTAAGCATGCAATTTTAGCAATCGGACCCTATGAATCGATGCTGCTATAGTCTGATCTGATGTCTGACATTGTCTCGCGGCTAGCTGCTGTGTCTCATTTCCTGCAAGTCGGCCTGGTGGAGTGCACGCTCTCTCATCCCACAACAAGGCTCTCTGATAAGAGGCAGGTGGCACTGATGCACCGCAGATTCCGCTTCTACTGCACTGTAGGGATTTTAAATTGTTGCATAGTCTGTTTTACTGTATTGGCTTGTGCTGGGACACCCCCTTAACTTAGCGCACAGGTCACAGACCAGGGCAGCACCCACGATCACACTTTAATAATGTGACATCCTCAGTGAAGGCATGGCTGTCATGCCTGCGCCCAGGAGAGTTAATTACTAAAAGGCATAGCTACCGTTTAAAACCATAGCTCCGTCTTTCACTGACATCTTTCTGCAGGCAGGTGCAGTGCACGATTGCACCCAAGGGAGAAGTCAAAACATTAAAATACCCCCCACTTCGAACCAAAGCTCTTATGGCCACCTGAAAACGCACCTATGCTCTACCACCAGCGAAACCTTTTAGCAGCGCTTTGATCTTCTGATATAATCTTTTAAAAATAACCTCGTTAGATATTTATTTTCGTATTTGATTTGTTTTCCCCTGTTTTTAAGTGCTGCCCGCAGACTCGCACTCACCTCAGTACACCCGCACTGTAAAATTGCCTAACCACCGCGTTTTGCGGGTCCTTCTGCCCCGACTCGTGATTGGCGGCCATCTTAGGTGAGGGAAGCGCGCTCAGTGCTTGTTGTGTGTTTGTAGCGGTCCACGGTCACAAGGACACGTGACCACTACAAAAGGCGGCCACACCAACGCGCAGCGGTCACGCGCAGCGGGACGCCGGACTTTAGCCGGAGTTTACGCCAGAGTTTAGCCCGTCTGCGCCCGTCCGCGTCTGTACGGGTCCAGGGTCCACTCATCTTACTCTAAACATGACAGCTAGCCATTCATCTGCAGGAATCTGCTCATATACAGGTGAGGCACTAAAACATTTGCGCCCCCCTCTCCATGTCACCTGTATTCCTTGCATTTTACCGATTCATAATTTTAAATGCTCTGGCTGCAATTTCTACACATGTAAAATGACTAAATGTAAAGCGTCGACTCACACTCGAACCCGTGGGAGCCGACGAGCTGCCAAAACTTTACCTACTCGTCCTCCACTCCAATTTTGGAATATTAATTGTAGGTCTCTCTTGAAACATAAATTCCATATTTATGATTTTATTATTGATGAGAGGCCGGATGCAATATTTTGTACGGAAGCGTGGCTTCAGGACAGTTCTGGCCCGGATGTAGCCATTGCTGTTCCTAGCAACTATATCATAGTAACGCAAGATAGACTTTCCGGAATGGGAGGGGGTATCGCTATAATTTGTAAATCTAGCTATGTGTGTAAGCTTGAAGCCTTTCCTTTACCTGGTTGCGAAGCTGCCTTATTTAAATTGGCAATCAATCCTCAATTTACTTTTTCAGGTCTTTTGATTTATCGCCCCCCTGGCAATGCGAGTACATGGACGTCGTCTTTTGCCGATTCCATAGCTCCTCTGCTTCTTAAAGCGGCAAATTTCACCATTTTAGGCGATCTCAACTTAGACCTTGAAGATCCTCACTGTACTCTTAGTACGCACTTCTTAAATGATCTCGAAGCCCTGAATCTATTACTACGGAACTCTGGGCCCACTCATTCTGCCGGTCACTTGTTGGACCCTATTTTTTCTAATTTACACTTTGATTGTTCTCAGAGCGCTCGTCCGTTGGAGTGGTCTGACCACTTCGCAGTTCATTTTTCCCTGTCCCTTTTTAAGAGTCCAGCCAAGGGTAGCCGTGGTAAGGATGAACTGATTCATCAGTGGGGAAAGCTTGATATTGTAGAGTTCAATCAGTACCTCTCCAATACTTGTCCTGACACGGATGCTTCTGTTTCAGAGCTTAATATGGCAATTTCTCACTGGTTCACGAGTGCTATAACTACTCTACTGCCTCTAACACCTAAACGCATTAGATTACATCATCCTCCTGCACCTTGGTTCTCAGAAGACTTGAAGATCTTAAGAGCCAAGTGTAAGGCACTTGAAAGGAAATGGAGGCATTCCTACTCTGCTTCTTGTAAGGCCGAATACAAAGAAGCCCTGAAGGGGTATCGTTCCCAATGTAAAAAAGCCAGGGCCACGTACACTGCGAGTACATTGACGCAAGCTCAGAATTGCCCACGTACTCTTTTTTCTGTTGTAAAAAAGCTAACAGGAGCAGACACTGCCCCGATCCCTCCAGCTTTGGAGGAAGATCAATGTATAGCCATTGCTGAGTATTTTGTGCCAAGGTTGAACGCATATATGACTCTATGAGTTCCCCCTTGACAGCAATGGACCCTCACCTGACACAATTGAGTGTGCCTGATTTATCTTCCCCTCTGTTGAAGGTTACTAACTGGCAACCGTTTGATGACATCTCCTTCCTCACTTGTTTGAATAGTGTCAGATCCGGATCTCCCCGTGATCTAATTCCAGTAAGAGTTCTAAAGTCATTGGATCTTGAATCCCGTCGGGTTCTAATGAGACTTCTTAATGCGTCCCTGTCTGAGTCTCATGTGTTACCAGAATGGAAGCATGCAATGGTTGTCCCTCTCTTAAAGAAGGCCGGTGCAGACACCTCGAACTTGTCCAATTTCAGACCCATATCCTTGTTGCCTCTTTTCTCAAAGGTGCTGGAAAGACATATTAATTCTCAGTTAAATCAACTAGTGGAAATCTCGGAATTTCTACATCCTTTTCAATCCGGCTTCCGAGCACACTACTCTACTGAGACCGCTCTCCTTGGGGTTACGGAGAGGCTGCGGCACGGTATTGATCGAGGGGAAACATCTGCACTCATCCTATTGGATTTGAGTGCGGCCTTCGATACCGTGTCCCATTCTATTCTTTTAAATTCTCTCCGGTCCCTAGGAGTAGATGGCCCTGCACTTGCCTGGATTGCCTCATTTTTGAGTGAGCGCACTTTTCAGGTTTTCTCGGCGAAAGCCTCCTCGGCCATCTGTTCATCGGCACATGGCGTTCCCCAGGGGTCTATACTTAGCCCTCTGCTATTCAACATCTATGTTAGACCCCTGGCTACCATCGTAGAGGACGCTGGGTTGACAATCTTTTCATACGCCGATGACACCCAGATTGTCTTTTCTCTTTCCAGCAGTGAAGGCAACTGTGAATCTGTTTTGAAGAATGGATTATTGCGTGTCGCCGAGTGGATGCAAATGCATCTCCTTAAGCTGAATGGCGACAAGACGGAGGTCGTCATTTTGGGAAAGAACACAAGAGTTATGGGGCCCCCAGCACTGGCCAAGTAATATGAGACCCCTTCCACAACCGGTCTCTGTAGTTCGTAACTTGGGTTTTCTTATAGATGACAAGTTATCCATGAGACAGCAAGCCACCAAGGTTGCCTCTACTTGTTTTGCCATCCTAAGATGGCTTCAGAAAATTTTGTGGATGCTTTCTCATTCCACTCAGAGAACTGTCGTACAAGCGTTAGTTATATCTCGCCTTGATTACAGCAATGTTCTCTATCTTGGTGCCGACATTTCTACCTTGAATAAACTCCAGTTGGTACAAAACTCGGCGGCACGACTTCTCTGCAATCTACCGCGGAGATCCTCGGCTGCACAGGCCCTTCGCGATCTGCATTGGCTGAGAATCCCTAGCCGCATATAATTTAAGGCCCTGTGCTATCTTTTTAAGATCAAACATGGCGTGGCCCCAAAATATTTAAAGAGTCTTGTTCAAGCCTATAAACCTAACCGCTTGCTACGATCCTCGGCAAACGGCGATTTTGTTGTCCCAAGATTTAAACTTGTAAGAATGGGTGGTCGGTCCTTCTCCCATCTGGGACCCAAATTTTGGAACACACTGCCTACTGCTCTTAAGTTGGAAGCCAATTTGTTTGGTTTCCGGAAAAAACTGAAGACCCTGCTTTTTTAAATAGCTTTTTTTTTGTTGTTTTAGCTGGTGCTGACATAGTACTGTGTTCTCTTTTCTTCTTTAGTCTATCCCTGGCGCCGGGAAACCCATTGCGGGTAGCTGTTGCGCATTATAAGTTCTATAAATAAATAAATAAATAAATGGCGCCAAGCAAACAAAGCAACGTCTCTACAATGGATTACCTCCCAGACCATAAATTACCATAATTTGTAGAGCCAGGATCTAAAGCAGTATCCCTACTCAGGTTCTGTCATTGAACTCTTCCTACTTTGATACACTTTGATACACTTTCTACAAATCCAAGTTTCCAAATTATTGATTACAACCCAACTTAATTAATAAATACTGTTACACTAGGTCTTTGTTTGATTTCTTATTATCATCATGTTTTTTTAAAATCATCATTACACAATCTCACATAGACAAATGCAAACATATATATATATATATATATATATATATATATATATATATATATATATATATATATATACATATATATATATATATTCACTGAAAAAACCATAGGTTTCACACACGTTATAGTTAGGAATTAGCATTTAAAAAACCTTGCAAATTCAATGAAAAAACCATAGGTTTCACAAATGTTATAGTTAGCTGGACATTTCGCTCGTAAAAAACCAATGAAATTCCCCCGTTATAGTTAGTTCAGCTAACTATAACTCGCGCACCCGCAATCCACTGCTGATGACGTCACATATTACATCACTCATGACATGGTCAGTGACATCACTCATGACATCACTGATGACATCTAAAATTACATCACTGATGACATCACTGAGGACGTCAACAATGTGATAAATTACAACATCTTTTCACACCCTTATAAGACCTTTGATAAACCAACTCAAAATTATAGAGTTCCATTCTCATATCCATAAATAATGCAATACCAATAACTGCATACCCACATATTAACTTTTAGGTCTTCATACACCTACACACACTCACGTGAAAAGTCACTCATAGTTACAGTCACTCCATAAAAAATTATCGTATTAATTTATACACGCACCTATATAGACACTCACACACTAACAATTATCCATAGAGGTACTGTCAAACCTAGTCATACATAAAAATTATCACACTGCCATTTACTCACCTATACAGTTATACACAATCAAGTTCCCTTGCTCACAAAAATAGTATCACATTTTTATGCTCCATTAGAATCATTGACAAAAGCACACACTCATCCATACAGTCACTGTCACAATCACACATTCTCACAGCTAGCCACTTATATACTCTTACACACATATATACTACCTTTCAAATATGTAGTTAGTTGCAATTGTACCACTGAGATATACATTGAATCCCTAACACACCCATACATACACTCGCTCAAACGTACAGTCCATCACAGATGCAATCTTAAAACCATGCACCCATAGAATCACTCACTCACACATCTATGCACAGAGTCACACACAGGCTACCCACAATAACACTCAGGCACCCATACAGATACTCAGACAACCAATCGATAACCCACATAGACACACATATAAATATTCACAAAACAATGCAGCCACTTATACACCAACAGACAGAAACATACAGACATTCACATAGATTAGTGACTAGTCTGCAGTAACATACATTTAATGACTCACTTATAGAGTCAGTCACGCACCAAAGAAACTCATCCATTTACACACGTGTACACCCACTCATTCTTCAAGAGGCCTTTCCATATATATATTAAACATATTAAAATTGTTAAGAAACACAGACTCAATGGATGACGTCCTCAGTGATGGCATCAGTGATGTAATTTTAGATGTCATCAGTGATGTCATGAGTGATGTCACTGACCATGTCATGAGTGATGTAATATGTGACGTCATCAGCAGTGGATTGCGGGTGCGCGAGTTATAGTTAGCTGAACTAACTATAACGGGGGTATTTCATTGGTTTTTTACGAGCGAAATGTCCAGCTAACTATAACATTTGTGAAACCTATGGTTTTTTCATTGAATTTGCAAGGTTTTTTAAATGCTAATTCCTAACTATAACATGTGTGAAACCTATGGTTTTTTCAGTGAATATATATATATGTATATATATATATATATATATATATAAATATATATATATATATATATATATATATATATATATATATATTCACTGAAAAAACCATAGGTTTTACACATGTTATAGTTAGCTGGACATTTCACTCGTGAAAAACCAATGAAATTCCCCCGTTATAGTTAGTTCAGCTAACTATAACTCGCGCCCCCGCAATGCACTGCTGATGACGTCACATATTACATCACTCATGACATGGTCAGTGACATCACTCATGACATCACTGATGACATCTCAAATGACATCACTGATGACATCATCTAGTGAATGTCTGTTTTTCTGAAAATTAAATATGTTTTATATATGTATATCTCAAGGTCGATGGAAGAATAAATGGGTATATAAGTGTCTAAATGGATGATTTGTTTTTGAAAAATTGATTGTGTGACTCATTAAGTGTATCATAGTGAATACATGGCTTAGTGAGTAATGTTTACATGTGTAAATATCTGTATCAGTCTCTCACTTTGTGTATAAGTGGCTGCATGGGTTGGTGAGTAGCTACATGGGTGTCTATATAGGTTATTAGTTGGTTTTTTGAGTATCAGTCTGAGTGTCTGCATGGTTCGGTGGGGGGTATTACGTAGTGCATAGGTGCATGAATGAGTGACTCACTGTTTGTATGTGTTGAACACAGCATGTGTGCAGGACTGTATGGGTGGATGAGTGTGTGTATGGGTGTGTTAGTGAGTGAATGACTGTCTCAATAGTGTCTCTATGAGTAACTTCATATGTTTTAAACTAGTATATGTGACTATTGGTGTATATAAGTGAGTATATGTAAGAGTGAGAGATTGAAAGAGTTCATGTATGAATAAGTATGTGTTTCTATAAGTGATTGTTTAAAAGACTAAGTATGTGTAAGTTTCCGTAGAAGTAAGTGTGGTGGTGTGTGTTTAACTGTATATGCAAGTAAATGTATGTTTGCTTCTTTATTAGCATGAGTGACTATGTGTGTGAGTAACTCTATGGATGAGTGGCATTGTGTAACAGGATGTATAGGTGTATGAGTACATATGATGAGTGAGTACATGTATGTGTGACTGTATAGGACTGTTGGTGAATGAGTGGATGTGTATGTGGATCTTACAATTACTGAAGAGGTTGTTGTAACTGGTATTGGTATGTCCATTGTTTTGAAAATTTTAGTCTCTAGTTTTGAATGTGTGTATCAAAGGTTATATTAGGGTGAGAGGAGGTCTGCCACTCAATCTCAAGGATGATGTCATCAGTGATGTAATCAGTGATGTCATTTGAGATGTCATCAGTGATGTCATGAGTGATGTCACTGACCATGTCATGAGTGATGTGATATGTGACGTCATCAGCAGTGCATTGCGGGGGCGCGAGTTATAGTTAGCTGAACTAACTATAACGGGGGAATTTCATTGGTTTTTCACGAGTGAAATGTCCAGCTAACTATAACATGTGTGAAACCTATGGTTTTTTCAGTGAATTTGCAAGGTTTTTTAAATGCTAATTCCTAACTGTAACGTGTGTGAAACCTTTGTTTTTTTCAGTGAATTTGTACGGTTTTTTAAATGCTAATTTTTGTATTATTTAATTATAAAAAAAATTTTTTATTAAAAATAAAATTCCTATGTATTCATTTATTTATTATCTGTATCTTTTTATTTGTTTTTGTTTTTTTTAAAAAATTTAAATTAGGATAAAGTTGAACAGTTTTTTTTATTTTTGCAATTAATTTTCTCCACTTTTTTTTTTTATATATAAATTCTTGGGGTGCGCGCTCTGGGCGCGCTCCTAGTACAATTTCGTAAGTTTTTTATGAGTACCGTCGTACGTTATTTACGTACGCATACATACGTCATAGTGCGCGCTGGGAGCGCGCACCCAGTACGTATGCGTACGTACGTACGTATGCGTGCGTGCGTCCTACGCGCTCCACGCGGTTTACTTCCGCATACGCTAAAATTACGCGCAATAACCGTCGCGTATACGCGTGTTCAACGTATGCGCGCTAGGTACGCGCATATGACGTATGCACATGCGCTCCTACGCGTTCGCGCATACGTAATCACGAGGTGCGCGCTCGGAGATTGCGCAGTGCGCGCACCTCAAGTTTATGCATAATAAAACAGCACTTCTTATTGGTTATCATTACTTTCAGTTTCTAATTGTTTCAACACCACACCCAATCCCCTCATGGCAAGTCATGTGATCAAGAATCATCACTTTTGATTGGTTTGAAGTACTTTCAGTTCCAGATTCTTCCCAAACCACACCTACTCCCCTCATTATTAGTTCTGATTCCTTTGGAGAAGGAGCTATTCTGTTGTTGAGAGACAATGGCTGAACAGCAACCATCTTCAGACAGTGACCAGGACACTCTTGAGAGGCAGAGGAACAGGAAGCAGAAAGACAGCTTTATATGGCAGTTTTTCACTTTTCCAGAGGGACAAAAAAAGGTAAATGCACCTAAAGTTACATGTGTACTTTGTGATAAAGTCTTATCACGTGGGAATCCTAACAAGAAATATTCTTTTAGCATTCACACTATGTTGAGACATGTTAACAAAATGCATCCAGTAACTTTTCGTCGAGCTTCTGGAGCAAACCCTCCACCTGCTCTACCGACGACATCTGCAGCAGCTCAGCCGAGCACATCTTCGGCAGCTCAGCCGAGCACTTCTTCTGCAGTGGTGCCTTTGCCTTCTTTCACACCTCGTTTTGGACCACCTTGTTTTGCTAGGTTGTCCACACGCTGCACTGATTGCGGTAAACTTATTTCTGTGTGTGAGACCAGTCTTGATCTCATTCAGAGAAAATTTGATGCCCATGAGTACAGTAGGCCATAGATGTTTTTTCTTTTTTTTCGTTTTTCTCTTCCTGTTTCCCTCCATTAACTCAAGGGCTCTTTTAAGAGCCACTTATAAACTTAACCCCAAAAATTTTTTTTGAGGGATTTTTTTAAATTTTTTTTTTGAGGTGCGCGCACCCTGCGCGCACCCAAGGTTTTTTTAAATTTTTTTTTTTTTTTTTTTTAATTTAATGTACAAAAAGAGGTGAAGAAATGGAAGCATGAAAAGGGAGGATTGAGTAATACTAATATTTTTCACTTATTTTTTAAAAAAAATAAAATTTTTCCATAAAATTTTTTTTTAAAGTATTGTGCAAGGGAACAGAATTTTTTTTAAATTTTTTTTTTTCCAGTTCTGCAAAAAAAGAAAAAAAGTATTAATATTCAATCATACATTACAAAAAGCATTACATGTTTTTACATATTTTACAAAGCAATTTTTTGCCCTTTTTTTGCTGTTTTCAGAATTTTTTATTTTTCACTTAAAATAGTGAAAACAATTGTATTCATCATTTAACAGCGGGCAAAAAAAAAAAACAATCTGAAAGATTGTTTAAAAAAAGCCCTAAAACTTTCCTCACTAAAATATACCTTGTTAGAAATATTACATATATATTACAAGTACTTTTCTAGATGAGTACAACTTTTCTAGACAAACCGTCTTTAAACCTTGTCGCAAAAGCACACATGCCAAAATAATTTCTGTCAAAGGAGTCCACAATTGTTTTTATTACTTTTCCTTTAGGCCAAATAGTAATTTCAAAATCCTTTTTAAGTGATATCTTCAATTATAATCCTTTAAAATTACAAAAAATGCTTCATTCAGATGCAGTTTTTAATTTTCAAAATTTAGGTTTCAGAAAAATTAAGTAAGAATTGGGTAAATCATAAGGCAAACGTTGCTTGAAAATCAATTGGGAATCATTACACAGTGTCCAGCCTTTTTCACATTTAAGATAAACTGTGTAATGTCCAGAAGTTACAGTAGGTCCTTCATGAAAAATTATTGCAACTGTAACAAAAGTTTTTCCAGAAATTGATAATTGCTGTCCTGTAAACTTCTTTATTAAAGTATCCAATTTTGAACCATCAGCTCTACAACGTTGCATCATTAAAATTACATACTGACCATATTTCTGTAAAAAATAACGTGGAAAACATGTCAGATTTACATTCAGAACATTCCATGTTGTGATTGGCATCTTTAACTAATTTACTAAAAGTCACTGATTTTCTTTGTGGTAATGGTAAAAATATGAACCTTTCTGAATCAACATTACTACTACATGTGTTCATACAGTTTTCACAGCAATGTTCCCATTTGTAAGAGACACCAAATAAGTTTTCTACTTCTACTCCTTCATCTTCTAGTACACTCAAAATATATATTAAGAATTCCTGAGCATCTTGCTGGACATTTTCTTTAAACTGTGTAGAACCACAACATACATCTAAAAGATTTCTAACATCAGTAGCACTTTCTATTTCAGTTTTATCAGTACTCAGCTTCTCAAAAAGGAGACTCAGCAGAGAACACAATCTTTTTCCATGATTTACTATTATCTGTTCTAGCAACTTATCAAGATAAAATACAACATTCAGCACTACATTTGCATAGCAGTTGACACCAGAGCTATTTTCAAAATGGCAACCAACAACCTCTTCAACACTGTCCTTTTTCTTTTTCCTTGCTATCACATCACTGTCCTTTTTTTTTTGTTCTGTTCATCCACATTACAGATATTCTCAAATCTCCTTTTCCGACAAACAACATGTTTTTCAATCACAGGATACTGACCTAAATGAGGAGCATAGGTTCTTCTTAATCTGTTATACTCCTTTACACAGTTTGCATCAGCACTAACTTTTGAGTCATCAAAGTCTATCATAAATAAACCAGATAATGTTTTCACTCATGACAAAGCAACATATGCCATACCTTCTTTGAACACAGTAGAACCAATGTTTACAAAAGCACTATCTACAGTCAATCCTTGAGACTTGTGAATAGTTACAGCATATGCTAGAGAAAATGGAAACTGCTTCCTACGTACATATAAGTCTTTCACAAGCATGAAACGAACTGAACAACGACAAATGTCTTTAACTTCTTCTATCTGATCAAATTTTATTTTTAAACATTCAATCCCATCTTTTTTCTGGTAATTAATAAAACCCACAACTCTTCCCATAGCTCCATTCACTAAACCTTTTTCTACATCCAAATTTCTCCTTAAAATCACTCGACAATTCATGCAAACATATAGATTTTTTTCTAATCCAGCTGTTTTGGAAATATTCTTCTCTAGTGAATCCAATTTATTTTTCAGTTTGCCTGTTAATGTAAAAGTAATTCTTTCATGCTGAATTTTGTCCTCTGCTTCCATTTTCTTAATCTCTTCGTTTTCCAATTTCAAAAGTTCCTCATTGAATATTGAGCACTCACGTAGTGTTGGCATTAAGCAGATTACAGTATTTTTTTCTGCAATGTTCTGGTATATTTTCTCTGCAACTATTTCTTCATTTGGAAATAAGTTATGTAGCAACCGACTCTGTAATGCTTTTTTGCCAACTTCTGTGAGTAGTCCAATTCTGATATCTTTCAGAATACTTGCATAATCTTCGTCGTTTGCTTGTCTCATATTGGTAGTGAGTTCTTTGTACTCAAAGAACGACCAAATATTCGCATTACCAACGCTTCCTAATGACTTCTTCGTGTCTTCATGTGTCACAGTATTAAACACTGGTTGTCCTTTAACTGGAGTGAGCTGCAGAAGATCCCCAAAAACAATGACGTGTTTACCTCCAAATAACACGTCATAGTCTCTCTTAAGTATTTGTTGCATTCTTAAATGCACAAAGGCAAGCATTAAATTTGAAACCATGCTCACCTCATCAATAATGAGAACTTGCATCTTCTTCAACACTCTTGAAACTTCGAGGCATGCTTCTCCAGTTAGCTTGTGGTATTCTATTTTGTTCTCATGCTCCACTGGTAACATTAGCAAGCGATGTAAGGTAATTCCTTTTATGTTATAGGCTGCTAACCCAGTTGGAGCAGTTACCACACAAGACAAATTTGAAGCTGTTTTTTGCTGTAGGTAGCTTCTGATGACTTTTATTAAGAAACTTTTACCAGTTCCTGCTTGTCCACTCACATACATCCTGATTGGTTCAAATGATGTGCATGAGCACTCTTTCTTTTCATGTAGTAATCCATGATCAATTTTTTTGATGACTTCTGCATAAATTTCTTTTTGTTCTTCATTCAGTTGTTCTTCCAGATTTAGTAAGTCGATTGAATCTTCCTGTGCTTTATTCATAGCCGTTTCTACTTCAGTCATGGCTACTGCAGCTTCATTTTCTATGATCGGTTGTCCTAGGGGATCTTGACTAAGTGTTACTGAACTTTGGCTGTCTTGAGAACTGTCTCTAGCTACTTCAGCTGCAATTTTTGCTTCCTGTTCATTTTCTTCATTTAACATTTGGACATAAGTTGTGAAAGTACTGCATTCTATTCTGTCTTTGCTAGCATTAAAAGAATCTTCATAGTTTTGAAATTCTCCCAGTAGTTTGTCCTTTGAACGCCATGGTTTAAATAGCTGTAAAAGAGCCAAGTAGTAAAATTCCTTTTTGTCAGTAGTTTCGCAACTGAGCTTCCTGTGATTTATCAAACTTCCTTTTGTTTGCTTCACCAAACATCCTTCCTCACCAATGACTTTATATTTTCCATTGTTGATGTCTTCTGTGGCTTTCCGTGAATAAATGTAGTTCTGCAGCACTTCATAGAGACACATGTTCTCAAGATGATGACTTCTCTTTGGGTAATATGTGTCCAACATGTTTGATTTCAAAATATCTGTACTTTCTGGGTCATTCTCGGCCAAATATTCAATTTCTCCAACAGATTTCAGTACCCGATTTCTCATTCCTGCAAGGCCTAAGCTTACCCAAATTATTCTTCTGGATTTCGAGTAAAGACTTGCAGATGATAACCTATCTGAGCATTCGTAGGATCCAATTTCTCGATGCGATAACATCTTTAAACTGAAACTGTACAGCTTCTTACTGACAGTCTTCTCGTGAGAAATCTCTTCCCACATTTCCTTCAATTCTGTTTTCTCAGATTTAGTGATGTAAGATGTGACATACCGAGCAACAGCGATAGAATTGTCTGCCACATACTGAATATCCATGTTAGCATTCCACAAGGATAAAATCACTGGGTTGAAGTCATTTATACATTTTGACTCTTCATTTCTTTTTAGGTTGTAGGTATTTTTGGGAGATTTTCTGGTTATAGTATGTCGCACAGCTGACATAAAACTGTTGACTCTTCCTTTTGAAAGAACAGGTCTAGGAAATCCAAATCGACACTTTGTGTAGAATTTATCTTTCGTCTTGTACTTCCGTCGACAGTATTTTCCACACCGATGACTTTGGAAACGTAAAACTTGCTCTTTTAACTTTTTCTCTTCTGTGCTTTTAGGTATAGCACATGTTGCATATTCTTCAATGAAAGATAACACTGCTTCATCAGTATCTGTTCCAAACTTTGGGGCATCCTTGATCCACAACAGCATATGAATATGAGGAGCACCTCTTGCCTGGTACTCTTTTCTCCAAAAGAAATCCACTATTTCTCCAAGAGGTGGATTTTTTTTATTGCAGATAAAGGACATCATAGCCTCAAATCTATGATTGAAATATCTGCAAACATTAACTGGATCCAAAGAGCACAATTCTCCAGCTGTCTTGTATTCAATGTTTTTAATGTTTGAATTTGCCTCTCTTAGAAAATCCAGTAAATCATCCCAAGCGTACTCGGCACAGCTTAGGGTAAGGAACCATGTTGGAGTTCCTAAATTCCGTAACATGCATTTTAATTCACCATGGCGTCGGTACCAATATTCATTTGTCCCATGCTGACAAGCCATCAGATTGATCAGTTGTGTTTCCAAATGATCATCTCGGTGCTGCACTTTCTCCATAAAATCCTTAGCAGACACATTTTGTAAATGTACTCCACTTTTTAAAATGTGATTTACTGCATAAGATAATGCAGACAAGTCGCTTTCAAATAAAAGATGGAACAAATAAGGAATACTTTGACGAAATCTTGGATCTTCTGCATATAGTCTTGTAGTCGGATACTCAGAAGCTGGAATCTGTTCTGGACGTTCATCGTATCGTCCTCCTTTTCCTGTAGGAAACAGCTGGGGAAAACATCGAGCTTCCAAGCTCTCCTCCCATACACTCACGGGAGTTCCTTTTGCTTTCTTCATCTGAAACAGATCAATAGTGTCTCCCATAACTTCTTTTGAATGAAGAGGATGTATGCTAAAATGTTCATAAATTTCTTCTTCCTTTGACTTGTCCACTTTTTCAATTTGACCAGTTGGTGTTTCTGTGTCTTCTTGTAAATCTTCTTCTTCTTCTTCTATATAAATTGATTCATACCATTTATTATTTTTTTTCAAATACAAATTTGCTCTTTGTACTTTTCGTACATCCACCAGCTCTTGCCAAATCTTCTTATTCTTTGTAGGTACACCATTAACCAGAATTACTAATGGTTCAGTTTCCAAAGTATCTGCATCAATAGTTTCCATATTTTTTTTCAAATCCAAGGGCAAATACACCACTCTTCCTTTTAAACCTCTCAGTAAATCAGAAGGAGGTAATTTACCAGTTTTGGGCTTCATACGCACTATAGTCTGGAACGGATGAACACATTGAATGAGTGTAGACTCATATGTATTTAATTCAGAAAGTTCGGCAGGAATAGCATCCAATTCTAAATTATTATGTACAGCTCTGGTCGGCATTCTATTTTCTTCTAACTTATTATAACAGTATTTACAAATACGCTGATCTTCACCCAATTCAAAACAATTTTCCAGAAATATATATGTTGCAAAATCCTTCCACTTATAATTATCTTCATTTTCACTTTTTTTATAGAGATCAACATTCCTTGTTTGAATATTATAATGACTTCTGCGGCAACAAATACAAGTAATATTTGGTGTTTCATTAGAGGTGATAGTAAATTTTGTCATTTCATCCTCAAAATTTTTAGTAATAATGAGTTCTACATTCTGTTCCTCATTTTCCTCATTTACTGTGTCCTTTTCTGCACTTTCTTTTTCTGGACCAAACTTAACAAAACTGAATCTCATCAGTAACCTTCACTACATCTGATACAGAGCATTATTCAACTCATTCAACTTTACTGCTGGACTTTTAGCAAAATACAATGTTCTCACAAACTTTCTCATTTCAGTATGATGAACAGCCAGCATCCTAAAATGATGAAAAACACTTTTACACACTTTTCTAGATAGACAAGCCAGAGAATGTCCCTGCAAACCAGTATTTTCTCTCACTCTGCATGGATCTAGTGTTTGAAGCACCTTCATCTTCTGTTTTACACTCTTTTTACTATATTCTCTTAGAAAGTCACGTAATTTATCAATAGATTCCTGACGCACAGTACAAATACTACTACAGTTCCAAGTGTACACTGGGGCTTTTGGACGTCTCCCCATAGCCTCAGCAGCCATTACTTCTTCCTCATTTCTAGGGACCATTTTCTCTTTTTGCATCACACAACCATCCTTAACTTCATATGCTCTACCATTGGTGTCAACTGCATGCAACAAACTATTACTTTGAAGATAACTCTCTTCATTAAAAAATGGTTCAGTACTTGAACTGTGTTCCCATTCTCCCAAGAACACTTTACAAAAGTTACTTTTTTTCACTTCTCTTTTCCTTTTGCTTTGTGACTTCATTGCATTCACTAATTTTTCTAATCTACGCATCTACGCATCCTATTCAAAATTAGAATAAAAAGTTTTCTTTTTATTTCCAAAGCCTTACTTACAATATTTTCTATAAATTTTTTTTCTTAATAAATTTAGATTTTTTCTTATATTTATTCACATCCTTTAGCAAATTTAACATCACTCTTCTCTGAAACATTTTTCGACGAATGTTTTTAAAATCTAATTTTTGTGTTAAATCTGTTTGACATACTTCTGATTGTACATTAGCTTTTTTTTTTGCTGTTGACTGTGTTGTTGCTTTGTACATAAAACTCTCTTTGTTTTACAGTTATTTTTGCCATTTTTTGAAAATCTTTTTTAAGAAATCTCTGCTCTGCTTACCAGTAGACTTTTTCTTTTTGCCATCACCAGCTTCTCCTGCTATTTTTTTTTCCCAGTTTTATCCAGATATACTTGTTGTTGCTTTTCTTTCCTAAAAAAAAATCCTTTTTGTAATTATAATTCATTTAAATATTTTTTTTACTTTTCATTTATTTCAAATGTTTTTCCATTTGTATCTCATTTGTGATTTACTAATTTGTGCACAGTACTAACCACCACAGTTGAAAAAAAACAAGCTGCCCCTTTCCTGCAAGTGCATTTTTTAACAGAACAACTGCAACACAAATTATATCTGTGGCCACAATTCCTGTGCGCACACACAGCCTCATGGTGTGCTTCTAAGCAGAAAACAGAATTTGATTTGCAAATTCAAAGCACATTTACTACTCTGGTAGATCAAGTGATAATTGCTGTTACAGCCTTACACATTTTACCTGGAAAATCACAGAGGCAGAAAAGAGCACATTTCCTAACAGCTACTTCATACCATAAGTATCTGCAACCTGGCTGAGTGTTTAGAGTAGGGCAAAGAAAAAGAGGCCTTGGTGACGTTGAATGTGTTTGCATTACACACAGACCTGAGTAGTACGCATGGGAGTGTTGGAGAAGCTGCTGCGTGTGTCCCAAGAGTGTGTTTCTGCAGACTATGTATTGTCAGCTGCAAGAGACATGAGCAAGGAGATTTCCAGAACTGCATGAAGACTACAGGGATGTACGTAACAGTGCATGTGTGCTAAGGGATAATTTGTGTAAACACAACAGGCTGCCCCTTTCCAGGGACTGCATTTCTTACTGAACAACATCTTCACAAATTAAATCTCTGCCCACAATTCCTGTGTGCACACAGACTCATGCCATCTTTTTACGCACATAACACAGGCTGCCCCTTTCCTGGGACTGCATTTCTTACTGAACAACATCTTCACAAATTAAATCTCTGCCCACAATTCCTGTGCACACACAGACTCATGCTATGTTTTTTGGAACAAAACAGTGTCCCTGAATAGTACCAAATTACTGTTACAGCCTGATACATTTCCCTTATCATTTACAGAAGCAGAAAACAGCACATGTCCTAACAGCTCCTTAAGACCATGTCCATGTGTTACAGGGTGAGTAATTAGACTAGATCAATTTAAATGAGGCCTTGCTGACGTTGAATGTGTTTGCATTACACAGTGCTATCTGAAACAGCACACAGAGCTGAGTACTACACATGAGAGTGTTGGAGAAGCTGCTGCGTGTGTGCCAAGAGTGTGTTTCTGAACACTGTGTATTGTCTGGTGCAAGACAGATGAGCAAAGAGACTTCCAGAACTGCATGAAGACTGCAGGGATGTATGTAACAGTGCATGTGTGCTAAGGGATAATTTGTGTAAACACAACAGGCTGCCCCTTTCCTAGGACTGCATTTCTTACTGAACAACATCTTCACAAATTAAATCTCTGCCCACAATTCCTGTGTGCACACAGACTCATGCCATCTTTTTACGCACATAACACAGGCTGCCCCTTTCCTGAGACTGCATTTCTTACTGAACAACATTTTCACAAATTAAATCTCTGCCCACAATTCCTGTGCGCACACAGACTCATGCTATGTTTTTTGGAACAAAACAGTGTCCCTGAATAGTACCAAATTACTGTTACAGCCTGATACATTTCCCTTATCATTTACAGAAGCAGAAAACAGCACATGTCCTAACAGCTCCTTAAGACAATGACCATGTGTTACAGGGTGAGTGATTAGACTAGATCAATTTAAATGAGGCCTTGCTGACATTGAATGTGTTTGCATTACACAGTGCTATCTGAAACAGCACACAGAGCTGAGTACTACGCATGAGAGTGTTGGAGAAGCTGCTGCGTGTGTCCCAAGAGTGTGTTTCTAAACACTGTGTATTGTCTGGTGCAAGACAGATGAGCAAAGAGACTTCCAGAACTGCATGAAGACTGTAGGGATGTATGTAACAGTGCATGTGTGCTATGGGATAATTTGTGTAAACACAACAGGCTGCCTTTTTCCAGAGACTGCATTTCTTACTGAACAACATCTTCACAAATTAAATCTCTGCCCACAATTCCTGTGTGCACACAGACTCATGCCATCTTTTTACACACATAACACAGGCTGCCCCTTTCCTGGGACTGCATTTCTTACTGAACAACATCTTCACAAATTAAATCTCTGCCCACAATTCCTGTGCGCACACAGACTCATGCTATGTTTTTTGGAACAAAACAGTGTCCCTGAATAGTACCAAATTACTGTTACAGCCTGATACATTTCCCTTATCATTTACAGAAGCAGAAAACAGCACATGTCCT
Organism: Triturus cristatus; assembly: GCF_964204655.1. Taxonomy (NCBI): domain Eukaryota; kingdom Metazoa; phylum Chordata; class Amphibia; order Caudata; family Salamandridae; genus Triturus; species Triturus cristatus. Next base: position 945,441,656 of record NC_140594.1, on the reverse strand, counting down.
AACAGCTCCTTAAGACAATGACCATGTGTTACAGGGTGAGTGATTAGACTAGATCAATTTAAATGAGGCCTTGCTGACATTGAATGTGTTTGCATTACACAGTGCTATCTGAAACAGCACACAGAGCTGAGTACTACACATGAGAGTGTTGGAGAAGCTGCTGCGTGTGTCCCAAGAGTGTGTTTCTGAACACTGTGTATTGTCTGGTGCAAGACAGATGAGCAAAGAGACTTCCAGAACTGCATGAAGACTGCAGGGATGTATGTAACAGTGCATGTGTGCTAAGGGATAATTTGTGTAAACACAACAGGCTGCCCCTTTCCAGAGACTGCATTTCTTACTGAACAACATCTTCACAAATTAAATCTCTGCCCACAATTCCTGTGTGCACACAGACTCATGCCATCTGTTTACACACATAACACAGGCTGCCCCTTTCCTGGGACTGCATTTCTTACTGAACAACATCTTCACAAATTAAATCTCTGCCCACAATTCCTGTGTGCACACAGACTCATGCCATCTTTTTACACACATAACACAGGCTGCCCCTTTCCAGGGACTGCATTTCTTACTGAACAACATCTTCACAAATTAAATCTCTGCCCACAATTCCTGTGTGCACACAGACTCATGCCATCTTTTTACGCACATAACACAGGCTGCCCCTTTCCTGGGACTGCATTTCTTACTGAACAACATCTTCACAAATTAAATCTCTGCCCACAATTCCTGTGCACACACAGACTCATGCTATGTTTTTTGGAACAAAACAGTGTCCCTGAATAGTACCAAATTACTGTTACAGCCTGATACATTTCCCTTATCATTTACAGAAGCAGAAAACAGCACATGTCCTAACAGCTCCTTAAGACCATGTCCATGTGTTACAGGGTGAGTAATTAGACTAGATCAATTTAAATGAGGCCTTGCTGACGTTGAATGTGTTTGCATTACACAGTGCTATCTGAAACAGCACACAGAGCTGAGTACTACACATGAGAGTGTTGGAGAAGCTGCTGCGTGTGTGCCAAGAGTGTGTTTCTGAACACTGTGTATTGTCTGGTGCAAGACAGATGAGCAAAGAGACTTCCAGAACTGCATGACGACTGCAGGGATGTATGTAACAGTGCATGTGTGCTAAGGGATAATTTGTGTAAACACAACAGGCTGCCCCTTTCCTAGGACTGCATTTCTTACTGAACAACATCTTCACAAATTAAATCTCTGCCCACAATTCCTGTGTGCACACAGACTCATGCCATCTTTTTACGCACATAACACAGGCTGCCCCTTTCCTGAGACTGCATTTCTTACTGAACAACATTTTCACAAATTAAATCTCTGCCCACAATTCCTGTGCGCACACAGACTCATGCTATGTTTTTTGGAACAAAACAGTGTCCCTGAATAGTACCAAATTACTGTTACAGCCTGATACATTTCCCTTATCATTTACAGAAGCAGAAAACAGCACATGTCCTAACAGCTCCTTAAGACAATGACCATGTGTTACAGGGTGAGTGATTAGACTAGATCAATTTAAATGAGGCCTTGCTGACATTGAATGTGTTTGCATTACACAGTGCTATCTGAAACAGCACACAGAGCTGAGTACTACACATGAGAGTGTTGGAGAAGCTGCTGCGTGTGTCCCAAGAGTGTGTTTCTGAACACTGTGTATTGTCTGGTGCAAGACAGATGAGCAAAGAGACTTCCAGAACTGCATGAAGACTGTAGGGATGTATGTAACAGTGCATGTGTGCTATGGGATAATTTGTGTAAACACAACAGGCTGCCTTTTTCCAGAGACTGCATTTCTTACTGAACAACATCTTCACAAATTAAATCTCTGCCCACAATTCCTGTGTGCACACAGACTCATGCCATCTTTTTACACACATAACACAGGCTGCCCCTTTCCTGGGACTGCATTTCTTACTGAACAACATCTTCACAAATTAAATCTCTGCCCACAATTCCTGTGCGCACACAGACTCATGCTATGTTTTTTGGAACAAAACAGTGTCCCTGAATAGTACCAAATTACTGTTACAGCCTGATACATTTCCCTTATCATTTACAGAAGCAGAAAACAGCACATGTCCTAACAGCTCCTTAAGACAATGACCATGTGTTACAGGGTGAGTGATTAGACTAGATCAATTTAAATGAGGCCTTGCTGACATTGAATGTGTTTGCATTACACAGTGCTATCTGAAACAGCACACAGAGCTGAGTACTACACATGAGAGTGTTGGAGAAGCTGCTGCGTGTGTCCCAAGAGTGTGTTTCTGAACACTGTGTATTGTCTGGTGCAAGACAGATGAGCAAAGAGACTTCCAGAACTGCATGAAGACTGCAGGGATGTATGTAACAGTGCATGTGTGCTAAGGGATAATTTGTGTAAACACAACAGGCTGCCCCTTTCCAGAGACTGCATTTCTTACTGAACAACATCTTCACAAATTAAATCTCTGCCCACAATTCCTGTGTGCACACAGACTCATGCCATCTGTTTACACACATAACACAGGCTGCCCCTTTCCTGGGACTGCATTTCTTACTGAACAACATCTTCACAAATTAAATCTCTGCCCACAATTCCTGTGTGCACACAGACTCATGCCATCTTTTTACACACATAACACAGGCTGCCCCTTTCCAGGGACTGCATTTCTTACTGAACAACATCTTCACAAATTAAATCTCTGCCCACAATTCCTGTGTGCACACAGACTCATGCCATCTTTTTACGCACATAACACAGGCTGCCCCTTTCCTGGGACTGCATTTCTTACTGAACAACATCTTCACAAATTAAATCTCTGCCCACAATTCCTGTGCACACACAGACTCATGCTATGTTTTTTGGAACAAAACAGTGTCCCTGAATAGTACCAAATTACTGTTACAGCCTGATACATTTCCCTTATCATTTACAGAAGCAGAAAACAGCACATGTCCTAACAGCTCCTTAAGACCATGTCCATGTGTTACAGGGTGAGTAATTAGACTAGATCAATTTAAATGAGGCCTTGCTGACGTTGAATGTGTTTGCATTACACAGTGCTATCTGAAACAGCACACAGAGCTGAGTACTACACATGAGAGTGTTGGAGAAGCTGCTGCATGTGTGCCAAGAGTGTGTTTCTGAACACTGTGTATTGTCTGGTGCAAGACAGATGAGCAAAGAGACTTCCAGAACTGCATGACGACTGCAGGGATGTATGTAACAGTGCATGTGTGCTAAGGGATAATTTGTGTAAACACAACAGGCTGCCCCTTTCCTAGGACTGCATTTCTTACTGAACAACATCTTCACAAATTAAATCTCTGCCCACAATTCCTGTGTGCACACAGACTCATGCCATCTTTTTACGCACATAACACAGGCTGCCCCTTTCCTGAGACTGCATTTCTTACTGAACAACATTTTCACAAATTAAATCTCTGCCCACAATTCCTGTGCGCACACAGACTCATGCTATGTTTTTTGGAACAAAACAGTGTCCCTGAATAGTACCAAATTACTGTTACAGCCTGATATATTTCCCTTATCATTTACAGAAGCAGAAAACAGCACATGTCCTAACAGCTCCTTAAGACAATGACCATGTGTTACAGGGTGAGTGATTAGACTAGATCAATTTAAATGAGGCCTTGCTGACATTGAATGTGTTTGCATTACACAGTGCTATCTGAAACAGCACACAGAGCTGAGTACTACACATGAGAGTGTTGGAGAAGCTGCTGCGTGTGTCCCAAGAGTGTGTTTCTGAACACTGTGTATTGTCTGGTGCAAGACAGATGAGCAAAGAGACTTCCAGAACTGCATGAAGACTGTAGGGATGTATGTAACAGTGCATGTGTGCTATGGGATAATTTGTGTAAACACAACAGGCTGCCTTTTTCCAGAGACTGCATTTCTTACTGAACAACATCTTCACAAATTAAATCTCTGCCCACAATTCCTGTGTGCACACAGACTCATGCCATCTTTTTACACACATAACACAGGCTGCCCCTTTCCTGGGACTGCATTTCTTACTGAACAACATCTTCACAAATTAAATCTCTGCCCACAATTCCTGTGCGCACACAGACTCATGCTATGTTTTTTGGAACAAAACAGTGTCCCTGAATAGTACCAAATTACTGTTACAGCCTGATACATTTCCCTTATCATTTACAGAAGCAGAAAACAGCACATGTCCTAACAGCTCCTTAAGACAATGACCATGTGTTACAGGGTGAGTGATTAGACTAGATCAATTTAAATGAGGCCTTGCTGACATTGAATGTGTTTGCATTACACAGTGCTATCTGAAACAGCACACAGAGCTGAGTACTACACATGAGAGTGTTGGAGAAGCTGCTGCGTGTGTCCCAAGAGTGTGTTTCTGAACACTGTGTATTGTCTGGTGCAAGACAGATGAGCAAAGAGACTTCCAGAACTGCATGGAGACTGCAGGGATGTATGTAACAGTGCATGTGTGCTAAGGGGTAATTTGTGTAAACACAACAGGCTGCCCCTTTCCAGAGACTGCATTTCTTACTGAACAACATCTTCACAAATTAAATCTCTGCCCACAATTCCTGTGTGCACACAGACTCATGCCATCTGTTTACACACATAACACAGGCTGCCCCTTTCCTGGGACTGCATTTCTTACTGAACAACATCTTCACAAATTAAATCTCTGCCCACAATTCCTGTGTGCACACAGACTCATGCCATCTTTTTACACACATAACACAGGCTGCCCCTTTCCAGGGACTGCATTTCTTACTGAACAACATCTTCACAAATTAAATCTCTGCCCACAATTCCTGTGTGCACACAGACTCATGCCATCTTTTTACGCACATAACACAGGCTGCCCCTTTCCTGGGACTGCATTTCTTACTGAACAACATCTTCACAAATTAAATCTCTGCCCACAATTCCTGTGCACACACAGACTCATGCTATGTTTTTTGGAACAAAACAGTGTCCCTGAATAGTACCAAATTACTGTTACAGCCTGATACATTTCCCTTATCATTTACAGAAGCAGAAAACAGCACATGTCCTAACAGCTCCTTAAGACAATGACCATGTGTTACAGGGTGAGTGATTAGACTAGATCAATTTAAATGAGGCCTTGCTGACATTGAATGTGTTTGCATTACACAGTGCTATCTGAAACAGCACACAGAGCTGAGTACTACACATGAGAGTGTTGGAGAAGCTGCTGCGTGTGTCCCAAGAGTGTGTTTCTGAACACTGTGTATTGTCTGGTGCAAGACAGATGAGCAAAGAGACTTCCAGAACTGCATGAAGACTGTAGGGATGTATGTAACAGTGCATGTGTGCTATGGGATAATTTGTGTAAACACAACAGGCTGCCTTTTTCCAGAGACTGCATTTCTTACTGAACAACATCTTCACAAATTAAATCTCTGCCCACAATTCCTGTGTGCACACAGACTCATGCATCTTTTTACACACATAACACAGGCTGCCCCTTTCCTGGGACTGCATTTCTTACTGAACAACATCTTCACAAATTAAATCTCTGCCCACAATTCCTGTGCGCACACAGACTTATGCTATGTTTTTTGGAACAAAACAGTGTCCCTGAATAGTACCAAATTACTGTTACAGCCTGATACATTTCCCTTATCATTTACAGAAGCAGAAAACAGCACATGTCCTAACAGCTCCTTAAGACAATGACCATGTGTTACAGGGTGAGTGATTAGACTAGATCAATTTAAATGAGGCCTTGCTGACATTGAATGTGTTTGCATTACACAGTGCTATCTGAAACAGCACACAGAGCTGAGTACTACACATGAGAGTGTTGGAGAAGCTGCTGCGTGTGTCCCAAGAGTGTGTTTCTGAACACTGTGTATTGTCTGGTGCAAGACAGATGAGCAAAGAGACTTCCAGAACTGCATGAAGACTGCAGGGATGTATGTAACAGTGCATGTGTGCTAAGGGATAATTTGTGTAAACACAACAGGCTGCCCCTTTCCAGAGACTGCATTTCTTACTGAACAACATCTTCACAAATTAAATCTCTGCCCACAATTCCTGTGTGCACACAGACTCATGCCATCTGTTTACACACATAACACAGGCTGCCCCTTTCCTGGGACTGCATTTCTTACTGAACAACATCTTCACAAATTAAATCTCTGCCCACAATTCCTGTGTGCACACAGACTCATGCCATCTTTTTACACACATAACACAGGCTGCCCCTTTCCAGGGACTGCATTTCTTACTGAACAACATCTTCACAAATTAAATCTCTGCCCACAATTCCTGTGTGCACACAGACTCATGCCATCTTTTTACGCACATAACACAGGCTGCCCCTTTCCTGGGACTGCATTTCTTACTGAACAACATCTTCACAAATTAAATCTCTGCCCACAATTCCTGTGCACACACAGACTCATGCTATGTTTTTTGGAACAAAACAGTGTCCCTGAATAGTACCAAATTACTGTTACAGCCTGATACATTTCCCTTATCATTTACAGAAGCAGAAAACAGCACATGTCCTAACAGCTCCTTAAGACCATGTCCATGTGTTACAGGGTGAGTAATTAGACTAGATCAATTTAAATGAGGCCTTGCTGACGTTGAATGTGTTTGCATTACACAGTGCTATCTGAAACAGCACACAGAGCTGAGTACTACACATGAGAGTGTTGGAGAAGCTGCTGCGTGTGTGCCAAGAGTGTGTTTCTGAACACTGTGTATTGTCTGGTGCAAGACAGATGAGCAAAGAGACTTCCAGAACTGCATGACGACTGCAGGGATGTATGTAACAGTGCATGTGTGCTAAGGGATAATTTGTGTAAACACAACAGGCTGCCCCTTTCCTAGGACTGCATTTCTTACTGAACAACATCTTCACAAATTAAATCTCTGCCCACAATTCCTGTGTGCACACAGACTCATGCCATCTTTTTACGCACATAACACAGGCTGCCCCTTTCCTGAGACTGCATTTCTTACTGAACAACATTTTCACAAATTAAATCTCTGCCCACAATTCCTGTGCGCACACAGACTCATGCTATGTTTTTTGGAACAAAACAGTGTCCCTGAATAGTACCAAATTACTGTTACAGCCTGATATATTTCCCTTATCATTTACAGAAGCAGAAAACAGCACATGTCCTAACAGCTCCTTAAGACAATGACCATGTGTTACAGGGTGAGTGATTAGACTAGATCAATTTAAATGAGGCCTTGCTGACATTGAATGTGTTTGCATTACACAGTGCTATCTGAAACAGCACACAGAGCTGAGTACTACACATGAGAGTGTTGGAGAAGCTGCTGCGTGTGTCCCAAGAGTGTGTTTCTGAACACTGTGTATTGTCTGGTGCAAGACAGATGAGCAAAGAGACTTCCAGAACTGCATGAAGACTGTAGGGATGTATGTAACAGTGCATGTGTGCTATGGGATAATTTGTGTAAACACAACAGGCTGCCTTTTTCCAGAGACTGCATTTCTTACTGAACAACATCTTCACAAATTAAATCTCTGCCCACAATTCCTGTGTGCACACAGACTCATGCCATCTTTTTACACACATAACACAGGCTGCCCCTTTCCTGGGACTGCATTTCTTACTGAACAACATCTTCACAAATTAAATCTCTGCCCACAATTCCTGTGCGCACACAGACTCATGCTATGTTTTTTGGAACAAAACAGTGTCCCTGAATAGTACCAAATTACTGTTACAGCCTGATACATTTCCCTTATCATTTACAGAAGCAGAAAACAGCACATGTCCTAACAGCTCCTTAAGACAATGACCATGTGTTACAGGGTGAGTGATTAGACTAGATCAATTTAAATGAGGCCTTGCTGACATTGAATGTGTTTGCATTACACAGTGCTATCTGAAACAGCACACAGAGCTGAGTACTACACATGAGAGTGTTGGAGAAGCTGCTGCGTGTGTCCCAAGAGTGTGTTTCTGAACACTGTGTATTGTCTGGTGCAAGACAGATGAGCAAAGAGACTTCCAGAACTGCATGGAGACTGCAGGGATGTATGTAACAGTGCATGTGTGCTAAGGGGTAATGTGTGTAAACACAACAGGCTGCCCCTTTCCAGAGACTGCATTTCTTACTGAACAACATCTTCACAAATTAAATCTCTGCCCACAATTCCTGTGTGCACACAGACTCATGCCATCTGTTTACACACATAACACAGGCTGCCCCTTTCCTGGGACTGCATTTCTTACTGAACAACATCTTCACAAATTAAATCTCTGCCCACAATTCCTGTCTGCACACAGACTCATGCCATCTTTTTACACACATAACACAGGCTGCCCCTTTCCAGGGACTGCATTTCTTACTGAACAACATCTTCACAAATTAAATCTCTGCCCACAATTCCTGTGTGCACACAGACTCATGCCATCTTTTTACGCACATAACACAGGCTGCCCCTTTCCTGGGACTGCATTTCTTACTGAACAACATCTTCACAAATTAAATCTCTGCCCACAATTCCTGTGCACACACAGACTCATGCTATGTTTTTTGGAACAAAACAGTGTCCCTGAATAGTACCAAATTACTGTTACAGCCTGATACATTTCCCTTATCATTTACAGAAGCAGAAAACAGCACATGTCCTAACAGCTCCTTAAGACCATGTCCATGTGTTACAGGGTGAGTAATTAGACTAGATCAATTTAAATGAGGCCTTGCTGACGTTGAATGTGTTTGCATTACACAGTGCTATCTGAAACAGCACACAGAGCTGAGTACTACACATGAGAGTGTTGGAGAAGCTGCTGCGTGTGTGCCAAGAGTGTGTTTCTGAACACTGTGTATTGTCTGGTGCAAGACAGATGAGCAAAGAGACTTCCAGAACTGCATGACGACTGCAGGGATGTATGTAACAGTGCATGTGTGCTAAGGGATAATTTGTGTAAACACAACAGGCTGCCCCTTTCCTAGGACTGCATTTCTTACTGAACAACATCTTCACAAATTAAATCTCTGCCCACAATTCCTGTGTGCACACAGACTCATGCCATCTTTTTACGCACATAACACAGGCTGCCCCTTTCCTGAGACTGCATTTCTTACTGAACAACATTTTCACAAATTAAATCTCTGCCCACAATTCCTGTGCGCACACAGACTCATGCTATGTTTTTTGGAACAAAACAGTGTCCCTGAATAGTACCAAATTACTGTTACAGCCTGATACATTTCCCTTATCATTTACAGAAGCAGAAAACAGCACATGTCCTAACAGCTCCTTAAGACAATGACCATGTGTTACAGGGTGAGTGATTAGACTAGATCAATTTAAATGAGGCCTTGCTGACATTGAATGTGTTTGCATTACACAGTGCTATCTGAAACAGCACACAGAGCTGAGTACTACACATGAGAGTGTTGGAGAAGCTGCTGCGTGTGTCCCAAGAGTGTGTTTCTGAACACTGTGTATTGTCTGGTGCAAGACAGATGAGCAAAGAGACTTCCAGAACTGCATGAAGACTGTAGGGATGTATGTAACAGTGCATGTGTGCTATGGGATAATTTGTGTAAACACAACAGGCTGCCTTTTTCCAGAGACTGCATTTCTTACTGAACAACATCTTCACAAATTAAATCTCTGCCCACAATTCCTGTGTGCACACAGACTCATGCCATCTTTTTACACACATAACACAGGCTGCCCCTTTCCTGGGACTGCATTTCTTACTGAACAACATCTTCACAAATTAAATCTCTGCCCACAATTCCTGTGCGCACACAGACTCATGCTATGTTTTTTGGAACAAAACAGTGTCCCTGAATAGTACCAAATTACTGTTACAGCCTGATACATTTCCCTTATCATTTACAGAAGCAGAAAACAGCACATGTCCTAACAGCTCCTTAAGACAATGACCATGTGTTACAGGGTGAGTGATTAAACTAGATCAATTTAAATGAGGCCTTGCTGACATTGAATGTGTTTGCATTACACAGTGCTATCTGAAACAGCACACAGAGCTGAGTACTACACATGAGAGTGTTGGAGAAGCTGCTGCGTGTGTCCCAAGAGTGTGTTTCTGAACACTGTGTATTGTCTGGTGCAAGACAGATGAGCAAAGAGACTTCCAGAACTGCATGAAGACTGCAGGGATGTATGTAACAGTGCATGTGTGCTAAGGGATAATTTGTGTAAACACAACAGGCTGCCCCTTTCCAGAGACTGCATTTCTTACTGAACAACATCTTCACAAATTAAATCTCTGCCCACAATTCCTGTGTGCACACAGACTCATGCCATCTGTTTACACACATAACACAGGCTGCCCCTTTCCTGGGACTGCATTTCTTACTGAACAACATCTTCACAAATTAAATCTCTGCCCACAATTCCTGTGTGCACACAGACTCATGCCATCTCTTTACACACATAACACAGGCTGCCCCTTTCCAGGGACTGCATTTCTTACTGAACAACATCTTCACAAATTAAATCTCTGCCCACAATTCCTGTGTGCACACAGACTCATTCCATCTTTTTACGCACATAACACAGGCTGCCCCTTTCCTGGGACTGCATTTCTTACTGAACAACATCTTCACAAATTAAATCTCTGCCCACAATTCCTGTGCACACACAGACTCATGCTATGTTTTTTGGAACAAAACAATGTCCCTGAATAGTACCAAATTACTGTTACAGCCTGATACATTTCCCTTATCATTTACAGAAGCAGAAAACAGCACATGTCCTAACAGCTCCTTAAGACCATGTCCATGTGTTACAGGGTGAGTAATTAGACTAGATCAATTTAAATGAGGCCTTGCTGACGTTGAATGTGTTTGCATTACACAGTGCTATCTGAAACAGCACACAGAGCTGAGTACTACACATGAGAGTGTTGGAGAAGCTGCTGCGTGTGTGCCAAGAGTGTGTTTCTGAACACTGTGTATTGTCTGGTGCAAGACAGATGAGCAAAGAGACTTCCAGAACTGCATGAAGACTGCAGGGATGTATGTAACAGTGCATGTGTGCTAAGGGATAATTTGTGTAAACACAACAGGCTGCCCCTTTCCTAGGACTGCATTTCTTACTGAACAACATCTTCACAAATTAAATCTCTGCCCACAATTCCTGTGTGCATACAGACTCATGCCATCTTTTTACGCACATAACACAGGCTGCCCCTTTCCTGAGACTGCATTTCTTACTGAACAACATTTTCACAAATTAAATCTCTGCCCACAATTCCTGTGCGCACACAGACTCATGCTATGTTTTTGGAACAAAACAGTGTCCCTGAATAGTACCAAATTACTGTTACAGCCTGATACATTTCCCTTATCATTTACAGAAGCAGAAAACAGCACATGTCCTAACAGCTCCTTAAGACAATGACCATGTGTTACAGGGTGAGTGATTAGACTAGATCAATTTAAATGAGGCCTTGCTGACATTGAATGTGTTTGCATTACACAGTGCTATCTGAAACAGCACACAGAGCTGAGTACTACACATGAGAGTGTTGGAGAAGCTGCTGCGTGTGTCCCAAGAGTGTGTTTCTGAACACTGTGTATTGTCTGGTGCAAGACAGATGAGCAAAGAGACTTCCAGAACTGCATGAAGACTGTAGGGATGTATGTAACAGTGCATGTGTGCTATGGGATAATTTGTGTAAACACAACAGGCTGCCTTTTTCCAGAGACTGCATTTCTTACTGAACAACATCTTCACAAATTAAATCTCTGCCCACAATTCCTGTGTGCACACAGACTCATGCCATCTTTTTACACACATAACACAGGCTGCCCCTTTCCTGGGACTGCATTTCTTACTGAACAACATCTTCACAAATTAAATCTCTGCCCACAATTCCTGTGCGCACACAGACTCATGCTATGTTTTTTGGAACAAAACAGTGTCCCTGAATAGTACCAAATTACTGTTACAGCCTGATACATTTCCCTTATCATTTACAGAAGCAGAAAACAGCACATGTCCTAACAGCTCCTTAAGACAATGACCATGTGTTACAGGGTGAGTGATTAGACTAGATCAATTTAAATGAGGCCTTGCTGACATTGAATGTGTTTGCATTACACAGTGCTATCTGAAACAGCACACAGAGCTGAGTACTACACATGAGAGTGTTGGAGAAGCTGCTGCGTGTGTCCCAAGAGTGTGTTTCTGAACACTGTGTATTGTCTGGTGCAAGACAGATGAGCAAAGAGACTTCCAGAACTGCATGAAGACTGCAGGGATATATGTAACAGTGCATGTGTGCTAAGGGATAATTTGTGTAAACACAACAGGCTGCCCCTTTCCAGAGACTGCATTTCTTACTGAACAACATCTTCACAAATTAAATCTCTGCCCACAATTCCTGTGTGCACACAGACTCATGCCATCTGTTTACACACATAACACAGGCTGCCCCTTTCCTGGGACTGCATTTCTTACTGAACAACATCTTCACAAATTAAATCTCTGCCCACAATTCCTGTGTGCACACAGACTCATGCCATCTTTTTACACACATAACACAGGCTGCCCCTTTCCAGGGACTGCATTTCTTACTGAACAACATCTTCACAAATTAAATCTCTGCCCACAATTCCTGTGTGCACACAGACTCATGCCATCTTTTTACGCACATAACACAGGCTGCCCCTTTCCTGGGACTGCATTTCTTACTGAACAACATCTTCACAAATTAAATCTCTGCCCACAATTCCTGTGCACACACAGACTCATGCTATGTTGTTTGGAACAAAACAGTGTCCCTGAATAGTACCAAATTACTGTTACAGCCTGATACATTTCCCTTATCATTTACAGAAGCAGAAAACAGCACATGTCCTAACAGCTCCTTAAGACAATGACCATGTGTTACAGGGTGAGTGATTAGACTAGATCAATTTAAATGAGGCCTTGCTGACGTTGAATGTGTTTGCATTACACAGTGCTATCTGAAACAGCACACAGAGCTGAGTACTACACATGAGAGTGTTGGAGAAGCTGCTGCGTGTGTGCCAAGAGTGTGTTTCTGAACACTGTGTATTGTCTGGTGCAAGACAGATGAGCAAAGAGACTTCCAGAACTGCATGAAGACTGTAGGGATGTATGTAACAGTGCATGTGTGCTATGGGATAATTTGTGTAAACACAACAGGCTGCCTTTTTCCAGAGACTGCATTTCTTACTGAACAACATCTTCACAAATTAAATCTCTGCCCACAATTCCTGTGTGCACACAGACTCATGCCATCTTTTTACGCACATAACACAGGCTGCCCCTTTCCTGGAACTGCATTTCTTACTGAACAACATCTTCACAAATTAAATCTCTGCCCACAATTCCTATGTGCACACAGACTCATGTCATCATTTTAAGCACATAACACAGGCTGCCCCTTTCCTAGGACTGCATTTCTTACTGAACAACAACTTCTCAAATTAAATCTCAGACAACAATTCCTATATAAACACAGACTCATGCTGTGTTGGTAGGCACAAAACACAGGCTGCCCCTTTCCTGAGTTATCAATTCTTACAGAACTAATGCTTTTTGTGCTGCCATTTTCCTCTCTTTTCTTTCAAAGTGATTTCTGCCTAATGCTAACCATCACAAATAAAAAGAAGCTGTCCTTTTCTTTCAACTGCAAGTCTTACATTTCAACAGCAACACAAATTAAATCTCTGTCAACAATTCTTCTCTGCACACAGACTCATGGTTTGATGGTAGGCACAAAACAGTATTCCTCATTGTTACCAGTACACATTAACTTATGGTGAAAACATACTCCATAATATTTTACATATTCAAAACAGTTAAATATCTCGCAAAACAGAAAATGTAAATCACAACTTTAAACAAATAATCATAATTCTTTTTTTTATATCAAAATTAAACACAAACACCCCCTCTCAAACTCATAACTCACCTTTAAAATTAGTTAGTTGTGAAAGAAATGTGGCAGTCACACAGCAGTTTATCAGACCAGAATCTCTGAGCTGAACACCTCTCTCCTCTCAGCAGAACCAGTTAATGGCACAGTTTCCCTCTCTTTTTTCACACATATACATGTTAATTTCAAATCTCAGTGCTTCCCACATTTTTTCAAATGAAATCACACATTTCTATTGGTTGAAAACTTCAACCCCTTTCCAAATGTACCCTTCCCCCAACTTGACTTCTGCCTGCTACCATAGCAACAGGTCATGGAACACAGGTGTGAGCAGAGAGGTCAGAAGTTCAGCAGACAATGTTTCATTTCCAAAGAGCAAGAGTGCTTGACTTTTCAAACCTAACAGCAAATCCAAACTAATATTCTTTGTTCACACATTTTTCTGAACCAATACAATACATGCTTTTTAAAATTTAAACATACAGCCTAGTTTTTAGTGTAGAATGGTTTGAAACAGCCAATGAGTTCTTTTTATAAAAAAAAGTATGTGTGCCCCCATTTTTCAACTGTCTTTCATTTCTTTTTGCCTTTCTACTGAAAGACACCTCCTGAGTGCATCCAGATCTCCTTTGAAGATGTTCACAGTGTGGATTGTAGGACACAGCTATGTCTTCTGGAGTGAAAAATTTGCAGAAAAAAGAGGTATGGTGAGAGACCTTGCTTTGCCAAATGTAGACATCAAATGGATTGGTCAGAGAGGGTTAAAGTGGCACCAATTAATGCCTTTGGTGAAAACCTTTCTACATCTCCCACAGCCTAACCTTATTATTGTGCACTGTGGTGGAAATGACCTAGGCACTTTAACTGGGGTAGGTCTGGAAATGCTTATTAAGGACACCTTTGTGCAATTGATGGCACTTTTTCCACAAACTGCCTTTGTATATTCTAACATATGCCAAAGGCAAAAGTGGAACTGGTCCAACCAATTTTGTCTGCAGATTGACAAAGCAAGGAAGCACGTCAACAAATCTATTTCTGCTTTCCTCAGAGACTATGGTATGGGATCTATATACCACAACAACTTGCGTTACAACATGCAAGACATTTATAGAGGAGATGGTGTACACTTCACTGATGAAGGGAACAGAGTCTTCCTCTTGAACTTCAGACTCTGCATCGGTACTTACTTGTAGGTACCAAAAAACAAACAATAAACACAAGGGCTCTTTTTAGAGCCACCTTATATCTAAACACTTAAATGCGATTTTTTATTATTTTTTTTAAAAAGTTTTTTTTCGGGTGCGCGCTGGGTGCGCGCACTCGGCGTTATTTTTTTTCAAAATATAAATCTATTTTTTTGCCCTACAAGGTCCTACTGTGACCCCCTTACAATGCCTAGTGGGTCAATATCTCCCCACTCTGCCCCCTTTTCAAGTTCTCCCCCTTTGTTTATCACCCCCTCTTTATGCGAGAGACAAAATGGCGGCCGCCGCTTCCTGATTTCTACCGATTCGAATGTTTACTGACATCTAACAACCAATCAGAAGTGCGCTCGCGCACGGCAAGGTGCGCGCACAGTACTTGCTCAGTGCGCGCACGCTGCGCGCTTACAGATATATATATTGATTTAAATGCTAATTTCTCAGGAAATACTGAACAGATTTACACCAAACCTGCAAAAGGCACTTCATGGACCTTATGGCTACCTCTCTGCCAAATTTCACATAATTCTGTTCAGCCGTTCGGGCTGTAGCTGCGACTAAAGTCCCTATGGAAAAATGCATGGGGAAAACGCGTTTTGGGACCCCCCTTTTTTCTCGGCCCCCGCTTGACGAATCACCCCGAAACTTTCAGGGTAGGAGCTGAGCGGAGCGCCCCATTAGTTTTGAAAATTTCACGTGGATTTGTCTACCGGCGCCAAAGTTATTCAAAATAGAATTTTGAGATTTCCTATGGAAACACGGTCCTAACTATAACTACCTACTGGCGACCGCCAGTAGGTAATATATATATATATATATATATATATATATATATATATATATATATATATATATATATATATATATATATATATTTCCAAGAGTTCGCTGTGAAAGCCCCGCTCTCCTCCCTCGCGACGCCGGTGCCAGCAACGGTCACAACTCCGCCTCAATATTTAAACACAGGACAACATCCGGGTGTAACTCCGAAATAAATCCAGCGGCACGCCAAGGACAACACAATATACCTTTATTGTGTCACACAAACAGAACTACGCGTTTCGGCGAAGCCTTTGTCAAGTTACTGACCTGTGCCCAAATTCCCCTAGAAATACAGGTCACGGTTCATAGACATAGAAGAAAACAAACTTTACGAACGCTCTGTTCGAAATGAAAAAATTGTCAAATACATTCATAAATCGTGACGTTTCGTCTATATACAATTGGAATTACCATTTCATAATAATACTGTGCAAATTTAGTACCGATTAACACAATAAACCTAAATTTAAATTATAATTGTTTCAAGGCAAGTGCCTGAGCCATTCATTATTGCACATATTTTTTAAGGAGACACAGAGCCATTTCGTGATCCATTTGATTATAGGAATAATTCGAGATGAACCTAAATGTAAGGCACCAAGGAATTCATGTCAAATACAGAACTATAGACAAATAAATAATTGTTATTATCAGTAATGGTAATGTACCCACAATAGACAAATGTCTATATTCAGTAACAGCCAACAAATCCTGAGGGTAATGTACCCATACAATATGCTTACAATCAAAGCGATCATGGTGCATCGGGCTATTAACAAGTTCAAGTATAGGCCCAAACTCCAATTAATAGGACGTAAGGACGCGTACATAAAATTTAGGTGCCAAACAAGTTCATATAATTTCCCAAGTTATATCGGGGGAAAGTACAAGTGGGTATATATGTCAGTTGCTGTTGGTGAAGTGTGAGGGACGACCCTAGTTAACCCAATAACTAATAAAAGAAACTAAGTGAGAAAATTAAAATAATAATAGAAATAAAATAAAATAGAGATAGGTACAGATGGTCTCTACTGCTATGCTAAGCCTAGCTAATAGTCAAGAGAGACTGCCAGTATTCATCGATCAGGACACTATTCTCGTGCCATCCTAAATCTGTTTACTCTATGATATCAACTTAAAATGATAGTGATGTTAAAAAAGAACACTCAGTGTGGTAGTACAGAGAGGAACCGAATAGCACTATACTGAATCAATTAACCTATATGGGTTGCTAATTCCTCCCCATAATTCATCCCGTTAGGAATTTTTGCATTAAGTTCAATAATGTACTTTGACTCGGTAATCCTTAAGAGTTTTTCCCGATCCCCTCCTCTAGGAAGGGGTAGGACTCTATCAATACCAAAGAATTTAATCAAGTCAGCATTGCTTTGATGTTTTTCCTGATAGTGCCTCGCTACGGGATAGTTCAGATCCATATTGGTTACAGCCCTCATATGCTGTAATATACGGGTTTTTAGCTGCAGTTTGGTACTGCCCACGTAGTTTAACCCGCAAGGGTATATTGTGTTGTCCTTGGCGTGCCGCTGGATTTATTTCGGAGTTACACCCGGATGTTGTCCTGTGTTTAAATATATATATATATATATATATATATATATATATATTTTATCTACTGGCGGTCGCCAGTAGATAGTTATAGTTAGGATCGTGTTTCCATAGGAAATCCGCAAAATTCTATTTTGAATAACTTTTGCGCCGATTGACGAATCCTCGCGAAATTCTCAAAATAGGTGGGGCGCTCCGCTCCGCTCCTTCCCTGAAAGTCTCGGTGGGATTCGTCAAGCGGGGGCTGAGAAAAAGGGGGGTCCCAAAACACATTTTCCCCATGCATTTTTCCATAGGACCTTTAGTCCGAGCTACAGCCCGAACGGCTGAACAGAATTACTTGAAATTTGGCAGAGAGGTAGCCCTCAGGTCAGGGATGTGCCTTTTGAAGGTCTCGTGTAAATCTGTTCAGTATTTCCTGCGAAAATAGCATTTAAATCAATATATATATCTATAGGCGCGCTCCGAGCGCGTACCGTAAGCTTACCGTACGCGCACGCCGCCTTGCGCGAGGGCGATTCTGATTGGTTGTTAGATCTTAGTTAACATTCGAATCGGTCGAAACCAGGAAGTGTCGGCCGCCATTTTGTCTCTCGCAGTCTGAGGGGGTGAAAAACAAAGGTGGATAACGTGTAAAGGGGGCAGGCTGGACAGTTCCTGACCCCCTAGCCTTGGTCAGGGGGTCCCAGAAGGACCCCCAAGGGCAAAAATGTATTTTAAATTTTTTATGAAAAATCGCGGAGTGCGCGTAGTGTACGCGCACGGTAGAAACGGAAAAATTACGCGCCCACAGTGCACGCACGGTGAAAAACCTTAAAAATAAATAAATAAATACATAACTTAGCATTTAAAACACCGTACAAATTCACTGAAAAACCATAGGTTTCACACACGTTATAGTTAGGAATTAGCATTTAAAAAACCTTGTAAATTCACTGAAAAAAACCATAGGTTTCACACATGTTACAGTTAGCTGGGCATTTCACTCGTGAAAAACCAATGAAATTCCCCCTTTATAGTTAGTGCAGGCAACTATAACTCACGCGACCGCAATCCTCTGCTGATGACGTCAGATATTACATCACTGATGACATATGTGTTTTTCTGAAAAAAAAATATTTGTAATATATATATAGCTAAAAATTAATGGAAGACGACATGGGTAAATAAGTGTCTAAATACAGTATTAGCATCAACAGAGGATTGCGGTCGCGTGAGTTATAGTTGCCTGCACTAACTATAACGGGGGAATTTCATTGGTTTTTCACGAGTGAAATGCCCAGCTAACTATAACATGTGTGAAACCTATGGTTTTTTAAGTGAATTTGTATATATATATATATTACCTACTGGCGGTCGCCAGTAGGTAGTTATAGTTAGGACCACGTTTCCATAGGAAAACCTCAACATTCTATTTTGAATAACTTTGGCGCCGGTCGACGAATCCTCGCGAATTTCTCAAAATAGGTGGGGCGCTACGCTCCGCTCCTACCCTGAAAGTCTCGGGGGGATTCGTCAAGCGGGGGCTGAGATAAAAGGGGGGTCCCAAAACGCGTTTTTCCCATGCATTTTTCCATAGGACCTTTAGAACGAGCTACAGCCCGAACGGCTGAACAGAATTACTAGAAATTTGGCAGAGAGGTAGTCCCTAGGTCAAGGAAGTGCCTTTTGTAGGTTTGGTATAAATCTGTTCAGTAGATTCTGAGAAAATAGCCTTTAAATCAATATATATATCTGAGCCCGCTTACGGTACGCTTACCGTACGCTTACCGTACGCTTACCGTAAGCTTACGGTGGCGTGCGCGAGCGCGATTCTGATTGGCTCTTAGATCTTTGTAAACATTCGAATCGGCCGAAACCAGGAAGCGGCATCCGCCATTTTGTCTCTCGCACTGAGTGTTGTTTATCAAACATGATGGCCAAAAACATGTTACGGGGCTGTTTTGACAACTCCCTCCCACATAGTCATGTTGAGGGAGTCCCCAAACATCCCCCAAGAGCAAAAACGGTTTTATTTTTTTTTCGGCAATTTCGCGGGGTACGCTTACCGTACGCTTACCGTATGCTTACCGTAAGCTTACCGTACGCTTACGGTAAAAAAATAAAAATAAAAAAAACACTATCCACACTTACCCCACCCCCTGTGCTTTTGGTGGCCGCAAGCCACCAAATGTGCAGGGCTTATTAATAGAGAAAAAAAACGTAATTTTGGCAACATGAAATTATAAAATCGAAATAAAAAAAACACTATCCACATTGACCTCACCCCCTGTGCTTTTGGTGGCCGAAGGCCACCAAATGTACAGGGCTTATTAAAGTTGATAAAAACCGTGCACGGAACGAACTGCGTTAAGTGGGCGCATACGCCACAAATGGCGTAAAGTAACTTAGCATTTAAAAAACCGTACAAATTCACTGAAAAAACCATAGGTTTCACACACATTATAGTTAGGAAATAGCATTTAAAAAACCTTGCTAATTCACTGAAAAAACCATAGGTTTCACACATGTTATAGTTAGCTGGACATTTTACTGATAAAAAACCAATGAAATTCCCCCGTTATAGTTACTGTAGGCAACTATAACTCACGCGACCGTAATCCTCTGCTGATGACATATGTGTCTTTATGAAAAAAAAATATTTGTAATATATGTATAGCTAAAATTTAATGGAAGAAGATATGGGCAAATAAGTGTCTAAATACAGTATTAGCATCAGCAGAGGATTGCGGTCGCGTGAGTTATAGTTGCCTACAGTAACTATAACGGGGGAATTTCATTGGTTTTTTATCAGTAAAATGTCCAGCTAACTATAACATGTGTGAAACCTATGGTTTTTTCAGTGAATATATATATATATATTCACTTAAAAAACCATAGGTTTCACACATGTTATAGTTAGCTGGACATTTCACTCGTGAAAAACCATTGAAATTCCCCCGTTATAGTTAGTGCAGGCAACTATAACTCACGCGACCGCAATCCTCTGCTGATGACGTCAGATATTACATCACTGTATTTAGACACTTATTTACCCATGTCTTCTTCCATTAATTTTTAGCTATACATATATTACAAATATTTTTTTTTCAGAAAGACACATATGTCATCAGTGATGTAATATCTGACGTCCTCAGCAGAGGATTGCGGTCGCGTGAGTTATAGTTGCCTGCACTAACTATAACGGGGGAATTTCAATGGTTTTTCACGAGTGAAATGTCCAGCTAACTATAACATGTGTGAAACCTATGGTTTTTTAAGTGAATTTGCAAGGTTTTTTAAATGCTAATTCCTAACTATAACGTGTGTGAAACCTATATTTTTTTCAGTGAATTTGTACGTTTTTTTAAATGCTAAGTTATGTATTTTTTTTTTAAGGATTTTCTCCGTGCGCGCACCGTGCGCTCCCACGTTACGCAGTTCGCGGGATTTTTCCATTTCTACCGTACGCGCACGCTACACGTACTCCGTGATTTTTCGCAAAAAAATTAAAGGAAATTTTGGCCTTTGGTGGTCCTTCTGGGATCCCGTGACAAAGGCTAGGGGGGCAGGAATTGTCCACCCTGGCCCCTTTTCACGTTCTCCACCTTTGTTTTTCACCCCCTCAGACTGCGAGAGACAAAATGGCGGCCGACACTTCCTGGTTTCGACCGATTCGAATGTTTACTAAGATCTAACAACCAATCAGAATCGCGCTCGCGCACGGCAGCGTGCGCGTACGGTAAGTTTTACCGTACGCGCACGGTGCGCGCTTATAGATATATATATGCTTTTAAATGCTATTTTCTCAGGAAATACTTAACAGATTTACACCAGACCTGCAAAAGGCACATCCCTGACCTGAGGACTACCTCTCTGCCAAATTTCAAGTAATTCTGTTCAGCCGTTCGGGCTGTAGCTTGGACTAAAGGTCCTATGGAAAAATGCATGGGGAAAACGCGTTTTGGGACCCCTCCTTTTTCTCAGCCCTCGCTTAACGAATCCCCCCGAGACTTTCGGGGAAGGAGCGCCCCACCTATTTTGAAAATTTCGCGAGGATTCGTCAATCGGTGCCAAAGTTATTCCAAATAGAATGTTGCGGATTTCCTATGGAAACACGATCCTAACTATAACTACCTTTCTTGACTGGAGGGGTTTGGTGCATATATATAGATATATGTTAGATCTGGGGGTCTCTAGTTGGCAAAGGTATTCACCTGAGACCAAATAGGGACCCTTGCTTCTAGTCAGGGTACAGGGACACACACGGTAGATAACCCCTGCTCACCCCCTAGGTAGCTTGGCTCGAGCAGACAGGCTTATCCCCAAGGCAATGTGTAAGGTATTTGCACGTAGACACCACAATGACCCCTCCTCCGCACACCACAAACTTAGACCACACAGGTGAGTTATATCAAAAATAATATATCTTTATCTATTTTCCGCAGTTGAAATCAAGCATCACAGGTTTACACAATAATCGCTTTCTTGGTTGGTCGGGATCGTCGGACGATAGTCTCTAGTCTCTTGAGTGATTAGATACTCACTGAGAATGAATCAGTTTGTAGGCTCTCGATGTTTTAGGCAGTTACGTTGCTCCGGCGGTGTCACTGCGCTCGTTGCACGAGCGCTCCTCGGGCTGTTCGATGCAGGGATTCCACAACTCCCTCGACGAGCCCCCAGTGACGATGTCGACGTCACCGGCGTCAGCCACTCACTGCGCGGCTTCGTAGAGCAGGGAAATACGACTCTCGGTCTGCTTCAGGCCTCCGGGTCGCGGCAAGGCACGTGCCGATGAGCACGTCGATCTTCTTGATGCGGCAACCGGTGTCAGGCCCGGCTCGGTGCGGTACTCTCCAGCAAGACAGAGAGCAGCCAGCCCACCTCACAGGCAGATGTCGAGAAGCTTGGTGGAACAGTCCCCGGTCCCTGCGGCACACAGCAGCGCAGGTGGGACACAGCAGAGTCTTGAGTTCTTGGCAACCTTTCTATCCCTGGGTTGCGAAACAGGAGGCCAGCTCTTCTCAGGCCCTTGGAGATTCAGTTGAAGACACAGCACACAGCAAAGTCTTGTTTGGTCAAGTGGATAGGGTCAGCACACAGCAAGACCCCTTCTCCTCCTCAGCTTCAGTTGCACAGCAGAACAGGTCAGCCTTTAGAGCACACAGCACGGCAATCTTCCTTTAGTTCTTCAGCGGTCCGTCTTTCAGCAGAGGTTCCTCTTGATGGTCGAATCTAAAAATCTGTTGTCAGGGGTCTTGTACTTATACCCCTAAAAGTCTTTGAAGTCTTTGTGCAAGTGGGTCCTGAGCCCGGTCTGATCCAGTTCTGGGTGTTGTTGGAGCACTTTGTTTTCCTGGTCTCTACATTCTTTTCAGAGTGAGGGGCAGAGTCGTCAGCCGCCCAGCAGGAGGTGGAGCCAGCGGAGTGGCAGGCAGGCACAGCCCTATTCAATCCCAGGTGCTATCTCCTCCCTCCACTCTCCTTGCGATTGTCGCCATTCAGCAGAGGGCTGACTCGGCCAACCTCCCGGGGGATCCCCAGCCCCTGTCACTCTCAAACCAGACAGTCAATCCACAAGCGCGCCCAGGCACACGGAAGGGTCAGACAAGAGAACAGCTACTCTCTAAAAAGTACTGTTCTCCAACTCAGGATTTAAAAACAATCTCTCCTAAAAGATGTGTTATTAAATGCTGAGCTCAGGGATATCAAACACTCATGTCTTATCTTGTTCGTATGAGAAGATAGGCGGATAGCCATCGGCACCCGCCTCCCTCATGTTAGCCTATGGAACAAGATAGCCTTGCAGTAGTGAACACACAAAATGGCCGGTGTTCACTACCAGAACATGTTACCTGCACTAGTACATGCTCTACCTTCTACATACACTGCACCCTGCCCAGGGGGGTACCTTGGGCCTTCCATAGGGATGACTGACGTGTATGAAAAGGGAAGGGTTAGGCCCGGCCAGTGTGGACACTGGCCAGGGGGACATGGCAGTCCGGGGACTGCAGGCAGGCCTGCGGCGGCAGGCCTGAGACACTGTTTTTAGGGCTACACAGGTGGGTGGCGCAATCAGCGCTGCAGACCCCCTAGTAGCATCCGTCATCACCAGCCCTGGCACACACAGTGCACTTTACTAGGGACTTCATGGTGATACAGATGTGTCAATCAGGTATATCCAATCAATGCGATATTTTACACAGGGAGCACTTACACTCTGGCACTGATTAGCAGTGACAGAGTGTCCAAAGCATCTAAACCAGCATATCGAAATCCAGCACAGCATCAAAAATCCAGGTAACAGAGGCAAAAGATAGGGGAAAAACCCACGCCAAGGATGTCAGGTCTAACAATATATATATATATATATATATATATATATATATATATATATATATATATATATATATATATATTACTATATTACCTACTGGCAGTCGCCAGTAGGTAGTTATAGTTAGGACCTATTTTCCATAGGAAATCCGCAACATTCTATTTGGAATAACGTTGGTGCCGATTGCGAATCTTCGTGAAATTTTCCAAACTTTTGGCCAGCTCCGGTCCGCTCCTATCCTGAAAATTTCACAGTGATTTGTCAAGCGGGGGCCAAGAAAAAAAGGGGGTCCCAAAACACGTTTCCCCATGCATTTTCCCATAGGACCTGTTGACGCAGCTACAGCCTGAACTGCTGAACGGTATTACACAAAATTTGGCAAAGAGGTAGTCCTTAGTTCAGACTCGTGCCTTGTGCTTAAATGGTGGTAAATCCGTTCAGTAGTTCCTGAGAATATTAGAGTTAAAAAGATAGATATATCTGGGCGGAGCCTAATCACACATCTCATCGTGAGATCTGATTGGCTGTCAGTACTTCATCCAAGAAGTGTTGGCAGCCATCTTGGGACCAATATACATGATAGCACCTCATTAAAAAGCATTGCAGTTAATAGAAGGTTTTAAGACTTTAGTTACATTATAAATCATTTGTTGATGGTACCATACTCATTTTAGGAATTGTGGTGTGTTCTAAGGTGATTTTACCATGTGAAAAAGCCTTCTGCTGTGATATCATGAATCATGTTTGAGAAAAAACTATTTTCTCATGCTTTTCCCACAGAGGTTTGGAAGGTGATCTATAAGCTAAACTGAGAGCATATTTTCTGTAAATTCACATTATCTTTCTCAGTCATGTGAGAATGAAGTCTGACATTCTCAGTAAAACATGTACATCCAACAAGGGCAGAGACTGTCAGTTGATTCCTTTGTGTTCTATTGCAGCTTCCCAGAGTGTTCTAAAGAACAACTAGAGCGCTAACAGCCCTACTTATGACAAACGTATTGCACACCTGAAGCCATCTTGATTGGAATAAAGTGGTAACTCTTAAAACATTTAATTTAAAAAGGAACAAAATGAGGGAGTTCAGTTTTGCCATAGAAAGTATGATTAGTGCTGCAGAAAGAACATTTAGGGCACATTTTTTCATTAAAAAAATTCTGACATGCAGACTGAAACATGCCCTTTCAATACCAGCAGCAGACTTCCCTGGTGAGCAGTAGCTTTACTACAGTGATCTAATAAGCAACTAGAGTGCCAACATTCTGAATTTATGGCAAATGTGTGACACATCTGAATTTCTTCTTGATGGAACCAAAGTAAAAAACTGAAAGTATTTTCTACTGAAGAGACTGCAGTAAATGAGGAAATTAGGAAACTTCATAACAAATAAATCTCCCAAGATGGCCACCAGAGACAAAAGAGCCCAAATGTAGCCCAAATATCACCCAGATGTAGCCCAAGTATAGCCCAATGACAGAATGTCCCAGAGTGTTCTAATGAACAACTAGAGCGCTAACAGGCTTACTTATGACAAAAGTATGGCACACCTGAAGCCATCTTGATTGGAATAAAGTGGTAACAATTAAAACATTTAATTTACAAAGGAACAAAATGAGGGTTTCATTTTGCTATAGAAAATATGATTAGTGCTGAAGAAAGAAAAATGAGGGCACATTTTGAGTGACTTCTCGAATCCTCTTCTATTTCATTAAAAGATTCTGATATGCAGACTGAAACATGCACTTTTAATACCAGCAGCAGACTTCCGTGGTGAGCAGTAGCTTTACTACAGTGATCTAATGAGCAACTAGAGTGCTAACATTCTGAATTTATGGCAAATGTGTGACATATCTGAATACCTTCTTGATGGAATCAAAGTAAAAAAACTGAAAGCATTTCCTACTGAGGAAACTGCAGTAAATGAGGAAATTAGGAAACTTCATAACAAATAAATCTCCCAAGATGGCCACCAGAGACAAAAGAGCCCAAATGCAGCACAAATATCACCCAGATGTAGCCCACATGTAGCCCAATGACAGAAGTGTGCAAAACACTTATTTTTTGTGTATTTGCAGTTTTACATAGTGCAGACTTGGCAGGTATTGGAGTGCTTTACATGAGCATTGGTTACATCACACAAGATCAAATTCATTTTGGTTGTAGCCATGGGGAGATTAAGTGATTTGACCAGAATCACAGAATGTTGAGCTGAAGCACAAACTCCAACCTGGTTCCCCAGTTGCAAAGTCTGCAGCTTTGGAAGTAACACCACATCCTCTCCCCTAAGTGCAACATTTAATCAAGTGGTCAACTGGATAAAAACACATAAAGATCACAAATAATTTTAAAGTTCTTTGTCGCTATTTGAAAGCTCAGAAAATATGTCCTCATTTTAGTTTTTTAGAGCACTAACCATAATTTTAATGCAAAAGCTCTAGGTATTACAGTTTTGATTACATCAAGATGACGTCAGGCGTTCCACAGTTTTGTAATAAATATAGAATGTTAGCAATCTAGTTGTTCATTGGGATACTGTTGAGAAGCAGAGGCCAGGGGCACGGACTCTGAAAATTGAAGGCAGGTAGGAAAGTGCAGATGCAACAATTTGACCACACTGGGCAGGCAGGAAGGGCAGTGACAGCACAACAGACTATGAAGGGCAGTGGAAAGGGGGGCAGGGGCAACAAACCAACAATACAGGACTGGCAAGAGAGGCTGTGGCAATATAATAGACCATTGTGGGCAGAAGGAAGAGGCAGTGGTAGTACAACCATACATGCCAACAGACCCGTTTCAGCCAGGAAACGTCCAATGTTTTTAAGCTCAAATGGGCTTTATTTTATCTGTCTCCTGTCTACAATCTCCTCTTTTTCAATGTAACTCAAAGGGGAAAATCAATACCCCAGTTTTTTTTCAAAATCTCCCTCTTACTAAGTTCAAAATGTTTGCAAGTATGGTACATTGCATCATGGTAGGCAGGGGGAATTGGGGTAGGGACATGGACTCGGATAACAGAGGACAGAA
Source organism: Triturus cristatus (assembly GCF_964204655.1). NCBI lineage: Eukaryota > Metazoa > Chordata > Amphibia > Caudata > Salamandridae > Triturus > Triturus cristatus. The sequence continues at coordinate 945,414,794 of NC_140594.1, read as the reverse complement.
GGGACATGGAGAGGTGCACCAAACTGACCCTACAGGGAAGGCATCAAGGTTTGCAGCAGCACAATACACCACACAGGGCATGCGGGACGGGAGTGCAGCACAATAATCCATAGAAAGCAATAGGGAGGGGACAGGACCATGCACATGGATAACAGAGAACAGAGGGGAAAGAGGCAATGGTAGCTAGCTGACCATAATGGACAGACAGGAGAGAAAGCTGCAGCATAACAGACCATAGAGGGCAGGAGGGACGGATCAGGGGCATTACAATGGAACAGACAAGCCAGGAGGGAGGGAATAGGGGTCTGCACATGGAAACAGAGGGCTGGGGGCAACGGGCAGGGCAGGAGCAGCAAGATGACCATGGAGGTCAGGCAGAATGGGCACTAGAAACAAGACACACCATGGAGAGCAACAGTGAGACTATGATGGCATACACACAGACCATGGAGGGAAGGTGGGAGGGGGTCAGTGGCAGCTAGCTGACCACACAGGGAAGGTGGGAGGGGCCATGGCAGCACAGAAGACCATGCATGGCAAGCGGGAGGGTTAGTGGCAGCACAATGGCTATGATGGGCAAGAAGGAGGGTGCAGGGGCATGCACAAAGGACCGTGGAGGATAGAAGGGAGGGCCAGGACCTGGGTACAGACAAGAGAGTTCAGGGGAAGGGGCCTCACAACAGACCGCGCAGGGCAGGCAGGAGGAGCAGTTGCAGCACAACAGACCAGGGAGGGCAGAAGGGTGTGGCAGTAAAATGGACCATGGAGGACAGGAGGAAGGGGATAGGGGCATGGCAGGGTGGAGGTGGCAGGGACAGGTTACAGTCATCTGACAATGCTAGGCAGGTGGGAGGGGAGTGGCAGCTCAACAGAACACTCAGAGTAGATAGGAGTGGCAGGTCCATGGAACATGGTGGGCAAAAAGGATGGAGCAGGGGCATGCACAAAGACACCGGAGAGCAGGGGGAAGGAGAATAGGGGCAGCAAGCTAAGCACAGAGGCAAAGCAGGAGGTCAATGATGGGCCATAGAATTGGGCAATGGAGGGCAGGAGGAGTGGACTGGTACATTATGCTAAATGGAGGGCAGTGGTAGCTCATCAGACCATGCATGGCAGGAGGAAGGAGGCTAGTCCATGGATTCAGACAACAGAGGATAGGGAGGAGGTGGATGGGGCAGCAAGGTAACTGTTCATAGAAGGTGGGTATTAGGAACTTTATTGTTTTTAAAATGTGTGTCTGTGCGAACTACTTAAAATATGAACAAGCATGCAGCATAATCTCACTTTTATTCAGGAAGAAGAGGACGTTTGTGACTGTGACTCCGGGCTCACTTGGCAGAAACACCCCCTGACCCTCCACGCCCCATCGCAAAATGTAATGCCCGTGAAAAGGGTAGGTGGACGCAGTGGTATATAGAACATAGTCCTGAGAGCACGATTGAAAATGAAAACTAGATATAGTATATGGTATAAACTATGCACCAAAAAGTGTGATATGAGATGAACCGGGGTGTGAAATATAATATGCAATACATTGTGCGCAATGACAGATTCATTAGAGAGCGTGAGATAGCACAGACACTAGCGCGTGCTGTGCGATATGCGCCTTGGAGTGTAATATGCACAGGGCAGTGTTGTGTAACCTAACTAGTCTCTAAAGTTGTAATATAAAATATGTGCTGGGGAGTGTAACGTTGCATATGCACTGTGACAAAGATATGGATCCCAGATTGTAATATGTATGGCATAGCGCTGTGCGTTATAACATAGGCATCGAGGAAGGCACGTTAGATGCGGCAATATAACCCGTGCGAAGGCAAGTGTGGCATGACATATTCACGGGGTGGTGTTACAGTGCACATGGGCTAGAGAGTGTCATAGCATACGCACTAGCTGGTGGAATACAACACAGAGGTGTATGGCACTCAGCGGGCACTGGTGGGTGTAACACAGCATTGGGCTCTGCCAGGAGCATGCTGTGACTCTCAAGTGAGGTTCGTCTCCTTTCCAGAGAGTAAAATAAAAAGTATTACGCATCCGGCAGTGGATGTGTGTTTTATTAACCGTGAGGGGGGTTTCTTGCATCGTTTGGTAGAATTTTTGTCGAATCCTCTTTGAATGGCTTGGTGTGCGTGTGTATTAAATGTGCCCGTCAATAGCTGCCCATGTTTGTATAAATAAACGACAAGGGTGTCTACTTGGAGAGTACCCACCGGCGGGGGCGCCAGGATTAGGCACGGTCAGGCGTCAGACACGTCAGAGCTTCACTAGCGGTGTAAATACATTCCACGTGGATTCATTGTATGCATAGTCGCCTTTTAATGAATATCACACAAATCGTCATGGTGATAGGTACATACGGTTTGTCCAGCATGTCCTAGGTGTTTCTATAAATATATATTTTTTTTAAATAATAAAAAACAAAGGCCGGCCCCGGGGGATGGGGTCCCCAGGGCCGTAAGTGGCCTGAGGAGGGGGGCAACGCAGCCCCCCTCCTAAAGAATTAAAAAAAAAAAAAGGCCATGGCCCGGGGGTTGGGGTCCCCGGGGCCGATTAAGGCCTTGGGAGGGGTGCCACGCGGCCCCCTTCCAAATGTATTTTTTTTATTAAAAAAACTAGGGTGCAGGCCCTGGGGGATGGGGTCCCCTGGGCCAATAAATTAGAAAAAGAAGGGGGGCCACACAGCCCTCCTTCTTAAAAAAATAAAATAAATAAAAGACCAGCATCGTGCCGGAGGCCACGCCCCCTCCTTGCTGCACTCTGCAAACGCGCCCCCTGGCCAGTTGTAAGTTGGGGAATTAATTCCCCTTCAATACTGAGGGTCCCTGAGGGCCAACTAGCCCAACAGGTATCTCCAGTATGCACCAGGGAGCTGCGTTGCAGACAGGTGTTCTGAGGCCACGCCCCTTTTTACACCTCTATGCAACGCAGCTCTGTGGCGCTTACTGGAGGTACCTAGTGGGCTAGTTTGACCCTAGGGACCCTTAGGGGACTTAATCTCTCAACTTAGAATGGCCACACACAGTGGTGAAGGGAGGGGACGGGGCCTGAGGTGACGTGTGCAAACACGCCCTGTGGCGCTGTTAGACGGACCGGGAGGGTCGGCCGAGGACAAGGGGAGAGGTCTCCGGGGAGAGCCGTCTCCAGCGATCGTACAGATAAATAACTTCCCCCCCACAGACAGACACCACACAAGGAGAAGATTTAGCGTTCTTTATAGGCAAATTCTTACGGTACGATGGAAGGTACAAGGAGGTCTGGACTCAGGGGTCCCCTCGATTCAAGTCTCTCAAGATGGGGAAAGGGGGGTAGCGGGACAGTCTGGTTACCAGTCTGGTAGTTGAGGTGGTATGGTGGATAGCTCACAATCCTCGAGCTCGGTGTTCTAGCTGGGACGGGCCGCGGCAGCGCCAGCAGGTCCCGGTGAAGATGGTGGATACACGGTCCGCGGCAGCGCCAGCAGGTCCCGGAGAGATGGTCGATGCACGGTCCGCGGCAGCGCCAGCAGGTCCCGGTGAGGATGGTCGTTACAACGGGCCGCGGCAGCGCCAGCAGGTCCCGACGAGGATGGATGTTGCAGAAGGCCGCGGCAGCGCCAGCAGGCAGGACGATAGTTCACAAGATAGGGCTACGGCAGCGCCAGTAGTCCGTCAAGGCTGAGTTCTCTCGGTGTCTCTCGACTCCAGGATACAACTGCCGTCCTGCTCCGGAGCTGCCCTAGTTATAGGTCTGGCGCCCTTTGATGTCCGGACCCTCGCACTTGGAGGTCGGAGGGTCCGGGATGAAGGTGTCCAGACACCCAGCAGGGGGTGGAGCCAGCGCCTGGGGGAGCTGGAGGCGATCGGCACCTGGCGGGGGAGAGCCCTTGACGCTTCGTTCTCCCATTGACCTGCCAAGTGGTCCGCTCACCTCCTGGGTGGATGGTGGTGCCGGGATGCCGGGGTCGGCCAGGTCCAGGGTTAGGGTCGGGTGGAGGCCACGCGGCCTCGTGGCGCAGGGCCCAAGATGGCGGCTTGATCCGGCCGGGGGAGCCGGTGGTGGCTCGGTCCCGTGATACATGGAGGTCCGGGGGCAGGAGTTCCGTCGGGAGACGGAGTGCGGGTGATTCGTGTGGGTCACGCCTGGCGGGCCGGGGCTTAGGCCCTGTCATGTGGGGGGGGGGAGCAAGCCCTTCGTGTGGCCTGTCCAACATGCGTCCCCCCCAGCTGAAGGCGGGGAGAGTCACCCATCTTCCTGGGGACTCTCCTCGTCGAGGCGGAAGAAGCGTGACAGGCCATCTGCGTTGGCGTGGTCTTGGCCCGGTCGGTGTTCCACGGTGAAGTCCATTCCCTGCAGGGAGATGGACCAGCGCAATAGTTTTGGGTTCTCCCCCCGCATCTGCATCAGCCACTGCAGGGGTCGATGGTCGGTTTGTACCCGGAAGTGGGTACCGAAGAGATAGGGCCGGAGCTTTTTGAGGGCCCACACCACTGCGAAGGCCTCCCTCTCGATTGTGCTCCAGCGCTGTTCTCGGGCCAGGAGACGTCTGCTGATGAAGGCCACCGGCTGGTCATGGCCCTCGGGGTTCAGTTGGGAAAGAACCGCTCCGATGCCGTGGTCGGAGGCGTCTGTCTGTACAATGAATTCCCGACTGTAATCGGGGGCCTGGAGCACAGGGGCGGTGCACAGGGCGGCCTTCAGCTTTTCGAAGGCCGCTTGACAGTCGGCGGTCCAGTTAATCCGCTTCGGCTGGTTTTTGGACGTGAGACCCGTGAGGGGCCCCACAATGCTGCCGTAGTCCCTCACGAACCGCCGGTAGTAGCCGGTGAGTCCCAAGAAGGCTCGGACCTCGGTCTGGGTGACGGGGGGCTGCCAGGACTGGATGGCAGCAATTTTAGGTTGCAGCGGGGCCACCAGCCCGCTTCCCACCTGGTGCCCGAGGTAGGTCACGGACCCTTGACCAATTTGGCATTTGCCAGCCTTAATCGTGAGGCCGGCCCGCTGGAGGGCCTGCAGGACCTCTTGGAGGTGGAGGAGGTGGTCGGACCAGTGGCGGCTGTACACCGCGATGTCGTCCAGGTAGGCAGCGCTGAACTCCTCGAGCCCCGCCAAGACCTGGTTCACTAGACGTTGAAAAGTAGCGGGGGCATTCTTCATGCCGAAGGGCATGACCTTGAAGTGGTAGTGGCCATCGGGGGTAGAGAAGGCAGACCGTTCCTGAGCCCGGGGTGTGAGACCGATCTGCCAGTAGCCCGCTGTTAGGTCGAAGATGCTGAGATAGCGGGCGGCCCCCAGCCGGTCGATCAATTCATCTGCTCGGGGGATCGGATGAGCGTCGGTCCGGGTGACAGCGTTCAAGCCCCGGTAGTCGACGCAGAATCTCAGTTCAGGCGTGGTGCCGGGGGCAGCGGCTTTGGGGACCAGTACAACTGGGCTGGCCCAGGGGCTGTCCGAGGGCTCGATGACCCCGATCGTGAGCATTTTGGCCACTTCCTCTTGGATGCAGGCCCGTACCCGATCTGGCACGCGGTAGGCCCGGTGTCGGACAGGGGGACTGTCCCCGCTGTCCACGTCATGCAAGCACCAAGGGGTGATCCCGGGGGTGAGGGAGAACAGTGTAGCGAACCGCAGTAGGAGGTCCCGGCAGCCCTGGCGTTGCTCTGGGGTGAGGGCATCGGAGAGCCGGACCCCGTCCACGGAACCGTCGTTCTCCTGAGTCTTCAGGAGATCCGGGAGGGGTTCGGAGTCTTCCTCCGCCCCACTGTCCGTAGCCATCAGGAGGCTGAATTCTGAGCGCACAAAGTGTGGTTTGAGTCTGTTGGTGTGGAGGACCCGAAGGGGGTTCCGGGGGGTCCCCATGTCGATGAGGTAAGTGACGGGGCTTTTGCGCTTGACCACTTTGAAGGGCCCCGTCCACTTATCTTGCAAGGCACATGGTTCGGTGGGGGACATCACCCACACTTGTTGACCAGGTTTGAACTCGACGGAGGAGGCATTGTGATCGTACCATTTTTTCATGTCCTCCTGACTGGCCTCGAGGTTCGCTTTTGCCATCTCCCTGAAGCGTCGGGTCTGGTTGCGGAGGGCCAGGAGGTACTTGAAGACGTCTGGAGGGGTCTTTAGGGGGGCCATCTCCCAACCTTCTTTGACTAGGCTGAGGGGCCCTCGCACAGGGTGCCCGTACAGGAGTTCGAAAGGGCTAAAGCCGAGGGACTTCTGGGGAACTTCTCGATAGGCGAAGAGGAGGCACGGGAGTAGTACATCCCACTGGCGACGGAGGGGCTCTTCCAATCCCCCAATCATCCCCTTGAGGGTGCGGTTGAATCGCTCCACTAGTCCGTTCCCTTGTGGGTGATAGGGGGTCGTGAATCGGTAGGTGACCCCGCACTGTTGCCAGAGGGACTTCATATATTTCGAGATAAAGTTCGTGCCTCGGTCGCTGACGACTTCTCGGGGGAAGCCCACTCGGGAGAAGATCCCCATTAGGGCCCGGCCAACCACCGGGGCTGTTACAGTTCGCAGGGGCACCGCCTCGGGGTAGCGGGTGGCGTGGTCCACCAGTACCAGGATGAACCTATGTCCTTGTGCCGTGCGGGGGTCCAGGGGCCCCACAATGTCTATTCCTACCCTCTCGAACGGGGTGGTGACCACTGGGAAGGGTTGCAGTGGGGCTTTCAGCTTTCGGCCGCTCTTCCCACTGGCTTGGCACGTGGGGCAGGACCGGCAGTGGTTAAGGACGTCGTTCCGCATCTTCGGCCAGAAAAAGTGAGTCACTAGGCGACTGTAGGTTTTGTCCTGGCCCAGGTGTCCAGCCAGGGGGACATCGTGGGCCAGAGTTAGTAGGAAGTCTCTGAAGCGGAGAGGCACCACCAGCACTCGACTGGCCCCTAGTTCTCCGATTCTTCGTTCGCTGTATAGCAGGTCGTTATCCCAATAGACCCAATGAGTTCCGGTGGAGTCCCCTGCGCTCTGGGCGCTGGCTTGCTGGCGGAGCCCCTCGAGGGAGGGGCAGGTCTTTTGCTCCTGGCGGAACTGCTCTTGGGTGGGCCCCCCTTCTTGACGCCACTGAGCCAGGCCGGGAAGGTCCTGGGGTTGCGCGACCCCTTCGGCCGTTGGTTCTGGGGGGTTGATCTCGTCGTGGTCCTCTACTGGGGCGACCGGGGGCGGAGGTGCTGGCCATTCTGGATCTTCTGATCGGGGGACGGCACGGGCGGCCATGGACCGGGTGGTTACGCAGGCCCAGTCCGGGAGGCCCAGCATCCCCAGGTGCTCTCTTCTTTCGACGGTGGCCCACGGGGAACTCTCAAGGTCATTCCCCAGGAGGCAGTCCACGGGCGCATCATCCCGGACCGTCACCTTCAACAGGCCGGAGACCCCTCCCCATTCGAAGGGGACGCAGGCCATTTGACACAGACTCTCGGAATTGTCGGCTGAGCGGACGGGGCAGAGAATGTTCGGCAGGATCTGCTCGGGCTTCACCAGGTGACAGCGGACGGCCGTCACACTGGCGCCTGTGTCACGTAAGGCCTCGGCCCGTCGTCCATTAATGGTCACCCATTGGCTATATTTCCGGGTGTTGGCGGGTAGGGGGGCCCGCGGAACCATGTCCTTTCCCCCTAGGCATGCTAGAACCATGGCGGCCGGTTCCCACTCTTGCTGGGCCGGCTCATATTCTTCCTGTTCCTCTGATAGTCGTTCTTCCCCCAGGGCGGCGGCCGCTACCTGGCGGGGCTTCGGTGTTTGGTTCTGCGGGCAGCTCGGGTCATTGGCGTAGTGGCCGACTCGCTGGCATCGGTGGCACGTGACGTTGGCTCTGAACCCCGGGCGCATCGGGGGGTTGCTCCGCCCGGCCGGGGGCGGGGTGCTGGCCACGGGTGTTGCCGGGATGGCGTCTCTCCCTCGCCCCTGGCCTCCTCCTCCTCCCCGGGGACGGTGCTGGCCTTGGTTGTTTCGGTTTTGCTCTTGCGGTCCTCTCCGGCCCACTCGGGTGCTTTCCCATCGGTCAGCTTCGGCGGCGAGTTGCCGGGGGTCAGTCAATTTACTGTCGAGGAGGTGCTGCCTGAGCTCGACGAAACAGTTGTTCGACAGGTGCTCCCATACCATAAGGTTAAAGAGTTGCTCGTAGGTCGTTACATGGCTCCCCTTGATCCAACCCTCGAAGGCTCGGCTGAAATAGTTAACGTACTCCACCCAAGTTGTACCCGGGATCCGGGTGCAGTCTCTGAAACTCTGGCGGTACATCTCGGGCGTGAGGCCGTAGCGGGTGAGGAGGGCAGCCTTCATGTGGTCGTAGGACGACATCTGGTGATCTGGGAGCTGCAATAGGGCATCGCGGCCTTCGTTGACGAACCTCCCCCATAGTCCGGCTCCCCAATCACTCCGGTCGATCTGGTGGGAGGTCATGGCGATCTCGTAGGCTTTGAACCACTGTTGTATGTCGTCCTCTCGGACATATTCTCGGACAACATCCTTGGGGATGTGGACTTTTCTCTCGGTTGCTCCCGGGGTGTGCGGTCGCTCAGGCACCCCCGGTTCTTTATTCTGTTTCCGGAGTTCTATTTCCGCCAGTTTGCGCTCGTGTTCGAGTGTTATTCTTTTTTCCTCGAGCTCTCACTGTCTCTGTTTTTCTTCTCGCTCTTCTCGGAGCCGCAGATGTTCTAGATTTAGTTTCTGCTTGGCTAACTTTAGTTCACCGTCCATCTTGAGTCGTGCCATTTCCAACTCATGTAATCTGGTTCTTTCTCTTTCTTGGATCTCCTCCTGCGAGAGGCCCGTTCCCCGCTCCTCGGGAGCCGTGGCGTTCCCCTCTGGTGCGACACTGTTTTGGTCGGGGGATCCGGTGACCCCAGTTTCCGCCCACGACTCAAGGGCGCGCTTTAAATCGTCTTTGGTACTCAGGCCGGTGGTAGCAATGCCTAGTTCCATGCAGAATTGTTTAAGTTCGCGGTGGCTATATTCTTCCAACTTATCCATTTGGAACTTTTCAGTGGAACCGCTATCTTTGGTTGACATCGTGGTTTTGTCGTGGGGTGAGCTACTCTCTGTACGATTACGCGTTGATTCGGATCGCGCCGCTGGCCACCAATGTTAGACGGACCGGGAGGGTCGGCCGACACCACACAAGGAGAAGATTTAGCGTTCTTTATAGGCAAATTCTTACGGTACGATGGAAGGTACAAGGAGGTCTGGACTCAGGGGTCCCCTCGATTCAAGTCTCTCAAGATGGGGAAAGGGGGGTAGCGGGACAGTCTGGTTACCAGTCTGGTAGTTGAGGTGGTATGGTGGATAGCTCACAATCCTCGAGCTCGATGTTCTAGCTGGGACGGGCCGCGGCAGCGCCAGCAGGTCCCGGTGAAGATGGTGGATACACGGTCCACGGCAGCGCCAGCAGGTCCCGGAGAGATGGTCGATGCACGGTCCGCGGCAGCGCCAGCAGGTCCCGGTGAGGATGGTCGTTACAACGGGCCGCGGCAGCGCCAGCAGGTCCCGACGAGGATGGATGTTGCAGAAGGCCGTGGCAGCACCAGCAGGCAGGACGATAGTTCACAAGATAGGGCTACGGCAGCGCCAGTAGTCCGTCAAGGCTGAGTTCTCTCGGTGTCTCTCGACTCCAGGATACAACTGCCGTCCTGCTCCGGAGCTGCCCTAGTTATAGGTCTGGCGCCCTTTGATGTCCGGACCCTCGCACTTGGAGGTCGGAGGGTCCGGGATGAAGGTGTCCAGACACCCAGCAGGGGGTGGAGCCAGCGCCTGGGGGAGCTGGAGGCGATCGGCACCTGGCGGGGGAGAGCCCTTGACGCTTCGTTCTCCCATTGACCTGCCAAGTGGTCCGCTCACCTCCTGGGTGGATGGTGGTGCCGGGATGCCGGGGTCGGCCAGGCCCAGGGTTAGGATCGGGTGGAGGCCACGCGGCCTCGTGGCGCAGGGCCCAAGATGGCGGCTTGATCCGGCCGGGGGAGCCGGTGGTGGCTCGGTCCCGTGATACATGGAGGTCCGGGGGCAGGAGTTCCGTCGGGAGACGGAGTGCGGGTGATTCGTGTGGGTCACGCCTGGCGGGCCGGGGCTTAGGCCCTGTCATGCGGGGGGGGGAGCAAGCCCTTCGTGTGGCCTGTCCAACAGGCGCATTTTAAGTTGGAGAAATAATTCCCTTTCAATCCTGAGGGACCCTGGGGGCCAACTAGCCCACCAGGTGCTTCCAGTAAGCGCCACTGCTCTGCGTTGCAGAGAGGTGGTGCAGGCCGTGCCCTTTTTTACACCTCTCTGCAATGGGGCTTACTGGACATACATAGTGGGCTATTTTGCCCCTAGGGACCCTCAGGATTCAAGGGGACATAATCTCCCAACTTACAATGGCCACAGGGCGTGTTTACATAGTGGGGAAGGGAGGGGACGGGGCCTGAGGTGACGTGTGCAAACACGCCCTATGGCGCGTTTTAAGTTGGGGAAATAATTACCCTTCAATCCTGAGGGAACCTGGGGGCCAACTAGCCCACCAAGTTCTTCCATTAAGCGCCACTGTGCTGCGTGGCAGAGAGGTGGTCTACGCCGTGCCCCTTTTTACATCTCTCTGCAACGCAGCTCTGTGGCGCTTACTGGAGGTACCTAGTGGTCTAGTACGACCCTAGGGACCCTCAGAATTCAAGGGGACTTAATCTCCCAACTTAAAATGGCCACAGGGCGTGTTTACACAGTGGGAAAGGGAGGGGACGGGGCCTGAGGTGATGTGTGCAAACATGCCCTGTGGCACGTTTTAAGAGGTAGTTTTAATCCCCTGCCCTATTATATACTAGGGGCTTACAGAGGAGGTCATGCTCATCACAGGGGGACCCCAACGCATAGTGTTCCCTAGTGTATGTAGGTGTTTTCACTGTATTCTGAGTGTCTTTTAACATAGCACTGGCTCTAGGACTGGTTAGTCAGACTCAGTTACCACCAGTATCCGTCTGAAAAAGTTGAGGGTACAGGATGATTTTGCAACAAGGCTTCTTTCTGCTCTTCTGTTTGTTCTTTCTGCACGTTATCCTTCTTCCTGCACTTTTCTTCGTCTTTGAGGACTTCTGTTGCTTCTTTCTGCATTTCTTTTTTTTCTTTCTGTGCGTTTTTTCTTCTTTCTTCACATGTCCTATCTCTGTAGGCATAGGTAGAAATTAGCATTTCAAAAACCTTTGAAATTCACTGAAAAAACCATAGGTTTCAGGCACGTTATATTTAGGAATAAGCATTTAAAAAACCTTAAAAATTCACTGAAAAAACCATAGGTTTCAGGGGCGTTATAGTTAGCTGGACTTTTCACTCGTACAAAACCATTAAAATTCCCCCATTATAGTTAGTTCAGCTAACTATAACTCGCTCGCCCGCAATGCACTGCTGATGACGTCACATATTACATCACTCATGACATGGTCAGTGACATCACTCATGACATCACTCATGACATCTCAAATGACATCACTGATGACATCACTGATGACATCATCCTTGTGATAGAGTGGCAGACCTCCTCTCCCCTAATATAACCTTTGAAACACACATTCAAAAATAGAAACTAAAATTTTCAAAACAATGGACATACCAATACCAGATACAACAACCTATTCAGTAATTCTAAGATCCACATACACATCCACTCATTCACCAACAGTCCTATACAGTCACTCATACATGCACTCACTCATCATATGTACTCATACACCTATACATCCTGTTACACAACGCCACTCATCCATAGTTACTCACACACATAGTCACTCATGCTAATAACGAATCAAACATCCATTTACTTGCATATACAGTTATACACACACCACTACACTTACTTCTACGGAAACTTACACATACTTAGTCTTTTAAACAATCACTTATAGAAACACATACTTATTCATACAGGAACTATTCCAATCTCTCACTCTCACATATACTCACTTATATACACCAATAGTCACGTATACTAGTTTAAAACATATGTAGTTACTCATAAAGACACTATTGAGACAGTCATTCACTCACTAACACACCCATGCACACACTCATCCACCCATACAGTCCTGCACACATGCTATCTTCAACACATGCAAACAGTGAGTCACTCATTCATGCACCTATGCACTACGTAATACCCCCCACCGAACCATACAGACACTCAGACACTCATTCTGATACTCAAAAAACCAACTAATAACCTATATAGACACTCAAGTAGCTACTCACCAACCCATGCAGCCACTTATACACAAAGTGGGAGATTGATACAGATATTTACATATTTAAACATTACTCACTAAGCCATGTATTCACTAAGATACACTTAATCAGTCAGTTATACAATCAATTTTTCAAAAACAAATCATCCGTTTAGACACTTATATACCCATTTATTCTTCCATCGACCTTGAGATATACATATATATGAAACATATGTAATTTTCAGAAAAACACACATTCACTGGATGATGCCATCAGTGATGTCATCAGTGATGTCATTTGAGATGTCATCAGTGATGTCATGAGTGATGTCACTGACCATGTCATGAATGATGTAATATGTGACGTCATCAGCAGTGCATTGCGGGCGCGCGAGTTATAGTTAGCTGAACTAACTATAACGGGGGAATTTCATTGGTTTTTTACGAGTAAAATGTCCAGCTAACTATAACATGTGTGAAACCTATGGTTTTTTCAGTGAATATATATATATATATATATATAGTTAACTGTGACAATGAGCGCAGACTCAAGACGAATTATCAATTCCAACATTAACTAACATTGTGTGGCGACATGACTAACGTGAAAACATTTCCATATCCCGTGCAACATGTCATAGTGCATAATACAGGTGTGACTTATATTGACAAGTGTTACTATTGAACTTTACTTCGAAATTTTGCAAATTGTAGGATTGCCTTTGCGAAGTATCGTGTGTCCTATTTTTCTTTAGTACTGGGACCGGTTAACATTGTATCCTCTCACGTTTTCGTGTACTAATGTTATTTTAAGGTCCTGGTAAGGTCAGAGTTTTTAGTGGTTAGTTTATTGTGGTGCCCTTCCTTGCACTTTCTACTAGGTGCTTTGTGTGCACTTGTGGATTGTTCAACTGGACTCTTGACCTTTAGATGTAATACGCCAACGCGTTTTGACCTTCAGGTGTGAATCTTAGTGGTGTTTTGGTGGAAGGTCTTCTTCAGGGCCAAACGTTCTTTGTGTGGACACGTGTTTTCTGGAGGTGTTGACCTAACAACTGGTGTCTCTGCTAGACCCTGCACGGAAGGGAGTCTTCCATGTTCTACTCGGGAGGATAAGCACCTCTTTTTCTTTTTCTTGGAATCAATCAACTAGGTTTTCGAGGTGGCAGTGTTCCTGGCTCCTTCCTTCTAGCGGCTTACTGCTCGTCTTGAAACAAAGCAAGTCATCACGATCCTCCCCTGATGAGCTCTCTTGTCTCTTTCATCCAAGCATCTATCCATTCATTCTTTCATCCACCTGCTGATTTCTACCATTTCACCTTTACATTCTGTCATCAATTCACTCTTTCATCCATCATTCAGATTTTCAGCATCATGTCCGTCCACTCATCTAAATCCAAACCTATCCATCAATCTTCAAACCTATCCATTAAACCTATCTATCATCAACCTATCCACCCTTTCACTTAAACATCTCTCCATCCACCCTTTTAGTCATCCATCCATCCTTTCAGTTATTCATTCATCCATCCTTTCGCTCATCCATCCATCCATCCAAGACTTTTACTCCATCCATCCTCTCTTTCACTCATCCATCCATTCACCCTTTCACTCAGGCATCCATTCATTCACTAATCCATCCACCTTTCCACCCATCCAACTACATGCCCGTGCATCGATTTACCCTTTCACTCATCCTTCCATCATTTCACTCACTTATCCATCCATACTTTCACTTATCTGTCAATCCCTTTCACTCATTCATCCATTCTTTCACTCATACTTCCATTCTTTTATCCATCCGTTCATCCACCGTATTTCACTTATCCATCCATTATTTCACTCATCCAATAAGTCTTTCACTCATCCATCCTCTCTCATTCATCCATCCACCCTTTCACTCCATTCATTCATTCATCCTTCCTTTCATTCTTCTAATTCATAATTTCACACACTCATCCGTCCATCCTTTATCTCATCACCCATCTGTCCACCCTTTCATCCATCCATCAATCCATCCAACAACCCTCTTTCACTCAGCCATACATTCTTTCTCTCATCTATCCATCTACCATTTCGTTCATCCATGTATCTACCCTTTCACTCACCTATCCATTCTTTCACTCATTCATCCACCTACCCATCCATCCTTTCACTCAACCACCCATTAATCCATCTTTTCACTCACATCAATCCATCCATCCTATCACTCACTCACCTTTGTCTGCCAAGTTGCAGACAGAAGGGGCCCATCTAGAGCCTCAGTGTCACTGTAGCTGCTCAAGTTAAGGGTTTAGGACTCCCCACTTCCACTCTTTTACTCATGTATCCATCCATTCCTTTGCTCATATATCTATCCACCCTTTCACTTCATCCATCCTCCCATTCATTCTTTACCTCAGCCATCCATGCTTTCACTCACTCTTTCATCCATACTTTCTCTCATCATCCATTCACCCTTTCACTCATCCACCCTTTCATCCATTCATCCACCCACACTCCCTTTCACTTGTTCATCCATTCTTTCTCTCTCATTGATCCATCCAGAGTGTTTGCATGCATGTATAGAGAGTTATGTAAACACTCTTTTTTTCCGCATTTCTATAATCGGACTTTACAGAGGGAAAAACGGCAATAGGGTACACCAATCAGTACAGGCCAGGAAACACAAGGGGCCACATAACATGTATTTGTAAAGCGCATGTTAACCCTTAGGCATCTTGGAGCTGAATAACAGCTGTTTAATGTTAACAAATGGTACTCTTTTTTTTTAAACAGATTTTATTGAAGTTGTCAGGCCTGTACAAACACATTCTATGTAAAGTTTCATATCAAGATACATACAAAGGGTTGAGCAATGACGCGATCATGAAAGACACAACTATGCTAACTATTCTGTGCATGTTATTGCCCCTCCCACCCGCAACCCAAAATAAAAAGAACAATTGAAAAGAACAAATCCCACATTGTGTTGCAATCGTGCGGCACTCATTCCCATCTTATTTCAAATCTTAACTCTATTGTAAAGTCCCATAACTACCCCCCACCCACCTCGCTCCCCAGGCATGTCACATACAACTCTCCTTGTAGACTGCAGTTTAGGTCTGCTGTGCTGTAATTTCACTAATATATCAAGAATAGCATTGCAATGGTGAATTCACAGCAGATGCAGGGTCACGCTGCATGTTGTTTCTAGGGTCTCCATGTCATGACGAGCTTAGGGGCAATCTACCTAGTCCGCTAATTCAGGAGTGGCAATCACAGGATCTTCATCACTATCACTCTCGGGGAACTTTAGGAGCACCACTAATGTTTCCCATGCCTTTGCCGCTTCTAGTGCCCTCTCACTTCCCGCCCTCTTCGCTAATTGCATCCTAACTATTCCGTCACACTCTGCCCATTTAATGAATTCCTTCTTCCATTTGGTTATGTTGGGGCCCCTCTGTGTTTTCCAATGCATAGTGATTTCCCGTTAAGCCAATAAGAGACCCATGTCTAAGACTTTGCTGGTAATCTTATTTTTGGCCGTGTGGGGAAACCAATGTAGTATACATGGCCCTATAGCCGGTTCCAATTCCCTGTCAGTGATCTCGTTTAGTAAGGTCAATATGTTTGACCAATAGGTATCTAAGTGTGAGCTCCCCCAGAACATATGATAGATGTCTGCTCCCTCCCTGTGACTGCGGCGACACGCAGCCGAGCTGGTGTCAAAGTATTTATTAATTTTCGCTGGGGTGAGGTAGCCTCTTTGTAATATGTAAAAGTGCACTAATTGAAAGTGGGCATTCCTGGAGCTCTCCCACGCCCTTTCCACAATTTCGCCCCAGGATTTTTTGTGGGATCTCTGCCCCCATATCTTCCTCCCACTTGAGTTGCAGTGCCTTTAGGGGCTGCAACATCTCCTGCGTCATATGTCTATAGAGGCATGTGACCGCTTTAAAGGTTCCTGCCTTTGTCCCTATGTATTGACACCCCAGCGACGTCTGCGGTTCAATGAGGCTCCCCCTCCAATGCTTACGGGTAGCCGCAGTGAGTGCAGAGTGTAACAAAAAGTCCCCCCCAGCAAGTCATAACGGTCCTGTAAGTCGTTAAAGGGAAGCAGAGTGCCATATTCATATAAATCTCCGATAGTGGTCAGGCCTTTCTCTCCCCAACTCGCCAGCCCCCTCCAGATACCTCCATGAGGTAATACGTCACACAAGGATAGAGGGATGTCAGGCGCATATGGAACCTCAATCCTCACCCGTTTCAAGCTCCTATTCTAACACTGCCTTGCTGTATTGAGGTCCCCAGGGAGGTCGTAGGTTCTAACAGGTAGCTTCAGTACAATTTAGGAGAGTACTCGCAGTGCCGGACCTCTTTCCCTTATCTGCTCTGTCCCTCGAATCCTAGCCGCTATCTTTTGTGTGAGCCATTGTAATTGGGCTGCTAGGTAATAAGCCTCAAAATCAGGCACTGCAAACACCCCTCTGACCGTGATCGCATTAAAACAGTCAACACTACTCTCCTTCCTACGGGAACCCCATAGGAATCCTGTAACCATGGTGTTAAGTTGACTAAAGGATCGTGCTGGGATCCAAACCGGTAAGGTCCCAAAATAGTACAATAGTCTCGGGAGGGCCACCATTTAAATAATGCCACTCGTCCAGCTACTGACAGCGGAAGCGTCCCCCAAAAGTCAAAACTACCCTTCAGTCCTCTGATTGCTCTGCCTATATTGCCATCCAAGAGATCTCCCTGTACATGATATATCCATGCCCCTAAATATGTCAGGCATCTATACTCCCATTTCACCCCGTCAGTTTCTTGCGGACCGTCTTTATCACCAATGGTCGGGAATAAACATGACTTTTCCCAATTTACCTGAAGCCCCGCCACCATGCCAAGGTCACAGAGCAATTATTTCGCCCCATGGAGCGCTTCTCTCGAATTCGCCAGGAACATTAGCAAGTTGTCTGCATATAGGGCAATATGGTGAATCTGTCCGTGTACATGTAGGCCTTGGTAATGCTGTCTTATCCTGGCCTTGGCCGCCAGCGGTTTCACAGCCAAAGCAAACAAGAGGGGGAATAGCGTACATCCCTGCCTTGTTGCCCGGGTTATGTCACAGATGTCAGATATCAGTCCACCTGTTTTAGCCATCGTTGTGGAGTGTTTGTATAATAGGGCCGTCCACTCTATAAATGTATCCTCAAGCCCAAATGTATACATTACTTGGAACAAGTAAGGCCACTCAAGACTATGAAATGCTTTTTCAATGTCTGCTGCAAAGATAGTGGCCATGTCCTTCGAATAGGAATCAGCTTCCAGGATCTGCAATAAGCGTCGAACATTAATAGCCGTATTCCTGGTTAGGATGAACCCAGATTGGTCTATATGCACTAGCGTCGACATATAGGGCAGGAGACGGGTGGCTAAAATACGGCTTAGGAGCCTGTAAACCATATTAAGCATAGATAGTGGACGATACACGGACGTGTCCCAAGATGGTTTGAGGAGCGGGATGATAACGGCCTCCTGTGTCATTGGGGGGAGTTGACCTATCCGCTGTGCATCATTATATAGCGTCACAAATCTAGGCACCAACTGGTCAATGTACGTTAGATAAAATTCAAACAGGAGCCCATTTGTCACTGGCATCTTATTCCTAGCCATATGCTTAATATCTCCCCTCACCTCCCGATGTCAATATCTCGCCCCAACGCATCCGCTTTTTCTCTATCCAAACGCGGTAAGCTAACTGCATGTGTAAACCTATCGAAGTCGTTCCCCGCCAGGGCCGATTTACTTTTGTACAAATCTGTATAATACGCATGAAATTACTCATTAATACCCTCTTGAGTGCAACAAACCACTCCATGGTGGTCCCTGAGCTCCAAAATCATTGTGCCTCTTCGTGTCGGGTTAGCTAGCCATGCCAGGAGAGTCCCAGATTTGTCTCTTTCTGCGTGGGCACGCATCTTATATTTTTTATAAACAAAGCAGCGTAGCCATTCTACTTGCGCCGCTACAGCCCCCTTGCTTATCTGGTCTCTCGGGGCGATCCCGCTCTACCTCTCGAAGGCGGTGGTCTGCCCCCTGCACATCCCATAAGAGCACTTTACCCTAACAACTGTTTTAAAAGCATCCCATTCTATTGAGGAAGATGTCGCTGTGCCAGTGTTTTCTTGGAAATATTGAGCTATGTCAGTGCCCACTGTTTCACAAAAGTCTTGGTCTTCTAAGGCTTCAGGACGTAGGCACCATGTGGGTATCTTAGCCCTTGCGCGAGACCACTGTACTCGGATTAGGATATGGTTATGATCTGATAATGTTCTAATGGGATTTTCACCTCACTGCACTGTGGCATGCATGTCCGGCGAGCATAAAATCGCATCCAGACGAATGTGGAGATCATGTAGAGCAGAGAAAAAGGAATAGTCCTGGTCCCCAAGGTGTTGAGCCCTCCAAGAGTCCACCAACCCCCAACGCTGCTGCCAGTTGCGCCTTGCCTCCGCTATTTTATAAATAGGTGCATTAGGGAGAGGAGGGTGTGAACGATCCAGGACAACATCAGAAAGGCACTTGAAATGCCCCCAACCGATACCGATCTTGTGAGAATGGGTGCCAACCTCCCAGACAGCTGTGAGAAAAAGGCAGGTTGCTCTGTGTTAGGAGCGTATATGTTCCCCAAGACTATGTCTCTTCCATCTAGCCTCCCAGTGACCACCACATATCTGCATTCTGGGTCTGTAATTTGTTTAGCGCATTGAAAAGGCACACCAGCCCGCACCCAAATCAGTACTCCCCTGGCGAAAGCTGAGTAAGTAGTATAAAACACTTGGCCTCGCCATCGGTGTTGTAAAGCCGCTCCTTCCTGCGCTTGTAAGTGAGACTCCTGAAATAGTGCAATCTGAACCCCTCTACAGACTAAGTATGCATGTATTTCATGACGCCGCCAGATTGAATGCATTCCCTGCACATTCCATGAAATACATTTTAAGTCACTTGAGGTACCCATCTCGATAATCCAAATAGCCCTCCAGGAAGACCTTCTCTAGTGACATGCCTGGCCCCAACAAACCCTGTGAGTAACCAAAATCCCCAACTCCCCCTCCTCAGGACAGTTACTGTGAAACTAGCACCCAATCAAACTATTGTAAAATACACAAAATCCTCTGGTAGTTACAGAGATGCAAGGGAGCGCAGCTGTCTCGAGGCGCTTTCACTAACCATGGCGCATCAGCCTCAAATGAAAAAAAAGGTAGCCCAGGGCCAATTACAGTCTCTGTGAGGCCAGCTCCCCTCTAAACATCCTAGCCATTCTAGCTTACCATGTATGTTCAAATAATATCGTCTGCAGTATTAGGTGTCACTACCGGCATCTTCACACTATCACTATGGGAAGTGTCCGTGTCATTGTCTACCAATTCTCTGGAAGACCCGGCCTCCTCTTCTGGAGTAGGGCCCCCGACCCTGCGCCAGTGCTGCC
Organism: Triturus cristatus; assembly: GCF_964204655.1. Taxonomy (NCBI): domain Eukaryota; kingdom Metazoa; phylum Chordata; class Amphibia; order Caudata; family Salamandridae; genus Triturus; species Triturus cristatus. The sequence continues at coordinate 945,395,162 of NC_140594.1, read as the reverse complement.
CATGCCCGCAAAGCCTTGGCACTCTCTTTCTTCATCTGAGATGAGGAAGGTTTCTTCGGGGTCCTCCTGCGGGGTCGTCATCTCAAACGTTTTCCAGAGTCCATGGGTCTCTGTCCGGCGACACCAAGACTCCTATCCTGCGGCGTCTCACCCTTCTAAGTCTCCACCCAGTCTCAGGCATCCCTGGGAGAATCAAAGTAGTGAGTGTTTCCCTCCAGAATAATATGCAATCGGTCCGGAAACATCAGAGAGTATTGGAGGCCCTCGCCTCTCAATGCTTTCTTGACCTCCACATAGGAGGCCCACTTCCTCTGTACCTCCAATGTGTAATCCAGAAAAAGGGTAACCTTGCTGTTATCCACAGTGAATAGGCCCTCAGCTCTCGCTCTTTGCAGGAGTAAGTCTCTATCAAGGAAGTGAAGCAGGCAGGCCACCACGGGTCTCGGATGCCCCCCCGGGGCAAACAGCTTGGCAGGCACCCTATGAGCTCTCCCCAGGGTATAGAAGGCAGACAGACCCTCTGGGGCTACTACTCTCCTGAACCAATTTTCTAAAAAGGACACCATATCACCCCCTTCTGTTCCCTCCGGCAGGCCCACGACCCTGACATTGTTTTTTCGATTGTGCCCTTCCGCGTATTCAGCCCTGGGTTCTAATAAGCTTACCCTGTCCGTGAGGGCCCCCATCTGCTGTTCCACAGCCTTTTACGCCGGTGTCAGTTCTGCAACGCTAGTCTCAGTGTCCTTAACCCTCTCCGATAGCTTCTTATGCTCTTCCCACAGCAGGCCTAGCCCGACCGCGACAGTACTGATGTCCTGATGGAGGGTAGCCTTTGTGTCCGCTAGGGGCTCCAGTATTTTATTATGTTGCTGTATCGGATCTTCCAGTGTAGTATGCAACTGTTCCAGGGCACTATCTTCTGGGTCCTGGGGGGCCCCGGCATGACGGCCCCTAAGTTTGCCCATGATGGTGAGATATCACTAGGCGAAAGCAGCCTTGCCCCAAAAGAGCCTCCTTCAACTCGCAACGCAGTGCCACGTAGGTAGTGTTCCACAGTGTACTGGCATCCCGCCAGGCAAGCACCAGTACCCCTCTCAGTGTGTTCTCCTGCGTCAATTGGGCTCCCCCACGACACCCAGGTCAAGTACGGGCACACCGCAAACCAGTGTCACAGTTCAGCTCGTGGGGGGGGGGGGGGCAGTTCCACTCTGCGGCCGAGGGACCACCAGATATGCCACTTGGTACAGCTACCATTCGTGTTGGCCCAGCCGAGCAGGTCACGCTACAATCATGGGCCTTTCTGCAGTGCACTTGAAATAATTATTCACTGAGGGGCCCAAGTTCAAGGCTCTTTCCAGGAGCTAAGCCGCTTCCGACTGCAGGCCCCTGGGCCGAACACCGCCTCTTGCTGTTCCAGTTGCACTTGCAGTCTCCGCCGTGTAGCCTCATGTAGCTGCATTCAGGTCCCCCATTGCAGCCCGTTTCAATGTAGGCTGCCACTCTTGGTAAGGGCCAGGGAAGCTTTGTTATGTCCACTCTGGTATACAGGCCTGCTCCGGTAGCGCACCGCACGTCACAGGGCCCAGCTGTGTACCTTGCTCAGCCTCAATCCTCCTTCAGGCAGGGTTCGAGGCTACCACTCCACACCGTGATCAGCAGCATGATCCAGGGGGCCCCCCAGACTCAGGTGTATTCGTTAATACTGCTGCCCGACTAGGTGATTCTTACATAGTGACCACACCGTCATCCGCTCCACTCAACACGCACGCACAGACGTCACCCAAGGATTACACTGACACATTCGTTATGGGTGAAGAACTGCTGCAGGTTTATTTCATACAACATAAGTATGACGATAGAGTGGGTTATCTTACGGGCGATCCAGGGCAAGCAGCCCCTCGCTGCTCCGCCCGCCTTACGAGCCAGCACGCACGGTGGGTCGATGCCCGACAGCGCGGCACATTCTTTTCAGATCCTCCTTTGGATCACGTGATCTGTCTAATACTCCCGCCCCCTTTTTACGGGGGGCGGAGCGTGTTATGGCACACCCCCGGTTGGTCAGGCCCCCCAACCGCCCGAAGGACTAACGGGGCGCCGTCGCGGTCTTCCCAGAACCTCCTTCGGCTCCCGGACCTTGGCTCGGGCACCCTTACTGTGCCGGACAGGGGTACCCTTACTGTACCGACTGTCGCAGAGGTACCCTTACTGTACCCTTCTGCCTCCAGATCGCCCTGTAACTCCGCCTGCAACGCAAGAAAAAACATAACAACATTCCAATAACGCGCTGCCTCTGCCGCGCAGGGTAAGCGGAAAGGGTGGGATCTCGCGCGGCCAGGAGAGAAACAGGAAGCAGAGGGCGATCTACGGAGGCGGGAGGCATAAATAGGCCTGGCCCCACCCAGCCCAGTGGCCCGCCTCCCCCAGCAGGGCCATTGATTGGGGCCTCCCCTCCCAAGGCGCGGCCTCACGAGAGAGGAGGAACAAAGGGGGGGGGAGGCTTCGACGGGTGGCCACTAGAGGGCTGACCTGCTAATGTCCCCCTGCGTGGGACGCAGCCAGCGGCATAGTGACCACACCGTCATCCGCTCCACTCAACACGCACGCACAGACGTCACCCAAGGATTACACTGACACATTCGTTATGGGTGAAGAACTGCTGCAGGTTTATTTCATACAACATAAGTATGACGATAGAGTGGGTTATCTTACGGCCGATCCAGGGCAAGCAGCCCCTCGCTGCTCCGCCCGCCTTACGAGCCAGCACGCACGGTGGGTCGATGCCCGACAGCGCGGCACATTCTTTTCAGATCCTCCTTTGGATCACGTGATCTGTCTAATACTCCCACCCCCTTTTTACGGGGGGCGGAGCGTGTTATGGCACACCCCCGGTTGGTCAGGCCCCCCAACCGCCCGAAGGACTAACGGGGCGCCGTCGCGGTCTTCCCAGAACCTCCTTCGGCTCCCGGACCTTGGCTCGGGCACCCTTACTGTGCCGGACAGGGGTACCCTTACTGTACCGACTGTCGCAGACGTACCCTTACTGTACCCTTCTGCCTCCAGATCGCCCTGTAACTCCGCCACAGCTCTGGGGAGGCTCCCGTCGCTGCCAGAGCCCCCCCTTCCTCCCTTCGCTGTTATAGGTGCCCTGCCCTTGTGAGTTAGCTTTAGTGGGCTAAATTATGGATCCTGTTCTGTAACCCGTAAATAACATCAATAATTTGCAACTTTACTCAGAACACCAGAGCAGACTACAAAGGGGGTTTCCACCAAAAGCGAATCGACGCAAGGATGTCATTTGGGCCCACTGCTGTTCAGCTTATACGTGACACCTATACCCTTCGTTCCTTGAACATAATTTCATAAACAATGGAAGAATATGTTCTCTGCAGGAGAAGGTGGATGTATTTACTGAAAACAGAGTATCTTTCCTGGCACGAAGAAGGTTTCATTTTCCACTTTGTCTAAACAGGTGATGTACTGATAGTGTTTCTGGTTCCCGCAATGCAGCTGCTTCGGGGTTTGCATGATTTCTAGGCAGGGCAAAATATTTAAAGCCGACTGCTACAGATGAGAATTTGCTTCTGAAGGATACATATCTTTCAGCTCGAGGACCAACTTTGCGAACGTTTCAAACCCCTGGGCTACAGGGAAAGACTGAGCGAAGAAGAGCAACACCTAACTCTGTTTCTCAGGCTGGAAAATATGACATGGGCAACAAGGCATTGAGGAGGAACAAAGGGGGGGGGGAGGCTCCGACGGGTGGCCACTAGAGGGCTGACCTGCTAATGTCCCCCTGCGTGGGACACGGCCAGCGGCATGCTTTGCACTGCACTCCTCCGGTGCCGCCCACCTGAGAAGAAAGTAGGCACACCCATCACGCTCCTCTCACGCCCGGGGCTCGCTTTCGACCACGGCCTCGCTGTTGTGGGCACCGTCCATGGAGGCTGTCATCGCTCCACACGCCTCTGCCTTGCGCAATCCTCAGCGGACCCTAGGAGCAGTTTCAGTTGCCTTCTTAGGGTCCTCCTCGACAGTCAGGCCAGGTATCAAGTTTCATGTAGACCGTCTCCACCAGCATTGTTACGGCCTCCGCTGTTTGCTTCACGCTGCAGGGCCCAGCTCCCAGTTTTCGCCATTCGCTGCCGTCAGCTCTCTACTGGGTACACCCCGCACTACTCTGATCTCCATGAGGGTTCTGAGAAGGCCCAAAACGGCCCGGCTGTTTGATTCCGAGGAGAAATTGCGGACTGATGCGGAGCTCTCTGCTCACGCGTCCGCCATTCTCCTTGGCCAAGCCACGCCCCCTCTAACAAATGGTACTCATTTTATCGATCTCAGAAAGATGAAAGGCTGAATGGACTGCCAAGCTTTGAACCTATGACCATGAGGTCAAACATAGGGTCCTACAGTAGACGCTTTAGTCCACTAAGCCACCAGACCCAATATGGTACCTAGCTAGGACACAGCGCAGCAGTTGCATCCGGGCCCAGGACAACCAGTTATAAGCAGGCAATCTGAGGGCAAAGGGAAAACAGGTGGGGGGTGCGTTGCGCAGGAGAGAGAGGGAGTGAAGAGAGAAGCGTGAGGAGGGGAGGGGAATAGAAAGGAAGGAAAGAGGAAGAGAAGAGATCCCCCAGGGGCGGAGGCAGGGGCAGGGGCGGGAGGAGACAGAGGAGAGGAAGGGAGGAATGGAACAGGAGGGGAGAAGAAAGAGGAAGAGGAAGAAGAGGGCGGGAAGAGGGGGTGAGGCTACAGAGGAAAGTAGAAAAGCAGAAGTGGGAAAGAGGGTAAGGGAAGTGCACAATGAGCAACGTGGACCCGACGAAACGCCTGATGACTAAAATACAGAACATCACCACTGAGGCCGAAGCTGAAGATTGGATTTCACATGATGAAGCTGCATTTCTCAATCAAACCAATCCACGCACTCCATTCTTCTACTGTCTCCCCAAAATCCACAAGGGTACCAACCCCCCCCCGGGCCGCCCTATAGTGTCAGGGATCAATTCTGTATTAGAACCACTAAGTAAATTCTGTGATTTCTTCCTACGACCTCTCGTAGAAAAAACCCCTACCTATTTGAAAGATACCATGGAAGTACTTAATCTGATACAACAGTTCAGTTCCCCTGACACGATCGATCTTCTGGTTACCCTAGACGTAGTAGCATTATATACCAATATACCCCAGGACGACACTCTGATGGTCCTAGAAGATGCTCTACACTCTCTCGATCCATGGCCATATACTACTCCCATACCGTTCATCTGCGAATGTGCCCAACTCGCGCTTAAAGAAAACTTTTTCGAGTTCAACAACAAACTGTACCATCAAATACAGGGCACATGCATGGGGAGCACATTTGCGCCGAGCCTGGCCTGTCTATACATGGCCAAGCTGGAGGAAGACAAAATTCAAAATCCTACCAACCCCTTCCAAGACAACATCCTTCTTTGGCGGCGATATATTGATGACATCCTTGTATTCTGGAGGGGGAGTACAGACGAATGCGCTGCCTTTTTTGCATGGATGAATACGATCGACCCTTTCCTCAAATTCACAGGTACCCACTCTCACGAGTCGATCCCCTTCCTGGATCTCTCTATATCCTTGAAAGATGGCTGCTTACTAACCACGAACTACAAGAAACCATCTGATAGGAACAGCCTCCTACTTTATCAGAGCCACCACCCGAAAGCTTTGAGGGACAACCTCCCAGTAGGACAGTTCCTCAGATTGAGAAGGAACTGTAACACCCTCAATGAGTTCGAAGCTCAAGCTGCCATCCTGAAAAAGAATCTTGTAACCAGGAAATATCCCACCAGCATCATTAAAACAGCTCACAAAAGGGCTAGGAATAACAACCGTGATGCACTTTTAGAAACAAGGACCAAATCAGAGAACACGGCACTGACATGTGTGACATCTTTCACCCCTCTCTCAAACAACATCCAGAGGATAGTGAAACGTCATTGGAAAATACTCAAAACTGGTTCCTTTGACCCCGGTCCCTGCCCCCTCTTTTCGTTCAAACGCACTCAGAACCTAAGAGATATCCTGGTGCATACCCGCCCCAGAAAGAACAGGAAACCACGAGAAACCCTGTGGGCACTACCCCCGGTTGTAGGCCATTTCCCATGTGGTTCTTGTACTACCTGCCACCAGACAAAACCTGTGAAAGAGCTGGATCTGGGACTTCCCAGACCTTGGCAATTAAGACACCACACCAACTGCATTTATCTGATTACTTGCCCGTGCGGACTCCGATACATAGGCATGACAACAAGACCTGTCAAAACCCGCATCGGAGAACATAAGAGTACAATACGGTGCAAGAAAACACAGACTAAACTGCAGAATCATTTCCTGGAACACAACCATTCCCCTGACAGTCTCAAATGGACTGTGATTGACCACAATCCCTCATGGACACCAACCAACCTGTTCATAACAGAACAACGCTGGGTCTTCAGACTTCGCACTGATGTCACAGGTCTCAACGACGACATCCCATGGAGTTCTCTCAATCCATAATACCAGCTATCATAACCTTACTCCACCACCCACTGCAGACCTGACACCTACCTGCTTTGACTGTAGCTCCATCCCTGTGTTCCATCTCCAGACTACTATTGCGGTCCTCTAATCATTTGGATCTAGATTACTGCAGTTTAATGTATGGACACTTGAGAGGGTTTGTGTACTGACACCTGTACCCAACGGACAGTCACTATATGTGTTTCTATCTCCTGACGATAACAGCGGGTCTCTTCCCGTTTACAATTAGATTACTGCAGCTTTTAATTGTATGGACACATGAGAGTTTTTGTGCACAGATATCTGTAGTCTACGGACCCTTATTAATTGTGGATCCCCACCTCCAGCACTGAGTGTCAGATCACTTGTACCTCTCAGGTCAATCACACTCAGACACCACCATATCTATGTATGACCTAACTTATCCAGTCATTCTGCTGACACACACACACATGAACAGTGTCCCGTACCCACCAGGGCCGACGCTCCCATCCCAGAAGTGTATGGGATGATAGTACCTCACTCTACTGCCCGGCTTTTGGGACCACCACACGGTTGCTGTATTTATGCATCACCATGTCCACACATGTCTTCTAAGATCTTTGACACAGAGACACCCTTACGATGACACGTAAATTTGGAACGGACACAATTGTACCAACCCATGTGCCTGTATCCAGACCATGCAATCTTTCAATAATATACACACTTTGGGATATCTTCCAGACCCGTTCCAATATGGCCGACGTGCTAACCACAGTAGCTAGAGGTGCTACCAGTCAACCAACTCACTGCGTGACCCTGAGGCACTTTTATTATTATTTTATATTTTATATTTTTTATTTTTGGGTCCATACGCCACGCACACCCTCGAGACACACTCATGTGTTCCCCCCTTCTAAATCGTCGATACGGAGACTCTTACTCCTTGACATTTCTAGACCATTCAAACATGGCCGCCATCCACAACTTCGTGAAACACAGTCCCGCCTCTGTTTCCACGACACTCGCAGCTGTTCCGGGTTGAACACCCAATCAACTTTGGACATAAATAGTGCCTCCAAAACCGTGTCAACTACCGGCGATCCTGGAGGCACGTAGGTGTTCAGAGCAGAATACCCGGGGCGTGAGTAAGTACCTGTTTGCAGCCACTTTATTAGTCCTGTTTGAATTATCCTTACTCTGCCCAGTTAGCCCAACTGGCCTGGTTTACTATTTGTTTGTTTGTGTTATCTCTACTCTACCAAGATTAGCCTTACTGGCGTTTTTAACAATTTCCCGCTCCCCTTGAAGTGTTTATTGTAAAACTACGCTGGTTGTCTTTTTTAGCTGGCGCCCTCCGCCCCAGCCGATCCTTATCCGGTATAGCCTGGACCCATTAAACATTGGGTAGGTTTACCAGTTTGTCTATAAACAGTATATTGCCACACCACCACTATGTAGAATAGTCGTGATCACGGGATTCTGCTGAATAATTTCACCGGCTCCGTTATCCTCACTCACCAGATAGACCTCTAGACATGTCGTTAATAAGCTATCACACTCGACACAAAGTCAATTTTCAGATACCGATCCTATCATACCTCAATCTGAAACCCTGCATGACTCACCATGTACTAGGGCAGACCACGAGGCATGTCGTCAAGAAGTAGTCTCACTGGTCACTAGTCAACTTTGAGACACCAGCTCAACGGATGCAGTTATGCCCCCTGATACCCTGCATGAACTTTACACTGTAGAGCTGTCTACTATGCATGTGTCCCGCACTGATTTATCTTGCGTGACCCGTATACCGACAGAGTTGATAGAACCACTAGTCTTTCTTGCACCCGCCCCCCTCCCCTGGCATGTGGCACAACCATGATGCGAGTATTTCTCCGCACCGACTCGTTTTGATACCAGGGACATGTATTACGCCCCCTGGAGATGTTGTTGACCACTTCATTTTGCCTCCCCTTTTTTGTCTCCCTGTCCCCTTTTTCTCCTCCCTTTCCTTTTAGGTTCGCTCATAGGGACTCGAATAAAACGTGATCCCTATACTATGGACATATAGGATACATTCTGACCTATATCAAATTTTGTTACCACTTTCCTTTTGGTCCTGACGAAGCGCTACGGATCCGTTAGGGACCGCTGGGAAGCGCGAAACATGTTGACCACCCACCTCACGTTCTCACTCTCACTCTAACTTTATCACATACGGGTCGAGAGTAACAGAACTATCTACCTTTCCCCTACCTTTTTAGAGTGCTATTTAGGCACCACTCCCCGTTAGATTTTAACCAGACCCGCAGGACCCATTAATAAACCGTTTGGGGTTCCTACAGGTCTTTTTAGCCTCACCACACCACCCACCATCCCCACACACCCGCACGCACAACTACGGCTACTCCAGTAAAAAGATCTCCGACAGAGAGCCCTCCTGAAGGGCCCGTGAGGGACTGCAGCGCCACCCCCACGAGGAGCAACGCCCGATGATGATGCTTTGCACCCGCAAGGGTGTGTGAGGGCACTTGGAAATCCACCCAGGAGTATCTGGCCTACACGTTAGACATCACCGCGAACCTTCACAATCACCATTATTTTCCCAACCCCCCAGCAGTTCACCACTTTGGGACTGCCCACCATAGGAACTGGTACCATTTTGTGTATTTAAGTGCACAATGAGGCCAGGAGGGGCCCGGAATGGGAAAGAGGCCCACAGTGCAGCGGCGGCGGCCCAAGAAGAGGTCCATAGACGCAGTGCCAAATCTCGTGGAACCCCCCCAACTCAGCGGGTCCACCCGCCATGCTGCCATTGTAGGGCGCATTCATACACTCTTCACCCACCCGCCATGCTGCCATTGTAGGGCGCATTCATACACTCTTCACTTTGTTACTGCGTGATCACCTTTCAGCACTGAATACTTTACACACTTTCATTCGTCAATGCTATTAACAAATGACTTCAACATCTTCCATCACTTACCTGCTAGGTTCACCTTTACATGTGGCATTCAATTCTTCATTACGAATGACCTATGAAGGTCCCCCTTATTTTTCCACCCCCGGTAATTCGGAGTGGGGAAATAATGTGGCTCGCGTTTTTGAGGTACAGTATGCGAGAATAGGTGTTTCCGTGCCAATTTCTGTATGTTTTACCTCAGTTTCACAGAGAATTTGCCTGCTTCAAAGCATAATTCAATTTATGTTAGAAAGTTTAGACAAGCTTTAAATGAGTCAGTCGTTAGTGAAGGATGGTGCTTGCAGATAATGTAAACATGGTACACAATAAAGACTGGACGTGTATGCAAAAAAATGGGTTGTACAGAATAGTCAATGTTAGATGGCACATTCAAAATAATCCACAGCAGAAGCTGCAAACACATTTGTTTATGTAGCATTATATCTTAAAGACAGCATGCCTAGCAAACCAAGAGGAGCCAGGGTGCAAATAGCACACCACAGGCAAAGCTGGGGCCCTTCTACTCTCACCCTAGGAATCCCTCATGGGTCCACTGTTTCCCCAGCATTATTTAACAACTAGTCACATCCTGTATTTGGCCTTCCCCACCATCAGCTCTTCTTAGAACGAGTCTGAGGTTAACATTCGGTCATCACATTTCTAAATCCATGCTTTATTTATGCCAGCATAATTCATGAACTTCACAATGCATGAAACTCACAAAAGTTCTCATTGTGCCATTCATGTATTATTCACCCAGAAGGAGACTAGATCACACAGGAAATCTGCTGTAAAAGTAAAAGTGCACCCAAACACATTTTCTCTTCCAACCAGTTTCATGGATCTCCTTTACCATTTGTATGTTTGGTGTGGGATATTGAGCAACATTTTTATTCTCCACATTTCCTGTTTTTTCATCCAATTTTGCATATGTTTCAGGAAATTTCACAGAAAAAATTCTCAATTTCACATATCCATGGTTGTGACACACAACTTTGCCTCGGTCAGTCAAAAACTCTTTATTCAAATCATAAAAGATAACATTCAAAGTATAAAATCATACATGATATACAATAAAACAATACGAAGCTGGTTGGCTAAAAATATTGGGCCTGATTCACAAAAGTAATCTGAGGCAAAATCCTAACTTTATGACTTTCGGTATTCACAGAAGGCATTTAGGAGTACTAAAGTTAGGATTTTGTCTCAGCCAATCTTAAGTTTTGGTCTTAAATTAAACTTAAGACAAACTTAAATTTAGCTGAGACAAAAAGAAACAAAATCCTAACTTTAGGACTCGGATTTTGTCTCAGATTACTTTTGTGAATCATTTGCCGGTAAAACACAGCTGTCACTAAAACACACATCACTATTTGGCAATAATTATAAAAATCTGAGGGAAATTCTGCACTGTTCAAAATTGTGAGCTTTAAAACGGGGTAATAAATATTGCACCCTAAAAAACGTATACAGTGTGCAAAATATCGTAAAGTGCAGCAAAGATTGAGTCGAAACATTGTCACAGGCACATTTCTTGTTTACTAAGCTACCAAAATGGAAGCATATCAAATGGAAAATGGTGCCGGCTCTTAATTTCAGTAGAAGAACTCTTTCCCGATTGTTGGTCACATATAAAAGGTAAGGTTTTGGGGAGGTACTATCTTTCAAAACAATGTAGCTCTTGACGAGTGGCTTGCTCCTTTCCAGGCGTTCCCTCTCAGCATGCCGGGGCATATTATCAAGAACGGCGTTAATAATTATCGCCGGTTTAGTGGCAGAAAACTGCCTCTAAAGCGGCGATAATGGGCTTGATAGTATGCCCTTGAGACTTCCCATAGAAGCCCATGTTCTGGTGTCAACATGGGCTTCTATTGGAATTCTCCAGGGCGTATTATCAAGCACATTATGGCCGCTTTAGCGGCGGTTTTCTGCCGCTAAACCGGCGATAATTTTAATGCCCCGCCATTCGTCAATAAACAACTGTTTCATGATGACCTTATCGCACTTACATATAGGATTGTTGAACAAGGTATACTTATCCAGAGCAATTCCGTTTTTCATAGGTGAGCCAAGGGATATCCAGACTCCGAGCACAACGCATGCAATCATTAATAATGTTGTGGGTAAAAGATGCCTTTTTGATGTTCCAGACTAAGAGCCACATCAAAAGAAGCCCAAGCTTGATGGAGCCCTCAAGATAAGGCAGAGCCAGCTCTTCATGACAGATGAAATGGGGTGTAGAACGTGGGAGGGAAAGAAGACATCTGCAGAAGTTTCTCTCTTCCACTTGTAGCATACTTCAGTCACTATAGCCCCATATTCGGCATGCATAAGTGGCAAGTGGTACACATTTCTTAGTATAAATTACCAATGAGGGAGGCTATAGGCTTACCCCCCCCCCCACCACAAATTTACAAACCTTGAAGAGTGAGCATATAAATTGCTTGGATTCAGTGTTTCTGAAACACACATTCTCAGCACAGGAGCCATTTTAATCGAACCATAGCCAAGATATCGGAACCATAAAAACACTCTCCAGACTGTTCTCGTTAACCTGCAAAGTGTGCAGAAAACAGCGTTTAGGACCACAAGCCATGGTGTGTGATTTAGTATACTTAGTGAGCAAGTCTAAGTTAAGCATAAATTCTGAGAAAGCTTGGACAAGACACCTCATGGTATTGGGTGTCCACTCTATAAGCTCGGCATCATCGGCATACAACAGTACGGGAAACGGAACAGAATGGACATAAGGAACATCATGAGTGACAGAGTTTAAAAAGGCATTACGTTTGATTTATTCAGCATTCCATCCATCATTTGTTGCCGCAGCATTTTTTGCCCTAAGTGAGATGGGTATGCCCAGATGTGGGTCCCTGGCTCTCTGCCGCTGGAATCAAGCTAGCCTAGCTGATGAGTGATTATACACCAACATAGGTCCCAAGATGCTTGTTTCCAGTCCTGGGAGGGCCCAACTTGGCAGTTCGTGCTGGACTGTTCCCATGAGGAACATGGTCAAGACTGATTTGCATATGGCTGAGTCCAAACTGGGGTGGCGTAGTGGAAAAAATAACAATGGGTTTAATCCAGATCTCTTGACTGGGGGGTGAATGTTTGATTTATTCATCATTCCGTCCATCATTTGTTGCGGTAGCATTTTTTGCCTGATGTGAGATGGGTATGCTCAGATGTAGGCCCTTAGCTTGCAGTGCCACTGGATTCAAGTTAGGCTTGCGATGAGGGGTGATACCCTGAAAACACTCCCAGGATGCTGGTTTCTGGTCCAGGGAGGACCCGGCTTTGCAGTTCAGGCTGGACTGTTTCCATGAGAAGCAGGGTCAGGACTGATTTGCATACGGCTGGGTCCAAACTGGGGTGGCGTAGTGAGCAAAAGAACAATGGTTTTAACACACATCTCTTGACTGAGGGACGAATGTTTGATTTATTCAGCATACTGTCCATCATTTGTTGCCACAGCATTATTTAAAATGAAGGCACTACACCGTTTTCTCTACACATTCCAGAATACAACCTACCCAGTACCAACATCCTATTTCCAGGCGATCATAAGTGAAACCTGTACACTATTCTAGGATGGGGGACCCGCGAGGATAGTCACTAAAAATTTGATGAGGAGGTGATATGACAGCAAAATTCCCCTACCGGACATACAGAAATATTATTGGGTAGCACAGCTCATAGACATCAACCACTGGGCCATTTCCTGAAGGGGAGCCAGCTTACCACATGGATAGGCAGTTCGTGCACCGGGGTTTACCTTAGGGCCATTTATGGAGGTGCACATAACACATCCTTCATGAACACAACAGCAGTCACACTTACCCTCTGGCACACAACACTGAATGCCCTGGGCTGGTGAGGTAGGATTACATGGGCCACTCCCCTGTGGGACACTGCGCAACTGATCACACTGGGGACACAGTGGATTTGACAAATGGAGCCTTTTTGGCCTCTCCAGGGTGGGAGACCTGTGGGCACAAGGGGGAGTGATTCTTTTACCGATATCAACTGGCACTCACTGAGACCTACCTTTACCTGCAAATACGTCATGCATTGCAGAGAACACTGACAAAGGGAGAGGAGCTCCCGGAATCATCACTCCTTGAGGACAGATTATTCAATGACTACATGCCCAAAAAGGCAATCTCCCTTACATATTGTTGAATTGCTTAATAACTCACCTGACACCCTAGCTCAGCTACGGTAACAATGGGAGTGTGACCTTGAGGTCCTTTAGGATGATGAGTGACCTGAGACTTTGGCATTCCCGGGATGTAGCTATATGATCCAGGTTCCACCTAGTGCAACTGAAAAATCTCCATAGATGCTACTATGCCTTCACAACCATGGTAAATCTGGGCAGGGCAACAACTGCATCGAGTCTTAGAAACTGCGGCGAAGTAGGAACGTCTTTCCACTTGATATGGAGCTACCCGGTCATTCAACGATGCTGGGAGACAGTGTTAGCTTGCCTGAATTATATTTGTGGGAGCATTGTGTTGGCCTCCTGTGAGAAGTTGGCCTGGTATATGCTGTCCACTAATTAAGTGGGCACCTTGTACCAGTCCAAACAACCCTTATGGTGATTAGGTCAAAGATAACCTTTATAGAAAGCTATCCTAGTGGTAGCTAAGGAGAGCAGCCGTCAGGCTAAGTCTTGAAGGAATGTTAAGCACCTTGTATTACCAGAATGCAACCTTATAGTATTGGTTAAATGAACGAGAAACCACACAGTAGTTATAAAAATATGTATTTATTATATTTAACACTCTCTAATAGCCTCTACACGAGGGTAGAACACAAATCAAATAATACAGTTGCAAAGAATCAAACGTAAGTAGCACAATAAACAGTGGGGTCCCGGGGGAGCCCAAACCATATACTAAATAAGTGGTATAAGAACCACTACTCGGGACTAGACCTAGTCTAGTAGGTGTATAATTGCTGGGACCCCAAGGAACCACCCAAGGTGAGTGAGTAGGGACCCCATGGAGGACGGGTGCAGAGTGAGAACACAACCGCATGCTTTGTACTATTCAATGGGAAAGTTGCGGTTGCAAAATTAGAGATTAAGGATCCTTCCCAGCATATTACGAAGCCAACCTTTGGAATTTAAGAGGTTGGAGAGCCACCCCACCCGTGGATACCTTTGTACCAGAGTTACCTATCCCAGAGGAGCCGGGTGCATAGGCACGAAGTGGGTTCGGAAACCCTTGTTATTCTTTACGGATGTCGACAAAGAATTGCTGCTGCTGGAAGTATGAAAAGTATCCGGTGGAACCCAAATGTGGATTCTAGATGAGAAGAACCTGAAAGCAGAGGGGACAGAGTCTGGGCCACTTTGGAGCGACCAGGGGCTCGGTAGACAAATGCCCACCGATGTCGGGTACTTCAGGTGTGTTGACGGTGATCTTGACTCTTCAGCTGTGTGGACCAGGAGATGTCTTGGATGACCAGGAGCCAGATACCAGCTGTCCCACAAAGGATGTCGAGTGCTGAGGGGTCGGTGTCCGGCTGGAGCACCAACAAGCCTTGGCAGCAGCAAACAACGTAGATGGTCAAATTCAGTGTCGATCTGGCCCAGCAAGGACCAGGAGACTCACCACAGCAAGGGGAGTCAGGGCAAGCCTGAGCAACCAGGGGAGCCCAAATAAAGAAAAGTTGGCCCTCAAGTGGACCCACAGGCCGAAGTCACAGGAGTTGCAAGGGGACCTCAGGCAGTTTCACAGGATGCTATCTAGCAGAGCACAGAGTGCAAGGATGCCGGAGTCCTTCTTTGAAAAGATGTGCTGGGGTCAGGGCTACAAATGGCCCAATGCACAGAATTGTTGCATGAAAGCAAGCATGTGCAGCTGCAAATGCACGTAATGCACAGGGGTACGGGTTTTACGGTCTCCGCGAGGGATATTCGCCTCAAACTTAATAAAAGGGCAGCTCAACCTCAGAGACCTTCAGAAATCTACCTCTTGTGTGGCTGAAGCCTTCAGAGTCCGCAGGAGCTTGGGATCAGCAAACCGTTCAGATGCATTACGGTGCCTGCATTTGCAGGGGAGTGACTCCTTCACTCCAAGGGAGATTCTTCTGTTGTCTTGGAGGTCCACGGGGTCCTGCATGGAGCCTGTATGGATCACGGACAGTGGGGAGACTGGGGACGGCAAGGGAAGACAAAGTCGAGCCAGGGGAGGTCCAGCGAAGTCCAGCGTGTCCAGACGGTCAAAGTGTAGTGGTATCTTCTTGCAGTATCTTGTCCATGTAAAATCTAATGTCCTGTAGCCAGGTAGCCCATTTTATACCCATGGGAGAGGGTTGGACAGATTCTAGGGACCCTCCTAGGGGAGGGACAGGACATAGGGGAGGCTACTCCCATGTCCTTTGTCCAGTTTCGCACCAGAGCAGGAGCAAATGGCTCCCAGAACTGGTTTGAGCTGGACTATGCACAGGGACACCAAACGTGCCCCTGAGGCAGACTTTCTGGCACTGTGACAGTGCACCCACCAAGCCCCAATACACTAAATCCTGTCTGGGAAGATGCCTATTGTGCTGCCTTCCCCTGCTTGAGCTTGGCTCAGCAGTAGGAGGGCAGACTCGTGTTTGTGGCTGGCATCATCCATTTTGTGCTGTAAGGCTCGAGAAAGTTGGAACCGGTAGACTTAGGTACCCCCAGGAACTCAGTTCTGGGTAGGAACCATACCTCTCAGTATGATTCCAAGGTGTTTGACACCAAACACGACATACTTTGTTGCAGTCGTTTTCGAGATAGCATTTACCGCGAGGTTATAATGCACCTCTACCTATATGTCTGGTAGTATCACGTACAGCCCGGGAGAATGGCCTCCGAAGACTGCAGAGGGGCCCTGCTCATGCAGGAGCACCCTCTCATGTAAAACCCAGTATCATGCTTTCAGGATTGTTAAGGCCTGCTATAGGGGTGACTTATAAAGTTTAAAGTGTAGTGATATATATAGATATAGTGAACCTATATCTCTCGTACACAGGCTGCAGTAGCAGACCTAGGGATCCATTTTGCATGGCCTCTCAGGGCTTGCATAATACATGCTTCAGCCCATTGGAGGCCTCTGGGGTACCTATGCCCTGGGTACTTGTGTACCATATACTAGGGAGTCCCTAGTACCCCAGTATCCAATCTGTAGTTGTACCAAAGTACATACATGTCAATTTAAGGGAGAAAGCAGATAGGCTGGGGTCCTGAAAGCAGTATCCCAGCAAGACTAGTCAAAACAGTGGGTGCAAAAAGAAAAAAGTGGGCGTAACCATAAGAAGCTGATCCTACTTTTCTACACCTCCCCAAAGTGGTGCCTCCTGAATGCATGGCAATAAACTGACTTACTAGAATGTACCAGATCTGGGTGACATTGATGTAAATGTTGGCTAAGCGCAATATTGCATGTGTGGAGGGCAGAATTGATGCCACACCTGAGTGATTGGAAGTGGGACATAGATTGGTGCATGCAAGCCTAGAGTGTAGTCTATAAGGGAAGTGGCTGTCCAAAGTATGGAGGAAATGGAATGATCATGGGGATGGATTGGGTGCCCCTTTTGAGAGTACCAGTATTGATGCTCTGTGCTTGGAAGCCCAGCCTCTAATACTGCCATGTGAATTGTTGAGGAGTGGGTGCTGGGGCGCAGGTTTCTGGAGGCTGAAGGAAGATCTTTTTTAAATGTCTGACTTGGTGCTACAGTGTTTTATGTTTATTTTCCCTATTCTGTTGTTTTCTTTACCCGCAATAAAAAGATTTAAAACTAAATTGCAATGGGGTAAGATTAAGGATTTGGCTATATTTGTCCTGAGTCCCGTTAGTTTCCCAAATCTCAGAAATGCTGACATCAAGATCCTTACTGCTTGTTCCGGGTGCTGCAGAAACACCAGGGCATCATCAACATACAAAGAATTGATATGTTCTTTATTTACCACCCTAGATGCTCATGAGTGTATTTCTGTTGGGAATAAAACCCCATTGGTCTTCGGGCACCTGTTGTGCAATTACCACCTACAGTATGTTGGCTATTATTTTGGAGAGAATTTTCCCATCTACATTAATCAAGGACAGTGGGTGGTAGGACACGATCTTCCCCTGATCCTGATCTAGTTTGGGGAGCATTACTATTAGTGCCTTTCTCATGGTTTGTGGAAGCACTCATGTATCTCTACCGTCATTGTATACTTACAGCAGTTCCTCTGAAAGCACTACTGCATATGTGGCGTAAAACTCTTTTGGCCGCCCATCAGTGCCTGGTGTTTTGAACCGGGGATGTCCCTTATTCCTGTGAGAAGTTGGCCTGATACATGCTGTTCACTAGTTATAGTGGGCACCCTGTATCAGTCCAAACAACCCCTTATTGGTTATAGGTGAAATACAACCTTTATTGAAAGCTATCCTAGTGGTAGCTATGGAGAGCAGCCTTCAGGCTAAGTCTTCAAGGAATGTAAAGCAGCTTGTTTTACCAGTCTATAATTTCTTGAGTCACTAAATGAAAGATATCCACACCAGGTATATATATAAAATATATGTATTTACTACTAAACACAATCTACTAGTTGCTTTATGAGACTAGAGGTCAAAACACATAAGTTACACTTCAATAATCGCAGTAAAATAGCACAAATACACGTCAGGCCCTAGGGGCGAGACAAACCATATACTAAAATAGTGGTATAAGAACCATGACTTAACTAGACACAAGGCCTAGAGCCTGTAGAATCGCTGGGACCCCAAGGAACCCCCCAAGGTAGTGACACAGGGGACCCACGGGGACCGTGTGCAGTGTGTGAACACAGCCACGAGCTCCTGTTAGCGTCTATGGGGAAAGTTGTGGTTAGATTTTTAAAGATTAGAGACACTTAGAAATGAGTCAGGACCAAACCCTTTTGGACTTAGGAAGTTCTAGGGCTAGCACCCACGGGAGCACCGGAGTACTCGTGTTACCTCACCCAGGGAAGCCGGGTGCATAGGTGTCTTTTGGTATTGGGTCGCGTCGTCGATTTCAATTGGAGCTGGCGAAGAAGTGCTGCTGCCGTGAAGATGCGAAGTGTCCGAAGAGATCCAAGCCTGGATCAAAGATGAGAAGAACCTGAAAGCAGAGGGGACAGAGTCTGGGTCACTAGCCAGTGACCAGGAAGGCAATGAGCAGATGCCCACCGATGTCGGGTGATTTCAGGTGAAAGAGGTGAAGCTTGACTCTTCAGCCACGAGGACCAGGAAGCGTCGAGGATGACCAGGAGCTGGATTTGAGCTGTCCCACAAAGGATGTCGAGTGCTGCAGTGTCGGTGCCCGGATTGGACACAACAAGCCTTGGCAACAACAACCCACGCAGAAACAAGAAAGATGCTTCGGTGCAGACCAGCAAGGTCTGTGGGACTCACCACTTGGCTGGGGGTCATGGCACATCTGGAGCAACCAGGGAAGTTCAAGGAAATACAAAGTTACGCCCTCAGGGACCCACCAGTCAATGGACCAGGGATCGCAAAGGGACCTCGAGACGAAACACAAAGTGGCGGCCCACGGGTCACTCGGAATGACCAGGCTGACAATCTTCAGTGGATTCAGTGCTCGAGGTGGGGGCTACAAGTTAGCACAAGCACTACTTCAACAGGCGTCGAGAAGTTAATGCACTTGAAAAAGTGCACGGTGACCAGGAGTTCCGGTTCCACGCTACTCACGAGGGCTGTGGGTCTCAGCTTTACTGGGGACTCGGGTTGGCCTCTGAGATTTCTGGAAATCCTCTTCCTGGGCTGCAAATACTTCGGAGTCCGGCGGGAGCTTCGGTAATGCAGACCGGCAAATTGCTTCTTTGGTGCCTGTCAAGCAGGGGAGTCACTCCTTGACCCCAAGGGAGATTTCTTCAGTCCTCTGGTCTTGAGCAGAGCGTCGAAAGTCCAGGATTTGGCTGCAGAGTTTCGTCCAGGGTAATCTAAAGTTCTGGTTACAGAGGTTCCTTACTTATACCTAAGGAAGGGGTTGGACTAGCTCTGGGGACCCACCTATGGGAGGGTTTGGAAAGAGGGGTGGTTACACCCATTTCCTTTGCCCAGTTTCATGCCAGAGCAGGGGATGGAAGCCCCTGAACCGGTTTGAGCTGGACTATGCACAGGGACACCAAATTTTCCCCCAGTGTAGGACTTCAAAGCACTCAGAAAGTGCTCTCACCCAGCCCCAATACACATAAGCCTGTCTGGGAGGTGGTTACACCTCCCTGTGACAGGAAACCTATTGTCCAGGCCTCCCCTGCCGGAGTTTCGGTCAGCAGCAGGAGGCCAGACCCGTGTCTGTGGCTGCAGCATTCATTTTGTGATGCCAGGGCTCTATTAAGTTTCTACCGGGTATACCAGTGCTGTCATGTCTCTCCCTCTAGAAGGGTGGGATCATACTCCCACACCAGTTACTGGTGTGGGAGTATGATTCCAAGGTGTTTGACACCAAACATGTTTCTGTGCAGCCAGTCCAAGGTTAGCATTTACCATTTGGTTATAATGCACTTAAGAGTATATGGTCAGGCTGAACTACTGACAACCCCGGAGAAGAGATTCCGAAGGCTGCAGAGGGGCTCAGCTCATGCCTGGGCAGCCCCTCACATATAACCAAGAACCCTGCCTTCAGGATTGATAAGGCCTGCCATAGGGGTGACTGATCGGTTTGTATGTGCAATATATGGTGAGATATAGTGAACCTATATCTCAGTAAGGGGTGCATGCACCACCTTACTCAGGCTGCAGTAGCAGACCTGTGGTGTCATTTTGGGTGGCTTTCCAGGGGTGGCATAATACATGCTTCAGCCCCTGGTAGGCCTCTGGGGGACCTATGGCCTGGGTACATAGTATACCATATACTAGGCACTTATAAGGGCACCTCAGATCCAATCTGTAATATACCTAAAGTACATGGAATCATTTTAGAGAGGAAGCAGCTAGGCTGGGGCCCTGAATAGCAGGGTCCCAGCCAGACTAAAGTTGAAAAACAGTGAAACACCAGCAAAAAGTGGGGGTAAACATGTGAAGCAGATCCTACTCTCCTACAATCCCCACCAATATCTCCTCTTAGTAGGAGCCAAATCTAACTCCTCCCTTTGTGCATTCGCTTGCCTAGGTAGAAACAGTCCACCCCCGAAGTCTCCCACTTTGATACTGCCGCTGTCATCTCGTCACTGGTACAGTGTCTCCAGGTATCCTTGGAGTTCCCCGTTTATTGTGGCCTGTCATCGGTTTACTCTCATCTGTCTTAAGGGACAGGTTTCTTGGTCTCTCCCTCTGGAGGAGCCAAACTAATGACTAATAGTCTCCCGGGTCTGTCCCCTTCCTTATGCAAAAATTGCCTGTACTCTTTCAGAATAAATCCATCCAAACTATCCCATGTCTCCCCCACTGTGCGTTTAACGTCTTCTTTTTAACCCTCAAATTTAGGGCCATCCTGGTCCCCCTGTTAGAGTTGTGCCAGATTATACTCCTTGTGAAGGAACAGTCCTCGATTTCCCCTACTTTCTAAGGGTGGGCGGAGCAGGCGTAGTTCCTCGATGTGAAGTTCCACAGAGTTGGAAAACAACTCAGTGGAACTTCGCTTCGCTCCGCTCCGCGCCCTCCCCCCTCCCAAAGTAATTATAAAGTAATATGAAAGGCACTTACCTGCCGTGGCTGCCTCCTCCTCGCCATGGCAGCTCTCCTTCATCGTCCTTGCCGTCCTTCTTCTCAGATAACCCCTATGTTCTACGTCTTGCGCATGCACACTCTCAAGATGTACAACGTAGGGGTTATCAGTGAAGAAGGAGGGCGAGGAGGAGGAAGGAAAGCGGCCATGGCGAGGAGGAGGCAGCCACCGCAGGTAAGTGCCTTTTTAATTTCTTTATAATTCCTTTAAGAGGGTGGAGGGGCTGGCTAACTATGCTCCGCCACGGAGTCATAGTTTTGCCTAAACTCCGCGTTCGCAAGGGAACGCGAAGTAGGCAAAACTACATAAACTATGCTGGCGGAGCGTAGTTACCTGCCCGGGGTTACTACTTACCCCATTCTCACCAGCGGCTCCTGTAGTTCCTTGCTGATGCTGGACCTGTCAAAAAAAAGAAAGGACTATTAAAAGGAAAACAGACAGAACATTAACAAAGGACTATGATTGTCTCAAACAGAGGCGAAATTTCAGGAATTACCCACCAATCCCTGGATCCTGAAGAAGGTGAAAGATCCCTCGAAGCAGGAAGGAAAGAGAGGACAGACAGCACGGAAGTGAGGAAGGAAGGAGAACCCAATCCAGAGAAGAGGATGGCAATCACATTCCGCGACCGAAGAAAGGAAGACACTGACTCTGGCTAGGGTCTTAACTCTTGGAGCGCGGAGTGGTGGAATTCCACTGAGGGATCAGATGAGCTTGCTGCGTAGCGGGTAAGTTAAAAGGAAAATGGCAGAACTGTACTGCAGGAGGTCAGGAAGAACAAAGATAACGGTGACAGGGAGCATAGTGGGTGATTAAATACAGACATCATATATTTCGGGAGAAAATGCCGCAGGGCCCTGATCGAGTTACAGCCACAGCGGAAAGTACTATTGTAAGGAGACCAATTTAAAGGGCCAGTAATACAGGAGGAGTGGTAGTACTCCTATAGTTTCCAAACTTTGAAGTTGATTTGGAATTTCAAAAAGGAACATTGGGACAAAGAGAGAGAAAGAAGGCATGTCTAATCCCCTCAACCACCTGGTTATAGTTCATTAGTGGCACATTCTTTCTTTTGTGGAATTTTCCCTTTTCACACTTTTTTCACCCCCCTTTTTAGGTCTCGCCTGACATTAGCAGCGCATCGCTGCTTTCGCCATGCAAGAGCCTATTGTAATCGATTCGGCCAAAGCTGAATATGCACGCGTACCGATGGACAGAGATGTGCACGCGCACGCCGATGTGGAAAGGCCGACTCCATTTTGTTTAAATTCCGGCCCAGAGTTTACGCTTAACTTATGATGTGCTGCCCTCTAGTGGTGTATGCTTTTGCAGGCGTTATTCAGTTGGACGCCCTATGAAGTTTACTCCTCTGCGATTTATACCATTCACTGGTAAGCACAAGACATTCCACCAGTGACTGGAGCCCATGGGCAACGAGGTCAGCAGAAGGCTCTGCAGGGGCATCCAGGAAAGAGACAGGGTCATAGCTATTTTGAATTAGCCTTACTAATTGACAGGGACTCATTCCAATGGCAGTTCTGAGAAACCTTGCATGATAGGGGATTCATTCAGTCTCAGATTGTTGCTGATGTGCCTGCTCCTGGCTCGATGTCACAAGTTCTCACTGAAGGATTTATCAAGATTTATTGCAGGCATTGTAAGAGATGATCAGAACATCTCAAGGTCAGAATGTACATCTTTGGCGTGCTCTTCAAAGCCATTGTGGAGAAGATAATGCAATGCATGATTGAAATACTAATTCCCAAGTAAAGCATTGCAAAGCTACTCCAGTGCGCCTGGAAGAAGCACTGAGCATCCCAGAGCGGCAGTGGGCATCACAGAGAGGCACTGGGCATCCCAGAGCGGCAGTGGGCATCACAGAGAGGCACTGAGCATCCCAGAGCGGCAGTGGGCATCACAGAGAGGCACTGGGCACCCCAGAGCGGCAGTGGGCATCACAGAGAGGCACTGAGCATCCCAGAGCGGCAGTGGGCATCACAGAGAGGCACTGGGCATCCCAGAGCGGCAGTGGGCATCACAGCGAGGCACTGAGCATCCCAGAGCGGCAGTGGGCATCACAGAGAGGCACTGGGCATCCCAGAGCGGCAGTGGGCATCACAGAGAGGCACTGAGCATCCCAGAGCGGCAGTGGGCATCACAGAGAGGCACTGGGCATCCCAGAGCGGCAGTGGGCATCACAGAGAGGCACTGAGCATCCCAGAGCGGCAGTGGGCATCACAGAGAGGCACTGGGCATCCCAGAGCGGCAGTGGGCATCACAGAGAGGCACTGGGCATCCCAGAGCGGCAGTGGGCATCACAGAGAGGCACTGAGCATCCCAGAGCGGCAGTGGGCATCACAGAGAGGCACTGGGCATCATCAGCTCTATCCCATGCACATTTGGTGCATGGCATCACTATTTAAACCCCTCTGCCTCAAGCAAAAACGGCCTGATTACTTATCAACAATCAAATTCCTCGGATTCCTCTCTTTGTCCCAGTATTTACTGCCCGTTATTGCGCCCATTGTCTGTGCTTAGACAGCGCCACACCGGTTCTTGGAGGCGGGTGGCCTTATGTAGGGATAATGGGTAAGGCCAGGGGGAGCGAGGGGCATTTGGAAGGTTTTCTGGTTTTTCAGCGGGGCACAAGGTGGGCAAGCTATCCAATGAGTAGGGAGAGCTGAGCCTTAGCAGAGCCCAGAGTCAGGCTTGTCTCCAAGAATTCGAGCATGCGTCAGGTCATCAAAATATTTGGCATGTGAATCGTACAGGAAACGTGATATAAACATACAACAAGTGTATTGTTTTAACATTTAGAAGTGTTTCACTTTAGTACATTAGATGATGTCCCTGCGTTGAGTGGCATTTATAAGAAGTGATAGTTTCTAAACGTGAACTTATAAACATTCCCGAAACGCCCTCCTCCTTCCCTGATGATGACGCCATTAGTGACCCAAGAGGCAGGTCAGTTGCCATGTGCTCCTCTTTATGGCGCAACACTACAAAAAAAGGTTTTTCTTTAGATCACACACCCTGAATTTTTTCAAGATGCACTCGAATGGGATGATCAGAAAAAAGTAGGCTCAGACAAATACAATAGTTTAATACGGCAACACAGTTAGGTCAAGTAGCGAAGTGGGGACTGCAGCCAGCTCTCCCAGTTAAACTTACTTGTGCTGTTCAGCCACTGGATGGGCTCCTCCCGCTTTCTTCTGCTCATCACCACAGGGCAATGCTTTGTGTTTAATTTCATGAAGTGCTAAAGGAATATACTGAGTTAAATACATTTATTGCATGGTAAATCTATATGACGACGTTTTTCTAGAAAATAATTACTAAGTAAAGGGAACAAAGGGCAATCTGTTTTATTTTGATATCACCCACTTCCCTGACTCACCAAAGAGAGGAGTTCAAGAGAGGCTGAACATCTCAATAAAACTAAATGACTCATATTGGCAGAAGAAAGAGGTTTGTGTAGTCTCTCAGACAAAAGTGAAGCTCAGAGCTTAGCTGCAGGCAGACTTTCACGTAGTGTTCACCCCCCCCCCCCCACACATGTGTCTGCAGGCCTTTTGCACTTTTAATTACCCTTTGGTAGGGAGCGACAGTGCAGGATGGCTGATCCTCAAGACGCCCTGGAGTGTTGTGGAGATACAGTCCTCAAATTGCAACTCATAGCGCTTAAATAAGTATCGGCAAAACAAAAGGGTTTGGCTTTAACAGGCATTCACAAATGCTGTTTACGTGTGTTACATGCACAAATGCTGTTTATCACAGTAATTACTCCCCTATTGGTTTTGCCTCTGCTACAAAAAATGTAGCAAAATGATTGTTTTATCTATAAAATCATTTAGGACATAAAGATTGGAATGTGACATTCATTGTGATGATTGAGTGTACATTCCAGTTGTAAATTAGTCCCAATGCATTCCAATAGAAGTATACCCTGGAAAATGGAACAATACACCAAATAGCCAATACCATGAGGTGAAAAATAAATTGTAATTGTAGTTGTGTTTATAGTGCTTACTACTCCTGACGAAGTGTTGAAGCACCTTTCAGCAAGTAGCACGCTACTCCGGAACCCACAAAGGATTAGCTGTGGATTAGTATAGGGAAATAAAAGTTGTTAATTTGAGCAGTGGATATGTTAGTCTTTTACTTTGATTGAATAGGATAGAGGAGGGATAGAGGATGGGAGAGTATAGAAAGGGATTACGGAGATCATAATAGCAAAATGAGGTTTAGGATTGGGACACATGAAGGAAGAGTCTGGAAACTGTTATTTGGGAGGTCATAGTAGTAAAATAAGGTTGGGTGTGTGCCAATGACGGAAGAGTCTTGAAAGGGTTATTTGGGAGATCACAGAAGTACAATGAGGTTTGGGATGAGTCACAGAGTGGAGTTGAAGGATATATTGCGAGATTGAGACAGGTATAGCATGAGACATACAGCATTGCATTGGAGAGAGTCAAAGTTTCCCCCTACAGTAGGAGTAAAGAAATAAATATATAGATACATAACTACATAGAAAGGTATACATGTCTGAGGAAAATAATCAAATGTGTGGAATTGTCACCTTCTGGTACATCTCTGCAAGTATGCTATCATTAGATCTGTTTTGCAACTACTGACATATGTAATGTCCGGGAAACCCAGTGTACAGGGACTTGCAAGCATATTAATATAGATGTCTCCCATGTGGTTTGCGGTTGTATATGGCTCATCAGTAACAATTGTATTGATTGATGTTGCAAATCAAATTATATGGAGTTTTTAAAGAAAGAGAAGCTTATTTTGGTTCCAAATCCAATAAAGTTTGCAAAGCGCATCGCTGCTTTCGCCATGCGAGAGCCTTTTGTAATCGATTCAGCCAAAGCTGAATATGCACGCGTACCGATGGAAAGACATGTGCACGCGCACGCCGATGTGGACAGGCCGACTCCATTTTGTTTAAATTCCGGCCCAGAGTTCACGCTTAACTTGTGATGTGCTGCCCTCTAGTGGACTCATGACAATCTTCAGGGCTGCAGTAGCACCTGACTTAATCAACAACATTTTCAATGCTTGTCTTCGCGCTGTCTCTTCCATCTCGTCTGTCTCCCTGTTCTCGTTATCTGCCTCTTTCTCATATCCTTTGCCTCTCAATCTTCCTATCTACTCTCCCTTTCAACAGCTGTCAATGTCTCCCTTCTTTCCCTTCCCGTTCGTGTCCGGGTCTCCTCCCTTCACCCTTTCTCTACTCTTGCTTGCCGTCGCATCTTACCCTCCCGCTTGGAGTCTCTCTTCCGTGGTCTCCTTTCCCCCCCCACCCCACCCCCCCCCCCTTTGGGATCTCAGCGTTCCCAAGTCTCTGTCTCCCTCTCTCAATAAAAACTCCATGCTTGTTATAAAAGTTAACGTAGAGGAACACATGAATAGTTCAGGAAGTTCAGCGGCCAATCTCCATATCTGGCTTCAGCTTAGAACTTTACAGCTGGTGCATGGCGGGTTTTAGTACAACTTAAAACAATTCATCGTTTAGTTCAGCTGTTTTGCACCTGTTGATAATTTACAGATCGTTGTCATATATTTTTTATAAACCTGGTATTACAAATTCTGTCGATACCCTTTGCAGATGCCATTCATTCCTTTGGAATATTTGTCCAAATGGCTAGCACACTTTGTTCTACAATCAAGTGAACCCGTGTACTGAGAACCCGAACATTTCACCTTAAAGTATCCTTCTTAAAAGATTAAGCTAGCAAAGCTGGAAGTAATGGCTAAAGCTGTGTTTCACCTGACAGCAACGTGTAAAGTGAAAACAAAGGGTCTCCTGGAACTCGGCGACCCTCCAGTTTTGTAAGACAGTAGTAGACAGACACAAACACACACACAAACACACATACACGTGTTACCATCCTTGTGGGGACTATGTGTGAACACCTGCCTTGTGGGGACTAACCTGTCCCAATCTTTTAAAAACATACCAATGACAGAAAAATGTTAAGAAAAAATTCATTATATAGGATCCTGCTTCAAATCTGCAAATATATTGCTATTTAATCGCGTGCACAGAACCATCTTTGTGGGGACTTGAACATGTGTTACCATCCTTGTGGGGACTTACTCAATAATTATCATTTCTGAATGAATACATTCACAAACAAATGGCTAAATGTTGTTTTTCTTTGCTTCATGATAGTGTCAACATATGTGAATGCTTCTTTGTGTTCAAGGAGCATCCAGCAAATGATTTTAATGATAATGCATTTCTCAGTAGAAAAATATAGTGTATAAAGTCCACGTAAAGGGATTTACAGATATCTAGTCTTTTGCTGAGTTCTCACAAGCATTGAGGGATAAGAAAACAATGAATAGTTAAATTCCAGTATAGGCCAAAAAGCATGCAGTGTGGTCAGTTCGGAAAACCAAGTTGAGATTACCCTTTTGTTTTTGCCTCTACTTCATCATTACCTTGGAATAGCTGTACAATAATAGTCCCCCAAGATATGGTGTGCAAAATGTTCTAGAGCTGACAGAGGTAGTGTGTTATAGTCATTTTCAAGCCCCCACAGAGATAGTGCATGATTATATTGATGCCCTGGTCTCTCTCATTATAGTCATGCTCGAATCATCCAAAAGATAGTGTCTGAATATTATAGTCATGTCCAGGTTCCTAGAGATATAGTATTTACCTATAATCGGTCTCAAATTCCCATAGAGAAAGAGTGTGATTATATTCATATTCAAGTTCCCCTCATTGATAGTGTATAGTTGTAGTTATGTTCAAGTCTTCAGAGAGTGGGTGGTTACAATCATATTCAAGTCCCCATATAAAAAGTGTTATGATAGTCATGTTCAACTCACTAAATAAAGCGAGTTATGATAGAAAGATTCAGGTTCCTGGAGAAATTGTGTATTATATTAGTCATGCTCAGATTCCATCAAAAATGGTGATTATAGTGATGATGAGGTGGAGTCACAGATATACGTGTGATTATAGTAATGCTCAAGTCCTGCAGAGGTATTGTGGGATTGTAGTGAAGCACAGGTCCCCACAGAGATAGTGTGTGATAGCACTCATGCTTATTTCCCCACAATGAATAGTGTGCCAAGGATTATATTTGATGTCCAGGTCGCCACAGAGATAGTGTGTGATTATAGCATTACCACTGTCCCTAAAGAGATAGTGTGTGATTTCCAGGTCCCCACAGAGGTAGTGTGTGATTATAGGGATGTCCAGGTCCCCACAGAGATAGTGTGTGATTATACTATTATCATGGTCATTAAAGAGAATGTGTGTTATTATAGACATGCCCAGGTTCTTGCAGAGATGGTGTGTGAATAAAGACATTCCCAGGTCTCCACGGAGATAGTGTGTGATTAAAGATATACCCAGGTCCTCACAGAGACAGTGTGTGAATATAGGGATGTCCAGGTCCCCACAGAGATAGTGTGTGATTATTGACATGTCCAGGTCCCCACAGAGATAGTGTGTGATTATAGATATGTCCATGTCCCCAAAGAGATGGTGTTTAACTATAGTATTACTATGGTCGTCAAAGAGAAGGTGTGTGATTATAGACATGCCCAGGTTCCCGCAGAGATAGTGTGTGATTAAATACTTGCCCAGGTTCCCGCAGAGCTAGTGTGTGATTAAAGACTTCCCCCAGGTCCCAACGGAGATAGAGTGTGATCAAAGATATACCCAGGTCCTCACACAGATAGTGTGTGGTTACAATCATTTTCAGGTCCCCATATAAAAAGTATTATGATAGTCATGCTCAACTCACTTGATAAAGCGGGTTATGATAGAAAGATTCAGGTTTCTGGAGAAATTGTGTATTATATTAGTCATGCTCAGATTCCTGCAAAAATGGTCTGCGATTATAGTGATGCTGAGGTGGAGTCACAGATATGTGTGTGATTATAGTCATGCTCAAGTCCTGCAGAGGTATTGTGGGATTATAGTGAAGCACAGGTCCCCACAGAGATAGTGTGTGATAGCACTCATGTTTATTTCCCCACAATGAATAGTGTGCCATGGATTATATTTGATGTCCAGGTCCCCGTAGAGGTAGTGTGTGATTATAGCATTACCACTGTCCCTAAAGAGATAGTGTGTGATTATAGGGATGTCCAGGTCCCCACAGAGATAGTGTGTGATTACAGACATGCCCCGGTCCCCACAGAGATAGTGTGTGATTATACACATGCCCAGGTCCCCACAGAGATGGTGTGTGACTATACTATTATCATGGTCATTAAAGAGAATGTGTGTGATGATAGACATGCCCAGGTTCTTGCAGAGATGGTGTGTGATTAAAGACATGCCCAGGTCCCCACGGAGATAGTGTGTGATTTAAGATATACCCAGGTCCTCACAGAGACAGTGTGTGATTATAGGTATGTCCAGGTCCCCACAGAGATAGTGTGTGATTATAGACATGCCCTGGTCCCCACAAGATATTGTGTGATTATACACATGCCCAGGCAGTAGTGGCCCATCGTGGGAGTGCTAACGGGTGCTGACGTGGGGCGGGGAGGGGCAAGGTGGGGGTAGTAAAGTATGGAGTACGGACGTTTAGAGTTAAGTAAACATATAAATAAATAAAACGAATTTTGTTGCACGTGCTGCATCGCCAAATGCGATGCGGCGCGTGCAACAAAATTTGTTTTATTTTTTATGTTTACTTACCTCTAAAAGTCCGTACTCCATACTTACCACCCACCCTGCCCCTCCCCCGCCCCATATCAGCGCCCGTTAGTACTCCCACAACGGGCCACTACTGTGCCCAGGTTCCCACAGAGATAGTGTGTGATTATATGTCCATGTCCCCACAGAGATGGTGTTTAACTATAGTATTACCATGGTTGTCAAAGAGAAGGTGTGTGATTATAGACATGCCCAGGTTCCCGCAGAGATAGTGTGCGATTAAAGACATGCCCCGGTCCCATGGAGATAGAGTGTGATCAAAGATATACCCAGGTCCTCAGAGATAGTGTGTGGTTACAATCATTTTCAGGTCCCCATATAAAAAGTGTTATGATAGTCATGCTCAACTCCCTATATAAAGAGGGTTATGATAGATATATTCAGGTTCCTCGAGAAATGGTGTTTTATATAAGTCATGCTCAGATCCCTGCAAAAATGATCTGTGATTATAGTGAGTCACAGATAGTGTGTGATTATAGTCATGCTCAAGTCCTGCAGAGATATTGTGGGATTATAGCGAAGCACAGGTCCCCACAGAGCTAGTGTGTGATAGCACTCATATTTAATTTCCCACAAAGACAGTGTGTAATGGATTATAATGATGTCCTGGTCCCCAGAGATAGTGTGTGCTTATAGCATTTCCACTGTCCCCAAAGGGATAGTGCGTGATTATTAACATGCTCAGGTCCCCACAGAGATAGTGTGTGATTATAGAGATGTCCAGGTCCCCACAGAGATGGTGTGTGACTATAGTATTACCATGGTCGTCAAAGAGAATGTGTGTGAATATAGATATGTCCAAGATCCCACAGAAATAGTGTGTGATTATAAACATGCCCCGGTCCCCACAGAGATAGTGTGTGATTATACACATGCCTAGGTTCCCACAGATATAGTGTGTGATTATAGGGATGTACAAGCCCCCACAGAGATAGAATGTGATTATAGACATGTCAAGGTCCCCACAGAGAAAGTGTGTTATTATGGACAACCCCAGGTCCCCACAGAGATAGTGTGTGATTATAGGGATGCACAGATCCCCGCAGAGATAGTGTGTGATTGTAGGTGTGCACAGAGAGATTACACAGACAGTGTGCGATTATAGTTATGCTCAAGTCTCCACAGTGATGTGTGTAATGATAGGGATGTTGAAGAACCCACACGGATCATATTGGTCTGGCGGCTTATTAAACGAATGAATCTTCCTGACTGATACGTGTTTGACCTCTCTCTCACAGGTTAGGATTCTCGTGTTTCCACTTAGCCTTTCATACTTGCAAGGTTCATACAATAAGTACCATTTACTTGAATATCAATAAACATATGGTAGTCAGCACCAAGATATCCATAGGTGTGATTGTGTACTTTATATATACACATGAGATTATGTGATGTGATAATAGTGGTACTTAAGCAACCACCAGAGATAGACTGGAACTATCCCATATCTATCAATCCCAATTCAAGCACAGCATTTACTGATTTAAACTGTGTACCTCCAGGAAGGTCCACACTTCCTTAAAACTCAAAGTATCTGAATTCTCATTCTCTTTTCTAGCTGCCATATTATGAAATCTAGGGCCTCATGTAGGTAGCATACCAGTTACCACTTCTAAAATACCGAACGTTACCGAATCGGTATTTAAGAAGTGGTAACTCGTATGTAGGTAATGAGTCGGTATTTTTTACCGATTCGTTACAATTCGGTAATTACCGAATCGGTATTTACCGATTCGGTAATGAGGCATACCTTCCCATTGAGGGGAAGGTATGCCTCATTACCGAATCGGTAAATACCGATTCGGTAATGGTGGAGAACATGCAAGGGTGGCAGGGTGTCACATTGACACCCTGTTGCACCCCTGATTCGGCCATGTGTGCACATGTGGCACACATACATGCCCTAAGGGCATGTATGTCTGCCACATTGCACACTGCTAAGCGCTTCAAAATGCATACACACATACATTAATTATTTACCACCAACTATAAGTTGGTGGTAAATACCGACTCCTAAACACACCCACACACTCCCCCTACATATCATTTCTGGAATCGGAATTTACCGATTCGGTAAAATTACCGATTCGGTAAAATTACCGATTCGGTAAAATTACCGAATCGGTAACGTTACCGATTCGGTAATTTTACCGATTCGGTAGTTTTACCGATTCGGTAAATTCCGATTCCAGAAATTGACCCCCTACATACCAATAGCCAAAATACCGGTCGGTAACGGTATAATTACCGAAAATCGGCCGTTACCGACCGGTATTTGGCTACCTACATGAGGCCCCTAGTCTCCATCAGGACGATAAAACTGTATTTCTGATTGCAATAAACTCCCCATCCTGATTCATTCCGACCCTTTAAGGATTATTCCAATTGAGAAATAGATTTAAGAACTACCACATCTTTATAATTTCGGTCTCTATAATTCAAGAATGTGATGGTCCTCTCCTCGTGAAGCTCTTGTTTCTCTCAAAGAATTTCTTCTACCAGCACTTGGGGCTCTTTCTATCTACCCAGGCTCACACTCAACAAGTATGTATATATGTTCATAAACCTTGTTTAACAAACTTAAAATATTTAATGTGTTTGGAACCATGAAATCTGTAAGTGGGTTTCCAGAATGGGGTGCCCTGTCCTTTGTGCAAGAGTAGAAAAACGTCACATTGGCAGTGCTACATCCGCCTTTTTATGGTAAAAGACACATTCTCAAAATGTGCCCCGGTGAAACATGGGAAACTTTCACAAAGTTGAAACATCCATTTGAGGACCAACCTTTTATATTTGGAGTGTAGAATAGAAATTATCAAACCAGGCTTGTGTTTTTTGTACCAGAGTAGAGAAAGGTAGTTTGGCCGCGTGGTGCAACAGACTTCTTCATGGAAAAAGGCACCTTCTCAGAAGTGCCCAAGTCAACTACAACAGAGATTCTCAGTGTGTAAGGTCTTGTTTGAAGGGCAAATCATATACAAGAGTCTTACAAATTGTTTTCCTGAACTGAACTTGTATGCTCCTTGTGTAAGTGTACAGAAAGTTACTTTGGCTGATGTACAGCTGTCTTTTTCATTGGAATATAAACCTCAGAATACTCCTACTTTAGTTATAGGAGTCTTTTGCAATGTTAACAAAAACATTTTTGAGGGGTGAGGCCAAATGTTGTACATCGGGGTGTGTGGGGTATACAACTAGTTTTCCTAAAAGGGGCTGGTGAATCCTTTGTTCAGGAAAAGAGAAACATGATTTGATAGTCATGCACTAGCTGTTTTTGTGCAAAAAGAATCCTTAAAATGTGCCCATGTTAAAGATAGGAGTCCTTCACAAAGTTGAAAAACATGTTTTCAGCAGTGTGTATTTTGTACATAGTCTTAAACACACAATTTTTCAGTTAGGTTTGTGATTTCTTTTTACCGGAGTAGATAAATTCACTTATAGTTGTATAACTATACTTTTTATGTGAAAAGGGACATTTTCAAAATGGGCGCATGTTAAATCTGGTCAATGAAACACATATTGATTCCAAAATATGTGACATAAACATGCTGTCAAAAATATCACCTCTGTAAAAATATAGTGGGACAGAATATCAAAAGTAAGAATACAGGTTTTATCATACCATTATACAATACTGTTATGAAGAAAGTTGTAATTAATATTATATTTGTAATAAACACTGATTTTAATTGAATATGTATATACTAATAATATTAGTATAACTGGTTTTTTTTAATATCGTTTGTAATTTTCGTTGAGTAATGTAATTTTTTAATGTAATTAGTAGTTTGTAATTTAGTAGCGGTTATTTAGTTTGTAGGGTAATCTGGTGGTAAGTTAAATACATTTTATATAATTGCTTTTTAATGTTAAGTAATATAAGGTAAATTAAATACTTAATTGGTTCTTATGTAAATGTTTACATTTTTTAATTGTTCTTTCATATATTTGGGTTTAATTTTGGATTTATAATTTAAATTTTGTATAGTAGGATTAGTCATCCATAATTTAGTAGAATGTTGTATGGTTTGTAGGGGAATAGAGTGAGATAATATTTAAATTAAAATAGTTTTCTTTGTTTTATGTTATATAAATATTTAATTTATAAATCATTATATAATTATTTCCTTGATTATTTAATATGTAAAATTGTCGTTTTACTTTATAAGAAATATGTAATAATATTAATAAACAAGTCCATATTGTATCTATCATTTATTATTTTTATATGTTTCTTTTATGTTAATTGTATTCTTGTTTTATTTATATTTCAATTTATCTTTTTGGTGTTTGCTGTATTTTTTCAGTGGTGGCAAAATAAGTGAATTCTATGTATGTTTATTTCAATATTTCATTTATTTATACATTTATTTTGTATATTTATAATACATTTTGCATCTTATTTAAATTTGACAAATATATATTTTTTAGTTTAAATATGGTTAATCATGTTATGTTTTTAGATATATATTTCCCCTCCCTAAATCCAAAACCTTCCCTACGTTTGCCTAGACCAGAGTGGGAATAGTAATTCCAACCCTTCTGAAGTCCAATACTTTCCGTACTGTTGCTTAGATTGGAGTGGTAAACGTAGCCTCTCTGAAGTCCAAAATGTTTTCTTGGGTTGCTTAAATATGAGTGGGAATACTAAATTCAACCTCTCCGAAATCCAAACATTTCTTTACTGTTGCTTAGATCGGAGTTCGAAGTCCAATATTTTCAATGGGTTTGTTTATGTTGAGTAGGAATAATAAATGTAACACCTTTCAAGCGAAACACTTTTCATACTTTTATTTGAATTTGAGTTGGCTAATTTATTTTTGCTGTTTCTTTGACTTGCTGTTACATGTTTTACATTATATATCTCTTTCTAGGTTTGTTATTGTTTAAATAATCTATTTTTGTATGTGTTATTTTTATTTATGTACCTAATTCTGTTATGTTTTTAATGTTTTCTACAATTATTTTCATTAATGTTAATATTATTCATGTACCTGAAAATTTTTGCACTACTTAAAAAAACGTTCAGTTCACCCTAAACTCCTATAGAATATATAGAAATGTCTAAAGAAATCTCCATCTATTACCAGTTAAATAAAGTGGTAATAGATAGTGAACATGAATAAAACCTAATACTTACCTATAAGTAACACCCTAACCTAGAATGCAGTGAAACACAGACTGCAGAAACCAGCAAAACTATAATAAAAACTACATGACTGCTTTTTACCTTTGGTAAACACAGAAATTAGCAAATCACATATGCACTTCAAAGCCCCTGTACTGTTGTATTCCGTGAACATACCACGGTATAACGCGGCACAATATATAAGTAAATTTTTTTAAAGTTATAAGTTTAGCGCTATATACACAATTTACACTATTCCAATTTATGTCAGTCTATTATACACCACTACACTGTATGCTAATCCTCTATACACCACTCCACTGTACTCCACCCCACTCTAGGCCGCTACCAAAAATGAACATTTACACATTAAAATGTATATTCCTGCCACGTGACATTTACATTCATTCACACACTTTCACACTACGTCTGTTCCAATTAACACACTCCACTCTGACACCTCACTTTACACCACTCCACTCTACACTATTCCACTCTACACCATTCCACTTTATATCAGATCATTATACACCACTACACTGTACGCTAATCCTCTGTATGCCACTCTTTTAAACTCCACCTCACTCCACTCTAGGCCACTCCATGCTACTCTGCTCTTCTTTATGCTATTATACTATACACCCCATTATTCTATTATACTCCAATCTATGCCACTTTACTGTACCCCCTCCACTGTACACCTCTCCATTGTCCGCCATTCCCCTGTATGCTACTCCACTCTGACAGTACATTCTATCATGCTACTCTATGCCATTCCACACTGTGCTACTTCATGGTAC
This sequence comes from Triturus cristatus, assembly GCF_964204655.1. Taxonomy (NCBI): domain Eukaryota; kingdom Metazoa; phylum Chordata; class Amphibia; order Caudata; family Salamandridae; genus Triturus; species Triturus cristatus. Next base: position 945,359,379 of record NC_140594.1, on the reverse strand, counting down.
ATCACTTTACGCTATTCTACTAGATGCCACGGCACTCAACTATACTCAACAGCACTATACCCCCCTCCACTATGCCACAATCCACTGTATACTACTACACTGTACAACACTACATTGTACGCCACCTCACTGTATGTCACTACACTCTAAGCTACTACAGTCTAAGCTATTCCACTGTATGAACCTGTACTCTATGCTATTCCACTATATGCCACTCCACTGTACATCACTGGACTTAATGCCTCTAAACAAAACACTACTCCACTGTACAGCACTCCACTCTATGCTACTTCACTATACTCAACAGTAGTCTACGCTATTCCACTCTTCCACACTCCAGTGTATACTATTCTGCTGTATGCCATTCCACTGCACGCCACTCTATGCTACTCGACTTTATGCCACTACACTGTACCTCACCCCACTCTATGCAAGTCCACTCTACACTACTCGACTGTACGCCTTGCCACTCTATGCCACTCCACTCTACGCTATTCCAGTCTACGCCACTACACTGTATGTGGGTCTACTCAATCATACTTCAGTGTACGCTAATGCACTGTATGGCATTCCAGTATATGCTATTTCAATGTATGCCACTACACTGTACAACACTCCAATCTATGGCACTCCACTGTACGCAAACCCACTCTACACTATTCCACTGTATGCAACTCCACTGTACCACTCTCCACTGTATGCTATCCCACCCTATACCACTCCACTCCACTATATGCCACTCTACATATTCGCTGTTCCTTTGTACATCAGTCCACTATATGCCACTCTGCTGTCTGCCACTCTACCCCACTTCACTGTTTGCCACTCCACGCCACTATGCTCTATGCCACTTTAGTGTACCTCATTCCACTCTACTCCACTCTACGACACTATACTGTACAAAAGTATACTTTACAACACTATCCTCCACTGTTCTGTACCACACTCCATTTAATGAAACACAGGTTAAAGATAAGATATAGTTAGGAGAACTTGATTTTTTTGCACACAAACCAAACAAACTACACAAACATTAGAAATTCTAAAGTTAGAGTTATAACTTCAATTTGTAATTTGCGCACCACGTTCCAATTACTATACATCATAGTTATAACTCGCATTTATACTTACGCACCAACTTCAAATTTCTAGAAGTCATGCACTCTGTCTTGTCACCTCATTCAGACTAATGCACAAAAAAAGCCCTGAACACCACATGCATACTCAATGCCAGTACCATGTACTGGACTTTACAATGGAACTTTACATGATAGGGATTAGTAAACTGAGCGCTCTCTGAATCAAAAAAAGGTCTGGATACACTATAGTGAAAAATATGGCATGTGCCACCACTGCTTTATGTGATGCACCCTTGACAGGGACAGTAGTCCGCTGTTTATGAGGCCAAGCGCCTCTTCAGAGGGCAGAATATGTTCCTCATATTATCAGGCACAGGCCTAAGCCTCTGCCATGACACCAGGACCGGAAGACAAGTCAGGATACCAGTTTCTTCTTCAACTGGGCACTCAGGCAGGAGATATCACCTGTGCACGATTCAAGGGGCCTTCTCGTCCCAGCACCCACACTCAGAACCACCTCACACTGGAACACTTGTCTATCTCAGTAGAAAGCCTAGAAGTGAATGAGAGACCACCAGATGTCACTGCCTCCTTCCAGACGAGGTTTTATGTGCAATGTTGGTAGCATAACACCCCACGCCTTCCATCCCCTCAAGTTCTAGGACATTCATTATGACTGCTTTGATTCCTTTCAACAACTTCACATTGGTAAAAGTGGTTAGAGCCATTCACTTTTACAATGCATACTTTATATTAAAAAAATGCCATATCTCTTGTCATGTGTTATGATGCCTGCAGTAATGTAGTAATGTTAACCCTGGGTGTAGTTGGCGTAGCGGGGCTATGCGGAGGTCCACGGAGTTGCGAACAAACTCTGTGGAACTCCGCTCCGCTCTACCACCCGCCCCCACCCCCCCCCAATTAACAATGAATTCTATATTAATTAAAAGTAAATTAAAAACCATTTACCTGTACTGTGGTGTCCCCGGCCTGCCCTCCTCCTCTTCCTTGCCATCTCTGGTGATCCTTGAGAAAACTGTGAATGCTCGTGCACCCGCGCATTTCTTGCGAGAAATGCGCAAGAGTGGGCGTGTGCGCATGTGCAGTTTTTGTAAGGATTACCAGAGACGGCGAGGAAGAGGAGGAGGGCAGCCTGGGGACGCTGCAGTACAGGTAAGTGGTTTTTAATTTACTTTTAATTAATTTAGAATTAATTGTTAATAGGTGGGGTGGAGACGGGGGCTAGCCAACTCCGCTCCGCTGCCGAGTGTGCAGAGATGTGCCTTCTCCGTGGAACGCGGAGTAGGCAAATCTCGGCACACTCCGCTAGCTAAGGTGACATGGGCCCTAGTGCAAAGAAGAAAATAGATCCACAGGATGCTACTTGAATGATAAAGTAGCACAAAAATCAAGGTTATCGATCTGACTGCTAGATTAAAATACCGATGGTCGGAGCAATTTGGGCAGGGAGGAAGTCCCCCACATCCGACAGGCTGGAGGAGCACGTCGGGGCCACGGCAGTCAGATCTTAATCCTTACAATGAAGGCATGCCTGCAGAGGCACCGCCGTAGCAATTGAGATGTCAGTGTCCGACAGCCTTTTCATGGACTTTCTACTGGCATACAAAGGCTGTCAGAAATGGATTCTGGCGGCACCTAGCACAGCCTCAGTGTGCCTCCACTATGTGGGCAGACTGGTACAGTTGATGCCCCCTGAAACATCCATGCACCGTGCATGGATGTTTTAAAAAAATCCTTTTACTACTTTGGCTTGTGCTGCAGCCCTTTTCCAGGCCTCAGCACATGCCACAATAGTAAAAGTCATGTTTCTTACCGCCTACATGATGGTCGTATCACAATTGGGCTTTTGAAACTGATGACTCCTTGTCGGACGGTCTCTTGCTAGAAAGGATGGCAGTCAAATGCTTGCCCGACTGCCATCGTAATGAGTCCCATAATTATTAATCAAATATATATTTATTTTATAGTAAAAATAATATTCAACATAAAAATTAAATTAATTATAATTTAACTAACAGCCCACTGCTATAGTATTAATTACTAACATCAATGTAAAAATTAAAATATCCATTAAATTTAACAAATGAAACTTAAATAAAATAACAATTAAACATACACAATTGATGATGCATTAAATATTACATAAACATTTTATTAAAATTAAAGTAATTACAAGTGAATTTACTTCCCACCCTATTTATCTGTACCACAATATTTTTGCCCATTATTTATGGTACATGATAATTTTAATCTGATGTTTGTGTAATTTACCCAGCAGAATTTAAGATACATTAGGACTACCGTGCTGAGAATACCTTCAGCGATATGAAGCCAGAGAGAAGCTACTAAATTAGCTTGGCAACGTTTCATTGCTGTGATGTGGAGACATACACTGAAAAGAAACTCTAAACTGTGATGCACGGTACTTGGTAGGGCTAATTGTTTCATTTTTAAAATATTTTCTCTTAATAAAAAATATCATGTTAAAAAGGCAAACATGCAAAACGTCCTTAACTGCCTGGCTTTGGAGTCAACCTCGGTGGTCCTCGGAAAAAGCTCTTGTCAAAGGAAGATCTGAAAAACTGCAAAAATAAAAAAGAGAAACGGCTGCTCTGTGATTTACACACTCACATCAAAGACCATCTCCTCCTGCTAAAAAGAAACAGCAAAATTGATCTCCATCTGAACTCCGAGAAGACTGCGCCTACCATCGCTGAGTGCTCTTTTATACACAGGGCGTCCTCATACCTTTTCCATGTCAGGCCTTCAAATAAGCCCTCAGACTCTAGAAACATTCTTGCTCCAATGACCTACAGAGTAGAAGAAGAAGCAGTACCGACCAGCAAGGCATCAAGCCACTGACTTAGATCAATGTCAGCCCGTGGACCACCTGAATGAAGTATTGTCTGCAGGACCTACTAGAAGGAGGCGGGCGGAATGGAAAAGAATACCATCCTGGCCTATCAACTCTGCTATAATTCCTGGCATCAGGTTATGAGGTAGAGGTGGTTAAGGCAGTGGATAAAATAAGGAAAACATACAAAGTACAACAATGTGCAAAAGAGGTTGCATGATTAAATCTATACATGTGAAGCTGTCCCTCAGTTTGAGATGCTACATATTTTATATATGTGCTAGACCTGGGTACAAAATACAACTTGGCGATGGCTGGAATACCTGAATTGATCCCAACCAATAATAACACCGGGCTGTATTCTAGTCCATTGCTTTTACCCACCGTACCTTTCTAGATAGAGGACCCTTTATCCAAATCAGTATTGACCCTGCTCCACATGGGAACAGTATATTCCAAACTGGAAGGCAGGGTCCCCTACAGAATGGAACACAAGCAACCCCTACACTGGGTTCAGCCTATTTCAGCAGGGTGCAGCTTGAGTCTCATGGTGCAGTGAGCATGGGATCCATTTCTGGGCATACCTGTCAAACTTGGGGTGTCAACTACAAAAAACAGTACAGTGATGAATGGAATCTCTGAATTAATTTCAGCCACTGGTGATCGCTCAGGGTAGCATTCTGGTCTATTAATCACCTGGGCATGAAGCATAATAACACCACTGAAACCTGTAAGATTCTGCCTAGGCCTGCAAGGCTGTATATGGCATACGATGGCAGCTTTCCACATGACAATATATTAGCTTACGCAAATGCATGTTTCTCATGCCAATTTGCTGCATTCTATCAAAAGAAAGCAGGCATGATCAATGTACAGTTGTCCCCTACCACTTTTTAATGTCAGCCATAGCTATTCCATCTTTTTTTACTAACTACTGCTCTGCCAAACCAAACTTACAAATTATGGGCCAAGTTGGGGTGAGATGCTGCTAAAGGGATTTTTTTTTAATTCATCTTTTATTTGCTCCCTATTGTTGCTGCAATAGGGCTAACACTTTCTGCTATCATTGCAGTCTTCAAGTACCCATCATCTGTTCATATTTAGCTCTTTTGCAATGATTTGTATGCTTAACATCCACTTAATAGATCAATGTAACAAGAGCTAACCTGCAGAGTCTTTTCCTTTCATCTTCCATCATATCTTTGTAAAATTGCACCTATATGTGGAATTATACCACACACTTCTATCAACCTAATGGATTGATGTACAAAACCATTCAGTGGTTGCAAATCTTGCAATTTGCATGGTGGGCAACCGCTAAGGGATTTTTTGAGAGGTTGAACTGAACCCTAAAAGGTATGATTATGGGTGTACCAAAACCCATGGGGAGTTAAGTGGGATGCCCTCCTGCCATGCCTTTTGTTTGCATACAAAGAGGAACTGCAGAAAGGGGTTAAACATCTGTATGGGCACACTGGAAGAGAGCTTCTCGGTTTGGTAAATGAGGGCTGGGAGCAAGCTCCTGGGAGAGCCCCCCAGGATGTGGTCAGCTACATCCTACCCCTTTGCAACCTAATAGACTGGTTCCGTAAACTTGTCCAGGAAAATCTGAAAACTAGCCAGGAGACATGAAACACTGGTATGGCCATAATGCGACTGGTTGGGTTTCAGACTAGCCAAAAGTGTGGGTAATGGAGACTGCGGAGCCCTGTGCTCTGCAAGACCACTGGTCTGGGCCCTGTGAGGTGAATGAGCGCATGAGCGATGTCACCTACTTGGGTGACCTTAAAACTCCTAGGAACCCCTTTAGGTTCCTGAATGTTAATTGCCATATGACCCACTTTGAGAGGTCTGAGATCACCATGCTCTTGGTAACGGATGATGGAGCAAGATGGGCCAGTGGAGGGTGTCAGCCTCTCCCCAACACTGACCCTAGATCAACAGGAAGACTTCCGCCAGCTGCTGGGGCAGTTTGCCTCGTTTGTTCTCCCTTACCCCAAGACTCACTTAATGGCGTCCCCATGATATTGATCCTGGGGACAGCACACATGTACAGAACAAACTTTACAGGTTGTCTGATAAGGTGAGAGTGAGCATTAAGGAGTAAGTCTACAAGATGCTGGCATTAGAGGCAATTGAGCCCTCAAAGAGCCCATGGTCCAGCCCAGTGGTGTTGGTTCCCAAGGCTGCCCCTCCAGGTGTTACACCTGAACTTAGGCTCTGTGTGGACTACCATGGGCTCAATGTGTTCACTAAGACTGATGCACTCCACATCCCCAGAGCTGATGATCTCATAGATCGGCTTGAAGTTGCCAAGTTCCTCAGCACATTTTATCTGAAATTGGGGTATTGGCAGATTGCCTTGACCAATGGGGCTAAAGAGAGATCTGCATTCTTTACACCAGAAGGTATCTTCCAGTTCGGGGTCATGCCCCTCTGGTTGTAGAATGCCCCTGCCACCTTTCAGAGGTTGGTGAATCAGGTCCTGGCTGGTTTGGAGAACGTCTATGCCGCTATCCAGATGACATTGCGGTCTTCAGCTCTAGCTGAGAGGAACACCTGTGCAACCTCAGAGAAGTGCTTCATGCTCTGCAGAGTCCAGGCCTGACTATGAGGGTCAGAAAGCACTAGATTTGACAGGGTTCTATGGTCCACTTGGGTCACAAAGTGGGAGATGGCAAGATTGGGCCATTCTCGCTTGGGAACCACCCCAAGAGCCAGACGGAAGTGAGAGCCTTCTTAGGCCTCACTGGTTAGTACAGGAGATTCATCAAGGGGTATGGCACCATTGTAAACCCCCCTTGACAGAGCTGACTTCTAGGAAGCAGCCACATCATGTGATCTGGAAAGAGTCATGCCAAAACGCTTTTCACACCCTGAAGGAGGTCATGTGCATGGCACCTGTGCTCAAGGCTCCAGACTTCTCCAAAGAATTAATTGTTAAGACAGACACCCCACAGAATGGTGTAGGGGGCGTGCTCTCACAGCTAAATGAAGAGGGCTGGAACAGCCTGTAGCCTTCATTAGTAGGAGGCTACTTCCCAGGGAACAGAGGTGGAGCGCAATAGAAAGGGAAGCCTTTGCTTTGGTCTGGACGCTAAAGAAGTTAAGACCATACCTGTTTGACACTCACTTCTGGGTTCAGACAGACCACAGTGCCCTCAGAATGTTAGTGCAGTTGAGGGGTGAGAATCCCAACTATGGAGGTGGTCCATTTCTCTACAGGGAATGGACTTTATGGTGGAACATCGTTCTGGAACAGACCATGCCATTGCTGATGGACTCTCTGGGTTCTTTGCCCTTAGTGAATAGAACTCCCAAGGGGTGAAGTAGCTCTCCAACATTCAGCTGAGAGAACACGTGTTAGACCTGGCATCCTTAGGAAAGGTTTCTTCAGACTCTTTTGCCCTCTGACCTCCTGTTTTACTAATTTCATTTTTGCTGGCCTTAGTGCGCTCAGATTACAAAAAGAAATTATGACACAGAAAAAAGGTCACTTGGATTTGAACATAATACCTACTTTATCACATCTCTTTGAAAGGATTTACGGTTTCACTGTCATGGTGCCTCCTAGCGAAACACCTAAATATGTAATAGTAATATTTCGTAATGGAAAAAGGTGCATCCAACGGCTGTATAACATGAACACAGGATAAACTCGAGACACATTTTTAAACAGAAATAAGCACACATTTTATCACCGGTATGTATTTTCACGTAGGCATGTTTCCATGTGCAACATAAATGTTTTACAGAAACTATTGTAATCTAAGAGGTAGAAAGAACGGCATTAATAAAATGGTGTGCATGTATTAAACGGTGTTTGTGTATCACATATAAGAACATCCATTATTGTGAACAGAATTGGCTGAGTATCCTGTGGATTTTCTATATACACTGTATTGTGAGTCACAATGTCAAAATTGCTCAATAAGTTGCTGCATAGTTTGCTTTGATTTGCATAAGATGCCTCATTTTTGTTGCTGCATTATTAGTCTATTCATGGTGCAAAATTTGGTGAACCCTGACGGGAATCTTTCCTCCACAGTTCCTTTCCTTCGGTGGCCCTGTTTATATGCTCTTTACACTGTGTTCATTAGTTCAGCATGCAGTTCTGTCTAATGCTGCTCTGATAGATGAGCTCCTTATTGGACACGTGGAGCATCACATCAGGCCTTCTACACATCTTATTAATTATAAGGCAGAATATATAACAAGTCCTGACTGCCCCACGTCTAGCGACTAGCTAATATTGTGTGATTGTACTGTAAATACAGCACAAAATAAAAATTCAATGTTTTTTTCATTTTAATGAACATTTTATTGGCTAGGAATTGGTAGAGAGGGACCCGAGAAGCAAAAGCACAAGAGAAGGCTACAACTAATCCAGCAAATATCCTGCAATTATTTTTGTGATAAGCAACAGAAAATGTTCTTTGCGACAATTTCACATCACATGATGCCCTGACCAATATTGGGTGCGTTAGGACTTCTGACAATACTACGGACGTGTCCCAAGAGTTCTCCCAGTGATAAGAAGAGTATGTAACTCAGAAATGTGTCAATGTCTGCAGTAAAGAAATACAAATTTTAAAGCAAAGAGGCTTACAAGCTGGAAAAATAAGAAGACATTCTGGCTTCTGAAGAATCTGAGGTAACAAGGGACTTCTTGACAAGTGTCACTGGGCTTGTGAGAAGCTGCACCAGGAACTGGAGAACCTGAGCTTAGGGGGACTGTCAGTTAGCCAGAAGAGCACTGAAAGTCTGAAACAGACTGATGCTCTGGTTTGGCATCTGAGACTTTGCCCTTCCCAGAGCATGAGTTTGATTTCAGATTACCCAGAAGGACCTGCTACTTTTTAGGTCTCTCCTGACCCAGCGCATGCGCTGGTCTGGCGAGACTTATTGAGAGGGCTCGAAAAAGTGCTACCACGCCAGCCTAGAGCTACAGTGCATGTGCACGGGCGCGTGCGCGCCGCACTTTACCGCGATTACTTTCACTTTCGCGGCCGCACGGCCAATTTGATGTTTGATCGCGATCACTTTCGCAGGGCCTCATTGCATTGCCAATATGTCTCGCTTTTGGGACCTTATAAGTATTTAGTTATGCAACTGTTGCATGGCTAAACACTTATAAGGTCCCAAAGGCGAGACCTATTGGCTATGCCAATGCTTGTTACGATTCCAACACATTTGCAATAAGTCTACTGTGCCTTCCATCACACTCCTTAAATAGTCTTTTCCTCTTGCCTCAGCCCAACCATTGAATGAAAATTGTAACTGAAGTATGCACTGGTTATGAAATTCTTCTGCACCTGTTATTGAGTGTCGCACATTCCTGTTTTCTGCTGGTGGGGAAATACGACTTTGCTAAGTTTTCTGATTTCAATAGCTTTGAGAAAAAGGAGAATATTTCCTCAAAACATTTGTAGAGACATATTTATCTTGGGAATCATTTTTCCCAATGAGAAGGCTTACATAAAAACAATTTTGGCGTCAACTTCTCCAGCTAAAGTAGGTTTCTAATGGATACTGCTCAGTAGATCCCTTAAGTGAACACCCCCAGACACCAGAGTGGATTTCTATTTTTTTTTGTTGCGGTTCAGAGACACCAATATCAGTTAGGGCACTCGGTGTTCCAAACAAAGTCTTGTGACCCAATGGAAAGTGACATATTGGGTATGAAAGGCACTCGGCCGTTGGTGACAATAGGCCTTTTTTCCATGTCTCCATTGACTTAGGTTCCAATGGAACCAATATTTCTTCATTCCTATTTTTTGTCTTTACTTCAAATTTGGGGAAATGTCCAATTTGATGTCTTTGGACTTCAAGGCCTGTGCAGCCGCTCCTCGTTTATGGATCCGCAGTAGGGGGGAGATTCATCATTTTTTCAATTTACACAATGGAGCAAGACACCTTGCTGCGCTGCACTGTGTGAAAGGCAGAGGGCAGGAATGTGCCATATCTATCAGGATATGGTGCATTCCTGTCCTCTTCTTGCACTGGTGCACTCAGTGGTGCCTATCACTAAAGTAGGCACGCTTGCACCATAGTGCAAGGGTTCCTGCTTTATAGGCAGGGGTGTTTTTGTGTAGGAAAGGACACCTTCTTGCACAAAAAGAAATCCTTAGAGACCATTTCCTCTTCCTAAGTGTGCTGCAGAACACTTAGAAAGAGGAAACAATGAGGAGAAAAAAGGAGTAGTTTCTTACCTGTAACTCCAGTTCTGTAGTAGGGGTATCTCTGTTATAGTCATAATCTATGAATAATCCCCGCCCATGTGCGGGGACCCCGGAGCAATCAAAAATATCTCTTAAGCTGTCCCGCATTTGCAAACCTGCAAAGACACTTAAGAGACAGACAAAATAATACAGCCTAATCACCACAAGGCTGCACTGGCCAGCACTTCCTCTGAAGTGAACACAAAAGCCAAAATAAAGTTGAAATGTCATTTTTATTCACATTTGACATGTTCCTTTATTATCACACACTCCCTTCACCAAAATCCCTTTAAACAATAGAGAGGAAGGGGTGGACAGACAAGCCCTATAGGCTGTCATTATGTGTCTGCTAAAGGGATACCGTGCCTTTAAGAAACTCTCCAGAGACCCCCGGTATCCCAGGATGCACAGCCAACACAAGTTACTTTCAGTTCTTTTTGAAGGTGTATAACAACAGGCCTGATACCGTCAGGTTACTCCACCGGGGAGGAGGGAGGGTCGCTTATGACTATAACAGAGATACCCCTACTACAGAACTGGAGTTACAGGTAAGAAACTACTCCTTCTGTAGTAGGGGATCTCTGTGTATAGTCATAATCTATGAATAGAATGGCAAGCCCATCCCAACCAACAAGAAGCGGTGGAGTAAGACCAACCACCAACAAATCACTGTGCAAACAAATTCCTTAGCGAAGCCTGTCCAACCTGCGCATCTGCCCTAGCATCAGAGTCCAGGCAGTAATGCTTTGTAAACGTATGGACTGACTTCCAGGTGGCAGCCTTACAAATGTCAGCAATGGGAACATTCCTAAGCAAAGCGGTGGTAGCCGCCTTTCCTCTAGTCGAATGTGCTGTAGGCTTACCCCCTAATGTTTTATTAGCTTTTTGGTAACAAAGCTGAATACAGGAAACAATCCATCTGGAAATGGACTGCTTTGAGGTAGCTAAACCAGTTCTTACCGAACCATAATTAACAAACAGTTGATCCGACCTGCGGATATCTTTTGTCTTATCCAGGTAGAATTTCAACACCCTACGCACATCAAGTGAATGCAGAGACCTCTCCGCCGGAGAGGAAGGATGCTGAAAAAACGTAGGCAAAGTTATCATCTGATTCACATGGAAATCTGATATCACCTTAGGCAAAAATTTAGGATGGGTACGCATCACTACTTTAGAAGCATGGAAAACAGTATACGGCTCTTGGCAACACAGAGCCTGAATCTCACTCACCCTCCTGGCCGATGTAATGGCTACAAGGAAGGCCGCCTTCCAAGACAAATGCTGCAGAGAAGCCTTATGGATAGGTTCAAAAGGCTCCCTCATCAATCTAGATAACACCACATTCAATTCCCAAGGTGGAGAAGGCCTTCTAACAGGGGGAAACACCTTACGCAAACCCTCCAAAAAATCCTTAATCACAGGGATTTGAAAAAATGAGGTTTGAGAAGGGCCCTTCCTATACGCAGTCAGAGCTGCGAGATGAACCTTAATAGATTGGAAATTAAGCCCAGACTGAGCTAACTGCAGCAGATAAGGCAAAATAACGTCTTCTTTACAGGATGTAGGGTCAAAGTCCTTCGCCTTGCACCATAAGCAGAATCTCTTCCACTTATAGGCGTAGGAGGTCCTCGTAGACGGTCTCTTAGCCTCTTTTAAGATCTCCATACAGTCCTGAGGCAGGTTCAAGTGTCCATACTGCACTAGCTCAGGAGCCATGCTGCCAAACTCAAGGACGAGAGATTGGGGTGAACCATCTGCCCTCCGAACTTCGTGAGGCGGTCCGGCCGGCACGGCAGGCGCCGGTGTGGCAGAACAGACCGGTGAAGAAGGTCGGTGAACCACCATTGTCTCGGCCACTCCGGAGCAATCAGGATCATTCTGGCTCTGGATTGCGACAGCTTGATCAGCACCGCCGGAATCAGGGGAATGGGTGGAAAGGCGTAGAGAAAGCTGTTGGACCAGCTGATCCATAGTGCATTCCCCAGCGTCCCTGGCTGGTAGTACCTGGACGCGAAGTCGCGGCATTTGCTGTTTTCTGCCGTGGCGAACAGATCTATATCCGGAGTGCCCCATTCTGCGAAGACGTCTCTTAGCACGTCGTCGTTTAGCACCCACTCGTGGTTCTCTTGAACGAGTCTGCTGAGCGCATCTGCTTGGGCATTCTGCACTCCCGGCAGGTGGGTCGCCGTGATTGTCAGATTCCTGGCCACCAGCCAGTTCCAGATCGCCTGTGCCTCCCGAGACAGGGTGCGTGACCGGGAGCCCCCCTGCTTGTTGAGGTAATACATGGTCGTAGTATTGTCCGTCTGAACCAGCAGGGAGGACGTCCTGAAGGAAGGATGGAACGCCTTCAAGGCCAAGTGTACTGCTCTGAGTTCCAAAAAGTTGATATGGTATGTCGTCTCCATCTGCGACCATATCCCCTGAATCTGAAGAGGGCCCGAATGCGCTCCCCAGCCCCGGAGAGACGCATCGGTCACTATGGTCTGGGCCGGAATGTCCTTGTGAAAAGGGGTCCCCTTGCAGACGTTCTCTGGGGAACACCACCATTTCAGAGACTGCCGAGCGTGCTGAGACAACTGGATCTTGTCCTCCCAACGCCCCCTCCTCTGGTCCCATTGATCCTCCAGACATTCCTGCAGGGGCCTCATATGCAGACGTGCATTGGGGGTGAGGAAGATGCAAGAAGCCATCGACCCCAGTAATGAAGACACCGTCCTCACCGTAGGAGAGCGGGCTGAGATGAGATGCAGAGCCTTCCCACGGATCGATAAGCGTCTCTCCTCCGAAGGACACACGCTTGCGGTCAAGGTATTGACTGAAGCCCCCAAGTACTGGAGACACTGCACAGGGATCGGCACTGACTTCGTCATGTTGATGTGCAGCCCCAGACGGTGAAGCAAAGCCGCCGTCCTGTTGAAATGGCACTGGGCTTCCTGGTAAGTGGACGCTTTGATCAACCAGTCGTCCAGGTAAGGGTACACAAACACCTTGGTCTTCCGCAGGTGTGCCGCGACCACTGCCATGCACTTGGAGAACGTCCGTGGCGCAGACTTCAGGCCAAACGGGAGTACGGAATACTGGTAATGGTTGTTGCCTACCAGAAACCTCAGGAACTTGCGATGCTTCGGTGCGATCGGCACATGAAAGTAAGCGTCCTGCAGATCTATGGCGCACAGCCAGTCTCCTCGATGCAACTGAGGGTAAATCTGATGCCGGGACAACATACGGAACTTTTCTCGGCGGATCCACCTGTTTGCTTGACGCAGATCCAGAATAGGCCTGAACTCGTTCTTGTCTTTTTTTCTTACGAGAAAGAACCGTGAGTAGAGACCTTTTCCTTTTTGCCTCAAAGGAACAGCTTCTATCGCCTTCTTTTTTAATAAAACGTCCGCCTCCCGCTGGAGCTCCCGCACCATGTAAAGGGAGCGCACTGGTGGAATCTGTGGAGGCGAACTGGTGAAACGAAGACAGTAGCCATTGCAAACAATATTCAGCACCCACTTGTCCTGTGTTATTGTCCTCCACTCTGCCAGGTAGTGTTGAATACTTCCCCCCACCGGAGCGGGTAACGGATGAGGGGGAAGTAACTTTTCAGGGCTTCGACCCGGACGGGCCTTTGTTCCCCGCCGAGGACTGATGCTGGCCTCTGCCCCTCTGGCGCTTCTGAAAGGGCTGCCTCTGGTACTGCTGCTGTTGCTGGGGCTGTTGCTGGGGGCCCGACTGACGCCCTTGGCCCCTCTGCTTGGTGTAGCGCCTGCCCGAGGAACGGAAGGACCTCCTCTGCTCCTTAGGCCGCTCCAGCCCCACCGCCTTCAGAGTCTCCGCCTCAGCCTTCATGCGGGCCATCTCGTCATCCGCATGCGACCCGAATAACGTCGTGCCAGAGAATGGTAGATTGGCGATCTTCTGCTGCGCTTCCGGCTTGAGCGGAGTCAGCCGCAGCCAGGAATGCCTCCTCATATGTATGCCGTGGCAGTACCCATGGGCCGCCAGCAACGACACATCCCCCGCCGCACTGATGATCTGATTAGAGACCATCATGCCCTCGTTCAGCACCTCTTGAAAATCCTCCCTCTTGTCTCTGGGCAGGGAGGCCGCGAACTGTTGCAGGGAGTCCCAAAGAGACCTGTCATAGCGCCCCAACAGAGCGGAGGCGCTAGCGGCCTTCATTGTAGTAGCCGACGTGGAGCACATCCTCCTCCCCAAGGAGTCCATTTTGCGACTCTCCTTATCCGGGGGAGCCGTGGAGGAAGGCGTCGTAGAGTGTTGCTTACGAGCCGCCACCACGATAACAGAATCCGGTGGGGGGTCCACTCTGAGGAACGCCGGATCCGAGTCAGGGGCCCTGTACTTCTTTGACAGTCTCGAGGGCGCCGGCTTCACCACAGCCGGCGTTAAGAACACCTCCATCGCAGGTTCCTCCAGTCCTGGGACCAGCGGGAGGAGGGAGCGCGACAGATGTACTTTATGCAAAGTCTCAAAAATCACAGACGTAGTGGGAATAGGGGTAGTCACTGATATCCCCAACTTCGCAGCCCCTCTCAGCAACACCTCCTGGAACGTGGCAATGTGATCCACTGGAGAGACGCGGGTAGGAGGCGTCTCTGACAGCGAGGGCGAATACTTGCCAGCCCCCGGAGAGTACGTGCCCCTCGACCCTCTGGAACGGGACCGATACCTCCGTCGACCATGTCCAGAGCGAGTGGAGGATCTGCGCCTACTCCGTGATCGCCTGCGAGGGCGAGAGCGAGATCTCTGCCGGTGAGGGACCCTCGGGGGAGGAGGCGGTGGCTGCGGTGGTGAGGCAGGCAGCTGAGGCACGGGCAGAGGCAGCGGAGGAGGTGGAGGAGGAGGAAGCGGAGGAGGAGGAAGAGGAGGAGGCTGAGGAGGAGGAGGCAGTGCAGGCACCGGTGGAGGCGCCGGTGGAAGGTCGGGCACCGGAGGCAAAGGAGGCCGCTGGGTACGCAGCGGGGTCAGATGGTCTGAAGCCCCATCACTTCTAGCCGGAGAGCCCCCATCATCATTGTCCGGGCTCGCGGCCACTCTCCTCTTCTTGGCGGGCCTGTCCCGCGGGGAAGCCACCGAAGGCGAACGTCCGCGCCTCCCCGATCCCCGACTGGAGATCGTAATCACCGAGGACGTATTCCCCGATGTCTGGGACGTCGAACTGTACCTTGACCTCGAACGGCGTCTCTTCGCCCTCGACGACGAGTGCCGCCCCGCAGTCGATCGTCCTCTCGACGTCGAACCAAGTCTCCTCGACGTCGACCCATGCCTCCTCGGAGTCGAGCCCCGCCTTGATCGCCGTCGCCGGGGTGTCTGCCTCGACGTCGACTGTCTCCTCGACGTCGACTTCTGCCGTCTCGACGTCGACCGCCGGTGCCTCGGCGTCGACTGCTGCGATCTTGACGTCGATCGTTGGTATCTTGACGTCGATCGTTGATGTCTCGACGTCGATCGTTGGTATCTCGACGTCGATCGTTGATGTCTCGACGTCGATCGTTGGTGTCTCGACGTCGACCTGCGTCTCGGCGTCGACCGCCTCCGCCTCGACGGCGGGCGCCGGGATCTCGGCGTCGACTCCGTCAGCGTCGAGCCGTGGGTAGACGGCGGCGAGTGCAGTCCATGGGGCTCGGTACGACGTCGATGTGTTGTCGACGTCGACCGTGACACCTGCGACGGCGACCCGGTCCCGGGTCTCGCCGGCCCCTCCCTCGACGTCGAACGCCGAGGCTGCCGCGACCCAGAGCCCTGGATCGACGGCGAACATACCGGTGCCTTCTCTCTCGCCGTCGACGTCGTCGCCTTCGACGTCGAACGCGACCTACCAGCCGGTAGGCGTCGTTTCTGCTCCTTTTTCTGCCCGGAGGTCCCTCCAGGGGCTGAAGCATGGGCGGAGGAGGGGGAATGGGACCCTCCATGCCCTGAAGTCTCACCGGTCCTCTGCTTCTCCTGTCCCTGAAGGCGAGTCTTCTCCCGGTCCCTCAGGGTCCTTTTCGAAAAGGTGCTGCAGATGTCACAGGCAGCTGGGACATGTGAGGGCGACAAGCAGAGGATACACACCTCATGTGGGTCCGTCTTAGCCTTCTTCCTCCCACACTCAGGGCATTTATCGAATAAAGCCATGCTGAGAGTGGGCCAAAACTGCTCCAGATTGCAGGCAGTAGTAGACAAAGGCTTTAGACGTCGAATGAAACCACTTTTAATCCAAAAAATCCGATTTTAATCAATTAAACCACCCAAAAGGGTAGAGCTCAAGCTCCAGGGTCCTGCTAGCAGGAGCCGGAAAAAAGAACTGAAAGTAACTTGTGTTGGCTGTGCATCCTGGGATACCGGGGGTCTCTGGAGAGTTTCTTAAAGGCACGGTATCCCTTTAGCAGACACATAATGACAGCCTATAGGGCTTGTCTGTCCACCCCTTCCTCTCTATTGTTTAAAGGGATTTTGGTGAAGGGAGTGTGTGATAATAAAGGAACATGTCAAATGTGAATAAAAATGACATTTCAACTTTATTTTGGCTTTTGTGTTCACTTCAGAGGAAGTGCTGGCCAGTGCAGCCTTGTGGTGATTAGGCTGTATTATTTTGTCTGTCTCTTAAGTGTCTTTGCAGGTTTGCAAATGCGGGACAGCTTAAGAGATATTTTTGATTGCTCCGGGGTCCCCGCACATGGGCGGGGATTATTCATAGATTATGACTATACACAGAGATCCCCTACTACAGAATTATATTTCTCCTTTTTAAGCCTCTGGTGGGAAGGCGTACAATTCTGATGCTTTCCTAGGTCTACCTGAGAATTCATCAGCCTGAATCGTGGATGCATGCGAATACCCACGACCCACTCATGTAATGCCTCCACTACACAGTGTAAAACAAGGCAGGGTGCCCTAGCATGGCTTTGAATTTAGGTTTTGTGTTGCCCTGTGTCACCACGCTGGGGCAAAGCAAAACATTTATATATCTGGATCAAGGAGTGGATTCGACATCTTGAGTACTATTGCCTCAACTGTTCTTTCAGATCAGATCAAATTTAACTTTATTTATTTTGGGTTGCAACCCAAGCCTAGCAACACCATATATTCTCTATAAAATCAAATTCAATCAAAATGGAATTAAAAGCAGTTGTTTACATGACATTCTGATAGGCTTTGATTTCCGAAGTGAAAAAGATTATTAATCGCCATTGATAATTAAAAATATACAAAATTCATTAATAATGTAAAAGCAAAAATATGTTTTTGCTGCCAGCCATGCTAGTAAAATATGACATACATACTGATTTTAAATAGGGGTGGGCCTAGATGGCATAACCCAGCATAATTACCCGTAATTACCACAAAATTACTCATAATTATGAGTAAATATGCAAGAAGCATAATCCAGCACTAAATGCTACTTGACACAAACAGCAGTAGCCACTCACTCTGTCTTAGTTTGCTATTCCTGTGCTCCTGGGGTAGACGTGTTGCCCAAAATTACGCAAGCTAACATAATGGCGTGATTTTGCATCACAAGAATAATGCACAATTACTGAAATTACTCTGGCGTAATTAAAATTTTGCTCAGGCCTAATTTGAAACAGAAACCTTTATACAGAACAATCCATTTCTTTCCTTTTTAACTGCTAAATTCATACATTGCAGAATATATGTTAGTATCCGTGGATGTAGGAACAGAAACAGTGCATTCAGTGGGAAGGAAATCCTAGTAAATGAAGAAAACATATTCTTAAAGCTGGCAGAACACACACACCTACAATTTGGGGTTAGCCAGGTTACACTCTTCCAGGTTCTAGGTCCACAACCTTGGTGAAGAGAAGGCAGTAACAATAGTTATTAGGATTACGTAACGTCTAGCGGATTCGCTTTTGCTTGATAGTCCTCATAGGCCTCTGACTTACTTTGAGGGACATTGAACCAAAGTCTGCTTCTTGTGTGAGTCAAAGCAGGCAATAAACCTCCCAAATGGAAGAGGACAGAAGGAAGCCTAATTCTAGGAATAATCAAAGCGAGCAATGACTTCCCTTTCTCCATTACTTTTTAGTTTTATAAATAGAGCCCCTAGCAGAACACATATATAGTAGGCATTCCTTTCGAGTGTGAACATAAGATTAGCTTATTCTCAGGTGACATGCAAATTAACTCTGAGGCAGACCAAAAGAGGATGAAGTACAGAGACTGTCCTTCTCAATTATAATCCTCGAATGCATCCAAGACAACAAACGTAGCAATAATGGCCAAACCTACCTTTTTTTACGGCAGGCACCTGGAAGGTAAGTAAACGCTCAGCATATATGCTGATAATATAGGACAGAACCCATTCATAAATCGTCCCCCCACTACCCCACTTGTTAGGGAAGAGGTGTGGCGCAGCGGCCAGGGCGACTGACACCGGACGCTGGGGATCACGGTTCAATCCCTGGCACCGGCGGCAGGTCAGACCAGCACCATGTGACTCTGGGCGATAGCTCCCTTAATCTTCCCGACGGCCCCCAGCACTGGGATGTCTATGGGTAGCTGGCACTTTACAAATACTGGATTTATATTTTCGTTACACCATTCCCCTCCCCTGTGTTGCTTTGCCATTTCCCCGCACTCCCCAGTGTTGCTTCTGTTCATCCTGCCCGCCTGCTTTAAAAAAAATACTTTTGGGTGTTTTATTGTCTATTTAGTTACCGATTCAACTTGGATTGTTAACTAAAAAGACAGAAAATTGTCGGAATCATTTTATAGGCTAGTTCAGCTACAAACCACTGGAAAAGTCAATAGGTTACAAATGTGAGACCTATTGACTTTGCCAATGCTTGTTATACAGTGCCACCATACCACCTTACAGAACACTCAGAGGACATAGACACGTCTGTCTACAGGACGCAGTCAGTACAATTTTATATGGAGCACTTACACTCCCTTGAAAACACAGCTTTCCCAGTGTTCGGACATGGCTCACTTTAAAATGTAATAGTGATGTTTAAAAGTTTGATTACAATAGAAATTCTATCTGCGTTGAAGAAAAATATAAGCCTACATTTTAAAAGAAAGTGCCTCTATTGATTCAAACCGAAGCACGAAGAACAAATTAGGCCTCTTAACCTGTTATCATTGGTGTGGAACTTTATTCACTGATTGTTTTAGGAGTTACTGGGATGGGAAAGTTTTGGATATAATAGATGAAAATTAGCTTCCGACGGGCTCAGAAACATTGAAAGACATCACACGTATGTATCCTCACTCATTGCAACCTCCTTATATAGATGCAGCTGGTAAAGACACATTCTTTAATTCTAAAATAACTTCTGCTACAGCAATAACGTCTTCGGAAGCGTTTGCTACTTGCACTTCTAAACGGATATGTTGTTTTATTTGGGAAATAATTCTGACCAGAAGCCTTGGATCAGAGAAAGCCCCTGCTTGGGCGCTTCAGCCTTCAGGCTGCTCCTCTGCAGAAAGGTGAGCTCTTTGATGAGGGGCCCATCCCCCAGGGTGAAAGAGGAATGAACTCCAGCAGCCGTCAGCGCGCAGGTCTCTTGTCCTGCTAATGCGCCTTTTGTTATGCACAATTGCGCATTTGCAAGTCTGTGGCCCATCCTGAAGCCTTGCCTTGAGTTTGTTTGCAGGCAGGCAAGTGTATTCGTCCCCTCTCCAGACACAGAGGAAAGGGCGAGGTAAAAAAGAGAGGATTCATTTCCTGTCATGGAATTGTTTTTTCGTTTTTGCACAGTGGTGTTTACACTTACACCACCTGCATTGTTCTCAAAGGAGTAGCTATTAACAGGCCCGAATTTCAAAGCAAGGATTTCAAGTTCGAAAGAATCCTGAACATCATGCATCTCCTTTTAATGACCGGTGTGAATGTTAAAATGTTTTTTAATCAGACTCGCATAGATATCACACGCACATTGAAGTAAAGTGTGCAATAATGTTCTGCAGGGTTGTTTAGAAAAGATGGAGGTGCTTCCAGAGGCCCTACAGTACAGACACTCGGAAATTGATAGACTGGTTGATTTTGATGGCAAGGTTACACAACTAGGATGCGCATGTACTGTATTATATTGTAATTGCATATATGTGGCGCTTACTACCCCTAACGAGGCGTCGAAGCGCTGGGTGCACTTACAATCATGTTCATTACCTTCTTTTTAATTCAGCATAGATTGCAGTAGATTCACACAAGCTGCAGGTGCATTAAAAAAAACACATGGGAGAGTTTTATCACAGATGTTTAATGAGTGCGTGCATTTGCCAATCCTAGTAGAAACATAGCACAACACTACAATCCCACCACTGTAAAACTGTAATGTTCTAGTGTTTGCTTGAAAGGCGTTTCTATGCTCAAATACCTATATTTACATATGTCTAAAAAGGACATCACTTATTTATTTGCTTTGTTTTCAGCTCATGGCCTACTCTCTAAATATAAAGACAAATGGTAGTCAAGTGCACTTTTAGCAGGCTCATTCTTATAGAATTTTGATGAGGTAATAATTTATTTGCTATGGCGTAGCAAAGTTGTCCTGAGCCCTGATGCAGGCAAGAAAAACATCTTCCACTTATCAATGGTTGGGTTGGAAAACAGCCATAATCTGAGCCGCTGGAATTATGTGGCAGGGAGCACCAAATTATGCGGCAGGGTTGGTTAAATTATGCTGCCAGAAAAGGCAACGTATGTGGTAAAGTGCCACATTTTTAATAGCACTACATTATTTTGTAATTTTTACACATGGTAATGCTGATTCAGCAAGGATTTCACCACATTAGTACCAGTTTAACAACCAAATACATTAATAAGAAACTGAAAGATGACCAATTAACCTTTGTGAAGGGTTTTGCAAGATGTGCAGATAGTAAATTTGGATCCGTCTGTGCTAGAAATAAATTGGTTTGTTAAAATATGCACAATATGCAGCTGATGATGGATTGTGTGGCAAATGCAGCAGATCCTTAATTATGCGGGGAAAAAGCTGAAGCTGAGGAATTGCATAATTTTCGTGTCCTTTGCCATAGTTGACAAACAGTGAATATTTCACACCACAGGGCCTTGGTACCATAGCATGTGCTGCACTAATAGTAGCTCCGCCCTTGTTTATTTGGTTATGTGGATTATGTTAAAGTTCTGCCATGTACAGTTTATTTAATATGTTGCTTTCACATTGGCCTCTATAAATGTACCATACTTTAATTTCACAAGATGGTCTCTGGCAATGTTAAGTCTTGAACCCCTGCTTACACAGAAGCTGTGTTACATTCGGCCTGTGCAGTGATTTGCATCATGAGATGATGCCACTCGGAGCACCCATCAGGCATCACTGCTTATTACTGCCTCCCCCTGGAGTCATTTAGTAGAGTGCAGATGGTCACAGGTGAGCCAGTTAGCCACTGCAGGTTTTAACCTCACAGGTCCAGCAAACACACTGCACAAATGAAGAGACCAGCCCCCACTCACATGTTCTTGCAGCCAGTAACAGAAATCTATTTTAAGATTAACATTGGTTTTAGAATTTGGGCTTGTGTATCCACGGCAAACACAACAGCGAGGGTCTGATATGACAGGTGCACTTGCAAGTGCGAAGTGCAGTTCAGTCCCAGAATAGAACTGCAGGATGTGGGTTAGTGTTTCTTGGTGTAGCAATCCTTAGGGCTCAGATAGGACCTGCAACAGGTGAAGAACAAACCATACATTCTAGGTCCAGTGCAGTTCCTGCAAGCATCCCCACGGATCACTCCAATGTCAAGAAGGGGAAAGAGGATCACCTAAAAGCTCAGGAGAGACAACCAGGCATGCACACTCATAGACAGAGGCACAGGGTTAAGCCCAGAGTCCTGCAGGTCTGCTCCTTCCAAAGGCGTTGCTGAGCAATCATAGCTGCTAGGCTAACTTAGTCCATTTCTTTCTGGGCAGCAACTCCACAGGGCTAGAGCTAGATTCTCCTCTGGGCAGACTCCTCTGGCAGGGACACCTTCAATGTGTCTCTCATCCAACAGGGTGACTCCCCATACAAATAGGTCCTCAGTTTCTCCAGAAGCAGATCTCAGGATGTTGCCTTATATGACGGGGAAGCTGGTTAACAGTGTCACTAGCTGTGGTCTTCAACAATGCCTCCAGTGTTTTGTGGGGAAACGCTTCCACTTGTCAGCAAGACGTCCTGGAATGCATGCTTCCGTTCTCTTCTTACACTCATACTTCAGATGGATATTGTGCAAGGGCGGGCAAGAAAAGTAAGAGAACAAGGGCAAGCAAGAGAAGGAAGAGTGCAAGGGCAGGCGAGAGAAGGAAGAGTGCAAAGGCAGGCAAAAGAAGGAAGAGTGCAAGGGCAGGCGAGAGAAGGAAGAGTGCAAGGGCCGGCGAGAGAAGGAAGAGTGCAAGGGCAGGCGAGAGAAGGAAGAGTGCAAGGGCAGGCGAGAGAAGGAAGAGTGCAAGGGCAGGCGTGAGAAGGAAGAGTGCAAGGGCAGGCGCGAGAAGGAAGAGTGCAAGGGCAGGCGCGAGAAGGAAGAGTGGAAGGGCAGGCGAGAGAAGGAAGAGTGGAAGGGCAGGCGAGAGAAGGAAGAGTGGAAGGGCGTGGGAAAGAAGGAATAGTGTAAAAGTAAAGTAAAGAACGAAGTGTGTTAGCATGGACACTAGGTAGAAAGCAAGTGTGGGGCGGAAGATAGCATTTGTGAAGTAGTACGAGTTCGAGGGAGGTGGAAAGAAGACCGAGATGGTAAAAGAATAAAGTAGGTGTGTTAAATGATTGAAGGCATGGGGAAATATGCAAGAAGTAGGGCAGTGGGAAGGTGTAGAATAGGATGAACCTTATGGGACAAAGTGGGCCAGCAGTACTAGAAGAATGTATAAATAGCATGATCTTAGATACACAGTACTAGAGCTGCCCTCACCTCATCTTAGGAAGGTCGACATGGAGCTTAATCAAGAGGGGATTCTGAAGCATTCCCAGATTCACCATTACTGGTAGACCTGAGAATGCATCACAATGCATCAGAATGATACACCTTCCCAAGAGAGGCGTAACGAGGAGAAACATATTTGTTTCTCCTCACTACTTCCTCTTTATGTGTGTGCTGCATTCTCCAGCACACACAGACAGAGGAATATGCCTCAGGGAACTGTTTTTGAACAGGAAGGTGTCCCAATCCATAATATAGCGCAGGCACTCTTGCATCATGGTGCAAGGGCGACTGCGTTGGTGCTAGGCAGCCTGTTGGGCGTCAGCACTGAGAAAAGAAAGGAATACGCAGTATTATGTTTAATACGGTGCATTCCTGCCCTAGCCATGCAGCGCAGCATGGTGACTTGCTGTGCTGCGTGACGTTTTGTTAAATATGCCCCTATATCTGTATGTTGGGGGCAATAGGTAGAATGCTATAATAAAACCTAGAAAGTAAAACTGGGGATTGCATGCGACCTATGTTTTTATAAGTTGTCCATGTTTTCTTTCTTTTTCCTCTCAATGGTGCTGGCATTTTCATTCAAGGAGAATGTGCGTAATTATAAAGATTACAAATATTTTAATTTTTTAAACAGTTTAGGGGTTAGACATAGATTTGAATTAAAACCGAAGTAGCTTTTGTGTATTACAATAATTTGAAACGCAGTGGCTTGCAATATATATTCTTAGCTGGCATGTTAACGTATTTCTGATTGCACCATCAATTAAACAAATATTTGCCTACAGTTACAAAATCATTGCGACTTTGTTCAGAGCAGTAATATTAGTTGAAGCATACTGAAGAGGTCACTGTTTTAAAATGAAATTTTCGTCACACTGCAGTAGCAAAATGCATTTTTAACTGCTTGTTAGGCTAAAATACAAATAGTAATGTTTGCAAACATGTGTGTACCTGAAAATTATCTGCCTACAGCCCTTATTTCCGACAGGATATATACACCTACCAGACCTCTCTGTGGAGCTCGCTTTACACCGCTCCAGAGAGGCCAAAGGCACAGTGCATCTTCCTGTCAATGCTTGGAGATTCTGGTGGGGCCTGGGGGATGGGAGCAGTTGCTCAGCAACTATAGATATGTTAATGAAATCGATTACATTTTGTTTTGTGCTACTGCTGAAGGAATGGTGTGCCTCACAGCTCAGGACAGGTGAAGGAATGTGCTAGTTGCCTTTGTTGAGTGTAGCTGTCTCGTGCTGTGCACTGGGGTGCTCAGTCATAATGGGGTCGCTTTCAAACCAATTGCAATTTCAAGGAAACCTAGCATTTTAAAAGTCACATACTCCCAGAAAGGCCAGCCCCATTCAGGAACATACCTGGAACATTTAAAATATGTTAACCATATATCTTTCTGCATTATATTTCCTTTAAGGTATTAGAGCATCTCAACAGCAAATTATTAAAATAATTCCGGTTTATTGACATAATATGTGTAAACACTTGCAGAATGTTTAAGGGCACCTTATGAGGGGAGTCCATTATAATTGTAAGATTTTATGCTGTCTTCCTACATGCAAGAAATCCCGCCATTATAAAGTGGGGAGTACCCAGATGAAGGGAGATAGCATAATTATGTAACATTTAATTTTAAAAATGACAGATAATTAAAAAAGTCAGCCCATTTTTGCCAGTTAAAAATAGTGTGTACAGTACCCTGTTGCACTCGTATGGGTTTATGGACACCCACTGAACGGCTGCAGAGAACATTTGCTTTGATTTCATTTGTGTCTTGCAACTGATCGACATCTAAATCTAGTTTATTTTATAAACTGACAATCTAGCTAAACTAAGCTTAATTTTTTTTTTTCTAAAAGCAATAAGCTGTGTTTGCTTCCCTGTTTTGCTGCTCTGTTTTGGTCTGACGTTGATGTGTCCGTTGAATGTGAAGCAAGCTGATGAAGATAGGGATATTGTTGACCCAGTTCAGTGGTAACCGTTGGTTTGTACTGAATGGTCGGCAATGTTGAGAGGGCAACATTGAGGATGTGGCCTTTGGAATAGCATTGCTCGGTGAAAACTGAATAACCATGAATTTCCCAAAGCGGTTCACAATGGTGTCAAATGCTTTCTTTGTGCTTTGACTGGGAGTTTGAAGTCACTGAAGAAGATGGCACAGTGTGTTGACTGGATGAATTAGTGAGAAGGTCATGTTTTTTCCTCTATCGGAGAGATCTTTGGGTGAGATAAAAGGTGCTGAATTGGGTTGTGTACACTGGGAAGTGGTGTGTTAAGAGCATTCATTATTTCATTTTGGTTTTTTACTAAGTGGTAGGGCCAGGCAGGGTTTGTTGATGTCCTCAAGGCTTCCTCCTTTGTAATGTGCATGATGGGTATGTTGAATATTTTAATCTCTAAGTAAGAGGATGCATAGGATGTGTGAGAATGGGGCCAGGTTTCAAGGATGAAGAATGTACCGAAAATGTGGCCTGTGATAAGGTCTGCAATGTCTGGAGCTTGGTGGGCAACATAATGTGCTTTAATGAGCATGAGTTGAGATATGTGTTTGGTCATTTTTGGGTGTGTGGTGTTTAGTAAGATGTATATTTGGTTGGAATTAAGTGCTATGTCTATGATGTCTTGATCTGGATGTGATAAGAGGGGATGAGTAGTGTACATCAGGTAGGCGCTTGCCGTTGTTGAGTTTGGGGCAGTGACTATGGACCAGGAAGCCTGGTTGAAGGGAGACTGGGAAGTGTTTATGGTTTCAGTGTTCCTATGAATGGCATTGTAATGCCAAACATATGACACATTGAATGATAACACTTCATAGTGAATAAAACAAAGCAATGAAGTGCATGTAAAGAGATACATATCAGAAATGAGCCACTTTTGAGCATTGAAAAGCTCTAAAAGGACGTTGCAATTAGTGAACCTCTGCCCCAAAAAAGAAGGTCATTAACCCACTTCCCCTTTCTAAGATGATAATACTGAAAACAATTTGCCATGTTGCCAATGAACACTGAGAATTTTACATAAATTCTTTCTCACCTACAGCTTTTGACCTTGCAGAATGGCAAAACAAATGGCTGCTTTTTTTCTGCTAAACCTGGGTGGCAGTGAACCCTAGAGTTGACCACAGGTGTATTTCAGCATTTCACAAGTCAGTGACAGGGCCCTAGCTGGGTGCACTAAAAAAACTTTACTTCTTGTCTGTTTTATAAAATCTGTGCATGATTCAGTTAGCTGTGAGTATGAGAACACCTCGGTACATGGGTCTCTGGGGGATATATCTGGATGTCAGTGTCCTTACTGCTACAGGTGACCACTTCTGTCATCTCTAGTGATACTGTGTGTACTTGTAAGTGTCGGGCTTGCCTGGTAGTGCTGATGTTAATTGAACTGGCCTCAGCTGGCCTAGATAGCCCTAGGCCGGTCATAGTAACTGGGAAAGATACTTACATGTCTGGATGAAGAGATGAAGGCCACACACAATCTCACTGTCAGACCACCAGTAAGAAATATGTAACACAAATATCCTGCACGTCGTGACTGCCCTGACTGCATGATCAAGTGTTCTGCAGCAGGGGGATATGGCTGTCTGTATGGAGTTACTGCCACAATGTTTGTTATTATGATCCAATGGCTGTGTCACAACATCCTATGGGTGGCAAAAATGCTGTACTGCCCTCCGTTGCATGACACGAAAGGAGCAGGAGAGCACCATATCTACAGCGAAATGGCTCTCTCCTCCACTCTACCTAGCGCCGGCACAGAATTTTGCTGTTGTGCGTCACCTTTGCACCAAAATGCAAGGGTGCATCGAGAGTCTAGCATAAGCTTTGTACTGGAAGGATTCCCTTCCAGTACAAAATACTATACTCAGACCAGTTTTTAAACTTTTACTTCCTTGTATGTGTGCTGTACAGTGCAGCACACATGAAAAGTCGGAAAAGAGAATTGAAAGGAAAATATTTCTCCTTTTAACACCTGCTTTCAAACAATATTAATTTTTGATGCACAATACTGTCTCACATTTTTGGTGAATAGGGTTTTTGTCAAAAAGCATGGGTGATTCCATGTAATGCCCCTTTACAATAAGTAATGCAATGCAGTGCATGACATTACTTTAAGGCAATTTTGAACACAAAACTTGAAAGTAAATATTAATAAAAACATTGTGCTGGTTTGCGTCACTTTTGTGATGAAAACAAATTGTTAAATGTTGGTTAATATGCTCCTAAATGTGCACAGTAGCAAGTGCAAGAAATTAAGGCCCTTATTTATGGGGATTTGGTGTACGGCAGCAAAGCAAGTCAGCTTGCTGCACTGCTCTACGTCAAAGCGAAAGGGTAGGAATGTACCGTATGTATGCAATACAGTGCATTCCCGTCCTTCCCACCTGCACTGGCACCATTTTGGCAGTCTATCTCCAATGCATGCGCCCTTGCACCATGGTGTAAGGGTGCTTGTGTTGTAAGCAGAATTGTTTTTCTGCCGGAAGGGGCACAATTCTGCACAGAAATAATCCTAAGTGGAGGAAAAAATCAGGCGCAATAAAGTTATTTCTCCTTGTTACGTCTCACCTCAGGAGGCGTAAGGTTTTGGCACTTCCCCAGGTTTACGTGCTCTCGTAAATCTGGGAAAATTCTGCAAAACCGATGGAACGCCTCCTGAGTGCAGAGTAAGACAACTCAACGATTTGTGCTGCCTTGCCTTACTCCATAGCTATGAGGCCATTCAAAGCCACACATTGTGGGTTTGTGTGGCCTCATAAATATGATATTGTTATTTGCACCACTAGGGAGTCACAAAAAAGTGACAGTCCGGTGACACAAGGGGCTTGTAAATATCCCCCTAAGTAAACAAGTCCAGGCCTATGCTGACAGGGCTGTACCCATAGCAACCAGTCAAATCTCCACCAACTGGGCCCGTCTCAGACATTTAACGTTTACCATGATTTTCTTTTTACCCGGCATGACAATTACCTATCACTATTTACCACACAAATAAGTAATACGCAGGTAAATGATGCTAATAGATGTTTACTCTTACCATGAATCCTTTACCACTCAGTACTTTACTTCACAGGTAAGTATATTTTTTTTAAATAGCGTTATGTTATTTTAAAGAACGAAACAGGGTCAAGGTGTAAGTAGAGGTAAAGGGGTTATGAGTGATTTTATGGTTACAAGGTGCATAGTGGAAAAGGAGGCTAAAGGTGTTTTTAGGGTTACTGAGTAGGTATAGATATTGAGGGTAAAGGTGATTTTAGGGTTAATGTGTCATTGGAGGTAAGGGTGATTTTAGAGTTAATGTGTAAGTGTAGTGTGAAGAGGTTGGAAGCGGTATAGAGAGGTGAGTGATTTTAGGGTTAGGGCTGGTAGAAGTAATTGGAGGTAAGGTTAAGCTTAGGGTGAATGGGTTGGAAGAGGTAAAGCAAGGTAAGGAGGATTTTAGGGTTAAGGGATAAGGGATAAGGTCTAGGGAGGTAATGGTGATTTTAGGATCAAGGGATGGATAGAGGTGAAGGAAGATAAGGGTGATTTTAGGATTCGGGCGCAGTTAGGGATAAAGGTAGGTTTTGTCTTAAAAAGGGGGACTTGGGATTACCCCCAGAACATACCAAAAAAGGAAAGAGGGCTAGGGCCTAACCTCCCAAAAAACAGCAAAATTTGATAGATATAGATATATACATCTAGATATAAATTTCAGAGTGCCAGTGGCCACTTTGTAGTTCCAGTTAGGAATCCCAGAGATAGGAATTCCTTGGAGTTTTGCTTTCTAATAACTTTGCTCCCATTTGATGAATCTCCACAATACTTTCCTAGCCTATAGCTAAATTGACTGTTGATGGCAAGTTTTGTTGTAATTCATTAAGAGGGTGCAGAAAAAAAAACAGGGTCCCAAAACAGGTTATTCCACCAATGTAATTTCCATAGACTTTGGTGTTGCATGTAGCACAAAATCGTCTGCACTGACGTGGCTGGAGTAAAGATTATGGTGTTTAGATGATCCTTTTGGGTAGTACAAATAAGCAGGGTAACTATTTCTCAAATTTATAAGGCATTTTAACTTTGTGATAACAGTGGCTGTTGTAGTTACGCAAAAGTTTGCGAAAGTACTGTGGTGAATGCTAATGTCTGCCTTTACAAAATTTAAAGGCAACCATGTTGTTTTTACGTACACTTCAGCTTTTCTGATTTATGCCTTAGATATAGGTAAGTATTAGGTTTTATATATTTTCCCTACCAATTACCACTTTAACAAAGTGGTAATAGGTAGGGAAAATTATTTATAAGTTACACAATATTTTAAAAAATATCACAGCACCGCAGTCCTACCTAGGCATACCTGCAGTAATTTTTTTTCTTTTATTAAATATGTAACAAACTTTACAATACACTGTAGTATACTATATTTTGCAAATATAGTGTACTACAGTGCACTTTAACATGCTACTTAAAAATAAAAGATTTGGTAGTAAATTTTAAACACACTGTACTGCATTATATTTCACCAATATAGTGTACTACATTGTATTTTTTTTTAATGTTGTAATTTTTTTCCTGAACTACCGTGGTACTTTGTTTGTTCTAGCATAGTTCTCTATAAACTGTTTTAAAAATATAGCAAAAAATATAAATTAATTTTCACTACTTTTTACTACTCAAATACATTGGTAATAGGTAGGGTACAACAATAAAAAACACTACTTATCTATATCTAAGGCCCTAATCCAGAATGGAACAAAAGTGGGCTAAAAACTACAGAGCTGCCTGTTATGTTTTGTAAACACAGTTGCTAGCCAGTCATATGCTACCTTGTTATTGGTATTTAACGCATTATACTGCAATGTTACCATAGTATACCAAGGCACAGTATATAAGTAAGTATTGTCAGATCCATAACTTTAACACTACTTAAACTATTTATATCTACTACCAAAAATTACCATTTACACTGCCACATTATATCTACATCCATTCACACACTTTCACGCTACGTTTAAAGTAACGTGCCGTACTCTCTGCCACTCCACTGTATGCTATTCCACTCTACTCTAATGCACTGTACATCGGTCCACTCTACCCCATTTCACTGTACTTCACTCCACACTATTACAATCTAATCCATTCCATTCTATGACACTCTAGTCTATGCCACTCCGCTGTACCCCCCTCCACTCTATGCTATTACACTTTACCCAATTCCACTGCATGCCACTCCACTCTATGCCACTTCAGTATATGCCATCCCTCTCTACACTATTCCACTGTACGCTATTCCACTGTATGCTAGTACAGTGTATGCCGCTCCACTGTATGCCACTAAACTGTATGCCACTACACTATATGCTATACCTCCCCAAGCAATTCCACTCCATGCTACTCCACTCTACAGCACTCCACTCTATGCTATTATACTCAACGCATAGGATTGCTTTGCTTAAAATGGTGGCGCTCCCCCGGTTGCTATATTATTTCCGGACACTACCGATCTGGGTCCCACCGACCACGTTTCGACTTTTACGATCCATGATTGTCGGATACCTTTGGGGGTCGGGCCGCCGGCGGGTGGCCCTCAAGACCCTACTGAGGCCGAAGGAGGAGGGTGGGCTTGCGGTGCCGGACTTCGAAAAGTATTATTTAGCGGCGCAGCTCCAGGCCTTCACCCAGGAGATCGCCCGGGAGTTCCGGGGCCCCGAAGAAAAGAGGGGAACGGGCATGGCCAGGCATGTTCTCTCCTTCATAGCGATGAGACAACGGTTGGCCTTGCAGGACTTGTCAATGGAGGAGCGGACTCTCCGCCTGTGCTGGAACCGAGCTCACGCCCGGGGCCACCTGCGAACACCGTACGCGCCCGAAATACCGCTGGGGATGCTAACGGCTCTGCCCCATGGGGGTGATTGGTCGCGGCTGGCGATCTGGGAGGACGCCGGTTTGCAGCTAATCGGGGATCTATACGAGGACGGGTCGCTCTTGCCTTTTCAGGAGCTCATCGAGCGCTTCGGGATTCCCCGCGGCGACTTTTTGCTGCACTCGGCCCTTGTTCGAGCGATCCAGGCGCACTGGAGACGCGGGCAGAAGGAACCTCCTTTATCCCCAGTATGCCAATACGTGATGATGTCTGCGGGCACGGTGAAGGCGGTCACTTGCCTTTACGGCAGACTGATCAATGAGGGGATAGCTCCCCTCACCACTTTGAGAAACCGCTGGGAGGAGGACATTGGCAGGGAGATCCCGGAGACGACCTGGGCCTAGCTAGTGCGGAGGGCCTGGAAGGGCACACGCCACGCCCGCTTTCAATTGGTCCACTACTACGTGCTCCATAGAGCCTTTTTGACCCCGGTGAAAATCAGGCGATATTTTGGTACGACTTCGGCGGAATGCCCCAGGTGCCCGGCCCAGGAGGCGGACCTCCTCCATATGCTGTGGACCTGCCCGGGATTGTCATCCTATTGGGAGGAAGTGGGGAAGACCCTGGAGGAGACGACGGGGAGATCTTTATCGCTTGACGCGGCGGTGGGTCTCCTGCACTGGTTCCCTCATACCCCCAAAAATAAAATTTCTAGCAAGTTCATTGATCTGGGGCTGCTCCTTGCTAAACGGGAGGTGACCAGGAACTGGAAGGCACGAGCTGGTCCGACGGGAAGCCGGTGGCGCAGCGAATTTTTGAAGTGGGCGGCGGGGGAGAGTACGCTCAGATACCAGCTAGCTTGGAGGCAGCGTAATGAGAAGGCACAGGAGGCAGCGCTGGAATGGGAGATGTTAGTGCAGGCCCTTAGGGATTATGGCGCCCCCAGCGACCCTGAGCTTGAGGAAGAGGCTCGCCCTGAGTCCCGATAGACGATTGCACTTTTCAGATCAATTGCTTTCCCTGTGGGTCCTTTTGGAGATCCTGTGGCGGTTGGTGCCGCGCGCTGATGGCGGGGGGGGGGGGGGGGGGAGGGTTTACTTGGGTTTGGGGTGTTTTAAGAGTGGGGTGTTATTTTGGGTTTATGGGTTTGTTTGGAAAAGCAGATGACGGACAGCGGGTTCTCCGGGCCAGCTTCGACATCCTCCTGAGCCCCCATTGAATTTCGCCGCCCGACCCTAGGGTTGTGGGCTGAATGGCTGTGTAAGTAACTTACGGTGGGGGAACGGAGGGTTGCATCTCATTGATCGGGCGTGATATATAATGTTGGCCGATTATGTAACGATTTACTAATTCCTGCAATAAAAATATTTTAAACAAAAAAATTATACTCAACGCATTCCATTCCATTTCACTCCACTATATGATACTCTACTCTGCGCTAATCCACTGTACGCTATTAAACTCTATTCTATGACACTCCACTGTATGCCAGTTCACTCTATACTCCTCCACTCTACGCCTATCCACTCTACGCTATTACACTGTAACCAGCAGCTCCACTCTAAGGCACTCAACTCTGTGCTATTCTACTCTGTCGCTACACTCAATGCCACTCTACTCTAAGCCACTCCAGTTTATGCCACTCCACTGTACGCTATTCCACAGTATGCCACTCCACAATAAGCCACACCACTGTACCATAAACATACGTACATTTAGACAATGAAGTTTAAATGATTTTATTTGAGAAGACTGCAAAAGTTGAAAATCGGTCCTCAGAATTAAATCTGTCGTGCTATACCTATGATGATGAAAACTGTTGTAATCTTCCTTTTGAAAAGTATATATATATATATGTGTGTATATATATATATTCACTTAAAAAACCATAGGTTTCACACATGTTATAGTTAGGTGGATATTTCACTCATAAAAAAACAATGAAATTCCCCCGTTATAGTTAGTTCAGATAACTATAACTCGCGCGACCGCCACTCTATCACAAGGATGATGTCATGAGTGATGCCACTGACCATGTCATAAGTGATGTAATATGTGACGTCATGAGCAGGGGATTGCGGGAGCGCGAGTTATAGTTATCTGAACTAACTATAACGGGGGAATTTCATTGGTTTTTTACGAGTGAAATATCCACCTAGCTATAACATGTGTGAAACCTATGGTTTTTTAAGTGAATATATATATATATATATATATATATATATATATATATATATATATATATATATATATATATATATATATATATATATATATATATATATATATATTCACTGAAAAAACCATAGGTTTCAGACATGTTATAGTTAGCGGAAATTTTACTGATAAAAAACCAATGAAATTCCCCCGTTATAGTTAGTGCAGGCAACTATAACTCACGCGACCGCAATCCTCTGCTGATGCTAATACTGTATTTAGACACTTATTTGCCCATGTCTTCTTCCATAAATTTTTAGCTATACATATATTAGAAATATTTTTTTTTCATAAAGACACATATGTCATCAGCAGAAGATTGCGGTCGCGTGAGTTATAGTTGCCTGCACTAACTATAACGGGGGAATTTCATTGGTTTTTTATCAGTAAAATTTCCGCTAACTATAACATGTCTGAAACCTATGGTTTTTTCAGTGAATTTGCAAGGTTTTTTAAATGCTAATTCCTAACTATAACGTGTGTGAAACCTATGGTTTTTTCAGTGAATTTGTACGGTTTTTTAAATGCTAAGTTACTTTACGCCATTCGTGGCGTGCACGCCCACTTAACGCAGTTCGTTCCGTGCGCGCACGGTGCGCTTCGCGCACCGTGCGCGCACAGTGAGCACGCGGTACGCTTCGCGCACCGCGCGCCCACTTTACGCAGTTAGTGCCGTACACGCAAGGTGGGCACGCAGTGCGCTACGCGCACCGCGTGCCCAAGTTACGCACCGTGCGCACATGGAGGACATATTATGCGCTTCCTTGTGATAGGTAATCTGTTAAATTTAATTTGTAAGTGATGTCAATAATATGCCATGCACAGAGAGTTTTTTTTTTTTTATTAAAATTTTTAGCGTAAGCGCACCGTACGCGTACGGTAAGCGTAATCGGCGAAATTTTCAAAAAATAAAAATTTACCGTTTTTGGCCTTTGAGGACTCAACTAACATGGCTATGTGCATGGGCGCTGTCTAAACAGCCCCTTTATATGTTTTTTGCCTTTATTTACAGCCCCCCCCCTCAGAGTGCGAGAGAGAAAATGGCGGCCGCCGCTTCCTGGTTTCGACCGATTCGAATGTTTACTTAGATGTAACAGCCAATCAGAATCGTGCTCGCGCACGCCACCGTACGCGAACGGTAAGCTTACGGTAAGCGTACCGTAAGCTGGCTCAGATATATATATTGATTTAAAGGCTATTTTCTCAGAATCTACTGAACAGATTTACACCAAACCTACAAAAGGCACTTCCTTGACCTAGGGACTACCTCTCTGCCAAATTTCTAGTAATTCTGTTCAGCCGTTCGGGCTGTAGCCCTGTCTAAAGGTCCTATGGAAAAATGCATGGGAAAAACGCGTTTTGGGACCCCCCTTTTATCTCAGCCCCCGCTTGACGAATCCCCCCGAGACTTTCAGGGTAGGAGCGGAGCGTAGCGCCCCACCTATTTTGAAAAATTCGCGAGGATTCGTCGACCGGCGCCAAAGTTATTCAAAATAGAATGTTGCGGATTTCCTATGGAAAAGGGGTCCTAACTATAACTACCTACTGGC
This sequence comes from Triturus cristatus, assembly GCF_964204655.1. Taxonomy (NCBI): domain Eukaryota; kingdom Metazoa; phylum Chordata; class Amphibia; order Caudata; family Salamandridae; genus Triturus; species Triturus cristatus. Next base: position 945,324,698 of record NC_140594.1, on the reverse strand, counting down.
GACCGCCAGTAGGTAATATATATATATATATATATATATATATATATATATATATATATCACACACCTTCCTGTACCTCCGAACGGCGAACAAGAAATGCAACGTCCCACACGAAAGCTCGTCAATCACAGGTGATTTATTTTCTCATAACATCGCCTCTCGCTCCTCACGACGCGTTTCGGGCATCCAGTGCCCTTGATCACATAATGAAATGGCGGTACAATTCAGGTATATATACTCTTTCTTTTTTTCTTTCTTAGTGTTTTTTTTTTTACGTTTGCACCATGTGATAATAGAAAGTGACAACATACTATACATGTAGGCTTTTTTTCTTTCTTTTCTGGCTTTTTTAACTGCTCACTCGTTTTCAAATCACTGGTGTAAATACCAATGCGTTATCTTATTGCATGACAATATTAAGCGTCACAAATATTAAATGTTTCCAAACAAAACTAATTCAACAACAAAAGTAAATAAATATGCAATGAGTAATTTAAATAACTTTGAATGTGCAAAGTATGCATGTGCAATATTGCGCTGTAAACAACTAATAATGATGCATTTACATTTTGATAATTGCCATAATATGTCTAAATACAAATATATATGCAATTTATAAACATTATTTATAATGTATAAAATGATGTCACATTATATGTGTGCAAAATACGCAAGTGCAAACTGAGCTATCATTAGTGCAAGTTCTTTTAGGATGTGCAAATCACCACATAAATGTGGATCCGCTTGTGCAAAATAATGCTGTTGTAAGTGAAGCTAACTGTCAATATTAAAAACATGAGTTAAATATTAAGAAGTGTCCTTAGATGTTTATAAAAGCCTAGATGTATATAAAAAATTGTTGTTCCTAGTGAATTAAAATATCAAGTGCAAATGTGGTTAAACCAAGAAAAACTCTATTGTCAATAAGAATTATTGATTGGGAACAAAATCAATATTCAACAAATATTGTTCAGAAGCAAATGGCACAGATTCAGAATGAGGAAATACGAGTAATGACAGCCAATATAAATATAAATATAAATATGAATATAAAAGAACCTGATGATGTTATGATCATATTTCCAATTGCAGCTACATAAAATATTATGAGATACAACAGGGTTTGCAAGGGTCTAATGATATCATGCATAGTTTAAAACTGAGCCCAGTTAAAAACTATAAAAAGGTATGCATGTCCTCTGTATTATTAAGACCGTTCGGAAATTTACTATCAAGTTCTAAAATATATTTTGTTTCTCGCTGCCTTAGTATTTTTTCTCGATTTCCTCCTCTGCGTGAGGCTAACACTGAGTCAATCACAAAATAAGAAAGGCAATTAATATCTTTATTGTGTACTTCTTTGAAGTGACGAGCGACCGGATATGCCGGATCGCTGTTGATGATAGCACGAAGATGTTGTAGGATTCTCACATGCACCTGGAGCTTGGTACTTCCCACATACCGAAGCCCACAGGTGCATGTGAGTACATAAATCGCGAAATCAGTACGGCAGTTGTAATTGCCGTTGATTTGTGCCTTATTTTCTCTAAATGGAGAATGGTATTTGGTAGTGTTTACACCAAATTTACATGCACGACAACTTGTGCATTTAAAAAAACCTTTTCTGGGTTTTAGCCATGATATGGACTGTGCAAGTTCGGGACAGTTTTTAGAAAGTCTGCCTGCTGTTGACTGTTTTTTTCTAAAAGTGATAGTCGGTTTATCTGGCAGTGTGTTTTTGAGGACATTATCGGTAAGAACAATGGGCCAATTTTTATTGTTTTACTGTTTTTTCAACTCCCTCCCACCCCTGTTTTTTCAACCCCCCCCCCCCCCCCCTCTTTTTGTTATGTCTCCTCTTAGGCTGTGAATATGAATTTCGTATAATAACGGACTCTGAACACGAATTGTCAAGCGTACCAGACCTAGGTAACGGATGGGATTACGGGCTGTCTTTTCCCGAACCCGTCCTTGATATTTCCTTCTCTTGGTCCTGACGAAGCGTTCCTGGATCCAATAGGGACCATCAGTAAGCGCGAAACATGTTGACCTAACCTTTTTTACAGCACTTTTGTTAATACACTATACGGGTTGAGAGAAGTGGGACATTATTTGGTTAAGTTTCCCCTCTCATTATAGCACTACCGTGCATCTCCATCCCGCCAAGATTTTAATTTGAACCAGGGACCTCCCAATTAAACTATTTTTGGACCCTGTCTCAATTTTATTACCTGCACTCACTAGCACACCCCTACTCACACACCCACACTCACAAATGCGGCAACTCCTAAAAGAACTCCAACAGAGAGCCCCTAACCAAGGGCCCGTGAGGGACTGCAGCGCCACCCCCACGAGGAGCAATTGTGCCCAATGATGATGCTAAACATCCGCAAGGGTGTGTGAGGGCACCAAGTATCACGACAAGGAGTATTCTCTCCTCACTCTACACACTCACTTTGACCTTGGAGACATCCCCTACTCTCCACAGCCTATTCTTTGGCTATTACTATCCCTTTTTTTATATAGGAACTGTAAACCATCCATGGAATAATTAGTAAATATGGCAACTTTTTGCTTTCTTCCTCTAATGCAATGCAGTGCAATGCAGCAACTTTGGTTGCTGTGCTGCCTTGCATTACATTTTCACAAATCTGGGCCCAGGTCTGCCATCCTTCCTACTTCAGTAAATTGAGTATCATGAACTGGGTAATAAATCTTAACAGCATTTATTTCTGCCTTTACACGTGTTATGAACTGTTCTAAATGCTTTTATTGCCACTAGTTAATACAAATTGATTATAGTAACATCCAATTATGGGAAATACAATGATTTCTGAATGTGATTACATTAATACAGTATCAGGGATAATGTCTTTGATTTTTGCACGCACCAATAGAGCCTTTCATTTTGCTTGCATATTTTGTTTCTAACAAGGGGAATGTCAATTTAGTTAGTAACAAGGGCCTGATTTAGATCTTGGCAGATGGGTTACTTCATCACAACGGTGACGGACGTAACGTCCGCCGAAAAATAAATCCCAATATATCCTATGGGATTTATATTTCAGCCATTGTGATATCTGTCACTGTTGGGATAGAGTAACCCATCTGCCAAGAACTAAGGGGGTTATTAGGATGGCGGGTGGACTTTAGTCTGCCCGCCACCCTGGCGGTGCTGGGACTGGCTGCCAGACTTGCGGCGGTCCGCACCGTTAATTATGATGCATAGCATGACATGACATGACATAGCGGTGGGTGCTGCTGTAAGTAACACCCGCTGCAATGCCAAAGTGCCATGTTGTGCATTGCCTGCCACCTTGTGCATGTCAATGTAGGGGGGTACCATAGGTACCCCCGAAGTGCATCCCCCCACCGCCCCCGGGGGTCAGCAATGGGCCCCCAGAGCAATTCCCCACCAGCCTTTCCATGGTAGCATTCTCTGACACAAAATGCATGTGCTGAGTGTGCAGTTGATATGTTTGTGTATTGGGTATCCCACGCAACATGTATGTATATAATCTGGGAGTATTCTTTTGAAAGATGATAACACGCTCATCCAGTAAAATCCACCTTCCATACAGTCTCCGCTGAAATTTAGGCTTCACCGTGCCATGACGCATCTGCCTTTCATCTCGCTGTAGTCCCACTGAGCTGCAGTGGGGCCCGCTATTGCTTCCTCCCATCATTACTCCGCTAACGATCGGAAGTTAATGTGGCAGGTGGAGCCGGTGCGCTCGAGGCTTGACGGCATTCAACGTGCGCCACTGACCGTTCCTTGGCGCGAGTGCAATTTCAGGAGTCTCAGGACAGCGCACAGCAGCAGAACGAACGGCGCGCGCCACAAACCAAGCACCAGGGCATGTTGGGCCCAACTACGCGTGGCAACAACGAATGTTCGAGAGTGAGGAACACAGGTCACCGAGAGCCCGGCTGGAGAACTCAGGACCTGTTCTCACTGCAATAAAATAAGCAACAAACCCAGCAAATGAACACACTCACACTGAAGACACACGTCGAGGGGGATAAGCGTGGGAGGGAGACAATTTAGAAAATTGATAAATGACTCGAAACGAATAGAAGTAGGCAGGATTGCCTTCTTAGCTAGGACTGGAAGTGCAGCAAGGGTAAGAGATGCACGAGGTCGGTGGCTGTACAGCTGTTACTAGGAACGGAATCACCTCTGTGCTCTTCAGTGAATTTAAGGGGCATCCATGTTGCCCATGATCAGCTAAGATCGACACAACAGTGCAAACCTGCCTGCCCGGTTTACATTTCCATCTCAAAAGAAATTAAGGTGACTCCGACATTATGGAACCTGGGCGTATCAAACATGCTCAAGCAGTAAGAGATAGGTTGGATTGTGTACTCTATCAATGTTAATAACGCCAACAAGGGAGACAAAGTACCAGTTGTTATGGAGATTTTGATGACGCATTAAATAAAGGGCACATGACATCGAGGCAAATTCAAGAGCCGTCTGAGAACAGTCACCGCTGGGGCCCATACAGCAGAATCCAGGTTAGTCCACGTGGAAACCTAGAAACATGAGATGTGATGGCAGGTGACGAAATACTGAATATCCAGCATTATCCAAGAGATGCATTGCAGCGGAGACACCACCAACTGACACCCACAGCCCACACAGATTACAAAGAGCACTAGCAGAAAAGTCAGGCAGGAAAAATACATTAACAAGACAAGCCGGCCGCGCGCGCTTGGCGGGGGAGCGCATTCCAGGCGGGGGAGCGGACCCTTTGAAGTGCGATGCCAAATGGATTGCATGGTGGCACGATGCGCGTGATTGTGTGCGTGCTTGACATGCAATCCGCTTTTGGGAGCCCCTTACAATAGTCTCGCTTTGCGATCGCTTACGCGATAGCAAGGCGAGACCGAAAAACAACAGTTGATGGACAGAATGCAGAACAATGTCATACATTCACCCCAGTACAGAGATCTGGGCCTAAATCCATCGTTTTTTTGCTCACCATGCCGTTCCAGTTTGAACCCAGCCATATGCAAATCAGTCTTGACCCTGTGCCTCATGGGAACAGTCCAGCCCGCACTGCCAAGCCAGGTCCTCCCTGGACTAGAAACAAGCATCCTAGGACCGGTTTCGGGGTTTCACCCCTCTTCAGCCAGGATAGCTTGATTCCAGTGGCATGGAAAGCAAGGGACCCACGTTTGGGCATACCCTTCCCACTCGGGGTGACAAATGCAAAAACAACAGTTGATGGACAGAATGCAGAACAATGTTATACATTCACCCCAGTACAGAGATCTGGGCCTAAATCCATAGTTTTTGGTTGCTCAGACGTGAGTCCCTTGCTCACGTTGCCACTGGATTCAAGCAAGCCTGGCTGAAGACGGCTGAAATGCCAGAAACCGGTCCTAGGAAGCTTGTTTCCGGTCCAGGGAAGGCATGGCTTGGCAGTTCGGGCTGGACTGTTCCCATGAGTCACAGGGTCAGACTGATTTGCATATGGCCATGTCTGAACTGGAGTGGCAGAGTGGGCTAAAGAACGGTGATGGATCAAACCCAGATCTGTTGACTGGGTGTGAGTGTTTGATTGGTTCTGATGCTCCGTCCATCACCACCCCATTTTGTACCATCATTCTTTTATTGCAGATACAGATCAAAAGACAATTGTGAAGTATCCTGGAGCTAGAAACTGACCCTAATTGCCTTTAGCAATATTTATAAAACCAAAAACAATTTTCAGACACAAAAAGTCTAAATTAAATTGCTTCATGTAAATAAAAAATGTATTTTATTAAATAGAAAAATTGTTAATTTTCATTAAAATATTTGAATAATCACATGGCTATGCAGCTTTCCCTTTGAAATATCTGCCCTTTCTGCTGCTAGCATGAGATTCTGGTGAGCAAAGTGTGTTTATATGCAAAGTGTGTTTAAGACTGCAGTACCATCTCCAGTCTATAGGGGCAGAGCTGAGCACAAATATAAACACACTTGATGAAACACAGGTCCCCACAAGGCAATTTTTTCAAAAGTTGTAAAAATCGACACAGATGTTCCTGAAGCCATTTTTTATCATTTAGAAGACATTGCCTTGTGGGGACCTGGGTTCAGGTCCCCACAGTGCACTCAAGTCCCCACAGCGTGAGTGTGTTATCACACCCAAGTCCCCACAAGGATAGTAACACAAACCCACCTCCTCACACACACACACCTCCTTACACACACACTCCCTCACACACATACCCCTCCTCATACACACACCCATCCTAACACACACACACCTCCACACACCTCCTTACACACACACACACACAGACACATCTCCTCACACACACACAAACTCCACACTCCTCCTCACACACAACTCCACACACTTCACAGACAGGTAGCTCTCACACACACACACACACACCCACTCCACATATCGCACACATACAGCACTCTCTCTTTCTCTCTCTCTGTCACATCCTCCCCACCTTCCACATATCTCACACCCATGACTTACGCTCCCTTTTTTATCTGGAAAATAAAAATATATTATCACACAACTGATTTTGGCGGCATTTATCAAGAAGTGGGCTTGGGACGCAAGATAGTGACAAAACAAACAAGAATTGGCAATGCAATAGGTCTCGCATTATTAAAGTTTGAGCTATTGGAATTGCTAAATAATGCTAAATAATGCAACACCAATACCTCAAACTTTAATTATGCTTGAAAATGCACAATTTGTGCACTCTTTTTTCCAAAACGTTTTGCTCGCTCGCCGCGGTGCACTACGACAATAATTTTACGCTCACCGCTTTCAAATGTCACCAGCCGCCACCGGCCACTTAGCTGGGGATGCCTTACAGCAGGGTGAATATACCAACAGGGGGAGTAAGCAGAGCATGGCACTCGCAGCCCAGACTCACCAGACGGCAGGGCTCAAAATGGACTGACAAGGTAGTGAGTTGGGCCGAACAGTGATGAGAGTCTACCCCCCAACGCGATCAGAGAAAAATCCACAAGAAACTTTATGACCCCAACAACTAAAGGCATCATAAATATGACAAGCAAATGACAGGACTGGATTGATATATGGCAAAGGTGATTTATGACCTGTCATCTACTTGTGACATATGGCCTGTCATGCATATGGTCCCTGTCAGATAAAGTTTTATGGCCTGCAGAATGATTTATGGGCCTGTCATAATGATTTATGACTGGCCATTGTGAGTTATGAAGGCATCACGCAAAGTATATCATACATGTTAAATACAAACCGCGACTAAGATTTATCACAAGAAAAACAAATGCACACATCTGATGTAACTTTATTAAAAAAATTATGCAAGTTATGACATGCGTGTACAGGTTGGAGTGGGCCTAATGCGGGGGTTATAATGCAGGCAGGCCTGGCCCTGGGCCCAGCTCGTCCATGCCTTGTCTACATTTTTTCCTAGAAACTATTATTTCTAATATATGTCCTTTACTGTAGTAATATTCTAATGTCCTAAAGTAAAATGATACTTTTTCTTTTTTTTTGAAGAGTTGTTATCGTATTTTTAGCCTTGTTGTTCTCGCACGATGCACATGCCAGGTAGCTGGATGGCGCGGCCCGTTCTCAGGCTCCTAGAACAAAGAGACTCTTGGCTCTGCTCTGGCTCAGCACGACCTGTTAACTTGCTGGCTTGCCCGTCTCTAATATTTTCAAGTCCTGCGGCACTCCGGAGCTCATGAATGTCTCAATGTCAAGGTCCCACGGAGATCCCACGTGGAGAATCAGCTCTCCAATTCTGGAGTTCAGGAAATACAATTTTCATTCATAATCTTTCTGACATGCTTGCCTTTGCAAGACACCGGATGCTGTTTTACACCTTGGAGCACAGACATCTGACTCTTTGGTAGTCCGATCACACGTCGTTAATGAAAAAAAGGAAAACAAAATCCTTCCTGTACAATGTTCGCTGTCTGTAATTCATTTTATTAAAGTTTTTTTTCCAGGCTGATGGAATCATTAAGCTGAACAGAAGTATCCTGCAGACACCAATCAAACAGCATAGTAGACAACGTTTATTTATGCGTATTTGTAGCCTTTTTCTGATTAAGCAGACACCTGCTGCCCCACGTGAATTCTCCTGAATAAAGACCCGTTTTGTATTGTCACTATGGCGGAATTGCTTTTCGTTCTTTTCTGTAAATAGCACCAGAGCCCGCATTTCACATCTCCCACAGGAGTACCTGTTGGTGCTTGCTCACGCTGTAACTGGGGCAGGGGTGCATGTGATTCACGCATGGGAAAAAACACACAAAAAACACGTCGGCTTGCTCCAGAGCAGGGAGGGCTCCGACGCCGTAGAAATAATAACAAGCAAAAGAGAAAGCAGCTCCATATCCGGGCCGGGTAGGAGACCTGCGAGGGAGGGGGCTGCCCGCGCATGCGCCGTACCTGTAACTTTCGCGTGTTCTGCGGCTCGGGGCTCCTGTGAGCAAAACGGAGCCTCACGTGTTGCTGCAGTGACCGGCAGGAACAGCAGAGGAGCAGCGCAGAGTCCCAACAGGTGCCGGTAAGTGCTTGGAGCGCGTGTGCGCATTTAAAAAAAATAATGAAATTGCATGAGGCTGCTCAGGACGGAAGAGGACAGGAGATGTGCACACCGCGTGGCTGTACGTGCGCGTACACCAACTCAAATCCGCCAAAGCCTGCGCGTGCCCATCTCCTGTCCCACTTCCAACGCGAGTCAGCAACAATAGATCTCGCTGGCGACAGCAGCGCTTCGCGCTGCGTTCGCCAGGTGAGACCTAAAAATTGCATCTGTGGCTTTTAGTATTTCAGTATAAGAGGCTGACATAACTTTGCTCAATATCTTATTAGTCACAATTGAGTATTTTTCTGTGGCTTCTGTACCACTGTCTTGGTGGTTTATACTGAGATTCATGTGCTTGAAACCACTTATTTAGTCGTTGTTTGAGTATCACACTCCCCTGAAACAAAGGAGGCCATCTTTGGATGAAACAATTTTGTTGTGTATTAGAGGAACCTACCTTGTCTGCTTTTTATACTCGTTGCTCCAGGACAGGGGTCTCCAACCTTTTCTGTAGTGAGAGCTACTTGCGTTCAATGAAAATCCTCCTGAGCTACTTATATTTTTAGAGATGTAGTAGTAACCACTACAACAAACAAATGATGGACGGAATGCTGACAATGCAGACATTCTCCCCCAGTCAAGAGATCTGGGTTAAATCCATCGTTCTTTTGCCCACTACACCACCCCAGTTTAGACATGGCCATATGCAAATCAGTCTTGACCCTGTGCCTCATGGGAACAGTCCAGCCCGAACTGCCAAGCCATGTCTTCCCTGGACCGGAATCAAGCATCCTAGGACCGGTTTCTGGCTATCAGCCGTCATCAGCCAGGATAGCTTGACTCCAGTGGCGTAGTGAGCACGGGTCCCACGTCTGGGAATACCCATCCCACTTAGGGCGAAAAGCGTTACAACAAACAAATGATGGACGGAATGCTGACAATGCAGACATTCTCCCCCAGTCAAGAGATCTGGGTTAAATCCATCGTTCTTTTGCCCACTACACCACCCCAGTTTAGACATGGCCATATGCAAATCAGTCTTGACCCTGTGCCTCATGGGAACAGTCCAGCCCGAACTGCCAAGCCATGTCTTCCCTGGACCGGAATCAAGCATCCTAGGACCGGTTTCTGGCTATCAGCCGTCATCAGCCAGGATAGCTTGACTCCAGTGGCGTAGTGAGCACGGGTCCCACGTCTGGGAATACCCATCCCACTTAGGGCGAAAAGCGTTACAACAAACAAATGATGGACGGAATGCTGACAATGCAGACATTCTCCCCCAGTCAAGAGATCTGGGTTAAATCCATCGTTCTTTTGCCCACTACACCACCCCAGTTTAGACATGGCCATATGCAAATCAGTCTTGACCCTGTGCCTCATGGGAACAGTCCAGCCCGAACTGCCAAGCCATGTCTTCCCTGGACCGGAATCAAGCATCCTATGACCGGTTTCTGGCTATCAGCCGTCATCAACCAGGATAGCTTGACTCCAGTGGCGTAGTGAGCACGGGTCCCACGTCTGGGAATACCCATCCCACTTAGGGCAAAAAGCGTTACAACAAACAAATGATGGACGGAATGCTGACAATGCAGACATTCTCCCCCAGTCAAGAGATTTGGCTTAAATCCATCGTTCTTTTGCCCACTACACCACCCCAGTTTAGACATGGCCATATGCAAATCAGTCTTGACCCTGTGCCTCATGGGAACAGTCCAGCCCGAACTGCCAAGCCATGTCTTCCCTGGACCGGAATCAAGCATCCTAGGACCGGTTTCTGGCTATCAGCCGTCATCAGCCAGGATAGCTTGACTCCAGTGGCGTAGTGAGCACGGGTCCCACGTCTGGGAATACCCATCCCACTTAGGGCGAAAAGCGTTACAACAAACAAATGATGGACGGAATGCTGACAATGCAGACATTCTCCCCCAGTCAAGAGATCTGGGTTAAATCCATCGTTCTTTTGCCCACTACACCACCCCAGTTTAGACATGACCATATGCAAATCAGTCTTGACCCTGTGCCTCATGGGAACAGTCCAGCCCGAACTGCCAAGCCATGTCTTCCCTGGACCGGAATCAAGCATCCTAGGACCGGTTTCTGGCTATCAGCCGTCATCAGTCAGGATAGCTTGACTCCAGTGGCGTAGTGAGCACGGGTCCCACGTCTGGGAATACCCATCCCACTTAGGGCGAAAAGCGTTACAACAAACAAATGATGGACGGAATGCTGACAATGCAGACATTCTCCCCCAGTCAAGAGATCTGGGTTAAATCCATCGTTCTTTTGCCCACTACACCACCCCAGTTTAGACATGGCCATATGCAAATCAGTCTTGACCCTGTGCCTCATGGGAACAGTCCAGCCCGAACTGCCAAGCCCTGTCTTCCCTGGACCGGAATCAAGCATCCTAGGACCGGTTTCTTGCTATCAGCCGTCATCAGCCAGGATAGCTTGACTCCAGTGGCATAGTGAGCACGGGTCCCACGTCTGGGAATACCCATCCCACTTAGGGCGAAAAGCGTTACAACAAACAAATGATGGACGGAATGCTGACAATGCAGACATTCTCCCCCAGTCAAGAGATCTGGGTTAAATCCATCGTTCTTTTGCCCACTACACCACCCCAGTTTAGACATGGCCATATGCAAATCAGTCTTGACCCTGTGCCTCATGGGAACAGTCCAGCCCGAACTGCCAAGCCATGTCTTCCCTGGACCGGAATCAAGCATCCTAGGACCGGTTTCTGGCTATCAGCCGTCATCAGCCAAGATAGCTTGACTCCAGTGGCGTAGTGAGCACGGGTCCCACGTCTGGGAATACCCATCCCACTTAGGGCGAAAAGCGTTACAACAAACAAATGATGGACGGAATGCTGACAATGCAGACATTCTCCCCCAGTCAAGAGATTTGGCTTAAATCCATCGTTCTTTTGCCCACTACACCACCCCAGTTTAGACATGGCCATATGCAAATCAGTCTTGACCCTGTGCCTCATGGGAACAGTCCAGCCCGAACTGCCAAGCCATGTCTTCCCTGGACCGGAATCAAGCATCCTAGGACCGGTTTCTGGCTATCAGCCGTCATCAGCCAGGATAGCTTGACTCCAGTGGCGTAGTGAGCACGGGTCCCACGTCTGGGAATACCCATCCCACTTAGGGCGAAAAGCGTTACAACAAACAAATGATGGACGGAATGCTGACAATGCAGACATTCTCCCCCAGTCAAGAGATCTGGGTTAAATCCATCGTTCTTTTGCCCACTACACCACCCCAGTTTAGACATGGCCATATGCAAATCAGTCTTGACCCTGTGCCTCATGGGAACAGTCCAGCCCGAACTGCCAAGCCATGTCTTCCCTGGACCGGAATCAAGCATCCTAGGACCGTTTCTGGCTATCAGCCGTCATCAGCCAGGATAGCTTGACTCCAGTGGCGTAGTGAGCACGGGTCCCACGTCTGGGAATACCCATCCCACTTAGGGCGAAAAGCGTTACAACAAACAAATGATGGACGGAATGCTGACAATGCAGACATTCTCCCCCAGTCAAGAGATCTGGGTTAAATCCATCGTTCTTTTGCCCACTACACCACCCCAGTTTAGACATGGCCATATGCAAATCAGTCTTGACCCTGTGCCTCATGGGAACAGTCCAGCCCGAACTGCCAAGCCATGTCTTCCCTGGACCGGAATCAAGCATCCTAGGACCGGTTTCTGGCTATCAGCCGTCATCAGCCAGGATAGCTTGACTCCAGTGGCGTAGTGAGCACGGGTCCCACGTCTGGGAATACCCATCCCACTTAGGGCGAAAAGCGTTACAACAAACAAATGATGGACGGAATGCTGACAATGCAGACATTCTCCCCCAGTCAAGAGATCTGGGTTAAATCCATCGTTCTTTTGCCCACTACACCACCCCAGTTTAGACATGGCCATATGCAAATCAGTCTTGACCCTGTGCCTCATGGGAACAGTCCAGCCCGAACTGCCAAGCCATGTCTTCCCTGGACCGGAATCAAGCATCCTAGGACCGGTTTCTGGCTATCAGCCGTCATCAGTCAGGATAGCTTGACTCCAGTGGCGTAGTGAGCACGGGTCCCACGTCTGGGAATACCCATCCCACTTAGGGCGAAAAGCGTTACAACAAACAAATGATGGACGGAATGCTGACAATGCAGACATTCTCCCCCAGTCAAGAGATCTGGGTTAAATCCATCGTTCTTTTGCCCACTACACCACCCCAGTTTAGACATGGCCATATGCAAATCAGTCTTGACCCTGTGCCTCATGGGAACAGTCCAGCCCGAACTGCCAAGCCATGTCTTCCCTGGACCAGAATCAAGCATCCTAGGACCGGTTTCTGGCTATCAGCCGTCATCAGCCAGGATAGCTTGACTCCAGTGGCGTAGTGAGCACGGGTCCCACGTCTGGGAATACCCATCCCACTTAGGGCGAAAAGCGTTACAACAAACAAATGATGGACGGAATGCTGACAATGCAGACATTCTCCCTCAGTCAAGAGATCTGGGTTAAATCCATCGTTCTTTTGCCCACTACACCACCCCAGTTTAGACAGGGCCATATGCAAATCAGTCTTGACCCTGTGCCTCATGGGAACAGTCCAGCCCGAATTGCCAAGCCATGTCTTCCCTGGACCGGAATCAAGCATCCTAGGACCGGTTTCTGGCTATCAGCCGTCATCAGCCAGGATAACTTGACTCCAGTGGCGTAGTGAGCACAGGTCCCACGTCTGGGAATACCCATCCCACTTAGGGCGAAAAGCGTTACAACAAACAAATGATGGACGGAATGCTGACAATGCAGACATTCTCCCCCAGTCAAGCGATCTGGGTTAAATCCATCGTTCTTTTGCCCACTACACCACCCCAGTTTAGACATGGCCATATGCAAATCAGTCTTGACCCTGTGCCTCATGGGAACAGTCCAGCTCGAACTGCCAAGCCATGTCTTCCCTGGACCGGAATCAAGCATCCTAGGACCGGTTTCTGGCTATCAACCGTCATCAGCCAGGATAGCTTGACTCCAGTGGCGTAGTGAGCACGGGTCCCACGTCTGGGAATACCCATCCCACTAAGTGTTCCCATGAGGCACAGGGTCAAGACTGATTTGCATATGGCCATGTCTAAACTGGGGTGGTGTAGTGGGCAAAAGAACGATGGATTTAACCCAGATCTCTTGACTGGGGGAGAATGTCTGCATTGTCAGCATTCCGTCCATCAATTGTTTGTTGTAATGCTTTTCGCCCTAAGTGGGATGGGTATTCCCAGACGTGGGACCCGTGCTCACTACGCCACTGGAGTCAAGCTATCCTGGCTGATGACGGCTGATAGCCAGAAACCGGTCCTAGGATGCTTGATTCTGGTCCAGTGAAGACATGGCTTGGCAGTTCGGGCTGGACTGTTCCCATGAGGCACAGGGTCAAGACTGATTTGCATATGGCCATGTCTAAACTGGGGTGGTGTAGTGGGCAAAAGAACGATGGATTTAACCCAGATCTCTTGACTGGGGGAGAATGTCTGCATTGTCAGCATTCCGTCCATCAATTGTTTGTTGTAACACTTTTCGCTCTAAGTGGGATGGGTATTCCCAGACGTGGGACCCGTGCTCACTACGCCACTGGAGTCAAGCTATCCTGGCTGATGACGGCTGATAGCCAGAAACCGGTCCTAGGATGCTTGATTCTGGTCCAGTGAAGACATGGCTTGGCAGTTCGGGCTGGACTGTTCCCATGAGGCACAGGGTCAAGACTGATTTGCATATGGCCATGTCTAAACTGGGGTTGTGTAGTGGGCAAAAGAACGATGGATTTAACCCAGATCTCTTGACTGGGGGAGAATGTCTGCATTGTCAGCATTCCGTCCATCAATTGTTTGTTGTAACGCTTTTCGCCCTAAGTGGGATGGGTATTCCCAGACGTGGGACCCGTGCTCACTACGCCACTGGAGTCAAGCTATCCTGGCTGATGACGGCTGATAGCCAGAAACCGGTCCTAGGATGCTTGATTCTGGTCCAGTGAAGACATGGCTTGGCAGTTCGGGCTGGACTGTTCCCATGAGGCACAGGGTCAAGACTGATTTGCATATGGCCATGTCTAAACTGGGGTGGTGTAGTGGGCAAAAGAACGATGGATTTAACCCAGATCTCTTGACTGGGGGAGAATGTCTGCATTGTCAGCATTCCGTCCATCAATTGTTTGTTGTAACGCTTTTCGACCTAAGTGGGATGGGTATTCCCGGACGTGGGACCCGTGCTCACTACGCCACTGGAGTCAAGCTATCCTGGCTGATGACGGCTGATAGCCAGAAACCGGTCCTAGGATGCTTGATTCTGGTCCAGTGAAGACATGGCTTGGCAGTTCGGGCTGGACTGTTCCCATGAGGCACAGGGTCAAGACTGATTTGCATATGGCCATGTCTAAACTGGGGTGGTGTAGTGGGCAAAAGAACAATGGATTTAACCCAGATCTCTTGACTGGGGGAGAATGTCTGCATTGTCAGCATTCCGTCCATCAATTGTTTGTTGTAACGCTTTTCGCCCTAAGTGGGATGGGTATTCCCAGACGTGGGACCCGTGCTCACTACGCCACTGGAGTCAAGCTATCCTGGCTGATGACGGCTGATAGCCAGAAACCGGTCCTAGGATGCTTGATTCTGGTCCAGTGAAGACATGGCTTGGCAGTTCGGGCTGGACTGTTCCCATGAGGCACAGGGTCAAGACTGATTTGCATATGGCCATGTCTAAACTGGGGTGGTGTAGTGGGCAAAAGAACGATGGATTTAACCCAGATCTCTTGACTGGGGGAGAATGTCTGCATTGTCAGCATTCCGTCCATCAATTGTTTGTTGTAACGCGTAGTAGTAACCACATCAGACAAGATTACTGGCCACCATATGCAAGATTACTAGCAGTGATGATCTTCATGCTTCGGCCTGCAGCAATGTAAACAAGCATTGAAAATGCAACAGGTCTCGCCTTTGGTTAAGTTAAAGCCATTGCTTTGCTGATTGGTATTGTATAGCAAAGCAAATGGCTTTAACTTAATAAAAGGCAAGACCTATTGCATTTTTAATGCTTGTTTTATTTTCCCTCAAACACTGGACTACAGAATGTGATGGTAGTTCTGTAAGAAAACTATTGCAGAACTTTTACTTTATGCTGCTCTTTCTTTTCTTGAGCCTCCAGGTGACCCTCTCTTAACGGACTGGGAAACTGAAGGGAGATAGAAAAGAAGAATTGTGAAAACAGTTGGATTCCAATTAGACCGAGAGGGTCGTGTTACAAAACTATTTATTTTGAGGACAAATCAATAAAATCTTCGCCATTAAGAAATATATACAGCCTATATATGGACCCAGCCCTACCACTCTCCTAAACCTACAATTTCCTCCATAGCTGATTTGTTATGCCCACATAGGAAGGCTTTAAGTGTGTGCCTCATGTTAGCTCTGGTTGTAGTAGACCCCCAGTTATGTACATAGAATTTTCCAGGACTCCTTCTATGCCGGCACGAAATGCTATATCCTGCAGTGTCTCTGGATGTATGCACCATGTAGGGATGGGAGGGATATCACGAAACCACACAAAGGTAAGTAGTACTGGAACTTGATTGGATAGGAATCTACCCAGGTGTTCTGCTGTAACCACTTGTTCGCCCAGTGATCGTGCCAACAGTATTCTGTCAAGTCTACTGTGCATGTTGTGTGTGATCGAGTGGTAGTTGAATTCCCTTCCTGGAGGATGTAATGCCCCCCAAGCATCTAGACAGTCCACACATGATATCACCTCTGCCATCTCCCCATCATGCCCATTCTTGTGCTTAGGCGGGTGATCTGCCTATATCTCCATCTAGAATCCAGTTAACGTCCCCTGCCCAGAGTAGGGGTGTCTCTATATGTTGAGTCAGTATGTAGAGCACCTTCTATAAAATTGACTTATCATCGCAGTTGGGGAATACATATTTAACAAGCATAGACCCATACCGTCAAAATTAACAGAAATCGAACCTCTACATCTGCATGGGCTTCCTGGAACCTGATTGTCACTCCGGTGCCAGGACTCAGGCCTCCTGTTCTATAACCTAGAACAGGTTTTAGACGTTTTGATGCATGTCTTGTATGAATATATACTCTCTCTTTTGAGAGGATCCCTTACTTCACACTGGTATTTTTCAGAATAGCCAGGTTGCACATTATCCACACTTCCTTTCACCTATAGTTCAAAAATAGCATCATCAGAACCAGACCTCGCTTGGCTTACTGTTCCTGATCGGTAACCACGCCCCCCTCTCCTTTCTGTGCCCGGATAATTGCCTGTTTAGTTGATGAGGAGAAACATTGTATCTCAACTTCTTTGGTAAAACTATTTTGCAGCCGCGTTTGTTTCCTATACGCGAGCGGCGTAGAATTTGAATCACAGTAAACTCAGTGGACTTACACGGTCACCGTCGGAACAACAGTTAGCTATTAAGGTTTGCCGCTTTCTCGAACTCTGCTCCTCCTTCGGGAAGCCAAATCTCTGTGTACCGCTACCGGCGCCCTGCCTCCTCCAGTTTTGTTGATTACAAAGTATCCTTTATTACAGACTTTGTTCTCAAACGTCAAAGAAGCTTGAAGCCTGCCATAATCTTTTTTTCTGTTGACCTTGAGAAACCATTTTTTAGGTCTCGCCTACGCAGTGCGCATGCGCTGCATAGGAGGACCTTTAGCCATCGCTCTGCTCATTTTCAAGCACACACTCGTGCTTGTGGCGGCATCCACCTTGCGGGAGCGCGCAGGGGCGCGACACAAGCACGAGTGCAGTGCTTGAAAATGAGCAGACTGATAGTGGCCACTCGCGGCTGTACTCCTCCACCTCTCTCTCCCTCTCTGACGCCCCTCCTGCTGCAGCCGCACGCCTTTTTATTTTAAGTTTCAACGTGAGGCGTGCGCGCTTATTTTACTAATCCTCCTTTTCCTCTCTTACCTTTCCCTCTCATGTATACTTTTTCTACTTCTTCCTCTCTCTGTGTTATCCCATATTTTCATTATTCCTTCATTCCTGTTTTTCGCTTTCCTTTGCTCTGCATTTCAGCCCACCACCCACACCCGCATGCATTGTATTACCCAAATGTCATTTATTAGCGTTTTGTCTGAAGACAGAAGAAGCCCACATATCTCTCCTCAATGTTTTATTGGGAGTATGACACAGTCCATAAGCCTCTCAGTCCCAGGGACAGCCCTCGCTTATTATGTTGGTTTCAGTGTTTACTTTTCGCCATAATTCACCGTACTTTCCAGAGCCCTGCTGTTTGTTATGTTGTTTGGAGGTTGGAAGATTTCTCTTTCTCTTTCGCTTTCTGCGCGGTACATTCCTGACAGCAGGGTATAAATAAGGCTGTGCCTCGAGCTGTCACACTCAAAGCACGACTGGAAGCTAAGGACACTCAGCCCTCTATCCGGAAGTGATCTCTTGACCCCCGAGGACCACCGTCTACCAAGCGGAAGTGATGGTCTGTGCCCCTGCCTTGAAGAACGAGGTGAGTGGCAGAGATCAGCCGGCAAGGCTCGAAGTAATAATCAATATGCAGGAAATATGTGATCTTGGATGTGAGTGGTGGGGGGCACCAGGGGCGATGTTAAACAGGGAAGACTAAACACCTTGCAAGTATTTTGCTGACCAGTCATCTATATAAAAATGCTGGCTGAAACGGCATACTTACGGATAGTTAAACATGTATTTATGTTTTTTAAAACACAGATTTCCGACATTGAATCACTTACGTATCATTTAGGAAGCTCCCATTTTGTATCACCAGTCTGTTGTTTCATTCTTGAGATGGGGCTATATCATAAATACTGCAACCCGTAACATACACCTTGCAGACGAATCACTGCAGCAGGTGCATTAACCCACTGCTTGAAGTCCCCCCGACTGGATTCTGTGGTCAATAGATTATGTACAAATCTCTGCAATAGGTACCCTAACACACTTAGCCAAACTCTCTTTCGATCTCTCTCTCTTTCTATCTCTTGATCTCTCTCTCGCTCTTGATCTCTCTCTCTCGATCTCTCTCTCTCTTGATCTCTCTCTCGCTCTTGACTCATTCTCTCTCTCCCCCCTCTCCCTCTTCCTCTGTCTCCCTCCCTCTCTCTTTCCCTCTCTCTCTCTCTTTCTCTTCCTCTCTCTCGCTCCCTTGATCTCTTTCTCAATCTCTCTCTCTCTCTTTCTTGATCTCTCTCTCTCTCTTTCTTGATCTCTCTCTCTCTCTCTCTCTCTCTCTCTCTCTCTCTCTCTCTCCCACCACCCACACCCGCATGCATTGTATTACCCAAATGTCATTTATTAGCGTTTTGTCTGAAGACAGAAGAAGCCCACATATCTCTCCTCAATGTTTTATTGGGAGTATGACACAGTCCATAAGCCTCTCAGTCCCAGGGACAGCCCTCGCTTATTATGTTGGTTTCAGTGTTTACTTTTCGCCATAATTCACCGTACTTTCCAGAGCCCTGCTGTTTGTTATGTTGTTTGGAGGTTGGAAGATTTCTCTTTCTCTTTCGCTTTCTGCGCGGTACATTCCTGACAGCAGGGTATAAATAAGGCTGTGCCTCGAGCTGTCACACTCAAAGCACGACTGGAAGCTAAGGACACTCAGCCCTCTATCCGGAAGTGATCTCTTGACCCCCGAGGACCACCGTCTACCAAGCGGAAGTGATGGTCTGTGCCCCTGCCTTGAAGAACGAGGTGAGTGGCAGAGATCAGCCGGCAAGGCTCGAAGTAATAATCAATATGCAGGAAATATGTGATCTTGGATGTGAGTGGTGGGGGGCACCAGGGGCGATGTTAAACAGGGAAGACTAAACACCTTGCAAGTATTTTGCTGACCAGTCATCTATATAAAAATGCTGGCTGAAACGGCATACTTACGGATAGTTAAACATGTATTTATGTTTTTTAAAACACAGATTTCCGACATTGAATCACTTACGTATCATTTAGGAAGCTCCCATTTTGTATCACCAGTCTGTTGTTTCATTCTTGAGATGGGGCTATATCATAAATACTGCAACCCGTAACATACACCTTGCAGACGAATCACTGCAGCAGGTGCATTAACCCACTGCTTGAAGTCCCCCCGACTGGATTCTGTGGTCAATAGATTATGTACAAATCTCTGCAATAGGTACCCTAACACACTTAGCCAAACTCTCTTTCGATCTCTCTCTCTTTCTATCTCTTGATCTCTCTCTCGCTCTTGATCTCTCTCTCTCGATCTCTCTCTCTCTTGATCTCTCTCTCGCTCTTGACTCATTCTCTCTCTCCCCCCTCTCCCTCTTCCTCTGTCTCCCTCCCTCTCTCTTTCCCTCTCTCTCTCTCTTTCTCTTCCTCTCTCTCGCTCCCTTGATCTCTTTCTCAATCTCTCTCTCTCTCTTTCTTGATCTCTCTTTCTCTCTTTCTTGATCTCTCTCTCTCTCTCTCTCTCTCTCTCTCTCTCTCTCTCTCTCTCTCTCTCTCTCTCTGGCTCTCTCTCTCTGGCTCTCTCTCTCTTGATCTTTCTCTCTCTCTGAATTTCTCAATTAGGATTGGAACCCATGAGCTGTATGTGTCTCTACAGTTAATATACAATCTCACTGAAATACTGCAAATCATGTAACCAGTGACCTGCAGATTACACACAGTGCTTTAATCTATACAGCTTGTCTATTTTGATCTCATTTGCCCTTTTCATAAATTTTCTATTTTCTTTTTGCTGTTGTGTCTCTTGTGATTTTCCTGGCTAGGCAGCGCTTGTGCTGTCTCTTCGACACATGTTGTTTACAATTCATAGGCTTGCCATTTGTTCGCTTGAATGCCGCTCGTGTTTGCCCCCCCTTCCTCCTTAGAACATGGACCAAGTACCCGTGTCCATCCACTGCTCCTGTTTTTGGAGCTACTTTTTTATTTGTATTTAAGCATCCCATATCAGTGTTCATGTTTTCACTTGCTCCATCCCCTCCCACCCGCCCGCTCTGAACCCTCTCACCCTCCCACTTCCCTGTTGTTTGAACCAGGTTCAAGTCTCGATAATGGATATGAGTGGAGGTTCACTCACGGTCCGGTCTTACAGGGTCTAGGGTTAGAACCCCAGAGACAAGAGCATCGCGTAGCCAATAAGTCTCGCCTTTGGGACCTTATAAGTGTTTAGCCATGCAACAGTTGATGTTTTTGCAGGAAGGATATTGTGCTACATAATTAAATACTTCTAAGGACCCAAAGGCGAGACCTACTGGCTTTGCCAATGCTTGTTTTATGAACTACAACTCCACACCAATGTGACTACGTTACAAAGTATTGATTCACTTCCTGAAATTGTGCACCGTTACAGACTTCAGGAAAAGGGGGAAAAGTGTATATTTAAAGATGAACTTGCACCCTGCATTATTAAGGACTGTTTTCTTTTTGGATAATCGTATCTTTGACATTTTTTTGTGAGGAGTCAATAAAGAAATTACCAGCAAGTTATCTAGGAGTAATGTTAACTCCAAATGTTCTTCATCTTAAATAAAGAATGGGAGAGTGATAATTTGGTAAGTGGATTTTTCTCTTATGCAGGACATGCGTTAGAACTGTCTTACTATTTTACTGCAGGGAGGTAGTGAGGAAATACTAATAGGTTTCCTTGTTCCCTTTCAGTTCCCAACGCCTCCTGTCCTCCTTCCTGATGTAAAATTGTAAATTGATACTTGTATAGCGCACTACTCACCCGCAAGGGTCTCAAGGCGCTTGTATGAATACCGCTGTGGAACCCATCCTGGCTTTCCCTGTGAGGCGTCCACTTCTGGGCACCCCCAAGGTGGAGGCCAGGCATCCTTAGTATTGTGGGGGCCGTTGTGGAGATTAAGTAAGCTATTGCCCAGAGTTGCAGAGTGGGACTCCATGATTGGAATAGGCACCGAGGCAAGAATAATCAGGTCCGTGGAATTTTTGAGCCCAAGACCCGCCGAGGCAGGGAATTGAACCCTGGTCCCGGGCTAGACATCTGAATCAGGGTCTGCTGCTCTAATCATTGAGCCACACTTCTCCACTGACCTGTCTCGCTCTGCTTGGGAAGAGTGGTGGGGCCATTTTCTGAATCTTTCCTCATATCTCCCCTAAGAGGGTTATTTTTGAATGAGTGTTGATTTTAACTAATCAAGACACTGTTTTGTGGGTGTGTGGGGAATTACTCTTTGTTCCTGTGGAATCAGACCGGACCCAAGTTAGTGGTGGCTCTGCTCTTGACACCCGGGGGGAATTCAGATGGCCAGTCCTCTTGCATATGAGGAGTATGTGCATGTATATAACTGTCCCCTCCGTTTTATTTTTTAGCCTTATCCACTTCAGAGTCAGCTAGATGAGTCTTTTGAAGGAAGGATATCTCAACCTTGTAGTATGTGTAGACTCTGTGGCATTTAGTATAGCCATGAAAGCCTCTGATATTGGAACTATTAAACATCACTTTTCCAGCCAGGGATAATTGTGTCCCCCCTGCTCCAACTGTGGTATGCCCAGTTCAGCTGATGCCCGTCACCACTCAGGGCTCCTAAATGGGGATGCCAGCATATCTCTGACCCGTGGTCCTCATTCTCCCAAGATTCTGTGTGTGTGTACTCCACCTTTAAGTTATTATTGCCCTGCAGTAAGCTCTGAACCATAAAACCATTGTAACGTGTAACGCCCCCTTCCCCCAGGGTAAACACCTAAACTTCTGAACATGAGATGTTTCCCCATATGTGATGATACTGAGCATCCTCTCTCACCAACAACTCAGCTTGACATCTATGTCTCCATATGGCCTATAACCAACCAACATACAACATATGAAATAATATGTGGAAGGTCCTGATGTTCTACAAGTCAATCACTAGTGTAAACCTGCCATGACCACACATTGCACAGCTTCCCGACCACTGGGGTATATGTATAAGAACTGCCGCTTACTAGCGTTAGCGTTAGTTAGCAGCAGTTTTCTTAACACGGCCTATCACCAAAAACCATCGCTACATGGAGATAGTAACAGCTGGCCGCTGTAAAAACTGCTGCTAACACTAGCATCAAGGCGATAACATTTTTGACGTTAGAGAGAGAAAAGTAACAAAAGGGCAATTAGCGGCAAAAAAACTCACGTTAGTCCGCCCATCTTGACTTTTTTTACCTCTAGAGGCAAAAATAGCCTATAGGTCCACCTCCAAGGGAAAACAGGAAATAAAACCAATGGAATGCAGAATGGAGCAGCCAGGGCCAAGTGCAGCACAGGACAACAACTCACCCCAAACCCCGCAGCATCCAGGATGACCAGCCAGAGTCCCAGGTGAAGAGGAAATGCAGATTCAGGGCTACAGTTATGAAACTAGGTGCATCGCTGGGAAGAACCAGTGATGCATCACTTTTCATAGTCCTTGCAACACCATGGCAGCCAAAACCTCCTGCTGGCTGAGTCACAGATTTGAAGAGAGTGCAGCGCATTGAGCCCTGTTGTCAATGTCTAGGTGAGGAGAAGGTGGAGCACGGAGCGAAGGAGGCCTGGGGGCCAGTCAGGCCCAGGCCTAACGCCTGTGGGTGATGCACACCGTGCCCTGAGCAATCCCTGCGCTGTGGCTGACCTCCATCACCAAGGGTACTGCACAAGACTGGTGGGGGACTCAACTAACTGGCTCAAGTCGTTGAGATCGGCCATTGGTGGCAGTAAGTGCCAGGGGCACGGGGGCCAGTTCTGGCCCAGGCTCTTGGGTATGCAGCTTGATCCTCCGTTACTTGCTGGGGAACTAGGGAACTGGGGAACCCGGAACCTGGTTGCCACTGTTAGATTGGAAGATGCAACCGGTTGGTGCTGCCTTTCCTTGCCCCCTGTTAGTTTGCTTTTGGGTGTACGGGGCACTAACCCTCAGTGGACTTCCTCTTCCCACAGCGCTGCGCCGTCTGGTTGCTGCTGCTGCTGTCCCCATCTGCTGCTGCTGGTTCCTCTGACCCGGAGGTCAGGTGTCCAAGTCCATCCTCCACCTGCAGGCTCCTGCCTGCGCCTCATCACTGGTGGTCCATTGGTAGAGCGTCACTGCTCTGCAGCTTGACTGCCCTCCTGTCCCTCTTT
This sequence comes from Triturus cristatus, assembly GCF_964204655.1. NCBI lineage: Eukaryota > Metazoa > Chordata > Amphibia > Caudata > Salamandridae > Triturus > Triturus cristatus. Next base: position 945,301,048 of record NC_140594.1, on the reverse strand, counting down.
TCGCTGTTCCTGTTCATCTTTATGTTCTTCTCTGTTGCTTTTATACCTTTGTCTTTTTTTATCTTTGCTTTGTTTTTCCTATACTTTTTTACAGTTCCTTTTTGCCTATCCTCTCCCTCGTTTCCTCTGCGATCGCCTGTGTCATCCCTCCAGTACCCTTTCCCGCGTTTCCCTACTCCCAGCTGTCCAGCCCCCCTGCAGTACTACTTAATGGCGGACGCTGTGCAGCCATGCACAGTTGGCATGCCACTGGTGCTCCAAAGGCAAGCCCATCTGCATCCGTCCACCCCTGGACCGTGCCCAGTACCTCTCGGACACTCCACTGCTACGACGCCAACACCCTCCTCACCCTCAAGACTGGATGCCATGCCGCCTGCCATCTAGCATCACCAAAGAATACCCTTGCACCCTATGCCTGCGGAAACTGTAAACACACCTCCTGCCACATCAGCACACCAGAGCCTTTTGCCGACCAGCCGACCAACAGCGCACCCAACCGGCTCAACTGCATCCTCCTCAATGTGCGGTCCCTCTACAACTAACCCACAGAAATCTGGTACCTCCTTGACACCACCTCTTCAGACATCACCTTCTTCCCGGAAACCTGGACCAACCTCTGCTGCGGACTGGACATCGCCATTGCCATCCCTGATGGCTACAAAATCACCCTCAAGGACCACCCTGACCGTCCAGGAGGAGGTATTGCCACCATCTCCAAAAGCACACTCCGACTGACCACTCACTCAAATGACCCAATGGTGACCATGGAACACCTCCACTTCCAGATCCGGACCAACTCCAACACTACCCTCCATCGCACCCTCATCTACAGGACCCCGGGCCATGAACCGCCATTCACCGGTGCCATAGTAGACCTCATCGTACCCCAGCCCCTCCCATCCACCGACTACATCCTACTCGGAGATCTCAAGTTCTACATGGACAACCCAAGTGGCCAGAACATCACCCCCCTCCTGCGGAACCTCACCAACAACAGACTCAAGAAGCTAGTCACCGCACCAACCCACATAGCCGGACACACGCTCAAGCCCATCTTCTCCACCAGTGGGAACTTCAACTACAGCCACACCACAGAACTCTCCTAGACCGACCATCATTGTATACAGCACGCCTTCACCACGTCCGCCATACACCACCACCATCATCGTCCCCCCATCACAGCTGGATCAAGGCCACTGAAGAACTTCTCATCAACTCCCTTAGCACCACCACTTCGCCAACGCTTACAGACTCTGACACCGCAGGGCACAACCTCCTCCAACTTTGCCGACCCCCTGGCACCACTCAAGAAAAAACCAGGCAAACAACACTCCAAGAAGGCCAGCTGGTTCACAGCTGCCCTGCACTGGTTCAGACACACCTGCAGACTTCTGGAGAAGAGATAGAGCCACAGCAATACCCCTGAAACTCACACAACCTTCAAATCCGCCATCAACGCACACCACACAGAGGAAGAGGAAATACCCTGGATTGATGGGTTTTGTGCAGGTAAGTGTCCCTTCCTGCACAACATCAATCAACTTAGCAACACCATGACGCAAGGGTGCCTACGTTGGTGCATGGCTGCCATTGTGCATCATTGAGCTGTTTGCTGTCTGGGGTTGGCCTGCAGTGGCTGCTTGCTGCCAAGGAAAGGAGAAGAAGGACATTGCTGTTTGCTTTGGGCCCTATGTTTGAAGAAAATATCTCCAAGGGTTTGAAACTGAGCTTGCCTCCTGCTATGAAGTCTCAGGGACACAAAGACTTCACCACCAGCTCCCCTGAATTTCCTTGCTGGGAATTCTAACCTGCAAAGAGTTGCCTGCTGCTGTTTAGGATCTGTAGCGACTGTTCGTCGCTGGGAGCTGAAAGAGCAACGTAACGAGGAAGAAGCGTGTTGCATCCACACCGATTCCCGACGCACCGCCGAGCCACGGGGAAGAAGCGGGCCGAATCCGCACTTGGTTCAGACGCCTTGCTCAGCAACCTGGAAGAAGCGCGCCGCATCCACACCGGGACCTGGCGCATCGCCGAGAAATCCGTTGCAGCACTTGCCGTGCGGCTGCAACATGCATCGTACTGGATCATCGCATCGAGCCACCATTTTGTCACATTGCACCGGATTGTCACCACGCATCGAGGCTCCATCTTGTCGCATCGTAACCGGAATGCAGAAAGAAACAGACACATCCCCACCTCTCCAGTAGGGAACAGACGCATCACCTGCCCTGCACTGGATAAAGGAACCGATGCATCACCTCCCCCGAAGCAAGGAACTGACGCATCACCTTCCCTGCGACCCTTTTGTTTGTTTTGCATAACGCATTTAAGGTACTTTGTGGGAAAAGTGTCTCATTTACAACTTGCGTTGAACTGAACTATTTCAACCATTTGAAAGTCTTATTTTTTACTGTATTGTGTTTTTTTTTCGTTTAGTCTTGTGTTAAGTCTAGATAAAGATTGTTTATTTTTCTAAACTGGTGTGGTGTTCATTTGTAGTGTTTTCACTGTGTTACTGTATGTGTTCACAAATGCTTTACACACTGCCTCTGAGATAAGCCTGTCTGCTCGTGCCAAGCTGCTAAGGGGGTGAGCAGGGGTTATTTTAGGAATGTATCCCCCTTACCCTGACTAGAAGCAAGGGTCCCTATTTGGACAAAGGTGCAAACCATTGCCAACTTGAGAATTGGAAGAATAGGGCTATTGGATACATTGGCAGCCATCTCCTCAACCACCCCATTCTCAATCAAGTCCTGCACAATCTGCAATAAAGCTCGCTCACCAGCCCCCAGTATTTTGTACTGAGGGATATGAGGCAAAATAGCATTGTCCTTAACCGTGATGGAAACGGGCAATATTTGTAACAATCCCACATCTATGTCGCATATAGCCCACAGAGTGGGTGGCACATCTTTAAATTCAAGGGGAAGGGGTGCATCTTGGGACAAACACTGTTTGGCGCGCACTGCGTCCGGACCAATCATCATGTAAACACCTTCCTGAGAACAATAACTGGTGGCATGTAACTTCTTCAACAAGTCTAAACCCATCAAATTGTCTCCGCAATTGCTTGTCTTTTTTTTTAAATAATATTTTTATTGACAACACAAGCAAGTCAAAAACCCAAAATTAGCTGATAATAATAGCATATACATTTGATATCGAAAAGGTCGTACAAATAGGTAAACAAAAGGCTTAAAGGAAAGTTCCCCAAATTCTATCAAACTTTTTCATTGACTTCAATCCCCTCATTTTGGCAATAGCACCCTCCTTGTGTAGATTTCATTAATCAAGAACCACCATTCCAGAATATGAGGAGGTTTCTGGGAGATCCAAGCCCTAGCAATTGTCAATCGGGCACAAGAAAATAATATTGTTAATAAATCTTTATGTAGGCAATTCAGAGATTGTATGTCTAATAGTACAGACAATGGCGAGAGTGAACCCAAGACAATTTGTTTTTGCGATAAGATTTTTTCGAAACCAGACCAAAACTCAGACAAGGCTGGACATGAAAAAAATATATGAGTAATATCGGCCGCCACAAGATCGCATTTGGGGCACTTAGAGCGTAAACTTGATGAAGAGTTTTGAGACCAGTTAGAAATTCTGAACGGAGTATAGTATAAAAAACAAATAATTTTATATAACTGAATCCTCAAACTTGAAGATTGTACCACTTTATTTATATTACAGAGTGACGCCGAAATTTTAATGGGGGTAATGTTAATCTCTAGTCTAGATGTCCATTTCAAAGCAATCTTTGAGCAGTTGTCCTCTTTGAAATTATTCAAACATTTATAACCCCTGCTAATTAGTGATTTTTGATTTTCAGAGTAGAAACAGGTCCATAAATCCGAGTCCGAAATTTGATTAATTTTCATCTTGCAAACCAGATAATCTCTAATTTGCATATATTTAAATCGCATAGCTTCAGTTAAATTGAAAAGAAGTTTGAGCGTTGTGAAATTTAAAAATCCCTGATTGCCATAAAGGTCCCCCAACAAATTAATTCCCAAATTAGCCCAGACGGTCCCAAATCCATCATTAAATATTCCTGGTAACCCAGGGTCCCCCACAAAGAAAGTTTTGAATGAAAAAAAGAAGTCTTGCATATAGTTAGTAGAGATTTCCAAATTGCAACAATATCTCTCGCAGTCTTAAACTTGACCCTTTTGAAATAGTTAGGGTCATTTACTCTTGCGAGAAATCGATTAGAATCAGTGCCCAACATAAATTGGTGGTAATAGTATTGACTATTAGGATTAGATAAACTACGAAGACGGCCAAAAAAGGTTGCCATAAAATATAAATTGAAGTCAGGGAAATTTAAACCGCCTTTGTTAATAGGTAGTTGAAGCAGGGCAAGGGATCTTCTAGCTTTCTTATACCCCCAGATATAACTACTTAAAATCCCATCTAGTTTCTTAAAAAAGGAATAGTTAACACGTAAGGGTATAGACCTAAATAGGTACAAGAATTTAGGCATAATCTTCATTTCAATTAAGTTAATACGGCCTATGAAGCTTAAAGGTATTTTATGCCATTTCTTGAGTAGGCCAGCTATTTCTTTCAATAATGCATCATAGTTGAGAGTATTTATGTCGCTTACTTTAGCTGATATTTTAACACCTAGATACGTCGCCACCCGACAAGTACCTTGAACAAAAGTCAGTGGTTTATAGTTTAGTATTACCTGTGTTTTACTTAGATTTAATTTGTACCCCGAAATAGATCCAAAAGCGTTAGATTCTTCAGTTATCAGTATAAGAGCTTTTTCTACGTCAGTAGAGTATATGGCAATGTCGTCGGCATAGGCAGTAATTTTCTGAGAATTAGGGCCGAATTCAATTGGGGTGATGTGGGGATTCGTTAACAATGAGTTAATAAACGGTTCCATAGAGAGCGCGAACAACAGGGGTGAAAGCGGACACCCCTGTCTCGTACCCCTAAGTATTTTAAAAGCTGGGGAGATCACACCTGCATAGCTAATTTTTGCAGTTGGGGAGTCATAAAGGGCCTGTATCCATCTTAAATATTGGCCTTTGAAACCGAAGGCCCTCATTACAGCCCAAAGGTAATCCCACCCGACTCGATCAAATGCTTTTTCAGCATCCAAAAGTATCATACCGAGTCGGGTGGAATTAACCGTTGCTACGTCAAAAGCAGTAATCGCCATGTTAACATGGGCTGTAGTGTCCCGGCCAGTGATGAATCCATGTTGTTGTGGGTTTACTAGCTTAAGCATATATGGAGCCAATCGAAGTGCTAGGATTTTAGAAAATATTTTGGCGTCTGCATTAATAAGTGAAATAGGCCTATAAGAGCCACATTCCTCAGCAGGTTTGGTTTTTTTTAGAAAAAAAACAATTTTAGCAGAATTCCAAGAATTTGGAACCTTTCCTGTTTGACCAATCGAGTTAATTACTGAACAGAAAAGGGGAAGTATTTCATCAATACAAATTTTATAAAGTTCTATAGGAAGTGTATCTTCCCCTGCAGCTTTACCAGACGGGAGAGAAGTAATAGCCGTTCTAATTTCAGTGATGGTGACATTCTCCCCTAATTGCCTGTTATGATCAATTTCTATGTTATTGGTCACGTTTTTACCGATGTAAGCTTGAATATTATGTAAAGTAGGGTTATTTTCCGGAGTGTATAAATAACTATAATACTTAACGAATTGTGCTATTATCTGTGTAGTTTGGTCATAGATAGCATTATTGGGTCCCTTAATAAATTTAATTATTGTATTTGCTTTGTCATCCGCAAGTCTATAAGCTAGAATCTTGCCAATTTTATCACCACTCTCATATTGAGAGATTTTATATTTATGTAATTTTACACTAGCTCGTTCGCTAAGAACATTTCTAGTAGCAGATCAGAGACTAATCAATTCTAATCCTAGTTTGTCCGCCTCTAATGAACCTTGTATAAGAGCGTCTGCCAATTGATTTTCTAGCAACAAAATTTTGGAAGTAATAATCTTGTCCTCTTTGCGGAGTTTGGAGTTTTGTGTAAAGATGTATTGTTGGGTAAATCCGCTTATACTAGCCTTACAAGCATCCCATACATAAATTGGAGAGGTAGAGTGAAGATTTATCTGGATGAATTCAGAGATATATTTTTTGAACTGTAATGTAAATTCTAGATCTGAAAGAAGGTATCTGGGAAATGAAAATAATCTAATATCTTGTCTTCTTGAAACTGTACTGAAAATAAAAAGAATGGGATTATGGTCAGAAGTAAGTCTTGGGCAAATGTCAATCATACTAAATTCTAAAATCTTATCTGAACCCCAGATCATGTCTATGCGAGAGCATAGTTTATGAGGTGCGGAATAGTACGTATATCCTGGTATTTTGGGATGAAGAGTTCGCCAAGCATCTTTTAAGTTGTGTAAACGAGCTAGTTCCAATATGGCCGCACGTGTCTTCCGCATACGTTGAAACCCCCTATGTTTAGTAGTATCTATATCGTAGTCAATTATGCAGTTAAAATCCCCCCCAATTAAAAGTTCTCCTTCCCATGCCAATAACTCAATGCTTAACCAATCAAAAATATAAGGATCGTCAGAGTTAGACCCATATACAGAACATATGACATATTTACAACTTTCCAGATCAACTTGAATGATTATCCATCGGCCCCTCTTGTCTACTGCCGTTTTAATAATATTTAGTTTCAATTGTCTTAACTTTAAGATAGCAACCCCTCTAATAGTGGCGTTTAAAGTAGTACAAGCGACAATCTCGTACCCTAATAGCCTTTTTTGTTTAGTCTTGTGTTAAGTCTAGATAAAGATTGTTTATTTTTCTAAACTGGTGTGGTGTCCATTTGTAGTGTTTTCACTGTGTTACTGTATGTGTTCACAAATGCTTTACACACTGCCTCTGAGATAAGCCTGTCTGCTCGTGCCAAGCTGCTAAGGGGGTGAGCAGGGGTTATTTTAGGAATGTATCCCCCTTACCCTGACTAGAAGCAAGGGTCCCTATTTGGACAAAGGTGCAAACCATTGCCAACTTGAGAATTGGAAGAATAGGGCTATTGGATACATTGGCAGCCATCTCCTCAACCACCCCATTCTCAATTAAGTCCTGCACAATCTGCAATAAAGCTCGCTCACCAGCCCCCAGTATTTTGTACTGAGGGATATGAGGCAAAATAGCATTGTCCTTAACCGTGATGGAAACGGGCAATATTTGTAACAATCGCACATCTATGTCGCATATAGCCCACAGAGTGGGTGGCACAGCTTTAAATTCAAGGGGAAGGGGTGCATCTTTGGACAAACACTGTTTGGCGCGCACTGCGTCCGGACCAATCATCATGTAAACACCTTCCTGAGAACAATAACTGGTGGCATGTAACTTCTTCAACAAGTCTAAACCCATCAAATTGTCTCCGCAATTGCTTGTCAACAAGAATGGTGAGTCCACAGTGAAAGTGCCAATAGTCAGAGCAAGGGGCTTCGAAATGGAGCTCACAACCGATACACCAGAAAAACCTACAGAAACGTTATTCTGGCCAGACAGAGCCGCCCCAGGGACCAAGGAACTAGAAATAGAACTTTTAGTTGCACCTGTATCCACCAGAAACTCCTTAGTCAATCCAAACACGTCTGCACTAACATACGGACCAAGTTGATCCACAGGTATGGCAACTGGTCACTCACTCTGTCCCTGGCTGTCCTGGCTGCATGACACCCCTGTCCATGTCATAATCATCATGATAATACTGCCTACCTCGGGGGTCATTAAAATAATTTTGGTCCAAGTTACCCTGTGACGTCTCACCATTCTGAGCCCTATCCTGGCCACCAGCCACACGACCCGGTCCGCGAGAACCACGCCCTCTGGGGACCGCTACCTTCTGCAAAAGCACGGGACACTTGCTATGCCAGTGCCCCTCCTCTTTGCAATATGCACAGTGATTCGGACCCAGAGGCGTAGTGCTCTTCGGCCTACTAGTGCGTGGGAGCTGTCGGGCCACACCTCCACATCCTCTACCATTTCCTCTAGCAGCCTGCTGTAAAAACACCTTTGTCTTCGACTCTTTGTTCTTCTTCTCTGTCTTTTCCTTTCCCTCATTCTCCCTGTGCTCATAATACTGTGCCATATTCAAAATAACAGAAGGGGAAGATGTGGACCAAGTGCTTTCGGAAGCCTGCAATCTATTCGAAATTTCAGGAAGCAAATTGGAAACGAACCTGTTATTGAACAACCGGATACCTCCCTCAACAGACAAATCCTGTCTACTGTAATCCAGAAACACTCCCTCAAACCGAGTGAAAACATGTGACACACTAATCTTTCTTCTGCCGGCAAGCCGATAACTTGTCCCAATCAACCTTCCTCTGTGGAGTAAGAGAATGCATCTACGTGATAATACGACCTGGCACGGCAAGTATCTCTGCTCTAGGCTTTTCACCTGGCTTTCTATCCTGATCCCAAGCCTTAATTTGAGCCCAGGTACCACCCAATTCCACTACATAATCCTGGGTGTGCACCTGCTGCCAAATATCAACCGGAACGAGTAAACCAAAAAACATTTCAACATCAGCAAGTATCATCACTGTAGAAGAAGCATCTTCAGTCAATTCCTTATAGTAAGCAGTGGGATTTTTCCTAGGGTCGGGCAACTGATTTTTAAGTGCCAGAACTTCACTCCTCTTCCAAGGAGTATAGACCCAGGGCTCTTCTTAAGCAGTCTACCTCGATAAGCAACTACTTTTGCAACATTACTGAAAACATGACCGGGCGCCATATCAAAAGCGTATACATTGTCCTTGATATCATATAGAATCTGCGGTGCCACATCCAAGAAACACTGCTCCCAAAGACCGATCAAAGTAGCCGAAATATACTTAAGGGCATGCTGTTGTACAAAAGGCTCATAATCTTTCATCACACATCTTCTACACCATAGATGGGGTTTCGGGCCCACTGCGCAGCCTGATCAGCCACCACCTGTTTTTTCGCATCTCCTATATCAGATCGGGTTAATGTACGCCCCAAACGTTCCCTAACTTTTGTCCAGTCTCTATTAACAAACCCACGCATGGCAGCATTCTGTAAAGTCGTGGGATGAAAAAACACAGAAGTAATAACTGAGGTAGCAGGCACCAGCGTCGCAGCTGACTGCGTCCCAGGCGTAAGGGCTGGCGAAAGAGACGTCGAAGTAATAGGCCTTGCAGAAGGACCAACAGTCACAGTTGCCACAGACGCGAGGACATAGAGAGGGCAAGAGGTGCTGTAGCCAAAGTAGTCTGATCAACAGTAACACAAACAGAAATAGCAGGGACAGAAGAATCAGGTAGCGGAAGATGGGGATATATCCTCTGCGGGCGTAAGGAGGTGGGGGTGGGTATCCAGCAATTCCTCCATGAAAGTATCTTTCTCTTCCTGGGCTACATAAGACTTATCAACGTTCAATCGAAACCTCCTAGCTGCACATCCAATTCCTATCTCTTGCTTCTCCTTATCATATGTTCAGGTTTCTGAGTTAATGTTTTCATTATTCCCTTTCGGGACTCTTTATCTGCTTTCATTCGCCTCTGTTTAACCTCTTTTTGCCATGTTCTGAGAGAATCAAACATAGCAAACAACTTCTCTTGTAAAAAGGCAATTTTCTGTTTGTCAAAAGTGCCAGTTAGTGGCCGCTGCAACTCGGCATTGTCCCTCGTATATTTGTTCCATAACTTACTAAACATAATAGGGCCAAGACCAAGCTTCACATACATGTCGAAATTCGGGGTGCCTTCTGGAGGCGCTAGCCGACTCTCTTCCAACCGAGCATCAGCAGAACATCAACGGCAGCAAGAAACCCAAAACTTGCTGCAGCCAGGCATTTTCAAAAGTAAGCCAAATTCATTAAGTTTCCCAGTAAAGTGTCCAGAGACACTTTGCACTAAAAGCGGTCCGCAAAACAGCATCAAATCTAAAAGCGGTCTCAAAACCGCTCCAAACACAAAGGCAGTCCTCAAACCGCACCAAACACAAACCAAAATGGTACCATATCCAAGTACAAACCAAAACAAACTCACCTGGTGCACACAGGTCAAACAAATGTATTCTCCACTGCTGACTCTTCGGACCAAGCGGTCAGATCCAAGAGTTTCGCCGTTCTGGACCCTAACAGGTATGATCACCGGGTGAGGCACCGAACGGTCAGACAGACAGGGCAGCTGCAAGTTCAGGAACTCTCTCGTGCAGGGATCCCTGGTCTGCCCGTCCGACCCGATGATGGCCCAGACCTCCTCACCCGTCCACGGGCGAGGATGGCTCACCCGATGGGGTCCCTGTTCGGACGCCAACTGAAGGAAGTAACCCGATTAGGGCCACCAGGATCACTCACGACCACCTCTCAGCCTTCCAAACAAATGAAGAGTCGCTCGGACAGTAGAGAATCCAAACAAAGCATATATTTATTCAGGTACACTATAGTGGAGTCCCATCTGCCCAGTCGCTTGGGGTGCTGCAGAGAGGACAGACTTCAGGACACAAGTAGAAACATTATGTACAATTCTGGATCAGTAAAACACCCCCAAACTGGAAATTTCCAGTTGGGACCAGCTACACAATGAAGATACAGTAGAAGAGGTTTTCTATCCTGATAGTGGACACACACTATCTGTGCGCCAAGGTCACTCTGCCTGCGCCCGTAGCCAGGCTGGTGGGAGCAGGCTTCTATCTTGTGGGAAAGGTATGCAGCAACGAAAACAGTGTATTCATTAGTATAGCGAGACCCGACCTTGAGAGACACACAGGATTCAGCACAGATTCTTCTAGCAGAGTCAGAGAACAGTTAATTGCGATCATGGCCCAAAATGGCGGCTGAATATAAAATGGTGCCGCAAACGCTAACTTAAGCAAAGCCACATATAGTAACACAAACAGGCATTTTTATTAAATTCCAACAATAATGTAGAGAAGTCCCAACCCAACAGCTGAGCCATGCAGCCCAATCAGAGCCAGAGCTTCACTGCTGCGCTGCCATCTTGGTCCCCGCTGTGGCTATGTTCCCCGTTCAAGATCAAATCTAAAAACAGTTATCAACAGGCACCCAAAACCAAAATTAATACATTAATAATTTAACATCAATATATTATAATATTGCCCAATTTATAATGTCAAATAAAAACACCAACCTCATACATTAAAACAACAATGAGTTACGAAGGCTAATAGCAAATCTTAAAAAGTAGCCAACCCTAAAACATACTTCTTATGTGAATAAGGATGGCAAATAAATCAGTGCTGCTCTGCATTTTTTGATCTGTAGCTTCTTTAAAATTGGAATCAAAAGGCCACTTGTCAATTGTTTATAATATTTACAAAAATACAAAATGGAGCAAAGTTTGGTGGGAGGTTTCGTCATATGGACAACAGCGTACAGTAGCAACATCGTACTGGCCGAGGGAAAAGCAAAGTTTCCACCTAATTGACCCCAAACGCAACTTAGGAGAGTAATATGCTTTCTCAGGGATGGCTAATCCCTTCCTGGTATGACTCCAAACCAGGTCTGATTTGAATCAATGCAAATTCCTTAAAAGAGTGCTTTGCAGACTCGATCAGTTCCCTATCCCACACCCTGTCATCAGAAAATTATTCTTGATCCATACTTTATCCTATATTCTAATGGATCACAGGTTTAAAAAGATTGGGTCTGCCTATCTTCAGAAAATTTTCTGGATATATTTGAGCCAGGGTCTTGTGGAGTCCAGAGCACACACCATGCTGTCCTCAATAATATCTCTATTAAGAGTTTGATTACAACTTTGGCGTTGCGGGAGTGGACCGCCACGCAGATGGCCCGCTCCCGCACTGCCAAACCTGTGTGCACACCGCCCACCAGATTAGAGTTTCATTGTGTCTGCAGGCCTTTTTTTGGCAGTGCCTCTGAAAATGGACCCCGCAATGGGAACGCCCAAAAATGTTCCTGCCCGGCATGGACTGTAATGCCCATGCCGTTCAGGAACTGGGGTGCATGCACTCACGGGGGCTCATATTGTGTCCCTCTGTATACATTCCCATACAAATGAGCAACAGGGGGCTCTATAGGGCCCCCTTTGTTTCAGGACCGTCAGCCTTTTCATGGAGTAAAGACCTCCATGACACAGTGGTTCCCTGGCTGCTGCACTAGTGCAATGAAGGTCTGACTGCCAAAGTTGTGATATGGGGGTTGGACCACCGGTGCGGCGGTGGCTAGACCACCACCGCCGAGCCACAGAGAGGACTCTTAATTAGGCCCTAAGTGTGGCATGCTCATTATTCCAAATATTATGGGTCACCCTGTTATTTCATAATCATTATTCCAAATAGAGCACCAAAGAAACAAAGGTGCCAATTTAATATAATCCTCTACATAATCCAGGCCTAATTTTTCATGCACCCAAAAATTGTGACTACTTGGAAGGCCCTCAAAAATTCTTCTAAGCACCCTGTTATGCTTAGTCTGCAGGTCTGTAACATTACAGCAGCCAATACCCCTGCACCAAAACGGAGATACATCATTGATGCTCTCGAGATTACAGTGGATGGATTAGTCATGTAGGTTTAATACTGCTGTTAATAGTTGTTCATGGTTGAAACATAGGTTCCTTGTCCCTGCCAGAGTTGCCAATGTCCTTACAAAACGATTTGTACTCTGGTTCTCTTCACGGTCACCATCCAATCAGGACAGTAAGGATCAGGCCGGTTTAATGAATTCTACTATTCGTGAATGTGCAGATGTACTAGCACAGCATTGCAAACATAATCTGTAACTTGAATCCCATTCTTCAAAAATAAATGACGGCACATTGGGCTAGATGTAGGTAAAAACAAATTTGCTAGTTCTTAATAGCGATTTCTACCGAATAGCTATTAAGAACTCGCAAACCGCAATGTAGGAAAAAAATTGCAAAATGTCAGCGATTCGGTAAAAATCGCAAACCCCTGTTCGATTCAGAATTAGCAAAATCGCAAATTAAAAAAATCGCAAATTAGCGAATCTGCCATTCAGGTGCACCCTGATGACATCACACACAGGAAGTGGCCACACCCATGTTGTTTCTCAGTGCCTGAGGCTGCGGGAGAGGCAGAGAGCAGGAGCACACACCCAGGAGCTGCACAGGAGTTACCAGGCAGACAACAAATACCAGGATGGAGACACAGGAGAAGGGAAAGGAGCCTGCAGAGAGGAAGAGGAAGCAGAAATTTTGTGAAAAGGAGTTGGAGGTGTCAATTGAAGAGGTTGGGAAGACTCACAACCAACTTTTTGGAAAGAAATCTCTGCATGTTCCAGAATCCAAGAAAAGGAAGATCTGGCTTGAAATCCAAGGCAAAATGAATGCCATTGGTGTCACCCAGCGCTCCATCGACGAGCTGAAGAAGCGCTGGTATGATCTGAGCTCACGTGCAAAGGAGATGGTGGCTGACAGGCTTAAACAAGCCTAGAAGACAGGTGGCGGACCATCCACAGCGCCTGCAAGCACACCCCTGGATGAATTGGTGGAGTCCACCCTCCAGCCTGAGACCATCAGTGGGATAGGAGATGTGGACAGCTCAGCCAGAGACAACAACAGACAAGGTAAGATGCATGCACAGCATGGCCTGACCCCCCCACCCCCCAATTCCCAATCCCCCATGAGTAAGTCAGAATTCCACTCCAGTCCATATTTTGTAAACATCCAGCAATGCATCATGGGAGATATAGTCCTGAAACCCATATAGCATATCAGTCAGTTAAATAAACACATGTGCAGGGCTCAAACATCTGTCAATAAGCAAGCGGAGGACTGTTATTGTGAATAGTAACATATGTAATTTAATGTAACACAAATGCTGTCAGGCAAGTCAGTAATTGGATATTCTGTATCCCCAGGTGAACCTGCGCCACAGACTGCTGAGAGGCAGACACAAGAGGCACCTGTGGAACACCATGCTCAGGAGGAAGAGACCCTGTCACCCACAGACGTCACACCACCACCACCCCCCAGACTCAGGAGGTACATAGTGGGTAGCCTGCAGGAAATGGAGGGGTCAGAGGAGGAGGGCACAGGAGCCCCACAGACCCTGCACGACGAGCAAGCACAGTCCCCGGAGACACAGTCACCCATGCAGCGTAGCCACACCAGTGGTCCCAGACGCAGAGCAAGGGCACACAGTCCAGATGCGCAGGGTGGAGGATCCAGTGTCTTCGCAGGTCTGGAGGGCACAATGGTGAAGGTGCAGCGGCTGCAAGGAAAGACAATGTGGTCAATGCAACAACAGATGGTGTCCATGAACAGGAACCTTAAGGACATCAAGGAGGGCATCAATGGCTTGAACCAAACTGTTGCAGAGGGCATGCGGGACATGGCTGAGGCAGTCAGGCTGTTGTGCATATTTCATAATGAAATTTTGTGAGTTGGTAGATATATTCAAAATTCATGCCATTATGGCCTCTTCAATCAACAAATGTAAGGAATAAGTGAGCAGCAACAAGGTCACACAAATTAAGAGCAGTATCTTACCAAGTCATTAGATGTTCACAACTTTGGCTGTTTTACCAGGTCAGTATTAATCTAGACATGATAAAGTATTTCTTCATAAAATTACCTCATATTTTTTCCTCTTGATTGTTTATAATCATAATAGACGTACTTGTCAAATATTTTTCAGCACTTAAGAATAAAATGATTGAAATATGAAATATGAAAGAAAGGAATGTTTGAATAGATAATGCAACTTTCAAGATTCCCTAAAAAGTGTGCTTTCTCCCTCACGAATGGGATTTACGAGTATGGAAATTCTGCCAACAGTGTAAAATTTAATATTTCTAAATTTCAAGTTAAGTGAAGACTTTGTAAGAGTTCCTGGTTGGTTCCACCTGCAAAGGTTGAGGAACACTCACGAACTCGTAGTAACTTGGGTATTTACCAACAATCTGCCATTAGCGCACCACCTTTGATATCCATGCAGAATTTTTCCCGGCCAAGACCGGTTTAAAAGTATTTCCAGGTGGAAAGAAGAAGAGAACACAGACCGGAAATAATGATGTTTAGTGGAAGAGGTTTTTAACAGGGAAAAGCATTTCCCAGTGGAGAAAGAAAGTTTAAAGTTCAGCTGCACATTTGTGTTATATTTTTCCTTGAGATTATGTAACCTTTGTGAAGAAATACACATTTCACCACCCTTTCGCAAATGTCACAGATTTCCAAGACTTCTGAAAGTCTTTGTGAATTTCAGAAAAATTAGATACCTGTCCCAAACATAGGAGCATCCCTATGGCAACATATTTTTAAATCTATGTTTTTTTTTACTTTTGGAAATCGTCGCTTGGTTGCAAAGTTAAACTCTGAACGCCGAATCCACTTCGGTTGTTCTTGCAACTTCCCCAGTGACTTTAGAAGAAGGCAGGGGCATATTATCAAGAAACTGCGTTAAAATTATCGCCGCTTTAGTGGCAGAAAACTACCGCTAATGCGGCGGATAATGAGCTTGATAATATGCCCTTGAGAATTCCCATAGAAGCCCATGTTCTGGTGTCAACATGGGCTTCTATTGGAATTCTCTGCTGCATATTATCAAGCCCATTATCGCTGCATTGTTTTGGAGTAGGTATAACCACCTGCGTTAATTTTTATATCACAAAGTAGTGAATTAATTATAATAGTGGATTAACCGCACGCATGGTCCACCTACAGAGAGCAGAAGCAATCCATTCCTTGTTTCATTATTTTCAATCCACTTTTCCTGAAGCTGCACGTATGCTTGCTATGAGAGGCTGCTTCAGTAGATGCTGTTTTTTTTTCTCTCACTCATGCCACCCACCACATGGTGTTAACCTTCGATTTGCTCCAGCGGGAATCTGCGGTGATGCCAACAGCAGGTGGCAGAGCGGACAAGGATCCGACAAAAAATTAATTTAAAATTCCCAGCAGGATGCAAGTCAGTGAGAGCTAAACAACATCAGCTCGCTTTCGATTCGTTGCCTACATAGACACAGACACTGAACGTTACCATCAATTTCATTCCCGTTTGTCAATGCTTAATTTGTTTACAAAAATAAATTAAAAAAAAGTAAGTGCTGGGGTCCAAAGTTTTTCTTAGGAGCCGTTTGCCGGCGCCACTGCTGAGTCTAGGAGTTGCTGAATAGCTGCTGAATGCTGCTGTTGTTGAGTACCAAGCCTGCCTAGTCTTGATTCAGCCCCTTTCTTCCACTTTCCAACACTTCCTGTCACTTTCCTTCAGTCCTGCAGGCTCTTTTTCAACCCTGCTTTCACCTTTAGTCACTATTTGTCTGTCATTCTCTTCTTCTGTTCTTCCCTCTGCCTTTCTCTCTCATGCTCTGGGTCAAAATCTGTTCATGAAGGCTACATCCCTTTCCTCTAAAATGAGTGCAGGTCCTGACCACATGCAAACAGTTAGTACTAGTGTTTGGATGTATGTGTCATATCCAAAGCATGGTACATGCATTTTAATGTATGCCCTTCTGATGAGTAGATCTTTGGGCTACTTCCTACACGGAGGAGGCTGCGCAGCTCTGTCCCACTGAACACAGAGCGAGCCGGATCATATCTATACTTGTTCATGCTGCCTTATCTCAAGTGGATGTCCCGGTATTTTGATGTATACCAAAAGGAGGTCGAGAATTGCTGAGATGAACAGTGAACACTTTTAGAGAAGACAAGTGGGTGGAAGGGTGCTTCATAAAGATGGCAAATTCTTTGGTCTAAGGCAGCGGCGTCACTAGGGTTGGTGTCACTCATGGTGACGTGCGGTCCGCACCCCCTGCACCCTCCTAGTGACGCCACTGCCAGGCTGAGTGGTCAGAGACAGGGTCATGAACATGCAGGAAGTGGCTGGAAAGACGTCTGCACATATGTACTTGTTACATTTGAACCAGGGGCTGCAGGACGAACCGCATTCAGAGTTCTGGAAACTAAAAGAAAAGAGTCCCTGCTGAGTGAAGCCGCCTCTTTCCACAGTAAACAGCTGTTCCGGGTGGAGGCAAGTCGAGGGTGGATTCACCTCTTTGTGGAATGAACTCCACTGTAACAGCCTTCCTGCGCGCGCCACCCTCCCCTGCCTCTCAAACCAATCGGATTAGTGGCACCTTCCATCCTGCTGAAGGTCAACGGACCACTTCAGCGCCTCTTCATCCCTGCACCAGACCTCGAGGCGCTTTACATTCAGTGACAGGCAGGCGCTCTCAGAGCAGCAGACCGCGGGCCTGAGAGTTGGGCTTTTACAGGACACCTGTCAGTCTTTGTAGCTGATGGTCACACACGGAGAGGGTGACACGGAAAGGATCCTACCAGCTGAGAAGTGTGAGGGGGAAACCCCTCTGCAGTGTTATTCGATGGGAAAACAAACATTACTCAACAACCGGCAACAAATATTAGCTCTTAGTCGCAGACGTGTACCATGTTATTGAAAGGCCCACTTTCTACAGGCAGGTGAAGCATTCGCTGGCAGCCAAAGCTACATCCGTTTGTTCCAGGTTAATACCAGGTGAACAGCAGACTAAACAGAGCCATTCTGTGACCTGAAGCCACAGAGGAGGAAAGGAAAGCGAGGCACACCTCAACAAGATCTCCGAGCAGATGTTAATATCCACACCGACGAAGCTGACGCACTCTTCGCACTCCTCCATGCCCTGTACCCTGCCTCTGCACTCCCTACCTCCACATTTTCCTTGTGTCCCACGGTGTCACCCCATGTGATGGTGTCACCCGGTGCAGTCCGCACCCCCCTAGTGACGCCACTGGTCTAAGGACAAGTCTGAAGTTACACAGTTGAGCGTCCCGGTGGTTTTAACTGAACATTAAAGTTAAATCATTCCAGTGATTGATGGAACAATGCTACAAGCTTTGACATGGAATTTTCCTGCTGATTTGAGCTCACCCACCTAGGTTATGTCCGTATGATGACCTCATGGCCATGTAATCTGCTTTCTCCTCTAAATGAACCTTTTCATGCCTTGTACCACTCCAAATCTTACCACTTTTAATATGACTTATATCCCCAGTACTGACTTGTTTTCATTTTCCAGTTAATGTTCTTTTGTCCTGACAATCATCTACCTGTCTTTCCTTTTGTATGCATGCCTAGCGCGCCCTGTGAATCTATAATACTTTGTGGCCAGAAGTATCATTACACTGGTCACAAAAACTGGCCGCATATTCACAGTATTGAATTTGGAAACCGGTCTACGTACTAATAGGTCAATTTGTAAAATTCCAAATTGAAGTTGTCCGCAATCCCACCTACTTAATTAATATTCATTAGGGAGGCCACAAACTGCAACTCACTCTGATTAGATAGAATCACTGGGGTAGTCCCAGCAAGGGTCAACAGACCACCATAAATGTGATTGCATTTAAATAAAGATTTTTTTTAAGCAGCCCAATTCCCTAAATGAGACTGGGATGCTTTGAAAACCCCCCAAAGTTTTCTATTTTTTTTAAAGTTTCTCTTTGATTTGGCAGTAGTGTCCTGGACCACAGCCTACTCCCCAAGAATCTTTCTCCACAATTCACAATTGGGGAAGGGTTCCACAGTGGACTGGGGTTAGTAACTTTTCAATTGTTTGCGACCGGAAATACTGTTACAAATCACTGATGTATTCGGTGCAGATTCATTATTTGAAAAGGACGCCCTGAAACGGCACCTTCCAAGTTTCAAATTGGTATGCAGTCTCAATCCCATTTTAAGAGTCTATAAAACCACACTGACTTCTACATAGGACTGATAAATAGGAAACCCTTTTCTGTGGTCGCAAACTCTGATTCAACTTCTAAATGGGACTGATAAATAGGAAACCCTTATATGTGGTCGCGAAATCTGATTCAGAGCGTTCAGAACTATAAAAAATGTTATCACACCTGGCCCAAAATCCTGTTTCAGGTGTAGTCCACACATTCTCTTTTGTCTGTCCATACTTGACTTTTCCTCTTTCTACTCGGAGATGACCTCAGTGTCCATATTAGTCCCTTTTTCTGACAAGCCGCACTCTAGCTTGACTTGGGCTGTTTTGTCCCATCTTACCCAGGGCCGGACTGGGAACCAAAACCGGCCCGGGCAAAGTGCTCGGATGCCTTGTGCAGCACACATGGAAAAAGCAACATGCCATGGTTTGTTTATGTACAGGAAGATGACCCTTCCTGTATATAAACAAACCTTTTAAAAAAATGCCGTTTTGCAGCTTACACGTGTGCTGCACGAAGCAGCACACATGTAAGTTACAAACTGGCATTTTAGGTTTGTTTATATGCAGGAAGGGACACCTTCCTATACATAAACAAACCTCCCTGCTTTGCAGACACCCTTGCACTCTGGTGCAAGGGTGCCTGCGTTAGGCGCTAAGTTGTGGAACTTAGCGCCATTGCAGGTGGAAATGCGAGGCTGCACCATATCTTTGAGAATAGGGTGCAGCCTTGCGTTTCTGAAGTGGCGGAGAGAGCCGTTAAGCCAAGAAGGCTGACGCCTCTCTCCGCCACTTCATTGAGAATATGGCCCTTAAAGTTTTTCTTCCTCTTTTATTCTGGCTCGACAGTGCCACTGACAGGAATTTCACAACCTTAAATTTTAAAGTTGTAAATATTATTTTTACTGTTTCGACTACTACTAATTTATTAATCCTCTGATTTTTCTCTACATATCTAATGTTTTCCAACCTGATAGTGTAGAGGTGAGTAGCATTACCCAATTTCAGGGCAGACAGACTTGCCAGTTGTGGTTGTTTTCCCGTGGGAAAATAGGCCTCGAACGGTGACAATACTAAAAGGTTAGTGGGCGAAAACGTTATTTGATCTCAGCCACTGGTAAATGCTAAAATTTGGGCCCCAAACCATGATGAGCTTGTTTTCTGCATCTGTACACACCTCTTCCTCTAAAGGGGACATTAAAGCAAAGGATGGATGAATATGTTTTCCTTCGCCAAAGAGATTTCTTCTAGGCAGCATTCCATTCCATTGTTGCTTGACAATTGACAAGGTATATTTCGAGTAGCATTACATTATTTTACCTTGTCTGTAAATGTATTCCCTGAATTTGAGCAACCATAGACAAATCGGTCTTGACCCAGCCCCTGAATAGCAGTCCAGTCCAACATGGTAGACTACGCCACTCTAACTGGACACACATACTGACACCTTCTGTTTTTTCTGGGCTTCACTGTCGACTTGCATCAGGAGATCCAGGTCCACCGAGCTCAGGGCCCTTGTCTGGACCTGTCTCCAACTTATAGACTCATTAAGACAAATTAAGTGATGGATGGAAATTCTATAGGCACCGCTTCATAAGCACTGCAACTTCTTGTTAACATTCCAGTTCTTCATTTCGCACTCATTTATACCGTAACACAAGGGGCCTATTGCTTAGCAATCAGCTGTAGCCTTAGCCTGAAGAAGCAACCCGGTACAAATTGCTAGCCATTGTCCACTATGGTGGTGGCTACAAGCAACCACAGAGGCATTTTGATCTTACTGCGTCTTATAAACGGGGAGTAGGTTTAGTCTGTAGGCACATGCATCAAAAGAAAAAACGGTCGCAAACAGACAGATTCTCAGAATCTGCCCCTTTGCGACCGGTATTTTTGCATTTGGGATGCATCGTCCCAAATGCAAAATTCGCAATTTAAGTAATCTCTAAATTGCGATTACTTAAATTGTGATTGCATTTAAGGAATCACAAATTGAGATTCCTTAAATGCAATGCATTAAATTAATAAAATTAGCGATTTCGCTAATAGGGGGCGCAAATTACCATGAAGTTGAACTTCATGGTAATTTGCAAAACCTTTGAAAAATGCACTTTTGTGCATTTTTCAAAGTTTCATGTTGCGCACACACATGGCCTTAGGGCATGTGTGTGCGCAACATATGTGCACAGGTCAATTCCAGGGGTGCAAAAGGGTGCCCTTTTGACACCCTTGCACCCTGAAATTGCATGCGCAATTTGCGAGTACCAGCTAAACGTATCCCCAACTGAAACATCAGAGATTTTGTAGCTTTTCCAGAAGCCCACTAACACTTTGAACCCATCAACAGTAGCTGATCTTCTGGAAAATCTTTGATAACAATACATGCTCATGTCCATCTTTACATGTTTAGGGGCTGAAAAGCTTGGACACTAACGCTCCCATTCTCTATCCAACAAAGTGGAAATATGGGTATCAGAAAATTATATCTGTCTTATTTGCATAAGTTCTTCATTAATAGAAAGTATTCATGCTGCCATGACCTATTGGGATTGCCAGTGCTTGTTATTCTTAGACTGAAAGAGCACAAAAATCCCTGATGGAAAAAAACTTACTGTTTTGGATTAATATAACCAGTATAAGGGTTATACATCACCCTACGTGAAAATTGGATATTCATGAACTAGTTCTCGGGTAAGAACCGCCACATATTCACCACATTGTTTGATTCTCTGAACGCCCTAACACTTTTTACCAGCGACACTGTTACAATGGTTTACATCTTTTCAGGCTACAACACCACCAACTTACCATGCTCACTCAAACGCTCTTCGGGACAAAAAACCCGGACAACTTCATATAAACATAAATTAAGATAGCTGGACAATAACAGGAATCCAACTGACATGGATCAAAACCCTGCTAAAGACCAAAACCAAAGCCACTCTGATAGCCACCAATGCCCCTAGATACAGACTTCTTCAATTAACCACAATACCAGTCTAGGCCAATCACACCAAAAACAACACAAACTGATTCTCCACAGAAGAAACCCAGCACAAAGCATAATTCACATGATAAGCATGATTTTGCACCTCATACTTCATTGCAGCCACTTACAAGAATGATGATGGATTAAACCCAGACCAGTTGACTGGGGGTGAGTGCTTGTATTGTTCAACACTCCGTCCATCATCCCCTTTGGTTTTGCTTTGTTCGCCCTAAGTTGGAAGGGTCTGTCCAGACGTGGGTCCCTTGCTCACTTTGCCACTGGATTCAAGCTAGCCTGGCTGATGATGGCTGATTAGCCAGAAACCGGTCCTTGGATGCTTGTTTCCCGTCTCGGGAGGAAATGGCCTGGCAGTTCGTACTGGACTGTTCCCATTGGGCAAAGGGTTAAGACTGATTTGCATATGGCTGGTTCCAAACCGGAATGGCATAGTGAGCAAAACAATGATGGATTTAGGCCCAGATGTTTGATTAGCTCAAGCGCTCCGTCCATCATCCCCTTTGGTATCACTCACAGGCCACAGCACAAATCTATTATCTGCTCCCAAAAGTGAAAGGCTGACCTGTGCAGGGGTAGCGATGATAGGTCTTCCTTTGTTTATAAAACCTGAGGCTCTCGTCATGGCAGCTTCGGCATCTCTCTGCACGGTCAGCGACATACAGCGTTTTGGCCCCAGAGTCAGAGGGCATTGGTAGCGGCTTTGGCAGCATTGTCAACGCAGCATTGCTGCAAATTTGGAGTTTCTTTGTGCAGCCAGTGGCCGGTGGCCGGAGGAGTGGTACACAGTGATACGCAGCAGAAGCAATCAGCCGTTTGGAGGGACTGGACTGTTCTGGAGGGGAAAGATGCCAGAGGCAGATATGGTGAGCGCTCTGTGGGGCCGGCTGTGGCTTTAAAACTGTTTAACATTGTGGTTTGAGCAGAAAGATAAAACATGAGCCCAGCGGTATCTTGCAATATGTTTATGTTTATGTTTATATGTTTCTAAAGTTCTCGAATGCTGAGGCGTCTTGGCGCTGAAAGGTGCTGAAAGGTGCTGTGGCAGGGGAAGGCGGAGTTTAGCAGCCTGTGTCTGCAAAGAGCTTTGTTTTTAGATTTTTTCTAAACATCTGAAGGTTAGATTGGAGCCTCATGGACTGGGGCAGCTTGTTCCAAAGTCTGGCTGCACAGTATGTAATTGTGCGGCCCCCCAGCCTTCTCTTTTGATCTTTGGTACTCTGACCAAGCTTTGGTTGGCTGATCTTAGGGCGCGCAAAGGGACATATGGTGTGAAGAAGCTTTCACGGTCTTCAGCCGCTCCACCATAGATTGCCTTATGCACGTATGTGAGTGCTTTAAAATCTATACGTTGTTTTATAGGCAACCAGTGTAGGGAACCTATCCCATCGGAAATGGGTTGCCCTTTGTGTAAACCCAAGGTCAGCCTTGCTGCCGCATTCTGCAGGGATTATAATTTCAACAGTTGGAATAGAACAGAAACAGACTTATCTGATTCCTCCTTGGAGACTGGCTGGGGCTGAAACTTAACTGGAGTTCCACCGGGACCAGAGGCCCCTGGACTGGGATCCCAGCGGGGTGGGAGCTACTGGGACTGAGCCAGGAGGACTGGAGAGCTGTTAGTTCCTGCTGCACTTGGTGAAGTGAGTGCCTCAGACACGGCAGGTTCCTGTTCCTAAATTTGTGGGAGAGACATTGGGACAACTAAAACCTCTGCTGCACCAGAAAGGGAGTAGCTAACGTCGACCTCGGACGAGAGCCAGGAGGCCAGCGGTCCCGTCCCACCACATTCCTGTTGGAGCATAGCCGATTGAAGTGTGTGCTTACGTGCTGGGGAAGAGTGGGAGTTGGATGGCGGCTGATTGGGGAAGTGTAAGTGCAGAGGGCCCCCCTGTGTTATAAACACCCTGGTCCACCCTGATCCAACTTGAGACTGGTCCTAGCAAACACCTGAAGTAATGCAGACCTGAGAAATTCTCTACTCAAAAGGAACCAGTTTTTCTTATTTCTTTGTTTGCTTTGTTTACTGTGATCTCTGGAGTAAACATTGAGGTACCTGCCCTACCCGCCTTACCAGATTTGACCTAGTGTAGACTAACTAGATCTTGTTCCTCAGAAACCGGGCTGGTAGAGGCTGGGTCCCCCATCTTTGTCATTTGTCTCCAAAACCATCAAGCTGTAAGGGCAAGTCTCATTGGACACATCTAAGTCTAATTGGTAATTGGAAATGAAGATTCCCGAAGATGCTTTTGCACAGTGGTGAAATGTAAGTATGCAAGTGGGGGCTTTTCTTCTTCGCCCCCAGCAAAAGTAACCACCATTGACAAAATGCTCCAAAAGGCCATAGGTGTAATAGCCCCTGAAAACTCATGGAGAGGAATCTATCATTAGGAGGTGGTGTAGAATTCTTCTCGGACATAACACCTTTTACCCCTTCAGAGGACCAAGCTGAATTTTTAGTTGCCACTTAATCTGATATTGACTGTAACCCGAACACGATCCCTATTAGGTCCTGTGTAGTTGCTGCTCCTGAGGGGGAAAGAACACAAATGAAGCACAACAACCGGGGTCTATAGCTAAGCACGCTGCCCCCGGTAGGCCGCTTTCTGACAGTGCTCTATCTATGCCCATGCTGCCAGTCTAATCCAAAGCACGTAGAACTTTGCAACCAAAAGTAGGGGAAAAATCAGAGGCACCCAAACCTGATTGGCTAGATGACTTGTGGGTGCCATGATTAACCAATTCCAAGGGATGATACACTGGGAACTCACCCAACTTCTGGAGAAAATAGCAGTTCTTGAATCTCAAAGGAACTCTCTCTCTAAAGTCAGTTTACCCTAAGAGCTCCCTCAGCCGAAAGCCAAAGCTAAAACCTCTCATGTAGAATCTTCTATAGAAGGTGGTATGTCCAGATCCTCCAAACCTTCAACCCACTGAAGTAACATAGGCATGTTCCGGGCCAGGAGACTGAAAGGCGTGTGGGCTGGAAGTGTGCCAACAGCTTGGCTGGCACAATTCATCGAGATCTTCAAGGCCCAATAGCAAGAAACAAAGAAGCCAATATACTCCTTGAAACAAGGAATCTCATGGCAATTGATCTACCTCCTGAGGCATGTCCATATGTGGTCCTGATAACTGGAGTTCTGGGCTTAAGGGACATTCAGAGGGAAACCCATATCAATCTGAGCAACAAGTGCCTCAATTGGCTGGGGAAATTTTGGAATTTCCATCCTCAATGGCTAACAAGATGTTGTTATTTTATGTTAATATGTCTTCTAAAGCGCTTGATTACCCAAGGGTGTCTTGGCGCTGGCTTTGCTAAAGGAGAGAAAATAAACATACATGTATAATCTAGTAGATTCTGAAGAGCCAGGGCTTCAGATGTTTCCTAAAACTCAAGAGATTGGACACAATTTTAATGTATGGTGGTAAAGAATTCCATGCTTTTGACGTGCCTAGAATGAAGCTCCTGCCGCCACAGGAGAGTAGTTTTAATCTGGGCACAACAATGTGTTTCACAGAGGCAGAACGTAAAGTTCTGCAGGGGATGTACCAGTTAAAATTTTGTTGAAGACAGGTGGGGTCTAGACCATAAAGTGCCTTGTAGGCAATGCAGAGTGCTTTAAAAGTGCATCCCTGTCTAATAGGGAGCCAGTGCAGGTTTTTAATGGCTATGGCTATGGAGTGATGTTTAGGTATCTTTAGGAGGAGTCTTGCTGCTGCATTTTGTAGTACCTGTAGCCAGTTAAGGATGGGCTGATGTGCAGTGAGTAGTAAGTCGTTGCAATAATCCAACTTAGACATAACTATTGATGCAATAAGAGTTTTTTGAAGGTGCAAGGGGATAAAAGGGAGGATCTTTTTTAGCATTCTCAAAGTGAGGAATACCGAAGATGATAGGGCACTTCCATGATTTGTGTAAGTTAGTTTATGGTCAATCAAAACTCCCAGAGTTTGGGCCTTGGTGATGGGGGCAGGCATAGGGTTCATCTTGACTGGCCAGCAGGATGTGCTCCAAAGAGTATTTACTTTGGTTTTACCTGCATTTAATTTCAGACAGTTCCTGCTCATCCATGAGCTGACTGCCTGCATGCAGTCACAGAATACGTCATGTAGGGTGGCTTGGGAATGGGACAAAGGATCGTCTGGAACTTTGTGATTATTTATTTTAGAGAATCTGTAATTGTCTACAAAAAGTTATTCAATGGCGGCTATGGTTACATGGGGGGTTCTGGGGTGAGTCTTTTACCCCTGATATACATTTACAAGTCCCCCCCCACCAGGGACTTCATCAGAGGAACCCTCATACTGCCAAGAACCCGCCATCTTACGTTCTTTGTGCCCCAGTGCTAAACAGTCCCAGCTAGGTGATAACATCCCAGTGTATAATAGGGTTGGTCCTTTGGACCTTGTTGATTGACTTGATGAAGATAGTAGTCAAATCATTTGTATGACTATCATGAAACCCAATTGGGTAATACACGGGAAGGATATGCCCATATATTTTAATGACTCTAATTTGGTGGAAATTTAAGCCCCGGCCCCCAAGTGCCCTCAGCTATAGTTACTGAGGAAAGGGTCTCCCACGATATACCTCTGAGTGCCAGATCATCCTCCAGTGCCTTTTCTGTAGATTTTAATATGGTAGATTTTTTTTTCAGCAGATAAGACATTAGATCAAGTAGGAGGGGGCCATATAGCGAAACCGGGGGAAGTGGAGCCTAGTAGGCTTGCTCCAGGGAACCGCAGAAAACTAAGACTACTTTCATGAAACCTTGCTGGCTTTGGCCCTAAGCTGGGGAATCCTGATTGGAGATCATATATTAACACTTTTGATATCTGTCTTTTCCAAGAAACGTGACAAAGTCGGGAAATTAGCCGCCCTGGCTTTGCCATGTATTGTGTTAATGCCAGATCCCATGGGTAGGGAAGACCTTCCAGGGCCTAATGATATGAATAGGGTCACATGTGGGGTGCATAGTAATGGGGCCTGAAACAGTAACCAAAGATATCTTATGTGTAACCATTAAACTCCCCAATGGATGTCTAGCAAATATTTATAACATTTACTTAAGACCTTCTGTTGCACAGCAGGAATTTATCGCCATTGATGCCGTAGTTACACACATAGCAGGACTCCACCCAGATACTTTACAAATAGTGGGGGTGATTTTAATTGCCAGTACGAACCGCCAGACCTGGTTAATCACCATTCCCTGCAGGAGGAAGACAGTGTTTGGTTAATCCCTGCTCCCACTATTACCCCAATGAAGAAATGGTCACCCTTGGTTGTACAACTAAATGCTCTATCGCTGAACTGCAGTATCTGAGCGTGCAATGGAAGAACAACATTCGATAGAGAGGGGCAGCACACCTTTAATAGAATAGTAAGTACTAGTCTAATTGATTATATTCTTTTAGATGTTAGCAGACATGGCTGTGGTGCATAAGCACAACAGTGACCATAATGCACCCGAGATGAACTTTGAGCTTTCTGCTGCCCAAACCCACCTAGATCTGTCCCAGCCACTGGACGGTAGGTGTAAGCTTACTCACAACAAATGCAGAACCCATTGGACCACAGTGGTGAGTTCGGAGAAGTCTTTGAAATTCATACATACTAAGGTGGGTCCTGCTCTGGAGATATTTTCTCTAGTGTCAAATGAGGAGACAGTGTTACAAAGGGTTGAAGACATACATAATTCCCTCTTGAATAGCCTAAAGATGGACTTCTTTAGAGAAGCTAGCAGCCAAGAAGCAGTGTACCATACTGGTCCAACAAACAATGTAGAATGGCAAAATGCGCTCTGATTAACTCCATCAAGATCAACAGAAGGGAAGAGATTCAAGAAAAGAGAACCACATCCAAGAATGTACATACAATGTCAAAAAGGGAATGGGACAGTCAAAATTGTGGACTCCTTTTAGCAGCTGCGAGGGAAAATAACCAAACTCTTTTCTGGAACTTAATTGCTACTGGGACTAGGGAAGGGACATCTAAAATTTAAAATAATGCTGCCGCTAAGGCCTGGATAGCCCACTTTACTAACCTATATCAAAGAAAGCCTGAAGAGGGCACACCGTCAGTATCTCCAGTCAGTTCTGTACAGAACGTACCAGGGAGGGCCCCGGTAGGATTTCCCCGATAACGTGTACGGAGGTAGAGGAGGCCATCAGGAAGATAGACATTCATAAAGCCCCCGACATTGATAAGGTTCCTGGAGATTTGTTTTTATCAGAAATAGACATTTGGACACCCTACCTTACAGTGGTTTTTAACCCATTTTAAAAAGATCAAGTATCCCCAAAACTTGGGCAGGGGCAGAGATTCTTCCAATTTATAAGAGGGGGAGTCCGCTGGATCCAGCTAATTGCAGGGCTATCAATTTAATAGACACCTACCAAAAATTGTTTAGCAAAGTTATACTCAGCAGGCTTCAGTGGTGGCTTGAATAGAAAGACATACTTTGCCCCCTTCAATTGGGCTTTCGAACTAATACTTCCACTGTTGATCAGGTCTTTAGACTGCAGATGATTTATTGGAAGACCGATAGTATTGAGAAAGGAAGGCTTTATGCCATTTTTGTTGACCTTAGAATAGCATTCGATTTAGTCCCCAGAACCCTACAGTGAAAATGTCTAGCTAAAATGGGTATCCCAGCTTACCTGTGCAGTATAATTGAGAGACTGCATCAGAACAATTACATACAAGTAAGATGTGGTAGGCTTGGTGAAGTAACCAAATCTCTTCATGTAAAGAGCAGCATAAGACAGGGGTGTATATTGGCCCCTACTCTTTTTTCCCTCTTTTTAAATGATCTAGTTTATTTTTTAAATTGTTGTGACAATGACGCCCAATGACTGGCTGGTATGAGGGTTCCAGCTGTTATGTTCACCGATAATACGCTTTTGCTGTCAAAATCACCAATGAGCCTTCAGAAAGTACTGACCACTCAGTTTGGAACACTTAGCTACACAACTTACATCCAGTACAGATCTGGAAACAAATTC
The DNA here is from genome assembly GCF_964204655.1 of Triturus cristatus. NCBI lineage: Eukaryota > Metazoa > Chordata > Amphibia > Caudata > Salamandridae > Triturus > Triturus cristatus. Next base: position 945,272,361 of record NC_140594.1, on the reverse strand, counting down.
TGTACAAAAACTATATGAGTGGCTGCAGGAAGCATTTGATATCATGATACCACTCAAAACCACACAACAGAACAAAAGAAAACAAGCACCTTGGAGAAATACAGAGAAAAAAGACATAAAACTACAAATTAGAAAGCTGCAACATGTCTGGCTCAAAACAAAAAAACAAACAAGACAAACTTCACCTAGTGAAAATTTACAGATAATACAATTCAGCTATCAAAAAAGCAAAGAAAAGGTACTATTCAGACAGAATAAAAAATGCTAAAGGTGCAAATAAAGAATTCTATAAAATACTCAATGAATTTCGGAAACCAAATTGCCTAGAAAGAACTCATCCCGTTACTCAAGATTTCAGAGACAAACTGGCAAATCATTACATAGACAAGTTGGACTCATACTTAAAACAGAGACAAAGCACCAGCACTAACCCTTTTACAAAACAGTAATCCAAGAATACTCTAACTCAGCCTTTCTGCTCCTTCCAACACATTTCACACAATGAATTTATGGACCTGGTCAAAGCAAGCAGGCCTACCGGCAGCCCTTCTGACCCGTCTCCACCATAAACTTTTAAAACAATTCTTCTAAAAACCTCTGCTGCCACTTCAGTAACAAGAATCATCAACGATTTCTTAACTACCAGAATATTTCCAGAAGAACTCACAAAGTCATACATACGCCCTTTACTGAAGAAAACAAACTTGGACCTACTGAACCCTGACAACTACAGACCCATTACAAATGGACCTTTCCTGGACAAACTGATAGAAAGAGCAGTGTTCGCCCAGATGTCACAATTCATTGAAGACAATGCCATACTTTCAGACTTCCAAACAGGATTCCGTCCAGGAAGATGCACAGGATCTGCCCTCCTTGCTATCTGGGATGACCTGAAGAACACAGTTCACCGCAACTTGGTTGCTGTGCTACTCCTCTTGGACTTCCTGTGCCTTTGACACGGTTGACCATGACACTCTGATACAAAGACTCTACGAAGCAGGCATAGAGGGAACTGCTTTAGACTGGATCATGTCCTACCTTCGAAACAGAACTAATTTCACCTATACCCCACCTTTCTTGTCCAAACCGTACTCCACAAGCTGGGGTCCCTCAAGGCCCTATCATCTCGCCCATGCTTTTCAATATCTACATGAAGTCATTACCGGTACTTATCAATCAATTTCACCTCACGTGCTATAACTATGCAGATGACACACAAATACTCCTTCAACTGGAATGCCCCAAAGACATTGAAAACTCATCAATTTTCAGTTGTCTCAGAGCCGTAGATCAATGGATGACTTGGAACCATCTCAAATTGAATGCTTCCAAAACGGAAACACTCACGTATGGCGATTGGAAACATTATAACCCGCTTGCCGCCTGGCCTGATGAACCAGGGTCACCGCCTAAATTATTGAAGGGAATAAGAAACCTTGGAATGACTACAAGCTATCGATGAATGCCCAAGTGGACAAACAAGCAAGATCAAGCTTTGTTACTTTAAAAACTTTGCAACAAATCTTCCCCCATTTGGGATTTCCACACAAGGTCAAAGCTATCATCTCCCTTATTCTGTCCAAACTCGATTACACCAATAGCCTCTACCACAGATCACCTTTAACTACTAGGAAAAGACTACAACGGATTCAGAACTCGGCTGCCAGACTACTCTTGCATATCAAACCACGAGACCACATCTCCCTTGCCTTGTAAGCCATGTATTGGTTACCGGTTGCCAGAAGATCCACGTTCAAGCTGCTTTGTATCACCTACAAAGTGATACATGGAATGAGACCGCTCTTTATCAGCAATAAAATCACTAAACATATTCATCATAGGAGCCTTCGCTCTAGAGTGGCACCTCGCCTCAAAATCCGAAGATACAAGAAAAAAAACATTGGTGACACATCCTTCTCTGTTCAAGCAGCTCAAAAATGGAACTCTTTACCCCCAACATAAGATCCACCGACAACCACCTTATCTTCAGAAAACTACTCAAGAATTGGCTCTTCCCCACATAAGAACCATACGCAAACAGAAATATACAGCATATCCCTCTGTATATAAGCATTTATTTGTACTATAGATATGTACCTATATATATATGTATTGCCTTGCATAAACATGTAGAATAATTATGTTAAAAAAAAAAAATTAAGTACAACACTTGAACACCAGAGTTTATTGGATGCATCTTTAATCTACATATACTTTGTTCCGTTATGCCTATTTTCCTATACACCTTCCATGTACGTGGATCTATATATTTATTACTTTCCTCCAAATAAAAGAAGCATATTCAATACAAAACCCTATTTCTCACCCTATACCTCTATCAATATCTTTAATCTAAAAATACTTCCTTCCTTTATGCATCTATAAACTTTCCATGTACTTATGGATCTATATATTTATTACTTTCTTCTATTTTAGCATATCCAATGCACTACCCTATTTCTCACCCTATACCTCTCTCAATATACCTTCTACCTCAACTCTCTGACTCATCTCAAACCTCTTTATACTACTCTTTCCAATGCACTACCCTATTTCTCACCCTATATCTATATCAATGTATCCTCTACATCCACTCTCTCGTTCATCTCAAACCCCATACCACTACTATGATCCCCCAAATGACCCTTTCTAGATTTCCCCCACTCTACCCCTCCTTGCACAATGTGCCACCTATTTTACTATACTAATCCCCCAAAACAAGCCTTTCTAACCTCTTTCCTCTGACTTTTTACCTCCACATCCCTTTTTGCTCATACCAAGCCTCCCACTACTGCTATGACCTCCAAAAAAAGAAGTCTAAATCCTTCACTCTTCTATCCCTCCACTATCCTTTTCAATCAAAATAACAGACTAACATGTCCACTTCTCATATCTCACTATACTATTTCACCACTAATCCTTTATGGGTTCCAGAGTAGCGTGCCACTCACCAGAAAAAGCGCTTCAACACCTAATTAGGGGTAGGAAGCACTATATAAATGCAAACCTTTTTCCATCTTCTATCCCTCTGCTATCCTTCTCAATCCAAATAACTGACAAATATCCACCACTCAAATTACTTTCATATTTCACCACTGATCCTTCATGGGTTTCGGAGTAGCGTGCTACTCGCAGAAAAAGCGCTTCAGCACCCCGTCAGGGTAACAACTGCTCTATATATGCAAACCTTTGTCCCTCTTCTTTCCCTCTGCTACCCTTCTCAATCCAAAAAACTGACTAACATATCCACCACTCAAATTACTTTCATATTTCACTATACTAATTCAACACTAATCCTTTAATGGGTTCCGGAGTAGCGTGCTACTTGCCAAAAAAGCGCTTCAACACCCCATCGGGGGTAACAAGCGCTATATAAATGCAAACCTTTTTCCCCCTTTTATCCCTCTGCTATCCTTCTCAATCCAAATAACTGACTAACATATCCACCACTCAAATTACTTTCTTATTTCACTATACTAATTCAACACTAATCCTTTAATGGGGTCCGGAGTAGCATGCTACTCGCCAAAAAAGTGCTTCAACACCCCATTAGGGGTAACAAGCGCTATATAAATGCAAACCTTTTTTCCCTCTTTTATCCCTCCGCTATCCTTCTGAATCTAAATAACTGACTAACCTATCCACCACTCCAATTACTTTCATATTTCACTAAACTAATACAACACTAAGGTGCCAATTCCGATCCGGTAAAAACCGGGTACGAACCGTCGGACGGAGCCTTTTCTCCGTCCGACTCGTACCCGGTGCGAAATCCATCCGAAAATGCAAGTACGATTCATACGGAAACACCATTTCCGTACGATTCGAACAAAACACCGACCGAACAGAAACTAAACACAATTCCGATCCTGAAAGGAGCCGACGTGACGTCGGTACGCATCCAGCCTACGTTTCACGAACCAGGAAGTACGATTCGAACCGACGTCATCCCGCACGGAAAATATTTACCGGCTGCCAAAAACTGCCGGGAAATCAGGACGACACACGCAAGGAGCAGCTGGACGCGACGAACAGACATGGACCCGAACCTACGTGCCATCCCTGCCCTCCTAGCAGTCCACCTGGCGTACAGGAACCGACGCAGACGCCGCAGAAGGTCAGCACAACAACCAGGGGCAAAGGGGGGGGCAGGGGCAGGACACACAACACCAACACATGGTACCAAATCACACATGGCCTGGACATACCTGACCATCAGGGCCTGGTCACTTCCAGGGGGTGGGGGCAAGGCCAGCAACGCAAGCGTCCGCCACAACGGAAGTGGATGGTCACGCGAACCGGTACGTACCCTACCCAGGCCGCAAGAGCGTGGGTACGGAACGTACCACGCGTCCCCCTACGTCACTCCAACAATAGCGGTACGGCCCGTACCCACGTCAGAAAGGCCTTGGTACAGCTCGTACCAGCATTGCTGGGGTCATGTAGGGGTACGCGTGGTACGACCCGTAGCCACGCCCCCAAGGCCTGTGTACGGTGCGGACCCCACGGCCCGCAACAATGGTGGGACGCACCGTACCCACACACCAAAGGCATGGGTACGGCCCGTACCCAGGCACGCAGAGCGTGGGCAGGGGTATGTACGGACCGTACCCCCACCCGTGGAAGTACGGCCCGTACCCCCACCCGTGCATGTACGCCCCGAACCCCCACTCGTGTATGTACGCCCCGAACCCCCACCCGTGTATGTACGCCCCGAACCGCCACCCGTGTATGTACGCACCCAAGCGCCACCCGTGTATGTACGCCCCGAACCCCCACCCCACCCTGGTATGTACGCCCCGAACCCCCACCCGTGTATGTACGCACCCAAGCGCCACCCGTGCATGTACGCCCCGAACCCCCACCCCACCCTGGTATGTACGCCCCGAACCCCCAGCCGTGTATGTACGCACCAAACCCCCACCCGTGTATGTACGCACCAAACCACCACACCAGCCGTGTATGTACGCACCAAACCCCCACCCCAGCCGTGTATGTACGCACCGAACCACCACCCGTGTATGTACGCACCGAACCCCCCCCCAGCCGTGTATGTACGCACCGAACCACCAGCCGTGTATGTACGCACCAAACCCCCACCCGTGTATGTACGCACCTAACACCCACCCCAGCCGTGTATGTACGCACCGAACCACCACCCGTGTATGTACGGACCGAACCCCCACCCCAGCAGAGTATGTACGCCCCGAACCCCCACCCGTGTATGTACGGACCGAACCCCCACCCCAGCCGTGTATGTACGCACCAAACCCCCACCCGTGTATGTACGCACCAAACCACCACCCCAGCCGTGTATGTACGCACCAAACCACCACCCGTGTATGTACGCACCAAACGCCCACCCGTGTATGTACGCACCAAACCACCACACCAGCCGTGTATGTACGCACCAAACCCCCACCCCAGCCGTGTATGTACGCACCGAACCACCACCCGTGTATGTACGCACCGAACCCCCACCCCAGCAGAGTATGTACGCCCCGAACCCCCACCCGTGTATGTACGGACCGAACCCCCACCCGTGTATGTACGCACCAAACCACCACACCAGCCGTGTATGTACGCACCAAACCCCCACCCCAGCCGTGTATGTACGCACCGAACCACCACCCGTGTATGTACGCACCGAACCCCCACCCCAGCAGAGTATGTACGCCCCGAACCCCCACCCGTGTATGTACGGACCGAACCCCCACCCGTGTATGTACGCACCAAACCCCCACCCGTGCATGTACGCACCGAACCTGCTATAAGAATGGGGTGTGCAAAACACCCCCAGCAGTGCCCAGACACAGGAGGGGTGGGTGCAGGGTCCTCCCAGCAGTGCCCAGACACAGGAGGGGTGTGTGCCTATCACTCCCAGCAGTGCCCAGACACAGGAGGGGTGTGTACCTATCACTCCCAGCAGTGCCCAGACATCGGACAATATACCCCATCAACAAGTTCAGTGACCTACAAGGGTGATACCCCAGATGCAGGCGGAGCCATCGCTGAGCCAGCATGGCTATATTGAAAGGCAACCCTCACACATCCAGGAAATGTAGACACAGCACAGCACAGCATTTGGGAGACACCCTGCAGGAAAAATGGCCTGGGCCACAGAGGACGGAACACACCTTGGGACAATGTCACCATACAGTGAGAGCAAACATGACCAAATACCATTTGCAGAGACCTTTGTGATGGCACGCAGATGGCAGGGTACACCCCATGAGCAGCACACTCCAACATTTCACAGACCCCTAACACATTATCACCACCCCAACGCAGGGAGCACCAGCACCAACAGCAAGTCCAGGAAAGCATCAGTGTGCAAAACAAAAAGAAAAGGCTTTATTCAGCAGGAAAATATATCAGAGAAAATGTCCACTATGTACAAGGGCCATGGGCCAGCCCAGCAGCAATGTCCGGGGGGGGGGTACACATCGGGACGTGTGTCCCCTAGCTTGCCTGCACAGTTCACAAGTCCATTTCATCCACAGAAGAGGGGGCATCAGGGGGGAGGGTGGAAACAGGCACCGCAGGGACAGGAGGGGAAAGGGTAGGTGTTGTGGGTGCAGGGAGGGATGAATCTGCCACAGGGGGGGTGCCAGCGCCAAAGGTGGAGGACAGAATGGCGCTGCACACGTCGGCAAGTTCCCCCAGCGACTCCCCCGTACCCAATCCAACCACAGGCCCCAAGGAGGGGGGGGGGGCAAAGGGATGGGTCGCAGCGCCACTGGGGGAGGGTGTGGACAGGGTGGGGGACTCAACTCCCCTGGCCGGGTCCCGCCTCCACCGCTTGCGGGGTGGTGTCATCCTGGGGCTGGGGGGCACACTCGCAGTGGATGATGCTGTCACTGACTGTTGGCCAGGAGAGCTAAGGGGAGTGGATTTGGAGGGAGTGGGTTGTGTGGAATGCGGACTCCCACTGTGGCTGCGTGTTCTACGTTTCCCCCCCGACCCAGTGGGTGTGCCTTCCTCACCCTGTGTGTGCGTGACAGGAGGTGTGCGCTTCGACTTCCCTGGTGGTGTGGTGCCTGTGTCTGTTGGGGTGCGTGCACGCTGACGTCTGGATGTGCGTGGGACAGGCACGGGAGTGGGAATTGTGGATGGGGCAGGGGTAGGGGGTGTTACGCAGCGCTGCAGGAGATCCAGTGCTGCAGTCAGTGTGGAGTCTATGGACCTCAGCAACTGCCGTTGGTCAGACTGCGCAGCCGACATGCCCTCCATGTATGCCTCCATCTGGGTCAGCACCTGGGTGTGGGCATGGAGGACATTTAGCATCGCAGTCTGACCAACCTGCAACTGCCTCAGGATGTCCACAGACTCCGCACTCACCGCAGCAGTGGTGACAGGGGCAGGGGGTGCGGTGCCTGGCAGGAAGGAGACATGTGGGGACCGAGCACGGAGGGAAGGGCCACGAGCATGTGGGAGGCCGGTGATGGAACCTGAGGTGGCGGGGGGATGTGGAGGGCTGCCATCAGCTGGGGGGGCAGACTCCGCCACCTCTGGGAGCTCAGCCTCGGACCCGTCTGCGTCATAGTCTGTGTTGGCAGTCAACAGGTCCTCCGCCTCACTCCCTTCGGCCTCCGTGCCACTCCATGTGCCAGACAGGACAGCACTGCTGGTACTGGTGCTCAATCTCTCCTCCCGGTCCGTGCTAGTGTCTCCTTCCGTGTCCCCCGGCGATGCTGTGGGCAAGGTGAAGAGACAGGAGAAAATCAGACACCTGTACACTTATGTCACATGAGTCAAATATACATAGGTCACATTGCATAGCCTGAAAAGCAACAGGAGTAACACCTACAAAACAATGTACACATGTAGGCCATGGAACACACAGTTTTTCTACCCACCATGCCACTGAGACACAATGGAGATCATGACACAACAGCAAATCACTGCACCTGAAATTTTAGAGAGGAGTCAGCCTCTGGGGACAAATGTGCACAGCACCTGCACCACACTGCGTCGTCAAAAAGGGATGAGCATGAATCATATCCATTTACTCTTGCCGCATGCTGCAAAGGCAATACATGAAACCAGGCCACACATGACAGGGTCACTGCACCTTGAGCGTATGTCCAGTCAAACATCACACACAGGCTAAACCCAGCAAGGAGGATGAAGCTTCTGACATGTAGGCCTTGTACGCACAAACCACCCACACCTGAGACAATCTCATTGAGACGGAGAAAGTATGTACACCTCTTACTCTGGGATGGAAACACATGGCCTCCACTAATTCATGACTGTAAACACACAGCCCCTGGTGGCCATGTCCACACATCATTGACAGGCAAACATCATCAGATTGTCTCAACAACACACACAGGTAATGCCCACTGTGAGTATGCACAAGCAAAATGGGTCCCCCTGTACAGTGGACACATGTAGCAACCTGTAGGTCCTAACAGTTGAGCCCAGGGTACAATGCCACCCTACGCAACCCATGGCAAAGACACAGTGAATGGCCATATTGTTGGATGACGCACATGATACCTAGGAAGAGGTGCCCCAGGGCACAGTAGTGCCCACACTCCTCCATGGTCCAGGATGGACATGACTGCAAATTAAGCAACCGTCCCTGCACTTAGCAGGCCTCCCACTCAGGCACATCATGTCAGAGGGCACACAATTGGACATGCATGCTGGAAGGCTGTACATTTTGGAGACACACCCCTATGTCGTGATTCACAATCAGTGCCAAGTGACATGGACACCACAATGACTGAAATTGGCCATGGCACACGCAAGGTCCCCATACCTGTGGCACATCACCCCCACACATGATGCTGATAGCATAGGGCACCTGCATGAACTGCCTGCATAAATAACCTTGTGCAAGAGTGGCGACAGACCAGGGAACACATTGCAAGGAGGGGAAGGGAGGGAGTGAGAACAGCACTGTGCTACTTTGTGGAGAAGTTGACGCACTGCACAATCAAACCCTGGCAGTGTATCCATGCAACTGCACACTTACATTGGCTGGGGACACACAACTGACACACATGTACCTACCCCCTTCCTGCTGCTGCCTCTCCTGTAGGCGCCTGTCCATATCGGGGAAGACCACCGCCAGCACACGCTTCTGGATGTGGGTCAGACGACGGCGGCCACGGTTCTTACGGCTCTCAGGTGAGTCCCCCAGCAGGAGCCGTGCAATCCTCCTCGTCCAGCACCGGATGTCCTGCCAGCGTTTCCTCACCTGAGACAGGCTCCGCCTCCGACCCTCTGTACCCCTCACGGCACTGACGGCTTCCCTCCAGATCTCCCCCTTGGCAATGGCGCCTACCTGTGAGGATGCAAAAGAGAGAATACATTAATCCACATGAGCAAAGACACAGAGACACACATATAGAACAATCCTCATTATGAACAGGCCATGGTATGCATGCAACTAATTGCACCTTTGTCATAGGGACATTATCCACTGTGGAAGGCCAAATGCACTACGTGCCAGTGGAAGCACACGGGTGGCATGAGGGGTACCACACACTCACTGACCAGGGATCACACTGTGCCTCACAGGCTACACCAGGATTATGTACAGCACCTCACAGCAGTCACCTGCCCCAGCACACTGATGCTACCTCAGCAGAGTACACAGACACACACAGGTACAGGACAATCACATGGCATTGCCAACTGCGGGTACACACCTCACTCTGCCCATGTGCCAGTAGACGGGGGTGTCACAGGTGTGGGGCTGGCTCAGCACGGCATGCACACAGCACTGCTCCCTGCTCACATCCGATGGCCAGGCCATATCCATCCCTCATGCTGCTTGTGTGCAACACTCCCCATATGCACTCACCCACATGACAGGGGACTAACACACACACCAATGTGCAGGGGACGAACACGGCCTTTGGACACTCACAGCACAGGTACACTGAACAAACACACATCCATGGGTACTGACACCTGTCACACTGGGGGGAACACAGGATCACATCAGGACTGTGGAAACAACATCCCCAGGAGGAGTATGCAGGCAGAATGTGGCATGCACCTTGCATTCATTGTCACAGTAGGCACTATGCAAGTGAGGAGTGCACACAGGAAACACAGCATGCTCTGCATGGGTGACATGAGGCCTTCCACACCCTGGGACCCACTCCAAACAACAGTGCATGTCTGTCACACATGGACACAATGCCAGAAGTCACTGTCACACAAAAGGGGCACAGTCTAAGCTAGTGGAGTCTGCACTCACCTGAACCCCTGGTCGACCATACAGGCTCTGGAACTGTGGGAGGATCACATCTATCAGGGCAAGGTTCTCCTCCTGGGTGAATGGCTGTGACCTCTCCACAGTCCTGGACATGGTGCCAGAGGAATCACTATCAGCAGCAGTGGTCATGGATGAATGGATGTGCAGGCAAGTGCTCTCTCATGGGACCTGGCTGCCTTATATATGCCTGGCTGGCCTGTTCATGTATAGGAGTACAGATTGATTGGTCAGTCACATTAGCATCCTACGTTTCATCCAATCCCTTCAAACCTACCCCAGTGTGTGGCTTTGCATGGTTTCAGTTTTGATAATGATGTCAAGTCAACATCCACATTGCAACAATGTAGATTCTTTCAAACTGACTTCTGCTGTGCACCTGGTGCTCAAATTCAAAAATTTAACTCAGTCTCCATGGCAACCATCAGGCATTTAGGCCCTTATACTTGTCCCTCATGTGTCCCCTATGTGTTTTCATACATTTACACACAGGTACGGTGCGTTCCACGCCCTAGGGCACCCCACAAGCAGTGATACCGACCGTACATGCGCTTGTACGGTCCGGATCACAATATGGGCGCTGGCGTATGCGTACGCCACAGTAGTACGGACTGTACACGCGCTTGTACGGTCCGGATCACAATATGGGCGCTGGCGTATGCGTACGCCACAGTAGTACGGACTGTACACGCGCTTGTACGGTCCGGATCACAATATGGGCGCTGGCGTATGCGTACGCCACAGTAGTACGGACTGTACACGCGCTTGTACGGTCCGGATCACAATATGGGCGCTGGCGTATGCGTACGCCACAGTAGTACGGACCGTACAAGCGCGTGTACAGTCCGTACTACTGTGGCGTACGCATACGCCAGCGCCCATATTGTGATCCGGACCGTACAAGCGCGTGTACAGTCCGTACTACTGTGGCGTACGCATACGCCAGCGCCCATATTGTGATCCGGACCGTACAAGCGCGTGTACAGTCCGTACTACTGTGGCGTACGCATACGCCAGCGCCCATATTGTGATCCGGACCGTACAAGCGCGTGTACAGTCCGTACTACTGTGGCGTACGCATACGCCAGCGCCCATATTGTGATCCGGACCGTACAAGCGCGTGTACAGTCCGTACTACTGTGGCGTACGCATACGCCAGCGCCCATATTGTGATCCGGACCGTACAAGCGCGTGTACAGTCCGTACTACTGTGGCGTACGCATACGCCAGCGCCCATATTGTGATCCGGACCGTACAAGCGCGTGTACAGTCCGTACTACTGTGGCGTACGCATACGCCAGCGCCCATATTGTGATCCGGACCGTACAAGCGCGTGTACAGTCCGTACTACTGTGGCGTACGCATACGCCAGCGCCCATATTGTGATCCGGACCGTACAAGCGCGTGTACAGTCCGTACTACTGTGGCGTACGCATACGCCAGCGCCCATATTGTGATCCGGACCGTACAAGCGCGTGTACAGTCCGTACTACTGTGGCGTACGCATACGCCAGCGCCCATATTGTGATCCGGACCGCACAAGCGCGTGTACAGTCCGTACTACTGTGGCGTACGCATACGCCAGCGGCAATATTGGCCCAGGGACCCTATACACGCGCTCCGAGCGTATGTACGGTGCGTATAACAACTGTCAGTGGTGACAGGCGGCACACAGACAGGAATGGAGCGGACAGGTATTGCCAAGGGTGGACACCAATGCATTGTCTGTGCAATACCACCTGTGTGTGACACAGGTGTGTCAGGATGTGATGTGGCACTTTACCCCTGAGGTGTGGGCAAAGCACATGTACGATGAGCTGTGTACACATGTCGTGTGTGATGGTGCGCATTGTACCACACATCCCCTGCACTCCTTTGACATGTGTGCATGTCGTACACACTAGTGGAGCCATGAGTCACTTGCATGTCCCAGTCACGGACACCCGCACCTGTCCCCTGATGCCAGGTACACGGAATATTACATATGACACGTGTATGGCTGCGTTGCATGCTGCAACCATGTCATGTGTGTGGCATGTCTTTCCATGATTTTGCTGTAGGTGTGTGATTCAATGTGTCAGCAGTTGCTGCTGCCAACATGTGTCTGTGTGTCGATGGGCATGGCACACTGTTCCGCACACCAGCCCACATATGTGATTTGCCATGAGGTGTGTATGTATCCAACTACACGGAGTATCAACACAAGTACATATCCACATGCTCCCTATGTATGTTCTGTCTCGACATGTACTCCTCAAAGGCAATGTGTGTGGCCTGTCCTATTCCTATGACATGTGACCAGTGCATATCGCATCCAACTACCTGTCTGTACCATACGCATACTACCTCTGCACATGTGTGGATGTCTGTGAATCCTGTGATGCGTGTGCATGTTCACTTACACTGGCCCACAGCTAGTCTCATGCCATGTCATCGTGATCTTGCCCCCCTCCGTTAGTGGCTGTCCCTTGGTAGGAGTGTAACCTGACTGGCGTTCGTGTCCAGGAACTGTGGCACAGACCTGACTCACAACGTGGCATATGTGTATTGGCTGTGTAACATGTGCTCAGTGCATTGACGATGTTGTTGTACAGTGCTCACTCTTAGGTGTTCCTTCCATTTCACTGCAGGGCTCCGCCTCTCCCTCGACGTATGCCAGACATTGCTGCCCTGCATGAACGGGACTGTATACGCCGCTACAGATTCAGCCAACGGTTGATTGATGAGTTGACTGGCCGGCTGGAAGCACAACTCCTCCCGCGCCACAGGTATCCAAGTGCACTGACACCCAAGTTGAAGGTGATGGCAGCCCTACATTTCCTTGCCACGGGTACGTTCCAACATACCATTGCTGATGTCGGGGGCATGTCCCAGACGATGTTCAGCCGTGTTCTGCATGATTTCTTAGAGGCCATGTTGGTTCACCTGGATGAGTACATTAAATTCCCAAATCGTGAGCAGTTGACAGATGTCAAGCGTGAGTTCTATGCCCTGGGAGGGATGCCCCATGTCATTGGGTCCATAGATGGGACACATGTTGCGTTGGTACCACCACAGGCACAGGAGGTGGTGTATAGGAATCGCAAACATTATCACTCCATTAATGCCCTTGTGGTGTGTCTGTCCAACATGGTGATTTCACATGTCTGTGTTCGCTTTCCAGGATCAGCACACGATGCCTTCATCATGAGGCGTAGCAGGGTGCCAGAAATGATGCTGCAGCTGCGGAACGAGCGAGCATGTATTGTTGGTGGGTAGACTCTGGCAGTTCAGTGTTTGGCGTCATCTTCCAATCTCACTGCCTGTGCTGACACACTTCTGTCCATGATGTTTCCTTGTAGGGGACGCTGGCTATCCCAACATGCCATGGCTGATGACGCCTGTCCGCAACCCCAGCACGGCTGCCGAGCACCTCTACAACAACGCACATGGGCGGACCAGGAGAGTCATTGAGAGGACGTTTGGACTTCTGAAGAGCCGATTCCGGTGCCTCCACAAGACCGGCGGAGCACTCCCATATGCCCCGGTGAAGGTGTGCAAGATCATCATCGTCTGCTGCATGCTGCACAACATGGCAGTGGAGGAAGCTGTTCCACTCATACTGGATCAAGATGACCAGGACCATCCACCCGTGGAGGATGAAGGGCTTGGTGACGGGGCAAGTGATGTGGAGGAGGAGGAGGCTGTGGAGGACATGCGGAGTCGGCTCATACGCAACTTCTTTGCTTAGTGGTGAGTTCCAGTGTCTGAGTGTGCACGCATTGGGCCGTGTGTGGCATGTGTTGCAATGTGTGTGTCCATCTGCATGTCTGCCAAGTGAGTCAGTGGTGTGTATTGAAGTGTCACTCAAGTGATGGCGCAATGGAAGGATGTTGTCTGAGGGTCATCATTGTCACCTGTCATGTTAACAACATGATACGTGTTAAGTACATGCTTGCGGATGTGCTCCTTTGTGCTGAATCCTTGTGTGTCTCTCTTCCACAGGTCCATGTGCATGCTGTCTGCTGGTGGCATTGTTGTGCTCCTGCTACTCCTCATGAACACAGCGACATGTGCTGATTCAGCGTCACATGCACGGGCAAGTGTTGAAATCTCCTCAGGGTAAGGGATGCCTCACGTCGTTTTGGGTGTGTGAATTGTTTGTAGTCTGTGTGCACTTCTCCGGTTCATGTGTGTTCCATTTGCATACATGGTGATCCTACATGGGGAACATGACATGGGGCAGGCTTCACCTGGAGCCATGCTCAGACTTGGTGACTGTCATGTGGCAGGGGATTGGGGATTGTGATGAGGCCATCATTGTGTGTAACACTGGCCTCGGAAACATACAGGTTGCACCGGGTTGACATGGTGTGTGATTGCCCCATCAGGGCCTCAATGGTGTATAGCGGCCTCTCCGTGGCAGCAGGGGGTGTTTAGCTGTTATCCGTCACTTGTGTGCCAGGTCAATGGGATGCCAGCATCTGTGTTGCAATGGGGGGTGCCAGTGTTGCTCCCACATGTACATCCACATGACCTGTGTATGTGTTGACAGAGTATCATTGTCATTCCAACACACATGACTAATAAATTTGTCCCTCTGTCTCCAAGGTGCCTCTTCCCTGTCAATGGTGCCCTGTTGCCACTGTGCGTGCCGCAGGTCTGGCATAGTTTTCATAGGTGGTGCATATGTGTCTATGTGTAGAGTGACAAGATGCTAGGGGTTTGTCAGGGAGTGGGAACTGTATTATGCACAAGATGCACAGTTCCATCCACCTCAAGGCAAGAGAGACCATCCCCCAGGGAAACTACAACATCTGTGTAGAATCCTACCCTGCAGTCTACGGACATGTGCCTCACGACTCCCATGGTACTTGTCCATATCCGGAGTGCATCTGCACAGCTCTGCTACTGCGTCGGGCAACCAGGCCACATCAACGTCCTAACGGGATGGGGGGAATGTTTCACAGCCAGCTGCAGGATGACCTTCTAGATCCACGCCCACACTCATGATGCAGCCCACAACCCCAACACAACCATGTGGCACAGTGATCCTAAACTGCATTCTGGCATCTCCATGCATCCAACCTTGGCCTAGCCACCATTCTCAACATCCGCCTGACGCAAGCATGCTGCACATTGTAGGGACACATGTCTAGACATACCTGGGAGCGGCAAGCCAGGTCACTCCACATGATCCCTGACCTCTGCGCATGACTGTTGCTCCCCTGAATGTGTCTGTAGCCACAGTTGTGCGGGAACCACTCAGCTGGTTGGGCCCAGCACAGGTGAGTTTGGTACTCCATGTCTGTATCAGATGAGACATTGGGACCCATGTGTGTCCTGGGCAAGACTGCGACCCCACGGTTTGGATGGTTGGAGTTAATTCTGAGATCAGGCATGCTTTGACTGTACGACACACACATGTATTGTAATAATGTAGAATCACGGCATCATCTTGTAAGTGTGATTAATTTATTTGTGGTGGGGTACGGGTTTGTGGGGATGACAAGAGGTGCACAGCGGGAGTGTAGAATCCAAAGTTCACTGGGGGAGTTGGTATCCTTGTCGTAGCAAAATGTCAGAGTCCATGCCACAGTCTTCGTCAACATAGGTCAGACAGTGACCAGCAAGTCCATGTGGCAGAGAATGTCATGTGCTGCTATTGGGCCAGAGGGCCAGGTGCCAGGCCAGGTGACCTGGGAGATGGTGATGTTCTGCTGACTCTCACAGTCTTTTTCGTGGACGACCCACCTTCCTGCGGGGACCCTCGGAAGCAGTCCGTGACGATGTCTGTGACGCTCCGTCGGATGAATCCTCCTCCTCCTGATCCCTCCCTGTGTCTGGTAATGGCCTTCGCCTGGTGCCACAGGGAGGGTTGCCCATGTTGTCGGCAATCCGACGGAGTACACCGGTCATTTGGGTTTGCACCGCCACGAGCTCAGCCTGTCTATCCTCCATCCTTCCTTGGTGTTGCAGTTGACAGGCATGTTGCTGGGACTGCAGGGTCTTCATCTCCTGGAGGGTCCCCTTGATGTCATTGAGGGTGGACGCAATCTGGTCCATGCCCCTGGTGTCACGCCGGTATGTATCCAGGATGTTGCTGACCTGGGACACTACCGGGTCCTGAGCTGCCTGGTCAGGTTCGCGCCTCCGCCGTCCTCCACTCCCGCCACCCCTGCCCACGTGCACCTGGCCTGCCGTTGTGGGTGCATCGGGTCTCCGGGACCCCTGAGGGATGGCATCTGCGTTGCCGCCTGCCTCCTCCTGGGTGCCCGGAGGACCGTGTCCCTCCTGGGCAGACTGGCTGGGTGGTCGTGTGCGGGCAGGGCTCCTGGACGTCTCCTGGGATGTGGCAGGAATGGGGGTGGTGGTTGGCACAGTTGTACCTGACGCAGGTGCTGCAGGTGGTTGGACACCAGAGGGGCCAGGTTGGTCTGGGTCATCCACGGAGTGGTGAGAGTCATCGCTGGCGGTGGGGTCATCATCCCGCGGAGCCTGGTCCTGTGTGACTTCCCCCCAGTGTTGGGGGGTGTTCGTCGACGTTGACCTGTGTGTGAGAGAGACAATGTTAACAGTGTCACATGTGGCATCCATGTTGCATGCATTTCTGATTTGGCACTCTTCCTCTGGGTAGTTGGATCTGTCCTGCATTCCTCTCACAGTGCACTTGTGCATGGCTATGTCCCTTGGCCACAGCTGTCAGGGCTTTACGCATGTGTGAGACACAATCTTAGTTGATGCATCTATTTGGGTACACAGTCAGCAGTGTGGTGTGCGGGCGTAGCGAGCCATGCAGAGGCGCCTTACGTGTTGCACTGTACGTGGCCAAATGGTGTTTTGGCAAGGCAATTTGATGTTGCAGGTAGGGGACTGAAGCATTTGTGACAGGGTTCTTACCGACACGGTGGGTGGGTATACTGGGTGTGTGGTTAGGTCTGTGCCTGCAGCACGGATGGACTCGTGCACAGATTGACACATGGACCGGTCTTCATCTACGGAAGGGGGGGTTGAGGCACTGCCAGACCTGGTCTGCATGCACACAGTCCACCGGCTGACGAGTGGACATGGCCACACCACCCAAGGGTGATTTAGTCTCCCTGTGTCTCCCTTCCTCCCTCCCTCTGTCACCCTCCTCCCTCCCTCTGTCGGTCTCCCTCTGTCACCCTACTCCCTCCCTCTGTCTGTCTCCCTGTGTCCCCCCTCTGTCTCCTTCCCTCTCATTCCCCCTCTCCCTCCCTCTCTTTGTCACTCTCTGTCACCTCAGGCCAGCTTCCTGGGCACACACAGTTAGCCGGTCTTTGAATGGCCATTGGCTTGTTCATGTGAGTTAGTCCCTGTTCTCCGGGCACCCATTGGGCAGTGTGTCTGAGTGTAGGCTGCTGCTGTGGCGGTGTGTGCTGAGACTCTATCAGAGCGATGCATCTTCATTGTCTGCTGTTATGTGCAAATTGTGCCTTCAGACCCATGGCATCCTGCATGGCAGCCATCATTTGCAGGCAAGACAGTACTGTGTGGGTACACACAGTTTGTATGGCTGTGCCCTGGGCCATATGGGCTGAGGGCATTGTTGTGTGCTTGTGAGTTGCTCAATGTTAGTTTTGCTGCCCCCACTCCCAGCATCGACCACATCCTGTGTTGTGTTGGTGTTTTGTGTGGCCTGTGACTTGGCATGGCCCTGATTGATGCATGGGGCATGGAGGTGCCAGTGGCATGTGTGTGTTTGTGGAGTGTTGTTGTGTCCGGTGGTGGCTTGGGGGGGGTGGCATGCATGATTGATTGTGTATGGCATCCCCCCCATGTGAGGTGAGTTGTTTGTGTACTCACCAGGGTCTGGGAGTCCTGGCAGTCCGTGTAGTCCCTCCACCGCCAGCGTGGACATCACCTTCTCCTCCCAGGGATGGTATTGTACCGGTCTGGGGGGCGGCCCTCCTCCAGTGATGTTCCCCTGGTTGTGATTGTCAGTCATCTTCCTCTTGACCGTCCTCCGCAGATCGTACCACCTGGATTGGCACTCGTGCCTGGTCCTTCTGGTTGTCCCAACAGCATTCACAGAATCGACGATCCTCTGCCACATGGCGGTTTTTTCGGATATGCTGGTCTGTCTGACCAATGTCCCAAAGAGCTGTGGCTCGACTCTGAGGATTTCGTCGACAAGGATCTCCAGCTCCTCCTTTGTGAACTTTGGATTCTTGGTGGTGGACATGGCGTGGGGTGTGGTTGTGGGGGTGTGGGTGTGGATGGCTGTGGGTGTGTGGGTGTGGTAGTGGAGGTGTGTGTGTGAATGTGATGAGGGGGTGTTTGTGTAGGTGGTTGTGTGAAGGTATGCAAGTGTGAGGTTCAAGTATGGTGGTGTGGGTCGTCTGTGGGCTCTGGCAGCAGTGGGTCTGTTGCAAAGGCTCATGGTTTGTGTGTGTGGTCCATTTTTATTGGTCCATTTGTGGGTGTGGCTGTGTTTGAAATTTGTGTGGGTGTGTTATGAGGAGTGATTGAGTTTTGGGCCTCTGTTTGGCAGTTTGGCAGTTGCAGGTGAGTGTATGTGATGTTTGTGGGGTTGTTGGGCCTGTTTGGTGGTGTGGGGAAACTCTACTTGACTCTCCTTGTGTAAATATGGTTTGTCCGGGTTCAGTACGTGTTTTTTTGGCGTCAGTACGGTCCGTACATGCACTGGTGGGGGTGCGGTCCGTACATTCCCTGGTGGGGTGGTGGTTAGGTGCGTACATACACGGCTGGGGTGGGGGTTTGGTGCGTACATACACGGCTGGTGGTTCGGTGCGTACATACACGGCTGGGGGGGGTTCGGGGGCGTACATACACGGCTGGTGGTTCGGTGCGTACATACACGGCTGGGGGGGGGTTCGGGGGCGTACATACACGGGTGGGTGTTTGGTGCGTACATACACGGCTGGTGGTTCGGTGCGTACATACACGGCTGGGGGGGGGTTCGGGGGCGTACATACACGGGTGGGTGTTTGGTGCGTACATACACGGCTGGTGGTTCGGTGCGTACATACACGGCTGGGGTGGGGGTTTGGTGCGTACATACACGGCTGGTGGTTCGGTGCGTACATACACGGCTGGGGGGGGTTCGGGGGCGTACATACACGGCTGGTGGTTCGGTGCGTACATACACGGCTGGGGGGGGGTTCGGGGGCGTACATACACGGGTGGGTGTTTGGTGCGTACATACACGGCTGGTGGTTCGGTGCGTACATACACGGCTGGGGGGGGGTTCGGGGGCGTACATACACGGCTGGTGGTTCGGTGCGTACATACACGGCTGGGGGGGGGGTTCGGGGGCGTACATACATGGGTGGGTGTTTGGTGCGTACATACACGGCTGGTGGTTCGGTGCGTACATACACGGCTGGGGTGGGGGTTTGGTGCGTACATACACGGCTGGTGGTTCGGTGCGTACATACACGGCTGGGGGGGGTTCGGGGGCGTACATACACGGCTGGTGGTTCGGTGCGTACATACACGGCTGGGGGGGGTTCGGGGGCGTACATACACGGGTGGGTGTTTGGTGCGTACATACACGGCTGGTGGTTCGGTGCGTACATACACGGCTGGGGGGGGGATTCGGGGGCGTACATACACGGGTGGGTGTTTGGTGCGTACATACACGGCTGGTGGTTCGGTGCGTACATACACGGCTGGGGTGGGGGTTTGGTGCGTACATACACGGCTGGTGGTTCGGTGCGTACATACACGGCTGGGGGGGGGTTCGGGGGCGTACATACACGGCTGGTGGTTCGGTGCGTACATACACGGCTGGGGGGGGGTTCGGGGGCGTACATACACGGGTGGGTGTTTGGTGCGTACATACACGGCTGGTGGTTCGGTGCGTACATACACGGCTGGGGGGGGTTCGGGGGCGTACATACACGGGTGGGTGTTTGGTGCGTACATACACGGCTGGTGGTTCGGTCCGTACATACACGGCTGGGGGGGGTTCGGGGGCGTACATACACGGCTGGTGGTTCGGTGCGTACATACAGGGCTGGGGGGGGGGTTTGGTGCGTACATACACGGCTGGTGGTTCGGTGCGTACATACACGGCTGGGGGGGGTTCGGGGGCGTACATACACGGCTGGTGGTTCGGTGCGTACATACACGGCTGGGGGGGGTTCGGGGGCGTACATACACGGGTGGGTGTTTGGTGCGTACATACACGGGTGGGGGTTCGGGGCGTACATACGCGGGCGGGGGGTGGTGGGGTGTTCGGCGCGTATGCGGGCACATGTCTCCATGGTTGCTATGGGAGTTCGGTTCGGACGGTGTTTTTTGCGTACGGTTGTGAAATGGGGAGGACGGGAGGGATCGTACTTGCGCAGTCGGACTTTATTTTTCCGCACGGTGGGTTTCTCGCCCGGGGACGTGTCGGTGACTTTTCCCGACCCGAGGACGTGTGGGGAAATCTTCCCAATGCGATTCGTATGGACTTTTTTCCGTTCGAATCGTACTTGGCAGTTTGTACGCTACTTTGACGATTCGGACGGAAAAAAATCCGGATACGAGTCGGACGGGGAATTTTTTTACCGGATCGGAATTGGCACCTAATTCGTTATGGGTTCCGGAGCAGCGTGCTACTCTCCGAAAAAGCGCTTCGACGCCTCGTCATGGGTAGTAAGCGCTATATAAATGTAATTACAATACAATTACAATACAATACAATACAATACATAGAACCTAATTTAACCAAGAAACTATATGTCCAATTTAGACAGGGAAATCTACCCTTACATGGTTTTACGTCAAATTGGCTACGACCAATAAATAATACGGTCCAGTGGTGCCCGATGTGTGGTTATAAGAAGGAGGATGTTCCCGACCTGTTCTTTTTTTGTCCAGCATGTAGAGGGCGGAGAGCAAAATGACTGATTCCTATTTGCAGTAAGCTTGCTACAACAAGGAGTTAGGAAGCCTGCAGGATCCTTCAAACCGATACAACCTCAATGTTGGTATTTGCTGTATCAGGATATTTGTTTCACGTTTGGCTGATAAGGAACAGAGAGGCTACTAAATGTTACCACAATAGCTGTCTAATTTAATTTTATAAGTCTAGTCTCTCCTTGTTATCCAGCAGTTGTTCTAACCCTTGCCTTTATTTTACTTATGGACCATGACAGGGTTATTCGGTGTTGTAGAGCGCATCTTTGTATTTGTATCTTAATGATCAGGTGCTGTCTTTAACTTTTTAACTGATGCTAATTTTAACTTATTGTAACTATTGTATTTTTTGTACTGTGCATCTCTTTCATGTTTTATTACCAAAATAAAGCGTATTATGATGATAATTCTCCACAGCAGAAAACCACCACAAAGCATAATTCACATGAGAAGCATGATTGTGCACCTCATACATCACTGCAGCCACTTACAACAGGCCAGAGCACACATCTATGATCTGCTCCCAAAAGTAAACAGCTTGCCATGAAACTGATCACCTACATGAGATGATACAAAATCTGCAAGCCACACTTTCCATCTCCCTGCCACGTGCTCTCTACTCCTAGGAATTGCTTTTCTACTTTCACATTGTCCCTTTGACACACCTACTCCTGAAGAGCCCTATCATAATGCTTCAGAGCATTCCTTATGACACATTAACTTTAAAACATCTCACACACCCGTTTACTCTGTGATCAGAGATCCCACAAAACGTCCTTTGACCAGACATTCAAAACAGTCCATCTACCCATGTAGTCTCAGAAGAATCACTTCTTATCGGCATCCGTCTTCCAAACACCACATTAAAGCTGCCCACAAAAACTGAAAGGACGAGGTCTGTAATGCAACTCCCATTTCTGCCCTAATCCTCATGTGAAATGCTTTTGCACACACATAAACCTCGTTTTGCTCATCATATATGCCACTATCTTACCACTAGTATATACCATTATCTAGGACAATACAATAGCCAAACCCTGTGAGGGGGGTGCCTTTATGCACTTGGAGTCCCTTAATTGCAAACTGATTACAACATTCAACCACTGAGGCTGAGCATCTTGTATCTCTCCTTTGATAGCAAAAATAGCATAGATAGTTTCTTTGATTATAGCACTGATCAACTCACCTCCTCTTGTGGTCTGATTTTCCTGAGACATTTCAACCTCCATTGGGAAACAGATAAAGGCCCCCACACATCCCTCCTGCAATCCTTCCTATCAGACAAAAACATAGTACAAGATTGCACGTTCCTACCTCAAAATAAAGGCTTTTCTTTGTACCTGATTTTCATAAAGATACACCACTTACACATTTCTAAGCCTCTCAAATTGAATTGGTCTGACCACTTGTGCATTCCTTTCTAAATCCTGGCCTTAACTTACCTTATCTCATGTTAAACTAGAGGTGGAAATGGTAATATCTGCCGATCTCGAACACATTCACAACAAGCGTTGGTAAAGCCAACAGGTCTGTTTTTTTTTTAGACATGCAAACAAAGGTATGCAAAAATGTGTAGACAATGTGTTGCATGTGTCTATGCAACCTGTCTTATTTGTGCCACCTGTGCTCTATTTTCTATCCTCTAAGCCTGGGTACTGCTGCTTTGAAAGTGGGTGTGCAGAGACTTCCTCTGCTGTGAGGGGTGGGTAATGTGGAGTACATTTTACATACAGTGTGACCCATGTGAATTGTTTAAACTGGCAACAGTTGCTGCTAATGCTTTAAGAGGACTTTCAGTGCAATTTAAGTCAGTTATGGCCGTGCCCAGGGGAGTTTTATAGTCTTTCTGTCTAGTAGACCCTGTACACTTTTTTCAACTATGTGGTGGCGATAGGGGCTTAGCCTTATTTACAAGGCCGCAAAAAGCCACTTAACATGCCCTAACACTGCCTTGTAAATAAGGCCCCCTTTCACGCTATGGTTAGCGTGAAAGGGGCGGGCAGTGGGTGTTGCTGTGGGCGTTCCACCACAACACCCATTGATTTTGACGCTGCCCCTATGTACAAGGGCAGCGCACATAGGATCTGCGCCAAAATTAAGACCAGGGGAAACCTGGTCTTAACTTGGTGAAACAAGGAGAAATGCACTATTTCTCCTCGTTTTTGCTTTTTCCATGAGTGCTGCCTTGTGCAGCACACATGGAACAAGCAAACTGCAAGGGATTTTTTTTATGTACAGGAAGGTCCCCCTCCCTGTACATAACCAATCTGTAAAAAGAAAATGCCATTTTGTGACTTTCATGTGAGCTGCATGAAGCAGCACACATAAAAGTGACAAAATGGCATTTTACGTTTGTTTAAATGCAGGAAGGGGTACCTTCCTACACATAAACAATCCTTACCTGCACGCCGACACCCTTTCACTATGGTGCAAGGGTGCCTGCGTTGACGCTACTCTGCATAGTGTAGCGCCAATACAGGGATAAACGCATGGCTGCACCATATGCTTGTAAATATGGTGCAGCCTTGCATTTCTGAAGTGGCGGAATGACGCGTTAAGCTATGATGGCTAACGCCTCACTCCGCCACTTCCTCGTACATACGCCCCTTGGTTTCTTAAGGGGTCTAGCTCTTCTTTCATACTACAGAGTGATCTTACAGCAAGTGCGCGTGAAACTACACAGTGTGAGCAGAATAAAAGATGCCAATTGCTTTTTTTTAAACTTGTTTTTATTAGTATTTGGCACAAAGGTAAAGCCCACTAGAACAGAAATAGTGTAATGGCGTCACAGAGGGCTACAGTATGTCTGGTACGACTCCATTGTGACAGTAGAATCACTGATTTCCAAAATATGCAATATAAACAGTACACAATAGAACAATAGCAATATATATCCTATGCTAAAGTAAAACAGCAGCAGAAGAAACAAAGCAGCACTTCAACAGGGTTGAAGTCCCTCTCACACGCCACCCCTGGATGTAGTGCTCTACATCTATATTGAAACAGTATATGTGTCTGTAATCAAGCATTCAGATTTCTAAATGTTTATTTTTTACATGAACGTTTGCTTTGGATGCCATAATTTTCTCTCCTCTGCAGGTGCAGTTGCATGAGCTCAGAGCTCATTGTTAAAGAAAGGCACATTGTGTGAAAGAGCTAGTGAGGCTTGAAAGGAGTATCTTTTGGCAAAAATATGAAGATTTATCGAACAAAGAGAGGAACATTGTTCGTGCGGAATTGGGGAACAAGAGAAATCCAAGGACATTCAAATGTGTGGAGCAAGGCAAAGAAATCTTGAGTCTAATTGCCAGGTTTTAGTGTTTGAAGATGGAAAAATCATGAGACATGTGACATGGATTCTCAAAGGTTCTGTTGTAGCTATAATTGAGGATCACACTTTACCCTTATTCAGATTCCCTTTAGACTTGAGAGGAATAGACCTCTTTGTGACATCTCTGTTGTGTGGCTTCATGCTATACAATACTCTCTCACTGTAGCGAATGTCTACAGAGGTTCGGCTGTGCTGACACTTTTCTCTGCTTCCAGGCTTGAATAGGGATTTCCTGATTCCTAGTCTAGAATAGGGCTTAGTAGGTTCTTACACAACTTCATGTATGGCCAGGAGGATCAAAACTTTCAATCTACTCAGCAGTCTTTGGGGCATATTTACAAGGGGATTTCACCACCAGAACGTCACTTTTAGTAAAAACCTGGACTTAGGATGGCAATACCTGGAGAAATTAGCAATTTCTTATCAAATGTTACTCTTTCCATGTGTGTTGCATTCAACCACTGAGGTCTCTCTACTTCAGCTCTTATCCTCAGTGGGAAAGATGTTCATAGAATAGGATGAGGGGTGTTCTCCTATTTCCAAAGGGCTAGAACTAGAAGAGGGGTGCCTGGCTAATGCCATATTGAATGAGACACTTTGGGAAGGCTTATGGTAAAGTGACAGAAGAATTGCTGTAAGAAGGTTTGGTTTGTTTGTGAGTTCTGTCAAGACTGGGTCTAGAAAAGACTCTAGTCACTGGCTAGTACATAGGCTGAAAATGACACCTTGCCACATCTTCCTCAGAACATTTCTGGAAGAACACGTGAAGGAAAAATAAAAAATAATTATACCAGAATGCTTGGAAGGATGCCTGAATGACTTCTGATCTGCACTGGTACCCACACACTGGAACTGCTCTGCAATGGTCACCTGTCTGTCACCCTGATCACTTCACTGCTACAGGGAGGCAAAAGGCAAAACACAGTTTCATCATGTAAAGCTGATCGAGCTGACTAGTTGCAAGTGCAGTGCGCTGGGCCATGTAGAAGCCATAGCTGAAAAGAGATACCTGGTGAAGAGAAGCCTTACCCCAAGGACCTGGGAGCTAGTGAAGACATCATCATTGACTTTCCAAGCATTAAGAAGTATTGGATCATGTTTTATGAACTCCAAAGGACTTATGCAGGGTGCTAGAGTTACCTCAGCAAGGGTGCTTCTTCAGCTTGCTAGATTTCTAGGGTTGTTCTGCCTTGAGCATTTTTTCTGCAAAAATCTCTTCGAAGGGACCTAAGGAGGAATGTACTTAGCCTCATTAAGCTCAGCTTGACAGTAGTGTACAGCCTTTTGCCGCTGGAGGATTTTAAGTACCAAAAAGCAACCAAAGCTGAATGAGGAACAAGGTGAAGAGTCCGTCCAGTGGCAAAGTCTCCTTGGTGGCTTTGAAATATGACCTGGTCCTGCTCAAAAATTTTGGTGCCAAACTCAAGGCATGAGCAGGAGCTCAAAGAGAACATTTCTGACTTTAAGGGACCATGATCTGCTTTATCATCCTGCCTTGTCTAAATGAAGGATTTTGCGGAAAAAAGTAACAATGCTCCAAAGTAAAAACTTTGACTGGTGTGACCTACTAATCTTACTCAACTCCCACGCCATCAAGGTTGGACTAAAACCACATCCAGGTCCCTGTCAACAGCATGCATTGCCTCTAGTTATTGCCTTTCATTTTCTTGACCCTTTTTTACTAAAACAAAACAAAATCCCATTCTCTGGTTACCTAATCGGTTTATAACCAAACTTGAAATTTTGCTTATTACAGTTTTCTTGATTCTCCTAAATTGGTTATTGAAATGTTTTTGTGTTTTGAACTTAACCTTAATGTTGTGTGGTACTACCTGAAATTGACAGAAATTTCTCTTTGAAATTGCCTGCTTCTTGAGCCACATTTCCCAGGTGCTAAGCAGAGTTTCTCATTGAACTGTATTTTGATCTAACACGATTATGTTGAGTAGCTTGGTATGGGTAGAGACTCTCAGATTAATAACCCAATTTCTGACATAGAAAATGCCAAATTAACAGGACTTTTTTGCTCATGGACACACTTAGAAAAATATTAGGTGGACCATCATTGAAACTACGATCTACAAACCGAAAGCTTCTATTGAAGTTTTGGAAGATGACAGTCGATGGTCGTCTCTGGATCCGGCATAATGGAATATGCTTTATATTACAAAAGAAGTCTATATAATCAATTTGAAGTATGTTTAAACTCATCAGCATTTGTTTTAATCATTAAGTAATAAAAACACAGGACTAAAGGTAACCCCACACTCTTTTATAGTTCACCTATTTGAGACTTTTAGCGAATGTCCTTCTGATACTTTTGACACTTTACCTATGCCTCTTGTTTACCCCTATATCCAAGAACAGATTATGCTCATATGCTCTGTACTTACAGGCCCTCTTGAAGAGAGCTCCTTATAGCCACTTTTTGCCCCATGTCCACATCATTGTGAGAGGGTATTTAGGGCTTGTCAATGAGTTTGAATTCATTCCATCATGCCAGTGGTGGTCACGTCACGTGCTACACACTTAAAACACTATTCTGGCTCTATTTGCTGTGTCCAGGAACATAAACTGCTCAATGTTGTTACATGGATGAGGACTCACCTGACTTAGGTGGGCTAACACCAGGGCCACGGGAATTATGTGGCAGAAGAGGACCAAATTATGCGGCTGGGTTGAGCAAATTATGGTGCAAGAAAAGGCAAATTATGCGGCATAATGCAGCACATTTTTAATAGCATTACTTCATTATGTCAGCATTTTTAGACTTGGTAACACACTGTTGGCATTGTTTGCAACTCAATTGTACTAGTTTAACATCCCAAAATAGCAATAAGCAACACAAAAGTGACCAGTCCAGCTTTGCAAAGGGCCTTTTACTGCGCGGAAACACATGTTGCTGCAATTTTAGTATCTTTTGAACCATTTGAGCTAGAAATAATAGACGGGACCCTAATAGACTTTGTCCAAGACTATCACGTAATCTGTTTACAAGAGACGTGGTCCATCAATGAACTCCATTTGATGGGCTATAAAACATATTTTTCAGCGGCAACTGCAGGTCCTCGCGGAAGGGCTAAGGGGGGCTTGACGGTGTACATAAAAAACACTATTCCTGGACTAAAAGTAACCAGCCTTAGACTTCACACCAACTATCAATTATTGAAACTCTCTTTCATGAGGAAAGGGGTAATTTATCTAGTAAACTCCTATGACAACCTCCTAGAACGTGAGAGCTTAGAATTGCTTGGGTCCATACGTAACAAACTTTCCTCCTTAACAAGTAAAGTACAAGGGCCGGACGTCCCAAGCATTGTTTGGGGTGGGGACTTCAACCATCATCCCTGTGGTGTGAAAAATAGTAGTATATGCGGGGTAGCGGAAGAAACAGATAATTATGTGATTTATTTTAGCCACACTAAGATAGGAGACCTCCTGAATGAAATACTGTCGGAATTGGGTCTCATGTTTCTAAAATAAACCCGATATTTCATTGGATCAGCTACAGGCAACTTATTTGGGTAGGGGGTGGGCAACAACGATTGATTACTTTCTGATCTCAGCAACCCTGGGAAGCAGAGCTCAGAACTTTAGATTAATAATCAATACGCTAAGTGACCATGCAGCCTTGGCTTTTAATTTGATTATTGAAATGGGAAAATTTAAACCATATTCTTTGATGACAGCCCTTGCCCAGAATAATATCCACCTCACAAAACTAAATGGTCTCACCATAGGGTGGGGGAAGATAGACCCGGAAGACACAATTACGAAGGTGGTTCAAGCAGCATATCCCGCCATTGTGAAATGTCTAGACAGTGACATTAATCAAGAAGAACTGTTGTACAATTTTGGTATTATTCTGGAGGTAGTTAAAAACCTATTAACTTGTTCTAACAAAGGGAAAACAGGCCAGAATAGAGGATGGTTTAACCACGAATGCACTTCAGCCAACAAACTTTTAAAAAGGGCCCTGACAAATCCTGTAAGAGATCAAGACGAGATTCGCAGGCTAAGGAGGTTATACCGTCTAGCCTGCAAAACAAGGAAGCAGAAAATAAAACAATCTTTATGGGATCAATTACAAGAAAGCTCACAGTCTAGAAACGGGGCACTGTTCTGGAGGGTAGTGAAGACTCCATTCCTGACAGATAGTCATGATCAGCCAACCATCGAGGTAGCAATTGATGGCCCAACATGGGTAAACCATTTTTCAAAAGTATTTTGGAAAACACAAGCAGCTGATTTACTAGAGGAAGAAAACGACAGCCCCCAAGAAACTCTAATTCCGATTGCCCTAAACTTTGAACTTCAGGAAGTCATAAATGCTGTGCAGGCAAGCAAAAGTGGGAAAGCCCCCGGCCCAGATGGAGTACCGATTGATTTTTTTAAATTTAAACTTGATCTTTGGGCCCCAATTCTAAAGGCGGTCTTTGATGCCACTATGCGATATGGGCTAATTGAAACGTGGTCTCAATCGATCATGATTCCGGTTTTTAAAAAGGGAAATAGAGAAGATATGTCGTGTTATCGGCCAATATCATTGTTGGACTCTCTTGGCAAAGTATTGGGGAGGGTGGTACTACAGCGACTTCAAGAGTGGGCGGAAGACCATAACATACTATCTGATATACAGTTCGGCTTTCGGGAGGGTTTTGGTACAATAGAACAGGCACTGAACTTAAGCTTATTGATGGGAAAATATGTAACAGCAAAAGAAGGCAAACTCTACATGGTATATGTCGACCTTTCCGCGGCATTTGACTGTGTTTCCCATTCAAAGCTATGGTCTGTCCTTATTGCTATGGGCATCGATTCAGCCCTGGTAAATCTCCTTCGTGCACTATACTCCAACGCTTCGTCCAGGGTCCGTTTTGGAGCACAGGGCGAAGTATCTGAGCCCTTTAGGGTGGAACGTGGCGTGAGGCAGGGTTGTGTCCTGGCCCCCTTTCTCTTCTCTCTCTACACCAATGGCCTGGAGGCGGAGATGTTGCAAGGGGCTCAGGACCTCCCTCGAATAAAAGATCGCCTCATCCCTGCGCTTCTTTACGCGGATGACGCAGTAATTATAGCGCGTACTCCGCGAGAGTTGCAGAAATCCCTAGATAGGTACTCTAAGTTTATGGGTAATCTGGACCTCAAAATAAACATTAAAAAAACTTATGTGATGGTGGCAGGGAAGGATAGGAAACGGGGAAAGTCCATTTTCCTAGATAAAGAGAGGTTGGAGTTTACTACCCAATACCCGTACCTTGGAGTCATGATTGATGAAAAGCTCAATTGGAAAGCTGCTATTGACGCTAGAAAACACCACCTCCTGCGAGCAATAATGGCCCTTATAAAATTCTCCCAAAAACTGGGAAAAAGACCTCCTGCAGAATTACTTCGCATTTCTGTAGCGAAGTGCCATTCTACCGCACTTTATGGGGCAGGTTTGTGGGGCCATAAAAACACGAATGCATTGCAAGTCGCAGAGAACATTTTCATGAGATTTCTTCTGATGACTCCGAAACGAGTGTCCACTTTTTCATGCCATGCTGAATTAGGCATGGCCCACATCGAGGATCTGGCAAAAATCCAACCTCTTCTATTGTGGCGCCGTATTTGGATGTCATCAAGAAATCTAATCACAAAGGCGATTGTAGCAGACACCATGTCTTTGGAGCACGTGGGTAAAATCGAGTGGCTATTATATATAAAAAGGTTTTTTACTGACTTGGGCTGTGCCAAATATTATGATAACCCTGAATCTATGTCTGAGATCTCTAAAAAAGAGCTAAAAATCAGAGCTCTCTCGCACTTGGAAGAACTGCGGCTAACCAAGGAGATAAGAAAGCCTTCTGTTCAACACTCCTTGATTGTTGCGACCACTCTGAACATTGAGCCATACTTGACCTATGTTGAGTCCCGATTTGAGCGTCTCCTGTTGACACGCTTCAGATTGAATATTTTTCATAAACTCGTGGCCTTTCCCAAACGTAATTCGTGGAAAGAGATCTCAATGCTATGCCCTTGTGACGAAATTTCAGAGCAGACCACAATGCATACTGTCTTGTTTTGTAAGTTTTATGCTGACCATCGCACTTTATGGTTGACTCCATTGCTAAGAACCCTTGGTTTTAGAAGATGTCGTCCTGCTATGCTGCACCTACAATTTTTGAACACTATATTGATCACAAAAACTGTGGCCACTTTTTTAAAATGTATTTATAACCATAGAACAAATCTTGGCTGAAATATTCCCTGCTACTCTAAATATTTGTATGTATTTATATTTTGTGGATGATATGATCCTTGTATTTTCTTTTATGGTTATAACTGTTTATACATAACCGAATAAAGATGATTTATTATTGAGCTAGAAACAACATTTTTTTGTTAAAATCTGCAGATTATGCAGCAGATAATGGATTATGTGTCAAAAACAGCAAATCTCTAATAATGCGTAAATCGCTGCAGCTGCACAATCGCATAATTCCAGTGGCCCTAGCTAAAACCCATTAAGAACATTGGAATTCAGTTGCTTAGTTAGGCTAAATAACCTTTATCTCCTTCCATCCCGTAGAAAGCTGACGCATTTAAGCATCACTCTCACCAACCGTTGGGAACATGTGATACCCAATAGGATGGGGTAAGATTTTTAAGTATGGACCTAGTCAGTTTACTTTACTTGTGATGATGTACGTTTCTCACCCTGCTTTGCGTGTGGAGAGTTTTACCTAATTTTCATAGTTTTCTTTTCACTCGTACGATATACACATATAAATACGATGAATGATGGGACAGTGTATATGAGGAACCATTGCAATATGGTGATGATAGTGTTTTTTTTTTGCCTAGTGACACTTAATAGTTGTCCTTTTAATCATAAATTTGTACATCACCAAAGAAAGTGGTATGATAACGGCTCCAGACCCAAGGCACTCTGTTTCAAAATGCAGGAGTGTTCTTCTCCTTATTTAGGGTAATATACTGGTTCACGTCTATCTTGTAACACCTTCTTAGTGACAAGTAGTCCATAGGGACAGTAGACACACAGCGGGTTCGGTCCTGAAGAAATCACTGGTCCTTGTATGGGCTATAAATGTTGGATGAAACGTCCACCCTTCTGGCAGCCACAGAGGAGATTAGGTCAATTGTGGACAAAGGAGACAGTGCAGCCCTGGTCTCACTGGACCAATTGGCTGCAGTTGAGACAGTGGACCACCACTCCCTCATTAAGTGCCTTGAAACAATAGGCATAAAAGGGCCAGCTCTCAATCTCATTAGATCTTTTCTCAGGACTAGAGAACAAGTGGTCTTCCTGGCAGAATTCACTCCCTCCACTTTTAAGCTTGTGTGTGGGGCCCCTCTGGGATCTTCGCTGAGCCCAACTCTTTTTAATGTTTATATCACTCCCCTAATCCAACTGATTAACTCCTTTGGGTTCTCACTGTGTTCCTACACCGATGATACCCAATTAGTGGTGTTCATCTCATCTGAGCTTGACAAAGTGGCTGCTCAGTTTAAGGCAAGCATGAACAGCGTAGCTCAATGGATGAAACTAAACTTTTTAAAATTGAACTGTCAAGGCAGAGGTCTTGTTGTTTGGCAACAATGACACCTTCTGGAACTTGTCCTTGTGGCCACCCACTTAGGACCCCTACCAATATAGAAAACTAGAAACCTAGGTGTTGTGTTCGATAGACGACTAACATTTGTGGAACACTCTAATCAGGTTACATCCTCATGTTTACTTGTGTTGAGGGCCTTGAGAAAAATTCTCCCATATCTTCCACTTGAGTTGGAAAAAATAGTTATCCTAGCACTTTTTATCTCCAAAATTGATTACTACAACGCATTATTTGTAGGATTTCAATCAAGAGTCCTCAATAAACTTTAGACGCTCAAAAATGCCGCAGCCAGAGTTCTTCTAGATCTTCCAAAATTCTGCACGGTCCCTAAAACTATAAAAGAGATACACTGGCTCCCTATCCGAGCACACATTCAATTTAAAGCATTCTGCTGGATACACAAAGGATTACACAAAGAAGGTCCATAATTTCTTCAGGACATCTTCAAGTGGTACATCCCCCCCACCCCCCATCCCTATGCTCTAGCACAGCCAAGAAGGTACAAGGGCCCAGAATAAAGAAGTAGGGGGGGGGAGGGGGATACTCCTATTCTGCTTCCAAATAGTGGAACCTGCTTCCAGACCACCTGACAACCCAAGATAACCTTCTAAAACTTAGGAAAGATCTAAAAACGTGGTTATTTAAATCCTCTTTCTAACTGCACATTGATGACCATAATGCAATCTCTGCTATTATATGATAGTGATCTTCTGCCATACTCTGTGTTCATCTAGGTTGATTCTGTACTCAAGGATGTAAGGATGCTAGCGCCAAGATGCCATTTTGGTATAATCACGCTTTATAAAACCCTCATAACATAACATAACACCTTATAGTAGAGCCAAAGAATTCCCCTGCATTCACGACTCGTGAATGCTAGCAACTAGTGGTCTTACCCATTTCATAATACTGGAAAATAAGAGCTCCCCTACTACTGGTTGCGCAAGCACATATTGGAAGGTCTGCACATGTGGGAGATGGGGACCTTATGATGATACGTACCACCAACTGATATGTGAGGGATTTCTATTCCTTTTTTAACTACCTAGATCAGTAACAAGGATCTCTCTCTGTGTACCCTGTCATAAGGGAGTTTCACATATAAGTATAATTAGGTCCCTTTTCCTTCCATGGGTTATTTTTTTTTATTAAGTTAACTATGGGGTGTAGTGTGGTAGGGTTTTCCCACTACTCTCCCCTTATAGTATCTAACATCAATTTAATCAGTTGACATTATTTGCATACAAATCATCCATCCATAGGCATATCATGATCACCGCTCTGAGGAAAGTGCCCAAAACTTGAAAGTGTTCAAAATGAGCCATGAATATATTTTTTGTAAAAGTAAACATTTAGTTGAACTTGAGGTATGAGATAAATGAAATAGGGGCAAAGCAAACTTTTTGAGCGAAGTCCTTGAAAAACACCCTCCGCATGTTTGTTCATTCATTGAGTTTGTTTCCCTACAATGGGTAAGAGGTAAAGTTTTCTTTATTGGAAGAGTTGCATTGCTTTGTCATTAGAAAGGGGGGGGGGTTGAAAACACAGTAGAGAGAATGTTTGTCGACAATATATGTCTCCTCCTGCCCCCAACTTGTGTGCTTCTTCCTTATCATACTGTTTTCAACGTATGTGTGTTCATGTGTTTCGACCCCTAGCTGAATCAAGAGCTCTCCTTGGGACCAGGACAGGCTTACATTTTTTGGGCATATGCGAGGCCCATAGGAGCACTTTTGCGCAACTGGAGCGTCACTTTTTTACGCTCCGGTAGCGCAATGTACAGCATCCTATTTACAAGGCTGTGCAAAGCCGTTTTGCATTGCTTTTTAAGGCCTTGTAAATATGTGTCCATTTCATACAGAACACTGAGTGAAAGGGACGTTCCATGGGTTTTGCTGTGGATGTTCCCACGCAACACCCATGGAATCTGAAACATTCCCAGATTTACGAGGAAACGTAAACCTGGGACCGCGTCAGATCATAACGCCACCCCAGGGGTGGCATTAGGGAGGCGCAATGAGGAGAAATATCCTTATTTCTCCTCATATTTTCCTCTTTCTATATGTGCTGCGTTCTGCATTCTGCAGCACACATAGAAAGAGAAAAATACCTCTCATGATTGTGTTGGTGTAGGAAGGTGCCACTTCCTGCACAAGAACAATCACCCCTACAGCGCACACACAGTTGCACCATGGCGCAAGGGTGCCTGCATTGGCACATGGCAGCCCATTGTGAGCCAGAGCAGGGTATAGGACAGGAATATGCCTGTATCCTGCCCTTTTCTTTTGATGCGGGCAGCGCAGCAAGATTCCTTGCAGAACTACCCTGCGCCAAAACCTCGCAAATGAGGCCCTTTGCCTGTAGTAGGGGGACAGCTACTTGGGGGGGTATCTCCTGTATGAAATAGAGAAATGCTTTGCTTGGTATCTAGTGACCTCAAGGTTTGCATGGTGACTGAGGTTTTCAGGATGTGTTCTGCCTTTTTCAAATTGTGTAAAAAATCCTCGTTCTTGTTTAATTCAGCAGCCTCATTGTAGCATTGCATCTTCATGGCAAACATTTAGCCTTATTCCTCTCAAAAAGAGTGTCGTGGGCCCCAAAACAAAAATGAAAAATGGGCCTTCGGCCAATGGGTTGGGTAGGAAAAGCCAGTCATAACTATGGTAATTGGGCTCCCCTGGGACCACTACTATTATATACCTGCTGCACCAACAATAGCTGCAACCGTCTGCTTTACTCTCACCCTAGCTCATTGAGACTTGACATGTCACGTTTGCACCCATTTGCAGGAGTTCTACCAGCTTGCAAACAGAAATAACAAGCACGGGCCTGCCCCAACCCTGCTGGGCTATGATATTGTGGTTTTCACATCAACCTGCCAAAATATCGTATCCACAATATCGACTATTTGGAAGGTCAATAGTGAAACTAATTAGTGAACTAGAATCCCATCAACTGGTACTCATCTATGGTTCCTAAACTCCATCTTGAATGTATATATGTGGAGTACATAGTGCAAATCTAGCTGTAAAGCAACAGAGCATTGTACAGCATCGGAATTTTATAGTAAATGGTGTAGATGGGGGGGGGGTTTCAAGGGTAGAGGGAAAGAGATAAAGAATTGCGGATGGAACCCCCTACAGAATGCAGTAAGGGGGCCCAGAGTTTCTCATAATTTACAGATATTCCTAGACCTTCGGCTCAATGGGGCCCCCATAAAGAGCTGGGGGCCCCTGTAGGGTTGGAGCCGCCCTGCGCTGCAGGGGCTGCAGGGGCCTGTATTACGCCCCGGCAGTTAGTGGTAGTTAGGAGTAGATTGCTTGTGGTCTATCTTGACCCTGCATGTGCAATCCTTTCCTGCAGGAGTCAACAAGAAAACAGCAGGAATAGAAAGTCAACAGGATTCGAACAGTCCATTCTTTTTAGGTCTGGTGGTTTCTTCTCCTTGTTCTCCCATTACCCCCTCAACAGCCAATAACAGGCTCTTTTCGTGACTAACAGCGAAACAAGTAATCAACACAGTAATGTCCCAAAAAAAACACACATAGCCCCGACCTGAGTGACCTCCACATGCTCCCCATGTAGAAAAGATGACAGTTCAAGATCCTCACGCACACCTACAAAGTTCTCCTCGACCTAAGACCTTCCTACCTCAACCATCAACTGAACTTCCACCATCCCGCTAGACTCCTGCGCTCTTCACTCGCCCACACTCCCCGCATCTGTCGCAGTAGCAGCGGTGGCTGCTTTTTCACCTACATCGCTGCCAAGACCTGGTACAACCTTCCCCTACAGCTTCGTACAGCCGCTTCACTGGCAGACTTCCGAAAGAGACTCAAGACATGGCTCTTCGATGGAGACACAACGCCTAGATAGCCCAGATACCCCCAGGTACCCCAGATACCCCCAGGGTTGCGCTTTACAAATACTGTTTGATCGATTGATGTCATCAGGAGTCAAAAGGTATATGATGTCACTTTCGTCACCCCATGATGTGGCTAGGAGAATGGTAAGGGTAAGAGGGTTACTGCAAGGATGGGGCAACGAGGGGTACAGCAGAGTTCCAAGCAAGAGAGGGGTGTGTGGGAAGGGGTGGAAGCTGTAATTCTTAATGGGGTCTCCGCCAATGGGGCTTTTACCTTGAACCTATGTCATATCTGGAGCAGAGGCAGCTTTGAATACACAACCGATCCAGCCACATAACGGCTTTGGCTTACCTTCATTTCCTCCCGCACACACACACACACACACACGTCCATACAATAGGGGCCGAGGCAGATGAGCGTTTTTCATTTTCTCCTTTCAATTCTTGGCAGCCGAGTATGAATTACAGCGCCGCGTTCATGCTGTTGCAGCCTGTTTATCGTGCCCGGAGAGGAGCGGCTGCAGCCCTCTTGCAGAGAGCTAATTACCTTTCCGAGGACACATTTGCATCATAAAGCCTGTCGGGCGTGCTTATGGCTAGAGATCTGTGATGCCACAAACGGTATTTTGGCAGGAAAAGGTTGGCAGAAACACTGATTGTGAAGAGAGTTACGATTGGATTTTGAGGCAATTTGTTTGAACACATTTTCCTCCTCACGTGTATTTCAAGGTTGTGTGGACCTTCATTCACAAAACTGAAAGCGGATAAAAGAAGCAGTGGGGACTGGACCGACCACCATGAAGGTGTATGGTGCTGAATAATAAGCATGATGCAAGTCTGAGTAGTGGATGGCATGGATCCCTCTCGCTGACTCAATATGCTGGACAACTGCTCAATAACTAACCCTGGGCGTAGATTGCGAAGTAGCGCTACGTGTAGCTACGCAAAGTGCACTTCGCGAGCTACGCGTAGCTTCGCAAACTACATAGTGCACTGTGCAAGATGCTGCTCGCACAGATTGCACAGTGCCGGATGCTTGTCCGCACTGTGCAATCAGTGGAAACTGCATCTTGCACAGTGCAAGCGGTCATTTTCTGCCGCTCGAGTAGATTTCTACTCGAGCGGCAGCTTTCTCAACGTGGACTGGTAGTTTCTCATCGCGAGCGGTCGCGAGCATACGCGACCACTCTCAATGAGAAACCTGACCTCCCCGCATTGAGAAGCTCACCAGGAGGTTTATTTTCCACACTCGCGATCGGCAACTTGATGTTGCTGATCGCGAACAAGGAAAAAGTCTCGCCGGGATGTCATTTTGCTTGCTCGCGGTCGCCAACTTGACGTTCAGGACCGCGAGCAAGCAAAAAATGACAGCTGCACTACGCTACGCTTGTTTGCACTGTGCTACGTGCAGTTTGCGTAGTGCGAAGTAGCGCAAACTTCGCACACTATGCGAGCGTAGCGTAGTGCTTTGCCCAGGCTTATCAATAACACTGAGGCCATGGAGTTGACCCATCCGAAAATTTAAACTCACGTGTTGACGTGGACTAGCGCCTCTGACAATCCACTGGCATGAATATACTTTAGACGGTGAACCCTTTAGTCGGTCATAAGAGTGCACACTACACAATTACACATTTTGTTACCTAGAAATAAATGCCAATTTTGTCCTTCATTAGACTGGTATTCTGTTGTAAAGGATTTGTATGCCTTCGTGAGGCATGCGTATTGTTTCAGGTGCCCCTGCACCCTTCAGCTACACTGTGTATGTGTTCACAAAGACTGGTACAATGTGGGCATTCGAATTCTCTGGGCTGATACCTTTCGAACCAACTGCATTGCAGCTTCAGTTATACGAGGCTACAGGCTCGAGAATGTCGTGTTATTATATTCAGAAAGGGTCATCCAAAAGCTGTTCTCACCTACAAATCATCTAAAAGGTTAAGTAGAACATTGGGATGTTGGCAGCTGCATTGAAAACTGTAAGAAATGGGGATCCCTAGTTGGCAGTGACTGGCGCCGATGTCCAAATAGGGGTCCTTCTTCCTAAGTCAGAGTAAGGGGCTACACCCTTTGACAACACTGTGGTAACGTAGCACGAGCAGACAGGCCTATCTCAGAGGCAATGTGTTAAGAATTTATGACCATACACAACAACGCAGTGAAGACACTACAAAGTGACACCACTCAAGTAGCTATAGGAAAATAAGTATCTTTATATAGGCTTAACACAAGGCTCAAAAGCGATCAAGAAACCACAATGCACATAATTACAGATTCACTTCAAGGCAATAGAGGCCCTAAAAAAGCATGTGGAACAAACTTAGTTCAAAGCCGGGGCCCACGTGACCCGGTGATGCACAATCTACCTGAGATTTGAAGGGGCATGGCACGCAGCCTCACAAGGAAGCCGCAGTGATGACAGGCTGACTCGTAGCGGCCACAGCTCCCCGCTGTAGCGGTCCGTGGCATGCACTCATGATAATCTTGGGACGGGGCTTAAAGGCGGGCCCCCACAGGTGATAGCAAGATCCTCGAAGTGTGACTAGAGCGGGCACTCAGCGGCACAGCTCCTCAGCTGCAGGGGCCCACAATAGTGATAGCGATGATTCTCGTAGGACGGCAAATGCGGGCACTCAGCGGAAACAGCTCCTCAGCTGCGGCGGCCCCCAATAGCTATAGTGATGACATTAGTAACACGGGCAAATGCGGGCTCTCAGTGGAAACAGCTCCTCAGTTTTGGCGGCCCATAATAGCGATCACGATGACTTTGGTAACACAGGCAAAGGCAGGCTCTCAGCGGCAACAGCTCCTCAGCTGCGGCGGCTCACAATAGCGATCACAATGACTTTGGTGCCACAGGCAAATGCGGGCTCTCAGCGGCAACAGCTCCTCAGCTACGGCGGCCCACAATAGCGATCACGATGACTTTGGTAACACCGGCAAATGCGGGCTCTCAGCGGCAACAGCTCCTCAGCTGCGGCGGCTCACAATAGCGATCACAATGACTTTGGTGCCACAGGCAAATGCGGGCTCTCAGCGGCAACAGCTCCTCAGCTACGGCGGCCCACAATAGCGATCACGATGACTTTGGTAACACCGGCAAATGCGGGCTCTCAGCGGCAAAAGCTCCTCAGCTGCGGCGGCCCACAATAGCGATGCGATGACTTTCAGCTCGCGTACTCCGCAGTAGAACCAGAGGCTCTGGAATTCTTAACAGAGGCCTCACCTGCGAGTAGAATCCCTCTCAATTAGGAATCCGGATGGCAGATGGGTGAAGTCTAATGTCCCTGAGACTTCAGCAGGAGGCAAGCTCAAATCAGGCCCTTGGGTAGTTGCATCAGCAATATGGATGAAAGTTTCAAAGTCCTTTCCCCCTCGTTACACGGACAGAGGTTTGTCTTGACATCCAGAAGTAACACACTCTGTAGGGGTTTTTGCACAGATCTTTATACCCCAAAAGTCTTTGTTCTCAAAAAGTCACAAATCACTGAACCCTGCCAGACCACTTTGGTGTCATCCTGGAGCACTTTATTTGCAAGGGTACATCCTGCCTTTCAGGGAGAGGGGGTCTGGCATCAGACGCACAGTGGAAGGTGGAGACATCATTCACCTTGCCCGGCGCAGCCCTGCTCAGATCAAAGGGTTACACCTCCCCATACTCCAACTGCAGATCTCTCTATTTAATCCAGGGCGGTCTCAGCCTGCCCTGACCCTCCAAAACCAGACAGCCAATACACATTACAGCAGAACACACGGGAAGGTTTAGGCAAGAAAATACCTACTTCCCAAAAGTGTTAGTTTTAAACACAGAGTGTAAAAAATAATCGTCACTAAAAGATGCACTTTAATATTTGGAGCTCAGGCATACTAAATTTGACTTTCCTATCATGTTCCTTGGGTCAATTAGGATTATACCAATTCATACAGTCAATTTACCATAGGGAGCATTTGCGCTGTGGCACTGAATGGCAGTGGCGCAGCCCCCAGAGCATCTAACACCAGCAAACACAGAGGAGACAAAAGCGAAAATGGAAGGGGGACTCACGCCAAATGGTGCCAGGTCTAACAAAAACAATGAAGGGGCTCAGAGCTTATAATGGCTGGTACAAGCTTTCCCCCCAACATACCAAGTGTGTCTCTCTGTTTCTACCATTAGAAAATCCCTCCTAATTAGAACATTCTACCCCCAATGGATGGAATGTTTTAAGAGCCCTACGGCAATTCTGCCCGAGGCTAGACCAGTTGCTAAGGGTTATCCCACTCGTTAGAGGCCCTTGACTGTGGCTCGGCCAATAAATTGGATTTAGGGCCTTTAGCAAGAGGTATAGCCCTTTTTGGCGGGCAATAAGGCTATATTAAAGAAAATGGTCCCCTAGAATACCCTCAGCATTCAGGAAGCAGCCAAGCACCCAGCATTACGAATACCTCTACAGCAAACACATTCAATTCACAACAGCAAAGTCAGCAAGCAGGTGCTTATCATTGGTTAACTAAACAAAAGATTGATTAATCAATGATCCTTTGTCCTATAGCAACTCTTAAGCAGTTTAATACCTGAAGACCTTAGTAAGCCTAATGCTCAACTGTTAGAAATTGGGTTTCTGGTTGAGTGGGGTTTGAGCCCTGGTCAAGCAGCAACCACAATCCTAGTCAGGGTAAGGCACAAGCAAACCTTAAATTAACCTGTGCTCAACCCCAGGGCCATCTTAAGGATATTGGGGGCCCTGGGCCAAATATATTTTGGGGCCCCTGTTCGGAACAGTTTTAAATTTATGAACCAGTTTCAGCTCTTTCATGCCCTCTTTGGCCAGGTCACTGACAGTGCACAGGCACACTTATTCCAAGGCTAGTGATGTCTGTTTACAATATTATAACACAGCAGCAGCTCACTAATATTACTGTATTTAACTTCTGTGACACCCTCCTATTTCTCATATATGAGAGGTCCAGCTTTGATCTAAAAAAACTTTTTTTAATGGATGTTGAACGGAACATCCACACATCTCAAAATGCCTGTACTACACTCTCACACATCACCTACATTAAAAATAAATTAAGAGAATAACACTTTTTAAAACAATCTGTTCAAGAATTATTCAAGGTCATCAGGGCTAGACTCTCTGCAGAACAGAACTGACTCTATCAGGGGGCCCCTGAAAGGCTGGGACCCTGAGCCAGAGCCCACTTTGCCCACACCTTTAAAACATCTCTGCTCAACTCCCTGATAGCTTGACACAAAGCAGTCAGGCTTAACTTAGAGGCAATGTGTAAAGTATTTGAGCAACATTTCTGTAAGAAAACAAGGCTCTTTGAAGATATCCCCCACCACACTGTTTGCCTCATTTGGACTACTAGTTGCTGGTTTTCAACTCTGACATAGCATTGAAGCCTGCTAATCAGGCAAGAGTGCTCTCTGCCTAAAACTGTTATTTGTAAATTGGCAATCCCAATTAACAAGGACTTTACCCCCTGTAAGTACCTAGTGTATAGTGCCAGGGATATCCAGAACATAGGGGATAAAGGGGTCCCCAGTGCTGCAGCATGGTTTTATGCCATCCTGGGTGACCCAAGCAAATTACTGACAGCAGGCCTGTCATTGCAGACTGCAGGAGTAGTGCAAACTGATTGACTGTGCCCTCACCATGTGTGGCACACTCACATACACTATCTTTAATATATGCCAGGCAACTTTAAGGAAGGCCTCCTCATCCCAGGAGACAGGGTACAGTATATTACAGGGGAGGACAAATACGTGCAAGCCCATATGTCCGTATAGTGGTGTTCCGCATTCAAAACTACTACGAGTGTTAGTGGTCTATGGCATAACATAGGCTGCCAGCCGGGCATTCTCGAGGTTGGCCATTCCATTATGGTACCAGCAAAATATGTCATGTTTGCTATAAAACAACATGCCTTTTAACATGAATCTCATGCTCTGAGTGATGTGGCATGCACCCAGGTGGCAACCTTAGAGGTGCCCACCTGGTTGCCCCAGCTTCTCTGAGCTCTGTCTGGCAGCAAGACAGGATTCTGACCTCCTCCAGCCAGTGTGATCACTCCCAGGAGTCAGGAACAAAGGCTTGGGCAGAAAGGAGGTCATCACACCACCCTCCTCCCAAGCAGGCTAGTGAAGTGGCATATCAAGGCTTTGAGCTTTGAAGGCTGCATTGCCTCTGATATGCATCAGGGCTGCCTGGCAGAGGAGGAAACAGCCCCCCGCCTCAGGCACATGTGCACTGGGGCAGGCAGAAAATTAGTTATGCAAGTAGGTGTACACCCCCAGAAGGCTAGCCACACCTCCAAGGTGAGCAGCCTGACCTGTACACTAACATTTGATTTCTGCCAGCTTTAGGAGTGGCAGACTAGAGGGTTCTGGGTAGAAAGGGTGACTTACACCCACTGATGTGGTCACTTCAGGGGTGGACTAGCTGCAGGGACTAGCTGTCCATTGGCTACTAGTTCCCACACTCCTAATTCCCCTAAATCTAGGATTTAAGGGACCCTGACACCAGAACCTCAGTTCTCAACAATCTGCATCGAATAAAACAGAAGAGCCCCGCACCAGCGCCAGTAAGACATGCCGAAAGCAAAAGATGGATACCCTGCACCTGTGGCAACATCCTTGGAACAGCCTGATCAAGACTCATCCTAGGATACCTCTTGGATGCCCCAGCAAGAAGAAGCCTTAAAGAAGAGGAAGCCTGAAGCATCCTCAGACGTCCTTGGACTAGTAGCACTAGTCACCTGCAAACTGCAGGTAAAACAAAGTTCAGGATCCGAAAAATCACTAAACATTGGACCCTTCGTGGGATTTCCCAAATCCAGTTGGTCTAGTGCATTGTGGGAACTGCAGTCCTGCCTTCCATGAAGTTACAGGCATCTACCGCGTTCCTCGGCTTGTTGGTCGCCAGTCCGGCAACTGACCCCTTTACTCAATGCTATATCAAGAGGGAATTCCATCCAACCCCTTGACTGGTGTTATTAACCTCATCGTTGTTGTCTTTTTGCATCTTTTCCCCCCGCAGTACCGTCTCAGTGGTAAAAGCAGCTCTCCTGCGGCTCTCATCCAGCACCAAGGACAGACAGGACAACTCTGCAACTGGGCTCCACAGGCCAAGTAAAATTGAACTGACTGTTGTGGATCGGTCCTGGGACCCACATCACCTTTACCCTGCAAAGTTACAATGCAACTCGACCTGCAAGTGACTGATTGTCACTAGTGTTTTTTCCCATTGACCGCAATGTTACATTTTCACTGTATTGTTTTGCATTGATTTTCTATAACCTCTAAATTCTATAACTCTGGTTGTATGCATGCAATTCAATTCATTTTGTTGTCTAAATTAAGATAAAAATACATTTTATTTTTATAAATTGGTGTTGGATTTCTGTCAAGTCGTGTCAATTACTTATCGTCCATGTTGGTACTCTGAAATGCTTAATATATGTTCCTCTATGAAAGCCTGGCTGCTCTTTGGCAGGACTGAGCCAATGAGTTATTAGTGTGACTCCAAGGACGATCTTTGGGGTATTGTGATAGTATTAAATGGTGAGGTCTAACCCCACATCACATAAAACTCCCCTTTCCTACATTAGAGTGCAGCAGTGGGGATCCTGAATCTGTGTTTCGCAGTACCACTTGGTCATACATGATATTGCATGAGAAATCCACAAAATTGTCTTTAGCCTCAAAAATGTTTTTTTCTGAATTTTTTAGATTTTTCTAATTGGATTGTTAGGGCTCTGTGTAGTTCCCCATTCCAATAGTGCATCTAAAAAAAGGCTTACGGGAGTTAAGAAAAGTACAAAGGAATAATTAATTTCTAAGAAGGTCCCAACTACTAAGTAA
Organism: Triturus cristatus; assembly: GCF_964204655.1. NCBI lineage: Eukaryota > Metazoa > Chordata > Amphibia > Caudata > Salamandridae > Triturus > Triturus cristatus. The sequence goes on along the minus strand of NC_140594.1, from coordinate 945,228,588 downwards.
AATATTAGGCACATTGGAGACTGGTCTGAATCTCGACCTGACAGTCATCCCAGCCGTTAGGATCATGGATCTAAGGGTGTTGTGCAAAACAAGGGGCATTAGCTACAAGGTGACACCTAAAAAGGAGGAACTTGAGATGTTTCTCAGCTCCCATGAGAGAGAAAGAATAGAGAGGGATGGCCACACCTCAGAAGATGACTGTGAAGAAAGTGAGGATGATGGCCTGGCCCAGTTGAAGATAATGGGAAAGAATAATGGAAAAGAAATAGAAGACCAAAACTCTCCAGCATTTCGCTACACCAGTGAGAAGTGAAAGGAGTCATTCTAGTAGGACCACCCCCATGGTAAGATGGTAGGAACCCTTGAGGATGAGCCTGACCTACTCTCCCTAGAGGAGAACAAACTTGAACTTAAGTAGAGGTGACTAGCCCTTGAGGAAAGAAAGGTTTAGTTGGGCCATCTGCCCAAATATGTTGACAGCAACACTAGTACCAGGGAGAGGGTAGAATCCTTAGACTCTCAGATCCCCATAGGGATTGTCCCTAAGTTTACTGATGGTGATGATATTGATAAATGGTTTGCAGCCTTTGAGAGGGCCCGCAAACTAAGGGGGATAGCACACCAGGACTGGGGCTCTCTAGTTTGGGAGTTATTCTCAGTGAAGGGCAGAGATAGTCTTCTGACTTGTAATGAAGAGGTAGCTGAGTCCTATCAGTAATATACCTAGATAGAAGTATTTGGACTCACTGCTAAAGAATACAGATGGCATAGGGTGGTAGTGAGTCCTGAGCTCCCCCAAGATTGTATCCTAGGCAATGACCTTGCAGAGGTTGGTCTGATTCTAGAAGGGGATGACACGCAGGATGCCACCCAACTGGAAAGTCCTAGGGATCTTGTCCCTAAAATTAGGAGACTTAGGCCCCAACAGAAAGGGAAAAAGAGTAAGAAAAGGAACGGGAAGCCACTCCTAACTAGAGGTATAGCAAGCCAAGGGCATTCTACTCCATTAAAGGAGATCCCCAAAGTTGGCACAGGTAAGACCTCGCCTGACCCCAAAGAAGTCCTGAAAAGTCAGGTAGATGTTCAGAATCACAGTGTCCCCCCTGAACTAACAGAAGGGGGAGTGGAAGAAGGATGTAAGCCACAGGAAGTGGTAGTTCCCACTCTAAACAGCAAGGGGGGAACCCACAGTTGCCCCTAATTTAGCTCTTTCACCTGTCAATGGAGAGCTCAGAGTGTGGTTTTGGATACCAACAGCTGTCAGTAGCCTCTGCTGGGTGCTGGCCTTAATGGAAGCACAATATTTGGCATGGGAGGCAGACCTCATAGCCAAAAGTAAATTAGGACCCCTGACCCTGCTGGCAATGGTGGGGTTGTGTTATGCCCTGCATAGTAATTTCATATCTTGCTGTTTCCCAGTTCTCCTGCTGTTCAGCCACAGTGTGTGTTTGGAGTAGAATGTTGAGAATGCTGTGATGCATAGAACGTTGGGAGTCTGACTGGGTGACAGATGACAGTTACAGATGGGCTGAGCAGCAGGCAGGCTGCTCCTGGTGGGGTTAGATACAGGTTTGTTTGTTTGTTATGATCTTTGGAGCTGCTCTGAGGCCTTAAGGTCGCGGTGTTTCTCAACCGCCTATTTGTTTTTCAAATTCAAACGTGGCACGAGCTCTGTATGGCTCGTGAAATCCTACCTCCATGAAGGCGCTCGTGGCTTCGTGTGGTCCTCTATGACGTCCTCCGGAGTCTGCACTGCTTGTTATGCGACGCTTGGCGCTCAGAGCGTGCCGTGAGCCACTCGACACGGCGTGATGAAGCGTGGCGCCATTTTGAGGTTGGCAATCGCCCACAAGTATTGTTCACCGAGAGAAGACTTGGCTAACCACGTTTTTTGACAACCACGCAATTTTGCCAATTTTGCCAACCAGTTTTTTTTTATTATGTGCACCAAGTTTGATAAAGTTTTCTAAAGCACGAAGTTGTTCGAGAAGGTCGTCTCAACTGGTCTGAGAGCGGGATGTTTATGATCCAGGTGACTGTTTGGTACACCAGCGGTGAGTGGAAGTTTATGGTTCCTTCGGTTTTAAGAGTATCCGGTGGGAAAAAAAAAGGTTCTTGGATCTACTTTTTGGCGCTGGACATCTCGAATGTTAATTTCAGAGAATGTTCTTGTTTCTGAACATTGGGGCTGAACATTATGCGTTGACTATTTGGAGCGTTGGTGATTTTTCTACTCTAACGGTGGAAATGTTTTCGGGTGAGAAATCGCTCACCGGTGCATACAGTTTTAAGATGTTTTGCATGTAAAATGTTTGCAAATTTTTATGTAATGTGTTTTTGGAGTGTGATTTTCCACAGTATTTGTTTCCCTTCATATGGGTAGGACTTATAATGTCGGGGTGGTAATCACAGGTTCATCTCTAGTTTCAGGGGTGTGGTTCAGTTAACGCTCATTGTATAGTTACAGTACCCTTAGGCAAGGGATGCCCTATTAGTGTTGTTGGGCAGAGGCTACACGTATGCCTGATTTTGTTTGTAAGTGTAAAGTTGAGGTGTCTACTCCTCAGTGGTTCAAATTCCACAGGTTGCCCTCTTAGTGTCTTTATGGGGCTGTGTTTACACGTTCCCTTATTTTAGGGATGGGTATGGGTTTGGTTCTAGTTCCTTCCCATTTAGAGTTATTGGAACCCCTGCTCTGGGGTGGGTATGTGGTCATGTTACACATTAAGCGGTACACGCGGCCTGTTTATTGAGGCGAGTTGGTGAGTGAGATTTCTACTCACAGGTCCCATTTTATAGGGATGGTCATGGTCTGGGTACGAGCCCCTTTCCATAGTGCGTAACACGCAGCCTTTACTATGGTGAGTTATGGGTGTTGTTCCCATTAAAGGTTTAGAGATTTGTTTCTTATGGTAACCCGGACGCGGGTCATGTTTTCTTGGTTTCCACCAGTTAACATAACATTTTACCCTCTCTGGGTTGGTTTAGATTTATGGGTACGGTTCCCCTACACAGAGTGTATCTTTTAGTTATGTGGTCCCATATTCATTGTTATAGACTGAGACCCTTTCATTAGGGTGGTTTTTAGGGTCATAATCCCGAGTTTTTGTACCTCACAAGAGGAGTGAAGGTTTGCTTTATGTCATCTTCACAACATAGGTGAGTTTCCTTATGCTAGGAACTGTGTTTTTCATTTGTTCCCTTTCTTTAGGGATTGTACTATAGAGTTGGTATGTGTCGGATGGGTCCCATGTTTTTCTTGGTCAATCCTACTCAGGATGTGCATGCATGGGAGTTAGACTCGAATACAGTGGAAAGGTGGTTACCTTTTGTCTAACGCGATGACACTTTATAATTTTTGTTTTTGGGAGAGGATGGGTTGTTGTACTCAATTTTTATAATTGTTGTATTTTATCTGTTCTCTACTTTGAATGGTTCATTATCTCTCGTGATGTTCTTATTTGCACATCCCTGGTTTTGATTCATTCTTTTCTTGGGAAAATTTTGCTATGCTTGAGACTTGGCAATATGAGCTTTATGCGGGTTTGTTCCCTTTTGCTATACGCTACCTATTGTCACAGTCTATTGTATTTATTTAATTACAAGTGTATTCTCTTTTGTGTATGGCTTGCTCTATTTGCATTGTTGCATTTCCATAGTACAAATGTCACTTTTGTTTTCATTTTAAAAGAAGGGGGATATGTTATGCCCTGCATAGTAATTTCATATCTTGCTGTTTCCCAGTTCTCCTGCTGTTCAGCCACAGTGTGTGTTTGGAGTAGAATGTTGAGAATGCTGTGATGCATAGAACGTTGGGAGTCTGACTGGGTGACAGGTGACAGTTACAGATGGGCTGAGCAGCAGGCAGGCTGCTCCTGGTGGGGTTAGATACAGGTTTTATACTACTGGGTTAGTTACTACCAAGGACTGACCACTGGGCTACCTTACTTATCTTATCCAGTTACCTGTACTACCCGTTTGACGTACCTGTGAACCTACTTGCTGTACAACTGGAATAAAGGTACTAAAAGATCTTACATGGCTGACAGCATCTACTTCATGTGAGAGTACAACAGGTTGCCCAAGTGCTGGGTGACCTCTGTGGGTAAGCTCGGTGTTGCCCTGGCATAGATAGGGTTAGAAGAGGTGGGCACCTCACTACCCAGAGTAAAAGATGAGGAAGAAAAATACACAGTTGTAGTTAAAGTTCAATTTCAAGTAGGTCCTGTTGCTGTTGAGTTGGGCCAACTGCCTAGATGGAGTGACCTTGACAGGAGAGTGTGAGGCAGAGAAGCCTCTGCATTAGTAAAGCTAGTTTTCGTCCTATCCACCTCGCTGACTAGCCAGGAGGACTCTTCCAGGATTGGACTGAGTCTCCTGATCATGTTGGCTGGGCGGTGAATGTGCAAGAAAACAGGACTCTTGTCAGCTGCCCCCCACTTTTTGCCCCCATTTAGACTGCTAGATGCTGGTTTTTGACAGTGCACTAAAGCCTGCTAACCAGGCTCCAGTGCCAGTGCTCTCTCTCTCTAAAACTGCTATTTGTGAATTGACAATCCCAAATAAAACGGACTTTACCCCCTTGCAAGTCCCTAGTATAGGGTACCAGGGGTACCCAGGGCATAGGTGGTAAAAGAATCCCCAGGGCAGCAGTGTGGTTTTGTGCCTCTCTGGGTGATCCAAGCAAGCTACTGACAGCTGGCCTGCCTTTGCAGACTGCAGAAGCAGTACAAACTACTCTAACTCAACTGTGCCCTCACATGAGTGGCACAGTCAAATACGCTATCTTTAATATATGTCAGGCACCCGTAAGAAAGGCCTACTCAGCCCTGGAGGCAGGACACAGTATATAAAAGGTAAGGACATATAAAGCAAGTCTATATGTCCCTATAGTGGTGTTCCCCATTGGAAACAACTATAAGTGTTAGCGGTCCATAGGATAACATGGGCTGCCACCAGGGCATTCTCGAGGTTGGCAGCTCCATTATGGTACCGCAGAAATATTTCATGTTTGGTATCAAATAATGTGTCTTCTCACCCCTGACCTTTGGTGATACGGTATGCAGCCAGGTGGCTATGTTAGAGGTTGCCCATATGGTTGCCCCGCTTCTCTGTGCTCTAGCTGGCAAGCCCACGTTTACCAAGACAGGATTCTGACTTCCTGCTAGGCAGTGGGATCACTCCCAGGAGTCAGGAACAAAGGCTTGGGAAGGAAGACGGTCACACCTCCCTCTTCCCAAGCAGGCTAGTGAAGTGGCACATCACAGCAGTGAGCTTCAGAGGCTCAGAGTTGACTCCCAGTGGAGAAAAAAGCCCTTCCCTTGCCCCATGCAAAAAGAACTATTGATGGACAGAATGCAGAACAATGTCATACATTTACCCCAGTACAGAGATCTGGGCCTAAATCCATCGTTTTTTTGTTCACCATGCTATTCCAGTTTGGACCCAGCCATATGCAAATCAGTCTTGACCCTGTGCCCAATGGGAACAGTCCAGCCCAAACTGCAAGGCCAAGTCCTCCCTGGACTGGAAACAAGCACCCTTGGACCGGTTTCGGGGTTTCACCCCTCTTCAGCCAGGATAGCTTGATTCCAGTGGCATGGAGAGCACGGGACTCACGTCTGAGCATACCCGTCCCACTCGGGGTGACAAATGCAAAAAGAACTATTGATGGACAGAATGCAGAACAATATCATACATTCACCCCAGTACAGAGATCTGGGCCTAAATCCATCGTTTTTTTGCTCACCATGCCATTCCAGTTTAGACCCAGCCATATGCAAATCAGTCTTGACCCTGCGCCCAATAGGAACAGTCCAGCTCGAACTGCAAGGCCAAGTCCTCCCTGGACTGGAAACAAGCACCCTAGGACCGGTTTTGGGGTTTCACCCCTCTTCAGCCAGGATAGCTTGATTCCAGTGGCATGGAGAGCACGGGGCTCATGTCTGAGCATACCCGTCCCACTCGGGGTAACAAATGCAAAAAGAACTATTGATGGACAGAATGCAGAACAATGTCATACATTCACCCCTGTACAGAGATCTGGGCCTAAATCCATCGTTTTTTTGCTCACCAGGCCATTCCAGTTGGGACCCAGCCATATGCAAATCAGTCTTGACCCTGTGCCCAATGGAAACAGTCCGGCCTAAACTGCAAGGACAAGTCCTCCCTGGACTGGAAACAAGCACCCTAGGACCGGTTTTGGGGTTTCACCCCTCTTCAGCCAGGATAGCTTGATTCCAGTGGCATGGAGAGCACGGGACTCACGTCTGAGCATACCCATCCCACTCGGGGTGACAAATGCAACAAGAACTATTGATGGACAGAACGCAGAACAATGTCATACATTCACCCCAGTACAGAGATCTGGGCCTAAATCCATCGTTGTTTTGCTCACCATGCCATTCCAGTTTGGACCCAGCCATATGCAAATCAGTCTTGACCCTGTGCCCAATGGGAACAGTCCAGCCCGAACTGCAAGGCCAAGTCCTCCCTGGACTGTAAACAAGCACCCTAGGACCAGTTTCGGGGTTTCACCCCTCTTCAGCCAGGATAGCTTGATTCCAGTGCCATGGAGAGCACGGGACTCATGTCTGAGCATACCCGTCCCACTCGGGGTGACAAACGCAAAAAGAACTATGATGGACAGAACGCAGAACAATGTCATTCATTCACCCCAGTACAGAGATCTGGGCCTAAATCCATTGTTTGTTTGCTCACCATGCCATTCCAGTTTGGACCCAGCCATATGCAAATCAGTCTTGACCCTGTGGCCAATGGGAACAGTCCAGCCCAAACTGCAAGGCCAAGTCCTCCCTGGACTGGAAACAAGCACCCTAGGACCGGTTTCCGGGTTTCACCTCTCTTCAGCCAGGATAGCTTGATTCCAGTGGCATTGAGAGCACTGGACTCATGTCTGAGCAGATTTTCACCCGGGCAGGTGGGAAATTAATTATGCAAGGAGGAGAAAACCCCCTGAAGGCTAGCCACACCTCCAGGGTGAGCAGCCTGGTTTGAACACTAAAATGTGATTTCTACCATCTTTAGGAGTGGCAGAATAGAGGGTTCTGGGTAGAAAAGGTGACCTACATCCCGGATGTGGTCACCTCATGGGTGGACAAGCTGCAGGGCCTAGCTGCCCATTGGCTCCTAGTACCTACACCCCTAACCCCCCTAAATCTAGGATTTAAGGGACCCTCTGACACTACAAACTCAGGGGCATATTAGAAAGGGCAGTATCGCCGCTTTAGCGGCACTTTTTGCTGATAAAGCGGCAATATTTTTATCGCCCTATTAGCAAGCTGTTGCTAACAGCTGTTAGCGACAGCTTAATGGCGATAGCGGCAGTTTTTTTACCGCTTTGCATGTCAGATGCAAAGTAGGCGTTCCTCACTAAAAGTAATAGGAAGAAGTTGCTAACACAACTTCTCCCTATTAGCAATGCCCGCGAAGAGATAAAAAAACTCATGCTAACCGCGATTATCGCTGGATTCTACGGCTGAATCCTCACCTACCTATTAGCGACCTTTTCCTTAGCGATGGGAATTCATCTCTGGAATTCCCGCGTTATTGCTGGAGAATCGCCGCAATCGCTGGTTTATTATCGCCTTGGAGATAAACGATGATAATAATGCGTTATCTCCGCGATGTAAACCAGTGATAGCCGGCGATAAAAAATACAGCGCTAAGAGCGCTTAGCGATAATTATCGCTCAGCCTTGCTAATATGCCCCTCAGTTCTGAACAGTCTGCCTCAAAGAAGACAACAGAAGAGCTCTGAACCAGCGACAAAAAGACTTGCCCAAAGTCAAAGAGGGATATGCTGCACAAGAGGTAACACTCTTGGAACTACCTGATGGAGACTTTTCTTAGGCTATCTCTCGGTTCCCCCAGCAAGAGGGACCCCTGTGGAAGCCTGAAGCACCCGCACACTCCCCTGGACTAGTAGCACTAGTCCCCTGCAAACTGCAAGTAAAACAATGCTCCAAATCCAAAGAATCGCTGGCCATTGGGCCCTCTGTTGGATCTCCTACTAATTATTGAAAAATTACTAATATTTGGGTATAAATTATAATACACTAATGTTAATTTTAAAAAGCATAATCAGTAATATAAAGTTTCTGTAATTTAGTCTATAAAAATATTTAAAGGCTTTTACACATTTTTTTGTGCAATGGGATGCTAGGGAAAAAGAGGTTTTGGGTGGCGCTATGTAGTAATACCGGGGTTCTTATTTAACTCTTTTGGTGCTCATGAGTGAATGGTTCCGTCATGCGCACCAGTGCTCCTGGGCTCATGACGGAGCCATCCCGTCATGAGAACAGGGGCACTAAATCCCTCTGCTCATGACGGAATGTTTCCGTCATGAGCACCAGTGCTCCTGGGCTAATGACAGAACCATTATGTCATGAGAACAGGGGCACTAAATCCCTCTGCTACAGACAGCAGAGGGATTTCTTTTTTTCATTGGCCTCGGGAGGTTGGGAAAGAGCTTCTCCAACCTCCTGATGCCAATTTGCATTTTCATTGCAATGCTGATCATGCGTATGGCGCGCTGACGTCATTGCAATGAAAATGAAACAAACTTATTTTCAGTTTCCTTGTTTCTGTACTCGTTAGGCTATCTCAGCACCCCGAGTACCAAAATACTTGGGAGAGGTATCATTGGAAGGGGGAGAATCTCCCCTTTCCAATGGTACCCTTCCCTAGTGGATCCCTGCTTTTGGGATCGCCCCAGGAGGGCGATTCCCAAGCAGGGATCCGCCCACTAGCCACCAGGGAGGGGGGAGTGGCCCCTTTGGCAAGGGCCTGTGCTCTCCCATATAATGTGGGTACAAACAATCTTTCTGCCCCCAATATGCCCCCGGGGGCCAGAAAGCACCCTAGATGCCAGGGATTTTTTTTATAGGCAAGCGGGGCTGCCTAGAATGGGCATGCAAATGCCCCCACCCTACCCCCAAAGAACACAAAAGACTTTATGCCCCCCCCCAGGAGGCAGATGGGGCCGATAGCCCCTGATCTGCACCCCTGGGGGGTATAAAGCCCACTAAGCACCAGGGACTTTTTTTTAGATACGTAGGAGTGGGGGCTACCCAGAATGGGCATATCAATGCCCCCCCCAAAAAAAATGGTACAGTATTTCCGCCCCCTCTGGGAGGCAGATGGGGCAGTAGCTCCTAATTTCCCCCCCAGGGGCAGGAAGCATCCTGGACGCCAGGGATTATTTTTTTATAGGCCAGGGGTGGGGCCTGCCCAGAATGGGCATCCCAATGCCCCCATCCTATACCCCCCAAAGAAGGCAAAAGACTTCTGCCCCCCCCCCAGGGAGGCAGATGGGGGCAATGGCCTCTGCCCTGCCCCCGGGGGGGCTGAAAGCTCACTAGGCACAAGGTTTTTTTGTGTTGTTTTAATACGTAGGGGTGGGGGCAGCCCAAAATGGGCATGACAATGCCCCCACCCAAAAAAGAATGGTACAGTCTTTCTGCCCCCCTGGGATGCAGATGGGGCAATAGCCCCTTATCTGCCCCCGGGGGGGCAGAAAGCCCACTAGGCACCAGGGATTCTTTCCCCCAAAGTTCGGGGTGGGGCTGCCCAGAACGGCCATGACAATCTCCCACCCAAAAAAACTGGTACAGTCTTTCTGCCCCCCGGGAGGCAAATGGGGCAATAGCCTCTTGCCTCCCTCCGGAGGGGGGCAGAAAGCCCACTAGGCACCAGGGATTTTTTTAGTGCCCGCGACGTTTCCTGTCGCGGGCACTAGTCTTACCCACACAACTGAGGTACCATTTTTCTCAGAAGACTTTGGGGAATGCAAGGTGGGTGAAAGTTTGTGGATCCACACAGATACCAGAACTTTCTACCACAGAAATTGTAGTAAGGAATCCCTTAATACGTACATACATTGTTAAGTTAGCATAACCACGTTAGATGTTAGAGAGCCATCTTGCTGCTTTTGCGCACAACACTGCATCTACATGTTATTGTTTAAACAAACTGCTGACTCGCGCTTTGCCTCACACGAGAGCAATCTGTTGTTACCATCCCGAGCTCTGTGCAGCGACCTTGGTCTGTACATGGTGTAACAAGAACAGTCTGGGTCGTTAGACAATGCATGTTTTTCCACTCTAGGTTGATCGACTCACTATTTAGCCATAACACACAGGCAGCTGCGAATACCTGAAAGTTGGTGCTTTTAATATTACAGACATCATGTTTAATATTCAGACCGAAGACGAGCCTTCCTGCGAGAAGACTTATGATGCTCCTGTGATGTGATTTCACTAAGCTGATCTTTGAGGTATGGGGTCCCCTGTTCAAGCCTAAGAGACCTTTTATTAGCATAATAATAATATTAGCTTCTTAGTTAAGGGAAGGTGGTAGTATCCACTGTCATTTATAACATGATCACTCCCTTTATATTCTATGGTATTGTAACGATGCTGATGGTTTTGATTATAATCATTTGTCTGCTTGTATTAGCCAAAGTACTGCATCTTAGGACACGTGGTCTATAAAAATAAACTCTTTTTATTTTCACCGTGTCTCTGTTTATTCTTGTTGTGGACTGATGTGAGAATAATATACGAACAGGTATTTCCGATTCCCACCATTCCTGAGAGTACACTGAGTCGCTTGTTCTGGGTTGTCTTTTCATTGGGATCGCCGAGCCAAATCTCGGATAACGAATGGGACACTTATGCTAGCCGGATACTGGGTTCTGGGGTGAGTTTCTGGTACACCACAATTCACTGAGGTCCTGGGGTTCTACGCATAGTTCTGTGTATAAGCAGAATCCCTGCAACATGGCGCACCTAACGTTTGGTCTATGAGTTGAAACGCCTTAGTAGTGCTTATATTAGTCCACAACACCCTCATTCTTGTTTCCGGATAAAAAGTCTGACGGATTTAGACCTACCTATTTCTGTATATATACTTTATTTCAAGCTTGATCATTAAAAAGGTTATTGAACCCTAGTGCTACTGATTTCTTCGAGTGTAACTTGTCCTTATGGCGGTTGAAATAGCGGCGCACAGTCGGGCAGCTCTGAAACGTCATTTGACGCAGTATGGGGTGCCGGACACGGGTATGAACGTAATCTTTGTGGTAGGAGCCGATGCGGCTCATCCTTATGAGTTGTTTTACTCTTGGGTGACGCTTCCGGCGGTGAGTGAGGACGATAACTCTTTTCATGCTTACACTGCCACTGCCGTGCCAGCGAACTATACACCGTATAGGACACAAGAAATACCAATATCTGCTTGGCAGAATCTTATTTGGTTTAATGGCGCCCTTCCCCATGCGGTTATACCGCCGAGAATGGGCCCTTTGTCGATTGCAGGGGCCACTTGGCCGGTACTAACCGGATATACGCCTCATCCCCGTTACCTAACGGTGCCGGTGGCTGATTTGCGTGTACTGCACACTGCCCTTATTACAGTGCATAGGGCTTTAGTACAGTACGTGTCACGCAATGTGCAGGCGGGGACACCTGCTGTTGCGGGGCAGCCTACTGACCACCACGCGGTGGCCATTAGTCCTGTTATGGTTAATTCTGTTATGGGCAAGCGCCCCCAAAATAGGGATGATTTCCCTTTTTGGCTTGCTGAAAAATTTGACCAAATAGAAGCGGTTTACCCGAATACATCTCCTGTGGAGAAACACAGGATCCTTACCATTAGTTTGCCTAAAGACTTGGTCCCCGACATTGATGATTGTGTCAATTGGGGCAAGGTCTTTGCAGCGACGTACTCGCAGTGCTTTGGTACTCCGTCTATGTCGGTACTGCCCTCCGTTATTAAACGTGTTCAAGATAACCACGGTGCGGAGTCTGCGATTGAATTAGGCATGCGGCTCCTCGGACAGTTTGACCTGGTGGCGCCATGATAATGTGTCACCTTAAGGGTGATGCTATGCAATTCCAGGTTCGTAATGAACTGAAGAAGGTTGCTGATGAGGATAGGCCGCGGGAGTTCGCGAAAATAATCTCGACGACATACAGAGATTTGGGTCGTAGCTCTTTGGGAGTTAAACCTGTCGTGAAAACTCCAGAAATTAAGCATTCCTCAGGTAAGGATGACCGTCCAAACTTTCCGAAACAAAGTTGGCGGTCAAAACAACAGGGAAAGCAGCAGCAGAAACAGGGGTCTCGGCCTGCCTCTCCCGTTCAGTCAGGTAGTGAGCGCACTTATGATCTGCGTGATCGTGCTACTATTAAGTCTCCTGATAGATTTCAGGTTTCTGAACAACGTTCTCCTCGTTCTTCACAGGAAACATCGGCTTCACAGTCCGGTGGCGGAGGCGGGGGCAAAGGTCGGGGTGCTCCACAAGCACGTGACCAACCCCGGCAGACTGAGGGTAAAGGCAAGCAGGACGAATTTGCACGACAAAGACCCCCGTTTCAGAAGAAGAAAGTGGCTGCTCTGATGGCAAGGTATGCCTCAGATAGTGCGGACACAGCTTCGGAACCGGACATGGGCGCTGACGCTCCTGGACAGCGCAGCGGAAATTACCATAGTCCGTCAAGCTCTGCGTCCATTTCTGGCGGCGACAGCAACTGATACATTGGTCACTGTTGAGACAGCTGACACCAGAGTGGCTCCCCCTGACAGACTTTACGAAATAGTCTTACTAATTGAGGGTGACATACAACGTACAATAAAGGGGATTTTTGGGGATAATCTGACTACCACCTATGATATCCTCCTAGCGAAGGCAGATTGGCCCCCAGCTTTCATTTTAGAAGCTCCTAGAGGGGAGGAGGTAATCCTCCCGTCCTTTGCGCACACAGTGCCTAAGGACCGGGCTGAAGTGTACGCTGAGGAGTGGGCACTGGTGCTTGCGCCGGCAGTGTATCGTACTCAGGTGGGATGGGACCGGCTGTCCCCCTGCCATGAGATTCCATTGTGGTCTATGCCCCAGCCACAGCCCCAATATCCTATGCGTCGTGAAGCTAGACCGCACGTCGCTGCAATCCTTGACCAATTGGAATATCAGGGTGTTATTGAAACTTGTGTGTCCCCTATGAATAACCCTTTATTCACTGTGACGAAACCTGACGGGTCGTACCGTTTAGTTTTGGATTACCGGCACTTAAATTCACATTGCCGGACCTGCGCGGTACAAAATACTCACAGTTCGGCTCTTGTCGACAGTCTCGTGCGTAAGAGATTTAAAACGACGCTTGACATCTCCAATGGCTTTTTTAGCCATAACCTGTCCACACTGAGTAGCCAGTGGACGGCGTTTACTTCTGGCGGCAAACAAAAACAGTTCACAAGATTAGCCATGGGCTATAAAAACAGCCCTGGCGTCTTTGCCGCTCGCGTAGTCTCTCTCTTGGAAAGAATAGACCCCGACGCATACTCCTATGTTGACGATATTTACCTCACGGATGATGAGCTGATGCCACATCTGTCTCGAGTCGACAATATTATTGTGAGTTTTGCGGATTATGGCTACAAATTTAATTTTGCGAAGTCTCACATCGCGGAATATACAGTGTTGTTTTTGGGCTACGAGCTCAACAATGAAGGTAAGGGATTGGTTTCTCACTTTCTGGAGAAGTGCGCATGCCTGCGTGCTCCTACAACACTGAAGAAATTACAATCTTTGCTGGGCTTTCTGAATTTCGGCCGTACGTATATTCCTGATTATGCCCAGCGTATCAAGCCACTTTACGCCTTGGTACAACCTTCTTTTTCGAAGTCTAGCTGGCAGCTGGAACATTCTGCTATTCTACAGTCTTTACAGGCTGATCTTCTTGCTTCAAAATACTTATTGACGCGTGATAACCACACTAACCTGGTAATACGAATAGTACCTGGCGCGGTGGGTTTCACGTACTTGACGTTCAATGAGGGCGATGCAGTCCTCATTGCGTATAAATCACACTTGTACACCTCTGCTGAGTTGCGTTTTTCCACTGTCGAGAAAGTTCTGACGGCAGTACAGATGGCAATTCTTAAAGAACGTGCACTGTCACATGGTAAACAAATACTGGTTGGAACACCGTATCCTGCCCTAGAGGCAGTGACAAAAGCAAGTGTACCAAATTCTAAAGCTTTGCATCCACGGTGGATACAATGGGCCACGACTCTGACATCGCCGGATGTCACTTATATCTTTGACGCCTCTTTGCAGACTCAGGAGTACTTGCAGTATGAATTCGTTCATCTGGCTCCTCTGTCTTTGCGCCCGCTCGAAGAATACCATTGTGTCATATACACTGACGGCTCGGCGCAGCCGGCGATTGGATCAAAGCATGCTTATTCAGCGGCTTGCGCAATTGTCGTGGGTACATTCGTAAATGGTGAATTCCAATCTGATGCCGTGCATACGCAGACATTGGGTGATTGTACCGCGCAACTGGCGGAGCTCAGGGCTCTGGTGCTTGCACTGGAGTTTGCTGATCCCCGAGTCACTACTCTTATAGTAAGTGACTCCTTTTATTGTGTCCAGTCCTACAATGACAATTTACACTTCTGGTCTCAAAACGAATATCGCGATACCAAAGGTAGCACAATTAAGCATAAATAGCTTTGGGTTTGAGTGGCAGACTTTAAAGAACGTCTCCCTCTCGTGAATGTTATTCACACTCTTGGTCACCAACGACTTGGTGTCCATGCTGTCGGCAACAGCTTGGCTGACGAGGCAGCAAAAACAGCAGTGGCTACATACTTAGTGCAGCAGTTACAAGATCTAAAAGTAAGATTGATGATGACATCTTGGCAGCTATTGCTGCTACAGAGAAGGGAAGTGATTACCCGAAGGGTTTTCCTTCTCGTTATTTTTATCACTTAAGTCCTGATAACGTCCCGTTAGTGAGGATTAACGACGTTGGTGACAGAATTATTCCCAACGCGGACTGCAGACCAGCTCTGATACTAGCAGCGCACGAGGGGTTGGCATCTGCCCACGCCGGCGTGTCCGCTACTATATCTCTGTTACAACAACGTTATTGGTGGTTCGGTTTATACAAACAGGCGCGCGCTTATGTTCTTGATTGTGACATTTGCCAACAGATTAAACCTTCCACTGTTGCGCGCCCACCACAAACACAGTTGTACATATCTAATAAACCATTTGGTTGTGTTTATCTAGAACACTGCGGTCCTTTTTCTTCTGATACTGCGTACAAGTATATCTTGGTTGCAGTGGATTCGGGCACACGTTTTCTTTGGGTATGGCCACAAAGGAGTGCTGATTCTCGCACTGTCATCAGGGATTTGCGTGTCTTTGTGGGAACTTTTGCGTGTGGTAGCTTCCATTCTGATCCGGGCCCTGCGTTCGCCTCTAAGGCTTACAAGGAGGCTATGAGAAATTTGGGGGTCCAAGTCAAATTTTCGTCCCCCTACCGACCTGAGGGTAATAGTGTAGTGGAGCGAATGAACCGTGACTTAAAGCAATCTTTGACAGCACGAGTTTTAGGCACAAGCCGGAATTGGCTAGCCCACTTGTATAACGTCCAACGTGCACTTAATAATCTCCCTAGAAGGTCTCTGGGTGGGCGGACCCCGTACATGATGCTCTTCGGAATCAGAATGTTTGTCCCAGACCTTGATGGTCTAGACATGGCGGCGTCGACCGCACCCTTTGACGTAGATGATCACTGTGCTGTTTTGCAGACCCTACAAGAAGCCAGAGACACTCTTTCGAAGGAACACTTGCCCTCCACGTCTGATGCTGAGCTTCAGATTCCGGTAGTCGGCTGGCTACCCCGAGTCGGAGACCTGGTCCGTGAGAAGGTGGAGAACAAGAAGGAGTTCGGCCCCTCTTATCGTGCGCCAGTTCCAGTGCTTGGAGTGCAGGGTACAAGAACAGTCATTTTACCTCCACTTCCTGGTCGCAAAGAAAACAGGTACATCTCTATTGAAAATGTCAAACTTCAGCGAGTGGCCGATACTTCTTAGTATGACTCCAGCAGTTTCATGCCAGACAATGCAAAGAAATTCAGTGTTGGTTCCTGCTTCTACCACCTTGTCTGATGTTGCCATCGAGATGCAGTCAGTTACTGATCCCTTGTTAATACCACCGGCTGGTGGTCTGCCCGAAGAGACTGAGTATGCTTATCCTACAAATGGTCACTCGCCTATTTTACAATCTACGGCAGTTAACCAGTCACGTTTCTCCTTTGACACTACCTCATTGCCTTCTACTTCCCCTTCGAACATTGCTATTTTTGCTAGTTGGTTCAAGAGACATTTTTTGATTCCCCCTTGGACATACGTCTGGCTAGTGCTAATAAGTGTTTTTTTGTTTATGTCCATTGGATTTGTAATAGTATTTTTCCGTCTGGTGAATGGACACTATCTCAAAGAGAGATCTACGATTAGACTTATCAATGGAACTTTGGCCCCTCACTCCTCCTCCCACATCATGAAAAGGGACCAGACTTTTGTGAATATTACTGCCTGGCCCGTTTTAGATGGAATTGCGTGGGATGCTGTTAAATTCCAAATTCATGGTCCTACCGAGGTCATCAATGTACCTAATGTATTTCGTGTTTCTATGGGTGATGTGGTTAAGCAGAACATTCGTTCTGATGATTTGGATGTTCATGCCATTGAAGCACTGTTTTCCGATTTGAAATATTATGCCGCTTTTGATGCAGAAGATTTATATGAGAATGCGGCTAACTATGCAGAACAGTATTGTTTTCAACATTATGGCAATCACTTCCTACATAAAGCTAATACATTTCGCAATTTTGTAAATTTTACCCAATGGGAACACTGCCCAACCCCATCTTTGGGCAGTTCACCTACATTGGTTGATAAATATACTTATTTTACTGATTTCAGTGTTTCCAGCCCAGCATCCTTTTATTTTAAAGTGATGCCTGAGTCTGCCTCGAAGGTTAGACTGACACACACCAAATTACTATATTCTAAGTCCTTTATGGATGAGTTGTCAATCAAAGGTTATGACCTGTGGAAGGCTACTGTTGATCTTAAATCGGTTTGGGGTTCCAAACCATGGCAGGTTCAGGGAACTGAAGTTTTACATCGTGCCTGTCTTGTACCAAATCATATGTTGTTTTTGAATTCAAGCATCTTCCAGACCACCTGTTTCGGATTGGCCACTACTAAAAAATTGAATTTCCCCTCTGTTCCGGATCTGGGCGCTTACCCAAATTGGGATAACCAAACAGATCTGTCCCTTCCTGCTTTGCAGTCATTAGTTTCTAATACATCTTTCAATATTTCGAAATTTAGTAGTGAAGGATGGTTAATTTGGCAAAGCAGTTCCGATACCTGTCAACGACGTTTTCTAGGTCTGAAACCGGGGTATACGCAGCAGCGCGTTGACCCTCGGTTTGAGTCCTCTCATACAGTAACTACCTACTCTGTAGGGAAATTATGTCAATCCTGGCTGCGACATTCCACCTTGGCATCTGTCAAAGTTCATTTATCAAGATTTCATGACAAAATAGATTTGAATGATTTTGTTAAAGGTCCTGTGGGTGGCAGATCCAAGAGGTGGGCATATGCTATTTACAACGAAGTATGGAAATTGTCACAAATTGAAGCGGCTTCGAGATTGAGGGCTATTGATCAAGCAAATATGGAAAAGGTATTAGCCGTTATAGATAACAGCATTAACACTCTTTCTTCCAGAATTTATACATTAGACAATATTGTTTCTTCAATTGTTGATATTGTACATGATGATATGTCTGTATTGTACCATGGTCAAAACCAGTTGCGTTCTGTTATGCAGTTTGCATGGACATTACAAACGTTAAAGGCAGGAAAGGTCCCCTGGGACTATCTGAATACGACATCATTATTCCTTCCTTTTAACCTTACTGTAAAGCAACAGTTCATGTCCATGAAAGATGCTACATATTCATTGTTACACATTGAAAAGTTGGAGCCGTTACCTTTCTCTGTGGCGGAATTGAATTCAGCCGTGTGGTTAGTACATGGGTTGATCACGCTCCCTTTCGCGCTTTTTAAGTGTACGTCATGCATGAAACACTATGCCCTAGGTAGATATGAACAGTTGGGTACCGCGTTCCTGCATGAGGTTTGGTCTCTCCCTTTTACGTATAGATGTACAAGAGACGGTACAGAGGTTTACCTGAAAGGTGAGGAGTGTACCTCGACACCTGACCATTCAGTAGTATGTAGGCACATTCAGTTGCACGGTGCATGCAATGTACACGCCCCAAATTTGGCCTGCGTCCTCAAAGGCGTCCCTGTGCCGGTGATTACACCGTCTTTCACGCTGCTTGCAAACGGTAGTTATTTAATTTTGAATAATGAAGCTTGCTGCGGGATGTTAGTGGGAATCCCATATATAGTAACTGTATCGCAGAGAGTAGTCTGCTGCAATAATGTTCTATTTCCACCCCCGCATGGGCGGCTGGATGTTTCCATCTGGCCTTCGATTCCGATCTTGAAAGCAGAGTTCAACAAGATGAGCAGAATAAGAGCTCTATTGTCCCAAAAAGAGGTGCCATTGACATCCTCCCGGGAAACATTTGTCCTTCACGTGGCAAATACGCGCACTGAGGTGCAGGCGCTTTTGAATACTGACCTCCCCCTACATTTTGGAGCTTTGATCCAAACAATTTTCAATGCCTCGTCAACAACTGGCCTGGCTCATTTTTGTTAAATTTGTGGGCTCGGGTCTCGTGACCTCCTTCCAAACTATTTTTGGTGTGATTCCGGCATTTTTTCATTCTATTTTTTCGAGCATCTTTGGCGGCGTCCCGCTGATTCTGGCGCTGGTGGCGGGTGTGCTACTTTTACTTTTCATATTACGGAATGGCTGCACTTTCTGTGCCTCACGGCAACCTGCCCCGCCTGCATCTTCTTCGTGACAGGATGCTTGAATATTATGGTACGCTGCCATTGGCGACTTTGAGCCTGGCGTATGGATTATCCTTCCGGTATTCCTACTTTACCTGCGTACAACCTGTCTTTCACTGCCTAGATTGTCCCTTTGAATGGCCTCTGGATTTGTGCTTGACCAACACGGTGTCTCCGGTGCCGGATTATGATCGGTGAGTAGACAAAATATCGGAAATGTAATATCGATATACAGAAATATCGAAGTCAAAATATCGATGGAACAATATATCTCTGTCATTAATATCGATGTAAAAAATGTCGAGATTGTTATGTGTAGTAAAATATCGAGGTATAGTATATCGAAAGACATAATGGTGCCAATTCCGATCCGGTAAAAACCGGGTACGAACCGTCGGACGGAGCCTTTTCTCCGTCCGACTCGTACCCGGTGCGAAATCCATCCGAAAATGCAAGTACGATTTATACGGAAACACCATTTCCGTATGAATCGAACAAAACACCGACCGAACAGAAACAAAACACAATTCCGATCCTGAAAGGCGCCGACGTGACGTCGGTACGCATCCAGCCTACGTTTCACGAACCAGGAAGTACGATTCGAACCGACGTCATCCCGCACGGAAAATATTTACCGGCTGCCAAAAACTGCCGGGAAATCAGGACGACACACGCAAGGAGCAGCTGGACGCGACGAACAGACATGGACCCGAACCTACGTGCCATCCCTGCCCTCCTAGCAGTCCACCTGGCGTACAGGAACCGACGCAGACGCCGCAGAAGGTCAGCACAACAACCAGGGGCAAAGGGGGGGGCAGGGGCAGGACACACAACACCAACACATGGTACCAAATCACACATGGCCTGGACATACCTGACCATCAGGGCCTGGTCACTTCCAGGGGGTGTGGGCGAGGCCAGCAATGCAAGCGTCCGCCACAACGGAAGTGGATGGTCACGCGAACCCGTACGTACCCTACCCAGGCCGCAAGAGCGTGGGTACGGAACGTACCACGCGTCCCCCTACGTCACTCCAACAATGGCGGTACGGCCCGTACCCACGTCAGAAATGCCTTGGTACGGCTCGTACCAGCATTGCTGGGGTCGTGTAGGGGTACGCGTGGTACGACCCGTAGCCACGCCCCCAAGGCCTGTGTACGGTGCGGACCCCACGGCACCGCAACAATGGGGGGACGCACCGTACCCACCCACCAAAGGCATGGGTACGGCCCGTACCCAGGCACGCAGAGCGTGGGTAGGGGTATGTACGGACCGTACCCCCACCCGTGGAAGTACGGCCCGTACCCCCACCCGTGTATGTACGCACCCAAGCACCACCCGTGTATGTACGCACCCAAGCACCACCCGTGTATGTACGCCCCGAACCCCCACCCGTGTATGTACGCCCCGAACCCCCAGCTGTGTATGTACGCCCCGAACCCCCACCCGTGTATGTACGCCCCGAACCCCCACCCGTGTATGTACGCACCGAACCCCCAGCCGTGTATGTACGCCCCGAACCCCCACCCGTGTATGTACGCCCCGAAACCCCACCCGTGTATGTACGCCCCGAACCCCCACCCGTGTATGTACGCACCGAACCCCCACCCCACCCTGGTATGTACGCCCCGAACCCCCACCCGTGTATGTACGCACCGAACCCCCAGCCGTGTATGTACGCACCGAACCCCCACCCCACCCTGGTATATACGCCCCGAACCCCCACCCGTGTATGTACGCACCGACCCCCCAGCCGTGTATGTACGCACCGAACCCCCACCCCACCCTGGTATGTACGCCCCGAACCCCCACCCGTGTATGTACGCCCCAAACCCCCAGCCGTGTATGTACGCCCCGAACCCCCACCCGTGTATGTACGCACTGAACCCCCAGCCGTGTATGTACGCCCCGAACCCCCACCCGTGTATGTACGCCCCGAAACCCCACCCGTGTATGTACGCCCCGAACCCCCAGCCGTGTATGTACGCCCCGAACCCCCACCCCACCCTGGTATGTACGCCCCGAACCCCCACCCGTGTATGTACGCACCGAACCCCCAGCCGTGTATGTACGCACCGAACCCCCACCCCACCCTGATATGTACGCCCCGAACCCCCACCCGTGTATGTACGCACCAAACCCCCACCCGTGTATGTACGCACCAACCCCCCCAGCCGTGTATGTATGCACCGAACCACCACCCGTGTATGTACGCACCAAACCCCCACCCGTGTATGTACGCACCAACCCCCCCCAGCCGTGTATGTACGCACCGAACCCCCACCCCACCCTGGTATGTACGCCCCGAACCCCCACCCGTGTATGTACGCACCAAACCCCCAGCCGTGTATGTACGCACCGAACCCCCACCCCACCCTGGTATGTACGCCCCGAACCCCCACCCGTGTATGTACGCACCGACCCCCCAGCCGTGTATGTACGCACCGAACCCCCACCCCACCCTGGTATGTACGCCCCGAACCCCCACCCGTGTATGTACGCACCGAACCCCCAGCCGTGTTTGTACGCACCGAACCCCCACCCCACCCTGGTATGTACGCCCCGAACCCCCACCCGTGTATGTACGCACCGAACCCCCATCCGTGTATGTACGCACCGAACCCCCACCCCACCCTGGTATGTACGCCCCGAACCCCCACCCGTGTATGTACGCACCGACCCCCCAGCCGTGTATGTACGCACCGAACCCCCACCCCACCCTGGTATGTACGCCCCAAACCCCCACCCGTGTATGTACGCCCCGAACCCCCACCCGTGTATGTACGCACCGAACCTGCAATAAGAATGGTGTGTGCCAAACACCCCCAGCAGTGCCCAGACACAGGAGGGGTGGGTGCAGAGTCCTCCCAGCAGTGCCTAGACACAGGAGGGGTGGGTGCAGAGTCCTCTCAGCACTGCCCAGACACAGGAGGGGTGGGTGCAGAGTCCTCCCAGCAGTGCCCAGACACAGGAGGGGTGGGTGCAGAGTCCTCCCAGCACTGCCCAGACACAGGAGGGGTGGGTGCAGAGTCCTCCCAGCACTGCCCAGACACAGGAGGGGTGGGTGCAGAGTCCTCCCAGCAGTGCCCAGACACAGGAGGGGTGGGTGCAGAGTCCTCCCAGCAGTGTCCAGACACAGGAGGGGTGGGTGCAGAGTCCTCCCAGCAGTGCCCAGACACAGGAGGGGTGGGTGCAGAGTCCTCCCAGCACTGCCCAGACACAGGAGGGGTGGGTGCAGAGTCCTCCCAGCACTGCCCAGACACAGGAGGGGTGGGTGCAGAGTCCTCCCAGCAGTGCCCAGACACAGGAGGGGTGGGTGCAGAGTCCTCCCAGCACTGCCCAGACACAGGAGGGGTGGGTGCAGAGTCCTCCCAGCACTGCCCAGACACAGGAGGGGTGGGTGCAGAGTCCTCCCAGCAGTGCCCAGACACCGGAGGGGTGGGTGCAGAGTCCTCCCAGCAGTGCCCAGACACAGGAGGGGTGGGTGCAGAGTCCTCCCAGCACTGCCCAGACACAGGAGGGGTGGGTGCAGAGTCCTCCCAGCAGTGCCCAGACATAGTACAAGATACCCCATCAACAAGTTCAGTGACCAACAAGGGTGATACCCCAGATGCAGGCGGAGCCATCGCTGAGCCAGCATGGCTATATTGAACGGCAACCCTCACACATCCAGGAAATGTAGACACAGCACAGCACAGCATTTGGGAGACACCCTGCAGGGAAAATGGCCTGCTCCACAGAGGATGGAACACACCTTGGGACAATGTCACCATACAGTGAGAGCAAACATGACCAAATACCATTGGCAGAGACCTTTGTGATGGCACGCAGATGGCAGGGTACACCCCATGAGCAGCACACTCCAACATTTCACAGACCCCTAACACATTATCACCACCCCAACTCAGGGAGCACCAGCACCAACAGCAAGTCCATGAAAGCATCAGTGTGCAAAACCAAAAGAAAATGCTTTATTCAGCAGGAAAATATCTCTGAGAAAATGTCCACTATGTACAAGGGCCATGGGCCAGCCCAGCAGCAAAGTCCGGGGGGGGTACACATCGGGACGTGTGTCCCCTAGCTTGCCTGCACAGTTCACAAGTCCATTTCATCCACAGAAGAGGGGGCATCAGGGGGGAGGGTGGAAACAGGCACCGCAGGGACAGGAGGGGAAAGGGTAGGTGTTGTGGGTGCAGGGAGGGATGATTCTGCCACAGGGGGGGTGCGAGCGCCAAAGGTGGAGGACAGAATGGCGCTGCACACGTCGGCAAGTTCCCCCAGCGACTCCCCCGCACCCAATCCAACCACAGGCCCCAAGGAGGGGGGGGGGCAAAGGGATGGGTCGCAGCGCCACTGGGGGAGGGTGTGGACAGGGTGGGGGACTCAACTCCCCTGGCCGGGTCCCGCCTCCACCGCTTGCGGGGTGGTGTCATCCTGGGGCTGGGGGGCACACTCGCAGTGGATGATGCTGTCACCGACTGTTGGCCAGGAGAGCTAAAGGGAGTGGATTTGGAGGGAGTGGGTTGTGTGGAATGCGGACTCCCACTGTGGCTGCGTGTTCTACGTTTCCCCCCCGACCCAGTGGGTGTGCCTTCCTCACCCTGTGTGTGCGTGACAGGAGGTGTGCGCTTCGACTTCCCTGGTGGTGTGGTGCCTGTGTCTGTTGGGGTGCGTGCACGCTGACGTCTGGATGTGCGTGTGACAGGCACGGGAGTGGGAATTGTGGATGGGGCAGGGGTAGGGGGGGGTACGCAGCGCTGCAGGAGATCCAGTGCTGCAGTCAGTGTGGAGTCTATGGACCTCAGCAACTGCCGTTGGTCAGACTGCGCAGCCGACATGCCCTCCATGTATGCCTCCATCTGGGTCAGCACCTGGGTGTGGGCATGGAGGACATTTAGCATCGCAGTCTGACCAACCTGCAACTGCCTCAGGATGTCCACAGACTCCGCACTCACCGCAGCAGTGGTGACAGGGGCAGGGGGTGCGGTGCCTGGCAGGAAGGAGACATGTGGGGACCGAGCACGGAGGAAAGGGCCACGAGCATGTGGGAGGCCGGTGATGGAACCTGAGGTGGCGGGGGGATGTGGAGGGCTGCCATCAGCTGGGGGGGCAGACTCCGCCACCTCTGGGAGCTCAGCCTCGGACTCGTCTGCGTCATAGTCTGTGTTGGCAGTCGACAGGTCCTCTGCCTCACTCCCTTCGGCCTCCGTGCCACTCCATGTGCCAGACAGGACAGCACTGCTGGCACTGGTGCTCAATCCCTCCTCCCGGTCCGTGCTAGTGTCTCCTTCCGTGTCCCCCGGCGATGCTGTGGGCAAGGTGAAGAGACAGGAGATAATCAGACACCTGTACACATATGTCACATGAGTCAAATATACATAGGTCACATTGCATAGCCTGAAAAGCAACAGGAGTAACACCTACTAAACAATGTACACATGTAGGCCATGGAACACACAGTTTTCGACCCACCATGCCACTGAGACACAATGGAGAGCATGACACAACAGCAAATCACTGCACCTGAAATTTTACAGAGGAGCCAGCCTCTGGGGACAAATGTGCACAGCACCTGCACCACACTGCGTCTTCAAAAGGGATGAGCATGAATGATATACATTTACTCTTGCCGCATGCTGCAAAGGCAATACATGAAACCAGGCCAAACATGACTGGGTCACTGCACCTTGAGCGTATGTCCAGTCAAACATCACACACAGGCTAAACCCAGCAAGGAGGATGAAGCTCCTGACATGTAGGCCTTGTACGCACAACCACCCACACCTGAGACAATCTCATTGAGACGGAGAAAGTATGTACACCTCTTACTCTGGGATGAAAACACATGGCCTCCACTAATTAATGACTGTACACACACAGCCCCTGGTGGGCATGTCCACACATCATTGACAGGCAAACATCATCAGATTGTCTCAACAACACACACAGGTAATGCCCACTGTGAGTATGCACAAGCAAAATGGGTCCCCCTGTACAGTGGACACATGTAGCAACCTGTAGGTCCTAACAGTTGAGCCCAGGGTACAATGCCACCCTACCCAACCCATGGCGAAGACACAGTGAATGGCCATATTGTTGGATGACGCACATGATACCTAGGAAGAGGTGCCCCAGGGCACAGTAGTGCCCACACTCCTCCATGGTCCAGGATGGACATGACTGCAAATTAAGCAACCGTCCCTGCACTTAGCAGGCCTCCCACTCAGGCACATCATGTCAGAGGGCACACAATTGGACATGCATGCTGGAAGGCTGTACAGTTTGGAGACACACCCCTATGTCGTGATTCACAATCAGTGCCAAGTGACATGGACACCACAATGACTGAAATTGGCCATGGCACACGCAAGGTCCCCATACCTGTGGCACATCACCCCCACACATGATGCTGATGGCATAGGGCACCTGCATGAACTGCCTGCCTAAATAACCTTGTGCAAGAGTGGCTACAGACAGACCAGGGAACACATGGCAAGGAGGGGAAGGGAGGGAGTGAGAACAGCACCGGGCTAAATTGTTGAGAAGTTGACGCACTGCACAATCAAACCCTGGCAGTGTATCCATGCAACTGCACACTTACATTGGCTGGGGACACACAACTGACACACATGTACCTACCCCCTTCCTGCTGCTGCTTCTCCTGTAGGCGCCTGTCCATATCGGGGAAGACCACCGCCAGCACACGCTTCTGGATGTGGGTCAGACGACGGCGCCCACGGTTCTTACGGCTCACAGGTGAGTCCCCCAGCAGGACCCGTGCAATCCTCCTCGTCCAGCACCGGATGTCCTGCCAGCGTTTCCTCACCTGAGACAGGCTCCGCCTCCGACCCTCTGTACCCCTCACGGCACTGACGGCTTCACTCCAGATCTCCCCCTTGGCAATGGCGCCTACCTGTGAGGATGCAAAAGTGAGAATACATTAATCCACATGAGCAGAGACACAGAGACACACATATAGAACAATCCTCTTTATGAACAGGCCATGGTATGCATGCAACTAATTGCACCTTTGTCATAGGGACATTATCCACTGTGGAAGGCCAAATGCACTACGTGCCATTGAAAGTACACGGGTGGCATGAGGGGTACCACACACTCACTGACCAGGGATCACACTGTGCCTCACAGGCTACAACAGGATAATGTACAGCACCTCACAGCAGTCACCTACCCCAGCACACTGATGCTACCTCAGCAGAGTACACAGACACACACAGGTACAGGACAATCACATGGCATTGCCAACTGGGGGTACACACCTCACTCTGCCCATGTGCCAGTAGACGGGGGTATCACAGGTGTGGGGCTGGCTCAGCACGGCATGCACACAGCACTGCTCCCTGCTCACATTTGATGGCCAGGCTACATCCATCCCTCATGCTGCTTGTGTGCAACACTCCCCATATGCACTCACCCACATGACAGGGGACTTACACACACACCAATGTGCAGGGGACGAACACCGCCTTTGGACACTCACAGCACAGGTACACTCAACAAACACACATCCATGGGTACTGACACCTGTCACACTGGGGGGAACACAGGATCACATCAGGACTGTGGAAACAACATCCCCGGGAGGAGTATGCATGCAGAATGTGGCATGCACCGTGCATTCATTGTCACAGTAGGCACTATGCAAGTGAGGAGTGCACACAGGAAACACAGCATGCTCTGCATGGGTGACATGAGGCCTTCCACACCCTGGGACCCACTCCAAACTACAGTGCATGTCTGTCACACATGGATACAATGGCAGAAGTCACTGGCACACAAAAGGGGCACAGTCTAAGCTAGTGGAGTCTGCACTCACCTGAACCCCTGGTCGACCATACAGGCTCTGGAACTGTGGGAGGATCACATCTATCAGGGCAAGGTTCTCCTCCTGGGTGAATGGCTGTGACCTCTCCACAGTCCTGGACATGGTGCCAGAGGAATCACTATCAGCAGCAGTGGTCATGGATGAATGGATGTGCAGGCAAGTGCTCTCTCATGGGACCTGGCTGCCTTATATATGCCTGGCTGGCCTGTTCATGTACAGGAGTACAGATTGATTGGTCAGTCACATGTGCATCCTACGTTTCATCCAATCCCTTCAAACCTACCCCAGTGTGTGCCTTTGCATGGTTTCAGTTTTGATGATGATGTCAAGTCATCATCCACATTGCAACAATGTAGATTCTTTCAAACTGACTTCTGCTGGGCACCTGGTGCTCAAATTCAAAAATCTAACTCAGTCTCCATGGCAACCATCATGCATTTAGGCCCTTATACTTGTCCCTCATGTGTCCCCTATGTGTTTTCATACATATACACACAGGTACGGTGCGTTCCACGCGCTAGGGCACCCCCCAAGCAGTGATACGGACCGTACACGCGCTTGTACGGTCCGGATCACAATATGGGCGCTGGCGTATGCGTACGCCACAGTAGTACGGACCGTACAAGCGCGTGTACGGTCCGTACTACTGTGGCGTACGCATACGCCAGCGCCCATATTGTGATCCGGACCGTACAAGCGCGTGTACGGTCCGTACTACTGTGGCGTACGCATACGCCAGCGCCCATATTGTGATCCGGACCGTACAAGCGCTTGTACGGTCCGTACTACTGTGGCGTACGCATACGCCAGCGCCCATATTGTGATCCGGACCGTACAAGCGCGTGTACGGTCCGTACTACTGTGGCGTACGCATACGCCAGCGCCCATATTGTGATCCGGACCGTACAAGCGCTTGTACGGTCCGTACTACTGTGGCGTACGCATACGCCAGCGCCCATATTGTGATCCGGACCGTACAAGCGCGTGTACGGTCCGTACTACTGTGGCGTACGCATACGCCAGCGGCAATATTGGCCCAGGGACCCTATACACGCACTCCGAGCGTATGTACGGTGCGTTTCACAACTGTCAGTGGTGACAGGCGGCACACAGACAGGAATGGAGCGGTCAGATATTGCCAAGGGTGGACACCAATGCATTGTCTGTGCAATACCACATGTGTGTGACACAGGTGTGTCAGGATGTGATGTGGCACTTTACCCCTGAGGTGTGGGCAAAGCACATGTACGATGAGCTGTGTACACATGTCGTGTGTGATGGTGCGCATTGTACCACACATCCCCTGCACTCCTTTGACATGTGTGCATGTCGTACACACTAGTGGAGCCATGAGTCACTTGCATGTCCCAGTCACGGACACCCGCACCTGTCCCCTGATGCCAGGTACATGGAATATTACACATGACATGTGTATGGCTGCGTTGCACGCTGCAACCATGTCATGTGTGTGGCATGTGTTTCCATGATTTTGCTGTAGGTGTGTGGTCCAATGCATCAGCAGTTGCTGCTGCCAACATGTGTCTGTGTGCAGATGGCCATGGCACACTGTTCCGCACACCAGCCCACATATGTGATTTGCCATGAGGTGTGTATGTATGCAACTACACGGAGTATCAACACAAGTACATATCCACATGCTCTCTATGTATGTTCTGTCTCGACATGTACTCCTCCAAGGCAATGTGTGTGGCCTGTCCTATTCCTATGACATGTGACCAGTGCATATCGCATCCAACAACCTGTCTGTACCATACGCATACTACTTCTGCACATGTGTGGATGTCTGTGAATCCTGTGATGCGTGTGCATGTTCACTTACACTGGCCCACAGCTAGTCTCATGCCATGTCATCGTGATCTTGCCCCCCTCCGTTAGTGGCTGTCCCTTGGTAGGAGTGTCTCCTGACTGGCGTACGTGTCCAGGAAATGTGGCACAGACCTGACTCAGAATGTGGCATATGTGTATTGGCTGTGTAACATTTGCTCAGTGCATTGACAATGTCGTTGTACAGTGCTCACTCTTCGGTGTTCCTTCCATTTCACTGCAGGGCTCCGCCTCTCCCTCGACGTATGCCAGACATGGCTGCCCTGCATGAACGGGACTGTATACGCCGCTACAGATTCAGCCAACGGTTGATTGATGAGTTGACTGGCCGGCTGGAAGCATAACTCCTCCCGCGCCACAGGTATCCCAGTGCACTGACACCCAAGTTGAAGGTGATGGCAGCCCTACATTTCCTTGCCACGGGTACGTTCCAACATACCATTGCTGATGTCGGGGGCATGTCCCAGACGATGTTCAGCCGTGTTCTGCATGATTTCTTAGAGGCCATGTTGGTTCACCTGGATGAGTACATTAAATTCCCAATTCGTGAGCAGTTGACAGATGTCAAGCGTGAGTTCTATGCCCTGGGAGGGATGCCCCATGTCATTGGGTCCATAGATGGGACACATGTTGCGTTGGTACCACCACAGGCACAGGAGGTGGTGTATAGGAATCGCAAACATTATCACTCCATTAATGCCCTTGTGGTGTGTCTGTCCAACATGGTGATTTCACATGTCTGTGTTCGCTTTCCAGGATCAGCACACGATGTATTCATCATGAGGCGTAGCAGGCTGCCTGAAATGATGCTGCAGCTGCGGAACGAGCGAGCATGTATTGTTGGTGGGTAGACTCTGGCAGTTCAGTGTTTGGCGTCATCTTCCAATCTCTCTGCCTGTGCTGACACACTTCTGTCCATGATGTTTCCTTGTAGGGGACGCTGGCTATCCCAACATGCCATGGCTGATGACGCCTGTCCGCAACCCCAGCACGGCAGCCGAGCACCGCTACAACAACGCACATGGGCGGACCAGGAGAGTCATTGAGAGGACGTTTGGACTTCTGAAGAGCCGATTCCGGTGCCTCCACAAGACCGGCGGAGCACTCCCATATGCCCCGGTGAAGGTGTGCAAGATCATCATCGTCTGCTGCATGCGGCACAACATGGCAGTGGAGGAAGCTGTTCCACTCATACTGGATCAAGATGACCAGGACCATCCACCCGTGGAGGATGAAGGCCTTGGTGACGGGGCAAGTGATGTGGAGGAGGAGGAGGCTGTGGAGGACATGCGGAGTCGGCTCATACGCAACTTCTTTGCTTAGTGGTGAGTTCCAGTGTCTGAGTGTGCACGCATTGGGCCGTGTGTGGCATGTGTTGCAATGTGTGTGTCCATCTGCATGTCTGCCAAGTCAGTCAGTGGTGTGTATTGAAGTGTCACTCGAGTGATGGCGCAATGGAAGGATGTTGTCTGAGGGTCATCATTGTCACCTGTCATGTTGACAACATGATACGTGTTGAGTACATGCTTGCGGATGTGCTCCTTTGGGCTGACTCCTTGTGTGTCTCTCTTCCACAGGTCCATGGGCATGCTGTCTGCTGGTGGCATTGTTGTGCTCCTGCTACTCCTCATGAACACAGCAACATGTGCTGATTCTGCGTCACATGCACGGGCAAGTTTTGAAATCTCCTTAGGGTAAGGGTTGCCTCACGGCGTTTTGGGTGTGTGAATTGTTTGTAGTCTGTGTGCACTTCTCCGGTTCATGTGTGTTCCATTTACATACATGTGGATCCTACATGGGGAACATGACATGGGGCAGGCTTCACCTGGAGCCATGGTCAGACTTGGTGACTGTCATGTGGCAGGGGATTGGGGATTGTGATGAGGCCATCATTGTGTGTAACACTGACCTCGGAAACATACAGGTTGCACCGGGTTGACATGGTGTGTGATTGCCCCATCAGGGCCTGAATGGTGTATAGCGGCCTCTCCGTGGCAGCAGGGGGTGTTTAGCTGTTATCCGTCACTTGTGTGCCAGTTCAATGGAATACCAGCATCTGTGTTGCAATGGGGGGTGCCAGTGTTGCTCCCACATGTTCATCCACATGACCTGTGTATGTGTTGACAGAGTATCATTGTCATTCCAACACACATGACTAATAAATTATTCCCTCTGTCTCCAAGGTGCCTCTTCCCTGTCAATGGTGGCCTGTTGCCACTGTGCGTGCGGCATGTCTGGCATAGTTTTCAGAGGTGGTGCATATGTGTATATGTGTAGAGTGACAAGATGCTAGGGGTTTGTCAGGGAGTGGGAACTGTATTATGCACAAGATGCACAGTTCCATCCACCTCAAGGCAAGAGAGACCATCCCCCAGGGCAACTACAACATCCGTGTCGAATCCTACCCTGCTGTATACGGACATGTGCCTTACGACTCCCATGATACTTGTGCATATCCGGAGTGCATCTGCACAGCTCTGCTACTGCATCGGGCAACCAGGCCACATCAATGTCCAAACGGGATGGGGGGAATGTTTCACAGCCAGCTGCAGGATGACCTTCTCGATCCACGCCCACACTCATGATGCAGCCCACAACCCCAACACAACCATGTGGCACTGTGATCCAAAACTCCATTCTGGCATCTCCATGCATCCAACCTCGGGCTAGCCACCATTCTCAACATCCGCCTGACGCAAGCATGCAGGACATTGTAGGGACACATGTCTAGACATACCTGGGAGCAGCAAGCCAGGTCACTCCACATGATCCCTGACCTCTGCGCATGACTGTTGCTCCCCTGAATGTGTCTGTAGCCACAGTTGTGCGGGAACCACTCAGCTGGTTGGGCCCAGCACAGGTGAGTATGGTACTCCATGTCTGTATCAGATGATACATTGGGACCCATGTGTGTCCTGGGCAAGACTGCGACCCCACGGTTTGGATGGTTGGAGTTAATTCTGAGATCAGGCATGCTTTGACTTTACGACACACACATGTATTGTAATAATGCAGAATCACGGCATCATCTTGTAAGTGTGATTAATTTATTTGTGGTGGGGTACGGGTTTGTGGGGATGACAAGAGGTGCACAGCGGGAGTGTAGAATCCAAAGTTCACTGGGGGAGTTGGTATCCTTGCCGTAGCAAAATGTCAGAGTCCATGCCACAGTCTTCGTCAACATAGGTCAGACAGTGACCAGCAAGTCCATGTGGCAGAGAATGTCATGTGCTGCTATTGGGCCAGAGGGCCAGGTGCCAGGCCAGGTGACCTGGGAGATGGTGATGTTCTGCTGACTCTCACAGTCTTTTTCGTGGACGACCCACCTTCCTGCGGGGACCCTCGGAAGCAGTCCGTGACGATGTCTGTGACGCTCCGTCGGATGAATCCTCCTCCTCCTGATCCCTCCCTGTGTCTGGTAATGGCCTTCGCCTGGTGCCACAGGGAGGGTTGCCCATGTTGTCGGCAATCCGACGGAGTACACCGGTCATTTGGGTTTGCACCGCCACGAGCTCAGCCTGTCTATCCTCCATCCTTCCTTGGTGTTGCAGTTGACAGGCATGTTGCTGGGACTGCAGGGTCTTCATCTCCTGGAGGGTCCCCTTGATGTCATTGAGGGTGGACGCAATCTGGTCCATGCCCCTGGTGTCACGCCGGTATGTATCCAGGATGTTGCTGACCTGGGACACTACCGGGTCCTGAGCTGCCTGGTCAGGTTCGCGCCTCCGCCGTCCTCCACTCCCGCCACCCCTGCCCACGTGCACCTGGCCTGCCGTTGTGGGTGCATCGGGTCTCCGGGACCCCTGAGGGATGGCATCTGCGTTGCCGCCTGCCTCCTCCTGGGTGCCTGGAGGACCGTGTCCCTCCTGGGCAGACTGGCTGGGTGGTCGTGTGCGGGCAGGGCTCCTGGACGTCTCCTGGGATGTGGCAGGAATGGGGGTGGTGGTTGGCACAGTTGTACCTGATGCAGGTGCTGCAGGTGGTTGGACACCAGAGGGGCCAGGTTGGTCTGGGTCATCCACGGAGTGGTGAGAGTCATCGCTGGCGGTGGGGTCCTCATCCCGCGGAGCCTGGTCCTGTGAGACTTCCCCCCCAGTGTTGGGGGGTGTTCGTCGACGTTGACCTGTGTGTGAGAGAGACAATGTTAACAGTGTCACATGTGGCATCCATGTTTCATGCATTTCTGATTTGGCACTCTTCCTCTGGGTAGTTGGATCTGTCTTGCATTCCTCTCACAGTGCACTTGTGCATGGGTATGTCCCTTGGCCACAGCTGTCAGGGCTTTACGCATGTGTGAGACACAATCTTAGTTGATGCATCTATTTGGGTACACAGTCAGCAGTGTGGTGTGCGGGCGTAGCGAGCCATGCAGAGGCGCCTTACGTGTTGCACTGTACGTGGCCAAATGGTGTTTTGCCAAGGCAATTTGATGTTGCAGGTAGGGGACTGAAGCATTTGTGACAGGGTTCTTACCGACACAGTGGGTGGGTATACTGGGTGTGTGGTTAGGTCTGTGCCTGCAGCACGGATGGACTCGTGCACAGATTGACACATGGACCGGTCTTCATCTACGGAAGGGGGGGTTTGAGGCACTGCCAGACCTGGTCTTCATGCACACAGTCCACCGGCTGACGAGTGGACATGGCCACACCACCCAAGGGTGATTTAGTCTCCCTGTGTCTCCCTTCCTCCCTCCCTCTGTCACCCTCCTCCCTCCCTCTGTCGGTCTCCCTCTGTCACCCTACTCCCTCCCTCTGTCTGTCTCCCTGTGTCCCCCTCTGTCTCCTTCCCTCTCATTCCCCCTCTCCCTCCCTCTCTTTGTCACTCTCTGTCTCCTCAGGCCAGCTTCCTGGGCACACACAGTTAGCCGGTCTTTGAATGGCCATTGGCTTGTTCATGTGAGTTAGTCCCTGTTCTCCGGGCACCCATTGGGCAGTGTGTCTGAGTGTAGGCTGCTGCTGTGGCGGTGTGTGCTGAGACTCTATCAGAGCGATGCATCTTCATTGTCTGCTGTCATGTGCAAATTGTGCCTTCAGACCCATGTCATCCTGCATGGCAGCCACCATTTGCAGGCAAGACAGTACTGTGTGGGTACACACAGTTTGTATGGCTGTGCCCTGGGCCATATGGGCTGAGGGCATTGATTTGTGCTTGTGAGTTGCTCAATGTTAGTTTTGATGCCCCCACTCCCAGCATCGACCACATCCTGTGTTGTGTTGGTGTTTTGTGTGGCCTGTGACTTGCCATGGCCCTGATTGATGCATGGGGCATGGAGGCGCTAGTGGCATGTGTGTGTTTGTGGAGTGTTGTTGTGTGCGGTGGTGGCTTGGGGGGGGTGGCATGCATGATTGATTGTGTATGGCATCCCCCCCATGTGAGGTGAGTTGTTTGTGTACTCACCAGGGTCTGGGAGTCCAGGCAGTCCGTGTAGTCCCTCCACCGCCAGCGTGGACATCACCTTCTCCTCCCAGGGATGGTATTGTACCGGTCTGGGGGGCGGCCCTCCTCCAGTGATGTTCCCCTGGTTGTGATTGTCAGTCATCTTCCTCTTGACCGTCCTCCGCAGATCGTACCACCTGGATTGGCACTCGTGCCTGGTCCTTCTGGTGGTCCCAACAGCATTCACGGAATCGACAATCCTCTGCCACATGGCCGTTTTTTCGGATATGCTGGTCTGTCTGACCAATGTCCCAAAGAGCTGTGGCTCGACTCTGAGGATTTCGTCGACAAGGATCTCCAGCTCCTCCTTCGTGAACTTTGGATTCTTGGTGGTGGACATGGCGTGGGGTGTGGGTGTGGATGGTTGTGGGGGTGTGGGTGTGGATGGTTGTGGGGGTGTGGGGGTGGATGGTTGTGGGTGTGGTAGTGGAGGTGTGTGTGTGAATGTGATGAGGGGGTGTTTGTGTAGGTGGTTGTGTGAAGGTATGCAAGTGTGAGGTTCAAGTATGGTGGTGTGGGTCGTCTGTGGGCTCTGGCAGCAGTGGGTCTGTTGCAAAGGCTCATGGTTTGTGTGTGTGGTCCATTTTTATTGGTCCATTTGTGGGTGTGGCTGTGTTTGAAATTTGTGTGGGTGTGTTATGAGGAGTGATTGAGTTTTGGGCCTCTGTTTGGCAGTTTGGCAGTTGCAGGTGAGTGTATGTGATGTTTGTGGGGTTGTTGGGCATGTTTGGTGGTGTGGGGAAACTCTAATTGACTCTCCTTGTGTAAATATGGTTTGTCCTGGTTCAGTACGTGTGTTTTTGGCGTCAGTACGGTCCGTACATGCACTGGTGGGGGTACGGTCCGTACATTCCCTGGTGGGGTGTGGGTACGGCCCTACATACACGGGTGGTGGTTCGGTGCGTACATACACGGCGGGGGGGGTTCGGTGCGTACATACACGGCTGGGGGGGTTTGGTGCGTACATACACGGGTGGGGGTTCGGTGCGTACATACACGGCTGGGGGGGTTTGGTGCGTACATACACGGGTGGTGGTTGGGTGCGTACATACACGGGTGGGGGTTTGGTGCATACATACACGGGTGGGGGTTCGGTGCGTACATACACGGCTGGGGGGGGTTCGGTGCGTACATACACGGCTGGGGGGTGGGGTTCGGTGCGTACCTACACGGCTGGGGGGGTTGGTGCGTACATACACGGGTGGGGGTTTGGTGCGTACATACACGGGTGGTGGTTCGGTGCGTACATACACGGCTGGGGGGGGGGTTCGGTGCGTACATACACGGCTGGGGGGGGTTGGTGCGTACATACACGGGTGGGGGTTTGGTGCGTACATACACGGGTGGTGGTTCGGTGCATACATACACGGCTGGGGGGGGTTGGTGCGTACATACACGGGTGGGGGTTTGGTGCGTACATACACGGGTGGTGGTTCGGTGCGTACATACACGGCTGGGGGGGGTTCGGTGCGTACATACACGGGTGGGGGTTCGGGGGCGTACATACACGGGTGGTGGTTGGGTGCGTACATACACGGGTGGTGGTTGGGTGCGTACATACACGGCTGGGGGGGGTTTGGTGCGTACATACACGGGTGGTGGTTCGGTGCGTACATACACGGCTGGGGGGGGTTCAGTGCGTACATACACGGGTGGGGGTTCGGGGGCATACATACACGGGTGGTGGTTGGGTGCGTACATACACGGGTGGGGGTTTGGTGCGTACATACATGGCGGGGGGGGTTCGGTGCGTACATACACGGCTGGGGGGGGTTCGGTGCGTACATACACGGGTGGGGGTTTGGTGCGTACATACATGGGTGGGGGTTCGGTGCGTACATACACGGCTGGGGGGGTTTGGTGCGTACATACACGGCTGGGGGGGTTCGGTGCGTACATACACGGCTGGGGGGGGTTCGGTGCGTACATACACGGGTGGGGGTTTGGTGCGTACATACACGGGTGGGGGTTCGGTGCGTACATACACGGCTAGGGGGGTTTGGTGCGTACATACACGGGTGGTGGTTGGGTGCGTACATACACGGGTGGGGATTTGGTGCGTACATACACGGCTGGGGGGGGTTCGGTGCGTACATACACGGCTGGGGGGGGTTCGGTGCGTACATACACGGGTGGGGGTTTGGTGCGTACATACACGGGTGGGGGTTCGGTGCGTACATACACGGCTGGGGGGGTTTGGTGCGTACATACACGGGTGGTGGTTGGGTGCGTACATGCACGGGTGGGGGTTTGGTGCGTACATACACGGCTGGGGGTTCGGTGCGTACATACACGGCTGGGGGGGTTTGGTGCGTACATACACGGGTGGTGGTTGGGTGCGTACATACACGGGTGGGGGTTTGGTGCGTACATACACGGCTGGGGGGGTTTGGTGCGTACATACACGGGTGGGGGTTCGGTGCGTACATACGCGGGCGGGGGGGTGGTGGGGTGTTCGGCGCGTATGCGGGCACATGTCTCCATGGTTGCTATGGGAGTTTGGTTCGGACGGTGTTTTTTGCGTACGGTTGTGAAATGGGGAGGACGGGAGGGATCGTACTTGCGCTGTCGGACTTTATTTTTCCGCACGGTGGGTTTGTCGACCGGGGACGTGTCGGTGACTTTTCCCGACCCGAGGACGTGTGGGGAAATCTTCCCAATGCGATTCGTATGGACTTTTTTCCGTTCGAATCGTACTTGGCAGTTTGTACGCTACTTTGACGATTCGGACGGAAAAAAATCCGGATACGAGTCGGACGGGGAATTTTTTTACCGGATCGGAATTGGCACCAATATCGTGTAGTAAAAATATCGAAAAAGGATAGTATTAAGTCATTTTGTGATTTGTTAAAAATTATTGTTTAGAAGTGTCAGCAAATGTTTATTTAAGTGTATTAAAAATAACAATATTGTTTCTATTAATATAATTTTTTTAATTTTGATACATAATTTTAGGAGCGGGATGTTGGGTTTATAGGGGATAAGGGTGGGGAGTGTTTTAAAAATATATATTTGAAATAAAATATTTTAATACATTTTTGTAGAATTTGAATTTAAATTTTGAACAAAATTGTAATATTTAAATTTTAATTATGAAAAAAAAATTTTTTAGTGGGATGTTGTGTATATAGGGGTTAAGGGTGGGGAGTGTTTTGGAAATAACTATTAAATTTAATATTTTAGGATAGAATTTTTGAAATATTATTAATATAATTTTTTTTATTTTGATATATAATTTTAGGAGCGGGATGTTGGGTTTATAGGGGATAAGGGTGGGGAGTGTTTTAAAAATATATATTTGAAATAAAATATTTTAATACATTTTTGTAGAATTTGAATTTAAATTTTGAAAAAAATTGTAATATTTAAATTTTAATTATGAAAAAAAAATTTTTTTGTGGGATGTTGTGTATATAGGGGTTAAGGGTGGGGAGTGTTTTGGAAATAAATATTAAATTTAATATTTTAGGATATAATTTTTGAAATATTATATTAAAAAAAAAAAAAAAAATTCTAATTTGTTTTTAAAATTTAAATGTGAAAATTGTAATAATAAAATAAATGTAATAAGTGGGATTTTGGGGTTATAGGGGATAAGGGTGGGGAGTGTTTTAGATATATATTTAATATTTAATATTGAATTAAAAAAAATGAAATTTCAATTTTGGTATGAAAATTTACAATTAAAAATTTTACTAATAAAATTTAATAATTTATGATATAATTTTTGAAATATTATATTTACAAATAAAAAAAATTCAAATTAGTTTTTAAAATTTAAATGTGAAAATTGTAATAATAAAATAAATGTAATACGTGGGATTTTGGGGTTATAGGGGATAAGGGTGGGGAGTGTTTTAGATATATATTTATTATTTAATATTGAATTACAAAAAAATTAAATTTAAATTTTGGTATTAAAATTTACAATTAAACATTTTACTAATAAAATACATTTAATAAGTGGGATTTTGGGGTTATAGGGGATAAGGGTGGGGAGTGTTTTTGAAAAATATTTAATATTTTATAAAAAAAAATAGAAAATTTAATTTTGGTATTAAAATTTAAATTAAAAAAAATTACTAATAAAATAAATGTAATAAGTGGGAATTGGGGGTTATAGGGGATAAGGGTGGGGAGTGCTTTCGAAATATATGTAATATTTTATATTTGGAAAAAATAATGGAAATTTCTAATTTGGTAATAAAAGTTAATTTTAATCATTTTAATAATAAAATAAATGTCATAAGTGGTATTTTGGGGTTATAGGGGATAAGGGTGGGGAGTGTTTTAGAAAAATATAAAAAATTTAATATTAATAAAAAATAATTTACATTTAGAAATGTTCTTTGAATTAACATTTAACAATTTTAAGAAGATAATTCATTTAATAAGAGTGATGTAGGATTTATAGGGGATAAGGGTGGGTAGTGTTTACAAATTAGTAATTGTTTTAAAAAATCTAAAATATATAGTAACCCTAATTCAATATAGATTGGAGTGGGAATAGTACATTATTTATGGTCAGTGTGCAGCACCTACTTTGATTTATTATAGACTGGAGTGGGAATAGTAAATTATTTATGGTCAGTGCCAAGCATCTACTTTAATTTATTATAGACTGGAGTGGGAATAGTAAATTATTTTTGGTCAGTGTCCAGCATGTACTTTAATTTTTTATAGACTGGAGTGGGAATAGTAAATTATTTATGGTCAGTGTCCAGCACCTACTCTAATTTATTATAGAGTGGAGTGGGAATAGTAAATTATTTATGGTCACTGTCCAGCACCTACTTTAATTTTTTATAGACTGGAGTGGGAAGAGTAAATTATTTATGGTTAGTGTCCAGCACCTACTCTCATTTATTATAGACTGGAGTGGGGATAGTAAATTATTTATGGTCACTGTCCAGCACCTACTTTAATTTATTGTAGAATGGAGTGGGAATAGTAAATTATTTATGGTCACTGTCCAGCACCTACTTTAATTTATTATAGACTGGAGTGGGAATAGTAAATTATTTATGGTCAGTGTCAAGCATCTACTTTAATTTATTATAGACTGGAGTGGGAATAGTAAATTATTTATGGTCAGTGTCCAGCATCTACTTTAATTTATTATAGACTGGAGTGGGAATAGTAAATTATTTTGGGTCAGTGTCCAGCATGTACTTTAATTTTTTATAGACTGGAGTGGGAATAGTAAATTATTTATGGTCAGTGTTCAGCACCTACTCTAATTTATTATAGACTGGAGTGGGAATAGTAAATTATTTATGGTCACTGTCCAGCACCTACTCTAATTTTTTATAGACTGGAGTGGGAATAGTAAAATAGTTATGGTCAGTGTCCAGCATGTACTTTAAATTTTCATAGACTGGAGTGGGAATAGTAAATTATTTATGGTCAGTGTCCAGCACCTACTCTAATTTATTATAGACTGGAGTGGTAATAGTAAATTATTTATGGTCACTGTCCAGCACCTACTCTAATTTTTTATAGACTGGAGTGGGAATAGTAAATTATTTATGGTCAGTGTCCAGCACCTACTCTAATTTTTTATAGACTGGAGTGGGAATAGTAAATTATTTATGGTTAGTGTCCAGCACCTACTCTAATTTATTATAGACTGGAGTGGGAATAGTAAATTATTTATGGTTAGTGTCCAGCACCTACTCTATTTTATTATAGACTGGAGTGGGAATAGTAAATTATTTATGGTCACTGTCCAGCACCTACTCTAATTTTTTATAGACTGGAGTGGGAATAGTAAATTAGTTATGGTCAGTGTCCAGCATGTACTTTAATTTTTCATAGACTGGAGTGGGAATAGTAAATTATTTATGGTCAGTGTCCAGCACCTACTCTGATTTATTGTAGACTGGAGTGGTAATAGTAAATTATTTATGGTCCCTGTCCAGCACCTACTCTAATTTTTTATAGACTGGAGTGGGAATAGTAAATTATTTATGGTCAGTGTCCAGCACCTACTCTAATTTATTATAGACTGGAGTGGGAATAGTAAATTATTTATGGTTAGTGTCCAGCACCTACTCTAATTTATTATAGACTGGAGTGGGAATAGTAAATTATTTATGGTCACTGTCCAGCACCTACTCTAATTTTTTATAGACTGGAGTGGGAATAGTAAATTATTTATGGTCAGTGTCCAGCACCAACTTTAATTTATTATAGACTGGAGTGGGAATAGTAAATTATTTATGGTTAGTGTCCAGCACCTACTCTAATTTATTATAGACTGGAGTGGGAATAGTAAATTATTTATGGTCAGTGTCCAGCACCTACTCTAATTTATTATAGACTGGAGTGGTAATAGTAAATTATTTATGGTCACTGTCCAGCACCTACTCTAATTTTTTATAGACTGGAGTGGGAATAGTAAATTATTTATGGTCAGTGTCCAGCACCTACTCTAATTTATTATAGACTGGAGTGGGAATAGTAAATTATTTATGGTTAGTGTCCAGCACCTACTCTAATTTATTATAGACTGGAGTGGGAATAGTAAATTATTTATGGTCACTGTCCAGCACCTACTCTAATTTTTTATAGACTGGAGTGGGAATAGTAAATTATTTATGGTCAGTGTCCAGCACCTACTCTAATTTATTATAGACTGGAGTGGTAATAGTAAATTATTTATGGTCACTGTCCAGCACCTACTCTAATTTTTTATAGACTGGAGTGGGAATAGTAAATTATTTATGGTCACTGTCCAGCACCTACTCTAATTTATTATAGACTGGAGTGGGAATAGTAAATTATTTATGGTCAGTGTCCAGCACCTACTCTAATTTATTATAGACTGGAGTGGGAATAGTAAATTATTTATGGTCAGTGTCCAGCACCTACTCTAATTTATTATAGACTGGAGTGGGAATAGTTAATTATTTATGGTCAGTGTCCAGCACCTACTCTAATTTTTTATAGACTGGAGTGGGAATAGTAAATTATTTATGGTCACTGTCGAGCACCTACTCTAATTTTTTATAGACTGAAGTGGGAATAGTAAATTAGTTATGGTCAGTGTCCAGCATGTACTTTAATTTTTTATACACAGGAGTGGGAATAGTAAATTATTTCTGGTCAGTGTCAAGCATCTACTTTAATTTATTATAGACTGGAGTGGGAATAGTAAATTATTTATGGTCAGTGTCCAGCAACTACTCTAATCTGTCTGGTATTTAATGAAATTAAATTACATTGATATAGCAATAATAAAAATATATTTAAGTGAATATTATTTGTATTTTATTATTATATATTGGATTTGTACTAATTAATTCAATATTTATAGTTTAGGATAATAAATACATGTAAAGTTTTAATGTGATATGTTTGGAATATTTAATATTATTATTAGGAAAAATATATGAATATTTTGTATTGGAATAATGGGTAATGGCATTCTGTAATTTTATAATATTTATTGATTTTTATTTTTTTATAAAAATAATATTCTATATGTTAAATATTCATAATAGAAGATCAATATTAATAATCAGAGAAACACAATTAATAAGACAAGAACATGGTTTTTATTGTAGTTTTTTAAATTTGTTATTGTTTATTCATTTGAGTAAGATCATTCAGAAATAGCATTATTTACATTGTAATTAAATTCAAACATATTGAATATAGGTCAGAACAAATTTTATGTACATTTAGTATATTTTCTAACATTTTTTAGTAAATTAAAAATATTATTAATAATGTTGTACAATGTAGTGTTTTAAATTAAATTTAACATAGCAATAGGTTTTGTAAATCTTTATACAAAACTTTTGGCAAATATTTTCATATATAAACATTTTAATATTTGTAGTAAAAACATGTTATACCTTTTTTATTAATATTAATATGTAAAATATTAATATTAATTATTTTTACAATGTTTTCAAAACAAACATATTTTTAACATAAATAAAATTTTAGCATTCATGCAAAAAATTTGTAACAATTTTTCATACATTGTTCTGTAGTATTATCTTTTTAGAAATTATAATAATAAATATTTTAAATTTTTTAATATTTATTTATATAATTTTAAACATTAGGAACATTTGTTGACAATTTGTAGGTAAATGAAAAAAATAGGTCTATTTTTGCTAAATAATATAAAATATTTGTGTGTGAATTTACTGTTTTACCTGATTTAATTAGGGCTTTTTAGTATAGTTAAATGTTTTATTATGTTTTGGGCACTCTATTTTGTAACCCGGTAATGTTGTTTTGGGTCATTTGGTTTGAAGGGAAGCTCGCGGTTGGGAGTTACTTCGCGTCGTGAAAGGTAGGGTTTGTTTTATATGTTTTAGATGGTTTTAAACTTTATTTTGAGCCTAGTTAGATAATGTTTAGTGTAGCTGTACATATATTAGTTATATTTGGAAATGTTATGTGTTAGAGTTGTGTGTTGTGTTTTTACGTGTTTTTAACGATGTGTAGGCATGTTTCGAGAGTTAGGTTTAAGGTGTTTAATGTATATTTAGAACTGTTTTAAATCTAGTATTATTGTTAGTAAGTGTTTATGTGTTGTTTTATGTGGGTGGGAGTGTATGTTGCTTTGTTTTTACAATTTCTTTTCTAGGTTATTCGTTTCGGATGGACTCGTTTTTTTTTTTAAAGAAGTGTGTGTTCGTTTTATTGAACAATATGTTTTTTAC
Organism: Triturus cristatus; assembly: GCF_964204655.1. Lineage (NCBI taxonomy): Eukaryota > Metazoa > Chordata > Amphibia > Caudata > Salamandridae > Triturus > Triturus cristatus. The sequence goes on along the minus strand of NC_140594.1, from coordinate 945,185,959 downwards.
ACTTCTTTAAATGTTTCGGTTTTCATGGATCGTTTTTTAATATTTTTAGCTATTTTCGGGTTTTTCATGGTTTTTCGAAGGATATTTGGTGAATGGATTATGGATTTAATCGGCAGTTGTATTTTTGCATTTTTTTTTGGGAAACTTTTTTTTTATGTTTGGATTGTGTAAGCAGGAAATGGATTTTTCAGACTTTGGAATAAACTTGGTAAGTTAATTTATTATTATTTCTTGTGGGTGGGTATTGTTTAATATTATTGTTAATTTTTATTTTATTACAAATATTATTAATGTGTGTTAATATATTTTTGACAATATGTATAAATATGTTACACACAGTAATTATTTTTGTAATAAGATAAATATATTTTATGTGTTTGATATTATTGAAAATGGGTAATTAGTCATTTATTTGTATTTGTACTTTAAAGAAGTGTTTTAGCTATGATGTTTAGGTATTCTAGGCCTTTGGTAGTAGGGTACAATTTTACTTGTTGCTCTAGATATTTATACATTTGTTTAGTTTGTTTTGAGGTTTTTGGAGTTAGCTGAGTTATGGATTGTTCCATTCGGAACTCTTGATAACTCTGTTCTTTTTGTAGGCATGATATAAATCTTTCTAGTGTTGGTTTTGTTCTGCCTGTTGATTGTAGGAAGGCATTATGCCATCCTTCAACTGCGTTATTAGTTTTGGATTCTCCATTTAATGTGCTTCTGTATACGTTCCACCAGGGAATTAAGAATTTAGGGTTTCTTCTGTGGCCAGATCTATGTAGTCTGCCGACCCATGTATCTTCGAAATAGTCCAATAGTGAACTTAGTTTTTCTTCATTTTGTTTGTAGAAGGCGCTGTCTATTAAAATGTTGTAATGTTCTGTTACGTCTGTGTCAGGTACATAAGCTAGTGCTATGAGTTTTTTTATTTGATATGCAAAAGATGAATTAGTTGCATATTCAATGCTTAGGGCTGATTTTTGCATGTGTCTCCATAGGCATTGATTAAAATGATAGTAACAGCCTTGTATGGAGGTATGGGGGTGTGTTTTTAATATAGTATTAATCATTGCATGTTCAAAATCTTGGATTATTTTTTGTGTGGAAAAGTTATTTGTTTTTTGTTTTATTATATTTAATAGTTCAGTGTATGTGGAGTTATGTTTGTTTGGTAATAATGTGTAAATTAATGGTATATTGCAATTGTGATATAGGACATGTATTGTATATAGTTGGTAAAAGGGTTTGGGACATATGGTAAAAGTCCCATCCATCATCCAGTTCTGTGATTCTTGTAGTTTACAGAGATTATTAGCTGTTCCAAATATTATTAGGTGCCGATCACGATCCGGTAAAAAATTCCCCCGTGCGACTCGTATCGGGTCTTTTTACCGTACGAATCGTACAAGTGCCGTACGAACTGGCAATCACGATTCGCATGGTAAAAAGTCCATACGAACCGCACCGGGAATCATTCCCCACACGTCCTCGGGTCGGAAAATGTGTCCGACACGTCCTCGGACGATTTACCTTACAAACGTAAAAATCCAAGTCCGACCGAGGAATCACGATCCATCCCGTGCGTCCGAGCCTACAACCGTATGGAAAAAACACCGTCCGCACCGAACGCCAATAGCAACCATGGAGACATGTGCCCGCATACGCGCCCAACACTCCCCCCAGCCCCCGTACATCCGACACGTACCCCCCGTATATGTATACCCCCACCCATCTATGTACACCCCAGTACGTTCCAGTCGTACCCCCACCCCAGTACGTGTCGTACCACCGTCAATGTACACCCCCCCACCCCTGTACGTGTCGTACCACCGTCTATGTACACCCCAGTACGTTCCAGTCGCACCCCCACCCCAGTACGTGTCGTACCCCCCGTGTACCTACACCCCAGTACGTTCGAGCCACACCCCCACCCCAGTACGTGTCATGGCCCCGTCTACCTACACCCCAGTACGTTCCAGTCGTACCCCCACCCCAGTACGTGTCGTACCACCGTCAATGTACACCCCCCCACCCCTGTACGTGTCGTACCACCGTCAATGTACACCCCCCCACCCCTGTACGTGTCGTACCACCGTCAATGTACACCCCCCCACCCCTGTACGTGTCGTACCACCGTCTATGTACACCCCAGTACGTTCCAGTCGTACCCCCACCCCAGTACGTGTCGTACAACCGTCAATGTACACCCCCCCCACCCCTGTACGTGTCGTACCACCGTCAATGTACATCCCCCCACCCCTGTACGTGTCGTACCACCGTCAATGTACACCCCCCCACCCCTGTACGTGTCGTACCACCGTCTATGTACACCCCAGTACGTTCCAGTCGTACCCCCACCCCAGTACGTGTCGTACCACCGTCAATGTACACCCCCCCACCCCTGTACGTGTCGTACCACCGTCAATGTACACCCCCCCACCCCTGTACGTGTCGTACCACCGTCAATGTACACCCCCCCACCCCTGTACGTGTCGTACCACCGTCTATGTACACCCCAGTACGTTCCAGTCGTACCCCCACCCCAGTACGTGTCGTACCACCGTCAATGTACACCCCCCCACCCCTGTACGTGTCGTACCACCGTCAATGTACACCCCCCCACCCCTGTACGTGTCGTACCACCGTCAATGTACACCCCCCCACCCCTGTACGTGTCGTACCACCGTCTATGTACACCCCAGTACGTTCCAGTCGTACCCCCACCCCAGTACGTGTCGTACCACCATCAATGTACACCCCCCCACCCCTGTACGTGTCGTACCACCGTCAATGTACACCCCCCCACCCCTGTACGTGTCGTACCACCGTCAATGTACACCCCCCCACCCCTGTACGTGTCGTACCACCGTCTATGTACACCCCAGTACGTTCCAGTCGTACCCCCACCCCAGTACGTGTCGTACCACCGTCAATGTACACCCCCCCACCCCTGTACGTGTCGTACCACCGTCTATGTACACCCCAGTACGTTCCAGTCGTACCCCCACCCCAGTACGTGTCGTACCACCGTCAATGTACACCCCCCCACCCCTGTACGTGTCGTACCACCGTCTATGTACACCCCAGTACGTTCCAGTCGTACCCCCACCCCAGTACGTTCCTGTTGGACGTGGCCCCTCTGGCAGGTCCGCCCCTGAAGTTTTTATGGTATATGTAACCTGGGGATGGTGATTCCCCCTCTGAGTAAGTGTGAGGAGAGAGCGACCTACCCTTCCATAGGAATACATGGGGAATGGATGAGTCCTGGGTAGTTCCCGGTGCGTAGGGTGTGCCGGGTCAAGTCTGGTATGTATGAACTCGTGAGGTTGAATGCTGCGCAACGGTATATGAGGTATGAGTGTGTCTAGTGTAGAAATCCCCCTTTTGGGAAGTGGCATATTTGTGGAATATGTGCCTGGCGTATGATTGGCCGGGGCTGGCTGGTGAGCCTGGCTCCCAGGATCTGGGAGGGTCTGCCCGGTGGTGAATGGAGTGTTTAGCATACTGATGTGAGGGGAGGAGTGAGCCCGGGTCTGCTTGTGGATTGACCGTCTGGTTTGAGTGTCATGAATGAGGCTGGGTTTTCCTCAGACACTGCTGGCTCCACCCCCTGGGGTGCGGCTGATGTTCCTAGCCTGGCCAGTGTAAAGAATCCCCCATAACCAGTTCCAGCTGGTTCTCCCCCTGCCTGCCCCTTCAGGCCAAGAATGTGTGTATAAAAAGGGTGCTGTGACACTCTGGACTTGTTCTTGTTCTGTACTTGAATCTGCCAGGGGCGTGCTGCTGCTGGGGCTCAGGGGAAGGCTTGCCTCCCTGGGCCCTGCCCAGCCCCTGATGCCCTGGACGCTGGAGGACTTCTGGGACCATTCTGTGCCATTGCCCCATACTTTCTAAAGGCCTCTTTGCTGGGAGCTTTTTGCTCCATCTCTTTGTGCCTCCAGGACTTTAGAGACTTCAGGCAGCCGTTTTAGCGCCCTGGGAGCGCTGGGGTGCTTTATTTCTTTTAGCGCTGGATTGTCGCAGCACCGGGCTGCACCTCACCGTAGAGGCAGGGAATCCCCAGCGTAGGGATCCCCCCCGCATTTGCCTAGTCGGGCGGGAGCCCACCCCGCTTCATCCTGATTCTAAATTGCGGGTGCCCACCCCGCGATAGTGCTCCTAGCGAGAGCCCACCTCGCTTCATCTTTATCTACGGGTGCCCACCCCGCATCTGAGCCATGATGGAGTCACCGCCGCGGCCCGAGCCGCCTTTGAGAATCACCGCGGCCCGCCTGGTTGTGGGCGGGGCCGCGGGACGGAAGTGGAAGTGCCGCCATTGTCCCCGGAGCCTCGCAGGCTCCACCAGCAGAGAAGTCCCGGTCCCGGAAGAGGGACCGGGCGAGGAGAGGAAGCCCGAGACCCGGGTTTACTGAGAGCACAGCGCGGGGCTCCCATCTGCGAGGGAAGCCCCGCGCCGCATGAGAAGTGCCGCCGCCGCCTCTGGAGAGCAGCCTGGTGAGTAGAGCTGCCTGGAGGGGGGAGGTCGCCAGACGAAGGCACCCGTGCAGTGCTGAGCGGCCCCTCGTTACAGTGGACCGCTCCAACATGCCTCTCCCGTGTGCGTGCCGGACGAGGCACTGCACTGGATCCCGTCTTTCCCCGAGCAGCCCCCGCTTGATAGTGGGGCTGCCCCAACGAGGGGGCACAATTGTTTTGAGAAGGCTCCAACGATGGGGCGATCTCTGAAAGAGCCCAGCGAGGCTCCACCCACAAGGGGCACCAGTTGTTTCTTTACGGAGCGGCCCCAGATGGCAGCGGGTCGCTCCCCCTTTGCCCCCCCAGTAACGTTTAGGGCCACGAAGGCTCTAGGGGGACTTTCAATTGTTTTATAGCCCAGAGAGGGCTACAGAGGCACGCCGGTGCCTGAGTTCGTTCCACAGCTGCCCAGCACTTAGTGGGCAGCTGCCACGTTTAGTTCGTGCCCTCTGAGTTTTGGACTGAGCCTCCTGCGCAGTCTTGCCCCTGACTTTGCTGGACACAGGGCGTCTTAGCCTGGACAAGGCCAGTGGGCCTGGGGACTACCACAGGTGGTGGCATATGAGTTCTGGCGCAATTGTTCCTTGCTCTACACCTCTGAATGTGTTCATGCATCATGTGTAACGTTCTATTACCCCTACAGGTATGGTGATACGTAGGTGGTTGTTTGCTTTCTCCTAGTACAAGTAGTGCTAGTGAGGTCCTGATTCCCTGCGCAATATTTCTCCTAAGGTGGTTAGGGTTGCGTAGGTGGTGCTTTCCGATACCAGTAGTTACCGGTTGTGGCTACACGTTATTTTGTGCTACTGTGATATTATTCCTATGTTCTAAATGCTAATTTCTACACAGTGCTGATTCCGGACAGTGGTCCATGTGGCCCTGTCCCCTGTATATATAATCCCTTGTAAATTCTCCCCGTGCCTGTGGGCACCTTGTAAAGTGTGTGCCTTTATTTAATGTGTGGTGTATAATACAGAGGCTATTTTTATACAATACCTTGTGTGGAGTTTCCTGTGTGGTGGGCCTGGGGTGTTGTTGCTGGGTGCTTGCGCAAATGCTTCACATGTCCTCCGAGATAGGCCTGGCTGCCCGCGCCGCGTTACCTAGAGGGCGAGCAGGGGTCGACCTTTCATAGGAGTGGTGGTCTCTGACTGGCTGGGGCGCCAGCCCTGGCCGGCCGGGGGCCCCATTTCCTACAGTTCCTGGCGCACCCCCAACACAACCTCCTAAGTACGGAGCGCACCCCATGCCCCAACATCACAACCGCATGTACGAGTCGTACAAAGCCACACACAAGGACCAAATCGTACAACCAAATGGCCCATGTACACACCGTACACACGCTCAAAACGCACGTACACAACAAGGACAAAACAAAACAACTCAACAATACACCATTCGAAAGGCACACAGCCACTAAACATGGCCAACAACCACTAAAATAACACAATCACTGACCTGCAACTGTCAAAAACAAACAGAGGCCCAATACACCACCACTCCTTATAACACACCCACCCAAAATTCAAACACTGCCACACCCACCCATGGACCAATAAAAAGGGCCCACACACACAAACCATGAGCCTTTGCAACAGACCCACTGCTGCCAGACACCACAGAACCAGACTACAAGCGACACCACATCTTACACTTGCACACCTTCACACGACCACCCTCACAAACACCCTCTCATCACATTCACACACACACACAACCATCCACACCCCCCCCCAACATCCACACACCCCCCACACCCACACCATCCCCACCCACACCCCTCACCATGCCCACTACCAAGAATCCAAAGTTCAGTCACCGAGAGTTGGAGGTCCTTGTTGATCAAATCCTCAGAGTCGAGCCACAGATCTTTGGAACATTGGTCAGAAGCACCAGCCAGGCAGCCAAAACAGCCATGTGGCAGACCATCGTCGATGCTGTGAATGCTGTTGCGGACACCAGGAGGACCAAGCAGGATTGCCAGAACAGGTGGTACGATCTGCGGAGGAGGGTCAGAGCCAAGAGACAGGAGGAACACGACCAGGCCAACGCCACCGGAGGAGGGCCCTCCCGCAGACCCGTACAGTACCATCCCTGGGAGGAGAGGGTGATGGCCATACTGCCGGTGGAGGCAGTTGAAGGAGTAGAAGGACTCCGAGACCCGGGTGAGTACACAAACAACGCACCTCACATGGGGGGAACTGCAACCACAACCAAAATTAATAACAGGCACGCAACCACCACAAGCCATCGCATTACTCAACCACACTCCATGAGCAGGCACATGCCACTGCTGCCACCATGCCCCATGCACCCAGCTGGACAATGTCAAGTCACAGGCCACAGAAGACAACAACACATGACACGGTAACCCGGATGGCGGGAGGCTGGGCACCAAGAATCACATAGTGCGACTCCAAAGCAGACAACAATGCCCTCTGCCCATATGGCCTAGGTCACAGCCAGACAAACACTGTGTCCCAACACAGGAATGACTTGCCAGCAAATGGCGGATGCCTTGCATCAACACATGGGGGTGAAGGCACTGTTTTGCACATGCCAGCAGCTAATGAACAGCCAACAGTGTGAAAGAGTGGCAGCACACACCACCACAGCAGCAGCGCACAGACACACAGCAGACAAAATGGGTGACTGGAGATCAGAAACAAACTCACATCAACAGGCCAAGGGCCACTCAAAGATCTGCTAACAGTGTGTGCCCAGGAAGCTGGGCCAAGGTGACAGAGGGTGACACACGGAGGGAGGGAGAGGGGGACACAGAGGGAGGGAGAGGGGGACTGAGAGGGAGGGAGACGGACAGAGGGAGGAGGCTGACACACAGAGGGAGGGAGAGGGGGACAGAGAGGGAGGGAGAGGGGGACAGAGAGGGAGGGAGACACAGGAAGATGGACAGAGGGAGGAGGCTGACACACAGAGGGAGGGAGAGGGGGACACAGAGGGAGGGAGACACAGGAAGATGGACAGAGGGAGGAGGCTGACACACAGAGGGAGGGAGAGGGGGACACAGAGGGAGGGAGACACAGGAAGATGGACAGAGGGAGGAGGCTGACACACAGAGGGAGGGAGAGGGGGACAGAGAGGGAGGGAGAGGGGGACAGAGAAGGAGGGAGACACAGGGAGAGCAAATCAGTCCTGTGGTGTGTGGGAATGTCTGCTCGTCAGCAGGTGGACTGCGTGCATGTAGACAAGGGTGGCCAGTGCCAGAACCCCCCCTCTTCATCATGGCAAAACGCAGGGCCATGTCACAACCTGTACACGAGCACAAGGACAGCCACCTGCATCATATGAGTGTGTGGATCCACTCCATGTGCACATGTACAGTGCTACAAGGAAGGCGCAAATGTATAGCTCGGCACACATGCACACTCCACTGCTGACTGCAGTCACACTTGACGCAGCAAGTAAGACTGTGCCACACATAGTTAAAGGGGCCAAATTGGTGCCCAAGGGACACACACATGCACAAGTGCACTGTGAGTGGAATGCAAGACAGATCCTAATTCCAAGAGGAAATGTGCCAACTTTGTAACGGATGAAACATGGATGTTGCATGGATCAAAATTAACATTTTCTCTCTCACACACAGGTCAACGTCGTGCTGCACCCCCCAACACTGGGGGGGAACACTCACAGGACCCGGATCTGCAGGAGACCGATCCCACCGGCAGCGACCACTCTCACCACTCTGCGGACGACCCCGACCGACCTGGCCCCTCTGGTGTCCAACCACCTGCAGCACCTGCGTCAGGTACAACCGTGCCAACCACCACCCCCACTCCTGCCACATCCCAGGAGACACCCAGGATCCCTGCCCCAACACCACAATGCAGCCAGGCTCGCCAGGAGGGACACGGTGTCCCGGGCACCCAGGAGGAGGCAGGCGACAACGCCAATGCCACCCCTCAGGGGTCCCGGAGACCCGATGTGCCCACAAGTGCAGGCCAGACGCAAGTGGGCAGGGGTGGTGGGAGTGGAGGACGGCGGAGGCGCGAGCCTGACCAGTTGGCTGGGGATCCGGTATTTTCACATGTCCGTAACATCCTGGACTCATACCGGCAGGACACCACGGGCATGGCCCAGGTTGTGTCCGTCCTCGAGGGGATCAAGGTCCAGCAGGCCCAGCAACATGCGGAGCTAATAGCCTGTCTACAGCTACACCAACGGAGGATGGAGGACAGACAGGCTGAGCAAGTGACGGCGTCCCAGGGGATTCACGCTGAACTCCGTCGGATGGCCGACACCATGGCCGACCCTCCCTGTGCCAGAAGGCGGAGAACATCACCACCCACAGGGAGGAATCATGAGGAGGAGGAGGAAACATCCGACGGAGCATCCCAGACGTCGTCACGGCCTGCTGCTGAGGTTCCCCGCAGGAAGCCGGGTCGTCCACGGAAAGGACCGTGAGGGTGGCTGCTACATCACCATCTCCCAGGACACCTGGCCTGGCACCTGGCCCACTGGAGCAACAGCATCACAGCATCAAGAGACATTCTCTGCCACATGGCCCTGCTGGTCACTGGCTGACCAATGTTGACAAAGACTGTGGCATGGACTCTGAGGATTTCCAATGGCAAGGACACCAACTCCCCTACTGAACTTTGGATTCCCTAATCCCGGAAAGCCCCCCACTTTGTCCCCCCCCCCCCTAATAAATCACACTATTAAGAGTAGATGCCTGCTGGTAGCATTATTACCTAACATGTGTCTTGTACAGTCTAAACATGCCTGAGTCATCTGTTCACTTCAACCATCCACACCCTGGGGCCTGAGTCTGGCACAGGACACATGGGTCACAGTTTATTAGGCAAGACAGACATGGAGCACCATACACACCCGTGATGTGCAGAACCAGCTGAGGGGGTGGCCGAACAACCGTGCTGACAGACACATTGAGTACAGCAACAGTCATGCGCAGAGGTCAGGGAACCTGGCCCGTGTCCTGGGGGGCACCCAGGTATGTGTAGACAGGTGGCAGAACCATGTCCTGCAAGCTTGAGTCCGGTGGATGCAGAGAATGGGGGCCTGGACAACGTTGGATGCATGGGGATGGCACATGTCACACTACCCACACAGTCATGGACATCATGCCCAATACACAGTCTCAGCACACACACACAGCTTGCATCTTGCCACTCGACACATTGACACATAGCCACAATCTGGGAATACCATGCCAGACATGCAGGATGCACCGTGCCAACACACCAGCATTGACTGAGCAGAGGCACCTTGGAGGCATAGGGACACCTTTAATAGTCATGTTTTTGGGATTGCAGAGGCAACTTGAAGTACACATGAACACATCATGTGGAGTAACATGTGGCTCAAACACTGGCACCCCCCTTCTGCAGCACAAATGCGTGATAGCCATGGTACTGGCACACAAGCGTCGGCTAACAGCTAAATACCCACAGCTGCACACGGAGAGCCTGCCATACACCATAGATCCGCTGATGTGGAAGTCCCACGCCATGTCAAGCCAATGTCAACCGTATGTGTCCGAGGGCAGTGTCACACACATTGATGCCATCATCACAATCCACCATCCCATCACTGATGACTGACAACCAGGCAGCCCATCTATTCTGGTGTACCCAGCTGCATGTCGTGTCCCATGGGGATGCCACATGACTGCAGAGGAACCAAACCCCGACCTGGGCAGTGTGCACACATCGTGAACAACTGCCACACCCAATACACCCCAGATGCATCCCTTACCCCATGAAGACTTCCAAACGTGTCCGTGCCTGTAACGCTGAGTCAGCCCACGATGCCATGTCCATGAGGAATAGCAGTGCCACAACAATGCAACCAGCAGATGGCATGCGCAGGTACCTGGGGAAGAGAGACACACAAGAAGTCAGCCACAAAAAGCACAGCCACTTGCATGTGCATTGACTCGACACATGTATGGATGACAACATGCTAGGTCAAAATTATGACTGGGGAAATACTACCATCACTGCCACCATCACTCCAGTGACACACCCACACACACCTCTGACTCACGTGCCATACATGCAGGTGGACACACACATCACAACACATGCCACACGGGGACCAAGGCGTGCACACTCAGACACTGGTACTCACCACTAAGCAAAGAAGTCGCGTATGAGCCGAGTCCGGATGTCCTCTTGCGGCTCCACATCCTCCACATCACTAGCCCCATTGCCAAGCCCTTCGTCCTCCACGGGTGGATGGTCCTCGTCATGTTGATTCAGGATGAGTGGCACAGCTCTTTCAACTGCCATGTTGTGCAGCATGCAGCAGACCATGAAGATCTTGCAAACCTTTGCCGGGGCATATGGGAGTGCGCCGCCGGTCTTGTGGAGGCACCGGAATCGGCTCTTCAGCATGCCAAACGTCCTCTCTATCACTCGCCTTGTCCGGCCATGGGCGGTGTTGTAGCGGAGCTGGGCCGGCGTGATGGGGTTGCGGAGAGGTGTCAGCAGCCAAGGCATGTTGGGATAGCCAGCGTCCCCTAAATGGAAAGCACATGGATATCGTTAGAACTGGCGAAGCGGTAGTGCTGCTCGGCCAAACAGAATACAGGACAGACAGACTGTACCCACCAACAACACATGCTCGTTCGTTGCGCAGCTGCATCATCATATCAGGCATCCCGCTACGCCTCATGATGTAGGCATCGTGTGCTGATCCTGGGAAACGAGCACAGACATGTGAAATCACCATGTTGGACAGACACACCACAAGGGCATTGATGGAGTGGTAGTGCTTCCGATTGCGGTACGCCACCTCCCGTGCGTGTGGTGGTACCAAACCTACATGTGTCCCATCTATGGACCCAATGACATGGGGCATCCCTCCCAGGGCATAGAAACCACGCTTGACCTCAGTCATCTGTTCAGGGGTTGGGAACTTGATGAAGTCATCCAGGTGAATCAACATGGCCTCCAAGAAATCATGCAGCACACCGCTGAACATGCTCTGGGACATGCCACCAACATGAGCTATGGTATTTTGGAAGGTACCCGTGGCAAGGAAATGTAGGGCAGCCATTACCTTCAGCTGGGGTGTCAGTGCCGTAGGATACCTGTGCTGCGGTTGCAGGTGTGGTGCCAGTCTCACCGTCAGCTCCAGAATCAACGGTTGGGTGAAGCGGTAGAGCCGGATCCTGTCATTCTCCTGCATGGTGGCCAAGTCTGGAATTCTTCGGGCAACAGGAGGCGCTCTGCAGTAATTTGGAAGTGACAAGGAAGAGTGAGTGCACTACGAGAACAACTCATGTCTACTGAGCACATGTAAATCTGGCAATACACACATGCCACATAGGGAGTCAGGCATGTGCTACATGCCCAGGACACGTATGGATGCAAGGTGACACTCCTTCCAAGACCCAGCTACACACGGTGATTGAGAACCTCCCCATGCCACGCCATGGAAATAGCTGTGTCCCAGTGCAAGTGCACTGCCCGACGCAAGACAGGAGTGACATACACCCACACATCAGCAGAAGTGTGATGCCGATTGCAGAGACTGGCAGCGGAACACTTGAGCCACAGGTCACATGACATTACACTAGTCCAGCCCACACACCTTGCCATGAAGGTGCACATGTCATGACTCACCACACATTCCTTATGAGTTTGCTGACATGGCCTTGTCACGCTACTCCGTGTCCCTTGCATACATGTGCACCTCACATCCGAGAACACATGTGGCATGGTGTTGGGAACAGTGTGCAATGACAATCTACACACAGCCACATGTTGGTTGCTGCAACGGCTGCAGCTTTTGAGGGTGCTACAACATCAACCTGCTGTAAATCCCGGACACATATATGGCATAGTCACATTGTGCACTGTGGGTAGTGATAAGTCATGTGTCATGACCCCTGTACCTGGCATCATGGGACACTTCCGTGTGTTGGTGTCGGTGCCATGCCAGTGACGCTCACCCCAAGTGCGCAGTCCCACATGCACACATGTCAAAGGAGTCAAGGGCATGCCTGGCACACATTGCACCCTCACACAGTACACATGTACACATCTCATCATACATCTGGTGCCTTCTCCACTCAGGAGGCATGTTCCACATCACAGCCTGTGACACCTGTGCCCCACACATGTGGTAATGCACAGACGATGCCTTGATGTCCATTCCTGGACAAGTATGTCCATCCATGGACAAGTATGTCCGCCCTATTCCTACATGTGTGTCGCCTATCACCACAGTGATGTGTAAAATCCGCCGTACTGCTGCTGAGAGGGCCTGTGCATGTTCCCAAATCACTGTGGGAGTGCTGCCGTATGTGTACCCATCGTGATGGCGAGCGTAGATGCGAGTGTACGGTCCGTGTCACTACGGGTACGCATACGCGTGCAGACCCATAGTGATGGAGAGCGTAAATGTGAGTGTACGGTCCGTACCACTACGAGTACGCATACGCGTGAAGACCCATAGTGATAGAGACGTAGATGCGAGTGTACGGCCCTATCACTATGGGTCTGCACGCGTATGCGCACCCGTAGTGGTACGGACCGTACACTCGCATCTACGCTCACTATCACTATGGGTCTGCACGCGTATGCGTACCCGTAGTGGTACGGACCGTACACTCGCATCTACGCTCACTATCACTATGGGTCTGCACGCGTATGCGTACCCGTAGTGGTACGGACCGTACACTCGCATCTACGCTCACTATCACTATGGGTCTGCACGCGTATGCGTACCCGTAGTGGTACGGACCGTACACTCGCATCTACGCTCACTATCACTATGGGTCTGCACGCGTATGCGTACCCGTAGTGGTACGGACCGTACACTCGCATCTACGCTCACTATCACTATGGGTCTGCACGCGTATGCGTACCCGTAGTGGTACGGACCGTACACTCGCATCTACGCTCTCCATCACTATGGGTCTGCACGCGTATGCGTACTCGTAGTGATAGTGAGCGTAGATGCGAGTGTACGGTCCGTACCACTACGGGTACGCATACGCGTGCAGACCCATAGTGATAGTGAGCGTAGATGCGAGTGTGCGGTCCGTACCACTACGGGTACGCATACGCGTGCAGACCCATAGTGATGGAGAGCGTAGATGCGAGTGTACGGTCCGTACCACTACGGGTACGCATACGCGTGCAGACCCATAGTGATAGTGAGCGTAGATGCGAGTGTACGGTCCGTACCACTACGGGTACGCATACGCGTGCAGACCCATAGTGATAGTGAGCGTAGATGCGAGTGTACGGTCCGTACCACTACGGGTACGCATACGCGTGCAGACCCATAGTGATGGAGAGGGTAGGCATGCATGTACGGGCCGTTGCCATGCATTTGGGGTGCCCTAGGGCCCCCACACGCACCGTACCTGTGTGTGATGCTCCAAATTACATAGGGGACAAGTATTAAGGCCTACATGCATGCTGGTTGTCATGGAGACCAAGTTCAAAATTCGAAATTGTTCTGGAAGGTGCACAGCAGAAGTCAGTTGGAATTTGTCTACTTTGTTGCAATGTGTTTGTGGGGCTGACATCATGCAGGAGAATGAAACCGATAGAGAACACACAGACTGCTAGGTTTGTAGGGATTGGTGGAAACATAGGATGCAAATGTGAGTGACCAATCTCTCTGTACTCCTGTGCATGAGACTGGGCAGAAGGGCACATATAAGGCAGCCAGGTCCCATGAGGGAGCACTTGCCTGCACATCTTTGCATTCGTCGACCCAGCTGCTGCTACTGATTCCCTGGAACCATGTCAAGGGCTGTGGAGAGGACACAGCCATTCACCCTGGAGGAGAACATGGCTCTGCTGGATGTGATCCTCCCACAGTACCCCATGCTGTATGGGCGACCAGGGTATCAGGTGAGTGCATAGGCCACTGCCACAGACTGTCCCTATGTTGTGACTGTGACTTCTGCCATTGCGTCCAGGTGTAACACACATGCCATGTACTGTCGGGGGGGTCCCAGGGGGGGGGTGCCTGATGTCTCCCAGCAGTGCCCTGAGACAGGAGGGGTGGGTACAGAGTGCTCCCAGCAGTGCCCTGAGACAGGAGGGGTGGGTACAGTGTGCTCCCAGCAGTGCCCTGAGACAGGAGGGGTGTGTGCCTATTACTAACAGCAGTGCCCTGAGACAGGAGGGGTGGGTGTGATGCACAGTGTGAGCCTTGATCATTGATTGTGACATTGCCATCATTCCACCTGTGTACCCACTGTGGCACGTAGTGCTTTTTCCCCTCACCAGGGGATGATGTCCCTATGACAAAGGTGCAATGCGTTGGCTGCATGACATGCCTTGTTGTAACCAGCTAATTTGTACCCATATGTCTCTCTGTGACATGTGGCTGGTGTATTGATGTGGTGTCACTTGTTCTACCTCACAGGTAGGCGCCACTGCCAAGGAGCAGATCTGGCTGACCGCCGTCAGTGCCGTGAGGCGTGTGGATGGTCGGAGGCAGAGCCTGCCCCAGGTGAGGAAACGCTGGCAGGATATCCGGTGCTGGACGCGGAGGATTGCACGGCTCCTGCTGGGGGACTCACCTGAGAGCCACAAGAACCGCGGCCGCCGCCGTCTGAGCCACCTCCACAGGCGTGTGCTGCCGGTGGTCTTTCCAGACCTGGAGAGGCGCTTACAGGCGATGCAGCAGCCGGAAGGGGGTAGGTACATGTGTGTTTGTTGTGTGTCACCGGCATTTGTAAGGGCACAGTAGCATGAATTCACTGGCAGGGTTTAAAGGTGCTGTGCAGATCCTGTTTGCCCCAGTATAGCGCTGTGCCCCTGCCACCCTTCCCCTCCTTGCAATGTGTTCCCTGGTCTGTGTGTAGTCACTCCTCCACAGGGTAATGTAGGCTGGCGCTTTGTCCACGGGAACAATGTCTGTAGCATCATGTGTGGGGGTGGTGTGTAACAGGTTGTGGGACATTGCCTGTGCACTGTCAAGTTCACTGCATGTGGGTTCCATATCAGTTGGCACTGATGCTGACTCCAGACATGGGAGTTGGTCTCTCATGTGTCATGCCTTACAGCGCGCATGTCCCATGTAGTGGCCTGTGACATGATGTGCATGAGTGTGCGATACACATAGTGCAGGGATGGTGACGTGTGTTGCAGTCATTACCATTCAGTAGCATGTAGTTGCGTGCCCACTACTGTCCCCTGGGGCACCTTTTCCTCAGTGGTGTATGTGTCATCATAAACGTGGCCACTGTCAGTGTCTACAGCGTAAGTTGTGCTCTCTGCCATTGTCCCCTGTCACCATGTATATAGACGTGCTATTTTGTACAGGTGTCCACTGTGCAGCCTGACCTGATTGTCCTTCTTCATACTCACAGTTGCCAGTGCCTGTGTGTCTTGCTATACTCATCTGAGGATGGGCACTGGTACCACATTATTTGTACAGGCGCACCTTGGCTGTTTGGCGTTCAATCTCGCTTTTTGCCTGCCCCTGTGTGTATCACCCAGACTATGAGATGTTGGTGCCACCTGTGTCTCAACAATTTGCCTTGTGTAGGGTCTTGTTGGGGCGGGCAATGCCTATGTGTTAAATCCTGATTACCACTTGCTGGGTCTGGGCAGTGTGTGACGTGTCTGGACACACACGCAATGTGCAGTGACAGAGTCATGTTGTGCATGTTTTCAGCATTACCTATGCAGCATGTGTCTCAAGTTCATGGATATGGTCCCTGGTCATCGGTATTTTCGCCAACGCTGTGTGGTGCAGATGCAGTGCTGGATTGTCCCCAGGGCCTGGGTGCTATGTCAGACTCCTTTTCCTGTGTTTAGCTATTGTCTCATGCTCTCCATGGTATTTCAGTGGCATGGTGGCTCAACCAACTGTGTGTTTCATGCCCTACATCGGTACCCTGTTCAGTAGATGTTAGGGATCTTCCTTTTCAGGCCATGCAATGTTACCTATGTGGATTGGACTCATGTGACAGATGTGTACAGATGTCTGATTATTTCTGTCTCTCCACCCTGCCCACAGCATCGTCGGGGGACACAGAGGGAGACATGGACACAGACCAGGCGGAGGGACCGAGCACCAGTGCCAGCCGTGACATCGGGTCTGGCACATCGAGTGGTACAGAGGCGGAGGAGAGTGTGGCCGAGGAGCTGTCGACTGGCACATCAGACTACGAAGCTGACAGGTCCGGGGACGATGTCTCCGAGTGGGCGGAGGCTGCACCAGCAGCTGACAGCGGAACAACACCTCGCACCGCCCCCTCAGTTTCCACCAGCCGCCTCCCACTTGCTCGTGTCCCTTCCCAGCGTGCCCGGTCACAGCATGTCTCCTTCCTGCCAGGCACCGCACCCCCTGCCCCTGTCTCCACTGCTGCCGCCAATGCAGAGTCTGTGGACATCCAGCGGCAACTGCAGGTTGGTCAGGCTGCGATCCTTAATGTCCTCCATGCCCACGGCAAAACCCTCACCAACATCGAGGCTTTCTTGGAGGGCATTCATTCATCGCAGGCTGACCAACGCAACTTGCTGAGGTCCATCGACTCCACACTGACTGCAGCAGTGGGTCTCCTGCAGCGCGACCTCCCCCCACCTACCCCTGCCCCATCCACACTTCCCACTCCCATGCCTGTCACACGTACACCCAGACGTCGGCATGCACCCACATCAACGGACACGGGCACCACACCAGCAGGGAAGGTCCACCGCACTCCTCCTGACACGCACACACAGGGTGAGGTAGGCACACCCACTGGGTCGGGGGGCAAACGTGTGACACGCAGCCATAGTGGGAGTCCGCATTCCACCCAGTCCACTCCCTCCAAATCCCCTCCCCTCAGCTCTCCTGGCCACATCTCCCCCAAGGACACCTTCATGGCCGCTCTGTCCCTGAGCCCCACAGTTACACCACCACGCAAGCGGTCAAGGAGGTCCCCGGTCAGGGTGGTTGAGTCTCCCCCCCTGTCTCCACCCTCCCCCGGTGGCGCTGCGACCCATCCCTCTGACCCCCCCCCTCCTTGGGGCCTGAGGTCCCTTCGGGTGCAGGGGACTCCCTGGAGGACCTTGCAAAGGTGTGTAGTGCCATCCTGGCCTCCGCCTTTGGCACTGACCCACCCCCTGTGGTGGAGTCCTCCATCCCTGCACCCACAACGCCGCCCCTTTGCCCTGATGTCCCTGCGGTGCCTGTTGCTTCCCCCCCCCCTGATGCCCTCACCAGTGTGGAAGACGATGCCATTTGACTGTGCAGGCAATGTAGGGGACACGCATCCCACTGTGTCCCCCATCCAGCTGAGAATCATTGACTGCCCTATGGGCTTTGTGAAGATTGAACTGCCTGCGATCCACGGACATTGTGCTCATGCTGAATAAAGCTTAATTTTGTTTTCATTATCACACTACTGCTATGCTGGTATTGGTGTTGGTGGGGCTGCTACATGGTTTTGGGTGGTGTGTAAGGGTTTGGGTGTGTGGGATGTGTAGTAGTGTACTGCTCATTGGTGGGACCCTGTGATCTGTGTGCCATCACAAGGTGTTGGCTAACTTTCTTTGTTCATGTAAGCAGTTACTGCATGGTGCACTTGTCCCAGGGTGTATTCCTTCCTCTGTGTACCCAGCTTTCTTCCCTGCAGGGTGTTCCCAATGTTTAGCGCAGAGCTGTGTCTACATGAGCTGTGTGTGTGACGGAGCCCTTCTACTTTGGCCATGCATGCAGGGCCATGTCTCCACCTGCGACAATCGTGGCATCCTTGGTGATCACTGTACTTGTGTGTGGAGTCTGTTGACATGAGTTCATGGGGACATGTTCCCTTGTAGCCAGTATGCATGTGGATAATTCTGGCCTCACACACATGTGTTACACCCCTCCTGTATCAGGGCACTGCTGGGAGTGATGGGCACCCACCCCTCCTGTCTCAGGGCACTGCTGGGAGGACTCCACACCCACCCCTCCTGTCTCAGGGCACTGCTGGGAGGGCTCTGCACACACACCTCCTGTCTCTGGGCACTGCTGGGAGGACTCTGCACACACCCCTCCTGGGTCTGGACACTGCTGGGGGGACTCTGCACACACCCCTCCTGGGTCTGGACACTGCTGGGAGGACACTGCACCCACCCCTCCTGTCTCAGGGCACTGCTGGGAGGACTCTGCACACACCCCTCCTGGGTCTGGACACTGCTGGGAGGACTCCACACCCACCCCTCCTGTCTCAGGGCACTGCTGGGAGGACTCTGCACCCACCCCTCCTGTCTCAGGGCACTGCTGGGAGGACTCCACACCCACCCCTCCTGTCTCTGGGCACTGCTGGGAGGACTCTGCACACACCCCTCCTGGGTCTGGACACTGCTGGGGGGACTCTGCACACACCCCTCCTGGGTCTGGACACTGCTGGGAGGACTCTGCACCCACCCCTCCTGTCTCAGGGCACTGCTGGGAGGACTCTGCACCCACCCCTCCTGTCTCAGGGCACTGCTGGGAGGACTCCACACCCACCCCTCCTGTCTCTGGGCACTGCTGGGAGGACTCTGCACACACCCCTCCTGGGTCTGGACACTGCTGGGGGGACTCTGCACACACCCCTCCTGGGTCTGGACACTGCTGGGAGGACTCTGCACCCACCCCTCCTGTCTCAGGGCACTGCTGGGAGGACTCTGCACCCACCCCTCCTGTCTCAGGGCACTGCTGGGAGGACTCCACACCCACCCCTCCTGTCTCTGGGCACTGCTGGGAGGACTCTGCACACACCCCTCCTGGGTCTGGACACTGCTGGGGGGACTCTGCACACACCCCTCCTGGGTCTGGACACTGCTGGGAGGACTCTGCACCCACCCCTCCTGTCTCAGGGCACTGCTGGGAGGACTCTGCACACACCCCTCCTGGGTCTGGACACTGCTGGGAGGACTCCACACCCACCCCTCCTGTCTCTGGGCACTGCTGGGAGGACTCTGCACACACCCCTCCTGGGTCTGGACACTGCTGGGGGGACTCTGCACACACCCCTCCTGGGTCTGGACACTGCTGGGAGGACTCTGCACCCACCCCTCCTGTCTCAGGGCACTGCTGGGAGGACTCTGCACCCACCCCTCCTGTCTCAGGGCACTGCTGGGAGGACTCCACACCCACCCCTCCTGTCTCTGGGCACTGCTGGGAGGACTCTGCACACACCCCTCCTGGGTCTGGACACTGCTGGGGGGACTCTGCACACACCCCTCCTGGGTCTGGACACTGCTGGGAGGACTCTGCACCCACCCCTCCTGTCTCAGGGCACTGCTGGGAGGACTCTGCACACACCCCTCCTGGGTCTGGACACTGCTGGGAGGACTCTGCACCCACCCCTCCTGTCTCAGGGCACTGCTGGGAGGACTCTGCACACACCCCTCCTGGGTCTGGACACTGCTGGGAGGACTCCACACCCACCCCTCCTGTCTCAGGGCACTGCTGGGAGGACTCTGCACCCACCCCTCCTGTCTCAGGGCACTGCTGGGAGGACTCCACACCCACCCCTCCTGTCTCTGGGCACTGCTGGGAGGACTGTGCACACACCCCTCCTGGGTCTGGACACTGCTGGGGGGACTCTGCACACACCCCTCCTGGGTCTGGACACTGCTGGGAGGACTCTGCACCCACCCCTCCTGTCTCAGGGCACTGCTGGGAGGACTCTGCACACACCCTCCTGTCTCTGGGCACTGCTGGGAGGACTCTGCACACACACCTCCAATTTCTGGATATGTACGCTTGGGACATACACGGTGTGGGTGCGCTCCATGCATTCGAGGTGAGGGTACGGGTCGTACTTACACTGTTGGCATGGGGGGTACGCTCCATGCATACGCGGGTGGGGGTACGGGTCGTACTTACACTGGTGGGGGTGGGGGTACGGTCCGTACGTCCGCGGGTGAGGGTTCGAGTCGTACTTACACTGTTGGGGTGAGGGGTACGCTCCTTGCATACGCGGGTGGGGGTACGGGTCGTACTTACACTGGTGGGGGTGGGGGTATGGTCCGTACGTCCGCGGGTGAGGGTTCGAGTCGTACTTACACTGATGGGGTGGGGGGCACGCTCCATGCATACGCGGGTGGGGGTACGGGTCGTACTTCCACTGTTGGCATGGGGGTTACGCTCCATGCATACGCGGGTGAGGGTACGGGTCGTACTTACACTGTTGGCATGGGGGGTACGCTCCATGCATACGCGGGTGGGGGTACGGGTCGTACTTACACTGGTGGGGGTGGGGGTACGGTCCGTACGTCCGCGGGTGAGGGTTCGAGTCGTACTTACACTGTTGGGGTGGGGGGTACGCTCCTTGCATACGCGGGTGGGGGTACGGGTCGTACTTACACTGGTGGGGGTGGGGGTATGGTCCGTACGTCCGCGGGTGAGGGTTCGAGTCGTACTTACACTGATGGGGTGGGGGGCATGCTCCATGCATACGCGGGTGGGGGTACGGGTCGTACTTACACTGTTGGCATGGGGGTTACGCTCCATGCATACGCGGGTGAGGGTACGGGTCGTACTTACACTGTTGGCATGGGGGGTACGCTCCATGCATACGCGGGTGAGGGTACGGGTCGTACTTCCACTGTTGGCATGGGGGGTACGCTCCATGCATACGCGGGTGGGGGTACGGGTCGTACTTACACTGGTGGGGGTGGGGGTACGGTCCGTACGTCCGCGGGTGAGGGTTCGAGTCGTACTTACACTGTTGGGGTGGGGGTACGCTCCATGCATACGCGGGTGGGGGTAGGGTCCGTACATATCCGTCCCCACGCTATGTGATGCTTGTGCGGGCCGTACCCAGGCCTTTGCCACGTGGGTACGATCCGTCCCGCCATTGTTGGGGTGACGTGTGTGTGGGCGTGGTACGACTCGTACCCACGCTCTTGAGGCGTGGGTACGGGACGTACCTGTCTGGTTGTGTTGCCGGTTCGCGTGGTGACGGACTTCCGTTGTGGCGGTCGCTGGGTTATCAGGACACACCCCCACCCCCTCGTGGTGGCCAGGGCATGGGAGTCAGGTATGTCCAGGCCATGTGTGACTTATGTGGTTGTTTTGTTGTCTGCCCTGGTCGTGCCACCCCCACCCCACCCCACTTTCCCCCCTCCCTTAGTTATTCTGACCTTCTGCGGCGTCTGCGTCGGTGCCTGTAGAGCAGGTGGACTGCTATGAGGGCAGGGATGACTCGTAGGTTCGGGTCCATGTCTGTCCGTCGCGTACTGGTACTCCAATCGCGTCGTCCTGTCGCGTACGGGTCCTCCTTGGTGGCGTCGTCCTGTGTGTCCGTCACGTACTGGTCCTCCTTGTTCGCGTCGTTGTCTGTCCGTCGCGTACTGGTGGTCCTTGTTCGCGTCGTCCTGATTTCCCGGCAGTTTTTGGCTGCCGCAAAATATTCACCGTGCGGGGTGACGTCGGTGCGAATCGTGATTCCTGGGTCCTGAATGGCTGGCTGCGAGCGTCCCGACGTCAGGTCGGCACTTTCCCGGATCGCATTGGTAAGTGTTTTTTTGTTCGGTCGGACTTTTTTACGAATCGTACGGTCATGGTGTACCCGTGCGATTCGTAATTCCTTGTTTGTAGAAATTGACGTCCGGGTATGCGTCGGACGGAGAATATGCTCCGTCCGACGGTTCGTACCCGGTTTTTACCGGATCGTGATCGGCACCTCTTTCTTTTGTCATTGTTTTTATTATCAAAAATGACAAATGGTTCTTTGTTTAAAGTTATACTTTGTTCTGGACTTAGAATAACTTCACTATATGTGTGAGGAATTGGGGTTGAAGTAGTAGTGTTTTTTTTAGTACGTGCTATAGTTCTTTTGAGTGAAGTTACAGATGGCATTTGTGTAGTAGCAGTTTTAGGAATTTTGGGAAGCTGCTCTTTTAAAATTACACTAGTAGGTTTTTGAGAACTTGTGCTAGCTTCCTTTATAGTTTCTAAAGCAGATCTGACTTCGATTTCAGTAATGTTTGGTGGGTGGTTATGTTCTCTAGTGTATAGTACTGTTGTTTGTCGTGTTGTAGCACGCCCATAGCACTTATTAGAGTAGTATTTAGTGCATTTCCAGTTAACTTTTAAACCATACACTTTTTCCTGTGTGTAAGTGTATCCCATATAGCATAGTAACATTTTTCCCTTCTGGCTTGTTATGAATTCAGCTCCTTCAGTCATTTTGATGTAGCTTTATCTATGAAAAATATATATTATAGTTATTATATATGATGTTATATTAATTTTCAGTAGAAAGAAACAAGATTTAGTTACTATATACTTACAAAGTTTGTTTTGATGTGTTTGAGTAGAATGCTCTTGATTCTTTATTTGTGGAATTTTCTTCTAGTATTTTCTTTGTCTGGAAAAGAAAAGGAAATTTGTTGTAATAATTGTTTCTATATTTTTATAGGGAATGGTTAGGGGATTTGCAATTGGGATTTAATTAGGGTGGTATTTTAATCTATTAGTTGATTTTTGGTTGTGAAATACTTACTTTTTAGTTGTATCTTTTTTGGTGCTGTTCTGTATTTTCTTAGTTTCTTTTGGAGTTTCCTGTAGTGAAAACATGAAATAGAAAGAAACATTAATTTATTTATAGCGTATGTATATTGTAATTACAATTTAGGTGCCAATTCCGATCCGGTAAAAAAATTCCCCGTCCGACTCGTATCCGGATATTTTTCCGTCCGAATCGTCAAAGTAGCGTACAAACTGCCAAGTACGATTCGAACGGAAAAAAGTCCATACGAATCGCATTGGGAAGATTTCCCCACACGTCCTCGGGTCGGGAAAAGTCACCGACACGTCCCCGGTCGAAAAACCCACCGTGCGGAAAAATAAAGTCCGACAGCGCAAGTACGATCCCTCCCGTCCTCCCCATTCCACAACCGTACGCAAAAACACCGGCCGAACCGAACTCCCATAGCAACCATGGAGACATGTGCCCGCATACGCGCCGAACACCCCACCACCCCCCCGCCCGCGTATGTACGCACCGAACCCCCACCCGTGTATGTACGCCCCGAACCCCCAGCTGTGTATGTACGCCCCGAACCCCCACCCGTGTATGTACGCCCCGAACCCCCACCCGTGTATGTACGCACCGAACCCCCAGCCGTGTATGTACGCCCCGAACCCCCACCCGTGTATGTACGCCCCGAAACCCCACCCGTGTATGTACGCCCCGAACCCCCACCCGTGTATGTACGCACCGAACCCCCACCCCACCCTGGTATGTACGCCCCGAACCCCCACCCGTGTATGTACGCACCGAACCCCCAGCCGTGTATGTATGCACCGAACCCCCACCCCACCCTGGTATATACGCCCCGAACCCCCACCCGTGTATGTACGCACCGACCCCCCAGCCGTGTATGTACGCACCGAACCCCCACCCCACCCTGGTATGTACGCCCCGAACCCCCACCCGTGTATGTACGCCCCAAACCCCCAGCCGTGTATGTACGCCCCGAACCCCCACCCGTGTATGTACGCACTGAACCCCCAGCCGTGTATGTACGCCCCGAACCCCCACCCGTGTATGTACGCCCCGAAACCCCACCCGTGTATGTACGCCCCGAACCCCCAGCCGTGTATGTACGCCCCGAACCCCCACCCCACCCTGGTATGTACGCCCCGAACCCCCACCCGTGTATGTACGCACCGAACCCCCAGCCGTGTATGTACGCACCGAACCCCCACCCCACCCTGATATGTACGCCCCGAACCCCCACCCGTGTATGTACGCACCAAACCCCCACCCGTGTATGTACGCACCAACCCCCCCAGCCGTGTATGTATGCACCGAACCACCACCCGTGTATGTACGCACCAAACCCCCACCCGTGTATGTACGCACCAACCCCCCCCAGCCGTGTATGTACGCACCGAACCCCCACCCCACCCTGGTATGTACGCCCCGAACCCCCACCCGTGTATGTACGCACCAAACCCCCAGCCGTGTATGTACGCACCGAACCCCCACCCCACCCTGGTATGTACGCCCCGAACCCCCACCCGTGTATGTACGCACCGACCCCCCAGCCGTGTATGTACGCACCGAACCCCCACCCCACCCTGGTATGTACGCCCCGAACCCCCACCCGTGTATGTACGCACCGAACCCCCAGCCGTGTTTGTACGCACCGAACCCCCACCCCACCCTGGTATGTACGCCCCGAACCCCCACCCGTGTATGTACGCACCGAACCCCCATCCGTGTATGTACGCACCGAACCCCCACCCCACCCTGGTATGTACGCCCCGAACCCCCACCCGTGTATGTACGCACCGACCCCCCAGCCGTGTATGTACGCACCGAACCCCCACCCCACCCTGGTATGTACGCCCCAAACCCCCACCCGTGTATGTACGCCCCGAACCCCCACCCGTGTATGTACGCACCGAACCTGCAATAAGAATGGTGTGTGCCAAACACCCCCAGCAGTGCCCAGACACAGGAGGGGTGGGTGCAGAGTCCTCCCAGCAGTGCCTAGACACAGGAGGGGTGGGTGCAGAGTCCTCTCAGCACTGCCCAGACACAGGAGGGGTGGGTGCAGAGTCCTCCCAGCAGTGCCCAGACACAGGAGGGGTGGGTGCAGAGTCCTCCCAGCACTGCCCAGACACAGGAGGGGTGGGTGCAGAGTCCTCCCAGCACTGCCCAGACACAGGAGGGGTGGGTGCAGAGTCCTCCCAGCAGTGCCCAGACACAGGAGGGGTGGGTGCAGAGTCCTCCCAGCAGTGTCCAGACACAGGAGGGGTGGGTGCAGAGTCCTCCCAGCAGTGCCCAGACACAGGAGGGGTGGGTGCAGAGTCCTCCCAGCACTGCCCAGACACAGGAGGGGTGGGTGCAGAGTCCTCCCAGCACTGCCCAGACACAGGAGGGGTGGGTGCAGAGTCCTCCCAGCAGTGCCCAGACACAGGAGGGGTGGGTGCAGAGTCCTCCCAGCACTGCCCAGACACAGGAGGGGTGGGTGCAGAGTCCTCCCAGCACTGCCCAGACACAGGAGGGGTGGGTGCAGAGTCCTCCCAGCAGTGCCCAGACACCGGAGGGGTGGGTGCAGAGTCCTCCCAGCAGTGCCCAGACACAGGAGGGGTGGGTGCAGAGTCCTCCCAGCACTGCCCAGACACAGGAGGGGTGGGTGCAGAGTCCTCCCAGCAGTGCCCAGACATAGTACAAGATACCCCATCAACAAGTTCAGTGACCAACAAGGGTGATACCCCAGATGCAGGCGGAGCCATCGCTGAGCCAGCATGGCTATATTGAACGGCAACCCTCACACATCCAGGAAATGTAGACACAGCACAGCACAGCATTTGGGAGACACCCTGCAGGGAAAATGGCCTGCTCCACAGAGGATGGAACACACCTTGGGACAATGTCACCATACAGTGAGAGCAAACATGACCAAATACCATTGGCAGAGACCTTTGTGATGGCACGCAGATGGCAGGGTACACCCCATGAGCAGCACACTCCAACATTTCACAGACCCCTAACACATTATCACCACCCCAACTCAGGGAGCACCAGCACCAACAGCAAGTCCATGAAAGCATCAGTGTGCAAAACCAAAAGAAAATGCTTTATTCAGCAGGAAAATATCTCTGAGAAAATGTCCACTATGTACAAGGGCCATGGGCCAGCCCAGCAGCAAAGTCCGGGGGGGGGTACACATCGGGACGTGTGTCCCCTAGCTTGCCTGCACAGTTCACAAGTCCATTTCATCCACAGAAGAGGGGGCATCAGGGGGGAGGGTGGAAACAGGCACCGCAGGGACAGGAGGGGAAAGGGTAGGTGTTGTGGGTGCAGGGAGGGATGATTCTGCCACAGGGGGGGTGCGAGCGCCAAAGGTGGAGGACAGAATGGCGCTGCACACGTCGGCAAGTTCCCCCAGCGACTCCCCCGCACCCAATCCAACCACAGGCCCCAAGGAGGGGGGGGGGCAAAGGGATGGGTCGCAGCGCCACTGGGGGAGGGTGTGGACAGGGTGGGGGACTCAACTCCCCTGGCCGGGTCCCGCCTCCACCGCTTGCGGGGTGGTGTCATCCTGGGGCTGGGGGGCACACTCGCAGTGGATGATGCTGTCACCGACTGTTGGCCAGGAGAGCTAAAGGGAGTGGATTTGGAGGGAGTGGGTTGTGTGGAATGCGGACTCCCACTGTGGCTGCGTGTTCTACGTTTCCCCCCCGACCCAGTGGGTGTGCCTTCCTCACCCTGTGTGTGCGTGACAGGAGGTGTGCGCTTCGACTTCCCTGGTGGTGTGGTGCCTGTGTCTGTTGGGGTGCGTGCACGCTGACGTCTGGATGTGCGTGTGACAGGCACGGGAGTGGGAATTGTGGATGGGGCAGGGGTAGGGGGGGGTACGCAGCGCTGCAGGAGATCCAGTGCTGCAGTCAGTGTGGAGTCTATGGACCTCAGCAACTGCCGTTGGTCAGACTGCGCAGCCGACATGCCCTCCATGTATGCCTCCATCTGGGTCAGCACCTGGGTGTGGGCATGGAGGACATTTAGCATCGCAGTCTGACCAACCTGCAACTGCCTCAGGATGTCCACAGACTCCGCACTCACCGCAGCAGTGGTGACAGGGGCAGGGGGTGCGGTGCCTGGCAGGAAGGAGACATGTGGGGACCGAGCACGGAGGAAAGGGCCACGAGCATGTGGGAGGCCGGTGATGGAACCTGAGGTGGCGGGGGGATGTGGAGGGCTGCCATCAGCTGGGGGGGCAGACTCCGCCACCTCTGGGAGCTCAGCCTCGGACTCGTCTGCGTCATAGTCTGTGTTGGCAGTCGACAGGTCCTCTGCCTCACTCCCTTCGGCCTCCGTGCCACTCCATGTGCCAGACAGGACAGCACTGCTGGCACTGGTGCTCAATCCCTCCTCCCGGTCCGTGCTAGTGTCTCCTTCCGTGTCCCCCGGCGATGCTGTGGGCAAGGTGAAGAGACAGGAGATAATCAGACACCTGTACACATATGTCACATGAGTCAAATATACATAGGTCACATTGCATAGCCTGAAAAGCAACAGGAGTAACACCTACTAAACAATGTACACATGTAGGCCATGGAACACACAGTTTTCGACCCACCATGCCACTGAGACACAATGGAGAGCATGACACAACAGCAAATCACTGCACCTGAAATTTTACAGAGGAGCCAGCCTCTGGGGACAAATGTGCACAGCACCTGCACCACACTGCGTCTTCAAAAGGGATGAGCATGAATGATATACATTTACTCTTGCCGCATGCTGCAAAGGCAATACATGAAACCAGGCCAAACATGACTGGGTCACTGCACCTTGAGCGTATGTCCAGTCAAACATCACACACAGGCTAAACCCAGCAAGGAGGATGAAGCTCCTGACATGTAGGCCTTGTACGCACAACCACCCACACCTGAGACAATCTCATTGAGACGGAGAAAGTATGTACACCTCTTACTCTGGGATGAAAACACATGGCCTCCACTAATTAATGACTGTACACACACAGCCCCTGGTGGGCATGTCCACACATCATTGACAGGCAAACATCATCAGATTGTCTCAACAACACACACAGGTAATGCCCACTGTGAGTATGCACAAGCAAAATGGGTCCCCCTGTACAGTGGACACATGTAGCAACCTGTAGGTCCTAACAGTTGAGCCCAGGGTACAATGCCACCCTACCCAACCCATGGCGAAGACACAGTGAATGGCCATATTGTTGGATGACGCACATGATACCTAGGAAGAGGTGCCCCAGGGCACAGTAGTGCCCACACTCCTCCATGGTCCAGGATGGACATGACTGCAAATTAAGCAACCGTCCCTGCACTTAGCAGGCCTCCCACTCAGGCACATCATGTCAGAGGGCACACAATTGGACATGCATGCTGGAAGGCTGTACAGTTTGGAGACACACCCCTATGTCGTGATTCACAATCAGTGCCAAGTGACATGGACACCACAATGACTGAAATTGGCCATGGCACACGCAAGGTCCCCATACCTGTGGCACATCACCCCCACACATGATGCTGATGGCATAGGGCACCTGCATGAACTGCCTGCCTAAATAACCTTGTGCAAGAGTGGCTACAGACAGACCAGGGAACACATGGCAAGGAGGGGAAGGGAGGGAGTGAGAACAGCACCGGGCTAAATTGTTGAGAAGTTGACGCACTGCACAATCAAACCCTGGCAGTGTATCCATGCAACTGCACACTTACATTGGCTGGGGACACACAACTGACACACATGTACCTACCCCCTTCCTGCTGCTGCTTCTCCTGTAGGCGCCTGTCCATATCGGGGAAGACCACCGCCAGCACACGCTTCTGGATGTGGGTCAGACGACGGCGCCCACGGTTCTTACGGCTCACAGGTGAGTCCCCCAGCAGGACCCGTGCAATCCTCCTCGTCCAGCACCGGATGTCCTGCCAGCGTTTCCTCACCTGAGACAGGCTCCGCCTCCGACCCTCTGTACCCCTCACGGCACTGACGGCTTCACTCCAGATCTCCCCCTTGGCAATGGCGCCTACCTGTGAGGATGCAAAAGTGAGAATACATTAATCCACATGAGCAGAGACACAGAGACACACATATAGAACAATCCTCTTTATGAATAGGCCATGGTATGCATGCAACTAATTGCACCTTTGTCATAGGGACATTATCCACTGTGGAAGGCCAAATGCACTACGTGCCATTGAAAGTACACGGGTGGCATGAGGGGTACCACACACTCACTGACCAGGGATCACACTGTGCCTCACAGGCTACAACAGGATAATGTACAGCACCTCACAGCAGTCACCTACCCCAGCACACTGATGCTACCTCAGCAGAGTACACAGACACACACAGGTACAGGACAATCACATGGCATTGCCAACTGGGGGTACACACCTCACTCTGCCCATGTGCCAGTAGACGGGGGTATCACAGGTGTGGGGCTGGCTCAGCACGGCATGCACACAGCACTGCTCCCTGCTCACATTTGATGGCCAGGCTACATCCATCCCTCATGCTGCTTGTGTGCAACACTCCCCATATGCACTCACCCACATGACAGGGGACTTACACACACACCAATGTGCAGGGGACGAACACCGCCTTTGGACACTCACAGCACAGGTACACTCAACAAACACACATCCATGGGTACTGACACCTGTCACACTGGGGGGAACACAGGATCACATCAGGACTGTGGAAACAACATCCCCGGGAGGAGTATGCATGCAGAATGTGGCATGCACCGTGCATTCATTGTCACAGTAGGCACTATGCAAGTGAGGAGTGCACACAGGAAACACAGCATGCTCTGCATGGGTGACATGAGGCCTTCCACACCCTGGGACCCACTCCAAACTACAGTGCATGTCTGTCACACATGGATACAATGGCAGAAGTCACTGGCACACAAAAGGGGCACAGTCTAAGCTAGTGGAGTCTGCACTCACCTGAACCCCTGGTCGACCATACAGGCTCTGGAACTGTGGGAGGATCACATCTATCAGGGCAAGGTTCTCCTCCTGGGTGAATGGCTGTGACCTCTCCACAGTCCTGGACATGGTGCCAGAGGAATCACTATCAGCAGCAGTGGTCATGGATGAATGGATGTGCAGGCAAGTGCTCTCTCATGGGACCTGGCTGCCTTATATATGCCTGGCTGGCCTGTTCATGTACAGGAGTACAGATTGATTGGTCAGTCACATGTGCATCCTACGTTTCATCCAATCCCTTCAAACCTACCCCAGTGTGTGCCTTTGCATGGTTTCAGTTTTGATGATGATGTCAAGTCATCATCCACATTGCAACAATGTAGATTCTTTCAAACTGACTTCTGCTGGGCACCTGGTGCTCAAATTCAAAAATCTAACTCAGTCTCCATGGCAACCATCATGCATTTAGGCCCTTATACTTGTCCCTCATGTGTCCCCTATGTGTTTTCATACATATACACACAGGTACGGTGCGTTCCACGCGCTAGGGCACCCCCCAAGCAGTGATACGGACCGTACACGCGCTTGTACGGTCCGGATCACAATATGGGCGCTGGCGTATGCGTACGCCACAGTAGTACGGACCGTACAAGCGCGTGTACGGTCCGTACTACTGTGGCGTACGCATACGCCAGCGCCCATATTGTGATCCGGACCGTACAAGCGCGTGTACGGTCCGTACTACTGTGGCGTACGCATACGCCAGCGCCCATATTGTGATCCGGACCGTACAAGCGCTTGTACGGTCCGTACTACTGTGGCGTACGCATACGCCAGCGCCCATATTGTGATCCGGACCGTACAAGCGCGTGTACGGTCCGTACTACTGTGGCGTACGCATACGCCAGCGCCCATATTGTGATCCGGACCGTACAAGCGCTTGTACGGTCCGTACTACTGTGGCGTACGCATACGCCAGCGCCCATATTGTGATCCGGACCGTACAAGCGCGTGTACGGTCCGTACTACTGTGGCGTACGCATACGCCAGCGGCAATATTGGCCCAGGGACCCTATACACGCACTCCGAGCGTATGTACGGTGCGTTTCACAACTGTCAGTGGTGACAGGCGGCACACAGACAGGAATGGAGCGGTCAGATATTGCCAAGGGTGGACACCAATGCATTGTCTGTGCAATACCACATGTGTGTGACACAGGTGTGTCAGGATGTGATGTGGCACTTTACCCCTGAGGTGTGGGCAAAGCACATGTACGATGAGCTGTGTACACATGTCGTGTGTGATGGTGCGCATTGTACCACACATCCCCTGCACTCCTTTGACATGTGTGCATGTCGTACACACTAGTGGAGCCATGAGTCACTTGCATGTCCCAGTCACGGACACCCGCACCTGTCCCCTGATGCCAGGTACATGGAATATTACACATGACATGTGTATGGCTGCGTTGCACGCTGCAACCATGTCATGTGTGTGGCATGTGTTTCCATGATTTTGCTGTAGGTGTGTGGTCCAATGCATCAGCAGTTGCTGCTGCCAACATGTGTCTGTGTGCAGATGGCCATGGCACACTGTTCCGCACACCAGCCCACATATGTGATTTGCCATGAGGTGTGTATGTATGCAACTACACGGAGTATCAACACAAGTACATATCCACATGCTCTCTATGTATGTTCTGTCTCGACATGTACTCCTCCAAGGCAATGTGTGTGGCCTGTCCTATTCCTATGACATGTGACCAGTGCATATCGCATCCAACAACCTGTCTGTACCATACGCATACTACTTCTGCACATGTGTGGATGTCTGTGAATCCTGTGATGCGTGTGCATGTTCACTTACACTGGCCCACAGCTAGTCTCATGCCATGTCATCGTGATCTTGCCCCCCTCCGTTAGTGGCTGTCCCTTGGTAGGAGTGTCTCCTGACTGGCGTACGTGTCCAGGAAATGTGGCACAGACCTGACTCAGAATGTGGCATATGTGTATTGGCTGTGTAACATTTGCTCAGTGCATTGACAATGTCGTTGTACAGTGCTCACTCTTCGGTGTTCCTTCCATTTCACTGCAGGGCTCCGCCTCTCCCTCGACGTATGCCAGACATGGCTGCCCTGCATGAACGGGACTGTATACGCCGCTACAGATTCAGCCAACGGTTGATTGATGAGTTGACTGGCCGGCTGGAAGCATAACTCCTCCCGCGCCACAGGTATCCCAGTGCACTGACACCCAAGTTGAAGGTGATGGCAGCCCTACATTTCCTTGCCACGGGTACGTTCCAACATACCATTGCTGATGTCGGGGGCATGTCCCAGACGATGTTCAGCCGTGTTCTGCATGATTTCTTAGAGGCCATGTTGGTTCACCTGGATGAGTACATTAAATTCCCAATTCGTGAGCAGTTGACAGATGTCAAGCGTGAGTTCTATGCCCTGGGAGGGATGCCCCATGTCATTGGGTCCATAGATGGGACACATGTTGCGTTGGTACCACCACAGGCACAGGAGGTGGTGTATAGGAATCGCAAACATTATCACTCCATTAATGCCCTTGTGGTGTGTCTGTCCAACATGGTGATTTCACATGTCTGTGTTCGCTTTCCAGGATCAGCACACGATGTATTCATCATGAGGCGTAGCAGGCTGCCTGAAATGATGCTGCAGCTGCGGAACGAGCGAGCATGTATTGTTGGTGGGTAGACTCTGGCAGTTCAGTGTTTGGCGTCATCTTCCAATCTCTCTGCCTGTGCTGACACACTTCTGTCCATGATGTTTCCTTGTAGGGGACGCTGGCTATCCCAACATGCCATGGCTGATGACGCCTGTCCGCAACCCCAGCACGGCAGCCGAGCACCGCTACAACAACGCACATGGGCGGACCAGGAGAGTCATTGAGAGGACGTTTGGACTTCTGAAGAGCCGATTCCGGTGCCTCCACAAGACCGGCGGAGCACTCCCATATGCCCCGGTGAAGGTGTGCAAGATCATCATCGTCTGCTGCATGCGGCACAACATGGCAGTGGAGGAAGCTGTTCCACTCATACTGGATCAAGATGACCAGGACCATCCACCCGTGGAGGATGAAGGCCTTGGTGACGGGGCAAGTGATGTGGAGGAGGAGGAGGCTGTGGAGGACATGCGGAGTCGGCTCATACGCAACTTCTTTGCTTAGTGGTGAGTTCCAGTGTCTGAGTGTGCACGCATTGGGCCGTGTGTGGCATGTGTTGCAATGTGTGTGTCCATCTGCATGTCTGCCAAGTCAGTCAGTGGTGTGTATTGAAGTGTCACTCGAGTGATGGCGCAATGGAAGGATGTTGTCTGAGGGTCATCATTGTCACCTGTCATGTTGACAACATGATACGTGTTGAGTACATGCTTGCGGATGTGCTCCTTTGGGCTGACTCCTTGTGTGTCTCTCTTCCACAGGTCCATGGGCATGCTGTCTGCTGGTGGCATTGTTGTGCTCCTGCTACTCCTCATGAACACAGCAACATGTGCTGATTCTGCGTCACATGCACGGGCAAGTTTTGAAATCTCCTTAGGGTAAGGGTTGCCTCACGGCGTTTTGGGTGTGTGAATTGTTTGTAGTCTGTGTGCACTTCTCCGGTTCATGTGTGTTCCATTTACA
Organism: Triturus cristatus; assembly: GCF_964204655.1. Classification (NCBI taxonomy): domain Eukaryota; kingdom Metazoa; phylum Chordata; class Amphibia; order Caudata; family Salamandridae; genus Triturus; species Triturus cristatus. The sequence continues at coordinate 945,152,425 of NC_140594.1, read as the reverse complement.
TACATGTGGATCCTACATGGGGAACATGACATGGGGCAGGCTTCACCTGGAGCCATGGTCAGACTTGGTGACTGTCATGTGGCAGGGGATTGGGGATTGTGATGAGGCCATCATTGTGTGTAACACTGACCTCGGAAACATACAGGTTGCACCGGGTTGACATGGTGTGTGATTGCCCCATCAGGGCCTGAATGGTGTATAGCGGCCTCTCCGTGGCAGCAGGGGGTGTTTAGCTGTTATCCGTCACTTGTGTGCCAGTTCAATGGAATACCAGCATCTGTGTTGCAATGGGGGGTGCCAGTGTTGCTCCCACATGTTCATCCACATGACCTGTGTATGTGTTGACAGAGTATCATTGTCATTCCAACACACATGACTAATAAATTATTCCCTCTGTCTCCAAGGTGCCTCTTCCCTGTCAATGGTGGCCTGTTGCCACTGTGCGTGCGGCATGTCTGGCATAGTTTTCAGAGGTGGTGCATATGTGTATATGTGTAGAGTGACAAGATGCTAGGGGTTTGTCAGGGAGTGGGAACTGTATTATGCACAAGATGCACAGTTCCATCCACCTCAAGGCAAGAGAGACCATCCCCCAGGGCAACTACAACATCCGTGTCGAATCCTACCCTGCTGTATACGGACATGTGCCTTACGACTCCCATGATACTTGTGCATATCCGGAGTGCATCTGCACAGCTCTGCTACTGCATCGGGCAACCAGGCCACATCAATGTCCAAACGGGATGGGGGGAATGTTTCACAGCCAGCTGCAGGATGACCTTCTCGATCCACGCCCACACTCATGATGCAGCCCACAACCCCAACACAACCATGTGGCACTGTGATCCAAAACTCCATTCTGGCATCTCCATGCATCCAACCTCGGGCTAGCCACCATTCTCAACATCCGCCTGACGCAAGCATGCAGGACATTGTAGGGACACATGTCTAGACATACCTGGGAGCAGCAAGCCAGGTCACTCCACATGATCCCTGACCTCTGCGCATGACTGTTGCTCCCCTGAATGTGTCTGTAGCCACAGTTGTGCGGGAACCACTCAGCTGGTTGGGCCCAGCACAGGTGAGTATGGTACTCCATGTCTGTATCAGATGATACATTGGGACCCATGTGTGTCCTGGGCAAGACTGCGACCCCACGGTTTGGATGGTTGGAGTTAATTCTGAGATCAGGCATGCTTTGACTTTACGACACACACATGTATTGTAATAATGCAGAATCACGGCATCATCTTGTAAGTGTGATTAATTTATTTGTGGTGGGGTACGGGTTTGTGGGGATGACAAGAGGTGCACAGCGGGAGTGTAGAATCCAAAGTTCACTGGGGGAGTTGGTATCCTTGCCGTAGCAAAATGTCAGAGTCCATGCCACAGTCTTCGTCAACATAGGTCAGACAGTGACCAGCAAGTCCATGTGGCAGAGAATGTCATGTGCTGCTATTGGGCCAGAGGGCCAGGTGCCAGGCCAGGTGACCTGGGAGATGGTGATGTTCTGCTGACTCTCACAGTCTTTTTCGTGGACGACCCACCTTCCTGCGGGGACCCTCGGAAGCAGTCCGTGACGATGTCTGTGACGCTCCGTCGGATGAATCCTCCTCCTCCTGATCCCTCCCTGTGTCTGGTAATGGCCTTCGCCTGGTGCCACAGGGAGGGTTGCCCATGTTGTCGGCAATCCGACGGAGTACACCGGTCATTTGGGTTTGCACCGCCACGAGCTCAGCCTGTCTATCCTCCATCCTTCCTTGGTGTTGCAGTTGACAGGCATGTTGCTGGGACTGCAGGGTCTTCATCTCCTGGAGGGTCCCCTTGATGTCATTGAGGGTGGACGCAATCTGGTCCATGCCCCTGGTGTCACGCCGGTATGTATCCAGGATGTTGCTGACCTGGGACACTACCGGGTCCTGAGCTGCCTGGTCAGGTTCGCGCCTCCGCCGTCCTCCACTCCCGCCACCCCTGCCCACGTGCACCTGGCCTGCCGTTGTGGGTGCATCGGGTCTCCGGGACCCCTGAGGGATGGCATCTGCGTTGCCGCCTGCCTCCTCCTGGGTGCCTGGAGGACCGTGTCCCTCCTGGGCAGACTGGCTGGGTGGTCGTGTGCGGGCAGGGCTCCTGGACGTCTCCTGGGATGTGGCAGGAATGGGGGTGGTGGTTGGCACAGTTGTACCTGATGCAGGTGCTGCAGGTGGTTGGACACCAGAGGGGCCAGGTTGGTCTGGGTCATCCACGGAGTGGTGAGAGTCATCGCTGGCGGTGGGGTCCTCATCCCGCGGAGCCTGGTCCTGTGAGACTTCCCCCCCAGTGTTGGGGGGTGTTCGTCGACGTTGACCTGTGTGTGAGAGAGACAATGTTAACAGTGTCACATGTGGCATCCATGTTTCATGCATTTCTGATTTGGCACTCTTCCTCTGGGTAGTTGGATCTGTCTTGCATTCCTCTCACAGTGCACTTGTGCATGGGTATGTCCCTTGGCCACAGCTGTCAGGGCTTTACGCATGTGTGAGACACAATCTTAGTTGATGCATCTATTTGGGTACACAGTCAGCAGTGTGGTGTGCGGGCGTAGCGAGCCATGCAGAGGCGCCTTACGTGTTGCACTGTACGTGGCCAAATGGTGTTTTGCCAAGGCAATTTGATGTTGCAGGTAGGGGACTGAAGCATTTGTGACAGGGTTCTTACCGACACAGTGGGTGGGTATACTGGGTGTGTGGTTAGGTCTGTGCCTGCAGCACGGATGGACTCGTGCACAGATTGACACATGGACCGGTCTTCATCTACGGAAGGGGGGGTTTGAGGCACTGCCAGACCTGGTCTTCATGCACACAGTCCACCGGCTGACGAGTGGACATGGCCACACCACCCAAGGGTGATTTAGTCTCCCTGTGTCTCCCTTCCTCCCTCCCTCTGTCACCCTCCTCCCTCCCTCTGTCGGTCTCCCTCTGTCACCCTACTCCCTCCCTCTGTCTGTCTCCCTGTGTCCCCCTCTGTCTCCTTCCCTCTCATTCCCCCTCTCCCTCCCTCTCTTTGTCACTCTCTGTCTCCTCAGGCCAGCTTCCTGGGCACACACAGTTAGCCGGTCTTTGAATGGCCATTGGCTTGTTCATGTGAGTTAGTCCCTGTTCTCCGGGCACCCATTGGGCAGTGTGTCTGAGTGTAGGCTGCTGCTGTGGCGGTGTGTGCTGAGACTCTATCAGAGCGATGCATCTTCATTGTCTGCTGTCATGTGCAAATTGTGCCTTCAGACCCATGTCATCCTGCATGGCAGCCACCATTTGCAGGCAAGACAGTACTGTGTGGGTACACACAGTTTGTATGGCTGTGCCCTGGGCCATATGGGCTGAGGGCATTGATTTGTGCTTGTGAGTTGCTCAATGTTAGTTTTGATGCCCCCACTCCCAGCATCGACCACATCCTGTGTTGTGTTGGTGTTTTGTGTGGCCTGTGACTTGCCATGGCCCTGATTGATGCATGGGGCATGGAGGCGCTAGTGGCATGTGTGTGTTTGTGGAGTGTTGTTGTGTGCGGTGGTGGCTTGGGGGGGGTGGCATGCATGATTGATTGTGTATGGCATCCCCCCCATGTGAGGTGAGTTGTTTGTGTACTCACCAGGGTCTGGGAGTCCAGGCAGTCCGTGTAGTCCCTCCACCGCCAGCGTGGACATCACCTTCTCCTCCCAGGGATGGTATTGTACCGGTCTGGGGGGCGGCCCTCCTCCAGTGATGTTCCCCTGGTTGTGATTGTCAGTCATCTTCCTCTTGACCGTCCTCCGCAGATCGTACCACCTGGATTGGCACTCGTGCCTGGTCCTTCTGGTGGTCCCAACAGCATTCACGGAATCGACAATCCTCTGCCACATGGCCGTTTTTTCGGATATGCTGGTCTGTCTGACCAATGTCCCAAAGAGCTGTGGCTCGACTCTGAGGATTTCGTCGACAAGGATCTCCAGCTCCTCCTTCGTGAACTTTGGATTCTTGGTGGTGGACATGGCGTGGGGTGTGGGTGTGGATGGTTGTGGGGGTGTGGGTGTGGATGGTTGTGGGGGTGTGGGGGTGGATGGTTGTGGGTGTGGTAGTGGAGGTGTGTGTGTGAATGTGATGAGGGGGTGTTTGTGTAGGTGGTTGTGTGAAGGTATGCAAGTGTGAGGTTCAAGTATGGTGGTGTGGGTCGTCTGTGGGCTCTGGCAGCAGTGGGTCTGTTGCAAAGGCTCATGGTTTGTGTGTGTGGTCCATTTTTATTGGTCCATTTGTGGGTGTGGCTGTGTTTGAAATTTGTGTGGGTGTGTTATGAGGAGTGATTGAGTTTTGGGCCTCTGTTTGGCAGTTTGGCAGTTGCAGGTGAGTGTATGTGATGTTTGTGGGGTTGTTGGGCATGTTTGGTGGTGTGGGGAAACTCTAATTGACTCTCCTTGTGTAAATATGGTTTGTCCTGGTTCAGTACGTGTGTTTTTGGCGTCAGTACGGTCCGTACATGCACTGGTGGGGGTACGGTCCGTACATTCCCTGGTGGGGTGTGGGTACGGCCCTACATACACGGGTGGTGGTTCGGTGCGTACATACACGGCGGGGGGGGTTCGGTGCGTACATACACGGCTGGGGGGGTTTGGTGCGTACATACACGGGTGGGGGTTCGGTGCGTACATACACGGCTGGGGGGGTTTGGTGCGTACATACACGGGTGGTGGTTGGGTGCGTACATACACGGGTGGGGGTTTGGTGCATACATACACGGGTGGGGGTTCGGTGCGTACATACACGGCTGGGGGGGGTTCGGTGCGTACATACACGGCTGGGGGGTGGGGTTCGGTGCGTACCTACACGGCTGGGGGGGTTGGTGCGTACATACACGGGTGGGGGTTTGGTGCGTACATACACGGGTGGTGGTTCGGTGCGTACATACACGGCTGGGGGGGGGGTTCGGTGCGTACATACACGGCTGGGGGGGGTTGGTGCGTACATACACGGGTGGGGGTTTGGTGCGTACATACACGGGTGGTGGTTCGGTGCATACATACACGGCTGGGGGGGGTTGGTGCGTACATACACGGGTGGGGGTTTGGTGCGTACATACACGGGTGGTGGTTCGGTGCGTACATACACGGCTGGGGGGGGTTCGGTGCGTACATACACGGGTGGGGGTTCGGGGGCGTACATACACGGGTGGTGGTTGGGTGCGTACATACACGGGTGGTGGTTGGGTGCGTACATACACGGCTGGGGGGGGTTTGGTGCGTACATACACGGGTGGTGGTTCGGTGCGTACATACACGGCTGGGGGGGGTTCAGTGCGTACATACACGGGTGGGGGTTCGGGGGCATACATACACGGGTGGTGGTTGGGTGCGTACATACACGGGTGGGGGTTTGGTGCGTACATACATGGCGGGGGGGGTTCGGTGCGTACATACACGGCTGGGGGGGGTTCGGTGCGTACATACACGGGTGGGGGTTTGGTGCGTACATACATGGGTGGGGGTTCGGTGCGTACATACACGGCTGGGGGGGTTTGGTGCGTACATACACGGCTGGGGGGGTTCGGTGCGTACATACACGGCTGGGGGGGGTTCGGTGCGTACATACACGGGTGGGGGTTTGGTGCGTACATACACGGGTGGGGGTTCGGTGCGTACATACACGGCTAGGGGGGTTTGGTGCGTACATACACGGGTGGTGGTTGGGTGCGTACATACACGGGTGGGGATTTGGTGCGTACATACACGGCTGGGGGGGGTTCGGTGCGTACATACACGGCTGGGGGGGGTTCGGTGCGTACATACACGGGTGGGGGTTTGGTGCGTACATACACGGGTGGGGGTTCGGTGCGTACATACACGGCTGGGGGGGTTTGGTGCGTACATACACGGGTGGTGGTTGGGTGCGTACATGCACGGGTGGGGGTTTGGTGCGTACATACACGGCTGGGGGTTCGGTGCGTACATACACGGCTGGGGGGGTTTGGTGCGTACATACACGGGTGGTGGTTGGGTGCGTACATACACGGGTGGGGGTTTGGTGCGTACATACACGGCTGGGGGGGTTTGGTGCGTACATACACGGGTGGGGGTTCGGTGCGTACATACGCGGGCGGGGGGGTGGTGGGGTGTTCGGCGCGTATGCGGGCACATGTCTCCATGGTTGCTATGGGAGTTTGGTTCGGACGGTGTTTTTTGCGTACGGTTGTGAAATGGGGAGGACGGGAGGGATCGTACTTGCGCTGTCGGACTTTATTTTTCCGCACGGTGGGTTTGTCGACCGGGGACGTGTCGGTGACTTTTCCCGACCCGAGGACGTGTGGGGAAATCTTCCCAATGCGATTCGTATGGACTTTTTTCCGTTCGAATCGTACTTGGCAGTTTGTACGCTACTTTGACGATTCGGACGGAAAAAAATCCGGATACGAGTCGGACGGGGAATTTTTTTACCGGATCGGAATTGGCACCAATATCGTGTAGTAAAAATATCGAAAAAGGATAGTATTAAGTCATTTTGTGATTTGTTAAAAATTATTGTTTAGAAGTGTCAGCAAATGTTTATTTAAGTGTATTAAAAATAACAATATTGTTTCTATTAATATAATTTTTTTAATTTTGATACATAATTTTAGGAGCGGGATGTTGGGTTTATAGGGGATAAGGGTGGGGAGTGTTTTAAAAATATATATTTGAAATAAAATATTTTAATACATTTTTGTAGAATTTGAATTTAAATTTTGAACAAAATTGTAATATTTAAATTTTAATTATGAAAAAAAAAATTTTTAGTGGGATGTTGTGTATATAGGGGTTAAGGGTGGGGAGTGTTTTGGAAATAACTATTAAATTTAATATTTTAGGATAGAATTTTTGAAATATTATTAATATAATTTTTTTTATTTTGATATATAATTTTAGGAGCGGGATGTTGGGTTTATAGGGGATAAGGGTGGGGAGTGTTTTAAAAATATATATTTGAAATAAAATATTTTAATACATTTTTGTAGAATTTGAATTTAAATTTTGAAAAAAATTGTAATATTTAAATTTTAATTATGAAAAAAAAATTTTTTTGTGGGATGTTGTGTATATAGGGGTTAAGGGTGGGGAGTGTTTTGGAAATAAATATTAAATTTAATATTTTAGGATATAATTTTTGAAATATTATATTAAAAAAAAAAAAAAAAATTCTAATTTGTTTTTAAAATTTAAATGTGAAAATTGTAATAATAAAATAAATGTAATAAGTGGGATTTTGGGGTTATAGGGGATAAGGGTGGGGAGTGTTTTAGATATATATTTAATATTTAATATTGAATTAAAAAAAATGAAATTTCAATTTTGGTATGAAAATTTACAATTAAAAATTTTACTAATAAAATTTAATAATTTATGATATAATTTTTGAAATATTATATTTACAAATAAAAAAAATTCAAATTAGTTTTTAAAATTTAAATGTGAAAATTGTAATAATAAAATAAATGTAATACGTGGGATTTTGGGGTTATAGGGGATAAGGGTGGGGAGTGTTTTAGATATATATTTATTATTTAATATTGAATTACAAAAAAATTAAATTTAAATTTTGGTATTAAAATTTACAATTAAACATTTTACTAATAAAATACATTTAATAAGTGGGATTTTGGGGTTATAGGGGATAAGGGTGGGGAGTGTTTTTGAAAAATATTTAATATTTTATAAAAAAAAATAGAAAATTTAATTTTGGTATTAAAATTTAAATTAAAAAAAATTACTAATAAAATAAATGTAATAAGTGGGAATTGGGGGTTATAGGGGATAAGGGTGGGGAGTGCTTTCGAAATATATGTAATATTTTATATTTGGAAAAAATAATGGAAATTTCTAATTTGGTAATAAAAGTTAATTTTAATCATTTTAATAATAAAATAAATGTCATAAGTGGTATTTTGGGGTTATAGGGGATAAGGGTGGGGAGTGTTTTAGAAAAATATAAAAAATTTAATATTAATAAAAAATAATTTACATTTAGAAATGTTCTTTGAATTAACATTTAACAATTTTAAGAAGATAATTCATTTAATAAGAGTGATGTAGGATTTATAGGGGATAAGGGTGGGTAGTGTTTACAAATTAGTAATTGTTTTAAAAAATCTAAAATATATAGTAACCCTAATTCAATATAGATTGGAGTGGGAATAGTACATTATTTATGGTCAGTGTGCAGCACCTACTTTGATTTATTATAGACTGGAGTGGGAATAGTAAATTATTTATGGTCAGTGCCAAGCATCTACTTTAATTTATTATAGACTGGAGTGGGAATAGTAAATTATTTTTGGTCAGTGTCCAGCATGTACTTTAATTTTTTATAGACTGGAGTGGGAATAGTAAATTATTTATGGTCAGTGTCCAGCACCTACTCTAATTTATTATAGAGTGGAGTGGGAATAGTAAATTATTTATGGTCACTGTCCAGCACCTACTTTAATTTTTTATAGACTGGAGTGGGAAGAGTAAATTATTTATGGTTAGTGTCCAGCACCTACTCTCATTTATTATAGACTGGAGTGGGGATAGTAAATTATTTATGGTCACTGTCCAGCACCTACTTTAATTTATTGTAGAATGGAGTGGGAATAGTAAATTATTTATGGTCACTGTCCAGCACCTACTTTAATTTATTATAGACTGGAGTGGGAATAGTAAATTATTTATGGTCAGTGTCAAGCATCTACTTTAATTTATTATAGACTGGAGTGGGAATAGTAAATTATTTATGGTCAGTGTCCAGCATCTACTTTAATTTATTATAGACTGGAGTGGGAATAGTAAATTATTTTGGGTCAGTGTCCAGCATGTACTTTAATTTTTTATAGACTGGAGTGGGAATAGTAAATTATTTATGGTCAGTGTTCAGCACCTACTCTAATTTATTATAGACTGGAGTGGGAATAGTAAATTATTTATGGTCACTGTCCAGCACCTACTCTAATTTTTTATAGACTGGAGTGGGAATAGTAAAATAGTTATGGTCAGTGTCCAGCATGTACTTTAAATTTTCATAGACTGGAGTGGGAATAGTAAATTATTTATGGTCAGTGTCCAGCACCTACTCTAATTTATTATAGACTGGAGTGGTAATAGTAAATTATTTATGGTCACTGTCCAGCACCTACTCTAATTTTTTATAGACTGGAGTGGGAATAGTAAATTATTTATGGTCAGTGTCCAGCACCTACTCTAATTTTTTATAGACTGGAGTGGGAATAGTAAATTATTTATGGTTAGTGTCCAGCACCTACTCTAATTTATTATAGACTGGAGTGGGAATAGTAAATTATTTATGGTTAGTGTCCAGCACCTACTCTATTTTATTATAGACTGGAGTGGGAATAGTAAATTATTTATGGTCACTGTCCAGCACCTACTCTAATTTTTTATAGACTGGAGTGGGAATAGTAAATTAGTTATGGTCAGTGTCCAGCATGTACTTTAATTTTTCATAGACTGGAGTGGGAATAGTAAATTATTTATGGTCAGTGTCCAGCACCTACTCTGATTTATTGTAGACTGGAGTGGTAATAGTAAATTATTTATGGTCCCTGTCCAGCACCTACTCTAATTTTTTATAGACTGGAGTGGGAATAGTAAATTATTTATGGTCAGTGTCCAGCACCTACTCTAATTTATTATAGACTGGAGTGGGAATAGTAAATTATTTATGGTTAGTGTCCAGCACCTACTCTAATTTATTATAGACTGGAGTGGGAATAGTAAATTATTTATGGTCACTGTCCAGCACCTACTCTAATTTTTTATAGACTGGAGTGGGAATAGTAAATTATTTATGGTCAGTGTCCAGCACCAACTTTAATTTATTATAGACTGGAGTGGGAATAGTAAATTATTTATGGTTAGTGTCCAGCACCTACTCTAATTTATTATAGACTGGAGTGGGAATAGTAAATTATTTATGGTCAGTGTCCAGCACCTACTCTAATTTATTATAGACTGGAGTGGTAATAGTAAATTATTTATGGTCACTGTCCAGCACCTACTCTAATTTTTTATAGACTGGAGTGGGAATAGTAAATTATTTATGGTCAGTGTCCAGCACCTACTCTAATTTATTATAGACTGGAGTGGGAATAGTAAATTATTTATGGTTAGTGTCCAGCACCTACTCTAATTTATTATAGACTGGAGTGGGAATAGTAAATTATTTATGGTCACTGTCCAGCACCTACTCTAATTTTTTATAGACTGGAGTGGGAATAGTAAATTATTTATGGTCAGTGTCCAGCACCTACTCTAATTTATTATAGACTGGAGTGGTAATAGTAAATTATTTATGGTCACTGTCCAGCACCTACTCTAATTTTTTATAGACTGGAGTGGGAATAGTAAATTATTTATGGTCACTGTCCAGCACCTACTCTAATTTATTATAGACTGGAGTGGGAATAGTAAATTATTTATGGTCAGTGTCCAGCACCTACTCTAATTTATTATAGACTGGAGTGGGAATAGTAAATTATTTATGGTCAGTGTCCAGCACCTACTCTAATTTATTATAGACTGGAGTGGGAATAGTTAATTATTTATGGTCAGTGTCCAGCACCTACTCTAATTTTTTATAGACTGGAGTGGGAATAGTAAATTATTTATGGTCACTGTCGAGCACCTACTCTAATTTTTTATAGACTGAAGTGGGAATAGTAAATTAGTTATGGTCAGTGTCCAGCATGTACTTTAATTTTTTATACACAGGAGTGGGAATAGTAAATTATTTCTGGTCAGTGTCAAGCATCTACTTTAATTTATTATAGACTGGAGTGGGAATAGTAAATTATTTATGGTCAGTGTCCAGCAACTACTCTAATCTGTCTGGTATTTAATGAAATTAAATTACATTGATATAGCAATAATAAAAATATATTTAAGTGAATATTATTTGTATTTTATTATTATATATTGGATTTGTACTAATTAATTCAATATTTATAGTTTAGGATAATAAATACATGTAAAGTTTTAATGTGATATGTTTGGAATATTTAATATTATTATTAGGAAAAATATATGAATATTTTGTATTGGAATAATGGGTAATGGCATTCTGTAATTTTATAATATTTATTGATTTTTATTTTTTTATAAAAATAATATTCTATATGTTAAATATTCATAATAGAAGATCAATATTAATAATCAGAGAAACACAATTAATAAGACAAGAACATGGTTTTTATTGTAGTTTTTTAAATTTGTTATTGTTTATTCATTTGAGTAAGATCATTCAGAAATAGCATTATTTACATTGTAATTAAATTCAAACATATTGAATATAGGTCAGAACAAATTTTATGTACATTTAAGTGCCAATTCCGATCCGGTAAAAAAATTCCCCGTCCGACTCGTATCCGGATTTTTTTCCGTCCGAATCGTCAAAGTAGCGTACAAACTGCCAAGTACGATTCGAACGGAAAAAAGTCCATACGAATCGCATTGGGAAGATTTCCCCACACGTCCTCGGGTCGGGAAAAGTCACCGACACGTCCCCGGGCGAGAAACCCACCGTGCGGAAAAATAAAGTCCGACTGCGCAAGTACGATCCCTCCCGTCCTCCCCATTTCACAACCGTACGCAAAAAACACCGTCCGAACCGAACTCCCATAGCAACCATGGAGACATGTGCCCGCATACGCGCCGAACACCCCACCACCCCCCGCCCGCGTATGTACGCCCCGAACCCCCACCCGTGTATGTACGCACCAAACACCCACCCGTGTATGTACGCCCCCGAACCCCCCCCAGCCGTGTATGTACGCACCGAACCACCAGCCGTGTATGTACGCCCCCGAACCCCCCCCAGCCGTGTATGTACGCACCGAACCACCAGCCGTGTATGTACGCACCAAACCCCCCCCCCAGCCCTGTATGTACGCACCGAACCACCAGCCGTGTATGTACGCCCCCGAACCCCCCCCAGCCGTGTATGTACGGACCGAACCACCAGCCGTGTATGTACGCACCAAACACCCACCCGTGTATGTACGCCCCCGAACCCCCCCCAGCCGTGTATGTACGCACCGAACCACCAGCCGTGTATGTACGCACCAAACACCCACCCGTGTATGTACGCCCCCGAACCCCCCCCCAGCCGTGTATGTACGCACCGAACCACCAGCCGTGTATGTACGCCCCCGAACCCCCCCCCAGCCGTGTATGTACGCACCGAACCACCAGCCGTGTATGTACGCACCAAACCCCCACCCCAGCCGTGTATGTACGCACCGAACCACCAGCCGTGTATGTACGCACCAAACACCCACCCGTGTATGTACGCCCCCGAATCCCCCCCCCAGCCGTGTATGTACGCACCGAACCACCAGCCGTGTATGTACGCACCAAACACCCACCCGTGTATGTACGCCCCCGAACCCCCCCCAGCCGTGTATGTACGCACCGAACCACCAGCCGTGTATGTACGCCCCCGAACCCCCCCCAGCCGTGTATGTACGCACCGAACCACCAGCCGTGTATGTACGCACCAAACCCCCACCCCAGCCGTGTATGTACGCACCGAACCACCAGCCGTGTATGTACGCACCAAACACCCACCCATGTATGTACGCCCCCGAACCCCCCCCCCAGCCGTGTATGTACGCACCGAACCACCAGCCGTGTATGTACGCACCAAACACCCACCCATGTATGTACGCCCCCGAACCCCCCCCCCAGCCGTGTATGTACGCACCGAACCACCAGCCGTGTATGTACGCCCCCGAACCCCCCCCCAGCCGTGTATGTACGCACCGAACCACCAGCCGTGTATGTACGCACCAAACACCCAGCCGTGTATGTACGCCCCCGAATCCCCCCCCCAGCCGTGTATGTACGCACCGAACCACCAGCCGTGTATGTACGCACCAAACACCCACCCGTGTATGTACGCCCCCGAACCCCCCCCAGCCGTGTATGTACGCACCGAACCACCAGCCGTGTATGTACGCCCCCGAACCCCCCCCAGCCGTGTATGTACGCACCGAACCACCAGCCGTGTATGTACGCACCAAACCCCCACCCCAGCCGTGTATGTACGCACCGAACCACCAGCCGTGTATGTACGCACCAAACACCCACCCATGTATGTACGCCCCCGAACCCCCCCCCCAGCCGTGTATGTACGCACCGAACCACCAGCCGTGTATGTACGCACCAAACACCCACCCATGTATGTACGCCCCCGAACCCCCCCCCCAGCCGTGTATGTACGCACCGAACCACCAGCCGTGTATGTACGCCCCCGAACCCCCCCCCAGCCGTGTATGTACGCACCGAACCACCAGCCGTGTATGTACGCACCGAACCACCAGCCGTGTATGTACGCCCCCGAACCCCCCCCCAGCCGTGTATGTACGCACCGAACCACCAGCCGTGTATGTACGCACCAAACACCCACCCGTGTATGTACGCCCCCGAACCCCCCCCCAGCCGTGTATGTACGCACCGAACCACCAGCCGTGTATGTACGCCCCCGAACCCCCCCCAGCCGTGTATGTACGCACCGAACCACCAGCCGTGTATGTACGCACCAAACCCCCACCCCAGCCGTGTATGTACGCACCGAACCACCAGCCGTGTATGTACGCACCAAACACCCACCCGTGTATGTACGCCCCCGAACCCCCCCCCAGCCGTGTATGTACGCACCGAACCACCAGCCGTGTATGTACGCACCAAACACCCACCCGTGTATGTACGCCCCCGAACCCCCCCCCAGCCGTGTATGTACGCACCGAACCACCAGCCGTGTATGTACGCCCCCGAACCCCCCCCAGCCGTGTATGTACGCACCGAACCACCAGCCGTGTATGTACGCACCAAACCCCCACCCCAGCCGTGTATGTACGCACCTAACCACCACCCCACCAGGGAATGTACGGACCGCACCCCCACCAGTGCATGTACGGACCGTACTGACGCCAAAAAAACACGTACTGAACCCGGACAAACCATATTTACACAAGGAGAGTCAAGTAGAGTTTCCCCACACCACCAAACAGGCCCAACAACCCCACAAACATCACATACACTCACCTGCAACTGCCAAACTGCCAAACAGAGGCCCAAAACTCAATCACTCCTCATAACACACCCACACAAATTTCAAACACAGCCACACCCACAAATGGACCAATAAAAATGGACCACACACACAAACCATGAGCCTTTGCAACAGACCCACTGCTGCCAGAGCCCACAGACGACCCACACCACCATACTTGAACCTCACACTTGCATACCTTCACACAACCACCTACACAAACACCCCCTCATCACATTCACACACACACCTCCACTACCACACCCACACACCCACAGCCATCCACACCCACACCCCCACAACCACACCCCACGCCATGTCCACCACCAAGAATCCAAAGTTCACAAAGGAGGAGCTGGAGATCCTTGTCGACGAAATCCTCAGAGTCGAGCCACAGCTCTTTGGGACATTGGTCAGACAGACCAGCATATCCGAAAAAACCGCCATGTGGCAGAGGATCGTCGATTCTGTGAATGCTGTTGGGACAACCAGAAGGACCAGGCACGAGTGCCAATCCAGGTGGTACGATCTGCGGAGGACGGTCAAGAGGAAGATGACTGACAATCACAACCAGGGGAACATCACTGGAGGAGGGCCGCCCCCCAGACCGGTACAATACCATCCCTGGGAGGAGAAGGTGATGTCCACGCTGGCGGTGGAGGGACTACACGGACTGCCAGGACTCCCAGACCCTGGTGAGTACACAAACAACTCACCTCACATGGGGGGGATGCCATACACAATCAATCATGCATGCCACCCCCCCCAAGCCACCACCGGACACAACAACACTCCACAAACACACACATGCCACTGGCACCTCCATGCCCCATGCATCAATCAGGGCCATGCCAAGTCACAGGCCACACAAAACACCAACACAACACAGGATGTGGTCGATGCTGGGAGTGGGGGCAGCAAAACTAACATTGAGCAACTCACAAGCACACAACAATGCCCTCAGCCCATATGGCCCAGGGCACAGCCATACAAACTGTGTGTACCCACACAGTACTGTCTTGCCTGCAAATGATGGCTGCCATGCAGGATGCCATGGGTCTGAAGGCACAATTTGCACATAACAGCAGACAATGAAGATGCATCGCTCTGATAGAGTCTCAGCACACACCGCCACAGCAGCAGCCTACACTCAGACACACTGCCCAATGGGTGCCCGGAGAACAGGGACTAACTCACATGAACAAGCCAATGGCCATTCAAAGACCGGCTAACTGTGTGTGCCCAGGAAGCTGGCCTGAGGTGACAGAGAGTGACAAAGAGAGGGAGGGAGAGGGGGAATGAGAGGGAAGGAGACAGAGGGGGGACACAGGGAGACAGACAGAGGGAGGGAGTAGGGTGACAGAGGGAGACCGACAGAGGGAGGGAGGAGGGTGACAGAGGGAGGGAGGAAGGGAGACACAGGGAGACTAAATCACCCTTGGGTGGTGTGGCCATGTCCACTCGTCAGCCGGTGGACTGTGTGCATGCAGACCAGGTCTGGCAGTGCCTCAACCCCCCCTTCCGTAGATGAAGACCGGTCCATGTGTCAATCTGTGCACGAGTCCATCCGTGCTGCAGGCACAGACCTAACCACACACCCAGTATACCCACCCACCGTGTCGGTAAGAACCCTGTCACAAATGCTTCAGTCCCCTACCTGCAACATCAAATTGCCTTGCCAAAACACCATTTGGCCACGTACAGTGCAACACGTAAGGCGCCTCTGCATGGCTCGCTACGCCCGCACACCACACTGCTGACTGTGTACCCAAATAGATGCATCAACTAAGATTGTGTCTCACACATGCGTAAAGCCCTGACAGCTGTGGCCAAGGGACATAGCCATGCACAAGTGCACTGTGAGAGGAATGCAGGACAGATCCAACTACCCAGAGGAAGAGTGCCAAATCAGAAATGCATGCAACATGGATGCCACATGTGACACTGTTAACATTGTCTCTCTCACACACAGGTCAACGTCGACGAACACCCCCCAACACTGGGGGGGAAGTCACACAGGACCAGGCTCCGCGGGATGATGACCCCACCGCCAGCGATGACTCTCACCACTCCGTGGATGACCCAGACCAACCTGGCCCCTCTGGTGTCCAACCACCTGCAGCACCTGCGTCAGGTACAACTGTGCCAACCACCACCCCCATTCCTGCCACATCCCAGGAGACGTCCAGGAGCCCTGCCCGCACACGACCACCCAGCCAGTCTGCCCAGGAGGGACACGGTCCTCCGGGCACCCAGGAGGAGGCAGGCGGCAACGCAGATGCCATCCCTCAGGGGTCCCGGAGACCCGATGCACCCACAACGGCAGGCCAGGTGCACGTGGGCAGGGGTGGCGGGAGTGGAGGACGGCGGAGGCGCGAACCTGACCAGGCAGCTCAGGACCCGGTAGTGTCCCAGGTCAGCAACATCCTGGATACATACCGGCGTGACACCAGGGGCATGGACCAGATTGCGTCCACCCTCAATGACATCAAGGGGACCCTCCAGGAGATGAAGACCCTGCAGTCCCAGCAACATGCCTGTCAACTGCAACACCAAGGAAGGATGGAGGATAGACAGGCTGAGCTCGTGGCGGTGCAAACCCAAATGACCGGTGTACTCCGTCGGATTGCCGACAACATGGGCAACCCTCCCTGTGGCACCAGGCGAAGGCCATTACCAGACACAGGGAGGGATCAGGAGGAGGAGGATTCATCCGACGGAGCGTCACAGACATCGTCACGGACTGCTTCCGAGGGTCCCCGCAGGAAGGTGGGTCGTCCACGAAAAAGACTGTGAGAGTCAGCAGAACATCACCATCTCCCAGGTCACCTGGCCTGGCACCTGGCCCTCTGGCCCAATAGCAGCACATGACATTCTCTGCCACATGGACTTGCTGGTCACTGTCTGACCTATGTTGACGAAGACTGTGGCATGGACTCTGACATTTTGCTACGACAAGGATACCAACTCCCCCAGTGAACTTTGGATTCTACACTCCCGCTGTGCACCTCTTGTCATCCCCACAAACCCGTACCCCACCACAAATAAATTAATCACACTTACAAGATGATGCCGTGATTCTACATTATTACAATACATGTGTGTGTCGTACAGTCAAAGCATGCCTGATCTCAGAATTAACTCCAACCATCCAAACCGTGGGGTCGCAGTCTTGCCCAGGACACACATGGGTCCCAATGTCTCATCTGATACAGACATGGAGTACCAAACTCACCTGTGCTGGGCCCAACCAGCTGAGTGGTTCCCGCACAACTGTGGCTACAGACACATTCAGGGGAGCAACAGTCATGCGCAGAGGTCAGGGATCATGTGGAGTGACCTGGCTTGCCGCTCCCAGGTATGTCTAGACATGTGTCCCTACAATGTGCAGCATGCTTGCGTCAGGCGGATGTTGAGAATGGTGGCTAGGCCAAGGTTGGATGCATGGAGATGCCAGAATGCAGTTTAGGATCACTGTGCCACATGGTTGTGTTGGGGTTGTGGGCTGCATCATGAGTGTGGGCGTGGATCTAGAAGGTCATCCTGCAGCTGGCTGTGAAACATTCCCCCCATCCCGTTAGGACGTTGATGTGGCCTGGTTGCCCGACGCAGTAGCAGAGCTGTGCAGATGCACTCCGGATATGGACAAGTACCATGGGAGTCGTGAGGCACATGTCCGTAGACTGCAGGGTAGGATTCTACACAGATGTTGTAGTTTCCCTGGGGGATGGTCTCTCTTGCCTTGAGGTGGATGGAACTGTGCATCTTGTGCATAATACAGTTCCCACTCCCTGACAAACCCCTAGCATCTTGTCACTCTACACATAGACACATATGCACCACCTATGAAAACTATGCCAGACCTGCGGCACGCACAGTGGCAACAGGGCACCATTGACAGGGAAGAGGCACCTTGGAGACAGAGGGACAAATTTATTAGTCATGTGTGTTGGAATGACAATGATACTCTGTCAACACATACACAGGTCATGTGGATGTACATGTGGGAGCAACACTGGCACCCCCCATTGCAACACAGATGCTGGCATCCCATTGACCTGGCACACAAGTGACGGATAACAGCTAAACACCCCCTGCTGCCACGGAGAGGCCGCTATACACCATTGAGGCCCTGATGGGGCAATCACACACCATGTCAACCCGGTGCAACCTGTATGTTTCCGAGGCCAGTGTTACACACAATGATGGCCTCATCACAATCCCCAATCCCCTGCCACATGACAGTCACCAAGTCTGAGCATGGCTCCAGGTGAAGCCTGCCCCATGTCATGTTCCCCATGTAGGATCACCATGTATGCAAATGGAACACACATGAACCGGAGAAGTGCACACAGACTACAAACAATTCACACACCCAAAACGACGTGAGGCATCCCTTACCCTGAGGAGATTTCAACACTTGCCCGTGCATGTGACGCTGAATCAGCACATGTCGCTGTGTTCATGAGGAGTAGCAGGAGCACAACAATGCCACCAGCAGACAGCATGCACATGGACCTGTGGAAGAGAGACACACAAGGATTCAGCACAAAGGAGCACATCCGCAAGCATGTACTTAACACGTATCATGTTGTTAACATGACAGGTGACAATGATGACCCTCAGACAACATCCTTCCATTGCGCCATCACTTGAGTGACACTTCAATACACACCACTGACTCACTTGGCAGACATGCAGATGGACACACACATTGCAACACATGCCACACACGGCCCAATGCGTGCACACTCAGACACTGGAACTCACCACTAAGCAAAGAAGTTGCGTATGAGCCGACTCCGCATGTCCTCCACAGCCTCCTCCTCCTCCACATCACTTGCCCCGTCACCAAGCCCTTCATCCTCCACGGGTGGATGGTCCTGGTCATCTTGATCCAGTATGAGTGGAACAGCTTCCTCCACTGCCATGTTGTGCAGCATGCAGCAGACGATGATGATCTTGCACACCTTCACCGGGGCATATGGGAGTGCTCCGCCGGTCTTGTGGAGGCACCGGAATCGGCTCTTCAGAAGTCCAAACGTCCTCTCAATGACTCTCCTGGTCCGCCCATGTGCGTTGTTGTAGAGGTGCTCGGCAGCCGTGCTGGGGTTGCGGACAGGCGTCATCAGCCATGGCATGTTGGGATAGCCAGCGTCCCCTACAAGGAAACATCATGGACAGAAGTGTGTCAGCACAGGCAGTGAGATTGGAAGATGACGCCAAACACTGAACTGCCAGAGTCTACCCACCAACAATACATGCTCGCTCGTTCCGCAGCTGCAGCATCATTTCTGGCACCCTGCTACGCCTCATGATGAAGGCATCGTGTGCTGATCCTGGAAAGCGAACACAGACATGTGAAATCACCATGTTGGACAGACACACCACAAGGGCATTAATGGAGTGATAATGTTTGCGATTCCTATACACCACCTCCTGTGCCTGTGGTGGTACCAACGCAACATGTGTCCCATCTATGGACCCAATGACATGGGGCATCCCTCCCAGGGCATAGAACTCACGCTTGACATCTGTCAACTGCTCACGATTTGGGAATTTAATGTACTCATCCAGGTGAACCAACATGGCCTCTAAGAAATCATGCAGAACACGGCTGAACATCGTCTGGGACATGCCCCCGACATCAGCAATGGTATGTTGGAACGTACCCGTGGCAAGGAAATGTAGGGCTGCCATCACCTTCAACTTGGGTGTCAGTGCACTTGGATACCTGTGGCGCGGGAGGAGTTGTGCTTCCAGCCGGCCAGTCAACTCATCAATCAACCGTTGGCTGAATCTGTAGCGGCGTATACAGTCCCGTTCATGCAGGGCAGCAATGTCTGGCATACGTCGAGGGAGAGGCGGAGCCCTGCAGTGAAATGGAAGGAACACCTAAGAGTGAGCACTGTACAACAACATCGTCAATGCACTGAGCACATGTTACACAGCCAATACACATATGCCACGTTGTGAGTCAGGTCTGTGCCACAGTTCCTGGACACGAACGCCAGTCAGGTTACACTCCTACCAAGGGACAGCCACTAACGGAGGGGGGCAAGATCACGATGACATGGCATGAGACTAGCTGTGGGCCAGTGTAAGTGAACATGCACACGCATCACAGGATTCACAGACATCCACACATGTGCAGAGGTAGTATGCGTATGGTACAGACAGGTAGTTGGATGCGATATGCACTGGTCACATGTCATAGGAATAGGACAGGCCACACACATTGCCTTTGAGGAGTACATGTCGAGACAGAACATACATAGGGAGCATGTGGATATGTACTTGTGTTGATACTCCGTGTAGTTGGATACATACACACCTCATGGCAAATCACATATGTGGGCTGGTGTGCGGAACAGTGTGCCATGCCCATCGACACACAGACACATGTTGGCAGCAGCAACTGCTGACACATTGAATCACACACCTACAGCAAAATCATGGAAAGACATGCCACACACATGACATGGTTGCAGCATGCAACGCAGCCATACACGTGTCATATGTAATATTCCGTGTACCTGGCATCAGGGGACAGGTGCGGGTGTCCGTGACTGGGACATGCAAGTGACTCATGGCTCCACTAGTGTGTACGACATGCACACATGTCAAAGGAGTGCAGGGGATGTGTGGTACAATGCGCACCATCACACACGACATGTGTACACAGCTCATCGTACATGTGCTTTGCCCACACCTCAGGGGTAAAGTGCCACATCACATCCTGACACACCTGTGTCACACACAGGTGGTATTGCACAGACAATGCATTGGTGTCCACCCTTGGCAATACCTGTCCGCTCCATTCCTGTCTGTGTGCCGCCTGTCACCACTGACAGTTGTTATACGCACCGTACATACGCTCGGAGCGCGTGTATAGGGTCCCTGGGCCAATATTGCCGCTGGCGTATGCGTACGCCACAGTAGTACGGACTGTACACGCGCTTGTACGGTCCGTACTACTGTGGCGTACGCATACGCCAGCGCCCATATTGTGATCCGGACCGTACAAGCGCGTGTACAGTCCGTACTACTGTGGCGTACGCATACGCCAGCGCCCATATTGTGATCCGGACCGTACAAGCGCGTGTACAGTCCGTACTACTGTGGCGTACGCATACGCCAGCGCCCATATTGTGATCCGGACCGTACAAGCGCGTGTACAGTCCGTACTACTGTGGCGTACGCATACGCCAGCGCCCATATTGTGATCCGGACCGTACAAGCGCGTGTACAGTCCGTACTACTGTGGCGTACGCATACGCCAGCGCCCATATTGTGATCCGGACCGTACAAGCGCATGTACGGTCGGTATCACTGCTTGTGGGGTGCCCTAGGGCGTGGAACGCACCGTACCTGTGTGTAAATGTATGAAAACACATAGGGGACACATGAGGGACAAGTATAAGGGCCTAAATGCCTGATGGTTGCCATGGAGACTGAGTTAAATTTTTGAATTTGAGCACCAGGTGCACAGCAGAAGTCAGTTTGAAAGAATCTACATTGTTGCAATGTGGATGTTGACTTGACATCATTATCAAAACTGAAACCATGCAAAGCCACACACTGGGGTAGGTTTGAAGGGATTGGATGAAACGTAGGATGCTAATGTGACTGACCAATCAATCTGTACTCCTATACATGAACAGGCCAGCCAGGCATATATAAGGCAGCCAGGTCCCATGAGAGAGCACTTGCCTGCACATCCATTCATCCATGACCACTGCTGCTGATAGTGATTCCTCTGGCACCATGTCCAGGACTGTGGAGAGGTCACAGCCATTCACCCAGGAGGAGAACCTTGCCCTGATAGATGTGATCCTCCCACAGTTCCAGAGCCTGTATGGTCGACCAGGGGTTCAGGTGAGTGCAGACTCCACTAGCTTAGACTGTGCCCCTTTTGTGTGACAGTGACTTCTGGCATTGTGTCCATGTGTGACAGACATGCACTGTTGTTTGGAGTGGGTCCCAGGGTGTGGAAGGCCTCATGTCACCCATGCAGAGCATGCTGTGTTTCCTGTGTGCACTCCTCACTTGCATAGTGCCTACTGTGACAATGAATGCAAGGTGCATGCCACATTCTGCCTGCATACTCCTCCTGGGGATGTTGTTTCCACAGTCCTGATGTGATCCTGTGTTCCCCCCAGTGTGACAGGTGTCAGTACCCATGGATGTGTGTTTGTTCAGTGTACCTGTGCTGTGAGTGTCCAAAGGCCGTGTTCGTCCCCTGCACATTGGTGTGTGTGTTAGTCCCCTGTCATGTGGGTGAGTGCATATGGGGAGTGTTGCACACAAGCAGCATGAGGGATGGATATGGCCTGGCCATCGGATGTGAGCAGGGAGCAGTGCTGTGTGCATGCCGTGCTGAGCCAGCCCCACACCTGTGACACCCCCGTCTACTGGCACATGGGCAGAGTGAGGTGTGTACCCGCAGTTGGCAATGCCATGTGATTGTCCTGTACCTGTGTGTGTCTGTGTACTCTGCTGAGGTAGCATCAGTGTGCTGGGGCAGGTGACTGCTGTGAGGTGCTGTACATAATCCTGGTGTAGCCTGTGAGGCACAGTGTGATCCCTGGTCAGTGAGTGTGTGGTACCCCTCATGCCACCCGTGTGCTTCCACTGGCACGTAGTGCATTTGGCCTTCCACAGTGGATAATGTCCCTATGACAAAGGTGCAATTAGTTGCATGCATACCATGGCCTGTTCATAATGAGGATTGTTCTATATGTGTGT
Source organism: Triturus cristatus (assembly GCF_964204655.1). Taxonomy (NCBI): domain Eukaryota; kingdom Metazoa; phylum Chordata; class Amphibia; order Caudata; family Salamandridae; genus Triturus; species Triturus cristatus. The sequence continues at coordinate 945,129,596 of NC_140594.1, read as the reverse complement.
CTCTGTGTCTTTGCTCATGTGGATTAATGTATTCTCTCTTTTGCATCCTCACAGGTAGGCGCCATTGCCAAGGGGGAGATCTGGAGGGAAGCCGTCAGTGCCGTGAGGGGTACAGAGGGTCGGAGGCGGAGCCTGTCTCAGGTGAGGAAACGCTGGCAGGACATCCGGTGCTGGACGAGGAGGATTGCACGGCTCCTGCTGGGGGACTCACCTGAGAGCCGTAAGAACCGTGGCCGCCGTCGTCTGACCCACATCCAGAAGCGTGTGCTGGCGGTGGTCTTCCCCGATATGGACAGGCGCCTACAGGAGAGGCAGCAGCAGGAAGGGGGTAGGTACATGTGTGTCAGTTGTGTGTCCCCAGCCAATGTAAGTGTGCAGTTGCATGGATACACTGCCAGGGTTTGATTGTGCAGTGCGTCAACTTCTCCACAAAGTAGCACAGTGCTGTTCTCACTCCCTCCCTTCCCCTCCTTGCAATGTGTTCCCTGGTCTGTCGCCACTCTTGCACAAGGTTATTTATGCAGGCAGTTCATGCAGGTGCCCTATGCTATCAGCATCATGTGTGGGGGTGATGTGCCACAGGTATGGGGACCTTGCGTGTGCCATGGCCAATTTCAGTCATTGTGGTGTCCATGTCACTTGGCACTGATTGTGAATCACGACATAGGGGTGTGTCTCCAAAATGTACAGCCTTCCAGCATGCATGTCCAATTGTGTGCCCTCTGACATGATGTGCCTGAGTGGGAGGCCTGCTAAGTGCAGGGACGGTTGCTTAATTTGCAGTCATGTCCATCCTGGACCATGGAGGAGTGTGGGCACTACTGTGCCCTGGGGCACCTCTTCCTAGGTATCATGTGCGTCATCCAACAATATGGCCATTCACTGTGTCTTTGCCATGGGTTGCGTAGGGTGGCATTGTACCCTGGGCTCAACTGTTAGGACCTACAGGTTGCTACATGTGTCCACTGTACAGGGGGACCCATTTTGCTTGTGCATACTCACAGTGGGCATTACCTGTGTGTGTTGTTGAGACAATCTGATGATGTTTGCCTGTCAATGATGTGTGGACATGGCCACCAGGGGCTGTGTGTTTACAGTCATGAATTAGTGGAGGCCATGTGTTTCCATCCCAGAGTAAGAGGTGTACATACTTTCTCCGTCTCAATGAGATTGTCTCAGGTGTGGGTGGTTTGTGCGTACAAGGCCTACATGTCAGAAGCTTCATCCTCCTTGCTGGGTTTAGCCTGTGTGTGATGTTTGACTGGACATACGCTCAAGGTGCAGTGACCCTGTCATGTGTGGCCTGGTTTCATGTATTGCCTTTGCAGCATGCGGCAAGAGTAAATGGATATGATTCATGCTCATCCCTTTTTGACGACGCAGTGTGGTGCAGGTGCTGTGCACATTTGTCCCCAGAGGCTGACTCCTCTCTAAAATTTCAGGTGCAGTGATTTGCTGTTGTGTCATGATCTCCATTGTGTCTCAGTGGCATGGTGGGTAGAAAAACTGTGTGTTCCATGGCCTACATGTGTACATTGTTTTGTAGGTGTTACTCCTGTTGCTTTTCAGGCTATGCAATGTGACCTATGTATATTTGACTCATGTGACATAAGTGTACAGGTGTCTGATTTTCTCCTGTCTCTTCACCTTGCCCACAGCATCGCCGGGGGACACGGAAGGAGACACTAGCACGGACCGGGAGGAGAGATTGAGCACCAGTACCAGCAGTGCTGTCCTGTCTGGCACATGGAGTGGCACGGAGGCCGAAGGGAGTGAGGCGGAGGACCTGTTGACTGCCAACACAGACTATGACGCAGACGGGTCCGAGGCTGAGCTCCCAGAGGTGGCGGAGTCTGCCCCCCCAGCTGATGGCAGCCCTCCACATCCCCCCGCCACCTCAGGTTCCATCACCGGCCTCCCACATGCTCGTGGCCCTTCCCTCCGTGCTCGGTCCCCACATGTCTCCTTCCTGCCAGGCACCGCACCCCCTGCCCCTGTCACCACTGCTGCGGTGAGTGCGGAGTCTGTGGACATCCTGAGGCAGTTGCAGGTTGGTCAGACTGCGATGCTAAATGTCCTCCATGCCCACACCCAGGTGCTGACCCAGATGGAGGCATACATGGAGGGCATGTCGGCTGCGCAGTCTGACCAACGGCAGTTGCTGAGGTCCATAGACTCCACACTGACTGCAGCACTGGATCTCCTGCAGCGCTGCGTAACACCCCCTACCCCTGCCCCATCCACAATTCCCACTCCCGTGCCTGTCCCACGCACATCCAGACGTCAGCGTGCACGCACCCCAACAGACACAGGCACCACACCACCAGGGAAGTCGAAGCGCACACCTCCTGTCACGCACACACAGGGTGAGGAAGGCACACCCACTGGGTCGGGGGGGAAACGTAGAACACGCAGCCACAGTGGGAGTCCGCATTCCACACAACCCACTCCCTCCAAATCCACTCCCCTTAGCTCTCCTGGCCAACAGTCAGTGACAGCATCATCCACTGCGAGTGTGCCCCCCAGCCCCAGGATGACACCACCCCGCAAGCGGTGGAGGCGGGACCCGGCCAGGGGAGTTGAGTCCCCCACCCTGTCCACACCCTCCCCCAGTGGCGCTGCGACCCATCCCTTTGCCCCCCCCCCCTCCTTGGGGCCTGTGGTTGGATTGGGTACGGGGGAGTCGCTGGGGGAACTTGCCGACGTGTGCAGCGCCATTCTGTCCTCCACCTTTGGCGCTGGCACCCCCCCTGTGGCAGATTCATCCCTCCCTGCACCCACAACACCTACCCTTTCCCCTCCTGTCCCTGCGGTGCCTGTTTCCACCCTCCCCCCTGATGCCCCCTCTTCTGTGGATGAAATGGACTTGTGAACTGTGCAGGCAAGCTAGGGGACACACGTCCCGATGTGTACCCCCCCCCGGACATTGCTGCTGGGCTGGCCCATGGCCCTTGTACATAGTGGACATTTTCTCTGATATATTTTCCTGCTGAATAAAGCCTTTTCTTTTTGTTTTGCACACTGATGCTTTCCTGGACTTGCTGTTGGTGCTGGTGCTCCCTGCGTTGGGGTGGTGATAATGTGTTAGGGGTCTGTGAAATGTTGGAGTGTGCTGCTCATGGGGTGTACCCTGCCATCTGCGTGCCATCACAAAGGTCTCTGCAAATGGTATTTGGTCATGTTTGCTCTCACTGTATGGTGACATTGTCCCAAGGTGTGTTCCGTCCTCTGTGGCCCAGGCCATTTTTCCTGCAGGGTGTCTCCCAAATGCTGTGCTGTGCTGTGTCTACATTTCCTGGATGTGTGAGGGTTGCCTTTCAATATAGCCATGCTGGCTCAGCGATGGCTCCGCCTGCATCTGGGGTATCACCCTTGTAGGTCACTGAACTTGTTGATGGGGTATATTGTCCGATGTCTGGGCACTGCTGGGAGTGATAGGTACACACCCCTCCTGTGTCTGGGCACTGCTGGGAGTGATAGGCACACACCCCTCCTGTGTCTGGGCACTGCTGGGAGGACCCTGCACCCACCCCTCCTGTGTCTGGGCACTGCTGGGGGTGTTTTGCACACCCCATTCTTATAGCAGGTTCGGTGCGTACATGCACGGGTGGGGGTTTGGTGCGTACATACACGGGTGGGGGTTCGGTCCGTACATACACGGGTGGGGGTTCGGGGCGTACATACTCTGCTGGGGTGGGGGTTCGGTGCGTACATACACGGGTGGTGGTTCGGTGCGTACATACACGGCTGGGGTGGGGGTTTGGTGCGTACATACACGGCTGGTGTGGTGGTTTGGTGCGTACATACACGGGTGGGGGTTCGGTCCGTACATACACGGGTGGGGGTTCGGGGCGTACATACTCTGCTGGGGTGGGGGTTCGGTGCGTACATACACGGGTGGTGGTTCGGTGCGTACATACACGGCTGGGGTGGGGGTTTGGTGCGTACATACACGGCTGGTGTGGTGGTTTGGTGCGTACATACACGGGTGGGCGTTTGGTGCGTACATACACGGGTGGTGGTTTGGTGCGTACATACACGGCTGGGGTGGTGGTTTGGTGCGTACATACACGGGTGGGGGTTTGGTGCGTACATACACGGCTGGGGTGGGGGTTCGGTCCGTACATACACGGGTGGGGGTTCGGGGCGTACATACTCTGCTGGGGTGGGGGTTCGGTCCGTACATACACGGGTGGTGGTTCGGTGCGTACATACACGGCTGGGGTGGGTGTTAGGTGCGTACATACACGGGTGGGGGTTTGGTGCGTACATACACGGCTGGTGGTTCGGTGCGTACATACACGGCTGGGGGGGGGTTCGGTGCGTACATACACGGGTGGTGGTTCGGTGCGTACATACACGGCTGGGGTGGGGGTTTGGTGCGTACATACACGGCTGGTGTGGTGGTTTGGTGCGTACATACACGGGTGGGCGTTTGGTGCGTACATACACGGGTGGTGGTTTGGTGCGTACATACACGGCTGGGGTGGTGGTTTGGTGCGTACATACACGGGTGGTGGTTTGGTGCGTACATACACGGCTGGGGTGGGGGTTCGGTCCGTACATACACGGGTGGGGGTTCGGGGCGTACATACTCTGCTGGGGTGGGGGTTCGGTCCGTACATACACGGGTGGTGGTTCGGTGCGTACATACACGGCTGGGGTGGGTGTTAGGTGCGTACATACACGGGTGGGGGTTTGGTGCGTACATACACGGCTGGGGGGGGTTCGGGGGCGTACATACACGGGTGGTGGTTCGGTGCGTACATACACGGGTGGTGGTTCGGTGCGTACATACACGGCTGGGGTGGGGGTTTGGTGCGTACATACACGGCTGGTGGTTCGGTGCGTACATACACGGCTGGGGTGGGGGTTTGGTGCGTACATACACGGCTGGTGGTTCGGTGCGTACATACACGGCTGGGGGGGGGTTCGGGGGCGTACATACACGGGTGGTGGTTTGGTGCGTACATACACGGCTGGGGTGGGGGTTCGGTCCGTACATACACGGGTGGGGGTTCGGGGCGTACATACTCTGCTGGGGTGGGGGTTCGGTCCGTACATACACGGGTGGGGGTTCGGGGCGTACATACTCTGCTGGGGTGGGTGTTAGGTGCGTACATACACGGGTGGGGGTTTGGTGCGTACATACACGGCTGGTGGTTCGGTGCGTACATACACGGCTGGGGGGGGTTAGGGGGCGTACATACACGGGTGGTGGTTTGGTGCGTACATACACGGCTGGGGTGGGGGTTCGGTCCGTACATACACGGGTGGGGGTTCGGGGCGTACATACTCTGCTGGGGTGGGGGTTCGGGGGCGTACATACACGGGTGGTGGTTCGGTGCGTACATACACGGGTGGTGGTTCGGTGCGTACATACACGGCTGGGGTGGGGGTTTGGTGCGTACATACACGGCTGGTGTGGTGGTTTGGTGCGTACATACACGGGTGGGGGTTTGGTGCGTACATACACGGCTGGGGGTTCGGGGCGTACATACCAGGGTGGGGTGGGGGTTCGGGGCGTACATGCACGGGTGGCGCTTGGGTGCGTACATACACGGGTGGGGGTTCGGGGCGTACATACCAGGGTGGGGTGGGGGTTCGGGGCGTACATACACGGGTGGCGCTTGGGTGCGTACATACACGGGTGGCGGTTCGGGGCGTACATACACGGGTGGGGGTTCGGGGCGTACATACACGAGTGGGGGTTCGGGGCGTACATGCACGGGTGGGGGTACGGGCCGTACTTCCACGGGTGGGGGTACGGTCCGTACATACCCCTGCCCACGCTCTGCGTGCCTGGGTACGGGCCGTACCCATGCCTTTGGTGTGTGGGTACGGTGCGTCCCACCATTGTTGCGGGCCGTGGGGTCCGCACCGTACACAGGCCTTGGGGGCGTGGCTACGGGTCGTACCACGCGTACCCCTACATGACCCCAGCAATGCTGGTACGAGCTGTACCAAGGCCTTTCTGACGTGGGTACGGGCCGTACCGCTATTGTTGGAGTGACGTAGGGGGACGCGTGGTACGTTCCGTACCCACGCTCTTGCGGCCTGGGTAGGGTACGTACCGGTTCGCGTGACCATCCACTTCCGTTGTGGCGGACGCTTGCGTTGCTGGCCTTGCCCCCACCCCCTGGAAGTGACCAGGCCCTGATGGTCAGGTATGTCCAGGCCATGTGTGATTTGGTACCATGTGTTGGTGTTGTGTGTCCTGCCCCTGCCCCCCCCTTTGCCCCTGGTTGTTGTGCTGACCTTCTGCGGCGTCTGCGTCGGTTCCTGTACGCCAGGTGGACTGCTAGGAGGGCAGGGATGGCACGTAGGTTCGGGTCCATGTCTGTTCGTCGCGTCCAGCTGCTCCTTGCGTGTGTCGTCCTGATTTCCCGGCAGTTTTTGGCAGCCGGTAAATATTTTCCGTGCGGGATGACGTCGGTTCGAATCGTACTTCCTGGTTCGTGAAACGTAGGCTGGATGCGTACCGACGTCACGTCGGCTCCTTTCAGGATCGGAATTGTGTTTAGTTTCTGTTCGGTCGGTGTTTTGTTCGAATCGTACGGAAATGGTGTTTCCGTATGAATCGTACTTGCATTTTCGGATGGATTTCGCACCGGGTACGAGTCGGACGGAGAAAAGGCTCCGTCCGACGGTTCGTACCCGGTTTTTACCGGATCGGAATTGGCACCTTAGTATATTTTCTAACATTTTTTAGTAAATTAAAAATATTATTAATAATGTTGTACAATGTAGTGTTTTAAATTAAATTTAACATAGCAATAGGTTTTGTAAATCTTTATACAAAACTTTTGGCAAATATTTTCATATATAAACATTTTAATATTTGTAGTAAAAACATGTTATACCTTTTTTATTAATATTAATATGTAAAATATTAATATTAATTATTTTTACAATGTTTTCAAAACAAACATATTTTTAACAAAAATAAAATTTTAGCATTCATGCAAAAAATTTGTAACAATTTTTCATACATTGTTCTGTAGTATTATCTTTTTAGAAATTATAATAATAAATATTTTAAATTTTTTAATATTTATTTATATAATTTTAAACATTAGGAACATTTGTTGACAATTTGTAGGTAAATGAAAAAAATAGGTCTATTTTTGCTAAATAATATAAAATATTTGTGTGTGAATTTACTGTTTTACCTGATTTAATTAGGGCTTTTTAGTATAGTTAAATGTTTTATTATGTTTTGGGCACTCTATTTTGTAACCCGGTAATGTTGTTTTGGGTCATTTGGTTTGAAGGGAAGCTCGCGGTTGGGAGTTACTTTGCGTCGTGAAAGGTAGGGTTTGTTTTATATGTTTTAGATGGTTTTAAACTTTATTTTGAGCCTAGTTAGATAATGTTTAGTGTAGCTGTACATATATTAGTTATATTTGGAAATGTTATGTGTTAGAGTTGTGTGTTGTGTTTTTACGTGTTTTTAACGATGTGTAGGCATGTTTCGAGAGTTAGGTTTAAGGTGTTTAATGTATATTTAGAACTGTTTTAAATCTAGTATTATTGTTAGTAAGTGTTTATGTGTTGTTTTATGTGGGTGGGAGTGTATGTTGCTTTGTTTTTACAATTTCTTTTCTAGGTTATTCGTTTCGGATGGACTCGTTTTTTTTTTTAAAGAAGTGTGTGTTCGTTTTATTGAACAATATGTTTTTTACACTTCTTTAAATGTTTCGGTTTTCATGGATCGTTTTTTAATATTTTTAGCTATTTTCGGGTTTTTCATGGTTTTTCGAAGGATATTTGGTGAATGGATTATGGATTTAATCGGCAGTTGTATTTTTGCATTTTTTTTTGGGAAACTTTTTTTTTATGTTTGGATTGTGTAAGCAGGAAATGGATTTTTCAGACTTTGGAATAAACTTGGTAAGTTAATTTATTATTATTTCTTGTGGGTGGGTATTGTTTAATATTATTGTTAATTTTTATTTTATTACAAATATTATTAATGTGTGTTAATATATTTTTGACAATATGTATAAATATGTTACACACAGTAATTATTTTTGTAATAAGATAAATATATTTTATGTGTTTGATATTATTGAAAATGGGTAATTAGTCATTTATTTGTATTTGTACTTTAAAGAAGTGTTTTAGCTATGATGTTTAGGTATTCTAGGCCTTTGGTAGTAGGGTACAATTTTACTTGTTGCTCTAGATATTTATACATTTGTTTAGTTTGTTTTGAGGTTTTTGGAGTTAGCTGAGTTATGGATTGTTCCATTCGGAACTCTTGATAACTCTGTTCTTTTTGTAGGCATGATATAAATCTTTCTAGTGTTGGTTTTGTTCTGCCTGTTGATTGTAGGAAGGCATTATGCCATCCTTCAACTGCGTTATTAGTTTTGGATTCTCCATTTAATGTGCTTCTGTATACGTTCCACCAGGGAATTAAGAATTTAGGGTTTCTTCTGTGGCCAGATCTATGTAGTCTGCCGACCCATGTATCTTCGAAATAGTCCAATAGTGAACTTAGTTTTTCTTCATTTTGTTTGTAGAAGGCGCTGTCTATTAAAATGTTGTAATGTTCTGTTACGTCTGTGTCAGGTACATAAGCTAGTGCTATGAGTTTTTTTATTTGATATGCAAAAGATGAATTAGTTGCATATTCAATGCTTAGGGCTGATTTTTGCATGTGTCTCCATAGGCATTGATTAAAATGATAGTAACAGCCTTGTATGGAGGTATGGGGGTGTGTTTTTAATATAGTATTAATCATTGCATGTTCAAAATCTAGGATTATTTTTTGTGTGGAAAAGTTATTTGTTTTTTGTTTTATTATATTTAATAGTTCAGTGTATGTGGAGTTATGTTTGTTTGGTAATAATGTGTAAATTAATGGTATATTGCAATTGTGATATAGGACATGTATTGTATATAGTTGGTAAAAGGGTTTGGGACATATGGTAAAAGTCCCATCCATCATCCAGTTCTGTGATTCTTGTAGTTTACAGAGATTATTAGCTGTTCCAAATATTATTAGGTGCCGATCACGATCCGGTAAAAAATTCCCCCGTGCGACTCGTATCGGGTCTTTTTACCGTACGAATCGTACAAGTGCCGTACGAACTGGCAATCACGATTCGCATGGTAAAAAGTCCATACGAACCGCACCGGGAATCATTCCCCACACGTCCTCGGGTCGGAAAATGTGTCCGACACGTCCTCGGACGATTTACCTTACAAACGTAAAAATCCAAGTCCGACCGAGGAATCACGATCCATCCCGTGCGTCCGAGCCTACAACCGTATGGAAAAAACACCGTCCGCACCGAACGCCAATAGCAACCATGGAGACATGTGCCCGCATACGCGCCCAACACTCCCCCCAGCCCCCGTACATCCGACACGTACCCCCCGTATATGTATACCCCCACCCATCTATGTACACCCCAGTACGTTCCAGTCGTACCCCCACCCCAGTACGTGTCGTACCACCGTCAATGTACACCCCCCCACCCCTGTACGTGTCGTACCACCGTCTATGTACACCCCAGTACGTTCCAGTCGCACCCCCACCCCAGTACGTGTCGTACCCCCCGTGTACCTACACCCCAGTACGTTCGAGCCACACCCCCACCCCAGTACGTGTCATGGCCCCGTCTACCTACACCCCAGTACGTTCCAGTCGTACCCCCACCCCAGTACGTGTCGTACCACCGTCAATGTACACCCCCCCACCCCTGTACGTGTCGTACCACCGTCAATGTACACCCCCCCACCCCTGTACGTGTCGTACCACCGTCAATGTACACCCCCCCACCCCTGTACGTGTCGTACCACCGTCTATGTACACCCCAGTACGTTCCAGTCGTACCCCCACCCCAGTACGTGTCGTACAACCGTCAATGTACACCCCCCCCACCCCTGTACGTGTCGTACCACCGTCAATGTACATCCCCCCACCCCTGTACGTGTCGTACCACCGTCAATGTACACCCCCCCACCCCTGTACGTGTCGTACCACCGTCTATGTACACCCCAGTACGTTCCAGTCGTACCCCCACCCCAGTACGTGTCGTACCACCGTCAATGTACACCCCCCCACCCCTGTACGTGTCGTACCACCGTCAATGTACACCCCCCCACCCCTGTACGTGTCGTACCACCGTCAATGTACACCCCCCCACCCCTGTACGTGTCGTACCACCGTCTATGTACACCCCAGTACGTTCCAGTCGTACCCCCACCCCAGTACGTGTCGTACCACCGTCAATGTACACCCCCCCACCCCTGTACGTGTCGTACCACCGTCAATGTACACCCCCCCACCCCTGTACGTGTCGTACCACCGTCAATGTACACCCCCCCACCCCTGTACGTGTCGTACCACCGTCTATGTACACCCCAGTACGTTCCAGTCGTACCCCCACCCCAGTACGTGTCGTACCACCATCAATGTACACCCCCCCACCCCTGTACGTGTCGTACCACCGTCAATGTACACCCCCCCACCCCTGTACGTGTCGTACCACCGTCAATGTACACCCCCCCACCCCTGTACGTGTCGTACCACCGTCTATGTACACCCCAGTACGTTCCAGTCGTACCCCCACCCCAGTACGTGTCGTACCACCGTCAATGTACACCCCCCCACCCCTGTACGTGTCGTACCACCGTCTATGTACACCCCAGTACGTTCCAGTCGTACCCCCACCCCAGTACGTGTCGTACCACCGTCAATGTACACCCCCCCACCCCTGTACGTGTCGTACCACCGTCTATGTACACCCCAGTACGTTCCAGTCGTACCCCCACCCCAGTACGTTCCTGTTGGACGTGGCCCCTCTGGCAGGTCCGCCCCTGAAGTTTTTATGGTATATGTAACCTGGGGATGGTGATTCCCCCTCTGAGTAAGTGTGAGGAGAGAGCGACCTACCCTTCCATAGGAATACATGGGGAATGGATGAGTCCTGGGTAGTTCCCGGTGCGTAGGGTGTGCCGGGTCAAGTCTGGTATGTATGAACTCGTGAGGTTGAATGCTGCGCAACGGTATATGAGGTATGAGTGTGTCTAGTGTAGAAATCCCCCTTTTGGGAAGTGGCATATTTGTGGAATATGTGCCTGGCGTATGATTGGCCGGGGCTGGCTGGTGAGCCTGGCTCCCAGGATCTGGGAGGGTCTGCCCGGTGGTGAATGGAGTGTTTAGCATACTGATGTGAGGGGAGGAGTGAGCCCGGGTCTGCTTGTGGATTGACCGTCTGGTTTGAGTGTCATGAATGAGGCTGGGTTTTCCTCAGACACTGCTGGCTCCACCCCCTGGGGTGCGGCTGATGTTCCTAGCCTGGCCAGTGTAAAGAATCCCCCATAACCAGTTCCAGCTGGTTCTCCCCCTGCCTGCCCCTTCAGGCCAAGAATGTGTGTATAAAAAGGGTGCTGTGACACTCTGGACTTGTTCTTGTTCTGTACTTGAATCTGCCAGGGGCGTGCTGCTGCTGGGGCTCAGGGGAAGGCTTGCCTCCCTGGGCCCTGCCCAGCCCCTGATGCCCTGGACGCTGGAGGACTTCTGGGACCATTCTGTGCCATTGCCCCATACTTTCTAAAGGCCTCTTTGCTGGGAGCTTTTTGCTCCATCTCTTTGTGCCTCCAGGACTTTAGAGACTTCAGGCAGCCGTTTTAGCGCCCTGGGAGCGCTGGGGTGCTTTATTTCTTTTAGCGCTGGATTGTCGCAGCACCGGGCTGCACCTCACCGTAGAGGCAGGGAATCCCCAGCGTAGGGATCCCCCCCGCATTTGCCTAGTCGGGCGGGAGCCCACCCCGCTTCATCCTGATTCTAAATTGCGGGTGCCCACCCCGCGATAGTGCTCCTAGCGAGAGCCCACCTCGCTTCATCTTTATCTACGGGTGCCCACCCCGCATCTGAGCCATGATGGAGTCACCGCCGCGGCCCGAGCCGCCTTTGAGAATCACCGCGGCCCGCCTGGTTGTGGGCGGGGCCGCGGGACGGAAGTGGAAGTGCCGCCATTGTCCCCGGAGCCTCGCAGGCTCCACCAGCAGAGAAGTCCCGGTCCCGGAAGAGGGACCGGGCGAGGAGAGGAAGCCCGAGACCCGGGTTTACTGAGAGCACAGCGCGGGGCTCCCATCTGCGAGGGAAGCCCCGCGCCGCATGAGAAGTGCCGCCGCCGCCTCTGGAGAGCAGCCTGGTGAGTAGAGCTGCCTGGAGGGGGGAGGTCGCCAGACGAAGGCACCCGTGCAGTGCTGAGCGGCCCCTCGTTACAGTGGACCGCTCCAACATGCCTCTCCCGTGTGCGTGCCGGACGAGGCACTGCACTGGATCCCGTCTTTCCCCGAGCAGCCCCCGCTTGATAGTGGGGCTGCCCCAACGAGGGGGCACAATTGTTTTGAGAAGGCTCCAACGATGGGGCGATCTCTGAAAGAGCCCAGCGAGGCTCCACCCACAAGGGGCACCAGTTGTTTCTTTACGGAGCGGCCCCAGATGGCAGCGGGTCGCTCCCCCTTTGCCCCCCCAGTAACGTTTAGGGCCACGAAGGCTCTAGGGGGACTTTCAATTGTTTTATAGCCCAGAGAGGGCTACAGAGGCACGCCGGTGCCTGAGTTCGTTCCACAGCTGCCCAGCACTTAGTGGGCAGCTGCCACGTTTAGGTCGTGCCCTCTGAGTTTTGGACTGAGCCTCCTGCGCAGTCTTGCCCCTGACTTTGCTGGACACAGGGCGTCTTAGCCTGGACAAGGCCAGTGGGCCTGGGGACTACCACAGGTGGTGGCATATGAGTTCTGGCGCAATTGTTCCTTGCTCTACACCTCTGAATGTGTTCATGCATCATGTGTAACGTTCTATTACCCCTACAGGTATGGTGATACGTAGGTGGTTGTTTGCTTTCTCCTAGTACAAGTAGTGCTAGTGAGGTCCTGATTCCCTGCGCAATATTTCTCCTAAGGTGGTTAGGGTTGCGTAGGTGGTGCTTTCCGATACCAGTAGTTACCGGTTGTGGCTACACGTTATTTTGTGCTACTGTGATATTATTCCTATGTTCTAAATGCTAATTTCTACACAGTGCTGATTCCGGACAGTGGTCCATGTGGCCCTGTCCCCTGTATATATAATCCCTTGTAAATTCTCCCCGTGCCTGTGGGCACCTTGTAAAGTGTGTGCCTTTATTTAATGTGTGGTGTATAATACAGAGGCTATTTTTATACAATACCTTGTGTGGAGTTTCCTGTGTGGTGGGCCTGGGGTGTTGTTGCTGGGTGCTTGCGCAAATGCTTCACATGTCCTCCGAGATAGGCCTGGCTGCCCGCGCCGCGTTACCTAGAGGGCGAGCAGGGGTCGACCTTTCATAGGAGTGGTGGTCTCTGACTGGCTGGGGCGCCAGCCCTGGCCGGCCGGGGGCCCCATTTCCTACAGTTCCTGGCGCACCCCCAACACAACCTCCTAAGTACGGAGCGCACCCCATGCCCCAACATCACAACCGCATGTACGAGTCGTACAAAGCCACACACAAGGACCAAATCGTACAACCAAATGGCCCATGTACACACCGTACACACGCTCAAAACGCACGTACACAACAAGGACAAAACAAAACAACTCAACAATACACCATTCGAAAGGCACACAGCCACTAAACATGGCCAACAACCACTAAAATAACACAATCACTGACCTGCAACTGTCAAAAACAAACAGAGGCCCAATACACCACCACTCCTTATAACACACCCACCCAAAATTCAAACACTGCCACACCCACCCATGGACCAATAAAAAGGGCCCACACACACAAACCATGAGCCTTTGCAACAGACCCACTGCTGCCAGACACCACAGAACCAGACTACAAGCGACACCACATCTTACACTTGCACACCTTCACACGACCACCCTCACAAACACCCTCTCATCACATTCACACACACACACAACCATCCACACCCCCCCCCAACATCCACACACCCCCCACACCCACACCATCCCCACCCACACCCCTCACCATGCCCACTACCAAGAATCCAAAGTTCAGTCACCGAGAGTTGGAGGTCCTTGTTGATCAAATCCTCAGAGTCGAGCCACAGATCTTTGGAACATTGGTCAGAAGCACCAGCCAGGCAGCCAAAACAGCCATGTGGCAGACCATCGTCGATGCTGTGAATGCTGTTGCGGACACCAGGAGGACCAAGCAGGATTGCCAGAACAGGTGGTACGATCTGCGGAGGAGGGTCAGAGCCAAGAGACAGGAGGAACACGACCAGGCCAACGCCACCGGAGGAGGGCCCTCCCGCAGACCCGTACAGTACCATCCCTGGGAGGAGAGGGTGATGGCCATACTGCCGGTGGAGGCAGTTGAAGGAGTAGAAGGACTCCGAGACCCGGGTGAGTACACAAACAACGCACCTCACATGGGGGGAACTGCAACCACAACCAAAATTAATAACAGGCACGCAACCACCACAAGCCATCGCATTACTCAACCACACTCCATGAGCAGGCACATGCCACTGCTGCCACCATGCCCCATGCACCCAGCTGGACAATGTCAAGTCACAGGCCACAGAAGACAACAACACATGACACGGTAACCCGGATGGCGGGAGGCTGGGCACCAAGAATCACATAGTGCGACTCCAAAGCAGACAACAATGCCCTCTGCCCATATGGCCTAGGTCACAGCCAGACAAACACTGTGTCCCAACACAGGAATGACTTGCCAGCAAATGGCGGATGCCTTGCATCAACACATGGGGGTGAAGGCACTGTTTTGCACATGCCAGCAGCTAATGAACAGCCAACAGTGTGAAAGAGTGGCAGCACACACCACCACAGCAGCAGCGCACAGACACACAGCAGACAAAATGGGTGACTGGAGATCAGAAACAAACTCACATCAACAGGCCAAGGGCCACTCAAAGATCTGCTAACAGTGTGTGCCCAGGAAGCTGGGCCAAGGTGACAGAGGGTGACACACGGAGGGAGGGAGAGGGGGACACAGAGGGAGGGAGAGGGGGACTGAGAGGGAGGGAGACGGACAGAGGGAGGAGGCTGACACACAGAGGGAGGGAGAGGGGGACAGAGAGGGAGGGAGAGGGGGACAGAGAGGGAGGGAGACACAGGAAGATGGACAGAGGGAGGAGGCTGACACACAGAGGGAGGGAGAGGGGGACACAGAGGGAGGGAGACACAGGAAGATGGACAGAGGGAGGAGGCTGACACACAGAGGGAGGGAGAGGGGGACACAGAGGGAGGGAGACACAGGAAGATGGACAGAGGGAGGAGGCTGACACACAGAGGGAGGGAGAGGGGGACAGAGAGGGAGGGAGAGGGGGACAGAGAAGGAGGGAGACACAGGGAGAGCAAATCAGTCCTGTGGTGTGTGGGAATGTCTGCTCGTCAGCAGGTGGACTGCGTGCATGTAGACAAGGGTGGCCAGTGCCAGAACCCCCCCTCTTCATCATGGCAAAACGCAGGGCCATGTCACAACCTGTACACGAGCACAAGGACAGCCACCTGCATCATATGAGTGTGTGGATCCACTCCATGTGCACATGTACAGTGCTACAAGGAAGGCGCAAATGTATAGCTCGGCACACATGCACACTCCACTGCTGACTGCAGTCACACTTGACGCAGCAAGTAAGACTGTGCCACACATAGTTAAAGGGGCCAAATTGGTGCCCAAGGGACACACACATGCACAAGTGCACTGTGAGTGGAATGCAAGACAGATCCTAATTCCAAGAGGAAATGTGCCAACTTTGTAACGGATGAAACATGGATGTTGCATGGATCAAAATTAACATTTTCTCTCTCACACACAGGTCAACGTCGTGCTGCACCCCCCAACACTGGGGGGGAACACTCACAGGACCCGGATCTGCAGGAGACCGATCCCACCGGCAGCGACCACTCTCACCACTCTGCGGACGACCCCGACCGACCTGGCCCCTCTGGTGTCCAACCACCTGCAGCACCTGCGTCAGGTACAACCGTGCCAACCACCACCCCCACTCCTGCCACATCCCAGGAGACACCCAGGATCCCTGCCCCAACACCACAATGCAGCCAGGCTCGCCAGGAGGGACACGGTGTCCCGGGCACCCAGGAGGAGGCAGGCGACAACGCCAATGCCACCCCTCAGGGGTCCCGGAGACCCGATGTGCCCACAAGTGCAGGCCAGACGCAAGTGGGCAGGGGTGGTGGGAGTGGAGGACGGCGGAGGCGCGAGCCTGACCAGTTGGCTGGGGATCCGGTATTTTCACATGTCCGTAACATCCTGGACTCATACCGGCAGGACACCACGGGCATGGCCCAGGTTGTGTCCGTCCTCGAGGGGATCAAGGTCCAGCAGGCCCAGCAACATGCGGAGCTAATAGCCTGTCTACAGCTACACCAACGGAGGATGGAGGACAGACAGGCTGAGCAAGTGACGGCGTCCCAGGGGATTCACGCTGAACTCCGTCGGATGGCCGACACCATGGCCGACCCTCCCTGTGCCAGAAGGCGGAGAACATCACCACCCACAGGGAGGAATCATGAGGAGGAGGAGGAAACATCCGACGGAGCATCCCAGACGTCGTCACGGCCTGCTGCTGAGGTTCCCCGCAGGAAGCCGGGTCGTCCACGGAAAGGACCGTGAGGGTGGCTGCTACATCACCATCTCCCAGGACACCTGGCCTGGCACCTGGCCCACTGGAGCAACAGCATCACAGCATCAAGAGACATTCTCTGCCACATGGCCCTGCTGGTCACTGGCTGACCAATGTTGACAAAGACTGTGGCATGGACTCTGAGGATTTCCAATGGCAAGGACACCAACTCCCCTACTGAACTTTGGATTCCCTAATCCCGGAAAGCCCCCCACTTTGTCCCCCCCCCCCCTAATAAATCACACTATTAAGAGTAGATGCCTGCTGGTAGCATTATTACCTAACATGTGTCTTGTACAGTCTAAACATGCCTGAGTCATCTGTTCACTTCAACCATCCACACCCTGGGGCCTGAGTCTGGCACAGGACACATGGGTCACAGTTTATTAGGCAAGACAGACATGGAGCACCATACACACCCGTGATGTGCAGAACCAGCTGAGGGGGTGGCCGAACAACCGTGCTGACAGACACATTGAGTACAGCAACAGTCATGCGCAGAGGTCAGGGAACCTGGCCCGTGTCCTGGGGGGCACCCAGGTATGTGTAGACAGGTGGCAGAACCATGTCCTGCAAGCTTGAGTCCGGTGGATGCAGAGAATGGGGGCCTGGACAACGTTGGATGCATGGGGATGGCACATGTCACACTACCCACACAGTCATGGACATCATGCCCAATACACAGTCTCAGCACACACACACAGCTTGCATCTTGCCACTCGACACATTGACACATAGCCACAATCTGGGAATACCATGCCAGACATGCAGGATGCACCGTGCCAACACACCAGCATTGACTGAGCAGAGGCACCTTGGAGGCATAGGGACACCTTTAATAGTCATGTTTTTGGGATTGCAGAGGCAACTTGAAGTACACATGAACACATCATGTGGAGTAACATGTGGCTCAAACACTGGCACCCCCCTTCTGCAGCACAAATGCGTGATAGCCATGGTACTGGCACACAAGCGTCGGCTAACAGCTAAATACCCACAGCTGCACACGGAGAGCCTGCCATACACCATAGATCCGCTGATGTGGAAGTCCCACGCCATGTCAAGCCAATGTCAACCGTATGTGTCCGAGGGCAGTGTCACACACATTGATGCCATCATCACAATCCACCATCCCATCACTGATGACTGACAACCAGGCAGCCCATCTATTCTGGTGTACCCAGCTGCATGTCGTGTCCCATGGGGATGCCACATGACTGCAGAGGAACCAAACCCCGACCTGGGCAGTGTGCACACATCGTGAACAACTGCCACACCCAATACACCCCAGATGCATCCCTTACCCCATGAAGACTTCCAAACGTGTCCGTGCCTGTAACGCTGAGTCAGCCCACGATGCCATGTCCATGAGGAATAGCAGTGCCACAACAATGCAACCAGCAGATGGCATGCGCAGGTACCTGGGGAAGAGAGACACACAAGAAGTCAGCCACAAAAAGCACAGCCACTTGCATGTGCATTGACTCGACACATGTATGGATGACAACATGCTAGGTCAAAATTATGACTGGGGAAATACTACCATCACTGCCACCATCACTCCAGTGACACACCCACACACACCTCTGACTCACGTGCCATACATGCAGGTGGACACACACATCACAACACATGCCACACGGGGACCAAGGCGTGCACACTCAGACACTGGTACTCACCACTAAGCAAAGAAGTCGCGTATGAGCCGAGTCCGGATGTCCTCTTGCGGCTCCACATCCTCCACATCACTAGCCCCATTGCCAAGCCCTTCGTCCTCCACGGGTGGATGGTCCTCGTCATGTTGATTCAGGATGAGTGGCACAGCTCTTTCAACTGCCATGTTGTGCAGCATGCAGCAGACCATGAAGATCTTGCAAACCTTTGCCGGGGCATATGGGAGTGCGCCGCCGGTCTTGTGGAGGCACCGGAATCGGCTCTTCAGCATGCCAAACGTCCTCTCTATCACTCGCCTTGTCCGGCCATGGGCGGTGTTGTAGCGGAGCTGGGCCGGCGTGATGGGGTTGCGGAGAGGTGTCAGCAGCCAAGGCATGTTGGGATAGCCAGCGTCCCCTAAATGGAAAGCACATGGATATCGTTAGAACTGGCGAAGCGGTAGTGCTGCTCGGCCAAACAGAATACAGGACAGACAGACTGTACCCACCAACAACACATGCTCGTTCGTTGCGCAGCTGCATCATCATATCAGGCATCCCGCTACGCCTCATGATGTAGGCATCGTGTGCTGATCCTGGGAAACGAGCACAGACATGTGAAATCACCATGTTGGACAGACACACCACAAGGGCATTGATGGAGTGGTAGTGCTTCCGATTGCGGTACGCCACCTCCCGTGCGTGTGGTGGTACCAAACCTACATGTGTCCCATCTATGGACCCAATGACATGGGGCATCCCTCCCAGGGCATAGAAACCACGCTTGACCTCAGTCATCTGTTCAGGGGTTGGGAACTTGATGAAGTCATCCAGGTGAATCAACATGGCCTCCAAGAAATCATGCAGCACACCGCTGAACATGCTCTGGGACATGCCACCAACATGAGCTATGGTATTTTGGAAGGTACCCGTGGCAAGGAAATGTAGGGCAGCCATTACCTTCAGCTGGGGTGTCAGTGCCGTAGGATACCTGTGCTGCGGTTGCAGGTGTGGTGCCAGTCTCACCGTCAGCTCCAGAATCAACGGTTGGGTGAAGCGGTAGAGCCGGATCCTGTCATTCTCCTGCATGGTGGCCAAGTCTGGAATTCTTCGGGCAACAGGAGGCGCTCTGCAGTAATTTGGAAGTGACAAGGAAGAGTGAGTGCACTACGAGAACAACTCATGTCTACTGAGCACATGTAAATCTGGCAATACACACATGCCACATAGGGAGTCAGGCATGTGCTACATGCCCAGGACACGTATGGATGCAAGGTGACACTCCTTCCAAGACCCAGCTACACACGGTGATTGAGAACCTCCCCATGCCACGCCATGGAAATAGCTGTGTCCCAGTGCAAGTGCACTGCCCGACGCAAGACAGGAGTGACATACACCCACACATCAGCAGAAGTGTGATGCCGATTGCAGAGACTGGCAGCGGAACACTTGAGCCACAGGTCACATGACATTACACTAGTCCAGCCCACACACCTTGCCATGAAGGTGCACATGTCATGACTCACCACACATTCCTTATGAGTTTGCTGACATGGCCTTGTCACGCTACTCCGTGTCCCTTGCATACATGTGCACCTCACATCCGAGAACACATGTGGCATGGTGTTGGGAACAGTGTGCAATGACAATCTACACACAGCCACATGTTGGTTGCTGCAACGGCTGCAGCTTTTGAGGGTGCTACAACATCAACCTGCTGTAAATCCCGGACACATATATGGCATAGTCACATTGTGCACTGTGGGTAGTGATAAGTCATGTGTCATGACCCCTGTACCTGGCATCATGGGACACTTCCGTGTGTTGGTGTCGGTGCCATGCCAGTGACGCTCACCCCAAGTGCGCAGTCCCACATGCACACATGTCAAAGGAGTCAAGGGCATGCCTGGCACACATTGCACCCTCACACAGTACACATGTACACATCTCATCATACATCTGGTGCCTTCTCCACTCAGGAGGCATGTTCCACATCACAGCCTGTGACACCTGTGCCCCACACATGTGGTAATGCACAGACGATGCCTTGATGTCCATTCCTGGACAAGTATGTCCATCCATGGACAAGTATGTCCGCCCTATTCCTACATGTGTGTCGCCTATCACCACAGTGATGTGTAAAATCCGCCGTACTGCTGCTGAGAGGGCCTGTGCATGTTCCCAAATCACTGTGGGAGTGCTGCCGTATGTGTACCCATCGTGATGGCGAGCGTAGATGCGAGTGTACGGTCCGTGTCACTACGGGTACGCATACGCGTGCAGACCCATAGTGATGGAGAGCGTAAATGTGAGTGTACGGTCCGTACCACTACGAGTACGCATACGCGTGAAGACCCATAGTGATAGAGACGTAGATGCGAGTGTACGGCCCTATCACTATGGGTCTGCACGCGTATGCGCACCCGTAGTGGTACGGACCGTACACTCGCATCTACGCTCACTATCACTATGGGTCTGCACGCGTATGCGTACCCGTAGTGGTACGGACCGTACACTCGCATCTACGCTCACTATCACTATGGGTCTGCACGCGTATGCGTACCCGTAGTGGTACGGACCGTACACTCGCATCTACGCTCACTATCACTATGGGTCTGCACGCGTATGCGTACCCGTAGTGGTACGGACCGTACACTCGCATCTACGCTCACTATCACTATGGGTCTGCACGCGTATGCGTACCCGTAGTGGTACGGACCGTACACTCGCATCTACGCTCACTATCACTATGGGTCTGCACGCGTATGCGTACCCGTAGTGGTACGGACCGTACACTCGCATCTACGCTCTCCATCACTATGGGTCTGCACGCGTATGCGTACTCGTAGTGATAGTGAGCGTAGATGCGAGTGTACGGTCCGTACCACTACGGGTACGCATACGCGTGCAGACCCATAGTGATAGTGAGCGTAGATGCGAGTGTGCGGTCCGTACCACTACGGGTACGCATACGCGTGCAGACCCATAGTGATGGAGAGCGTAGATGCGAGTGTACGGTCCGTACCACTACGGGTACGCATACGCGTGCAGACCCATAGTGATAGTGAGCGTAGATGCGAGTGTACGGTCCGTACCACTACGGGTACGCATACGCGTGCAGACCCATAGTGATAGTGAGCGTAGATGCGAGTGTACGGTCCGTACCACTACGGGTACGCATACGCGTGCAGACCCATAGTGATGGAGAGGGTAGGCATGCATGTACGGGCCGTTGCCATGCATTTGGGGTGCCCTAGGGCCCCCACACGCACCGTACCTGTGTGTGATGCTCCAAATTACATAGGGGACAAGTATTAAGGCCTACATGCATGCTGGTTGTCATGGAGACCAAGTTCAAAATTCGAAATTGTTCTGGAAGGTGCACAGCAGAAGTCAGTTGGAATTTGTCTACTTTGTTGCAATGTGTTTGTGGGGCTGACATCATGCAGGAGAATGAAACCGATAGAGAACACACAGACTGCTAGGTTTGTAGGGATTGGTGGAAACATAGGATGCAAATGTGAGTGACCAATCTCTCTGTACTCCTGTGCATGAGACTGGGCAGAAGGGCACATATAAGGCAGCCAGGTCCCATGAGGGAGCACTTGCCTGCACATCTTTGCATTCGTCGACCCAGCTGCTGCTACTGATTCCCTGGAACCATGTCAAGGGCTGTGGAGAGGACACAGCCATTCACCCTGGAGGAGAACATGGCTCTGCTGGATGTGATCCTCCCACAGTACCCCATGCTGTATGGGCGACCAGGGTATCAGGTGAGTGCATAGGCCACTGCCACAGACTGTCCCTATGTTGTGACTGTGACTTCTGCCATTGCGTCCAGGTGTAACACACATGCCATGTACTGTCGGGGGGGTCCCAGGGGGGGGGTGCCTGATGTCTCCCAGCAGTGCCCTGAGACAGGAGGGGTGGGTACAGAGTGCTCCCAGCAGTGCCCTGAGACAGGAGGGGTGGGTACAGTGTGCTCCCAGCAGTGCCCTGAGACAGGAGGGGTGTGTGCCTATTACTAACAGCAGTGCCCTGAGACAGGAGGGGTGGGTGTGATGCACAGTGTGAGCCTTGATCATTGATTGTGACATTGCCATCATTCCACCTGTGTACCCACTGTGGCACGTAGTGCTTTTTCCCCTCACCAGGGGATGATGTCCCTATGACAAAGGTGCAATGCGTTGGCTGCATGACATGCCTTGTTGTAACCAGCTAATTTGTACCCATATGTCTCTCTGTGACATGTGGCTGGTGTATTGATGTGGTGTCACTTGTTCTACCTCACAGGTAGGCGCCACTGCCAAGGAGCAGATCTGGCTGACCGCCGTCAGTGCCGTGAGGCGTGTGGATGGTCGGAGGCAGAGCCTGCCCCAGGTGAGGAAACGCTGGCAGGATATCCGGTGCTGGACGCGGAGGATTGCACGGCTCCTGCTGGGGGACTCACCTGAGAGCCACAAGAACCGCGGCCGCCGCCGTCTGAGCCACCTCCACAGGCGTGTGCTGCCGGTGGTCTTTCCAGACCTGGAGAGGCGCTTACAGGCGATGCAGCAGCCGGAAGGGGGTAGGTACATGTGTGTTTGTTGTGTGTCACCGGCATTTGTAAGGGCACAGTAGCATGAATTCACTGGCAGGGTTTAAAGGTGCTGTGCAGATCCTGTTTGCCCCAGTATAGCGCTGTGCCCCTGCCACCCTTCCCCTCCTTGCAATGTGTTCCCTGGTCTGTGTGTAGTCACTCCTCCACAGGGTAATGTAGGCTGGCGCTTTGTCCACGGGAACAATGTCTGTAGCATCATGTGTGGGGGTGGTGTGTAACAGGTTGTGGGACATTGCCTGTGCACTGTCAAGTTCACTGCATGTGGGTTCCATATCAGTTGGCACTGATGCTGACTCCAGACATGGGAGTTGGTCTCTCATGTGTCATGCCTTACAGCGCGCATGTCCCATGTAGTGGCCTGTGACATGATGTGCATGAGTGTGCGATACACATAGTGCAGGGATGGTGACGTGTGTTGCAGTCATTACCATTCAGTAGCATGTAGTTGCGTGCCCACTACTGTCCCCTGGGGCACCTTTTCCTCAGTGGTGTATGTGTCATCATAAACGTGGCCACTGTCAGTGTCTACAGCGTAAGTTGTGCTCTCTGCCATTGTCCCCTGTCACCATGTATATAGACGTGCTATTTTGTACAGGTGTCCACTGTGCAGCCTGACCTGATTGTCCTTCTTCATACTCACAGTTGCCAGTGCCTGTGTGTCTTGCTATACTCATCTGAGGATGGGCACTGGTACCACATTATTTGTACAGGCGCACCTTGGCTGTTTGGCGTTCAATCTCGCTTTTTGCCTGCCCCTGTGTGTATCACCCAGACTATGAGATGTTGGTGCCACCTGTGTCTCAACAATTTGCCTTGTGTAGGGTCTTGTTGGGGCGGGCAATGCCTATGTGTTAAATCCTGATTACCACTTGCTGGGTCTGGGCAGTGTGTGACGTGTCTGGACACACACGCAATGTGCAGTGACAGAGTCATGTTGTGCATGTTTTCAGCATTACCTATGCAGCATGTGTCTCAAGTTCATGGATATGGTCCCTGGTCATCGGTATTTTCGCCAACGCTGTGTGGTGCAGATGCAGTGCTGGATTGTCCCCAGGGCCTGGGTGCTATGTCAGACTCCTTTTCCTGTGTTTAGCTATTGTCTCATGCTCTCCATGGTATTTCAGTGGCATGGTGGCTCAACCAACTGTGTGTTTCATGCCCTACATCGGTACCCTGTTCAGTAGATGTTAGGGATCTTCCTTTTCAGGCCATGCAATGTTACCTATGTGGATTGGACTCATGTGACAGATGTGTACAGATGTCTGATTATTTCTGTCTCTCCACCCTGCCCACAGCATCGTCGGGGGACACAGAGGGAGACATGGACACAGACCAGGCGGAGGGACCGAGCACCAGTGCCAGCCGTGACATCGGGTCTGGCACATCGAGTGGTACAGAGGCGGAGGAGAGTGTGGCCGAGGAGCTGTCGACTGGCACATCAGACTACGAAGCTGACAGGTCCGGGGACGATGTCTCCGAGTGGGCGGAGGCTGCACCAGCAGCTGACAGCGGAACAACACCTCGCACCGCCCCCTCAGTTTCCACCAGCCGCCTCCCACTTGCTCGTGTCCCTTCCCAGCGTGCCCGGTCACAGCATGTCTCCTTCCTGCCAGGCACCGCACCCCCTGCCCCTGTCTCCACTGCTGCCGCCAATGCAGAGTCTGTGGACATCCAGCGGCAACTGCAGGTTGGTCAGGCTGCGATCCTTAATGTCCTCCATGCCCACGGCAAAACCCTCACCAACATCGAGGCTTTCTTGGAGGGCATTCATTCATCGCAGGCTGACCAACGCAACTTGCTGAGGTCCATCGACTCCACACTGACTGCAGCAGTGGGTCTCCTGCAGCGCGACCTCCCCCCACCTACCCCTGCCCCATCCACACTTCCCACTCCCATGCCTGTCACACGTACACCCAGACGTCGGCATGCACCCACATCAACGGACACGGGCACCACACCAGCAGGGAAGGTCCACCGCACTCCTCCTGACACGCACACACAGGGTGAGGTAGGCACACCCACTGGGTCGGGGGGCAAACGTGTGACACGCAGCCATAGTGGGAGTCCGCATTCCACCCAGTCCACTCCCTCCAAATCCCCTCCCCTCAGCTCTCCTGGCCACATCTCCCCCAAGGACACCTTCATGGCCGCTCTGTCCCTGAGCCCCACAGTTACACCACCACGCAAGCGGTCAAGGAGGTCCCCGGTCAGGGTGGTTGAGTCTCCCCCCCTGTCTCCACCCTCCCCCGGTGGCGCTGCGACCCATCCCTCTGACCCCCCCCCTCCTTGGGGCCTGAGGTCCCTTCGGGTGCAGGGGACTCCCTGGAGGACCTTGCAAAGGTGTGTAGTGCCATCCTGGCCTCCGCCTTTGGCACTGACCCACCCCCTGTGGTGGAGTCCTCCATCCCTGCACCCACAACGCCGCCCCTTTGCCCTGATGTCCCTGCGGTGCCTGTTGCTTCCCCCCCCCCTGATGCCCTCACCAGTGTGGAAGACGATGCCATTTGACTGTGCAGGCAATGTAGGGGACACGCATCCCACTGTGTCCCCCATCCAGCTGAGAATCATTGACTGCCCTATGGGCTTTGTGAAGATTGAACTGCCTGCGATCCACGGACATTGTGCTCATGCTGAATAAAGCTTAATTTTGTTTTCATTATCACACTACTGCTATGCTGGTATTGGTGTTGGTGGGGCTGCTACATGGTTTTGGGTGGTGTGTAAGGGTTTGGGTGTGTGGGATGTGTAGTAGTGTACTGCTCATTGGTGGGACCCTGTGATCTGTGTGCCATCACAAGGTGTTGGCTAACTTTCTTTGTTCATGTAAGCAGTTACTGCATGGTGCACTTGTCCCAGGGTGTATTCCTTCCTCTGTGTACCCAGCTTTCTTCCCTGCAGGGTGTTCCCAATGTTTAGCGCAGAGCTGTGTCTACATGAGCTGTGTGTGTGACGGAGCCCTTCTACTTTGGCCATGCATGCAGGGCCATGTCTCCACCTGCGACAATCGTGGCATCCTTGGTGATCACTGTACTTGTGTGTGGAGTCTGTTGACATGAGTTCATGGGGACATGTTCCCTTGTAGCCAGTATGCATGTGGATAATTCTGGCCTCACACACATGTGTTACACCCCTCCTGTATCAGGGCACTGCTGGGAGTGATGGGCACCCACCCCTCCTGTCTCAGGGCACTGCTGGGAGGACTCCACACCCACCCCTCCTGTCTCAGGGCACTGCTGGGAGGGCTCTGCACACACACCTCCTGTCTCTGGGCACTGCTGGGAGGACTCTGCACACACCCCTCCTGGGTCTGGACACTGCTGGGGGGACTCTGCACACACCCCTCCTGGGTCTGGACACTGCTGGGAGGACACTGCACCCACCCCTCCTGTCTCAGGGCACTGCTGGGAGGACTCTGCACACACCCCTCCTGGGTCTGGACACTGCTGGGAGGACTCCACACCCACCCCTCCTGTCTCAGGGCACTGCTGGGAGGACTCTGCACCCACCCCTCCTGTCTCAGGGCACTGCTGGGAGGACTCCACACCCACCCCTCCTGTCTCTGGGCACTGCTGGGAGGACTCTGCACACACCCCTCCTGGGTCTGGACACTGCTGGGGGGACTCTGCACACACCCCTCCTGGGTCTGGACACTGCTGGGAGGACTCTGCACCCACCCCTCCTGTCTCAGGGCACTGCTGGGAGGACTCTGCACCCACCCCTCCTGTCTCAGGGCACTGCTGGGAGGACTCCACACCCACCCCTCCTGTCTCTGGGCACTGCTGGGAGGACTCTGCACACACCCCTCCTGGGTCTGGACACTGCTGGGGGGACTCTGCACACACCCCTCCTGGGTCTGGACACTGCTGGGAGGACTCTGCACCCACCCCTCCTGTCTCAGGGCACTGCTGGGAGGACTCTGCACCCACCCCTCCTGTCTCAGGGCACTGCTGGGAGGACTCCACACCCACCCCTCCTGTCTCTGGGCACTGCTGGGAGGACTCTGCACACACCCCTCCTGGGTCTGGACACTGCTGGGGGGACTCTGCACACACCCCTCCTGGGTCTGGACACTGCTGGGAGGACTCTGCACCCACCCCTCCTGTCTCAGGGCACTGCTGGGAGGACTCTGCACACACCCCTCCTGGGTCTGGACACTGCTGGGAGGACTCCACACCCACCCCTCCTGTCTCTGGGCACTGCTGGGAGGACTCTGCACACACCCCTCCTGGGTCTGGACACTGCTGGGGGGACTCTGCACACACCCCTCCTGGGTCTGGACACTGCTGGGAGGACTCTGCACCCACCCCTCCTGTCTCAGGGCACTGCTGGGAGGACTCTGCACCCACCCCTCCTGTCTCAGGGCACTGCTGGGAGGACTCCACACCCACCCCTCCTGTCTCTGGGCACTGCTGGGAGGACTCTGCACACACCCCTCCTGGGTCTGGACACTGCTGGGGGGACTCTGCACACACCCCTCCTGGGTCTGGACACTGCTGGGAGGACTCTGCACCCACCCCTCCTGTCTCAGGGCACTGCTGGGAGGACTCTGCACACACCCCTCCTGGGTCTGGACACTGCTGGGAGGACTCTGCACCCACCCCTCCTGTCTCAGGGCACTGCTGGGAGGACTCTGCACACACCCCTCCTGGGTCTGGACACTGCTGGGAGGACTCCACACCCACCCCTCCTGTCTCAGGGCACTGCTGGGAGGACTCTGCACCCACCCCTCCTGTCTCAGGGCACTGCTGGGAGGACTCCACACCCACCCCTCCTGTCTCTGGGCACTGCTGGGAGGACTGTGCACACACCCCTCCTGGGTCTGGACACTGCTGGGGGGACTCTGCACACACCCCTCCTGGGTCTGGACACTGCTGGGAGGACTCTGCACCCACCCCTCCTGTCTCAGGGCACTGCTGGGAGGACTCTGCACACACCCTCCTGTCTCTGGGCACTGCTGGGAGGACTCTGCACACACACCTCCAATTTCTGGATATGTACGCTTGGGACATACACGGTGTGGGTGCGCTCCATGCATTCGAGGTGAGGGTACGGGTCGTACTTACACTGTTGGCATGGGGGGTACGCTCCATGCATACGCGGGTGGGGGTACGGGTCGTACTTACACTGGTGGGGGTGGGGGTACGGTCCGTACGTCCGCGGGTGAGGGTTCGAGTCGTACTTACACTGTTGGGGTGGGGGGTACGCTCCTTGCATACGCGGGTGGGGGTACGGGTCGTACTTACACTGGTGGGGGTGGGGGTATGGTCCGTACGTCCGCGGGTGAGGGTTCGAGTCGTACTTACACTGATGGGGTGGGGGGCACGCTCCATGCATACGCGGGTGGGGGTACGGGTCGTACTTCCACTGTTGGCATGGGGGTTACGCTCCATGCATACGCGGGTGAGGGTACGGGTCGTACTTACACTGTTGGCATGGGGGGTACGCTCCATGCATACGCGGGTGGGGGTACGGGTCGTACTTACACTGGTGGGGGTGGGGGTACGGTCCGTACGTCCGCGGGTGAGGGTTCGAGTCGTACTTACACTGTTGGGGTGGGGGGTACGCTCCTTGCATACGCGGGTGGGGGTACGGGTCGTACTTACACTGGTGGGGGTGGGGGTATGGTCCGTACGTCCGCGGGTGAGGGTTCGAGTCGTACTTACACTGATGGGGTGGGGGGCATGCTCCATGCATACGCGGGTGGGGGTACGGGTCGTACTTACACTGTTGGCATGGGGGTTACGCTCCATGCATACGCGGGTGAGGGTACGGGTCGTACTTACACTGTTGGCATGGGGGGTACGCTCCATGCATACGCGGGTGAGGGTACGGGTCGTACTTCCACTGTTGGCATGGGGGGTACGCTCCATGCATACGCGGGTGGGGGTACGGGTCGTACTTACACTGGTGGGGGTGGGGGTACGGTCCGTACGTCCGCGGGTGAGGGTTCGAGTCGTACTTACACTGTTGGGGTGGGGGTACGCTCCATGCATACGCGGGTGGGGGTAGGGTCCGTACATATCCGTCCCCACGCTATGTGATGCTTGTGCGGGCCGTACCCAGGCCTTTGCCACGTGGGTACGATCCGTCCCGCCATTGTTGGGGTGACGTGTGTGTGGGCGTGGTACGACTCGTACCCACGCTCTTGAGGCGTGGGTACGGGACGTACCTGTCTGGTTGTGTTGCCGGTTCGCGTGGTGACGGACTTCCGTTGTGGCGGTCGCTGGGTTATCAGGACACACCCCCACCCCCTCGTGGTGGCCAGGGCATGGGAGTCAGGTATGTCCAGGCCATGTGTGACTTATGTGGTTGTTTTGTTGTCTGCCCTGGTCGTGCCACCCCCACCCCACCCCACTTTCCCCCCTCCCTTAGTTATTCTGACCTTCTGCGGCGTCTGCGTCGGTGCCTGTAGAGCAGGTGGACTGCTATGAGGGCAGGGATGACTCGTAGGTTCGGGTCCATGTCTGTCCGTCGCGTACTGGTACTCCAATCGCGTCGTCCTGTCGCGTACGGGTCCTCCTTGGTGGCGTCGTCCTGTGTGTCCGTCACGTACTGGTCCTCCTTGTTCGCGTCGTTGTCTGTCCGTCGCGTACTGGTGGTCCTTGTTCGCGTCGTCCTGATTTCCCGGCAGTTTTTGGCTGCCGCAAAATATTCACCGTGCGGGGTGACGTCGGTGCGAATCGTGATTCCTGGGTCCTGAATGGCTGGCTGCGAGCGTCCCGACGTCAGGTCGGCACTTTCCCGGATCGCATTGGTAAGTGTTTTTTTGTTCGGTCGGACTTTTTTACGAATCGTACGGTCATGGTGTACCCGTGCGATTCGTAATTCCTTGTTTGTAGAAATTGACGTCCGGGTATGCGTCGGACGGAGAATATGCTCCGTCCGACGGTTCGTACCCGGTTTTTACCGGATCGTGATCGGCACCTCTTTCTTTTGTCATTGTTTTTATTATCAAAAATGACAAATGGTTCTTTGTTTAAAGTTATACTTTGTTCTGGACTTAGAATAACTTCACTATATGTGTGAGGAATTGGGGTTGAAGTAGTAGTGTTTTTTTTAGTACGTGCTATAGTTCTTTTGAGTGAAGTTACAGATGGCATTTGTGTAGTAGCAGTTTTAGGAATTTTGGGAAGCTGCTCTTTTAAAATTACACTAGTAGGTTTTTGAGAACTTGTGCTAGCTTCCTTTATAGTTTCTAAAGCAGATCTGACTTCGATTTCAGTAATGTTTGGTGGGTGGTTATGTTCTCTAGTGTATAGTACTGTTGTTTGTCGTGTTGTAGCACGCCCATAGCACTTATTAGAGTAGTATTTAGTGCATTTCCAGTTAACTTTTAAACCATACACTTTTTCCTGTGTGTAAGTGTATCCCATATAGCATAGTAACATTTTTCCCTTCTGGCTTGTTATGAATTCAGCTCCTTCAGTCATTTTGATGTAGCTTTATCTATGAAAAATATATATTATAGTTATTATATATGATGTTATATTAATTTTCAGTAGAAAGAAACAAGATTTAGTTACTATATACTTACAAAGTTTGTTTTGATGTGTTTGAGTAGAATGCTCTTGATTCTTTATTTGTGGAATTTTCTTCTAGTATTTTCTTTGTCTGGAAAAGAAAAGGAAATTTGTTGTAATAATTGTTTCTATATTTTTATAGGGAATGGTTAGGGGATTTGCAATTGGGATTTAATTAGGGTGGTATTTTAATCTATTAGTTGATTTTTGGTTGTGAAATACTTACTTTTTAGTTGTATCTTTTTTGGTGCTGTTCTGTATTTTCTTAGTTTCTTTTGGAGTTTCCTGTAGTGAAAACATGAAATAGAAAGAAACATTAATTTATTTATAGCGTATGTATATTGTAATTACAATTTAGGTGCCAATTCCGATCCGGTAAAAAAATTCCCCGTCCGACTCGTATCCGGATATTTTTCCGTCCGAATCGTCAAAGTAGCGTACAAACTGCCAAGTACGATTCGAACGGAAAAAAGTCCATACGAATCGCATTGGGAAGATTTCCCCACACGTCCTCGGGTCGGGAAAAGTCACCGACACGTCCCCGGTCGAAAAACCCACCGTGCGGAAAAATAAAGTCCGACAGCGCAAGTACGATCCCTCCCGTCCTCCCCATTCCACAACCGTACGCAAAAACACCGGCCGAACCGAACTCCCATAGCAACCATGGAGACATGTGCCCGCATACGCGCCGAACACCCCACCACCCCCCCGCCCGCGTATGTACGCACCGAACCCCCACCCGTGTATGTACGCACCAAACCCCAACCCGTGCATGTACGCACCCAACCCCCCCCAGCCGTGTATGTACGCACCGAACCACCACCCGTGTATGTACGCCCCCGAACCCCCCCCAGCCGTGTATGTACGCACCGAACCCCCACCCGTGTATGTACGCACCCAACCCCCCCAGCCGTGTATGTACGCACCGAACCACCACCCGTGTATGTACGCCCCCGAACCCCCACCCGTGTATGTACGCCCCCGAACCCCCACCCGTGTATGTATGCACCGAACCCCCACCCGTGTATGTACGCACCTAACCCCCCCCCCCAGCCGTGTATGTACGCACCGAATCCCCAGCCGTGTATGTACGCACCAAACCCCCCCCAGCCGTGTATGTACGCACCGAACCACCACCCGTGTATGTACGCACCAAACCCCCACCCCAGCCGTGTATGTACGCACCGAACCACCACCCGTGTATGTACGCACCAAACCCCCACCCCAGCCGTGTATGTACGCACCGAACCCCCACCCGTGTATGTACGCACCGAACCCCCCCAGCCGTGTATGTACGCACCGAACCACCACCCGTGTATGTACGCCCCCGAACCCCCCCCAGCCGTGTATGTACGCACCGAACCACCACCCGTGTATGTACGCCCCCGAACCCCCCCCAGCCGTGTATGTACGCACCGAACCACCACCCGTGTATGTACGCCCCCGAACCCCCACCCGTGTATGTACGCACCAAACCCCCACCCCAGCCGTGTATGTACGCACCGAACCCCCACCCGTGTATGTACGCACCCAACCCCCCCCAGCCGTGTATGTACGCACCGAACCACCACCCGTGTATGTACGCACCCAACCCCCCCAGCCGTGTATGTACACACCGAACCACCACCCGTGTATGTACGCCCCCGAACCCCCACCCGTGTATGTACGCCCCCGAACCCCCACCCGTGTATGTACGCACCGAACCCCCACCCGTGTATGTACGCACCTAACCCCCCCCAGCCGTGTATGTACGCACCGAACCCCCACCCGTGTATGTACGCACCTAACCCCCCCCCAGCCGTGTATGTACGCACCGAACCCCCAGCCGTGTATGTACGCACCAAACCCCCCCCCAGCCGTGTATGTACGCACCGAACCACCACCTGTGTATGTACGCACCAAACCCCCACCCCAGCCGTGTATGTACGCACCGAACCACCACCCGTGTATGTACGCACCAAACCCCCACCCCAGCCGTGTATGTACGCACCGAACCCCCACCCCAGCCGTGTATGTACGCACCGAACCCCCACCCGTGTATGTACGCACCCAACCCCCCCCCAGCCGTGTATGTACGCACCGAACCACCACCCGTGTATGTACGCACCCAACCCCCCCCCCAGCCGTGTATGTACGCACCGAACCCCCACCCGTGTATGTACGCACCAAACCCCCACCCCAGCCGTGTATGTACGCACCGAACCCCCACCCGTGTATGTACGCACCCAACCCCCCCCCCAGCCGTGTATGTACGCACCGAACCACCACCCGTGTATGTACGCCCCCGAACCTCCACCCGTGTATGTATGCACCAAACCCCCA
The DNA here is from genome assembly GCF_964204655.1 of Triturus cristatus. NCBI lineage: Eukaryota > Metazoa > Chordata > Amphibia > Caudata > Salamandridae > Triturus > Triturus cristatus. The sequence continues at coordinate 945,096,873 of NC_140594.1, read as the reverse complement.
CCCCAGCCGTGTATGTACGCACCGAACCCCCACCCGTGTATGTACGGCCGTACCCACACCCCACCAGGGAATGTACGGACCGTACCCCCACCAGTGCATGTACGGACCGTACTGACGCCAAAAAAACACGTACTGAACCAGGACAAACCATACTTACACAAGGAGAGTCAAGTAGAGTTTCCCCACACCACCAAACATGCCCAACAACCCCACAAACATCACATACACTCACCTGCAACTGCCAAACTGCCAAACAGAGGCCCAAAACTCAATCACTCCTCATAACACACCCACACAAATTTCAAACACAGCCACACCCACAAATGGACCAATAAAAATGGACCACACACACAAACCATGAGCCTTTGCAACAGACCCACTGCTGCCAGAGCCCACAGACGACCCACACCACCATACTTGAACCTCACACTTGCATACCTTCACACAACCACCTACACAAACACCCCCTCATCACATTCACACACACACCTCCACTACCACACCCACACACCCACAACCATCCACACCCACACCCCCACAACCATCCACACCCACACCCCCACAACCATCCACACCCACACCCCACGCCATGTCCACCACCAAGAATCCAAAGTTCACAAAGGAGGAGCTGGAGATCCTTGTCGACGAAATCCTCAGAGTCGAGCCACAGCTCTTTGGGACATTGGTCAGACAGACCAGCATATCCGAAAAAACGGCCATGTGGCAGAGGATTGTCGATTCTGTGAATGCTGTTGGGACCACCAGAAGGACCAGGCACGAGTGCCAATCCAGGTGGTACGATCTGCGGAGGACGGTCAAGAGGAAGATGACTGACAATCACAACCAGGGGAACATCACTGGAGGAGGGCCGCCCCCCAGACCGGTACAATACCATCCCTGGGAGGAGAAGGTGATGTCCACGCTGGCGGTGGAGGGACTACACGGACTGCCTGGACTCCCAGACCCTGGTGAGTACACAAACAACTCACCTCACATGGGGGGGATGCCATACACAATCAATCATGCATGCCACCCCCCCAAGCCACCACCGCACACAACAACACTCCACAAACACACACATGCCACTAGCGCCTCCATGCCCCATGCATCAATCAGGGCCATGCCAAGTCACAGGCCACACAAAACACCAACACAACACAGGATGTGGTCGATGCTGGGAGTGGGGGCATCAAAACTAACATTGAGCAACTCACAAGCACAAAACAATGCCCTCAGCCCATATGGCCCAGGGCACAGCCATACAAACTGTGTGTACCCACACAGTACTGTTTTGCCTGCAAATGGTGGCTGCCATGCAGGATGACATGGGTCTGAAGGCACAATTTGCACATTACAGCAGACAATGAAGATGCATCGCTCTGATAGAGTCTCAGCACACACCGCCACTGCAGCAGCCTACACTCAGACACACTGCCCAATGGGTGCTCGGAGAACAGGGACTAACTCACATGAACAAGCCAATGGCCATTCAAAGACCGGCTAACTGTGTGTGCCCAGGAAGCTGGCCTGAGGTGACAGAGAGTGACAAAGAGAGGGAGGGAGAGGGGGAATGAGAGGGAAGGAGACAGAGGGGGACACAGGGAGACAGACAGAGGGAGGGAGTAGGGTGACAGAGGGAGACCGACAGAGGGAGGGAGGAGGGTGACAGAGGGAGGGAGGAAGGGAGACACAGGGAGACTAAATCACCCTTGGGTGGTGTGGCCATGTCCACTCGTCAGCCGGTGGACTGTGTGCATGCAGACCAGGTCTGGCAGTGCCTCAAACCCCCCCTTCCGTAGATGAAGACCGGTCCATGTGTCAATCTGTGCACGAGTCCATCCGTGCTGCAGGCACAGACCTAACCACACACCCAGTATACCCACCCACTGTGTCGGTAAGAACCCTGTCACAAATGCTTCAGTCCCCTACCTGCAACATCAAATTGCCTTGGCAAAACACCATTTGGCCACGTACAGTGCAACACGTAAGGCGCCTCTGCATGGCTCGCTACGCCCGCACACCACACTGCTGACTGTGTACCCAAATAGATGCATCAACTAAGATTGTGTCTCACACATGCGTAAAGCCCTGACAGCTGTGGCCAAGGGACATACCCATGCACAAGTGCACTGTGAGAGGAATGCAAGACAGATCCAACTACCCAGAGGAAGAGTGCCAAATCAGAAATGCATTAAACATGGATTCCACATGTGACACTGTTAACATTGTCTCTCTCACACACAGGTCAACGTCGACGAACACCCCCCAACACTGGGGGGGAAGTCTCACAGGACCAGGCTCCGCGGGATGAGGACCCCACCGCCAGCGATGACTCTCACCACTCCGTGGATGACCCAGACCAACCTGGCCCCTCTGGTGTCCAACCACCTGCAGCACCTGCGTCAGGTACAACTGTGCCAACCACCACCCCCATTCCTGCCACATCCCAGGAGACGTCCAGGAGCCCTGCCTGCACACGACCACCCAGCCAGTCTGCCCAGGAGGGACACGGTCCTCCGGGCACCCAGGAGGAGGCAGGCGGCAACGCAGATGCCATCCCTCAGGGGTCCCGGAGACCCGATGCACCCACAACGGCAGGCCAGGTGCACGTGGGCAGGGGTGGCGGGAGTGGGGACGGCGGAGGCGTGAACCTGACCAGGCAGCTCAGGACCCGGTAGTGTCCCAGGTCAGCAACATCCTGGATACATACCGGCGTGACACCAGGGGCATGGACCAGATTGCGTCCACCCTCAATGACATCAAGGGGACCCTCCAGGAGATGAAGACCCTGCAGTCCCAGCAACATGCCTGTCAACTGCAACACCAAGGAAGGATGGAGGATAGACAGGCTGAGCTCGTGGCGGTGCAAACCCAAATGACCGGTGTACTCCGTCGGATTGCCGACAACATGGGCAACCCTCCCTGTGGCACCAGGCGAAGGCCATTACCAGACACAGGGAGGGATCAGGAGGAGGAGGATTCATCCGACGGAGCGTCACAGACATCGTCACGGACTGTTTCCGAGGGTCCCCGCAGGAAGGTGGGTCGTCCACGAAAAAGACTGTGAGAGTCAGCAGAACATCACCATCTCCCAGGTCACCTGGCCTGGCACCTGGCCCTCTGGCCCAATAGCAGCACATGACATTCTCTGCCACATGGACTTGCTGGTCACTGTCTGACCTATGTTGACGAAGACTGTGGCATGGACTCTGACATTTTGCTACGGCAAGGATACCAACTCCCCCAGTGAACTTTGGATTCTACACTCCCGCTGTGCACCTCTTGTCATCCCCACAAACCCGTACCCCACCACAAATAAATTAATCACACTTACAAGATGATGCCGTGATTCTGCATTATTACAATACATGTGTGTGTCGTAAAGTCAAAGCATGCCTGATCTCAGAATTAACTCCAACCATCCAAACCGTGGGGTCGCAGTCTTGCCCAGGACACACATGGGTCCCAATGTATCATCTGATACAGACATGGAGTACCATACTCACCTGTGCTGGGCCCAACCAGCTGAGTGGTTCCCGCACAACTGTGGCTACAGACACATTCAGGGGAGCAACAGTCATGCGCAGAGGTCAGGGATCATGTGGAGTGACCTGGCTTGCCGCTCCCAGGTATGTCTAGACATGTGTCCCTACAATGTCCTGCATGCTTGCGTCAGGCGGATGTTGAGAATGGTGGCTAGGCCAAGGTTGGATGCATGGAGATGCCAGAATGCAGTTTTGGATCACAGTGCCACATGGTTGTGTTGGGGTTGTGGGCTGCATCATGAGTGTGGGCGTGGATCGAGAAGGTCATCCTGCAGCTGGCTGTGAAACATTCCCCCCATCCCGTTTGGACGTTGATGTGGCCTGGTTGCCCGACGCAGTAGCAGAGCTGTGCAGATGCACTCCGGATATGGACAAGTATCATGGGAGTCGTAAGGCACATGTCCGTAGACTGCAGGGTAGGATTCGACACGGATGTTGTAGTTGCCCTGGGGGATGGTCTCTCTTGCCTTGAGGTGGATGGAACTGTGCATCTTGTGCATAATACAGTTCCCACTCCCTGACAAACCCCTAGCATCTTGTCACTCTACACATAGACACATATGCACCACCTATGAAAACTATGCCAGACATGCCGCACGCACAGTGGCAACAGGCCACCATTGACAGGGAAGAGGCACCTTGGAGACAGAGGGACAAATTTATTAGTCATGTGTGTTGGAATGACAATGATACTCTGTCAACACATACACAGGTCATGTGGATGAACATGTGGGAGCAACACTGGCACCCCCCATTGCAACACAGATGCTGGTATCCCATTGACCTGGCACACAAGTGACGGATAACAGCTAAACACCCCCTGCTGCCACGGAGAGGCCGCTATACACCATTGAGGCCCTGATGGGGCAATCACACACCATGTCAACCCGGTGCAACCTGTATGTTTCCGAGGTCAGTGTTACACACAATGATGGCCTCATCACAATCCCCAATCCCCTGCCACATGACAGTCACCAAGTCTGACCATGGCTCCAGGTGAAGCCTGCCCCATGTCATGTTCCCCATGTAGGATCAACATGTATGCAAATGGAACACACATGAACCGGAGAAGTGCACACAGACTACAAACAATTCACACACCCAAAACGACGTGAGGCATCCCTTACCCTAAGGAGACTTCAACACTTGCCCGTGCATGTGACGCTGAATCAGCACATGTTGCTGTGTTCATGAGGAGTAGCAGGAGCACAACAATGCCACCAGCAGACAGCATGCACATGGACCTGTGGAAGAGAGACACACAAGGAGTCAGCCCAAAGGAGCACATCCGCAAGCATGTACTCAACACGTATCATGTTGTCAACATGACAGGTGACAATGATGACCCTCAGACAACATCCTTCCATTGCGCCATCACTCGAGTGACACTTCAATACACACCACTGACTCACTTGGCAGACATGCAGATGGACACACACATTGCAACACATGCCACACACGGCCCAATGCGTGCACACTCAGACACTGGAACTCACCACTAAGCAAAGAAGTTGCGTATGAGCCGACTCCGCATGTCCTCCACAGCCTCCTCCTCCTCCACATCACTTGCCCCGTCACCAAGGCCTTCATCCTCCACGGGTGGATGGTCCTGGTCATCTTGATCCAGTATGAGTGGAACAGCTTCCTCCACTGCCATGTTGTGCAGCATGCAGCAGACGATGATGATCTTGCACACCTTCACCGGGGCATATGGGAGTGCTCCGCCGGTCTTGTGGAGGCACCGGAATCGGCTCTTCAGAAGTCCAAACGTCCTCTCAATGACTCTCCTGGTCCGCCCATGTGCGTTGTTGTAGCGGTGCTCGGCAGCCGTGCTGGGGTTGCGGACAGGCGTCATCAGCCATGGCATGTTGGGATAGCCAGCGTCCCCTACAAGGAAACATCATGGACAGAAGTGTGTCAGCACAGGCAGTGAGATTGGAAGATGACGCCAAACACTGAACTGCCAGAGTCTACCCACCAACAATACATGCTCGCTCGTTCCGCAGCTGCAGCATCATTTCAGGCAGCCTGCTACGCCTCATGATGAAGGCATCGTGTGCTGATCCTGGAAAGCGAACACAGACATGTGAAATCACCATGTTGGACAGACACACCACAAGGGCATTAATGGAGTGATAATGTTTGCGATTCCTATACACCACCTCCTGTGCCTGTGGTGGTACCAACGCAACATGTGTCCCATCTATGGACCCAATGACATGGGGCATCCCTCCCAGGGCATAGAACTCACGCTTGACATCTGTCAACTGCTCACGATTTGGGAATTTAATGTACTCATCCAGGTGAACCAACATGGCCTCTAAGAAATCATGCAGAACACGGCTGAACATCGTCTGGGACATGCCCCCGACATCAGCAATGGTATGTTGGAACGTACCCGTGGCAAGGAAATGTAGGGCTGCCATCACCTTCAACTTGGGTGTCAGTGCACTGGGATACCTGTGGCGCGGGAGGAGTTGTGCTTCCAGCCGGCCAGTCAACTCATCAATCAACCGTTGGCTGAATCTGTAGCGGCGTATACAGTCCCGTTCATGCAGGGCAGCCATGTCTGGCATACGTCGAGGGAGAGGCGGAGCCCTGCAGTGAAATGGAAGGAACACCGAAGAGTGAGCACTGTACAACGACATCGTCAATGCACTGAGCACATGTTACACAGCCAATACACATATGCCACATTGTGAGTCAGGTCTGTGCCACATTTCCTGGACACGTACGCCAGTCAGGTGACACTCCTACCAAGGGACAGCCACTAACGGAGGGGGGCAAGATCACTATGACATGGCATGAGACTAGCTGTGGGCCAGTGTAAGTGAACATGCACACGCATCACAGGATTCACAGACATCCACACATGTGCAGAAGTAGTATGCGTATGGTACAGACAGGTTGTTGGATGCGATATGCACTGGTCACATGTCATAGGAATAGGACAGGACACACACATTGCCTTTGAGGAGTACATGTCGAGACAGAACATACATAGGGAGCATGTGGATATGTACTTGTGTTGATACTCCGTGTAGTTGCATACATACACACCTCATGGCAAATCACATATGTGGGCTGGTGTGCGGAACAGTGTGCCATGCCCATCGACACACAGACACATGTTGGCAGCAGCAACTGCTGATGCATTGAACCACACACCTACAGCAAAATCATGGAAAGACATGCCACACACATGACATGGTTGCAGCGTGCAACGCAGCCATACACATGTCATGTGTAATATTCCGTGTACCTGGCATCAGGGGACAGGTGCGGGTGTCCGTGACTGGGACATGCAAGTGACTCATGGCTCCACTAGTGTGTACGACATGCACACATGTCAAAGGAGTGCAGGGGATGTGTGGTACAATGCGCACCATCACACACGACATGTGTACACAGCTCATCATACATGTGCTTTGCCCACACCTCAGGGGTAAAGTGCCACATCACATCCTGACACACCCGTGTCACACACATGTGGTATTGCACAGACAATGCATTGGTGTCCACCCTTGGCAATACCTGACCGCTCCATTCCTGTCTGTGTGCCGCCTGTCACCACTGACAGTTGTGAAACGCACCGTACATACGCTCGGAGTGCGTGTATAGGGTCCCTGTGCCAATATTGCCGCTGGCGTATGCGTACGCCACAGTAGTACGGACTGTACACGCGCTTGTACGGTCCGGATCACAATATGGGCGCTGGCGTATGCGTACGCCACAGTAGTACGGACTGTACACGCGCTTGTACGGTCCGGATCACAATATGGGCGCTGGCGTATGCGTACGCCACAGTAGTACGGACTGTACACGCGCTTGTACGGTCCGGATCACAATATGGGCGCTGGCGTATGCGTACGCCACAGTAGTACGGACCGTACAAGCGCTTGTACGGTCCGTACTACTGTGGCGTACGCATACGCCAGCGCCCATATTGTGATCCGGACCGTACAAGCGCGTGTACAGTCCGTACTACTGTGGCGTACGCATACGCCAGCGCCCATATTGTGATCCGGACCGTACAAGCGCTTGTACGGTCCGTATCACTGCTTGTGGGGTGCCCTAGGGCGTGGAACGCACCGTACCTGTGTGTAAATGTATTAAAACACATAGGGGACACATGAGGGACAAGTATAAGGGCCTAAATGCATGATGGTTGCCATGGAGACTGAGTTAGATTTTTGAATTTGAGCACCAGGTGCCCAGCAGAAGTCAGTTTGAAAGAATCTACATTGTTGCAATGTGGATGTTGACTTGACATCATTATCAAAACTGAAACCATGCAAAGCCACACACTGGGGTAGGTTTGAAGGGATTGGATGAAACGTAGGATGCTAATGTGACTGACCAATCAATCTGTACTCCTATACATGAACAGGCCAGCCAGGCATATATAAGGCAGCCAGGTCCCATGAGAGAGCACTTGCCTGCACATCCATTCATCCATGACCACTGCTGCTGATAGGGATTCCTCTGGCACCATGTCCAGGACTGTGGAGAGGTCACAGCCATTCACCCAGGAGGAGAACCTTGCCCTGATAGATGTGATCCTCCCACAGTTCCAGAGCCTGTATGGTCGACCAGGGGTTCAGGTGAGTGCAGACTCCACTAGCTTAGACTGTGCCCCTTTTGTGTGACAGTGACTTCTGGCATTGTGTCCATGTGTGACAGACATGCACTGTTGTTTGGAGTGGGTCCCAGGGTGTGGAAGGCCTCATGTCACCCATGCAGAGCATGCTGGGTTTCCTGTGTGCACTCCTCACTTGCATAGTGCCTACTGTGACAATGAATGCAAGGTGCATGCCACATTCTGCCTGCATACTCCTCCTGGGGATGTTGTTTCCACAGTCCTGATGTGATCCTGTGTTCCCCCCAGTGTGACAGGTGTCAGTACCCATGGATGTGTGTTTGTTCAGTGTACCTGTGCTGTGAGTGTCCAAAGGCCGTGTTCGTCCCCTGCACATTGGTGTGTGTGTTAGTCCCCTGTCATGTGGGTGAGTGCATATGGGGAGTGTTGCACACAAGCAGCATGAGGGATGGATATGGCCTGGCCATCCAATGTGAGCAGGGAGCAGTGCTGTGTGCATGCCGTGCTGAGCCAGCCCCACACCTGTGACACCCCGTCTACTGGCACATGGGCAGAGTGAGGTGTGTACCCGCAGTTGGCAATGCCATGTGATTGTCCTGTACCTGTGTGTGTCTGTGTACTCTGCTGAGGTAGCATCAGTGTGCTGGGGCAGGTGACTGCTGTGAGGTGCTGTACATAATCCTGGTGTAGCCTGTGAGGCACAGTGTGATCCCTGGTCAGTGAGTGTGTGGTACCCCTCATGCCACCCGTGTGCTTTCACTGGCACGTAGTGCATTTGGCCTTCCACAGTGGATAATGTCCCTATGACAAAGGTGCAATTAGTTGCATGCATACCATGGCCTGTTCATAAAGAGGATTGTTCTATATGTGTGTCTCTGTGTCTTTGCTCATGTGGATTAATGTATTCTCACTTTTGCATCCTCACAGGTAGGCGCCATTGCCAAGGGGGAGATCTGGAGGGAAGCCGTCAGTGCCGTGAGGGGTACAGAGGGTCGGAGGCGGAGCCTGTCTCAGGTGAGGAAACGCTGGCAGGACATCCGGTGCTGGACGAGGAGGATTGCACGGCTCCTGCTGGGGGACTCACCTGAGAGCCGTAAGAACCGTGGGCGCCGTCGTCTGACCCACATCCAGAAGCGTGTGCTGGCGGTGGTCTTCCCCGATATGGACAGGCGCCTACAGGAGAAGCAGCAGCAGGAAGGGGGTAGGTACATGTGTGTCAGTTGTGTGTCCCCAGCCAATGTAGGTGTGCAGTTGCATGGATACACTGCCAGGGTTTGATTGTGCAGTGCGTCAACTTCTCCACAAAGTAGCACAGTGCTGTTCTCACTCCCTCCCTTCCCCTCCTTGCCATGTGTTCCCTGGTCTGTCTGTAGCCACTCTTGCACAAGGTTATTTAGGCAGGCAGTTCATGCAGGTGCCCTATGCTATCAGCATCATGTGTGGGGGTGATGTGCCACAGGTATGGGGACCTTGCGTGTGCCATGGCCAATTTCAGTCATTGTGGTGTCCATGTCACTTGGCACTGATTGTGAATCACGACATAGGGGTGTGTCTCCAAAATGTACAGCCTTCCAGCATGCATGTCCAATTGTGTGCCCTCTGACATGATGTGCCTGAGTGGGAGGCCTGCTAAGTGCAGGGACGGTTGCTTAATTTGCAGTCATGTCCATCCTGGACCATGGAGGAGTGTGGGCACTACTGTGCCCTGGGGCACCTCTTCCTAGGTATCATGTGCGTCATCCAACAATATGGCCATTCACTGTGTCTTCACCATGGGTTGGGTAGGGTGGCATTGTACCCTGGGCTCAACTGTTAGGACCTACAGGTTGCTACATGTGTCCACTGTACAGGGGGACCCATTTTGCTTGTGCATACTCACAGTGGGCATTACCTGTGTGTGTTGTTGAGACAATCTGATGATGTTTGCCTGTCAATGATGTGTGGACATGGCCACCAGGGGCTGTGTGTGTACAGTCATGAATTAGTGGAGGCCATGTGTTTTCATCCCAGAGTAAGAGGTGTACATACTTTCTCCGTCTCAATGAGATTGTCTCAGGTGTGGGTGGTTTGTGCGTACAAGGCCTACATGTCAGAAGCTTCATCCTCCTTGCTGGGTTTAGCCTGTGTGTGATGTTTGACTGGACATACGCTCAAGGTGCAGTGACCCAGTCATGTTTGGCCTGGTTTCATGTATTGCCTTTGCAGCATGCGGCAAGAGTAAATGGATATGATTCATGCTCATCCCTTTTTGACGACGCAGTGTGGTGCAGGTGCTGTGCACATTTGTCCCCAGAGGCTGGCTCCTCTCTAAAATTTCAGGTGCAGTGATTTGCTGTTGTGTCATGATCTCCATTGTGTCTCAGTGGCATGGTGGGTCGAAAAACTGTGTGTTCCATGGCCTACATGTGTACATTGTTTTGTAGGTGTTACTCCTGTTGCTTTTCAGGCTATGCAATGTGACCTATGTATATTTGACTCATGTGACATATGTGTACAGGTGTCTGATTTTCTCCTGTCTCTTCACCTTGCCCACAGCATTGCCGGGGGACACGGAAGGAGACACTAGCACGGACCGGGAGGAGGGATTGAGCACCAGTGCCAGCAGTGCTGTCCTGTCTGGCACATGGAGTGGCACGGAGGCCGAAGGGAGTGAGGCAGAGGACCTGTTGACTGCCAACACAGACTATGATGCAGACGGGTCCGAGGCTGAGCTCCCAGAGGTGGCGGAGTCTGCCCCCCCAGCTGATGGCAGCCCTCCACATCCCCCCGCCACCTCAGGTTCCATCACCGGCCTCCCACATGCTCGTGGCCCTTCCCTCCGTGCTCGGTCCCCACATGTCTCCTTCCTGCCAGGCACCGCACCCCCTGCCCCTGTCACCACTGCTGCGGTGAGTGCGGAGTCTGTGGACATCCTGAGGCAGTTGCAGGTTGGTCAGACTGCGATGCTAAATGTCCTCCATGCCCACACCCAGGTGCTGACCCAGATGGAGGCATACATGGAGGGCATGTCGGCTGCGCAGTCTGACCAACGGCAGTTGCTGAGGTCCATAGACTCCACACTGACTGCAGCACTGGATCTCCTGCAGCGCTGCGTAACACCCCCTACCCCTGCCCCATCCACAATTCCCACTCCCGTGCCTGTCCCACGCACATCCAGACGTCAGCGTGCACGCACCCCAACAGACACAGGCACCACACCACCAGGGAAGTCGAAGCGCACACCTCCTGTCACGCACACACAGGGTGAGGAAGGCACACCCACTGGGTCGGGGGGAAACGTAGAACACGCAGCCACAGTGGGAGTCCGCATTCCACACAACCCACTCCCTCCAAATCCACTCCCCTTAGCTCTCCTGGCCAACAGTCGGTGACAGCATCATCCACTGCGAGTGTGCCCCCCAGCCCCAGGATGACACCACCCCGCAAGCGGTGGAGGCGGGACCCGGCCAGGGGAGTTGAGTCCCCCACCCTGTCCACACCCTCCCCCAGTGGCGCTGCGACCCATCCCTTTGCCCCCCCCCCCTCCTTGGGGCCTGTGGTTGGATTGGGTGCGGGGGAGTCGCTGGGGGAACTTGCCGACGTGTGCAGCGCCATTCTGTCCTCCACCTTTGGCGCTGGCACCCCCCCTGTGGCAGAATCATCCCTCCCTGCACCCACAACACCTACCCTTTCCCCTCCTGTCCCTGCGGTGCCTGTTTCCACCCTCCCCCCTGATGCCCCCTCTTCTGTGGATGAAATGGACTTGTGAACTGTGCAGGCAAGCTAGGGGACACACGTCCCGATGTGTACCCCCCCCCCGGACTTTGCTGCTGGGCTGGCCCATGGCCCTTGTACATAGTGGACATTTTCTCAGAGATATTTTCCTGCTAAATAAAGCCTTTTCTTTTGGTTTTGCACACTGATGCTTTCCTGGACTTGCTGTTGGTGCTGGTGCTCCCTGCGTTGGGGTGGTGATAATGTGTTAGGGGTCTGTGAAATGTTGGAGTGTGCTGCTCATGGGGTGTACCCTGCCATCTGCGTGCCATCACAAAGGTCTCTGCCAATGGTATTTGGTCATGTTTGCTCTCACTGTATGGTGACATTGTCCCAAGGTGTGTTCCATCCTCTGTGGAGCAGGCCATTTTCCCTGCAGGGTGTCTCCCAAATGCTGTGCTGTGTCTACATTTCCTGGATGTGTGAGGGTTGCCGTTCAATATAGCCATGCTGGCTCAGCGATGGCTCCGCCTGCATCTGGGGTATCACCCTTGTTGGTCACTGAACTTGTTGATGGGGTATATTGTCCTATGTCTGGGCACTGCTGGGAGTGATAGGTACACACCCCTCCTGTGTCTGGGCACTGCTGGGAGGACTCTGCACCCACCCCTCCTGTGTCTGGGCACTGCTGGGAGTGATAGGCACACACCCCTCCTGTCTCAGGGCACTGCTGGGAGTGATAGGCACCCACCCCTCCTGTGTCTGGGCACTGCTGGGAGGACTCTGCACCCACCCCTCCTGTGTCTGGCCACTGCTGGGAGGACTCTGCACCCACCCCTCCTGTGTCTGGGCACTGCTGGGAGGACTCTGCACCCACCCCTCCTGTGTCTGGGCACTGCTGGGAGGACTCTGCACCCACCCCTCCTGTGTCTGGGCACTGCTGGGAGGACTCTGCACCCACCCCTCCTGTGTCTGGGCACTGCTGGGAGGACTCTGCACCCACCCCTCCTGTGTCTGGGCACTGCTGGGAGGACCCTGCACCCACCCCTCCTATGTCTGGGCACTGCTGGGGGTGTTTGGCACACCCCATTCTTATTGCATGTTCGGTGCGTACATACACGGGTGAGGTTTCGGTGCGTACATACACGGGTGGGGGTTCGGGGCGTACATACACGGGTGGGGGTTCGGGGCGTACATACCAGGGTGGGGTGGGGGTTCGGTGCGTACATACACGGCTGGGGGTTTGGTGCGTACATACACGGGTGGGGGTTTGGTGCGTACATACACGGGTGGGGGTTTGGTGCGTACATACACGAATGGGGGTTCGGTGCGTACATACACGGGTGAGGTTTCGGTGCGTACATACACGGGTGGGGGTTCGGGGCGTACATACACGGGTGAGGTTTCGGTGCGTACATACACGGGTGGGGGTTCGGGGCGTACATACACGGGTGGGGGTTCGGGGCGTACATACCAGGGTGGGGTGGGGGTTCGGTGCGTACATACACGGCTGGGGGTTTGGTGCGTACATACACGGGTGGGGGTTCGGGGCGTACATACACGGGTGGGGGTTCGGGGCGTACATACCAGGGTGGGGTGGGGGTTCGGTGCGTACATACACGGCTGGGGGTTTGGTGCGTACATACACGGGTGGGGGTTCGGGGCGTACATACACGGGTGGGGGTTCGGGGCGTATATACACGGGTGGTGCTTGGGTGCGTACATACACGGGTGGGGGTTCGGGGCGTACATGCACGGGTGGGGGAACGGGCCGTACTTCCACGGGTGGGGGTACGGTCCGTACATACCCCTACCCACGCTCTGCGTGCCTGGGTACGGGCCGTACCCATGCCTTTGGTGGGTGGGTATGGTGCGTCCCCCCATTGTTGCGGTGCTGTGGGGTCCGCACCGTACACAGGCCTTGGGGGCGTGGCTACGGGTCGTACCACGCGTACCCCTACATGACCCCAGCAATGCTGGTACGAGCAGTACCAAGGCATTTCTGACGTGGGTACGGGCCGTACCGCCATTGTTGGAGTGACGTAGGGGGACGCGTGGTACGATCCGTACCCACGCTCTTGCGGCCTGGGTAGGGTACGTACCGGTTCGCGTGACCATCCACTTCCGTTGTGGCGGACGCTTGCGTTGCTGGCCTCGCCCCCACACCCTGGCAGTGTCCAGGCCCTGATGGTCAGGTATGTCCAGGCCATGTGTGATTTGGTACCATGTGTTGGTGTTGTGTGTCCTGCCCCTGCCCCCCCCTTTGCCCCTGGTTGTTGTGCTGACCTTCTGCGGCGTCTGCGTCGGTTCCTGTACTCCAGGTGGACTGCTAGGAGGGCAGGGATGGCACGTAGGTTCGGGTCCATGTCTGTTCGTCGCGTCCAGCTGCTCCTTGCGTGTGTCGTCCTGATTTCCCGGCAGTTTTTGGCAGCCGGTAAATATTTACCGTGCGGGATGACGTCGGTTCGAATCGTACTTCCTGGTTCGTGAAACGTAGGCTGGATGCGTACCGACGTCACGTCGGCGCCTTTCAGGATCGGAATTGTGTTTAGTTTCTGTTCGGTCGGTGTTTTGTTCGATTCGTACGGAAATGGTGTTTCCGTATGAATCGTACTTGCATTTTCGGATGGATTTCGCACCGGGTACGAGTCGGACGGAGAAAAGGCTCCGTCCGACGATTTTCTTATATCTGCAGTTGCAATCCAGTAAATTTTCCTCTTCATTCAATTTCGTTTTTTTGGTTCTGGACTGTGAATGAAGTTGAACTTCTTTTTATAGTGCTTTGGATGTTGTAATATGTGTTTTATTGGTTAGTTTGAATTCGGAGTGTTTTTATTGGTTAGTTCGAATTTTTTTTTTTTTTTCTGGTAGTTAGTTTCCTAATAAGGAAAACGCTAATTAGTGGTTTTGTGGTGTATTATTCTATATGTATTTTTCTAAACATTATATTATGTATTGGATGTATGAATTGATAAAGTATAATTTAATAATATAGTTGTTTAATGTAGGAAGGTTGTTAATAATGTTTTAGTAAAGAGTTAATTATTTAAATCCATTTTTAAATGTAGTAAATATATAATTGTTTAATAATAATTTTGTGTAGAGTTAAAAGACATTATTTGGTGTTTATGTTGTTTGATTTTAGGTTTTAATTAAATGTTATATAGTCGATATTAGTAAAATGGAGATATTTTAGTGGTCGATATTTTAGTTTACGATATTTTGTTATGAAGTATATGTATATTACTGAGCATCGATATTTTAGGATTTCGATATTTGTGTTGGCGATATTTTGTGTACCTATATTTCTGTAGTTCGAAATTGTGTGTTCGATATTTTTGTAATGTTTTAAATAAGTATATGATGTCGATAATAATGTAATCGATTATTTTATATCGATATATTTGTAGGTCGATTTTTAGTCTTTCGATATTGTGTCAGTGATTCATTATGATCGACTGATGAGACCCTTAGTGTCTCACGAGTTTGCCTGTTCTGGTGTTCGGATTATGGCCTGTGGTGCGGCGCATGGAATCCTGGGTAATTGGGACATCGCAAGGGCTGCCTATGACTTCCTGGATATGAGTTATTTGGAAGAACACGTCGGTTGCCCTCTGATGGTGCTAGAGGCTCCGCATATTGAAGAACATGTATGTTCCTTTTCTTTGATTAACTGGATGGCTGAAACTTTTAGTGGCCGTGCCAACGATTTTCTGTTGGATTGCTACGTATGCTGCATACACGTTCATGGATTGAGTGAACTGTCGTCCGCTATGTTTTTTCTACCATGTCCTGAGCATTACCTGTGACTTTGGATTGCTGGCTGAAGCAGAATTTTTTGAATTTTTTTTTCCTTTCCCTTTTTGAGGTTTTTTTTGCTTTTCCTTTTATTCTTGCTTCGAACTTTCTCGGCACCGATACTTGGTTTCAGTTTGAATAAGCCTTGTTCTGCTCTGTCGAATTTGAACTCTGCGTTCTCTCATTTCTTCCCTACTGGTTAGTGCTTCGATCAAGGGGGCGTGTAGTAAGGAATCCCTTAATACGTACATACATTGTTAAGTTAGCATAACCACGTTAGATGTTAGAGAGCCATCTTGCTGCTTTTGCGCACGACACTGCATCTACATGTTATTGTTTAAACAAACTGCTGATTCGCGCTTTGCCTCACACGAGAGCAATCTGTTGTTACCATCCCGAGCTCTGCGCAGCGACCTTGGTCTGTACATGGTGTAACAAGAACAGTCTGGGTCGTTAGACAATGCATGTTTTTCCACTCTAGGTTGATCGACTCACTATTTAGCCATAACACACAGGCAGCTGCAAATACCTGAAAGTTGGTGCTTTTAATATTACAGACATCATGTTTTAATATTCAGACCGAAGACGAGCCTTCCTGCGAGAAGACTTATGATGCTCCTGTGATGTGATTTCACTAAGCTGATCTTTGAGGTATGGGGTCCCCTGTTCAAGCCTAAGAGACCTTTTATTAGCATAATAATAATATTAGCTTCTTAGTTAAGGGAAGGTGGTAGTATCCACTGTCATTTATAACATGATCACTCCCTTTATATTCTATGGTATTGTAACGATGCTGATGGTTTTGATTATAATCATTTGTCTGCTTGTATTAGCCAAAGTACTGCATCTTAGGACACGTGGTCTATAAAAATAAACTCTTTTTATTTTCACCGTGTCTCCGTTTATTCTTGTTGTGGACTGATGTGAGAATAATATACGAACAGGTATTTCCGATTCCCACCATTCCTGAGAGTACACTGAGTCACTTGTTCTGGGTTGTCTTTTCATTGGGATCGCCGAGCCAAATCTCGGATAATGAATGGGACACTTATGCTAGCCGGATACTGGGTTCTGGGTTCTGAGGTGAGTTTCTGGTACACCACAATTCCCTGAGGTCCTGGGGTTCTACGCATAGTTCTGTGTATAAGCAGAATCCCTGCAACAAAATGTGAGGAAAATGTGTTTATTTTTATAAAGTTTGAGGTTTGCAAGGAATTCTGGGTAACACAACCTGGTGAGAGCTGGACAATTTACCCCATCCAGGAGTGTCTAGTTTTAAAAAATATATATGTTTGCTAGGTTGTCTTCGGTGCCGGCAGAACTAAGGTTCAAAATCTACAGTTCGGCACTTTGTAAAAAAAAGGTCAGTTTTCACTGTGAAAATGTGGTGTGTCCATGTTGCGTTTTGGGCCATTTCCTGTCACGGGCACTAGACCTACCCAAAGACTCCAGAACTTTTCACCACATAAATGTGAGGGATAATATGGTTTTCTTTTACAAAGTTTGAGGTATGCAATTGATTCTGGGTAACAGAACCTGGTGAGAGCCAGACAAGTCACCCCATCCTGTATTCCCCTGTGTGTCTAATTTTAAAAAATGTATAGGTTTGCTAGATTGTCCTAGATGTCGGCAGAGCTAGGGTTCAAAATTCACAGCTAGGCACTTTGCAGAAAAATGTGGTGTGTCCATGTTGCGTTTTGGGCTGTTTCCTGTCGCGGGCACTAGGCCTACCCACACAAGTGAGGTACCAATTGTCTCAGAAGACTTTGGGGAATGCGGGGTGGGTGGAATTTTTTGGATCCACACAGATTTTAGAACTTTCCACCACAAAAAACGTGAGGAAAATACATTATGTTTTACAAAGTTTTGAGGTTTGCAAGGGATTGTGGGTAACAGAACATGTTGTCACCTAGACAAGTCACCCCATCCTGTATTCCCCTGTGTGTCTTGTTTTAAAAAATTTAAAGGCTTGCTAGGTTTCCCTAGGTGCCGGTAGAGCTAGGGTTCAAAATCTACAGCTAGGCACTTTGCAAAAAAAAGGTCAGTTTTCACTGTGAAAATGTGGTGTGTTCATGTTGCAATTTGGGCCGTTTCCTGTCGCGGGCACTAGGCCTACCCACACAAGTTAGGTACCATTTTTCTCGGAAGAATTTTGGGAAATGCGGGGTGTATGGAATTTTGTGGATCCACGCAGATTCCAGAATTTTCACCACAGAAATGTGAGGAAAATTTGTTTTTTTTAATAAAGTTTGAGGTTTGCAAGGCATTCTTGGCAACAGAATCTGGTGTGAGCCAGACAAGTCACCCCATACTCTATTCCCCTGTGTGTCTTGTTTTAAAAAATGTATAGGTTTGTTAGGTTTCCCTAGGTGCCGGCAGAGCTAAGGTTCGAAATCTACAGCTAGGCACTTTGCAAAAAAGGGTCAGTTTTCACTGTGAAAATGTGGTGTGTCCACGTTGCGTTTTGGGCCCATTCCTGTCATGGGCACTAGGCCTACCCACACAAGTGAGGTACCATTTCTATCGGGAGACATAGGGGAACACAGAATTGTAGGGCAACTGTTATTACCTATTGACTTTCAATGCATTTCTGCCTTCCAAATGTAAGACAATGTGGAAAAAAGAAGTCACTTTGAAAAATGTCCTAAAATTCACATGCTTGTATGGGTACCCAACATTTCAGAGATGTGCAAATACCTACTGTTTCTAAACTCTATATTGTTAGAAATACATATGTGTCTTTCATACTGATGTTACCCTGTTTATATTTTCCCAAATCAATTGCTATATACCCTGTACACAATAAAAAAACCATTGCAAGACGCTGCTCAGTTATTGGCTCTGGGTTCCTCGGGTTCTTGGTGAACCTACAAGTCAACAACTCATTTTCAATTTGTCCTATTTTCAACTGTTAGTTTCTATAAGAAAACCTTGAAGGATCTACACAAACGACTTCTTGCTGAATTCATAATTTCATCTATGTTTCATAAATGTATAGCTTTCCAGGATCCATCATTCATTTCATACTCATTTTTACCATTAACTGGAAGGAGTTTGAAAGCAAAAAAATAGCAAAAATAGGCTATATTCCTGTAAAATAACAAAACTGTGTAAAAAAATTTAGTTTTCTCACAAAAGTTTGTCAGATCCTAAAAGCTGGGAAGATGGTGATTTCAGCACCACAAACCCTTTGTTGATACTATTTCCAGGGAAAAAAACAGATGCTTTTATCTGCTGCCCTTCTATCCCATTTTCCCCCAAAAAACAAAATGTAGCTGTATTTTTGCTAATTTCTGGGTGCCCTCCAAGGGAATCAACAAACCCTTGGTACCGTGGCGTAGATACCTTAAGTGGTCAAAAAGTTACAGGGGCCTAAGCGCGAACTACCCCAAATAGCCAAAAAAAGGCTTAGCACGGGGGGGGGGGAGGGAGGCCTAGCAGCGAAGGGGTTAAATACCTATGAATCAATTTCTTAATAATGATTTTCAATTTACAACTGCTATATAATAAAAATGGAAATAAAATAAATTTTAATTGTGTAATTTTTAAAAGAGGTTCATTAATATTAATTCTTGGATGATTAGTATTTTAACAATGTTGAAAAGTTTTCAAAGATGAGGCATAGTTGTTATTTTAAAATACAATGAAAGATAAAATGTTACCTAACAGTGTTTGTAAGTACAGGCAAACTTTAAAAACCAAAATACAATTTAAATGAATTCTTTGTTAATAATCTCGATTTTCAACAATTTACAAATAAATAGGACAATTGAAATACTTTTATATTATTAATGATTTATTTAAAAAAACATAAAGCAGTAACTTAGATTTTATGTAATAACGGAAAGGCACAGGTATATATTCATATATAAATTTCCAAAAATATAAAGTTTGACAAACATGTTCTATATCATTTTTAAACATATTGTTTATATTTTTGCCACGGTTTACAATTGGATTCAATGGGCAAAATTGTCCTTTTTTCCTGTTTCCTTTTACGGGTGACGTACGCGGTTGGGCATTTCTTTCTTCAGTCGGTGGAGAGAATTTAGATAGAGCTACATATTTACAACTGTGTTTTTATTGTATTGTAATTGCATTTATATAGCGCTTACTACCCCTGACGAGGCGTCAAAGCACTTTTTCTGCGAGAAGCATGCTACTCCGGAACCCATAGAGGAATAGTGTTGAATTAGTATAGTGAAACGTGCAAGTACATTTTAAGTGGTGGATAGGTTAGTCAGTTATTTGGTTTTGGAAGGATAGCAGAAGGATAGCAGAAGGATAGAAGAGGGAAAAAAAGGTTTGTATTTATATAGCGCTTGTTACCCCTGATGAGGTGTTGAAGCACGCTACTCCAGAAACCCATAAAGTATTAGTGGTGAATTAGTATGGTGAAATATGAAAGTAATTTGAGTGGTGGATATTAGTCAGTTATTTGGAGTGAGAAGGGTAGCGGAGGGATAAAAGGGAAGAAAGGTGTTCATTCATGTAGCACCTGTTACCCCTGATGGCTATTGAAGCGCATTTCTGGCTAGCAGGACGCTACTCCGGAACCCATAAAGGATTAGTGTTGAAAATTAGTATAGTGAAGTATGAAGTAATTTGAGTGGTGGATATGTTATTCAGTTATTTGGATAGAAAAGGGTAGGTTGCAGGATAGAAGGGAAAGAGGTTTGTGTTTATATACCGCTTGCTACCACTTGATGGGGTTTTGAAGCGCTTTATTGGCGAGTAGCACACTACTCTGGAACCCATAAGGATTACTGAACTTTTTTTTTCCTGGAAAAATCTTTGAACAACGAATAGTGTCCTGGACGATGAGCAGATCCTGTACAGAATGATCCGAAGAATAGAGGTGAGGTGAGGGGGCTGCAGCTGAGGGGGACTAGGAGGACTGAGAGGACTGAGAGGATTCGGCCTGGTAAGAAACGGCTTTATCTCGACTATAAAAACTCTGGATTTTTCAATATTTAAGATCTGGGTCAACTGCAGAGGTTTTTCATCTGCCTCTGCTTCCGAGAGAGAAACTGTTGTATCCTTTATTTTTTGCCGGAAAATTACAGTTTGAATGTGAGCCTTTATCCGGACTACATGGAGGTGAAAAGGGCCGGTCTTTGTAGAGGGTTTAGAGGTGCATTCTGGGTATTGGAGCCCAGCTGAGATCGGGTCAGCTGTATGACGGTAAGCTGTATAAGGAATCTCCAAGGCATTGAGAGGAAAGACCTCAGATATAACTTTGTTGGCTCTTTGGGTAAAAGACTTAAAAGCTCGAAGCCGCTTCTGGGTTCAAGATTCAATATCGGTGCAGACCTCTCAGTGAAAAAGAGTGAAAAAGAGTGAAAAAGAGTATGCTGGGAATAGAGAAATCCTGTCAGAAAAGATAGCCCTGCTCTTGAAGACGGACTTTTAGGTCATCATAAAGTTATCATAAGGTCTGTGGACTGAGCTTTCAGAGATGGGGAAGTTATTGAATACCCGCCTGGTGAAAGCAAAGACTAATCGACTTCTTGCTAGAGAAGCAAGAGAGGCTAAAAAGGCAGCCCGCTTAATTGGGGTAGAAGGTGCCTCGCCCTCTCCACCTTCTCACTTCACAGACTCTACAGCTGAGACCTCGGAGGGAGAAATAGAAGAAGAGAGCTCAGCTAGCCTTGTCAGACCAGAGTGCTATTAAAAATTCAGATATTACAAATACTGTAGCCTCATCGATAAATCCGCAAGTAGAAAGCGAAGGCAGTATGCAGAAAAAATCCAGAGATAAAAGTGACAAAAGGGCGACCAAGCAATTTCCACTCTTTCAGAAAAAACTCATCAAGGATATAGACAGTCCTCAATCCCCTCTATCGTCTCATGAGCCCATGACTTCTCTAGATCCTGCTCTCGCTTTATTATCAACCGAGCTAATTAACTCTGCTCTATCCAATGTTCTAGACGGGGGTCCGGACCTTACAGCTATTATTCAGAGTCAAGATCTTAGCGGTGATCCCCAGGAGTTAAGGAAGGGATTAAGCTTGGAGCAAAGACTCGATAAGCAGCTTAGCGCTACCAAAAAAGCAGGGTCAGCTATATCAACTGTGGCCCAACTACACCAGGAGGAAGGAGTTCAGGAAGTGGGGTCAAGATCTTCCCCACCTTCCCCAGGGGCCACAACTGTAACGCCATCAACTCCGGACCCTTATCGATCCACAGATTTGACTGGAGATTTTCAGATCAATGTTAAGGACATGCTAAATTTGATTCTAGAAGTAATCCGAGATATAAAAAAAACTCAGAAGGCGGAACTAGACTCCTTGAATCAACGTCTGGAGAAAATGGAAAATATTATGGGTAATCTCCCTGTTAAGCTCCATGAGGCAGAGGAGAGAATCTCCGTATTGGAGGACCAGCTATTTAAAATGACAAAAGAGGGTAAAGCAGGAACCAAAAGTAAACAGGCGCTGGAATCCAAACCGGAGGAATTGGAAAACCATTCACGTAAATCTAACCTTCGCCTAGTTGGCGTACCTGAAGGAATAGAAGGGTCGCAAACTTTAAGCTGGGTCAACACCTTTATTAAAGAAAAAGTTATTCCGGACTTCCAGGGTGACCTTACAATTATGAGAGCCCATCGTGTCCCAGCTCATCCTTTCCCTAACTCAACCCTTCCACGCACGATTCTGATCAACTTCGCAGATTTTCGAATAAAGGAAGCAGTTCTTGCAAAAGCTATTCAGCAGAGACAGTTCCCAATTAATGAGACTATTAAATGTAGAATCTTTTCGGACATGTCTGCCGCTGCTGCCCGCCGCAGGAAGGAATTTGTAAAAATGTTGCAGTTATTTAAGGCAAAGGGGGCACAAGCATCAATTGCACAACAATGCAAATTGCGTGTATTAGTGAATGGAAAGTTTTTTTTGTTTACGGATGTTGATGAGGCACAGGGTTTTCTGGAGAAGATAACAAAGGATTAGAATAGTGTTAGGTTGATATAGCTAATGTTTTATATTCGCCCCTTTTTGCAGAGTTCATGGAAACAGGAGTAAATTCGATATAAGCTCGCCATGTTAGGAGAAAATTAAAAACTTATTTTTCCTCTCTTTTGGTTTTTTTTTTCCTTCCTGTTTTTCCTTTTATTCTTTACTCTTCTGGTTTAGGGCGATTAGCTTAGAGGGCTTTATGATAATTATAGGTTCGTTAGAAAAATTAAATTAAATTCTGGAGGGCAGGAAAGGAAAAAAAAAAAAAGCAACACACATCACAGTATTGAGGGGCGGGTAAGGGGTTGATTCACCGGGTGTAATAACATAACACCCAAATTGAGTAGGGGTTGGGGAAAGTGGAAGGAGCGGTGGAGGGGGGATAGTCTACTTTTCTGGGGGTGGGATAGGGCACTTAAAAATAGGAAAAATGCAACCGGCAGTTGCAATAATTGGTTGATTATTTTTGTCTGCTTCATTTGTTTTTTTTTCTCAGAATGCTACATTGATTGGTTTTTTAGATCTTACTTTTTTTTTGTTTAAATGGCTAATAGGCTAAAAATAATTTCGTTTAATGTTAACGGCCTGAATAATCGAAAAAAAATGCGGGCTATTGAAGCATGGCTAAAAACAGAAAATCCTGAAATTATTCTGTTACAAGAAACTCATATTTCGACTATAAACATTATGGGATTTTCAATGTTTAAAACCTGGGCCAGCTACAGGGGTTTTTCATCTGCCTCTGCATCCCATAGAGGAACTGCTATATTTATTAAAAAAAGGCTTACAAGTAGAGTGTATTAATTCAGGTAAGGATCCATTTGGGAGGTGGTGTTGGGTGACATGCTCTTTTAGATCCAAACCATGCCCTCTGACCTTTGTAAGCTACTATGCACCTGTTGAAGATGACGCCAAAACATATGACGATCTTTTTCTCTCTCTAAATCATGTTGTCGGAGATTTGATCGTGGGCGGGGATTTTAATATTTTGATGAGTCCACATCTGGATTCTACGGTCCAAGGGAAAAAACAGACAAAGCCTAGATCTCTTAAAACATTGTTAGATCATTCGGATATGCTAAATTTACAAGATCCTTGGCGAACAGCATATCCGACTTTAAAGAAATTTACATGTGGTTCAGGACGGTTTGGATCTTCCTCACGTATTGATTTTTTTTTAATCTCTCTGAATCTAGATTTTTTTCAACAAAATTTCTTTTTCAATGGATATTCGGACCATGCAATGTTATCTCTGGAAATTCATGTGGGCTCTGGTTTAAAAACCCCTAAACGCTGGTTATTTAATAAGTTGCATCTGAATGACGCTGAGTGGGTAAAGTTTATGGACACTGAGATTAGACAATTTTTAATTCAGAACATTCATTCTGCAGAACCCAATATAGTTTGGGACACACTTAAAGCCTTCATTCGGGGGTTAGTAGTAAGTAAAGAGGCAGTTGCCGCCAAAAATGCTAAGGCGAAGAAATTAAAAATTGAAGATAAGATCCATATTTGTAATGCCGTCTTTTTAAAGAATCGCTCTTCCACCACCAAAGTTCAGCTTGAACAAGCCAAGCGTGAGCTTTGCACTGTATATAGCACTCAAAGCGAGATCCTTTTCCAACAGTCTCAGCAGAAAATCTATGAGGAAAGCAACTTTACTGGTAGGCTCTTGGCGTGGCAGGCCAAGGAACAAGCCGCCACGAATCAAATCAAAGCTTTGAATTCCCCATGTCCAGCAGGCTCTACGGAGGATCCAGCTGAGATTAATCGTATTATGCTTGCTCATTATCAGACTATCTATGGCCAACTTCAGTCAGTCGATGATCTGTTGTTGAAAAAGTTCCTGCTTGAAAATCCACCACCCATGTTGATGGAAACAGATAAAAATCTTATGGCCCGCTCGTTTTCATTAATTGAGTTGGAAGAGGTGATAAAGAGCTTACCTAATGCTAAAGCATGTGGCCCAGATGGCTTACCCGCCGAATTTTATAAAAAAAAATTTAAGACGTTTGGTGAATTCTTCCTCTCCTTGATTAATTCTATGCTAGATGGGGGGGGGGGGTATTCCAGAATCTTTTAAACAGGGATATATTGTTAGTTTTCCGAAGAAGGGTAAAAAATAAAAGGGATCCCAACTCTTATCGCCCAATTACATTGTTGAACTCGGACTATAAGATTGTTACAAAACGTTTATCTCTCCGGTTTAATAAATATGCGGCAAAATTGATACATGTCGACCAAAATGGATTTTTACCGGGCAGACAGTTAGCTACCAACACCCATTTTCTTGCAGAAGCCTTGGATTATTTTGAAATTCAGAACATCCCCGCGTTAGTTTTATTGCTCGATGCGGAAAAAGCTTTTGATTTGGTTGTTTGGAAGATGTTGTTTTGTATTTTGAATTCTTTTAATATTCCAACGTCATTTATACTCTTAATTCAGAATTTGTATCAGAATGCAGTGGCAAATGTAATTATTAATTCAACCGTGGCAGGGTCCATTAATATTAAGCGTGGCACAAGGCAAGGATGCCCTTTATCACCAATACTATTCGCCTTTTTCATCGAACCCTTGGCAATCGCAATACGAAACTCCCCAGATATCCTACCTCCAATTCCGACTATGCCGTCGTTAAAACTTTATGCAGACGATATTATGTTGTTAATTAAGCCTACAATAGAAGTACAAATCAAAGTCTTCCAATTATTTGAAGACTTTGAAGTATTAGGAGGGTATTGAATAAATAGAGCTAAAACGGAAGTTATACAGTGTGGGAGAGCTGCTTTTGATTTACATCTAGACATCCAAGGCTCAGTAAATCTCAATCCAAAACGATATCTGGGGATTTTCTATTCAGCGTCGTTTGAAGATCTATTTAAACTTAATTATACGCCACTTTTAAGAAAAGTTCAAGGGTTATTGATCCGTTGGAATATGCTTCCTTTATCCATCTTAGGTCGTGTGGCTCTTATCAAAATGTCTATTTTACCATTGTTTAATTTTCTGTTTTCTTCAATACCATGCACTTTATCAAGCTCATTTTTCTCTCAGGTTGAGTCCATGTTTACAACTTTTGCATGGGCAAAAAAAAACCTCGTTTAGCACTTGGCACTTTATATGAAGATTTAGATCAGGGAGGGCTCGCACTTCCGAATCTGAAATATTACTATGATGCTTATTTTGCACAGTAGTTATCTAGGTTCAAGCCTTTACCACAAGCACATTTTTATTGCAATTTCTTTTTTAATCTAATTTGTACTGAAACTCAGATTAAATCTCCCATGTTATTGTTTAGGTACCCAAAGTTGGCACGATATAAATGTCTCCAATGTATTTTCAAAAGACGTCAGGCCTTCTTTAAAAAATATTCTATCCCCACAATTAATTCAGCCACCTTAATAGAAAAAGTCCTTCCCTTAATAGGAATTAAACAACCCACCCACTTGACATCAAAATGGGCGGAAGTCGGGTACCTTAAAATATCAGACTTCTTAAGGGACGGTAACTGGATGACGGTAGCAGAAATATCTCCAGGGATCGCTAAGGATTTTATTTTGGTTAACTCTTATGGCTGTCTATATAAATATCTAGTAGAAGTAAACCCCACCTCTTTTATGATCCAAAATCAACTTGTAGAGGATTTGTTAGTTAAAGCAGTCAATATGAATCCAGGTGCTTGGAAAACTTTCCTGACTTCTCTCAAACAATTGGATCTTGAGTCAAACGCAATTAAGAAATGGGCTGATCATGAAAATTGTGTAGTATCTCCTCAGATTTGGTCTACAATTAATAAGTTAAATTTCTGCACTCTCACAGGGGCTAATTGGCGTAGGATGCTGTTTTTTAGTAAATGGTTATTATATCGAACCCCCGCTGTTTTAGCTAGGATGTTCACTAACCAGTCCTCTCAATGTTTTCGCTGCATGAATTATGCACACGCTAATTGGTCACATATTATGTTGAGTTGCCCAAATATCAATATTTATTGGACTGAGATATTTTTTTCATTAGAACAAGAGTGCAATATAAAGCTTGAGGTTAACAGTAGGCTAATATTACTTGGTTACGACCCAGATCTTCTCTTCTCGGAATCCATGATTAGATTGCTCTACATAGCAATTGCGATCGCAAGGTCGCTTCTGCTGCAAAATTGGCGTTCGGATTCCATACCCTCAGCTATAAAATGGATTCAGAAGATGAGGAGGGTCAAGCAGAGCGAATATACCTACGCCGCACGCATTGGAGGCCTTAAGAAGTTTGAGAAAATATGGGGTAATAAGTTTGATTTTTGATCATTAGCCTTGGGAGATATTTGAAGTTGCTATTAAGACGTGATTGAGTCAGGGGAGGCTTGAGCTTTTTTATGAATTTTACTAAAGTTGCCTTTAAGATAATTCTTTGTCTTAGATTGTTAAACAGGCTGAAAATTTGTAATATTCTGTGATCTATTAATCAATTATTTGTGTTGTAATATAATATGTTTTTAATCTGGTTGCAATAAAAAAATAAAAAAAATAAAAAAGAAGCAAGTGCTGAGGAAAAAAAAAAAGGATTACTGTTGAATTAGTATGGCGAAACATGAAAGTAATTTGAGTGGTGGCTATGTTGGTCAGTTATTTGGATTGAGAAGGGTTGGGGAGGGGTAGAAAATGGAAAAAGGTTTGCGTTTATGTAGCGCTGGTAACCCTGATGGGGTGTTGAAATGCTTCATTGGCGAGTAGCATGCTACTCTGGTACCCATAAAGGATTAGTGGTGAATTAGTATAGTGGAATATGGAAATTGAGAAGTGAACTTGTTAGCCTGTTATTTTGATTGAAAAGGATAGTGGAGGGACTGAAGAGTGAGATGTTTTTTTGTTGTTGAGGAAATTGCAGTAGGAGTAGGCTTTTGGATAAGTAAAAAGGGGTTTTTGAGGGGAAGAGTCAAAGGGGAGAGTTTATAAAGGTTTGTTTTGAGGGATCGGTATAGTAAAAAGAGGTGCCAGATAATGCAAGGAGGGGTAGAGTCTAGAAAGGGTTATTTTGGGATCATAGTAGTGGTATGGGGTTTGGTATAAATGAGAGAGTGTATGTAGAGGATATATTGATAGATGTATAGGGTGAGAGATAGGGTAGTGCATTGGAAAGAGTAGTAGAAAGAAGTTTGAGATGAGTCCGAAGGTTGGGCCAGAGGATGTATTGAGAGAAGTATAGGCTTAGAAATAGGGTAGTGCATTTGAAATGCTAAATTAGAAGAAAGTGATAAATATATAGATCCATAAGTACATTGAAAGTATATAGATGCATAAAGGAGGTAAGTATATATAGAATAAAGATATTGATAAAGGGACAGGATGAGAAATAGGGTAGTGCATTGGGTATGCTTTTTCAGGAGAAAGGTATCAGACACACAGATCCAAGTACATGGAGGTACATAGATGCACAATGGAAGTAAGTACATGTAGACTAAAGATGATTTTTTATTTATTTATTTACAACAACATAATTATTCTACATGTTTATACAAAACAATACAAAAAGATAGGTACATATCTATAGTGAAAATAAATGCTTATATACAGAGGAATATGCTGTAAATTCCTATTTGGGTATGGTGCTTATGTGGGGAAGAGCCAATTCTTGAGTAGTTTTCTGAAGATAAGGTGGTTGTCGGTGGATCTTATGATGGAGGGTAAAGAGTTCCATAGTTTGGCTGCTTGAACAGAGAAGGATGTGCCACCCATGGTTTTTTCTTGTATCTTGGGATTTTGAGGCGAGATGCCCCTTTAGAGCGTAGGTTCCTTTGTTGAATGTGTTTGGTGATTTTATTCCTGATGAAGAGCAGTCCCATCACATGTATTGCTTTGTGGGTGATAGAAAGTAGCTTGAACTGGGATTTTCTGGCAACCGGTAACCAATGCAGGGCTTTCAAGGCATGTGATATGTGGTCTCCCGCGGTTTGATATGGTAGAGGCTATTGGCGTAATCGAGTTTGGACAGAGCAAGGGAGATGGTAGCTTGGACCTTGTGTGGAAATCCCAAATGAGGGAAAATTCGTCACAGCGTTTAATAGTGACAAAGCTTAATCTTGCTAGTTTGTCCACTTGGGTATTCATTGACAGCTTGGAGTCCATGGTTATTCTGAGGTTTCTTACTTCCCTTGATAATTTAGGTGGTGATCCCTGTTCATCAGGCTAGGCGGTAAGCGGGTCGTAATGTTTCCAATCGCCACACGTGAGTATTTCTGTTTTTGAAGCATTCAATTTGAGATGGCTCCAAGTCATCCACTGATCCACGGCTCTGAGAACACTGAAAATTGGGCATTTTTCAATGTCTTTGGGGCATTCCAGTTGAAGGAGTATTCACGTGTCATCTGCATA
The DNA here is from genome assembly GCF_964204655.1 of Triturus cristatus. Taxonomy (NCBI): domain Eukaryota; kingdom Metazoa; phylum Chordata; class Amphibia; order Caudata; family Salamandridae; genus Triturus; species Triturus cristatus. The sequence goes on along the minus strand of NC_140594.1, from coordinate 945,067,919 downwards.
GTTATAGCACGAGAGGTGAAATTGATTGATCAGTACTGGTAATGACTTCATGTAGATGTTGAAAAGCATGGGCGAGATGATAGAACCTTGAGGGTCCCCTGCTTTTGTGGAGTAGGGTTTGGACGAGAAAGGCGGGGTATGGATGACATTAGTTCTGTTTCGAAGGTAGGATGCAATCCAGTCTAGAGCAGTTCCCTCTATGCCGGCTTCATAGAGTCTTTGTTTCAGAGTGTCATGGTCAGCTGTGTTAAAGGCAGCCAAGAGATCTGAGTGGAGTAGCGCAGCAACCCCGCTGCGGTCAACTGTATTCTTCAGGTCATCCCAGATGGCAAGGAGGGCAGATTCAATGCCTATTCCCGGACGGAATCCTATTTGGAAGTCTGAGAGTATATCATTGTCTTCAATGAATTTGACATCTGGGCGAATGCTGCTCTTTCTATCAGTTTGCCCAGGAAAGGTCCGTTTGTAATGGGTCTGTAGTTGTCAAGGTTCAGCGGGTCCAATTTTGTTTTCTACAGTAAAGGGCATATGTGTGATTTTTTGAGTTCTTCTGGAAATAATCCGGTAGTTAAGGAATCGTTAATGATTCTTCTTACTGGGGTGGCAGCAGAGGTTGTTAAAAGAATTGTCTTGAAAGTTTGTGGTGGACAGGGGTCAGAAGGGCTGCCGGCAGGCCTGCTTGCTTTGACCAGGTCCATAAATTCATCATGTGAGATGTGTTGGAAGAAACGGAGAGGCTGGGTTAGAGTATTCTTGGGTTGTTGTTTTGTACATGGGTTAGTGCTGGTGCTTTGTTTCTGTTTTAAGTATGAGTCCAATGTGTCTGCTTTGTCCGTGTATTGATTTGCCAGTGTGTCTGTGAAATCTTGAGTAATACTGATGACAGCTGTCGAAGTAGGAGAAGTCCAAATGAGACTATTAACATTGAGGGTGTGTCATCACAAGTAGCCCTAGATCCTGTAGTTGTGGCAGTTATACCTAGATCCTGGTGTTGTGGGAGTGATATCGGCAGGAGCGAGGTTAATAGAAAGGAGAGAAGAGGTAGGAACATGTACAACAGGTGGCTCAGATCAGTGTAACTGCATCAAGACTAACAAATGCTCTTACAATACCAGTCATGATTGGGCTTATAATCCCTATATATGACCCGAACTTTACAGGGAATGAAAATCAGCGACAACACATGGGTACTGAAGGGACACTACGAGGCAGATCAGCGAATATTGATGGGGGTTTTGTTCCACTGACTCCCGTGAACTCAAGTACTCCTATGTAGCGACAACAGATCATTCTGTAGTTCAGAATAGCTCTCATTCTGCAAGACCCTTACCTGCAAGAAGTGTTGATTCAGACCTAACAGTATGCAGAACACTTCCCAGGGTACAAAGTAGCTCAGCCCGGGAGATGAGGGCAATACAGGGAACACCCAACAAACGGCACATTTTTGATGTCTCATATTTAGAGTCATGTCTTAGGGATCACAGTAATACCAAAGAGAATCAGAATATGCAGTTGAGTCAGGGTACCATGAAATCCACAGTGAAGGTGAAATTGGTGGATGTGGTGAAGGTGAGAGCCGAGGTGGATGAGATAATCAGTGAAAATCTAGCTATTAATCGGATAGAGGTATATGAACTTGATAAATTACTGTTCATGGCGAAAGAAGGAGCAAGATAGGCATATGTGAAATTGACGGAACTGGCTCAGAAATATGATGCACTTCTGACCCGAACAAAGATGTTGCAAGGGAGTCATAGACTTGCTTACAGTGACCAGGAAATAGTAGACAAGAGAGTACCTGGATTACAAACAAACATTCAAGAATTGGTAATAGGAATGAGAACTTGGAGTATGTTAGACAAATAGGAAGAACGGCGGTCAAAAAAGAAAAGAGCAACGAAGGTTACAGAGGAGCTGCCTCCTCCGGGGGCTGGAGGGGCAGGTGTAGCGGCATACACATTATGAGAAGTGCCTAGTGGGGATTGTGTGCCTTGGAGTCAAGGTGATCTTGCTGCATTCACAAATTCATTCCGGAAGTTGAGGGAAAAGCCTGCTGAGCGGTATAAAAAGGTCAATCGATTTGTGAAAATTTCAAAGGTGTTGTGGATTGATTTGAATGCGTTGTTTGAAATTGTGGTCCTTAGTAACTTGTGGTTTGCATGTAAGATAGCCATAGAATGGCCTTAGAAGGAACCAGAGAAGTATTCAATAACACATGGTCCCAATATGGTAAGGAAAAAATATGATAAGGCGATCACATCTTTACAGACTAAAATAGCCACATAAGATATTGATTTGGTAAAAACTGATCGGATGACCCAAGGACCCAAAGAGACAATTCATGCCTATTATGAAAGGTTGTTACAGGCCTTCAAACAGCGCAGTGGATTCGACACCCTTGACCTCAAAGACATGGGACAGTTTGTGTCCAAGTTAGTAATAGGATTAAGACCTAAGTTTAGTATTATAGTACAACAACATTTGATTTGTTGGCAGAACAAGTCTGTTGATGAAATTCTGCATTATGCGAGGTACTGTAGTGATGAAGATGACTCAAGACACAAAAGAATGAAAGAGAAATTGATGTTGGTAAAAATGAGGGCTGCCCAAAAGAGAGGACAGGCAAAGGCGCCCGTTGGAAATGTTCCTTGTGCGCAAGGATCTCACCCAGCGGTAGGGTAGTTCAGATTTAGTCTAATGAAGGATTGTCAGGACAAGGAAGAGGTATCCTGATAAATCCCAAGACTAGAATAGATGTTGCATATGCTGAAAAGTCCACATTGTGTCATTTTTGTAATAAGGTGGGGTATTGGAAGCGTGAATGGCGTCTCTGCAAATCAAGAGCAAGGTGGAGGACTTAGTCAGGGACAGAATGATGTGGGACAGATACAGACTATGGGGGGGGCATGTAATGCTAGTACCACAACCTCCAATAATATCAAAGGGAAAGCAAACGTACCAACAAATACCGCATATGGAATCGTTCGACGAATATGGCCTAGATCCATCCTTATGACGGTGCCTGAGAGGTGAGGAAGACTGTACACTTGGAGCAGTCATAGCGGTAGACCAGAGCAGACCCTACATTGATGCAGATGTTAATGGTCACCCAATTCAATTCTTGATTGATACTGGTGCTACCCGCTCTACTGTGAGAACAGCAGAAGCCACAAACCTACCGTTCTTGGGAAAATCGATGTAAGTTATAGGAGTTGGGAACAAGAAAATGTCAAATTCTCTAACTGAAAAGATACCCGTGAAGATTGGGTCCTTAGAGGACCTGCATCAGTTTGTGGTGTGTGACTTCAGTCCTGTGTGTCTGTTGGGTTGTGACTTGCTCTGTAAACTGAATTGCACCATTTATTGCTCATCGAAGGGAATTGAACTTCAAACACATGATAGGGACATTGCTTTTAGATTGGCTAACCAGAATCTGTATGTCACAATGTTTCCTCTGCTGACAGTGGAGGATATGCCTTTAGACCTTCAGGGTACGGTCTCAACGGTGGCTTGGCACTTCACAGGGATTCATAAAAGGAGTTGAACCAGTCCACATACAGGTAAAGCCAAATGCTGAATTTACGAAAACACCTCAGTACAATTTGACACCTGTAACTGTGGTGGGTATCACACCTGTGATTAATTCCATGATTGAACAGGGCATTCTGAAAGAGATCCTATTATGGGATGCAGAAGTGTAGCGGTAAATATCTCGTTGTGCAAGACCTCCGAAAGATTAACCTTATAGTGGTTACTTGTTATCCCATGGTCCCGAATCCATCCGTGATACTGTTCCAAATTCCATGTGAAGCAGAGTGGTTCACAGTCATTGAACTCTACCAGGCATTATTCTTGATCTCACTCAATGAGGAGAGCCAATTTGTATTTGCTTTCTGGCTGGGAAATCGTGTATCAACATGGTGTTGTATCCTACAAGGGTATACTAAAAGCACACCTATTTTTAACCACATCTTGAAAAAGAATCTTGTGTCCTTAGTATTACCTCTCAACTCAGTTCCTTGTTCGGTACATTGACAATCTTCCGATAGCATCAAAAATAAGGGAAGCTTGCAGAGATGAACCCATTGCTCTGTTAAATCATCTGGCTGAAAATGGACATAAAGTGTCCCCGAGCAAGCTCCAATATTGTCTGCATAAAGTGCAGTATTTGGGACATCGAATTGAAAAAGGTAAGATAAAAATGTCACCCGAAAGAGTATCGCTGATCATACAGATGACTCTGTCACACACTCAGAAAAAGATCAGGATGTTTCTGGGAATGGTGGGCTACTATCAAGAGTGGATTCCTAACTTCTCACTGATGGCTAACCCTTTGCAGATGCTGACACACAAAGAAGTTTCAGATCCAGTGCCATGGGATAACAATGGTTTGCCTGCCTTCCCTAAGCTGAGTGAGAGTCTGTGGTGTGCTCCAGCCTTAGGAATGCCTGATTACAACAAAGCGTTTTTACTATTCTGTCATGAACAAGAAGGTTGTGCGCTCCATACTCACACAGTTACATGAAAGTGCACGTAGGCCAGTGGCCTATTTTTCTGCTACATTAGATCCTGTAGCATCCGCATTGCCTGGATGTCTCCCATCCGTTGCCGCAACTGGTGTCAGTATTGAACGATGTGAAAGCATTGTGATGGGTCACCCATTGAAGGTATATTTTCCACACTCAGTAGAAATTATGTTGACAAGAACAAAAATACAGCACTTGCCCAATAACTGATTGACGAGGTACCAGCATGTCATTTTGACTGCTCACAATATGCCCTTGAAGCGCTGTTCTGTGTTAAACACTACTACCCAGCATTGTTGATGAGCCACTGTCTAACCCTTATTATGTTCTGCTTGTTGATGGCTCATGCTTCAGAGACAACAATGGAAATCTGAAAGCAGCTTTTGTTGTCTGTACTGTTTCTGGAGTGGTGAAAGCCATTTGGTTAGAAGGAGTATACTCCGTGCAGGTGGCTGAACTCATTGCCTTGATCCGTGCATGCTGTGTTTCTCAGATTCTCCGAGTGAAAATGTATACCAACAGCCAGTATGGGATCTGTGTGGTTCATGACTTTGAGCAGCTATGGTCTCAAGGGGGATTCATGACTTCATCTGGGTCTCCGATTAAAAATTGTGAGACAGTTGTTGTAAGCATTACAGCTAACAATGGAAATTTCAGTCATAAAATGTTATGCACATTGTAAGGGAACAGATTATGGCACTTTAGAAAAATCAATACGGAGATGAAGTTGCACGTAACTGTGCTGTAAATGCATGTACTTTCAATGGAGAATGCAGAAACGAGGAAACAGAGGTGACCAACTTCAATATGATGTTGGCTGCTGCTGATACTCGGGATTAGGTGAGGCGTCTGCAGGAGGAGGTTACTGAAGAGGAACAGTCAGGCTGAATCAGAGCATGTTGTGTGGAGAGAGAGGATGATATCTTGGTGTAAACTGATAAGAGAGCAATTCTGTCTGACTGCTTATTGTGCCCTATGGTGAGTCAAATTAGTGGTTCAGTGCATATAGGAAGAGATGCAATGTTGTTCAGGCAGACCTGGTTCAATCCAAGGTTTCGAGTGGTTGCATAAGCATTTTCCACCGATGTGTAACATGTCAGCAAATGAATGCAGGGAAAATATCTGCTGTTCCACTGAGCCACATAGGGAGGTCAGGAGGACATTTCAATAGGATGCAGTTAGATTTTGTTGAGATGCCTATGTGCAATGGATTGAGGTACATTCTGGTTGTGGTGTGCATAATCTCCTGTTGACTTGAAGCCTTTCCAACTAGGAGGTGTGACAGTCTCACAGTAGCTAAGCTGTTGATGAGGGAGCTCATTCCAAGGTTCAGATTTGCAACTACATTGGAGTCAGACCGAGGAGAATTTTAATTATTCGGTCCTGAATTTTCTGTTTGCAGCTTATCTGGTGGAACAGAGACTACATTGTAGTTACAGGCCGGAAGCCTCAGAAATTGTTGAGCAGGACAATGGCAAGTCGAGATTGGCAAAACTATGTGCTTCGATGTCTCTGAAGTGCCCAATGCATTGCCTCTTTTTCTGATGACTCTACTCAGAGCTGGCTTGTTGCCTCATGAAGTTCCTATGGGGCAAGCGATGAGATTGCCTGCTGTGCCTACCAACATGTTTGTGAATATCTCAGATGATTTGGTTCTTGACTACTGTAAAGGAGTGGCTGATGTGGTTTGTGCTGTATCTCATCAGGTTGAAGCAAGGACTGCACCAACTTCACAAGATCTCTGCCACGACCTGACCCCTGGAGACTTGGGGCTAATAAAAAGGCATGTGGCAAAAAATTGCCTTGAGCCTCGTTGACGTGAACCCTACCAAGTGATAATGGGGACTGCGACTGCTGTGAAATTTTGCGGAGAACCCAACTTGGTCCATGCCTCTCACACTCGTAGAGTTCCAAGCCCCTCCGAAGAAACAGCTCCTCTCACAGAAACATTGACAGAAGTGACTGGAGAGTCACAGGAGAGGGCACGCCAAGCTGTAGAGGGAGCAGTGGAGGCTGAACAAGTACGAGAGCAATCTGAGGGGGGTCCAGTCGAAAAGAACATTGACATTGACTCTGAAGAAGAGAGAACCATGGTGTCTAAGCAATAGTCCGACCACAACGAAAGAGCTAGTGAAGTGAGGAGACTAGTGCAGTTGAGACTCAGAACAAACCTGAATGAGATCTGGCCAGAAAAATAACAGAGAAGAAACATAAGACTCACATCTGAAAGACAGCTCGCACTGATAAGTGAAACGTCTGAATCTGAGCAAAGTGAGGCTGAAGGTGAAATACTGAGCTCAAGAAGGTCCAACAGGGTTAGGGTGCCTTGTTGGGGGTACTCATCTCCTGAGTGGACTTATTTGGCTGCAAATACCAATGAGTGCAAGCCCTGGGACATTGGTGCTGATAATCAACGTCCTGCTGAAGATTCCGGGGACGGAGTTGCATGCTCTTCTTTCATTGGCAGTGCTTTACCCACCAAGATTGAGTGACCTGCAATCCCTGATATTGAATGCCATTGTTTTCCCTCCTTTGGGTGTAAAACCATCATCAGCAGAAGTTACGAAATTGAGAGCTGATTTATTGCAAATGATCATAGATCAACTTGGCTCAGAGCTTTTCAGGGATGTTGATTAAAATGTCATGAACTTTATCAAAAATGTTTGAAGAAGATTACCTAGGCCTTAGTGGACAAAGAATACATTTCGGGGTTACATCTAGAAGAAAACGGAGTAGGGTTAAGGAAGTCTTCTGAACTTGATAAAATAGCTGCAAAGAAATAGAAGAAAAGACAAAACAGAAAATTGCTGGAAGCCTGCCTAAGAAACTTTTATGTTTTCCTGCTTTATACGAGTGAAGTCTAATGGAGAAGAGAGACTCTGTGACTGCTCTTTCCCCACTCTAAATTTGGCCTGAATCTGCTTTAGAATGATGTCTGGAAATCCAAACAGCAGAAACAAATGTATTATAGATACACTTATAACCATTGTAGTGGTAGTGATTGTGGTACAAATTGTGGAATCAGTTTCGAGATCCTCTAGGGAGGAGACACATAGGGCTAGTATTCCTTAAGTGCTTACACCAACATCAGTCATTTCAAAGAGAGGTACTCTAGGATCAGAGAGAGATTTAGTAGCTCCAGGAGAACAGTATCTCGATATAGATTTGTCTAAGGGCGATTATACATTAAATGCTTATGCTAGGCTCCTATATGAATATGCAGACACTATGAAAGATAGAGATTGTTATGTTTGCCTGCAATTACCCGCATCAGTGGAGGAAGGTATCACATAACATCACATACCTGTGACCTATGGCATTAGTTGTAGTTTGCTTCTTAGCGTGTTCTCTAAGAAGGATCACTATGAGTATTATTTCTCTAACTATGATGTTGTACTTTCTGAAGTACCAGTATACAAACACCTGAAAAAATAAAGAAGACAATTGAAATGATCGGAAATTATTTCGTACCCACTGCTACGCTGGGTTCCATGATGGAATATCGTTAACATAAATATCGTCAGAAATAAATATCGTCACTAAAATATCGCTTACATTAATATCGTCATCCTATACTTAAACAAGGATTCACACAAATATCGATTTTTTTTTATCGACAACCCTAATATCGTTCACACTAATATCTACAACATAAATATCGACTACTACATGATCGACTTTATTTTAAATAACATGACCTTAGACATATATATCGACTACACTAACATCGACGACCTCTCTGCTTATAGAAATATACAAAAAATATCGTCTTTTTATTACCAACTCGATATGCACTATTCTTTTATTTTACACACTTTTTTTAACTATTTTACTTTACAAAACTATTCACACATATAATTATTTAACGGTTTTCTAATTCAAAATAACGTTCTCGACCAATGATTTTGAAATTTCACTAATTGAACCAATCAAAAGCTACCATTAATTAACTCACTAATATAAAAACAATTATACACTTAACGTAATTTACCATTTTTGGGCCAAACTTGGAGAAAAACGGTTACCTTGCTGAGAGAAGAGAATACAAACCTACGACTACAACTACAAAACGTCATACTACACTTGAAGTAAGTAAAATCCCATTGCTTTTTTCATTCGAACTTAGCATAAAGTAGATAAACTCCCTAAATTAAAAAGTGTTCTTCTTTAGAGTGAAAAAAGAACATGTTGAATTTATCAACAACGACCAGAAACTTACATGTAAAAACATTTATTAACTACCTTATCCATGTCTACTTAGATAGCTGATAAAAATTATTTAAACTTGCTAAGTAAATGTACAATTTACTTCATATATTAACAACTACTATCATCCAAATACTATAAGTAACACAATGATTAGAAAAAAAAAATGAATGCTGCGCTAGGTTGCTGTCCAGTAGCACAGGCGCAAAGGAGGATAGTTCAGTCAATCCATGAATGTATAGGCAGCATACGTGGCAACTGCTTCCAACAAAAAATTGTTTGCAGGGCCACTAAAAGTCTCAGCCATCCAATTAATTAAAGAAAAGGAACATACGTGTTCTTCAACCATCGGAGCCTCTAGCACAATCAGAGGGCAACCGGAATGTTCCTCTAAATAGCTCATAGCCAAGAACTCGTAGGCAGCAGTTGATATGTCCCAATTACCCAGGATACCATGCGCCGCACCACAAGCCATAATCCGGACACCAGAACAGGCCAACTCGTGAGACACTAAGGGCCTCATCAGTCGATCGAAATCCGGCACCGGAGACACCGTGTTGGTCAAGCACAAATCCAGAGGCCATTCAAAGGGACAATCCAGGCAGTGAAATACAGGTTGCACGCAGGTGAAGTAGGAATACCTGAAGGATAATCCATATGCCAGGCTTAAAGTCGCCAATGGCAGAGTACCATAAAAGTCAAGCATCCTATCACGAAGAAGATGCAGACGGGACAGGTGCTCGTGTGGCACAGAAACAGCAGCCATTCCGTAGTATGAAAAGTAAAAGCAGCACACCTGCCACCAGCGCCAGAAGCAGCGGAACACCTCCAAAGATGCTCGAGAAAATCGAATGAAAAAATGCCGGAATCACACCAAAAATAGTTTGGAAAGAGGTCACGAGGCCTGAGCCTACAAGTTTAAAAAAATGATCCAGGCCGGTCGTGGACGAGGCATTGAAAATAGTTTGGATCAAAGCTCCGAAATGTAGGGGGAGGTCAGTATTCAAAACCGCCTGTACCTCAGTGCGCGTATTAGCAACGTGAAGGACAAATGTTTCACGAGAGGAAGTCAATGGCACCTCTTTTTGGGACAATACAGCTCTTATTCTGCGCAACTTGTTGACCTCTGCTTTCAAGGTTGGAATCGAAGGCCAGATGGAAACATCCAGCCGCCCGTGCGGGGGTGAAAAGAGAACATTATTGCAGCAGACAACCCTCTGCGATACAGTTACTATATATGGGATTCCCACTAACATCCCGCAGCAAGCTTCATTATTCAAAATTAAATAACTACTGTTTGCAAGCAGCGTCAAAGAAGGCGTAATCACAGGCACTGGGACACCTCGTAGGACGTAGGCCAAAATCGGGGCTTATACATTGCATGCACCGTGTAATTGAATGTGCCTACATACCAAGGAATGATCTGGTGTCGTGGTACATTCCTCACCCTTCAGATAAGCCTCAGTTCCGTCCCTAGTACATCTATACGTAAAGGGGAGGGACCAAACCTCATGTATGAAAGCGGTGCCCAGCTGTTCATATCTACCCAGAGCATAATTTTCATACAAGACGTAAACTTAAGAAGTGTATAAGCCACGTGACTGAATTGATTTCCGCCACAGAGAGAGGTAACGGTTCTAATTTTTCAATATGTAATAATGAATATGTAGCATCTTTCATGGACATAAATCGCTGCTTATCAGTAAGGTTAAAAGGAATGAATAACGATGTAGTGCTCAAATAGTCCCAAGGGACCCTCCCTGCCTTTAACGTCTGCAATGTCCATGCAAACTGCATAACAGAACGCAACTGGTTTTGACCATTATATAACACAGACATATCATCATGCACAATATCAACAACTGACGAAACAATATTATCTAATGTATAAATTCTGGAAGAGAGAGTGCTAATGCTGTTATCTATAACGGCTAAAACCTTTTCCATGTTTGCTTGGTCAATAGCTCTCAATCTTGAAGCCGCCTCAATTTGCGAAAATTTCCACACTTCGTTGTAAATAGCATACACCCACCTTTTGGTTCTGCCACCCACAGGACCTTTAACAAAATAATTCAAATCTATTTTGTCATGTAACTTTGATAAATGAACTTTGACAGATGCTAAGGTGGAATGTCACAGCCAGGATTGACATAACTTTCCCACAGAATATGTAGTTACAGTATGTGACGACTCAAACCGAGGGTCTACGCGTTCCAGAGGACTAAATACCCTTTTGATCAAAAATAAATTGTAAACTCAGGGAAACTTCTGGATAGTAAACCATAATAAATTACTATTCTAACTCCAATCCAACATAAGTCAGGGAAAGTGCTGGATAGTAAACCATAATAAATTACTATTCTAACTCCAAACATAACATAACTCAGGGAAAGTGCTGGATAGTAAACCATAATAAATTACTATTCTAACTCCAATCCAACATAAGTCAGGGAAAGTTCTGGATAGTAAACCATAATAAATTACTATTCTAACTCCAATCCAACATAAGTCAGGGAAAGTGCTGGATAGTAAACCATAATAAATTACTATTCTAACTCCAAACATAACATAAGTCAGGGAAAGTGCTGGATAGTAAACCATAATAAATTACTATTCTAACTCCAATCCAACATAAGTCAGGGAAAGTTCTGGATAGTAAACCATAATAAATTACTATTCTAACTCCAATCCAACATAAGTCAGGGAAAGTGCTGGATAGTAAACCATAATAAATTACTATTCTAACTCCAAACATAACATAACTCAGGGAAAGTGCTGGATAGTAAACCATAATAAATTACTATTCTAACTCCAATCCAACATAAGTCAGGGAAAGTGCTGGATAGTAAACCATAATAAATTACTATTCTAACTCCAATCCAACATAAGTCAGGGAAAGTGCTGGATAGTAAACCATAATAAATTACTATTCTAACTCCAAACATAACATAACTCAGGGAAAGTGCTGGATAGTAAACCATAACAAATTACTATTCTAACTCCAATCCAACATAAGTCAGGGAAAGTGCTGGATAGTAAACCATAATAAATTACTATTCTAACTCCAAACATAACATAAGTCAGGGAAAGTGCTGGATAGTAAACCATAACATAAGTCAGGGAGAGTGCTGGATAGTAAACCAAAATAAATGACTATTCTAACTCCAATCCAACATAAGTCATGGAAACTGCTGGATAGTAAACCATAATAAATTACTATTCTAACTCCAAACATAACATAACTCAGGGAAAGTGCTGGATAGTAAACCATAACAAATTACTATTCTAACTCCAATCCAACATAAGTCAGGAAATGTGCAGGTTAGTAAACAATATAAATTTTTCTATCTAAATTATTTTTTAGACCCTATTCCCCTATAATACCAAAATAACGCGTCTTCAATATTAATTTAATATTTTTTATTAATATTAAAAAATTAATTTCGTGTAAAAATTTTAATTTCGATGTTAAATTTTGATTTCATGATAAATTTCTAATTTAATAATATTTAATACAATTTTTAAAGACTACATTTTTAAATTACTACCCACCCTAATCCCCTATAATACCAAAAACCCGCTCCTAAAATTTTTATTTGAAATTTTTAAATTTATTTACAAATTTAAATTCGTAAACAATTAGAAATTTAAAATTAAATTTTAAATTTCTTAATTATTTTCTAATTTGTTTATATTTTATAATAATTTACTATTCTAACTCCAATCCAACATAAGTCAGGAAATGTGCAGGTTAGTAAACAATATAAATTTTTCTATCTAAATTATTTTTTAGACCCTATTCCCCTATAATACCAAAATAACGCTTCTTCAATATTAATGTAATAATTTTTATTAATATTAAAAAATTAATTTCGTGTAAAACTTTAAATTTCGATGTTAAAATTTGATTTCATTATAATTTTCTAATTTATTAATATTTTATACAATTTTTAAACACTACATTTTTAAATTACTACCCACCCTAATCCCCTATAATACCAAAAACCCGCTCCTAAAATTTTTATTTGAAATTATAAAATTTAATTACAAATTTAATTTCGTGAACAATTCGAAATTTCAAATAAAAATTTGGATTTCTTAAATATTTTCTAATTTGTTTATATTTTATAAATATTTTAAAAAACAAATTTTAAATTACTACCCACCCTTATCCCCTATAATACCAATAACCCGCTACTAAAATTTTAACAATTCTTTTGTAGAAAATATTTTTTAACACATATTATTACTAGTAGGAGTTTTGTAAGTTTTTTAAAAACATAATACATATTTTTTTATAAATTTTATAACAACTTATATTTTTCTGTCGATATTATATAAAACGACATTTTGATCAACGATATTCTGTTCATCGATATTTTTTTATGACGATATTTTTGTCATTCTCACGAAACGATATTTTTTACAAAGATATTTTCTATTACGATATTTTTCACAGTCGATATTCTTACCACGATATTAATGCTAGTCGATATTTTCCCGTCGATATTCTATCTTTATACCGCTACGCTGGACACTGCTTATGCTCAGGTAGAAGATAGATTTACAGTTATAGTTAGTGAGGGAAATAAACCTTACAAATCTCACCACTGGACAAAGGAAGAATTATGTCATTCGTGCTATAGGGAGTTCAGGACTGCTAGCTTTGGGTTGGCAACACAGGGGGAGATATTGTATTCACCAGGCCGGGAGTGCATATAGCTCTGTGTTTGTGGAAAAGAGTGCTTGTGACCATCCGTTTTTGGGTCATGGTACTTGGAAAATGTTTTTAGACAATACCGCACATGATGTTTCAGGAGTCTACTTTGTGTGTTGGAAAAATACATATTTGAGGCTGCCTGGCAAATTGTATGACACATGTTACTTAGCTGTGGTGTTTCCCAAAATATACCATGTGGAGGATTTGGAAGACCTTAGAGAAGAAGTGAAAATTAGACAGACACGTGGATTGAGTGCTGGAGAGTTGTGGGAGACATTTTTGGAACAATGATAACAAGTTTACGGGTAGTGCTGGATTACATTAAGATTAGGAAGTTGTCTACCATAGTTTATAAGCTATCTACCAATGCTGATGCACCTCTATTGCTTATAGATGGTGAAATGATTTCGATTATGGCTATGGTGACACAGAATCGACTTGCTTTAACTGTTTTACTCGCAAGGGAAGGCAGAGTCTGTCAGATGCTGCAGGTCCAACAGTGTTGCACTTCTATCCCTGACAGGAGTAAAGACTTACAGAAGTATATTAGCAACATTACTGAGCTACATTAGGACATGAGCAATTTAGCTACTGAAGGTGTTTGGGATTAAGTTGGACAAGGATTTGGTGCAATTTTTAGATGTTTTGCAAACTTAGCAAATGGATTGGTTGGTTATATTGTGCGACCAATATTGATTGCTGTCATCTGCATAATTGTTTTGATCGGAATGGTGAGGGGATATAAGTGGTACAAAGCAAGGCAAAGAGAAAGAGCTCAAAGGGAAAAAGACTGGAAGACAGAAAAGCGGCGAGACAATTATTGCAATAATTTGAAGCGTATGGAAGGGTTTAGACAAATAAAAACGGCAACAACATCTGTTTAGATCAGTCCGTCTGAATAAAAGTACCTAAATGATCATCTGATATGCTTATCTGATGAGATAGGATAATTATTGTGGTGACTTAACATCATCAGAGGGGGAACTAATAGAACGAAAATTCGTAACCTACATTAAGCACTTGTTAGGAGTACATTGTAAACGCTTGCAGTATTCACTCACGTATTATTCAGTGTTTCGGTGAAACTAGATGTTAGAGGTAATGCGCACCAAGCAACATGTTCTTGTGAAATTAAAATGATTCAAAGTAAAGCTTAACAAATTATTCATAGGATTGTACTGTATTATCAATGTAACACTTATATAGGGCTCCTTAGTAATGTGGCCATTAACATAATTAATGTCTTTGAATGTTTCTTAGGCCAATTATGTAGTTGAAATAGACATATTATTATAGTTTAGTGAACACATATACTGAACATGCTAACTATTTTATAGAAATACTAAAGGTAAATAACATGGTGAATACATTATTTTAGCCTAAGTTGTGGGCCTGAATTCACAGTTCATTTTGAATGTTCTCGTTTCAGAAATTAATGCTAAGATTCTCATGTGAATTTCGTAGAAAGGTAATTGTTCTTATGTTTTGCATTGCAAGTGGACAAACGCTTGTTAGTGAAGAGTAATTGTATTGTTTTATTAGATAGTTGAGAAATGAAGGTGATACAGTTAGCTTTGCCTGGCAATGATAAGGTAGAGGGAGGTATGTTCACACAGGAGAAGGAGAAAAGACCAAGGATGAACTTTTGCAGAGGGGCGTACATAGAAAAGGCCATGAAAGTCATGAACATTTTTTGGGTGAGTCTACTGTAGACTACATTCGAGAAAAGCATCATGGGACATTTGCTGAATACAACTTGGAGTATATGGTGCTTTGTGGAAAGGGATAGAGGCCCCTATTTATTTTGCCTCGCTGCCAGAGAGCTCCTGAGTTCTTACTTGCTCGTCTTCTGCTCGTGCTTCATGCTGCTGACCCATGTGATGGTGGAGTGACTTCTTAGGTAGACTCTAACCACTGACACCTTTTCTCTTTCTAGCCTCTTGCTTAAATGCCAATTTAGGGATGCCCGTCTAGTGTTAGAGTAGGGATAGATAGAATTAATGATTTACTACAAAGAAGTGCAGATGCAGGGAACCTTAACTTTTGCTTTCTGATTTCATGCATAATAATCATAGAACGTGTTGTTCTTTTATTGCTGCACCAAGTAAGTCTCTTCAGGAGATTTGGATTTCTTCTGTTTCCTTTGCATTTTTATACCCTCATGCTAAGATTTTTGAATTTGTAATACTTTTTGACTAACCTTCATTTGGTTCTCGACCTGAGTTATTGTGTAGCCAATTATTGAGTTATACTGCACAGTAAATTGATTTACGAATTTTGCTCCCCTTTACACTTTCATGCTGCTAAAAAGAACCATCGAAGAACCAATATTGAAGAAGAACTGAACAAATGGGTCCAGGCCCTGTCAGCTTTTTCGGTCTTGCCTAGGCAGCGCTTGTGCTGTCTCTTCGAGACATGCTGTAGTCAGGATATGGGCATTTAACAACACCTTTCTAATGGGCTCCCTTTACTGTCCTTTGCAAATAGCTGCTTTTCATTGGTTAATATGGTCACTAGTCCCTCTGTTTTTACTGTTGTAACCTCCCATGAGGACTGCCCCTCTTACATGTGGTGCTACTTGTTATGGTATTTATTAGTGTCTGAGCACCCTTTTTTTAGTTTAACGCTCACGCACCCTCCTTACCTACAACAAAAAAAGCACTTGCCATACGCTGCGCTTTAAATATTATACTTTTTTACAATGTGCCACACCATGCTTCAGATTGAAGAGGGTGAACAGGGCAACCCTGCGCCCTACTTTTGTGCTGCACGGCTCTCCTGCATCAACTTTTACAATATTCTTTTTTTTTTCAATGTTGCGATGTCGATTTTCAGGGTAACCCTTGCTCCCCCTCCTTGGCTACAATAAAAAGTGTATGCCGCGCCAATACTTTTTAAATATTATATTCAGTCCTCCAAAATTCCTCTCAATCGCTCGCTATGGCAAGCTGATTTTTAAACAGGCGAAAACTTTCTGGGGTTTACTAGTCCTCTGGGCTGAGAGGAGCGAGAGAACAATTACATAAATAGATGGGAGTAGTGCCGCTGCTCTGAGTTCTTTCTAATTAAAGCAGGAGGCTTCAACTCCGGCCCTCATTTAAAAAAAGGTGAGCAAGCCTTTTACAGCTTGATTCAGAGCAGCTGTCACTCAAAGCTGATCTCTGAATAAAGCTGGTGGCAGTGGGCGCTAGTTGGCGGTAGCAGACAGTGTTGTTCTTTCTCGTGGACATCTGCTGCCCATCTCTCTGCAATGAGTTCCTCAAAGCGGCATGCCACACTCGGCCCCCAACAACATCAGTTTTTATCCTAACCGTTGCTGCCCCTTCTTGACTACAACAAAAAGCGCACGCCGTGATGTTGCACTTTAAATATTAAATTCAGGCCTAAAAAAATCCTCTTGCTTGCCATGGCTAGTCGAATTTATGGCTGGCCGAGAACTGTCTGGGGCTTTACTAGTCCTCTGGGTTGAGAGGAGCTAGAGAACAATTACATAAATGGATGGGAGCAGTGCTGCTGCTTGGAGCTCTTTCTAATTAAAGCAGGAGGCTTCAACTCCTCTACACAGGCACCGCAGTCTGCCCTCATTGAAAAAAAAGGTGGTTTTGCCTTTTACTGCTTGATTCAGAACAGCTGTCACTCTAAGCTGATATCTGAATAAAGCTAGTGGTAGTGGGCGGTAGTGGGCTGTAGCAAACAGTGTTGCTCTTTCTGTTGAACATGTGTGGCCCGCTTTTCTGCACTGGAGTTTCTCCAAGCGGAAGTCACACTCAGCCCCATGACACTTTAGTGCTTCAATTTTATGCAAAGCTAAGAGCCTGTGACTCTGGGTCAGCAGCTCAGCTCCACAGCCCCCCTCGCCTCTGCTGGGCTTCTATTATCAGGCTGAAGTAAACCTATCAGGTACTGGCAGAGTCAGACTCAAAACATGCATTTGCAATGGAATAGGTCTTACTGAAAGTTTGATCTATTGGCGATGCAAATAATAATGTTTGTTAGATTATTTTTTTGTTAAAAAATATCCCAGCAGTAGCATAGGCAAGGGTGCAGTACCTTATATGGCTAATAGAGTTCCATTCACACCTCCAGAAGGACACCTAGTAACAGCCTGTGGTGCTGTACCCTTTCAATCAATCAATCAATACACTTGTAAAGCGCATTACTCACCCTTGAGGGTCTCAAGGCAGTGGGGGGGAGGGGTGCTGCTACTGCTCGAATAGCCAGGTCTTGAGGAGCCTCCTGAAGGTTAGAAGGTCCTGGGTCTGCCGTAGGAGGATGGGGAGGGTGTTCCAGGTCTTGGCGGCGAGGTGGGAGAATGATCTGCCACTGGTGGTCACTCTTCGGATGCGGGGGACGGTGGCGAGGGCGAGGTCAGCTGAGCGGAGCTGTCAGTTCAGGTCGTAGAAGGTGAGTCGACTGTTGAGATATGCCGGTCCGGTGTTGTGGAGCACTTTGTGTGCGTGGGTGAGGAGATTGAAGGTGATCCTCTTGTTGACGAAGAGCCAATGCAGGTCTCTCAGGTGTGGTGTGATGTGGTTGCGCGGGATGTCGAGGATCAGGCGTGCAGAGGCGTTCTGTATGCGTTGTAGTCGTTTCAGGAGTTTGGCCGAGGCTCCTGCATAGAGGGCGTTTCCGTAGTCCAACCTGCTGCTGACGAGGGCCTGGGTGACCGTTCTTCTTGTTTTGGTGGGGATCCACCTGTAGATTTTGCGGAGCATGCAAAGGGTGTTGAAGCAGGAGGACGAGACTGCGTTGACCTGCTTGGTCATGGGGAGTGTTGAGTCGAGGATAAACCCCAGGTTGCGTGCGTGGTCGGTGGGTGTTGGTGCTGCTTCCAGTGCAGACGGCCACCAGGAGTCGTCCCAGGCTGAGGGGGTGGAACCGAGGATGAGGACCTCTTCAGCTTCAGATGGCTGTTCTTCATCCACTCAGCGACGGCTTTCATTCCCTCGTGGAGGTTGGTTTTGGTGGTGAGGGGGTTCGTGGTGAGGGAGAGGATCAGCTGGGTGTCGTCGGCGTAGGAGATGATGTTGAGGTTGTGCCATCGGGCGACGTGGGCGAGCGGTGCCATGTAGATGTTGAACAATGTCGGGCTGAGGGATGATCCTTGGGGTACGCTGCAGGTGATCTCGGAGGCTTCGAAACAGAAAGGGGGGAGGCGGACGCTTTGGGTTCTGCCAGAGAGGAAGGAGGTGGTCCATTCCAGAGCCTTGTCTCGGATCCCTGCGATGTGGAAGCGAGTGCGTAGGGTGCGGTGGCAGACAGTGTCGAAGGCGGCTGACAGGTCCAGGAGGATGAGGGCCGCGGTTTCACCGTTGACCAGTAGGGCTCTGATGTCAGCGGTGGCGGCGATGAGGGCAGTCTCGGTACTGTGGTTGCTGCGGAACCCGGACTGGCATGGGTCCAGGATGTTGTTATCCTCGAGGTAGCGTGTCAGCTGTCTGTTGACGGTCTTCTCGATGACCTTCGCCGGGAACAGGAGCAGGGAGATGGGCCGGAAGTTCTTGAGGTCCCTCGGATCTGCCTTGGGTTTCTTCAGTAAGGCGTTGATCTCGGCGTGCTTCCAGCTCTCCGGGAAGGTTGCGGTCTCGAAGGAGATGTTGATGGTCTTGCAGAGAGGGGGAGCGATGGTGGCACTAGCTTTGTTGAAGATGTGGTGTGGGCATCCATCTGATGGAGAGCCGGAGTGGATGGTGTTCATGATTTTGATGGTGTTGTCATCATTTATGTTGGTCCAAGTGAGCAGGGGATCGATGTGGGTGGTGGCCTCGGGGTCTGAGGTGTCAGTAGTTGTCGGGGTGGTCAGGTTGTAGAAGCTGTAAGTGGATGTCTGCGATCTTGCGATGGAAGAAGGTGGCAAGGGAGTCGCACAGGTCTTGCAATGGTGGGATGTCGTTGGTGTTGGAGCTGGGGTTGGAGAGTTCCTTCACGGTTTTGAAGAGCTCTTTGCTGTTCTGCACGTTGTTGTCGAGTCGGTCCTTGAAGGAGGTGCTTTTGGTGGATCTGATGAGGTGATGGTATCTTCGGATGGCATTCGTGTGGGCTGCGTAGCTGTCTGGTGTCTGTTTGCGGTGCCATTTCTTCTCAAGTGTACAGCAGGTTTGCTTGGAGTGCTGGAGGTGTGCGGTGAACCAGCTGGCTTTCTTGTTAGTGTGTCTGTTGGGGGGGTTTCTTGATCGGGGCAAGAGTGTTGGCGCAGTTGTCGATCCAACGTCTGAGGCTGCGGGTGTCGGTGTAGGTGGGGTCAGCGGGTGGGCTTTGGGCAAGGGTAGTGTTCAGCTGGTCTTCGAGGATTTTGCTCCAGCTGCGGCGGGGGATCTGTTGAGTGCGGTGGTGTGTGGTGGGTTTCCGGAAGGTTAAGTGGATGCAGTGATGGTCGGTCCAGTGGTCTGTTTCATGGATTTTATTTTAATAATTATGCTACTGTAAAGCCAATGGATCAAACTTTCAGTTATGCGAGACCTATTGCATTGCAAATGCTTGTTACTGTTACAATTGGCATGTTTGGTTAATTTCCGTGGGGTAGCCAGTCCCAGTTCTATGATTCATGTGCTGCAAGTAAAACAGCAAACATTGCAGTTTGTTCATGTATTTAGTCCTGTCACTCGGAGTATGTCCCATAAAATTATTTGTCTTTGATAGTTAGTCCTATTTTGAGGTCTCCCATTGCCTCGTCTTTCTGACTCTTTTAAAGACAAAGAGTGTTGCCATATTGGTGTGTTCCTGCGTTTACAATATGCCAATGGTTATTGATGCGTTTCTGATTGTGATCTGAGATGATTGTGAACATAGTCAAGCATGCAATCTCTGGGTTACATTCTATTGTTATTGCAACTCCTTTTCTGGGCTGTCTGCCGCAGTCATTGAGGAAAATCTCTTACAACCTGTTGGTTAGTAGATATCTCAGCTTGTTCTTCAAATCTATTAGTAGAAGAAACGTTTTTTCTAAGTTTTAAATATTAGCCTTCGAGAAATATTTCTCGGTTTAAGAAGTCAGAGAAAAGAAGAGAGAGTTAAGACCTGTTAGTGGTATAAAGACCTCTGCCATTAATTTCTCCACATGTGGAATTACTAGAAGGTCCAGACGAGCTTGACTGTCCCGAGTCCTGGTGAATCTGAAGCTGGGGTCATGTAGTTGATCTATTCTGTGAAGTCATTAGCTTTCTTGAGGCCATATGATGAATGTATCATTGTTGATATATACTATCCACAACTTGATGCCGGGTCTGTAAGGATTAGTTGGATCAGTCATATATTGAGTTTCAGATTTTTGCATGTATTTTTTTTTAAGACTGGACACTAGGATCATTCCCTCCAGTTTGTGAAACAGCATATCTTCAAACTGGGAAAGGCTTTCCTAGCGGGCTTTGCGGGCTCATTCGACAATGAAACAGGAGTCAGGTTAACATAATAACCGATGACCATGTGGTAAGTGGTACAGCAGCTGATGGGAAAACGTTTTGAGAAATAGCAAGATTTCCGTATGATACATTGTTTGCACCCTCCATCATCCATTCCTTGCTCCACTCTCATGCAAGATGCTTCCCTTCCCTTTTTGTACAGCTTTCCGCACCTTAAAGTTACATTTGTGGTTTTTAGTCTCCGTACATTCTCTCAGAGTTTTATTTGTGCAGGTGGTTGCACTTGGTGACACCGGCACTCATTGTCAGGGACCAGGGCTTATTATTTGACCCAGAGCCAGAGAGAGAAAGTCAGAAAAAGGAGGGAGAAGGAGGGTTAAAAAAGAATCTGTATGCATCAGCTGTAGAGACTGTGGGTGTAAGGCCGTGGAAGAAAGAGCCATGAGATGGAATCAAAATTGGGCAACCTCAGCCTATAGCACTGCTAGGTTACAGCTCCTGCCTTGTTTTTCGATAATCATACATCCAAGCGCTTACAAGAGTAGGTGGTTTTGAGGTGCGGCATGCAATGTGCATGTGTAGATCATAGAAGAAGACCCTTTGGAGGGAAAAGAGTGGCAGGTGCATTGCTTCCTGCACTAGAGGAATACACAGATGCTTTTACAATTGTTGTTTCTGTTGGAGGTTTGAATCTGCGAAGATAGATGCTCATGGGGGGCAAAGACAAGATGACTTGGGGTGAGCACCTACAGGGATCTTATTATTTCATGGAGAGGAACATGAGAGCGGTGTGTGAGGGGTTGGCTCACTGGAGAATGGTCAACACAATTAGTGAGGTGTGAAAACATTTGGAGTGGAAGGAGTAGATCTGCAGAGAAATTGGTGAAATGACTGACAGAGGCGATGTTAGACCTGTTTTTCCAGTTTCAATAGCAAGTAAATTGCAGGTTTGGGGATTATGTGACAGGTGATAGAGAGATTGTTGGGGCCTTGTGAACTAGTGAAAGTATGAGTGTTGAATAAGATCAAGGATGAGAGAGGGCACATTTTTAGTAATGAGGAAGCTGAATAAGTGTATATGTGGAGGTGCATCCACATGCAGGGCTTCTGTAATGGGGTACCTATTTCAAGTTGGGAACAAGGGAAAGAGGGTCTGGACTTTTGGAGAACCTAGGACACATTTATTGAGTTCAAAGAGTGATGGAGACGTCAGAGGTTATAGGGCTAGTAAGGATGATAGGTGAATCTGGTTTATGTAGAGAGGGTGTGTGTGTGTGATTGTTTATCTAGAGAGGGGAAGGAGGGGTAGGTAGTAGAGGGAGGCAAATGAAGGGATAGCTAGTGGAGTGGAGAGAGGCAGGAAGCAAGGGGTAGCTAGTGAAGGGAAAGAAAAAGGGAAGCAAGGGGTAAGTAGTGGAAGGGATGATCGGTGTGGGGCTCATGTAGTTAAGGGAATGGTAAAAGTACTGAAGATGTTCTGCTGCTGATGATAATAGATTTTAGGACGCACTAGAGAGCAATTGCACATCCCAAGACCATTCTTGGTTTAGGCACAGGTCACATGTCTGATGCCCATGGAGGGTTCTGAACAGCTATACTTAGGAAAGCTGCAGGTGCTCTCTGGGTCTAGAACTGCCTTATTCATGTCCTTGTTACATTACTCCATCTGTATCTCTGAAATCCAAGCGCTGCCAGGAACATTGATGATGCAAAACCCCCTCGCAGGCACATCTACGGGTTGCTTAAGTAGAAAGGTTTACAAAACTCCTGGAGAGAGAAAGCGGGAACATCGTGTTTGCAGTTTGACGTGGGTGAAAGTCATTAGGTGGGAGCCTGGAGTCGAAAGGAGCAGAATTTGTTTTACTGCAGTCATTGTGTATCTTGAAAATGAATCAAGAGTTGTTTGAGAACTGTGTTAGGGCGCCCTAGGAGGAATCCAATTTTCATTACCAGTTGCAGTGCTTATGTTTGGTTTTGTACTTGTCTGACTTCGCTCTTGTTAAAATTCGTTCTATTTTTTTTTTATTTAACATTGCTGGAACATCTGTCCCCGGGGATTAGTAGCCCGAGCTGTTTGCAAGCAGACGCATTATTGAAAATGTGTCAGTCAGCTCACATAATATGATTATGGATTACATGGAGGGAAAAATGTATCCTCTCCATTTATTGATGATCCCACAAGTGGTCTTTACCACGTGCCATCTGACAGGGACAAAGTGATCCGATTAAATCGGAATTTCTTGCCGCTATTTGTAAACCCAAATGGAGACTCTTCGTGAAATATGAATAATTTGTTCCACAAACACCTCCTGTTTTAACTAAGGGCCTTTTTAGAATTTGGCAGGAGAGTTACTCCATCTCAAACATGGCGGATGTTCCATCCACAGTGTTACAAAAGCATTTGAGACTATGGCACTTGTAATATGGCAGATGGGATATCAGTCACATTTTGCCTCACTATCCAGTCCTCAAACTCTAAATAAGGACCTAAATTTGAACTACTGGGCGCATAAGCACCACTGGTCCGAAACTCTACATCCACAAGTTCTGTATCAATGTGTAGTTGATAGCACCCTTGTCATTAAGTGAGGTGGGAGATTGTTCTTGATAGCAAAAAGTTAGTACACTACACACTGTTGCTGTTTTTGTCAGCTCCTCCTCTTGGATAGAACTGCATTTAAGCCCTCACCACATTTCATATAACCTTAACTAACAACTCCGCGAATGAGCATTAAACTTTAAGTCTACAGGTCATTGTAAAACATCCAGCTCCCTGGTTTAATGAAATGTTAAAACGTGAGACGAAACAATGTAAGGTCCTGGAGAGGCTTTGCAGAAAGTCCAATACAGAGGACATCAAAACCAACTACAGAGCAGCACTAAACAAGCATTGGCATAGCCAATAGATCTCGCTTTTGGGACCTTATAAGTGTTTAGCCCTGCAACAGTTGATGTTGGTGCACCAAGGATATTGTGCTGCATAACTAAATACTTATAAGGTCCCAAATGCGAGACCTATTGGCTATGCCAATGCTTGTTTAGAAGAAAGTGCCTTCCAATAGAAATGAAGGGCACCATGCCGCTTTTTTAGGCTGACCAGCCTCTGTTATGCTTATATTTGCAGATTGTGAGCTTGTCGGGATATTCCTCAGGGCCCACCCCCAGGCCCCTTTGCCGGGTCCTTTGTGAACAGCTAAATATGTGCTTCGTTTATCAATCCCATATTCAGAGAGCGTTGTCTAGGTAGTAAAACAGAAAAGAGATTAAAATAGATCAAGGTATGGTGGATTGATAAAGGAAATGCACTATTGCTCTCTTTGACCTTATTGGGAACGTTGTTGTGCAGTGATTTGATATGTGTAACTGAGATGGCTGCAGCCACATGCTGACATAAAAATGGGTGAAAAATGCATTTGGCGCTATGTAGTATATTTAGACATAACTTTTCATGTGGTAACCATCAGCCAATCTAAGGCAAAGCAGTAACTGCTTGTTCTGCACTTTCCTCTGCAAATTCTCAAGGTATTGTGGTCCCAATTTTGCCCATTATTTAGTTGGCTGGCATGAGTAACGTGTGTCAAGAACTGTTTGGGGGGGGAGGTGGTGAGTAGTAGGCAAACGAGTAATTTGTAATGGTGTCCAGTGCTTTATTCAGAATTCTGAAAGGGGCTTTCACCAGTTGTTCCTGACGAATAATTATCTGATGTAGTGTTTGACAATTGTGTGTTGTGGTAAATCTTGTGTACTCTGGTTTCCAAATGGTTGTGCACTTTGCAGCACAACCTATATGCTAATGGGTCACATTACGAATTGTCCACTCTAGGGGCCCTAAACGGCCTGCATGGATATAGGCATGACATGGCCTACATCCCTGAAATTGTTTTCCGAGAAAAATTAAAAAAATACATTAAAAAAAAGCTGCCTTGTGCCACTTTTTTATTTTTATTTCTTTCTTTATTTTATTAACACATGTTGGGGGAAGACATGGGGTGTTGTGGAGTATCGACTTCTGCCTGCTCGCCCCTAGGGCTGCAGACAGTTCTCCTTTGCAGATCAGGTGCCTCCCCAGCTCAGAGGGTTTTGCTAACTGATCATTTGTTTTGAAGCTGCAGTTGAAGTTCACAAGCTGTTGAGACACACATTTGCAACTCGTAAATGTGATGTGAAAGTCTCTTTATGCCCGCTCATATTACAATGCTCAAAAGCCAATTTCTGACCTGCTGCACTTTAAAATCTCTTAAGTGGTCGCCAGAGGCGCAACTAGAGCCAAATTTTGGAGGGGGCTAAGAAAAAATTTCGGGGGGGCTGAATCTTTTAAGCCATAGGCAGAGTTGAGCTGCAGGGGCTCTTCGAAGGGGTGAAACAACAGGGAGACCTCATTAACATGCAAATGTTCTTTTAACCCGTTCGCTGTGGCGCGAGTTCCGCCGCAGCGCTGGGGGGGTTTGGGGGTTGACGGCGCCGCTATGCTCATGACGGAACCACGCCGTCATGAGTCACGGGCGAGCTGTGCTCATGACGGCGTGGTTCCGTCATGACTCCACCCACTGCACTAATCGCCCGCACAGGCGGGGAATTAGCGCCGCGTGGGAGGAGCGGCCGCCAACGGCCGCAGCATGACGGAACCACTCCGTCATGAGCACACGGCGCCCGTGGCTCATGACGGAGTGGTTCCGTCAAGGGCATGCAAGGGGTTAAAGACCTGTGAAGTGCTCGGGTGCGGCTGTGTTTGTGCCCGGGAAGCGGTCTCATCCCAGGCTGCCACACACGACGGGGGGGAGCTGAAGCCCTGTGAGTCCAAAGGGTGTTGCGCGCCTGGTGGTCGCAAACCTTGTGGTGTTTGTGATTCTGAGTTTGCATGCCTTATGAGTATTTTTGTTGGAATATCAGTTAATACTCTGCAGGTCCTGTGTCTGTGTGCCAGGTACCCCGCCGATGCCCCCTGTACATGTAAAGCTCACAGGAGCTGCTGTGACTTTATCAGGAAGCACTGACTGAGACGGACTGGGCCTCTGCACAGTTGGGCGCTGCAGTATCTCACATAAAGACTTCATTAATGGACAATGAAACCTAAAGTTAACCGCCCTGAAGCTGTCTACGAAGGCAAAAGGTTTCCCAAGAAAAGTGACTGGACAGTGTAAATTAATGAGAATTGTAGCTTAGTGGTAAGTCATGTGATTTTGTCTTCTAAATGGTGTGAGGCCCTCCTAATGCATGTTAGACTTTATAAACTTTCTAAATTTCAAGCTGATTGAAAATGCGTGCTATTAGCGAACAGGTTAAGTAATGAAACATTGTGCACTCTGTTCTCGTGCATAGTTGGTATGCGTTGCCCTGAGCGCTGGAAGGGCAATGTCTAGGGACAGTGAGTGTAAACATAACCTGGTGGCCATTGGCGGCACGTGGAGGCCTGTGCCGTGGAGCCAGCTTGATAGCTGATCACTGTGCAACAAAACAACGTATTCGGTCGCTACAAGCAATTTATGGAAACGTGAGGTACATATTTGGCGGCACTCACATTAAACTAGATTTGCGGATGAAGAAATAAGTGTTACTTTATTTAGGTGCTTTGCTACTGTTCGTCTGATTCCGAACTTCCTTCTCGGCTCTTATTTCAGCTAATGAGTGAATTTAGTCAAATATAATGTGCACACAATATGGGAGAAAGGCGGGCCAGCCCTTTTATCAATAACGGACGCTTATTGTGAGGCCCGATTCGCAAAGTGGGAAGTAAAATTGTCTTTGGATAGTTTTCTGTGCAGAAGGGCTTTGGAATGTGTTTGGATGGTCGAATGCACCTTCCGATCAGTCACGTTTATAATGCAAGTATAAGTGAGCAGTAGCAGATGAGAAGCCTTAAATGTATATCTGTGGTTCACATATTAAAATTGAAATTGAAGCCTCGCTTGCTGTTCTCTACCATTTTCATGTTTTACCATGCTTAGTCAAAGTGGTTAGCCAAGATTTAAAAAAAATATATATATATCTGAGGAATGGGAAGGGTGATGCATAGATGCCATTCTATGTATTTATGTATACACGTGTAGCTTTGCATTTTTCACATTTTTAGAAAATCTCTCAAAGCCTTTGCTATATGGTCCGTGCTGGCCCAGCCTAGACTATGGAGGGGGGAGAAGGGAGGGGGTAGTGAGAGCAGACAGCCAGGGGGTGTAGGAGGCTTAATGAGCCATGACAGAAAGGCAGATGGCGGCTGCGGGCGTGCACTCTCACGTGCACTCTAGCTTTAGGTAACCAAAAGCCTCTGCTGGCACTTTTAAAAGCCACTTACTAAATGTCTCAAAGAGACAGCATGCGCTGTCTCAAGCGAGACCTAAAAATGTAATGGGCTCTGTAAATCTGCTTGAGCTGATTTCTACTCCAATAACATTTTAAGCACTCAAAAGTTTGCTAAAGCACCTTTTAAAGTGGTGAAGCAATTATCTCACCCCTGCAATCTGCCTTCCTCTCCTCCTCTCTCTCTCACTCACTGTGAGGAGCTTGCCCTCTTCTTTATTCAAAAACGCCCAATTGGCTAGTGACCATCTCAGGGAGTACAATTGAACAATACTGTGGTAATGTTTGACACAGAATCTCTCTCTTGTTGCTGGCCAATTCTCTCAGTTTACCCCTAGTCAATCACCTAAACTTAATACTTGGTCCTCTTTGGACACCACATCTTTTAGTTTTATTCTCCAGTCTATTAAGTCTAGTTCCCCGCTAGATCCTTACCTTCTTACGTGTTCTGCCAGCTGGACTCCAGCTTATTATCAATGATCATAGATCTATGAATGAAGGGGTTGTCCCCCAGAAGCAGAAACATGCAATGGTCCTCCATCTTCTGAAAAGAGCTAATGCGGACTCAGCTAATCTGTTTAATTTCTGCCCTATTTCTTTGGTGCCTATTTTCTCCAAGATCTTGGAGAAACATGTTTATGGCCAGTTAACTTCTTTTGTGAAAGCTCAGAATTTTCTTTATCCATCTCAGTTTGTCTTCAGGCTGGACATTCGACAGAATCCACCCTTCTAGGGATAAATGAGTCACTAAGGCAGTGCTTGGATGAGGGAGAAACAGCTGCGCTCATCTTATTAGATCTTGGCGCTGCCTTTGACACCGTGTTTCATACGATTTTAATGGACAGACTGATGGCACTTAGTCTTGATGGCGTGGCCTTTATGTGATTCCGATCTTTTCTTGAAGATCAGTCCCTTGAGGTTTTTTCTTCTACTGCCAGTTCCAAATCACAAGCTCTTTCTTCTGGAGTCCCGCAGGGCTCTGTGTTGAGCCCAATGTTATTTAACATTTATATCAGCCCTCTAGATGATGTGGTGGAGAGCTGTGGGTTGTCCCTTTTTTCCTATGCTGATGATACCCAGATCATCTTTATCTTGTCATCTGCTCAAAGTCATGGGCCTTCGGACCTCAGTTTGGGCTCCTCCTGGATGTATAACAACCTATTCAAGCTCAACTGGGATAAAACAGAGGTCACAATTCTGGACCTGAACCCTTCTCTTTGTGGCCCACTTAATTGGCCTGCTTCCTTAGGTGTTCTACCAATGCCATTGGACAAGGTTAAGAACCTGGGATTCCTTGTGGAAGAATCATTATCTATGAAGCCACAAGTGGCTAAGGTGATGGCCACCTGCTTTGCAGTGCTTAAATGGCTTAAAAAGACCCTTTGTCTGATCCCCATTCCTGCACAAAGGACAGTGATTCAAGCTCTTATCATCTCAAGACTTGATTACGACAACGTGCTGTATTTGGGAGTTGACAAACCTACTATCCGTCGACGGCAACTAGTGCAGAATTCTGCTGCAAGACTTCTTTATTGGTTGCCCAAATTTGTCTCAGTCTTTAATCCTCTTCAGGAACTGCACTGGCTTACTATCTCAAATTGCATGAAGTTTAAAGCTCTATGCTATATGTTTAAGGCAAAAGCCGGAGGTGGTCCTAAATAAATTTTGGTTCTGGTTCGCCCATACCATCCATCTCGATCTCTGAGGTCCTTGCAACAGGTCCGGTTGACTGTATCCAGGTTCCATTTGTCCTGCATGAAAGGATGCTCTTTTGCTTATTTAGGCCCGAAAACTCCATTCCAGATTCACTGAGGAACTGTATGTTCTTTCCTGCTTTTCGCAGGGGTCTGAAGACCTAGCTTTTGTAACCTGATCACTTAGCTCTCTGCATCCTTTCCTCCTGCCATGTGCCCGGGAATCCCTTTGGGTAACTGTGCGCACTATAAGTTCTTATTAATAAAAATAACAATAATAATAATAACTGTTAGACGGCGACCTCAGAGGAGCCCGGAAAGGGGTCCTGACTACCCTGAGACCCACCCTCAAAGTATCGTAGCCGGGCACTGGCGGGAGATTCCCCAGGGGGAGGAATCTCGCAACTAGGATCGTACTTCTGGCACCACACGACACAGAGAGACCACACTGGGTATTCTCAGAACAAGCTTTATCAAACAGGTATCACTGCAAATATGTACAAGGTGAGCACGGGCTCAAGAGTCTCGGAAAGGTAGGGGGTAGCGGGACTGTCTCTGGTAACGGTTCAAAGCAGGGACGTATCCGGCGCACAGCTCACAATCCTCGAGCTGGGGGATACGTGGTCGGAGTTGCGGTCCGGCGGGACCGTGAGAGTCTGGGGGAGCCGCGAGTCACTCAGCAGGGCTCAGGTACAAGTTCGGAGGTCTTACGATCTTCAGGGAGCCGCGAGTCACTCAGCAGGGCTCAGGTACAAGTTCGGAGGTCTTACGATCTTCAGGGAGCCGCGAGTCACTCAGCAGGGCTCAGGTACAAGTTCGGAGGTCTTACGATCTTCAGGGAGCCGCGAGTCACTCAGCAGGGCTCAGGTACAAGTTCGGAGGTCTTACGATCTTCAGGGAGCCGCGAGTCACTCAGCAGGGCTCAGGTGAGTTCCAGTTCCAGGAGCCGCGACCACGTCAGCAGGCTCTCGTTGTTCCAGCGTCGAATCTGCCGGACAGCCCCAGAGCACCCCTTGTTATAGTTCGACCCCTCTTTGATGTCCGGAGTCTGTGCAGGCAGGGGTCTTGTCACCTGGGGGTCGCTTGTCGGGATTTCCTGCTATAGTCTTTTGATCCTTTCAGGGCCGGGTCGGGAGGAGTCCCAGACACCCAGCAGGCGTGGAGCCAGCCCTCAGGGAGGCCGGAGGGCCGATCGAAACCCATCGTCCCGGGGGAGTTCAGAGGTGCGATAGAAACTGCTCCTCCCTCTCTCATCCCCTGGAAGCGTGATGTCCTCCAGCCGGAGTGGCGCCTCTAGGCCCGGGTCGCGCTGGGGCCGGGCGGCCATCTTGGTGCATGAAGTGGGCACGCGGGCCCGGGGTGGCCGAAAGGAGAGAGGCCAGGGACGGGGATGTCCGGGTCGGTGCGTGTGTCCTGGTGGGGAGGTTCGGCTGGGCCGGGTGCTTGGGCTGTAGGTACCAGGTTTCGGTGGTGCGGGGGCACGGAGGGCCATTCTACGAGGCCGGGTCCAACACACGTCCCCCCCAGCTGAAAGCCGGAGAGAACTGCCCATCAGCTTGGGGGGTTCTCTTCGCTGAGGCGGAAGAACCGGGAGAGGCCGTCAGCATTGGCGTGGTCCGTACCAGGGCGGTGTTCCACGGTGAAATCCATCCCCTGGAGGGAGATTGACCACCGCAGTAGCTTGGGGTTTTCTCCTCGCATCTGCATGAGCCAACGTAAGGGCCGATGGTCAGTTTGGACTCTGAAATGGGTGCCAAACAGGTAGGGTCGTAGCTTTTTGAGTGCCCAGACCACGGCAAAGGCTTCGCGCTCTATGGTGCTCCATCTTTGTTCTCGGGGCAACAGCCGCCGACTGAGGAAGGCGACGGGCTGGTCTAGGCCTTGGTCATTTACTTGGGACAGGACGGCCCCAATGCCATGCTCGGAGGCATCGGTCTGGACTATGAACTCCTTGGCGTAGTCGGGAGCCTGGAGGACGGGGGCAGTACACATGGCCCTTTTTAGGGCATCGAAAGCTTCCTGGCAGGCAGCCGTCCACTGCACTTTTTTTGGCTGTTTTTTAGACGTGAGTTCTGTGAGAGGGCCGACAAGACTGCCATACCCCCGAATGAATCTTCGGTAGTAGCCCGTGAGTCCCAGAAAGGCTCGGACCTCCGTCTGGGTGATGGGTGGTTCCCAGGCCAGGATGGCGTCGATCTTTGGCTGTAGAGGGGCGACCTGGCCACTCCCGACCTGGTGCCCCAAGTAGACCACGGATCCTTGCCCGATCTGGCACTTGCTGGCTTTTACTGTGAGGCCTGCCTGGCGCAGGGCGATTAGCACCCTTCGGAGGTGCTGGAGGTGCTCACTCCACTCTGAACTGAAGACAGCGATGTCGTCCAGGTATGCCGCGCTGAACTGTTCTAGCCCGGCCAGGACCCTATTCACCAGTCGCTGGAAAGTGGCCGGGGCATTTTTCATCCCGAAGGGCATTACGCGGAAGCGGTAGTGCCCATCGGGGGTGGAGAAAGCGGACCGCTCTTTGGCCCCTTCGGTGAGCGCAATCTGCCAGTATCCGCAGGTGAGGTCGAATGTGCTGAGGAACCGGGCTGCCCCTAGTCGGTCAATGAGTTCGTCGGCTCGTGGAATGGGGTGGGCATCGGCTCGGGTAACGTCATTGAGCCCCCGGTAGTCCACGCAGAATCGGAGCTCGGGGGCGACACCGGGGGCCGCTGCATTCGGGACCAGGACCACGGGGCTGGCCCAGGGACTGTCAGAGGGCTCGATCACCCCCAGGGTCAACATCTTCGAGACTTCCGCTTGAATGCAGGACCGGACCCGGTCAGGAACCCGGTAGGCTCGGTGTCTCACCGGCGGGCTGTCCCCGGTGTCCACATCATGAACACACCAGTTGGTGACCCGGGGGGTCAGGGAGAAGAGGTCAGAAAATTGTCTTAGGAGCTGGCGGCAGTCCGCTTGTTGCTGGGCAGTGAGGGCTGGGGAGAGGTTCACTCCTTCCACGGAGCCATCCTGCTCCTTGACACACAGGAGGTCCGGGAGGGGATCCGACTCATCTTCGGCCCCGTCATCGGTGGCCAGCAGGAGGCTCAGTTCTGTCCGCTGGAAGTGAGGCTTGAGGCGGTTCACGTGCAGGACCCGGAGGGGATCCCGAGGCGACTGGACGTCCACCAAGTAGGTGACTTGGCTCTTCCTCTCGACCACTTTGTAGGGCCCAGTCCATCGGTCCTGGAGAGCGCCAGGCTTCACGGGGGCCATGACCCACACCTGCTGGCCCGGCTGGAACTCGACCAGAGTAGCATTCTGGTCGTACCAGCGCTTCATTTCTTCTTGACTCGCCTCCAGGTTGGCCTCGGCCAGTTCTCGGAACCTCCTGGTCTGGTTCCGGAGGGCCAGGACATATTGGAACACATCTCGGGGGGTGGTCTGGGGTGCTGCCTCCCACCCTTCCTTAACTAAACTGAGGGGACCTCGGACGGGGTGCCCATAGAGTAATTCAAACGGGCTGAACCCTAAGGACTTCTGGGGGACCTCCCGGTAAGCGAACAAGAGGCAGGGGAGCAGGACGTCCCACTTACGCCGGAGGGGCTCTTCTAGGCCAGCGATCATCCCTTTCAAAGTCCTATTGAACCTCTCTACTAGGCCGTTCCCTTGGGGATGGTACGGGGTGGTGAACTTATAGGACACCCCACATTGTTGCCACAGGGACGTCATATACCTGGATATAAAATTAGTGCCGCGATCGCTCACGACCTCGCGGGGGAAACCCACCCTGGAGAAGATCCCCATCAGGGCCCGGCCCACCACGGGGGCCGTAATGGTGCGTAGGGGAATAGCCTCTGGGTAGCGGGTGGCGTGGTCCACTAGGACCAAGATGAAACGGTGACCTTGGGAGGTGGGGGGGTCCAGTGGCCCCACGATGTCGATCCCGACTCGTTCGAAGGGGGTACTGACGACCGGGAAGGGTTGGAGGGGAGCCTTGCGCTTCCCCCCACTCTTCCCACTGGCTTGGCACGTGGGGCAGGACTTGCAGTGGGCCTCTACCGCTGCTTTCATCTTAGGCCAATAAAAATGGGTCACGAGACGGCTGTAGGTCTTGTCCTGACCCAGGTGACCGGCGAGGGGGACATCGTGGGCTAAGCCCAGGAGGAAATCCCGGAAGCGGAGAGGTACCACCAGTACCCGTCCGGATCCCAGCTCCACTGATTTCTGCTCACTATACAGGACGTTATTCTCCCAATAGATTCGGTGCGTTCCGGTCTGGTCACCTGCGGCTTGGCCCTCGGCCTGGCGCCGCAGCCCGACCAGGGAAGGACAGGTGGCTTGCTCCCGGCAAAATTCTTCTTGGGTGGGCCCGCCCTCGTGGCGCCAATGGGCCAACTCGGGTAGATCCCCCAACTCGGGGACCGGGGCGGGGTCGGATGGTGCGGGTTCGTCGCTGGCGACGGACCCTTCCGATGGGGGAACGGGAGGACCCTCGGCGGGGACGGTGCTGGCTACTTCGACCGGGGTGCTCTCGACTTCTCTCCGGGGAGTGAGTCGGGCTGTCATAGATCGGGTGGTGGCACACACCCACTCGGGGAGTCCCATCATTCCTAGGTGGGCCTTGCGCTCTACGTGCTTCCAGGGAGAACTCTCCAGGTCGTTCCCTAAGAGGCAGTCGACCGGCTGGGAGGTTCTTACGGCCACCTTGAGTTTACCTATCACCCCTCCCCACTCAAATGGCACCAGGGCCACCTGACACATACTTTCCCTATTGTCTGCAGATATTACGGGGCAAAAGACATTGGGGAGGATCTGCTCCTCGGGAACTAGGTGCCTGAGGACACCGGTGATACTGGCCCCGGTGTCCCGCAGGGCCTCTACCTGGTGGCCATTGATCTTGACGAGCTGCCCATATTTCTGTGTGTTGGAGGGTAGGAGGCTACCAGGGATCATTTCCCTATCTCCCAGGGATACCAGGGCCATAGCGGCGGGTTCCCACTCCTCGGCTTCCTCAACCTCCTCCCCCAGGGCTACGTTGGCTATCTGTCTCGCAGGGGTGACTTGGGTGGCCATGGGGCACTCTGGGTCATTGGCGTAGTGCCCGGGTTTCTGGCAGCGAAAACATGTGACGGTCACCCGGTGTCCCCGTCTCCCAGGGGGCCCTGTTACTGGTGGGGGGGGCGCCGGGTAAGGTGGAGGTGGTGTCTTCGGGGGGCTAGGCTGGGACTCCCTCGGCCCTCCCTGGTTCCCTCCCCCTCTCTGGCGGGGTGGTCCCTGACTGGTTCGGGGGTACTCTCCTACCATGCCCCGGGAGACCCGGGTGTTGGTCCAGCGGTCGGCCTCCACGGCCAGCTTCCGGGGATCTGTGAGCTTGCTATCCAGCAGATGTTGACGTAGCTCTACGAAGCAGTTCGCAGCCAGATGTTCCCATAACATGAGGTCAGTGAGTTCGGCAAGGGTGGTGACCTTGCTGCCCTTGACCCACCCATCGAAGGCCCGACTAAAAAAGTTTACATACTCCACCCAGGTGGTGCCCGGGATCTTCCTGCAGTCCCGGAACCGTTGGCGGTACATTTCTGGGGTGAGGCCGTATCTTGTGAGGAGAGCCTCTTTCATGTGGCTGTAGGAGGTCTGCAGGGAGAGAGGTAGGTCGAGCAGGGTGTCCCTTCCTTCGCTCAGAAACCGTCCCCACAACCCCGCCCCCCAGTCCTTCTGTGGAATCCGATGGGAGGTCATGGCGACCTCGTAGGCCCGAAACCATTGCTGAATGTCATCGTTTTTATAATATTCTTTGACCACATCCTTGGGGATGTGGACCTTCTGTTCCGCTGGGGGGGCCGTCTCTTGGTTCCCCGAGGGCCTCCCGTCCTCATTTCGGGCCTTGAGCTCGAGTTCCTTTAAGCTCCATTCGTGCTCCAGTTGGAGCTTTCTTCCTTCGTGCTCCCGTTGGAGCTTCTTTTCTTCCAGTTCGCCTTGTACACGCATTTGCTCTACTGCTAGCTTTTTCTCCGCTAACTTCAATTCGCCCTCGATTTTGAGTTTGGCTAACTCGAGTTCATGACTGCGGCTTCTCTCTCTGTCCGCGAGCTCTTCCGGGGATAGGCCCCCGTCTGGTACGATGCCTCGCACCTGATTGCTACTGCTTTCACTTTGGGGGGTTCGGCTTCGTCGGGGCGCTCCCCCGTGCCTTCCGGGCGGGAGGCCCCGGTCTCCACCCAAGTTTTCAGTGCTTTCTGCAAGTCTTCCTTAGTGTTGAGGCCAGTGGTAGCGATTTTAAGTTCTTTGCAAAACTGTTTTAGCTCTTTGTGTGTGTATTCTTCCAGATGCTCCACCTGGAACACTCTGTTGGCGTTGGTTTCTGCGGAGCTCGTGGCGCTTCCTTCCGCCATCTTTGTTGGTCGTGCGTCCGTTGTTTACTGTACGATCTCTAGGTGATGGGCCCGAATCCCGTCGCTTGCCACCAATGTTAGACGGCGACCTCAGAGGAGCCCGGAAAGGGGTCCTGACTACCCTGAGACCCACCCTCAAAGTATCGTAGCCGGGCACTGGCGGGAGATTCCCCAGGGGGAGGAATCTCGCAACTAGGATCGTACTTCTGGCACCACACGACACAGAGAGACCACACTGGGTATTCTCAGAACAAGCTTTATCAAACAGGTATCACTGCAAATATGTACAAGGTGAGCACGGGCTCAAGAGTCTCAGAAAGGTAGGGGGTAGCGGGACTGTCTCTGGTAACGGTTCAAAGCAGGGACGTATCCGGCGCACAGCTCACAATCCTCGAGCTGGGGGATACGTGGTCGGAGTTGGGGTCCGGCGGGACCGTGAGAGTCTGGGGGAGCCGCGAGTCACTCAGCAGGGCTCAGGTACAAGTTCGGAGGTCTTACGATCTTCAGGGAGCCGCGAGTCACTCAGCAGGGCTCAGGTACAAGTTCGGAGGTCTTACGATCTTCAGGGAGCCGCAAGTCACTCAGCAGGGCTCAGGTACAAGTTCGGAGGTCTTACGATCTTCAGGGAGCCGCGAGTCACTCAGCAGGGCTCAGGTACAAGTTCGGAGGTCTTACGATCTTCAGGGAGCCGCGAGTCACTCAGCAGGGCTCAGGTGAGTTCCAGTTCCAGGAGCCGCGACCACGTCAGCAGGCTCTCGTTGTTCCAGCGTCGAATCTGCCGGACAGCCCCAGAGCACCCCTTGTTATAGTTCGACCCCTCTTTGATGTCCGGAGTCTGTGCAGGCAGGGGTCTTGTCACCTGGGGGTCGCTTGTCGGGATTTCCTGCTATAGTCTTTTGATCCTTTCAGGGCCGGGTCGGGAGGAGTCCCAGACACCCAGCAGGCGTGGAGCCAGCCCTCAGGGAGGCCGGAGGGCCGATCGAAACCCATCGTCCCGGGGGAGTTCAGAGGTGCGATAGAAACTGCTCCTCCCTCTCTCATCCCCTGGAAGCGTGATGTCCTCCAGCCGGAGTGGCGCCTCTAGGCCCGGGTCGCGCTGGGGCCGGGCGGCCATCTTGGTGCATGAAGTGGGCACGCGGGCCCGGGGTGGCCGAAAGGAGAGAGGCCAGGGACGGGGATGTCCGGGTCGGTGCGTGTGTCCTGGTGGGGAGGTTCGGCTGGGCCGGGTGCTTGGGCTGTAGGTACCAGGTTTCGGTGGTGCGGGGGCACGGAGGGCCATTCTACGAGGCCGGGTCCAACAATAACACACACAAGAGCTTTGTTAACCATTTAGAAAAAATTTTCCTGAAAAGAGAACACAAAACACTGAAGAAAAGGGCCTAATATTTCTGGATCACACAGTGCTTTAAATTGAAATATGGAAGTGCAGGTACTTACTATTTACAGTACCTCTTTGCTCCTGAGAAAGGCTGTACTCTCTCATTAAATTAATTGCAGCAGTATTGAGAAGTGCAGGTACTCTTCCCTTTGAAATTAAACAAGGGCAGGAACTCAGTACAGGACAATACCTGCTCATTAAAAGCACTGGTCCTAGAGAAATTCAGAACTTCAAAATCATCTTAAAACATGCAATGCCTACCAAACTAACCTAGGGTTCTAAATGTATATAAAATGCGTTTGTTTTGCGTAAATAAATAAATAGTAGTACGTGGTGGGATGGTGAAATGTGAATGATGTGTACTATTTGTAAAATAGGGCCTCTATTGTAAGATTATTAGAGCAGCGCCAACACGTATGATATCATCTGAAACCACACAGAGCTCCAATAAGGTCAATACCGTTGTGAGATATTTATTTAGATTTTTCAAGAGTTTCCTTTATGTTTTGAATAAACACATAAAAAAAGGGGATGGGAGAAATGATTGCAAATTGTCTAAGTACTGGCAATTGTTCAGGGTAGTATTCCAACTCATTGTTGTTCACCCACTATACCAGCCTCGATAGTGGCCCGCGTATGCAAATCCCTAGTGACTCTGCTCCTCCAGAAGGCAGTTCAGGAAGGACTATTTCCATGAGCAGCAGTGTGGCAACTGATGTGCATAAGCCAGGCCTCTGTCTAGAGTGGTATATTGGGCGAAAACAATATACTTGAATGCACTCTGAATAAACAGCCTGAATAAAAGCCAGCTGCTGAAATTATTTCAAGCATACCATCCATCACATTGTTGTTCATCGATACATGTATAAGGCATCTAGACAAAGAATAGCAAAAGTTACATCTTTTTTTCTATATAACTTAAAATATTGTGGTCATCTTGCCATCAGCACAGAGTCTTTAAAGACACATTGCACAATGCGGCATGTTGAAATACGGAAAAAGGAGAAATAGGTGGCGGCTGGTGAGCTTTAAAAGTGATGGAGCGTAATCCTTGGCTCGATTTCAAGGGAGCGGGTCTGACTTGTTTTAGGGATTGGGGGGCTCTCTCACACTTGTGCTCACTTAGTCTTACTCTCACTTACTCTAATTCACGTTTGCACTCACTTTTACTCCCTTTGATTCACTCAGTCTTACAGACTCTTGCAATCTCACTCCGACCCATTCACTCTCACTCATTCTTATTCACTCAACCTCAGTATGACTCTCAATCAGACTCACTTAGCCTCACTCGTGCTCACTCAGTCCCACTTATTCCGGCACAATATCAGTGACTCACTCGTTTCACTCAGTCTCATTCTGACTCACACCAACTCACTCAGGGGCATATTATCAAGACACGGCGTTAAAATTATTGCCGCTTTAGCGGCAGTAAACTACCGCTAAAGCAGCGATGATGGGCTTGATAATATGCCCTTGAGAATTCCCATAGAAGCCCATGTTCTGGTGTCAACATGGGCTTCTATTGGAATTCTCAAGGGCATATTATCAAGCCCATTATTGCCGCTTTAGCGGCAGGTTTCTGCTGCTAAAGCGGCGATAATTTTAACGCTGTGCTTGGTAATATGCCCCAAATTGTCACTGATTTACTAAATATCAGTAATTTTCTCAATCTCACTTATTCTCTGTCAGTCTCAAGCTCACAAATTCTCACTCAGTCTCACTCATTCTTACTTAATCAATCTCACTCTGGTCCACCTAGTCTCAGTCATTCTCACTCAGTCTCATTCAATCAATCTCACTCTAACTCACCTAGGGGCATATTATCAAGGTCCGGCGTTAAAATTATCACCGCTTTATCGGCAGAAAACTGCCGCTAAAGCGGCGATAATGGGCTTGATAATATGCCCTAGAGAATTCCCATAGAAGCCCATGTTCTGGTGTGAACATGGGCTACTATTGGAATTCTCCAGGGCATATTATCAAGCCCATTATCGCTCCTTTAGCGGCAGTTTTCTGCCGATAAAGCGGCGATAATTTTAACGCCGGACCTTGATAATATGCCCCCTAGTCTCACTCATTCTGACTCACTTATTCTCACTCTGACTCACATTGACTCAATATTACTGATTCTCACTCATTCAGTCTCATTCATTCTGATACACTCAGTCTTACTGACTCACTTAGTCTCACACAGAGTAAAACAGTTGCACCCACTCTCATTCTCCCTCATTCACTCTCATTGATTTTAACTCATACCCATTCTTCCTATCACTCATTCCTACTGACTCACTCCTTCATTGACTCTTTTTCGTTCACTCACATGCACATAGGCATGCTCACACATACACACGGTCTCTCAGCCATAGGCACACAATATTTGAAAGCAGGCCCTGGTTGGTTGGGATCCTGCTGTGCCATTTGCTCTCGGTGGCAGACGCACAGCTTCTTTCAGCTTCCTGTACTGGAGCATAAAACTGCAACCTCGACCTTGCACAGTCACGGATACCAGTCTCTGTTCTTCATCCCTACTTTTCCCAACTCTGTGATGGGTTTAAAAAGGGAGTGGTAACAGGCTGATTGGCGTGCAGCCCCACGCATTGCAGGGCTGATGCCGATAGCGCCCATGGCTACCTTTAGCAGGGACACTTTAGCACGTCACAGATATGGAAGTCACCGAGGCGTGCCAGAGCCATGAGGCCAGGGCTGGGATTTCACCAGCCCTGGACGGTCTCAAGATGGCAGGTCCAGGTGCCTTCACGCACCAGTGCTAGCATCAGACAGTGTCACTAGCTGCTTCAGGCTGGATAGCATTTGTTTTGTTATAGCAAGTGAAAATAACAGATTATTATTCAATCTTGGTATGATAAAAACAGGCCTGAAGAGAAGGAGAGCATAGCACAGGAGCTCATACGGGAGAGCCACCAATGGGAGAAGGACAAAAAGGGAGAGAAGACGGAAGGAAGCAATGTCAACGCAATTAGGCCTGGCTACTTGCTAAGTGAAATTGCTTTTTTGTGGATTTGCATGTCTGTATATGTATTTGACTTGGTGAATCTGAGAATACTTGATTGGTAAATGAGAGCATGGAGAAATGAATGATTGGTCTAAATCCATGGATAATTAACGGTAACTTAAGTGCATGAGGGGTAGCTGAACAAATGATTGATTGACTCAGTGGATGCAGGAAACTTACACAAATATTATAGGCCAAAGTCATGGCAGAAATGATAGCGTTATTAATATTCTACGGTTTACCTATGCTGTACCTTCACAAGAATGACACCTGGGCAGGGCACCATTGGGCCATAACATCCACAATATTTAAATAATTGCTACAGGTATGCCCATGCAAGCACTATGCAGGAATCATAGCATCACACCATGTGTATCAACATTAGATCAAATATTACCATGATTATGCCGTTGCCAGGATTGTGATCTTGGTGGGCATGAACCCTGCATTGATGACTACATTTCTGTCAGAAATTTCAAACTTTATGCCAGAAATTAGCACAGTAAAGTTATAGCTACACAGCACAAATGCTCGGCTGTTTTGTTATTTTGTTAATGTGTTGTGCTATGTTGTCTGTTGTTGTGTGCTATTGTTATTGTGTGGCTTTGTGGTTCTTGTGTAGCATGATTTATTGGCATGTTGTGCTGCTCCTATTGTGTTAAGTTAGTGTGTTGATTGCTGTGATTTATTCCTGTGTTTTGTGTTATTATTCCGTTGTTAAAATGGCTATTTGTTTTGTGTTGTGTTACTACTGCGTCAGTTGTCATGTGTGTTGTTAGAGTTCTGTTGTTTTTGTTTTGTGTGTTGTTGTTGCCCTCTGGTGTGGGTTTTGTATTAAGTGGTTATGTTGTTGTATCATTGTGTGTAATTGTGTTGCATTTTATTGGTATGTTGTGCAGTTATTTTAGCATTGTGTTTTCTGTATTGCTTGTGTCTTATTTAGGCGTGCTGTTTTTACATTTGTGTGTGTTGTTGTTGCCTTCTGTTGTGGTCTAGTTTAAACCATTATACTGTTATCGTGTTATGTCAATGGCTGTTATTTTGTTGTGTGTAGTTTTTGAGTTTAGTGTTGCTGTGTTGTGTTGTCATTGTGGCGTATTGTTTTCTGTCTAGCGTGTAATGTTGTTTGGCGCAGTGTATGGTATTGTGTGTTTTGTGTGGTACTTCTCTGGCCAACTACTTTGCACGTAAATACTCAGGGGAAAATATGGGATTTTGACAATGTTTTTCAGATCCAAAAACCTAAAGTCTTTACTTTACTCTATTTTGCATTATTTCCATGGATAAAAGTACGAACAAACTAAATGAATTAAAAAATAAATTGTATCCCTTAAAATTCCTCAAAAACATACATCATCTTAAAAGAAGTTTACTCTTACATTCGTATATTTAAAATGACGACCAGTATAACGAGAATGTTAAAACATCTGGAGCAATAAACATCTGCGCTTAGCCACCGCCCATAACAAAGATGCTAGAGCATAACATACAAAGAAATATACCAACTGTTGAATAATGTGCAGTGCAGGTCTACATTGGACACATTTATATTTACACAGCATAGGACTAAAAAAGTTTTACTTTGGAGACTATAAAATGGTCAAAAGGATAAGATTTGTAAAAGTGATTGACCTGCTCTCCTGTCACAGGGGCACGGCGGTAAGTGCTTCACCGAGTGGGTAACAGCCGGAAAGCCAAACATTAAAAGAATATAATTGAGTCAAACCTGGTCAAGATGTACTGATGCTGGGAGTTCTGTACAAATGACAAATGCGATTGTAATACATCTATTACTGGGGGAAGCAAGCTATAAGCAATTACTGTGCTTTTTGTTTTATTCCTTTCCCATCTATCCCCTGCAGCTTTTGCTATAAAGATCTTTTTTAATTTTGTTTTAGGGAAATTAGCACATAAGCTTGCAGTGTCAAATAAAGCACGAAGTCCCAGGGCAGAGAAAGTATACTCCACATACTTTTATCCAGGAGAGGATGGTTTAGCGGTGCACACTCCCTTTTCCATATAGATAACCAAAGTAATAGAGGGGCTAATCTAATTTCGTCCTCAAGATAAGGTAAATCCAACTCCATATGTGCAGAGTAATTTGCACATGAATGGAGAAGCGAAAGGATAGACTTGCAAAAGTCATCCTCCCCATGCTAAAGTGGCTTTAAATCTATCCTGCCCCAAATTGCTGCCTCATAAATTGCACTAGCCTTCGCTTTTGTACAATAGAGCTTTGCAAGGGCCATGATACCATTTTCTAAGAGGCTCTTTCTACTTAGGACCATGTTTTTCGAGGATAATGAAAAGTTTCCTAACTATCGTAACAGAAAGTTTCAATTCTATTAAGGACGTGGAGGCGAGGATTAGGCTTTCATTTTTTCCATTTATTGCTCCAGCAGCGTCATCAAAACACAATAACAATAAACTACGTTTCCCATGCTGCACAGGGAAAGTAGAAACTGAAAAAGTCCAACAGTATTGTCAAATTCTGAGGCATGGTGTCCCATAACTTCCCCTGAGGACGCTATATCCTCTTCTTTCTTCCTGCAACCATATCCAGAAAGATTTCGGATTATTCTTTTTTACTGGCGTCCGTACCTAGGTCAGAAAAAATGGGTTAGATGTAAAATCTGTACATGGGAATCAACATGTTCGATTTCAGATAACAGTAACATTAACACTTGAACGAGGTTCAATATAACCATCATACGCAATGACCATAGAAGAAGTTGTAAACATTTTACTCACCACATGTACGTCGTTGTTCTGAGAGAAATTTAAAACTGAACGGGTGGGCTAATCCTTGCCTCTGCGTCCTTAATAGAATTGAAACTTCAAGTTACAATAATTAGGCAATTTTTCATTCAATGGCAGGCCAGGAGGCTTCGGATTAGGCTAGTTTGAAGCATGTCCACCACAAAAGATGCCAACGACTCAACTGGCTTAAAGTAAAACCTTTTAAAGGTGGAGTCTGTGGCGTTCAGAATATCCTTCAGCCTGTGCTCTCAGGGAAAAAGCCTTTAATGCCATAGCATCTCTAACCGAATGAGCCCTAAAAAGAAACGTGTCTATCCCTGCCTCCTGCACCACCCAACGGACCCATCTCGCAATCGTTGGTGATGAGACTGCCCGCGTGGTTTAGTGAGAGCTATAAACAATTGTCTGACGCCCTGTGGGTGTATGTCCACTGTCGCTACCTCGTGGGCCTTGAGGGCTCTGTCCACACATAGCTTAGGGACATCAGGAAAAGCTGGATAGGACACTGACTTCGAATTACACTTGGTCCTTCTAGAGATAACTCCCTCTTGAGTGAAAACTCAGCCTGTGAGGTCTAAAGCCCTCATGCCGGAAACTCTGCGACAGGATATCAAACAAAGAAGGGTTGCTAGTTTTGCCGACATTTGTTTCTTGGATAGGTACTTGTTGGCTGGCCATGATCAGAATAAGTTTAGGATTTTATTAACATCCCAGAGAGTTGAATACCGAGGTTCTGGGGGCACAGAGAGTCTGATACCCCTCAGAAGCTTACATACGATCGGGTGCTTGCGAATAGGGTGCCCGTCCACTGGGAAATGACCCGCCGATATCGCCGACCGAAAGGTATTGACTGACCTATAAGCCAGGCCCTCCTTGGCCAAAGAAGCTTGGAAATTAAGGACATGGACAACATTGCCCCCATCGGATCCGCCTGTTGTCGAAGACACCAACTCCCCCATCTAGACCAGGCGGAGCGGTATCTCTTGTTAGTGCTCTCTGCCCAGGACTTTGCAAGTAGCGAGGCAGTCCTCTGGGTGGAAGTTGAAAGATTTTATTGGGCATGTTCCCCCAATCAAAACAAATGATTTAGATACATTCACAAGTAGGCCTAAACTAGCCATAAATCTTGTATACTCCTCTATGAGCCTTTGCAATACAATGGAGTCCTTGCCAAGAGGACTGCATCATCCGCATAGAGGGGTATAGGTAGAGGGGATGCCTCCACATAGAGGCCATCTT
This sequence comes from Triturus cristatus, assembly GCF_964204655.1. Classification (NCBI taxonomy): domain Eukaryota; kingdom Metazoa; phylum Chordata; class Amphibia; order Caudata; family Salamandridae; genus Triturus; species Triturus cristatus. Next base: position 945,024,360 of record NC_140594.1, on the reverse strand, counting down.
TTGACGTTTGGCCCAATATTGCTTCCAACCCGTTAGTATACAGAGAGAACAAGAAAGGGGCAAGTACACATCCCTGCCTCACTCCTCCCTCAATGTTAATAGCACTTGTGCATTTTCCTTCTCTTCCACAATGGACACTTGCTTCTGAATATAACTGCCGAATAAAAGCAGTAATTGGGGGGTCCACTCCTATTTCCTCCAAAATTGCTTATAGTTTATTGGGTGCCACACAATCAAAGGCAGCTGTCAAATCTACAAATGCCATGCAAAGTTGCCCCTCTTTGGCTAAGGTGTATTTATAGATGATCATTGTTAAATGTAGACACTGGTCCATTGTGCCCTTCCCTTTTCTGAAAAAATACTGGGGTTCTGCCATGATTCTTTTTCCTTGCCCACTTCTCTCATCTGTTTAAAAGCCATCTACACATTAATTGAGCTGTGCTGTCGATTAAGGAGATAGGTCTATTGTTTTTTGGTTCTGCCCTTTCTCCCTTTTTATAGATTGGGACAATTATAGAGTGTTTCCAAAACTTAGCGGGCCTTGTTTGGTTACAGCATTAAAAACCTTAGTCAAGGTAGGTCCCCAAGTACCTTAGTTTCTAACAATACATCTGCTGGGACCCCATCAGGGCTGGGCACCTTCAGAGGATTAGTCTGGGCCAATGGGCAATCTATATCTCCCACATCAAGAATTAGATGTATAAGAGACTGATCTTCTATGCTAACACTATCACTCATAATAAGAGTGGGATTTTAAAATATATTTTGAAAGTGTAAGACCCACACATTCTCCTCTGTATGCGTATCTAACGAGTGAACTCGCTCTTTCTGTAGAAAGGGGGCCTCATGACCATTAATATCGACTCATAGGTTCTCAATGTCTGTAAATGTTCAGCGGTCTTGTTCCAGATGGTAATTATGATTTTTATTCATTATATAACTTTTGTGTTCAAGAATATGTTCTGATAATTTCTATACTGTGGTGAAAACATGAATTTGTTTTCAATAATGTAATTTGTGTTAGTTAGACATTTTCCTTTAGCATGGACTCCAGCCTGGAGGGCCTTGGAGCACTTCACAAGTCATGGAGAACATCAGTAAAAAAAAATCAAAGAATCAATCCATATGTTCGAGCGAGTAATATATATCTGGTTAAGACCCGTACAATATTTAGAGTAAAATATATCCAGCCAGGGCTGCTTTAGCGTGCCCCGGGCAGCAATCTTTGTTGGTGCCTCTACACATTGACCTACTTCTCAATGGATCCCCTTACTGTCACCTACTGACAGTGCTCGTCACCTCTTCATAGCCCCTCTCTTAATTTCTTTCCTATAGTGCTACTTATCCCAATATAGGGTGTCACTTCACTTTACATCACACATATACACACACATACTATACAGAGACAATGCATCATACAAATGTGTAAATCTGCAGCTAGTGAATGAGGCCTGCAAAGTGTAGGAATCACATATCCATACTGGCAAGCATTTTATGTAAAGAGTCAGAATTTTAAATGTAACAAAGTAATTGGGTTCTTTACACTAATAAGATCGAATTACTATCCAAAATAAACCTTTTTAGCAACCATGGAATAACGAAGGATTGAGGGAAAAAATAAGATTCTAGACCCATGCCTTGAAGTTTGCATTTAGCTGTTTGATGCTGGTTCATATCTCTCTCTGCTATATTAGAGGGATTTATATTTATGACCTGGAAGTAACAAAATAAGTGTCATGGGTTTGGCTTGCTGAAGGGAAAAGTTAGGTGCATGACCTGTGACTACAGGGGTTGTCACCCTTCTGCAGACCATGAAGCACAGAATGATCTTAATGAGGGTTGACGGTTAACATCAGGGAAGGTAGGACACCCTTTTTCAAACCTGATTTTATTAATTTTCTTAGGTTTATGAATAGGGATCCCTCTTTAGTCCTGGAAAAGGCCCCAGACCGTTTACAGGGCTTAAATATGCCAAACACATGTTGGCACATCATAAGGATGCCGTTGTCATTATACTCCTAAGCAGCCACTGATTTCTTGTCTTATCATTTTTAATCATACTTAAGGTACCACCTAATAAAGAGCATCACTGTGGTATACCTTAAGGTACTTTTAACCAAAATTGGATCCGTGTTTTGACCAGAAAATTAGTATATTTTAAGAACTCACTCATAATATCGAAGTTCAGTCTGCGCTGGTGGTGCCATTTTACCAGAGTGGGATGAGGTGGCCGATGATAAAGCATGCCATTCTATGTGGGTGAGACCACCACATAGGGATATAGGTTTAGAATAGAAAAATAGTAGTCCTCCTACAGAAAATACTCACCGTACCTATTGTGTTATTGAGGAATAAAATACAAACATGCGATATGCGTGCTAATCGTTGTGCTTTGCAGCAGTTGCACTAACCCTCCTAAATTATGATGACTCAAAATTGGGACTAGAACAACTCAGATCTCTCTAGCTAGTACATCTAACCGGTTATCCTGACATATTTATTGTTAGACCAAAAACTGCTGCCTGTTCAAAAAACTCTGCAGCAGGTGCCTTGAAACTTGGAATGTAGTTTAAAATTTAGCACAGCACCCCCCCACCCGCCCCCAACATGGCGCTCGGTGCCATAGCAACGGTTGCGCTGCCTTAAAGCCAGCACTGAATCCTGCAATCATTAACAAACTTTTAAAACATACAATAATTTGAGAAAAGTATAGGTATACAAATATTTAGCTTGATAGTGAACACACCAAGAGCCGAATTGCCATTAATAAAATAGTTAATTGAAATTGTCTACTATTGTTGAAAAGGAAACTGGAATGGTTTGCTCATTTCAACAGATATGAAACAGATATGCAAACTTTTCTGTTTAGAAGTTACCCAGCCTACAAATGTGGACTCCGTATCTTCTCCCCATCTGGAATCGCCACATTTGATTTGTATGAACACTTACCTATGGCTTGCTAAGTGCACGGTAAATAAAGAGACAAACAAACATTGCGAGTCTGAAACTTTGCAGAATTAAAAAAATAGTTATGCGCAAAGCAGACAAGTAACAGCAGAGTTCAGCTACAATGAACCTAGTTCTCAGAAACCACTTACCCTGTTTCTATATCTTATGAAAATCTTAACCAGGTCCCAACTGTAACCCTTACTATTTACCTTACATATCATCCCTCACAAGAAACCTCAGTGTAGTTCTAACTGTTAAACATAAGTAACCCTACATTTCTCCCTAATCCCATCCCTTAAATAAAATCCCAATCGCATGCATTCTTTTGTTTTTTAACTTATTGGTGTATTTAACTTTTCTCTTTTCTACTTTTTACTTTTTTTCTTTATTGTCTCCGCTCTGTTTGCTTCACTACCTTTAAATTCTACTTTTGTAATGCAGAAGGTTACACCTTTCTACTGATCTTAAAAATGGATGCGTATCTTCCACACCTTGTGTGTGGGAGAGTGACCCCGAGGCTGCTTGGAGTGCTGTGAAAGAGTGTATGGAATTGACACTTGGAGACAGTTTGGAGAATTTCTCCCGATGCCTCATGTATTTACACTTTTTACTTCCATCACAATTGGGACTAAATGAGCCCCTTGCAACACTGTCATTTTAAAATGATCCCCATAGATCAGGTTCAAAAACAAGTTTATTTAGACAATTTTCCATAAAAATTCTAAAAAGTTCACTTAGCAGTTAAAACCTTTAAATGAAACCCCTCCTCGCAGCCCCACTCCCATTACATTTCATTTTTAAAATTCTGTTTGACAGATCGCAACAACCGAGCAATCCCAACTGCCACATCTAAATATCGCATCTCAGACAATAACTCCACCGCTTTGTTCCTATGAAGAATATCATATTTAAAAAACAAAGGTCTTAAAAACTTGATCTGATTTGCAAGATAAAAAACGCAGTCCATAAGAAGATGCGTGAGAGTACATTTAGCTTTCAAAGGGCAGGAACAAAGACCACTATTGTTCTGCACCCCGGTCCTATATAGGTGGGATGAATAGATTGGATTACATCCCACCCGGACCCTTAAAATTTCTTTTCTCAAACCTGGATCTGGTAACTGTGATAAATAAGGGAAAACATAATCCTGGCTAAATGAAGCAAACGAGAAGCTAATGAATGATTTCTTCTTTAAATATAATAAATCAATTTGTTCTGACGCCATAGCAGCAAAGGTGAGCCCCATAGAGTTTCTCCACTTTTGGGGGTGTCTGTGAGGCACAGTGTGTTATTGGTCTGGTACCCAGGATCAAGTCATGCATTCAGTCACATTGGCTATTCAGTATGTTCAGTTCCCTCTCCCCCACGGTGATTCGTGATAAGGGCTGTTCATATATTCCAGAGCTGGCAGTCCTTGTACCTGCCCTGGCCCTACCAGCAGCACGCCTCAATATTGGTTTGACCTTTCCACTGTTCTCTGCTGCACACTCTGGCTAATTTACTCCGCCTGTACAGCCAATTGAGACTGCATTTACCAAGCAACGAGGAAAAATACAGAATATTAAAAAGGTCATGCTTTTCATTGTAGCACATCTCCAGCCGAAAAAAAATGTGTTTTTCTCTATTAAAGTTAAGAATATGGTGTTTTCCACAGTGTGTAAAGTGAACACATAAAGTTCTGGATTATCAAATTGTCTCAGTCGGAGGACATATATCAACATTTCTTTTTTAAACTTGGTTCTGTTTATCACTCATCCCTCCTGTGCCATCTTATTTGGCTGTATTGCTCTGTCACGAGTAACAACTCTTACAAAAAGAGAGTGCGCTGTTTTACACTGCCTATGTTCCCAAGAACTTTAATACGTATCCTGCTTTGCATAAATGTTTTGCAGCTGTTAATGTGGCTACATTGTCCCCACAAGAGCGGGCTGGGGAACAAAAGGAAACATGCATTGTCAAAGCCAATAGTTCCGGCTGTTTTATATGTGGTAGTGCTTCATCATTGCTATGTGCTGCGAGATGCGTGTGGTTTTGTAGGTGGGTGACTGGATGAATGTTATAATGGGTAAATGATTGGATAGAGAAATGATTGCATGGATAAATGAGTGGATGACTAAGTCAGTCACTATTTAGTAGGTACATGAGTGGTGGACTGGATGAGTGCATGGATTAATTGTTGGATAGGTCAGTGTATGGATGAATGATAAGAATAATGAGTGGGTGCATGGATGACTGCAGGCAGGCTACATCATTCTTGCAGACAGAAGCTTAGGCGGGCAATGGTAAAAATATAATACAATACCAAGAGTTACTGATATTGTGCCAGTGCATGCATTCTACCAGTGCTGAGCATCATCGTGTCCGGTGGTCTCATGTATTCATTGCAGGGATCTGTGTTTGACTCTATGGTCACAGGATCGAAACCCAGTGGGGGTCACTCAGTCTGTTTAACTTTATGGGGTTCATTAAATTGGTGGCATTTAGTTTGACAAGAATAATCACTCTGTAATCCATATTCAGATTTCCACAGCCATTCATTAATCCTGACTGCATGCTTATCATTCTGTATTCCTCAATAGATCTTAGTGCTTGTTTAGATTTGCCTCATCACCCAGTATTCCATCATATATGGTCAGATTATCAACACCACACAATCATTTTGAATGCCTGGTTCAAACTACACTCAGAAATCTTTATTACCTGCTCAAATTAATGCGATCACTTATAATTATTGGCTCCATAACCACATTAGGACATCACTCATTAACCTTAGTGCATATTCAGGTATGCCACTTCCATCACTAAGCATCATTTCATGTAGACATGTGTCAATTCATCAGAACAAAAATGAAGGCAACAGAGGGTGTCTGGGCCAACAACCCTGCACATGTCAGAGAGTGTTGGACCTTTCTCTAGATTCTTTAAAAATATTAGCAGGTGGATGAAGAGTCGTATGATGAATTTCAGAGCAGCAGTGAAGTAAGGCTGTGCAGCAGAAAGGTGCAATGGTGGCGAAGGTCTAACACGAGGGACAAGGCAGAAGGGTTGAAGAAGAAGTCAAGATCAGACTGGGAGAAGAAGAAGCATGGCTGTAGTAGAAGGAAGGTGATGTGAAGGATGAACGCAGGATAAGCTTTTATGGCGTACAGTGATTACCTGAAGAAGTGTGCAGGTAAACCTGCAGGTAATCACATTTTTTTAAACTTGTTATGACATGAGCTCTAAACAACATCTGAGGTGGTCTCTTGTAGGACCCTAAGCGAACGTGGAGAGGTGACTTCCACAAAAAGTAATGCAGGCAGAGAAAAACAGGTAGGTCTGAATGTCAAAGTGCAAAAGGCAGATGGCTCTGATGGTCATGTGCAAAGTGTAGAGAGATAATTTAGCAATGTCATTAAGAGTAAGCACTTCATAATGATTCCCACACATATCGGGTTGCAATTGCCCACCCCGTAAATACTGATATCGCTCGATGTGGTATTTAATGAATGCACCAGTACTGCATCTATTCGAGTTCCCAACCACGGAAAGAGGGGTAGTGGAGTAATTCCACGTGCTTTACTCAATTCCACAGTGTGCAAAATACAAATTTGCAATGTGTGCCTGCACAAGTTGAACCAGCTTTTACCTGTGTGAGCAAACACCTATCTGGTCCTATATAACAGTTACAGATTTGGGCGCAGATAGGACTTTACAAATAAATTGGATCTAGTAAAGGATTGGGATTCAGCGCCTATTTAATAGTCAAAAATGGTTCTACAACATAATATTGAATACAGAAAAGTCATCTGCCAGACCTCTTCTATAATTCATTGTCTAACTGAAATCCTTGATCCCACTCCCATTTCTATTTCAAATCGATAAGTTTCCACCATTCCTTCTATACAGATTCCTGTCTGTTACAATATTTCCAAACTGGATTAGCATTTTAATCGTAATCTTGGCCAAGCAGAATTCACGTTTTCTCGTAGATTTTATGAAGTTTGATTTTGAAGATATTTAAGTAATGTAAATCGTATAATTCAATGCAAAGGTCATCTCGTGACATGAAGGTTAGGGGTGTTTGAAATTGTGACTTTAGACCTGATTTAGATCTTGGCGGTCTGAGTGCTCCACCGAGCTGACGGTCTTTCGCCTGCAGTATTTAGATGTATACCTGATATGCAGAAGACAGCAGCAGCGGCAGTCTTCTGTTCTGGTGTACCACCCGCTGTCGCCGACTCAACGGCAGGGTCCCGCTGAGCAGATTTGGATGTTCCCGTTGGGCTGGGGGTGTCCTATCTACAGAGTACTGACGGGTTGACCATGGTAATGGGGAGACAGGTAGGTAACTTTTTTAAATTTACGTTAAAGACATATATGTTGTGTATGTGTACATATGTGTATGTAGGTTATGTATTGTGAGCATATTTTGTACATTCTGCATTGCACCCCACCAACCTACACACAGCATGCAATGTATACCCACAAATAACGACTTCCTTTTGGTTCTGTCAAAATAGGGTGCTGGTCCGTCGTGGTCAAAGTTCAGCAGACCACGACCTAAAAAACTTGTCCAAAAAAACACATTTTCCCCACATTTCTATGATGGAAAGTTCTGGAATCTGCGTGGGTCCACAAATTTCCACCCACCCCGCGTTCCCCAAAGTCCTACGAGAAAAATGGTACCTCACTTGTGCGGGTCGGCCTAGTGCCCGCGACAGGAAACGGCGCAAAACGCAACGTGGTCACACCTCAATTTTGCAGTGAAAAATTACCTTTTTTTTGCAAGGTGCCTAGCTGTAGTTTTTGAACCCTAGTTCTGCCGGCACGTTGGGAAACCTACCAAACCCACACATTTCTGAAAACTAGACACCCAGCGGCTTCCAGGGAGGTATGGCTTGCGTGGATCCCCCAACATTTCCTTACCCAGAATCCCCTGCAAACCTCAATTTTAGCTGAAAAAAATCACTTTTTTCACACATTTTGGTGTGGGAAAGTTGTGGCATCACGGGGCTCACACAAATTTACCACCACCCAGCGTACCCCCAGGTCTCCCGGTGAAAATGGTGCCTCACTTGTGTGGGAGGCCCAAGTACCCGCGACAGGCAAGGGCCTAAAACATAGTGAGGCAACATCAAAATGGCCTATCGCAAAACCACCTGGTTTTGCAAGGGGGGTCACTTGGGTTTTTGGCCCGGTGCTCGGCGGCCATCTAGGGAAACCTACCAAACCCATACATTTCTGAAAACTAGACACCCGGGGGCTTCCAGGGAGGTATAGCTTGCGTGGATTCCCCAACGTTTCCTTACCCAGAATCCCCTGCAAACCTCAATTTAAGCTGAAAAAATCACTTTTTTCACACATTTTGGTGTGGGAAAGTTGTGGCATCACCGGGCTCACACAAATTTACCACCACCCAGCGTTCCCCCAGGTCTCCCGGTAAAAATGGTGCCTCACTTGTGTGGGAGGCCCAAGTACCCGCGGCAGCAAGCGCTCAAAACGTTGTGAGGCGATATCAACATTGCCTATCAAAAAATGTTTTGGGCCCTTGCCTGTCGCGGGTACTTGGGCCTCCCACACAAGTGAGGCACCATTTATACCGGGAGACCTGGAGGAACGCTGGGTGGTGGTAAATTTGTGTGAGCCCAGTGATGCCACAACTTTCCCACAGCAAAATGTGTGAAAAAAGTGATTTTTTCAGCTATAATTGAGGTTTGCAGGGGATTCTGGGTAAGGCTAGTTTTCAGAAATGTATGGGTTTGGTAGGTTTCCCTAGATGGCCGCCGAGGACCGTGCCAAAAACCCAAGTGACCCCCCTTGCAAAACCAGGTGGTTTTGCGATAGGCCATTTTGATGTCGCCTCACTAAGTCTTGGGCCCTTGCCTGTCGCGGGTACTTGGGCCTCCCACACAAGTGAGGCACTATTTTTACCGTGAGACCTGGGGGAACGCTGTGTGGTGGTAAATTTGTGTGAGCCCGGTGATGCCACAACTTTCCCACATCAAAATGTGTGAAAAAAGTGATTTTTTCAGTTAAAATTGAGGTTTGCAGGGAATTCTGGGTAAGGACACGCTGTGGGATCCACGCAAGCCATACCTCCCTGGAAGCCCCCGGGAGTCTAGTTTTCAGAAATGTGTGGGTTTGGTAGGTTTCCCTAGATGGCCGCCAAGCACGGGGACAAAAACCCAGGTGACCCCCCTTGCAAAACCAGGTGGTTTTGAGATAGGCAATTTTGATGTCGCCTCACTACGTTTTGGGCCCTTGCCTGTCGCGGGTACTTGTGCCTCCCACACAAGTGAGGCACCATTTTTACCGGGAGACCTAGGGGAATGCTGGGTGGTGTGAAATTTGTGTGAGCCCGGTGATTCCACAACTTTCCCACACAAAAATGTGTGAAAAAAGTGGTTTTTTCAGCTAAAATTGAGGTTTGCAGGGGATTCTGGGTAAGGAAAAATTGGGGGACCCACGCAAGCCATACCTCCCTGGCAGCCCCCGGGTGTCTAGTGTTCAGAAATGTGTGGGTTTGGTAGGTTTCCCTAGATAGCCGCCAAGCACAGGCCAAAAACCCAGGTGACCCCCCTTGCAAAACCAGGTGGTTTTGAGAGAGGCAATTTTGATGTCGCCTCACTACGTTTTGGGCCCTTGCCTGTCGCGGTTACTAGGGCCTCCCACACAAGTGAGGCACCATTTTTACCGCTAGACCTAGGGGAACACTGGGTGGTGGGAAATTTGTGTGAGCCCGGTGATGCCACAACTTTCCAACACAAAAATATGTGAAAAAGTGTTTTTTCAGCTAAAATTGAGGTTTGCAGGGGATTCTGGGTAAGGAAACGTTGGGGGATCCACGCAAGCCATACCTCCCTGGAAGCCCCCAGGTGTCTAGTTTTCAGAAATGTGTGGGTGTGGTAGGTTTCCCTATGTGACGGCTGCGCTAGTGCCCTAAATCCACAGGTAGGCATATTGCTAAAAACAACTCAGTGCCTAGTTGACTTTATGCCACCCGGGGAGGCATCGGGGGGGAGGGGGTTGCCCCAATATGCCCCCAAGGGGGGCAGAAACACTGTGGCTAATTTTTGGGGGTGGGGGCATTGGTATGCCCATTCTGGACAGCCCCCACCCCCACACATAAAAAAGCCAGCGTAATCGTTGGCGTCCAGTGGGCTTTTTGCCCCCCCAAGGGGGGCAGATTGAGGGCATCTGCCCCCCCGGGGGGCAGAAAGTCCACTAGATGCCAAGGATTTTTGGGGGCAAATTTTAATTAGGGTGGGGGCTGTTCAAAACGGGCATGCCAATGCCCCCACCCTAATTAAAATTTGCCTTAAAAAATCCCTGGTTTTTAGTGGGTTTTTTGCCCCCCGGAGGGGCAGATTGGGGACTACTGCCCCATCTGTCCCCCGGGGGGGCAGGAAATCTGTAATTTTTGCGGGGAGGGGGTGGGGGCATGGGCATGGCCGTTTTGGGCAACCCTCACCCTAATTACAATTTTCCCCAAAAAACTCCCTGGCGTCTAGTGGGCTTTTTGCCCCCCCCAGTGGGGCAGATTGGGGGCTAATGCCCCCATCTGCCCCCCAGGGGAGGCTGAAAGTCCACTAGGTGCCAGAGATTTTTTTGGGTAAATTTTAATTAGGGTGGGGGTTGCCCAAAACGGGCATGCCAATGCCCCCACCCTAATTAAAATTTGCCCCGAAAATCTCTGGCGTCTAGTAGGCCTTTTGCCCCCCGGGGGGGCGGATTGGGGGCAACTGCCCCATCTGTCCCCCACGAGGAGGCAGAAAGTCCACTAGACGCCAGGGAGTTTTTGGGGCAAATTTTAATCAGGGTGGTGGCTGCCCAAAACGGGTATGCCAATGCCCCCACCCTAATTAAAATTTGCTCCAAAAATCCCTGGCGTCTAGTGGGCATTTTGCCCCCCGGGGTGGCAGACTGGGGGCTACTGTCCCATCTGCCCCCCAGGGGTCAGGAAGGCTGTAATTTTTGTGGGGGTGGGGGCATGGACATGCCCTTTTTGGGACCCCCACCCTAATACAAATTTGCCCCCAAAAAATCCCTGGCGTCTAGTGGGCTTTTTGCCCCCCCCGGTGGGGCAGATTGGCGGCTAAAGCCCCCATCTACCCCCGGGGGGGCAGAAAGTCCATTAGATGCCAGGGAGGTTTTTGGGCAAATTTTTATTAGGTTGGGGGCTGCCCAAAATGAGCATGCCAATGTCCCCACCCTAATTAAAATTTGCCTAAAAAATCCCTGGCGTTTAGTGCGTTTTTGCCCCCCTGGGGGGGCAGATTGGGGGGCTACAGCCTCATCTGCCCCACAGGGGAGCAGGAAGGTTGTTATTTTTGCAGGGGAGGGGGGTGGGGGCATGGGCATTCCCGTTTTGGGACCCCCCACCCTAATACAAATTTGCCCCAAAAAAATCCCTGGCGTCTAGTCGGCTTTTTGCCCCTCGTCCGGGCAGATTGGGGGCTAATGCCCCCATCTGCCCGCCAGGGGGGGGCAGAAAGTCCACAAGACACCAGGGAGTTTTTTGGGCAAATTTTAATTAGGGTGGGGGCTGCCCAAAATGGGCATGCCAATGCCCCCACCCTAATTAAAATTTGCCTAAAAAATCCCTGGTGTCTACTGGGCTTTTTGCCCCCCGGGGGGGGCAGATTTGGGGCTAATACCCCCATCTGCCCCCCAGGGGGGGCAGAAAGGCTGTCATTTTTGCGGAGGGTGGGTGGGGGCATTGGCATGCCCATATTGGGCAGCCCCCACCACAAATTATGAGAAAAAATGAATTCCTGGCATATAGTGTGTTTTTTGCCCCCCGGGGGGGGGCAGATTAGGAGCTACTGCCCCCAACTGGCCCCCAGGGGGGGCAGAAAGGCTGTACATTATGCGGGGTGGGGGCATGGACATACCCTTCATGGGCAGCCCCCACCCTAATAAATTAATATCCCTGGTGTCTAGTGGGCTTTTTGCCCCCCCCTGGGGGGCAGATTGGGGGCTATAGCCCCCATCTGCCCCCCAGGGGGGACAAAAAGACTAAATGACTCTAAAAATATTTGGGGGGAGCAAAAGCCCTTGCCTAAGGGGCCGCTCCCCCCTCCCTGGTGTCTAGTGGGTGGATCCCTGCTTGGGGATCACCCTCCTGGGGCGATCCCCAAGCAGGGATCCACTGGGGATGGGTACCATTGGAAAGGGGAGATTCTCCCCTTTCCAATGATACCTCTCCCGTCTTTCTACGTGCCCGGGTGGCTGAGATAGCCCCCTGAGCACATACAAAGTGAAACTGAAATGAGCCTAAAGGCTCATTTCAGTTTCAGATTCTGTGCAATGAAGACAGCGCGACGTGCGCACTGATCTTCATTGCACAGAAACCAGGGAGGGGGCCTCGGGATCTGGGGAAGCTCTTCCCCAGCTCCCAAGGTCAAAGGGATTAAATAGAAATCCCTCTGCTGTCTGCAGCAGAGGGATTTTGTGCCCCTGGCCTCATGACGGAATGGTTCCGTCATGAGCACAGGGGCACCGATGCTCATGACGGAACCATTCCATCATCAGCATCGAAGGGGTTAACTGTTCAACATGATTTTATTCTTAGAAACTGGGAACTGTCACCACCACTGTCCAGGATCTGCGTCTACAGTGTAGAAGCAACAGCAGTCACTGATGTTTTAAACTTAGTCTCTTCTTCAACAGTTAGATCTGATGAGCGATTAGCTAAGTGTCTAAAATGAGAAGTCTCTGGTAATAGACTTCCTAGGGCGCTGTGTAGTCCCAATGTGTCCTTTACTAGAGACCACTTGAAAAGGTTCTGCTTCAAATGGAGCATCATATTTTCCTCTGAACTTGTCGTGCAAGCAAGGGATCTCCTTTCTTAAAGGCAATGTTTTTTGCATGTTGTCTGTCGTCAGCATATGCTGTCAACTTTTGTTTGTTAACAAAGTCCTTCTCATGAGTCACTGTCTCATCTTTCTTTCTCTGATTGGTCGTTTGAGGGAACTTCATGTACATTGCTCTCGCGAACATCAGTGTCGCAGGATTTTCACTTGTGGTTGAGTGAGGTGTTAAATGATAAGAGTTCAAGGTATAATTCATAACTGTTTTCAAATCAAGCTTCTCAAGAATAGCAGGCTGCGCTGCTTTCTTTATCGTACTCATAAAATGCTCAACAATCCCGTTAGTATGTGGCCACAAAGGTGTGCTCTTCTGATGCTTTATATTTAAATTCTCCAAGAAATCTTTAAACTCTCATCTGTTGAAAGGTGGGTCATTGTCAGTGTTCATTATGACTGGAACACTCATGTTGCAAAGATACCATCTAGTCTTTCAATTACTTGCTCTTGAGAGGCAGATGAAAGATCTTCAGTTAATGGAAATCATGAGAATTGAGCCATAATCACCAGTAGGAGATGTTCATTATCAAGTGATCTATAAAAAGTCAATGGCTATTCTCTCCCATACATGCTTTGGGAGTTCTAACATGCTCAAGATATGGTGAATAGTTTTTGTAGAAAGGCAGTTGTATAGATGACAGGCCTTTAATTCCCTTTCAACCCTGTTATCAAGATAAGGAAAAAAGATTTTGTCTCGGAGAGCTTGCTTAGTGGCAATGATTCCAAAATGCCCTTCATGTGCCACTTCAATTATCTTCTGTCACAGACTCTCCAGGATCCGAATTCTCAACTCTCATAGTATAACTCCATTCTGAGTTATGGACAGTCCATCCTTGACATTTTTTGATATTCACCATCACTGGTGTGCAGTTGAGTGTGTTGGCGCCATGACTGATATGTAATGATATCCATCAACTTTAACATGTCACTATCATGGCTCGTGGCAGTGACAATCTGGGCTAACGAAATGGCAGCTGATGTCTTTGATTTTACAATAAAGTTGTGTAGGCAAAAAATTAGCCAGAAAGGTTCTGATCCTTCCCTGGACAATGCACAATGGTATAAATATACTCTTGTAACCATAATCCCCAACGTTCAATGTGAGGAGGCATTTAGGCTTCTGGATTGCCAAATATAGTCAGTAAAGCCTGGTGATCAGTTACCAGTGTAAAAGGTGTTCTATATAGGAGTACATGGAAATGTTCACAAGCCCATATCATGGCTAAACTTTCAAGCATTCGGATGTCCGCTGTGTTGTGCAAGGATAGCATCTAACCTGACTGGGCAAGCATCAACAACAGCCTCTGTATGAAGCTTCAGATTGAAGTATGTCATTTCAGTAGCATTCTTAATAGCTTGTTTGATTTTCTTAAAACGTTTCTCACATTCATTTGACCAATGAAATGAAACATTATTTTTCATCAAGTCACTCAAAGGAGCACTTATAGTGGTAACGTCATTTATGTATCTGGAACAGTAACTGGACATGCCACGAAATAAACACAACATAGAAACATCTTGTGGGGTATCAGCATTTGACAGCACTTGTACTTTAGCAGGATCTGGTGTTATACCCACATTGGAAAAGATATGGCAAAATAATTTTTGCTTTGTCTCATGGAACTTACACTTGTCTGCATTCAAAGTCAAACCTGCTTCGACAAGTAAAGAACATACTTGTGTAAGAGCTTTATCATGTTCTTTTTATGTAGCTTCAAAAACCAATATGTCATCACTGTAATTGAACACATTCATAACAGGCTGTATGATACATCAAATGACATCTAAAAGATTGTGCAGCGGATGACATGCCAAAGCATCGTCTTTTGTATCAAAACAGGTCAACATGTAGAAAAGATTGTAACATACCTGCAATCTTCTTTAAGTTTCAAATGATGATAACCTTTATTTAGATCAAGGCAAGACAATACCATTGCACCATTTAGTTGCTTTATCATGTCAGCAATGTGTGAACCTGGATGTCGTTCTTGTTCAACTGCCTTGTTGGCCTGCCGCACGTCAACATATATGCGTACATTTTCTTCACTGTCCTTTTTAGGTGTTAGTATTGATAACTACGATGTCGATGTATGCCATTATATATGTACGTACAGCAACTAACTCGCATCGCTGTTGTCGAATCCACCTGATATGACCACCCGATCAACCCAGAGTCATAAATATGTGGTCAGGCAGGCCCTGCGACCTAGGCCTGAAGCAACTGATTGACAGATCACAGTTGAGCCAGCAACCCCACAATGGTCTTAGGAGATTGGGGCCAATAAAACAAGTTTGCCTGTAGGGGCATGCATTCTCAAAACACCATAAAGTCAGGTGCCACACTAAGTTAGGAACACTCAGCCAATCAGAACACAGCATGCACACTACATACATGATCACATGCTCCCCATACCAGACATCTGGACACGTACCCATTGGCCTCACATTGTTTCCACGCAAGGTCGAGAAACACCTGCGCTTCTTGTCAAATGACCAGATTTATGGCCCTGTGACTAGGCCCAGATTTCTGTCTCCAAAGGAATGTACAAATTGTTTTATGACGCTTCATGTAATGTATAAAAAGATGTCCGAAACCAATATGTTTTGAGACAGTTTTCAGATCCCTACTCAGTTGCCTGTTCTCCCAGCCACTGCGTTTAATTAAACCAACTGTTCCTGTTTTGCCAAACACCTCTTGTTTTATCATTTTTTTAAGGTAAATTCATATATGAGCAACATGAGCACTTTGACTATGGGAGAAACCCATGGCGTTGGAAAAGTAGAATGTTCAATAATATCATATTTAAGTAACAATTCAAGTTCTTTCTCAACAGCTTTTTGCAGATGAAAAGCAATTTGTCCATGTCTCTGAGCAACAGGACGGACGTCCTCATTATTATGCAATTTTACTTTCATAGTCTTAAGCTTTCCTAAACCATGAAATAATGAAGGGAACTGACGTACTTTTTTTGTTGGTAAGCATTCAAGTTGTATTTCACGGAAATCAGTTCCATATCAGCAGCTGTGCTGAAGCTGAGGAGCTGGCTAATGACACCCTCCCTTGAAGCACATGAATGGGTGCTTGCACCTTCGTTTTCGTATCTTTCATTTTTTCTACAAATGAACCATGATTTTTTAAGGGTGTAACACAGCGATGTATACACATTGGTTTTCAATGGCATAAGTTGTGGCAATGGAGATAATTCATTGTAATTCTCCTCAGCATAATGTTTATCGATACACCACTGTCGATAATGAAAGGTGTCAAACCACCATTTACTTTGGGTGTAATCTTTGGACAATGTTTAAATGAATATGGTGTTTTTTCTTCACAAGCAGCTAAACCAACATGCTCACGCTTTTCTGAGGTAAATACTGACATAGCACAATCATTATCTTCACTTTCACTTGATACTTATACAGAAGAACTGTTTGACGATTATTTAGATGACGATTTATTTCATTTAATGTCGATTCATTTTAACTGATTTCACCGTTTGGCCTTGTGGATGTGTGCCAAATGTTGCTTCAGGGACATTCTGGTGGCTATTTTGTCTTTGCTCCGTGACACACTTACTTTTTCCTTTGCTTTGCAAATCATCACAAAATTGTTATCCTTCCTACAGCCTTTACACAGCTGTCCAAGAGTGGGAAATTCACTTTCGTGTGGAAACATAAATCCACATCTAAAACATAACTTCTGGGGGAGTGGCCGGGTTGGCTGCCGGTTAGGAGGCGCTTTCCAACCGCTCCGTCCCGCCGCTCCATAAAGCTGACAATTGCCCCCGCCAGCTCGACCCGCGATCCCCTGGGGGCCCACGCATTGCAGAGAGATGGGAGCTGCAACCTGGCTGGGGCACACCCGAGAGATGGCGTGTGGATCCGGAGGTCCTGCACCCATGTGAAGCTGTGTGGCGGATCCAGCGGCCGTGGCCTGCGACTGGGCCTCTTTTGGGCCTGCGGAGCCGCGCTTGGGGTTCCCCGCCGGACGGTCTCTGGTCGCACACGTGGCAGGTGGGCCCCCCCGGGCTCGTGGGGCGGGCCGGGGGCTCCCGGCGCAGGCCTCTGAGGTGATGCAGTGGAGTTTACCAGCTCTACACCTTCATACACGCAACACTCATTTGGGCCCATATACATTCATACACGCAATGAGCTGGCAAATATCCACTGGTCATCAATTTTATTTTACCCTTGCAAACCTTTACACCAGTATTCTTACCATTCCTGTCTCCTGAGTAAATGGACGTTCAATAAGATCTAGTAGTAGATTAGAATAGGGAGGAAAGACAATAATGCATTTAACTTTATTTTAAAGAACCACAGACTCAGAAGAAGTTTTAAAAGTTTATCTGAATTAATGATTTTGTAAGTCAAATCAAATACACATGAATAGACCAGAAATCTCCATCAGGCAAATAGTACAGTTAGCTTATAATCAGTTTGCATTAATAAATTCTTGCAATGACAGCACCTGAGGAGAGAAAGGACAGAGAGCAAGTACGGAGCATTTACCCTACAGAAATATTTATCTAGAATGGTGTGAGGACCCCGACATCGGAGAGTCTAGGATTCAGGACAGGGAAAAGTGACCTCTTCTAGTGCAACGCCAGCATTACACCCCTCTCTGGTGTTATGTTATGTTATGTTACAGGAATTTATAGAGCGCACGTATTCCCGGGGGTGTCATGGCGCTAGACATAACAGTGATACAAGACTACTTAGCCCCTAATGCTGAAAGAGCCAAGTTTTCAGTTGTTTCCTGAAAATCGTCAGGGAGCTGGCATTTCTGAGGGAAAAAGGAAGAGTGTTCCACAATTTAGACGCTCCGTGAAAGAAACTGCGTCCACCCCAGTGAGCTTTGAAAATTCTTGGAACAGTAAGTAATCGAGCACCAGTGGACCGCAGCTGTCTGGTGGTGCTACTCTCTCCGGCTCAGGCGCGTCCGGACCCTTCCCTAGATGTGCCTCCTCGGTTGTTCCGCGAATTTTCCCTAGTGTTGGATTCTTCAGTCAGATTGCAGCAAAATCGGGCAGCATCTCAGCATAGCATCAGCATCTCTGCATCAAGTGTATCTAACTATCTATACCTACCTCTTGTTATACCAAATTCAAGTGTATGATCCACCCCCAAATGTTTCAATTCCATGTTCACCCGTAATTTGATTGGGCCAAGCAGTGGGGAGAGGTCATCACATCATACCAAGTGCAATATTTTTCTTAAGTCTATTGTCTAATTCCCCGCCCTTTAATTTTAATACCCACAAGCTTTATTCCCACAAGCATTTCGCATTATGATCGATAATTTTACGGTACAATGTTGCTGGTTCTTCCTCTCGTAGAGTCAGGAGGTTACTTTCTCATGTCCTTGCTGGGTTTTGGTTTTGGCAGTCCGTCAAATGACTTCATTGACTTGAGAGCAGAGATGAAGGACGCATACGTGGTTGCCACAAAGGATGAGGGCATCAGTCACCCTCCAAGGCCCAAATGTGAACTATTAACCCCTTGAGTGCCCCGCCCTTTCCCCGCCCTGTGCCGGCCCTTTCATTAGTGGGCGGGGTTCATGACGAGATAGTCTCGTCATGGGCACAGCGCAACCGCGGCCCATGACGAGACCATCTCGTCATGGGCACTCAAGAGGTTAATAAAGTCAGAGAGAAACATGTTAGAATACAAAATTAAATGAATTCACTGTATACCACTTACTTCTACTCTAACCCCATATACTTAATAAATCTTTTGCATTAATAGCTTAGTAGTACGTGCATAGGTTAGTTTCAGCTCATCATGCGCATTAGTGTGTTGCTTATGAAACGGCCATATTAGAAGTTACTGCGCAGCTGCAAAGTTTCCCCCCAATCAACAGAAGAACGCCACACCACGTGATGTGGTAGACGCATGCGCAAAAGAATTCCCGCGCTTAAGCGGCCATTTTTAATACACTCGGGTTATTCATTAAGAAAATCACATAGGAAAGCGTCCCCTAGATACAATATTATTGAATGAGATGCGATTTTAGTACTCACGGACAGGTTGATTATAGTACTACAGGTTATTTGCGACGATTGCATACAAGCAAGTTTCTTTTGATGTGAAACCTTGCTCCATCGGAGGCGCGCGGTCGAACAAGAACGGAGGAAGCTGTGGGACACGACCAGGCCCTAAAGTGCTGGGCACATCTGGACGCAGCTCCTGGAGGTGGCGGAGAGTGACGGCGGCCTACTGGCTGGGGCCTAAAGAACGGGGGAAGCTGTGGGCCACGACTGGGTGCTAAAGTGCTGAGCACATCTGGACGCGGTGCCTGGAGGTGGCGAGAGCGACGGCGGCCTACTGCTGGCAACCGGTGTGGCCTACGCTGATCGATGGTGAATGACCAGCGCCCTTGCATTGCCCCCACACCTTGGCTCCTGCTGGACTGTAGCGCGCAGTGGGTTTTGTCGGAGGGGGGGAGTGTCCAGAGGCCAAAGCGGAGACTCACTACACCCTGCAGAGGCAACGAGACTGGGGCTAACGGGAGCCTCGAGCCTACAGGACTTGCGACCCTGGGACCTGTGGCTGGCCCAGGATCTGAGTTGCGACATCAGGGCAGCCAGTCCATGTGGCTTGCAGGGACAACGTGAATAATCTGAGGGGACCCCCCAGGAGACGGACCCCCCCTGCAGCATGCCCCCAGCAAATCGGGACACCAAAGGCTCCCACATGCGTGTTGGAGGATAGCAGGGGAGACAGGGCCACCTGCGCTGCCGGTAGCAACAAGACGGTGGAGTGGGAGTGAACCCCTCACACGCATTTCCCCCTAAACCTTGGCCTACCAAAGCCACATCAAGAGAAACACAGTGGGGAATGCAAGACTATCCCACGACCAAAGGAGGCAGTGGCCCTTCGTATACTGGTTGCTGTGGGATTCGTCTGGCGACCCCTCAGCTGATCTTGCGTCAGCACCCAAACTGGAGGGGCCCGATTCACAGAACTAACTTAAGACAAAATCCTAAACTTACTACCATTTTGGTATTCACAGAAGGCACTTACTCATTTCGGTATTCACAGAACTTAGGAGTCCTAACTTTAGGGCTCCTAAATGCCTTCTGTGAATACCGAAAATCTTAAAATTTTGATTTTTCTCAGTTAAGTAGTAGTAAAGTTAGGACTCCTAACTTTAGGACTCCTAAATGCCTTCTGTGAATACCGAAAGTCTTAAAATTAGGATTTTTCTCAGGTAAGTAGTAGTAAAGTTAGGACTCCTAACTTTAGGACTCCTAAATGCCTTCTGTGAATAGCGAAAGCCTTAAAATTAGGATTTTTCTCAGTTTAGTAGTAGTATAGTTAGGACTCCTAACTTTAGGACTCTTAAATGCCTTCTGTGAATACCGGAAGTCTTACAATTAGGATTTTTCTCAATTTAGTACTAGTAAAGTTTGGACTCCTATCTTTAGCACTCCTAAAGGCCTTCTGTGAATACCGAAAGCCTTAAAATTAGGATTTTTCTCAGTTTAGTAGTAGTAAAGTTAGGAGTCCTAACTTTAAGACTCCTAAACTGAGAAAAATCCTAATTTTAAGACTTTCGGTATTCACAGAAGGCATTTAGGAGTCCTAAAGTTAGGACTCCTAACTTCTGTGAATACCGAAGTGAGTAAGTGTCTTCTGTGAATACCAAAATTAGTAAGTGTCTTCTGTGAATATGAAAATGGTAGTAAGTTTAGGATTTTGTCTTAAGTTAGTTCTGTGAATCGGGCCCGAGGACTCTGCCCGCGCCCCCCACTTTTGTTAGCCCCTGGTCTGCATCGGAGCCCTCGGCAGAGGATATGCTATGGCACACGACATAGAAAGCAAGAAGTTGCCCGGACCAGAAGAGCTGCCTGGTACCATACACCAGGCAAATCCCAGAGAAGCAGCAGGGGTGGCATGGAGGACTCGGGGGAGTGGAAGGATCGCTTCCTAAAGGATTTATTTGCGAAAGCGTCCGTCTCTGGGTCGGGGGATACCCTTGCATCGCCGAACCTGGAATCCAGGATGGAAGTGGTGGACGGAGAGGCCCCGCTCACCAAAGCATATATGGAGTCCTTGTTTTCTTCCCTCGAGCGGACCTACAGGCGATGAGGACCGAGATCGCCTCTGAGTTCCGTGAGGTGAGACGCGACGTGGATGAAAGAGTGGCCGAGCTCAAGGACAGAGAGTGAAGTCGGTCGGAGGAGGTGGCCTGGCTCCAGCAGGAAGTACTCAGGCTGAAAGAACAGCATTTAGACCTCCAAGCCCATAACGAAGACCTTGACAACAGGTCACGGAGGAACAACATAAGGATTCGAGGGGTACCGTTCAAAGCAGAAGGCTCCAACCTCCATGAGTACGTGACAGCACTCTTGCACCATGTTGCCGGCCTCCCAGAGACCACCCCCATATAGCTAGACCGGGTCAGCCCGGAACGAGCAAGCAGGGGACCCCCTGCAGAAATCCTGGTGTGCGTTCATGACTTCCAGGTAAAAGAGGATATCCTCACGAAGGCAAGAGACTCACACCCTTTTCACTTTAAAGGCCACTCCCTGACATTCTTTCAGGATCTCTCGCACATCACCCTGCAGAAACAACAAGAATTTCGCCCTGTCACAGAACATCTTCAGAAGGCTAAGATTCTCTATGCGTGGGGCCATCCCTTCAGCATCATCTTCAGACATGAGGGGGCGCTGCACCAAATATGATCTCTTGCTGAAGCCTGCACCCTTCTGCACCTTGACGTCCCAGAGATCTCAGAGGGGCAGCAGATGTACCCCAAGCTCCAACGACCATCGTAGAAGAAGGTGACGGGTGGACGCCGGGGGCCTCGACCAGACCCTGACACCATCAACAAAGAATGGCAGATGGTGCTGCAGGCTCTTTCCTCCGAGTCCCCAGCCCCGTCTCCTCCGTGACCTAGCGTGGATGGGCCCCTGGGGCCGGGGCGTGCTAGGCAGGGACTCAAGAGGGGTGTCGGAGGAGTGGTGGATCCCTGATGTGTCTCAACGACTTACCCACCAGTTTCCATCTCGACCGAACACGCCTCGTACCGACTCATTGGAGTTAATGGACTCAGACACACAATTGTTGTTTTTCCTTTGGTTCATTGCATCCTTCATGATATTCTAAGGGGTCTTTCTATCTCCCTTCATTTCTTCTCCTCCGCACTAACTTAGATTAAGGTCCAGCAGCAAACCATCCAGGACCCTTTCAATAGGCATGTGTGGGGGGATGGGGGACAACTTGCAATGGCTGCATAGGCAGGGATTAGGCCCACGACAGGGACAATTGAGATGCACAACATCCGTATAGTCAGCCTCAACGTATGCGGCCTTAACAATCCAGTTAAATGCAGGGCGATTCTATCCTACCTTGAGCAGGCGGGAGGACATTTTCCTGTTGCATGAAACCCATCTACTCATGAAAGACACTCACCGCATGCGCTCTCTGAAGTTCCCCAGGCAGTACTGGTCCTCAGACCAGTCAAAGAGGAATGGGGTAGCCATACTAATCGCTCAGGGATTCCAAGGCAGGGTAATAGATACTTTCACCGAGCACAGAGGGAGGGCGCCAGGGCTGAGACTCCGGTGGGGTGACACACAGTTCACAGTGGCATCTGTTTAAGCCCCAAATGTGCGACAGGAGTGCTTCCTTCTCAGCTACCTTCCGAGGGTGATGGGCACACCTGATAGGGAGGTGGTAATAGAAGGAGACCTGAATTTAGTGATGCATCCGGTCTTGGACCGCTCAAGACAGCGCACACATCAAGCAGGGGCTCTTTCCCAAACAGGGAAGCACTGGCATACCAACATTACACTTAATGACATCTGGAGACAGCTACACCCCTCCTCTAGGGATTACACTTACTTCTCGGCAGCACATAAGACTTATGCCCGAATTGATCACTTCCTAATCACGGATGCCCTGCGAGGTGCTGTGATGGAGACTACAATAGAACCTCACTCTCTCTCTCTGACCACCCACTGATCCCACTCTTGTTAAACCTGGGTGTCTCCAGGCTCCGCCAACCTCGTTGGAGCCTCCGGGACGCACTGTTACAATCAGAACACACAACATAGGTGCTAATGGCAATGCTCAGAGACTACCTCTCAAATAATGATGGGGTAGGCGTGCGCCCTGCTTCTCTCTGGGAGGCGCTCAAAATGGTCATTTGGGGGGGACTAATAGCGATATCATCAGGCGATAATAAGCGCAGGAAGGAGCATAGGAAAGAGCTAGAAGCAGCGGTGGCAAAGTTAGAATCTATACACAAGGGAACAGGCGCCCCGTGGGTGTGGCGTGACTTGGAGCACAAGCGACTTCTTCTCTGCAGGCTGGACTTAGACAAGGTGGAATACACTTTGCTGTGCCTGCGACATAAATTCTTCCTCAGTGGTAACCGATCAGGCCACATGCTCACCTCCAAACTGAGGCAAAAGGAGGTATCCAGATCAATTGCGGCTGTTAAAACTCCCTCTGGGGATGTGGTTCATATGGACTCAGAGATCGCGGAGGCCTTCAGGTCGTTTTACTCCAAACTCTACTCGGGGGCTACTCCCCTAAGGGGGATATAGCTGCTTACTTCCAGGGTGTACAGCTATCCAAGCTATCGGCAGACGCGGCCACCCATATTTACCGTCCCGATCGTGTGGATGAGGTAATCGCTGCAATAGCCCTCCTCAAAATAGCGAAGTCCGCAGGACCAGACGGATTCACCCCCTTGTTTTATAAGAAATTCTGTCAGGTCCTCGCCCCGGTCCTAACGAGACTTTTTAACTCCTTTCTCTACACGGGAGCGCTTCCCGGCTCATTCACGGAGGCCTCAATTTCAGTAATACTAAAACCTGCAAAAGACCCCCTGGATTGTGCATCGGGTGGGCCGATCTCACTACTTAACGTCGTTGCTAAACTCTTCACGAGCATCCTGGCAGCGTGCATCAATCCGCAATGCCAGGCCTCATTGACCCAGACCGGATGTATGTCGTTACAACGCACACTTTTACAACGCATGTACTTACAACGCATTTTTTACAACGCACAATCCATTACAACGCATGACATTACAACGCAGGACACTACAACGCATTTTTAAAAACTACCTTTACAACGCATTTCCATTACAACGCATACTACCTTTACAACGCATACCATTACAACGCATAATATTAAATTGCATTTAAGATAAGTATTAGATAGTATAGGGGTAAAAATTACTATTCTAACTCCAGGGGGTGCAACAGTAGGGTAAGTGTTGGATAGTATAGGGTTAAAAATTACTATTCTAACTCCAGGGGGTGCAACAGTAGGGTAAATGTTGGATAGTATAGGGGTAAAAATTACTATTCTAACTCCAGGGGGTGCAACAGTAGGGAAAGTGTTGGATAGTATAGGGGTAAAAATTACTATTCTAACTCCAGGGGGTGCAACAGTAGGGTAAGTGTTGGATAGTATAGGGGTAAAAATTACTATTCTAACTCCAGGGGGTGCAACAGTAGGGTAAGTGTTGGATAGTATAGGGGTAAAAATTACTATTCTAACTCCAGGGGGTGCAACAGTAGGGTAAGTGTTGGATAGTATAGGGGTAAAAATTACTATTCTAACTCCAGGGGGTGCAACAGTAGAGTAAGTGTTGGATAGTATAGGGGTAAAAATTACTATTCTAACTCCAGGGGGTGCAACAGTAGGGTAAGTGTTGGATAGTATAGGGGTAAAAATTACTATTCTAACTCCAGGGGGTGCAACAGTAGGGTAAGTGTTGGATAGTATAGGGGTAAAAATTACTATTCTAACTCCAGGGGGTGCAACAGTAGAGTAAGTGTTGGATAGTATAGGGGTAAAAATTACTATTCTAACTCCAGGGGGTGCAACAGTAGGGTAAGTGTTGGATAGTATAGGGGTAAAAATTACTATATTATGCGTTGTAATGGTATGCGTTGTAATGGTAGTATGCGTTGTAATGGAATGCGTTGTAAAGGTAGTTTTTAAAAATGCGTTGTAGTGTCATGCGTTGTAATGTCATGCGTTGTAATGGATTGTGCGTTGTAAAAAATGCGTTGTAAGTGTAGTGCGTTGTAAAAGTTGTGTTGTAAAGGTTGTTCCCCCCCAGACCAGGCCGGGTTTATCCCGGGTGGCCAGGCTTTGCGGGGACAGCACAAAGCGGCTCATCCACCTCACAGATCTTATTGCTGGCTCCCGGTGGAAGGCACTCCTACTATCTGTCGACCCCGAAAAGGCCTTTGACAGGGTCCATTGGCCCTTCTTAATGGAGGCGCTACGCCGCTTTGGGTTTGGGGAGAGATTTCTTGGGTGGCTCGAGTGCATATACAAAGCGCCACAAGCATCGGTTAAGGTCAACGGGTTCTCTTCGGGGCTGTTTCCCATATGTCGGGGGACCCGGCAGGGGTGCCCGCTCTCCCCCTTATTATTCGCTATGTATATGGAATCAATGGCTCAGAGGATTACGGACAATCTGGGAATCTCCAGTATTTGCCTTGGGGCAGACACACATACTATTAGTCTATACGCTGACGATGTGATTTTATCACTGACGAATCCAGAGACTTCCTTAGCAGCCCTGGTCTATGAGTTCTCATGTTTCACCACTGTCTCAGGATTCAAGGTGAATCTGCATAAATCCCAAATCCTAAACCTGTTCACATCCCCGGCCACTGAAGAAGTCTTAGCTAAACAATTCCCATTCTCTTGGGCCAGTCAGCACATACCATACCTGGGGATTCTTCTGACACGCACTCCAGCTAGCACTCTCTCAGCTAACTCTACCCCACTACTAACCCAAACTGCCAAGACTCTGACAACGTGGCTGCGCGCAGGCCTATCTTGGGCAGGTCGCATTGCTGCAGTCAAGATGACGATCTTGCTGCGCATACTATATGTCTTCCAAACCATACCCTTAACCCCTCTCCAGCCACTCTTCGCAGCCTTCAACAGCCTATAAATCGAATCATCTGGGGGTGGGAAGCAGCCGCGTCTCAGCTTTGCACAAATCACCGCTTGGAAATCGGACGGGGAAATGGGAGTCCCAGTGGTTGCGCTATACTTCCATGCTTCACAGCTTCGCTTCGTATTAGAGTGGAACCGCCCTGAGACGGAGAAACACTGGACATTTATGGATCAAACGATAGCGGGAAGAAATATCTGGCGTGAACTTTGGCTTCCATGGAAACATAGAGCTTGGGGTCTATACTCCTCTCCTATTACGGCGACAACTCTAAAAGTGTGGGATGCTACTGCGATCCGATATGGTCTTACCACCTTCCCCCCCCCCAATGACCCCTCTAATAGACAACCCGGATTTTCCGCCGGGGTGTAACTCTGAATCCTTTCAGCACTGGCATGAGAAAGGATGTAAGAGGGTGGGCTACCTTTTCGACCTGAAGGGCCTTATTCCTTTCACTCAGCTTCAGGAGGATTATGGAATCCCAGCAACGGATTGCTACATGTACCAACAAGCGCAACACTGGGTAACATCATTGGCAATGAGACCAGGGGCCTCGCAACGGTTAATGCCATTTGAAAAGTGGCTTGTCACAAAAGAAGGCCACAAGCGCCTAATATCGGAACTCTGTGCCTTCCTCTCTCCGAGCACTTCTTCTACAAAGACTAAGGGCCAGTTACGATGGGAGGAGGAGCTGGGCAGGTAGCTCATTAGCAAAGAATGGCAGGACATTTTTTACAGAGCACACCACACGGCACATGACATGTCTGGCACAGAGGCGGCATACAAGGTGGCCACGTATTGGTATCTCACTCCGACCCGACACAGTCATTGGAATAAAGAGCGGCCGGCATACTGCTGGCGGGGTTGTGGGCAGACTGGGTCCCTGGTACATCTCCTATGGCATTGCCCTAAGCTAGTGCGATATTGGGATCTAATTCTCAAAGACATTAATGGGGCATTTGTCACAGACATCCCGCGCTTCCCCGTGAACATACTGCTGGGCCTTCCCAAACGCGTGACCTTCCCTTTGCTTTCCGTAAGAGGAAATAGCTCTAAACGCCGCGTGCCTAGAGTTGCTAGCTTAATGGGGGTCCGAGAGGATCCCAGATCACTCTATGTGGCTAAGGCAATTATGGATGGTGTTAGGCATGGAATGTCTATCGCTGGTGGCGGACAACAAAACAGACGCTTTTCAAGAACTATGGGCTCCCTTCCTAAACATCCTCAGTAAGGAGTTCCGAGAAGTCACCTGTCCTAAACTGCTACAGGTTCTGTGCCTCACTGACATTGGCCAGTCCCCTACGACACACTGAACAGCGAGTAGGGGCACCTGCGTAGCCACCTCATGAGACGGGATGGGGTGCGGAAGAGATTGGGTGGGTGGGGGAGGGGAATTCTGCTTCTCTCTTGTCTTTTCTTCTCTTTTCTGTTACTTCTTAAAGGCACGCAGCTAGCTCTCACACCTGGCCCAGTGACAGCTTCTGCTAAAGTGGAGCTTGAGCTGGCTAGAGACGTTGACGATCACGGAGTGTAAAACAGATGAGTCTATTACTGTAGCCCTTGGTCCACGCTGCCTGCCTCCGGGTTGTTGACTTGTCGTTGTGTTAACTCCATGAGGTGGGCGTTTACAATACTGGCTACTGACAACGTTTGCCTTTTGATCTTCTCTTTTCTTGATGCGGTGCCTTGATGTAAAACAATAAAAACAGTTATTCCTTAAAATATAACTTCTTTTTATGTGTAGACATAATTTTGTGTCTTTCAATCCTATGTTTTGGCCTACTTTTCACACTCATGACAGATTAATTCTGGGAGTCTCCGGCCTCCATGTCAGCAGATTGTCTATCAGCACCCACTTCATTTCTGGCAGACATTAACACTCGCTCCAGACTAAGAGTTTCTCTCAGCATTTGTCTTCTGAATGAATCTGACAAGCATCCGTCAACAACTCTCAGACACATAGCTTCTTCATCATTAAATTCATTGAGCTTAAAATGTCTGATGAGTGTGTAGTGTGTTGAGTCTGTCCATAAATTCATCAATGGTTTCACCAACTTTCCGACGTTCATGGTTGAAGATTTATAGTTTTTGATCAACATTGGGCACTGGTTTAAACTTGAGATTCATTTTTTTTTTAATCTGGCGGTATGTGACTTCTTCATCAGTATGCAGCATTTCCTTTATGACTCATTTTACACCATAACCAGCAATATTTGTGAGATACTTGATGATCTTTTTGTTACCAGTCTCTTCAAGTGCATCAAGGAAATCATCAAAAGTCTTTATCCAGGCAGTCCATCTATCGCCAATATTCACCTTTTTGAGGGTATCAAACGGTGGTGGTGGTTTCAGGAAAGCTGCAGTGTTGTAGCCATTTCTGGGAGTGGTTGATATTGAGGGTGGAGCTCTCTCTGGCTCCCTCTGCTGTTCTCTAAGGCCTTGAGATGGATGGCCTCTGGATCATCTTTGATGACTTTGGAAAGACGGCCTCAGTCTTCGCTTCCATTCTCTTAGCCTTCCATAGTTCTGAAGATATCTTTGGTCGCATTGGATTGTCACTAGTTTGGTTAGCACAACCCCGGTGCTTTGCCTGGACTGTGGCACCTGGCACTGAGGTCATACTCACACTCACACTTTACCCAGGTTCTGGTGAGCAAATTACGTATTCTTTTGCGTCTCTTTGCATGCTCTTTGTCTTCACCATTTTCTAACTGTAATTTTTTTTTGCAATTGGTGATTATCAATAGCTGCTCTTTGCAAACCTGGTTGTCTCTGCCGTCAGTGTTAACACTTCCAATTACATATGACTGTATCTTGCAAAGCAGCGCAGTACCTTTATACACGCTCTGACAAGCGGGTTCTCGGTCACCAATTTGTAGATTTCTTTGCAATGCTTTCAATGTATTGAACTTCTCGACAGCAGCTGGATTTGCGCTTTGACTCCACATGCGTGAAGCATCAGTTCCGTACTTCGACTGCAACACACGTGGCATGCACGAGCAGTTTGCTTGTAGCCACAGCAAACTCTTAGGGGAGAGTACTATCGATCTTTGGGTTACTTATCCCATCCTCGTTGCCAGTTGTAGCGTCCTCCCCAGCTTGGATACTGGGTAATGACCACACCACACACGGAGCTCACACATCTTTATTCGTCAGTGTGTCACTACGAACTCAACATTCTAAACCAGTCTTTATTGCATTGTGTTCTAACACTTACATCACAGGTCTATCAAGTCTATCAGGAATCAAAAGTGTTCCATCATTTCTAATTTGAAAGACAATACACTTTAGTCTTTGGGTTCTGGTTTCTGACAGGCACCATCTAAGGAGGAGGCCTTTGACGGGCTAGTCGTTCAATGTGTCAATCCTCACACCTCTATTTAAAGCCAGCAGTGAGTGTCTGTGCATTGGGCATGCTGAAGGTGAACCAAAGGCAAACCCATCTGTGCCCGTCAGTATTCTGGAAGTACTGGATGATGGACGTGGGCCTGTTTTTTTCCCACATTTTTGTTATGTGACGAATTGCTAAAACTAAAGAATAAAAAGTTAAGGGAACCTCCAAAGGGTCTTTCGAATAATTTGAACTCTAAGGAAAAAAGCAGTCCCAAAAAAGCTCACCAGGGTATGATCCTGAATTGCCATTCACTTAATAACACGCAGAAGTAGTTGCTTTTCTCTTGAACACTTAAACTCTAGAGATACAGAGCCTCAGTTACAAGAGGCCTGTGCCACCGGAGTGTTACTTTTTGTGATGATCCGGTGGCGCAGGCCTCTCAATCACATCTATGAAGTGATACAAAGCCACCCTGCGTGGCTTTGCATGGCCTTATAGATATGGAGTAAGCAAGGCAGCGATTTGCGCTGCCTTGCCTTACTTTACACCAAGGAGGCGTTCCGTGGGTGTTCCCTCTCAACACCCATGGAATTTGACACTGCCCCAGATTTACAACATCACATACACCTGGGTCAGTGCCAAAAACTTAAGCCTCCTCAGATCATGTGTACCGAGTAGAATTGTTTAAATTTCTCATCGTTTTTTCCTCTTTCCACGTGTGTTGCATTCTGCAGCACACAGTGAACAAAGAAAACGCCTCTTGAAATTGCTTTTGTGCAGGAAGGTGCCCCTTTTGCCCAAAAACCATCATGCCAACAACACAGACACCCTTGCACCATGGTGCAGGTGTGCCTGTGTTGGCGCCTGACTGCAAATTGTGCATCGGTGCTGGCTTAAAGGATTGAAACGCACCATATCTTGTAAATACGGTGCATTCCCGCCTTTTTGAAATGGCATAGGGCAGCACACTAGCACAGCAAAATGATTTGTGGCGCTGCCCTACTCCAATTTTTGCTTCCCAAGGCATTACGCAGGTTTCAGTTCTCCATTAACTGATTTAATTGCTTTTAATTTTATGCAATCCAATAACCTTTGTGTGCTCGGAGATTTTAATATAAAATGGGATGAAAAAGGGTGTGGTAAAACTCGCCAGTTGCAGTATTCTCTATCTGCTTTAAAAATGGAGCAACATGTGACCTTGCCCTCTCATGAAAAAGGACAGAGGATCGACCTTATTTTTACTACTAGTGAAACTATGGCAGTCAGTCCACCTGTTAAAATAGTTTGATCGGATCACTGTAGAACTCCATTTGATTTGCTTTATGTCTAACTATACACCAAAATGCTAAATAATTAGACTGACAAAAGGCAGAACATTGTCTAACATAGCAAACCTTAATTTGACTGAAGCACTCAATAGGAATCCGATTACAAGTAGTTGATTTTGACAAGTAGTTAACAAAAGCATTAGACACCATTGCACCAGTTAGGAGGTCTACAAGAAGATTTCCGTCCGCTCATTGATACTGCAAGAATTTGGCCATGGAAGCAAGAAGATGTACAAAATTGAAAGGGTTTGGTGATTAACTGGATTAAATTCTGATGAAGCCATACATGAACTGGAATTAAAAGGTATAAACATTTTGTGAAGCTGATAAGAGAAATTTCTTCTCAGCAGCAATCTAGCCACAAAAAGTTCTGACAGGTAAGTGTTTAAGTGGCATATCAGCAACAACCGGCGATACTTATCGCTAAGCGCACTTAGCGCTAGGATAATTATCGCCGGCTAGTGTGGATTTTTATCGCTGAGATAGCGTGCTATTAGCAACGCTTATCTCAAAAGCGATAAAAATCCTAGCGCTAACTGCCAAACGTGAGGTTATCGCTGGAAACCCAGCGATAATCCCACGAAGTTTGGCGATAGCTTGCTGATAGGGCCTCACATACTTAGCCATGATATCCACCTTCCATAGGATATCATGGCTAAGTCAGTTTCAAAGCAGGCGTAAGGAAAGTAGCGATAACAGAGGTTATCGCTACTTTTCTTGTCGCTATGCTGCTTTGCGTGAGGCTTGATAATAGGAGAAATGTCGCTTAGCGACATTTCTCCCGTTATCCTGGGGAGGAACGCCCACTTTGCATCTCATTAGAGATGCAAAGATGGGCGTTAGGAATTCAGGCGCCAAGGCAAGGTTTCACGCGATAACGTGACCTTGCTAATATAGCGTTAAATTATCGCCACTTTTCAGCCAAAAACGGCCGCAAAAGCGGCGATAATTTTATATCGCCGCCTTGTAGATATGCCCCTTAATGAGTAAAAGTATGTGCTTTCCAGCCTTCTCTGTCTCCGAAATTGATAGCTCTGACCCCTTATGTGAAGAGTTTTCATCTTTCTTTCAGGACAAGATTGATAAAATTACTACTGATTTTATTGGGCGCAATTACAGGGTGGGTAAAGAATTGATCCAATGGAGGTCAGACTCTATTAGCTGTTTTGAACAGTGACATCATGAAGCAGTACATGCTAGAATGTTGACAATAAATGCCGCTCTCTGTTGGATCCTGGTCCAGCCTCATGTTTCCATATAGGAGTGGATTTGCTTGCATTAGTATTAACTGAATTACAAAACCAAGCAATCATTGCTGCTATATGTCCACAGTTATGGAAGGAAGCTCAAATGCTCCCCATTTTAAAGAACACAAATGCTAATCCTGAGCAACTCTGTATCTATATGCCCAATTCCCGCCTGGCTTTCCCAGCAAAAATAATCGAAAAGGAAATCAACAGACAATTGGTCAAGCATATAGAAAATAATAAATTACTGGACAAAGCTCAGTTTGGGTCAAGGTTCCAGTAGAGTAGATACAGCGCCCTTGTGACTGTGTCAGATGACACAAGGAACCTACTGGATAAGGGTCATAGTGCAGCACACCTCTGGATGTTAGTGCTGCTTTTGACACAGTTTCTCACCTAATTCTGATAATGAGACAAAGGGGCATATTAACAAGGGCTTTATCTCCGCTTTTTTGGCTTTAAAAGCCAAAGAAGCGGAGATAAAAATATTGCCCTATCAACAACAGGGTGCTAACATGCAAAAACGCCCTTAGCGTTAATTTTCCCCGTTCCTTGTTAATATGCCCCTAAAACCGTTGGGAATTAGAGGAAATGCCTTGCATTGGTTCTCCTCTTTTTTAACGAACAGGACCAAGACCGTTAGTATTTCCCCCCACTCTTCTGAACAGAGAGTTTTAACATGCAGAGTGCCACAGGGTTCTATTCTAAGTCTCACATTATTTAATGTATGTATTGTGCACCGGTGCTGGCTTAAAGGATTGAAACGCACCATATCTTGTAAATACGGTGCATTCCCGCCTTTTTGAAATGGCATAGGGCAGCACAGCAAAATGATTTGTGGCGCTGCCCTACTCCAATTTTTGCTTCCCAGGGCATTACGCAGGTTTCAGTTCTCCATTAACTGATTTAATTGCTTTTAATTCTATGAAATCCAATAACCTTTGTGTGCTAGGAGATTTTAATATAAAATGGGATGAAAAAGGGTGTGGTAAAACTCTACAGTTGCAGTATTCCCCATCTGCTTTAAAAATGGAGCAACATGTGACCTTGCCCTCTCATGAAAAAGGACAAAGGATCGACCTTATTTTTACTACTAGTGAAACTATGGCAGTCAGTCCACCTGTTAAAATAGTTTGATCGGATCACTGTAGAATTCCATTTGATTTGCTTTATGTCTAACTATACACCAAAATACTAAATAATTAGACTGACAAAAGGCAGAACATTGTCTAAAATAGCAAACCTTAATTTTACTGAAGCACTAAATAGGAATCCGATTACAAGTAGTTGATTTTAACAAGTAGTTAACAAAAGCATTAGACACCATTGCACCAGTTACAGTTAGGAGGTCTACAAGAAGACTTCCGTCCGCTCATTGATACTGCAGGGAGTTGACCATGGAAAAAAGAAGATGTACAAAATTGAAAGGGTTTGGTGATTAACTGGATTCAATTCTGATGAAGCCATACATGAACTGGAATTAAAAGGTATAAACATGTTGTAAAGCAGATAAGAGAAATTTTTTCTCAGCAGCAATCTAGCCACAAAAGGTTCTGACAGGTAAGTGTTTAAATGAGTAAAAAGTATGTTCTTTCCAGCCTTCTCTGGCTCCAAACTTGATAGCTCTGACCCCTTATGTGAAGAGTTTTCATCTTTCTTTCAGGACAAGATTGATAAAATTACTACTGATTTTATTGGGCACAATTACAGGGCGGGTAAATAATTGATCCAATGGAGGTCAGACTCTATTAGCTGTTTTGAACAGTGACATCATGAAGCAGTACATGCTAGAATATTGACAATAAATGCCCTCTTTGTTGGATCCTTGTCCAGCCTCATGTTTCCATATTGGAGTGGATTTGCTTGCATTAGTATTAACTGAATTACAAAACCAAGCAATCATTGCTGCTACATGTCCACAGTTATGTAAGGAAGCTCAAATGCTCCCCATTTTAAAGAACACAAATGCTAATCCTGAGCAACTCTGTATCTATATGCCCAATTCCTGCCTGCCTTTCCCAGCAAAAATAATCGAAAAGGAAATCAACAGACAATTGGTCAAGCATGTAGAAAATAATAAATTACTGGACAAAGCTCAGTTTGGGTCAAGGTTCCAGTACAGTAGAGACAGTGCTCTTGTGACTGTGTCAGATGACATAAGGAACCTTCAGGATAGGGGTCATAGTGCAGCACACCTCTGGATGTTAGTGCTGCTTTTGACACAGTTTCTAACCTAATTCTGATAATGATACAAAGGGGCATATTAACAAGGGCTTTAGCTCTGCTTTTTTGGTTTTAAAAGCCAAAGAAGCGGAGATAAAAATATCGCCCTATCAACAATAGGGTGCTAACATGCAAAATCGCATGTTAGCACCCTTTTTCACTACCCTTCCCTTTGCATCTCTAATGAGATGCAAAGTGGGCGTTCCAGAGCAAAATAATATGAGAAATGTCGCTAAGCGACATTTCTCCTATTATCAAGCTTCATGCTAACCCTGTTAGAGACAAAAAAAGCAGCGCTCACCACGGTGAACGCTGCTTTTTTACGTCTGCTAATTTTCAGATTTAG
Organism: Triturus cristatus; assembly: GCF_964204655.1. NCBI lineage: Eukaryota > Metazoa > Chordata > Amphibia > Caudata > Salamandridae > Triturus > Triturus cristatus. Next base: position 944,990,140 of record NC_140594.1, on the reverse strand, counting down.
CCATGTAATCCAATGGGCGGTGGATTACATGGCTAAGTCCACCATGGGCTATCAACAAGGATATCCCTATCCTTGTAGTTTTATCGCTGCATTGCCAGCGATAACCTCCCAAAATGCCGCTATCGCTGGATTTTTTCCCACCCAGGCGGTTAGTGTTGTTAATAACGCGATAACCAGGCGATATTATCCAGCGATAGCGGGCTTAAAAAAATTAACGCTAAGCGCCCTTAGCGTTCATTTTAACCGTTCCTTGTTAATATGCCCCTAAAACCGTTGGGAATTAGAGGAAATGCCTTGCATTGGTTCTCCTCTTTTTTAACAAACAGGACCAAGACCATTAGGATTTCCTCCCACTCTTCTGAACAGAGAGTTTTAACATGCAGAGTGCCACAGGGTTCTATTCTAAGTCTCACATTATTTAATGTATGTATTGTGCAGTTAAAATTAAATTTGACAAAATTAAAATGGAAATTTGGGCAGCCATTCATATCTTATGCAGATGATACACAGATAGTAGTGTCAATAGCCAAGGAACCTACTTCGGCAATACATTTTCATAACTGCATCCAACAAGTTAAGAAATAGATGAGTACAAATGCACCTGAACTAAATGGTGATAAAACTGAATTACTGTGATTTGGTCCCTTGTCTATGACAAAAGTATTGGTGGCCTGAAGATCTGGATGTTGCACCATAGTTGGCTCCCATAGCAGAACGTCTGGGAGTGAAAATAGATTCTGATTGAAATAAGCAGGTTTCTTTCGTGTCAGCATCCTGTTGTGTACATTTTAAATAACTACAAAAAGCAGAGCCATCTTGTAGTAGTCAGGCACTGTTTTTATCATGCTTGGACTATGGTAATCCTCTATATCTGGGACTTCCCATTAGCACATTGGCGGGACTCCAACAAGTGCAAAATTGGACTGTAAAGTTCATAACAGAAAGGAAAAAATATAATTCTGCTTCAGCCTCCTTGAAGGAGTTACACTGGATGCCAATAAGCTAGGAATACTCTTCAGCCTGTTTAGCTAATCGAGTGCGACTGATTACTATCTCTGAGAAATTACAGCATTATATTCCAAGGAGGACACTGAGATCGGGAGAAGCTTTACTCCTTACTACTCCTAAAATAAAGAGGATGTGTGGTAGATAATTTTCTGTGCTGGCTCCAAAGCTATGGAACAGTCTCCTCATCTCCCTTAGGACTGAAAAAAAATCACTGGGAATTCCATAAACTGCTGAAAACGTTTCTGTTTCAACAGGGCATCATTTTGCACTCCAACGTCAGGAAATCCTTTTACGATGTACAGTTCGCGCTTTATAAATATCCATCATCAGCGTCATCATCATCTTTAAATTTGGATTCTTCCACATTGGAAGGTGGCTTTAAAAATAGATTAAATTATTAAAAGTTATTACCCTTATAAAGGTTTCTCTGTTTCTTTGAAAATGTTGATATTGTATTAAGGGTACATTGTTTGCTTCAAGTCTTTCTGAAGATAAACATTCTGGGGTTCCTGGGAACGTTATTGGTTGTTCTGGTTCTCATACAACAACTGCATCTGTTAGTCTCACATAATTTTTCACTTTGTTTATCTGTGATCTGGAAATCTACATCGCATAATCATGGCACTCATTAATGAAAAGTGTTGATTTTTCGCCATGCTATTCTGGGCATTGATCCCACATCATACAAAGGATTGAATGAAATGCATCATGATTTGTTAAAGAAATAATATGGAAGAGATAATTAGATATTACCCAGAAGGAATATATGCTTTTGTAACATTGACATCTTGGTAGTTTTTGTTTTCTGCCCAATTGTCATTGGTAGACTTTTCCAGTTGCTACATAATTTCCCTAGGTCGCCTAATGGTTAAGAAAGTTATCTGCAAAATGTAATTAGAAATGTTTGTTATCCTTTGTCCCCAAATGACTGAACGACTGCTTACAATAGTAGTTGTAAGAAACAGATTATTTAGCCAGTCCTCACAACTCTCAACACACAATAGTTACCATCATGTTAAACCACGCTAACAGCCAGCATAAAAGTTTACACAGAATCCCCTTACATACACCGGAAGTAGGATAAATATACCTTATACTATTATCACAGTGACCAAAACCACAACCACCACCAAAGAAAAAGTCACCTACAGATAGTCACATCACACAGACTATCAGACAGAAATACCTAAAAGCATATTTAACAACCTTGTTAACCACCAGACATGCTTCACACTAACTAAGGGGCATATTATCAAGATAGGTGATAAAATTATCGCCGCTTTAGTGGCAGAAAACAGCCGCTAAAATGGCAATAATGGGCTTGATAATATGCTCTATTGAATTCCAATTGAAGTCCATTTTAGATGTGAAGGACATCTAACCTGAGCTACAATATGCTTCCTGCAGGTCCAATTCCACCATCCATTCTTCAGGGTAGAGGGTAGATAAAACCTGGGCCAGTTTGATCATTTAGATTTTTTTTAAGGTGCTGTGAGGGCACAGGTCTAAAATATGCCTCAGGCCTCCATCTTTCCTAGGCACAAGAAAGTAGTGTGAATAACATCCATTGTGCAACTTCTGGCACTGACATCCTCTCAACAGCCCCTTCGGTCCAAAATGTTTGCACTTCTTGGTGCAAACTGAACATATGGTCCTATGTCAGTCGCTGGGGGGATGGTTGAAAGTGCAGTGGTGGATAGAAACTGTAAGCATATCCCATGCGAACGATCTGTAGGACCCACCTGTCTGATGTTATTGCCTGTCAACTTGAGAAGAATTTGTGTATTCTACCTCCCACTGGATGGCTGTAGCCCTGTAAAGGTGTTTAGCAGATGGGGCAGCAGGGGGAGAGACAAACTGAACCCCAAGGGTGTGGCCTTTGCCACAGGAGTGGTGAGCACAACGGTCTTGACCACAAAACTGCTGGGTTACTTGTTGAGGTTGGACAGGCTGGTGGTAAGGGGCATCTCTACCAAATCTGCAAAAGAAGCAGTGGAACTGTGACAGTTGGTAAGTTGGGGGGACAGGCCTAGGAAGTGTGTGCTAGTTCTGTCCTCTTTATAATGCTCTATAGTGAAATCAGCCTTGTGCCTAAATAGGTAAGTCCTGCCAGAGGGCATGTCCATCAGGAAGGACTGAGCATCAACTTAGAACCCAGTCAATCGCAGTGGTAGAGGAAAACACTTGTTTTCACCCACTTAGATTTCCTATCGGGAGAGTGGTAGGGAGGGTGTTGGGGTTAAATATGCTCACAGAGGCTTGCACCATTAGACTTTCAGGGGACTGGTGATGTGAGAGAAAAGCAGGGTGGCCTCAAGCAGGCCAATGGCGCCTGGCAATTAGTCAGTTGACTGAGGGACAAAACAAGGTCAGTGTCTCATTAAATGAAAGAAGGGGCTCTGCAGATGGTGCAAAGACAGAATATCGAGTTGTGATTATTGAAATACCATAATATCGAGTTGCACATATTGTGATACAAGAATATCGACTGCAAGAATATCGTGGTCCAGAATATCGACATTAAGGTAAGAAATATTGTTTTTTTTAATATCGAAGTCAGTAATATCGTTTGTAAAAATGTTGTTTATAGTATCGATTTTTATATTAGTGTGATGTATTTTAGTATGTATTTTAAATGTATGTGCTATATTTTTGTGTGTAAGTATTGCATTTTTTTATGTATGTGCTACATTTTTTGAAGTTATTATTTTTTTTAATTCAGTTTTGCATTTTAGTTCCGTAGCGGGTTGTGGGTTTATAGGGGAATAGGGTGGGAAGTATTTAATTATAATAAATTGAATATTAATTTTATTTTAATTACATTTTGCGTTTTAGTTCCGTAGCGGGTTGCGGGTTTATATGGGAATAGGTTGGGAAGTAATTTAATTATAATAAGGTAATTAATAATTGTAGTTTATTAGTATTAATACATATTTTTTATTAATTAGTTATAATTAATTGATACTTAAGTTAATTGTGTTTTTTTTTGGGAGCGGGTTGTGAGTTTATAGGGGAATAGGGTGGGAATTAATTTAATTATAATAAAGTAATTAATAATTTTTATGTATTAGTATTTTTAATTATTTGTTTAAATTAATTATTAATTGATAAATAATTTGTATTAATTATTTAACTGATAATTAAGTTAATTGTGTTTTTTTAGGATAGGGTGGGAAGTAATTTAATTATAATAAAGTATTTAAAAATGTTTAGTTATTAGTATTTATAATTAATTTTTTATTTGTTAATTGGTTATTAATTTTTATGTATTAATTAATTGATAATTAACGTAATTGTGTTTTAGGAGCAGGTTGTGGGATTATAGGAGAATAGGGTGGGAAGTAATTTAATTTAGTTAAAGTAATTACATTTTTTTATTTATTTGTATTTATTTTATTTCTATTTTATAGTGTTGTTTGTGGTAATTCATTTATTATTAATTAATTATTAATTGGTTGATAATTATAATTAATTAATTGGTAATTATGTTATTTGTGTCTATTATGTTGGAGTGGTTTTGGGGGTTTATAGTGGATAAGGCTGCTTTAAAGTAATTTATTTAAAATTAATTAATAATTAATTGTTGATTAATGGTAATTAATTAATTAAAAGTTATATATGGAAATTGTGTAATTAATTAGAGATGTGAGTTGTGGGGTTTATAGTGGTAAAGGGTAGGAAGTAAATTAATTTCAATTAATTAATAGGTTTTGTTACTTTATAATGTAATATTAAATTAGTTATGGCAATTGTGTAAATATTTTTATGTATGTGTTGTGGTGTTTGTTGTTGTAGAGGGTGGAAATTATTTAAAGTTTTATGAATCAATAAATATTTGCTAATTATTATTGATTTATGAATTGATAGATTTTTATGGTAAATCTTTACTTTTATTTTGTGTGGGGATTTTGAATGTATAGGGGTAATGTTTGGTGAGTAAATACATTTGTATATGTTTGAAATTGATTTTTAATTAATAATAATTGTTTATTTGATAATTATATTAATAATGGAGGTACACTTTTATAGACATTTAGGTGCCGATTCCGATCCGTTAAAAATATTCCTCGTACGAATCGTATCCGGATTTTTTTCCGTACGAATCGTACACGTCCCGTACAAACTGGCAAGTACGATTTGTATGTGAAAAAATCCATACGAATCGCATTGAGAAAATTCCCCGACACGTCCCCGGGTCGGAAAAAGTGTCCAACACGTCCCCGGACAGTTTTACGTACGAATCAGGAAACTGAAGTCCGAGCGCGCAAGTACGATCCGTCCCGTCCGTCCGAATGCACAACCGTATGGAAAAAACACCGTACGGTGCGAACTCCCATAGCAACTATGGAGACGTCCAAATATGTGCCCGCATACGCGCCGAACACCCCCCCACGTACATGCCATACCCCAGCACCCCCCATGTCCGTGCCATACCCCCACCCCACCCCTGTAGGTATGGAGCGTACACCCACCCCCCGTAGGTACGGAGCGTACCACCACCCCGTAGGTACGGAGCGTACCGCTACCCCGTAGGTACGGAGCGTACCCCCACCCCACCCCGTAGGTACGGAGCGTACCCCCACCCCCGTATATACGGTGCGGACCCCCAGCGTACCTATGGGGTCGGGGTACGCTCCATACCTACGGGGTGGGGGTACGCACCGTCCATAGGGGGGGTGGGGGTACGCACCGTCCATAGGGGGGCTGGGGGTACGGCACATACATACGGGGGGGCGGGTGTACGGCACGTACATACGGGGGCTGGGGGTACTGCGCGTACATATGGGGGCTGGGGGTATGTGCTGGGGGACAGTTCTTACATACGGGGGCTGGGGGTATGCACCGTCCATACGGAGGTGGGGGTACGCACCGTCCATACGGGGGTGTGGGTACACACCGTACCCCCAGCACCCCGTATGTACGCACCGTACCCCCAGCCCCACCATGTATGTTTGAAATTGATTTTTAATTAATAATAATTGTTTATTTGATAATTATATTAATAATGGAGGTACACTTTTATAGACATTTAGGTGCCGACTCCGATCCGTTAAAAATATTCCTCGTACGAATCGTATCCGGATTTTTTTCCGTACGAATCGTACATGTCCCGTACAAACTGGAAAGTACGATTTGTATGTGAAAAAATCCATACGAATCGCATTGAGAAAATTCCCCGACACGTCCCCGGGTCGGAAAAAGTGTCCAACACGTCCCCGGACAGTTTTACGTACGAATCAGGAAACTGAAGTCCGGGCGTGCAAGTACGATCCGTCCCGTCCGTCCGAATGCTTAACCGTATGGAAAAAACACCGTACGGTGCGAACTCCCATAGCAACTATGGAGACGTCCAAATATGTGCCCGCATACGCGCCGAACAGCCCCCCACGTACATGCCATACCCCAGCACCCCCCCATGTCCGTGCCATACCCCCACCCCACCCCCGTAGGTATGGAGCGTACACCCACCCCCCCGTAGGTACGGAGCGTACCACCACCCCGTAGGTACGGAGCGTACCGCCACCCCGTAGGTACGGAGCGTACCCCCACCCCACCCCGTAGGTACGGAGCGTACCCCCACCCCCGTATATACGGTGCGGACCCCCAGCGTACCTATGGGGGTGGGGGTACGCTCCATACCTACGGGGTGGGGGTACGCACCGTCCATAGGGGGGGTGGGGGTACGCACCGTCCATAGGGGGGGCTGGGGGTACGGCACATACATACGGGGGGGCGGGTGTACGGCACGTACATACGGGGGCTGGGGGTACTGCGCGTACATACGGGGGCTGGGGGTATGTGCTGGGGGACGGTGCTTACATACGGGGGCTGGGGGTATGCACCGTCCATACGGAGGTGGGGGTATGCACCGTCCATACGGGGGTGTGGGCACACACCGTACCCCCAGCACCCCGTGTGTACGCACCGTACCCCCAGCCCCCCATGTATGCGCTGTACCCTTGGTTCACGTATGTACGGCATGTACCCCCTGGCCCCTACACCCTGCCCGTGCCTGTACGCACCCTACCCCAGCCCCCTACACCAGCACCCTCACCCAGCCTTGCGCATGTACGAGTTGTACCAAGCCATAGCAAATGTGAGCACTGTACAACAACATGGCCGATGTACGCACCTCACAGACGCGAAAAACACACGTACTGAACCAGGACACTGTAAAACACCACAAGGAGAGTCAATTCGAATCACACAACACCACAAAACACGTCCAACAAGTCCAAATACATCCAATACACTGACTTGCAACAGCAAAAAAAGGTAAACAGACGCCCAAAACACAACCACTCCTTATAACACACCCACCCAATGTTCAAACACAGCCACACCCACAAATGGACCAATAAAAAGGGCCCACAGACACAAACCATGAGCCTTTGCAACAGACCCACTGCTGCCAGACCCCACAGACAACCCACAGCACCATACTTGAACCTTTACTACACTTTACACTTGCACACCTTCACACAACCACCTTCACAAACACTCTCTCATCACATTCACACACACACCTTCACAACCACACACACACACTGTTAGAAGGTGACCTCAGAGGAGCCCGGAGGGGGCCCAGACTGTCCTGAGACCCACCCTCAAAGTATCGTAGCCGGGCACTGGCGGGAGATTCCGCAGGGGAGGAATCTCGTATCTAGGATTGTACACTCGGCACCACACGACAAAGAGACACCACACCGAGGGTTCTTAGGATTCAAGCTTTATCAAATCGAAGTGGTAGGATCTTTATGATCAGCAAGGCAGATATTTACAAGCAGAGCGTGGGCTCACAGAGTCTTGGCGGGGGTAGGAGGTAGCGGGACAGTCTTTGGGGGGATATGGATCCAATGCAGGAGCGTACCTGGCGCACAGCTCACAATCCTCGAGCTGGGGGATACGCTTGTCGTCGTGGGGTCCGGCGGGACCAAAGAGAGTCTGGGGGAGCCGCGAGTCACTCAGCAGGCTCAAGCACAAGTTCGGAGGTCTTACGATCTTCAGGGAGCCGCGAGTCACTCAGCAGGGCTCAAGCACAAGTTCGGAGGTCTTACGATCTTCAGGGAGCCGCGAGTCACTCAGCAGGCTCAGGTACCAGTTCGGAGGTCTTACGATCTTCGGGGAGCCGCGAGTCACTCAGCAGGGCTCAGATGTTACAAGGCGAATCTGCCGGACAGTCCCAGAGCACCCCTTGTTATAGGTCGACCCCTCTTTGATGTCCGGAGTCTGTGCAGGCAGGGGTCTTGTCACCTGGGGGTCGCTTGTCGAGGTTTCCTGCCATTGTCTTTTGATCCTTTCAGGGCCGGGTCGGGAGGAGTCCCAGACACCCAGCGGGCGTGGAGCCAGCCCTCAGGGAGGCCGGAGGGCCGATCGAAACCCATCGTCCCAGGGGAGTTCAAAGGTGCGATAGAAACTGCTCCTCCCTCTCTCATCCCCTGGAAGCGTGATGTCCTCCAGCCGGAGTGGCGCCTCTTGGGCCGGGTTGTGCTGGGGCCGGGCGGCCATCTTGGTGCACGAAGTGGGCACGCGTGCCCGGGGTGGCCGAAAGGAGAGAGGCCATGGACGGGGAGGCCCGGGTCGCGTGTGTGTGTTCTGGTGGGAAGGATCGGCTGGGCCGTGTGCTTGGGGTCCCTGGTACCAGGTTAGGTAGTGCGAGGACAGGAAGAGCCATGCTACGAGGCCGGGTCTAACACGCGTCCCCCCAGCTGAAAGCCGGAGAGAACTACCCATCATCTTGGGGGGTTCTCTTCGCTGAGGCGGAAGAACCGGGAGAGGCCGTCAGCGTTGGCTTGGTCCGTGCCAGGGCGATGTTCTACGGTGAAATCCATCCCCTGGAGGGAGATTGACCACCGCAGTAGCTTGGGGTTTTCTCCTCGCATCTGCATGAGCCATCGCAAGGGCCGATGGTCGGTTTGTACTTTGAAATGGGTGCCAAACAGGTAAGGGCGCAGCTTCTTGAGGGCCCAGACTACGGCAAATGCTTCGCGCTCAATGGTGCTCCACCTCTGTTCTCTGGGCAACAGCCGCCGGCTGAGGAAGGCGATGGGCTGGTCTAGGCCTTGGTCATTCACCTGGGACAGGACGGCTCCAATGCCATGCTCGGAGGCATCGGTCTGGACTACAAACTCCTTGGAGTAGTCGGGAGCCTGGAGGACGGGGGCCGTGCACATGGCCTTCTTTAGGGCATCAAACGCTTCCTGGCAGGCAGTCGTCCACTGCACCCTCTTGGGCTGTTTTTTTGATGTGAGTTCGGTGAGGGGGCCAACCAGGCTGCCATACCCCAGGATGAATCTTCGGTAGTAGCCAGTGAGGCCCAGGAAGGCTCGGACCTCCGTTTGGGTGGTTCCCAGGCTAGGATGGCGTCGATCTTTGGCTGTAGTGGGGCGATCTGACCGCTCCTGACCTGGTGCCCCAGGTAGACTACTGATCCTTGCCCAATCTGGCACTTGCTGGCTTTTACTGTGAGGCCTGCCTGGCGCAGGGCGGTTAGCACTCTCCGGAGGTGCTGGAGGTGCTCACTCCATCCGGAACTGAAAACGGTGATGTCGTCTAGATAGGCCGCACTGAACTGTTCCATCCCGGCCAGGACCCTATTCACCAGTCGCTGGAAGGTGGCCGGGGCATTTTTCATTCCGAAGGGCATTACGCGGAAGCGATAATGCCCATCTGGGGTGGAGAAGGCGGACCGCTCCTTGGCTTCCTCTGTGAGTGCAATCTGCCAGTATCCTCAGGTGAGGTCAAATGTGCTGAGGAACCGGGCCGCCCCGAGTCGGTCAATGAGCTCGTCGGCTCGGGGGATGGGGTGGGCATCGGCCCGGGTGACGTCATTGAGCCCCCGGTAGTCCACGCAGAATCGGAGCTTGGGGGCGACACCGGGGGCCGCTGCCTTCGGAACTAGGACCACGGGGCTGGCCCAGGGACTATCAGATGGCTCGATCACCCCCAGGGTCAACATCTTCGAGACTTCAGCTTGAATGCAGGACCGGACTCGGTCAGGGACTTGGTAGGCTCGGTGTCTTACTGGCGGGCTGTCCCCGGTGTCCACGTCATGGACACACCAGTCGGTGACTCGGGGGATCAGGGAGAAGAGGTCGGAGAATTGTCCTAGGAGCTGGCGACAGTCCGCTTGTTGCTGGTCAGTGAGGGATGGGGAGAGGTTCACTCCTTCCACGGAGCCATCCTTCTCCTTGACACACAGGAGGTCCGGGAGGGGATCGGACTCATCTTCGGCCCCGTCATCGGTGGCCAGCAGGAGGCTCAGTTCTGTCCGTACGAAGTGAGGCTTGAGGCGGTTCACGTGTAGGACCCGCAGGGGATCCCGGGGCGACTGGACGTCCACCAAGTACGTGACTGGACTCTTCCGCTCAATCACTTTGAAGGGCCCGGTCCACTTGTCCTGGAGGGCGCCAGGCTTCACGGGGGCCATGACCCATACCTGCTGGCCCGGCTGGAACTCGACCAGAGTGGCATTCTGGTCGTACCAGCGCTTCATCTGTTCTTGGCTTGCCTCCAGGTTGGCCTCGGCCAGCTCTCGGAACTTCCTGGTCTGGTTCCGGAGGGCCAGAACGTATTGGAACACATCTCGTGGGGTGGTCTGGGGTGCTGCCTCCCACCCTTCCTTAACCAAGCTGAGGGGACCTCGGACGGGGTGTCCATATAGTAATTCAAACGGGCTGAACCCCAAGGACTTCTGTGGGACTTCCCGGTAAGCGAACAGGAGGCAGGGGAGCAGGACGTCCCACTTACGCCGGAGGGGTTCTTCTAGGCCGTTGATCATCCCTTTCAGAGTCCGGTTAAACCTTTCTACTAGGCCGTTCCCTTGGGGATGGTACGGGGTGGTGAACTTATAGGACACCCCACATTGTTGCCACAGGGACGTCATGTATTTTGAGATAAAATTAGTGCCACGATCGCTCACGACCTTGCGGGGAAAACCCACCCGGGAAAAGATCCCCATCAGGGCTTGGCCCACCACGGGAGCCGTGACGGTGCGTAGGGGGATCGCCTCAGGGTATCGGGTGGCGTGATCCACTAGGACCAGAATGAAACGGTGACCTTGGGAGGTGGGAGGATCCAGGGGCCCCACGATGTCGATTCCGACTCTTTCGAATGGGGTACTGACGACCGGGAAGGGTTGGAGGGGAGCCTTGCGCTTCCCCCCACTCTTCCCACTAGCCTGGCACGTGGGACAGGACTTGCAGTGGGCTTCTACAGCTACTCTCATCCTAGGCCAGTAAAAGTGAGTCACGAGACGGCTGTAATTTTTGTCTTGACCCAGGTGGCCGGCGAGGGGGACGTCGTGGGCCAAGCCCAGGAGGAAGTCTCGGAAGCCTAGGGGTACCACCAGCACCCGGCTGGATCCTAGCTCCACCGACTTCTGCTCACAGTACAAGAGGTTATTCTTCCAATAAACTCGGTGCGTTCCGGTTTGGTCGCCTGCGGCTTGGCCCTCGGCCTGGTGCCGCAGTCCGACCAGGGAAGGACAGGTGGCTTGCTCCCGGCAGAACTCCTCCCGGGTGGGCCCGCCCTCGTGGCGCCACGGGGCCAATTCGGCCAGATCGCCTAACTCGGGGACCGGGGTGGTGTCGCTGGCGACTGACCCTCCCGATGGGGGGACGGGAGGACCCTCGGTGGGGACTGCTCTGATTCCCTCGGTCGGGGGGTCCTCGACTTCCCCCAGGGGGGTGAGTCGGGCGGACATAGATCGGGTGGTGGCACACACCCACTCGGGGAGTCCCATCATCCCTAGGTGGGCCTTGCGCTCGACGTACTTCCGGGAGAGCTCTCCAGGTCGTTCCTTAAGAGGCAGTCGACCGGCTGAGAGGTTCTTACGGCAACCCTCAGTTTACCTATCACCCCTCCCCACTCAAACGGCACCAGGGCTACCTGACACATACTCTCTCTATTATCTGCGGAAATTACGGGGCAAAAGACGTTGGGTAGGATCTGCTCCTCGGGGACTAAGTGCCTGAGGACACCGGTGATGCTGGCCCCGGTGTCTCGCAGGGCTTCTATTTGGTGGCCATTGATCTTGACGAGCTGCCCGTACTTCTTCGTGTTGGAGGGCAGGAGGCTACCAGGGACCATCTCTCTATCTCCCAGGGATACTAGGGCCATAACTGCGGGTTCCCACTCCCCGGTGTCCTCAACCTCCTCCCCCAGAGCTACGTTGGCTATCTGTCTAGCAGGGTTTGCAGCAAGGGGGGCCTGGGGGGCCATGGGGCACTCCGGGTCATTGGCGTAGTGCCCGGGCCTCTGACAAGGGAAACAAGTGATGGTTACCCGGTGCCCCCGTCTCCCGGGGGGTCCGGAGACTGGTGGGGGGGGCGCCGGGAAAGGTGGAGGTTGGGCCTTTGGGGGACTCGACTGGGACTCTCTCTGCCCTCCCTGGTTCCCTCCCCCTCTCTGGCGGGGTGGTCCCTGACTGGCTCGGGGGTATTCTCCTACAATGCCCCGGGGGACCCGGGTGTTGGTCCAGCGGTCTGCTTCCACAGCCAGCTTCCGTGGATCGGTGAGTTTGCTGTCGAGCAGATGCTGGCGTAGTTCCACAAAGCAGTTCGCCGCCAGGTGTTCCCACAACATGAGGTCGGTGAGTTCCTCGAGGGTGGTGACCTTGCTGCCCTTGATCCACCCATCGAAGGCCCGACTGAAAAAGTTTACATACTCCACCCAGGTGGTGCCCGGGATCTTCCTGCAGTCCCGGAATCGCTGACGGTACATCTCTGGGGTGAGGCCGTACCTAGTGAGGAGAGCCTCTTTCATGTGGCTGTAGGAGGTCTGCAGGGAGAGGGGTAGGTCGAGCAGGGTGTCCCTTCCTTCGCTCAGAAACCGTCCCCACAGCCCTGCCCCCCAGTCCTTCTGCGGGACCCGATGAGACGTCATGGCGACCTCGTAGGCCCTGAACCATTGTTGAATGTCATCATTTTTATAATATTCTTTGACCACGTCCTTGGGGATGTGGACCTTCTGTTCCGCCGGGGAGGCCGACTCTCGGTTCCCCGGGGGCCTCCCTTCCTCGTTTCTGGCTTTGAGCTCGATCTCCTTCAAGCTGCGTTCGTGCTCTAGTTGGAGCTTCCTTCCTTCGTGCTCCCGTTGGAGCTTCTTCTCTTCCAATTCGCCTTGTACGCGCATTTGTTCTACTGCTAGCTTTTTTTCCGCTAATTTCAATTCGCCTTCGATTTTGAGTTTGGCTAACTCGAGTTCGTGATTGCGACTTCTCTCTCTGTCTGCGAGCTCTTCCGGGGAAAGGCCCCCGTCTGGCACGAAGCCTCGCACCTGATTGCTGCTGCTTTCGCCTTGGGTGGGTTCTGCTTCGTCGTGTCGCTCCCCCATGCCTTCTGGGCGGGAGGCCCCAGCATCCACCCAAGCTTTCAGTGCTTTCTGCAAATCTTCTTTGGTGTTGAGACCGGTGGTAGCGATTTTAAGTTCTTTGCAGAATTGCTTCAGTTCTTTGTGCGTGTATTCTTCTAGTTGTTCCACCTGGAACACCCTGTTGGTGTTGGTTTCTGCGGGGCTCATGGCGCTTCCTTCTGCCATCTTTGTCGGTAGTGTGTCAGTCGTTCACGGTACGATCTCTAGGTTATGGGCCCGAATCCCGTCGCTTGCCACCAATGTTAGAAGGCGACCTCAGAGGAGCCCGGAGGGGGCCCTGACTGTCCTGAGACCCACCCTCAAAGTATCGTAGCCGGGCACTGGCGGGAGATTCCGCAGGGGAGGAATCTCGTATCTAGGATCGTACACTCGGCACCACACGACAAAGAGACACCACACCGAGGGTTCTTAGGATTCAAGCTTTATCAAATCGAAGTGGTAGGATCTTTATGATCAGCAAGGCAGATATTTACAAGCAGAGCGTGGGCTCACAGAGTCTTGGCGGGGGTAGGAGGTAGCGGGACAGTCTTTGGGGGGATATGGATCCAATGCAGGAGCGTACCCGGCGCACAGCTCACAATCCTCGAGCTGGGGGATACGCTTGTCGTCGTGGGGTCCGGCGGGACCAAAGAGAGTCTGGGGGAGCCGCGAGTCACTCAGCAGGCTCAAGCACAAGTTCGGAGGTCTTACGATCTTCAGGGAGCCGCGAGTCACTCAGCAGGGCTCAAGCACAAGTTCGGAGGTCTTACGATCTTCAGGGAGCCGCGAGTCACTCAGCAGGCTCAGGTACCAGTTCGGAGGTCTTACGATCTTCGGGGAGCCGCGAGTCACTCAGCAGGGCTCAGATGTTCCAAGGCGAATCTGCCGGACAGTCCCAGAGCACCCCTTGTTATAGGTCGACCCCTCTTTGATGTCCGGAGTCTGTGCAGGCAGGGGGTCGCTTGTCGAGGTTTCCTGCCATTGTCTTTTGATCCTTTCAGGGCCGGGTCGGGAGGAGTCCCAGACACCCAGCGGGCGTGGAGCCAGCCCTCAGGGAGGCCGGAGGGCCGATCGAAACCCATCGTCCCAGGGGAGTTCAGAGGTGCGATAGAAACTGCTCCTCCCTCTCTCATCCCCTGGAAGCGTGATGTCCTCCAGCCGGAGTGGCGCCTCTAGGGCCGGGTTGTGCTGGGGCCGGGCGGCCATCTTGGTGCACGAAGTGAGCACGCGTGCCTGGGGTGGCCGAAAGGAGAGAGGCCATGGACGGGGAGGCCCGGGTCGCGTGTGTGTGTTCTGGTGGGAAGGATCGGCTGGGCCGTGTGCTTGGGGTCCCTGGTACCAGGTTAGGTAGTGCGAGGACAGGAAGAGCCATGCTACGAGGCCGGGTCTAACACACACCCACAACCATCCACACCCACACCCCACACCATGCCCACAGACATTAATCCAAAGTTCACAACAGCGGAGCTGGAGATCCTTGTCAATGAAATCATCAGAGTCGAGCCACGGCTCTTTGGAACATTGGTCAGACAGACCAGCGTAGCAGCTAAATCAGCCATGTGGCAGAGGATCATCGAGAGGGTGAATGCTGTTGCGCCCATCAGAAGTACCAGGCATGAATGCCAAGCCAGGTGGTACGATCTGCGGCGGATGGTCCGCCGCAAAATGACAGACGAATACAACCAGAGGAACATCACTGGAGGTGGCCCGCCCCGCAGACCGGTACACTACCATCCCTGGGAGAAGGTGATGCGCACGCTGCCACTGGTGGGAGTACACGGAGTAGAAGGAGTCGCCGAGCCTGGTGAGTACACAAACAACTCACCCCACATGGGTGGAACCTCATCAACAACCCAACTCACAATAATGCACGCAACTACCCCAAAGCCATCACCGGACACAACCACACTCCAAAAACACGCACATGCCACTAGCGGCTCCATGCCCCATGCACCAAGCAAGGCCATGCCAAGTCACAGGCCACACAAAACACCAACAAAAGACAGGATGGCCGTGATGCCGGGAGGGGGGCCTCCAAAATCACATTGTGCAACTCAGAAGCAGACACCAATGCCCTCAGCCCATATGGCCTAGGGCAGAGTTATACAAACAGTGTGTCCCGACACTGTACTGTGTCGCCTGCAAATGGCGTCCGCGTTGCCGGATGACATGGGTATGAAGGCCCAATTTGCACATAACAGCAGCTAATGAAGAGGCATCACTGTGAAAGAGTGTCAGCACACACCGCTGCTGCAGCGCAGACTCAGAGACACTCTGCCCAATGGGGTCCGGGAGATTCTAAACAAAGCCACATGAACAAGCCAATGGCCTTTGAAAGACCTGCAAAGTGTGTGTGCCAAGGAAGCTGGGCTGAGGTGACAGAGGGTGACAGACAGATGGAGGGAGAGGGAGAGAGAGGGAGGGAGACAGAGGGCGACAGAGGGAGGGAGCGGGAGAGAGAAGGAGGGAGACAGAGGGCGACAGAGGGAGACAGGCAGAGGGAGGAGGGTGACAGAGGGAGGGAGAGAGGGAGACAGAGGGAGACAAAATCACCCTTGGGTGGTGTGGGCATGTCCGCTCATCAGCAGGTGGACTGTGTGCATGTTGACAAGGTCTGGCAGTGCGTGAAACACCCCTCATTTGTTTGGAAAGCACTGGGCCATGTGTCAAACTGTGCACGAGTCGATCCTTGCTGCAGGCACAAACCTAACCTCACACCCAGTATACCCACTCACTGTGTTTGTTAGAACCCAGTCACAAATGCATAAGTTACCTACCTGCATTCTCCAATAGACATGACAAAGCACCATTTGGCCACGTACAGTGCAACACGTAAGTCGGTTCTGCAGCGCTCGCTACGCACGCTCGCTACACTGCTCACTGCGTTCAAAACTGATGCAACAACAAAGAGTGTGTCACACATAGGAAAAGTGTTGACAGCTGTGGCCAAGGGACATACCCATGCACCATGCACAATGCACAGGGACTTGCCAAGTACAGACAAGGTAGATGACACTTGGCCCTGCTGTAGACAGCACAAGGCAAACCTGTGACCACTGTACACTCAAACACCAACTCCACATGCCACCCACCTACCACAGGAACTCACATTCATTGTCATGCCAGCAGGCACCATGAGGGGATAGACACATCACCTGGTAGAGCCAATGACAAATCACACCACACCCAACAGCATGCCCGGTCACACAGACACCCCCCCTTACACAAGCACACACCCCCGGGGCAGCCAACGCAAATTGGCACTCCCACAATAGATATGCGACACAACAAGACCAATCCATAGCCAAATAAGCATCCCAACACTCATTAGACAGGCCAAATAACCAGGAGTAGATATCAATCTGTCCCCCACCACATACCCATCCACAAGTGCACTGTGAGAGGAATGCTAGACATATCCAACTACCCAGAGGAACTGTGCCAACTTGAATATGTATGAAACATGGATGACGCATGAAACACCATTAACATTGTCTCTCCCTCACACACAGGGCAACGTCGTCGATCTCCCCCCAACACTGGGGGGAAAGAATCACAGGACCAGGCTCGGCGTGACGATGATCCCACCGGCAGCGACGACTCTCACCACACCGTGGATGACCCCGACCAACCTGGCCCCTCTGGTGCCCAAGCACCTGCAGCACCTGCGTCAGGTACAACTGTGCCAACCACCACCCCCATTCCTGCCACATCCCAGGATACACACAGGAGCCCTGCTCGCACACAACGCAGCCAGCCTGACCAGGAGGGACAAGGAACTCCGGGCACCCAGACGGAGGTAGGCGACCCCGCAAATGCCATCCCTCAGGGGTCCCGGAGACCCGATGTGCCCACAACTGCAGGCCAGTCTCAAGTGGGCAGGGGTGGTGGGAGTGGAGGATGGCGGAGGCGTGAACCTGACCAGACAGCTGAGGAACCCGTTATGTCACACGTCCGCAACATCCTGGACACATACCGGCGTGACACCAGGGGCATCAGCCAGGTAGTGGAGACCCCCAATGAGATGAAGAACATGCAGGCCGAGCAATATGCCAGTCAACAGCAACACCAAGGACGGATGAAGGCAAGACAGGCTGAGCTCGTGGCGGTGGTAACGGACATGAGCCGTTCACTCCGTCGGATTGCCGAAAACATGGGCAACCCTCCCTGTGCCACCAGGCGAAGATCAACACCAGCCACAGGGAGGGATCAGGAGGAGGAGGATTCGTCCGACGGAGCATCACAGACATCGTCATGGCCTGCTTCTGAGGGTCCCCCGAGGAAGGTGGGTCGTCCACGCAAAAGACCGTGAGAGTCAGCGGACCATCACCATCTCCCAGGCCACCTGGGCAGGCACCTGGCCCTCTGGCGCAACAGCAGCACCTCATCCAATGACATTCTCTGCCACATGGACTTGCTGGTCACTGTCTGACCAATGTTGACAAAGACTGTGGCATGGACTCTGATGACTTCCAATGGCAAGGATCCCAACTCCCCCTGTGAACTTTGGATTCCAGACACCCGGCGAGCACCTCTTTACATCCCCCCAAACACGTCCCCCATCACTAATAAAAATCATACAAATCACGAGATGATGCCGTCATTTTGCATTATTCCATAACATGTGTGTGTTGGAAAGTCAAACCATGCCTGAGTTTTGAAGTAACTACAACCATGCATACCCTGGGGTTTGAGTCTTGCACAGGACACACATGGGTCACAATGTATCATCCAATACAGACATGGAGCACCATACTTACCCGTGATGGGCCCAACCAGCTGAGGGGGTGCCTGCCCAACTGTGCGGACAGACCTATTTCGAAGAGCAACAGTCATGCGCAGAGGTCAGGGATCATGTGGAGTGTCCTGGGGTGGGAGTCCCAGGTATGTGTAGCCAGGTGGGAGAACAATGTCCTGCATGCTGGAGTCAGGTGGATGTGGAGAATGGTGGCCAGGCCAAGGTTGGATGCATGGAGATGGCACAATGGGGTCTTGGATGACAGTGCAACAAGGTTGTGTTGGGGTCGTGGTCGTGGGCTGCATCCTGAGTGTGGGCGTGGATTTTGAAGGTCATCCTGCAGCCGACAGTGAACCATTGCAGCTATCTCTGTTGGACGGTGATGTGGCTGGGTTGCCGGATGTTGAAGCAGAGCTGTGCAGATGCACCCTGGATGTGGACAAGTATCATGGGAGTCGTAACGTACTTCTCCCTAGAGTGCAGGGTAGGATTAGACACGGATATTGTAGTTGACCTGGGGGATGGTCTGTCTAGCCTTGAGGTGGATCGAACTGTGGATCTTGTGCATAATGCAGAGTGTGCTGAAGCCTGAGGTACAGATGCTGGTGAACAGAATAGCACATGTGAGCAAGCAATCGATGATGCACACCAGCTCGTGTGCGCGGACACTGTGTGCCTGTGCAGGGCCCTTGCGGGTGGGACACAAGCAGTTGACCCAGCTGTAAGGGGACAATCCGCAGATGAACACCTCAGTCGTGTACAAGTCCAGCATCAGGTGGCCGATGTTCAGCCATCTGCCAATGGATACCATGCATTTTTCAATATGAGAACTGGCAAGGACTGCGTCTTTGGGGAGGGTGAGGAGCACCTGCCTGGCAATGGGACACCAGATGATGATGAGATGCAGTGCGCATGTCATGGTGTAGAGGGGGATTCTGGACACATTGTAGACTGACACGCTGAGACATGATACCTGTGCCATGTGTCCCACAACGACACCATACTACATGCAGAGGCCTGGAGTACCACTCCCATGGCCTTGTTGGGGTACAGAGCTGGTGGGGAGTAGGAGGGACATGACATGGTTGGTGTGACAGGGCCTGGAAGGCGTGCCAGCGGTGTGTAGGCACTTGGAGTTGCACACTCATTATGCCAAGGTGTAGTGTGGGCGATGAGTGCATGCCTGAGTGCATGCAACAGATGTATTGGATGGACACTGCTTGGTGGGTGGCCTCAACATCATGGTGTAGCGTGATGTGGCACATGCAAGGACATGAGGCACGTGCAATGTGCACGTAGCATGTGCAGACAGTCCAGCCTTTCCCACCGCAACTGTGTCACACACAAGCAGATTACACCAAAATGAATGGGTGGAGGGAGGAAGGGGGGTGCGTCTTAGAGGCGTGTGTGTGAGGGCAAATATAGAAACTCTGTGTGCCCTTGCTGCAGGGCTTGCAGCAGCAGGTGCCATATCCTGAAAACCATGCCACAAGTTGCACACTAACACAAGCATGTCAGAAAGGACTACTGCAAAAGGTGTATGAGAAGGAAGGAGTGTCTGGTTCAACATGGCACACACACAGACAATGGATGCACATGCAGCAAAGTGGCTGTTGTGGGAACTGAGATGCCAAAATACCTACACAGCCATGTACATCATGCACAATACATATCATAATCCCTGACAAACATCTTGCATCTTGCTACTCTACACATAGACTCCTATGCACAATCTGTGACAACTATGCCAGACATGCCGCATGCACAGTGGCAAGAGACCTGCATTGAGAGAGATGAGGCACCTTGGAGGCTGAGGGACACCTTTATTAGTCATGTTTGCCGGAAGGCAAATGCATCTATATTAACAGATGCACAGGTCATGT
Organism: Triturus cristatus; assembly: GCF_964204655.1. Classification (NCBI taxonomy): domain Eukaryota; kingdom Metazoa; phylum Chordata; class Amphibia; order Caudata; family Salamandridae; genus Triturus; species Triturus cristatus. The sequence goes on along the minus strand of NC_140594.1, from coordinate 944,970,157 downwards.
GGATGAACATGTGGAACCTACACTGGCACCCCCCTTTGCACCACAGATGCAGGAAATCCATAGAACTGGCACACAACTGACGGGTTTGAGGCAAACACCCCGTGCTGCTCACGGAGAGGCGTCAATTCACCATTGAGCCTCTAATGGGGATGTCCCACACTATGTCAACCCGGTGCATCCCGTATGTTTCCAAGGGCAGTGTTACACACATTGATGCCTTCATCCCAATCCACAATCACATTACAGATGACTGTCACCAAGTGTGACTATCAATTCAGGGGAATCCAGCTCCATGCCATGTGCCCCATGGTGATTCTACATGTATGCTAAGTAACCAAACATGAACAGGAGCAGTGCACACACATTCCAAACAAATAGCACACCCAAAAAGCCGTGGTGCATCCCTTACCCTAAGGTGAATTTTCGACATGTCCGTGCATGTTACGCTGATTCAGCACACGTTGCTGTATTCATGAGGAATAGCAGGAGCACAACAATGCCACCAGCAGACAGCATGCGCAAATACCTGGGGATGAGAGACACACAAGAAGTGAGCCAAAAGAAGCACATCCGCATGCATGGGCATGTACTCGACACGTATAAGGTTGTCAACATGCTAGGTGAAAATAGTGTCTCAGGAAAGACATTCTTTTATTACACCATCACTCGAGTGACACATCCAAACACACCTCTGACTCACTTGCCATACATGCAGATGGACCCACACATTGCAACACATGCCACACAAGGCTCAATGCGTGCACACTCAGACACTGCAACTCACCACTAAGCAAAGAAGTTGCGTATGAGCCGACTCCGGATGTCCTCTTCCTCCTCCTCCTCAACATCACTTGCCTCGTCACCAAGCCCCTCGTCCTCCACGGGTGGATGTTTCTGCTCATCCGGATCCAGGATGAGTGGCACAGCTTTCTCCACTGCCATGTTGTGCAGCATGCAGCACACGAGGAAGATTTTGCAGACCTTCACCGGTGCATATGGGAGTGCGCCGCCGGTCTTGTGGAGGCACCGGAATCGGCTCTTCAGGCGGCCAAAGGTCCTCTCTATCACTCGCCTGGTCTGCCCATGGGCGTTGTTGTACCGGTGATCGGCAGCCATGGCATGTTGGGATAGCCAGAGTCCCCTACATGGAAACATCATGGACAGAAGTGGGTCAGGAGAAGCAGTAAGACAGAAAGATGACGCTAAATACAGGAGTAACAGAGTATACCCACCAACAAGACATGCTCGTTCGTTGAGCAGCTGCAGCATCATTTCAGGCACCCTGCTACGCCTCATGATGTAGGCATCGTGTGCTGATCCTGGAAAACGAGCACAGACATGGGAAATCACCATGTTAGCAAGACACACCACAAGGGCATTAATGGAGTGGTAATGTTTCCTGTTTCTATAGGCTACCTCCTGTGCCTGTGGTGGTACCAAAGCCACATGTGTCCCATCAATAGACCCAATGACATGGGGCATCCCTCCCAGGGCATAGAAGTCACCCTTGACACCTGTCAACTGCTCAGGAGTTGGGAAATGAATAAACTCATCCAGGTGAACCAACATGGCCTCTAAAAAATCATGCAGGACACGACTGAACATGGTCTGGGACATGCCACCAACATGAGCTATGGTCTCTTGAAACGTACCCGTGGCAAAGAAATGTAGGGCTGCCATCACCTTCATCATGGGTGTCAGTGCAGTAGGATACCTGTGTAGCGGTTGGAGGTGTGGTGCCAGCCTTGCTGTCAAGTTCAGACTCAACCGTTGGGTGAAGTGGTAGCGGCGTATACAGTCACGTCCCCTCAGGGCAGCCAAGCCTGGGATTGGTCGGGGAGAGGCGGAGCAAGCAGTAATTTGGAAGGGACAACGAAGAGTGAGTACAGTACAACAACACTGTCAATGTACTGAGCACATGTTGAACAGCCAATACACATATGCTACATGCAGAGTCAGGTCTGTGCAATATATCCTGGACACGTATGCCAGGCAGGTGACACTCCTACCAAGAGCCAGCTACAAACGTGGATTCACAAGCTCAACATGACATGGCATGAAACTAGCTGTGGGCCAGTGTAAGTGAACAGGCAGACGCATTACAGGAGTGACAGACATCCACATGTGTGCAGAAGAAGGATGTTTATCTTACAGACAGGTTGCGGAACACTAGAGGCACAGGTCACATGTCCCTGAAAAAAGGACAGACCACACACCTTGCCATGAAGGGGTACATGTCAAAACTGATCACACATACATTGATACTACGCAGATATGTCCTTGTCTCGCAAGTCCATGTTCGATGCATACATACACACGTTACGTCTGATTCCACATGTGTCCTGGTGTGCATAATAGTGTGCCATGCCCATCCACACACATGCACATGTTGGATGCAGCAACTGCAGATGCATTTGACGGAACACCAACAGCAAGCTTATGGGAACACATGACACACACATGACATACTCACATCGTGCAACGCCGGTAGTCACATGACAGGTGTCATTATCCGTGTACCTGGCATCGGGGACAGTTGCGGGTGTTGGCGACTGTGCCATGCCAGTGACACAGTGCTCAACAAGTCTGTACTACATGCACACATGTCAAAGGTGTGAAGGGGATGTGTGGCACATAGTGCACCTTCACACATGACATATGTACACAGCTCATCACACATCTATTGGGTTCAAACATGAGATTTGTGCCACATCACAGCCTGACACACCTAGGCCCGAGACATGTAGGACTGCACTGACAATGACTTGATGTCCAGCCTTGGCCAAGTATGACAGCTCAATTCCTTTCTGTGTGCCGCCTGTCACCAGTGTAAGGTGTGAAACGCACCGTACACACGCTCTGAGGGCGTGTGTAGGGTCCGTATTACTATGGTTGTGTTGCCGTAGGCATACGCCATAGGGATACGGTCCGTACAGGCGTGTGTAGGGTCCGTATCACTATGGTTGTGTTGCCGTAGGCGTACGCCATAGGGATACGGTCCGTACATGCGTGTGTAGGGTCCGCATCACTATGGTTGTGTTCCCGTAGGCATACGCCATAGGGATACGGTCCGTTCACGCGTGTGTAGGGTCCGCATCACTATGGTTGTGTTGCCGTAGTCGTACGCCATAGGGATACGGTCCGTACACGCGTGAGTAGGGTCCGTATCTCCATGGTTGTGTTGCCGTAGGCGTACGCCATAGGGATACGGTCCGTACACGCGTGTGTAGGGTCCGTATCACTATGGTTGTGCTGCTGTAGGCGTACGCCATAGGGATACGGTCCGTACAGGCGTGTGTAGGGTCCGCATCACTATGGTTGTGTTGCCGTAGGCGTACGCCATAGGGATACGGTCCGTACAGGCGTGTGTAGGGTCCGCATCACTACGGTTGTGTGCCCCTTGTTTGTGACTGTCACTTCTGGCATTGTGTCCAGTTGTGACAGACATGCAATGTTGTTTAGAGTGGGTCCCAGGGGGGGAATGCCTCATGTCTCCCATGCAGAGCCTGCTGTAGTGCATGTCTGCACTCCTCACTTGCATAGTGCTTACTGTGACAATCACTGCATGGTGCATGCCACATTCAGCTTGGCTAATCCACTTGGGAATGTTGTATCTACAGCCCAGATGTGATTCTGTGTTCCCCCCAGTGTGACAGGTGACTGTATCCACAGATGTGTGTGAGTTGAGTGTACCTGTGGTTAGAGTGTCCAAATGATGTGTTCGTCCCCTGGACATTGGTGTGTGTGTAAGTCCCCTGTCATGTGGGTGAGTGTCCATGTGGAGTGTTACCTCCCAGATGCATGAGGGATGCATATACCCTACCCATCTGATGTGAGCAGGGAGTAGTGCTGTGTGTCTGGCGTGCTGGGCTATCCCAACACCTGTGACACCCCCCAGTCAAGTGGCACATGTGCAGAGTGAGGTTTGTACCCGCAATTGCCAATGGCAGGTGATTGTCCTGTGCCTGTGTGTGTCTGTGTACTCTGCTGAGGTTGCGTCAGTGGCCTGGGGCATGTGACTGCTTTGAGGTGCTGCACATAATCCTGGTGTAGCTTGTGATGCACAGTGTGAGCCATGATCATTGATTCTGTCGCTCCCCTCATGCCACCTGTGTACTTTAAAAGCCACGTAGTGCATTTTGCCTTCCCCAGAGGATAATGTCCCTATGACAAAGGTGCAATGAGTTGGCTGGATACTATGCCCTGTTCACACCTGCCAAATTGTTAAAATGTGTGTCTCTGTGACATGTAGCAGGTGTATTGATGTTGTCTCACTTTGTCATCCTCACATGTAGGCACCTATGCCAAGGGGGAGATCTGGAAGGCGGCCGTCAGGGCCGTGAGGTCGGTGGAGGGTCGGAAGTGGCGCCTGGCCCAGGTGAGGAAACGCTGGCAGGATATCCGGTGCTGGACCAGGAGGATCGCCCGCTTCCTGCTGGGGGACTCACCACCACACCCCCACGGCGGGCGTCACCGACTGACCCACCTAATGAAGCGTGTCCTGGCGGTGGTCTTCCCAGAGATGGATAGGCGCTTACTGGAGAAGCAGCAGCAGGAAGGGGGTAGGTACATGTGTGTTTGTTGTGTGTCACCAGCTTTTGGAAGTGCGCAGTCGCATGGATACACTGCCAGGGTTTAAATGTGCAGTGCATATCCTGTTCCACAAAGTCAACCCGTGAAGTTCTCCCTCCCTTCCCCTCCTTGACATGTGTTCCCGGGGCAGTGGGTAGTCACAAGGTTATCTAGGCTGGCAGTTAATCCAAGTGCCCAATGCTTGCAACATCATGTGTGGGGGTGGTGTGTTACATGTGTTGTGAGCTTGCCTGTGCCCTGGCCAGTTCAGTCATTGTGGGGTCTATGTTAGTTGGCACTGCTGCTGAGTCCCGACATAGGAGTGTGTCTTTAAAGTGTACTGCCTTACAGCATGCATGACCAATGTTGTGCCCTCAAACATGATGTGCATGAATGTGAGATATGCATTGTGCAGGTACGGTCGCTTCTGTTGCAGTCATATCCATACAGGGCCATGGAGGAGTGTGGCCACTACAGTCCCCTGGGGCACCTTTTCCTAGGTATCATGTGTGTCATCCAATACTGTGGACATTATCTGTGTCTTCAGCATAGGTTGGGCTCTGTGGCATTGTACCCTGGCCTAATTTGTATTTACGTAAAGTGTGCTACATGTGTCCACTGTACAGGGTGACCCAATTTGGCTTGTGCATACTCACAGTGGCCAGTGCCTGTGTGTCTTGGTACAACTATCTGATGATGGTTGTTTGTCAATTATATGTGTGGACAGGCGCACAAGGGGTACTTTGTGTACACTCAGGATTTATTGAAGGGCATGTTTGTAATCCCCGAGTAGGAGGTGTAAGTACTTCCTCTGTCTCAATCACATTGTCTCAGGTAGGGTGGGGTTTGTGCAGGGAAGGCCTACATGTCCAAACCTTATGTCTCCTTGCCAGGTCTGGCCTGTGTGTAATGATTGTCTGAACATACACTCAACATGCAGTGACCCAGTCATGTTGGGCATGGTTTCATGTATTTGCTAAGCAGCATGTGCCAAAAGTTAGGAGACATGGTTCCTGCTCATCCCTTTTTTGGCAACGGTGTGTGGTCCAGATGCTGTGCTCGACTGTCCCCAGAGACTGGCTCCTCTGTCTAATTTGATATCAAGTCATTTGCTGTTGTGTCATGCTCTCCATTGTTTCCCAGTGGCATGGTGGGTCAACCAACTGTGTGGTGCAGGGCCTACATATGTGCATAGTATGGTAGATGTTACTCATGTTGTTTTTCATGCTATGCACTGTGACCTATATAGTTTTGAATCATGTGTCATATGTATATGGGTGTCTGATTATTCCTGTCTCTTCACCTTGCCCACAGCATCGTCGGGGAAAACCGAGGGAGACACTGGCACGGACCTTGAGGAGGGATCCAGCACCGGTGCCACCAGTGCTGGCGAGTCTGGCGCTGCGAGTGGCACAGAGGCCGAGGGGAGTGAGGCGGAGGACCTGTCCAGTCCCACCACCGACTATGACACTGACGGGTCCGAGGCTGAGCTCCCAGAGGGGGCGGAGGCTGCTCCCAGAGCTGAAAGCAGCACTCCATCTCTCGCCGCCCCCTCCATTCCCATCACCGGCCTCCCACTTGCTCGGGTCCCTTCCCTCTGTGCTAGGCGACAACATGTCTCCTTCGTGCCAGGCACCACACCCCCTGCCCCTGTCTCCCCTGCTGCCGTCAATGCCGAGTCTGTGGACATTCTACGGCAGTTGCAGGTTGGTCAGACATCGCTGCTTAATGTCCTCCATGGCCACACCACACTGCTGACACAGATGGTGTCGTACATGGAGGGCATGTCAGCAGCGATGTCGGACCAACGGATGTTGCTGAGGTCCATAGACTCGTCACTGACTGCAGCAGTGGATCTCCAGCAGCACTCCGTCCCCCCTACCCCTGAACCATCCACACTTCCCACCCCATGCCTGTCCCACGCACACCCAGACGTCCCCATGCACGCACCCCACCAGACACAGGCAGCACACCACCAGGGAAGGCCAAGCGCACACCTCCTGTCACGCACACACAGGGGGAAGTAGGCACAGCCACTGGGTCGGGGGGCAAACGGCAGCCACGCAGCCACAGTGGGAGTGCGCAGTCCTCACAACCCACTTCCTCCAAAACCACTCCCCTTAGCTCTCCTGGCCAACTGTCAGATAAGGAGTCCTTCGTGGCCAGTGTGTCCCTCAGCCCCAGTGTGGCACCACCCCGCAAGCGGTGGAGGCAGTGCCCGGCCAGGGTAGTTGAGTCCCACCCCCTGTCCACACCCTCCCCCAGTAGCGCTGGAACCCATCCCTCCGACCCCCCCCCCCTTTTTGGGGCCTGTGGTTCATTCGGGTGCAGGGGAGACGCTGGAAAAGCTCGCAAACGTGTGAAGCCCCCCACATGATGCCCCCTTCTGTGGATGATATGGAAGTGTGAACTGTGCAGGCAAGCTAGGGGAGACGCGTCCCCAAGTGTCCCCCACCAGGACTTGGCACATGGCCTGGCCTATGGGCCCTGTATATAGTTGACATTTCTTTAGCTATGATTTTTCATGCTGAATAAAGCATTTTGTTTTTCATTTGCACACAAATGCTTTACTGGTCTTGCTGTTGGTGATGCTGCTCCATGATTTGGGGTGGTGATAATGTGTTAGGTGTCTGGGAAATGTTGTAGTGTGCTGCTCATGGGGTGTACCCTGGTATCTGTGTGCCATCACAAGGTATCTGCAAAAAATCTTTGGTCATGTTAGCTCTTACTGTATGGTGACATTGTCCCAAGGTGTGGTCCTTCCGGTGTGGACCCTGACATCTTCCCTGCAGGGTGTTTCCCAATTGTTGTGCTGAGCTCTGTCTACATTGCCTGGGTGTGTGACGGATCCCTTCAACTTTGGACATGCATGCTCGGCAATGTCTCCACCTGCATCATTTGTGGCATCCTTGGTGGTCACTGTACTTGTGTATGGAGTATATTGACATGACTTCATGTGGACATGTTCCCTTTATGCACTAGGCATGTGTGTACTCCCAGCCTCGCACACATGTGTTACGTGTTCTGCAGGGTCTTTGGGCACCTGTCTGACAATTGTGGGCATTGATCTGTGGGTACTCCACCCTTTTCCTTCCATGGGAGGCACCAACTTGTTGGCTGCCCCAGCGAATGTACATTCCTATCATTCCTGGAATGTGCGTTACAGTGTGTGTTCCCTTTGGGTCTCTTAGTTTAGTAGGGTGGCACATGAATATACAGTCTTGTTGCATGCTCTCAGTGTGTGTATTGTGCTGCCAGTGCCAGGGGTGGGTAAGCATGTGTCATATGTCATCACACCCACATGTGGTGTGTCATGCAGTGGGGGATGGACATCCACCCTCATGGGAGTAGGACACTGCTGTCAGTGATGTGTTGGCATGCCACTCTCAATATAGTCGCACTTTGTGTATGCCTTCATGCACCCATGGAGTTTTGCTATTTGTAGGATGGTGTACACACCACCATGTCTCTGTCCACTGCTGGGAGGACCCTGCACCCACCCCTCCTATGTCTGGGCACTGCTGGGAGGACTCTGCACCCACCCCTCCTGTGTCTGAGCACTGCTGGGAGTGATAGGCACCCACCCCTCATATGTCTGGGCACTGCTGGGAGGACTCTGCACCCACCCCTCCTGTGTCTGGGCACTGCTGGGAGGACTCTGCACCCACCCCTCCTATGTCTGGGCACTGCTGGGAGTGATAGGCACCCACCCCTCATATGTCTGGGCACTGCTGGGAGGACTCTGCACCCACCCCTCCTGTGTTTGGGCACTGCTGGGAGTGATAGGCACCCACCCCTCATATGTCTGGGCACTGCTGGGAGGACTCTGCACCCACCCCTCCTGTGTCTCGGCACTGCTGGGAGGACTCTGCACCCACCCCTCCTGTGTCTGGGCACTGCTGGGAGTGATAGGCACCCACCCCTCATATGTCTGGGCACTGCTGGAAGGACTCTGCACCCACCCCTCCTGTGTCTGGGCACTGCTGGGAGGACTCTGCACCCACCCATCCTGTGTCTGGGCACTGCTGGGAGTGTTAGGCACCCACCCCTCATATGTCTGGGCACTGCTGGGAGGACTCTGCATCCACCCCTCCTGTGTCTGGGCACTGCTGGGAGGACTCTGCACCCACCACTCCTGTGTCTGGGCACTGCTGGGAGTGATAGGCACCCACCCCTCATATGTCTGGGCACTGCTGGGAGGACTCTGCACCCACCCCTCCTTTGTCTGGGCACTGCTGGGAGGACTCTGCACCCACCCCTCCTGTGTCTGGGCACTGCTGGGAGGACTCTGCACCCACCCCTCCTGTGTCTGGGCACTGCTGGGGCTGATGGCCACACACCCCTATGTGTCTGTCCACTAGCGTGGATCGACCCGTACCCACACTCTTGAGGCGTGGGTACGGGCCGTACCCCTAGGGCACCCCAACAATGGCGGTACGGCCCGTACCCACGTCCCACAGGCATGGGTACGGGCCGTACCACCATTGTTGGGGAGACCTAGGGGTACAGCCCGTACCCACGCCTTAAGAGCATGGGTGCGGGTCTGTTGGACCCGGCCTCGTGGCGTGGTCCCGAACCCTCCTACCAGACTAAACGGGGGCTACCCGAATCCTTCGGGGTCCCCCTGGATTGTACCCAGCTACCCTCCAGCCGTCGCGACGCGACCCGCCCCCGGCCTCAGTCCCTGTGAAGCCCTGACCTCAAGGTGCCAAGACCTGACCGGAGGGGGTCGAGTGGCCACTCCACAGATTCCGGAGGAGGAGAGTTTCGATGGGGCCTCCAGCCGTCCCCCGACGCCTGGTTGTGATCGCCCTCCGGCCTCGCTGGGCGCTGGCTCCACCCCCCGCTGGGTGTCTGGACGCTCTTCTCCCGGCCCCTCCGACCTCCCCAGGCGCGAGGGTCCGGACATCAAAGGGCTCCAGACCTATATCCGGGGCAGCCCAAAACCAGGACGGCAGTTGTATCCTGGAGTCGAGAGCCCTGCTGATCGGATCGCGGCTGACCCTACGGAGAGAGACTCATTGCCTGGAACTTGGAACTCGAGCCCTGCTGACTGCGTCGCGGCTCCCCCTTGATGAGAAGAAGACCCTCACGGAACCATCGGAGCCCTGCTGACCTCGTCGCGGCTCGACCTCGCAGAAGTAACCATCAGAGCCCTGCTGACCTCGTCGCGGCTCGACCTCGCAGAAGTAACCATCGGAGCCCTGCTGACCTCGTCACGGCTCGACCTCACCGAGGCAACCCTCCGAGCCCTGCGGACGACGTCCCGGCTCCCGGAACCCCCCCAGCTCGAGGATTGAGAGCTGAGCGCAGGGTGTTCCCGTACCCGGCTGGTACTGAGACTGTCCCGCTACCCCGTCCCTGAACGACCCCGAGACTCTTTGGGATCCCTCGAACCGCCTGTAAATATTGCCACAGAAACCTGCCTTTTACTACCGATAAAGACTTGTGAGAATTGATACCCTTGTTGTGTCCCTTTGTGGTGGTGGGTGTGCTTGGCTGGTACGATCATAGGGGAAGGACCTCGCCCAGGAGGCTTCTCAGCGGCGCTCGGCTACTTTCCTACGGAATGGTGGCTCTCGGGGTGGTCAGTCCGACACCCTCTGACTCCCTGGAGAGCGCCCTTCTAACATTGGTGGCCAGCGGTGCGATCCGAGCCCGACGCAAATCGTACAGCGAGTAACTCACCCACTACCTACCCAGACACAGAGTGACCATGAGCAACCAAGAGACCACCCCAACCGCGGAGTTCCAGCAAGAACGGTTGGAGGAATATACCCATAAGGAGCTAAAACAGTTTTGTAAAGACAAAGGCATCGCGACCACCGGATTAAACACAAAAGAGGACCTGCAAAAAGCCCTAAAGGCCTGGGTAGAGTCCGAAGCGGCCTCCCCCCAAACCGAAGAAAACCCGGTGCCAAACGTGCACCAGCAACCAACCATAGCACCGGCAGATGGGAGGAGAATCAGCAGGGAGACCGGCCTCTACCCGGAAGAGATACGAGAACGGGAGAGGGTCAGGACCCACGAGTTGGAGCTCGCCCGACTCCGCCTGGACGGCGAACTCCTACTAGCCGAAAAGAAATTGGCCCTAGAACAACTGCGGCTGCAAGAAGAAATAGAGGAGAAAAAGCGGCACCGAGAACTGGAAGAGAGGAGGCTAACCCTCGAGCATGAGTGGGGCCTTAAAGAACTTGAAATTAAATCCAAGAATGGGGAGACCGGCACCCCCGGAAACAGGGACACCCACCCGCCGGCCGAGGCGAAAGTACATATCCCCAAGGATGTTGTCAAAGAGTACTACAAGAACGACGACATCCAACAATGGTTCAAGGCCTACGAGGTCGCCATGACCGCCCATCGGGTACCCCGAAAAGATTGGGGTGCCGGCCTATGGGGACGGTTCCTCAGCGAAGGCAGAGACACCTTGCTACAGCTCCCAGACGCAGTGATGACATCGTATGACCATATGAAGGAGGCCCTGCTCACCCGCTATGGTCTCACCTCAGAGATGTACTGCCAGCGCTTCCGGGACTGCAAGAAGCTCCCCGGTACCACCTGAGTGGAATACGTAGACTTTTTCAGCAGAGCCCTGGAAGGCTGGATCAACGGCAGCAAGGTCACCTCCTACGAACAGCTGTTCGACCTCATTGTATGGGAACACCTCTCCAACAACTGCTTCATCGAGCTGAGACAGCACCTCCTCGATAGCAAGCTAACCGAGCCGCGGAAGCTCGCCGCCGAGGCCGATCGATGCGTGAACACCCGGGTCCCTCAGAACTCGATGGGGAGTACCAACGGGACACCACGGGGCACCCCGCCAGCGTGGTGGAGGAGGGGGATCGAACAGGAACAGAGACTTTCCAGCAGGGCCGCCCCGGAGTCCTCCCCGGGGACCGCCCCCGAACCGCACGTCCCCGACCCTCGCCCGAAGAGGGGCCCCCCTAGCCCGACCAGGACCTCGACCGACGGTAACGTGCTACAACTGCCAACAGCCAGGGCACTATGCCAGTGACCCAACCTGCCCTGTGAACCGACGAGCTGGGACCACCGGGCCACCCCCCGCCAGTTGGCGGCCGCTGCCCTGGGGGAAGAGGGAGAAGAGGAAGAGAACTACGACGCCAGGCCAACCGAGTGGGAACCCGCCGCCATGACCTTGGTATGCCTGGGCAGCCGGGACATGGTGCCCCGGGCTCCCATCCCGAGCAACACCAAGAAGTACCAACAATGGGTCACCATTAATGGACGCCGGGCCGAAGCCCTCCGCGACACTGGAGCCAGCGTGACAGCCGTCCGCTGCCACTTGGTGACCCCCGAACAGATCATGCCTAATGTACTGTGCCCCGTCCGGTCGGCAGACAACACCGAGAGCTTGTGCCAGATGGCCCGGATCCCCTTCGAGTGGGGGGGACTGTCGGGCATGCTGAAGGTGACCGTCCGCGACGACGCCCCCGTAGACTGCCTCCTTGGGAACGACCTGGAAAGTTCCCCCTGGGCCCACGTCGAGTGCCGCGAGCATCTGGGGATGCTGGGACAGCCCGAGTGGGCCTGCGCAACCACCCGGTCCACGACCGCCCGGGCCATCCAACCGAGCGTAGCTGCTCCCCCCGAAGAGCCGGAGTGGCCCGAGCCACCACCTCCCTCCGTCGAAGAAGAAGCCAACGCCGTGTCCGGGCAGCCAGAACTCGCCCCGGACGAGGTCGCCACGCTCGGTGACCTCCCCCAACTCGCCCAATGGCGCCAAGAAGGTGGCCCCACAAGGGAGCAGTTCCGCCAAGAACAGAAGACCTGCCCCTCCCTCGAAGGGACCCGACAGCAAGCAGCCGCCCAGGCCGCCGGAGATCAGACGGGGACCCACTGGGTCTATTGGTACACTGACCTCCTCTACAGCGAGCAGAAGACCGCAGAATTGGAGGCCAGCCGAGTGCTGGTGGTCCCCCTCCGATTCCGGGACTTCCTCCTCAATCTGGCGCATGATGTGCCCCTCGCCGGGCAACTGGGACAAGACAAAACATACAGCCGCCTGGTGACTGTTGGAGCCGGCCTCGTAACATGGCTCTACTGGTCCCCACACCACCTAACCTGGTGCCGGCGCCCCCAATCCCCCAGCCTCACCAAGCCTTTCCACCAGAACACACGCACTCAACCCGGACACCCTCGTCCATGGCCTCTCTCCTTTCGGCCACCCCGGGCCCGCGTGCCCACTTCATGCACCAAGATGGCCGCCCGGCCCCAGCGCGACCCGGGCCTAGAGGCGCCACTCCGGCTGGAGGACATCACGCTTCCAGGGGTTGAGAGAGGGAGGAGCAGTTTCTATCGCACCTCTGAACTCCCCTGGGACGATGGGTTTCGATCGGCCCTCCGGCCTCCCTGAAAGGCTGGCTCCACGCCTGCTGGGTGTCTGGGACTCCTCCCGACCCGGCCCTGAAAGGATCAAAAGACAATGGCAGGAAACCCCCGACAAGCGACCCCCAGGTGACAAGACCCCTGCCTGCACAGACTCCGGACATCAAAGAGGGGTCGACCTATAACAAGGGGTGCTCTGGGACTGTCCGGGAGATTCGACGCTGGAACAACGAGAGCCTGCTGACGCGGTCGCGGCTCCTGGAACTTAGAACTACCTGAGCCCTGCTGAGTGACTCGCGGCTCCCCGAAGATCGTAAGACCTCCGAACTTGTACCTGAGCCCTGCTGAGTGACTCGCGGCTCCCTGAACATTGTAAGACCTCCGAACTTGTACCTGAGCCCTGCTGAGCGACTCGCGGCTCCCCGAAGATCGTAAGACCTCCGAACTTGTACCTGAGCCCTGCTGAGTGACTCGCGGCTCCCTGAAGATCGTAAGACCTCCGAACTGGTACCTGAGCCCTGCTGAGCGACTCGCGGCTCCCTGAAGATCGTAAGACCTCCGAACTTGTAACTGAGCCCGCTGAGTGACTCGCGGCTTCCACAGACTCCACTGGTCCCGCCGGACCCCACGACAACCAGCCTACCCCCCAGCTCGAGGATTGTGAGCTGTGCGCCGGGTACGTCGTTACCTTGAACTTTTGTGCCAAAGACTGTCCCGCTACCCCCTATCCCTTCCGAGACTCATTTAGCCCGCGCTCTCCTTGTACATATTCGCAGTGCTAACCTATTTGATAAAGATTGGTTCCTGAGAACGCACGGTGTGTTGTTTCTGTGTCGTGAGGTGCCCGAAGTACGATCCTCGATACGAGACTTCTCCTCCTGAGGAGTCTCCCGCCAGTGCCCGGCTACGATACTTGAGGGTGGGTCTCAGGGTAGTCAGGACTCCCTTCCCGGGCTCCTCTGAGGTCGCCGTCTAACATTGGTGGCAAGCGACGGGATTCGGGCCCATCACCGAGAGATCGTACTGTGAACAACGGACGCACTACCAACAAAGATGGCAGAAGGAAACACCGTGATCCCCGCAGAAATCAACGCCAACAGGGTGTTCCAGGTGGAACAACTAGAAGAATACACACACAAAGAACTAAAGCAATTCTGCAAAGAACTTAGAATCGCTACCACCGGTCTCAACACCAAGGAAGATTTGCAGAAAGCACTGAAAGCCTGGGTGGATACCGGGGCCTCCCGCCCGGAAAACACGGGGGAGCGCCCCGACGAGGCCGAACCTCCCCAAGGCGAAAGCAGCAACAATCAGGTGCGAAACATCGTACCAGACGGGGGCCTATCCCTGGAGGAACTCGCGGACAGAGAGAGAAGCCGCAATCACGAACTCGAGTTAGCTAAGCTCAAGATCGAAGGCGAATTAAAGTTAGCAGAGAAAAAGCTAGCAGTAGAGCAAATGCGCGTGCAAGGCGAGCTAGAAGAGAAGAAGCTCCAACGGGAACACGAAGGAAGGAAGCTCCAACTGGAGCACGAACGCAGCTTGAAGGATATCGAACTCAAGGCCAGAAGTGAGGAAGGGAGGCCCCCGGGAAACCGAGAGGCGACCTCCCCAGCGGAGCAGAAGGTCCACATCCCCAAAGATGTGGTCAAGGAATATTATAAAAACGATGACATTCAGCAATGGTTCAGGGCCTACGAGGTCGCCATGACCTCCCATCGGGTCCCGCAGAAGGACTGGGGGGCAGGGTTGTGGGGACGATTTCTGAGCGAAGGAAGAGACACCCTGCTCGACCTACCCCTCTCTCTGCAGACCTCCTACAGCCACATGAAAGAGGCTCTACTCACAAGGTACGGTCTCACCCCCGAGATGTACCGTCAACGATTCCGGGACTGCAGGAAAATCCCGGGCACCACCTGGGTAGAATATGTAAACTTTTTTAGTCGGGCCTTCGATGGGTGGGTCAAGGGCAGCAAAGTCACCACTCTTGAGGAGCTCACCGACCTCCTATTGTGGGAACACCTGGCTGCGAACTGCTTTGTGGAACTACGCCAGCATCTGCTCGACAGCAAACTCACCGATCCCAGGAAGCTGGCGGTGGAAGCAGACCGCTGGACCAACACCCGGGTCACCCGGGGCGTGGTAGGAGAATACCCCCGAGCCAGTCAGGGACCACCCCGCCAGAGAGGAGGGGGGAACCAGGGAGGCCAGAGAGAGTCCCAGCCTAGTCCTCCGAAGACCCAATCTCCACCTTTCCCAGCGCCCCCCCCACCAGTAACCGGACCCCCCGGGAGACGGGGACACAGGGTAACCGTCACTTGTTTCCGTTGCCAGAAGCCCGGGCACTACGCCAATGACCCAGAGTGCCCCATGGCCACCCAAAACACCCCTGCAAGACAGATAGCCAACGTAGCTCTGGGGGAGGAGGTTGAGGAAGCCGGGGAATGGGAACCCGCAGCCATGGCCCTAGTATCCCTGGGAGATAGGGAGATGGTCCCTGGTAGCCTCCTGCCCTCCAACACGAAGAAATACGGGCAGCTCGTTAAGATCAATGGCCACCAAATAGAGGCCCTGCGGGACACCGGGGCCAGCATCACCGGTGTCCTCAGGCACTTAGTCCCCGAGGAGCAGATCCTCCCCAACGTCTTTTGCCCAGTCATTTCCGCTGATAATAGAGAGAGTATGTGTCAGGTAGCTCTGGTGCCGTTTGAGTGGGGTGGAGTAATAGGTAAACTGAGGGTGGCCGTAAGAACCTCCCAGCCGGTCGACTGCCTCCTAGGGAACGACCTGGAGAGTTCGCCCTGGAAGCACGTCGAACGCAAGGCCCACCTAGGGATGATGGGGCTCCCCGAGTGGGTGTGCGCCACCACCCGATCTATGTCAGCCCGACTCACCCCCCTGGGAGAAGTCGAAGACGCCCCGACCGAAGAAGTCAGAGCAGTAACCCCCGAGGGTCCTCCCGTCCCCCCATCGGAGGGGCCCGTCGCCAACGACAAGCCCT
This sequence comes from Triturus cristatus, assembly GCF_964204655.1. Lineage (NCBI taxonomy): Eukaryota > Metazoa > Chordata > Amphibia > Caudata > Salamandridae > Triturus > Triturus cristatus. The sequence goes on along the minus strand of NC_140594.1, from coordinate 944,954,238 downwards.
CCCTGTCCGACACCGCCCCGGTCCCTGAGTTAGGCGATCTACCCGAGTTGGCCCAATGGCGCCACGAGGGTGGACCTACCCGAAAGGAGTTTTGCCGGGAGCAAGCCACCTGTCCTTCCCTGGTCGGACTGCGGCGCCAGGCCGAAGGCCAAGCCGCAGGCGACCAAACTGGCACGCACCGAATTTATTGGGAAAATAGCATTTTGTATAGTGAGCAGAAGTCGGTGGAGCTGGGATCCGGACGGGTGCTGGTGGTGCCCCTCCGCTTCCGAGACTTCCTCCTGGGCTTAGCCCACGACGTCCCCCTTGCCGGCCACCTGGGTCAAGACAAGACCTACAGCCGTCTCGTGACCCATTTTTACTGGCCGAAGATGAGAGCAGCCGTAGAAGCCCACTGCAAGTCCTGTCCCACGTGCCAAGCTAGCGGGAAGAGTGGGGGGAAGCGCAAGGCTCCCCTCCAACCCTTCCCGGTCGTCAGTACCCCCTTTGAACGAGTCGGGATCGACATCGTGGGGCCCCTGGACCCCCCCACCTCCCAAGGTCACCGTTTCATCCTGGTCCTGGTGGATCACGCCACCCGATACCCTGAGGCGATCCCCCTACGCACCGTCACGGCCCCCGTAGTGGGCCGGGCCCTGATGGGGATCTTTTCCCGGGTAGGGTTCCCCCGCGAGGTCGTGAGCGATCGCGGCACTAATTTTATCTCGAGGTACATGACGTCCCTGTGGCAACAATGTGGAGTGTCCTACAAATTCACTACCCCGTACCATCCCCAGGGGAACGGCCTAGTAGAGAGGTTTAACCGGACTCTGAAAGGGATGATCACCGGCCTAGAAGAGCCCCTCCGGCGTAAGTGGGACGTCCTGCTCCCCTGCCTCTTGTTCGCTTACCGAGAGGTCCCCAGAAGTCCCTAGGGTTCAGCCCGTTTGAGTTGCTCTATGGACACCCCGTCCGAGGTCCCCTCAGCTTGGTTAAGGAAGGGTGGGAGGCGGCACCCCAGACCACCCCACGAGATGTGTTCCACTATGTTCTGACCCTCCGGAACCAGACCAGGAAGTTCCGAGCACTGGCCGAGGCCAACCTAGAGACAAGCCAAGAAGAGATGAAGCGCTGGTACGACCAGAATGCCACTCTGGTCGAGTTCCAGCCGGGCCAACAAGTATGGGTCATGGCTCCCGTGAAGCCAGGCGCCCTCCAGGACAGGTGGACCGGGCCCTACAAAGTGATTGAGCGGAAGAGCCCAGTCACATACTTGGTGGACGTCCAGTCGCCTCGGGATCCCCTCCGGGTCCTTCACGTGAACCGCCTCAAGCCTCACTTCGTGCGGACAGAACTAAGCCTCCTGCTGGCCACCGATGACGGGGCCGAAGACGAGTCCGACCCCCTCCCGGACCTCCTATGTGTCAAGGAGCAGGATGGCTCCGTGGAGGGAGTGAATCTCTCCCCAGCTCTCACTGCCCAGCAGCAAGAGGACTGCCGCCAGCTACTAGGACAATTTGCCGACCTCTTCTCCCTGATCCCCCGAGTCACCGACTTGTGTGTCCATGACGTGGACACCGGGGACAGCCCGCCGGTGAGACACCGAGCCTACCGGGTCCCCGACCGGGTCCGGTCCTGCATTCAAGCTGAAGTTTCAAAGATGTTGACCATGGGAGTGATCGAGCCATCTGACAGTCCCTGGGCCAGCCCCGTGGTCCTGGTCCCGAAGGCAGCGGCCCCCGGTGTCGCCCCGAGCTCCGGTTCTGTGTGGACTACCGGGGGCTCAATGACGTCACCCGAGCCGATGCCCACCCCATTCCACGGGCCGACGAGCTCATTGACCGACTCGGGGCAGCACGGTTCCTCAGCACCTTCGACCTCACCTGCGGATACTGGCAGATTGCGCTCACCGAGGGGGCCAAGGAGCGGTCTGCCTTCTCCACCCCAGATGGGCATTACCGCTTCCGCGTAATGCCCTTCGGAATGAAAAAGGCCCCGGCCACCTTCCAGCGACTGGTTAATAGAGTCCTGGCCGGGCTAGAACAGTTCAGCGCGGCCTATCTGGACGACATCGCTGTTTTCAGTTCCGGATGGAGTGAGCACCTCCAGCACCTTCGGAGGGTGCTAACCGCCCTGCGCCAGGCAGGCCTGACAGTAAAAGCCAGCAAGTGCCAAATTGGACAAGGATCAGTAGTCTACCTGGGGCACCAGGTCAGGAGTGGCCAGGTCGCCCCTCTACAACCAAAAATCGACGCCATCGTGGCCTGGGAACCCCCCACCACCCAAACGGAGGTCCGAGCCTTTCTGGGCCTCACTGGCTACTACCGCAGATTCATCAAGGGCTATGGCAGCCTTGTCGGCCCCCTCACAGAACTCACATCCAAAAAACAGCCAAAAAAGGTTCAGTGGACAACCGCCTGCCAGGAGGCGTTCGATGCCCTAAAGAAGGCCATGTGCATGGCCCCCGTCCTCCAGGCTCCCGACTACTCCAAGGAGTTTGTAGTCCAGACCGATGCCTCCGAGCATGGCATTGGGGCCGTCCTGTCCCAGATAGATGACCAAGGCCTGGACCAGCCCGTCGCCTTCCTCAGTCGGCGGCTGTTACCCAGAGAACAGCGATGGAGTACCATTGAGCGCGAAGCCTTTGCCGTGGTCTGGGCACTCAAGAAACTACGCCCTTACCTGTTCGGCACCCATTTCAAAGTCCAAACCGATCATCGGCCCTTGCGATGGCTTATGCAGATGCGGGGAGAAAACCCCAAGCTACTGCGGTGGTCAATCTCCCTTCAGGGGATGGATTTCACCGTGGAACACCGTCCTGGGACGGACCACGCCAACGCCGATGGCCTCTCCCGGTTCTTCCGCCTCAGCGAAGAGAACCCCCCAAGATGATGGGCAGTTCTCTCCGGCTTTCAGCTGGGGGGGACGCGTGTTGGACCCGGCCTCGTAACATGGCTCTACTGGTCCCCACACCACCTAACCTGGTGCCGGCGGCCCCAATCCCCCGGCCTCACCAAGCCTTTCCACCAGAACACACGCACTCAACCCGGACACCCTCGTCCATGGCCTCTCTCCTTTCGGCCACCCCGGGCCCGCGTGCCCACTTCATGCACCAAGATGGCCGACCGGCCCCAGCGCAACCCGGGCCTAGAGGCGCCACTCCGGCTGGAGGACATCACGCTTCCAGGGGTTGAGAGAGGGAGGAGCAGTTTCTATCGCACCTCTGAACTCCCCTGGGACGATGGGTTTCGATCGGCCCTCCGGCCTCCCTGAAAGGCTGGCTCCACGCCTGCTGGGTGTCTGGGACTCCTCCCGACCCGGCCCTGAAAGGATCAAAAGACAATGGCAGGAAACCCCCGACAAGCGACCCCCAGGTGACAAGACCCCTGCCTGCACAGACTCCGGACATCAAAGAGGGGTCGACCTATAACAAGGGGTGCTCTGGGACTGTCCGGGAGATTCGACGCTGGAACAACGAGAGCCTGCTGACGCGGTCGCGGCTCCTGGAACTTAGAACTACCTGAGCCCTGCTGAGTGACTCGCGGCTCCCCGAAGATCGTAAGACCTCCGAACTTGTACCTGAGCCCTGCTGAGTGACTCGCGGCTCCCTGAAGATCGTAAGACCTCCGAACTTGTACCTGAGCCCTGCTGAGCGACTCGCGGCTCCCCGAAGATCGTAAGACCTCCGAACTTGTACCTGAGCCCTGCTGAGTGACTCGCGGCTCCCTGAAGATCGTAAGACCTCCGAACTGGTACCTGAGCCCTGCTGAGCGACTCGCGGCTCCCTGAAGATCGTAAGACCTCTGAACTTGTAACTGAGCCCGCTGAGTGACTCGCGGCTTCCACAGACTCCACTGGTCCCGCCGGACCCCACGACAACCAGCCTACCCCCCAGCTCGAGGATTGTGAGCTGTGCGCCGGGTACGTCGTTACCTTGAACTTTTGTGCCAAAGACTGTCCCGCTACCCGCTATCCCTTCCGAGACTCATTTAGCCCGCGCTCTCCTTGTACATATTCGCAGTGCTAACCTATTTGATAAAGATTGGTTCCTGAGAACGCACGGTGTGTTGTTTCTGTGTCGTGTGGTGCCCGAAGTACGATCCTCGATACGAGACTTCTCCTCCTGAGGAGTCTCCCGCCAGTGCCCGGCTACGATACTTGAGGGTGGGTCTCAGGGTAGTCAGGACTCCCTTCCCGGGCTCCTCTGAGGTCGCCGTCTAACAGTGACTCACTTCTACTGGCCCCGAATGCGGAAGGACGTGGACAATCATTGCCGAACCTGCCCGACCTGCCAAGCCAGCGGGAAGAGTGGGGGAAGAGTCAAAGCCCCTCTCCAGCCCTTTCCAATAGTAAACACCCCGTTCGAGCGAGTGGGGATCGACATCGTGGGGCCCCTGGACCCCCGAACCTCCCAAGGACTTCGCTTCATCCTCGTCCTGGTCGATCATGCCACCCGATACCCCGAGGCCATCCCTCTCCGAACAGTGACGGCCCCCGTGGTGGGCCGGGCCTTGATGGGAATCTTCTCCAGAGTAGGTTTCCCCCGGGAGGTTGTGAGCGACCGGGGCACAAACTTTATCTCCAAGTATATGAGGTCCCTGTGGCAACAATGCGGGGTCACCTACAAGTTCACCACCCCGTACCACCCCCAGGGGAACGGACTAGTCGAACGATTTAATCGGACATTGAAGGGAATGATCAAAGGCCTGGAGGAGCCCCTGAGACGCAAATGGGACGTCCTGCTGCCCTGCCTCCTGTTTGCCTATCGGGAGGTCCCGCAAAAGTCTCTGGGGTTCAGCCCCTTCGAACTCTTGTACTGACACCCTGCCCGAGGCCCCCTCAGCCTGGTCAAAGAAGGCTGGGAGACCACCGTCCAAGATGCTCCCCCCGACGTCTACCGGTACCTCCTGACCCTGCGAAACCAAACCCGGAAATTCAGGGAACTGGCCGAAGCCAACCTCGAGGCCAGCCAGGAGGAAATGAAACGCTGGTATGACCAGAATGCCTCCTCCATCGAGTTCGAGCCAGGACAGCAGGTCTGGGTCATGTCACCCGTTGACCCCTGTGCCCTCCACGACAAGTGGACCGGGCCCTTCAAGGTGGTCGAGAAGAAGAGCCCCGTCACCTACCTGGTCGACCTGGAGTCCCCCAGGAACCCCCTCCGGGTCCTCCACGCCAACAGGCTTAAACCCCACTTTGCCCGAACGGAACTTAGCCTGCTGATGCCTACAGACGATGGGGCCGAAGACGACTCCGAGCCCCTGCCCGACCTCCTGAAAGCCTCAGAAAAGGACGGCTCCGTAGAGGGAGTCCTTCTCTCCGCCACCCTGACTCCAGAGCAGCGCCAAGATTGTCAAGGACTGCTGCATCACTTTGCTGCTCTCTTCTCCCTCACTCCCGGAGTCACCCGATGGTGCGTTCACGACGTCGACACCGGGGACAGCCCCCCCGTGCGACACCGAGCCTACCGGGTCCCCGAACGGGTACGGGCCTGCATCCAAGCCGAGGTCACCAAGATGTTGGCCCTGGGGGTCATCGAACCCTCCGACAGTCCCTGGGCCAGCCCTGTGGTCCTGGTACCGAAAGCTGCCGCCCCCGGCACCACCCCGGAGCTCCGGTTTTGTGTGGACTATCGGGGATTGAATGCCGTCACCAAAACCGATGCCCATCCCATTCCTCGGGCAGATGAACTGATCGACCGCCTAGGAGCAGCCCGCTACCTTAGCACCTTTGACCTCACCGCCGGATACTGGCAGATCGGGCTCACCCCAGGCGCCCAAGAGCGTTCCGCTTTCTCCACCCCCGATGGCCATTACCACTTCCGAGTAATGCCCTTCGGCATGAAAAATGCCCCGGCGACCTTCCAAAGACTGGTGAATAAGGTACTGGCCGGCCTAGAAGCGTTCAGCGCCGCCTACCTGGACGATATTGCGGTGTTCAGCAGCCACTGGGCCGAGCACCTAAGGCACCTCGGGGAGGTCCTGACCGCCCTCCAAAGGGCCGGACTCACCGTGAAAGCCAGTAAGTGTCAGATAGGCCAAGGATCAGTAACCTATCTGGGACATCAAGTGGGGAGCGGCCATGTGGCTCCCCTCCAGCCAAAGATCGACGCCATCGTGGCCTGGGAGCCCCCAACCACCCAAACCGCTGTGAGGGCCTTCCTGGGACTCACGGGCTATTACAGGCGGTTCATTCAGAACTATGGAAGCATTGTGGGCCCCCTCACGGAGCTCACATCAAAGAAGCAACCAAAGAAGGTGCACTGGACGCCCCTCTGTCAGGCGGCCTTCGAGGCCCTCAAGACAGCGATGTGTACCGCCCCCGTGCTACAAGCCCCCGACTACAGCAAAGAGTTCGTGGTACAGACGGACGCCTCGGAGTACGGAGTCGGGGCTGTCTTGTCCCAAGTGAACTCTGATGGGATTGACCATCCAGTGGCCTTCATCAGCCGGCGCCTGCTGCCCCGGGAGCAGAGATGGAGCACCATTGAACGGGAGGCCTATGCCGTGGTGTGGTCCCTCAAGAAACTCCGGCCCTACCTCTTCGGCACCCACTTTCGGGTCCAAACCGACCACCGACCCTTGCGGTGGTTAATGCAGATGAGAGGCGAGAACCCGAAGTTGTTGCGATGGTCCATCTCTCTGCAGGGGATGGACTTCACTGTAGACCATCGGCCCGGCAACGACCACGCCAACGCCGACGGCCTGTCCCGCTTCTTCCGCCTCGGCGAAGAGAACACCCAAGACGATGGGTGACTCTCCCTGCCTTCAGCTGGGGGGGATACCTGTTGGACCCGGCCTCGTGGTGTGGTCCCGAACCCTCCTACCAGACTAAACGGGGGCTACCCTAATCCTTCGGGGTCCCCCTGGATTGTACCCCGCTACCCTCCAGCCGTCGCGATGCGACCCGCCCCCGGCCTCGGTCCCCGCGAAGCCCTGACCTCAAGGCGCCAAGACCTGACCGGAGGGGGTCGAGTGGCCACTCCACAGATTCCGGAGGAGGAGAGTTTCGATGGGGCCTCCAGCCGTCCCCCGACGCCTGGTTGCGATCGCCCTCCGGCCTCGCTGGGCGCTGGCTCCACCCCCCGCTGGGTGTCTGGACGCTCTTCTCCCGGCCCCTCCGACCTCCCCAGGCGCGAGGGTCCGGACATCAAAGGGCTCCAGACCTATATCCGGGGCAGCCCAAAACCAGGACGGCAGTTGTATCCTGGAGTCGAGAGCCCTGCTGATCGGATCGCGGCTGACCCTATAGAGAGAGACTCATTGCCTGGAACTTGGAACTCGAGCCGTGCTGACTGCGTCGCGGCTCCCCCTTGATGAGAAGAAGACCCTCACGGAACCATCGGAGCCCTGCTGACATCGTCGTGGCTCGACCTCGCAGAAGTAACCATCGGAGCCCTGCTGACCTCGTCGCGGCTCGACCTCGCAGAAGTAACCATCGGAGCCCTGCTGACCTCGTCGCGGCTCGACCTCGCAGAAGTAACCATCGGAGCCCTGCTGACCTCGTCGCGGCTCGACCTCATCGAGGCAACCCTCCGAGCCCTGCGGACGGCGTCTCGGCTCCCGGAACCCTCCCAGCTCGAGGATTGAGAGCTGAGCGCAGGGTGTTCCCGTACCCGGCTGGTACTGAGACTGTCCCGCTACCCCATCCCGAGACTCTTTGGGATCCCTCGATCCGCCTGTAAATATTGCCACAGAAACCTGCTGTTGGACCCGGCCTCGTAGAATGGCCCTCCGTGCCCCCGCACCACCGAAACCTGGTACCTGCAGCCCAAGCACACGGCCCAGCCGACCCTCCCCACCAGGACACACGCACCGACCCGGACATCCCCGTCCATGGCCTCTCTCCTTTCGGCCACCCCGGGCCCGCGTGCCCACTTCATGCACCAAGATGGCCGCCCGGCCCCAGCGCGACCCGGGCCTAGAGGCGCCACTCCGGCTGGAGGACATCACGCTTCCAGGGGATGAGAGAGGGAGGAGCAGTTTCTATCGCACCTCGGAACTCCCCCGGGACGATGGGTTTCGATCGGCCCTCCGGCCTCCCTGAGGGCTGGCTCCGTGCCTGCTGGGTGTCTGGGACTCCTCCCGACCCGGCCCTGAAAGGATCAAAAGACAATAGCAGGAAATCCCGACAAGCGACCCCCAGGTGACAAGACCCCTGCCTGCACAGACTGCGGACATCAAAGAGGGGTCGACCTATAACAAGGGGTGCTCTGGGTCTGTCCGGCAGATTCGACTCTGGAACAATGAGAGCCTGCCGACGTGGTCGCGGCTCCTGGAACTTGGACCCTCCTGAGCCCTGCTGAGTGACTCGCGGCTCCCTGAAGATCGTAAGACCTCCGAACTTGTACCTGAGCCCTGCTGAGTGACTCGCGGCTCCCTGAAGATCGTAAGACCTCCGAACTTGTACCTGAGCCTGCTGAGTGACTCGCGGCTCCCTGAAGATCGTAAGACCTCCGAACTTGCACCTGAGCCTGCTGAGTGACTCGCGGCTCCCTGAAGATCGTAAGACCTCGAACTTGTGCCTGAGCCTGCTGAGTGACTCGCGGCTCCTTGAAGATCATAAGACCTCCGAACCTGTACCTGAGCCCGCTGAGTGACTCGCGGCTCCAACAGACTCTCACGGTCCCGCCGGACCCCGACTACAACATCGTATCCCCCAGCTCGAGGATTGTGAGCTGTGCGCCGGATACGTCCCTGCTTTGAACCTTTACCAGAGACTGTCCCGCTACCCCCTACCCCTTCCGAGACTCTTGAGCCCGTGCTCACCTTGTACATATTTGCAGTGATAACCTACTTGATAAAGATTGATTTCTCAGAATACCCGGTGTGGTCACTCTGTGTCGTGTGGTGCCAGAAGTACGATCCTAGATACGAGATTCCTCCCCCTGGGGAGTCTCCCGCCAGTGCCCGGCTACGATACTTCGAGGGTGGGTCTCAGGGTAGTCAGGACCCCTTCCAGGCTCCTCTGAGGTCGCCGTCTAACACCTGCCTTTTACTACCGATAAAGACTTGTGAGAATTGATACCCTTGTTGTGTCCCTTTGTGGTGGTGGGGGTGCTTGGGTGGTACGATCATAGGGGAAGGACTTCGCCCAGGAGGCTTCTCAGCGGTGCTCGGCTACTTAACTACGGAACGGTGGCTCTCGGGGTGGTCAGTCCGACACCCTCTGACTCCTCGGAGAGCGCCCTTCTAACAGGGTCGTACCACGTCCACCCCTACGTCACCCCAACAATGGCGGTATGGCCCGTACCCACATCCCGAAGGCATGGGTACGGGCCGTACCACGCCCACCCCTACGTCACCCCAACAATGGCGGTACGGCCCGTACCCACATCCCAAAGGCATGGGTACGGGTCATACCACGCCCACCCCTACTTCATCCCAACAATGGCAGTACGGCCCGTACCCACGTCCCGAAGGCATGGGTACGGGCCATACCACCATTGTTGGGGTGACGTAGCGGTACGGCCCGTACTCACGCCTTTAGTGCGTGGGTACGGGTCATACCACGCACACCCCTACGTCACCCCAACAATGGCGGTACGGCCCGTACCCACGTCCCAAAGGCATGGGTACGAGCCGTACCGCCATTGTTGGGGTGCCATAGGGGTACGGCCTGTACCCACGCCTTAAGAGCGTGGGTGCGGGTCGTACCACGTCCACCCCTACGTCACCCCAACAATGGTGGTACGGCCCGTACCCATGTCCCGAAGGCATGGGTACGGGCCGTATCGCCATTGTTGGAGTGACGGAGGGGTACGGCCCGTACCCACACCTTACAAGCGTGGGTACGGGTCGTACCACGCCCACCCCTACGTCACCCCAACAATGGCGGTACGGCCCGTACCCACGTCCCAAAGGCATGGGTACGGGTCATACCACGCCCACCCCTACGTCACCCCAACAATAGCGGTATGGCCCGTACCCACATCCCGAAGGCATGGGTACGGGCCGTGCCGCCATTGTTGGGGTGACGTAGGGGTACGGCCCATACCCACGCCTTACAAGCGTGGGTACGGGTCGTACCACGCCCACCCCTACGTCACCCCAACAATGGCGGTACGGCCCGTACCCACGTCCCAAAGGCATGGGTACGAGCCGTACCGCCATTGTTGGGGTGCCGTAGGGGTACGGCCTGTACCCACGCCTTACTTGCTGGTTCGTGAAACGCTGCCTGACTCCGTCCAGACGTCACGTCCGCGGTGTCCCGGATCCGATTTGTATGTTATTTTTTGCCGGTCGGTGTTTTGTACGAATCGTACGGAAACGGTGTTTCTGTACGAATCGTACTTGCGGGTTTGTAAGGTGTTTTTCCCGGGTACGGGTCGGACGGAGAAAACGCTCCGTCCGACGATTCGTACCCGGTTTTTCCAGGATCGGAATTGGCACCTTAGATGTGTGTTGTGAAATGTGTGGTGTTATAGGGAAGAAAAACTATTGTTTTTGTGTAATATTTAATGTTTTTTATTATAATTAAGTTATTTTAAATATAGTTATTTGTTTGTAAAATGTTTTTTAAATGTTTATAAATTAATGTTTGTAGTTAATGTTTAGTATTTTTTAACATAATAATATGTTTCTATCTGTAGTGTTATTGACAATTTTTGTATTGTAGTTGATATTTCTTTTCTTTTGAATTAATTTTTGGGGAAATATACATTTTAACCTTCTGCTATCCAACATGTTCCCTACTGTTGCACTCTCTGGAGTGAGAATAGTAATTTTTACTCCTACTCTATCCAACACTTTCCTTACTGTTTCACTCTTTGGAGTGGGAATAGTAATTTTTACCCTTAAGCTATCCAACACTTTACCTACTGTTGCACTTACTGGAGTGGGAATAGTTATTTTTACCCTTACGCTATCCAACACTTTCCCTACTGTTGCACTCTCTAGAGAGGGAAAAGTAATTTTTACCCTTCTCTATCCAACACTTTCCCTTCTGTTGCACTCACTAAAGTACGAATAGTAATTTTTTCCCTTACGCTATCTAACATTTTCCCTACTGTTGCACTCACTGGAGCGGGAATAGTAATTTTTACCCCTCCGCTATCCAACACTTTCCCTACTGATGCACTCACTGGAGTGGGAATAGTAATTTTTACTCCTCTGCTATCAAACACGTTTGCTACTGTTGCACTCACTGGAGTGGGAATAGTAATTTTTACCCTTACGCTATCCAACATTTTCCCTACTGTTGCACTCTCTGAGGTGGGAATAATAATTTTTACCCCTACGCTATACAACACATTCCCTACTGTTGCGCTCTCTGGAGTGGGAATAGTAATGTGAACCCCTTCGCTACCCAACACTTTCCCTACTGTTCCACTCTCTGGAGTGGGAATAGTAATTTGAACCCCTCTGTTATCCAACACTTTCCCTACTGTTGCACTCTCTGGAATAGGAATAGGAATTTTTACACTTCGCTATCCAACACTTTCCCTACTGTTGCACTCACTGGAGTGGAATAGTAATTTTTACTCCTCCACTATCCAACACTTTACCTACTGTTTCACTCACTGGAGTGGGAATAGTAATTTTTTCCCTTACACGACCCAACACTGTCCCTACTGTTGTACTCCCTAGAGTGGGAATAGTAATTTTTACCTCTACGTTATGCAGCAATTTTCTTACTGTTGCATTCAATGGAGTAAGTTTAAAAATGTATAATTATTTTAACAATTTATTTAATGATATAATGTTTTTGACATTAGATTTTGTGTTATAGGTGTATGTATATATATATATATTTAGGGGCCGATTCCGATCCTGTAAAAAGGCCCTACGAATAGTCGTACGGAGCGTTTTCTCCGTACGACTCGTACCAGGTAAACTCATTCTACAACCTAGGAAGTACAATTCGTACAGAAAGCCTTTTTCTGTACGAATCGTACAAAAGACCGTACAGCAAAAAAATACCCACGATTCCGATCTGGAACTGCTTGTACAAGACGTCCGTACGTATTTCACCAGCGTTTTCTGGCCCAGCAAGTACGATTCGTCCCTACGTCACTCCGTACGGCTCTTTTTTTACGGGAGCCAAACACAGCCGGAAAAGCAGAGTCCGACGCGAACCGCTACGCCACGGAGCCCCGGTACCCGACGCACAGCCATGAACCCCATCGTACGTGTCATCTCGGTCCTCTTGGCCTACGACCTGGTGCACCGCACCCGACGCACACGCCGCAGAAGGTGAGAACAACATGCGTGGGTACGGTGCGTACCACACGTACCCCTACAGCGCCATGACAACAGTGACACCAGTGGTACGGACCGTACCCACACATCAATGCATGGGTACGGTGCATACCACACGTACCCCTACGGCAACATGACAACAGTGGTACGGACCGTACCCACGCATGAATGCGTGGGTACGGTGCGTACCACACGTACCCCTAGGCGCAATGACAACAGTGGTACGAACTGTACCCACGCATGAATGCGTGGGTACGGTGCGTACCACACGTACCCCTACGGCACCATGACAACAGTGGTACGGACCGTACCCACGCATGAATGCGTGGGTACGGTGCGTACCATACGTACCCCTACGGCACCATGACAACAGTGGTACGGACCGTACCCACGCATGAATGTGTGGGTACGGTGCGTATCATACGTACCCCTACGCCACCATGACAACAGTGGTATGGACCGTACCCACGCATTAATATGTGGGCACATGCATACCCCTACGGCCCCATGAGTACTCAGGTACGGTCCGTACCCATGCATACATGCGTGGGTACGGTGCGTACCCCTACGGCCCCATGAGTACTCAGGTATAGACCATACCCACACATACATGCGTGGGTATGGTCCGTACCACACATACCCCGTTACGGCAGCAGGAAAATTTGGATACGAGGCGTACACACGCAAGGAATGTGGGCATAGAGGACTGGCCCAGCATGTTACCTCCAAATTGTTGTGTGTGTAGGTCCTGGCCAGCAGTGTACAGCTCTAAGGGGGTGCGTGTATGGGTGCAGAGGCCTCCCAGCAGTGGACAGAGATATGAGGGGTGGGTGCAGAGGACTCCCAGCAGTGCCCAGACATATGAGGGGTGGGTGCAGAGGACTCCCAGCAGTGGACAGACATATGAGGGGTGGGTGCAGAGGACTCCCAGCAGTGCCCAGACATATGAGGGGTGGGTGCAGAGGACTCCCAGCAGTGCCCAGACATATGAGGGGTGGGTGCATATCACTACCAGCAGTGCCCAGACATATGAGGGGTGGGTGCAGAGGACTCCCAGCAGTGGACAGACATATGAGGGGGGTGCACAGGACTCCCAGCAGTGGACAGACATATGAGGGGTGGGTGCATATCACTACCAGCAGTGGACAGGGATATGGGGGTGGGTGCAGAGGACTCCCAGCAGTACCCAGACATATGAGGGGTGGGTACAGAGGACTCCCAGAAGTGGACAGACATATGAGGGGTGGGTGCATATCACTACCAGCAGTGGACAGACATATGAGGGGTGGGTGCAGATGACTCCCAGCAGTGCCCAGACATATGATGGGTGGGTGCATGTCACTACCAGCAGTGGACAGAGATATGGGGGTGGGTGCAGAGGACTCCCAGCAGTGCTCAGACATATGAGGGGTGGGTGCAGAGGACTCCCAGCAGTGGACAGACATATGAGGGTGGGTGCATATCACTACCAGCAGTGGACAGACATATGAGGGGTGGGTGCATATCACTATCAGCAGTGTCCAGGCATATGAGGGGTGGGTGCATATCACTTCCAGCAGTGGACAGAGATATGGGGGTGGGTGCAGAGGACTCCCAGCAGTGCCCAGACATATAAGGGGTGGGTGCAGAGGACTCCAAGCAGGGGACAGACATATGAAGGGTGGGTGCAGAGTACTCCCAGCAGTGCCCAGACATATGAGGGGTGGTTGCAGAGGACTCCCAGCAATGTCCAGACATATGAGGGGTGGGTGCAGAGGACTCCCAGCAGTGCCCAGACATATGAGGGGTGGGTGCAGAGGACTCCCAGTAGTGCCCAGACATATGAGGGGTGGGTGCAGAGGACTCCCAGCAGTGGACAGACATATGAGGGGTGGGTGCATATCACTACCAGCAGTGGACAGAGATATGAGGGGTGGGTGCAGAGGACTCCCAGCAGTGTCCAGACATACGAGGGGTGGGTGCAGAGGACTCCCAGCAGTGCCCAGACATATGAGGGTTGGGTGCAGAGGACTCCCAGCAGTGCCCAGACATATGAGGGGTGGGTGCAGAGGACTCCCAGCAGTGCCCAGACATATGAGGGGTGGGTGCATATCACTACCAGCAGTGGACAGAGATATGGGGGTGGGTGCAGAGGACTCCCAGCAGTGCCCAGACATATGAGGGGTGGGTGCAGAGGACTCCCAGCAGTGGACTGACATATGAGGGGTGGGTGCATATCACTACCAGCAGTGGACAGACATATGAGGGGTGGGTGCAGAGGACTCCCAGCAGTGCCCAGACATATGAGGGGTGGGTGCATATCACTACCAGCAGAGGACAGAGATATGGGGGTGGGTGCAGAGGACTCCCAGCAGTGCCCAGACTTATGAGGGGGGGTGCAGAGGACTCCCAGCAGAGGACAGACATATGAGGGGTGGGTGCATATCACTACCAGCAGTGGACAGACATATGAGGGGTGGGTGCAGAGGACTCCCTGCAGTGCCCAGACATATGAGGGGTGGGTGCATATCACTACCAGCAGTGGACAGACATATGAGGGGTGGGTGCATATCACTACCAGCAGTGTCCAGACATATGAGGAGTGGGTGCATATCACTACCAGCAGTGGACAGAGATATGGGGGTGGGCGCAGAGGACTCCCAGCAGTGACCAGACATATGAGGGGTGGATGCAGAGGACTCCCAGCAGTGGACAGATATATGAGGGGTGGGTGCAGAGGACTCCCAGCTGTGCCCAGACAGATGAGGGGTGGGTGCAGAGGACTCCCGGCAGTGTCCAGCCATACGAGGGGTGGGTGCAGAGGACTCCCAGCAGTGGACAGACATATGAGGGGTGGGTGCATATCACTACCAGCAGTGGACAGACATATGAGGGTGGGTGCAGAGGACTCCCAGCAGTGCCCAGACATATGAGGGGTGGGTGCATATCACTACCAGCAGTGGACAGACATATGAGGGGTGGGTGCATATCACTATCAGCAGTGTCCAGGCATATGAGGGGTGGGTGCATATCACTTCCAGCAGTGGACAGAGATATGGGGGTGGGTGCAGAGGACTCCCAGCAGTGCCCAGACATATAAGGGATGGGTGCAGAGGACTCCCAGCAGGGGACAGACATATGAGGGGTGGGTGCAGAGTACTCCCAGCAGTGCCCAGACATATGAGGGGTGGTTGCAGAGGACTCCCAGCAGTGTCCAGACATATGAGGGGTGGGTGCAGAGGACTCCCAGCAGTGCCCAGACATATGAGGGGTGGGTGCAGAGGACTCCCAGTAGTGCCCAGACATATGAGGGGTGGGTGCAGAGGACTCCCAGCAGTGGACAGACATATGAGGGGTGGGTGCATATCACGACCAGCAGTGGACAGAGATATGAGGGGTGGGTGCAGAGGACTCCCAGCAGTGTCCAGACATACGAGGGGTGGGTGCAGAGGATTCCCAGCAGTGCCCAGACATATGAGGGGTGGGTGCAGAGGACTCCCAGCAGTGCCCAGACATATGAGGGGTGGGTGCAGAGGACTCCCAGCAGTGCCCAGACATATGAGGGGTGGGTGCATATCACTACCAGCAGTGGACAGAGATATGGGGATGGGTGCAGAGGACTCCCAGCAGTGCCCAGACATATGAGGGATGGGTGCAGAGGACTCCTGTTAGACGGCGACCTCAGAGGAGCCCGGGAAGGGAGTCCTGACTACGCTGAGACCCACCCCCAAGTATCGTAGCCGGGCACTGGCGGGGGACTCCTCAGGAGGAGAAGTCTCGTATCGAGGATCGTACTTCGGGCACCACACGACACAGAAACAACACACCGTGCGTTCTCAGGAACCAATCTTTATCAAATAGGTTAGTACTGCAAATATGTACAAGGAGAGCGCGGGCTCAATGAGTCTCGGAAGGGATAGGGGGTAGCGGGACAGTCTTTGGCACAAAAGTTCAAGGTAAGGATGTACCAGGCGCACAGCTCACAATCCTCGAGCTGGGGGGTAGGCTGGTTGTCGTGGGGTCCGGCGGGACCAGTGGAGTCTGTGGAAGCCGCGAGTCACTCAGCGGCTCAGGTACAAGTTCGGAGGTCTTACGATCTGCAGGGAGCCGCGAGTCACTCAGCAGGGCTCAGGTACAAGTTCGGAGGTCTTACGATCTGCAGGGAGCCGCGAGTCACTCAGCAGGGCTCAGGTACAAGTTTGGAGGTCTTACGAGCTTCGGGGAGCCGCGAGTCACTCAGCGGGGCTCAGGTACAAGGTCAGAGGTCTTACGATCTTCGGGGAGCCGCGAGTCACTCAGCAGGGCTCAGGTACAAGTTCGGAGGTCTTACGATCTTCGGGGAGCCGTGAGTCACTCAGCAGGGCTCAGGTAGTTCTAAGTTCCAGGAGCCGCGACCGCGTCAGCAGGCTCTCGTTGTTCCAGCGTCGAATCTGCCGGACAGTCCCAGAGCACCCCTTGTTATAGGTCGACCCCTCTTTGATGTCCGGAGTCTGTCCAGGCAGGGGTCTTGTCACCTGGGGGTCGCTTGTCGGGGTTTTCCTGCCATTGTCTTGTGATCTTTTCATGGCCGGGTCGGGAGGAGTCCCAGACACCCAGCAGGCGTGGAGCCAGCCTTCAGGGAGGCCGGAGGGCCGATCGAAACCCATCGTCCCAGGGGAGCTCAGAGGTGCGACAGAAACCGCTCCTCCCTCTCTCACCCCCGGAAGCGTGATGTCCTCCAGCCGGAGCGGCGCCTCTAGGCCCGGGCCGCGCTGGGGCCGGGCGGCCATCCCGGTGCACGAAGTGGGCACGCGGGCCCGGGGCGGCCGA
Organism: Triturus cristatus; assembly: GCF_964204655.1. Classification (NCBI taxonomy): domain Eukaryota; kingdom Metazoa; phylum Chordata; class Amphibia; order Caudata; family Salamandridae; genus Triturus; species Triturus cristatus. The sequence continues at coordinate 944,937,271 of NC_140594.1, read as the reverse complement.
AAGGAGAGAGGCCATGGACGAGGACGTCCGGGTCGAGCGCGTGTGCTCTGGTGGAGAGGCCCGGTGAGGCTGGGGGACCGGGGCCGCCGGCCCCAGGCTAGGTGGTGTGGGGACCAGCAGAGCCATGTTATGAGGCCGGGTCCAACAACTCCCAGCAGTGGACAGACATATGAGGGGTGGGTGCATATCACTACCAGCAGTGGACAGACATATGAGGGGTGGGTGCAGAGGACTCCCAGCAGTGCCCAGACATATGAGGGGTGGGTGCATATCACTACCAGCAGAGGACAGAGATATGGGGGTGGGTGCAGAGGACTCCCAGCAGTGCCCAGACCTATGAGGGGGGTGCAGAGGACTCCCAGCAGTGGACAGACAGATGAGGGGTGGATGCATATCACTACCAGCAGTGGACAGACATATGAGGGATGGGTGCAGAGGACTCCCAGCAGTGCCCAGACATATGAGGGGTGGGTGCATATCACTACCAGCAGTGGACAGACATATGAGGGGTGGGTGCATATCACTACCAGCAGTGTACAGACATATGAGGGGTGGGTGCATATCACTACCAGCAGTGGACAGAGATATGGGGGTGGGCGCAGAGGACTCCCAGCAGTGCCCAGACATATGAGGGGTGGGTGCAGAGGACTCCCAGCAGTGGCCAGATATATGAGGGGTGGGTGCAGAGGACTCCCAGCTGTGCCCAGACATATGAGGGGTGGGTGCAGAGGACTCCCAGCAGTGCCCAGACATATGAGGGGTGGGTGCATATCACTACCAGCAGAGGACAGAGATATGGGGGTGGGTGCAGAGGACTCCCAGCAGTGCCCAGACTTATGAGGGGGGGTGCAGAGGACTCCCAGCAGTGGACAGACATATGAGGGGTGGGTGCATATCACTACCAGCAGTGGACAGACATATGAGGGGTGGGTGCAGAGGAATCCCAGCAGTGCCCAGACATATGAGGGGTGGATGCATATCACTACCAGCAGTGGACAGACATATGAGGGGTGGGTGCATATCACTACCAGCAGTGTCCAGACATATGAGGGGTGGGTGCATATCACTACCAGCAGTGGACAGAGATATGTGGGTGGGCGCAGAGGACTCCCAGCAGTGCCCAGACATATGAGGGGTGGGTGCAGAGGACTCCCAGCAGTGGACAGATATATGAGGGGTGGGTGCAGAGGACTCCCAGCTGTACCCAGACATATGAGGGGTGGGTGCAGAGGACTCCCAGCAGTGCCCAGACATATGAGGGGTGGGTGCAGAGGACTCCCGGCAGTGGACAGACATATGAGGGGTGGGTGCATATCACTACCAGCAGTGGACAGAGATATGAGGGGTGGGTGCAGAGCACTCCCAGCAGTATCCAGACATATGAGGGGTGGGTGCAGAGGACTCCCAGCAGTGCCCAGACATACGAGGGGTGGGTGCAGAGGACTCCCAGCAGTGCCCAGACATATAAAGAGTGGGTGCAGAGGTCTCCCAGCAGTGCCCAGATATAACAGGGGTGGGTGCATATCACTACCAGCAGTGGGCAGAGATATGGGGGTGGGTGCAGAGGACTCCCAGCAGTGCCCAGACATATGAGGGGTGGGTGCAGAGGACTCCAAGCAGTGGACAGACATATGAGGGGTGGGTGCAGAGGACTCCCAGCAGTGGACAGACATATGAGGGGTGAGTGCAGAGGACTCCCAGCAGTGCCTAGACATATGAGGGGTGGGTGCATATCACTACCAGCAGTGGACAGACATATGAGGGGTGGGTGCATATCACTACCAGCAGTGTCCAGACAAATGAGGGGTGGGTGCATATCACTACCAGCAGTGGACAGAGATATGGGGGTGGGTGCAGAGGACTCCCAGCAGTGCCCAGACATATGAGGGGTGGGTGCAGAGGACTCCCAGCAGTGGACAGACATATGAGGGGTGGTGCAGAGGGCTCCCAGCAGTGGACAGACATATGAGGGGTGGGTGCAGATGACTCCCAGCTGTGGACAGACATATGAGGGGTGGGTGCAGAGGACTCCCAGCTGTGCCCAGACATATGAGGGGTGGGTGCATATCACTACCAGCAGTGGACAGACATATGAGGAGTGGGTGCATATCACTACCAGCAGTGGACAGAGATATGAGGAGTGGGTGCAGAGGACTCCCAGCAGTGCCCAGACATATGAAGGGTGGGTGCAGAGGACTCCCAGCAGTGCCCAGACATATGAGGGGTGGGTGCAGAGGACTCGCAGCAGTGCCCCACTCCCAGGACGATGGATGTCATTCACACACTGCATGACACACCACATGTGGGTGTGAGGACATACAACACATGCATTCCCACCCATGGCGGATGCCCCACAATACACACCCTGATTTCATGCCAACAGACTGTATAGTCATGGAAATGCATACTAAAATAAGTTAGCCAAGGGGAACACACACTGTCACGCACATCACAGGTGTGATAGGAATGTCCAGGTGCTGGTCCAGCCACCCAGATGTTGTCTCTCATGTAAGGAATAGGGTCCACTGCGACTAGATACAATGCCCACAATTGTCAGGTGCCCAAATATCCTGCATTACATGTTCCATTTGTGTGTTAGGTCGTGATTACACACATGCATAGTGCTGAAAAGGGGCAATTGATCCCTGATGCCATTCCTACATACACAAAACACAAGTACAGTGACTGGCAAGGATGGCACAGACGATTCAGCAGGAGACACCGGTGAGCATGCATGGCCATTGTTGAAGGGATCCGTCACCAACAAAGGATATGTTGACACAGGTCAGCACAACAATTGTGCAACTGTTTGCAGGGAACATGTCAGGTGCCACAGAGGAAGGAATACTCCTTGGGACAATGTCTCACAATCCGAAGGAACACACACTACCAATTAATATTTTCACAGACATTGTGATGGCACACAGATACCATGGTCCACCTCATGACCATCATACTAAAACATTTCTCAGAACCCTAACACATTACCAGAACACCAACTTCATGGGCCTCATCACCAACATCAAGTACCTGAAATGCAATAGTGTGGAAACTAAATTAAAAGGCTTTATTCAGCACACCCCAAAAAAATTGTAAGAAGACACTATTTACAAAGGCCAATGGCCAGTCCATAGTTCGAGTCCAAGGGTGGACGTATGCGACTGTGTCCACCCCTACCTTGCCTGCACAAAGTCACCTCAAGGGTAGTCAACCGGGGGGGGGGGGGAGCATCATCAGTGGGAGTACCAGGCACCGCAGGGACAGGAGTGGGTTGGGTAGGTGTGGTGGGTGCAGGGCTGGACGTATCCACCACAGGGGGTGGGGCAGCACCAAAGGTGGTGGTGAGCAGCTCGCTGCACACTGCTGCCAGGGTGTCCAGAGGAACCCCTGCACCGGAAGGAACACCAGGGCCAACGGAGGGGGGGGCTGTCCGAGGGATGGGGTGCAGCGCTCTCGGGGGAGGTGGTGGACATGGGGGGTGACTCAACTCCCCTGGCCGGAGACTTCCTCAACCGCTTGCGGGTTGGTGTCACAGTGGGGCTGAGGGACGGACTAGCCATGTAGGTCTCTTTGGGTGACATTTTGGCAGGGGAGCTAAGGGGAGTGGATTTGGAGGAAGTGGGTCGTGAGGACTGCGGACTCTGACTGTGGCTGTGTGTCTGCTGTTTGCCCCCAGACCCTGTGGGTGTGACTACATCCCCCTGAGTGTGCGTGCCAGGAGGTGTGTGCTGTGCCTTAATTGGGGGTGTGCTGGATGTGTCTGTTGTGGTGTGTGCCTGTGACTGTCTGTGTGTGCTTTGGACAGGCATGGGAGAGGGCAGTGTGGATGGGTCTGGGGTAGGGGGGGACGGAGCGCTGCAGGAGAGACACTGCTTCCGTCAGTGAAGAGTCCATGGACCGTAGAAACCTGCGTTGCTCAGTCATCATTGATGACATGCCCTCCACGAACGACACCAACTGTGTGAGCAGTCTAGTGTGTTCATGGAGGACATGCAGCATTGATGCCTGACCAACCTGCAACTAGTGCAGTGTGTCCACAGATTCTTCACTGAGGGCAGCAGGGGTGACAGGGGCAGGGGCTGCGGTGCCTGGTCCGAAGGAGACATGGTGGGACCCTGCATGGACAGAAGGGACGGGAGCAACTGGGAGGGTGGAGATGGCAATGGAGGAGGCGGGTACAGATGGTGGGATGCTGCCAGATATTGTTGCATCCTCCGCCTCCTCAAGGATGTCAGCCTGGGACCTGTCGGTGTCGTACATGCTCTCACCTCCGGACAGGTCCTCCGACTGACTCCCCTCGCCCTCTGTGCCACTGTCTCCTGCTGACTCCACAGCAGTGGTGGTACTGTCGCTTGGTCCCTCCTCGAGGTCCATGCAGGTGTCTCCCTCGCTTGTGGATGATGATGCTGTGGGCAAGGAGAAGAAACCAGAAAGCATCAGTCACCTGTATACATCTGACAAATGAGCACAAGGACAATTGGTCACAGTGCATATCAGGCAATGCATCATGAGTAACAGCTGGATTACTCCGCACATATGTAAGCCCTGTACTGCCCAGTTGGTAGACCCACCATGCCACTTTGACACCAGGAAACTCAATACACAAAAGGCCACAACTTGAATGAGCAATACACTGAGAAGCTAGTGTCTGTGAACCGGTGAGCACAGCAATACAATGAAGTCATGACACCTCTTGTTTACCCTGAAATAAACAGGAGTGGTGCACTCAAGGTAAACTAACACACCTCAATACTCAAGGTGTCACCACACTCAGAGACCTGTAAGTCCCTTGGAACACAAAACTAACAAATGTTGGTACCTTGGGACTCACAATACTTTAACCAATCTACATGTTTGGGATGTGCCAATTGGCCATTTCGTGAAAAGAACACTGATGTGCCTGCATGCAAGATGTTGCACAAGGCAGTGCACACAAAAGTACATTGACACTGTCATTGAAGAAGCTGGCACCTTTTCGGAGGAGCCACTGTTAGAAATAGATGGTGTTGCAGAAAGTACATATACATGAGCCCACGGAGGTCTTGACGTCTTGACACTCGTTAGTTTGTATCACCGACAACTAATGAGTCTCACAAAATCAAGACCACCGTGGGAACATGTATATGGAGAATCAGCAACACCATTTATTTATAACAGTGGCTTCTTTGAAAAGGTGCCAGCTTATTCCATGACAGTGTCAATGTACTTTTGTGTGCACTGCCTTGTGCGACATATTGCATGCAGGCACATTAGTGTTCTTAACACAAATCATCAAATTTCCACATGTGAAACATGAACAACTGTTGACAAGTGCTGTGAGTGCCAAGGTACAATTCATGAAGAGTAACAACTTGAATCATGTCAGTTGTCACCAGGCCATCCGTCACCTGATTACACAGTTGGCTACACATATGACCTACTGCCTGTCATCTGGAGTGGTACACGTGTCCACACCCAGGACAATGCATAAGCTAATGGGCCTGCAAATGGGTGGTAAAAAAGACCAGCTGTACTGTGGGGACACTCTCATGGCAAGCCAGAATGTACACACAGATGTCAGCACACAAAGTCCAAACTGCGTTGCATCTGAACCACACACGTGCCAAAAATGTATGAGTAGGATTCTAGTTTGGTAAAAAAATGACACAGGCTGCAAAGCACGTACATTAAGCACTGGCCAGCATCACAGGGGCACTGCCCAGTGTATTTTAGTCCAGGCAATTCTCACACACAAGTCAGACCTGGCAATGAAAAATCAGAGATGCACATGTATGCCTCTCCCGCACCCCTCCCCCCAATACCCGAGTCAATGTGATTTATACAGATCAAGAAGTGACACCTCTTATTCAGGGTTACAACAACTGTGCTTGAAAAACTGCTTCATTGACACCACATCACCTCGTGGGGCTGACAACACATATTTGTGACAAACAACGCTCAACAGATTGTTGTGAATAGCCACACAGGCACTGCCCAGTGTGAGTATGCACAAGCAAAATGGTGTATCCCTGTCCAGTGGACACATGTCACATGACACATTAACAAAATCCAAACTAGGCCAGGGAACAATGCCACAAAGGCAGACCTATGCAGCACACACAGAGAATGTGCACAGTGCTGGATGACACACATGATTAGGAGGCCAGGGTGTCTCAGGGGACTGTAGTGGGCACACTGCTCCATGGTCCTGGAATGAGCTGACTCTACCATGTACAACCGTCATGGCACTATACATATCTCACACTCATGCACATCATGTCTGAGGCCACAACATCGGTCATGCATGCTGCAAGTCTGTTAATTAGAAAACTCACACTCCTATGTTGAGAATCAGCATCAGTGACAACAACTATGGACCCCCTACATAGTGAACAGGTCATGGCACAGGCAAGGTACCAACACAAGTCACAGACCACCCTCCCACATGATGCAGACAGCAATGTGCACTTAGATGTACTGGCACCCTAGATGACCATGTGCAAATGTGATTACACACACACCAGGGGACACATGTCAAGGAGAGGAAGGGATGAAAAAGATCCCCAGGTGACATTTGGGAACAGAAAATGCACTTCACATATGAACTCTGTGAGTGTATTCATGCAAAATAGCACTTCCTAAAGCTGGCAACACATAACACAACAAAAAGCCATGTACCTACCCCCTCCTTGCTGCAGTTTCTCCTCTAACTGCCTATCGAGGTCAGGGAAGACCACCACCAGGACACGTTTCATGTGGTGGGTCAGGTGTCGGCGGCCGCCGTGGGGGCGAGGTGGAGAGAGCTTGAGCAGGACCCGGGAGATCCGCCGGGTCCAGCACCAGATGTCCTGCCACCTCTTGCGGACCTGGGCCAGCTGCCGATCATGCCCCCCCTGCAGTCCTCACAGCCCTGACGACGTTGGTCCAGATGACCCCCTTCTCGTAGGCAGTTACCTGTCAGGATGACAAAGTGACACAACATCAATACACCTGCTCTATGTCCCACAGACACACATTAGAACATCTTTGAAATGTTGAACAGGGCATAGGATGCTGACATGAATAGCCTCATTCACAACATGCAATTAGCCTGTGTGCAAGCGCCAATGCAGTACATGGCATTGAAAGTCTACAGGTGGCATGAGGGGTGCAAAACACTCACTGAACATGCCACACACTGTGCAGCACATGCAACAGCAGGCTGATGGACAGCACGTGCCATGCAGTCACTTTTCCCACTCCACTGACGCAACCTCAGCAGACTAGACAGACACACCCGGCCACTGATCACTAGCCTGTCATTGACAACAGCGGATACAACCCTCACTCTGCACATGTGCCATTTGCCAGGGGGGAGTCACAGGTGTCGTGCTAGCTCTGCAAGTCAGACACAAAGCACGGCTCACTTGTCACATCAGATGGTTAGATCAGTAGCCTCCAACATGCAGCTGTGGTGCAACACTTCACATAGACACTCACCCACATGACAAGGAACATTCACACACATCAATGTCCATGAGGTCATACACGTCATTTGGATACTCTCACCACAGGTCCACCCAACTCATACACATCTGTGGGTACAGTCACCTGTCACACCGGGGGGACCACTGAATCACCTCAGGACAACATGAATAAAAGCCCCCAAGGATTAGCCAGGCTGAATGTCTCATGCACTATGCAGTGAAAGTCACTGTAAGCACCATGCAAGTGAGGAGTGCACACAGGAACTACATGATGCACTGCATGAGAGACATAAGCATGCCCCCCCCCCGGGACACACTCTGAACAACATTGCATGTCAGTCCCACCTGGACACAATATTGACAGTCACACAACAGGTGCATAGGCAAAGGTAGTGGACTCAGCACTCACCTGCTCCCCTGGTCTCCCATACAGGCTGTGTACTGTGGGAGGAGGACGTCCAGCAGGGCCTGATTCTCCTCCAGGGTGAATGGCTGGGCCCTCTGCACAGCACGAGACATGGTCCAGGGAAGCAGAGACAGCAGCAATGTTGTTGACAGGATAGTTGTGCAGGCAAGTGCCCTCTCATGGCTTCTGGCTGCCTTATATCTGTCTTGCTGAGGGGCATTCATTTTGAGGAGTACATAGTGATTGGTCAGAATCATTTGCATCTTACGTTTACTCCAATCCCTTGAAACATACACCAGTGACAGCATTTGCATTGTTCAAATTTAGAGCATCATGTCAAGTCAACAACCACTTTGCAACATTGTAATTTGTGGCCAACTGACTTTTCCAGGACACCTGATGGAAAAATTTGAAGAGAAAACTCGGTATCCATGACAACCAGCATGCATTTAGGGCCTAATACTTGTCCCTTATGTGTCCCCTATGTAATTTTGAAAGCCACACACAGGTACGGTGTGTTTCACATGTACTAGTTGCACAGTGCATTTGACACGTACGTGTAGGCACTGGTAGTACACGTACGTGTACTACCAGTGCCTACACGAACGTGTAGGAACTGGTAGTACACGTACGTGTACTACCAGTGCCTACACGTACGTGTACATGTACGTGTACGCACTAGTTGTACACGTATGTGTACTACCAGTGCATACACGTACTTGTACACGTACATGTACAAGTACTTGTACGCACTGGTAGTACATGTACGTGTACTACCAGTGCCTACACGTACGTGTACAAGTAGTGCATACACGGACTTTTACACATACGTGTACGCACTGGTAGTACACTTACGTGTACTACCAGTACCAACACGTACGTGTACAAGTAGTGCGTACACGTACTTGTACACGTACGTGTACGCACTAGTTGTACACATACGTGTACTACCAGTGCCTACACGTACGTGTACAAGTACATGTACGCACTGGTAGTACACGTACGTGTACTGGTAGTACACGTGCCTGTACTACCAGTGCGTACACGTACGGGTACGCATTTCACACGCTTACAATGGTAATACAGCCGTACACATGCCACGAATGGAGAGCTACGAGTCGCACATGGATGTCCATCAAGTACTTGTCATTGCATACTTTCATGTGCAGGCCCTAGGTGTGTTAGCCAGTGATATTGCACAGGTCCTCTCATCTAGTTGCACAATTGATGTTTTCTGACCTGTGGACACATGTCATGTGTGATGGGGCACGATGTGGCACACATCACCTTGCCACTTGCCACATGTGTGTCTGTAGTCCAACTGTGTCATGCATAGCAGCAGTGGGTGGCACAGTCATCAACACCCGCACCTGTCTCCTGATGCCAGGGACAGGGACACTTTATCAACTGACCTGTCACGATCAGCGTGCCCCTTTGGGACTATGTCGGGTGTGTGTCATGTGTTCCCATGAGCTTCATGTCAGTGTCCCGTCAACGGCATCTGCTGTTGGTGCATCCAACAGGGGTCCGTGTGGAGTTGGGCATGTAACACATCTACGCACACCATGCCACATGTGGATTCCCAAGGCTGTAGTGTCTGTGTTCATGGGACATCATATATTTTCAGTCATACATGTGTTTGTTGTCTCAATGGCTGTGTCTTTGTGTTGTCACGTGTACCCCTTCATCGCACTGTGTTTGATATGTACATTTGACATTCCATGTGACCTGTGCGTGTGCCTTGCAGTCAGCTGTCTGGATGAGATGACATCCTTCAAATGCAGCTATGTGGTTGTGTGTCACTCCGGTGATATCTGTGGCTCTTCAATCAGACTAGCCCCCAAATCATTTCAGGGCATGTCATGTTGACTTGACAATCAACAGGTGTATCAGGCTTTTTGTAGGAGTGCCAGCAAGCTGCCATCTGTGTCCTGGATGTATTGCACACACCCGACTCCATAGTTACCTGATGTGTATTAGCAGTGTAGCATGTGCTATGTTCATTGACATTGATGTTTGCCGACTCTCAATCTTCATTCTTCAAAACTATGTTTTGCAGGGCACCACCTGTCCCAAGACTAATGCCAGACTTGGGTGCCATGAGGGAACGTGCCTGCATCCGCCGTTACAGATTCACTCAGCAGTTGATTGAGGACCTGACAAACAAACTGGCACCACACCTCCAACCGCAACACAGGTATCCTACTGCGCTGACCCCCAAGATGAAGGTGATGGCAGCCATACATTTTTTTGCCACAGGTACATTTTAATTGACCATAGCTGATGTGGACACATGTCATGTGTGATGGGGCACGATGTGGCACACATCACCTTGCCACTTGCCACATGTGTGTCTGTAGTCCAACTGTGTCATGCATAGCAGCAGTGGGTGGCACAGTCATCAACACCCGCACCTGTCTCCTGATGCCAGGGACAGGGACACTTTATCAACTGACCTGTCACGATCAGCGTGCCCCTTTGGGACTATGTCAGGTGTGTGTCATGTGTTCCCATGAGCTTCATGTCAGTGTCCCGTCAACGGCATCTGCTGTTGGTGCATCCAACAGGGGTCCGTGTGGAGTCTCAATCTTCATTCTTCAAAACTATGTTTTGCAGGGCACCACCTGTCCCAAGACTAATGCCAGACTTGGGTGCCATGAGGGAACGTGCCTGCATCCGCCGTTACAGATTCACTCAGCAGTTGATTGAGGACCTGACAAACAAACTGGCACCACACCTCCAACTGCAACACAGGTATCCTACTGCGCTGACCCCCAAGATGAAGGTTGTTGGACCCGGCCTCGTGGCATGGTCCTTACCCCCGTGGATTGTGCCCGTTCCCCGCCCCGGCCTTCACGGGCCACCCTTCTGAACTGCACCGAGGCCCTTCATCCTGAGCTGCACGAGGTCGCATACCCCTCGTGGCTCCGCCATCTTGTTGGCACTCACGTGACTCTGTGCACCAGCCAGCGCGACCCCGCTCAACCCGGCCTCGACCCCAGCGAAGCCCCGACATCGAGGCACCACGAACTGGCCAGGGGGTGCCGCAGGAACCATTCATCGCCCCCGGCGGAGGACAGTATCGATGGGACCCCCAACTGTCCTCCCCTCTCGAGGTGTGATCGCCCTGCAACTCCCCTGGGCCTGGCGCCTCTCCTGCTGGGCGTCTGGCCACCTCCACCCGGCCTCTCCGCCCCCACCGGGCGCCTGGGTCCGGACATCAAAGGGCTCCAGACCTATATCTGGGGCAACCCCGCCACAGATCGGCAGTTGTATCCCGGAGTCGAGAGCCCTGCTGATTGAATCGCGGCTGACCCTACGGAGAAGAACTCTTGTCGGAACCATCACGAGCCCTGCTGACTGCGTCGCGGCTCCTTCTTGTGAACACTTTGAAGCCACCTGGAACATCGGAGCCCTGCTGACGCTGTCGCGGCCCCACCTCGCTGAAACCTCCCTCGGAGCCCTGCTGACGACGTCGCGGCTCGAGCTGAGCAGAAACCATCTTGAGAGCCCTGCTGATTGGATCGCGGCTCTCCACGAACTGTACGCCAGAGCCCTGCTGACGCCGTCGCGGCTCGACCCCTCCGAGATCCGGAGGTCCTCCAGCTTGAGGATAAGAACTGGGCCCCAGGTACCCTCGTACCGCACTCCTGCCAAAGACTGTCCCGCTACCCCTACCCTTCCAAAGAGACACTGAGACTTTTGGTGGATCCCTCGATCCCTTAGTGTAAATATTGACCTCGTAACCTTTTTATTGCTGATAAAGAATTGCTTGTCTTGAGACAACCTCCTTGAGTCCTGTGTGGTGGTGTTACTGGGCTAGTACGTGATAGGAGAAGAATCTCTCAGGAGACTTCTCGGCAGCGCTCGGCTACTTCGTACAGGGTGAGGGCCCCCCTTGGTGGTCTCGCCGACTCCTCGGGGTCCGCCTTCCAACATTTGGTGGCCAGCGGCGGGATCCGAGCCGAACGCAGTACGTACAATGGAGTTCCAGCCCGAACGGCTGGAAGAATAAACGCACAAAGAGTTAAAACAGTTCTGCAAAGACAAAGGCATTGCAACCACCGGCCTAAGTACCAAAGAGGACATGCAGAAAGCTCTGAGGACATGGCTGGAGGCCGGGGCAGGCCCCTCCCAGGAAGAAGGTCCCTTGCCCCTGACTGAGACCATATCAACCGCACTGACTCCGGCAACCGGAGGAAGAAAGAGCCTAGAAACCGGCCTCTCCGAAGAAGAAATACGAGAGCGGGAGAAGGTCCGGAACCACGAGCTAGAGCTCGCACGACTGCGGCTGGACGGCGAACTCCAACTGGCGGAAAAGAAACTGGCCCTAGAGCAGCTACGGCTTCAAGAGGAGATAGAGGAGAAGAGGCGACACCGGGAGTTGGAGGAAAAGAAACTGACCCTTGAGCACGAGCGCAGCCTCAAGGAGCTCGAAATCAAGGCCAAGAACTGAGGGACCAACGCCCCCGGTACTAGAGACACTCTACCGCCTGCCGAGACCAATGTACATATCCCAAAAGAGGTCGTCAAGGAGTACTACAAGAATGACGACATCCAACAATGGTTCAAGGCCTACGAGGTGGCCATGACCTCTCATCGGGTGCCCCGAAAAGACTGGGGCGCGGGCCTGTGGGGGCGGTTCCTGAGTGAGGGTCGAGACACACTGCTCCAGCTGCCGGAGGAGGTGATGACCTCCTACGATCACATGAAGGAGGCTCTGCTCACCCGCTACGGGCTAACCGCAGAAATGTACCGCCAGCGGTTCAGAGACTGCAAGAAAATCCCGGGCACCACCTGGGTGGAATATGTAGACTTTTTCAGTCGGGCCCTAGAAGGGTGGATCAGAGGTAGCAAAGTAACCACCTACGGGCAGCTGGTCGACCTCATCGTGTGGGAACATCTCTCCAACAATTGCTTCGTGGAACTGAGACAGCACCTCCTCGACAGCAAAATGACCGACCCGCGAAAACTCGCCGTCGAGGCCGATCGATGAGTCAACTCCCGGGTCCCCCGGATCTCAATGGGGGAGTACCAGAGGAACCCCACCGGACCCCCCCGCCAACGCGGTGGAGGGGGAGGGCCGAACAGGAACCGAGACCCTCCCGCTGGGGCCCCCAGGAGCCCCCCTCGAGAGCCACCGCAGCAACAACTCTCCCCGAGCCTAGCCCGAAGGGGGGCGCCCCCGGCCAGACCCGGACCGCGGCCACCAGTGACGTGCTACGTCTGCCAACAAACCGGACACTATGCCAGCGATCCGGTCTGCCCCCTGAACCGAAGAAACGGGGCCGGCGGGCCCCCGCCCCGACAGCTGGCGGCCGCCGCCCTGGGAGAAGGAGAAGAGGAAGAGGAGACCCTCGACCGAGGGACCACTGAATGGGAGCCGGCAGCCATGTCCCTGGTCTGCCTGGGTAGCCGAGAAATGGTACCCTGCACCCCCATCCCAAGCAACACCCAGAAGTACCGGCAGCAGGTCACGGTCAATGGACAACGGGCCGAAGCCCTTCGTGACACCGGCGCTAGTGTCACCGCTGTCCGCTGCCACCTGGTGACCCCCGAACAGATCCTACCGAATGTGCTGTGTCCCGTCCGGACGGCCGACAACAGCGAAAGCCTGTGCCAGATGGCCCTGGTCCCCTTCGAGTGGGGAGGGGTGACGGGCCTGCTGAAGGTGATGGTACGCGACGACGCTCCCGTCGACTGCCTCCTGGGGAACGACTTGGAGAGTTCCCCCTGGGCTCAAGTAGAGCGACGAGAGCACCTCCGAATGCTGGGACTATCTGACTGGGCCTGTGCCAGCACCCGGTCCATGACCACCCGGGCCCCCCGCTCATCCTCAGCCTCCGGGGCCGCCCAGCCCGAGGGGCTCGCACCACCTCCCGCCAGCAGCGAGGGGGAGGCGGACACCGACCCTGGACCTAGTGAATCCTCCCCCGAAGAGATGGCTTCCCCGTGCGCCCTACCAGAGCTGACACAATGGCGACACGAAGGGGGCCCCACCCGGGAGCAGTTCCAACAAGAGCAGCAGTCCTGCCCCACTCTCGAAGGGGTCCGCCAACAAGCGTCCGCCCAAACCAACGGGGACCAGACCGGCACCCACTGGGTCTACTGGGCCGAGGGCCTGCTATACAGTGAGCAGAAAGTGGCAGAACTCGGGGCCAGCCGAGTGTTGGTGGTCCCCCTCCGCTTCCGGGAGTTCCTGCTCAACCTGGCACATGATGTGCCCCTCGCCGGACACTTGGGGCAAGACAAAACGTACAGCCGTCTGGTGACCCACTTCTACTGGCCCCGGATGCGGAGAGACGTGGACGACCACTGCCGGTCCTGCCAGACCTGCCAAGCCAGCGGGAAGACGGGGGGTCGGGTCAAGGCCCCCCTCCAACCCTTTCCAGCCGTCAGCACCCCGTTCGAACGGGTCGGAATCGATATCGTGGGGCCCCTGGACCCCCAGACCGCCCTGGGCCACCGCTTCATCCTGGTCCTCGTGGACCACGCCACCAGGTACCCAGAGGCGGTCCCGCTAAGAACTATAACGGCCCCCGTGGTAGGCCGGGCCTTAATGGGGATCTTCTCCCGAGTGGGATTTCCCCGCGAAGTGGTGAGCGACAGAGGCACGAACTTTATTTCCAGATACATGCGGTCCCTGTGGCAGCAGTGCGGGGTCACATACAAGTTCACGACCCCCTATCACCCTCAGGGGAACGGACTGGTTGAGCGGTTCAACAGAACATTAAAGGGAATGATCCAGGGCCTAGAAGAGCCCCTCAGGCGGAGATGGGATGTCCTGCTGCCGTGCCTCCTGTTTGCCTATCGGGAGGTCCCGCAGAAGTCCCTGGGGTTCAGCCCGTTTGAACTATTGTACGGACACCCGGTCCGCGGACCGCTCAGCCTGGTCAAAGAGAGCTGGGAGACGAAGCCCCAAGGCGCCCCTCCTGACGTCTACCGATACCTCCTGACCGTCCGAAACCAGACCCGCAAGTTCCGAGCCATGGCCGAAGCCAACCTCGAGGCCAGCCAAGAGGACATGAAGCGGTGGTACGATCGGAACTCCTCTACCATAGAATTCGAGCCAGGTCAGAAGGTATGGGTCATGGCCCCGGTTGAACCCGGCGCCCTCCAGGACAAGTGGACCGGGCCCTTCAAGGTAGTAGAGAAGAAAAGTCCCGTCACCTACCTGGTCGACCTGGAGTCCCCCCGGAACCCCCTCCGGGTCCTACATGCTAACAGGCTAAAACCCCACTTTGCCCGGACCGAACTGAGCCTGCTACTGGCGACCGACGAGGGGGGCGAGGACGGCTCCGAGCCCCTGCCCGACCTCTTGCAGTCCAACGTCCATGATGGAACAATCGAGGGTGTCCAACTCGCCTCTTCCCTGACTCCGGAACAGCGCAACGACTGCCAGCAACTGCTGCAGGACTACGCAGCCCTCTTCTCCCTCACCCCGGGGGGGACCCACTGGTGCGTCCACGACGTCGACACCGGGGAGAGCCCCCCCGTGCGACACAGAGCCTACCGGGTACCCGACCGAGTGCGGGCATGCATCCAGGCCGAAGTAAAGAAGATGCTGGCCCTGGGGGTCATCGAACCCTCCGACAGCCCGTGGGCCAGTCCTGTCGTCCTGGTGCCAAAGGCCGCAGCTCCCGGCCACCCCCCGGAGTTGCGATTCTGCGTGGACTACCGAGCCCTGAATGCTGTGACCAAGACGGACGCTCACCCTATACCCAGGGCCGACGAACTCATCGACCGCTTAGGGGCCGCCCGCTACTTGAGCACGCTGGACCTCACCGCCGGGTACTGGCAGATCCAGCTCACCCCCGGCGCCCAAGAAAGATCCGCCTTTTCGACCCCGGATGGGCATTACCACTTTCGGGTGATGCCCTTCGGAATGAAGAACGCCCCGGCCACTTTTCAAAGACTGGTGAACAAGGTTTTGGCCGGGCTTCAGGCCTTCAGCGCGGCCTACCTAGATGACATTGCCGTGTACAGCAACCACTGGGCAGAGCACCTCCTTCACATTAAAGCCGTCCTGGCCGCCCTCCAGCGGGCCGGGCTCACAATCAAGGCCAGCAAATGCCAGATCGGCCACGGATCCGTGACCTACCTGGGCCATCAAGTGGGGAGCGGGCAGGTGGCCCCTCTCCAACCGAAAATAGATGCCATCCAGGCCTGGGACCCCCCACTACCCAGACCGCTGTCCGGGCCTTCCTGGGACTCACTGGATACTACCGGCGGTTTATCCGGGACTATGGGAGCATTGTTGGCCCCCTCACAGAGCTAACGTCCAAAAAGCAGCCCAAGAAGGTGCACTGGACACCCCGCTGCCAAGCAGCCTTCGACACCCTAAAGACCGCAATGTGTACTGCCCCGGTGCTACAGGCCCCTGACTACAATAAGGAGTTCGTGGTGCAGACGGACGCCTCCGAGTATGGGATCGGGGCCGTCCTGTCCCAGGCCAATGAAGAGGGGCTCGACCGACCAGTGG
This sequence comes from Triturus cristatus, assembly GCF_964204655.1. Classification (NCBI taxonomy): domain Eukaryota; kingdom Metazoa; phylum Chordata; class Amphibia; order Caudata; family Salamandridae; genus Triturus; species Triturus cristatus. The sequence goes on along the minus strand of NC_140594.1, from coordinate 944,920,938 downwards.
CCTTCATCAGCCGACGGCTACTGCCCCGGGAGCAACAATGGAGCACCATCGAGCGTGAGGCCTTCGCTGTGGTGTGGGCCCTTAAGAAACTCCGGCCCTACCTCTTCGGTACCCACTTCCGGGTCCAGACCGACCACCGGCCCCTGCGGTGGTTAATGCAAATGCGGGGCGAGAACCCCAAGCTGCTGCGGTGGTCTATCTCGCTACAAGGGATGGACTTTGACGTTGAACACCGGCCCGGCAATGACCACGCCAACGCCGACGGCCTGTCCCGCTCCTTCCGCCTTGACGAGGAGAATCCCCAAGGAGATGGGTGACTCTCCATGCCTTCGGCTGGGGGGGACGCCTGTTGGACCCGGCCTCGTGGCATGGTCCTTACCCCCGTGGATTGTGCCCGTTCCCCGCCCCGGCCTTCACGGGCCACCCTTCTGAACTGCACCGAGGCCCTTCATCCTGAGCTGCACGAGGTCGCATACCCCTCGTGGCTCCGCCATCTTGTTGGCACCCACGTGACTCTGTGCACCAGCCAGCGCGACCCCGCTCAACCCGGCCTCGACCCCAGTGAAGCCCCGACATCGAGGCACCACGAACTGGCCAGGGGGTGCCGCAGGAACCATTCATCGCCCCCGGCGGAGGACAGTATCGATGGGACCCCCAACTGTCCTCCCCTCTCGAGGTGTGATCGCCCTGCAACTCCCCTGGGCCTGGCGCCTCTCCTGCTGGGCGTCTGGCCACCTCCACCCGGCCTCTCCGCCCCCACCGGGCGCCTGGGTCCGGACATCAAAGGGCTCCAGACCTATATCTGGGGCAACCCCGCCACAGATCGGCAGTTGTATCCCGGAGTCGAGAGCCCTGCTGATTGAATCGCGGCTGACCCTACGGAGAAGAACTCTTGTCGGAACCATCACGAGCCCTGCTGACTGCGTCGCGGCTCCTTCTTGTGAACACTTTGAAGCCACCTGGAACATCGGAGCCCTGCTGACGCTGTCGCGGCCCCACCTCGCTGAAACCTCCCTCGGAGCCCTGCTGACGACGTCGCGGCTCGAGCTGAGCAGAAACCATCTTGAGAGCCCTGCTGATTGGATCGCGGCTCTCCACGAACTGTACGCCAGAGCCCTGCTGACGCCGTCGCGGCTCGACCCCTCCGAGATCCGGAGGTCCTCCAGCTTGAGGATAAGAACTGGGCCCCAGGTACCCTCGTACCGCACTCCTGCCAAAGACTGTCCCGCTACCCCTACCCTTCCAAAGAGACACTGAGACTTTTGGTGGATCCCTCGATCCCTTCGTGTAAATATTGACCTCGTAACCTTTTTATTGCTGATAAAGAATTGCTTGTCTTGAGACAACCTCCTTGAGTCCTGTGTGGTGGTGTTACTGGGCTAGTACGTGATAGGAGAAGAATCTCTCAGGAGACTTCTCGGCAGCGCTCGGCTACTTCGTACAGGGTGAGGGCCCCCCTTGGTGGTCTCGCCGACTCCTCGGGGTCCGCCTTCCAACAAAGGTGATGGCAGCCATACATTTTTTTGCCACAGGTACATTTTAATTGACCATAGCTGATGTGGGTGGGATGTCCCAGACTATGTTCAGCCGTGTCCTGTGTGATGTTTTAGCAGCCATGTTGGAGCACCTTGATGAATTCATCAAATTTCCGACTCCAGAGGGGTTGAGGGATGTCAAGGGGGATTTCTATGCCCTGGGTGGGATGCCCCATGTAATTGGGTCCATTGATGGTACACATGTGGCTTTTGTACCACCGCAGGCACAGAAACAAGCCTATCACAACCGCAAACATTACCACTCGATAAGTGCCCTTGTGGTGTGTCTTGCTAACATGCTGATTTCACATGTCTGTGCACATTTTCCAGGATCAGCACACGATGCTTACATCATGAGGCGTAGCAGGGTGCCACAAATGATGCTACGGCTGCACAACGAACGAGCTTTTTGTCCTATGTGTTGCGGTTTCTTTGTCTCTTACGGCATCTCGTGACCCACTTATTTACATGATGTTTCCATGTAGGGGACTCTGGCTATCCCAACATGCCATGGCTGCTGACACCTCTCCGCAACCCAAGAACAGCTGCAGATCACCGGTACAACGATGCACACGGCCAGACCAGGCGAGTGATTGAGAGGACGTTTGGACTCCTGAAGAGCCGATTCCAGTGCCTGGACAAGACAGGCGGGTCCCTCCCTTATACCCCGGAGAAGGTCTGCAAAATCTTCATTGTGTGCTGCATGCTGCACAACATGACAATTGAGAAGGCAGTGCCACTCATCCTGGATCCAGATGAGCAGGAGCATCCACCCATGGAGGATCAAGGGCTTGGTCACGAGGCTAGTGATGATGAGGAGGAGGGGGATGATATCCGGAGTCAGCTCATACGCAACTTCTTCTCATAATGGTGAGTCACTGGGTATGAGTGTGCAAGCTTATAGCATTGATTGTCATGTGTTGCAATGTGTGTGTCCAGCTGACTGAATGCAAAGTGACTTGGATGTGTGTTCTGATGTGTCACTCGAGTGATGATGTCATGCAACACAGTTTTGCGGAGAGACTTGATTGGCAATTTACATGTATCCAACATTGTTCATGTTTTGTACACTTCCATGTGTGTGTTGAGAATTGTTTTAGGTGACTTCTCGTGTGTCTGTCATTCCCAGGTATTTTGCACCTGTTTCTGGTCGTGTCATCATTGTCCTCCTGCTATTCCTCGTGTGGATTGCAACGTGTGCTGAATCAGCGCTCCATGCACGGACATGTGGAAAGGTCAGTTTGGGTAAGTATTTCAGCAAGGCTTTTTGGTGGTGGTACAGGTTGGGAATGTGTGGTGACTGCTTCTGTGCATGTTGTGGTACCATGCATACATGTCTTCTCACCATGGAGCATATGACATGTAGCATCACTCCCATGACATGATAGTCAGCCTTCTTGACAGTCATCTGTAGTGGAATATGGCGTCTGATGAAGGCATCAATGTGTGTGTACCTTGGCTCAGAAACATTGCAGATGCTACGGGTGGACATAGTGGGGGACATCACAACAACATGCTCTATGGGGAATTGCAGCCTCTCCGTGTGCAGCAGGATGTGTTTTGCTCATCCCCTTACCTTGTGTGCCAGTTCATTGGGATTGACATCATCCGTGTTGTGAAGGGGGGGTCCAGCGTATGTCCCACATGTTCTGTCAACTGACCTGTGAGTCTGTTAATATGGAGGCATATCCCTTTGTGTGTGTATGTGGAATAAAGGTGTTCAGCACAATCCAAAGTGCCTCATCTCGGTCACTGCATATCTCTTACCAGTTTGCATGCGTCATCTATGGCAGAATTGACAAAGATTGAGCATATGAGTGTATGTGTACTTTGGCAACATGCATGCAGTGCTTCATGGCTAATGATCTCTATTTTGCATGAAGTACCTGGTTGTGTATGTATTTGTGCAGGTTGCTGCCCACAACGGGACGTGAATGCCTGCTGATGGTGTGTCTCCTTTGCGCATCTCCGCATTTTGTTGTCTGACACAGTGGCTGTAATTTATGGTGATTGATCATACACTTTCTGGGAGTGACCCATGAGTAAGCTGACACTCCTTCCTTGACATACACCTGTTGCACTGTGCCTTGCAGACCTCCTTGTCTTTGTGTGTTGATTTTTGCATGATTTCTAACCCCTTCCGCCTGCTGCTGTCTCAGCTGCGGCCCCGCCACTCTGAGTGCCCTGATTCTGCAACCCCCACACCTCAAAAATGCTCAGCCCTTCCCCCACCACCCATTTGAAATGCAGCCAGCAGCTTTTCTGTGCCAATGTAGCCCCAGCGCCGTGCCAAAGGCCGGACCGTCTGCACCTGCAACATGCACAGTGCACGACCCTCTAGTCTTTGCATGACCCAAGTCACACAACAGGCTCATGCTGCAGCCACTCTCCAAGCAATATCCTCGTGATAATCATCCTCCTGCCATCAGGCAACCCCTAAGCACACACACGACACCTTTGCATGCTGAGTGTACAACCAGGTTATGTGCCTCCTACTCCACACCTGCTCCATCCACCAGCACGCCATTGGACTCTGTTACCTCCTCAACACTACAGCCCCACACATCACCTTCATGACAGTAAACTGGACAAAAGCATCCTCAGCACATGACGTCTTCATTGCCATCTCAGACGGATCCAAGTTCACCCGAAGGGACGCCAACACCAATCCCGGGGGCTGAATAGCTAATTATTCACAAGTACACCCTCAGAGTCACAAGTCTGGGTTCGCAGCAACTCCCTAGAAACCCTCGGAGTAACACTCATCTACAGATCTGCAGGCCTACATCCACAATTCCACTAAGCCATCAACACGTACATCTGCACGCAGGCCCTCACCTCCACAGGCTACATGTGGCTGGGGGCCAGTAACTTCTTGCTGGAGGGGACACACACCACCATCCATCATTGGTCCATCAACATTTGAATCCACGTCTCCAACAAGCAACACAGTGCCATACACCCCGCAACCGGTCCCTCAAAGATGTTTGATGTAAGTCGCCACAGACAAGCTGTATGGGACACTCAAAACAACACCACCGCCACACCCTGCAAACTCACACACTGGATCAGCAACTGATCCTACAATCTTGCCACATTGACGGACTTTCCTGTGAAGCACAACAACAACAGGACAAGGCAGACCTACTGGACTCCTACAGACCTAGCCGGACTCTTGTGCAAACCTTGCAACACAAAAAGACATAATTTTCCTTACAGCCCTGGAAAACACCACACACAGCCATCACCATATCATCAGCAAGGACAAGTGGAGATCCTTCAGATAGTGGCAAGACACCCAAACACACGACATCAAGGAGCTCATCAGCATTGTGAGTGAACTGACAGCAGATCTCCATCCAAGACACCCCACCCTTGCAAGGCAGATCCCATCCCTTGCAACTTTGTACCACTGCAAGCTCATGGCCATACACAACAGCCTTGGCATACAGAGGCAGACAGCACTATTATCCGCTGGACAAACCCCCCTCAGGTCATGGACTCTCGTCAGCAGCAAGTACACAACCGGGATCATGTGCACCATCCACTCTGGCTCTCCATCAGGCCCCTTCCCATACAACATCTCAATCACATCATTCGCCATCCTTGAAGCCCGCGTCATGAATGTCTCCTTTGAGTTAGCCACATTCCATGGCTGCAGGAGGCAGGCAGAGCCCCAGGCCCTTCTTAAACAACGGACGGCAGTACCGCAGGATCTCCTGGTACATCACCCTACTTCCCTACCCAGCAAATGTCACCAGGAAGACACTCAACAAGCAACTGACCAATTTCCTACATGCAACCAGCTCCAGCCAAACGGCACCAGACTGTTTTACACAGTAATCACACCACTGCTACCGTCATCATTGCCACCACCAACGACTACCTTGCCCTGCTCAACAATGGTGAGGCCACCACCCTTGAACTCTCAACGGCATTCTACACCATGTGCTACCACACTGTCAGCTCACACATCTCCAATACTGGTATCCAGAGAAGGGCCGAGGATTCAATTAGGAAGTAGCTCACCAGCAAGGCCCAGGGAGTCTGCCTCCACCCTGCAACATGTAGTACACTGGGGTCATTTGGCCCATGCCACAGGGCTCTTCTCACAGCGTGACGATCTTCAATGTCTCCATGACCCCCCTCTCCACCATCACATGCGCACACAATCTCATCATCATCTGGTATGCCATTGACACCCAGCTGCTCCTCAAACTCACCAAAGAGCCAGCCATTGCCAGATCCAAACTTCAAGAAGGCATGAGATCCGTTGATGAATGGCTGAACATCAGCCATCTGAGGCAGGACTTGGACAGGACAGAGGTCATCATCTGAGGATTGTCCCCTTACGGCTGGGTCAACTCCTTGCGTCCCACTGGTCTGTGTTCCGCACCAGCACCCAGTGGCCACGCAGGTAAGCTGGTGTTCATCATGGACCCATCGCTCACAATTAACATGCAACTCACCAACAGCTGTACCTCATGCTGCAACACCCTCCACATGCTGCTGGTGACCCCCAGATAGATCCACTCCAATTCAAGACAGACTGTCCCCCTGGTCCAGGACACCAGCCGCCTCAAATACAGCACCGGCCTCTACAGAGGACAACAGCAAACATGCAGGAGAACTTATCCACATCCAGGGTGCATCTGCACACCTCATCTGCAACATCCCCCGCCCCAGCCACATCACCGAGAGGTACAATGGCTCACTGTGTGCTGCAGGACCACCTTCAGACTCCTCAACCACACTCAGGAGGCAGTCCACAGCCCCAGACCCAAACCGACCTTAGACGTGTGTAGGTAGCCCTACTCCATGCAGCCCACCCTGCCCTGGCCACCATTCATCACATCCACATACATCTGCATGCAGGAGATAGTTCTCCCACCTCACAAAACAGACCTGGTACTCCCTCTCCGGGCACATCAACATGACCCATGACCTCTACACCTTCATGTAACTCTTCCAAATTGGTCTGTCAGAGCAATATAGCAAGCCCCCCCCCAGCAGCTTGAGGCCATCACGGGTGAGTGTTGGGCTCCATGTCTGTATTTTGTGATACATTGTGAGCCATGTGTGTCCTCAACCGGACTCAGATCCAAGTGTATGGATGGCTGAAGTTAGTTCCACACTCAGGCATACTTTGACATATCCCCACACGTAAGTTGTGGACTCATGCTAAATGACTGCAACATGAAATTTCAATTATTAATTTTTTTATTTCGAGCTCTGGGGCGTGATTTGTGCACAGAAAATGGGGAAATGCAGGGACCATAGAATCAAAAGTTCACAAGGGGGAGATGGGATCCTTGCCATTTGAAGTCATCAGAGTCCAGCCCACAGTGTTTGGCATCATTGGTCAGACCGTGACCAGCAAGTCCATGTGGCAGATGATTTCAATCAATGAGGTGATGCTGTCGCACATGAATGCCAGGTGCCAGGCCAGGTGACCTGGGAGATGTGGATGGCCCGCTGCCTCTCACGGTCTTTTCCGTGGACGACTAACCTTCCTCCGGGGACCCTCAGATGCAGGCCTTGACGATGTTTGGGACGCTCCGTCGGACGAATCCTCCTCCTCCTCCCTCCCTGTGGCTGGTGCTGGTCTGCGCCTGGTGTCACAGGGAGGGTTGCCCATGTTGTCGGCGATCCGACGGAGTGAATGGCTTATGTCGCTTTGCACCACCAGGAGCTCAGCCAGTCTTGCCTCCATCCGTCCTTGGTGTTGTTGTTGACTGGCGTGTTGCTCGGCCTGCTGGTTTTTGATCTCTGTGAGGGTCACCACTACCTGGCTGATCTCCCTGGTGTCACGCCGGTATGCCTCCATGATGTTGCGTATGTGTGATATACCGGTCCCTTCAGCTGGCTGGTCAGGTTTTCGCCTCTGCCTGCCTCCACTCCCACCACCCCTGCCCACACAAGCCGGGCCTGCCGTTGTGGGCACATCGGGTCGACGGGACCCCTGAGGGATGGCAGTGGCGGTGTTGTCTGCCTCCTCCTGGGTGCCCGCCGCACCTTGTCCCTCCTGGTCAGACTGGCTCTGTTCACTGCGGGCAGGGCTCCTGGGTGTCTCCTGTGATGTGGCAGGAATGGGGTGGTGGTTGGCACAGATGATCCTGAACCAAGTGCTGCAGGGGCTTGGACACCAGAGGGTCCAGGTCGGTCGGGGTCATCCGTGGAGTGTTGAGAGGCGTCGCTGCTGGTGGGATCCGGTTCCTCCCGAGCCTGTGACTGTTATTCTTCCCCCCCATTGTTGGGGTGATGTTCATCGTGTTGCCCTGTGTGTGAGAGAGAGACAATGTTAATGCTGTTTCATGCAACATGCATGTTTCATACACATTCAAGTTGGCACTGTTCCTCCAGGTAGTTGTATGTGCCTAGCATTCTCCTCAATGTTCACTTGTGTATGGGTATGTTGCGGGGGACAGATTGATATGTTCTCCTGAGTTTTTGACATGTCCATTTGTGGCTTGGGTGATTCTTCGGCTATGTATTGGTCTTGTTGTGTTACATGTCCATTGTGGCAGTGGGTAAATCCATTGCCTGTCCTGGTGGTGTCTGCTTGTGTAAGGGGTGTGTGTGACAGGGCCTGCTGGTGGGTGTAGTGTGATTTGGCACTGGGGCTCCCAGGTAATGTAGCTGTCCCCCCGTGGAGCATGCTGCCATGACAGTGAGTGTGAGTTCCTGTCCTAGATATCTGACCTTGTTGTGTTGGTGTTTGTGTTTGCACAGGTCACAGGAGGGCCTTGTGCTGCCTACACCAGGGCCAAGTGTGAGCTATCTTGTCAGTACTTTCCCAATCCCTGGGCATTGCGCATGGTGCATGGGTATGTAGCTGGGCCATATGGGATGAGGGAAATTGTGTCTAATTTGGAATTCAAACATGCGTTTTGGTGCACCCACCCTCCCAGCATACCGGACATCCATTCTTGGGTTGGTGCTTCGTGTAGCATGGGACATAGCATGGCCTTGCTTTCTCAATGGGGCATCCACATGTTATTGGCATTCGCGTTGTTTGTGACTGTGGTTCTGGCGGGTGAGGGCTTGGGGGTAGTTGCGTGCATTTGGTGTAGTTGGGGTGTGGATGCCATTACCCCCATGTTACGTAAGTTGTTTGTGTACTCACCAGGCTCTGGAGGCCCTTGGAGTCCATGTACTCCCACCGGCGGAAGCATGGCCATCACCTTCTCCTCCCAGGGATGGTAATGTACTGGTCTGCAGGGCGCACCACCTCCAGTGATGTTGGTCTGGGCATGCTCTTCATTCATTTTTCTCTTGACCGCCCTCCGCAGATCGTACCACCTGGCTTGGCATTCATTCCTGGTCCTTCTGATGGGTGCAACAGCATTCACCCTCTCGACAATCTTCTGCCACAGGCGTGATTTTTCAGCTATGCTGGTCTGTCTGACCAATGTTCCAAACAGCTGTGGCTTGCCTCTGATGACTTTGTTGACAAGGATCTCCAGCTCCTCCCTTGTGAACTTTGGATTCTTGTGGGTGGGCATGGTGTGGGGTGAGGGTGTGGATGGTTGTGGGTGTGTGGGTCTGAATGTGACGGTGTGTGTGTGAATGTGGAGAGGGGGTATGTGTGAAGGGGTGTGTGTGAAGGTGTATATGTTAAGGTGGATGGGTGCAGTGGTTTGTGTGTGCTCTGTAGCAGTAGTGAGTCTGTTGCAAAGGCTCATGGTTTGTGTGTGTGGTCCCTTTTTATTGGCCCATTTGTGGGTGGGGCTCAGTTTGAATTTTTGGTGGGTGTGTTATAAGGGGTGGTTGTGAGGTTGCCCCTCTGTTTGCCTGTTTGGATGTGTCCAGGTCAGTCCTTTTCATTTTTTGTGCAGTGTAGACTTGTTTTGTGGTGTTGTGCGAGTCGAATAGGCTCTCCTTGTGCTGTTTTACAGTGTCCATGGTTCAGTACGGTACAGGGGTACGAGTCGTACAGCCACACACCCCCATGCATAGAGGATGTGAGGTGTGTACACAGACATTGCTCTGTACGGTGCGTACACCCCATTGCTTCTGTACGGTGCGGGTGCGTAGACCGCCATCGCGTATATACGGTGCGTACCCGCAACATCGTGTACCCGCAACATCCGCCGTACATACGCGATGTTGGGGTACGCACCGTACATTCGCAATGGGGGTATGGTGTGTACATTTGCGCTGGGGGTACGCACCGTACATATGCGATGGGGGTACGTACCATACATTCGCACAGGGGGTATGGTGCGTACCTATGCGCGGGGGGGGTACGGTGCGTACCTACACGCTGGGGGTACGCACCATACGTACCGCACTGGGGGTACGGTGCATACCTACGTGCTGGGGGTACGCACCATACATTCGCGCTGGGGGTACGGTGCGTACAAACTTCACTTCATAGCGGGCAAAGTCATTCCCCGTGTACGGGATGTTTTCCGTACAAATCGTAAATTGTAACGCCGGTCCGGATCGTACTAGTACGGTCGGACTTCATTTTTATGCTTTGTACGGAGAAGTGTCCGGGTCCATCTCGTACTAATTTTCCCGCTATGATTCATACGGATCGGGCCGATCCGTATGTACTTTTTCCCGTACGGATCGTACTTCACGGGTCGGACGTGACTTGTACGATTCGTACGGAAAAAAATACGGATACGAGTCGCACGGGAAAAAAAAATACAGGATCGGAAACGACCCCTTAATAGTTCATTTTTATATATTTTTAATATTTTTTAAAAAAGTAACGTTATTAGTTTAATAATTGTTTTAAAGTAATTATACATTTATAGATTACATTTTATATATGTATGTTTAATGGTTTTTAAATTAAATTTGTTTATTATATTTTTTTAACTGTACATTACATCTAAGTAATTTTTTTAAGGTAATTTTATTATTTAATTTATTTAAAAAAATATATATATATATGAAGAAGCGATATTCTTTACATAAATATTTTGTACATCTATATTATTTTTTCGATATTTTAATCATTTACATTATAAAGATCGGATGTCGATATTTTGACTATCAATATTTTTGCATCGATATTCGTGTAGGTAGATATGTTTGTATTTGATATTATGTCAGTGATTCTCTTGCTTTAGAATCATGCAAACTTGAAGGCCCACCGCCACTCAGAAAATCCCCCTGGTTCTTCTGACCCCCACCAGGATCTCCCTTTTCATCTGTGCATGTTCAATGTCTTATCCAATGCCTCCCACATTTGCATAAGGTACAATTCTATCCTGATGGGAGACAAATGCACCCCATCCCCCTGAAAAAATTAAACCGTGTCATACGTCAACTTAGGGTATTTCACCCTGCCTGAACCTTTTTTTCTGCAGAAGAAATGCATCTCTTTGTTTATCTTCCTCCTAGTCTTGTCAATCGCGGAGGGCTGCTTTTCACCCCTCAATTCCCTCCGCAGATCAAACTCCATCCAAATGATGTGACATCTTAACCACTGGCGCTTTATCTCCTTAAGATCCTTTCCCATCTGTTTGAGAAATGCTAACCCTTTGCACACCACCATGTCATTCTCCCCGAGGTGAAGCAACAAAATATCCAGATATCTTGGTCATCTCAACAAGCCGTTTAAACATTTCAGCAATTCTTTCCATCTCATATCCCCTCTACCGTGCCATGACACCATGCAAAGTCCACTGTCAAGGTCCAAATTCACTCCCTGACCTCTCTGAGCTTCGTGCCTTTCTGCCAATTTGATAAATTAATGTCTTACAATCTAGATTAACAGCCTGATCCAGTTGCCTCTCGCTGCCTCAGTGGCCACCCTGATGCTGAAGGAATGCGTTCCAAAAGCCCACGGGTCCTCCCCAACATGAACCAGGACCTTGCGCAATACTGCAAAAAGCTGAAACCATGTCACATGTGCCCCACTAGTGTGGCGGTAAACAGCCCCACTCCCTTCACCCAAGAGTCCCCGCAACCACTCGCCCCACAGAACGGGACATGTTCCCCGAACCAGAAATCCCTGTAACACCACCGTCTTTCCTCGGTAATCTCTGATCAGTCTTGGACTTGTGGAAGCTGAGATCCACACACAACAGATTTGCTGGAGGCCTCATGCCACTGAATCCCCAATACTCTCCTTCCACCCAGCAATTCCAAAATGAAAAAGGCCTGAAGATCAGACAGGACATCAACGTGGAGAAGAAGATAGTCTCATCCACCTGGTCGCAAATGGTCGACAAGGATTCCAAAACTTTCCCAAACAAGCCTCTCGTCAGTGGCCTTCTCCTCTTACCTCCCACTGCCCTCTCTCTGACCCAACCTTCCAGAATCCTCCAGCCCACCTCCCTGCAGATGATGCATAAACCCAGCACAGCTTACCATGAATTCAATCCCCACCAGCTTCCCTGTGATCGTAACTCTAGATAAACCCTTTTCATTCAATGTCAGTATGAACTGGACCAAGTCCTCCTCCCTGCTCCAGGCCGCCGGTCTTCTCTGAGCTATGGATAAATTCCTCCGATGCCTGTGCATAAGAATGCCTGGTAGACTCTGCCAAAGACCCTACCACCACCTGGATCATCCTTTGTCTCCTATCTTCCACATTTCCCCCGGCAAAGGCCTCCTGAACCTGTCCACTACCATGGCCAGCCCATGGACTCCTCCCACTGCAAAAGAGTCGAAGCATCTGCAATGTCATCGTTCACTCCTGGTACATGTCTGGCTTTAAACACTATGTCATGCTGAACACAACCCAAAACAAACAGCTGCATAAGCTTGAGGACCTGTGTATCACTGGCAGATTGTCTGTTGACAATAAACCCCAAAGGTCATGTCATTGATCCAAAAGAGGACTTTACGGTGTGCGAGCTCTTGGCCCCACATTGTCACTGCCACCACCAGGAGAAAGATTTAACAAAAAGCAATGCTTCGCCCTCCTTGCTTTCAAATGACTGGCCATTCCTCTGACCACCATCTGCCCTGCCAATGCAAACTGAAACTCTGTCCACCTGTGGCCTCAGACGAAATCTGAATGTCCCATTCCCTGCCTTTCGGGAACTCCAGTGGGATACCATTGAAGTCATCCAGAAACCTGCAACACATTTGCATTCGTGGAAAGCCACACAAAGTGATGGGGTTGAGACAGACCTTCTAGTGACAAACTGAGCCATCTGCAAAAAGTCCTACCCACACTGACTACTCTGCAAGCAAAGGATAGGTGTCCGAGCAACAATTGCACCTCCTTTACTGTTTCCTTTTGTCTGGTCAACATTGCATTCAGCAAAAGTAGATATGGACCTTCTTTTCCACAGGTAACCGAGCTTCTATTGCTGTTCCAATTTAATATCCAGAAGTGATAGAGCTGTGCTGGGACCCACTGTCTTTTCCGGTGCAAGGGGCACTCACAGATCGCCCATGAGCTCCTAGAACTGTACTAACAGCCATTGGCAGTTGACCCATGAAAAAGAAGTCATCCAGGTAGTGCATCACTGTACTCTGACCTGTGTGCCGCGTGAAGACCTATTGTAGAAAAGAGCTGAAGCGCTAAAGCAGTGCACATGGAATGGAACACCCCATGGGCAGCGCCTCTTCCACGTACCTCTATCCCTCAAACTGTATTCCCAGCAGTTTGAAATCCTCCGGGTGTACAGGCAGTAGCCTAAAAGCAGACTTTATGTCACATCTGGCCATGTGCACCCCTTTTCCTACCTGCTCAACCATTGCCATCGCTACATCCACTGAAGAATATGACACTGAAGCCACTTCTTCTGCAATTAAGTAATTCACTGAATGTCCCTCTGGCTAGGACAGGTGTTGGATGAGCCTAAACTGACCCTTTTCTTTCTTGGGAACCACCCCTATTGGCAACAAAATCAAGTCATTCATTAGCCATTTGTCGAAAGGACTTTCCATCTTCCCTTCTTGAATTTCTTTTGGCAGTTTAATGGCTACCACCTGTTTATGTGACTTAGCAGACTTCAAATCCTCTGCCAACCTGTGTACCCTCAGGCCTTCGTAACCTACTTTAAACCCCTAGCTAAACCCTTGCTTAATAACTTAGGGCCAGATTTACTAAGTTCTCTCGCAGTGCAGCAGCCGTAAATGCTGTGCTGCACTGCGTGAAAAGGAGAGAGCAGGAGAGTGCCAAATGTATTGAAATATGGCACTCTCCTACCCTCTCCCAGCACCGGCGCTGAAAGCAGCTGCTGTGCGCCACGAGACACCTTTGTGCTATTGTGGAAGGGTGTCTCTGTGAGTCTAGCATAGGTTTTGTACTTAATGGATTGCATTCCAGTACAAAATACTATGCATAGACTGACTTAAACACTTTTCCCTCTCTGATGTAAAGTGCAGCACATGTACAAAGTTGGAAAAGGAAGGCGAAATAAAAGCATTTCTCCTTCCGTGCACCTACTTCTAAAGGGTGCAGTTTTCTGATGTTAAACTCTGTCTACTTTGTTTAATAGATAGGATTTAGTGTCAGAAATCTTAGGTGGTTGCAAGGGAATGCCGGTGCACCACCCATGGTATGTCCTCTTGGCCCTAGGTAATGCAAAGCAGCGCTCTGTGTTGCTTTGCATTACTTCCACGTTATTTCTAGTTCTAAACAAGTTTAGACCTGGAAAGAAAATTGGAAAAAAATATTTTGCGCTGATTTACATCACTTTTGTGATGGAAACATTGCGTAAAATCTCCCTCAAAGCGTCTTCCTTGTCTGGGTATTTCGTCAGCCAGAAATCAAAGCATCCTAAGTCAATTGGCCCTACCTCCCCAGAATCCCCATGGTGTATTGTGTGATGTTCCAAAATTTCCTTGGTGCGGAGTCCACTGATCCTCTAGTTGACCCCCCCATGCCCTGTAAAACTACACAAGAGCATGCCTCCCTGTCCATTTTGAGCATTCGTGTTTGAATTTGCAATACTCCCTCATGCATTGTTCTTTGTTAAGATCCCAGCACTCCCCAAACACTCCTTCCTGGCTCTTGTTTGCTGGTCCCACTCTGCCTCAAGTGGGACAGCCTTGAAAGGGCCAATACACTATGGGAATGCTGCTGGCAGTAGATATGGGCTTCTCAAATTTGTCTGAAGTCATTGTTGATCTCCCCTCATTTTGCCTCTGAAACCCATGCCAGTCGTGCTCAAAACTTGTCATCATATTGTGCCCCTGCATACCCACTGTATGCGATCTGGGCTCTTCTGATCATGTCCGTTTACTTGAGCCCAGCTACTGACCTTTCTGGGTATCATTCGCAGTAAACTCTAGGCACCTTGGGACGTTATGCCAGCTCATATTCCTCATTCTTTGACCCTTCCTTTGCTCTACCTTCGCTATGCTAAAACTTAAACATCTCCACACCCTCTCCAAATTTTCACCTTTGTGGACAACATCAAATGGGCACCAAGAGGGATTGTCACCTGCATATATGCCAACTTTTTGATTTTCAGCTCCTTACTCTCCCGAGTGCTCCAGTCCTGTTACTCCATCACCCCCAAACCTTTCCAACAGCCTTTTTTTTTATTTTACAGAGTTTTATATAGCGTAAACTTGACCAGAATCGGGTATCAGAGCGCTTTACATAGCACCAGTTGCATTACATGAGGACGCATTCATTTTTGTTAGGCACAAGGAGATTAAGTGATTTGCCCAGAATCACAGGATGTTCAACGTCATTGCCGAGACTCAAACCCAGTTCCCCAGATTCGAGATCGACCGCCCTAGCCATTAGGCCAACTCCTCTCCTCTCCTCTCCTCTCCTCTCCTCTCCTCTCCTCTCCTCTCCTCTCCTCTCCTCTCCTCTCCTCTCCTCTCCTCTCCTCTCCCCTCTCCTTCTTTCCTGTTCGTTCTGCTTTCCCCCCAATAGCCACGGACGTGGCCTCTCTTCTCTCGTCCTGCCCGGTTGCCCAAGTCATTTCCGTTGTGTCGAGGATGATGTTTCCTTCCAGCCCCAGCTCTTCTGTGCCTACCCCTGTGTCCTTGACATACAGATATTTGTTCAACCACTGCTCCTCGTTGCACCCAGTCACATCCCAAATCTACCCCAGTAGACACCATTGCCATGCTACCACCACAGCTCCTGTGGACCTCACCTGGCATTAAGGTCGGCCTCCTCTCTGGATCCAGCTGCCTCATCGGTCGCGAAGGTACACGATGACCACCATCCTAGACACACTTCTTCAGAGTGGTGGGCACCTCCTGCAAAAACTAAGCACAGCTACATTATCCAACCCCCCACTTGCGCCACAAGCCCCACTCTGCCACCACCTATGCTCCTCCCCCATGTGAGCGTCGTCATACAAGATTTTTGCTTTCTTCAAGGCTCCCTTTTTCATAATTCAACTGTGTGTCTTCGCTCAGTGTAACCAACCCCTATGCACCTTCACCAGACCTTCCTCTTGTAAAGTAGTTTCGCACAGTCACATGCACTTTCCAGCAACGGATTGCTACAGGGCCATTTTGCACCCTTCTGGCTGCCCATTTATGTCCTGAGTTGCTTCTCACTCATGTGCACGGGGATTGTACTGTACCGTCCGGACGGACGCATTACCGAGGCCACCCAGTTGCGGGGATTCTGCTCATGCACAGAACTATGCGCAGGAAACCAGGACCTCAGTGAATTGTGGTGTACCAAAAAACTCACCTTAGTACCCAGAACCCCTATCAGACTAGCATCAGTGTCTCATTCATTCTCCGTACTAGAGGTAAGCTACCAACGTTTAGACAACCCAGAACAAGCGACTTAGGTTACTCTCAGGAATGGTGGGAATCAAGAACACCTTTTCGTTGTTATTCTCATATCAGTCCACAATCTGAGTAATCAGAGACACGGAAAAGTTTAAAATGTTTATTTTTAACTACGTGCTCTAAGATGCAGAATTTTGGCTAACGTAAGCAAACAAATGATTAAAAATAAAATCATCAGCATTGTTACGATTCCATAAAACACAAAGGGAGAAATCATATTATAATGATAGTGGAAACAGGTCCTATAATACCTTGTGTACCACCCTCCCCTGGCTATAAGCTAGTTTTATAATAATAATAGAAGGTGTCTAGGTTTGAATGGGGAACCCCATACCTCCAAGATCAGCTTAGGTGAATCACATCACAGGATCAGCACTGCTCTCTGTGTCTTGAAAGGGTTTCTCCAAGAGTGCCAGCATCATGCATGCAATGCAATATTAAAGGCACCCGAGTTTCAGATATTTGCAGCTGTGTGCTTGTTGTGTCTAGAGCGTGGACCGATCAATCTGAATTCAACAGCATACATTGTTATTTGACCTTGACGGCTTCTGCACACAGTGTTCAGACTAAGGTCGCGGTGTAAGTCTAGGTATGTGAAAAATAGACCGTTCTGATGTTAAGAAAAAGCAAGCAAGCAGTTTTACTTATCATAACAGCTATCTGTAGTGTCGTGTGCAAAAGCAGCAAGGTGGCAAGATGGCGTTAACCTCTTAACCCCTTCAGTGCCCGCCCCTTTCCCCGCCCTGTGCCGGCCGTTGTATTAGCGGGCGGGGTTTATGACGAGCTGGTCTCGTCATGGGCACAGCGCAACCGCGGCCCATGACGAGACCAGCTCGTCATGGGCATTGAAGAGGTTAAAAGCTTATGCTAACATAGCAATGTGTGCAGGCAAAACCCTGTCCTCGCTACAACCCCAGACCTTCTTATGGCAGCGTCGAGTATGTTCTACGTTGACGTGCGGCTGGCTGCACATCGCCCTGTGATCATTTCACCTCAGGCCATTGAGCCATACTAAGCTACCCTGAGTCCACCTGTCAATAAATCCCTCACTCCTGCAAAAAGAATGGGAGGACCGGTGTGCCAGTGTTTGTCGCCCTAAACTCTAAACCTGTCCCTGTCTCAGGCACCCACAAACACTACCCCCCACTGCTCCGCCATTCTGCACCTCGCCAATCCCCTACACCCCGTCGTGACAGGGCCCATATGGTTCCCATTGCTGCAGAAGCCTTCTCAATCCTCGAAGTACCAGCCGATGAGTGTCCCCAATCCTCTACCTGTAGAAGACTGCATGTACACCCTCAGTGGCATCTTCTACTACAGCCCCTTCTGGCACCCTTGTCCCTGCAACTCGCCTCATCCTTGAGTCCTGACCCTTCCTCCTCCGCACTCTATTCCAGCATAGCTGCGACCAATACTGATGCTGGGCCCTTGGGGGATCCCACTGGGGGTTCCTGTGCCGCACCTCCCCTCCATGACCACTGTGATAGTGTGACAGCATTACTGGAAGGCTCCTGCACCCCCAAACGGACTCCTCAGACCAATGAGCCTTGATACCCTGAGGTGCCCATGTCCAAACACCCACCCTTGTCCAAAAATGCTGGTGTCAGGGACAAGAGATCAAGATACAAGCTCCACCCACACCTGCTACCCTCCATGCTGAGGCATGTACCCGATTACCAGCCCCATTTCCAGGACCAAGTAATATAGCCCCTTCCCCATACCATCTTGGCCCTAAGCCTCCTGGGACAGGCCCATCAAACCTGTTGCATGGCTCCCCCTCACCCCTCTACGGTGTTGGGGATCCCCCTTGAGTGCCCAGTCTCCTGTGTGTTCTCCCCCATCTATGGCCTGCAACCTAACTTAGGCCCAACATTTTGGCAGCCTGCCCCAGTTCCACGTTGGTCTTGCATGTTCTTTTGCATGCCATATGACATGCAGAAGATGATGGCGAAGGGCCCACCGGCCTGCCAACCTCCTGGTGTATCCCCACTGCCTCTTGCCTCCACTCCTCCCACTCCTCCCATGCATTCCCTGTTTTTGCTGCTTTTAGAGTGGCCCCAAAGCCCGTGTTCAGTGCAGTGGGACCAACTGCTTCGATATCAGTGCAGCTGGCTCTCCCCTGGCCCTGCCCTCCCACAAAAATCTAGGAACAACCACATTATCCATCCCCCTCTTGCGCCACAAGCCCTGCTCTGCCATCAGCTGTGCTACTCCCCCATGTGAGTATCATCATTCAGGATTTCACCTTCTTCAAGGCCCCCTTCTTCATAATCCAAGTGTATGTCTTCACTCAGTGTAAGCAACCCCTGTGCACCTTCACCCTGACCTTCTTCCTGTAAAGCAGTTTCGTACAGTTGCATGCGCTCACCAGCAGCAGCTTGCCATGGGGCAGTAATGAGCTCTCTCAGATGCCCCTCCATATCCTGAGTTGCTTCATGCGCACCGGGGGTCGTGCTGTACTATCCGGTTATATGCACAGACAAGGCCAGCCCAGACCTTCTTGTGACAGCATTGAGTACATTTCATGTTGCTGTCCGGCTGGCCGCAAGTTCTCCCAGTCTGCCTGTCCGCTTATCCCCTGCTCCTGCAAAAGAAATGGGAGGTCATTGTGGAACTTCAGGTTCATAGGCTGTGGAAACATCCAGTTATATTTCTATGTCAATTTCCTGTCCAGATTTTAAGTCTCCACTGAGACAGAGCATGAGCTGTCGCTTGTGAGGGATTTGGTTTGCTTTACTCGCCCATCGCTTACCATTGGTTGACTTCATCATCCTTCTAATTTCCTTGATTCTCTTTGGTCAGCACGTGCCAGCTTCACTTCACATTTATGTGCTTGTCCCTCCCTTGAGCGTGGCCCAGGTACTACTTCATTGCCCAGTATCCTTTCACTGCTTGCACTTTCAGAGCTATTTTTTTTCTTTTAGTTGCACTACTCTATAAAAGTGCTCATGTTTGCAGACCATCTGTTTCCTAACCAGCTATGTGTTGGTGCCTGCCCCCTTCTGTTCTGTTTCTTTACACCCCTGCCGCATTGTTGTTTGCTTGCCCGTCCCTCCAGCCACTCTTGCATGTTGTTACTGTCCCAATCTCTTTCACCCCCAAACAGTTGCTGCTTGTTCCATCCATCCTGTGTTTTTAACAATTGCTCCATCCCTCCAACCCTCTCCCTCAATATTGCTTGGCCTATCGTGCCCACCCCGTTCAGCACTGTTGTCGCTTGCCCCATTCCTCCCACATTGTTGTTACTTGCTTCGCCCTACGCCAGCATTGTTGTTGCTTATCCTGTCCCTCCCACCTCTCCTGCATTGCTGTTACTTGCCCCCACTCATCCCACCAGAAAAACTGTACTATGATGCAGCCTACACTGGCAGTGTCTTAGCACTTTTTTCCCCCTAACTTTTAGGCAGGTGGCACAGCAGTGATGGGCAAAAGACTGACAAAAACAATAGCCCTTGGGTAGGTGAGACCATTGCTTGTTTTATTTGGAAAACTTGTCACCCTACCTTCCATCCTGTGATGGATAGGATTTCCCAGTATGCTGATGTATAGCTGCAAAGTTATGCATTTGGTTATTTGTGATCTTCCTTTTCTTAAAAGTGCTTAAGTGTAACATTTCAATGCTATAAGTGTGACAATACCAGTGACACTTTATCACAAGTAGAATAAAGCATTTCTCACTATGTACTCTGATTAATAACAGGAAATAATCTCTTATATTGAATCTAATGTTCCAGACATGGCCTTAAACTAGTTACAAAGTCCCAAAGTGCTGATGAAATGCCCCCAACCTACTTGCATTTTTGAACACAGTCGTACATGATTTTTAAAGATGTGGTTGTCTGATGCAAAAGTAATGATGGTTTGTGAAATCAAACTTTAATGTGGGCTTGACCTGGTAGGCAAAGCTCAGCCATCCCCCACATCATCCATAGTAATCGTAGTATCAGCAGCCACATATTTGTTTTCTTTTTCCCTTGGAAGTCATCTGAGTCAAGAACCAGGCATCCCAAAAAAGCCATCCTGGCTGCTCATGCCCCGGCCTCACCGATGGCCATATGAGGCAGGTGGTGTGGCGAGCCACCAACAAGAGAGGCAAGAAGGAGCCATTGCGGTGTGAGGAGACCTGGATCAGGACCGCGGCCAGTGAGAACATAACAACCCAGTGTGTCTCGGCAGCCAATGAGGAGGGACTGAGGCAGAACCAATGAGGTTGAGGAAGAGGAGACTGGACTGACTGTAGAAGCAGAGGTGCCCCTTGACCCTTCTCAGACACGGCTTCAGAAAAAAGTGGAATCGCATTTGGAGCAAAAGAAGACAAGATGCTCACTCCTGGAACAGAGCAAGATGCCAAGAATGATAGCTGTAGAGCTGCTGCTTTTTTAAAATCAGAGAAGGGGGTCCTGGCGGCAGGCAATCCAGTAGTAGTGTTGGTCCAGGTCTCAAAGACGGGGAGAGAAGTTGGGTCTATGGAGCTGGTGTGTGGTCGGGAGGGACCACTGCTGGCCCCTTCTTTCCCTCCCATCAGGGTTGAGCCCTGGTAAATACAATGAGGCAGTTGGAGGTTTAAGGCGTGGACATTCGTAAGCTGGAGCATCACTGAAGATGTTGAGTACTTTCAAGAAATGGAGAAAGAAATCAGACCCCTACAGGAAGCCTATACCAAAGCATCAGGAAATAAACAGGAAATCAAATGCCACCCTCCCCACCTCAAACCCACTCAGGGAAAATTACTAGAAGTGAGAGAAATATTTGCATACCCTGACGTGCCATATAATTAAAAAGAACAGTGATTACGCTTTCAGGAAGAGTACTAATAATAACCTGCTGGCCAGTAGCACTGGATCTGAGGTCCTAAGGGACCCAACCAGAGGAAGGCAGAAACAGCAGATGTTAGAGGAGGCAGTGGGAAGGACTGGGAGTGCCTACCTTCCTCAACTGTATAGGGTCCAGGGAGAGATACTTTCCTTAGACACAGGATAATGCAGGGAGGTCTTGAAGGAATAAGTGGACAGCTCTATGCTGGCCCAAGGAACATGTTAGAGGATGTGCCGGAGGTAACTCAATTGGCAAGTAGAGGTCTGTGTCCCCTACTTACTCTTCTTCCATACATACCTCCTGTATATAAACAGCAATATGGTGGAAGACAAAAATCATACAATGTACTAGAAGGGAACAGTCGACAAATTTACTACAACTGAGGCTCGGACTTCTGTTCAGACTGAAAAACAGACAGGTTGGGGGTTGAGATCATGCTGATGTAGATGTCTTCCCCCCAGAAGGCATCCAGAGATGTATTGGAGACAAAAATTAGGCAGGTGGGTAAGGATGTGAGCCTCCTAAAACAGCATATCTGCAGTACAATTTATAGGGTAACAGAAGCTGAAGGCAGGATCTCCAAGCTGGAGGATGCAGTAACAGAGCTGTAAACCTGCAGACTCCCAAACACTATCAAACAAGGTTTAGGACGCTAAGGAGAATGCTAACAGGAATAATCTCTGGCTAACTGCTTTCCCCGAGCTAATGGAGGGGTCACAACCATATAAATTTCTTGAGGAGTGGCTGCAAAGGGCAATCCTGTAAGATAAACTCTCAAAACACGTCACAATAGAGAGGTCCAGGGCATAGGTGCAGCTTCCACCCACTTGTGCTGCACTGAGACCCATGATCACTAGAAGAGTCCTCAGTTGCAGACAGAGAGAGAAAAATACTGAGAACAACTTCAATGGTGTGAAACTCCCATACAAAGGATGTCAAATATGAATGTTTTGTTATGTTGAG
Organism: Triturus cristatus; assembly: GCF_964204655.1. Classification (NCBI taxonomy): domain Eukaryota; kingdom Metazoa; phylum Chordata; class Amphibia; order Caudata; family Salamandridae; genus Triturus; species Triturus cristatus. The sequence continues at coordinate 944,898,931 of NC_140594.1, read as the reverse complement.
ATGTAGAGTGTGACTAATCACCTGTGAGAGTATCCAGGCACTTGAGCAGGTGAGTGGGTGTATTGTCCCCTCAGAGCTATTTGAAGAGCCAGATTTTCAGCTTCTTGTGGAACCTAAGAACTGAGGATGAGGTTCTCTGGTGCTATGTGGGAGGGTCATTTAATGTTTTGGGTGCAATGTAGAGGACAAGCTACCTCCTGCTCCTTTTTTGTGGGCATGGGGGGAGCAAGTGAGGTGGAGCATAGGTGTCTGGCCAGCAGATGAAAGTGTATGAAGCTGTTGAGGTACGTTGGACCAATGTTGTGTAATTCTTTGAATGTGAGCGAGGAGTTTGAATTGGCTGCATTTGTGAATAGTGAGCCGGTGAAGCTCTCTGATTGAGTTGTGATGTGGGTGCATTGTTGGAGATCCATTATGAGTCTATCAGCAGTGTTGTTGGTGGTTTGGAATCTTTATATGAGTTGCTTAGAGATTGCGGCATAGTGTGCGTTGCCATAGTTGAGCCTGCTTGTGATGAGTGCTTGGGTGACGGACTGTCTGGTGTTCTCTGGCAGCCACTAAAATATCTTGCAGAGCAGGCATAGGATGTGGAAGTAGGAAGAGCATACTGCTTTGACTTGTGCTGTCATGGAAAGTTTGTCATCTAGGATGATCCCTAGGTTTCTTGCCTGATTGGTGGACTTTGGTGTTAGTCCTAGCTGCAATGGCCACCAGGTGTAATCTCATGGGAAGGACCTGTTTCTGAAAATCACCACTTCTGTCTTATATGAGTTGAGCTTCAGGTAGCTTGTTCTCATCTAGTCTGAAACCATGGTCATGCAGTTTGTGAAGTTGGTTCTAGAGGTGCTTATCTTGTCTGTCAGTGAGAGGATGAGTTGGGTGTCATCGGCATATGAGATGAAGGCGATGCCTTGGGCAAAAACAACAATTGATGGACAGAATGCAGAACAATGTCATACATTCCCCCCAGTACAGAGATCTGGGCCTAAATCCATCGTTTTTTTGCTCACCATGCCATTCCAGTTTGAACCCAGCCATATGCAAATCAGTCTTGACCCTGTGCCTCATGGGAACAGTCCAGCCCGAACTGCCAAGCCAGGTCCTCCCTGGACTGGAACCAAGCATCCTAGGACCGGTTTCGGGGTTTCACCCCTCTTCAGCCTGGATAGCTTGATTCCAGTGGCATGGAGAGCACGGGACTCACGTTTGAGCATACCCGTCCCACTCAGGTGACAAATGCAAAAACAACAATTGATGAACAGAATGCAGAACAATGTCATACATTCACCCCAGTACAGAGATCTGGGCCTAAATCCATTGTTGCCTTGGGTTCAAATTATGTTAGCTAGTGGGGTCAAGTAGATCTTGTTGCAGAGTGTTCTTCTCCAGAGAAGGAACGAACCCACCCAGCACTCCTTGGTAAAAATGAATTGATGGTAGTCTTATTGAGTTGAAATGTTTCAAATTGTTTTATTCGTCGTTTTTCAATTTTCTGTTAGAACTTCATTATACATAATGTTGTATTCACATCATGATTCAGTTTTATTAATTACTGTAGCAATTAAACGTTCTTGCTCACAGGTACCCAAATGCATTTCGGGCCCTTGCCCTTCATCAGGCTGTGCTTCCTAAAAGGAAGAAATGCCTCTAATTAATCCAAAAGCTAGTATGCCACCGATATATAAACAATAAGATTCAACAGTGACTGGAAAATGTATAAGAAAAACCATTATTACCATTTTAAAGTTTATGCAAGGAAAGAACAAATGGTTGACTGTGTAAAATAAAAATGCAGTGACTATTCAAGATCCAAATCGTGCCACAGTCGAAAATATATACAGTTAAACACCTGGTCATAGTCATGTGATTACCGCCGTGCCAAACAAAAAAAATATGCATGTATTAGAAGGGAGAGTGGCCCATCACCCGTAAAAATTACAAGACCCGAAGTAAAAAATGCAAGTGCTTGTGAAAAGTGAACAAAAAAATCATGCTGTGCCCCATCTAACCCTCCTCACCCTATTTACAAACCAGCACACCTGTGAATTTTAAGAAAAACGGGAAACCAGCCGTTATCGCTGCTCGCGGTAGTGTCCGTGTTTCTTTGGATAGTGAACCCAGGAAGTAAATACCCAGACACGCCGGAAGTAGAGATTCAGTGAATTAAAAGAAAGACTGTGATCACCATTAATTATGCGTCTAAAACGTAAAACCTGCTGATTAATAAATGTGTGTTAAAAAACTGCCTTACTCTGAAAATACATTGAGTGAATGTACGGAATCATGAAGTCACTATTAAAGGAGACGTGCGTTCGTATATCATACTCGACAATGGACATAAACAAAAGCCATCTGGCTTGTATACAAGATCCTAAATCACTGTTGAGGGGAGCGTGCATTCATGTATTATGTTCAACAAAACGAAAACAAAATATCGGAGAAATAATATGCAAAATATGTGCAAATTTTTAAATACATCCCGTTTTGCAATTCTCAAATAGCGATTCTCAAAAAATCGCTATTTGAGAATCGCAAATACGGTTTTTGATACATATGCCCCCAAATCTACAGACCGGAATCATTTTTTGCATTTTTCAAGTTTTCAACAAATTGCTTTAAAAAACATCTTCCGCACTCACAACTTCTCAGGATAAAAAGAATTTCTTCCTCAGAGGAAATTTACAATGAAAATTGTGAAAAAGTTTTGAGAAAATTCAAACAAAGGGCATACCCAGCCTCTATTTTACAAGAAGCCAAAGACAGAGCTAAACAGAAGAATCGCCTACAACTACTGAAATCTAAAGTAAAGAATACCACACAAGAGGAAAGATCTGTGTTCAGCTCTAAATTTTCCACTAAAAGTACTAAGGTTAAACAAGTCATCCGAAAATACTGGCCATTACGCCAAACAAAAAGCAAATTTAAGTGAATATTTAAAGAACAACCCATTTTTGCATACCAACGGACTCACAATTTGAAGCAATTATTGAATACAGAAACTAGTCAAACTGAGTGCATATATAGAGGTACTCCACCATGTCACAATTGTGGGAGCTGCATTAACATCATAAAAGGCACTTCTATTACGCATCCTACCCAAGGCACTCCCATCAAGTTGAGGGTTACAGCAACATGTGACACTAACAATGTGATTTACCCACTGAAGTGCCCTTGTGGGCTACCATATGTTGGAAAGACAAAGCGCAAAATAAAGACACAGCTTAGTGAACACAAAAGTAATATAAGGACAAAAAAATCTCTAATCTACTGTTGCAACACATTTCACCAGCATGAATCACAATATTAACCAATTAAGTGTCTTGGTTCTCAAACAGATACAAGTCAAAGATGGAAGAGACAATAACAAGTACCTATTACAGCGTGAAATCTATTGGATTAACCGTTTAAATTCCATTTATCCGAAGGGACTAAAAGAACACCTTGAGCTTAGTTGTTTTTTGTAACATGATGGATTGAGTACATTTTTCTTTATTTAGCACACATGTTTACTGAACTTCACATTTGGATGTGTAACTTATTAACATGTTGGTTTGCTAATTTTAGTGTATTATTTCTCTGATATTTTGTTTTCGTTTAGTGGAACATATTACCTGAAAGCACGCTCCCCTCAACAGTGATTTAGGATCTTGTACACAAGCCAGAGGGCTTTTGTTTATGTCCATTGTTGAGTATGATACACGAACGCATGTCTCCTTTAATAGTGACTTCATGATTTCACACATTCGCTAAATGTATTTTCAGAGTATGGCACTTTTTTAACACACAGAGGTGTTAACATTTATTAATAAGCAGGTTTTACGTTTTAGACGCATAATTACTGGTGATCACAGTCTTTCTTTTAGTTCACTGAATCTCCGCGGGTCTATTTCCGGCGTGTCTGGGTACTTAGTTACTGGGTTCACTTTCCAAAGAAACACGGACACTACCGCGAGCAGCGATAACGGTGGGTTTCTCGTTTTTCTTAAAGTTCACAGGTATGCAGGTTTGTAAATAGGGTGAGGAGGGTTAGATAGGGGCACAGCATGATACTTTTGTTCACTTTTCATGAGCACTTGTGTTTTTTACTTCGGGTCTTGTACATTTCACAGGTGACGGGCCACTCTCCCCTCTAATACGTGCACATGTTTTTTAGTTTGGCACAGCGGTAATCACATGACTATGAGCAGGTGTTTAACTGTATATGTTTTTGACTGCAGCACTATTTGGATCTTGAATAGTCACTGAATTTTTCTTTTACACAGAGTCAACCATTTGTTTTTTCCTTGCATAAACTTTCAACATGGTGATAATGATGTTTCTTATATATTTTCCAGTCACTGTTGATTCTTATTGTTTATATATATCGGTGGGATACTGGTTTTTGGGATTAATTAGAGGCATTTCTTCCTTTTAAGAAGCACCCCCTGATGAAGAGCAAGGGCCCGAAATGCATTGGGGCACCTGTGAGCACAAACGTAAATTGCTACAGTAATGAATAAAACTGAATCATGATATGAATACAACATTATGTATATGAAGTTCTAAAAGAAAATCGAAAAAGGAAGAATAAAACAATTTGAAACATTTCTATTGAATAAGACTACCATCAATTCATTTTTACCAAGGAGTGCTGGGTGGGTTCGTTCCTTCCCTGAAGGAGAACGCTCTGCAGTAGTATACTTTCCAAACCTTACGATCAGAAGGTGATACCTACTAGCACCCATAAATATTGAAGAGAAGAGAAAACGTTGTGAATTTTTTCTAAAACAACAGGTGTGCGACCGTTATACAGCATATTCGCAAAGTACAGTAGATCTTGAACAGGGTGGGCTGAGGGATGATCCCTGGGGGACTCCACAGATCAGTCTCTTGGACTCTGATGTGAATGGTGGCATTCTATCTCTAGCAGAACTATTGGAGTGTGAGTCCTTGGATGTCTATGTCTTGATATCTTCTGATGAGAGTGTTGGGGTAAATGGTGTTGAAGGCTGCAGAGAGGTCAAGTAGGATTAGAGCTGCAATTTCTCCATGGTCCAGGAGTGTCCTGATATTGTAGGTGGCTGTGATGAGTGCTGTTTAAGTGCTGTGATTCTCTCGGAAACCTGATTGGGTGTTGTCCAGTAGATGAATGTCAATGTGGGTTAAAAGTTGATTAGTTACAGACTAGTTAAGCTACAGCGCTGGTCCTTCGAGAGGGTGAAACAAAAACTCTGAGCAATTGACATAAAATGCAGAATTCTTTGCTCAGCCAAGCTAAAGATGATCTTTGGCTCAAAAGTTGCTTTTTCAAAATGCCAAAAGAGGCTTAGGACTCAGTGGTAGTGAAGGAACCCAATAAACAGGGTCAACCCCATAAACTGCCCTTACAAATAAAAGGGACTCCCTTGAGAAACAGAAGGGATTATGACTAGAGATAAGCTGGATGGTGCCAATATACACTTGCTGGGGAAGCACAAACTATATATCAGCAAAGATCACCCCAGTCCAAAACCCAGGACCAGGCCCACAAAGGGAAAGGTCATCCAGCTGCATCCTTATCAATTGGAAAAAGACCAGAATAATGCCCAAAGGAAAACAGCTGCACATACCAAACAGGAACTGAAGGCACTGGCTGTGAAACTGTTCAATTCAAAGGTGAACAGTGATTTGCCCTGTGTTAAATCCACGAGGTTTCTTGTTACTTGAGGGAGATAGATGCTTCAGGTGAGAAAGTATAGGGTAAGGGGTAGTTGCTGTTGAAGTATTTGATAGTGTGTTAAACACTAGACATAAAAAACTCCAATAGGCTTCAAGAATTGTATTCAAGACAAGAGATCAACCTCAAAGCCACTGCTCCTGACAGAACTGTACAGTTCCAGTTCCAACTTGCGTAAAAGAAAATGGACTGTACCAATAAGGAGGAGAGGAAGGGGATTTACGTGAGGAGGAATGAACAACTAGAAAATAGATTACACATAGACATATAGTTCAATGAGATGATAAAATTGTACTTAAGAATTGCAACACTTCTCCTGCCATTAATTCATGGAAAACATAATCTTTGCCCAGGTAGGTGCATTGATGATCCGAGAGCCAAGATCAACCTCTGAACGACCCAGATGGAGTGTTGAAGAACCATCTGGGATAACCATGGCATTAAGAGCGGTCATAGTATGAAATCTTGTCCATGCTCTCCCATCTTCCAAATGTGCTATATTTCTGTTCACTTTGGTCACTCTCAAAGATTTTGAGTATCTACTGACATCTATTTTATTGGAATCATTTACTTTAACTGGAATACATCGTAATGCCTTTGCAACGCAGCCATTACAGTGAATATGTCATTACAACCCATAGTATTAGATAGCATGCTATTACAACGTATATGCCACTATAACACATGCTATTACATCTAGAATTAAGCTAAGTGTTTAGGTAAGTACTATGAAATAATATTTATGTAGTAGTTTTTTTACAGTAGTATTGAATTTTATATTAATATTTTGTTTCCAAAATGTTTAAATAATATTTTTTTAGGGTGTAATTATTATCCTCTGACACGGGATGCAGGGGAATTAGGGGTTTTGGATGGGGGAGTGTATTAATACTCTGGTATTCATTTTACTACCTGGGTATTCATTAATTTAAATTTAATATAGATTTTTAGTAATATAATAATATTTGAAAACAACCAAACCCCATTCCAATATGATTTAAAAACATTTTTTTTATGTAATTGTATCTCTTCTGCTCCCATCGTGTATTCATCTTTGTTGCATGTAACCCCAAAACAAGTATTTTGCTAAGGCTTTTGTGAAATATGGTTATGTTATTGGTGTTGTCATTGTATTGGGTCCCAAGTGTTTTTAGAATGTGTTTTTGGGAATTGTTCTAGTTTTATGTCATTATTTATTGGTAGTGACAATGTTGTTTTTTCATGTCATCTTTTATGTCATTTGATGTCTTGTGTGTCATTTGTTACAGCCCTGACGAAATTCCACAATCTAATCCTGGGAACGAAACGCATTGGCTGGTTGTTCTATGAATGATCTTTTGAATAAAGAACTTTCTTGAAGAAATCAATATGGACTGAATCTACTTTCTTGGTGCACCTCCTTGCTTTCATCAAAAATCGTAATCTGTGTTCAGTGGCACTCAAGGGCGTCAACTGCTGGATGATTTGTGCACAATTCTCTAAGACTAATTTGCAGCAATAAAATGAAGTGCTATTCAACTAGTCCGTCGCTCTGTTATGTTCTGGTTTTGTACTTATGGGGGTGTGGCACCTTTTCTCTGGCATGAGGTGCAGGGGAGTTAGGGGTTTTGGGTGGGGTGGTGCTGTATTAATACCCAGGTATTAGTTCTAATACCTGGGTATTAATGGCTATTACATTTTATGTGATGTTTTAACACTTTAATAATAATTAAAAATAATACTTATGAGTGTGTGCCACCCTTTTTCTGGCATTGAATGCAAGGGAATTATGGGTTTTGGTTGGAGAGGTGTATTATTACCCAGGTATTAATTTAAATAGCTGATTATTAATCAATATTGCATTTCACAATAATGTAGAGTAATTTATTTATAATTAAAATAAATCTTATGCGGGTGTGACACCCTTTTTCTAGCACGGGATGCAGGGGAATTAGGGGTTTTGGGTGGGAGAGAGTATTAATACCCAGGTGTAAATTTGTATACCTGGTATTAATGAATTTTAATTTTTCGTAATTTAATAATAATACAAATAATACTTATGAGGTTGTGACACCCTTTCTCTGGCATGGGATCTAAGGGAATTAGGGGTTTTGGGTGGGGGACTGTAGTAATATCCAGGTATTCATTTTAATAATTGGGTATTAATGAATGTTAAATGTAATAGTATTGTTAAGCAATTCCATCATAATTCAAAATAATACTTATGAGGGTGTGAGACTTTTTCTCTGGCACAGGATGCAAGGGAATTCGGGTGTTGGGTGTGGGAGTGTATTAATGCCCAGGTATTAACTTTTTGTATTTTATTTATTTTTATTAGCATTTTTAAAAACATACAATGCCAAACATATAATTAACTGACAGGCCGTGGTACAACAACATCCGTCTTCCAGTTCTGTAGCTTTGTAACGTTACCTGAAAACACATTGTCTATAGTGCAGCTGCTACACCTAATCAGTCGACTTGATACACTTGTAAATATTGAATCAAGTATTTCCAATAATCTCTCGGCTTTGACCCAGTTGGTAATTCTTCCTCGTACGTTTTCAGGGTATCCTTACAGTACGTTAAATCGTGGATCCAATGCTTAACTTTGGGAACCTTTCTACTGCTCCAGCACAGTGATATTCTCCTTTTGGCCAGGAGTAACGCAATTACACAAAACGTACGCTTATGGGCGCGTATTTCAGGTATCAGGCCCAACAGACATGTACGAACAGTGCATTCAATGTTAATACCCACCATAGTACCCAACATCTGCGTAACTTTTAACCAATACTCTGCTACTGCACCACAGGACCATGCCAGATGTATGAAATCTGCTATTTCTGCATTACAGCGACAACATTTAGAGTCAGCTCGTAGACCATATCTATTAAGCCTTGCCGGAGTATAATAAGTCTGATGAAGGTACTTATAGTGCAGCATACGCAAATTTCCATTAGGTGTTAACAAACCAGTTAGTGAGCAAGTCATAGCCCATTCTTCACCGTCAATGGATCGTCTAGGTTACTGTTCCATTTCTCCAGTGCTTTATGTGTAGTGTCCGCTATGTCTTCTTGTAGTTTAACATAAAGTTTCGACACCATACGTTTAGCAGTAGGGGTGGTGATCAATAGTTGTAAAGCGGACAATGGCGGTGGCTCTGCCGGGTAAGATGAATATAACTTCTTCAGGGCACCTTGTAGTCTATGATAAGTAAATCTAAATAATAATATTTGATTGCTTATGAATGAAAGCTCATCCAGTGTTCGAAAGAACCCATTACTGTATAAATCCCCCATGGTATCAAGGCCCACTTGCTTTAGCAGACCCATGCCTACTTCTTCTTGGGTAACAGAAAGCTCTGGATGATAATGCAGCAGTAGTGCAGGAGCATATAATGGCAGCTTATGTGCCTTTCTACCCATTGTTCGCCACGCACTATTTGTCGTATCTATAGTGTTTATATCGCGGTTATGAAGTGGGGGCCTATGGTGGGTTATGACAGCGTTTAATGGAACTGGAAACGCATCGCCTTCTTCAATTGCAACATGCGTGAGATAAGGGATTTTACCAAAAATGCGAATATTGTGCTTGCGCACATAAATAATAAAGCAAAAAATCCGGGACCTTGAACCCTCCCTGGGAATAAGGCAGTGTGAGAGCTTGTAGTTCAATCCTAGCCTGTTTAACCGCCCATATTAGATGAAGGACCATGGAGGAAATCCGACGAAAAACCTCAGCTGGAGGCTGGATCGGTATATTATTAAAAAGATACAGTAATTTAGGTAAAATGACCATCTTTACAATGGCTAGGTGATCAGCCAATGATAGTGGTAACTGAATCCAGCGCCTTATTTTTCCTTCCAACACATCAATTGCCCTTCCATAATTAGTACGGATTACAATTTCTGGGTCACGGTGGTACCAAATACCCAGATATTTTACTGGCTCGGATTGCCACTCTAGTGGATAGTCCATGGAGTGTGGGTGAGTAGTGGCTGTTAAGGGTATAATTAAGGATTTGGACCAATTTATTTTGATGCCTGATTGCTGCTCAAACTTAATATATTCCCTCAGTAAAGGATTCAGATATTTCTCAGGGTCTCGAACGTATAGCATCATATCATCTGCATATAACGATGTATGCAAAGGTCTCTGTGGAAATTGAAGCGCCGAATAGTGATGCCCCTGCCGAATTTTACATGCCACCGGTTCAAGTGCTATCGCAAACAACAATAGGGACATTGGGCAGCCTTGTCTTGTCCCCCTCGCAATAGTTATGGGTTCAGATATGTATTTGTTAACTCTTATACGCACCGTTGGCGCAGTATACAGTATTTGTATCCATTGGAGAAAAATAGGAGGAAATCCCATTCTCCGTAAAACCGTGTGTAGATAGGGCCATTCAATAGAATCAAATGCTTTAGCAGCATCTAAGAGTACTGCAGCAGCTTTAGTCGTAGTAGTCAAATAATGTGATAACGCAAAGAGTGTCCTGGTGTTATGAGCCGTTGACCTTGAGGGGATAAAGCCTGATTGATACGGTAATATTAAATTGGTCATTAATGGTTGTAATCGAGTGGCAAGAAGTTTGGCTAAACTCTTAGTATCTACATTGATTAGGGACAATGGCCGATATGAATCACAATATTCTGGATCTTTGTTTGGCTTCAGAAGAGCAATTAATAGAGCTTCTCTCAATGTTGGCGGTAGCATATGCTTTTCATGGGCACTCCCATACATCTCAACCTAATGAGGCGCCAATTGGCCAACAAAAGCTTTATAAAATTCACACGTGAACCCATATGTACCTGGTGCTTTCCCATTTGGCAGGGATTTAACAACTTCTGTTACCTCTTCCACTGTGATGGGCAAGGACAGGTAGTCTTGTTGCGTGTCAGACAGCCACGCTATGCTACATCAGCTAGATAATCCATTATTTCATCAGGGGAGGCTGTATGCTGCGAAGCATATAATGCCCCGTACGCGGTCATAAATTCCCTCAGTATACCCTGTGCACCATATTGCAGTTCCCCAGTGCTATTCCTAATCGCCCGGACAGTCTGCGGCGCATGACCGGCACATATTTTAGCCGCTAAACATCTACTGGATCTGCAACCCTCATCCTAGGTTCTCGTTATCTGACGCTTTGCTATGTATTTGAGTTAGTCTTCAGCATATGTTTGGTATTCGGATAGAACAACCCTAATTTCACCCAATATTTTGGTATTTTGTGTGCACTCGTATTCACGCTCCAGGGTGCGTAGCTTGCCCTCACGTACAACCAGTTGCTGCTGAATATCTTTAAGAATGCCAGCATTAGTACTGATGCAGATTCCCCGAATTGTAGCTTTAAAAGCTTCCCACAGCAGGCCAGGATCTTCCGTTGTGGGTTTATTTTGATCAAAGTACTCCTTAATAGCTTGACCTATGGCAGTTACATACACTGAATCCAGTAAACTTTCACATGAAACCTAAAAGCGGGCAGCATATAGTACGGCAGATCTAAGGAAAGTAAAACTGGGTTGTGGTCGGACAGTGTTCTGGGCAGATGACTCACAGACCTCGACCATAGTACTATGTCGTCAGAGACCAACCAGTAGTCTATACGGGACCAACTACTGTGTGCAGCTGATGTATGCGTTGCCTCCCTACGCTCAGGGTTTCTGATTCTCCAAATATCATTAAGACACTTGTCGATCATAATATCTCTTAATTTACCCAAAGCCCTTTTGTGGGGTTCAACCGTGTTACCCGACCTATCAAGGCCATCATGTAGTGCGATATTAAAATCACCCCCCCAAATCAAAGGGATGTCTGGCAAATCCCTAAGTTTACACCATAAAGTATGATTGAATTCAGGATCATCAATATCCGGGCCATATGTATTAAGTATAGCGAGTCTCTGTCCCCGTAGCGTACCTGATATAAGAACAAAGCGCCCCTCATCATCCATGGCGGTAGCATCTATATCGAACTGCAAACCCTTTTTAATCAGGATAATGACCCCTCTGGAATATGAGGAGTATGACGAGTGGTGTATTGTCTCCGCCCACCTGCGCCCGATATGACTATGAGATGTAGGTGCAAAGTGTGTTTCCTGCAGGAGGGCAAAATCGATTTGTAGCCTATCAAGATATGCGAGTATTTGCCTAATTGTTTTAGGGTTATTAAGCCCTCTAACATTCCAAGTTAACAAGTTTAAGTGCTTAGAACGCGACTGCACATCAGCCATCTCTAGCTAGTGACACCCATGACATTATATTAGAATGCGCGCAGCCTGCACCTCTTCCAGGTTTTAGGAACGGATTAACGGCATTATGCATCTTATGCAACACTGGATTTCAGCGATGTTTCTCAAGCACCTCGGCCAGCAGAACAGGTCTCAACGCCAACCCCCCCACCCACCTCCCACTTCAGCAACCCAACCATGCCAAAGACAGATCCCAGAATAAGAAAACAACATAACCTAACTTAGTTTGGGGAGCACCCGCGCAGGGGGTCCACCAAGAGCACACAACTCCATCCAACCAAGTGGATGTGGTCAGGTATACATTAGTGATGCGAACTAGTCATTGCCAGCAACATGAAAGTTAGCATAATGGCTGCCGGTCAGCCCTACCTGGTTTGTACAATTATACTATCACAAACAGCCCAGCCTTTCCTCGCATACTCCCAGCAGTCCACAATATTTCCCAATTTAGGGGTCCTGACAGCTAATAGAGCTAGATCTTCTGCATCAGGGTGCGTGATACAATCCAAATGCCACACCCCACTTTAGTCTCCCCCGACACTCCATCCACAGGTGTCGTTCTGTCTGTCAAATAGAGCCCAGCTGGGGCAGCTAAGGGGGCTATGCACGTATGACCTCATCATCCATTCTTACTGTCCAAGGCAGAACTAGACTGCGGCGCACAAATGCACCCATTTCAAATCGGTAGCATCCCCATTCGTAGCCCTCATGACATCAGTAGGAAATGAGATGCATCATCAGTTCGGAGATAATGCAGGCCTGATTAATTATAAGTTCATTCTCCTCTGCTCATTGTAGCCCCCGGCCCACGCCAGCATCCTGAGTCTGCTTACCCACCTAAAGTATCAGCGATTCAATCCTTACCTCAGCGCAGACACCGGCCTTACCAGTCCATGATGCCGGTGGCCCAAGGCCGATCTTACCCCATATCTTCGCTCAATCCGAATCCCGGCTCTGCTCCGCTCGCTTTTGTTCTTTGCGTTTGGTGCTGATTTTCTTAATGAAGTCTTGTGCTGCTTTCGGCGTATGGAGAAGTGTAGAGCGGCCTTCATATGTCACCCGCAGCCGCGCTGGATATAGCATAGCATACTCTATTCCCAGTTCATGCAGCTTCTTTTTTGCCGGGTTAAATTCTTTCCGCGACAGTTGGACTGACACAGTGAAATCCGGGTAGAACTCCAGCGCATTACCCTGGTAGTTTATCTGCCGTTTTTCTCGGGCCAGCCTCAATATGACATCCCAGTCCCTGTAGTTGAGGACCCGGGCAATGATAGGTCTTGGAGGTGCGCCGGGCTTCGGCCTCGGGCCAGAGATCTGTGTGCACGTTCAATCAAAAAGATCGTTGAGAGGCATTCGGCACCAAACACGCTACGAATCAGTTCCTCAACATAAGTTTCCATCCTCCCTATGTTGGTAGATTCCGGAACTCCTGTAATTCTGACGTTATTGCGTCGAGACCTAGCTTCTAAGTCGTCCACCTTATTTTTGATAACTTCCAGCAGCTTCTGCATTTCCTTACATTTTTGGCTCGTGACGTGCGATTCATCCTCCACTGCAGTGATACGAGTCTCAGCTTCCACCAGCCGTTCTCCATGTCTATCCAGCTTAGCCGCCATATTGTCGACCCGCAGTGTGATAGTATCCAATTTCCCGTTGATGTCCTGCAGACTTTGTTGTTTGGCCTGCAGAACACCTTCCATGCCAGTAGGTGCCGCTGTTGCAGTGTCGGACTCGGTGTCCGAAAGTGCCGTCGCGCACTTGGTTTGCTGTTTCGTCTCAAAGGGGAGTTTTGACTGTAGCTTATCTGGTTTCCCCATTATCACACACCCAGGCACTGCGAGGTTGAGAGAGCAGGAATCTGTGAATGACTTGGTATGGAGGCAGCAATGTTTAGCTTACAGCTCCTACAGCGACGGCCGTCTTAGTGCATGAGCTTCCCCACTAACAGTCAACCACTCCTTCACCACATATTGCACAACCACTCCATAGGCAGAGTGATGCGTACCAGGAAAGGATGTGCCTCTCTAGGACCAGCTCACCTTATCTTAACGATGGGTCAGGTGGCGAGAGGAGCCAGGTACACAGCCACTCCGCAACGTTAAAACACACCTTCCAGGCACAAGGTGCGATCAGTACTGGACGTCACTCCCAGCAGCTACAGGTCACAGGCCTCATAACACATGGGGAGCAGGCTAGATAAACGATAGATGACCCAATCCATCCTCCACAGCATTTCCATGCTGGATAGCAGTGTCACCAATGTGATATGTGGGCCAAATGTAACTGAGTCAGCTTCGTCCAGTGCTACTGGGGAACACACTCAAAAGCACAGCCTCCATATAAGTCGCATCTCTGTACACCGCCCCGGTGCACATGCAGTGCTGTACACACCAGGCAGAGGTCACAATCTGAGGAGCTGGGAACAATAAGCGGCGCTAGCAGGTACTTTGCATGCCATTTCATCGCAGGCGGGCAGGGCGCAGGGTAATCCAACTTAGGCGCTCCGCTGCATCGAGTCTATGCCATTACTAGCACCAGTCTGCGCTTTCCCCAGTGATGATCGCTGCCGTTAGTGGCGTCTGCCATTTTGTGCTGTCACTCGGGACCCAGCAGTCTCCCGAACTCAATGCAATTTAGGCAGCGTCTACCTATAGCGCAGAGGAATCACGGTCCCCACCTCCACAGCGTAAGCGGGGCACCTTCATATTCCGACCAAGCACTCCTCTGCCCTTCACTCCGTACCCTCTCAGATACAGCGATTCTTCAGGGCGCCGCCATCTTGCTCGCCAGATCTCTCCGCACGCCCAGACGTCTTACACGATTTATCTACAGTAGAGGCGTGTTGCCTGCCCTCCGCTCCAATCGCTACAGGGACAATCTATTCCGATCGCATTTTCAGCCATTTTCAGCCAGTTTCAAGCCTGCAAAACATCCTTAAAACCACATTTTGGGCCTGACCGGCATAGCTGTCTTACACGGCAGCCATTCCGCTGTGCGCCCTCTAGCGCCCCCTCCAATGTCCAGGTATTAACTTTAATACCTGAGTAATAATAATTATCACCTTTAATATTATTTATAGCAATTTAGAATACATTAAAATAATACTTATGAGGGTGTGACACTGGATGTGAGTGAATTTGGGGTTTGGGGAGGGAGCATGTATTAATACCCAGGCATTAATGTTAATACCTAGGTATTAATGAATATGAAATTAACTATAAAATATTGAGCAATTGAAAAATAATTAGACATATTACTTATGAGGGTGTGACCCTCTCTCTCTGGCACAGGATGCAAGGGAATTAGGGGTTTTGGGTGGGGAAGTGTATTAATACCCAAGTATTAATTTTAATACATGTTAATTAATTTATTTTTATAATAATAATTTTATAATTTTTCTAATAAACATATTAAAACATTATGATGGTTTAACATTTACAATCTGGCATGGGATGTTACAGAAATAGATTGTTAGTGTAGCAGTGTGTACTATTTTTAAAACGTTAATTATTAATATTAGATGATATACAATAAATTAATAACATACAAGTATTTATTAAATGGATTTATTTATTTTAAATAATATATGACTGTGTCTTAAAAATTATCATTAAATTAAAAATAAAAACTTTTCCAAAGGAGTATGTCAAAATTGTTTTTTACATATTGTTTTAAATTTTCCCACGTTTTTCCGTTCTAGTCAAGGGGTGAAATTGTCCTTTTTTTCTTTTTACTTTTACAGATGACGTACGTGGTTGAGCGTTTGTTTCTACAGTTGGTGGAGCGTCGCTGTCAAGATTGGAAGCAAGGAAAAGCTGCGGCCAGGTAAAACCAATTTTATTTATTAAATATAGATTGTGAATGGCATAGTTTGTTGTAAGGAGGGAGGAGGGCGGTGGTTAGAAGGATGTTTGTATTTTGATGTATATTTTGAATTTTTTAATCACATTTTCATTCCTATACAGGTAGCAGTTGTATCCCCACTTTGGGTTTATTGCTTTTTTTCACACTTTTGGTTTAAAAAACAAAACAAATGATGTGGAAAGAATTATTAAGATTTCTTTTAAACTAATGTGTAAAGCAAGCACAATTTTTGTTTTTACTTCTTGGTGCGTCACATTTTTTTTAAAAAGTATAGCGTTTTCATGGATATTCGAGCACGTGGATGTTTGGAGAACACAGATGGCATGGACGGCAGAATGGATGTTTTGGACAATTTGGAAGTTTTTCAAATGGATTTCAACTTAATGCAGGAGTTTTATTGCCTGTGAAAGTTTGGATTTTTGGTTTTTGTCAAACGTTGCGGCCCACCCACCCTTAAAATTAAGTCCAGTTGCTTTAGCATATCCCTGCACCTCTGTATTTATGACTTTTTGAATAATTGAGAATATTAATGAACAGAAGGCAGTGGATTTCAGTGGCAGCTCGTCTGCGAAGGGGGCTGGGCATCGCCCCACAGGAAAAATAAAATGATGGTAACGGCATGTTGTTTTCATTTTATTTTTCCGTCCTCGCTTTAGGTGCGGATGGGGCGGAGCGGGCTGCCCACAAAGCAGGGAGAAAAGTGGTGACTACTTTCTAAGTGCGCATGACTTTTTGGACGTCCGTCTTGGGCCGGCAGAACAGTCATGCACGCTTAGCATGGCCTCTCCCCGGCTGGATTGCACAGCCTGGGTGGAGAACATGCACAGGATCCAAGTCCCTGTCTGAGTGCCGCACCATGGTGTTCAGACCAATCACGACTCGGTTGACATGCTGGTGCAACATTATGATTGGCTGGGGGAGTCTGGAAGCCTATGGGCTTTCTGTTTCCTAGTTTCCTGCATCAGGCATCAGATGTCGGACGGAGGAGAGAAGACGGCTTGCAGGTAGGTGGATAGCGATCAAGAACATCACGTTCGCAAGCACATTGAAAGCTACTAGTAGTCCCACAATAAAACACATTGTATTGGTAGTTTTCAGAAATATTCTGGAGTTTGAGATCATTTAATAATCTTAAATGATGTACAGTGTTCTTATCTAGGGTTTCCACGGGAACAGGATTTATAGCGGCATTTTCATTGCGTTACTGGTTTACTGCATTTTGTAGTTTGCATGTGATATTTCTACTATTTAACAATGGTAGCTATTGTACATATATTTTTAGTTTGAAACATTATTATATTGTTAAGATATTACTAAAGACTTAGGGGCCTATTACGATGGCGGGCGGACACCGCACCGGGAAACGGGACCGTCCACCATTGTTGCCACTCGTCGATGGGCAGAAAAGCGGCAGATGGTATTCCCGTCCGCCGCGGACCCCCCAGCCATCCTAATATGGCAGGGGGTCATTCAGGCGTGGATGGCGGGCGGGTCGCCCCCGCCGGGCCGGCGGAGGCTACCGCCGGCCCGGCAGGGGCAATCCGCCCGCCATCCTAAAAGGGCCCCTTAATAACCATGGATGCACGTTTACAACTTTATTGTAGCTTAAATTATTATTTGCTATCACACTCGACTACCATCCATGACATCTTCTTTGAAATGAGCCTTGACTGCTCAGCCATTTATATGTCCAGAGAATCAAGATGATGAAGAAAATCCTTTTAATGAATAACAAGTAACCTAATTAGTGGGGAACACCAGTACTCTCACATTTCAAAGTGCTTGTTTGCCCTAGCGACAGCAATGATTGAAGAAAAGACATATTATTGAGCGCTATTTTCTCGAGAAAAAAAAAGGTCATTGCAATGAAGCCATTGACAACCAAATGTGAGAATTTTTTCAAGCTTAGATGATTATCCCACTCAGACGAAAGCACAGGTCCCCAGGCTGTGGCAGAGCAGGGAGAAGTCAGAAGAGCAACTGGAATGAATTGGTCAAGGTTTGTTTATTGTCTCTGATCCAATAATAGGCTTAGGCAAGTAGAAAGGGGTCCCTACGAGACACTCACCACAACCCAGGAATGAAGGAAGGAGGGGATCTCATGCACTGGAGCTGGCAGAAACTAGCCTGGATGGGAACAGGTGTATAGGCCCTAGCCCACCAAACACCTTGAGTTTTGGAAGAAGTCGCCTGACCATTATCCACTGCAGTTAATCAACCAGGGGTTTGTGAAGCGCAGCTATTCACACGTGAGGGTCTAAAGGTGCTGGGGGAGGCAGCTCCGTTGGGTGCTGGGATCATCTGAAGAGCCAGGACTTGAGGTCCTTCCTGAACTAGAGTGGTATAGGGCTTTGCCGGAGGTGGAGGAGCAGGCCGCTCCAGGTCTTGGCTGGGAGGTAGGAGATGACTTTCCACCCATTATGGTCTTGTAGATACATGGGATGGTGGCCAGGGAGAGGTCGGCTGATCGGAGATTTCTCTTGGAGGCATGCAAGGAGAGGCGGTTGTTTAGGTATGCCTGTCCAATGTTGTGGAGGGCCTTGTATGTGTGTGTGAGAAGCTTGAAGGTTATTCATCTTTTGATGGGGAGCCATTGGAGATCACGGAGGTGCTAGGTGATGTGGTTGTAACGTGGGATTTCTAGGGCTAGTCTGGCTGCGGAATTCTGGAAGCTATGGAGCTTGTAGGGGATTTTTCTTTTTATTCTGGCATAGAGGGCATTTCCGTAGTCCTGTCTGCTAGTGATGAGGGCGTGCGTGACCCTTTTTCTGGATTCGGAGGGGACCATTTGAATGTTTTTCAGAGTATGCGGAGGGTGTTGAAGGAGGCCGAGGATACAACCTTGATCTGGTGGAACATATTGAGCGATGAGCCTAGAATGAAGCAGAGGTTTCGTGCATAGTCTGTCGGGATTGGGGGGGGTTCCCAGGGCAGGAGGCCACCAGGTGTCACCACATGCTAAGGGGATGGAGCCTAGGATGAGGACTTTTGTTTTCTCTGAGTTGAGTTTCAGGCACCTCTTCTTCATCCAGGTTGTGACTTCTTTCATCCCTTCTTGGAAGTTGTGCCTGGTAATGTTGGGTTCCTTGATGAGGGAGAGGATTAGCTGGGTGTCGTCGGAGTAGGACATCATGTTGAGTCTGTGATTTCTGATGATGGTTGCGAGTGGGGCCATGTAGATGTTGAAGAGGGTGGGGCTGAGGGAGGATCCCTGTGGTACTCCACATCTGGTCTCTGTTGGTTCTGAGAGGTAGGGAGGGAGCTGGACTCGCTGCATTCTGCCTGTGAGAAATGAGCGTGTCCAGCCTAGGACCTTTTCTCGGATGCTGGCGTTGTGGAGTCTTGTGGCCAGTGTGCAGTGGGAGATGGTGTCGAAGGCA
This sequence comes from Triturus cristatus, assembly GCF_964204655.1. Classification (NCBI taxonomy): domain Eukaryota; kingdom Metazoa; phylum Chordata; class Amphibia; order Caudata; family Salamandridae; genus Triturus; species Triturus cristatus. The sequence continues at coordinate 944,879,757 of NC_140594.1, read as the reverse complement.
GCTGAGAGGTCCAGGAGGATGAGGGCTGCCTTTTTGCCCCTGGTTGAGGAGGGCGCAGATGTCGTTGATGGTGGCGAGAAGGGCGGTCTCGGTGCTGCGTTTGCTGCGGAATCCAGATTGGGAGATGTCCAGGACATTGTTAGCTTCGATGAAGTTTGCTAGCCGGGTGTTGATGGCCTTTTCAATGACCTTGGCTGTGAATGGAAGCAGTGAGATGGGCCTGAAGTTCTTGAGGTCAGTCGGGTCTGTGGAGAGTTTCTTCAGGAGGTGGTTGACTTCAGCATGCTTCCACTCATCGGGGCATGTGGCAGTCTCAAGGGAGTAGTTGATCATCTGGCGTAGTTCGGGTGCGATGGCTGTGGCGGCCCTGTGGAAGATGTGGGGGGACAGGGGTCTGAGGGTGCTCTAGAGTGGATGCTTTTAATGTTTTTTAGGTGTCTTCTGTCGTGAGCGGGGTGCAAGTAAGTAAGGTCTGTTGGGTGGTGATGTTGGGGGTGGGGGGCTGGGGCGGTGCAGAGGTCTTGGTTGTCGAAGTTGTCATAGATCATCCTAATCTTGAGGTGAAAGAAGTAGCTATGTCTGTTGCAGAGGTCTTGGCAGGTTGGCATGTCTGTAGTTTTGCTGCTGGGTTTGGCAAATTCCTGTATGATGGATAAGAGTTCCTTGGAGTTGTGGGCATAGGTGAGGATTCTGTCTTGGAGGGAGTTCTTCTTTGTGTCTTTGATGATTTGGTGGTGTGCTGTGGTGGCTGTTCTGTAGGTGGTGCGTGTTTCAGGGATTTTTCTGCTTCTCCATGCCTTTTAAAGACGTCCGCAGGAGTGCTTGGATTCTTGGAGTGCAGGGGTGAATCAGCTTGCTTACTTGTTGTGTCGTCCTGTAGCTTTCTTGAGGAAGACGAGTGTGTCGGTGCAGTTCGTGATGCATCGGTGGAGGTTGCTTGGCATGGTGTTGGCATCTGGCATCATTGGAGGTGGAGTACTTGTGAGGGCGGAGGTGAGCTGTTCTTTGGTGACTTTGTTACAGTTTCTGTGGGGGAGGCGGAATACGTACTTGTGTACGGTGGGTTTTCTAAAGGAGAAATGGATGCATGGTGTGGCTGTAGGAGATGCTGTTTCCTCCTGCGAAGACGGGGTTGAGTGTGTGTCCTGCTGTGCGTGTGGGGGTTGTGACAAGTTTCTTCAGTCCTATGTTGGTGAGGTTCTCTAGGAGGGCGGTGGTGTTGGGGTCACTGATGTTGTCCAGGTGGAAATTTAGGTCTTCAAGTAGGATGTAGTCTGTGGAGGCGTGGGGCGGTATGAGGTCGATGATGGTGTCGAAGAAAGGAGCGCAGAGGCCGGATGGCCTGTAGATGAGGGTTCTGGGGAGAATTGTTTTGGGGTTGGTCTGGATCTGGAAGTGGAGATGTTCCATGGGGGTAGTGGAGTCGTTCGGGTCCGTGGTTGTCATGTGGAGGGAGCTTTTGGGGACGATGGCAATGCCTCCTCCTATGCAGGTAGGGAGGTCTTGTCCTAGGATCTTGTATCTTTCAGGAATGGCAGTTGCGATGTCGGGTGCTTAGTTGGCGTTGGTCCAGGTCTCTGTGAGGAAGGTGACGTCGGGCATGTGGGTGTTTAGGCGATCCCAAATTTCTATGGCGTGCCTGTGTAAGGATCGCACGTTGAGGAGTATGCAGTTCAGTGGTTTGTGCGCGGTGGCATCCGGTAGGCTGGGGGCAGCTGCTGGGGTCCACAGATGGGTGAAGGTGCAGCAGCAGGGTTAGCAGGAGATCGGGCCTTGGTTGTTGCTGTGTCAAGAGCTGGCAGTTGTTGCTGCATCTGGGGTTGAGAGCGAGGAGGGTACTGGAGTTGTAGTGGAGGCGGATAGAGGGCCATGTCTCTTGCGCTGGTCACGGACGTGCGCAGATGGGATTGCTTTGGTGGGCCAGCAGAACAGCCACACAGCGGCTGCAATTAAGTAGTGGTCGGGAAGATGGCAGTCAAGGACACGCTGGAGGTGGGAGGGGCTGCAGGGGCAGCAGCGGCCGGGAGCGCATGAGAAAAAAAGCAAAAAGAGGAAAAGCATCAGAAGAGGGGTAAAAAGATGAAAAAGGGAGAGCAAAAGGAGAGAGAGCAAAAAGAGAAAAAAAGAGGTACAAGGCAATCCCATTTTGGGGGTTTTCACATGTTTTGCAATTATGGACTCTGTAGTATCATCTGGTGATTTCGCTCTGACTCAGATGCCCTATATAGACTGGTTATCTTTGATGTGAACATTTACCTTTGTAAAGCGCTCTGATATCTTCAGGTCCATCTAATGCTGTAAAAAACTCTCAAACAAATAAATAAATACAAATATAGCTGATAAATCCGGAAAATTATTACTGCAGGCACGCAAATCTTGTCTACTGTGAGTTTTAGATCGTCCTATATGTGTATGAAGGCTGTCACTGCTCTTTCATATAGTTGTCCTAGGAATAGGCTGTTGGAGATTGGTCTTTAGTTGGCTGGTCTGCATGGGTCCGGATTTTTCTTCTTGAGGAGCGGTCTAATTTAAGAAATGTTCAGCTCAAGGCAGTAAAGAGGAAAAGATCCTAGTTTCAAGGACTTATTTAACAATCATCAAGCTACTTACCCTGCACAGTCTGTGAGAAAGATTTCTTTGAGCATTTTGAGGGGAGGGAGCTCGGTCTGAAGGTGGTCTTGATGATCTGTTTGGATTGGTAATATTATGAAATTGTTTTTCAGAGAGGGTGTTGAAGGTGTTTAGAGATTTGTGTTTTCCATCATCACAGTGGCACAATAATGCCTAAAAGGAGGGTTACCTGTTTTATCCTTGACATAGTTATCTAGCTTTTCACTTTTGGGTATCTGTTTCAAGGAGATTTTTTTCACAGAAGGTGTGCAATTGTGGGGTCTATTCATTTCAGTACTCTGGATTGTAGAATTGTTAGAATCTTGTGGAGTTCCTTTGATGGGCAGTTAGCTTCAATTGTGCTTGCGGTGAAGTGTTTTCTTTTTGTGCATCTGATGGCTGCTTTGTAGGCTTGGTATAGCATTGCATTAGGAATCTATTGTTTTGATACTTTATTTTCCTCCTCTTGAGTTGCTGGATATTGATATGCAATTTCATTCTCCTGATGGTGTTCTTAAGCTAAGTGGTCTACTTCTTGGAGTTTACTCTGTTAGTGTTTCTTAGAGGTATCTGGTTGTGCAGTACAGTGGAGATAAACAGCACAAAGCATATGCACTTTAACAGCAAACCTAAAAACGTTTAATGGTCTTCAGAGTATCTGGTCTCAAATGTGATTGCTGATTTCAACATGGGTTTTGGACAGTTTTTAAGAACTTATTGTATGCAATGGTTTTAATTACCTTATGCAAACAAAAGTTACTTACTTACTTACAGTGGAGATCCAGTTAGTAGAAGGTGGGTACTTTTTGTGCATGCATATTAATTGATGTTTTTAGGCATGTGCTGCTCTGGCGAGACTTTTCGTAAGTGGGCTTCAAAAAGCTCACCACACGCTTTTTGTGTGGCCTAAAGCGTGCGGTTACGCGCACAGGCACCATCTGGCTTTCCTCTCTCGTCATGGCCCATTAAGCACATCGCTCGCGGGCACCCTTACAACGAAGAGTCCTCCCTCTGTGTCCATGATTATCTGTTTCCTATCAGTTGCTTCAGAAATACAGGAGAGAGTTGAAGACGAACTTTGCGGCCGCCGGCTCTGGTCAGTATCTGTCTGTTTTTCAGCCTATATTGACCCCACCCACCCCGTGTGTACTTCTTCTGCAAGAGCTACATTGGCTCTCCGAGTCCGCAGCAGAATTGGTATGCCTCTCACACCGCTATGAACCGGCAGCACCAGGGTCCCACCGTCCCACCCCCATACAGCTTCAAGGCTCCTTCAAACGCACCTGTGCAGCCTCTTCACTCTCGCGCCCTCTCAGAGCTCCACGGACCCACTCAGGATCAGTGTTGTTTTGAAACCGCTTTTTCAGCCTCAGTCATCTCATCGTTGACTCATTCAAGCCTCGGCTATCCCCGAGCCCCTCTGCTGGCCTCCCCTGCAGCCTCGGTACACATTTCATCCTTTTGTAGCCTCAGGGCTCCCATGAGGCCACCACCCGCCACCCCCAAGCCTCTCGTAGCACCAAAGCTGCTCTGAGACCCCTGCTGGATCAGAGGCGTCAATTGCGTAATGCGGCCTTTTGTTGCTATTTTGGAAATGCTTCATTCTGTATCACGTCCCACTTGTGAACTCTTGGTATCCCTTCACATTGCTCCCTGCTATTCTATGCAGTTATATTTCTTGTTGTACTGCTACTTCTGAATTACTTTTAGAGTGCTTTGTGGTGCTGCCTTTGATTGTCATGCTCTGCACACGCTGCTCTCTAATAATTGTACTAATTACCCAGGTGGGTGATATCTTTGAATCGATTGCGAAGTCGCTCAGTTTCTTACCATTGGTATTAAAAGCTTCCATTTACCGCGATTCTAAAGTGAATACTGTGGTAATAAGCGCTCTTTACAAGATAGTGCATGTACCGTGAATAGACCGCGTAATAGACAATTCTCAGCGTAATAGACAAGATTTTTCCACAACAATTAACCCCAGAGACTGTGGCTGATTCTTGACTCTTAACTAATAGGTGACAACTCCCAACAAAGAAATAATGGTGTGTAAAAAATGTAATATTTCTTTATGCGTTTTTATATGGTGTGAACTTCACCCGAAGGTGTCAGAGAGCTTTACAATAGAATCTGTTTTACATAAGGACTTCAGAGTACACGAATAACATAAAAGATACAAACAGATAAACCCTAGATTCACATAAGAATGGTAGTAAGTACAAAAATCTACTACAGATGCTAGTGGTTAAAGTTACATATATACAAGTTACAAATTCACTCAAGGTTACATTTTAAAACAAGCATTTGCAATGCAATAGGTCTCGCAGTTACGAGAGTTTGAGCTATTGTCATTGTAAATAATGCCTTTTATTTATGTTTTTTTTTTTAAACAAAAAAAGGCATTATTATTTGCAATGTCAATAGCTCAAACTCGCGTAAATGCGAGACCTATTGCATTGCAAATGCTTGTTTAGAGTTGGAAGTTAAGTGTTGGGAATTCCAGTTTTTCCAGTGTCTGTATGCTGATTTGCTGGTTATGATTGTCAGAGTCAAGTTGCCAGTAATTTGCAGATCTGAACGTTGCTGCAGGAACGACATGGAACCAATCCCCTTTCCTGTCAACAGTGCTGAACTAGTCCAAGATTAACAGCGAAGAATGGGGAAGGGACATAGAGAAGGTACTCAAGAAACTTTGTTGGGCCATAGTCACACTGGGCTCTTTTGTCCTAAACCGAACACGTGACTACTCTTACCCTTTACTATTACATCAATTTCAATTGCATGCACATTTTTTTTTTGCATGAATTTCACATGAATGGCAACATACTGTAGAAACAAAAAATAATGGTTTAGAATTACTATAACAAGAGTTTCATTGTAGTAAATACTCAGCGTATCAATGGTGTATTGCCTTTTTCTTGCTAGCGGCAAAGAAATGATTAAAAGACTGGTCCTGTTCCAATGTCCTATACACAGTTGACAAAGCTTCTCATTTTGAGGCACAAAACAGAAACAAATATTCACTCAGGATTTGTAAATACCTGTGAAAGACCAAGTGACAGTTGACAGCAAAGTAAAGCTAATGAGGACTCAAGGATGAATAGTGAATAGCGCTGTGACTTTATTTTATGACAGTCTTAGGAATCCAAACAGCAAACAGTAAAGGCATAAATTACCAATAAAAATTGTGTTGTGCCAGCAAAGTAAATGCATAAAACAGGCCCTGGTCTCACTTTCAAGCTACAAGTCATGTTGCAATTGCAATTTAGTAAGACGAGTACTTGATCCCATCATAAAATATAATGCGATCCCTAATAAGACAATGTAACCATCCTCAAAATGCCATGGCCTTGACAGGCTGCCCACCTAAGCAATCGAAACCATGAAAAAAAAAACATGAAAGCCAATGGCTGATCCAAAGACCACTGCCCATATTTTTTTGAATATTTATTTTTGCTGTATTGATGATTAGAGCTCTCACAATGGATAACTAAAGCGGAGTGCTTTGAGGCGTTACAGCTGCACAGATGGTTGAGGGCTTTCATCCTCACTATGCGGCTTTTAAATGGTGAGTTTATAGAAGGAATATTTTTAAAATAAAGATATTTCACATTTAATTCTATATCTGTATCATAATCTTCCTGTCTGGAAAATAAAAGAAGTTTCAGTTCTGGCAGATGGAACCCATGGAAATGCTGCAGTAGTATGCCTATGACGAGTGGGCTCCTCTGAGCCAATCACAGCGCTGCGTTATTAAATGCCTCGCTAACTGTACACACAAAGTTAATGGCAGCACACAATATGCTTGATGGGAAGCACAATCACTGCCTAACGCTTCCTGTAAATTGCACGCTTTGCTTTGTGCTCATCTGAATATTCAAACTCCCGCAAATGTCAAGTATTTCTTCGATAATTGCCCTGGCATCGGACCTGATGTCACTGCCAAAGGCACGATGCCAATTACTGCATGCTGCCTACAATTAGCTTTGCGTTGTCCCCTTCTCCGGTCTCACTAGTTTTATAATAGGGGTGTCGCGTTCAAGCCAGGAACACACGTACGGCAAACCGCTTCCTTTTTGCGATAATTATTTTTCTCAAATGGTTTCGCGCACAAAGAAGAGAAGCATCTAGGCACTGTCAAATAACTCCCAATCGCAAGCCGTAAATTCATAAACGTTTTGCCAGAACTAAACATAGACTAGGTACATTATAAATGGAACTGTAATTCTAAAATCTACATTTGATTCATGGAATCAGAAAGTGGACGCCGAGGCGACTACCGAACTCTAATTGCTGTATTTTACTACCCAAACGCCAGCCAAAGGCGTCATTTTCATTGCTTAATCCATGGCTCATAGCATCCAAGCTACACCACTGGGTGTATATGGGGGCAGATTTATGTTCCCTGGCGCATCCCTACAAATCAGCATGGATGCGCCAGGGAAGATGCGTCACGAAAGTTTACCCTTGCGCCACAATAGATGCGCCGCATTTACAATGCAGCGCATCGTGGCGCAAGGATAAACAGATGCGTGACGCATCTGATGGCGGAAGGTTGGCGCATTGCTGGAGTTGCGTCGCAAGCGCGACGCAGCTCCAGCAAGGCTCGGGGGTGCCCTATTGTTACAATGCTGCGTCAATCCTTACGCCTGCTTCAAGCAGGCGCAGGGTTTTGACGCAGCATGGCCGGAAAAGTGACTGAGTGAAATCTTGTAGATTTCACTTAGCCACTTTTCGGAGGCGTTCCTGCGCCAGAACGCCCCCCCCTGTGCAGGTACGCCCACATGTGGCGCAAGCTTTACAACGTGACGCATCTCCCTAGATGCGTCACGTTGTAAATGGGGCGCAACATGGCGCAGGGTTTACGCGGCCGCTGCGTCACAAAAGTGACGCAACGGCAGCATAAAAGTGGCGCAAATGCGTTATAAATCTGCCCCTAGGTACATTATAAATGGAACTGTAATTCTAAAATCTACATTTGATTCATGGAATCAGAAAGTGGACCCCGAGCACCGTGGCGACTACCGAACTCTAATTGCTGTATTTTACTACCCAAACGCCAGCCAAAGGCCTCATTTTCATTGCTTAATCCATGGCTCATGGCATCCAAGCTACACCACTGGGAATATATGGGGGCAGATCTATATTGGAGATGCGCCACTTTTACGCCGCCGTTGCGTCACTTTTGTGATGCAGTGGCGGTGTAAACTCTGCGCCACGTTGCACCATATTTACATCATGACGCATCTATGGAGATGCGTCACGATGTAAAGCCCTGTGCCACGTAAAACCTGCGTCAGGTTTCACGTGGGCGTGTCGACAGAGGGGGGGGCGTTCCGTCGCAGGAACGCCCCTGAATAGTGACTCAGTCAAATCTATAAGATTTGACTGAGTCACTTTCTCAACGCTGATGCGCCAAAACCCTGCGCCTGCTTGAAGCAGGCGTAAGGCTTGACGCACCATGTTAGGGATAGGGTAGGTTGGAACAGTGCTGGAGTTGCGTCGCGCTTGCGACGCAACTGAAGCACTGCGCCATCCTTACGCCATCGGATGCGTCACGCATCTGTTTATACCTGCGCCATGATGCGCCGCATTGTAAATGCGGCGCATCATGTGTGGCGCAAGGTTAAACTTGCGTGACGCATCATTCCTGGCGCATCCTTGCTGATTTGCAGGGATGCGCCAGGAAACATAAATCTGCCCCATGCTATTTTAGAACAATAAAGTGCCTTTAAGATGATGAAAACAGGGGGGCGTGGCTTGACCGCCGAAGTGTCATGGCGGATCCCGAGTGAGCTCCGCTCCGTCGCGGGACTCGGAGCCTCTTTTCTACTTCATTTTTGCAGTTTTTACTGCTTGGAGGGACTGCCCTGGAATACGATGTCGCGGTGAGTCCGCTGGCCGCCTCTGTACCTGCATATCTTTGTTTTTAACGGTTTTTACCGTTGCAACGTTTTTCTCTCCTCAGAGATGCGAGCGGCCGCCATTTTGAGGCGCATTTTCGCGGCGCTCGCATCTTCCTCTCCTATTTTTGTCAGCTCGACTTGGCATCTGCTTTGAGGCTCTTTTTGCCTCTAATATGATTTTTTCTAATGCTTGAATTTGGTCAGGGGCATTATTACTGCCATTAATTCCGGATTGACAACATTTCCTGTTACAGCTATGCCTTGTCTTGGCGCTTGGTGCAGTTCATGTGCTTCTCCTCTCCGACTCTTTATAACATGATTTGCCAATATTGCCCCTGACTTCTTCTGCTCTGGCTGGTTTTGTGTGGTGCTTTCAGCCTACCATAGCTGTGCCACTTTCAGCTAAGATGTGTTCCCATTGGATTTTGTGACTGTGTTCCGGCGGTATAATCACCTTGGGTTCGAATTTGTCTCCTACATGTAGCGGATTACTTTCATGTCCTGCTGCCTCTCCTGGATTTGACGCAGTGCCCCTGTTGGTGTGGTGTTGCTATTTATCTTCAGTACAGTGTCGTCAAGTTCTCGTATCTTTGGCGATTTTTGCTCTCTTCGGCGATTGATGTGTGTCTGCCTTTTTGCTTTTTAATGATGGCTAATGATCCCCTCATGTCCAGGCCATCGGTCTCTGGTACAAAACCGAAAAGGCACAAAGATGACCCACCTTCGCCAATCCTATCATCACAAAATCCTGTTCTGGACTCCATTTTGGATGAGGTTCGAGGCCTTCAGCCTTTCATGTCTGCTACCAACGACAAGCTCAAACAAATTGAGGAAAGATGGATTGTCATGGAAAGTAAGGTTTTAGACCTTGAGCAACGGGTCAGTGACATTCAAGATGTCTCTGTAAAGATTCCTTTCCTTGAGCAAGAAATTCTTAAACTAAAACTCCACACAGAGGATCTTGAAAATCGAAATCGTAGAAATAACTTACGCCTTTTTGGCCTGCCGGAAAATGTTGAAGGGGCTGACCTAGTCTCATTCCTACAAAAATTCCTGCCAGAGCTTCTTGACCTTCAGTCTACATCTACTCCCCTCAACATTCAAAGAGCACACCGGTTGGGTCGGCTTCAGCCATCGTCTAACAAGCCTTGTGGTATTATAATGTTGTTCTTGGAATTCACCGAGCTTATGCAAGTTTTGAAGGCTGTGAGAATCAAACGTCGTCTTCTCTGGTCTGGCCATAACATTTTTATATCCCAAGATGTCTCTACTGCTACCAACGCCAGACGCAAAGAATTCCTTGCTCTTCGACCTCAATTGCGTCAGCTTAATATTCAATATGGAATTCTTCATCCCTGCCTCTGCAAGATCACTCATGAAGGTCGCACGCGTTCCTTTGAGGATCCGGATAAACTCAAACTTTTTCTTCATAATTTCCCCTCACATGGCATGGATACTGGCTCTTAATTCTAATCATAGTGTTGGGTTGTTTCTTCTTTAATTGTTTTGGTTGATTTACTTGTCTACTTCCTTTGAATTTCTGTCCCTCTCTACTCTCTACTCTTATTGGGCTTATAGCCCATTTATCATTTTCTGCATCTGCTTTCAATGTGTCCGCGTCCTTCGGTGTCACCTCGCTTCCCGTTCTCAGATTTCCTCTCTCTTTACAGGTCTGGATGTTTTTCCTTGATCTGTCTACTTGTCTCTATTTCTTCCTTTTACTTTTCTTTCCTCCTCCTCTCCCTCTTCTTTACTTTTCCTATCCTTCTCTTCGTTTTCTCTCAGTTTCGCCCTTGTTTCCTTGTACAGATTTGTCTCTTAAGAGTTGGTCTTTTGTCTTACTCAATGTAAAATGTCCCTCCTATTTTTATTTTGTCCTTCCTGCAGTTTTGTGGTCCTATTCCTGTTCGTTCCCCTGCATCCAGAAGTATGGTTAATGTAGTCTCGTGGAATGTTCGTGGTCTGGGTCACCCCGTCAAGCGTCAGAAGGTATTGTCTCATCTTGCTAAACTTAACACCCAGGTTGCTTTTTTACAGGAAACCCACTGCAATGATAAAGAATCACTTAAACTTAAACGCCAATGGGTAAATCAGATTGTCTTCTCTCCTGCTATTGATCGTCATGGTGGTGTCGCTATTTTATTTCACAGGTCTATTAATGTACAGATTATTTCGTCTGAATGTGATCCAAATGGTCGTTGGGTATTGGCTGAGGTTCTCATAAATAAAAGACAAGTGACTTTCTTCAATATTTATGGTCCTGTTAAACCTGACACTGAATTTTGGCAATCTATAAAATTGAAACTATTATCAATTTCCACTTCTGATATTGTGGTTGGGGGTGATTTTAATAATTGGTTGGACCCGTTCAGAGATAGGCAATCCAAGTGCAAATTCAAACCTGACAAAACCCACAAATCATTTCAAACAGCCGTTTCCTCTCGCCCACTTTTTGATTCCTGGAAAACATGTAACCCTGATTCCTCCGAATTTACTTTCTTCTCTCCTGTACATCATACTAGGTCCCGTATTGATTATATTCTTGTGTCCAAATCACTACTACCATGTCTACAATCTTCTGACATTGGGTCTATCTTTATCTCTGACCATGCCCCTGTCTCCACCCATATTGACTTATCTCTCACCACTTCCAAACAGGGCAGATGGCGCTTCAATAATTTCCTTTTATCAGACCATATTTTTATTTCAGAAGCGACCTCTTTTATTAAGGAATTCTTTTCCTTCAATAATTCTTCAGATACCTCCCTACATAATAATTGGGATGCTTTTAAAGCATCTGTTAGAGCATTCACCATTGCCTTTTCCTCCAAGAAGAAGAAGTTGCTGCACACTAAATATAAAGACACCTTAGCCCATATAAAATCATTAGAACATACGTATTACTCCTCCAATTCCCCCTCATCACTACAAGACTTAATCAAAGCTAAATCCACCCTGAATAAAATCGTAACAAACGATGCCTGTAATGTCCTTCTCAAGATTAAGTCAAAATATCACGGGGGCCAAAACAAAGCTGGGAAATTGCTAGCAAATTATTTAAAAATTAAATCAGAACGTAAAGCCATTGGCCCCATTCACTCAGAACTGGATGACTCTCTCCTTTCGTCTGATTCTGATATTGCTGCCACCTTTCAATCGTATTACAATCTCTTATACACAGAAACTACCAAGCCTTCTGATGAAGATTTCGCCTCTTTTTTCCGAGATATCCCTAAACCTAAAACCTCCCAAGATATTTTTCAATCCCTTGAAGAAGATATTTCCTTACAAGAATTAACTGATGCTCTTAAAGCCTTGAAGAAAGCAAAAGCACCTGGCCCCGATGGCTTTGCAATTGAATTGCTTTCTGCTTTCTCCTCAATTTTTGCGCCCAAATTATTAGAACTTTTTAATTCTTTTATATCCAACTCCCAAGCTTGTGGTTCTTTTTTGGAAGCCCTTATCATTGTGATCCCCAAACCAGATAAAGATTCCTCCTATTGTAAACATTTCCGTCCTATTTCACTCATTAATTACGATTGTAAAATTTTTGCAAAAATAATGGCCTCACGTTTAGAGAAAATTGTCCCTTTGCTCATTAATCCAGACCAAGTTGGTTTTGTTAAAGGTCGCCTGGCCTCGGATAATGCCAGAATGTTTTCCAATGTCCTTGCTCTTAGTAAAAAGTATCCTTCCCCATTAGCTGCTTTATCCCTGGATGCTGAAAAAGCCTTTGACCGGGTTAATTGGGAGTTTTTGATTCATTCTTTGAGATGGTTTGGTTTTGGGCCGAAATTTATCTCATATGTTAAATTGTTATACACCAATCCTAAAGCATGTATTTTTGTTAATGGCCTTTTTTCCCCTTATTTTTCCCTTCAAAGAGTTACGCGTCAGGGCTGCCCTCTCTCACCATTACTTTTCCTGTTTTGTTTAGAACCATTTTTGGAACGTATCAGAAATAATCCTCTCATTACTGGTTTTCATCTTAAATCTCACCAAATTAAGTAGTCTGCCTATGCTGATGATGTTCTTATTTATATGTCTAACCCTGTGTCTTCCCTACCCCCCTTTTTGCAGGAAATTGCATCATACGCTAAGGTTTCAGGTTGCAAATTAAACTTCTCTAAAACGGAGATTTTACCCTTAAATTCTTCCTGTTATCAATAAATGTTTCAATCGTCTAATTTCACATGGTGTCCTCAAAAAATTAAGTATCTCGGCATTTGGTTTTCCCCTAACATTCGTGATACATTATCTCATAATTTCTCTGCCTTAAAACTTAAAATCACTAATTTGTTAAATCTCTGGTCTCCCTTGTTTCTCTCTTGGTGGGGCAGACTTGATACAATTAAAATGATGATTGTCCCTCAGATACTGTTTATTTTATCTATGTTACCTTTTAAAATTCCTAAATATTATTTCTCTCAGATTAATTAGTTATGCACTAAGTTTCTATGGAATAACAAACATGCGCGTATTTCTTTGCCTAAATTGATTCGACCTAAGGATGAAGGGGGGGGGGGTAAGATTTCCTGATTTTAATTTGTACCATAATGCATTTTTGATTCGTCAATTTTTTGCCTTGTCCAAAGATTATCGGGATTTACCTAAACCTTCATGGGTTAAAGTTGAATGCTTATTGTTAAATGATTTTTCAATACGAGATGTTGTTCACATGTCTAACTGTACTTTTATTTCCAAATACCCTATTTTGAAACACTCTCAAGGTTTGTTACACGCACTGTTCTTTAAGAAATTGAATACCTACCAATCCTTTCTAGCGTCATCAATTTGGTTTAACAAGTACATTAAATTTCGCCACAAATCTTTCTACTACAAACAATGGAAGGAAAAGGGCCTTATTTATGTACATCAATTGATTGTTAATAATGTGTTTCTTTCTTTCCATCAATTGCAAGAATCTTTTCACCTTCCTGATTCCTGCATCCAGCAATATGATACTTTACTTTCAATACTACAGGGGTGCCTCCAGAAAATCCTCTCTCTTCCTCTTCCACATCCTACTTCCTCTCTTCCTGATTCTTCATTATTTCAAATCTCTCCTGATGTTATTCCTAGTGCTTCTTTTATCTATAAATCTTTATCTACTTCTATCTGTACACGGACTAAATCTAAGGTGGAACTGGAGTGGGAACAAGACCTATCTTTGTCTCTATCGTTATCACACTGGGATAAGTTTTGGCAGAAATCATTCAAGACCTCCAAAGCTGCTAATATCACACAATCCTTATTTTTTATTTATAATAGAGTTGTCATTACTCCCCTTTTGTTACATAAATTCAACCACTCTGTTACATCATCTTGTTGGTCTTGTTCTAATGCTGAAGGTTCTTTAGTACATTTATTATTTTACTGTCCTAAGGTTTTTGCTTTTTGGAATGATATATGGTTAAAATGTTCATTGATTTTTTCCTATAATGTACAACTTAATATTCAAAATGTATTTTTAGGCACTGTTTCGCCAGATTTTGATCTAATGCCTCCCGTTTCACCATTACTGAATTTATTTCTCGCTGTTGCTTTTAAAGTTATACTCTCTTGCTGGAAGGATAATTCTAAATTATCCTTTTTTCATTGGTGGAAATATATATGTGATGAACATAGAATTGCTTCTACTCCTCAATCTTCCATTCACCTACAAATTAAATCTGACCTTCTCTGGCTACCTTTTACTTCTTTTCTATCATCACCATCATAATTTCTACCTACTCTTATTTTCTTGTTCTTTTTCTTTACTCTTTTTTGTTTTGTTTTCTCCCCTTCTTTTCCTTTTTCTTTCTGTCCCCTCTTTCTCTCTCCCTCTCTCTTGTTCCTCTTCCCTTTTAAATGAAAATTATTCTTCTATTGAATTATTATATTTATTTTAATTATCTGCCTAGAATGTTTGTAATTCAATGACGTATACTAAGCCCTGTTTCTCTTTCTTGGCTCAGTACATAGTTGTATTTCTGTGCATTTATATCTTCAATAAAAATTATTTAACTAAAAAAAAAAAAAAAAGTTGATGAAAACAATCTTTTCTATGGTTGGTGGCATCAATTTGGGAGAAATGGGTGATCATGATGCAAAATGCACAGAGCAAGAACGCATACATCTGATGGTATTCACAGACATTTTGCCTGGGTATTCCCATCATGGAAACACATATAATGTTACAATTGAACCATTTCAAGGGTGTGGATGTGTAGAGAACACCACTAAATCTCACGGGGGAGTATGGGAAGGGTTTCTACACACAAAAGAATATTTTGACACTGGACAAAAATGTGCAAATACACATTTCCACCTGAGCTATACAATTATCCACCTTTTGGGAAATCCTCAAGGGCAAACATTGGCATGTGAAACCCCTGGACAAGTACAAGGCTTGAAGATGTCAAGGAGTTCTCCTGGGAATGTCTTAGCATTTCAAAAAGCTGATACTCTATTCTAAAAGTAGGAGGGAGACTACAGGAGTAGGTTGCTGAGTTAATTCAACAGACCTTTTATGAACTGGGTGCAGCGTGAGTCGCATTTTTACTTTTTTATAAGGTACAAACACTTGTGGTTAAACTCGGCTAGTACTTCTATAGCGTTTTTATAAGTATAACAAGGGGAAAAAATCAGCAGACCCTTTTCCATCTGCGCATCAAGAACCACAACATCCCCGTATCCATCAGGACTGCCCAACACTGCGCCAATTTAGGAAAGAGTTAATGCACATCTTTAAAGAACACTACATCACACAATGCATTAACCATCCACAACCCCATTCCTCTCCTCTCACTCCTTGGTGTTATGCTTGTCTTTGACTCTTTACAGAGCTCACTGTCTTTTGGTTAGGTTCACACTACAGAAATTACCACATACATACACACAGTACCTGAGCAGCATGATTCATAATTTATAGATTGTGCCTGTATTGCTGGATTGTTGGCAACCACTCTTAACTGAATATTTCATCATCCACCACATCCCATTTCCTCTAGCTCTTACAAGGTTAACTTGTGGTTAACACTTTACAGGACCTATTAATATTTACTTGTTTATGCACTTATTTTTAATACTTTGCTGTCCTAGCAACAAGGGCAGCGGGGAGCTTCACAGATCTTAAGTGGAAATATAGAAACAGGGTAACATAGCCATAGTCACAAAGAAAAATGTAACACAAATCATGGTTGCAGCAGGAAAGACATAGGGATGAAATAGAAAGGCAAGTTGGCAGAAAGTCTGAAAAAGTGTGCCTTATGATCCTTATGGAATGTGAGGCGAGCAAGATTCTTCCTGCTAAATGGAATTCCACAGCATCAATTACTCATTGGAAGGATTGCCTTGAAGTTTTGCCTTTTATGGATTTAGAAGTTTCCAGGTCCAAGCTGTTTCTGCTTATTACAGTGAACATCAGTGAATTTGAATTTGTTGTTCAGGTAAGATTTAAGGGTGGTAAGTGGTGCCCTGTGTGTTATGTAAAGTATGTTGAATTTACTTCTAGCTTCCGGAAAGAGCCTGTGGCCGTGTTTTACAATAGGAGTGACGTGATCTGATTTTTGGCTCCTATAACCAATCGAACAACCTGTAGATGGTTGCTCTAGGAGGTGCAGTAGAAGATTCAGGAGGCTATTCCTGTTTTAGAAGATTTGGGAAGTGTTTGAAATTCCATTTTGGCCACTCCTGGGTGCTGTAAATGCCAGGTGTTGCAGTTTTCCAGCTCAATGCTAATCGGTTCACTGAACTCAGTAAGATGAGTTAACCTTGCCAGGATTCAAACTTGTAATGTTAGTGGTGAGCCTTATTCCACATATCTATCTTGTCGCGTGGTTTGACCCTAGCAAGTTGGGATTAGCTGTTCTGGTCATTGGAACACCATCTTCATAGGGAGCTGTTGTGTTTAGGTATGGATAATTCTTCCATCAACGACAAAAATTGCCTCTTTGTGGCAAACGGTGTGGTGAGGTGCGAAGGAGCTTAATATAACATGGCTTGGGTCTTGCATTTGACAAAACTGAGCCACCCAGGATGAGTATTTGATCTTGAAAGAAAATTTGTGGATATGTACGGAGTAAGAATATAAGGGTCACTCATTGTGATCAGGTGACCTCTGTAGAAGGGAGCATGTTCCCAAGTTTTATATTTTGCTCGTTGGTCCCATGGAGAACCCACCCGCATTTGTATGGTCTGGTTAAAACAAGTTCTAGCCATTCTGGGCATGCTTCAGAAGCAGAGAAAAACGTATGGAAAACTGTGCATTGTTCCACAGAACAGCATCTTTATTGGTACCGCAAAACAGGAAATCATTTAGCATGGTAAGAGGATAGTGTAAAAACCAATACAAATATTTAAGTGTAAAATTTACAGAAATGTAAAGAACTTCAATTTAGATCCAACCACTCAGTTGGCTCCTAAAGCAGGAGCATGTGATGTCAACAAACGTAATAATGCACTTATCTTTCCAATTGTATCCCAAGGATTGAAGAATATCAAAACTTTTTTAATGCTGGTATTAATAAAATGAAATCCCAAATTGATATTTAATTTGGTTGGAACTTACTTTTAGTGTACGTAAGTTTTGTAATACCAGATTTCCTCATCACAGTCCAATTACACTGAATTCCCCTTGTTGTCACTCTTTGAAGATGTATAGGATGCCAAGCCACTCTAAATGAAGGTCCGTACATGTTAGACCCAATGGACTAATCACTTTCTTAATAAAATTTCCACAATAAACTTGACATTGTTGCACTTGTGCCCCCCCACCACCGTATTCAGTGTGAACTAACACTAGTAAGGTCATCTTTTAGCATAGCATGTAAGAAAAATAAGTAAGATTGCGAGAACATTCAATACTTAAGAAATTTGACGCTAGCGGTGGGATTTTGCTTAAATTTAAAGAAAAAACATTTTTGCTCTGTATTCTTTTGTGCCTAGTGCAGAGAAACCAGTAGGTCAAGACAAACCACAAGAAATATAATCGATTTGGAGGGAGTGGAGCTCGAGATGGTTGCGGAGAGCCCCGCCTCTCCCTAGTCTAACAGGTGACCGCTGCTCCTCCCCCATAAAGGAGGGCCCAGACCTTCGTACCTCGGCGTCCACACTCTGTAGCTGAGACCCCGGATAGATGCATTGTTTGCCGATATCTTTTTGGCTTTTTCGCGTTTCGGATCTGCTCACGGCTGCGGCTGTGACTGCTCAAGGCTGCGGCGGCGACTGCTTCGTCTGTAAGGCATTTCGACTGCTCCACAGAAGGAGGCTATGAACCGCCGGAACTGACAAGGAGCAGCTCAGGCGAAGGTTGACTGCAGGCTGCTGGTTGCTGGCTGTCCCTGTTTGCTGGCTGTCACTGTTTGCTGGCTGTCGCTGGCTGTTGACTGTTAGCTACTGGAATTTTACCGGACATAATACCGCCCGAGTCTGGCCGGCGTGAGCTTGAGTGTGAGCTCGCCGGTCCCAAGTTTTTGGACAATTGAGCGGAGCCATTCAACAACTGTGCAGTAATTGGAGCTGAAGGGAGCTGAAGGGATCTAGGAGACGCTCTGGACGATTGAACCAGGGAGTGATGGCAAGAGCATTGTAAAGACAAAGCCGCGTTTTGTTTTAGACCAGCCAGCAGCGCAACATCTGTAACAGTTGTCAGAGTCGCCAGAGGTGGTTGTTGCGGGGTACTGGGCTTCGGTAATTTTGATCTTAGGAGTCTGATGGTGTCAGAGGCCGCCACTCCTCTCCCTCAAGGTTTAGTCACAAAACAGGACTGCTGTATATCAATTGAGGCTTTAACTACTTGGTGAACAGGGTTTCGCAATCACGGGGAAAGATGGGTAAACATTTAAAACGGGCGAATGCCATTGCAAAAGTTAGTTCTGCGGCTGGACTGAAGGCCCAAACTCGCCTAGCCCAGGCAAAAGCAGCATCTTCGGCGGCAAGAGCCAAGAATACCCCGAACCAACCTGGTCTCAATTCAAGTCTTGAGAGCTCCAAAGAAGAGCTACACAAATCCCTTTAAGAGGGGGCGGATCCCATTGCACAGAGGCTAATAGAGGGCTCAACTAGCATGGAAAGGGAACTAATTGTTGAGCTTAGAGCGAGTCTAAATAAGGATGCGATGAGAAATCCTAAAGACTTTCCATTATTCTCCAAAAAAGCACCGCAGTCGACCTCAGCTTTGGCCAAATCCACAGCAGACCTGATACAACGGACGAAGGGGGGATCTGCAGGGTTGCCCTGCAGACTTCACATTTTTCACCGCAGGCTCAGATGCCGATGCTGGTTCCCTCTGAAATCACCTCAGTACCACAAAAGCCTGGTCAATCTCTGGACAATCAGTCTGTTTCTCTAAAATCAACGACTCAGGCCTCGGTATACACCCTGTAACCTCCTGAAGACGTCATAGTGCAGCCGCCTGAGGTGCAGGCACATCCCCAGACGCAGTCTCTGATGTTCTGCAAGGCTTTTTCGGATTTCTCAGACCAGCTAGCTGGGACCCAGAAGCAAGATGGAAAGTTACAACAGAATGAGTCTCAGCTCCCGACCGAAGGAGCGAATATTCATCAGATTGACATAAAAACTATGCTGAATCTTATTTTGGAATAAATAAGAGAAAAGAAGAAACCCCAAGAAAATGAGACAGCATCTCTTCATCTGCATCCAGGAACAATTGAAGAAGCCGTGGCTTGTTTTCCGGCCAAAATTCAAGAAGCCGAATCAAGGATCAACTTATTGGAGGATCAAATGAACTCAATGCTCCTGAAAGTAAATGAGGCAGCAAAAGATAAAATTGCTGTGGAGAATAACCTCGAGGAACTTGAAAATCATTCTCGACGCTTGAACTTACGCATCGTCCGAGTACCAGAGGGGAGTGAGGGTTCTCAAACTCTCCAATGGGTTGAGACATTTATCAAGCAGAAGGTCTTACCAGAGTTCACTGGTGATCTCACGATTACAAGGGAGCATCGAGTTCTGTCACATCCCTTACCAAATTCAAAAATCCCACGTACAATTTTTATGAACTTTGCTGATTATCGGATCAAAGAGAGAATTTAGACTAAGGCTATACACCAGAAACAATTTCCTGCAAATGAGGTTTCAAAACGTCGAATCTTTTTGGATATGTTAGTGGTAGCCGCATGTAGGCGGAAAGAGTTTGTGAAACTACTGTATCTCTTTAAAGCCCAAGGGGCGCAGGCCTCAATAGCTCAGCAAACAAAGCTTCAAGTCCTTATTAGGGGGAAATTCCATATGTTCTCTAGGATAAAAGAAGCCCACGGTTTGCTGAAAGAGATTTCATCCATAAAATTATAATGTATTCAATTGGATGCCAAGGTTCTCCAGGGTTGGGGGGAGGAGAGAGAGTCACCTAGGGTGCGGTTCCAAGGCACCCCATAGCGCAAAAGGGGAGAGGGAGATGTGGTTGGTGGGGGTTTTCCACATTTCTGGGGGAATGTTGGGGGGAAGGGGGGTTAATAGCAGCAAAAAGAGCAGTGGCAGAGAGAACAAAGAGAGAAAAAAAGCAGGGTTTTGAATTTGATCGAATATTATAGCTCTTTAAATCATAGATATGGCTATTAAATGTCGTATTATGTTGGTAAATGTGAATGGTATGCTACACATACAAAAATACGGAGGGCTTATAAGATGGCTGGCCTCCTTTACGCCCCAAGTTCTTTTTATTCAAGAAACACACCTAAAAACAAATTCACCTAAGCTCTTCCTTCCTAGAGCATTCTCAGATGTCTTTTTTGCATCAGCAGGGTTGGCAATAAGAGGAGTAGCTATCTACTTTTCTAGAAGTATAGCTTGATAATTTGTCCAAGTTCGGAGAGATCCCCAGGGAAGTTGGCTATGGTGAAATTAGATGGCAATATCGTGAACTTTGTCAACTACTACGGTCCGATTATGGATGACGTCTCGGCGTTGGCGAAGATCAATGAGCTGCTTAGGGAAGTCCCTGGTCAGATCATTTTTGGTGGGGATTTTTATTATATTCAAGACTTAAAAAAAGATACTTCTAATAAAAACAAAAAACAACTGAAAACAAAGACTAAAAAAGTATTTGATGCCATAATACATGATTATCAGTTGATGGATCCATTGCATAAAGTTAATCCGGCCTTAAGTAATTACACATGCCATTCTCGCCAATTCCAGATGGCATCTCGTATTGAAATTTTTTTAACATCTCGGTCCTTAACTATTATAGAGGCAGTAATTGGGGCTAATTCATTTTCAGACCACTCCTTTATTAAGTTTGATCTAGAAATCGAAGAGGGGAGGAGGGAGAGATCCACGTGGCAGATGGATCGTCTTCTTCTTCAAGATCAACAATGGGTAGAAGGTTTAAGAGAATGGATTCTGGAGCATTTTAGGATCAATGAGGGGACAGCAGAACCGTTCTCCGAATGGGGGTTTTTAAGGCAGCCGAGCATGGGCAAATGATCACCTTCTCTACTGCCCAGTCGAAAACATGACGTATTAAAATAGCAGAACTCCAGCAGGAAGTTGAAAACGTTCACAATCTGAGAAATGCATCTCAACGAAGTCCGCTTGCAAAAGCTAAAAAGGCGTTAAGGGAATTTTTCTTATTAGAAGAAATTAGCTGTTCCCAAACCTTTCAACAACGGGTGTATGAGAGAAGCCAAATGGTGGGCAAACTGTTAGCTGGGTCCACTAAAACTAGACAGGAAGCAGCCTTAATCACAGAGGTGGTAGATCCTATGCCGGATTTGTAGTGACAAGTAGGGATGAGATTGTGCAAGCTTTCATGGAGCATTACCAACAGCTCTATACAACTGAATATATATAGTTGGGAAAGATTTGATACAGAATTACTTTGAGGGCGTAAATCTCCCCAGACTGTCTAACTCCCTCATGGAACAGATACAACTAGATGTAACAAGTGTTGAAATTCTGGCAGCCCTGAATTCAACCGCTGGAGCGAAAGCCGGTGGAAATGACGGGCTGCCCATATAATTTTATAAAGTATTTGCAAAGGAGTTGACCCCGTTCCTGACAAAGCTATTCAACTATATTAAGAATGGTGGTGCTGTTCCATTGACTTTTAAAGAGGCTATAGTTGTCAGCTTTGTGAATAGGGCAAGAACCCTAAGGACATTAATTCCTATAGACCTATCAGCCTTCTCAATGCTGATTACAAAATTTTAATGAAGACTTGGGAGCAGCGTTTTATACCCTTAGCATAGGAAGTGATCTACAGGGACCAGTCTGGATTTGTTGCCGGGAGGTCGATGTCCTTAAATACAGAATTTTTAATACAGGCTCTTAATTATTGCAATACTAACTGCACCCCAGCATGCATAATGATGGTCAACGCCGAAAAAGCGTTCGACCTGGTAAATTGGAATACCCTTTTCTATGGCCTCGGTAGGTTCGGAATTCTTCCTGAGGTTATTCAAATGCTCTGGAATATCTATCAGGGGGTTCAGGCACAGGTAGTGATAAATGTAAACCGAGTAGGTACAATAAACATAAACCAGGGACGAGACAAGGGTGTTCGCTCTCCCCTTTACTATTCACGTTTTTTGTTGAACCCCTAGCGATTCAAATTTGTGACAATACAGCAATCAATGCTCTATTCCGGGTATGACTAAATTAAAGCTGTTCGTGGACGATGTTATTTTATATCTCAGTCCAGAGAGCCAGAATTTGGAATTGGTTTTAACAGAATTTAGACAATTTGAATGAATTGGGGGTTATAAAATAAACCAAAATAAAACAGAAATTTTAGTCTTTAAGTCTGGTAGGAATTTCCTTCCCTTAAATCTCAAACATCAAGCCGCTAAGTCAGACCCAATATGTTATTTGGGGATTTATGTCTCCGATCCATATCAACAGCTCTATAAGCTGAACTACGTAGCTATGCGGGGTAAAATTGAGAAACTGTTGGATAATTGGTTGGTACTACCTTTAACTTTGATAGGCCAGGTAGCTCTTATCAAAATGTCCATACTCCCTCTACTTGTTTTTCTTTTCATAAATATACCTATTAAAATCAATATCAGTTATTTTAAAGAGCTGGAAACAATGTTTAGACAGTTTGTCTGGGGTAAGAAGACACAGAGGGTTAAACCCACAGCGGTACAACTAGTCATTGATCAGGGTGGATTAGCATTACCACATGTTCGTACATACTACGAAGCATGTTTGTTGGTTTCTAATGGATTAATAGACAATTTTTGGGGTGAAGTACTGGGTATTCTAGACCCAGCGGTGCAGGGGCACACACCCTATGACTTCTGGGTTCACCCTGTTCCAGACCTACAGAAACACAGAGTCTTCTGGGTGAAGTCAAAGATTCGTTTATTGGCTGCAGACCAATTACAGGTATCCTAGAAGTACAACAGCGTGTATGTTCTCAGGAGACTGCTGAAAATCATAGAAACGGACTTCATCTTAAATACAGTTTTTCCCTGCCTCAAGAATACATTCCTAGGTTTTATGATACGGCCATTACATGTATACATTTCAAAGGAAAAGGCAGAGTCATGATGACCATCCCACATTCCAGTTCGGCCAGCCCCCAATGATTTACACAGTAAGGTTCAGATCCCACATCGGATGTCAATAGACCCCCCAATAAACATGAGCATCTCCTGTTTTGGGAAACAAGTCATAAAGCAGGAACAGTCAGGTGTGAAGGAGATTAGCCGGAGGTTCGTGTAGAATGAAAGGGTTTTATGATGGGTCAAGCCCTGATGCTAATCACAGGTGGACGGAGGAAGGGGAGCTCGTGAGACCAGTTTGACCTGGGGAAGCAGAGCCAGCTGCCCAGGTCACAAAGAAGTCACGGGAAAGCACATGTACTGTGAGGCCCGTATTTGCTCCATTATAGCCTATGTGAGGGCAATGACAAGATGGCCACCGCTTCCAAATTGGAACCCGCGTAGTGAAGCAGAATAACGTGTACACAGTGCATTCATAGCTAGAACGATATATAAAGCACTTGTGCATGCCGCATTTACCATTTGCGGTTTGCTAATACCAGGATAGACAGGGGTAGGACCCTGTCCCCTACGCGGTCCCGAATATTAAAGTACGACAGACCCTCCTTTTGCCCTTACATAGGCAATCACTATACTCATCTTAATCCGAGTCTAGGTCAATGTTCGCAAAGTCATGGAGATGTTGCTGTAGCATCATCCTATTACTTAGCTCGTCCCTCGATACAGGTTTCCTTACACATAAGGTAGCACAGAGGCCACATATCGCAGGAGCACACTGTATGCACAGACATAACAGGAAAAGAATGGCTAAGATCATTCCAATGACCATCAGAACTTTCCAACCCCAGGCAGATATCAGTTCCCAGAACCACCCCACCAGTGACCAGTCTCCCTTATCCACGTGTATGGATTCAGATATTTTATGGAGTTTAGAGATGGCTTGATAGACTGTTGGAGCGTTATCTGGTATGAAAATGCAACAACTGGATTGGATAACCTTACATACCCCACCGCGGTCTGCAAGAATAACGTCTAGAACCATGCGGTTCTGTAAAGTCATAAGGCGATCCGCTTGGAGCTCAGCTGTCATATTACCAAGGGCACCAGCCGTTACATTTATAGTGGATTCAACCACACGTGTCAGTGGTCTCAGGTTCCTACTATTCACCATAGGTCCCCAAAACGGCAGGAAACCCAAGAAGAAGTCTCCCGCTTCCTGACCGGCGGTATCCTCCTTACTAATCACACCTCTCACAACTCTGGTCTTGTGATAATCAGAGGCAGCAGTAAATGTCGGCGGTAGCAGATTCGCAATATAACATGTGCCCGAGAAATCAGGGGGCAGCCATGTATATGCTCGGTCATTACAGATGAAATATGTACCCTTGGCAGCCAAAAACGCAGGGGAGAACTGTGACGGGAAAGTGTACGTTTCAGTACAGTCACTTCTTCCCAGTTGAGCTCTAGGATTCTGACCATTACCCTGTAAGCAGAACCGACCCATGTGGGGTACGACCCAGATTGGGGATGAGATTTTTCGCTGTCTTTCACCCAGACTAATACTATACCCCGTCGCGTTCCATCCTACATAAGGTCTCAGCTCTTCTTTGGGAATGGATGAGTATGCATCGATATCTCTACTCATATCGGCAGCTCCTTTCATCAAAGCCTTATTATTGGTGATAGGTCTGATGGAACGCGGTTGTCGCGGGGAGTAAGCATCTAGAGCATAGAGGAACATGGTCTGGAATGCCCATGAGGATCCATTGTAACTATACGGCAGCACCAAATAAGGAATACCCTTGTTAATAGTATGTGGCATTAACCCACACACCCAGCAATTGGTCGTATTCATTACTAGTTGGTGCTGGTGCAAGAGCTGGATAAACGAGTTATTTACAAACTCTGATCGTCTGGTCTGTTCGTGTTCAGGCAGAGGGTGAAAAGAGTGAGAGGAGGCAGTAGAAAGAGGTATAGGCTGTACAGTGGGTGCAATAGGCTTTTGAGCGGAGAAAAACACAAAACCTACAATAAACATTATGATACTACACAGTGTAAAAAGGCACAAAAATACAAAACATTTACTTTTTACAATTCTACACATCCTTGCTTTGAAGTTCATTTCCTCAACGGATCTCTCCATCTTAAAAAACTCCATCCTCTAAACGGGCCGCTCGCGGCGGATGAGTTTCTTCTGCTAAGGAGTACGCCTGTCAGTCCAGGGAAGCGCCCTAGACCAACCAGAACCGTTGACCTAACGTCTTCGGCCTGTACCCCAAAGTCTTGGCACCGCGACCCTGCGGCTGAACCCGGATGGTGGTTCGAAAAACAAAAATCAAGAAAGTCTTTCAGATGGGAGAGTTAAAAATGTCAAAAAGGAAATAGTAAGGGAATCTTTATTTGTCCATGGGCCTTGGTCTCAAATTATAACGGAGACGGCCAGGTGCTGTTTGGTCTTGGAACAAAAGTTCAGGCTCAGTGGTGTCCAGTCGATTTGATGGTGGCACAGCTTCCTGCAGAATATTGTCACTCTCTTGATCTGAAACTGTGCCTCTTATGCGTGCGTCACTGAATGGTACAAAACGAGGTACAGTGTCTGTCTCAGAGTCGACGATACCCTCCTGGACCCACCGGTCATATGGCAGAGGCAAGGGGACTACTTTGCAGTGGGTGCCATGGATCCAGTGCGTCTTCCCTTTTACTCGCACTGCTGATCTTGTCGACAAAAGCACAAGGTGAGGGCCGATCCAGCGAGGCTCGTCGTTGCTCTTGCGCTGGAAATTTCGGACTAGCACCCACGTACCAGGGTTGATAGGGTGTCCAGGAGTTTCAGAGGCTTGAGGGAGAGTATCATGTACCTGTTGGTGCAAAACACGCAGTTTAATGGTCAAATCATACAGGTAATCGAGTAGTACTGGATGCTCAATCTCACTAAACTTCGTAGGCCTCGGTACACCCCATACGTTGGCCGGGCGGCCAAAAACAACCTCGTAAGGACTAAGTCCCACTCGTGAGTGTACAGTCATTCTGGTGGACAGGAGTGCTAAAGGCAGAGCGTCAGGCCATTTAAGACCGGTGCTCGCCTGGATTTTGGCCAGCTTGAGCTTTAAGGCTCCATTGTAGCGTTCTACTAGTCCAGCTGATTGGGGGTGATTTGCAGCGTGGAACTTTTGCTGGATGCCTAAACCTTCACATACATTCTTCATCACTTTACCCACGAACTCACTTCCATTATCACACCACACCATTCTTGGCATTCCAAACCTAGGGAAAAATTCTTTCACAAGGGCTTTGGCTGTGGATAGGGCAGTGTTATCTTTCAGAGGATAAGCCTCTATCCATTTTGAGAAAGCACAAACAACCACCAGTACATATTTCAGGTTGTTGCATCTTTCCATGTGAATAAAGTCCAGCTGCAAAACTTCGAATGGACATGATGGGGGTGCAAAGTGACCAGCTGGAGTTGGGGTTCCCCTACCAGGGTTGTACTTCAAGCATACCATGCAACTCTTGACCACATTCTCTGCACACTTGGGAATCCCAACATTTTGCCATACTGGAGCCAACAACTTGCATATACCTTTCGTACTGATGTGGGCCATTCCATGTGCCATAGTAACCACTGGAAGCACATATGCGTCAGGTAACAACCATCGCCTATGTTCTGTCAGATCAATCCAACAACCATTCTCATCCAACTTACCCATACTTTCTCTCCACTTGCTTAACTCTTTCTCTGTGGCTTCAGCTTGAAGCGACTTCACACTCTCTATTGTGTTCTCACACATTCCAACATCGTCAACCCATCTTGCGGGGCCTGCAACATACATTCTAGTCTTTACATTCTGTGCCGTTTCTTTCGCGATCTCATCAGCAAACGCATTCCCACGTCCAGCATCATCTGTGATTTTCCTGTGCGCACTGCATTTCATGATCGCAACTTGCAACGGTAGGGTCAGTGATTCAAGGAGATCATTCACCAATTTGCCATTCTGAATTTTAGCTCCATGCGACGTCAGGAACCCACGCTCTTTCCACAGTCGCCCAAAATTATGAGCCACGCCAAAGGCGTACTGGCTATCTGTGTAAATATTCACTCTCATTCCTTCAGACAACACGCATGCTCTCGTGAGGGCGATTAATTCTGCTGCTTGAGCCGAATTATGTGGCACTCGTGCAGTTTCCACAACTGTATGCAAAGTCGTGATAGCATATGCAGCAGTCGTGTCACCATTAGGGAGCTTAAAACACGAACCATCCACCCATAAAGTACCATCACACTCAGTCAGGGGAGTATCTTTTAGATCCACTCTCCCTTTCGTCTCTTCTTCCGTTCTGAACAGACAGTCATGTTGCTCACTCTCATCTAGGTCTGCTGGATGGGGCAATAACGTAGCTGGATTCAGCGTATTGCATCTCTTTATGTGTATGTGATTTGCTAACAGTGTGAGCTCATAGCCTGATAATCGCGCACTAGTCAAGTGTTGTGTCTTGGTTCTGTTTAATAATGTGTCTACAGCATGTGGAACCATAACGATCAATGTGTTGTCCATTACCAGACCAGCAGATTGTCGGATAGACATAGCTGCAGCAGCTGTCGCTCTCAGACAGCTTGGCAATGCCCTCGCTACAGGGTCTAAAGTTGACGAAAAATATGCGCATGGGCGCGGTCTGTCGCCAAAAGGCTGTGTTAACACTGATAACGCACATCCATCTTTCTCGTGAACATACAATGTAAAAGGCTTACTGTAGTCAGGGGTACCCAACACAGGTGCTGAACACAATGCATTACGCAATTCCACAAAACTTTTCTGGCACTCCTCAGACCATGGGATAGGATTCGGTGTGTCTTTGCATGTTAAGGCTAACAAAGGTTTTGCCAACAAGGAAAAATTAGGGATCCAATGCCTACAGTATGAGGTAATGCCCAAGAAAGCACGTACTTCTCTCTGTGTTTTTGGCACACTCAACTGTGCAATGGCTTGAATTCTCTCTGGGGTCAGTTTCCTTCCCTCCTTCGATAAGAGATGACCTAAGTAGGTCACTTCTTGTCGACAATATTGCAGCTTTGAGAGAGACACTTTATGATGGAAAGCAGATAAATGGCTCAATAATGACAATGTGGCTTCTTTACAGATCTGTTCAGTATCCACGGCGATTAGTAAATCGTCCACGTATTGAATCAGAATAGCGCCACTAGGTAAAACAAGTGCATCAAGCTGCGCTTTCAAAGCTTGACTGTATATGGATGGACTCTCACAGTAGCCCTGGGGAGCGCGTTTGAAGCGGAAGCTTCGGCCTCCCAGACTAAAGCCAAAAATGTCTCTGCTCTCTTCTGCAATAGGGATGCTAAAGAAAGCATTCTTTAAATCAATCACTGAAAACCATGCAGCAGAGGCTGGAATCATCGTTAACAAGGCAGTTATATCAGGAACAACCGGAAACTGTGGCACAACAATCTTATTAACCTCTCTAAGATCAATCACAAATCTGTAAACAGGTGGCTGTGAAGGGTCCGTTCGTTTTAAGACAGGTAAAATCGGACTATTGCAAACGTTGCCTCTTGTCTCTTCAATCACACCCTTATTAATCAAGTCGCTGACAATGTCTAACAATGCTTTCTGGCCTTCATTAGAGATCTTATACTGGGGAATACGTGGCAGTCTGACATTGGCCTTTAAAGTCACCACGTATGGCGGTATCTCCAAGAGGCCCACATCATTGGGACCAGTAGCCCAAAGGGCATCCGGAAGGGATGACAATTCAGGCGGCATTGTATTTTTAGACAAGTACATCGGGGAAATCACTTTCTTGCCTAATGTAAGTTGTACTCCTGACGGCGAACAATACAGTGTAGCGTGCAATCTTTTCAACAAATCTAATCCCAACAAATTCTCACCACAACCTGTTGTTAGGATCAGGGGTGCTTTCAGCTCGCAAGGTCCAATAGAAAGTGACATGGGACTAGAAATCGGGTTCCTAACCGGGGCGCCAGAAAAACCTACTGAAACATTTATATCGCCAGACAAAGGTGCGCCAGGGAGTTTTGAATGCATGATTGAACTCTTTGCAGCACCAGTGTCTAGCAGAAAGGGCTCCGTTACATCTGCTGTAGTTACCTCAACATACGGTCCACTCTGATCCACTGGCACTGAAACAACTCCCTCTCTCTGTCTACGGCTGTCCTAGTAATCATTACCTTCTGCATCACCGTCCTCTGCATAATAATCATTATTATAATACTGAGCCGTATTACTAGTCGTATTGGCTTGCTGATCAAAGCTATTAATGGCGCTTTGGGGCGGAAGAGGACGCGCGTTCTGGGGAACACTTCCACGCCCTCTGCCTCTAGGAGCTTGCTGACCACCTCTACCTCTTGCGCCATACGCATTACCGTTCCGCTGCATTAGTTTAGGGCAACTATATTTAAAATGACCTTCCTCTTTGCAGTATGAACATTGGTTGGGACCTACAGGGACACGTGGTTGATAATATCCGTTCATTTGCTGATTATTCTGAAATTGTTGGGGTTGGTGATATACACCTTGGGGTTGCCTATAATTATTCTGACCTCCACGTGGCGGATAGGCCTGCTGTAAAAGGACCTTTGTCTTTAATTCCTTCGTTTTCTTGTCTGTCCTATCTTTCTCGTCTTTATCTCTGTTTTCATAATACTGTGCAGTAGCCAGTATTTGCGCGGAAGAAGAAACAGCCCAAGAACTCTCTGAGTCTTTCAACTTTTTACACAGGTCAGGAAGTAAATTCTGCACAAATGTATCCACAAATAACCGTTGGCCACCCTCAGTACTCATATCCTGCCCACTGTGGTCAATAAATGTTTCTTCAAACCTGGTGAAGAAGTCTGACACTGTCTCATCTTTCTTCTGCTTGCATGCAGATAACTTGTCCCAGTTTACGCGCATCGCAGACATTATTGTCTTCATATACGTGATGATTCTACCAGGCAGTTCAGCTACTAAAGGCTCAGGTTTCGCACCACCAGTTTGTCTAGCATCAGCAGCGATGATATTAGCCCATGTGTCTCCTAGTTCTGCAGCATGATCCGTATTACGTATGGATCCCCACAAAGGCTGTGGAACCACATTCCCAAACAGCATATCTACATCAGCCAGATTCATTACACACGATTCTGCAGTCTGTGACAGCTCCTTATAATAACCTGCTGGGTTTTTACGGGGATCAGGTAAGGACTGCTTAAGCGCTAACACCTCAGAGCGCTTCCATGGAACATGTACCCAAATACGCTGAAAATGTGCTACGACAGGTGGATTAGCATTCGCATCAGTGGGTCTCCAAACTGGGGGAACCTCACGCATCGGATATTGGCGTGCTTTTACCCTTTTTCCCACAGAGACATCAGGTTCAAACAACGACTGTTGACAATCATCATTTCTGAAGGACAATACAACCGCAACTGCTTTATCTACCTCGCGATCCACAATTATACCAGTTCCAAAATCAAACCTCACTCTACACAACTCCTGCGGGCTCGGGTCTTTACCACTATCCTCCAATTCTTCACAAAGAATTTCGCACATTTTCTCAAACACATATCTCTGTTTTGGGGCATCCCACTGATGGAAAACGTTGACAACTGATTCCACATCATACAATGAAGGGAAAACAATCCATATACGCGCCATGCTATCTATTACTTTTTTCTCATCAGGGTTAGGCAATTGACTACGCAGTTGCTTATGCTGTAAACCAGGAGTCGCACCAGACGAATCAAAGAGAGGCGACATTAATGTAGTAACCACATTAGCTAAGCGCTGTCGCGCTGAAGGAGAAGATGAGGCGAAAACAGGGGGAAAAACAGAGGGAAGAAAAGAGGATGCAGAAACAGGTACTGGAGTGGTGCAAGGAAGAGTGTTAGGGGAGGCAGCTGCTGAACTAGGCAAAGTCGCAGGAAGTGTAGGGGCAGTTGGAAACACAACTGGCGGCCCTTGAGAGGGCTGCGCTATATGGATAAGAGCCGGCTGCGCAGCAGCTGGCGGTAGCGGCAAGGCTTGCAGTATATTCACTGGAGGTGGCATATTCACAAGCTGGGGAGGTGCCGTGGCATTTTGAGCATACGGGGGTGGCGAACTCAGCAAATGCGACATCAGGGGATCTTTCTCCTTTTCTTCTAACTCATTCTGCTTAGAGTGTGGCAAAGCTGGGTAACATTTGTCGATCCCTAACTTACGCTGCCTGTGCAATTGCTCATTCATCTGCTCCTCCTCATTGTCTTTAAATTGTACAGCTGCTTGCATTACTGTCATACCTCCCTCTCTTTTATTCTTTTTCGCTAGCTTAATTTCCTTTTGTTTGGCTTCCTTTCGCCACAAGCGGAAGGAGTCAAACATCGCCGGACGGGCTTTCTTTTTGAACAATTTAATTTCCAAATTATCTAAAATATCGGTATCGAAACTACCATTTTGGGGCCATTTTAAAACACCGTCTTTCCTGGTGTAGTGGATCCATACTTCGTTATATGCAATGGGGCCTACGCCATGTTTTACATAGAGCTCATAAGTTGGAGTTCCAACCGGAGGAACCGGACATGATTCCTCTAGCTGGAAATCTTTTCCACAACCCAAACAGAATAATCTACCAAATATTCTAGAACCAGGCATCTTTGCTCACTATTCTAGATCCAAACGTCAAAGGATTATCGATTACGATAGTCTCGTGAATACACGAATCCTCTGGCTTTGGCGTTTGCAAACTCCAAATTACCAAATTACCAAATCAAACGATCCCGAAGGATACCAAAACAAATGGGCGCTCCACTTATACTTAACTGAATATTGCTGATCGATGGCGTCACCAGAAGACTCTCTCGATTGTTTCGCTCTCTCAAAACTCGTCAAGGGTCCAAAACAGGTCGATTAATCAGGGCAGCAGTCCTTCGTAGCCGTCGGGACGCGGAGAACCTCGCAGAAAAGACTTTCGGACCACGTCGACATGCAGGGGTCGATGAAGTGGCGGCCTTCCTCCGGAATTTCCACACGAAGCTCCTCACGAACCTCTGGCTTGGACTGGTACCGCTGAAATCGTCCCGAGTTGGGCGCCAAACTGAAGTACTGGGTATTCTAGACCCAGCGGTGCAGGGGCACACACCCTATGACTTCTGGGTTCACCCTGTTCCAGACCTACAGAAACACAGAGTCTTCTGGGTGAAGTCAAAGATTCGTTTATTGGCTGCAGACCAATTACAGGTATCCTAGAAGTACAACAGCGTGTATGTTCTCAGGAGACTGCTGAAAATCATAGAAACGGACTTCATCTTAAATACAGTTTTTCCCTGCCTCAAGCATACATTCCTAGGTTTTATGATACGGCCATTACATGTATACATTTCAAAGGAAAAGGCAGAGTCATGATGACCATCCCACATTCCAGTTCGGCCAGCCCACAATGATTTACACAGTAAGGTTCAGATCCCACATCGGATGTCAATAGACCCCCCAATAAACATGAGCATCTCCTGTTTTGGGAAACAAGTCATAAAGCAGGAACAGTCAGGTGTGAAGGAGATTAGCCGGAGGTTCGTGTAGAATGAAAGGGTTTTATGATGGGTCAAGCCCTGATGCTAATCACAGGTGGACGGAGGAAGGGGAGCTCGTGAGACCAGTTTGACCTGGGGCAGCAGAGCCAGCTGCCCAGGTCACAAAGAAGTCACGGGAAAGCACATGTACTGTGAGGCCCGTATTTGCTCCATTATAGCCTATGTGAGGGCAATGACAAGATGGCCACCGCTTCCAAAATGGAACCCGCGTAGTGAAGCAGAATAACGTGTACACAGTGCATTCATAGCTAGAACGATATATAAAGCACTCGTGCATGCCGCATTTACCATTTGCGGTTTGCTAATACCAGGATAGACAGGGGTAGGACCCTGTCCCCTACGCGGTCCCGAATATTAAAGTACGACATGGGGATAAAATGGTGCAGGAAGCCGGCTTGCAGATCCCGATATTTCTAAAAACTTCTAAATTTCCCAAGAGGACTAGATACAAAACTCTGAAGGATTATTCCTTTAGATTACAATCCTTTTTTAGGCAAGCTGGATCTTCTGGATTTTACTATCTAAAACTAGGTGAATGTAAACATTTGGGTCTCCAAATTCAATCTAGTCACCTTGGGAATTGGAAGGACTGTTGGCTGGAAGAGCTAGGGCGCTTTTCAATCCGGAACAGAGTAATCTCCTGGCAAGAGGTACAGAATAGAAGCAGGCACCGGAGCCAGCCAGCCTTTTTTGAATATTTACAGATTTTACATTTTTTAAATAGACATAACTTTTTTGTTTAATGGTGCCCCATCTAAGCTGCAGACTGCTCTTTTTGGAGCTAAGCTAAGAGGGGTGAGAAACTGGCACCGTCTTCAGAGCACGCAAAGTGAATCTTTATTGGTCGAGAAGCACTTAGAAAGGATAACCTGGGAAACTCAATGTTCTTTCTCTATTCAGGAGTGGCAGGTCATATGCCAGTTAATGAGTAAGGCCTTGAGAACAGCCAATTTTAAGAGAATGGCCTTTCTGTCCCGGTGGTTGGCATACTTTACACCCAAAGCCCTCAATAAAAAATACCCAGTTGAGAATAGATGCTTCCGCTGCCAGGCAGAAGGAGAAGGGGCCTGGCTACATATTTTCTTAACATACCCTAGTTTAGGGCCTTTTTGGGGTAAGATTTATTTGGCCTTAAGTCAGGCGATTCAGAAGAGGGTAGATCTAGAGGCTGAGGTTGCCCTCTTCGGAATTAGTAAATCAAGGACAAATTTGATAAATGCAGAGGAGACCTTTTTAGCATGTCCTCCCTCTTCGCTCACTCCCTCATTTTCAGAATTGGAGGTCGGTGGAAGCACCTACAAATGAGAGGTTGTTAAATTAAATTAAACGGACCAGGATTTTTGAAGAAGCTTACGCAAGGCGGGTGGGCGCTACCAACAAGTTTACTGCAATCTGGAAATATATAGTTAATCTTGAAACCCTGACAGATTAGTAGTCTTATTTGAGGCTGGGGGAACTGGGGGAAATTGGGGGGAATGTGCTCTGGGGGTTTTCTGGTATATGTAGCACCTTAGCACTTTTGCACTTTAGTATTTTAACACTTTAGCACTTTAGTAAGAATTAACTGTATATCCATAAAGCTGGTATATTAATGCTAATGTTAATGTTAATACTCTATAAAATAAAATGGGTATACCGTTAAATTATTGATGTAATGTGCTTCCTGCACTTTTATCTCACACTTTCATTGTATTGGCTTTATCCATGTTTGGTATGTGTTGATCTAACAATGTTTCCCTGTTATTTATTATTAGTGTTATGTCCCTGATGCTCAGCTCAATAAAAAATAAAAAAATATATATAATCGATTTCTAGGGTTATTTCTTTAAATAAATGGATGATTTCCCAGCTACTCCACAGTGGCAGTACTCCTGAGCGAAGAAGCAAATAGTTTCTCAATTTTTATAAAATTGGGTGCCAATGGTACATTCACTAGTGCCATCGTTTTGTAATACCGCCAGATGGAAGGTATGTCGTTAGTCAGAGGAGTTTGGGAATGTATACAATGATTTTTGGATGCAAACCTTAATGGGCTCATTTATGAGCTTGCCTCGCTGTGCAGCGCAGCAAATCACTGTGCTGCGCTACACTGCGTGACAGAGAATGGGCAGGAATGACCGTATCTAAGGCAATATGGCACATTCCTGTGCATTACTCTGCGCTTGTGCCCTTTTGGCAGCCTAGCGCCAATGCAGGCATCCTTGCACCATGGTGCAAGGGTGCCTGCGTTGCATGCAGGATTGTTTTTGTGCAGGGAGGGACATCTTCCTGCACAAAAACAAACCTGGGAGGCATAAACACAAATAGAGAGAGGAAGAAACAAGGAGAAATAGAGATAATTAATCCTGTTAAGCCTCCCCTGAGAAGGTGTAAAATGTTGGCGCCTTCCCAGGTTTACAAGTTCTTGCAAATCTGAGGATGCATCAAAATCCATAGGAGTTGTATGGGAACACCCACGCAACACCCATGGAATTCCTTTGCAGGGCAGAGTAATGCAATGCAGTGATTCGCACTGGGCTGCGTTACTCCAGATTTTTGATGCCACTCAGCGCCATGCAAAGTGACTTTGCGTGACATCAAAAATCTGACATAAAGGTTTGAGGCACAGATGTACTACGTAATGTGGTGCAAGCGTGATGCAACACTCTCATAAATAAGCCCCTCAATATAATGTAATTACAACGTATAAAGAGTAACTGCTACCTGGAAAGATGTGCAGGGTCATATTAAAAACAAAGAAGCAGGCACAAATCAAGCAGTGGAAAATAACTGCTTGAATTCAAGGCCTTATGAAATGGTAACAGAGTGTTGGTCCTCCTAAGGTGAGAGGGAGGGAGTTCCAAACCTTAGCAGAAGTTACAGAAAAAGGTTGACCTCCTGAGCAAGCCTGACGAATCATGGGTACCACTAACAGATAAGCATCTCTAGATCTGAGATGGCCGGCAGGATGGTAGTGATGAAATTCGTTTTTCAGGTGTACATGACTTGTACGATGGAAGACATGGAAATTAATGGCCATGGCTGTAAATACAAACGATTCATGCACTAGCAGCCAATGCAAAGTTCTCAAGGCATGCAACGCCTAAGACAGTTTGGAGAAGTTTAAAGCAAGTTGAGCAGTGGCATTCTGGATTCTTTGCAGGTGGTATAAAAATGATTCAGGAGAAGCCAGAGCAGGACAATACCATAGTGAAGGTGACACAAGATCACATCGCACATTGCCATAGGTCCAATGTGAGCCGACAAAAAAGGGAAGAATTTGCAAAGCGTTTTCCGAAGACAAAAATGCAGGGAAGAGAGTTTATTTTCCTGATAGGATATGAACAAATTCCGAGATCCAGATTCATAGATTCAAGATCCTTTACATTGAATGTGGGAGTGGATGTGAACCTTAGTTGTTCCAGCCAAAATCCTGTTGGAAGAAACTAGGGGAGTGTTTGCCGGACATCACTAAACTTTCTATTTTATAGGAATTTAATTTCAGTGAGTTGGTCATCATCTAATTCTCGACTGCCAAAGTACATTGATTAAGTGTGGCAGCCGTATTGCTCTGATGGTTGTCCAGTGAAATCAGTAATTGTGTGTCATCTGCATAGCAGGAAAACATCCAGTCAAAGGAGCAAATTAAATGAGCCAAGGGCTGAATACATAAATTGAACAGAGTCATATTTAATACAAAACGCCGAGGAATCCCAAGAGAGACTAGCTTAAATCCTGACTGATAGGGTCCCATGCACACTGTCTGAGAATGATCTGTGAGATAGGATTCCATCACGGAGAGAACAGAGCCCTCAAAACCTCCAGACATGTCAGTGACTTCAAGTGACAGACAGCATTGAATACTGTGGAGAAGTCAACCAGCACTAAGGAAGAATTTCCTTGATCATTTAGAAGCTAGAGACCTTAAATCATCAAAGACAGAGATTATCATTGTCTCTGTACAGAACCCAGTCGAAAGCCAGATTTGGCCTCATCAAGAATTTAATTGTCTTCTAAAAAAATTGACAGTTTCCCATAACAAGGGTATCAGCATTCATTTATTTTAATAGCGGCAAAAATTGAAATCGTGCTTAAATGCTTTGGAAAGTGTGACTAGCATGACATGTTTATTGCAAAGCTTAAACAGTACTTGACCAAAAGTATTAGGGTCAGCCTGCAGAATTGCGGCCACCGTGGTCTAAAGGGGAGCCGGAAGAGATGACCATCTGTAGTTGATGAAATTCTGCCATTGAAATAAGGCTCATATGGTGTACTCCTGATTAATACCTATGTCAGACCATTTAGTATCACTGTCTGACTAAAGTTGTAGGGTTGAAGACTCACAAATTGTCTTGATTGTAGTCTCAAAATAGTCAAATAGTGTCTTGAGAAGATGCGTGATGTGAGGCAGTCAGGTGCTTGAAGTGATCTTGTGACCGAGAACACTTCCCTGGTAGGGTTATGGGCACTTACAATGTTATTTACATTATAATTCAATTTAGTTGCAGCACTTGTTTTTTGTATTGCCGAATGGCAGACTTTAAGAGTGCTTTCTTAAAAGGGTCATAGTCACAATACCAATGCATTTCTAGTTATTTGCACTCTAACTTAACAAATTTCAGTTTACCAGTATACCAAATACATGATTGACAATTTCTGCAAAAGGAATTCCTTGGTCTAGAAAGTGTGTGGTTAACAGCGGCAGCAAGCCCAGCTATTGTAATTTGTGATATGTTGGTCCTGGGATTGCTCTTTGCCCGAATACTTAATGAGGGCCACCTGGTATCTAACAAAACCTTAGAAAATTCTCCATTTCATAGCCTTGATCATGAAGGTCTCAGATAACAAGTTACAACAAATTTAGAACCAGAAGGGAGCCGGTTTCCTATAGGTAAGTAAGGCTGCAAGGGAGGGCAAATATGAGATCAAACTGATGGCCCGTGCATGAGTAGGGCAATTATCCACCTATGGTTGACTGGGGTCCGCAATAGAATCCACAACCAAGGAAGCAGATATTTGTATTGTAATGTTACTGCAATTGCATTTGTACAGTGCTTACTACCCCTGATGAGGCGTTGAAGCACATTGTTGGCGAGTAGCACGCTACTCCGGAACCCATAAAGGATTAGTGTTGAATTAATATAGCGAAATATGAAAGTAATTTGAGTGGTGGATAGGTTAGTCAATTATTTGGATTCAGAAGGATAGCGAAGAGATAAAAGAGGGAAAATGGTTTGCATTTATATAGCACTTGTTACCCCTGATGGGGTGTTGAAGCGCTTTTTAGGGAGTAGCACGCTTCTCCGGCACCCATAAAGGATTAGTCGTAAATTAGTATAGTGAAATATGAAAGTAATTTGAGGGGTGTATATAAGTCAATTATTTGGATTGAGAAGTGTAGCGGAGTAATAGAAGTGGGAATAAGGTTTGAATATATATAGCGCT
Organism: Triturus cristatus; assembly: GCF_964204655.1. Taxonomy (NCBI): domain Eukaryota; kingdom Metazoa; phylum Chordata; class Amphibia; order Caudata; family Salamandridae; genus Triturus; species Triturus cristatus. The sequence continues at coordinate 944,841,790 of NC_140594.1, read as the reverse complement.
TGTTACCCCTGATGGGGTGTTGAAGCGCTTTTTTTGGCAAGTAGCACGCTACTCTGGAAGCCACTAAAAGTTTAGTCGTGAATTAGTATAGGGAAAATATGAAAGCAATTTGAGTGGTGGACATTAGTCAGTTATTTGGATTGAAGAAGGAGAGCGGAGGGATAGAAGAGGGGAAATAGTTTACATTTATATTGCGCTTGTTACCCCCTATGGGGTGTTGAAGCGCTTTTTTTGGTGAGTAGCGAGATACTTAGGAACCCATAAAGGATTAGTGGTGAATTAGTATAGTGAAATATGAAAGTAATTTGAGTGACAGATATGTTATTCAGTTATTTGGATAGAGAAAGGTGTAGCGGAGGGATAGAAGAGGGAAAAATGGTTTGCATATATATAGTGCTTGCTACCCCTGATGAGGTGTTGAAGTGCTTTTTTGGGTGAGTAGCACACTACTCTGGAACCCATAAAGGATTAGTGGTGAATCAGTATAGTGAAATATGAAATTTGAGAAGTGGACATGTTAGTCTGTTATTTTGATTGAAAATGATAGTGGAGGGATAGAAGAGTGAAGGATTTAGACTTTGTTTTTTTTGGGTAGTCATAGCAGTAGCAGGGGGGTCAGGGATGAGTAAACGGGATGTGGAGGGGAGAGTCAGAGGGAAGAGTTTAGACAGGCTTGTTTTGGGGAATCGGTATAGTAGAAGAGGTGTCAGATGGTGCACAGAGGGGTAGAGTGGGGAGAGTCTAGAAAGGGCTATTTTGGGGATCATAGTAGTGGTATGAGGTTTGGGATGAATGAGAGAGTGGATGTAGAAGATATATTGATAGAGGTATAGGGTGAGAAATAGGGTAGTGCATTGCAAAGAGTATCAGAAAGAGGTTTGAAATGAGTCAGAGAGTTTAGGTAGAATATATATTGAGGGAGGTATAGGGTGAGCAATAGGGTAGTGCATTGGATATGCTGAATTAGAGGAAATTAATACATATATAGATCCATAAGTACATGGAAAGTATGTAGATGCATATAGGCAGTAAGTATGTGTAGATTAAAGATATTGATAGAGGTATAGGGTGAGAAATAGGGTAGTGCATTGAATATGCTTTTTTGGAGAAAAGTAATAAATATATAGATCCAAGTAAATGAAAGGTATATAGATGCATAAAGGAAGTATTTATATGTAAATTAAAGATGCATTAGCTAAACTCTGGTTTCAAGTGTATTCTTTTTAAACATAATTATTCTACATGTTTATACAAAGCAATCCACATATATAGGCACACATCTATAGTAGAAAGAAATGCTTATATACAGAGGGAGATGCTGTATATTTCTGGTTGTGTATGGTGCTTATGTGGGGAACAGCCAATATTTGAGTAGCTTTCTGAAGATAAGGTGGTTGTGCATGGATCTTATGTTGGGGGGATAGAGTTACATAGTTTGGCTGCTTGAACAGAGAAGGATGTGCCACCCATGTTTTTTTCACATATCTTGGGATTTTGAGGCTGGGTGCCACTCTAGAGTGGAGGTTCCTATGTTGAATGTGTTTGGTGATTTTACTCATGATGAAGAGTGGTCCCATTCCATGTATCGCTTTGTGGGTGATACAAAGCAGCTTAAATGTAGATCTTCTGGCAACCGGTAACCAATGCACCCAATTTAAATAATTAGAGCCCCGGGTTGTGGCGGTCCCGGGGGCGTGGGAGGGGGGGGGGTTCGAGCCTCCCCCACACAGATAGTTATTTTTGCCCCCGCCAATATTTTATAAAAGCCCCGGGGGTGGCGGTCCCTGGGGCTTGGGGGGGCCTTTGAGCCCCCCCACCCATTTACTAAACTAGCCCCGGGGGTGGCAGTCCCCAGGGCTGCGGGGGGGCCATGAGCCCCCCGCAAATACTTTCAAAAAGCCCTTTGGGCCCCCCATTACAATCTTAACATTGCCCCCGGGACTTGGGCCACCCGGAGACTAATTATTAACGAAGCGCGGGAGCCTGCGCCTCTTTTTTTTAAAGTGTTCTGGCCGGATCCGCGGATCGTCCGCGGATTTTGCCAATTTATTTTTGGGGACCCCCTAAGCAGGCCTAGAGGGTTAGGGTGTTTCTTCCCTGACCCCTTTTCTCTTTTTTTGCATTTCTTTTTCTGTTTTCTTGTGCCTCAGTTCTACCGAGGCACAAGATGGCTGCTAACACTTCCTGGTTTGGAGTGTTGACAGCCAATTAGAATAAAGCTTGTGATCGGTAGGGTGCGCGGATCCTCCGTGCCTCTAGATATCACTATCTTTATTTCTTAATTTCTCAAAAACTACTGAACGGATTTGCACCATTTTTAAAAAGGCCGCCAAGCAGTACCTTTTTGCCAAATTTGGTGTAATTCTGTTCAGCAGTTTTTGCAATAACTGTGTCTAAAGTTTCCTATGGGAAATTTTTTTTTTCATCACTATTTTTTTAATTTCTCAGGAACTACTGAACGGATTTACATCATTTAAAAAAAGGGCACTTTCTGAACCAACGGCTACCTTTTGCAAAATTTGGTGTAATTCCGTTCAGCAGTTCGGGCTGTAGCCATGTCTAAAATTTACTATGGGAAATAACATGGGGAAAACGTGTTTTGGGACCCCCCATTTTTCTCTGCCCCTGTTTGACGAATCACCCCCAAACTTTCAGGATAGGAGCTGACCTGAACGGGCCATTAGTTTTGAAAATTTCGCGAAGATTCGTCAACTGGCGGCAAAGTTATTTGGAATAGGATGTTACGATTTTCCTATGGATAATAGGTCTTAACTATAACTACCTACTGGTGACCGCCAGTAGGTAATATATAGATATATATATATATGCATATATATAGTTGCTGTGGCTCCTCTGAAGGCAGAGGAGTAAGTGGTAGAGGTTATTAGGGTGCATATGGCGAGCAGTCTGCCAAAGTCTAAATGAGAGGCTAAGTATTATAACAATTAGATTTTTTTTTCAAAGTAGTGGGTGCTCATGGAGAAAGGGATGTATGATGTTACAACGCATGCTTTTACAACGCATGCTGTTACAACGAATTTTTTACAACGCAAATGCTGTGACAACGCAAGTCTTTACAACGCAAGTCTTTACATCGACTTGCAGTAGATGGCGTGCTAACATTAAAAAAGGGTAATTTACTATTCTAACTCCAGTCCACGTTGCAGTAGGGAAGGTGTTTGGATAGTAAACTACACTATTTTTAATGTTAGCACGCCATCTAGTGCAAGTCGATGTAAAGACTTGCGTTGTAATGGCATGCGTTGTCACAGCATTTGCGTTGTAACAGTTTCGTTGTAATGGCAGTGCGTTGTAAAAGTTGCGTTGTAATGGTTGTTCCCCCGGAGAAAGTGGTTGCAACAGCAATTCATAAGGGTTTGTATATAACATATAATACTGTAATCATGTCTAAACTATATTTCTCTTCCCAAGCACAGACGCTCACATTTTAACTCACGTTTACTGTTCGCAGTGAGGGGCCATTTGATTTCCATGCCTAATTCACAAAGTAATAATCAAAATATCCAAAGGCATTAAACATCTACCCATGATACCATTAAAAGAGAAATGTCAACTTTGATTCCATCACCTTAGGAGCTCCTATGATGGATAAAGAAAATATCACACACATTAACTTCTGGATGTCCCATCTGCTTCTTGAATGTCAGCACTCCTGCTGCTCTCTCGTATTTATTTAGGCTTAAGATTTGAAATCGATCTTTATGGGCAAAAATGTCTTTGTAGAATATTTAATTACAACCTCATTTACAAAGACATTCCATGCTCAGCACAAATGTGAATTGTGCGGTCTCAGCATTCGTGTTTTAAACTCTTCCTTTTGTCACATTCTTAAGGCTAAACCATTTCTCGTTCAGTTCTTACCTTAAACCCTGCGAGCAGGTTGGCTCATATTCTAGGGACCAGTACTGGTGGATGGATGTGATGTGACATTACCCACAGGCGGAGTTCTTGACCTTAGAATAAGGAACTATTTTTAAACAAAAATGTAACTCTGTGTCAATCACTACTTAGCACTGTGCCTTTTAAATTTGTGTACTGTAATAGCATTAAAAAAGCACTGGCAAAACCAACAGGCCTGTGTTCCCTAATGTGCATGCACAGACAGAGAACATTGTATGTCAATATACATGCACCCATAACACAAACTGGCCCACAGGCACGTGCTGTGTTTTGTCACATAACAAAACGGTAACTATGAAAAACGCTACAAATGCAAAGAAACGACCCACTTGCAGTAGTGATTGTTCAGGTCATATGCTCATAAAGCTCTCACATGTCATAACATGCTTCCCTCAAAAAGATCAGTATAACCAAATCAAATCCTGTTCTGTTCATCCAGACCCAGCCTACCCCCCTTTCCCCCAGCAGTGTTGCAATTTGGGTAGTAATATATATTTCCTTCCCAATTGGAGGTGAGTGCCCTTGCTCTGAAAAACATCAATCAGCACAGTCATATGTATGCGTGTTGTTCACCACTCTTTCTGTATGGCATTATTAAAGGGACTATCTCACTGCAGAGATATCGTGGTCCTGATTTCATCATGTCTGACAGACTTGGCATGTTTTCCTGTCTAGGAGCCCTGTGTCCGGAGCCGCTGTTCCACAGGAATTTACATTTTTTGTCACCACAGAGGGCTCAATTCTCCTGGTCCACCCCACATTTACCTCCTTTTGCCAGTCGAATGTGGAAAATACTGCCCTCCATGCCAACCCATGAAACCACCCGCAGCTGGTAGAAGGTAATTCTGTATCAGGGGTGCAGGCCTTTTTCCTCCCTCCCTGGCGAGAAGGCTGCCTACTGCTCCTCTCCGGTAAAACCTGCAGTTTGTCATAACTGGAATCTTCCACACAAGTTGCAAGATGTATGTGCTTCCGCATGATTGTGAGCACATGCTAGAATGGAGCACCCCTACTTGGGCACCTCCGTGATCATAAAGTTCCAATACAGTGGGTGTTAACATAGAAGACACTTGTGATCCTCTCTTGTACCTGTCTCCCACTTCCTTCCCTGTCTTTCGGTGCTGCCTCTCTTGCCTCCCTTCCTGCATTATTTTTAAAATTAATTTTCTGGAAAAAACATTATTGCATAGGTGCATCGCTTTGCATTATGTGGCAATATTATTCTCCACATTATAATGTGATTGCAAATGTGTATTTTCATAAGCTGTAATAATATATATAAGCTTTATTACTCACAATAAACATGACAGCCAGACAAATAAATCCCATGAGTCATGCTTTTCAACCAGGATATGATTCTGCTTCACAATCGTGTGGTGTTCTATGATCCTATGTTATGTAAGATCCCTCAATGGGTGGGAGTGGGGTGAGGGTGAGGGCAAGGGCTCTTACATGTCTCCTAGGGGGATTTCCAAGAGAGAGGTACCTGATACAGGGCACATTCATATCCAAGTGCAGTTTCACAGCCATATCTCCAGGCTCACGTTTATGGATGCCACAATATATTGTCTTCATCATTCTCACAGTGCTTATTTTCCATCAGTAAAGTCTCTGAGACCCTCATTCAATCTGGATCCAATCTACCAAGGGCCTAGTTTATTGATATTGTCCCCTTGTAACATCATTGTACTGGTAAAAATCAGCAAGTCTTGCCATCATTGTGCAAACCTTCTGCTGCCACATCACCCAGTCCATATTTACCATTCTAGCAAGACTCATTATTGAGATCACACAGTGTACATTATTGAGCTATTTGCTTGTTTCAGAAATCGTTGTAGCAATGCAATTCCACATTAAGGGGCGCAGATTCACCTTTCAGCTTCAGTTCAGGCTGGGGTAAGGAACTCAATTATTCACCCCTGGAGAGTTTGGTCAATACCAGTTTTGTTTCTAATATATCAAGTAATGCCCACCACCGGGCAATCAACTGCACCTGCGCCGACAAGAAATTTGGGGGCATATCATCAAGGACCGGCGATAATTATCGCTAAGCGCACTTAGCGCTAGGATAATTATCGCCGGCTAACGTGGATTTTTATCGCTGAGATAGCGTGCTATTAGCAACGCTTATCTCAAAAGCGATAAAAATCCTAGCGCTAACTGCCAAACGTGAGATTATCGCTGGAAACCCAGCGATAATCTCACGAAGTTTGGCGTTAGCTTGATGATAGGGCAAGGCAAACTTAGCCATGATATCCACCTTCCATAGGATATCATGGCTAAGTCAGTCCTGAAGCAGGCGTAAGGAAAGTAGCGATAACAGGGGTTATTGCTACTTTTCTTGCTGCTATGCTTCATAGTGTGGGGCTTGATGATAGGAGAAATGTCGCTTAGCGACATTTCTCCAGTCATGTCAGGGCAGGAACGCCCACTTTGCATCTCATTAGAGCTGCAATGCTGGGCATTAAGAATTCGTGCACTAATGCAAGGTTTCACACGATAGCGTGACCTTGCTGATTAGGGGATAAAATTATCGCCGCTTTTCGCCCTTAAAACGGACGCAAAAGCGTTGATAATTTTTTATCGCATCGTTGCTGATATGCCCCCTAGGGCCATATTATCAAAGAACGGCGATAACATTATCGCCGCTTTAGCACAGGAAATGGCCGCTAAAGTGGCGATAATGGGCTTGATAATGTGCTCTTCTGAATTCCCATAGAAGCCCAGGTTCTGGGGTGAAACTGGGCTTCTATGGGAATTCACAAGGGCATATTATCAAGCCCATTATCGCCACTTTAGCGGCAGTTTCCTGCGCTAAAGCGGCGATAATGTTATCGCCGTTCCTTGATAATATGGCCCATATTTCTTAGTCATGCACACAAAGGCCTCCTTCCATTTGGGGTAATTTCAGCTTCTGTAATGCCTCTCTCCAGCTCTTTCCTTTCCACACTAGGGTACAAAGTAGACCATGAAGCTCTTGAACTACTTGGACAGACTGTGCTGCAGACATATTTGTGAACTAACACAGCAGCCTGGGTAGCACTATGATCTTAGCCAGACTAGTTACACTCCATCGCACAGATTAAGTTGCCCTCAGTATGCCATCTCTCTCTGTATCTGCATACCCAGATACCTAAAGGTTAGTGGTTCCGATTTTATGGCTCTGGAGAGGACAAGTAAAAGGCTTTCCCTCAATCCTGCCACATAGGAAATGCATGTTTTTTCCTGTTGTACTTCAATTATGCGCCTCATTCTTCAGTACTAAAGAGTCAAGCCCAATAGTAATATAATTTAAGAATGTCAGCTGACCATCAGCGTACAAAGAAATGCTTCCCATATACCCATAATGCATATCTTTGAGATCATTCCTTTCGCACGCATATTTGCAGTGAGTGGCTCAATCATTAAGTAGATTATAAGCCGATACAAGGGGTATCCCTGTCTCGTACCCTTAAAACTCCTGCATACAGCTGAGGACTACCGCCCCATGTTTATTCTTGCTACAGAATAGGGGTAAATTAATGATATCCATTGAACAATTTGCTTACCAAGCCCCATAGTTTGGAGTACACCCTCATATAAACCAATCTGATAGAATCACATACTATTTCTACATCATTGGAGATGATTGCTGGGTTAAGCCCTTCCCAGGGTGTAAGTTCCAAGACATAGAATAACCGTCTAGAGTTGGCTGAGGTGTTCCTGCCCGGGACAAATCAATTTTACTTATTATGAACCATATAGAGTGTGCCTGAAGATGTAATTTGCTATAACTTTACTCGATATTTTAACACAGACAACAGGCAGAACACATATGGCCTTCCACCTCCCTTTCTCTTGTCTTACGTTTTAGAATGGGAACTATAAAGGTCTGTCTGGTGCACAAGAACCCTTTTCCCAGTTGACACGCATGCTCATATAACCAGGGGTGGCTCCTCCCTAGTGGCGGGGAGCGTCATCCCACTGCCAGCAGATGATAAGTAAAATGATAATAAAACATTGTTATCATTTTATTTATCTCTGTCTGAGCTACTAATGTCTGACAAAAGGGGTGGGCCGGGCAGAGGCAGGGAGGGGTACTGTGCACTTGTAAGTGCGCATGTGTGTTTTGCCAGATATCTTAGGCTGGCCAAACACACATGAGCACTTATTTTTCTCCAACCCAGCCGTACTGTATAGCCGGATTGGAGAAACCCCACAGGTTCCAAGGCAGAGTCTGAACAGCAAACAAGGCTGCTCAGACCAATCCCGGTGCTGTTCTCATGCTAGAGAGCAGCGTCTGGATTGGGAGGGGAGCCTGTGCCTTCAGCCCCATCCACTTCCACGACAAGAGGAGCAGGAGGAACGAGGCATCCGGCAGCGGGATTGGAGCGGCAGGTAAGTGTTTTTTATTCTTTTTTTTCCCTCATCTTCTCCCCTCCCCCCCACCCCCACCGCCCTACCGGTTTTGATTGGCGGCAGCTGCTACTGCATATAGCAAGGATAATGTGGATGCAAATATGCTGGCAAATGTTTCCGAAAATCCAGACGGCAACCCGTTTGAACCTGGCACATTCCCCTATAGCGAGCCCATTATTGCTATGTTAAATTCCTATTACTCTGAGGGGGCTTCCGATTCTTCTCTGTCCTCTTGAGAGAGGGTCTGCAGCCTGACTTCCTCGAGGCATTGTATTATAAGGTACACGTCATTATAAAGTACAAGGTCAGCTTCTGGAGCATTCAAGTAATATCCATATAATTCTTGGTTTATTGCACATTGCCTATATGTGCTATACATCATTCATGGTTTTGGAATTTAAGCACTCCCTTCTCCCTCTTAATTACTTGTGTTGAGGACTGGCCAGGGATATCCCCATCCATGTGTAAGCGTCTTATATTTCCTGTAGTCCACGCATGTGAGCTTTTCTTGGTCCTGCACATATTTCTCATTTTAACGTTTCATCTTGCGTCTCATCATTATTCTGGTCGACCTTCATCAACTCTTTTAATCTTTTTTCTACTACCTTCCATTCTTCAGGCATCCCTTTACCTATGAAGTGTGCAACTGCCATACAGTGGCATCTCAAGACGACCTTAAAGGCTTCCCATTCCAAGGATACTGTGATAATGGTGTTCAGACAAAATATCGAAACCAAAATATCGTCATACCAAAATATTGTGTCTAAAATATTGTGATATAGAAATATCATTTGCAAGAATATCGTTGTCAAGAATATTGGTTTTAAGGTAAGTAATATTGATTTTGAAAATATTGAAATCATTAATATCGGTTACAAAAATATAGTTGTTTATAATGTTTTTTAATTATTGTTATGTATTTTAGTTTATATTTTAGATGGATATGTAATAAATGTTTCGTATTATTATTGTTTATATTTTTAATATAGTTGCTAAATTGTTAGTAGTTATGAAATTTAGTTTAATACATTTTTGGGATTTTTAGTACCGAAGCAGGTTGTAGGGTTTATAGGGGTACAGGGTGGAAAGTAGTTTAATTATATATAATTATTATTACAAATGTTATTCATATTAATTATTGAATTGGTAATTAAATATGTTAATTGTGTAATACATTTTTTATGTTAAGTTTTAGGTGGGGGTTGTGGGTTTTGTAAGGTTATAGGGTGGTAATTAAATTAATTGTAATTAATTATTTATTAATTTTTTAATTAATATTAATTTTTTAATTGATAATTAATTATGTTAATTCTGTAATACTTTTTTTTAACTTTACATTTTAGGTGCAGGTTGTGGGTTTTGTAGGGGTCTAGGGTCGTAAGTAAATCAGTTATAATTAATTAATAATTAATTTGTATTTAATAATTATTTAATTGATAATGAATTATGTTAATTGTGTAACACATTTTTTAAGTGCAGCTTGTGGGTTTCGTAGGGGTATAGAGTGGGAAGTAAGTTAATTGTAATTAATGAATCATTAATTTTTGATTAATATTAACTACCTAATTTATAAATATTTGTTAATTGTGTAGTTATTTTTTTTAAGTTAAGTTTCAGGTGTGGGTTGTGGGTTTTGTGGGGGTATTGGGGGGAATAAATTAATAAAAAAAAAAAATATTAATTTTTAAATTAATATCAATTAAGTAATTGATAATTAATTATGCTAATTGTGTTATTGCGTTTTTTAAATGTTATCTTTTAGGAGAGGGTTGGAGGTCTTGTAGAGGTATGGGGTTGTACTGACTGGAGTGGGTATAGTAATTCCCCCCCCCCCCTCACAATCCAACACTTTCCCTACTGTTGCACTGACTGGAGTGGTAATAGTAATATGTACCCCTATACAATCCAACATTTTCTCTACTGTTGAACTGTGTGGAGTAGGAATAGTAATTTTTACCCCTCTGCAATCCAACACTTTCCCTACTGTTTCACTGACTAGAGTGGGAATAGTCAAATTTACCCCTCAGCAATACAACACTTTTCCTACTGTTGTATAGACTGAAGTGGGAATACTAAATTTTACCCCTCCGCAATCTAACACTTTTCCTACTGTTGCACTGCGAGGCATGGGAATAGTAACTTTTACCCCTCCGCAATCCACACAAACACTCAGGCACCCATACAGATACTGAGACAACCAACTTTTGCAGTGACTGGAGTAGGAATAGTACATTTTACCCCTTCGCAATCCTATACTTTTTCCTACTGTTGCACTGACTGGAGTGGGAATAGTAAATTTTACCCCTCTGCAATCCAACACTTTCCTTACTGTTGCATTGACTGGGCTGGAAATAGTAAGTTTTCCCCCTCCGCAATCCAGCACTTTTCCTACTGTTTTACTGACTGGTATGGGAATAGTAAATTTTACCCCGCCAGAATCTACCACTTTCCCTACTGTTGCGTAGATTGGAGTGAGAATTATAAATCTGACCCCTTTGCAATCAATCAATTACCCTACTGTTGCAGTGAGTGAAGTGCAAATATTTAAATTACCCCTTATGAGTCCAACAATTTCTCTACTGTTGCACTGACTGGAGTGGGAATAGAAAATGTTACCCCTCCACAAATAAACATTTTCCATACAGTTGCACTGTGTGGAATGGCAGTAGTAAATTTTACCCCACCTGAGTCAAACATTTGTCCTACTGTTGTATAAATAGTAGTGGAAATAATATATGTATTATTTATAGACTTTTATAATTTTGTTTACTTTATTTAAAGTTAAATATTATGTGTATGGGTAGTTAAACTATAATATTTATAAACAATAATATTTTTATTAACAAAAATAACAATTCATTTTTTTAGTAAATTAATAATTTTTAGGAGACTTTCGATTCTGCATTAAAGAACTTCAAGCATCCTGGTGTCATGCATTTTTCTTTGACGAAAAGAAGGTGCATTTGTAATTTTATGGGTTTCCGTACCCACGCAGGACCGCCGCATCTCTGAAGCCCCGCATTGCTATATATATATATATATATATATATATATATATATATATATATATATATATATTACCTACTGGCGGTCGCCAGTAGGTAGTTATAGTTAGGACCCTGTTTCCATAGGAAATCCGCAACATTCTATTTTGAATAACTTTGGCGCCGGTCGACGAATCCTCACAAATTTCTCAAAATAGGTGGGGCGCTACGCTCCGCTCCTACCCTGAAAGTCTCGGGGGGATTCGTCAAGCGGGGGCTGAGATAAAAGGGGGTCCCAAAACGCGTTTTTCCCATGCATTTTTCCATAGGACCTTTAGACAGGGCTACAGCCCGAACGGCTGAACAGAATTACTAGAAATTTGGCAGAGAGGTAGTCCTCAGGTCAAGGAAGTGCCTTTTGTAGGTTTGGTGTAAATCTGTTCAGTAGATTCTGAGAAAATAGCCTTTAAATCAATATATATATCTGAGCCAGCTTACGGTACGCTTACCGTCAGACATGTTATAGTTAGCGGAAATTTTACTGATAAAAAACCAATGAAATTCCCGCGTTATAGTTAGTGCAGAAAACTATAACTCACGCGACCGCAATCCTCTGCTGATGCTAATACTGTATTTCGACACTTATTTGTCCATGTCTTCTTCCATTAAATTTTAGCTATACATATATTACAAATATTTTTTTTTCATAAAGACACATATGTCATCAGCAGAAGATTGCGGTCGCGTGAGTTATAGTTGCCTGCACTAACTATAACGCGGGAATTTCATTGGTTTTTTACGAGTGAAATGTACAGCTAACTATAACATGTGTGAAACCTATGGTTTTTTCAGTGAATTTGCAAGGTTTTTTTAATGCTAATTCCTAACTATAACGTGTGTGAAACCTATGTTTTTTTCAGTGAATTTGTACGGTTTTTTAAATGGTAAGTTACTTTACGCCATTCGTGGCGTGCGCGCCCAGTTAACGCAGTTCATTCCGTGCGCGCACGGTGCGCTTCGCGCGCCCACTTTACGCAGTTAGTGCCGTGCACGCACGGTGGTCACGCGGTGCGCTGCGCGCACCGCGTGCCCACGTTAAGCGGGATGGGCCATGTACGCACGATGCGCTTCGCGCACCGTGCACACATGGGGGACATATTATGCGCATCTTTGTGAAATGTATTCTTTGTTAAATTCATAGCTGTAATATGCCATGCACAAATGGTGCCCTTCAGGCACCATTTGCACACGGGGTGGGGAGAGTGTGGATAATTTTTTTTTTTATAAATTTTTACCGTACGCGTACGGTAAGCGTAATCGGCGATTTTCCGAAAAAAAAAAAAAAAATTTGGGGGGGGTTCGGGGTGGTTTGGGGACCCCTGTATCAATGCTGGGTGGTTAGGATCTCATGAAACTGCCTCTTTACACATTTTTGGGGTTCGTTTTTGCTGCCCAACTCAGGGAGCGAGAGAGAAAATGGCGGACGCCGCTTCCTGGTTTCGACCGATTCGAATGTTTACTAAGAGCTACGAGCCAATCAAAATGTCGCTCGCGCACGCCACCGTACGCGTACGGTAAGCGCACCGTAAGCGCACCGTAAGCTGGCTCAGATATATATATTGATTTAAAGGCTATTTTCTCAGAATCTACTGAACAGATTTACACCAAACCTACAAAAGGCACTTCCTTGACCTGAGGACTACCTCTCTGCCAAATTTCAAGTAATTCTGTTCAGCCGTTCGGGCTGTAGCTGTGTCTAAAGGTCCTATGGAAAAATGCATGGGAAAAATGCGTTTTGGGACCCCCCTTTTATCTCAGCCCCCGCTTCACGAATCCCCCCGAGACTTTCAGGGTAGGAGCGGAGCGTAGCGCCACACCTATTTTGAAAAATTCGCAAGGATTCGTCGACCGGCGCCAAAGTTATTCAAAATAGAATGTTGCGGATTTCCTATGGAAACGTGGTCCTAACTATAACTACCTACTGGCGACCGCCGGTAGGTAATATATATATATATATATATATATTTATATATTCACTAAAAAAACATAGGTTTCAAAGTTAGCTGGACGTTTCCCTCGTACAAAACCCTAGAAATTCCCCCGTTATAGTTAGTTCAGCTAACTATAACTCGCACCCTCGCAATGCACTGCTGATGACATCACATATTACATCACTCATGACATGGTCAGTGACATCACTGATGACATCACCGATGACATCTCAAATGACATCACTGATGACGTCATCCAGTGAGTCTGTGTTTCTGTAAAGTTTTAATATGTTTAATATATATATTGAAAGGCCTGTTGAAGAATGAGTGGGTGTACAAGTGTGTGAATGGATGATTTTCTAGGTGCGTAACTGACTATAAGTGAGTCATTAAATGTATCTTACTGCAGACTAGTGACTAAACTGTGTGAATGTCTGTATGTGTCTGTGTTGGTGTATAAGTGGCTGCATGGTTTTGTGAATACATATATGAGTGTCTATATGGGTTATGTAAATGTAAATGTAAATGTATGTGTCTTGTAAAGCGCACTGCTGCCCTGAGGCGTCGTGGCGCTGTAGACCGCTGGGGAACCCGTCCTGGCTATCCCTGTGAGATGGTCCCTCCTGGGTATCTCCAAGGTGAAACCAGGCATCCCCGGCGAATGTGGGGGGCCGTTGTGGAGATGAGGCAAACTAATGCCCAGAGTTGCCGAGTGTGTTCCTGGTTAGAGTAGGTACCGAGGCGAGAATTATCGAGTCCGTTTTGACCCTGGTTCACAACCCTGCCGCGTCGGGAATTGAACCCTGGTCCCTGGCCGATTCTCTGCTTGCGGATCTGCCGCCTCTAACCAGTGAGCCACACCTCTGATTGGTTATCTCAGTATCTGTATCTGTATGGGTGCCTGAGTGTTTGTGTGGGTAGGGTGTGTGTGACTCTGTGCATAGATATGTGAGTGGGTGATTCTATGGTGCATGGTTTTAAGAATGCAACTGTGATGGACTGTATGGTTGGGTGAGTGTATGTATGAGTGTGTTAGTGATTGAATGTATATCTCAGTTGTACATGTGTCAGTAACTACATATGTGAAACGCAGTGTATATGTGTGTAAGAGTATATAAGTATCTATATGTGAGAGTGTCTGATTGAGGGAGTGCCTGTATGGATGAGTGTGTGCTTGTATTAGTAATTGTATAAGTGTCAGAATTTGTTAGTATTTTTATGAGTAAGTGAACTTGAGTGTGTTTAACTGTATAGGTGAGTAAATTGGACTGTGATTAATTATTTGCATGACTGACTAGGTGTGTCAGTACCTCAATGGATAATTGGCGGTGTGTGAGTGTCTATATAGGTGTATAAATGCATATGATAGTCCTGTACGGAGTGACTGTAAGTATGAGTGACTGTACAGGTGAGTGAGTGGAGATGTATGTAGACCTAAGAGTCAATGAGTGGGTATGCAGTTATTGGTATTGGAGTATCTAAGGTTTTCAAACTGGCCGTCTGAAATTTTGAGTCGGTGTATCAAAGGTTATATTAGGGTGTGAGAAGATGCACTAATTTATCACATGGATGACGTCATCAGTGATGTCATCAGTGATGTCATCAGTGATGTCACTGACCATGTCATGAGTGATGTAATATGTGACGTCATCAGCAGTGCATTGCGGGGGCGCGAGTTATATAGTTAGCTGAACTAACACTAACGGGGGAATTTCTAGGGTTTTTTACGAGGGAAATGTCCAGCTAACTATAATGCCCCTGAAACCTATGGTTTTTTTAGTGAATTTCTAAGGTTTTTTAAATGCCAATTCCTAACTATAACGCCCCTGAAACCTTTGTTGTTGTCAGTGAATTTCAAAGGTTTTTTAAATGCCAATTCCTAACTTTAACATGCATGAAACCTATGGTTTTTTCAGTGAATTTCAAAGGTTTTTTAAATGCTAATTCCTATCTATAACTTATCTCTGAAGATCTCATGTTTAATGATTTTGATTGGATTTCTATATTTTTCAAATTCAGTGTGTCAAATTCATTAATAATCTTTTTTTTAAAAGACTTTTTTATCACCATTTGTTAAACTTATTTTTTCAATTAATTATTTTAAAAATTAAAAAATGTTATTTGAACTTAATGGGTTTTTCAAACATTTTTTTTATATTTTTCAAAATATTTTTTTAACTATATGTTCAAAACTATATTTTATATATTTTTTTCAATGTTTTTGGATCCGCGCACCCTATGCGCACCGTTCTCGATCCCTACGCGATAGCATCCGCGCATGGTACGAGTTGGGTACGTGTTTAGTGCGCGATCACAATGCGACAGGTACGCGACTCCCAGCCTATACGCGACACGTTCGATGTATGTAACGCGACGTTTCCGCGCTTCCGTGATGCGTCATGTGCGTCTATGACGCCGTAGGTGCGCGGATCCCGCAAAATATTTAACATTTAAAAAAACATATATATATGTATTTCATGTGAATATTAATTGAAGACAAACTCTAAACTAGTCTTAAAAGTAATATATTTTTACATCTAATCCTATATTTCTTTTTAATTCAATTCCGCGGATACACGCTGGGTGCGCGGATCCCATGTGACCTGCAAAAAAAGAGATTTGATTGGTTCATTACACTTCCTCTTCTAACTATTGAAAGACCCCACCCATTTCAATCATTCTTCTTTGACCTTCTTTAGAGCACCATCTCTTTGGAGAGAAGAAGATTTTTTAGACTAAGTTTACACTTAGCTCTAACTTTTTTCAGCCAAAAATGGCTTCAGGGCAGCAGGCATGACCTGCATCACCTCATACTTCTGAGGATGAATTTTTGCCGGAGGCACCACCCAAAAAACGTTTTTCTTCAGTGGTGTGGAAATTTTTTACTTTTCCCGAGGGGCAGAATAAGACCAATGCCACCTTGGTCACGTGCAAGATTTGCGAAAGAGTCCTATCGAGAGGGGATCCTAACAAGAAATACTCTTACGGCATGGCAAGTATGATGAAGCACACGAGGACCCTTCATCCGAACAATCTTGCACAAGAAGAGTGCCGACGGATGAGAAACACTCCTGCTCCTGCGCCATCCGCCTCATCGCAGCCGAACACATCAAGAGTGCATCCATCAGCCCAAACCTTGGACATCCGTCCTCAATTTCAATTTTTAAAAGTGCTCTGCACTAAGTGCAATAAGACTTTGCGCTATGGTGAGCAGTCTATCGATTTGATCTGCCGCCGGCAAGAAAGTCACATTTGCTAGTTTTTATTTTTTATTTTTTATTTTTTATTGTTCCCTGAAGTTCATTGTTTGGTTTCTCCTGTTTTGTTTTTTGTTTTTTTTTGCAGAAAAACCCCCCAAAATTAAAAATTGTTCAGAAAACCCCCAAAAAATTATAAAAGAAGAAAGAAGAAAAAAAAAGTTCTTGTAAGAACTAACTTTCCTGGTTTAAAAAAAGAGCTACATTTCTTTGTTAGTGTTAGTTTAGATGAATGTATGTGTAGTATGTAATTGACTGAATGAATGCATTAGTAGCGTATGGTGAATGTATAAGTGCAGAACTATGAGGAAGTGCTGCAGCATCACACAGTAACCTCTTTAACTGCAGTGTGCTATAGTACTTCCGAAGCACAGGGATGCAACATATGTACATAAATATGTTGCAAATCTATGCTTCTCTCTGCACGGCTGCTTAAACTGCAGCCATGTGGTGACACAGGCACCCTTGCACCATAGTGCAAGGATATCTGTGTCATGTGCTGTTTGTTTTTCTGCAGGAATACACACCTTCCTACACAAAAACAATGAGAAAATGCATTTTTCTTCTTCAATGTATGCTGAACATTTCAGCATGTATTGAAGATATAAAAATGTGGAGAAATTAAAAATTTCTCCTTGTTGTGCTTTCCTACACCAATTTTAGAATGGTGCAGCATTCACACACATATCGAGATTTATGATTTCTGATAAATCTAGACATGTGTCTTGTTCTATGAGTATTAAGTGCAATCATGCACAACAACACTTATAGAACACCCTTTCAACACAAAGGTGCCGAATCCGATCCTGTAAAACACGGGTACGAACCGTCGTACGGAGCGTTTTCTCCGTCCGACTCGTACCCGGGAAAACCACCTTTCAAACCCGCAAGTACGATTCGCACAGAAATACCATTTCCGTACGATTCGTAAAAAACACCGACCGGCTAAAATATACCCACAATTCCGATCCGGGACACCGCGTACGTGACGTCCGGACGGAGTCAGGCAGCGTTTTACGAACCAGCAAGTTCGATTTGTGCCTACGTCACTCCGCACGTAGCATTTTTTACGGGAGCCAAAAACTGCCAGGAAATTGAGGACGACGCGAGGAAGGAGCACCTGTACGCGACAAACAGCCATGGACCCCATCTTACGTGTCATCCCGGCCCTCATAGCCTACGACCTGGTGCACAGGAACCGACGCAGACGTCGCAGAGGGTCAGAACAACACCCAGGGGCAAAGGGGGGGGCAGGGGCAGGAAACATAACCCCCACCCAAGGCAAAATGTACATATGCCCTGTACATACCGTACCTCCAAGGACTGGTCACTGGGGGGGGCGTGTCCACCAAGGCCTGCGTCCTGCCACAACGGAAGTGGACGTGGACGCGTCCCGTCACCACAACAATTGTGGTACGCACCGTACCCACGCCTTAAGAGCGTGGGTACGGGTCGTACCACGCCTACCCCAACGTCACCCCAACAATGGTGGTACGACCCGTACCCACGTTCTGTAGGCCTGGGTACGGGCCGTACTCCTACGGCACCCCAACAATGGTGGTACGGCCCATACCCACACTCTTCAGGCCTGGGTACGGGCCGTATCACCATTGTTGGGGTGACGTAGGGGTACGCGTGGTGCGACCTGTACCCACGCTCTTCAGGCCTGGGTACGGGCCGTACCACCATTGTTGGTGTGACGTAGGGGTACGCGTGGTGCGACCCGTACCCACGCTCCTCAGGCCTGGGTACGGGCCGTACCCCTACGTCACCCCAACAATGGTGGTACGGCCCGAAGAGCTAGGGTACGGGCCGTACTACCATTGTTGGGGTGCCGTAGGGGTACGGCCCGTACGCAGGCCTACAGAATGTGGGTATGGGCTGTACCACGCGTACCCCTACGTCACACCAACAATGGTGGAACGACCCGTGCCCAGGCCTGAAGAGCGTGGGTACGGTCGCACCAAGCGTACCCCTACGTCAACCCAACAATGGTGGTACGGCACGTACCCAGGCCTACAGAACGTGTGTACGTGCTGTACCACCATTGTTGGGGTGACGTAGGGGTACGGCCCATACCCAGGCCTACAGAACGTGGGTACGGGCCGTACCACCATTGTTGGGGTGACGTAGGGGTACGACCCATACCCAGGCCTGAGGAGCATGGGTACGGGTCGTATCACGCGTACCCCTACGCCACCCCAACAATGGTGGTACGGCCCGTACCCACGCTCTTCAGGCCTGGGTACGGGCTGTACCACCATTGTTGCTGTGACGTAGGGGTATGCGTGGTGCGACCCGTACCCACGCTCTTCAGGCCTGGGTACGGGCCGTACCCCTACGTCACACCAAATATGGTGGTACGGCCCGTACCCAGGGCTTCAGAGCGTGTGGGCGGGTGGGTGGGTGTCGTGCTACGATCCACATCAGTGGACAGAGACATAGGGGTATGTGCCCATCACTCCCAGCAGTGCCCAAACATGTGAGGGGTGGGTGCCCGTCACTCCCAGCAGCAGTGCACAGACATATGAGGGGTGTGTGCCTATCACTCCCAGCAGTGCCCAGACATATGAGGGGTGGGTGCAGAGGACCCCCAGCAGTGCCCAGACATATGAGGGGTGGGTGCCTATCACTCCCAGCAGTGCCCAGACATATGAGGGGTGTGTGCCCATCATTCCCAGCAGTGCCCAGGCATATGAGGGGTGGGTGCAGAGGACCCCCAGCAGTGCCCAGACATATGAGGGGTGGGTGCCTATCACTCCCAGCACTACCCAGACATATGAGGGGTGGGTGCCTATCACTCCCAGCAGTGCCCAGACATATTAGGGGTGTGTGCCTATCACTCCAAACAGTGCCCAGACATATGAGGGGTGGGTGCCTATCACTCACAGCAGTGCCCAGACATATGAGGGGTGGGTGCAGAGGACCCCCAGCAGTGCCCAGACATATGAGGGGTGGGTGCCTATCACTCCCAGCAGTGCCCAGACAAATGAGGGGTGGGTGCAGAGGCCTCCCAGCAGTGGACAGAGACATGGGGGTGTGTACATCATCCTCCCATTAGCAAAACTCCATGGGTGCATGAAGGCATCCACAATGTGCGACTGTGTTGATAGTGCCATGAAAACACATCAATGACAGCAGTGTCCCACTCCCATGAGGATGGATGTCCTTCCCCCACTGCATGACACACCTCATGTGGGTGTGATGACAAATTACACATGCATACCCACCCCTGGCGGTGGCAGCACAATACACACACTGAGATCATGCAACAAGACTGTATCCTCATGTGAAACCCCACTAAACTAAGAGAGCCTAAGGGAACACACACTGTCACCCACATTCGAGGACTGATAGGAATGTACAGGTGCTGGGGCAGCCAACAAGTTGTTGCCTCCCATGGAAGGAAAAGGGTGGAGTACCCACAGATACAATGCCCACAATTGTCAGTCAGGTGCCCAAATACCCTGCAGAACAAGTAACACATGTGTGCTAGGCTGGGAGTACACACATGCATAGTGCGGAAAAGGGACCATGTCCACATGAAGCCATGGCAACATACTCCATACACAAGTACAGTGACTACCAAGGATGGCACAGACGATGCAGGTGGAGAATTTGCTGAGCAGGCATGGGCAAAGTTGAAGGGATCCCTCACACAGCAAGGAACTGTAGACACAGGTCAGCACAACAATTGGGAAACACCCTGCAGGGAAGAAGTCAGGTGCCACAGAGGAAGGAACACTCCTTGGGACAATGTCACCATACAGTAAGAGCTTACATGACCAAAGATTATTTGCAGAGACCGTGTGATGGCACGCAGATACCAGGGTCCTCCCCATGAGCAGCACACTACAACATTTCCCAGACACCTAACACATTATCACCACCCCAACTCAGGGAGCAGCAGCACCAACAGCAATACCAGAAAAGCATTCGTGTGCAAATGAAAAACAAAATGCTTTATTCAGCATAAAAAAAAATTGGATTTGAAATGTACACTATATACAAGGCCCATAGGCCAGTCCATATGCGAATTCCGGGGGGGGGACACATTGGGACGCGTCTCCCCTAGTTTGCCTGCACAGTTCACAGTTCCTTTCCATCCACAGGGGGGGCATCATGTGGGGGGGAAGGACCAGGCACCGCAGGGACAGGAGGGGCAAGGGTAGGTGTTGTGGGTGCAGGGACGGACGACTCCACCACAGGGGGTGGGGCAGCGCCAAAGGTGGTGGTTAGGATGGCGCTGCACACGGTTGCAAGGTCTGCCAGCATCTCCCCTGCACCTGAAGGAACCACAGGCCCCAAGGAGAGGGGGGTCGGAGGGATGGGTTGCAGCGCTAGTGGGGGAGGGTGTGGACAGGGGGGGAATCAACTCCCCTGCCTGGGGACTTCCTCGACCGCTTGCGGGGTGGTGTCAGACTGGGGCTGAGGGATAGACTGGCCATGAAGGACTCTTTGTCCGACTGTTGGGCAGGGGAGCTAAGGGGAGTGGTTGTGGAGGAAGTGGGTCGTGAGGACTGCGGACTCCCACTGTGGCTGCGTGGCTGCCGTTTGCCCCCGACCCAGTGGGTGTGCCTACTTCCCCCTGTGTGTGCATGACTGGAGGAGTGCGCTTGGCCTTCCCTGTTGGTGTGCTGCCTGTGTCTGGTGGGGTGCGTGCATGAGGAGGCCTGGGTGTGCTTGGGACAGGCATGGGAGTGGGAAGTCTGGATGGGGCAGGGGTAGGGGGGGACGGAGCGCTGCAGGAGACCCATTGCTGCTGTTAGTGACGAGTCCATGGACCTCAGCAACATCTGTTGGTCAGACATCGCTGATGGCATGCCCTCCATGTATGACACCATCTGTGTCAGCAGTCTGGTGTGGCCATGGAGGACATTAAGCAGCGATGTCTGACCAACCTGCAACTGCCGCAGGATGTCCACAGACTCGGCATTTATGGCAGCAAGGGAGACAGGGGCAGGGGGTGCGATGAAGGAGACATGTGGTCGCCTAGCACGGACAGAAGGGACCCGAGCAAGTGGGAGGGTGGTGATGGGATTGGAGGGGGCGGCGAGAGATGTACTGCTGCTTTCAGCTGTGAGAGCAGCCTCCGCCCCCTCTGGGAGCTCAGCCTCATACCCGTCA
Source organism: Triturus cristatus (assembly GCF_964204655.1). NCBI lineage: Eukaryota > Metazoa > Chordata > Amphibia > Caudata > Salamandridae > Triturus > Triturus cristatus. The sequence continues at coordinate 944,820,112 of NC_140594.1, read as the reverse complement.
GCGTCATAGTCGGTGTTGGGACTGGACAGGTCCTCCGCCTGACTCCCCTCGCCCTCCGTGCCACTTGCTGCGTCAGACTCCCCAGCACTGGTGGCACTGGTGCTGGATCCCTCCTCCACGTCCATGCCGGTGGCTCCCTCGGTGTCCCCCGACGATGCTGTGGGCAAGGTGAAGAGACAGGAAATAATCAGACACCTGTATACATATGACACATGAGTCCAAACTACATAGGTCACAGTGCATTGCATGAAAAGCATCATGAGTAATGTTAGAAGGCGACCTCAGAGGGGCCCGGAGGGGGCCCTGACTGTCCTGAGACCAACCCTCGAGGTATCGTAGCCGGGCACTGGCGGGAGACTCCTCAGGGGAGGAATCTCGTATCTAGGATCGTACACTCGGCACCACACGACAAAGAGACACCACACCGAGAGTTCTTAAGAGCAAATCTTTATCAGATCGGAGTGGTAAGATCTTTATGATCAGCAAGGCAATATATATACAAGTAGAGCGCGGGCTCACAAAGTCTTGGAGGGGGGTTAGGAGGTAGCGGGACAGTCTTTGGGGGAATGGATCAAATGCAGGAGCGTATCCGGCGCACAGCTCACAATCCTCGAGCTGGGGGTTACGCTTGTCGTCGTGGGGTCCGGCGGGACCAAGGGAGTCTGGGGGCACTGCGAGATACTCAGCAGGCTCGAGTACAAGTTCGGAGGTCTTACGATCTTCAGGGAGCCACGAGTCACTCAGCAGGGCTCAAGCACAAGTTCGGAGGTCTTACGATCTTCAGGGAGCCGCGAGTCACTCAGCAGGGCTCAAGCACAAGTTCGGAGGTCTTACGATCTTCAGGGAGCCGCGAGTCACTCAGCAGGGCTCAAGCACAAGTTCGGAGGTCTTACGATCTTTAGGGAGCCGCGAGTCACTCAGCAGGGCTCAGGTGTTTCCAAGGCGAATCTGCCGGACAGTCCCAGGGCACCCCTTGTTATAGGGCGACTCCTCTTTGATGTCCGGAGTCTGTGCAGGCAGGGATATTGTCACCTGGGGGCCGCTTGTTGGGGGTTTCCTGCCATTGTCCTTTGATCCTTTCAGGGCCGGGTCGGAAGGAGCCCCAGACACCCAGCAGGCATGGAGCCAGCCCTCGGGGAGGCCGGCGGGTCGATCGAAACCCACCAGGGAAGCGCAGAGGTGTGATGGAAACTGCTCCTCCCCTTCTCATCCCAAGGGGAGCGCGATGTCCTCCAGCCGGAGTGGCGCCTGTAGGCTAGGGTCGCGCTGGGGCCGGGCGGCCATCTTGGTGCATGAAGTGGGCACGCGGGCCCGGGGTGGCCGAAGGAGGAAGGCCTACGGACGGGGGAAGTCCGGGTCGGGTGTGTGTGTTCTGGTGGGAAGGATCGGCCAGGCCAGGGGCTCGGGGCTGGTGTGAGGTGCAGGGGTCAGGTCTGACTATGTTACGAGGGCCGGGTCTAACACGCGTCCCCCCCAGCTGAAAGCCGGAGAGAACTACCCATCTTCTTGGGGGTTCTCTTCGCTGAGGCGGAAGAATCGGGAGAGGCCATCGGCGTTGGCGTGGTCCGTACCAGGGCGATGTTCCACGGTGAAATCCATCCCCTGGAGGGAGGTTGACCACCGCAGAAGCTTGGGGTTTTCTCCTCGCATCTGCTTGAGCCATCGCAAGGGGCGATGGTCGGTCTGGACCCTGAAATGGGTGCCGAACAGGTAAGGGCATAGTTTCTTGAGGGCCCAGACTACTGCGAACGCCTCGCGCTCGATGGTACTCCATCTCTGTTCCCGGGGCAACAGCCTTCGGCTGAGGAAGGCCACGGGCTGGTCCAGACCCTGGTCATTTACTTGGGAGAGGACGGCCCCGATGCCATGCTCGGAGGCATCAGTTTGTACCACAAACTCTTTGGAGTAGTCGGGGGCCTGGAGGACAGGGGCCGTACACATGGCCGTTTTCAGGGCATTGAACGGCTCTTGGCAGGCAGGGGACCATTGTACCTTCTTGGGCTGCTTTTTGGACGTGAGCCCCGTGAGGGGACCGACCAGGCTGCCGTAATTCCGGATGAATCGCCGATAGTAGCCCGTGAGGCCCAGAAAGGCTCGGACCTCTGTTTGGGTAGTGGGAGGTTCCCAGGCTAGGATGGCGTCGATTTTGGGCTGTAGAGGGGCGACCTGCCCGCTTCTGACCTGGTGCCCCAGGTAGGTTACCGAACCTTGCCCAATCTGGCATTTGCTGGCTTTCACGGTGAGGCGCGCCTGGCGTAGGGCGGTTAGCACCCTCCGGAGGTGTTGGAGGTGCTCGCTCCATTCGGAACTAAAAACTGCGATATCGTCGAGATATGCAGCGCTGAATTTTTCCAGCCCGGCCAGGACTCTATTTACCAGTCGCTGGAAGGTGGCCGGGGCATTTTTCATCCCGAAGGGCATTACGCGAAAGCGATAGTGCCCATCCGGGGTGGAGAAGGCGGACCACTCCTTGGCTCCCTCTGTGAGCGCAATTTGCCAGTAGCCGCAGGTGAGATCGAAGGTGCTGAGGAACCGTGCAGCTCCGAGCCGGTCAATGAGCTCGTCGGCTCGGGGAATGGGGTGGGCATCGGCTCGGGTGACCTCATTGAGTCCCTGGTAGTCCACGCAAAAGTGAAGTTCCGGGGCGACCCCGGGGGCGGCTGCTTTTGGGACCAGGACCACGGGGCTGGCCCAGGGGCTGTCTGAGGGTTCGATCACGCCTAGGGTCAACATTTTCGAGACTTCGGCTTGGATACAGGACCGGACCCGGTCGGGGACTCGGTAGGCTCGGTGTCTCACTGGTGGGCTGTCCCCGGTATCCACATCATGGACACACCAGTCGGTGACCTTGGGGACCAGGGAGAAAAGGTCCGGAAACTGCCCTAGGAGCTGGCAGCAATCCTCACGTTGCTGGGGAGTGAGAGACGGGGAGAGGTTCACTCCTTCTACGGAGCCGTCCTTCTCCTTGGTGCATAGAAGATCGGGGAGAGGGTCTGACTCTTCTTCGGACCCGTCGTCAGTGGCCAGTAGGAGGCTCAGCTCTGTCCGCACAAAGTGGGGCTTGAGGCGGTTCACGTGGAGGACCCGGAGGGGGTCCCGGGGGGACAGGACGTCTACCAAGTACGTGACCGGGCTCTTTCGCTCAACTACTTTGAAGGGCCCGGTCCATTTATCCTGGAGAGCGCAGGGTTTCATGGGGGCCATGACCCACACCAGCTGGCCCGGCTGAAACTCGACTAGTGCGGCATTCTGGTCGTACCAGCGCTTCATCTCCTCCTGACTCGCCTCCAGATTGGCCTCTGCCATTTCCCGGAACCTCCTAGTCTGATTGCGGAGGGTCAGGACGTAACGGAACACGTCTCGGGGGGTGCCTCGGGGCGCCGCCTCCCACTCTTCTTTGACCAGGCTGAGGGGCCCCCTGACGGGGTGCCCGTAGAGTAGCTCGAAGGGGCTGAAACCCAAGGATTTCTGGGGAACTTCGCGGTATGCGAATAGGAGGCAGGGGAGCAGGAGGTCCCACTTACGCCGGAGGGGCTCTTCCAGGCCCGCGATCATCCCCCTCAGAGTCCAGTTAAACCGCTCTACCAGGCCGTTTCCTTGGGGGTGATACGGGGTGGTGAACTTGTAGGACACCCCGCACTGTTGCCATAAGGACCTCATGTATCGGGAGATAAAGTTGGTACCGCGGTCGCTCACGACCTCGCGGGGAAAACCCATGCGGGAGAAGATCCCCATCAGCGCCCGGCCCACCACGGGGGCCGTGACGGTGCGCAGGGGGATGGCCTCAGGGTAACGGGTGGCATGGTCCACCAGGACGAGGATGAACCGGTGCCCCTGGGAAGTTTGGGGGGTCCAGAGGTCCTACAATGTCGATCCCGACCCGCTCAAAAGGGGTACTGACGACAGGGAAGGGCTGGAGGGGAGCCTTGCGTTTTCCTCCACTCTTCCCACTGGCCTGGCACGTGGGACAGGACTTGCAGTGGGCTTCTACATCCGCTTTCATTCTGGGCCAGTAGAAGTGAGTCACGAGGCGACTGTATGTTTTGTCCTGACCCAAGTGGCTTGCGAGGGGGACGTCGTGGGCCAAGCCCAGGAGGAGGTCTCGGAAGCGTAGGGGTACCACCAGCACTCGGCCGGACCCTAGCTCCACCGACTTCTGTTCGCTGTACAGAAGGTCATTCTCCCAATAGACCCGGTGCGTCCCCGTCTGGTCGCCTGCGGCCTGGGCCTCGGCCTGTTGCCGGGGCCCGACCAGGGAGGGACAGGTAGCCTGTTCTCGGCAGAACTCCTCTCGGGAGGGGCCCCCTTCATGGCGCCACTGTGCTAATTCGGGAAGATCGCCTAACTCGGTGTCTGGGGTGGAGTCGGAAGGCGGTGGTTCGTCACTGGCAAGCGACTCTTCTGGTGGGGGGATGTGGGGGCCCTCGGCCGGGACCATCCCATCTTCAGGGGTCGGGGCGTCGTCGACGTCCCTCAGGGGGGTCAGTCGAGCCGCCATGGATCGAGTGGTGGCGCACACCCACTCAGGGAGGCCCATCATCCCTAGGTGGGTCTTGCGCTCAACTTGCCCCCAGGGGGAACTTTCCAGGTCGTTCCCCAAGTGGCCTGCGAGGGGGACGTCGTGGGCCAAGCCCAGGAGGAGGTCTCGGAAGCGTAGGGGTACCACCAGCACTCGGCCGGACCCTAGCTCCACCGACTTCTGTTCGCTGTACAGAAGGTCATTCTCCCAATAGACCCGGTGCGTTCCCGTCTGGTCGCCTGCGGCGTGGGCCTCGGCCTGTTGCCGGGGCCCGACCAGGGAGGGACAGGTAGCCGGTTCTCGGCAGAACTCCTCTCGGGAGGGGCCCCCTTCATGGCGCCACTGTGCTAATTCGGGAAGATCGCCTAACTCGGTGTCTGGGGTGGAGTCGGAAGGCGGTGGTTCGTCACTGGCAAGCGACTCTTCTGGTGGGGGGATGTGGGGGCCCTCGGCCGGGACCATCCCATCTTCAGGGGTCGGGGCGTCGTCGACGTCCCTCAGGGGGGTCAGTCGAGCCGCCATGGATCGAGTGGTGGCGCACACCCACTCAGGGAGGCCCATCATCCCTAGGTGGGTCTTGCGCTCAACTTGCCCCCAGGGGGAACTTTCCAGGTCGTTCCCCAGGAGACAGTCGACGGGCTGGGATGTTCTCACTGCGACCTTCAGTTTACCGACCACCCCTCCCCACTCGAAAGGCACCAGGGCTACCTTACATAGGCTTTCTGTGTTGTCGGCTGAAATGACAGGGCAAAATACGTTGGGGAGGACCTGGTCCTCGTGGACTAAATGGCTGAGGACACCGGTGATACTGGCCCCGGTGTCACGGAGGGCTTCTACTTGGTGGCCCATGATCGTGACGAGCTGCCCATATTTCTTTGTGTTAGAGGGCAGGAGGCTCCCAGGGACCATCTCTCTATCTCCTAAGGACACTAGGGCCATAGCGGCGGGTTCCCACTCCTCGGCCTCCTCAACCTCCTCCCCCAGGGCTACATTGGCTATCTGTCTAGCGGGGGGTGCTGCCTGGTTGGTGCGTGGGGCCATGGGGCATTCAGGGTCGTTGGCGTAATGCCCGGGCTTCTGGCAACGGAAACAAGTGATGGTTACCCGGTGCCCCCGTCTCGGGGGGGGGGCCGGATACAGCTGGTGGGGGTGCCGGGAAAGGCGGAGGTTGGGACTTCGGGGGGCTAGTCTGGGGCTCTCTCTGCCCTCCCTGGTTTCCCCCCCCTCTCTGGCGGGGTGGTCCCTGACTGGCTCGGGGGTACTCTCCTACAGGGCCCCGGGAGACCCGGGTGTTGGTCCAGCGATCCGCCTCGACAGCCAGCTTTCTCGGGTCCGTGAGCTTGCTGTCGAGCAGATGCTGGCGTAGTTCCACAAAGCAGTTGGCAGCCAGGTGTTCCCATAACATAAGGTCAGTTAGTTCTTCCAGGGTGGTTACCTTGCTGCCCTTGATCCACCCATCGAAGGCACGGCTGAAGAAATTCACATATTCCACCCAGGTGGTACCCGGGATCTTCCGGCAGTCCCGGAACCGCTGGCGGTACATCTCTGGGGTGAGGCCGTACCTTGTGAGGAGGGCCGCTTTCATGTGTTCATATGAGGTCTGCATGGAGGTGGGTAGGTCGAGCAGGGTGTCTCTTCCTTCGCTCAGGAACCGTCCCCATAACCCAGCCCCCCAATCCTTCTGCAGGACCCGGTGGGAGGTCATGGCAACCTCGTAGGCCCGAAACCACTGCTGAATGTCATCATTCTTGTAATATTCCTTGACCACATCCTTGGGGATGTGGACCTTCTGTTCCGTCGGGGCGGCCACCTCCCGGTTCCCCGGGGGCCGCGCTTCTTCGCTTCTTGCTTTCAGTTCTATTTCCTTCAAACTGCGTTCATGTTCTAGTTGAAGTCTCCTTCCCTCGTGTTCTCGTTGGAGTTTCTTCTCTTCCAGTTCTCCTTGCACTCGCAACTGTTCTACTGCTAGCTTTTTCTCGGCTAATTTCAACTCGCCCTCAATTTTGAGTTTGGCTAATTCGAGCTCGTGATGGCGACTTTTTTCTCTGTCTGCGAGTTCCTCCGGGGATAGGCCCCCGTCTGGTACGAAGCCTCGCACCTGGTTGCTGCTGCGTTCTCCTTGGGAGGGTCCTGCTTCGTCGTGGGGCTCCACCGCTCCTTCTGGGCGGGGGGCTCCCGAATCCACCCAAGCTTTCAGTGCCTTTTGCATATCTTCTTTGGTGTTGAGACCAGTGGTAGCGATTCTGAGTTCCTTACAGAATTGCTTTAGTTCCCTGTGAGTGTACTCTTCCAGCTGTTCCACCTGGAAGATGGTACTGGTGTTGTCTTCTACGAGAACCACGGTGTTTCCTTCTGCCATCTTTGTCGGTAGTGCGTCAGCCGTTCACGGTACGATCTCTAGATTATGGGCCCGAATCCCACCGCTGCCACCAATGTTAGAAGGCGACCTCAGAGGGGCCCGGAGGGGGCCCTGACTGTCCTGAGACCAACCCTCGAGGTATCGTAGCCGGGCACTGGCGGGAGACTCCTCAGGGGAGGAATCTCGTATCTAGGATCGTACACTCGGCACCACACGACAAAGAGACACCACACCAAGAGTTCTTAAGAGCAAATCTTTATCAGATCGGAGTGGTAAGATCTTTATGATCAGCAAGGCAATATATATACAAGTAGAGCGCGGGCTCACAAAGTCTTGGAGGGGGGTTAGGAGGTAGCGGGACAGTCTTTGGGGGAATGGATCAAATGCAGGAGCGTATCCGGCGCACAGCTCACAATCCTCGAGCTGGGGGTTACGCTTGTCGTCGTGGGGTCCGGCGGGACCAAGGGAGTCTGGGGGCGCTGCGAGATACTCAGCAGGCTCGAGTACAAGTTCGGAGGTCTTACGATCTTCAGGGAGCCGCGAGTCACTCAGCAGGGCTCAAGCACAAGTTCGGAGGTCTTACGATCTTCAGGGAGCCGCGAGTCACTCAGCAGGGCTCAAGCACAAGTTCGGAGGTCTTACGATCTTCAGGGAGCCGCGAGTCACTCAGCAGGGCTCAAGCACAAGTTCGGAGGTCTTACGATCTTCAGGGAGCCGCAAGTCACTCAGCAGGGCTCAGGTGTTTCCAAGGCGAATCTGCCGGACAGTCCCAGGGCACCCCTTGTTATAGGGCGACTCCTCTTTGATGTCCGGAGTCTGTGCAGGCAGGGGTCTTGTCACCTGGGGGCCGCTTGTTGGGGGTTTCCTGCCATTGTCCTTTGATCCTTTCAGGGCCGGGTCGGGAGGAGCCCCAGACACCCAGCAGGCGTGGAGCCAGCCCTCGGGGAGGCCGGCGGGTCAATCGAAACCCACCTTCCCAGGGAAGCGCAGAGGTGTGATGGAAACTGCTCCTCCCCTTCTCATCCCAAGGGGAGCGCGATGTCCTCCAGCCAGAGTGGCGCCTGTAGGCTAGGGTCGCGCTGGGGCCGGGCGGCCATCTTGGTGCATGAAGTGGGCACGCGGGCCCGGGGTGGCCGAAGGAGGAAGGCCTACGGACGGGGGAAGTCCGGGTCAGGTGTGTGTGTTCTGGTGGGAAGGATCGGCCAGGCCAGGGGCTCGGGGCTGGTGTGAGGTGCAGGGGTCAGGTCTGACTATGTTACGAGGGCCGGGTCTAACAAGTAACATCTACAATACTACGCACATATGTAGGCCATGCACTACACAGTTGGCTGAGCCACCATGCCACTTTGAAACAATGGAGAGCATGACACAACAGCAAAGAACTTGATATCGAATTATACAGAGAAGCTAGTGTCTGGGGACAGTCGAGCACAGCATCTGGACCACACACCGTTGCCAAAAATGGATGAGCAGGAACCATGTCTTTTAACTTTTGACACATGCTGCAAAGCACAAACATTAAACCCTGCACAACATGACTGGGTCAATACTTGTTGAGTGTCTGTTCCGACTATCATCACACACAGGCCAGACCTGGCAAGGAGACATATGCTTTGGACTTGTAGGCCTTGCCCGCACAAACCCCCCCCCCACCTGAGACAATGTGACTGAGACAGAGGAAGGACTTACACCTCTTAATCAGGGATCACATTAATGGGCTCCATTAAAGCCTAATTGCACTCTAACTACCCCTCGTGGGGCTGACCACACATATTATTGACAAACAACCATCATCAGATAGTTGTACACAGACACACAGGCACTGGCCAGTGTGAGGATGCACAAGCCACATTGGGTCACCCTGTACAGTGTACACATGTAGCACACTTTACGTAAATACAAATAAGGCCAGGGTACAATGCCACAGAGGCCAACCTATGCTGAAGACACAGAGAATGTCCACAGTGTTGGATGACACACATGATTCCTAGGAAAAGGTGTCTCAGGGGACTGTAGTGGCCACACTGCTCCATGGTCCTGGATAGATCTGACTGCAACAGGAGCAACCGTCCCGCACTATGCATATCTCCCCCTCATGCACATCTTGTCTGAGGCCACAACATCAGTCATGCATGCTGCAAGGCAGTTCAATTTAAGGCTCACACTCCTATGTTGAGACTCTGCATCAGTGCCAACAATCATGGACCCCCAAATGACTGAACTGGACAGGGCACAGGCAAGGTCCCAACACATGTCACAGACCACCCCCACACATGATGCTGCAAGCATTGGGCACTTGGATTAACTGCCAGCCTAGTTTACCTTGTGCAAGAGTGATTACACACAGACCAGGGAACACATGTCAAGGAGGGGAAGGAAGAAAAGGACCGGTTGACTTTGGGGAACAGGATATGCACTGCACATATAAACCCTGGCAGTGTATCCAGGCGACTGAGCACTTCCAAAAGCTGGTGACACACAACAAACACACATGTACCTACCCCCTTCCTGCTGCTGCTTCTCCTGTAGCCGCCTATCCATGTCAGGGAAGACCACCGCCAGGACACGCTTCATTTGGTGGGTCAGGCGCCGGCGCCCGCCGTGTTTGCGTGGAGGTGAGTCCTCCAGCAGGATCCGGGCGATCCTCCTGGTCCAGCACCGGATATCCTGCCAGCGTTTCCTCACCTGGGCCAGGCGCCAACTGCGACCCTCCACCGACCTCACGGCCCTGACGGGCCGCTTCCAAATCTCCCCCTTGGCGTAGGCGGCTACCTGTGAGGATGACAAAGTGAGACAACATCAATACACCTGCTCCATGTCACAGAGACACACATTAGAACAATTGTGCTTGTTTGAACAGGGCATAGTATGCAGCAAACTCATTGCACCTTTGTCATGAGGACATTATCCTCTGGGGAAGTCCAAATTCACTACGTGGCATTTAAAGTACACAGGTGGCATGAGGGGTGCGACAGAATCAATGATCATGGCTCACACTGTGCATCACAAGCAACACCAGGATAATGGACAGCACCTCAAAGCAGTCACATGCCCCAGGCCACTGACACAACCTCAGCGGAGTACACAGACACACACAGGCACAGGACAATCACCTGCCATTGACAACTGCAGGTACAAACATCACTCTGCACATGTACCACTTGACTGGGGGGAGTCACAAGTGTGGGCCTAGCTCAGCACGTCAGACACACAGCACTGCTCCCTGCTCACATCAGATGGGTAGGGCATATGCATCCTCCATGCAGCTGGGGTGCAACACTCCACATAGAGACTCACCCACATGACAGGGGACTTACACACACACCAACGTCCAGGGGCCGTACACATCATTTGGACAATATCACCACAGGTACATTCAACTCACACACATCTGTGGGTACAGTCACCTGTCACACTGGGGGGACCACAGAATCACATCAGGACTATGAAAACAACATTCCCAAGGGGATTAGCCAGGCTGAATGTGGCATGCACCATGCAGTGATTGTCACAGTAAGCACAATGCAAGTGAGGAGTGCAGATATGAACCACATCAGGCTCTGCATGGCAGACATAAGGCATTCCCCCCATGGGACCCACCATGAACAACATTGCATGTCTGTCACACCTGGACACAATGCCAGTAGTGACAGACACAAAAAAGGGGCACAGTCACAGCTAGTGGAGTCAGCACTCACCTGCTCCCCTGGTCTCCCATATAGGCAGGGGTACTGTGGGAGGATGACGTCCAGCAACACCTCATTCTCCTCTTGGGTGAATGGCTGGGCCCTCTCCACAGACCTGGACATGGTGCCAGAGGAATCACAAGCAGCAGCAGTGGTGTGGAATGAAAGGTTGTGCAGGCAAGTGCTCTCTCATGGGTCCTGGCTGCCTTATATCTCCCTTGCTGGGCTGTTTCATTTACAGGAGTACAGAGTGATTGGTCAATCTCATTTGCATCCTACGTTTCCTCCAATCCCTTTAAACCTACCCCAGTGAGGGCCTTTGCATGCTTCAAAATTTGAGCATGATGTCAAGTCAACAACCACTTTGCAACATAGTATATTGTCTCCAACCGACTTTTGCTGGCCACCTGATGTAAAAATTTGAACTGGAAACTCGGTCTCCATGACAACCAGCATGCATTTATCCCCTTATACTTGTCCCTCATGTGTCCCCTATGTAATTTCACTATCCACACACAGGTACAGTGCGTTCCACATGTACCCCTAGGGCACCACTACTCCAGTGATACGGTCCGTACCCGCGTGTGTAGGGCCCGTATCACTTCGGTAGTGTTGGCGTAGACGTACGCCATAGAGATAGGGCTCGTACCCGCGTATGTATGGCCCGTATCACTATGGCGTACGCCTACGCCAACACTACCCCAGTGCTACGGGCTGTACCCGCGTGTGTAGGGCCCGTAGCACTATGGTAGTGTTGGTGTAGGTGTACGCCATAGAGATACGTGCCGTACCCGCGTATGTATGGCCCGTATCACTATGGCGTACGCCTACGGCAACACTACCCTAGTGCTACGGGCCATACCCGCGTGTGTAGGGCCCGTAGCACTAGGATAGTGTTGCCGTAGGCGTACGCCATAGTGCTACGGGACGTACATACGCGGGTACGAGCCGTATCTCTATGGCGTATGCCTACGCCAACACTATCATGGGGATAGGACCAGTGTGTACACGTACGTGTGTACGGTCCTTGCACACACGTGTACTCCTACCCAAACCCCATATTGTGATACGACCGTACACACGCCCTCAGAGCGTGTGTACGGTTCGTTTCACAGCTTACACTGGTGATAGGAGGCGCACAGGAAAGGAATGGAGGTGTATGACTCGCACAAGGATGGACATCAAGTCATTGTCAGTGCAGTGCATCATGTGTAGGGCCTAGGTGTGTCAGGCAGTGAGCTGGCACATGTCTATTCATGTTTTAACCCAATAGTTGTGTGATGACCTGTGTACACATGTCATGTGTGATGGGGCACCATGTGGAGCACTTCCCCTTCACACCTTTTACATGTGTGCATGTATTTCAAACTTGTCAAGCACTGCATCACATGGATGGCACAGTCCCCAACACCCACAAATGTCCCCTGATGCCAGGTACACTGATGATGACACCTGACATCTCACTACCAGCTTGCCACGATGTGACTATGTCATGTGTGTGTCATGTGTTCCCATGATCTTGCTGTTGATGTTCTGTCAACGGCATCTGCTGTAGCTGCATCCAACATGTGTCTGTGTGTAGATGCCCATGTCACACTATTACGCACACCAGGACACATGTGGAATAACACGTGACGTGTGTCTGTATGCATCTAACAGGGACTTGCGAGCTTAGGACATATCTGCGTAGTCTCAATGTCTGTGTGATCATATTTGACATGTACCCCTTTATGGCAAGGCGTGTGGTCTGTCCTTTTTCCATTACATGTGACCTGTGCGTCTAGCTTGCCGGCAGCTGTCTCTATGAGATGGCATCCTTCAAATGCACATATGTGGATGTATGTCACTCCTGTAATGTGTCTGGCTGTTCACTCACACTGGCCCACAGCTACCTTCATGGCATGTCATGTAGACCTTGACAATCCATGTTTGTAGCTGGCTCTTGGTAGGAGTAGCACCTGGCTGGCATACGTGTGCAGGATGTATTGCACAGTCCAGACTCTGTATGTGGCATATGTGTATTAGCTGTTGAACATGTGCTCAGTTCATTGACATTGGTGTAGTAATGTACTCAATCTTCGTTATTCCTTCCAATTTTCTGCAGGGCACCGCCTCTCCCCGACTAATGCCAGACTTGGCTGCCATGAGGTAACGTGACTGCATACGCCGCTACCGATTCCCCCAATGGTTAATTGTGGACCTGACAAACAGGCTGGCACCACACCTCCAACCGCGACACAGTTATCCAACTGCGCTGACCTCCAAGATGAAGGTGATGGCAGCCCTACATTTATTTGCCACCGGTATGTTTCAATTGACCATTGCTGATGTGGGTGGCATGTCTCAGACCATGTTCAGCCGTGTCCTGCAATATGTTTTGGAAGCCATGTTGGAGCACCTGGATGAATTCATCCATTTTCCAACTCGTGAACAGTTGACAGGTATCAAGGGTGAGTTCTATGCGCTGGGAGCAATGCCCCATGTAATTGGGTCCATTGATGGGACACATGTGGCTTTGGTACCACCACAGGCACAGTAGGTAGCCTTCCGTAACCGTAAACATTACCACTCCATTAATGCCCTTGTGGTGTGTCTTGCTAACATGGTGATTTCCCATGTCTGTGCACGTTTTCCAGGGTCAGCACACGATGCCTACATCATGAGGCGTAGCAGGGTGCCAGAAATGATGCTGCAGCTGCACAACGAACGAGCATGTCTTGTTGGTGAGTAGACTATGTTTGTCCAGCATTCAGCGTCATCTTAGTATGTGACTGCATCTCCTGATCCACTTCTTTACATGATGTTTCCATGTAGGGGACTCTGGCTATCCCAACTTGCCATGGCTGGTGACGCCTCTCCGCAACCCGAGAACAGCTGCAGATCACCGTTTCAACAACGCCCATGGGCAGACCAGGCGAGTGATTGAGAGGACGTTTGGCCTCCTGAAGAGCCGATTTCGGTGCCTCCACAAGAACGGCGGGTCCCTCCCATATGCACCGGTGAAGGTCTGCAAAATCTTCCTCGTGTGCTGCATGCTGCACAACATGGCAGTGGAGAAAGCTGTGCCACTCATCCTGGATCCCGATGAGCAGGAACATCCACCTGTGGAGGATGACGGCCTTGGTCACGAGGCAAGTGAGGAGGAGGAGGAGGACATCCAGAGTCAGCTCATACGCAACTTCTTCTCATAATGGTGTGTCCCTGGGTCTGAGTGTGCACGCTTTGAGCCTTGTGTGGCATGTGTTGCAATGTGTGTGTCCAGCTGACTGTATGCTAAGTGACTTTGAGGTGTGTGCTGATGTGTCACTCGAGTGCTGATGTCATTCCACACATTTTAGCTGACACACTCAATTGATAACTGGCATGGTGTCAACCTTATTCATGTAGAGTACATGACCATGCATGCGGATGACTATGTTTTTCCTGAATTCTTGTGTATCTCTCATCCCCAGGTATTTGCGCATGTTGTCTGCTCGTGGCATCATTGTGCTCATGCTATTCCTCATGAGTAATGCAACGTGTGCTGAATCAGCGTTAAATGCACGGACATGGTGAAAATTCTCCTTTGGGTAAGGATTGCAGCAAGGCTTTTTGGGTGTGGTAGTTGTTTGTAATGTGTGGGCACTGCTCCTGTGCAGGTTTTGTTACTATGCATACATGTTGATTCACCATGGGGCACATGATATGTGGCATGACTCACATGAATTGATAGTCACACTTTGTGACAGTCATCTGTTATGGGATTGTGGTTTGTGATGAAGGCATCAATGTGTGTACAACTTCCCTCTGAAACATACGGGAGGCTACGGGTGGACATATTGCGGGACATCCCCATATGATGCTCAATGGGGAATTGCAGCCTCTCCATGTGCAGCAGGGGCTGTTTGGCTCAACCCCTTCACTTGTGTGCCAGTACAATGGATTTTCAGCATCTGTGGTGCAAAGGGGGTGTCCGGTGTAGGTCCCACATGTTAATCCAATAGACCTGTGAGACTGTTAATGTTGATGCATTTGCATAAGTATGAGCCTGAGTAATAAAGGTGTTCCTCAGCCTCCAAGGTGCCTCATCTCTGTCAATGCAGGTCTCTTGCCACTGTGCATGCGGCATCTCTGGCATGGTTGTCAAGGATTGTGCATATGAGTCTATGTGTAGATTAGCAACCTGCATGCTGTTCTTCATGTATTTGATTCTCTATTGTGCATGATGTCCATGGCTGTGTATGGGTTTTGGCATGTTAGTTTTCCCCCCACGGGCCATCAACACCTTATGGGGTGTGTTTCCTGTGCACAGCTCGGCCTTCAGTTTCATGATCCGGTGTCAGTCATCTTTGGTGATTGTGCATTGCATCCTTTGTCTCTGGGTGTGCCATTGCAAACCGGTTACTCCTTCCTTGACATACACCTGTTGCAGTAGTCCTTTCTGACATCCTAGTCTTTGTGTGGATATTGTGGCATAATTCCCAGGACATGCCGCCTGCTGTTGCAGCCACTGCAGCAAGGGCACACGTAGTTTCCAGATTTGGCAACACACACACATCAAAGGTGCACCTCCCTTCCTCCCTCAACACATTAATTTGGCTGTCTTCAGCTTGTCTGTGCCACAGTTGCGGCCACGCGGTACCAAAGGCTGGACCGTCTGCACATGCAACGTGCACATTGCACGACCCTCATGTCCTTGCATGACCCACATCACACTACAGTGTGATGTTGCAGCCACCCTCCAAGCAAGGTCCATCCACACATCTCCCGCCTGCTCTCAGGCATGCACTGAGCGCACACACAACACCTTTGCATGTTGAGTGTGCAACTCCGACTGCCTACACAGCGCTGCCACGCCTTCCAGGACCTGTCACACCCACCAGATCATGTCCCTCCTACTCCCCACGGGATCTGTACCCCTGCAAGGCCATGGGAGTGGGACTCAAGGCTTCTGCATGTAGTATGCTTTCGTCGTGAGGCACATGGCACAGGTATCATCTTTCAGCGTGTCAATCTACAATGTGTCCAGGACCCCCCTATCCACCATCACATGCGCACACGCCCTCATCATCAACTCGTATGCCAATGACAGCCAGGCGCTCCTCACCCTCACCAAGGACGCAGACATTTCCAGTTCCAATATTCAAGATTGCATGGGATCCATAGATGAATGGCAGAACAGCAGCCACCTGAGGCTGGACTTGTACAGGACTGAGGTCAACATCTGAGGATTGTCCCTTTACAGCTGGCTCAGCTGCTTGTGTCCCACCCACAGAGGCCCCGCACAGGCACCCAGTGTCCACGCACACAAGATGTTGTGCATCATGGATTGCTTGCTCTAATTTGCTATGGTAATTACCAGCATCTGTACCTCACACTGCAACACCCTCAGCATTATGCACATGATCCCCAGATAGATCCACTCCAAGGTAAGACGGACCATCCTCCAGGTCCACGACAACATCCGTGTCAAATACTGCCCTGCCCTCTACGGAGCATTCAAAATCCAGGGACACTTGTCCATATCCAGGCTGCATCTGCACACCTCAGCGTCAACATCCCGCACCCCAGCCACATCACCGTCCAGCAGAGATAGCTGCAATGGATCACTGTGTGCTGCAGGATGATCTTCAGACTCCTCACCCACACTCAGGAGGCAGGCCACAACCCTGACCCAAAACCAACCTTGTACCACTGTCATCTGAGACCCCGTAATGCCATCTCCGTGCATCCAACCTTGACCTGGCCACCATTCTTCTGATCCACCGTACTCCTGCATGCAGGACATAGTCTTCCCACCTGGCTACACATACCTGGGACTCCCTCCCCGGGAACCTCTAAATGAGGCATGACCTCTACGCCTTAATGTTATTCTTCCAAATAGGTGTGTCCTCACAGTTTCCCTAGCACCCCCTCAGCAGCTTGAGGCCATCACAGGTGAGTATTGTGCTCCATGTCTGCATTGAATGATACATTGTGACCCATGTGTGTCCTGTACCAGACTCCGTTCCCAGGGTATGGATGTGTGGAGTTAGTTCAACACTCAGGCATAGTTTGACATTTACACACACATATGTTGTGGACTAATGCCAAATGACAGCAACATCTCATGAGAAGAAATGTATTTTTTATTTTTGGTGGGGTGAGTCTTTTGGTAGATGTGCTGTAGGATCCGAATTTCAGAATATGGTTAGCACAGTGTAGCTAAAAACTAACTAGTTTGACTCGGCCCTGTAATAAGGCCTTTGTGTGCATCCATTGGTTAGTACGGCGGAAAGGGCCGAGAACAGAACCGCGGCCATTTTGGTCCTCGGCTTTCTGTCGTTCAAAGGAGCTACAGTCACGTGATTCCCTGAACCCATATTTTCCCTTGTTCAGCAGACACTAGTTTTAGAAGACAGGCTGAATTGTATTTACGACCGAGAAGCAAGGTCACATCTGCTAAAAGGGAGTACCAGGCAAATTCCTTCTGAACCTGGGACGAGAAGGGAGTCACCCGGTCGACCTTCTTCTCTCAAAGATAGTAGTCTTTTTGTATCATCGAAACTAGATATAGGATGAGCTCATTAGGAGCGCCTAGGCTGGCTGGTACTTTTCCACTTATAAGGCTTTGTATGTTGCACTGTAATGTATAAAAGTGTGGTTTTGACGAGGAGCCAGCAGTCTTCCTCGGCGCACCCCTTGGGTGAGGATCGACGAGGCTCCTCTATATAGAGTTTCCTGTTTGGCCAAAAAAACGCTTGAACCTTCTACGTTGCCAACTGCTCGTCATTTGACTTACATTGCGGGCCACTGGTAAGTGTGGCCCTTGAGACGACAATTTGGATACAACAGTTGGCGACCACGAAGGGACCCCGTGATAGGGTCCGGCCTCCCCCGTAATCGGGCGGTAGGTCCGAGGGCGTTTCGGTCGGGTGAGCGGAGAACGAGCTCAAGGGTTCTGCTCCGCGCGCTCGGGCGAGAGGCCCTCTGCTGCTAGTCACCCTTCACCGGGGTCCTACGGGCTCAACTCAGGAAACGGACCGGGTTGGTCGAGAGGAGTTGGCAGCGAAGAACGGACATTCGTACCAGGGTGCACCCGGTGAGTAGAATTTTGATTTGAAGCACGGGCTACATGCAGTGCCCGTTTTTGATTTTGAAACACGTGAGGTGGAGCGTGTAGTGGTGTTTGAAGCACAGGCTCTAGGGCGGTGCATTGATTTTGAAGTAGGCACTGAGAAGCGGTGCCACTGTTGGTTTGAAGCCCGATTGGTACGGCTGGGCATTTGATTTGAAAGTACATGTACATATGGTATGATTTGAAGGGCCCTTTTTTCTGACTTGATGAACCGCGCGCGGAATATAGCCTGATTGCACCTGAGAGACTCACGACCCAAGCTGGGTAGCCGCGAGACATATCCTCGGTGAGGCCCAGACCTCCCCGGGACAAGCCTCAGTGGTGACCCGGAAAGGCAGTGAGAGGATCCATGGTGTAGTCAGAGATGTCTAGTGTTGGAGATGCTACTGATTAGAGTGAGACTGGCTCACTGACTAGGCGGAGAACGTTGTAACCTCTTGGTTGTGGTTTATGTCATTTGTGTTTGTATTGGATTAAGTTACCATGCCCTGTTTCAGTAAGTTGAATTGTTTCAGCTGTTGCTGTCGGACGGGTGACTCTCGGCTAGCTGAGAGTCAGCCCGCCCCGCCGGAAGGCAGTCCCAGCCAGTATATGTATGTGAAGCATGGAATTACCCCTTTGTTGTTTTGTACTCTGTGGCATAAATATACTAAAAGTAACGAAGAATTGCAATGGCCAAAAACTGGCTCGTTTGACGAGAAAAAGATTGCTTTCTTGCAGGAACAACTGTTCTCCAGGCGCAGCCGCCAGGCTATGTTCGATGCCCTGGGTTCATGGCTGAAAGAATCCAAGCAGCGCCGGATAAGGGAGGAGAAGCAATCTAGGGCTAAGGCAGGACAGAATGTGACTCAGAAGGCCATAGCATATGACAGGTCTCGAGCGGAGAAGGGAGTAGACTGTATGAACCGTGAATTTCGATTGAAGGTAGATAAGAGCTATGTGACTCGACCAAATGCTGAGGATGAGATAGAGGACCTGTTGGATATACGGCCACCGCCTCCTTATGTGCCGCAACGGCTGTATCCGGAGGTGGTAGGAGTCTCGGCTCCAACCACGGCCACACCCGTAGGAACATCGGGAGCCTCAGCCCCTCCGGCTCCCCCCAGCCCCCCTTCTTCGACAGAGCTCTCCTGACTGTCTACCTCTATGTCAGAGGTAATTACCATGTTACCAGCACTGTTAAATGCTGCAGCAGCTGGGACAACACAGCTGCCACCCGGGTCAATGACTTCCCCTTCTGCCTTGCCCTCCTCCTCCGTGAGTACTACGCCAGTAGCAGCTGTCACCACTCCGACACGTCCGGTTCCTCTGACTGAGGGTAAGAGGTTGTTTACTCGTTCAGCCTTAGGAACCGAAGAAAAGGACGCTATTGCTGTGCAGGCATCCCAATGGATGCGGCAACCCATTTATTTATTGTCAGATATTTGGAGCACCATGAGGGATTACGAGCCGGTAATGCAGCAGCATGCATTAGAACATATGGCAAACCGCCTCATATCCTTGTGGGAGCAAGCACACACGGACGGAAAGGCCCCGGCCATATTATACGATATTGTCACACAAGCCCATAAATCCCGCCTTACCCCCGAAGACGTGTATGGGAATGTGCAGACGCTGGTGGCATATAGAACCCGCCTGCAGTCCACTAATCCTACGGGGCTATCCCAGTACCCTATGCGGGAAGTACACCCCATCTACCATCCCGAGATCACGGAAGTAGTGGATGCCCAGGGGGTAGTTACTCGTCCCAGAGTGGAGGCGTGTTTTCAGGAGCAATGGGTGTACACCCCCTGGAAACGTAGTGAGGTGTTGTCACTGAAAAGTCAGCTACCTGATCCTAGGAAGAATCCCACCGCATATTACAAAGAGCTTACTGAGGCAGCTTCCTCTGCAGTAATGACGCTGGCAGACATTGAGCTATTCTTCGCTCTACTAGTACCGGTGGACATTTGGCGCCAGGTGCATGATCAAGACCATGTAACCGAGTTTGGGGGGACCTGGGAACAGCTACGGGGATGGGATAGAGACCGTAAACCAGGGAATAAGCCCCGGGCGGAAATATTGGCCCTTCCGGATAGGATAATAAATTATATGCATTCGCTGATCCCTCCCCAGAAAGTGGACTGGGATAAGTTAACGGTCTGCAAGCAGAAGAAGGATGAGAGTGTATCTGATTTCTTTACAAGATTTGAAGGTGTTTTCATAGATTTCAGTGGACAGGACCTAGCCACTGAAGGGGGGGTGCGGTTGTTCGTGAATCGATTCGTGACCAATCTGTTGCCAGAGGTGTCGGCTCGATTACAGGCCGCTGAAAGCACTTGGACAACCACCACCCCGTCGACAATCTTGAGTATGGCTCAATATTATGAACATCGGGAAAATGAAAGTAAGGACAAGACAGAAAAGAAGTCGAAGGACTTGAAGACACGGGTATTGTTACAGCAAGTAGAGAGAGGACGGGGAAGAGGTAGAGGGTCACAGAATTTTGCTTCGAGAGGGGCGGGTCCGCCGCAGACGATGGGACGGACAGATTTGGGCATAAATCAATGTGCCTTCTGTAAACAGGAGGGACATTGGCGAGCCCAGTGTCCGTTACTATATGAACAGAACAGTGCTCCGAGAGGACGGGGAAGAGGACGTTTCTCTGGACAGCGAGGGGGATCTACGAGATCAGAGCATTCGGCGACAGGTGAGATAGGTCAGAACTGTTTCGACCACGGTCAGGGAAGACAGTATTATAATGACGATTATGTGGTAGGCGAAGGATCAGGATACTCTCAAGCATAGGACAGCCAAAGACAGAGTCAGGGGCTGGTGTCGATTCCAATTGATCAAGCTGGACCTTACGTTCATGCACGACTACTGAATGCATCAGGTAAGTTTCTAGTTGACACTGGGGCCATGAACAGTTCCGTTTCACGTGCCCCAGTCCCGGGGGCTGCTCTGTCTGGCCAGAATAATGTGTCTGTGGGGTTTTCTGGAACTCCGGTGGTAAGCCCCATCTCAGAACCGCTTCCCCTTACCCTGGGGCCGGTATCGATAGACTCACCTTTTCTTTTGACCTCCCAGTGTGGAGAGAACCTTTTAGGCATGGATCTATTAAAAAGATTACATGCTCACATCTATTGTTCCCCAGAAGGGGTCTACCTGACCATAAAAGACCCTTCTCCCCTCTCTGCACAATGCTTCTCTAAGACAGAACCTTTACCACCAGAACTGGCGAACATTCCGGAGACCCTCTGGGCGACCGGAGACACTGATGTGGGCCATTTACATATAACCCCAGTATCGATTACCTTAAAACAGGACACCCAGTTACCAAAAATTCCCCAGTATAAAATTGCCCCTGCTGGGGAACGGGCTCTAATGGCTTTCATTCATGATTTGATAAAGACTGGAGTAGTGGAAGAAACGGCCTCTAATACATGTAATAGCCCTATTCTTCCGATTCTTAAACGAGCCCCGACACAACCGACTCCTGATTATGCTGATACCTATCGATTCGTGATTGACCTTCGAGAAATCAATAAGATCGTGGTACCCCAGTACCCTGTGGTGCCTGATATTAACTCCGTCCTGACAATGATTCCTCCAACGGCACAATTTTTTTCAGTTATTGATTTAAAAAACGCTTTCTTTAGCATTCCTATACATCCAGACAGCTGCTATCTTTTCGGCTTCTCGTTGGGGGGCCGTAGCTTCAGATTCTGTCGCGCCCCCCAGGGGTTTACAGAAAGCCCCAGTATCTATAGTCAGGCATTGAAGAGGATACTGGACACCTTGAGTTTGCCGCCAGGTAATGTATTACTCCAGTATGTCGATGATCTCCTGGTGGCCTCTGACACTGAGGAGGGCTGCCGCACGGCAACAGTGGAATTGCTGCACCATTTGGCAAAACATGGTAATAAAGTATCGTTGTCGAAATTCCAATATTGTCGACCGGAGGTGACCTATCTCGGTCATCTCCTGTCGAAGGAGGGAAGGCGATTGACCCCGGAACGTATTGCATCCATTACTAACATGTCTGTTCCTCGCACGCAACGTGATGTCCGTGCTTTGCTTGGCATAACCTCTTACTGTCGCCAATGGATTCCTAACTACTCTCTCATCACTAAACCTTTCTTGTATTTGATCACCAAAGACGTGCATGAACCCCTACCTTGGACTGATGAGTGTCAAATAGCTTTTCTTTCTCTGAAGGCTGCTTTATGTTCTGCTCCTGTGCTTGGCACCCCGGACTACCGGAAGCCTTTTGTGCTCTATGTGCATGAGGTGGACGGTTGTTCGCTTTCAATGTTAACACAGGACTTTGGAGGTAAGCAAAGACCCTGTGCATATTTCTCAGCGGTTTTGGACAACGTCGCCAGAGCACTTCCCAGCTGCCTGAGAGCCACGGCCGCAGTGGCGTTGGCGATCAGGCAATCGGAAGGGCTAGTCCTGAATACGGATCTCACAGTAATGGTACCCCACGCTGTGGACGTATTGTTAAACAGAACTCAGACGCAGCACTTAACTAGTGCACGTCTTACGGGGTACGAATTGACCCTGTTTGCACCTCACATAACCATTAAAAGATGCATGACTCTGAATCCTGCCACATTGCTACCCCTCCCCAAAGGAGAAAGTGGCCAGGATGTACATGATTGCATATTCCGGACTGAAGAAGAGACAAAGGGCCGGATAGATCTAACAGACACCCCCTTATCGGAACCCCAAGGAGAATTGTATGTTGATGGCTCATGTTTCAAATTGACCAACGGTAATACGGTTGCGGCCTATGCAATAACCACCTTGCGGACCGTGGTAGAGGCAGCCAAGGTACCATATCTTTCCGCCCAAGCAGCTGAATTAATTGCACTACTTAGAGCATGTGAGTTGGGAAAGGGACTGAGGTTGAACGTCTACACCGATAGCCAATACGCTTTCGGTGTAGCCCATAGTTTTGGGAGACTATGGGCAGAACGAGGGTTTCTTACGTCCCATGGTGAAAAGATAAAAAAATGGACAATTGGTCGAACGATTGCTTGCCGCATTACCTTTGCCAGAAGCCCTCGCCATTGTGAAATGTAGTGCCCATAAGGCTGTAACTAATGATGTTGGGAGGGGTAACGCTTTTGCAGACAAGATTGCTAAGGAAACTGACCAGTCAGATACCCTCTCCATGTTTGTAGTTAGTCAATACAGAAGGATGGTAGAAGCAGACCTTTTTCGAAACACTGTAGAAAGTGTGAGAGAGTCGCAGAAAGAAGCCACCCCAGAGGAGCTACAGTATTGGCAGGAGCAGGTGGGGCGGTTAGACGAGAATGGGTGTTGGACGGATTTATCAGTAAAATGCAGATGGCTGCTACCGAATGCATTCGTGAATGCGGTAGTGGCCATGGCACATGGTCCCGCTCACGTCGGGGTTCGAGGTATGTGTGCAATGTTGGACCCTGTATGGTACAACGCTAATATTCAGAAAACAGCTAGAAATCTGGTCCAGCATTGTATGATTTGCCTCCAGCATAACCCAGGGGGTAGTACCCCTGTGTTGACAGGGAGCTTTGCCCCACCTACCTTGCCTTTCGAGGTACTCCAAATGGACTATATACAACTGGAACGGGTTAACAACCTTAAATATGTTCTGGTGGTAATCTGTACCTTCAGTAAATGGGTGGAAGCATACCCCACTAGAGAAAACACAGCTATAGCAACCGCTAGAGCCCTAATAAAGGAGTTCTTTCCCCGATACGGGTTACCACGAGTAATCTGGAGTGATAATGGGACACATTTTAATGCCAACCTAGTTCAGCATGTATGTAAAGGTTTGGCAATTCGACAGAAGTTTCATGCTGCAAGGCACCCACAACCAGCAGGCCTAGTTGAGAAATATAATGGGATCCTGAAGTTAAAATTAGCTAAACTACAGGACACGACTGGCCTGAAATCGCCTGATCTTCTGCCTTTGGCTCTATTGTCTGTGAGAACCACCCCTCATTCTCGGAGTGGGATTTCTCCTTACGAGGTGGTTTTTGGGAGGCCAGCCAATGTATGGGGGGTGCCCAGGCCTAAGTCGTTCAGGGATATTGAGTATCCTATGCTGGCCGATTATCTTTATGCTTTAACTAAAGATCTACGTTCCATCCACCAACAGATTTCAGCAGTACTGCAGCCTCTGCCGGAGGGTCCCGGACACAGCATCGAACCAGGTCAGTGGGTCCTAATTCGGAACTTCCAGCGAAAGTCAAGCTTGGAACCCCGCTGGACCCAGCCACATCAAGTGCTTCTGGCCACGAGGACGGCGGTAAAGGTCGAAGGGAGGCAGCATTGGATTCATGTTTCCCATCTGAAGCGTGTCCCGCTTCCTTTGCCCGAGGATTGCCAGGACCAAGAGGAGAACGAGCGGCACAGAGGTGAGCACGACGCTGGAGAGCCTCCCTCCCCCGAAGCCCACGGAGAAACAGAAGGGCAGGGGGAGAGGGCGACAAGTTCAGGGTCAGCTGGGTCAAAGAAGGCCCTGCCTGGGGATCAAACGCGTGACCAGGAGGGTCACACATCTTGTTCTTTTTCTGATCCCACTGTGCCCGTTTTGTTCATAAATCCTGAAACCCCTGGTCACACTCGATACCACCTGCGGCCCCGTAAACGGAATGAGATTCCCCGGTCCGGCTTACCATAAAAGGTGAAGTCCGAATTAAGGGACCTAGGGGATCACACGAACACTGGACTGAACTCGTGGAGGGCGTGGAACTATAAGTGATAGCCCTGTTCAGAAAGAAGCTAGAGACATTGATAGCAAGTGGGGCCCAGGTAATCCTCCTCTTCGACCAGAGTTGCGTCAAGTGCAGCTCCCACGCGAGAAGTTTTTTGCACCCTTGATTTTTATTCTTTTCCTCTTTTTTTTGATACTTCTACTGTTTTGGAATGCTAAGAGCCTACCTGTGAGGCTCTAACTTGGACACAGGAAAGAAGCACCCTCCGGCAGAATGGACTGCGCATAGTTTCTCTTCTTGTTGTCATTGTTTCCCGAGTTTAGAATCGGACTTTTAGTGAGAATGTACCCCTTTGCTCGCTTAGTCATTGAAGAGGAACGTCCCATAGTTCCCCGCCCTAGATATGCACATTTACCAATGTTTTCCACATGGAGTTTGCGTGCTAAAATTGTGTTTATTTCTATAATAGCTGTGTCATTTCTATTATGTTTAGGGTTGTTCATTTATTTAGAATTCCGCCACCCAGTCCATACCTTGGTGTTAACTACCCCCACTCCTCAAGAACACCATTTTCGGACTTTGGCCCCCCACAAAGAAAGGCATCGTCAGACTTATGTACATAACGCCTTCATTGAAATGTTGCATCAGACTCACAGTTCCACGAACGTCACCGATTGCTGGGTATGTGGGCTCCTCCCTTCAGTAATGCATAAACATGATTTGTTTATATCAATGCCATTGTCACATCTAGGGAGCTGTGAGGCTTGGTTTAAATTACTGTCTATGATATATGAGCATTATACTGTAGATGCACGTAGATTCTCGGAGAAAGATTATGAATTAATATTGGCCTACATAGAGAGGCATCAGGGATTCACTCCCAATGCAGAAGGCACTGACGGCACGTTAGATCCAACAGCCTGCATGAATGTGTACATGGACCATGAGAACGATACTTGGTTAAGGGATGAGGTATTAGATTTTGTATCCTTCAACTTCACCGAGTATTTTAGATATTTTCAGGAACGCAATGTCTCCGAAGACAAGATTATACCTGTCCCGGTATTAAATACGTCATCCTCTTTCTGTGTCCAGGGTTCCGGCCACTTGTTTGTAGGATCTAGTAGATGTAATTACACTTATCGATAACGAACTTTTAGTAGTCCTCCTATTCTGACTCCCCTGAACATATATTTTGTATGTGGGGAGAATGCTTATACCTGGCTTCCCAGGGGATGGTCAGGCAGGTGTTATCTGTCCTTCCTCTATCCTCCTGTTTATATTGCTCCCTCAGATTACCATAAATCTCATTCATTAAATAAAAGAAGCCTGCTATCCCTATCCAGGGATAATGATGTCACTGATCAAACAGATACCCCGGCCCAACATTTTGTTGATATTATGAAAGGGGTCCTACCCATATGGGGCCCTATCCTCACTAGTAAGGAAATCAGAAGGTTGTCCAGGGTGGTGGAGGGAGTAGTCAATACCACGGCCGGAATATTGACCAATATCACTGTTGGGCTTCAGTCGACCCGGCTTGTGACCCTTCAAAATCGCCTTGTTTTGGACGTCATACTGGCTGACCGCGGAGGAGCATGCCGGGTGATCGGGAGCTCCTGTTGTGTATATATCCCTGACTCCGCCCCTTCAGTTCATTTAGCCATTCAGAAGCTCCACCGACTGGCATCAGAAATCCATACCGAGACTGGTACTTGGTCCCTGTCAACTTGGTTTTGGGACCTTCTGACCACCTGGGGGTGGAAACTATTCATGGTTCTACTGGGTATTGTGGGTTTCCTCTTTACCTGCTGCATTTGTATCCAGTGCGGCCCTGCCTGTTGTTCCTATTGTGCCACCCAACTCCGCTCTACACTACCTAAACCCCCGCCTACCCCAGCTCATGCCCAAATGACCCAGAAGGAAATTCATGATCTAATGCAAATAGATGAGGGTATCTTTGAGGATTAGTCATACTTGTTTGTATCTTATTTTAGCTACACTATGCTAAAAGGGCCGTTCTGTAGGATCCGAATTTCAGAATATGGTTAGCACAGTGTAGCTAAAAACTAACTAGTTTGACTCGGCCCTGTAATAAGGCCTTTGTGTGCATCCATTGGTTAGTACGGCGGAAAGGGCCGAGAACAGAACCGCGGCCATTTTGGTCCTCGGCTTTCTGTCGTTCAAAGGAGCTACAGTCACGTGATTCCCTGAACCCATATTTTCCCTTGTTCAGCAGACACTAGTTTTAGAAGACAGGCTGAATTGTATTTACGACCGAGAAGCAAGGTCACATCTGCTAAAAGGGAGTACCAGGCAAATTCCTTCTGAACCTGGGACGAGAAGGGAGTCACCCGGTCGACCTTCTTCTCTCAAAGATAGTAGTCTTTTTGTATCATCGAAACTAGATATAGGATGAGCTCATTAGGAGCGCCTAGGCTGGCTGGTACTTTTCCACTTATAAGGCTTTGTATGTTGCACTTTAATGTATAAAAGTGTGGTTTTGACGAGGAGCCAGCAGTCTTCCTCGGCGCACCCCTTGGGTGAGGATCGACGAGGCTCCTCTATGTAGAGTTTCCTGTTTGGCCAATAAACGCTTGAACCTTCTACGTTGCCAACTGCTCGTCATTTGACTTACATTGCGGGCCACTGGTAAGTGTGGCCCTTGAGACGACAATTTGGATACAACAGTGCTAAGGTGCTCTACCGGGTGCATAGAATCCAAAGTTCACAGGGGGAGATGGCATCCTTGTCAGTTGGAGTCATCAGAGTCCAGACCACAGTGTTGGTCATCATTGGTCAGACTGTGACCAGCAAGTCCATGTGGCAGAGAATGTCATTGGGTGAGGTGGTGCTGCTGCGCCAGAGGGCCAGGTGCCAGGCCAGGTGACCTGGGAGATGTGGATGGTCCGCTGACTCCCACCTTCCTCCGGGGACCCTCAGATGCAGGCCTTGACGATGTCTGTAATGCTCCGTGGTAGGAATCCTCCTCCTCCTCCTCCCTCCCTGTGGCTGGTGCTGGTCTTCGCCTGGTGTCACAGGGAGGGTTGCCCATGTTGTCGGCAATCCGACGGAGTGAACGGCTCATGTCCGTTTGCACCGCCAGGAGCTCAGCCAGTCTTGCCTCCATCCGTCCTTGGTGTTGTTGTTGACTGGCATGTTGCTCGGCCTGCAGGTTCTTAATCTCGTTGAGGGTCGCCACTACCTGGCTGATGCTCCTGGTGTCACGCCGGTATGTGTCCAGGATGTGGCGCATGTGTGCTATACCGGTTCCCTCAGCTGGCTGGTCAGGTTCTCGCCTCCGCCTGCCTCCACTCCCACCACCCATGCCCACAC
Source organism: Triturus cristatus (assembly GCF_964204655.1). Taxonomy (NCBI): domain Eukaryota; kingdom Metazoa; phylum Chordata; class Amphibia; order Caudata; family Salamandridae; genus Triturus; species Triturus cristatus. The sequence continues at coordinate 944,792,424 of NC_140594.1, read as the reverse complement.
GAGCTGGGCCTGCCGTTGTGGGCACATCGGGTCTACGGGACCCCTGAGGGATGGCATTAGCGTGGTCGTCTGCCTCCTCCTGGGTGCCCGGAGAACCTTGTCCCTCCTGGTCAGACTGGCTGTGTTTGGTTCAAGCAGGGCTCCTGGGTGTCTCCTGGGATGTGGCAGGAATAGGGGTGGTGGTTGGCACAGATGTACCTGACGCAGGTGCTGCAGGGGCTTGGGCACCAGAGGGGCCAGGTTGGTCGGGGTCATCCACGGAGTGGTTAGAGTCGTCGCTGCCGGTGGGGTCATCTTCACGCTGAGCCTGGAACTGTGATTGTTCCACCCCATTGTTGGGGAGAGGTCGATGACGTTGCCCTGTGTGTGAGAGAGAGACAATGTTAATGCTGTTTCATGCCACATCCATGTTTCATACATATTCAAGTAGTCACAGTTCCTCCAGGTGGTTGGATGTGCCTAGCATTCCTCTCAATGTCCACTTGGGGATGGGTATGTTGCGGGGGACAGATTGGTATGTGCTCCTGAGTGTTTGCCAGTAGTGTTTTTGCTGGGATGCTTATTTGTAGGCCTGGGCGGTAAATTCCGTTCCGTTCGCTGAATTTGCGAAATTTGGGTAATTTCGCGTTCCGCGGAGAACGCGAAATTGCAAAAAAACTACGTTCTGCAACTTCGCGAAATTTTTTGCTTGTTCGCGTTCTCAATATGCGTGTTCGCGAGATATTTCACCCCGAGCATGCAAACAGCGATCGTGAACAGGAAAAAAGTATCGCAAACAAGCAATTCCGCGTGTTCGCGGAATTTCTGCATGTTCGCGGAGATTTTTTACCGTTTCGCGGAGGATTGCGTAACGCGATTACGCAAATTCCGCCCACCCCTACTTATTTGGCTATGGATTGGTCTTGTTGTGTCACATGTCAATTGTGAGAGTGGGTAAATCCGTTGCCTGCCCCGGGGGTGTGTGCTTGTGTGAGGGGGGTGTGTGACCAGGCCTGTTGTTGTGTGTAGTGTGATTTGTCATTGGGTCTCCCAGGTGATGTGTCTGTCCCCTCATGGTGCATGCTGGCATGAGAGTGTGTGTGAGTTCCTGTGCTGGGTATGTGAGCTAGTGGAGTTGTTGTTTGAGTGTACAGTGGTCACAGGAGGGCCTTGTGCTGCCTACAGCAGGGCCAAGTGTCAGCTACCTTGTCATTACTTTGCCAGTCCCTGTGCATTGGGCATGGTGCATGGTGCATGGGTATGTACCTAGGCCATGTGAGCTGTGGGCATTGGTGTCTGGTTCTGAGTTGCACAATGTGTTGTGTGAGCCCCACCCTCCCAGCATCCCGGACATCCAGTCTTGGGTTTGCGGTTGGTGTGGCCTGGGACATGGCATAGCCTTTATTTGTGAATGGGGCATGGAGACGTTAGTGGCATGAGCGTGGTTTTTAGGGTGTGGTTGTGTGCGGTGAGGACTTGGGGGTAGGTGCGTGCATTTGTTGTAGTTGGGGTGTGGATGGCATTCCCCCATGTTACGTGAGTTGTTTGTGTACTCACCAGGCTCTGCGACTCCGTGTACTCCCACCGGCGGAAGCGTGGCCATCACCTTCTCCTCCCAGGGATGGTAATGTATGGGTCTGCCAGGCAGCCCGCCTCCAGTGATGTTACTCTGGGCGTATTCCTCATTCATCTTCCTCTTGACTGCCCTGCGCAGATCGTACCACCTGGCTGGGCATTCATGCCTGGTCCTTCGGATGGGCCCAACAGCATTCACCTTATCGACGATCCTCTGCCACAGGCTAGTTTTTTGGGCTATGCTGGTCTGTCTGACCAATGTTCCAAACAGCTGTGGCTCGACTCTGATGACTTCGTTGACAAGGAGCTCCAGCTCCGCCGTAGTGAACTTTGGATTCTTGTCAGTGGGCATGGTGTGGGGTGTGGGTGTGGATGGTTGTGGGTGTGAATGTGAGGGTGTGTGTGTGAAGGTGAAGAGGGGGTGTTTGTGAAGGAGGTTGTGTGAAGGTGTGTAACTGAAGGTGTAGTTTAGGTGTGAGTAAGGTGCGAGTAAGGTGCAGTTGTTTGTCTGTGGTGTCTGTGAGCAGTGGGTCTGTTGCAATGGCTCATGGGTTGTGTGTGTGGGCCCTTTTTATTGGTCCAATTTTTGGGTGTGGCTGTGTTTGTGGTGGGTGTGTTATAAGAGGTGGTTGTGATTTGGTCCTCTGTTTGGCAGTTTGGATGTGGCAGGTCAGTCATAGAGATGTATTTTGTCATGTTGACGTGTTTTGTGGTGTTGTGCGAGTCGAATTGACCCTCCTTGTGCTGTTTTACTGTGTCCTGGTTCTGTACGAGTCTTTTTCGCGTAGGTACGGTCCGTACATACGCGATGCTGGGGGAGGGTGCTGGGGTAAGGTGTTGGGGTGCTGCATGTACAGGTGCGGGCTGTGCTACTGTGTTGGGGTGCGGCGCGTACAGGTGCGGGCTGTGCTACGGTGTTGGGGTGCGGCACGTACAGGTGCGGGCTGTGCTACGGTGTTGGGGTACGGTGCGTACAGGTGTACAGGTGCGGGCTGTGCTACGGTGTTGGGGTACAGTGTGTACAGGTGCGGGCTGTGCTAGGGTGTTGGGGTATGGTGTGTACAGGTGCGGGGCTGTGCTACAGTGTTGGGGTGCGGCGCGTACAGGTGCGGGCTGTGCTACGGTGTTGGGGTGCGGCACGTACAGGTGCAGGCTGTGCTACGGTGTTGGGGTACGGTGCGTACAGGTGCAGGGCTGTGCTATGGTGTTGGGGTACGGTGCGTACAGGTGCGGGGCTGTGCTACGGTGTTGGGGTGCGGCGCGTAGAGGTGTGGGCTGTGCTACGGTGTTGGGGTATGGTGCGTACAGGTGGGGGCTGTGCTACGGTGTTGGGGTGCGTCGCGTACAGGTGCGGGCTGTGCTACGGTGTTGGGGTGCAGCGCGTAGAGGTGCGGGGCTGTGCTACGGTGTTGGGGTGCGGCGCGTACAGGTGCGGGCTGTGCTACGGTGTTGGGGTACAGTGCATACAGGTGCGGGCTGGGCTACGGTGTTGGGGTACGATGCATACAGGTGCGGGGCTGTGCTACGGTGTTGGGGTACGGTGCGGAGGGGGGGTACGGTGCTGACATACAGGGGTACGGTGCTGACATGTGTGGGGTGAGGGGGGCTGTATTCGGGCACAAGTTTACCCGTGTACATGTAGGCTACAGCGTTCGCTCCGTACGGGGCCTTTTACATGCGGTTGTGTATTCGGACGGGCGGTACGGATCGTACTAGCACGCTCGGACTTCTGTTTTACGATTTGCACGTAAAAATGTCCGGCTCCCTATCGGACACTTTTCCCGACGCTATTCGGACGTACTATTTTACGGCTCCCTCTCGGACCTTTTTCCAGACCCAATTCGTATGTATTTTTCACGTACGAATCGTACTTCGCAGTTTGTACGGTACTTGTACGATTCGTACGTAAAAATATACGAATACGGGTCGGACGGTAAATTTTTTTAACGGATCGGAATCGGCACCAAAGTGGTGTGCATGATGAGGTTATATTTACATGGAGTATAAAAAGTGCACAGAGTGCCTTTTCCTCTCTTTGTAAATATGAAAGAGTATCTTGCACAATAACTATGTTACAAAAAGTGACATATTTCCGTTTTTAAATTTCCTTGCGAATGATAGAAGGTAAGCACAGAGTTTTGTATGCAAAGATGTTCAAAGAAGAATGATTGAAATGATTGCGGTCCTTCAACAGCTAAACTGGGAAATATTATGAACCCCTCAAATCTCTTTTTTTGCAGGTCACATGATATCTGATTATGGTCAGATTTCATAACTACATAACCAGAGTGTTTTTAGAAACGTGTTTCAACTTTGTAGCTTCTTGCAGGCCTCTTCATTCTGCATATTGAGACTTAGTTAAACTTACCTTCACAGTAATAGGAATAAAAAATGGTATACATTTTTTTCTGTTTTTCATTCAAATATAAATTCATATAAATTGCTTATTTTAAAATTTGGATCTGTGAAAGAAAAGGAAAAAAAAATTATAACATGTAATAATACATTTTTTACAACACAGCATAATTTCCACAAAGTAATTTTTTTGCCTTTTTTGCTGTTCTCAGAATATATTAAATTTCACTAAAAATAGTGATTTCAATTGTACTCATCACTTAACAGCGGGCAAAAAGAATACAATCTCAAAGATTGTTAAAAAAAAACAACATGCCATTCTCAAAATACAAATCACAGAAATATAAAATGCACACAGCTAACAAAATTTTTTAACTTTAACTTACAAAAACTGTAAATGATGTCGCTATAAAATATTCACCAAATCTAAAATTGAATTTTTGGAGGATGCTCCACGCCCACAACGTTTTCCTTCAGTGATGTGGAAATGTTCTACTTTTCTCGAGGGGCAAACAAAGACCAATACCACCTTTCTCATGCACATGATTTTCAAAAGAGTTCTGTTACAAGGGGATCCTAACAAAAAATACTCATGCAGCACAGCAAGTATGATGAAACACCTAAGGATCCTTCATCCAAACAATCTTGCACGAGAAGAGTGCAAACAGATGAGAAACACTCCTGTTCTGTATCTGTAAAAAAGAATCACAAATAAATGTATATTAATAACTTTCAAAATTATACTATTCCATTACTGTACAAACACATTTTATATAAATACTGACTAAGAAACTATGTCCCTGAACCACAAGTGTGACGATGGTTAAAACACTACATGCATAGTGCATACTACTTTGAAACAGTTCATGCACTAAAGCCTACCTCACTAAAACTCTACATGCTAACTGACTAAAAGATTACAGTACTATAATGAGACACACTGGGTGAGTGGCAGGGTGTTTGCTAGAAGAGTATGAATACTAACTAGGGAATTGAAGGTGTGAAACACAACTGTGTAGGTGATTAGAGGACTGCATCCATACTGCATAGGCATTTAAAGCAGTCCATGTGCTAAGGCCTGGCTCACTGCATGACTACTTGGGTACTGACTGAATGATTAGAGTACAGCAAGGAGAGTGCCTAGGTGAATTTATAAGTGCTAGGCTTTTCACACAGGGAATGGATTAGTACTTGGTACTGAATGGGTCACTAGAGGAGTGCAAAGGCAGTGACAAGATGTTTGCTGGACTGTATGGATACTGACTAGGAAATTGAAAGTGTGAAAGACAAGTGTCTAGGTGGTTAGAAGACTGCATGCATAGTGCATAGGCGTTTGAAGCAGTTCATGTGCTAAGGCCTGGCTCAGTACATGAATACTTAGGCACTGACTGAATGATTAGAGTACTGCAAAGATAGTATCTTGGTGAATTTATAAGTGTTTGGGTTTTGGCACAGTGAATGGATTAGTACATAGTGTTGAATGGGTCACTAGAGGACTGCAAAGGGAGTGACAGGGTGTTTCCTGGAAGTGTATGGATACTGACTAGAGAATTGAAGGTGTAAAAGACAAGTGTATAGTATGTTAGAACACTACATGCATACTGCATAGACATTTGAAGCAATCTATTTGGTACTTAGAAACTGACGAAATAATCAGACTACTTCTAGGACAGTGTTTAGGTAAAACTTTTAAATGCTCAGTTCTGCTACAGTGAAGAGAATAGTACATGGTACTGCACCTTAGTGTCAAACCCTGACTCATTTTATCAATGCATAAGCAAAGACTAGCTTCTAATGCTACTAAAACTTGACAACATGACAGGTTTTAAAAGAGTTATCTGCTAAAAAATACACAATGTTACCAAATGCTTCTCTCACAGTGGTTCCCAAATGCACACAGACTCACAGTGTGATTCTAGACAACAACCACTATACCTAGGAGTTTACCAAAAATCATTCACTACTGTAGAAGTGGTAAGGGAACTGCACACAATCTTCATATTTCAGGACTGCACTTATGTGTCAAAGCCTGACTCATTTAATCAAAGCATAAGCAAAGACTGGCTTCTAATGCTACTAAAACTTGACAACATGACCGGTTTTAAAACAGTTATCTGTCAGCAAGTACCCGATGTTACCAAATGCTTCTCTCACAGTGGTTCCCAAATGCACACAGACTCACAGTGTGATTCTAGACAACAACCACTATACCTACGAGTTTACCAAAAATCATTCACTACTGTGGAAGTGGTAAGGGAACTGCACACAATCTTCATATTTCAGCACTGCACTTTTGTGTCAAAGCCTGACTCATTTAATCAAAGCATAAGCAAAGACTGGCTTCTAATGCTACTAAAACTTGATAACATGACCGTTTTTAAAACAGTTATCTGTCAGCAAATACACGATGTTACCAAATGCTTCTCTCACAATCCTTACCCAAATGCACACAGACTCACAGTGTGATTTTAGACAATCAACACTATCCTAGGAGTTTACCAAAACTCATTCACTAGTCTAGAAGAGTTAATGGTACTGCACACAATCTACATATTTAAGTACAGCACATCAGTGTCAAAGCATGACTCACTTAATCAACGCATAAGCAAAGACTGGATTCTAATGCTACTAAAACTTCACAACATGACAGGTTTTAAAAAAGTTATCTGTCAGCAAATACATGATGTCACCAAATGCTTCTCTCACAGTGATCCCAAATACACACTAACTCACAGTGTGATTCTAGACAAGCACCACTATCCCTAGGAGTTTACCAAAACTCATTCACTACTGTGCAAGTGGTAAGGGAACTGCACACAATCTACATATTTCAGGACTGCACTTTTCTGTCAAAGCCTGACTCATTTAATCAAAGCATAAGCCATAACTGTCTTCTAATGCTACTAAAACTTCACAACATGACAGGTTAAAACAGTTATCTGTCAGCAAATACACGATGTTACCAAATGCTTCTCTCACAGTGGTTCCCAAATGCACACATACTCACTGTGTGATTCTAGACAAACAACACTATCCCTTGCAGTATACCAAAACACATTTCTTCATCTAGAAGAAGTACTACATTTTAGTATAGAAACATAACATAACTCATTTCACAAATTCATAAACAATGACTGGTTTCTAATTCTACCAAAATATAAAAACAGCACAGTTATCTGTCTGCAAACACATGAAAAACACAAATGCTTATCACAGAATGGTTTCTACATGCACACACACTGTCAATAAGATTGTAGAGAAAAAAAGTACTCCCTACACTTTAGCAGGAGAAATACATTAGTCTGATTAAAATCAAAATAGTCTACATACATCCCCTCACAATTAAATAACTCATCTTTCAAGTTCTTTTGTAGATTAAGAAGTATATCAGTCACTCACCATATTTTCTTTTACAGAATCTCTGCACTGTGCACCTCTCAGCAAAAACAAAGAATGGAAAAGTTTCCCTTTCATTTTCCACACATATACATGTAAACATCAAATCACAATCCTTCACACATAAACTCAAAAGCAAACACACATTTCTATTGGTTAATCATTTCAACCCTTTCCAACTGAAATACATTTCAACCCTTCCCCCAATCTGCTTTCTGCCTGTTACCATAGAAACAGGTCATGGAACACTGCACTGAGCACACAGGTCAGAAGTTCAGCACACAATGTTCCTACTCAAGAAAGGAAGTGTGCTTCACTTTTCAACATATCAGCTAATCATATATAATGTTCCTTACAATCTCTTTTTGTTAACCAATAAGAATCATACCTTTAAAAAACAGAAATATACACCCTACCTTTCAGTGTACAAAGTAGTCATACAACCAATGATTTCTTGTCTTTTTTTAAAAAACATTCTGTGGAGCCGCGCACCCAACGCAATAGGATGCGCGCACCGTGCACGCATTTCCCCGTGTTTTATTTTTTTTTTAAAGGGGGCCCCAGGGGGTCCTTCTGGGACCCCCTAAGCACCTCTAGAGGGTCAGAGTATTTCCACTCTGCCCCCTTTATATGTTTTACACACTTATTCCCCTTGCTTCTTCAGCGTCGCTTCTACCGAGGCAGAAAATGGCCACCAACAGTTCCTGGTTTCGAATGTAGAGAGACACTCGACAGCCAATTAGCATTCAGCGCACGATCGGGAGGGTGCTCGCTCGGTTCGGGGAGGGTGCACTCACGGTGCGGGTAGGGTCCGCGGATCCTCCGCGGCCATAGATATTTATGTACTTTTAACTCTAATTTTCTCAGGAACTACTGAACGGATTCACACCATTTATGCAAAAGGCACGAGTCTGAACTGAGGACTACCTCTTTGCCAAATTTGGTGTCATTCCGTTCAGCGGTTCGGGCTGTATCTGCGACAACAGGTCCTATGGGAAATTGCATGGGGAAAATGCGTTTTGGGACCCCCCTTTTTTCTTGGCCCCCACTTGACGAATCACCACGAAATTTTCAGGGTAGGAGCGGATTAGAGCTGGTCAAAAGTTTGGAAAATTTTGCGAGGATTCGTCAACCGGGGCCAGACTTATTGGGAATAGAATGTTGCAGATTTCCTATGGAAAATAGGTCCTAACTATAACTACCTACTGGCAACCGCCAGTAGGTAATATTACCTACTGGCAGTCGCCATAGGAAAATCTTTTTTTGATTTGCTAATAACTTTGGTGTCGTTTGACGAATCTTCGCAAAATTCTTTAAAAAAAAAGTTTATCTAGGTCAGCTCCTATACTGAATGTTTGGGGGTGATTTGTCGAGCGGGGGCTGAGAAAAAAGGGTGTCCCAAAAAGTGTTTTCTCCATGTTAATTTCCATAGGACATTTTAGCCAAGGCTACAGCCCGAACTGCTATGCGGAATTACACCAAATTGTATAAAAAGGTAGCGCTTGGTTCAGAAAGCGAAATATTTTTGAATGGTGTAAATCCGTTCAGTAGTTGCTGAGAAATTCAAAAAATAAGAGTCAAAAAATCAATTTCCCATAGGAAACTTTAGCCAAGGTTACACCCTGAACTGCTGAACGGAATGACAACAAATTTGGCAAAAAGGTACTGCTTGGCTCAGAAAGCGACCTTTTTAAAAATGGTGTAAATCCGTTTAGTAGTTGCTGAGAAATTCAAAAAATAAAAATATCAATATCTAGAGGCGCGGTGGATCTGCGGACCTCCGGACCACGAGGTTTATTCTCATTGCCTTCAACAGGAAAAGGGGTCAGGGTAGAAACACCCGGACCCCCTAGGCCTGCTCAGGGAGTCCCACAAGGACCCCCAGGGTTCAAAAAAGTATTTTATTAAAAAAATCAGCCGAATTCACGCTGGGGTTGCGAACCCGGCTGAGAAAATAAAAAAAAACGAAGCACGGGCTTCCGCGCTTTGTTGTATTGAAGCCACCGGGTGGGCCAGATCTTGGGGGCACTGAAAAAAATGTGTGGGGGAAACCCCAATCCCCCCACACTGCCCCGGGGACCGCCACCTTCCCGGAGCTTGATTTATGAGTTGCGGGGGCACACAGCCCCCCCACCACCCCGGGGACCAGGGCTAATTTTTAAATGTGTGGGGGGACCTCCAAGGCCCCCCAAGCTCCGGGGACTGCCACCCCTGGGGATTTTATTAATTATTTGCGGGGGGCACATGGCCTCCCTGCTGCCCCGGGGACCACCACCCCCAGCACTTTAAAATGAATATAAAGAAACCTGTGTGGGGGGCTCAAGCCCCCCATACTCCCCGGGGACCACCACCTCCCCGGGGCACTAAGCATGTAAATTTGGGGATCCGTTACAGACCCCCGAGCCCCGGGGACCACCACCTCCCCGGGGCTTTGCACTTGTAGGGAAGGGGGGCCGTACGGCCCCCCTCCTGGAGCCCTGCGTGGCCCTGGGGACCACCAACCACCAGGGCCGGCTCCTGCAGTGCCCCGGGGTGCCCACCCCGGGGACATTGCTGTTTGCTATGACAGGGTGGGAGTCGTGCTGCTCCCGCTCTGTCATAGCAAACTCTGGTTTGGAATTTGTAAGCGAGAGCAGGTTTGCTTCTCTCGCTTACAAAATCCAAACCACATTGCTTTTCCACAAGGGGAGCTGCATGTTAGCAGCTCCCCTGGTGGAAAAGCAATGCCGGCTTCCGCAGGAAACGGGGAGACGGCGGGACCGTGGGGGAATTTGGGATCCCCCACCGTCCCCAACAGATAGGGCCATGAGTGGCCTAGGAGGGGGGCCCCTCAATCAATGAATAACAAAAAAAAAATTTTTTTTATGAGGCACAGCCCCAGGGGATGGGGTCCCCGGGGCCACTTGAGGCCTAAGGAGGGGGGCTACGCAGCCCCCCTCCTATAAAAAGAATTTTAAAGAAATCAAAATGTGGCCATGCCCTGGGGGATGGGGTCCCCGGGGCCTAAATTGGCCTCGGGAGGGGGGGCCCCCTTCCCGTTTTTGTTTTAAAAAAAGCAGGGCCTGGGGGATGGGGTCCCCAGGGCCCCAAATATTTTAAAAGGAGGGGGGCACACAGCCCCCCTTGAAAAAAAAAAAACAGCATCGCAGCGGAGGCCATGCCCCCTAACTGCAGCACTCAGCAAACGCCCGCCCTGGCGCGTTGTAGGTGGGGGAATTAATTCCCCTTGAATACTGAGGGTCCCTGGGGAGCAACTAGCCCACCAGGTACCTCCAGTATGCACCAGAGTGCTGCGTTGCAGAGAGGTGTAAAAAGGGGCGTGGCCTCTGAACACATCTCTGCAACGCAGCTCCCTAGCGCATACTGGAGGTACCTGGTTGGGTAGTTGGCCCCAGGGACCCTCAGGATTCAAGGGAACTTAATTCCCTAACTTAAAATGTGCCCGAGGGCGCATTTGCACACTTGTCACATCAGGCCCCGCCCCCTCCCTGCACCACTGTGCAAACGCGCCCCATGGCCCGGTTTAAGTTGGGGGATTAAGTGAATCCTGCGGGTCCCTGGGGGCCAACTAGCCCACCAAGTACCTCTAGTAAGTGCCAGGGAGCTGCCTTGCAGAGAGGAGGTCCAATGCCATGCCCCCTTTTTACACCACTCTGCAACACAGATCTGTGGCGCTTACTGGAGGTAGCTGGTGGGCTAGTTGGCCCCCAGGGACCCTCAGGACTCAAGGGGACTTAATCCCCCAATTTACAATACACCAGGGGGTGCGTTTGCACAGTGGTGCAGGGAGGGGACGTGGCCTGATGTTAGAAGTGTGCAAACGCGCCCTGTGGTGCGTTTTATGTTGGGGAATTAGGATTCAAGGGGAATTAATTCCCCATATTAAAACCCGCCAGGGGGTGTGTTTGCACAGTGATGAAGGGAGGGGGTGGGCCTGATGTGACATGTGTGTACTTATGCAATCACTCAACTAAAACTCAAGCACTAATAAATTCACCATGCACTCTCCTTGCAGCACTCTAATCATCCAGTCACTACCCATGCATGTATGCAATGACCCATGCACTAACTCATACACTGCTACAATACCCTGAGCAGTACCCATGCAGTCTAGCCATTGCCCTGTCACTACCCATGCACTCCTCCAATCACCCAGCGAGCCCCATATACTTATCCAATCACTCCGCCAATACCAAGGCACTTATAAATTCACCATGCACACTCCTTGCAGTACTCTAATCTTCCAGTCAGTACCTATGTACTCATAGAGTGAGCCAGGCACTAACACATGCACTGCTACAATCCCCTGTGCACTACCCATGCAGACCTCTAACCAACTACACAGTACTGATTCACTCCTCCAATTACCTAGGTTGTACCCATGCACTCCAGAAATCCCTCTGTCACTGCCCATGCACTCCTCCAATCACCCATCCAGCATCATGTACTTATCAAATCACTCCGCCAAAACCCAAGCAGTTATAAAATCACCCTGCACTGTCCTTGCAGCACTCTAATCATTCAGTCACTACCCTTGTACTCATGCAATGACCCAGGCACTAACTCATGGCAAATACAGAGGAGGTCATAATCATTACAGGGGTACCCCAACGCACAGTGTTCCCTAGTGTATGTAGGTGTTTTCACTGTATTCTAAGTGTCTTTTAGAATAGCACTGGCTCCGGTTCTGGTTAGTCAGAGTCAGTTACCACCAGAACCCGTCACTAAAAAGTTGAGGGCACAGGAGGACTTTCTGCTCCACTGTTGGTTCTTTCTGCACATCTCTTGCTTCTTCCTGCACTTTTCTTTGTCTTTCTGGACTTCTGTTGCCTCTTTGTACATTTGTCTTGCTTCTTGCTGCACTTTTCTTCCTCTTTCTTCACATGTCCTAACTTTGCAGGCATAGTTCGAAATTAGCATTTAAAAAACCATTGAAATTCACTGAAAAAACCATAGGTTTCAGGCACATTATAGTTAGAAATTAGCATTTAAAAATACCTTAGAAATTCACTGAAAAAACCATAGGTTTCAGGGAAGTTATAGTTAGTTGGACATTTCACGCGTACTAAACCATAGAAATGCCCCCGTTATAGTTAGTTCAGCTAACTATAACTCGGCCCCCGCAATGCACTGCTGATGACGTCACATATTACATCATTCATGACATGGTCAGTGACATCACTGATGACATCACTGATGACATCTCAAATGACATCACTGATGACATCACTGATTACATCATCCACGTCAAAATCTGATGCACCTCCTCACACTCTAATATAATCTTTGATACACCCACGTGGAGAAGTGTGGCTCAATGATTAGAGCGGCAGACCCTGATGCAGAGGTCTAGCCCGGGACCAGGGTTCAATTCCCTGCCTCGGCGGGTCTTGGGCTCAAAAATTCCACGGACCTGATAATTCTCGCCTCGGTGCCTATTCCAATCATGGAGTCCCACTCTGCAACTCTGGGCAATAGCTTGCTTAATCTCCACAACGGCCCCCACAACGCTAAGGATGCCTGGTCTCCACCTTGGGGGTGCCCAGGAGTGGACGCCTCACAGGGAAAGTCAGGATGGGTTCCACAGCGGTATTCGTACAAGCGCCTTGAGACCCTTGCGGGTGAGTAGTGCACTATACAAGTATCAAATTTACCCACTGTAAAATAAAGACTACCATGTTCGAAAACATCGACACACCAATACCAGGTACTACATATACACTCACTGATTCCTAGGTCTACACACACATCCACTCATTTACCCATACAATCACTCATACATACAGTCACTCATCAATCCAACACTATCATATGCACTCATACACCCATACAGACACTCACACACCGCCACTCATCCATTGAGTTACTCCCACACCTAGTCATTCATGCAAAGAATCAATCACACTCCCATTTCCTCACCTATGCAGTTATACACAAACCACCTCACTTATTCAAATATATACTAACACATACTTACTCTCTTATACAATCACTGATACAAGTACACACTCATCCATACAGCCACTCTCACAGTCACTGACTCTCACGTACAGTCATTTCTACTCCAAGTCTCACATACACTGCCTTTTACATATGTAGTTACTTGGACATGTACCACTGAGACACCCATACACACACTCACCCGTCCATACAGCTGTTTCCACATGCACTCTTTTTTTAAAAATATTTTTTTATTTTATTTTGACAATGAAATAACATATAGAACATAATATGAGTACTTGACATGATTAGTTGTAGAGCAATTTCAGTCGGCCAGTGTTCATAATACATATCCACTACAGGGCTATACATTGAGGGACATGAGAGATCCAATTGTACATAGATAATGACATCAAATGCACACATTTCCTGTACAACGCCAAATGGGTCATAAGTTACCTCCTTCTGGGTTCTTCCCTCCGCCTCCCGGATAATAAACCCTAATTCTCCGCTTCCCCCTCCAACTCTAAGCCATAATATTTCATCCATGGTGTCCATACGTTCTTAAATTTCCGCAGACATTCCCTACCTTTGTGCGTCACCTGTTCTGCAACCATGTATAGGTCCAAACATGTCCTCCATTCCTTTAGTGTGGGCATTTGTTGCACACCCCAATACTTTGCTATGTCACGCTTGGCCACTACTAGTCCCAGGTTAGCCAGTAGTAATTTTCGTTGTGGGATATCTACCTCTGTGGAAATACCCAAAAGAAGGAACCTTGGCTCCGTTTCTATCTGGACCTCAAGTATACTATGAAGTTCATTCACAATCTTCCCCCAGTATTTCTGGATTTCCCTACACTCCCATATGGTATGTATGAAAGTCCCATCTATCCCATGACATCTAAGGCAATTCGGACTATCCGCTTTCCCCATTTTGTGAAGTCGGGCTCTGTCAAAATATGTTCTATGTAAAATGTTATATTGAATGAGGCGTAATCGAAGCTTAATTGCCACCTCCTGAGGGTGCATGAGAGCGGCCTCCCAATCTAAGTCTTCCAATGTTCCGGTAGTCTCCTCCTACTTGGTTCGAAGTGGACCAAGCTTATCCAGCATATTATTGAGTAGGGTTTTATATGTATAGGAAACAGCTTTAGCCGGGATCTCCTCTTGTAATAGGCGACCCTCCAGTGGGGCATACTCTGGTATTGCCTCCCCCTCTAACCCCTCCGCCATCCATGCATGTTTTAAACGAAGATATGCATACATTTGTGTAGCATGGAGTTGATATCTGTCTTTGAGTGTCTTAAACGGGGCCAACACCTCCCTTTATAGAAGGTACCCTATCTTGGAAATGCCAATTAGGTCCCATTTTTTAAAATCTCTAAGCTTCCCTATTTCAGACAGTCTATTTCCTTACCATAGTGGTATCTCCCTGGTGCATTTCTTGTCCCATTGCATTTGCCTCTCCGCGTGTTTCCAAGCCTCCAGTGTCCTCCACATGCACTCTTGAACCCATACACCCAGTAAATCAACCACTCACACATCTATGCACAGTGTCACACACCTCCCACCCACCCACACACACACTCAGTCTCCCATACAAATACTCAGGCAACCAATCAATAACCCATATAGACACTCATGTAGCTACTGACCAACACATGCAGCAGCTTACACAACAACAGACATACTGATACACACATTCAGACAGTTTAGTCACTAACCCATGCATTCAGTTAGACACATTTAATCATTCACTTATACAGTCAGTCACACACATACTAAATCCTCCATCCAGACACATACACCCACTCATTCTTCAATACACCTTGGCATATATAAAAAACATATTTAAACTTTAGAGAAACACACAGTCACTGGATGACGTCATCAGAGATGTCATCAGTGATGTCATTTGAGATGTCATCAGTGATGTCATCAGTGATATCACTGACCATGTCATGAATGATGTAATATGTGACATCATCAGCAGTGCATTACGGGGGTGCGAGTTATAGTTAGCTGAACTAACTATAACGGGGGAATTTCTATGGTTTTGTACGAGTGAAATGTCCAACTAACTCTAACTTCCCTGAAACCTACGTTTTTTCAGTGAACTACTAAGTTTTTTTAAATGCTAATTTCTAACTATAACGTGCCTGAAACCTATGGTTTTAATATATCTATATATACATATATATATATAAAATTCACTTAAAAAACCATAGGTTTCACACATGTTATAGTTAGCTGGACATTTCACTCATAAAAAACCAATGAAATTCCCCCGTTATAGTTAGTGCAGGCAACTATAACTCACGCGACCGCAATCCTCTGCTGATGACGTCAGATATGCAACGTGCGCGCGCTGTGGGTGCTCGATGCGCGCACGGTTCGCGGATCGCGCTCCGTGCGCGCACCTTGCGATTTTTTAAAAAAAAGGCTAGGGGGTCAGGAACTGTCCACTCTGCCCCCTTTTCACGTTCTCCACCTTTTTTTTTCACCCCCTCAGACTGCGAGAGACAAAATGGCGGGCGACACTTCCTGGTTTCGACCGATTCGAATGTTTACTGACATCTATCAACCAATCAGAATTGCGCTCGTGCACGGCAGGGTGCACGCACAGTGCGCGCACGGTGCGCGTGTATAGATATTGATATGCTTTTAAATGTTATTTTCTCAGGAAATACTGAACAGATTTACACCAGACCTGCAAAAGGCACTTCCTTGACCTTATGGCTATCTCTCTGCCAAATTTCATGTAATTCTGTTCAGCCGTTCGGGCTGTAGCTGCGACTGAAGGTCCTATGGAAAAATGCATGGGGAAAACGCGTTTTGGGACCCCCCTTTTTTCTCAGCCCCCACTTGACGAATCCCCCCGAGACTTTCAGGGTAGGAGCTGAACGGAGCGCCCCATTAGTTTTGAAAATTTCGCGAGGATTCGTCAACCGGCGGCAAAGTTATTCTAAATAGAATTTTGAGAATTCCTATCGAAACTAGGTTGTAACTATAACTATCTACTAGATAATATAAATATATATATATATATATATATATATATATATATATATATATATATATATATATATATATATATATATATATATATATATATATTATCTACTGGCGGCCGCCAGTAGATAGTTATAGTTAGGACCGTGTTTCCATAGGAAATCCGCAACATTCTATTTGGAATAACTTTGGCGCCGGTCGACGAATCCTCGCGAAATTTTCAGAACTAATGGGGCGCTACGCTCCGCTCCTACCCTGAAAGTCTCGGGGGGATTCGTCAAGTGGGGGCTGAGAAAAAAGGGGGGTCCCAAAACGCGTTTTCCCCATGCATTTTCCCATAGGACCTTTAGTCCGAGCTACAGCCCGAACAGCTGAACAGAATTACTTGAAATTTGGCAGAGGTAGTCCTCAGGTCAAGGATGTGCCTTTTGTAGGTCTGGTGTAAATCTGTTCAGTAGGTCCTGAGAAAATAGCATTTAAATCAATATATATATCTGTAAGCGCGCTCCGTGCGCTTACCGTAAGCTTACCGTACGCGTACGGTGCCGTGCGCGAGCTCAATTCTGATTGGTGGTTACATGACTGTAAACATTCGAATCGGTCGAAATCAGGAAGTGTCGGCCGCCATTTTCTGTCTCTCGCACTGAGAAACAAAGGTGGGGAACGTGAAAAGGGGGCAACGAAGAGAGTTGCAGACCCCCTAGTGTTTGTCAGGGGGTCCAAGAAGGACCCAAAAGTACGAAAAATACATTTAATAATTTAAAAAAAAAATCGCGGAGTGCGCGTACGGTAAGCTTACCGTACGCGCACGGGAAAAAAATAAATAAATAAAGAAGTAACAATCACATTTATTAAATAAATTAAAGGACCCACAAGGGAGAAAAAAACAAATGTTACTGTCTAAAAAAAGGCGAGGCGCGCACGGCATGGACTGCGCAAGCGCGAAGCGCACCGAGCGCCCACAGCGCGCGCACGGCGCGTGAAGCGCACCGTGCGCGCAGTGTGTGCACAGGGTCAGACTTCACAATCCTAGGGGACTTTAATTATCACCTTGAAAAAATTACGGACCCCAATACGGGTGAATTGCTCGATGCAATGTCTGGACTCTCCCTGGACCAGATCGTTAATCAAGGCACCCATGTGGCAGGACACACACTGGATGGGATTTTCTCCTCCAACCCCAACCTTAAGATTTTGGAGATTCTACCCGTCACATGGTCAGATCATAAAGCCATCATATTTACTATCACCATCAGTCAGGTACAGCTTGGAGTATCCAAAGGCCTGAGGCCAGTTACATACCAAGACTGGGCAAAAATTAATATACAGCTGCTACAGGAGACACTCACTAGGACCAGACCTGAGTCAGTGCCCAACAGTAATCAGCTAGCCGACAGGATCTCCTCGTGGATAAAGACTGCGGTGAAACTGGCAGTTCCTTCAAAATGCTTTGTTCCAAAACGGAAAAAGCCATCAGAACCTTGGTTTTCTGGAAAACTCAGGGCACAGAAACAAACATGTAGGAGGGCAGAGAGGAAATGGAGAGCCAACTATGAACCAAACCTTAAAAAGGAATATGCTCAAACACTAACTGACTACAAAAAACTTCAAAGAGACGATGAACTCAAGTAAGGAACTCTTCGCGACTATTAAAAAATTAGCAGGTCACTCACCCACGAATCAATTGGAAGGCAGCACTGAGTTCTGTAACAACCTAGGAAAGTTCTTTGTGGACAAAGTGGCCAAAGTATTTGAACCATTCCAAACGAACCACTCTATTACAAGTTCAAATAACTATCCTAGCTCAGAACGAGAGACATCAAATCCGGAAACAGGCTTCCGCTTCACGCTCCCTACAGTAGAACAGATACACCAGGTGGTAAAAACCATCAGATCCGGCAACCCAACGGATCCGTGCCCTCCTAAAATTATGCATTTATTCCCAGATATACTCAGTGAGCAGCTACACGTCCTGTTTTCAGAAATAATCCACTCAGGAGCCTTTCCAGATGCCTGGAAAATCGCTGCAGTCACCCCCTTACTAAAAAAAAGTACCCTGGACCCTAAAGACCTCAGCAGCTATAGGCCAATCTCCAGAATACCCTTCCCAGCTAAAGTATTGGAGAAACTGCTTAATCAACAACTGAAGGATCTTATAGCCTCCAGAAATTACCTGGATAATTCTCAATATGGGTTCAGAGAACATCATGGTACTGAGACAGCATTGGTAATGGCATCAGAAGGTCTCAGGAGTGCGTTAGACGCAGGAGGGAAGGCCGCCTTGATGTTGTTAGATTTATCGGCGGCCTTCGACACCGTGAACCACGATATCCTCCTGGCACGCCTGGACGAGCTAGGGATTCAAGATTCTGCCCGCCAGCTGATGGCGTCCTTTCTGAGAGACAGATCTTTCACAGTCACTCTGGGAGAACACGCCTCCAGCCCTTTTATGACACCATGTGGGGTTCCTCAGGGCTCGGCGCTTAGCCCCACACTTTTTAACATTTACGTTGCCCCTTTGGCCTCAGTTATTAGGAACTTCGGTTTCACACCAGTCTCATATGCCGACGATACTCAAATAGTGGTATCAGTCTCAGGCAATATAGAGGAATCAATAGACCGCTTCAGGAACTGTATGACCCAAGTCAACCGTACAAATTCACTGAAAAAACCATAGGTTTCACACACGTTATAGTTAGGAATTATCATTTACAAAACCTTGCAAATTCACTTAAAAAACCATAGGTTTCACACATGTTATAGTTAGCTGTACATTTCACTCGTAAAAAACCAATGAAATTCCACGTTATAGTTAGATCAGGTAACTATAACTTGCGCGACCGCAATCCACAATGTGTAATTTCAGATGTCATCATTGATGTCATGAGTGATGTCACTGACCATGTCATGAGTGATGTAATATGTGACGTCATCAGCAGTTTATTGTGGGCGCGCAAGTTATAGTTACCTGATCTAACTATAACGTGGAATTTCATTGGTTTTTTACGAGTGAAATGTACAGCTAACTATAACATGTGTGAAACCTATGGTTTTTTAAGTGAATATATATATATATATATATATATATATATATATATATATATATATATATATCCACAAGTCGCTCAGACACGAGGCCGCACACCACAGCAGGTAAGGCATCAATCCTTTATTTGCACAACATGCGGTTTCTCATCCTGCCATGGGGCCCCGCTGCCTGACGCGTTTGGAAGCTTTCCATGCTTCTTCTTCTGAGGCAAAATGCTGTAGCCATTTCAAGTGTGTAACTCCATCCTACCCCGCATGCTTTTAAATCTTACTGGCTTCCGATAAGCCTTCTAGTTAGAGTCCATTTCGGTGCATGCTGGTATATGGAGTATCATTTCCACACTTTTTTATACCCTCCAGTAGGTTTGGTTACAGTCATTACAATTTAGGACATTTTGTTCAATTACCCTCCAGTGGGCTCCAGGAAAAGAAACCGTCTGTTTCATTAAAGTGCCTGCCGCACCCCAAAAGAGATGAAGGTTTTCACTACTGTGGGTCCTCTGTTCATTTTTCGGCAGTGCGATCCCTCTGCGGCCGGAGCCGCCGCATATTAAATATCCACAAAGTCGCTCAGACACGAGGCCGCACACCACAGCAGGTAAGGCATCAATCCTTTATTTGCACAACATGCAGTTTCTCATCCAGCTATGGGGTCCCGCTGCCTGACGCGTTTCGAAGCTTTCCATGCTTCTCCTTCCGAGGCAAAATGCTGTAGCCATTTCAAGTGTGTATCTCCATCCTACCCCGCATGCTTTTAAATCTTACTGGCTTCCGGTAAGCCTTCTAGTTAGAGTCCATTTTGGTGCATGCTGGTATATGGAGTTTCATTTGCACATTTTTTTATACCCTCCAGTGGGTTTGGTTACAGTCATTACAATTTAGGACGTTTTGTTCAATTACCCTCCAGTGGGCTCCAGGAAAAGAAACCGTCTGTTTCATTAAAGTGCCTGCCGCGCCCCAAAAGAGATGAAGGTTTTCACTCCTGCGGGTCCACTGTTCATTTTTCGGCAGTGTGATCCCTCTGCGGCCGGAGCCGCCGCATATTAAATATCCACAAAGTCACTCAGACACGAGGCCGCACACCACAGCAGGTAAGGCATCAATCCTTTATTTGCACAACATGCGGTTTCTCATCCCGCCATGGGGTCCCGCTGCCTGACGCGTTTCGAAGCTTTCCATGCTTCTTCTTCCAACGCAAAATGCTGTAGCCATTTCAAGTGTGTAACTCCATCCTACCCCGCATGCTTTTAAATCTTACTGGTTTCCGGTAAGCCAAGTCCCGGGGCCAATCATTTATTTATTTGTGGGGCCCGTGGGGGACCCTAGCTCCGGGGACCGATACATCCCCAGGGCTTACTAAATTGAATGAGGGGGGGCACGTGGCCCCCCGGGTACTGCCACCTCCCCGGTGGTGTTTGAGATTGCACGCCGCTATTCAGTCCCTTCTAAAGAGCGCCCAGCGAGAACCCGCGTTTAACAGCAATAAACATGAAAGGCGTGAAACTGACATACACAGCCTAGAAAGAGTCCTTGTTGGAAATCTACTGAAAGGGGCTCACATGCTTACTCTGTGTAGATGTCCAGACAACAAACTGCGCATCACCTGAAACAGCAAAACGAAGCACCCCAAAACTGTCAAAGACACGTGGGTGAAGTCCACCCACCCACACTCGGCGGGAGTAAAGCAAACGGTGACCACGCAGAAATAAGCGAAGCAAAGTAACTCATAGCAAGGAGAACAGTTCACCAGCAAGCCCCATGCGGGCGAAACAGAGAGCAGTCTGGATGCGCGGGAACACTGAGGTACACTGGGAGGCGAGGTACAGGATCGCACTGAAGTGCCTCGGGTACACAGCAAGCTAGGGAAAGCGAACATGCAGCGCGTGCACCTGCACAGAAGGTTACGAGAAACAAACCCAAGTGCACGTGGCATGGTCACAGGCAGTGTAGTGGGGCTCTCAAGGCATGACAGCAACGCATCCAGGTGTCTGCAGCATGTTAAAATGTAGTAAGGGTCATTAACCACCACTCCTTGTATACCTGCAGCATGCACTTGAGTGCGTGTCTGTACCTCTCGATGTATTGATCTTCCTTCCCTGTATATTGGTGGGACGCACTTGAGTACATTGCTGTACCTCACTTTTATTAATGAGCCTTACTCCTTGCTTATCAGCTGCACCCACTTGCGTGCATTGTTGTACCTCGACATGTAACGATCTCCGTTCTCCTTACTCTTGCTGCATGCACTTCACTGTATTGACCTTTCTCATCCTGTCATAAAGGGTTACAGTAGCAATACACTCAAGTTCACAGATCTAGTATACAAGGAGTGAGGATCACTGAAGGGTGAGGCACAGTTGTACACTCAAGTGCACAGATCTAGTACACAAGGAGAGAGGAGCACTGAAAGGTGAGGTACAGCAGTGCACTCAAGTGCACAGATCTACTATACAAGGAGTGAAGAGCACTGAAGGGTGAGGTACAGCTGTGCACTCAAGTGCACAGAGCTCATACACAAGGAGTATTAGCACTGAAGGGTGAGGTACAACAGTGCACATATGTATTATACAAGGAGAGAGGAGCACTGAAAGGTGAAGTACAGCAGTGCACTCAAGTGCACAGATCTAGTATACAAGGAGTGAGGAGCACTGAAGGGTGAGGTACAGCTGTGCACTCACATGCACAAATCTAGTATACAAGGAGTGAGGAGCACTGAAGGGTGAGGTACAGCAGTGCACCTAGTGCACAGAGCTAGTATACAAGCAGTGAGGATCACTGAAGGGTGAGGTACAACAGTGCACTCAAGATTATGCACACAGGGAATGAGCATCACATACAGAAATCTACAGAAACCATATGTACAGGGGAGACTACGGTATATGCTAGAATCGCACAGGGAGCGAAGGGATCACGATCACCTACATAGGCTTCCATCACAGTGTTCACAAAAGAGCATGACTCAGAGAAGCGCCATGTGATGTATTGTGAGAGGTGGATGGTGCTGTACACAGCCACCCAGAGGGGGTGGCTTCAGCGGAAGCCACGCAGAGCCAGGCGGCTAGCAGCATGCCAGAGGAGGCTGGTGGCATGTGGAAGACTAGGAGCATTGATGACAAATCCTCCTTCCACCCCAACACCCTGCAAACCTTCCCTTTTCTGAGCAAGGGCAGCAATAAGTTACTGCACTGCTGGCCCGGGGGGGCGAGTTAAAAAACACACAAGCAACGGCTGTATTACTTAATGCTACGTATGCACGTGAAAGGCAGGCAGAGAGCAGCATGCAAGTTGGGGAGGGGTCAGAGGGCACACGAGGCGATGACGGAGCAGCAAGGGTGGATGGTGAGATGATGGCATGCGAGACGGTTTGCGCTGCGTGGGTGCATTTAGTAAGAGATTGTGCCAAGCGGTGTTAAAACAGAAACTGAGCCGGTCTGGTGTATAAGGGATGATAAGATGAGCTAAGAGAGAAGCAGTGCAGAAGGTGTCGATGGGCACAAGTCTGGCAGAGGCAGGTGATGGCACAATGGTGAAGGGTAGACAAGTACAAGGTGATAGCTTTGGAGACGTGATGTGACAAAAAGACTGACTGATGGCAGTTGGCAGCCAGTGGCTTTGGAATTGATTGTAAATGCAGTCGATGGCAAATTGGTCGGCGAGGGTGGATGGGTACAAGATGATGGCTTTGGAAAGGTGATGTCACAAGAAGTGGTGGCTACGGGGTTGTTGGTAAAAGCAGACAATGGCACATTGGCTGGGGGCAGATAGGTACAGAATGATGGCTTTGGAGAGGTGATGGCACGCTAAAGAAGGTGGCAGGTGGTGGCTGTGGAGCTATGTGGTTGGAGATGCCACAGAAGAGTATGACGTGATGACAGACTGGATGTCACGTGATGGCACAGGTTTATGTGATAGTATGGCGTTTCTTTAGTTACTGGCAGCAGACAGTAGCCCTTGGTAGGGGATCCCCAGCAGCGGATGGGTGAGCCCATGCTCCACACACTGCTACTGTGCTGCTGTCAACGGTCCCTGGCTCAAGGCATGTAGAGCTCCCCCGGCCGAAGCCCCCCACTCCCCAGAATCTCAAGGGCTCTGCTTCTCCCCCTCACACTCAGCCCTGGAGCCTGCACGGCTCCTGCCCCTGCCGCCAACCACGGTGCTCGGTGCAGGAGTACAGCCAGCGCAGCAGCTTATCAACTATGCAGTGACAAATGCTCAGGGTGAGGACCCGCCAAACATGTCTATCCTGGTGCAGTGGGCAGCCGGCCCTGGCACAAGGGGGAGGCAAACTTGTGCTAGAACCTGGGGCAACCTTTGTCCAGGGATGGGGCATCAACCTGCTGCCGAGTCCTAACCTGCCGCCTCCAGAGGAGGGTAGCTGGCATCCTCCCAGGGAGCTGTCCTAAGCTTCCCCGGCGCTCTCCCAGGCCCCAGTAGAGACCCTGCTGGACCAGAGGGGCAGCACCCACCCAAGGGACAGCACCCGGAACCTACGACCAGCACAGCTTATGCTCCAGCAGTCACCCCCATCCTGCAGGAACCTATCCCCTGCCCCTGTGCTGGCTGGATTGGCTGATGCGGCGGGCACTGCCTCCTCCGTGCACTCGGTGCCATCCTCCCCCGGCGGATGTCCCAGGCACAGGCAGCAGCGCTGTGCCTGTGCCTCCACGCTCGATGAAGGGAGAGCTGGGAGGGGTCGAGCCTTGCAGGCGCTGCGCAGAGGGAGACTCTCCTACCTTCGGCCTCAGATCGGGGCACACAGGGTGCCTCAACTCAGGCACAGCGCCGATTCCAGGTGTCCCGCAGGCGCCATCTTTCCGGGTGTTTTCTTCAGCTCTCAAAGTCAATTTTACATTAAAAACAGAGGAGGGAAATGAGCTGCATGAGTACTTAGACATTTGGAAAATATGAGTGCCCAGTCTAATGTATGCCCCTTTTTACACCTCTTTGTATTGCAGCTCTGTGGCGGTTACTGGAGGTACCTGGTGGGCTAGTTGGCCCCCAGGGACCCTCAGGATAGAAGGGGACTTAATCCCCCAACTTACAACGCACCAGGGGGCGCATTTGCACAGTGATGCAGCGAGGGGGCTGGGCCTGAAACAACAAGTGTGCAAACACGCCCCCTGGCGCATTGTAAATTGGGGGATACAATTGTATCTGGTGGGGCGATGAGGTCCTCATGTGTCCTGAGGACCTCAGGATACAAGTGGACTTCATCCTACGAGAAGCAGTGTGCCACAAGCTGCATTTGGAGAGTGGTGTAAAAAGAGGCATGGCCTCAGAACACCTCTCTGCAATGCAGCTCTGTGGTGCTTACTGGAGGAACCTGGTGGGCTAGTTGGCCCCCACGGACTGTCAGGATTCAAGGGGATTTAATAGGGACGTTATAGTTAGAAATTAGGATTTAAAAAACCTTTGAAATTCACTGAAATAAACAAAGGTTTCAGGGGTGTTATAGTTAGAAGTTAGCATTTTAAAAACCTTTGAAATTCACTGAAAAAAACCATAGGTTTCAGGGACATTATAGTTAGAAATTAGCATTTAAAAAACCTTTGTAATTCACTGAAAAAACCATAGGTTTCAGGCACGTTATAGTTAAAATGAGCATTAAAACAACCCTA
Organism: Triturus cristatus; assembly: GCF_964204655.1. NCBI lineage: Eukaryota > Metazoa > Chordata > Amphibia > Caudata > Salamandridae > Triturus > Triturus cristatus. Next base: position 944,767,499 of record NC_140594.1, on the reverse strand, counting down.
GAAATTTACTGAAAAAAACATAGGTTTCAGGGACGTAATAGTTAGTTGGACATTTCACTCGTACAAAACCAGAGAAATTCCGCTGTTATAATTAGTTCAGCTAACTATAACTAGCGCCATCCACAATGCACTGCTGATGACGTCACATATTACATCATTCATGACATGGTCAGTGACATCACTGATGACATCTTAAATGACATCACTGATGACATCACTGACGACATCATCCACGTGAAAATCTGATGCACCTCCTCACACCCTAACACAAACTTTTATACACCCACTCTAAAATACAGACTACCATTTTCGAAACCATAGACACACCAATACCAGTAACTACATACGCACTCACTGATTCCTAGGTCTATACCCACATCCACTCATTTACCCATACAGTCACTCATACATGCAGTCACTCAATACAACACTATCATATGCACTCATACACCTATACAGACACTCAGGGCCCGATTCACAGAACAAACTTAAGACTAAATCCTAAACTTAGTACCAATCTGGTATTCACAGAATGCACCTAGTACTTCTGGTATTCACAGAATGAACTTACTACTTTAGCGATTCACAAAATGAACTTAGGACTTTTGATATTCACAGAATCCATTTACGACCACTAAACTTACGTCCGCACCCGGGCCGGAATTTCCGCCCCCGGAGCGGAGTTTCCGGGCCCGGAGCGGGAAGTCCGCATGCGGGCCGGAAAGTCCGCTTTGAGGGCGGAATACCCGCTCCCGGGGCGGAAACTCCGACCTCGGGCCGGAAATTCCGTTTTCGGGCCGGAACATCAGAATTGGGACCAGACTACATTACTGTTGCCATTGATCATTTGAGCCAAGGGGAAACACCTGTTCAAGTCCCTACCATCCCCCACCATGCATCAGCTGACGCACTCCAGCCAATCCTAGCTCGGCAGCACGTATAACTGCAGAGCAGACACACACAAACCCTTTCAACATGTCACTGAATGTGTTTGTTGCACTGCCCCTTGCCATGCAGCAAAACCACTTGAGGAGGAGGAGGAGGAGAGCCAGAGCAGAGAGGATCTTCAGAAAGAGGATCAACTTATTTGGAATGTCCAGTCAAGATATAAGGGCCAGGTACCGGTACCCTCCAGAAATCATCTTGGATATGGTATGTGAGTGGGAGCAGGAACTTGACTCCGTGACCTGCTGCTCACATGCAATACCAGCATACCTCAAGATCCTATCAGCGCTCCATTTCTTCGCCACTGGCTCATTCCAAAGGGTCTCCAGTGACCATGTGGGCATATCCCAGGCGAGCCAGTCGCGGTGCCTGCATCAGGTACTGCGATGCATCACTGCAAGATCCCACCTCCACATACATATGCCACCGACACTGGCCCTGAGACAAAGGGCAGTACGAGATTTCTTTCGCATTGCACAATTTCCACGTGTGCTGGGTGCAATTGACTGTACCCATGTGGCCCTTCAGCCACCCCGCCACATTGCACACATCTTCTGCAATAGACACCGATGGCATTCCATCAACGTGCAAGCTGTCTTTGATGCCAGAGGGAGGTTCATTGATGTGCATGCGGTGTTCCCCGGCAGTACCCATGACAGCTTCATATTCCGCATGTCACCTCTTGCCCGGCGGATAGCTGCGGGAGAATTTGGCAACATGTGGCTACTGGGTAAGTAACAAGCATTAGAAAGGAGGATTATGTGTTTTTGAAATGTCTGAATGCCCCCCAAAATTAACCATAGTACTTTAAGATTCATAAAGCTAGATACAGGGCCCACCTGACAATGCATGTAATACAGTATAGATCATGTCCTGTGCAAGTCAAAGAGGGAAATCTAACCAACTGCCCTTTCCCCTCTACTCAGGTGACGCTGGGTATGCACTCACCCCACATCTCCTCACCCCTTACAGGCGTGCAGACACTGTACCACAGCGTAGGTACAATAGGGCACACATACGGACTCGAGCCATCATAGAGCGCACTTTTGGTCTGTTGAAGTCGCGATTCAGATGTCTCGACCGTACAGGGGGGGTGCTGCAGTACTCCCCAGAAGTAGTGTGCAAGATCATTTTAGCCTGTTGTGTCTTGCACAACATTGCCTTAACGCATGGCTTACAGATACCGCTGGAACCTCGGCTACCTATGAATCTGGGAAACCGGGCCATGGCACATAACCGAGGTCAGGGCATGCAAGTCCGTGAGCAGCTTGTTGCCACGTTCTTCACATGAGCAACCTGTAGTGGAATGGACCAAATGTGGATTGCTGTCTGTTGCCAATGATGAAACTTGGATATACACGACTGTGTCAATAAATTCCTTCCTGAGGCTACTTTGCAAGCCACACTAACTGCATGTTAATCACAGCTCTTGACAGTAGTCAAAACGTTGAGCCTGCATCAGCACATGTGCCCATGTCAGCGATCAGTGTAGTGGATGTCCCGAAAGAATCTATAGCCACAGATGCAAGATGATACATGTACTGAGAGACACAGCCGGACCTCATGAGGATGGGTCTCTTAATCAGAAAAGGCCATAACCATAGCATTGTCGGCCCTGTGCCATCAACAGATGTGACTCCCCCACAAATGATGCGCCCACGACGTGAGTGATGCAATGGGTCAATCAGACACCATGGGTCAGATTAATGTGGGACTTGCGGCCCTTTCACGCTGCCGTTGCGTCACTTTTGTGATGCTGCGGTGGTGCAAAGCCAGCCCCATGCTGCGGGGAATGTACTATATGACGCATCAGGGAGATGCGTCACGTTGTAAAGGCCTGCGCCACATGTAGGCGTTCTGGTGCAGGGGGGGGGGCCTTCCGGGCGCAGAAACGCCTCCTAAAAATCTACAATATTTCACTCAGTCACTTTTAAGGCCATGCTGCATCAAAACCCTGCGCCTGCTTGAAGCAGGCGTAAGGATTGACGCAGCATCATAGGGATAGGGCACCCCCGAGCCTTGCTGGAGCTGCGTTGTGCATGCAACGCAACTCCAGCAATGCGCCGCCTTTCCAACGGGGGATGCGTCACGCATCTGCACATCCGAGCTGCACGGTGCACCGAAATGTCAATACCGCGCATCTGTGTTGGCGCACGGGTAGGCAGTTGCATCGCAACTCTTCTGACGCATCTCTGCTGATTAGCAGAGATGCGCCCGAAGCCGTAACTCTGCCCCCCTGTGTCTGTGACATATCCACACTTCTCAAACACAATGTTCCGGAACACATCACACAACTCTGCAAATGAGCACCTAATATGGACTACATGTACCATAATGCAAAGCATGAGAAACTGAAACAGAAACTGCAGACATGTCTTGAAATGGTCACTTCACCCTCTTGTCACATTTAATTAATTCTCACATGCACTGTCTTTTCTTTTTTATCCACAACAGAACAGCAGGATGGCAGTAGATGTGATTCCAGATTGTGGATGGATCTGGATGACTACAAAATGGCAGGCAACTACTTCCTGTGATGTATTTGCTGCCTCCCACTCCCTGTCAAACATTTCCTGTATGGAATAATATGTTCCGGGTCATTTTCGGAATTTGCGGCCAAAAAGCGGAAGCTCCGATTACGGAGCGTACGGCCCGTGTGCGGAAACGCCGATTACGGAGCGTACGGCCCGTATGCGGACCTCCCGCTCCGGAACCGGAAACTGCGTTTACGGGCCGTAAACTCCGAAAATGACCCGGAACACATAATTTCATTCAGGAAATGTTTTACAGGAAGTGGGAGGCAGGAAATACATCACAGGAAATAGTTTGCTGCCATTTTGTGTTCATTTTGAGTCATCCTCTATCACAGACAGATCCTCTGACATCCTGCTGCTCTCATCCTTCTTATTATCCCCATAATGGCTGAGGGTTACGAAGAGAAGGCACCCCCTTTCACTGAAAGTGAGTTGGACATCTTGGCTGAGGGGGTGCTAGCCACATTTTCTCAGCTATATGGGGACCCTGAACACCAGCTGAGCAATGCAGCCCGGGCCAGGCTGTGGGCCAACATCGCCGAGCGCTGCAGTGCAGTGGGAGTCCACACCAGGAGTGCGAGGGCATGCCGCAAGCGCTGGGAGGACCTAAAACGGTGGGCCCGGCACAAGGCTGAGGAGCTGCTGGGCCTGTCTTCCCAGCACCATGTGCATCGTCCTCGCCTATCCTCACTGTACAGGAGGGTCCTGCGATCAGCTTGGCCGAGCCTCCATGCTCAGCTGGAGGAGCATGAGCAGCAGGGACATCGTAAGTGCATCATATGCTAAATGTGTCTGGGAGTATGATGTGAGTGAAACAGTGCTGTACCATTGTGTGTCCGATGCCTCCATTCACAGATTCCGTGTCCATGCAGCAGTAACCAAGCTTAAAAAGGCACACTGTGGCATATGGACTGTACAGGGCAGAGTGCATTTTGGGAGTTGGAGTCTCGCATTGACAACTGGCTAGATGAGCCATATTTGTGCATTTGTACTGAAATCAGCTCTTCCCGCACCACTACAATTGGCACTAGGAAATCATGTGTGCATTGGATGAGCAGTGGTACAGACACTGTCCTGTGAGCGCATGGCAGGCCAAAGGGTATTGGATGCTATGACTTGCATAGCATTTTTAGAGTGTGGGTTCCAATTGTGAAAAACATCATGTGCCATGGAGTCAAGACAGACTTTGACACCCTTTCATCACTCTTAAGCGCTTCTAAATTTACAAGGGGTGTTCACTGACAGACGTCTCAGCCTCAGTGGCCTGTTTCACATTTCACATGTACAGGTAGCTGTCACAAAATTCCCCCAGTGTTCAGCGGTGTACTGCATTACCATATCAGTCACCAAAGCCAATATGTGCCACTGGATTGTCAGTACATGTGTGGGGACAGCCAAAGACTAGACTCACAATTTAGCTACAGAAATAGGCCAGAGCCTCAGTGCATGTGTGACCCACATTCGCCAATTGTCGTGTCCCATACAATGCTACAAAGCAGATGACACTTGTCCAGACCTTCAACAGCTGCGACTCCCTATGAATGGCCATAATCTGAGATTCGGGACTTCATGTTCTCCATTGGTGGGCTGCTTGTGGAACCTGCACATGTAGCAGTGGCAGGACACACAGATCCCCAGAATGCCAGGTTGAGGGTTGGCCAATACAGTCGTGTAAGCCACACACATCCACGTGAGATGGCCATGTCAGACTCAATCCAGGAACTGACGGTGAACATACACGTAATGTCAGCTCATAGACACTGACAACTATTGAGTGTGATCAGAGGAAAATAAGTCTGACCTTGGCTCCTATGAATGTGTCTCGTCCTGCATGACACAAACATAACATTCGGATTTTGCTTACATTTCAGCAGGCACAGCTGGCGAAACAGAAGGGCAGCAGGACCTGGTCCGGAGCAAGAGGCCACCAGTGCGGCGGCGGCTACACCCACTTTCCACCAGCGAGGAAGAGGAGGATGAGGAGGGACCCTCAACATCAAGAGGCAAGGGGATTGCGCCCACCCGGACTGACAAGGGACACCCTGATGCTGGTGCCACATCCCGGGTGGAGGCTGCAGACATTGAATCGGGGGGGGGGTGAACACGACACCTCGGACCATGAGGTGTTGGAGGGCTACTCTCCTCAAGAATCTTCACCTGTGGTCCCTGAAAAGGTGTCCTCGGGGCAGGCCAACAAACAATCTGGGCCTGACATCAGCCCCTCCCTACCTCTAGAGTTCCCCATTCCATCGGGGGACCCAGCTGCATCCCCTGCAACCAGTCCCCCTCATCGTAGCCGCCAGCTCCCCAACATCATTGGCTCCGGACCTCAGGCACCACATCCCTCCTATTCCCCCCAGGCCCCTCCCGGTGTTGTTCCTCCTGTGGCTGTGCCAGTGGACTTGATGTGGATGTGTGAGGGTCAGCCAGACATGTCCGCTCGCATCCAGCTACAAGTGTGTATGGAGGTACGCATGATGCGAGAGGACATGCTCCGATGTATGGCCACCCTCACCACCGCCATCAATTCACTGCCCGCAGCCATCTCGTCTGTTGTCTCCCCAATCCCTTCCCATACCACTGTCAATGTCTCCCCCTGTCCGTTGCCCCACACTGTTTCCCCCGTACTCCTCGTGTGGCAGGAACCCAAGTGGTGCCTGTTCCTGCACCCGCCAGACTTGTTTAACTTCATTCTGAATGTCTGGTTCTGAATATGGACACATATTTGGTGGGTCATCTGCTATACACATAATGGCTGGTTGCAACGATGGGTCACACTTGTAACTGTGTCATACACACACATACCTTCTCACATCTCCAGGCCACCTGCAACGTTACACAGGACATGATACACAACAGATTATTAGTTTTGGTAGGTGTTTATTTGGTGCACACACAAACACGTGATCACATTGTCCCGGGTTCCTGTCACTGGTGAGTGCGACGCCGCAATTTGGGGGGGGATGACCGCTCCGAGTGCTCAGGTCTGGCCCGCCGCCTACGTGGAGGTGGGTACTGTCCAAGGGACTGTCCAGGGTCATCCACATGTGCTGTGGCAGATGGTGTTTGCACACTTGATGGCTGTACAGGTGGTGGTGGTGGTTGTGCAGGTGGCGGGAGTGACTGTACAGGTGGTGGTGGTGGTGTTTGTGCAGGTGGCGGGAGTGACTGTACAGGTGGTGGTGGTTGTGCAGGTGGCGGGAGTGACTGTACAGGTGGTGGTGCTTGTGCAGGTGGCGGGAGTGACTGTACAGGGGGTGGTGGTTGTGCAGGTGGCGGGAGTGACTGTACAGGTGGTGGTGGTTGTGCAGGTGGCAGGAGTGACTGTACAGGGGGTGGTGGTTGTGCAGGTGGTGGGAGTGACTGTACAGGTGGTGGTGGTTGTGCAGGTGGCAGGAGTGACTGTACAGGGGGTGGTGTTGGGAGTGCCAGTTCAGCCCGCTGGTGTGGATGTCTCCCTTTGCTGTGTTGGTGTGCAGTTGGTACAGGTGTGGGGATGTGCTGTCCTGTGGGCAGATATGATGGCTCCCCTCCCTGTGTTGACCGTGAAGGGAAAGGTTGGCTCACTCTCAAAATGCCCTCCATCATCTTCATGGCCAAGGCATGGTGTCTTGCACTCTCTTCCCTCTGGATGGATAGCATGTCTCGCATATTTCTGGACATGTCCTGCCAAGTCCTATCCATCCTATCCAACACTTGGCTCAGCCTCTCCACCGCCTGAGGGAAGTGGACCATGTCCTGCAGGGAGTCCGACATGGTGGACAGGGTAGCCCCTATGGCACTAATGTCCTGCCTCACATCGCTCTGCTGTTGGAAGAAGTCCTGCTCCCACTGGTCATCACAGCCAGGTGCAGGCCCTCTCTGCAGCTGTCTGCCATGGATGGGATGTGCAGGTCCTACGGCAGGGGGTGGGGTGGGAGGTGGGAGCCTGTGGGCAGGTGAATGGTGCCCAGGGGATTCCAGCAGCACAACAGGGCTGGTACTACCCCCAGATGGTGGAGAGGCTGGCAGGGATACACTGTCTAGGGAAGAGTGGGTAGGGGAACCACCATGTTGGTCCTGGACGTGAGGACTGTGAGGGAGTGATGTCTGTGTTGTGATGCGTGTGTGCTGTGGCTGGTTTGCTCGAGTCTGGGGACAGGCCATGGTATGCCTGGGAGGAGGCGGAGGGACGTTGCTTGGCAGAGGAGTTGATGCCCTGACCGATTTAGCCAGTCTGCCACGATATCGCGCATTGGCATCTTCATCGTCAGACATGTAGTCCTCATCATCCACCAAGCAGAGGTCCTCAGGATATTCTTCCTCCTCCTCCTGAGCAGTGCTTGCAGCCGACATCACAGCTTGGAGGATCAGGGGATTCTCCCCTCTGATTCCCCGTCGGCCCGCACTGGTCATAGGCCTGTCATCCTCGTCATCAGCATCCCCTGGAACAGAGGTTGCAACCGTATTAGGGATTGACCTGGTATGACATGTGGTGCAAAACAAGGGTTTGTATCAACTGTACTTTGCATCAACAGATGAGGATAATGTGACCTGTGTAGGGTACCACCACAAAGTACAGCTAACACCATAGCACTGAGGTGTTACACAGATACAGGCAAACTCACCAGCTCCAGCCACAACTTTCTGTCCCTTGGTGTTCCCCCCTAGTGTCACCTGCTGGACCTGTCTCCTCACGGGCCTAGCTGTCCCTGAACCATCAGCTGTAGAGGGAAGTGACAACATTCTCAATTATCTGCATCACCAATTGTCAGACAGGCACATGACACTCCTGATTTGTATTTCACTTTGTACACAACTGCTGATTACATGCAGAGGGGAATCAGGATCTCTGTCATGGCTTTGGAGTCGAAGCCAGTGACACACCTCATGCTAGAATTACCTGGAGGACGGCTGCGCGAGGGTTGGATGTCATACAGTCCCCGGGATGGTGCATGCTGCTGGGGTGTAATCCGGTCAGCATCTGTGATAAGACATACAGGTCTATATTTTGCAACAAGAGATGGTAGCTCTGAGCCAACATGTCATTCTCAATGACCATTTGTGGGTAATCCAGAACAATGTGCAGCATGTTGAGCTCCTGAACTTTACATTTGGGCACCTGCTCACATGCAGCAGTTGCCAGCCGTTCCCTCCACACAGCAGTGACATCAATCAGATGACACATCAACAGACACCTCATGCTAGAATTACCTGAAGGATGGCTGCGCGAGGGTTGAATGTCATACAGTCCCCGGGATGGTGCATGCTGCTGGGGTGTAATCCGGTCAGCATCTGTGATAAGACATACAGGTCTATATTTTGCAACAAGAGATGGTAGCTCTGAGCCAACATGTCATTCTCAATGACCATTTGTGGGTAATCCATAACTATGTGCAGCATGTTGAGCTCCTGAACTTTACATTTGGGCACCTGCTCACATGCAGCAGTTGCCAGCCGTTCCCTCCACACAGCAGTGACATCAATCAGATGACACATCAACAGACACCTCATGCTAGAATTACCTGAAGGACGGCTGCGCGAGGGTTGGATGTCATACAGTCCCCGGGATGGTGCATGCTGCTGGGGTGTAATCCGGTCAGCATCTGTGAAAAGACATACAGGTCTATATTTTGCTACAAGAGATGGTAGCTCTGAGCCAACATGTCATTCTCAATGACCATTTGTGGGTAATCCAGAACTATGTGCAGCATGTTGAGCTCCTGAACTTTACATTTGGGCACCTGCTCACATGCAGCAGTTGCCAGCCGTTCCCTCCACACAGCAGTGACATCAATCAGATGACACATCAACAGACACCTCATGCTAGAATTACCTGAAGGACGGCTGCGCGAGGGTTGGATGTCATACAGTCCCCGGGATGGTGCACGCTGCTGGGGTGTAATCTGGTCAGCAGCTGTGATAAGACATACAGGTCTATATTTTGCAACAAGAGATGGTAGCTCTGAGCCAACATGTCATTCTCAATGACCATTTGTGGGTAATCCAGAACTATGTGCAGCATGTTTAGCTCCTGAACTTTACATTTAGGCACCTGCTCACATGCAGCAGTTGCCAGCCGTTCCCTCCACACAGCAGTGACATCAATCAGATGACACATCAACAGACACCTCATGCTAGAATTACCTGAAGGACGGCTGCGCGAGGGGTGAACAGCTGCAGCCAGGATGTCATTGAGTGCCTTGGATGGTGCACGCTGCTGGGGTGTAATCCGGTCAGCATCTGTGATAAGACATACAGGTCTATATTTTGCAACAACAGATGGTAGTTCTGAGCCAACATGTCATTCTCAAAGACCATTTGTGGGTAATCCAGGACTATGTGCAGCATGTTTAGCTCCTGAACTTTACATTTGGGCACCTGCTCACATCCAGCAGTTGCCAGCCGTTCCCTCGACACAGCAGTGACATCAATCAGATGACACATCAACAGACACACATGTATGAGAAGATTACTGATAGGAAGGGATAAATGACCCGGATTCCTCCCCATTACACTGCTATCACCTTTGCCATTCAGACTTACATATTTCCAGAGTTTCATGTTGTTTGTTGTCAAGTCAGAAAGGGTTTCATGTGTGAGATTTGCAATAGTCAGGGACATGATGTTGCTCATTTGTGCTTCCCCACGCATGAAGTCACACATATTTGTATGAGAGAACACAGATGTCTTACGTCCGTCCTTTGAGTGTCCTCTCTTTGCGTACTCTATTTCCCAGATCATGGTACTACTTAGCTGATGACGATTGGTGTCTTGTACAGCAGACATCCAAACCTCTTTTGTCAAACACTAACCTATACATGTGAATACAGTAGGAGAGGAGGCAAGCAGAATGTAACATTGCGGATAGGCTGAAAGGCTTTGATGCCTTCTGCCTGCACTGGATTAGCGTGTTGCACTTCAGCCTAGTCATTTAGCAGGTGTAACTACATGAAGATTCACCTTAGCAGCCCCTACATTCATCTCAAAGGTACACTACTGGCATCAGTGTTGGCCTCAGCCATGCTATTTTCATCGTGGTGTTTCCTGTCATTGAATTGCAAGCCGGTTGTGTTTTGGTCACTTCATATGACTCATGATACTATTGAATGTCCATTCTGCACTCACTTGGCATACATTTTGTGTCATCCTTTCATTAGCCACCAGGGTCTGATCTTGCATGGGTTCAAATGCCATATGTGAGCATATTGTGATGCAGGACAACAGTGTTGTAATACACATGCAACATACGGCGGACGTGAAAGGCACATTTCTTGAGCAGTCAGCCTGATATATTCTTGGGTTCCCCTCCCTTGGCCCAGCACCGGAACAGTGTGTGGGCCCTGAACAGATGTCACAGCCAACCTTGTAGCAGAAGTCAGTATGTGTCTTTGATTCTGGGAGGACCTCGTTGTACCTACAATGATAAGTGTGTTTTGCTACTTCACATTCCGGCAGCCACATGTGATGCACTAGATTTCTGGCACAAAGGATGAGCACAAGCAGTTGTGGGCACCAGCGTTGCATTAGTGTGTTATACGTAATATCATGATTGCTCCCACATTACTTCGAATGGGCCCACTACCTGGATGCAACCTATATCACAATGACATGTCTACGGATCCTGATGTGCGTTCCACTATCGTGTTTTGTTGAGGGGCAACACAGAAGCCAGACAATGTAAGTGGTACATGACCAGCTGTGTGGACTGGGCATTTGATCTATATTGGAAACATTCAAAGTTGGACAGTGTATGCATTGTCAATACTAATGACCCTGGGATCTCACTTGTTCATCATTGCCATATTTCAGTCAATTACTTTGATTGATTACGTCTACAGACACCATTACAACATAGTGGGGACACCCTTTTGAGTAGTTGTGGCACTCGATAACAAGATTGGATTCCCAGGTCTGGGCCTGTTGCTGTAAACCATGTCATGTTCCGCAATTACGAAGGTTTGATGAGCCAAGACATGTAATATATTGTCTTCAGCTGTTCACAATTATAATTAGCTAAAGGTGGAGGTCCATTGACTACTCCAATAGTAATGCAGCGATTTGTACATCTCTGGTTGACTTTCATATGTGGGCACTACATGTCCCTCGGTCACTCCTGGCAATGTATGCATTTTGACCATCTCCTGGCCACTTTGACTTACCAGTCGGTGAGGGTGTACGGTGGCGATGCCTCCCAGTAGATGCAGGGACCTCCGCTACGGCAGTTGTCTGTGCTCTGGCTGAATGTGTCAATGGGTGAGAAGAGAGAAAACTAAACATCTGGAATATGTGCTTGTGGAACATTTCTGTGATTTCCCCATTTCTTCTGCATGCTAACAGTGTTTTGCAGTACTGCTGCTGACTGGGCAGGTAGGAGCAGTGGTGCATTGGGGTCGTAGTGGCGTGGCAGGGTGGGAAATTTACAACAGAATAGGTGTCTGACTTTTGGACCAGATGGTTCTCTCACCTTCTGCTTTGTGCTTTCAGCTTGCACGGGGTGATTTACTTCTTAGAGATTTAGTGGCATGTTTCCACGCCCCTTGTAATACATTAACACCGCAGTTGCGTCACTTCTGTGACACAGCGGTGGGGTAATACAGGTGACACATTTAGACTTATTCCCAATGTTATGCATCTATGTTGATGCCTCACGGTGTGCGGGCCTGCGCAACATTAAACATGCATCAGCTGTGATGTAGGCAGGGTGTGTGTTTATTTGGTTATGCCTCGTACAAGTGATGCATTGTAATCGCCGGCATTTCACGTAGTCACTTTTCATAGGGTGTTGCCATGCAAACTTAAACCAGCTTGAGGCACCTGTAATGAGTTGCCCTGAGCGTTAGGTGTAGGCGGTCCATGGACATAGTTGGAGTTGCGTCACACTTGCGACACTACTCCAGCAGAGCATCCCCCTAATGCCATCAGTTGCGACACCCATCTGTCTATCCCAGCGCCACAGTGCACCGCATTGTCAATGTGACGCATCCGCGGTTGCACAAGAGTTGGATTGGGTGTGTCATTGTTACTGGCGCATCTCTGCTGTTATTTGTCAATTGCTACTTAGCAGGCTGGTGTATTAATGCAACTGGACAGTGGCCATGTTTTCAGAAGTGGAGGAGGGATTTGCCATTTCCATCCCTAAGGATTGTGGGACTTGTAGTGCTACATACAGAGGGTGACACAGGAGTCTCTGACTTACGGATTAATTAATACACTTTGGACTACTTCCTTATTCACACTGACAGTGCAACACAGACCTTCTATTCATGCACTTTCACTTTTCATCCCACTTACCTGGTACCACGTAGCGGACGTCACTGACAGGCAGCCCATGGACCAAGTGGGGGTGTATGGTCGTCAGGATGTCCTCCTCCTGTGTGGTGAGGCGGATGCGTGGTCCAGAGTGTGCGGCTGGGAGGATCCGTTGTAATTCCATCCTGGCGTATTTATCCTTTACCCTCAGCCGCTCATCCTGCCATTTTTTTTTAACGTCCTGGACAGTGCGCCTGTCCTCCCCCAATGCTGTGACAGCAGTGGCTAATTGCTGCCACAGGGCTGCCTTCTGGGTCCCACTGGTGCAGTAGGGTGGGAGTCCATAGAGGCGTTTGTGGTGCCTGACAATGAACTCCACAAGCATGGTGGTCTCCTCTGCTGTAAAGTTCCTCTTTCTCTTCATGAGCTCCATTTTCTTGGCCGGTCTCTGCTTGGAAATACAAACTGCGTGTGGCCAAACCGGTTCCTTCACTGTGTGCTGCTTTTAAATGTTTTTTGCTGCTGGTCAATCTGTGTTAATTGGCTTCAGCTGGATCATGGTGGGGGATGGTAGGCACTAGCAACATGATGGCTAACTGGAGCTGTTGGCCGGGATTGGCTGGAGTGCGTCAGCTGATGCATGGTGGGGGATGGTAAGGACTTGAACAGGTGTTTCCCCTTGGCTCAAATGATCAATGGCAACAGTAATGTAGTCTGGTCCCAATTCTGATGTTCCGGCCCGAAAGCGGAATTTCCGGCCCGAGGTCGGAGTTTCCGGCCCGGGAGCGGGTATTCCGCCCTCAAAGCGGACTTTCCGGCCCGCATGCGGACTTCCCGCTCCGGGCCCGGAAACTCCGCTCCGGGGGCGGAAATTCCGGCCCGGGTGCGGACGTAAGTTTAGTGGTCATAAATGGATTCTGTGAATAGCAAAAGTCCTAAGTTCATTTTGTGAATCGCTAAAGTAGTAAGTTCATTCTGTGAATACCAGAAGTACTAGGTGCATTCTGTGAATACCAGATTGGTACTAAGTTTAGGATTTAGTCTTAAGTTTGTTCTGTGAATCGGGCCCTCACACACCGCCACTCATCCAGACACTTATGCACCCACTCATTCTTAAATACACCTTGGCATATATATAAAACATATTTACACTTTATAGAAACAAACAGTCACTGGATGATGTAAGAAGTGATGTAATTTGAGATGTAATCAGTGATGTCATCAGTGATGTGACTGACCATGTCATGAATGATGAGATATATCACGTCATCAGCAGTGTATTGCGGGGGCGCAAGTTATAGTTGGCTGAACTAAATATAACGGCGGAATTTCTCTTGTTTTGTACAAGTGAAATGTCCAACTAACTATAATGTCCCTGAAACCTATGTTTTTTTCAGTGAATATATATATATATATATATATATATATATATTGTCCAAAAACCAAAGTAACGCACTCTCAGAGGTCAGCTCTTTATTTCATCCAACAAACGTTACGCGTTTCGACACGAATGTGTCTTGCTCACACGATGTTTGAAACTTTACTTAGCGTGCATATATACAGACAATGTAAAAATAGAAGAAGCACTTGTGGTTTCAATGTTTTCGTACAGTACATAACATGGCAGCCATATTGGAACTGGAATTGAGGATAGAGATGAAATAATCAAAGAACTAGAGTCAATCGAGGAAGAATTTAAGAACAGCACTGACCAGGATAACATCAAAAGATTCAAAGAAGATCTTAAAGATAGACTTAAGAGATATGAAGAAGATATCAAACTGCGTAAACAAAGGAAATTACACAGAGACTGTACGGATTATGAAAGCGGACGCATCCTAACCTACAGTCAAAAATACGACTATCTATATAAACAACAGGACAGTCAAGATGGATCAGGAAATGCTGTAATCACAGAAGCAGTGCAAGAAATAATACCAACTATTGACTCAGACACAGAGGCATCGGTGGACACAGCCAGCACTTCCTCCGAAGTCGAAATAACAACTAAACCGGCGTCTTTTTTAGACGAGTTCTGGGTCATGAGGACAAGACGACAAAAGGAAGAAGTTCAACCGACCATACCCCGGAGAGGACGAGGTCGGGGCCGGGGATAAGGACGCGGAAGAGGAAGAGGCAGGGGCGCTCAAAACAGAAACGACTCAAGCTCAGACAAAGGAGAAACAAGCAAAGTACCCGTGGGAACCAAAAGAGGGGGACAAAGAAAGATGTATTAACCATGGATGATGCAATGGTAAACAGAACTATCATAAATTTATCTTCCAGATTTCTAACACCTATGGAAAAAACCACACTGTGCTTGGGATTGACTTTCTGTCCTACTGAGCTATATAACTATGCCAATACCAGAGTAGACATTTTTAAATTTATAAGGAAACTTAAATTAAAAAAGTGGCATACTCTGAGGAATGATAGACCCCCAGACAATTCCACATGGCAAGCAGATAATTTGTCCCAACCCATTTTGACTGTAGACGATGCAATTTTACTTGAAACAATGTATACATTGGGTGATCCTATCTCAAATGTGGAGAACAATATGACATTGGAAGAACAGAATTGTGTTACTACCAACAGAGCTGCTTGCACAGCTTTTAAACCTAAATCTATCTTTTCCCCTATTCTCCCACGTGACTCTATCAATACTTTCCATGAAGTGGTTACTAAGGAACTAATCAAATGTAAACACAGAAGAGGTACACATAATAATGCGAACTTGAATTTGTCCAAACAACAAAGAACCTTTATCCTCTCATTGGCACAAGATAATAATATCGTGATAAGACCATCTGATAAGGGGGGCAATATTGTCTTGTGGGACAAACAAATGTACATAAAAGAAGCTCTGAAACAACTGAATGATGCTAACTTTTATTGTATATGTACAACTAATGTGTACAATATGAGTATAACCACTACATGGGAAAAACTATCCAATTGGCAGGCAGAAGGGCTCATCACTTGGCAAGAATACTGTTTTCTCAAAAGAGATTATCCGAAACTACCCATCTTATATTTACTACCAAAAATACATAAGAACTCCGAAATACCACCGGGGAGACCGATAGTCTCATCATTGGGGAACGTCAATGAGAATATCTCTAAATATGTAGACTTCTTTCTTAGAGAATATGTTGTCCAATTACCATCATACATTAGGGATACAAAAGATTTCCTTAATAAAATCACAGACATCACATGGGATGATGAATATGTACTGATTACCCTGGATGTGAATTCACTATATACCATCATTGACCACACCCAGGGTATAGAAGCCTGTATACACTTTTTAAAGGCAAGAAACATCTGCTATCTCGAACATACCAATATGCTGGCTGACATGATGAGGATATGCCTCACCAATAACATATTTTTATTCAATGGTGAGCTTTACAAACAGGTGCGAGGCACCGCAATGGGAACGTGCTTTGCACCGAGCTTTGCGAACCTCTTCCTAGGGAAATGGGAGGAAGAACTTCGGAAAGATAAAGACCTTGAATTTGACTTTAACAAAGTCAAAGTATGGATGAGGTATATTGATGACCTTTTCATTTTATGGAAAGGAGAAGAGAAAGAGGGTAGAGATTTCATCAAGAAACTGAACAATAACACATATAACATACAGTTAACATCTAGTATGAGCAAAAACAGAATAGAATTTCTAGACATCACCATCATGATACAGAATGGTAGTATGGTATCTAGCTTACACCGGAAGGAAACTTCCGGTAATAGCCTACTACATGCCCTCAGTGCTCATCCGGAATCACTGAAATGGAGTATTCCATTTGGAGAACTATTGAGGGCACGTAGAAACAGCAGTACAGACGAGGCTTTTTTAGGTGAACAAAGTACCATGATAGCCAGATTTAAAGAACATGGGTGCCCAGAATGGGTTTTAAAAAAGGCCACGGATAAGATCAAGAACATCAGTAGATCCAAGGCTCTAGAATACACTGTAAAGGATAACGATGAAGGACAAACCAGGGTAATAACGACGTTCAATCATGAATCCAAGCAGATCCATAAGATCTTGGCTGATAATTGGAATATCTTAAAATCTGATTCCATTATTGGTGCCAACATTAGTGACAGACCCCTAGTCACATATAGAAAAGGGAAAAATCTGAGAGACATGTTGGTAAAGGGTGACATTACTGCAACCCCCAGTAGAAGCTTACATAATTTCAAAGGATTCTACCCATGTGGACACTGCAGAGCATGTAAATCCAGCCACATGGTCAAAGAATTTGAAGTTGCAGGATCAAGACACAACAAAAGTATAACACAGTTTCTAACTTGTAACTCCAGCTTTGTGATCTATGTTTTGGAATGTCCATGCAAACTTAGGTATGTGGGGAGTACCACCTGCATGGTTAAAAAACGTATTCAGGAACACCTCAGAGCGATTACGAATATTGACCATAACTACCCAATCACACGACATTTCCAAGAAAAACACCATTCCAACAACTCCCTCCTAAAATACTTTGCAATTGAACAAGTAAATGTGGGCAAAAGGGGAGGTAACAGAGAATTATCCCTTAGGAAGAAAGAATCTAAATGGATAATGGAATTGGAAACTAAATTTCCGGGGGGACATAACCTCGATGAGGAACTGGCAATTCATTTACATGATGACTAAAAGTGTGTCTCTTTATAATATAAGTTTTTTCTCCGTAAATGTTGTTTTTATAGAAACAAAGACGCTTTGTCAGTAATGCAATATTGATCAATGTTTGAGTTGTCTTTGATTTTAACTGTTCTTTTCTTATTGTTTAGGAGGAAAGGAAGGGACCCATCACTTTCCAAGGCACAGCACGGGTTCCCTACCCTTTTCTTCACCAGGATCACCACTGCACGTCCAATAAGATAAGAACTGCACTTCTTGATTATGTCGAATATTCAATTTTTCACTTCTTCTCACTTTTTGATAATTTTTTACATAAATTATCATCGCACTATTATTGGAATCTTGGGTAGTATAACTCTTGTGTGGCGACATGTTGAATAGAGCAGCACATTCTTTAATTGTTTTTACCATTTGGTGCTCATAAGTATTTCTGTTACATGGCAACTGTGATTTACGGGCACTAGTCCAGTGATATATATACAATCATGTGTATCAGCCCTGGATTTTCTGACAACCAGAGGCAAAGAAATATCTGAATAGGTGGGAACCCAACAGTAAAAATGGGGAGAATGGTCCTATTAACTACACACTGTGAGCTTTAAAATGATTAAAATGAGTATAATGCAACACTTCAGTAACGCTAACTTAATAAGGTGATATATAAACAACAAGCATATATGCGTTACCTACATATCAATTTCACCACGTATACATCAATGCGTAGGTATATAATGGCACTAGGCCGATTGAAATGAGGTGTGGATCTCACATATGCAACTATGACGCATTGTAGCAACTGTCTGTTTCAATAACGTATAAAGCTTTAGTTCCTTCAATCTAAGGCTGTAACACGGATCACTGTAATTCATTTAATTCAGCATCATGTACAACTGGGTTTTCTGTTTACGAATGATTTGGCAGTACTGTAACAATGCTTAAAATAGATTACGAACTGCAGCAACCCAGTATTTACATGTTTGTGCATTTACAATTCCAGTTCCAATATGGCTGCCATGTTATGTACTGTACGAAAACATTGAAACCACAAGTGCTTCTTCTATTTTTACATTGTCTGTATATATGCACGCTAATTAAAGTTTCAAACATCGTGTGAGCAAGACACATTCGTGTCGAAACGTGTAACGATTGTTGGATGAAATAAAGAGCTGACCTCTGAGAGTACGTTACTTTGGTTTTTGGACAATTAACGTGACCGGTTTGGGTACGCCGGCGAAACGCACCACCTGACTAGGGACTGTTCCCGGAAGGACCCGAGTTTGTTGAATTATATATATATATATTCACTTAAAAAACCATAGGTTTCACACATGTTATAGTTAGCTGGGCATTTTCCTCATGAAAAACCAATGAAATTCCCCCGTTATAGTTAGTGCAGGCAACTATAACTCACGCGACCGTAATCCGCTGCTGATGACGTCAGATATTACATCACTGTATTTACACATTTATATACCCATGTCTTCTTCCTTTTTTTTTTAGCTATACATATATATATTTTTTTTTTTTCAGAAAGACACATATGTCATCAGTGATGTAATATCTGACGTCATCAGCAGCGGATTACGGTCGCGTGCGTTATAGTTGCCTGCACTAACTATAACGGGGGAATTTCATTGGTTTTTCATGAGGAAAATGCCCAGCTAACTATAACATGTGTGAAACCTATGGTTTTTTCAGTGAATTTGTACGGTTTTTTAAATGCTAAGTTACTTTACGCCGTTCGTGCCGTGCGCGCACAGTGCGCTTCGCGCACGGAGCGCGCACGGTGGGAACGCGGTGCGCTTTGCGCACCGCGCGTCCACTTCACGCAGTACATTCCGTGCGCGCACGGTGAGCACGCGGTGCGCTTTGCGCACCTCGCGCCCACTTTACGCAGTTAGTGCCGTGCACGCACGGTGCACTTTGCGCACCGTGCATGCACGGTGGGCACACAGTGCGCTACGCGCACCGCGCGCCCACGTTACGCTTAATGGGCCATGTACGCACGGTGCGCTTCGCGCACCGTCCGCACAAGGAGGACACATGATACGCTTTGTTGTTAAGGGTTTTGGCATAAACTGTTACTATTAAATAAGCCATGCACGCACGATGCGCTGCGCACTGCGTGCTCACACGAGGGGATTGACATTGCGATTTTATTAAAAAGCATTTATGCCGTGCGCGCACGCTGCGCGAACCTCGCGGAATTATTTTCATTTCTATAGTGCGCACACGCTTCGCGCACTCGGCCATTTACCGAAAAAAATTTCATTTTTTTAATTGCCCTTGGGGGACCTCCTGGGACCCCTTGACCCCTGCTAGGGGGTCAGGAACTGTCCAGCGTGCCCCCTTTACATGTTTTTCTCCTTTGTGTTTCTCCCCCCTCTCAGTGCGAGAGACAAAATGGCAGCCGACACTTCCTGGTTTCGACCGATTCTAATGTTTACTAAGATGTAACAACCAATCAGAAGTGCGCTCGCGGACGGCCGAGTGCGCGCACCCTGCGCGCACGCTGCGCGCGTATAGATATATATATTGATTTAAATGCTATTTTATCAGAAAACACTGAACAGATTTACACCAAACCTGCAAAAGGCACCAAACGGACCTTATGGCTACCTCTCTGCCAAATTTCACGTAATTCTGTTCAGCCGTTCGGGCTGTAGCTGCGACTAAAGTCCCTATGGAAAAATGCATGGGGAAAACACGTTTTGGGACCCCCCTTTTTTCTCACCCCCCGCTTGACGAATCACCCCGAGACTTTCAGGGTAGGAGCGGAGCAGAGCGCCCCATTAGTTTTGAAAATTTCACGAAGATTCGTCAATCGGCGCCAAAGTTATTCAAAATAGAATTTTGAGATTTCCTATGGAAACTCGGTCCTAACTATAACTATCTACTGGCGACCGCCAGTAGATAATATATATATATATATTATCTACTGGCGGTCGCCAGTAGATAGTTATAGTTAGGACCCTGTTTCCATAGGAAATCCGCAACATTCTATTTGGAATAACTTTGGCGCCGGTCGATGAATCCTCGCGAAATTTTCAAAATAGGTGGGGCGCTACGCTCCGCTCCTACCCTGAAAGTCTCGGGGGGATTCGTCAAGCGGGGGCTGAGAAAAAAGGGGGGTCCCAAAACGCGTTTTTCCCATGCATTTTTCCATAGGACCTTTAGACACAGCTACAGCCCGAACGGCTGAACAGAGTTACTTGAAATTTGGCAGAGAGGTAGTCCTCAGGTCAGGGAAGTGCCTTTTGTAGGTCTGGTGTAAATCTGTTCAGTAGTTCCTGAGAAAATAGCATTTAAATCAATATATATATGTGGGCGGAGCCTAACCACACATCTCATCCTGAGATCTGATTGGCTGTAAGCACTTCATCCAAGAAGTGTTGGCAGCCATCTTGGGACCAATATACATGATAGCACCTCATTAAAAAGCATTGCAGTTAATAGAAGGTTTTAAGACTTTAGTTACATTATAAATCATTTGTTGATGGTACCATACTCATTTTAGGAATTGTGGTATGTTCTAAGGTGATTTCACCATGTGAAAAAGCCTTCTGCTGGGATATCATGATTGAGAGAAAAATATTTTCTCATGCTTTTACCACAGAGGTTTGGAAGGTGATCTATAAGCTAAACTGAGAGCTTATTTTCTGTAAATTCACATTATCTTTCTCAGTCATGTGAGAATGAAGTCTGACATTCTCAGTAAAACATGTACATCCAACAAGGGCAGAGACTGTCAGTTGATTCCTTTGTGTTCTACTGCAGCTTTCCAGAGTGTTCCAAAGAACTACTAGAGCGCTAACCGTCCTACTTATGATAAATGTATGGCACACCTGAAGCCATCTTGCTTGGATTAAAGTGGTAACTCTTAAAACATTTAATTTAAAAAGGAACAAAATGAGGGGGTTCATTTTTCCATAAAAAGTATGATTAGTGCTGCAGAAAGAAAAATTAGGGCACATTTTGAGTGACTTCTCAAATCCTCTTCTATTTCATTAAAAAATTCTGACATGCAGACTGAAACATGCACTTTCAATACCAGCAGCAGTTTTCCCTGGTGAGCAGTAGCTTTACTACAGTGATCTAATGAGCAAAAAGAGTGCTAACATTCTGATTTTATGGCAAATGTGTGACACATTTGAATGCCTTCTTGATGGAATCAAAGTAAAAAACTGAAAGTATTTCCTACTGAGGAGACTGCAGTAAATGAGGAAATTAGGAAACTTCATAACAAATAAGTCTCCCAAGATGGCCACCAGAGACAAAAGAGCCCAAATGTAGCCCAAATATCACCCAGATGTAGCCCAAGTATAGCCCAATGACAGAATGTCCAAGAATGTTCTTAAAAACAACTAGAGCACTTACTGTCTTCATTATGACAAAAGTATGGCACACCTGAAACCATCTTGATTGGAATAAACTGGTAACACTTAAAACATTTAATTTAAAAAGGAACACAATGAGGGGGTTCATTTTGCCATAGAAATTATGATTAATGCTGAAGAAAGAAAATGAGGGCACATTTTGAGTGACTTCTCAAATCCTCTTCTATTTCATTAAAAAATTCTGACATGCAGACTGAAACATGCACTTTTAATACCAGGAGCAGACTTCCATGGTGAACAGTAGTTTTACTACAGTGATCTAATGAGCAACTAGAGTGCTAACATTCAGAATTTATGGCAAATGTGTGACATATCTGAATACCTTCATGATGGAATCAAAGTAAAAAACTGAAAGCATTTCCGACTGAGGAGACTGCAGTACATGAGGAAATTAGGAAACTTCATAACAAATAAATCTCCCAAGATGGCCACCGGAGACAAAAGAGCCCAAATGTAGCCCAAAATCACCCAGATATAGCCCAAATATAGCCCAATGACAGAAGTGTGCAAAACACTTATTATTTTGTGTTTTTGCAGTGTTATATAGTGCAGACTTGTCAGGTATTGGAGTGCTTTACATGAGCATTGGTTACATCACACAAGAACAAATTCATTTTGGTTGTAGACATGGGGAGACTAAGTGATTTGACCAGAATCACAGAATGTCGAGCTGAAGCAGAAACTTCAACCTGGTTCCCCAGTTGCAAAGTCTGCAGTTCTGGAAGTAACACCACATCCTCTCCCCTAAGTGCAACATTTAATCAAGTTGTCAACTAGATAAAAAAACATAAAGATAACAAATAATTTAAAAGTGCTTTGTCGCTATTTGAAAACTCAGAAAATATGTTCTTATTTTAGTCTTTTAGAGCACTAACCATAATTTTGATGCCAATAAGACCCTCTCATATATGTAATTTCTAAAGGAATGCTCTAGGTATTACAGTTTTGATTACATCAAGATGATGTCAGGCGTTCCACACTTTTGTAATAAATATAGAATGTTAGCAATCTAGTTGTTCATTAGGATACTGTTGAGAGGCAGAGGCCAGGGGCACGGACTCTGAAAATTGAAGCCAGGTAGGAGGGTGCAAAGGCAACAATTTAACCACACTGAGCAGGCAGGAAGGGCCGTGGAAGCACAACAGACTATGGAGGGCAGTGGAAAGGGGGGCAGGGGCAACAAACCAACAATACAGGACTTGCAAGAGAGGCTGTTGGAGGGAAGATCTATTACGGGTCAAGGAAGCTAGGGGCGGTCCCCAGAGCCCCGGGAGCCACCACAGAACTGAGCAGGAGAGTGAGTCAGGGACAAAAGGGGCACCTTAATTTGAGCCGGGGTGCCTAGGAACGCTTGCTCCAAAAATGAAGAAAACAGACATATGAGACATGGAATTGGAGGCAGAATACAATGGCAGTTTAATGAGAAGATGCAACTTCAAAGAAACCGCAGAATAGAGACATAAAGTACAAAATACAGAATCCAGATAATCATACAGCTGTCATGATATTCTCTGTATCTCAATTAATGGACTGACAGAGAGAGAGAGAAAACACATCTATAAATGCATCATGAGAAACAAGTTACACCAAGGAAAATGTTACCTAGGAACACTCACATTTACTCTTAGAGCAAGCATTCCTGCAATTACAATACAACATCTTTTAAATGCAAAAGTAAAGAGAACAATGGTTAAACATAACATGACATTTCATATAGGTAAAATAGAATAAGATACTTCAAGCAAAGCAGAGCAAGACATTTTAAGCAAAGGAAGACAAGAGCTCCCAGTTCTTGGGGAAAACCTGCACAGCCTGTTAACCTACATACAGACGGCGAGGTTGTCCGTTGATATCTGTGGGTGATCCCTTTTTATATCATTTTGTGGGCTCCTTTGCACGCTACATCTACCTACGTATGCTACCCAAAAGCTTCGTCTGCAGATTTTACCAGACATTTCGTCATTTACCCACTTAATGCTGACAATGGACTGGGTGAAAAGGTCAGTCTCTCAGGCCAATCGCTTATCGTAAGTTCCATAGAGCAAGCAGAAAATAATGGGTATTGTACCGGAATTCAATATATTCATGTATAAAATCTCCTCAGTTCTCCTAACTTGATGCTCTGCGGTTGCCACTTCCTTAAAAGCGGGAAACCTGCCCAGGAAGCAAGTACCAGTCCAGGATGCAGCCTACTGTATGTCGACAGCTTCAGGGGGATGTTGAACTTTGATACCGAGCACGGAGCACTCGGGTAGGGTGGGGGCTACTAGTTTGGAGCAGAAGGCCTCGCAGACCTGCCTTCAGACTGCTATACACTAAAATTACAGAGCTATGGTCAATTTAACAAAGAGGCCTACATATTGAACAGAAGGGCCTACACAGGGGTTTTATGCTGGCTGAGTGGTAAGGATGTCTCAGGATAATTATATAGCAACACAGGACCCGCTGGTCAATTTAATACGGCCTACAAATGCGGCTGGCAGGGCAAGGACAAGGGTCTCATACTTCAGGTGTGGACAGAACGGGCCAGGGGCCCCCTGTGATACAAAATCTACCCTCCTTCAAGGCTGTGGCAATGTAATAGACCATTGTGGGCAGAAGGAAGAGGCAATGGTAGTACAACCATACATGCCAACAGACCCAATTCAGCCAGGAAACGTCCAATGTTTTTAAGCTCAAATGGGCTTTATTTGATCTGTCTCCTGTCTACAATATCCTCTTTTTCAATGTAACTCAAAGGGGAAAATCAATACCCCAGTTTTTTTTCAAAATCTCCCTCTTACCAAGTTCAAAATGTTCGCAAGTATGGTACATTGGATCATGGAAGGAAATGGGATAGGGACATGGACTTGGATAACAGAGGACAGGAGAGACATGGAGAGGTGCACCAAACTGACCCTGCAGGGCAGGCATCAGGGTTTGCAGCAGCACAATACACCACACAGGGCATGCAGGACGGGAGTGCAGCACAACAATCCATAGAAAGCAAGAGGGAGGGGACAGGACCATGCACATGGACAACAGAGAACAGAGGGGCAAGAGGCAATGGTAGCTAGCTGACCATAATGGACAGACAGGAGAGAAGGCTGCAGCATAACAGACCATAAAGGGCAGGAGGGACGGATCAGGGGCATTACAATGGAACAGACAAGCCAGGAGGGAGGGAGTAGGGGTCTGCACATGTAAACAGAGGGCTGGGGGCAAGGGGGCAGGGCAGGAGCAGCAAGACAGCCATGGAGGTCAGGCAGGATGGGCACTAGAAGCAAGACACAACATGAAGAGCAACAGTGAGACTGTGATGGCATACACACAGACCATGGAGGGAAGGTGGGAGGGGGTCAGGGGCAGCTAACTGACCACACAGGGAAGGTGGGAGGGGCCATGGCAGCACAGAAGACCATGCATGGCAAGTGGGAGGGTTAGTGGCAGCACAATGGCTATGATGGGCAAGGAGGAGGGTGCAGGGGCATGCACAAATGACGATGGAGGATAGAAGGGAGGGTTAGGACCTGTGCACAGACAAGAAAGTTCAGGGGAAGGGGCCTCACAACAGACCACACGGGGCAGGCAGGAGGAGCAGTTGCAGCACAACAGACCAGGGAGGGCAGAAGGGTGTGGCAGTACAATGGACCATGTAGGACAGGAGGAAGAGGATAGAGGCATGGCATGTGGACAGGCAGGGTGGAGGTGGCAGGGACAGGTTACAGTCATCTGACAATGCTAGGCAGGTGGGAGGGGAGTGGCAGCTCAACAGAACACTCAGAGTAGATAGGAGTGGCAGGTCCATGGGACATGGTGGGCAAAAAGGATGGAGCAGGGGCATGCACAAAGACATCGGAGGGCAGGGGGAAGGAGAATAGGGGCAGCAAGCTAAGCACAGAGTTTAAGCAGGAGGTCAATGATGGGGCATAGAATTGGGCAATGGAGGGCAGGAGGAGTGGACTGGTACATCATACTAAATTGAGGGCAGTGGCAGCACATCAGACCATGCATGGCAGGAGGGAGGAGGCTAGTACATGGATTCACACAACAGAGGATAGGGAGGAGGGGGATGGGGCAGCAAGCTAACTGTTCAGAGAAGGCGGGTATTAGAAACGTTATTGTTTTTAAAACATTTTGTCTGTGCAAACTACTTAAAATATGAACAAGTATGCAGCATAATCTCACTTTTATTCAGGAAGAAGAAGACGTTAGTGACTGTGACTCCGGGCTCACTTGGCAAAAACACCCCCTGACCCTCCACCCCCTATCGCAAAATGTAATGCCCGTGAAATGGGTAGGTGAACACAGTGTTATATAGAACATAGTCCTGAGAGCACGATTGAAAATGAAAACTAGATATAGTGTATGGTATAAACTATGCACCAAAAAGTGTGATATAAGATGAACCAGGCGTGAAATATAATATGCAATACATTGTGCGCAATGACAGATTCATTGGAGAGCGCGAGATAGCACAGGCACTAGCGCGTGCTATGCGATATGCGCCTTGGAGTGTAATATGCACAGGGCAGTGTTGTGTAACCTAACTAGTCTCTAAAGTTGTAATATAAAATATGTGCTGGGGAGTGTAACGTTGCACATGCACTGTGACAAAGATATGGATCCCAAATTGTAATATGTATGGCATAGCACTGTGCGTTATAACATAGGCATCGAGGAAGGCACGTTTGATGGGGCAATATAACCCGTGCGAAGACAAGTGTGGCATGACATATTCACGGGGTGGTGTTACAGTGCACATGGGCTAGAGAGTGTCATTGCATATGCACTAGCTAGTGGAATACAACACAGAGGTGTGTGGCACTCGGCAGGCAATGGTGGGTGTAACACAGCATTGGGCTCTGTCAGGAGCGCGCTGTGACTCGCAAGTGATGTTCGTCCCCTTTCCAGAGAGTAAAATAAAAAGTATTACACATCCGGCAGTGGATGTGTGTTTTATTAACCGTGAGGGGGGTTTCTTGCATAGTTTTGGTCGAATTTTTGTCGAATCCCCTTTGAATGGCTTGGTGTGCATGTGTATTAAATGTGCCCGTCAATAGCTACCCATGTTTGTATAAATAAACGACAAGGGTGTCTACCGGGATTAGGCACGGTAGAGCATCAGACATGTCAGAGCTTCACTAGTGGTGTAAATACATTCCACGTGGATTAATTGCATGCATAGTCGCCTTTTAATGAATATCACGCAAATCGTCATGGTGATAGGTACGTACGGTTTGTCCAGCATGTCCTAGGTGTGTCTATAAATATATATTTTTTAAAAATAATAAAAAACAGTGGCCGGCCCTGGGGATTGGGGTCAAAAAAATATAATTAGGAGACAGGCCCTGGGGGATGGGGTCATCAGGGCCAATAAATTAGAATAAGAAGGGGAACCACACAGCCCCCCTTCTTAAAAAAATAAAATAAATAAAAGACTGGCATCGTGCCGGAGGCCATGCCCCCTCCGTGCAGCACTCTGCAAACGCGCCCCCAACAGGCATCTCCAGTATGCGCCAGGGAGCTGCGCTGCAGACAGGTGTTCTGAGGCCAAGCCCCTTTTTACACCTCTCTGCAACGCAGCTCTGTGGCGCTTACTGGAGGTACCTAGTGGTCTAGTGTGACCCTAGGGACCCTTAGGATTCAAGGGGACTTAATCTCTCAACTTAGAACAGCCACAGGGCGCGTTTACACAGTGGTGAAGGGAGGGGACGGGGCCTGAGGTGACGTGTGCAAACACGCACCATGGCACGTTTTAAATTGGGGATATAATTTCCCTTCAATACTGAGGGCCCCTGGGGGCTAACTAGCCCACCAAGTGCTTCCAGTAAGCGCCACTGAGCTGCATTGCAGAGAGGTGGTCCAGGCCGTGCCACTTTTTACACCTCTCTGCAACGCAGCTCTGTGGCACTTACTGGAGGTACCTAGTGGGCTAGTTGGACCCTAGGGACCCTCAGGATTCAAATAAACTTAATCTCCCAACTAAAAACGGACACAGGGCGTGTTTACACAATGGTGAAAGGAGGGGACGGGGCCTGAGTTAACGTGTGCAAAAACGCCCCGTGGCCTGTTTTAAGAGGTAGTTTTAATCCCCATGCCCTATTATATACTAGGGGCTTATAGAGGAGGTAAGGCTAATCACAGGGGGACCCCAACGCATAATGTTCCCTAGTGTATGTAGGTGTTTTCGCTGTATTCTAAGTGTCTTTTAACATAGCACTGGCTCTAGGACTGGTTAGTCAGACTCAGTTACCACCAGTATCCGTCTGAAAAAGTTGAGGGTACAGGATGATTTTGCAACAAGGCTTCTTTCTGCTCTTCTTTTTGTTCTTTCTGCACGTTATCCTTCTTCCTGCACTTATCTTCGTATTTGAGGACTTCTGTTGCTTCTTTCTGCACTTCTTTTGTTTCTTTCTGTGCATTTTTTCTTCTTTCTTCACATGTCCTATCTCTGTAGGCATAGTTAGAAATTAGCATTTAAAAAACCTTTGAAATTAACAGAAAAAACCATAGGTTTCAGGCACGTTATAGTTAGGAATTAGCATTTAAAAAACCTCAGAAATTCTCTGAAAAAACCATAGGTTTCAGGGGTGTTATAGTTAGCTGGACTTTTCACTTGTACAAAACCATTGAAATTCCCCCGTTATAGTTAGTTCAGCTAACTATAACTCGCGCGCCCGCAATGCACTGCTGATGACGTCACATATTACATCACTCATGACATGGTCAGTGACATCACTCATGACATCACTGATGACATTTCAAATGACATCACTGATGACATCACTGATGACATCATCCTTGTGATAGAGTGGCAGACCTCCTCTCACCCTAATATAACCTTTGATACACACATTCAAAAATAGAGACTAAAATTTTCAAAACAATGGACATACCAATACCAGTTACAACAACCTCTTCAGTAATTCTAAGATCCACATACACATCCACTCATTCACCAACAGTCCAATACAGTCACTCATACATGTACTCACTCATCATATGTACTCATACACCTATACATCCTGTTACACAATGCCACTCATCCATAGAGTTACTCACACATAGTCACTCATGCTAATAAAGAATCAAACATACATTTACTTGCATATACAGTTATACACACACCACCACACTTACTTCTACGGAAACTTACACATACTTAGTCTTTTAAACAATCACTTATAGAAACACATACTTATTCATACAGGAACTCTTTCAATCTCTCACTCTCACATATACTCACATATATACACCAATAGTCACATATACTAGTTTAAAACATATGTAGTTACTCATAAAGTCACTATTGAGACAGTCATTCACTCACTAACACACCCATACACACACTCATCCACCCATACAGTCCTGCACACATACTGTGTTCAACACATACAAACAGTGAGTCACTCATTCATGCACCTATGCACTACGTAATACCCCCCACCGAACCATGCAGACACTCAGACTGATACTCAAAAAAACAACTAATAACCTATATAGACACCCATGTAGCTACTCACCAACCCATGCAGCCACTTATACACAAAGTGAGAGACTGATACAGATATTTACATATTTAAACATTACTCACTAAGCCATGTATTCACTATGATACACTTAATCAGTCAGTTACACAATCAATTTTTCAAAAACAAATCATCCATTTAGACACTTATATACCCATTTATTCTTCCATCGACCTTGAGATATACATATATAAAACATATTTAATTTTCAGAATAACACACATTCACTCGATGATGTCATCAGTGATGTCATTTGAGATGTCATCAGTGATGTCATGAGTGATGTCACTGACCATGTCATGAGTGATGTAATATGTGACGTCATCAGCAGTGCATTGCGGGCGCGCGAGTTATAGTTAGCTGAACTAACTATAACGGGGGAATTTCAATGGTTTTGTACAAGTGAAAAGTCCAGCTAACTATAACACCCCTGAAACCTATGGTTTTTTCAGTGAATATATATATATATATTATCTACTGGCGGTCGCCAGTAGATAGTTATAGTTAGGACCCTGTTTCCATAGGAAATCCGCAACATTCTATTTGGAATAACTTTGGCGCCGGTCGATGAATCCTCGCGAAATTTTCAAAATAGGTGGGGCGCTACGCTCCGCTCCTACCCTGAAAGTCTCGGGGGGATTCGTCAAGCGGGGGCTGAGAAAAAAGGGGGGTCCCAAAACGCGTTTTTCCCATGCATTTTTCCATAGGACCTTTAGACACAGCTACAGCCCGAACGGCTGAACAGAGTTACTTGAAATTTGGCAGAGAGGTAGTCCTCAGGTCAGGGAAGTGCCTTTTGTAGGTCTGGTGTAAATCTGTTCAGTAGTTCCTGAGAAAATAGCATTTAAATCAATATATATATGTGGGCGGAGCCTAACCACACATCTCATCCTGAGATCTGATTGGCTGTAAGCACTTCATCCAAGAAGTGTTGGCAGCCATCTTGGGACCAATATACATGATAGCACCTCATTAAAAAGCATTGCAGTTAATAGAAGGTTTTAAGACTTTAGTTACATTATAAATCATTTGTTGATGGTACCATACTCATTTTAGGAATTGTGGTATGTTCTAAGGTGATTTCACCATGTGAAAAAGCCTTCTGCTGGGATATCATGATTGAGAGAAAAATATTTTCTCATGCTTTTACCACAGAGGTTTGGAAGGTGATCTATAAGCTAAACTGAGAGCTTATTTTCTGTAAATTCACATTATCTTTCTCAGTCATGTGAGAATGAAGTCTGACATTCTCAGTAAAACATGTACATCCAACAAGGGCAGAGACTGTCAGTTGATTCCTTTGTGTTCTACTGCAGCTTTCCAGAGTGTTCCAAAGAACTACTAGAGCGCTAACCGTCCTACTTATGATAAATGTATGGCACACCTGAAGCCATCTTGCTTGGATTAAAGTGGTAACTCTTAAAACATTTAATTTAAAAAGGAACAAAATGAGGGGGTTCATTTTTCCATAAAAAGTATGATTAGTGCTGCAGAAAGAAAAATTAGGGCACATTTTGAGTGACTTCTCAAATCCTCTTCTATTTCATTAAAAAATTCTGACATGCAGACTGAAACATGCACTTTCAATACCAGCAGCAGTTTTCCCTGGTGAGCAGTAGCTTTACTACAGTGATCTAATGAGCAAAAAGAGTGCTAACATTCTGATTTTATGGCAAATGTGTGACACATTTGAATGCCTTCTTGATGGAATCAAAGTAAAAAACTGAAAGTATTTCCTACTGAGGAGACTGCAGTAAATGAGGAAATTAGGAAACTTCATAACAAATAAGTCTCCCAAGATGGCCACCAGAGACAAAAGAGCCCAAATGTAGCCCAAATATCACCCAGATGTAGCCCAAGTATAGCCCAATGACAGAATGTCCAAGAATGTTCTTAAAAACAACTAGAGCACTTACTGTCTTCATTATGACAAAAGTATGGCACACCTGAAACCATCTTGATTGGAATAAACTGGTAACACTTAAAACATTTAATTTAAAAAGGAACACAATGAGGGGGTTCATTTTGCCATAGAAATTATGATTAATGCTGAAGAAAGAAAATGAGGGCACATTTTGAGTGACTTCTCAAATCCTCTTCTATTTCATTAAAAAATTCTGACATGCA
The DNA here is from genome assembly GCF_964204655.1 of Triturus cristatus. NCBI lineage: Eukaryota > Metazoa > Chordata > Amphibia > Caudata > Salamandridae > Triturus > Triturus cristatus. The sequence continues at coordinate 944,736,097 of NC_140594.1, read as the reverse complement.
GACTGAAACATGCACTTTTAATACCAGGAGCAGACTTCCATGGTGAACAGTAGTTTTACTACAGTGATCTAATGAGCAACTAGAGTGCTAACATTCAGAATTTATGGCAAATGTGTGACATATCTGAATACCTTCATGATGGAATCAAAGTAAAAAACTGAAAGCATTTCCGACTGAGGAGACTGCAGTACATGAGGAAATTAGGAAACTTCATAACAAATAAATCTCCCAAGATGGCCACCGGAGACAAAAGAGCCCAAATGTAGCCCAAAATCACCCAGATATAGCCCAAATATAGCCCAATGACAGAAGTGTGCAAAACACTTATTATTTTGTGTTTTTGCAGTGTTATATAGTGCAGACTTGTCAGGTATTGGAGTGCTTTACATGAGCATTGGTTACATCACACAAGAACAAATTCATTTTGGTTGTAGACATGGGGAGACTAAGTGATTTGACCAGAATCACAGAATGTCGAGCTGAAGCAGAAACTTCAACCTGGTTCCCCAGTTGCAAAGTCTGCAGTTCTGGAAGTAACACCACATCCTCTCCCCTAAGTGCAACATTTAATCAAGTTGTCAACTAGATAAAAAAACATAAAGATAACAAATAATTTAAAAGTGCTTTGTCGCTATTTGAAAACTCAGAAAATATGTTCTTATTTTAGTCTTTTAGAGCACTAACCATAATTTTGATGCCAATAAGACCCTCTCATATATGTAATTTCTAAAGGAATGCTCTAGGTATTACAGTTTTGATTACATCAAGATGATGTCAGGCGTTCCACACTTTTGTAATAAATATAGAATGTTAGCAATCTAGTTGTTCATTAGGATACTGTTGAGAGGCAGAGGCCAGGGGCACGGACTCTGAAAATTGAAGCCAGGTAGGAGGGTGCAAAGGCAACAATTTAACCACACTGAGCAGGCAGGAAGGGCCGTGGAAGCACAACAGACTATGGAGGGCAGTGGAAAGGGGGGCAGGGGCAACAAACCAACAATACAGGACTTGCAAGAGAGGCTGTTGGAGGGAAGATCTATTACGGGTCAAGGAAGCTAGGGGCGGTCCCCAGAGCCCCGGGAGCCACCACAGAACTGAGCAGGAGAGTGAGTCAGGGACAAAAGGGGCACCTTAATTTGAGCCGGGGTGCCTAGGAACGCTTGCTCCAAAAATGAAGAAAACAGACATATGAGACATGGAATTGGAGGCAGAATACAATGGCAGTTTAATGAGAAGATGCAACTTCAAAGAAACCGCAGAATAGAGACATAAAGTACAAAATACAGAATCCAGATAATCATACAGCTGTCATGATATTCTCTGTATCTCAATTAATGGACTGACAGAGAGAGAGAGAAAACACATCTATAAATGCATCATGAGAAACAAGTTACACCAAGGAAAATGTTACCTAGGAACACTCACATTTACTCTTAGAGCAAGCATTCCTGCAATTACAATACAACATCTTTTAAATGCAAAAGTAAAGAGAACAATGGTTAAACATAACATGACATTTCATATAGGTAAAATAGAATAAGATACTTCAAGCAAAGCAGAGCAAGACATTTTAAGCAAAGGAAGACAAGAGCTCCCAGTTCTTGGGGAAAACCTGCACAGCCTGTTAACCTACATACAGACGGCGAGGTTGTCCGTTGATATCTGTGGGTGATCCCTTTTTATATCATTTTGTGGGCTCCTTTGCACGCTACATCTACCTACGTATGCTACCCAAAAGCTTCGTCTGCAGATTTTACCAGACATTTCGTCATTTACCCACTTAATGCTGACAATGGACTGGGTGAAAAGGTCAGTCTCTCAGGCCAATCGCTTATCGTAAGTTCCATAGAGCAAGCAGAAAATAATGGGTATTGTACCGGAATTCAATATATTCATGTATAAAATCTCCTCAGTTCTCCTAACTTGATGCTCTGCGGTTGCCACTTCCTTAAAAGCGGGAAACCTGCCCAGGAAGCAAGTACCAGTCCAGGATGCAGCCTACTGTATGTCGACAGCTTCAGGGGGATGTTGAACTTTGATACCGAGCACGGAGCACTCGGGTAGGGTGGGGGCTACTAGTTTGGAGCAGAAGGCCTCGCAGACCTGCCTTCAGACTGCTATACACTAAAATTACAGAGCTATGGTCAATTTAACAAAGAGGCCTACATATTGAACAGAAGGGCCTACACAGGGGTTTTATGCTGGCTGAGTGGTAAGGATGTCTCAGGATAATTATATAGCAACACAGGACCCGCTGGTCAATTTAATACGGCCTACAAATGCGGCTGGCAGGGCAAGGACAAGGGTCTCATACTTCAGGTGTGGACAGAACGGGCCAGGGGCCCCCTGTGATACAAAATCTACCCTCCTTCAAGGCTGTGGCAATGTAATAGACCATTGTGGGCAGAAGGAAGAGGCAATGGTAGTACAACCATACATGCCAACAGACCCAATTCAGCCAGGAAACGTCCAATGTTTTTAAGCTCAAATGGGCTTTATTTGATCTGTCTCCTGTCTACAATATCCTCTTTTTCAATGTAACTCAAAGGGGAAAATCAATACCCCAGTTTTTTTTCAAAATCTCCCTCTTACCAAGTTCAAAATGTTCGCAAGTATGGTACATTGGATCATGGAAGGAAATGGGATAGGGACATGGACTTGGATAACAGAGGACAGGAGAGACATGGAGAGGTGCACCAAACTGACCCTGCAGGGCAGGCATCAGGGTTTGCAGCAGCACAATACACCACACAGGGCATGCAGGACGGGAGTGCAGCACAACAATCCATAGAAAGCAAGAGGGAGGGGACAGGACCATGCACATGGACAACAGAGAACAGAGGGGCAAGAGGCAATGGTAGCTAGCTGACCATAATGGACAGACAGGAGAGAAGGCTGCAGCATAACAGACCATAAAGGGCAGGAGGGACGGATCAGGGGCATTACAATGGAACAGACAAGCCAGGAGGGAGGGAGTAGGGGTCTGCACATGTAAACAGAGGGCTGGGGGCAAGGGGGCAGGGCAGGAGCAGCAAGACAGCCATGGAGGTCAGGCAGGATGGGCACTAGAAGCAAGACACAACATGAAGAGCAACAGTGAGACTGTGATGGCATACACACAGACCATGGAGGGAAGGTGGGAGGGGGTCAGGGGCAGCTAACTGACCACACAGGGAAGGTGGGAGGGGCCATGGCAGCACAGAAGACCATGCATGGCAAGTGGGAGGGTTAGTGGCAGCACAATGGCTATGATGGGCAAGGAGGAGGGTGCAGGGGCATGCACAAATGACGATGGAGGATAGAAGGGAGGGTTAGGACCTGTGCACAGACAAGAAAGTTCAGGGGAAGGGGCCTCACAACAGACCACACGGGGCAGGCAGGAGGAGCAGTTGCAGCACAACAGACCAGGGAGGGCAGAAGGGTGTGGCAGTACAATGGACCATGTAGGACAGGAGGAAGAGGATAGAGGCATGGCATGTGGACAGGCAGGGTGGAGGTGGCAGGGACAGGTTACAGTCATCTGACAATGCTAGGCAGGTGGGAGGGGAGTGGCAGCTCAACAGAACACTCAGAGTAGATAGGAGTGGCAGGTCCATGGGACATGGTGGGCAAAAAGGATGGAGCAGGGGCATGCACAAAGACATCGGAGGGCAGGGGGAAGGAGAATAGGGGCAGCAAGCTAAGCACAGAGTTTAAGCAGGAGGTCAATGATGGGGCATAGAATTGGGCAATGGAGGGCAGGAGGAGTGGACTGGTACATCATACTAAATTGAGGGCAGTGGCAGCACATCAGACCATGCATGGCAGGAGGGAGGAGGCTAGTACATGGATTCACACAACAGAGGATAGGGAGGAGGGGGATGGGGCAGCAAGCTAACTGTTCAGAGAAGGCGGGTATTAGAAACGTTATTGTTTTTAAAACATTTTGTCTGTGCAAACTACTTAAAATATGAACAAGTATGCAGCATAATCTCACTTTTATTCAGGAAGAAGAAGACGTTAGTGACTGTGACTCCGGGCTCACTTGGCAAAAACACCCCCTGACCCTCCACCCCCTATCGCAAAATGTAATGCCCGTGAAATGGGTAGGTGAACACAGTGTTATATAGAACATAGTCCTGAGAGCACGATTGAAAATGAAAACTAGATATAGTGTATGGTATAAACTATGCACCAAAAAGTGTGATATAAGATGAACCAGGCGTGAAATATAATATGCAATACATTGTGCGCAATGACAGATTCATTGGAGAGCGCGAGATAGCACAGGCACTAGCGCGTGCTATGCGATATGCGCCTTGGAGTGTAATATGCACAGGGCAGTGTTGTGTAACCTAACTAGTCTCTAAAGTTGTAATATAAAATATGTGCTGGGGAGTGTAACGTTGCACATGCACTGTGACAAAGATATGGATCCCAAATTGTAATATGTATGGCATAGCACTGTGCGTTATAACATAGGCATCGAGGAAGGCACGTTTGATGGGGCAATATAACCCGTGCGAAGACAAGTGTGGCATGACATATTCACGGGGTGGTGTTACAGTGCACATGGGCTAGAGAGTGTCATTGCATATGCACTAGCTAGTGGAATACAACACAGAGGTGTGTGGCACTCGGCAGGCAATGGTGGGTGTAACACAGCATTGGGCTCTGTCAGGAGCGCGCTGTGACTCGCAAGTGATGTTCGTCCCCTTTCCAGAGAGTAAAATAAAAAGTATTACACATCCGGCAGTGGATGTGTGTTTTATTAACCGTGAGGGGGGTTTCTTGCATAGTTTTGGTCGAATTTTTGTCGAATCCCCTTTGAATGGCTTGGTGTGCATGTGTATTAAATGTGCCCGTCAATAGCTACCCATGTTTGTATAAATAAACGACAAGGGTGTCTACCGGGATTAGGCACGGTAGAGCATCAGACATGTCAGAGCTTCACTAGTGGTGTAAATACATTCCACGTGGATTAATTGCATGCATAGTCGCCTTTTAATGAATATCACGCAAATCGTCATGGTGATAGGTACGTACGGTTTGTCCAGCATGTCCTAGGTGTGTCTATAAATATATATTTTTTAAAAATAATAAAAAACAGTGGCCGGCCCTGGGGATTGGGGTCAAAAAAATATAATTAGGAGACAGGCCCTGGGGGATGGGGTCATCAGGGCCAATAAATTAGAATAAGAAGGGGAACCACACAGCCCCCCTTCTTAAAAAAATAAAATAAATAAAAGACTGGCATCGTGCCGGAGGCCATGCCCCCTCCGTGCAGCACTCTGCAAACGCGCCCCCAACAGGCATCTCCAGTATGCGCCAGGGAGCTGCGCTGCAGACAGGTGTTCTGAGGCCAAGCCCCTTTTTACACCTCTCTGCAACGCAGCTCTGTGGCGCTTACTGGAGGTACCTAGTGGTCTAGTGTGACCCTAGGGACCCTTAGGATTCAAGGGGACTTAATCTCTCAACTTAGAACAGCCACAGGGCGCGTTTACACAGTGGTGAAGGGAGGGGACGGGGCCTGAGGTGACGTGTGCAAACACGCACCATGGCACGTTTTAAATTGGGGATATAATTTCCCTTCAATACTGAGGGCCCCTGGGGGCTAACTAGCCCACCAAGTGCTTCCAGTAAGCGCCACTGAGCTGCATTGCAGAGAGGTGGTCCAGGCCGTGCCACTTTTTACACCTCTCTGCAACGCAGCTCTGTGGCACTTACTGGAGGTACCTAGTGGGCTAGTTGGACCCTAGGGACCCTCAGGATTCAAATAAACTTAATCTCCCAACTAAAAACGGACACAGGGCGTGTTTACACAATGGTGAAAGGAGGGGACGGGGCCTGAGTTAACGTGTGCAAAAACGCCCCGTGGCCTGTTTTAAGAGGTAGTTTTAATCCCCATGCCCTATTATATACTAGGGGCTTATAGAGGAGGTAAGGCTAATCACAGGGGGACCCCAACGCATAATGTTCCCTAGTGTATGTAGGTGTTTTCGCTGTATTCTAAGTGTCTTTTAACATAGCACTGGCTCTAGGACTGGTTAGTCAGACTCAGTTACCACCAGTATCCGTCTGAAAAAGTTGAGGGTACAGGATGATTTTGCAACAAGGCTTCTTTCTGCTCTTCTTTTTGTTCTTTCTGCACGTTATCCTTCTTCCTGCACTTATCTTCGTATTTGAGGACTTCTGTTGCTTCTTTCTGCACTTCTTTTGTTTCTTTCTGTGCATTTTTTCTTCTTTCTTCACATGTCCTATCTCTGTAGGCATAGTTAGAAATTAGCATTTAAAAAACCTTTGAAATTAACAGAAAAAACCATAGGTTTCAGGCACGTTATAGTTAGGAATTAGCATTTAAAAAACCTCAGAAATTCTCTGAAAAAACCATAGGTTTCAGGGGTGTTATAGTTAGCTGGACTTTTCACTTGTACAAAACCATTGAAATTCCCCCGTTATAGTTAGTTCAGCTAACTATAACTCGCGCGCCCGCAATGCACTGCTGATGACGTCACATATTACATCACTCATGACATGGTCAGTGACATCACTCATGACATCACTGATGACATTTCAAATGACATCACTGATGACATCACTGATGACATCATCCTTGTGATAGAGTGGCAGACCTCCTCTCACCCTAATATAACCTTTGATACACACATTCAAAAATAGAGACTAAAATTTTCAAAACAATGGACATACCAATACCAGTTACAACAACCTCTTCAGTAATTCTAAGATCCACATACACATCCACTCATTCACCAACAGTCCAATACAGTCACTCATACATGTACTCACTCATCATATGTACTCATACACCTATACATCCTGTTACACAATGCCACTCATCCATAGAGTTACTCACACATAGTCACTCATGCTAATAAAGAATCAAACATACATTTACTTGCATATACAGTTATACACACACCACCACACTTACTTCTACGGAAACTTACACATACTTAGTCTTTTAAACAATCACTTATAGAAACACATACTTATTCATACAGGAACTCTTTCAATCTCTCACTCTCACATATACTCACATATATACACCAATAGTCACATATACTAGTTTAAAACATATGTAGTTACTCATAAAGTCACTATTGAGACAGTCATTCACTCACTAACACACCCATACACACACTCATCCACCCATACAGTCCTGCACACATACTGTGTTCAACACATACAAACAGTGAGTCACTCATTCATGCACCTATGCACTACGTAATACCCCCCACCGAACCATGCAGACACTCAGACTGATACTCAAAAAAACAACTAATAACCTATATAGACACCCATGTAGCTACTCACCAACCCATGCAGCCACTTATACACAAAGTGAGAGACTGATACAGATATTTACATATTTAAACATTACTCACTAAGCCATGTATTCACTATGATACACTTAATCAGTCAGTTACACAATCAATTTTTCAAAAACAAATCATCCATTTAGACACTTATATACCCATTTATTCTTCCATCGACCTTGAGATATACATATATAAAACATATTTAATTTTCAGAATAACACACATTCACTCGATGATGTCATCAGTGATGTCATTTGAGATGTCATCAGTGATGTCATGAGTGATGTCACTGACCATGTCATGAGTGATGTAATATGTGACGTCATCAGCAGTGCATTGCGGGCGCGCGAGTTATAGTTAGCTGAACTAACTATAACGGGGGAATTTCAATGGTTTTGTACAAGTGAAAAGTCCAGCTAACTATAACACCCCTGAAACCTATGGTTTTTTCAGTGAATTTCTGAGGTTTTTTAAATGCTAATTCCTAACTATAACGTGCCTGAAACCTATGGTTTTTTCTGTTAATATATATATATATATATATATATATATATATATATATATATATATATATATATATATATATATATATATATATATATATATAAATACACACAGACAAAGTCCCCGTACAGGAAGCCCCCGCCCCTTCAGGGCGGCCTCTTGACGGGCACGGAGGAGCCCGTTGAATCCACACATCAGAGGCAACAAAGAATAGAGGCCCATTCCGAAAGTGAAGCGCTTTATTCAAAAGCGATGCCGCACACATGCTTCCTTTCATCCTACATGTTTCGGCGTGTTGTCAGCCTTGATCACGGACAGGAAGCGTAGACAAAGTGCTTCCGTGCTGGCAATTAAATAATCCACAAACACGTGACTGCTTAGTAACTCCAAATCCCACAATGCACCACAAATCACAAATAAGTCTGAGATTGAAAGGACAGTGCTTGATTAGTTCAAAGAGTTCATTAATTCACACGGAATCATGGTGCTTTCAATCTGATATCCAGTTGGAAACAGTCACTGATACATGAATAACACAATGTTAATGTTGTCACCTTCAAAAAGTTCATCACTCATGAACGATTGTTAGGGATGTACAGCCCCAACAAATCCCTTCAAAATGTAAATATATTACCTACTGGCAGTCGCCAGTAGGTAGTTATAGTTAGGACCTATTTTCCATAGGAAATCCGCAAAATTCTATTTGGAATAACGTTGGATCGATTGATAATTCTTCGCGAAATTTTTACAAACTTTTGGCCAGCTCCGGTGCGCTCCTATCGTAAAAATTTCACGGTGATTCGTCAAGCGAGGGCTGAGAAAAAAGGGGGGTCCCAAAACACGTTTTCCCCATGCATTTTCCCATAGGACCTGTTGACGCAGCTACAGCCCGAAGTGCTGAACGGAATTACACCAAATTTGGCAAATAGGTAGTCCTCAGTTCAGACTCGTGCCTTTTGCTTAAATGGTGTAAATCCGTTCAGTAGTTCCTGAGAAAATCAAAAGTAAAATCACATATATATCTGGGCAGAGCCTAACCACACATCTCATCGTGAGATCTGATTGGCTGTCAGCACTTCATCCAAGAAGTGTTGGCAGCCATCTTGGGACCAATATACATGATAGCACCTCATTAAAAAGCATTGCAGTTAATAGAAGCGTTTAAGACTTTAGTTACATTATAAATCATTTGTTGATGGTACCATACTCATTTTAGGAATTGTGGTGTGTTCTAAGGTGATTTTACCATGTGAAAAAGCCTTCTGCTGTGATATCATGAATCATGTTTGAGAGAAAACTATTTTCTCATGCTTTTCCCACAGAGGTTTGGAAGGTGATCTATAAGCTAAACTGAGAGCATATTTTCTGTAAATTCACATTATCTTTCTCATTCATTTGAGAATGAAGTCTGACATTCTCAGTAAAACATGTACATCCAACAAGGGCAGAGACTGTCAGTTGATTCCTTTGTGTTCTACTGCAGCTTCCCAGAGTGTTCTAAATAACAACTAGAGCGCTAAAAGTCCTACTTATGACAAACGTATGGCACACCTGAAGCCATCTTGGTTGGAATAAATGGTAACTCTTAAAACATTTAATTTAAAAAGGAACAAAATGAGGGGGTTCATTTTGCCATAGAAAGTATGATTAGTGCTGCAGAAAGAAAAATTAGGGCACATTTTGAGTGACTTCTCAAATCCTCTTCTATTTCATTAACAAATTCTGACATGCAGACTGAAACATGCACTTTCAATACCAGTAGCAGACTTCCCTGGTGAGCAGTAGCTTTACTACAGTGATCTAATAAGTAACTAGAGTGCTAACATTCTGAATTTATGGCAAATGTGTGACACATCTGAATGCCTTCTTGATGGAACCAAAATAAAAAACTGAAAGTATTCCCACTGAGGAGACTGCAGTAAATGAGGAATTTGGGAAACTTCATAACAAATATATCTCCCAAGATGGCCACCAGAGACAAAAGAGCCCAAATGTAGCCCAAATATCACCCAGATGTAGCCCAAGTATAACCCAATGACAGAATGTCCCAGAGTGTTCTTAAGAACAACTAGAGCACTTACTGTCTTACTTATGACAAAAGTATGGCACACCTGAAGCCATCTTGATTGGAATAAACTGGTAACACTTAAAACATTTAATTTAATAAGGAACACAATGAGTGGGTTCATTTTGCCATAGAAATTATGATTAGTGCTGAAAAAAGAAAAATTAGAGCACATTTTGAGTGACTTCTCAAATCCTCTTCTATTTCATTAAAAAATTCTGATATGCAGACTGAAACATGCACTTTTAATACCAGCAGCAGACTTCTGTGGTGAGCAGTAGCTTTACTACAGTGATCTAATGAACAACTAGAGTGCTAACATTCAGAATTTATGGCAAATGTGTGACATATCTGAATACCTTCTTGATGGAATCAAAGTAAAAAACTGAAAACATTTCCTACTGAGGAGACTGCAGTAAATGAGGAAATTAGGAAACTTCATAACAAATAAATCTCCCAAGATGACCACCAGAGACAAAAGAGCCCAAATGCGTCACAAATATCACCCAGATGTAGCCCACATGCAGCCCAATGACAGAAGTGTCAAAACACTTATTTTTTGTGTATTTTTTTATATAGTGCAGACTTGTCAGGTATTGGAGTGCTTTACATGAGCATTGGTTACATCACACAAGATCAAATTAATTTTGGTTGTAGACATGGGGAGATTAAGTGATTTGACCAGAATCACAGAATGTTAAGCTGAAGCAGAAACTCCAACCTGGTTCCCCAGTTGCAAAGTCTGCAGCTCTGAAAGTAACACCACATCCTCTCCCCTAGGTGCAACATTTAATCAAGTGGTCAACTGGATAAAAAACATAAAGATTACAAATAATTTAAAAGTTCTTTGTCGCTATTTGAAAACTCAGAAAATATGTCCTCATTTTAGTTTTTTAGATTATTAACCATAATTTTGATGCAAATAAGACCCTCTCATATATGTAATTTCTAAAGGAAATACTCTAGGTATTACAGTTTTGATTACATCAAGATGACGTCAGGCGTTCCACACTTTTGTAATAAATATAGAATGTTAGCAATCTAGTTGTTCATTGGGATACTGTTGAGAGGCAGAGGCCAGGGGCACGGACTCTGAAAATTGAAGTCAGGTAGGAGAGTGCAGATGCAACAATTTGACCACACTGGGCAGGCAGGAAGGGCAGTGGCAGCACAACAGACTATGGAGGGCAGAGGAAAGGGGGGCAGGGGCAACAAACCAACAATACAGGACTGGCAAGAGAGGCTGTGGCAATATAATAGACCATTGTGGGCAGAAGGAAGAGGCAGTGGTAGTACAACCATACATGCCAACAGACCCGTTTCAGCCAGGAAACGTCCAATGTTTTTAAGCTCAAATGGGCTTTATTTGATCTGTCTCCTGTCTACAATCTCCTCTTTTTCAATGTAACTCAAAGGGGAAAATCAATACCCCAGTTTTTTTTCAAAATCTCCCTCTTACCAAGTTCAAAATGTTCGCAAGTATGGTACATTGGATCATGGTAGGCAGGAGGAATTGGGGTAGGGACATGGACTCGGATAACAGAGGACAGGAGGGACATGGAGAGGTGCACCAAACTGACCCTACAGGTCAGGCATCAGGGTTTGCAGCAGCACAATACACCACACAGCGCATGCGGGACGGGAGTGCAGCACAACAATCCATAGAAAGCAATAGGGAGGGGACAGGACCATGCACATGGACAACAGAGAACAGAGGGGAAAGAGGCAATGGTAGCTAGCTGACCATAATGGACAGACAGGAGAGAAAGCTGCAGCATAACAGACCATAAAGGGCAGGAGGGATGGATCAGGGGCATTACAATGGAACAGACAAGCCAGGAGGGAGGGAATAGGGGTCTGCACATGGAAACAGAGGGCTGGGGGCAAGGGGGCAGGGCAGGAGCAGCAAGATGACCATGGAGGTCAGGCAGGATGGGCACTAGAAACAAGACACACCATGGAGAGCAACAATGAGACTATGATGGCATACACACAGATCATGGAGGGAAGGTGGGGGGGGGGGTCAGGGGCAGCTAGCTGACCACACAGGGAAGTTGGGAGGGGCCATGGCAGCACAGAAGACCATGCATGGCAAGCGGGAGGGTTAGTGGCAGCACAATGGCTATGATGGGCAAGAAGGAGGGTGCAGGGGCATGCACAAAGGACCATGGAGGATAGAAGGGAGGGTCAGGACCTGGGCACAGACAAGAGAGTTCAGGGGAATGGGCCTCACAACAGACCGCGCGGGGCAGGCAGGAGGAGCAATTGCAGCACAACAGACCAGGGAGGGCAGAAGGGTGTGGCAGTAAAATGGACCATGGAGGACAGGAGGAAGGGGATAGGGGCATGGCATGTGGACAGGCAGGGTGGAGGTGGCAGGGACAGGTTACAGTCATCTGACAATGCTAGGCAGGTGGGAGGGGAGTGGCAGCTCAACAGAACACTCAGAGTAGATAGGAGTGGCAGGTCCATGGAACATGGTGTGCAAAAAGGATGGAGCAGGGACATGCACAAAGACATCGGAGGGCAGGGGGAAGGAGAATAGGGGCAGCAAGCTAAGCACAGAGGCTAAGCAGGAGGTCAATGATGGGCCATAGAATTGGGCAATGGAGGGCAGGAGGAGTGGACTGGTACATTATGCTAAATGGAGGGCAGTGGCAGCACATCAGACCATGCATGGCAGGAGGGAGGAGGCTAGTCCATGGATTTAGACAACAGAGGATAGGGAGGAGGTGGATGGGGCAGCAAGCTAACTGTTCAGAGAAGGTGGGTATTAGGAACTTTATTGTTTTTAAAATGTGTGTCTGTGCGAACTACTTAAAATATGAACAAGTATGCAGCCTAATCTCACTTTTATTCAGGAAGAAGAGGACGTTTGTGACTGTGACTCCGGGGTCACTTGGCAGAAACACCCCCTGACCCTCCACCCCCATCGCAAAATGTAATGCCCGTGAAAAGGGTAGGTGGACGCAGTGTTATATAGAACATAGTCCTGAGAGCGCGATTGAAAATGAAAACTAGATATAATATATGGTATAAACTATGCACCAAAAAGTGTGATGTAAGATGAACAGGGGCGTGAAATATAATATGCAATACATTGTGCGCAATGACAGATTCATTGGAGAGCGCGAGATAGCACAGGCACTAGCGCGTGCTATGCGATATGCGCCTTGGAGTGTAATATGCACAGGGCAGTGTTGTGTAACCTAACTAGTCTCTAAAGTTGTAATATAAAATATGTGCTGGGGAGTGTAACGTTGCATATGCACTGTGACAAAGATATGGATCCCAGATTGTAATATGTATGGCATTGCGCTGTGCGTTATAACATAGGCATCGAGGAAGGCACGTTAGATGGGGCAATATAACCCGTGCAAAGGCAAGTGTGGCATGACATATTCACGGGGTGGTGTTACAGTGCACATGGGCTAGAGAGTGTCATAGCATACGCACTAGCTGGTGGAATACAACACATAGGTGTGAGGCACTCAGCGGGCACTGGCGGGTGTAACACAGCATTGGGCTCAACCAGGAGCACTCTGTGACTCTCAAGTGAGGTTCATCTCCTTTCCAGAGAGTAAAATAAAAAGTATTACACATCCGGCGGTGGATGTGTGTTTTATTAACCGTGAGGGGGGTTTCTTGCATAGTTTGGTCGAATTTTTGTTGAATCCCCTTTGAATGGCTTGGTGTGTGTGTATATTAAATGTGCCCGTCAATAGCTACCCATGTTTGTATAAATAAACGACAAGGGTGTCTACTTGGAGAGTACCCACCGGCGGGGGCGCCGGGATTAGGCACGGTAGGGCGTCAGACACGTCAGAGCTTCACTAGCGGTGTAAATAAATTCCATGTGGATTCATTCTATGCATAGTCGCCTTTTAATGAATATCACGCAAATCGTCATGGTGATAGGTACATATGGTTTGTCCAGCATGTCCTAGGTTTTTCTATAAATATATATATTTTTTAAATAATAAAAAACAAAGGCCGGCCCGGGGGATGGGGTCCCCGGGGCCATAAGTGGCCTGAGCAGGGGGGCAACGCAGCCCCCTCCTAAAGAATAAAAAAAAAAGGCCATGACCTGGGGGTTGTGGTCCCCAGGGCCGATTAAGGCCTTGAAGGGCCAAATTAATTTTTTTCAACAAAAAATATTAGGGTGCAGGCCCTGGGTGATGGGGTCCCCAAGGCCAGTAAATTAGAAAAAGGGGGGCCACCCAGCCCTCCTTCTTAAAAAAATAAAATAAATAAAAGACCGGCATTGTGCTGGAGGCCTTGCCCCCTCCTTGCAGCACTCTGCAAACGCGCCCCCTGGCCAGTTGTAAGTTGGGGAATTAATTCCCCTTCAATACTGAGGGTCCCTGAGGGCCAACTAGCCCAACAGGTATCTCCAGTATGCGCCAGGGAGCTGCGTTCTGAAGCCATGCCCCTTTTTACACCTCTATGCAACGCAGCTCTGTGGCGCTCACTGGAGGTACCTAGTGGGCTAGTTTGACCCTAGGGACCCTTAGGATTCAAGGGGAGTTAATCTCTCAACTTTGAACGGCCACAGGGCACGTTTACACAGTGGTGAAGGGAGGGGACGGGGCCTGAGGGGATGTGGGCAAAAACGCCCTGTGGCGCATTTTAAGTTGGGGAAATAATTCCCTTTCAATCCTGAGGGACCCTGGGGGCCAACTAGCCCACCAGGTGCTTTCAGTAAGCGCCACTGCTCTGTGTTGCAGAGAGGTGGTGCAGGCCGTGCCCCTTTTTACACCTCTATGCAATGGCGCTTACTGGACGTACCTAGTGGGCTATTTTTCCCCTAGGGATCCTCAGGATTCAAGGGGACTTAATCTCCCAACTTAAAAAACGGCCACAGGGCGTGTTTACACAGTGGGGAAGGGAGTGGACGGGGCCTGAGGTGTGCAAACACGCCCTGTGGCGCGTTTTAAGTTGGGGAAATAATTCCCCTTCAATCCTGAGGGCCCCTGGGGGCTAACTAGCCCACGAGGTGCTTCCAGTAAGCGCCACTGAGCTGCGTTGCAGAGAGGTGGTCCAGGCCGTGCCACTTTTTACACCTCTCTGCAACGCAGCTCTGTGGCACTTACTGGAGGTACCTAGTGGGCTAGTTGGACCCTAGGGACCCTCAGGATTCAAATGAACTTAATCTCCCAACTAAAAACGGTCACAGGGCGTGTTTACACAGTGTTGAAGGGAGGGGACGGGCCTGAGTTAACATGTGCAAACAAGCCCTGTGGCGCGTTTTAAGTTGGGGAAATAATTCCCCTTCAATCCTGAGGGACTGTGGGGGCCAACTAGCCCACCAGGTGCTTCCAGTAAGCGCCACTGCGCTGCGTTGCAGAGAGGTGGTCTAAGCCGTGCCCCTTTTTACATCTCTCTGCAACGCAGCTCTGTGGCGCTTACTGGAGGTACCTAGTGGTCTAGTTGGACCCTAGGGACCCTCAGGATTCAAGGGGACTTAATCTCCCAACTTAAAATGGCCACAGGGCGTGTTTACACAGTGGGGAAGTGAGGGGACGGGGCCTGAGGTGACGTGTGCAAACATGCCCTGTGGTGCGTTTTAAGAGGTAGTTTTAATCCCCTGCCCTATTATATACTAGGGGCTTACAGAGGAGGTCATGCTGATCACAGGGGGACCCCAACGCATAGTGTTCCTAGTGTATGTAGGTGTTTTCACTGTATTCTGAGTGTCTTTTAACATAGCACTGGCTCTAGGACTGGTTAGTCAGACTCAGTTACCACCAGTATCCGTCTGAAAAAGTTGAGGGTACAGGATGATTTTGCAACAAGGCTTCTTTCTGCTCTTCTGTTTGTTCTTTCTGCACGTTATCCTTCTTCCTGCACTTTTCTTCGTCTTTGAGGACTTCTGTTGCTTCTTTCTGCATTTCTTTTTTTTCTTTCTGTGTGTTTTTTCTTCTTTCTTCACATGTCCTATCTCTGTAGGCATAGTTAGAAATTAGCATTTAAAAAACCTTTGAAATTCACTGAAAAAACCATAGGTTTCAGGCACGTGATAGTTAGGAATTAGCATTTAAAAAGTCTTAGAAATTCACTGAAAAAAACATACGTTTCAGGGGCGTTATAGTTAGCTGGACTTTTCACTCATACAAATCCATTGAAATTCCCCCGTTATAGTTAGTTCAGCTAACTATAACTCGCGCGCCCGCAATGCACTGCTGATGACGTCACATATTACATCACTCATGACATGGTCAGTGACATCACTCATGACATCACTCATGACATCTCAAATGACATCACTGATGACATCATCCTTGTGATAGAGTGGCAGACCTCCTCTCCCCCTAATATAACCATTGATACACACATTCAAAAATAGAAACTAAACATTTCAAAACAATGGACATACCAATATCAGTTACAACAACCTATTCAGTAATTCTAAGATCCACATACACATCCACTCATTCACCAACAGTCCCATACAGTCACTCATACATGTACTCACTCATCATATGTACTCATACACCTATACATCCTGTTACACAACGCCACTCATCCATAGCGTTATTCACACACATAGTCACTCATGCTAATAAAGAATCAAACATCCATTTACTTGCATATACAGTTATACACACACTACCACACGTACTTCTACAGAAACTGACACATACTTAGTCTTTTAACCCCTTCGGTGCTCATGACGGAACGGTTCCGTCATGAGCCACGGTTGAGCTGTGCTCATGACGGAACCGTTCCGTCATGACCACTCCCGCGCAAGAAACCGTCAGCACAGCGGCGGAATTTGCGCAGCATGGAAGGGGTTAAACAATCACTTATAGAAACACATACTTATTCATACAGGAACTTTTTCAATCTCTCACTCTCACATATACTCACTTATTTACACCAATAGTCACATATACTAGTTTAAAACATATGTAGTTACTCATAAAGACACTATTGAGACAGTCATTCACTCACTAACACACCCATGCACACACTCATCCACCCATACAGTCCTGCACACATGCTGTCTTCAACAAATACAAACAGTGAGTCACTCATTCATGCACCTATGCACTATGTAATACCCCCACCGAACCATACAGACACTCAGACACTCATACTGATACTCAAGAAACCAACTAATAGCCTATATAGACACTCATGTAGCTACTCACCAACCCATGCAGCCACTTATACACAAAGTGAGAGACTGATAGAGATATTTACATATTTAAACATTACTCACTAAGCCATGTATTCACTAAGGTACACTTAATCAGTCAGTTATACAATCAATTTTTCAAAAACAAATCATCCATTTAGACACTTATATACCCATTTATTCTTCCATCGACCTTGAGATATACATATATAAAACATGTAATTTTCAGAAAAACACACATTCACTGGATGATGTCATCAGTGATGTCATCAGTGATGTCATTTGAGATGTCATCGGTGATGTCATGAGTGATGTCACTGACCATGTCATGAGTGATGTAATATGTGACGTCCTCAGCAGTGCATTGCGGGCGCCCGAGTTATAGTTAGCTGAACTAACTATAACGGGGGAATTTTAATGGTTTTGTACGAGTGAAAATTCCAGCTAAATATAACGCCCCTGAAACCTATGTTTTTTTCAGTGAATTTTCAAAGTTTTTAAAATGCTAATTCCTAACTATAACGTGCCTGAAACCTATGGTTTTTTCAGTGAATATATATATATACATATATGTATATTACCTACTGGCGGTCGCCAGTAGGTAGTTATAGTTAGGACCTATTATCCATAGGAAATCTGCAACATTCTATTTGCAATAACTTTGGCGCCGGTTGACGAATCATTGCGAAAGTTTCAAAACTTGTGGCCCTCTCCGGTCCGCTCCTATCCTGTAAGTCTTGGGGTGATTCGTAAAGCAGGGGCCGAGGAAAAAGGGGGGTCCCAAAACATGTTTTCCCCATGCAATTTTCCATAGGGACCGTTAGTCGCAGCTACAGCCCGAACTGCTGAACGGAATTACACCAAATTTGGCAAAAAGGTAGCCCTTGGTTCACACTCGTGCCTTTTGGTTAAATGGTGTAAATCCGTTCAGTAGTTCCTAAGAAAATCAAAAGTAAAATCATAGATATATCTGGGCGGAGCCTAACCACAAATCGCATCGTGAGATCTGATTGGCTGTCAGCACTTCATCCAAGAAGTGTTGGCAGCCATCTTGGGACCAATATACTTGATAGCACCTCATTAAAAAGCATTGCAGTTAATAGAAGGTTTTAAGACTTTAGTTACATTATAAATCATTTGTTGATGGTATCATACTCATTTTAGGAATTGTGGTGTGTTCTAAGGTGATTTTACCATGTGAAAAAGCCTTCTGCTGGGATATCATGAATCATGAGAGAAAACTAGTTTCTCATGCTTTTCCCACAGAGTTTTGGAAGGTGATCTATAAGCTAAACTGAGAGCATATTTTCTGTAAATTCACATTATCTTTCTCAGTCATGTGAGAACGAAGATTGACATTCTCAGTAAAACATGAACATCCAACTAGAGCGGAGACTGTCAGTTGATTCCTTTGTGTTCTACTGCAGCTTCCCAGAGTGTTCTAAAGAACAACTAGAGCGCTGACAGTCCTACTTATGACAAACGTATGGCACACCTGAAGCCATCTTGATTGGAATAAAGTGGTAACTCTTAAAACACTTAATTTAAAAAGGAACAAAATGAGGGGGTTCATTTTACCATAGAAAGTATGATTAGTGCTGCAGAAAGAAAAATTAGGGCACATTTTGAGTGACTTCTCAAATCCTCTTCTATTTCATTAAAAAATTCTGACATGCAGACTGTAACATGCACTTTGAATACCAGCAGCAGACTTCCATGGTGAGCAGTAGCTTTTCTACAGTGATCTAATGAGCAACTAGAGTGCTAACATTCTGAATTTATGGCAAATGTGTGACACATCTGAATGCCTTCTTGATGGAATCAAAGTAAAACACTGAAAGTATTCCTACTGAGGAGACTGTAGTAAATGAGGATATTAGGAAACTTCTTAACAAATAAGTCTCCCAAGATGACCACCAGAGACAAAAGAGCCCAAATGTAGCACAAATATCACCCAGATGTAGCCCAAGTATAGCCCAATGACAGAATGTCCCAGAGTGTTCTAAAGAACAACTAGAGCGCTAACAGTCTCACCTATGCCAAAAGTATGGCACACCTGAAGCCATCTTCATTGAAATAAAGTGGTAACGCTTAAAAAATTTAATTTGCAAAGGAACAAAATGAGGGGGTTCATTTTGCCATAGAAATTATGATTAGTGCTGCAGAAAGAAAAATTAGGGCACATTTTGACTTCTCAAATCCTCTTCTATTTCATTAAAAAATTCTTACATGCAGAGTGAAACATGCACTTTGAATACCAGCAGAAGACTTCTCTGGTGAGCAGTAGCTTTACTACAGTGATCTAATGAGCAACTAGAGTGCTAACATTCAGAATTCATGGCAAATGTGTGACACATCTGAATGCCTTCTTGATGGAACCAAAGTAAACAAGCATTGAAACTGCAATAGGTCTCACCCTCGTTTAAGTTAAAGCAATTCTGTTTGTAATTAGGTGGCTTTTTAGCTTTGCTTTTATTAGTGTTTTTCAAACTTTCATGTACATAACATGCATATGTATGCATATATGTATATGTATGCATGCATTTATATTTTTATTTATATAGATATGCAGATTATATATATGTTTATATATGTATGTATATATTCACTGAAAAAACCATAGGTTTCACACATGTTATAGTTAGCTGGACATTTCACTCGTAAATAACCATTGAAATTCCCCCGTTATAGTTAGTTCAGCTAACTATAACTCGCGCGACCGCAATCCACTGCTGATGACGTCACATATTACATCACTGTATTCACTAAGATACTGTTAATAAGTCAGTTATACAATTAATTTTACAAAAAGAAACATCCATTTAGACACTTATTTACCCATTTATTCTTCCATTAACCTTTAGATATACATATATAAAAAATATTTATTTTTCAGACAGACACATATTCACTGGATGATGTCATCAGTGATGTCATGAGTGATGTCATTTGAGATGTCATCAGTGATGTCATGAGTGATGTCACTGACCATGTCATGAGTGATGTAATATGTGACGTCATCAGCAGTGGATTGCAGTCGCCCGAGTTACAGTTAGCTGAACTAACTATAACGGGGGAATTTCAATGGTTTTTTACGAGTGAAATGTCCAGCTAACTATAACATGTGTGAAACCTATGGTTTTTTCAGTGAACTTGCAAGGTTTTTTAAATGCTAATTCCTAACTATACCGTGTGTGAAACCTATGTTTTTTTTAGTGAATTTTAAGGTTTTTTAAATGCTAATTTACGTATGTATTATTATATTTGTTATATATTTATTTTACAATAAACTACCTATGTATATAGTTATAGATTGACTGTATCCTTTAATATGGAATGGCTCAGCTTTTTTATTTTGAATTTGGATAAAGTTGAACAGCATAGTTAATATCTTCTATAAACTTATAAACAGTTTACAATGTTTTTTTCTTTTTTAAGGCTTTTTCACGGTGCGCGCACCGTGCGCGCAACGTGCGCGCACCCCGCGATTTTTTGAAAAAAAATAAAATGGTTTTTTCACCCTTCGGGGTCCTTCAGGGACCCCCTGACAAAGGCTAGGGGGTCAGGGACTCTCTACCCTGCCCCCTTTTCACGTTCTCCACCTTTCTTTTTCACTGTCACACACAAAATGGCGTCCGACACTTCCTGATTTCGACCGATTCGAATGTTGACTGACATCTAACCACCAATCAGAATTACGCTTGCGGACATTAGGTGCGCGCATATAGATAATTATGTACTTTTAACTGCAATTTTCTTAGGAACTACTGAACAGATTGACACCATATATGCAAAAGGCACATGCCTGACCTGAGGACTACCTCTTTACCAAATTTCAAGTAATTCTGTTCCGCCGTTCGGGCTGTACCTTCGACTAAAGGTCCTATGGGAAAATGCATGGGGAAAATGCGTTTTGGGACCCCCTTTTTTCCCAACCCCCGCTTGACGAATCACCCCGAGACTTTCAGGGTAGGAGCTAAGCGGAGCGCCCCATAAGTTTTGAAAATTTCACGAAGATAAGTCAACCGGCGCCAAAGTTATTCAAAATAGAATTTTCAGATTTCCTATGGGAACTCGGTCCTAACTATAACTATCTACTGGCGACCGCCAGTAGATAATATATACACATACATATATAAATGCATATGCATATATATATGTGCATATGTGTGCGTGTAGTGAGAGGTAGAGAGAGGTAGAGAGGTAGAGGTGTAGAGGTAGAGAGGTAGAGGTAGAGAGGTAGAGAGTAGTAAAGAGAGAGGTAGAGAGAGGTAGAGAGGTAGAGAGTAGAGGATGAGTAATAGAGAGTAGAGAGTAGAGAGTGAGTAGTAGAGAGTAGTAGAGAGAGTAGCGGAGAGTGAGTAGTAGAGAGTAGTAGAGTGAGTCATAGAGAGTGAGTAGCAGAGAGTGAGTAGTAGAGAGTAGTAGAGAGTGGGTAATAGAGAGTGAGTAGTAGAGAGTAGTAGAGAGTGAGTAGTAGAGTGACTAGTAGAGAGTAGTAGAGAGTGAGTAGTAGAGAGTAGTAGAGAGTGAGTAGTAGAGAGTGAGTAGCAGAGAGAGAGTAGTAGAGAGTAGTAAAGAGTGAGTAGTAGAGTGAGTAGTAGAGAGACAGTAGTAGAGAGTGAGTAGTAGAGAGTAGTAGAGAGTGAGCAGTAGAGAGTGAGTTGTAGAGTGAGTAGAAGAGAGTGAGTAGTAGAGAGTAATAGAGAGTGAGTAGTAGAGAGTAGTAGAGAGTGAGTAGTAGAGAGTGAGTAGTGGAGAGAGGGAAGTAGTAGAGTGGTAGAGATTAGTAGAGAGTGAGTAGTAGAGAGTGAATAGCAGAGAGAGAGTAGTAGAGAGTAGTAAAGAGTGAGTAGTAGAGTGAGTAGTAGAGAGACAGTAGTAGAGAGTGAGTAGTAGAGAGTAGTAGAGAGTGAGCAGTAGAGAGTGAGTTGTAGAGTGAGTAGAAGAGAGTGAGTAGTAGAGAGTAATAGAGAGTGAGTAGTAGAGAGTGAGTAGTGGAGAGAGGGAAGTAGTAGAGTGGTAGAGAGTGAGTAGTAGAGTGTGAGTAGTAGGGAGTAGTGGAGTAGTAGAGAGTGAGTAGTAGAGAGAGTAGTAGGGAGTAGTAGAGAGTGAGTAGTAGAGTGAGTAGTTGAGAGAAGTAGAGAGTGAGTAGTAGAGAGAGTAGTAGAGAGTAGTGGAGTAGTAGAGAGTGAGTAGTAGAGTGAGTAGTAGAGAGTAGTAGGGAGCGAGTAGTAGAGAGCGAGTAGTGGAGAGTGAGTAGTAGAGAGTAGTAGAGAGTGAGTAGTAGAGAGTGAGTAGTAGAGATAGAGTGGTAGACAGTGAGTAGTAGTAGAGTGAGTAGTAGAGAGTGAGTAGTAGAGAGTGAGTAGTAGAGAGTAGTAGAGAGTGAGTAGTAGAGAGTGAGTAGTAGAGAGCGAGTAGTAGAGAGTGAGTAGTGGAGAGTGAGTAGTAGAGAGTAGTAGAGAGCGAGTGGTAGAGAGTAGTAGAGAGTAGTAGAGTGAGTAGTAGAGAGTAGTAGAGGGTGAGTAGTAGAGAGAGTAGTAGAGAGTAGTAGAGTAGTAGAGAGTGAGTAGTAGAGAGTGAGTAGTAGAGAGTGAGTAGTAGAGAGAGTAGTAGAGAGTAGTAGAGTAGTAGAGAGTGAGTAGTAGAGAGCGAGTAGTAGAGAGTAAGTAGTGGAGAGTGAGTAGTAGAGAGTAGTAGAGAGCGAGTAGTAGAGAGTGAGTAGTAGAGAGTGAATAGTAGAGAGTGAGTAGTGCAGCACAACAATCCATAGAAAGCAAAAGGGAGGGGACAGGACCATGCACAAGGACAACAGAGAACAGAGGGGAAAGAGGCAATGGTAGCTAGCTGACCATAATGGACAGACAGGAGAGAAAGCCGCAGCATAACAGATCATAAAGGGCAGGAGGGATGGATCAGGGGCATTACAATGAAACAGACAAGCCAGGAGGGAGGGAATAGGGGTCTGCACATGGAAACAGAGGGCTGGGGGCAAGGGGCAGGGCAGGAGCAGCAAGATGACCATGGAGGTCAGGCAGGATGGGCACTAGAAACAAGACACACCATGGAGAGCAACAGTGAGACTATGATGGCATACACACAGACCATGGAGGGAAGGTGGGAGGGGGTCAGGGGCAGCTAGCTGACCACACAGGGAAGGTGGCAGCACAGAAGACCATGCATGGCAAGCGGGAGGGTTAGTGGCAGCACAATGGCTATGATGGGCAAGAAGGAGGGTGCAGGGGCATGCACAAAGGACCATGGAGGATAGAAGGGAGGGTCAGGACCTGGGCACAGACAAGAGAGTTCAGGGGAAGGGGCCTCACAACAGACCGCGCGGGGCAGGCAGGAGGAGAAGTTGCAGCACAACAGACCAGGGAGGGCAGAAGGGTGTGGCAGTAAAATGGACCATGGAGGACAGGAGGAAGGGATAGGGGCATGGCATGCGGACAGGCAGGGTGGAGGTGGCAGGGACAGGTTACAGTAATCTGACAATACTAGGCAGGTGGGAGGGGAGAGGCAGCTCAACAGAACACTCAGAGTTGATAGGAGTGGCAGGTCCATGGAACATGGTGGGCAAAAAGGATGGAGCAGGGGCATGCACAAAGACATCGGAGGGCAGGGGGAAGGAGAATAGGGGCAGCAAGCTAAGCACAGAGGCTTAGCAGGAGGTCAATGATGGGCTATAGAATTGGGCAATGGAGGGCAGGAGGAGTGGACTGGTACATCATGCTAAATGGAGGGCAGTGGCAGCACATCAGACCATGCATGGCAGGAGGGAGGAGGCTAGTCCATGGATTCAGACAACAGAGGATAGGGAGGAGGTGGATGGGGCAGCAAGCTTACGGTTCAGAGAAGGTGGGTATTAGGAACTTTATTGTTTTTAAAATGTGTGTCTGTGCGAACTACTTAAAATATGAACAAGTATGCAGCATAATCTCACTTTTATTCAGGAAGAAGAGGACGTTTGTGACTGTGACTCCGGGCTCACTTGACAGAAACACCCCCTGACCCTCCACCCCCCATCGCAAAATGTAATGCCCGTAAAAAAAAGGTAGGGGGACGCAGTGTTATATAGAACATAGTCCTGAGAGCACGATTGAAAATGAAAACTAGATATAGTATATGGTATAAACTATGCACCAAAAAGTGTGATATAAGATGAACCGGGGCGTGAAATATAATATGCAATACATTGTGCGCAATGACAGATTCATTGGAGAGCGCGAGATAGCACAGGCACTAGCGCGTGCTATGCGATATGCGCCTTGGAGTGTAATATGCACAGGGCAGTGTTGTGTAACCTAATTAGTCTCTAAAGTTGTAATATAAAATATGTGCTGGGGTGTGTAACGTTGCAGATGCACTATGACAAAGATATGGATCCCAGATTGTAATATGTATGGCATAGAGCTCTGCGTTATAACATAGGCATCGAGGAAGGCACGTTAGATGGGGCAATATAACCCGTGCGAAGGCAAGTGTGGCATGACATATTCACGGGGTGGTGTTACAGTGCACATGGGCTAGAGAGTGTCATAGTATACGCACTAGCTGGTGGAATACAACACAGAGGTGTGTGGCACTCGGCGGGCACTGGTGGGTGTAACACAGCATTGGGCTCAGCCAGGAGCACGCTGTGACTCAAGTGAGGTTCGTCTCCTTTCCAGAGAGTAAAATAAAAAGTATTACACATCCGGCGGTGGATGTGGGTTTTCTTAACTGTGAGGGGGGTTTCTTGCATAGTTTGGTCGAATTTTTGTAGAATCCCCTTTGAATGGCTTGGTGTGCGTGTGTATTAAATGTGCCCGTCAATAGCTACCCATGTTTGTATAAGTAAACGACAAGGGTGTCTACTTGGAGAGTACCCACCGGCGGGGGCCCCGGGATTAGGCACGGTAGGGCGTCAGACACGTCAGAGCTTCACTAGCGGTGTAAATACATTCCACGAGGATTCATTGTATGCATAGTCGCCTTTTAATGAATATCACGCAAATCGTCACGGTGATAGGTACATACGGTTTGTCCAGCATGTCCTAGGTGTTTCTATAAATATATATTTGTTTAAAATAAAATAAAAACAAAGGCCTGCCCTGGGGGATGGGGTCCCCGGGGCCATAAGTGGCCTGAGGAGGGGGGCAACGCAGCCCCCCTCCTAAAGAATTTTTTTAAAAAGTCCATGACCAGGGGGTTGGGGTCCCCGGGGCCAATTAAGGCCTTGGAAGGGCCAAATTAATTTTTTTCAACAAAACAAATTAGGGTGCAGGCCCTGGGGGATGGGGTCCCCAGGGCCAATAAATTAGAAAAAGAAAGGGGGCCACACAGCTCTCCTTCTTAAAAAAATAAAATAAATAAAAGACCGGCATCGCGCCGGAGGCCACGCCCCCTCATTGCTGCACTCTGCAAACGCGCCACCTGGCCAGTTGTAAGTTGGGGAATTAATTCCCCTTCAATACTGAGGGTCCCTGAGGGCCAACTAGCCCAACAGGTATCTCCAGTATGCGCCAGGGAGCTGCGTTGCAGACAGGTGTTCTGAGGCCACGCCCCTTTTTACACCTCTATGCAACGCAGCTCTGTGGCGCTTACTGGAGGTACCTAGTGGGCTAGTTTGACCCTAGGGACCCTTAGGATTCATGGGGACTTAATCTTTCAACTTTGAACGGCCACAGGGCGCGTTTACACAGTGGTGAAGGGAGGGGACGGGTCCTGAGGTGATGTGTGCAAACACGCCCTGTGGCGCGTTTTAAGTTGGGAAAATAATTCCCTTTCAATCCTGAGGGACCCTGGGGACCAACTAGCCCACCAGGTGCTTCCAGTAAGCGCCACTGCTCTGAGTTTGAGAGAGGTGGTGCAGGCCGTGCCCCTTTTTACACCTCTCTGCAATGGCGCTTACTGGTCATACCTAGTGGGCTATTTTGCCCCTAGGGACCCTCAGGATTCAAGGGGACTTAATCTCCCAACTTAAAAAACGGCCACAGGGCGTGTTTACACAGTGGGGAAGGGAGGGGAAGGGGCCTGAGGTGACTTGTGCAAACACGCCCTATGGCGCGTTTTAAGTTGGGGAAATAATTCCCCTTCAATCCTGAGGGCCCCTGGGGGCTAACTAGCCCACCAGGTGCTTCCAGTAAGCGCCACTGAGCTGCGTTGCAGAGAGGTGGTCCAGGCCGTGCCACTTTTTATACCTCTCTGCAACGCAGCTCTGTGGCGCTTACTGGAGGTACCTAGTGGCCGAGCTGGACCCTAGGGACCCTCAGGATTCAAGGGGACTTAATCTCCCAACTTAAAACGGCCACAGGGCGTGTTTACACAGTGGGGAAGGAAGGGGACGGGGCCTGAGGTGACGTGTGCAAGCACGCCCTGTGGCGCGTTTTAAGAGGTAGTTTTAATCCCCTGCCCTATTATATACTAGAGGCTTACAGAGGAGGTCATGCTGATCACAGCGGGACCCCAAAGCATAGTGTTCCTAGTGTATGTAGGTGTTATCACTGTATTCTGAGTGTCTTTTAACATAGCACTGGCTCTAGGACTGGTTAGTCAGACTCAGTTACCACCAGTATCCGTCTGAAAAAGTTGAGGGTACAGGATGATTTTGCAACAAGGCTTCTTTCTGCTCTTCTTTTTGTTCTTTCTGCACGTTATCCTTCTTCCTGCACTTTTCTTCGTCTTTGAGGACTTCTGTTGCTTCTTTCTGCATTCCTATTTTTTCTTTCTGTGTATTTTTTCTTCTTTCTTCACATGTCCCATCTCTTTAGGCATAGTTAGAAATTAGCATTTAAAAAACTTTAGAAATTCACTGAAAAAAACATATTTTTGAGGGGCGTTATAGTTAGCTGGACTTTTCACTCGTACAAAACCATTGAAATTCCCCCGATATAGTTAGTTAGCAATGCACTGCTGATGACGTCACATATTACATCACTCATGCCATGGTCAGTGACATCACTCATGACATGACTGATGACATCTCAAATGATATCACTGATGACATCACTGATTACATCATCCTTGTGATAGGGGGAGAGGAGGTCTGCCACTCTAATATAACCTTTGATACACACATTCAAAAATAGAAACTAACATTTTCAAAACATTGGACATACCAATACCAGTTACAACAACCTATTCAGTAATTCTAAGATCCACATACACATCCACTCATTCACCAACAGTCCTATACAGTCACTCATACATGTACTCACTCATCATATGTACTCATACACCCATACATCCTGTTACACAACGCCACTCATCCATAGAGTTACTCACACACATAGTCACTCATGCTAATAAAGAATCAAACATCCATTTACTTGCATATACAGTTATACACACACCACCACACTTACTTCTACAGAAACTTACACATACTTTGTCTTTTAAACAATCACTTATAGAAACACATACTTATTCATACAGGAACTCTTTCAATCTCTCACTCTCACATATACACCAATAGTCACATATACTAGTTTAAAACATATGTAGTTACTCATAAAGACACTATTGATACAGCCATTCACTCACTAACACACCCATGCACACATTCATACACCCATACAATCCTGCACACATGCTGTCTTCAACACATACAAACAGTGAGTCACTCATTCATGCACCTATGCACTACGTAACAGACACTCAGACACTCATACTGATACTCAAAAAACCAACTAATAACCTATAACGACACTCATGTAGCTACTCACCAACCCATGCAGCCACTTATACCCAAAGTGAGAGACTGATACAGGTATTTACATATTTAAACATTACTCACTAAGCCATGTATTCACTAAGATACACTTAATCAGTCAGTTATACAATCAATTTTTCAAAAACAAATCATCCATTTAGACACTTATATACCCATTAATTCTTCCATCGACCTTGAGATATACATATATAAAACATATGTAATTTTCAGAAAAACACACATTCACTGGATGATGTTATCAGTGATGTTATCAGTGATCTCATTTGAGGTGTCATTGGTTCTGCGCAGGCAGCACAGCGCACCAGCGCCCTGGCCCCTGAGTGTGGATTTATTTGTGAGCAGGCCTGCCTGCTTTGGATCCTCCTGCCACGGCCCACGGCCCGCATGCCGCCCCCAGCAGTGCAGCACTGACCTCAAACCCTGATGAGCTCAGGTCAGATTCTGTAAAATGGGTTTTCTTTTCGTCTTTGTCAGGTGTTGTCTGTTGTTCGTGTGTGTGTTGACTTCGAGCAGGGCCATGCCAGCTGAAATGTTCCGAGCCAGCAGGCAGGATACATGTTGTGTGCTCCCTTTGGTGGCGCTGTGCTGCTTGACTCTTGGGGGCTGTAACTGGGGCAAAGGTTGGGGTCAGCAAGTCTGCTTAAAATATATTTTTCAGCACAAGCCCCAATTTGGGGCTTGTGCTGAAAAATATATTTTAAGCAGACAACAGGGCTTTCTAGTTTTTCTTTTTTTTTTTTACACAAGTGTTTTTTTTCCCTGGCCACTGGTGTTGCCACTGGCACTTGCCGCTTAGGCTAACGTGTAAATTTCTAGGAGCCCTTGATGCTGGCTCAGTTGGTTTGTGACCTATATTTTTTTTAATTGTTCGGATTTCAGTCTGGATTTCACAAGAAAGGAGTTTGTGCTGTTAAAATGCGCACTTGTGTGTTCACTGTTCAGCAGATGGTTCACTTCTAAAAGATGCAATCGGGCCACAGTGACGGTAGCTGCAGTTCCCAGTGTGCAATCTGACAGAAGTTTTCGAAAGAGACTTGCTGTTTCATAATACCCAATTCTTGTGTGTTCTATGATGTTTCTATTTCAATGTCTAAGGATCAGATTATCCAGCTGAATAGTATTCGTGTTTTTTGGCCTCACTAAGCTGAAAAGGCTGGGTCTGCCTTGCATCGATTCTAATCTGTAACAAACTAGCTGCACAGAGTTCTCTACAGAAGGCACAGTGTTAGACAAATGACATCACCAATCCTCTGATGACATCACAGAGTTGATCTACAGTTGATCGCTACACACCATCTACACACCATGTGGGGGGCTGGTCTCACTTTACTTTGTTCTCTGATTCACTACTTTTGTCTATTTTTGGTGCTCGCTGAAAGAATGTCTATGGGTACATATGACTGGGTGGGTAACCTGGTGCTCTTTAAGGTCATCATCTACTATTTAATGTGCTTTGAAAGTTGATACAATTGAATATGTAATGAAAAATGTGCTGTAAAATTCACCAATTTGGTCTGTCGTATACCCAAATTTTCTAGGGGGGAGAAGGAGAACCCCCACCCCCAAACCCCCTAGCAGCGGTCCGGCTCGCTCGCTGTGCTCGCTCGCTACGCGCCATACGGGTGCTGGTCTGCCAAAATTTCCCAGGGCTCCTTTCAGTTCCCAGTCCGGCCCTGGAGAGGTAGAGAGGTAGAGGTGTAGAGGTAGAGAGGTAGAGGTAGAGAGGTAAAGGTAGAGAGGTAGAGGTACAGAGGTACAGAGTAGTAGAGAGAGAGGTAGAGAGGTAGAGAGTAGAGAGTGAGTAATAGAGAGTAGAGAGTGAGTAGTAGAGAGTAGTAGAGAGTAGTAGAGAGTAATAGAGAGAGTAGCAGAGAGTGAGTAGTAGAGAGTAGTAGAGTGAGTAGTAGAGAGTGAGTAGTCGAGAGTGAGTAGTAGAGAGTAGTAGAGAGTGAGTAGTAGAGAGTGAGTAGTAGAGTGAGTAGTAGGGAGTAGTAGAGGG
The DNA here is from genome assembly GCF_964204655.1 of Triturus cristatus. NCBI lineage: Eukaryota > Metazoa > Chordata > Amphibia > Caudata > Salamandridae > Triturus > Triturus cristatus. The sequence continues at coordinate 944,706,352 of NC_140594.1, read as the reverse complement.
TAGTAGAGAGTGAGTAGTAGAGAGTAGTAGAGAGTGAGTAGTAGAGTAGTAGAGAGTGAGTAGTAGAGAGTGAGTAGTAGAGTGAGTAGTAGAGAGTAGTAGAGAGAGAGTAGTAGAGAGTGAGTAGTAGAGAGTAGTAGAGAGTGAGTAGAAGAGAGTGAGTAGTAGAGAGTGAGTAGTAGAGTGAGTAGTAGGGAGTAGTAGAGGGTAGTAGAGAGTGAGTAGTAGAGAGTAGTAGAGAGTGAGTAGTAGAGTAGTAGAGAGTGAGTAGTAGAGAGTGAGTAGCAGAGAGAGAGTAGTAGAGAGTGAGTAGTAGAGTGAGTAGTAGAGAGTAGTAGAGAGAGAGTAGTAGAGGGTGAGTAGTAGAGAGTAGTAGAGAGTGAGTAGTAGAGAGCAGTAGAGAGTGAGTAGTAGAGAGTAGTTGAGTAGTAGAGAGTGAGTAGTAGAGAGTAGTAGAGAGTGAGTAGTAGAGTGAGTAGTAGAGAGTAGTAGAGAGCGAGTAGTATAGAGCAAGTAGTAGAGAGTGAGTAGTAGAGAGTGAGTAGTAAAGAGTAGTAGAGAGTGAGTAGTAGAGAGAGTAGTAGAGAGTGAGAACTAGAGCGAGTAGTAGAGAGTAGTAGAGAGTGAGTGGTAGAGTGAGTAGTAGAGAGTAGTTGAGAGTGAGTAGTAGAGAGTGAGTAGTGGAGAGTGAGCAGTAGAGAGTAGCAGGGAGCGAGTGTAAGAGAGAGTAGTAGAGAGTAAGTAGTAGAGAGTAGTAGAGAGTGAGTAGTAGAGAGAGAGTGGTAGAGAGTGAGTAGTAGAGAGTAGTAGAGTAGTAGAAAGTGGGTAGTAGAGAGAGAGTAGAAGAGAGTAAGTAGTAGAGTAGTAGAGAGTAAGTGTTAGAGAGTATCAGAGTGAGTAGTAGAGAGTAGTAGAGAGTGAGTAGTAGAGAGAGTAGTAGAGAGTAGTAGAGTAGTAGAGAGTGAGTAGTAGAGAGTGAGTAGTACAGAGAGTAGTAGAGAGTAGTAGAGTAGTAGAGAGTGAGTAGTAGAGAGGGAGTAGTAGATAGTAGTAGAGAGTGAGTAGTAGAGATTGAGTAGTGGAGAGTGAGTAGTAGAGAGTAGTAGAGAGCGAGTAGTAGAGAGTGAGTAGCTGAGAGTGAGTACTAGAGAGTGAATAGTAGAGAGTGAATAGTAGAGAGTTAGTAGTAGAGAGAGTGTAGTAGAGAGTGAGCAGTAGAGAATAGTAGAGTGAGTAGTTAGAGTGAGTAGTAGAGAGAGAGTAGTAGAGAGTGAGTAGTAGAGTAGTAGCGAGTGAGTGGTATAGAGTAGTAGAGAGTAGTAGAGTGAGTAGTAGAGAGTAGTAGAGAGTGAGTAGTAGAGAGTGAGTAGTAGAGAGTAGTAGTAGAGAATAGTAGAGAGTAGTAGAGAGTGAGTAGTATAGAGTGAGTAGTAGAGAGTAGTAGTAGAGAATAGTAGAGAGTAGTAGAGAGTGAGTAGTATAGAGTGAGTAGTAGAGAGTAGTAGCAAGTGAGTAGTAGAGAGTGAGTAGTAGAGAGTGAGTAGTAGAGAGGGAGTAGTAGAGAGTAGTAGAGAGTGAGTAGTAGAGAGTGAGTAGTAGAGAGTAGTAGAGAGTGAGTAGTAGAGAGTGAGAAGTAGAGGGTGAGTAGTAGAGAGTGAGTAGTAGAGTGTAAGAGAGTAGTAGAGAGTGAGTAATAGAGAGTAGTAGAGAGAGAGTAGTGGGGAGAGAGCAGTAGAGAGTAGTAGAGAGTGACTAGTAGAGTAGTAGAGAGTAGTCAGTCAGTGTTAGTCAGTCAGTGTCAGTCAGTAAGTGTCAGTGTCAGTCGGTCAGTGTCAGTCAGTCAGTGTCAGTCAATCAGTGTCAGTCAGTGTCAGTCAATCAGTGTCAGTCAGTGTCAGTCGGTCAGTGTCAGTCAATCAGTGTCAGTCAGTGTCAGTCAGTCAGTGTCAGTCAATCAGTGTCAGTCATTGTCAGTCAGTCAGTGTCAGTCAATCAGTGTCAGTCAATCAGTCCCTTGGAGGTTGCTCCTACTGCACAAGATTGCACAAGATTGCAAAATCAACACATCGCCCTTCCAGCACCTGTTTTCCCAATGAAGGAGCAGTTTCCGCGCACCGCTACCGTGCAATCAAAGAACTCGACGCAGCGCCTTTTTGTGGCCTAAAAAACAGCCTCAGTTCAAGTCCAGCGCACCGTGTCTACGACGTCCGAGACCACCAAAATGACTCTGACACAGGCCCTGCTATGCTGCTGAAAGAATCGACGCACCACCGGTCTTTGGCGGAAAGAATTGATGCAGCGCCGATTTTCGCATCCGGATTTCCACATATCACACATGTGCACCAGGTTTTCCACCGCACCACCCGCAGACCAGAACCAACCTACCAGTCCGTAACCAATGCAACACTTCTACTATGTGCAGCAGAACTGATGCATCTCTTCCCAGGGCACTCAAGAACTGACGCATCGCTGTGTTTTCCAATGCTTCCCTCCTCTGTGGCTATTTTACCTTGTGGATTTTAATGCATCAAAGGTACTTTGTGCTAACATCACTGCATCCATAAAGTTCTATGGACAGAATAACTTAAACCGTTAAAAAGTAATATTTTGATACTATTGTTTGGTTTAGATAAAGATTGGCTACTTTTCTAAACTGGAGTGGTGTTCATTTGTAGCGTTTTTACTATATTACTGTGTGTGTTCTGGGCAAATGCTTTGCACATTGCCTCTGAGATAGGCCTGACTGCTCGTGCCAAGCTACCAAGGGGGTGAGCAGGGGTTATCTTGACTGTTTAACTCCCTCATCCTGACTAGAAGGAAGGGTTACTATTTCAACATGGTGCATACCACTGCCAACTAGAAACCCCTATTTCTAACAGTATCTCTTCCATCATGGGCCCTTCAGTTTTGCATGAGACCAGAGGCATTCAGCTTTTAAGTATTGTCCTCTGGTATCCGAAGGGGTGTTTTCTTCCAGCCAACTCCATATTTCCTTCAGATCTGTGAAGAACCAGGATTTAACATCTTGGGTCACTTTAAGAGTAGCAGAGTAGAGGAGCATATACTGAATATTTCAGTCTTTCAATTGTCTCTTTATTTCCTAGAAGGAGGCCTTTTTATGCTACACGACAACAGTATAGGCTGGAAAAATCTGTCGCTACATTCCCTGTCTTGTACAGACTTCTTTCAGGATTGTGTCTCTGTCACGGTAATGCAATCACAGCTGGAGCTCTATCCTCCCCTTCACAGGTAGGCCCCCATGGTCATTTCACACTATCAAGGAAGAAGGCAGCGTGAGAATCTGGGTATGTTATATTATATTGATATGGCTAGGTAGCCTTATCGCGGAATACACTCACAAAACCTTTATTGGTTCCAGTCAGGCTTGTTTGTAAACCTTAAAATCAACGCTGGATAGCTGTGGCTTCGAGCAAAAAGGCGTAGAAAAAGGAACTTAATGTAAAGTATTAAACAGTACCAAACAACGGAATAAGAAAGCCACAGAACACAAAAGAAACAGAACACCAATCTATAAACATAGAGTATATTTTTATGAATTTTTAGAGTCCTTGATGTGAAAAATCAGCCGGAGTGTTCCATAGATACAGATTTTTAAAGGTTTTATCACTTTTAATTCCAATTGCAAACAAGCATTGGCCAACAAAAACTTTATAAACTTTTTAAAAGTTTGGAACAGTTAGGGGCATATTTACAAGAACTTAAAACTGCTGTAGCATCAATTTTATTTTTAGGTCTCACCTAGCGTTGCAGCGTATGCGCTGCTCGCTTTGCAAGCCATGCAGTATATACTGTAGCAGGGAAGCTCCCACGCTCTGCCCATCTTTTTGATTGACTTACATCCTAAATGCTGCCTTCTGATTGGTTTAGGCTAGTTAGTCCCTCCTCCTGATGGCCATGTTGTCATTTGTATCCTTCCCTGGCTATTGGCCCATTTACTCCAACACTATTTTCTGCCCTGTGTCCCCCCGCCCCCTCCCACAGTTTGTGACTTTTCGTCCCACCCCCACTCCCCCACTCTTGTCCGTGCCTTCTTAAACGCTCGCACTCCCATTTCTAATGCAATAGGTCTCGCGTAAATGTGAGTCGCATTGCATTGCAAATGCTTGTTTTAAAGTAGTGCGCAGTCATTTACAAGCAGGCACGACAAAGCTGTAGTGTACCAGAAGTGACATCCCTGGGGTGCACTGGAAAAGAACCCTCGGTTGTTCGGGAGGTCTTGTTTTACGTTGAGTTTGAGCCAGCACGCTAGCGCTGCTCTGTTTAGTTTCCTGTTCCCACCCCCCTCCCGTTGTCTGTGTTCCTTTTGTTCCCGCCCCCCTCCCGCTGTCCGTTGTCTTGCAGCTCGTGGGCCATGGACGTGCTTTTGGTGATCGCTGCCATCACTGGTGATGGCCACGGGTTCAGGTGTGCAGACAATGTCATTGCACATCTCATATACATTAAACCTACGGCACCGGGGGCTGAGGTGTACCAACTAACGGCATGTGCATATAAACACCACCAATGGCCACAGGGTCAGGTTTACATACTAATGCCACGCTCAGGGGACATTTACTAAACCTGTGGCTCAGATGTGCTACCTAAGGCGCATGCCTATGCAATCCCTTTTGCATCACTGGTGACGGCCGCTGGTTCAGGTGTGCAGACAATGGCCTGGCACATCTCATGTCCATTAAACCTACGGTGGCGGGGACTGAGGTGGAGCTGCCAGAGTGGAGGTGCCGTTGAGGTCAATGTGTTCCTCTATTGCACCAGCTGCCCATCCTGGGAATTTACCACAGTGACGCGGACACCGGGCTTGGTGGGCTGCCGACAGGCCCCTCGCTGAGAACTTCCATTGGCGCCCCTGAAGCAATCCTCTCGTATTCCGGGTGGCACAGCTGGGCCCACATCAGTGGAGCTGCTAGGGTGGAGGTGCCATTGAGGTCAGCGTGTTCCATTATCACACCAGCTGCCCGTCCGGAGAATTTACCACAGTGACGCAGACAACGGGCTTGGTGGGCTGCCGACAGGCCCCTCGGTGAGAACTTCCATGCGCGCCCTTGAAGCAATCCACTCCTATTCCGGGTGGCACAGCTGGGCCCACGCCGGTGGAGCTGTCAGGGTGGAGGTGCTGTTGAGGTCAGCGTGTTCTGCTATTTCGCCAGCTGCCCGTCCTGGGAATTCACCACAGTGAAGTGTACACCGGGCTCGGTGCGCTGCCGACAGGCCCCTCGGTGAGAACTTCCATGAGCACCCCTAAAGCAATCCACTTGTATTCCGGGTGGCACAGCTGGGCCCACGCCACTTGAGTTCCACCTTCAGTCCCTCACTTTGGCCAGCAAAACAAGCCCCCCGCTCTTTATGAATACTCTAAATCCCGAGACGCCCCTTTAATGCAAAATTCTACACGGCATGCAGGTTCGCGATGTGCAAAAGGTAGGAAAAGGAACAGATACTCACGCATTCAGAATTGTGCAATAATCCCCAGGGTGCAGTGGGGGGTCAGTGTTTGTGTATGTTTGTATATCTTTAAGAGTCTGGCTGAATATTCATCATATTGTAACATGTTGTATACCTTGGGGCGGGTGCGAGCATGCAGTATTTAATTGCGCGAGTATCCACCCTGTGTGTGAGTGAGTAGTAGAGAGTAGTAGCAAGTGAGTAGTAGAGAGTGAGTAGTAGAGAGGGAGTAGTAGAGAGGGAGTAGTAGAGAGTAGTAGAGAGTGAGTAGTAGAGAGTGAGTAGTAGAGAGTAGTAGAGAGTGAGTAGTAGAGAGTGAGAAGTAGAGGGTGAGTAGTAGAGAGTGAGTAGCAGAGTGTAAGAGAGTAGTAGAGAGTGAGTAATAGAGAGTAGTAGAGAGAGAGTAGTGGGGAGAGAGCAGTAGAGAGTAGTAGAGAGTGACTAGTAGAGTAGTAGAGAGTAGTCAGTCAGTGTTAGTCAGTCAGTGTCAGTCAGTAAGTGTCAGTGTCAGTCAGTCAGTGTCAGTCAGTCAGTGTCAGTCAATCAGTGTCAGTCAGTGTCAGTCAATCAGTGTCAGTCAGTGTCAGTCGGTCAGTGTCAGTCAATCAGTGTCAGTCAGTGTCAGTCAGTCAGTGTCAGTCAATCAGTGTCAGTCATTGTCAGTCAGTCAGTGTCAGTCAATCAGTGTCAGTCAATCAGTCCCTTGGAGGTTGCTCCTACTGCACAAGATTGCACAAGATTGCAAAATCGACACATCGCCCTTCCAGCACCTGTTTTCCCAATGCAGGAGCAGTTTCCGCGCACCGCTACCGTGCAACCAAAGAACTCGACGCAGCGCCTTTTTGTGGCCTAAAAAACAGCCTCAGTTCAAGTCCAGCGCACCGTGTCTACGACGTCCGAGACCACCAAAATGACTCTGACACAGGCCCTGCTATGCTGCTGAAAGAATCGACGCACCACCGGTCTTTGGCGGAAAGAATTGATGCAGCGCCGATTTTCGCATCCGGATTTCCACATATCACACATGTGCACCAGGTTTTCCACCGCACCACCCGCAGACCAGAACCAACCTACCAGTCCGTAACCAATGCAACACTTCTACTATGTGCAGCAGAACTGATGCATCTCTTCCCAGGGCACTCAAGAACTGACGCATCGCTGTGTTTTCCAATGCTTCCCTCCTCTGTGGCTATTTTACCTTGTGGATTTTAATGCATCAAAGGTACTTTGTGCTAACATCACTGCATCCATAAAGTTCTATGGACAGAATAACTTAAACCGTTAAAAAGTAATATTTTGATACTATTGTTTGGTTTAGCTAAAGATTGGCTACTTTTCTAAACTGGAGTGGTGTTCATTTGTAGCGTTTTTACTATATTACTGTGTGTGTTCTGGGCAAATGCTTTGCACATTGCCTCTGAGATAGGCCTGACTGCTCGTGCCAAGCTACCAAGGGGGTGAGCAGGGGTTATCTTGACTGTTTAACTCCCTCATCCTGACTAGAAGGAAGGGTTACTATTTCAACATGGTGCATACCACTGCCAACTAGAAACCCCTATTTCTAACAGTATCTCTTCCATCATGGGCCCTTCAGTTTTGCATGAGACCAGAGGCATTCAGCTTTTAAGTATTGTCCTCTGGTATCCGAAGGGGTGTTTTCTTCCAGCCAACTCCATATTTCCTTCAGATCTGTGAAGAACCAGGATTTAACATCTTGGGTCACTTTAAGAGTAGCAGGGTAGAGGAGCATATACTGAATATTTCAGTCTTTCAATTGTCTCTTTATTTCCTAGAAGGAGGCCTTTTTATGCTACACGACAACAGTATAGGCTGGAAAAATCTGTCGCTACATTCCCTGTCTTGTACAGACTTCTTTCAGGATTGTGTCTCTGTCACGGTAATGCAATCACAGCTGGAGCTCTATCCTCCCCTTCACAGGTAGGCCCCCATGGTCATTTCACACTATCAAGGAAGAAGGCAGCGTGAGAATCTGGGTATGTTATATTATATTGATATGGCTAGGTAGCCTTATCGCGGAATACACTCACAAAACCTTTATTGGTTCCAGTCAGGCTTGTTTGTAAACCTTAAAATCAACGCTGGATAGCTGTGGCTTCGAGCAAAAAGGCGTAGAAAAAGGAACTTAATGTAAAGTATTAAACAGTACCAAACAACGGAATAAGAAAGCCACAGAACACAAAAGAAACAGAACACCAATCTATAAACATAGAGTATATTTTTATGAATTTTTAGAGTCCTTGATGTGAAAAATCAGCCGGAGTGTTCCATAGATACAGATTTTTAAAGGTTTTATCACTTTTAATTCCAATTGCAAACAAGCATTGGCCAACAAAAACTTTATAAACTTTTTAAAAGTTTGGAACAGTTAGGGGCATATTTACAAGAACTTAAAACTGCTGTAGCATCAATTTTATTTTTAGGTCTCACCTAGCGTTGCAGCGTATGCGCTGCTCGCTTTGCAAGCCATGCAGTATATACTGTAGCAGGGAAGCTCCCACGCTCTGCCCATCTTTTTGATTGACTTACATCCTAAATGCTGCCTTCTGATTGGTTTAGGCTAGTTAGTCCCTCCTCCTGACGGCCATGTTGTCATTTGAATCCTTCCCTGGCTATTGGCCCATTTACTCCAACACTATTTTCTGCCCTGTGTCCCCCCGCCCCCTCCCACAGTTTGTGACTTTTCGTCCCACCCCCACTCCCCCACTCTTGTCCGTGCCTTCTTAAACGCTCGCACTCCCATTTCTAATGCAATAGGTCTCGCGTAAATGTGAGTCGCATTGCATTGCAAATGCTTGTTTTAAAGTAGTGCGCAGTCATTTACAAGCAGGCACGACAAAGCTGTAGTGTACCAGAAGTGACATCCCTGGGGTGCACTGGAAAAGAACCCTCGGTTGTTCGGGAGGTCTTGTTTTACGTTGAGTTTGAGCCAGCACGCTAGCGCTGCTCTGTTTAGTTTCCTGTTCCCACCCCCCTCCCGTTGTCTGTGTTCCTTTTGTTCCCGCCCCCCTCCCGCTGTCCGTTGTCTTGCAGCTCGTGGGCCATGGACGTGCTTTTGGTGATCGCTGCCATCACTGGTGATGGCCACGGGTTCAGGTGTGCAGACAATGTCATTGCACATCTCATATACATTAAACCTACGGCACCGGGGGCTGAGGTGTACCAACTAACGGCATGTGCATATAAACACCACCAATGGCCACAGGGTCAGGTTTACATACTAATGCCACGCTCAGGGGACATTTACTAAACCTGTGGCTCAGATGTGCTACCTAAGGCGCATGCCTATGCAATCCCTTTTGCATCACTGGTGACGGCCGCTGGTTCAGGTGTGCAGACAATGGCCTGGCACATCTCATGTCCATTAAACCTACGGTGGCGGGGACTGAGGTGGAGCTGCCAGAGTGGAGGTGCCGTTGAGGTCAATGTGTTCCTCTATTGCACCAGCTGCCCATCCTGGGAATTTACCACAGTGACGCGGACACCGGGCTTGGTGGGCTGCCGACAGGCCCCTCGCTGAGAACTTCCATTGGCGCCCCTGAAGCAATCCACTCGTATTCCGGGTGGCACAGCTGGGCCCACATCAGTGGAGCTGCTAGGGTGGAGGTGCCATTGAGGTCAGCGTGTTCCATTATCACACCAGCTGCCCGTCCGGAGAATTTACCACAGTGACGCAGACAACGGGCTTGGTGGGCTGCCGACAGGCCCCTCGGTGAGAACTTCCATGCGCGCCCTTGAAGCAATCCACTCCTATTCCGGGTGGCACAGCTGGGCCCACGCCGGTGGAGCTGTCAGGGTGGAGGTGCTGTTGAGGTCAGCGTGTTCTGCTATTTCGCCAGCTGCCCGTCCTGGGAATTCACCACAGTGAAGTGTACACCGGGCTCGGTGCGCTGCCGACAGGCCCCTCGGTGAGAACTTCCATGAGCACCCCTAAAGCAATCCACTTGTATTCCGGGTGGCACAGCTGGGCCCACGCCACTTGAGTTCCACCTTCAGTCCCTCACTTTGGCCAGCAAAACAAGCCCCCCGCTCTTTATGAATACTCTAAATCCCGAGACGCCCCTTTAATGCAAAATTCTACACGGCATGCAGGTTCGCGATGTGCAAAAGGTAGGAAAAGGAACAGATACTCACGCATTCAGAATTGTGCAATAATCCCCAGGGTGCAGTGGGGGGTCAGTGTTTGTGTATGTTTGTATATCTTTAAGAGTCTGGCTGAATATTCATCATATTGTAACATGTTGTATACCTTGGGGCGGGTGCGAGCATGCAGTATTTAATTGCGCGAGTATCCACCCTGTGTGTGAGTGAGTAGTAGAGAGTAGTAGCAAGTGAGTAGTAGAGAGTGAGTAGTAGAGAGGGAGTAGTAGAGAGGGAGTAGTAGAGAGTAGTAGAGAGTGAGTAGTAGAGAGTGAGTAGTAGAGAGTAGTAGAGAGTGAGTAGTAGAGAGTGAGAAGTAGAGGGTGAGTAGTAGAGAGTGAGTAGCAGAGTGTAAGAGAGTAGTAGAGAGTGAGTAATAGAGAGTAGTAGAGAGAGAGTAGTGGGGAGAGAGCAGTAGAGAGTAGTAGAGAGTGACTAGTAGAGTAGTAGAGAGTAGTCAGTCAGTGTTAGTCAGTCAGTGTCAGTCAGTAAGTGTCAGTGTCAGTCAGTCAGTGTCAGTCAGTCAGTGTCAGTCAATCAGTGTCAGTCAGTGTCAGTCAATCAGTGTCAGTCAGTGTCAGTCGGTCAGTGTCAGTCAATCAGTGTCAGTCAGTGTCAGTCAGTCAGTGTCAGTCAATCAGTGTCAGTCATTGTCAGTCAGTCAGTGTCAGTCAATCAGTGTCAGTCAATCAGTCCCTTGGAGGTTGCTCCTACTGCACAAGATTGCACAAGATTGCAAAATCGACACATCGCCCTTCCAGCACCTGTTTTCCCAATGCAGGAGCAGTTTCCGCGCACCGCTACCGTGCAACCAAAGAACTCGACGCAGCGCCTTTTTGTGGCCTAAAAAACAGCCTCAGTTCAAGTCCAGCGCACCGTGTCTACGACGTCCGAGACCACCAAAATGACTCTGACACAGGCCCTGCTATGCTGCTGAAAGAATCGACGCACCACCGGTCTTTGGCGGAAAGAATTGATGCAGCGCCGATTTTCGCATCCGGATTTCCACATATCACACATGTGCACCAGGTTTTCCACCGCACCACCCGCAGACCAGAACCAACCTACCAGTCCGTAACCAATGCAACACTTCTACTATGTGCAGCAGAACTGATGCATCTCTTCCCAGGGCACTCAAGAACTGACGCATCGCTGTGTTTTCCAATGCTTCCCTCCTCTGTGGCTATTTTACCTTGTGGATTTTAATGCATCAAAGGTACTTTGTGCTAACATCACTGCATCCATAAAGTTCTATGGACAGAATAACTTAAACCGTTAAAAAGTAATATTTTGATACTATTGTTTGGTTTAGCTAAAGATTGGCTACTTTTCTAAACTGGAGTGGTGTTCATTTGTAGCGTTTTTACTATATTACTGTGTGTGTTCTGGGCAAATGCTTTGCACATTGCCTCTGAGATAGGCCTGACTGCTCGTGCCAAGCTACCAAGGGGGTGAGCAGGGGTTATCTTGACTGTTTAACTCCCTCATCCTGACTAGAAGGAAGGGTTACTATTTCAACATGGTGCATACCACTGCCAACTAGAAACCCCTATTTCTAACAGTATCTCTTCCATCATGGGCCCTTCAGTTTTGCATGAGACCAGAGGCATTCAGCTTTTAAGTATTGTCCTCTGGTATCCGAAGGGGTGTTTTCTTCCAGCCAACTCCATATTTCCTTCAGATCTGTGAAGAACCAGGATTTAACATCTTGGGTCACTTTAAGAGTAGCAGGGTAGAGGAGCATATACTGAATATTTCAGTCTTTCAATTGTCTCTTTATTTCCTAGAAGGAGGCCTTTTTATGCTACACGACAACAGTATAGGCTGGAAAAATCTGTCGCTACATTCCCTGTCTTGTACAGACTTCTTTCAGGATTGTGTCTCTGTCACGGTAATGCAATCACAGCTGGAGCTCTATCCTCCCCTTCACAGGTAGGCCCCCATGGTCATTTCACACTATCAAGGAAGAAGGCAGCGTGAGAATCTGGGTATGTTATATTATATTGATATGGCTAGGTAGCCTTATCGCGGAATACACTCACAAAACCTTTATTGGTTCCAGTCAGGCTTGTTTGTAAACCTTAAAATCAACGCTGGATAGCTGTGGCTTCGAGCAAAAAGGCGTAGAAAAAGGAACTTAATGTAAAGTATTAAACAGTACCAAACAACGGAATAAGAAAGCCACAGAACACAAAAGAAACAGAACACCAATCTATAAACATAGAGTATATTTTTATTAATTTTTAGAGTCCTTGATGTGAAAAATCAGCCGGAGTGTTCCATAGATACAGATTTTTAAAGGTTTTATCACTTTTAATTCCAATTGCAAACAAGCATTGGCCAACAAAAACTTTATAAACTTTTTAAAAGTTTGGAACAGTTAGGGGCATATTTACAAGAACTTAAAACTGCTGTAGCATCAATTTTATTTTTAGGTCTCACCTAGCGTTGCAGCGTATGCGCTGCTCGCTTTGCAAGCCATGCAGTATATACTGTAGCAGGGAAGCTCCCACGCTCTGCCCATCTTTTTGATTGACTTACATCCTAAATGCTGCCTTCTGATTGGTTTAGGCTAGTTAGTCCCTCCTCCTGACGGCCATGTTGTCATTTGTATCCTTCCCTGGCTATTGGCCCATTTACTCCAACACTATTTTCTGCCCTGTGTCCCCCCGCCCCCTCCCACAGTTTGTGACTTTTCGTCCCACCCCCACTCCCCCACTCTTGTCCGTGCCTTCTTAAACGCTCGCACTCCCATTTCTAATGCAATAGGTCTCGCGTAAATGTGAGTCGCATTGCATTGCAAATGCTTGTTTTAAAGTAGTGCGCAGTCATTTACAAGCAGGCACGACAAAGCTGTAGTGTACCAGAAGTGACATCCCTGGGGTGCACTGGAAAAGAACCCTCGGTTGTTCGGGAGGTCTTGTTTTACGTTGAGTTTGAGCCAGCACGCTAGCGCTGCTCTGTTTAGTTTCCTGTTCCCACCCCCCTCCCGTTGTCTGTGTTCCTTTTGTTCCCGCCCCCCTCCCGCTGTCCGTTGTCTTGCAGCTCGTGGGCCATGGACGTGCTTTTGGTGATCGCTGCCATCACTGGTGATGGCCACGGGTTCAGGTGTGCAGACAATGTCATTGCACATCTCATATACATTAAACCTACGGCACCGGGGGCTGAGGTGTACCAACTAACGGCATGTGCATATAAACACCACCAATGGCCACAGGGTCAGGTTTACATACTAATGCCACGCTCAGGGGACATTTACTAAACCTGTGGCTCAGATGTGCTACCTAAGGCGCATGCCTATGCAATCCCTTTTGCATCACTGGTGACGGCCGCTGGTTCAGGTGTGCAGACAATGGCCTGGCACATCTCATGTCCATTAAACCTACGGTGGCGGGGACTGAGGTGGAGCTGCCAGAGTGGAGGTGCCGTTGAGGTCAATGTGTTCCTCTATTGCACCAGCTGCCCATCCTGGGAATTTACCACAGTGACGCGGACACCGGGCTTGGTGGGCTGCCGACAGGCCCCTCGCTGAGAACTTCCATTGGCGCCCCTGAAGCAATCCACTCGTATTCCGGGTGGCACAGCTGGGCCCACATCAGTGGAGCTGCTAGGGTGGAGGTGCCATTGAGGTCAGCGTGTTCCATTATCACACCAGCTGCCCGTCCGGAGAATTTACCACAGTGACGCAGACAACGGGCTTGGTGGGCTGCCGACAGGCCCCTCGGTGAGAACTTCCATGCGCGCCCTTGAAGCAATCCACTCCTATTCCGGGTGGCACAGCTGGGCCCACGCCGGTGGAGCTGTCAGGGTGGAGGTGCTGTTGAGGTCAGCGTGTTCTGCTATTTCGCCAGCTGCCCGTCCTGGGAATTCACCACAGTGAAGTGTACACCGGGCTCGGTGCGCTGCCGACAGGCCCCTCGGTGAGAACTTCCATGAGCACCCCTAAAGCAATCCACTTGTATTCCGGGTGGCACAGCTGGGCCCACGCCACTTGAGTTCCACCTTCAGTCCCTCACTTTGGCCAGCAAAACAAGCCCCCCGCTCTTTATGAATACTCTAAATCCCGAGACGCCCCTTTAATGCAAAATTCTACACGGCATGCAGGTTCGCGATGTGCAAAAGGTAGGAAAAGGAACAGATACTCACGCATTCAGAATTGTGCAATAATCCCCAGGGTGCAGTGGGGGGTCAGTGTTTGTGTATGTTTGTATATCTTTAAGAGTCTGGCTGAATATTCATCATATTGTAACATGTTGTATACCTTGGGGCGGGTGCGAGCATGCAGTATTTAATTGCGCGAGTATCCACCCTGTGTGTGAGTATGTAGACGCAGTGTCCATGTTTATATGTCAGTGTGTAAGGGGTCCCGTGTGTGTCTGGGGTCCCATGCATGCGGCGCTCCGAGGGTTGAGGTCCCATGCGCAGGCTTTCACCAGTGTTTAGAAAGCCGAGGGAACTCGGGACCCCAGGCACAGCTCCCGCCCCTCCCTCTTCCTCCAGACATCCCCTCTCACAGCTCTTGCCCTCACTCGCCACAAGCCTTCCTTCCCTGCTATTACCCCGGTCACTCCCCCATCCTTGTTCTCCCTCCACTTCGGCGCTCCTGGATCTTGAATCTCCTGCTCCCTACTCCCTCCCGCCTCATTTCATTACCAAGCATTGTGATTATCTGCTTATATACTTGCTTGGTCCTCCTTTGTGTGCATCGTGTTGGAGCTTGTGCAACACTTTTACTGCTTTTCTGTTGCTTAAATGATCCAAAGTGACGCAGAAGAAGGAAGGATAATATGGTGCATGGCTAAATACTTATAAAGTCCCAAAGGCGAGACCGATTGCATTGCAAATGTTTGTTTTATGATACGGCAGCTTTTCTTTTATCGCTGTATTTACAAGTTGCCGCTAACTCCAGTTAGAGGCAATTTTCTACTGGAAACGTGAATTTTTCACATAGGCAATTCTGTTAGCGTGACTTACCAAAAATTAGATGCAAGGTAGGCGTTCCCACGTAAAAACTCCTGCCAAACCCACAACTCAATATTTACAAGGATTTAGTTGCATGTCTCAAAACCCAAAAAACTGCCGCTAAGTCCAATTAGAGGCAGTTTTTCAAGGCCAGAAAATAGATGGTCTTAAAATTGGTACAATCATTTGGGGCCACATATACGATGTTTGTGTGCTGGACAGTGCTGCAAGGAATATTGCTGCGCTGCCCGGCGTCAACACAAAAGGTCAGGAATGCTCCCTATCAATAAGACAGGGCACATTCCTGAGCCCCATTCATGAAAAGTGCTGCATTGCTGCAATAAAACAGCGATTGGACTTTTTTTACTGTGCCCTCCATGCAACACTATGAATGTGCCGTATTTACTGTACGGTGCTCCATGTCGCAATCAATGACAGATGCGTCTGGAATCCTGACGAATTTGATGGCGCTAAAGTCACGCATTGCTCCAGTTGTGTCGCAAGCATGGTGCAACTCCAGCAATGCATGGGGCAAGCCTATCCCTATGGCACTGTGTCATCCTTACGCCTGCCATGAGGCAGTCGTAAGGTTTTGACGCAGTGGCGTCCTAGAGTTATCACAGTGAAATCTATAATGTGGCGCAGGGCTTTACAAGGTCACACAAATGATACATGCGTCACTTTGTAAATACGGCACAACGTGGTGCAAAATTCACGCTGCAAGTATGTCAAGAAAATAACGCACAGGTGGCGTTAAACTGTCGCAAGGGGCTCGTGAAGAAGATCCTCTGTCTTTTTACCCTACATTGGCGCGCAAAGGCTGCCATGCGCCAATGCAGACACCCTTGTGCCATGGTGCAAGACTTACTGTGTTGTGGAGTTCATTGGGGTTGTGCAGGAAGGGAAACCTACCTGCAAAATGCCTATCAATCCAGGGTTTTTCCTCTTTCACTGCAGAATGCTGCACACATAGAAAAAGTAAAAAAAGAGGAGAAATTAAAACATTTATTCTCGTAGCGCCTCCCAAATTACACCCTTGGGGTGGTATTAGATTCTGATGCATTTCAAAGGTTTACGGATTCTCGTAAAGCTGGGAATGATTCAGATTCCATGGTTTGGTGTAAAAGGGGAACATATTTACAAGGCCATGAAAAGCCATATAAAGTGGCCTTACGTGGCCTTGTAAACATGCTGTGGCACATTGCGCCTTTAGAACATCAAACAAGTGAGCTTACAGCATTGCCAGAGTGCTACTAATTAGGCCCTTGGATATTACAAGCACTCCCACAATTTATCCTTGGCAAGGTGAACAACGCCATGGACCTCCTGCCATTGCAGCTCTGAGCACCAAGGAGACCACCACCACTACCCATGACATACATTGCTCACCTGAACAAGTGCTCCCTTCCCTTTGGGTGACAAATGGACCTGATCCCCTCTAAGTGCTAACCTCAGTAGACCGGAACTTCTGAAACAGGAAGCTGGAGGCCAGGAACCGCAGAAAGCCAGAGACTCTCCAGAGCTGTCTGTAACCGTAGAATAAGGAGAGACATACAATCAGTCAATGTTAAATTAGGTTATCTGCTGTCTGAGTAGTCACATCCGGGAGCTGCACGAACTCCGCATCAGACGACCACGTCGCAGTGGAGCCCACATCGAGGTGCAAGCATTCAGGGGAAGTATCGGGATCCTGTCTCTGAGTGCGATTGTGCATCGTCGCCACCGCATGCAGCGCCTTCCACCTCTCTTGTAATACCTGCTGCAGATTGGGGGTGACTTGTAGTTATGGCAGGAGACACCTGCTACTCCTATGCCTCACAGTGTGACTGGCTCCACGTATGACAGCTTGTTGCGCACACCCTTCACTCCCTGTCCACAGCACCTGGCGACCAGTAGATTCCAGCAAGCTCAGACTTGTTCAGCGGCATCAATGATCTAAGAATACTTGCAGCCTTTATGAGTAGAAGAGGGAGTATTTGATGCTCAACATTCTTGGCCATTGCTTATCCACTAGAGATAAGCCCCTCAACTTCTGCAACCCTGTGGCGTAGTCAGGGAAGGATATAACTGTGGCATTATGCACTTTCATCTTCCCCAAGTTGCGTACCTCCCTCAGGACAGCCTCACAATCCCTGTAGGAGGTGGAAGAGAAAGGGCCTAGGACCTGTCCCCGGTAGCGGATGGCTCGCTGGGACTCGATGGTCCTGCTTCACAACAGAGAATGGGGGAGTGCACCTGCTGGCAGTAGGTCACGCAACCATGTCTCAGTAAATACCACTGCATCATCCCCTTCTGCTCCCTCGGGCAGACCCAACACCCTCATGTTGTTACTCTGAGAGCGGCCCTCCACATCCTCCGCTGTTCTTTTGCGTGACCTCACACATGCCATTAGCTGCTACACCTCCAACACTGCTCTCATGGTAATCGGGGGGACTTTGGCCAGTTCTTGATCAATGTTGTGTAATTTGTAAGTCAGCTTGTGATGATCTGCGCGCTCCAGGATGAAGTCGACTGCGATTTTGTCTCTGTGACCCTCCAAGGAAGCACATGTTTGTTTGAGTATGGTACCCGCTGTGAGCACAGAGTCTAGTTTGGAGTACAGGGTCCTTTGTCACCTGCCCTGACCTACAGGGAACCCCAGCTGCTTGGTTCACCGACATGGAGGAGTGGTCGATGCTGTCCCCGTCCCCTCTCCTCCAGTTTGGTGTATGCTAGCCAGGAATCTTTTTTCTGGCAGCAACATTGAAAATCCCCCGCAAACCCAAGATCTCACCACCAGAGGGGGAGGAAAGGCAGCACCACCCGGTCACCTCATCTGAGCTACAGTGGCAACCATATTCCATGTTCCCCAGGGCCCCATTGAGTGAGGGCAGATGAGGCAGTGTGCCTAAGGGCCAGTGCCTGAATTACCCCCTTGCCCCTGGCACCCACCACCACCAACAGTCGATATCAGTGACTAGAGCCAGTTAGTGGAGTCCCGCACCAGCGTTGTGTGGTGCTCTTGGCTATGTAGGTCCGCCACAGTGCAGGCATCCATGAGAACACCCCCTGTTACATGTGTTGTTAGTCAGTAGGCTTTAATTACAGCCTCCGAGCGCTATTTGCATAAATTGTTTTCTCTGTTGCAGGCAGGACACGCTCTCCCCCATCGCTTGAAATTTTTTTTTCATAGCACCGCATGTCACGATCATACAGTGGTGGGCGTGCCTTTAGTTTATTTGTTGCGCTGAACTTGGCTGAACACTTTTTAAAAACTATTTCTTAACTTTTTAAAAAAAATTGCTCCATAAAGAAATGGGCTCATCCGCCATTAAAGTGAAACCGTGGCATGGGGCGCTTTTACAAAAAAAAAAAAGCTGTTTTTCAAGTTGACAAACAAATACCTTTTTTTTGTAAAAGCGCCCCCATACCGCTCGTCTAAGGAAAGGGGCGCGGCCAACAGTAAAGTGAAAGCTCATGGGGCACTTTTAGAAACAAGCATTTGCAATACAATAGGTCTTGCATTTACAAGAGTTTCCTAAATGTGAGACCTACAGCATTGTAAATGCTTGTTCTGACAGCTGTTGGCACCCTTGTCTGCTTTTTGAGTGTTTTTCTTTTCATGGCACTCCTTAATCTCGCCTACTTCACTTTCTTCCTATTCCTCCCAAATGTGCAATACATATGCGATCACAGAAGATGATTGCAAGGGGGTCCCACATTTTGTTTTGCCCAGGGCGCTCTGACTGTAGGACAATTGGGGGCATGTTGATGCAGTGCAGCATTCATTATGGCTGTGCAGTGCATATGAACCACAAGGAACCACAGGGAGCTGATAGCGACAGACCATAGCGTGGACCCTGCTGTGGTCCTCGCACTGCCGACTTTGGTGTCGGAAACCAGGGTTCGAGCCTCGAGGTCGCGTCCACATCCTGTGATTCTGGGCAAATCACTTAATCTCCCCGTGCCTGAATATGTAATGTAAATACGGTGCTCATGTAAAGCGCTCCAATACCTTCGGGTCGAGTTCGCGCTTTATAAATATGCACAAAAATAAAAAATGGCCGCTATGCCTCCAGCCTCCAGGGGTTTCCAAGTGGCACGCCTGTGAGGATCTGCAGCAGATGGTTGACAACATTTGTTTGTTACGGTAAGACTATACCAGACATACTCTCCCAAAAGCAAAGCTATATACATAAAATATAGAAATAAACACGTTTCTACCTGACTTTTTACACATTTTAATGGAAGTTTTTCTTTTACGGTGGCTAAATCTTCTTTTAGAAAGGCTCCTAAAAGATTCGATGTGCTGCTAGAGTCTAACTGAACAACAAGTGTTAAGAGATTGTCCCTTTTACGTGGTGTATGCATTATTCCGGTTCTGTGTCTGGTGTACACATATTCAAGTTGTATAGCATGAACATTCTTTTGTTTGCACAGTACACTTGGGTTTGCACTGTGTATGACTGTTGAATGGCTGTGCCTTTAAATAGTATATACTTTAAAGTAGTTAAAAGTCAAGTGACTTTCTAAAAGGTTTGCTATCCTGAATACTAAAAGCACTCTGTTTACACAAAGAACAGCGAGTCTTGTGAGTTCATGCCCTGCCAACTGCTGAAGTGTTTTGAACAATTCAGAATCAAAAATTACAGCACAAATGACCTTTCGTTCCTCCATCACCGAGTACGTCACACAATATAATCAAAGGGCAAGCTTGGATGTGGCATAAGAGACGGGGCCAGCAGTCACTCATGGAATTTAAAATTGATTGTTAATTATTACCTTTGCCCCCGAACCCAGTGTTTTGTCAACAGCACATGGCATGCTGAATTAATTTGAGTTCTTTCTTACCATTTCAAAAAGAAAGCTACATGTTTGGGTTCTACAAGAAGGGCAAGTAGCATATATCAGACAGAGATGGGATCAAAGGAGGAAACTAGGACGCCCCCACCCCGCAATGCACAGATTATTAAATCACCCGAAACGGGCGTCATACAAATTAAGAAGGTAGTTGAAAAGGTAGGGGGCAGTGGTGCCAGAGATGGCCAAAGCTCTCATAAACTGTGCAGTTCAGCCATGACAATCACGTATTTCTACCTTAATGGTATTCAGCCTGATAGAAGGAATTACATCACCGAAGACATTCCTGTAGCATCTTCGAGATATTTGAGTCAGGGACTAAG
Source organism: Triturus cristatus (assembly GCF_964204655.1). Taxonomy (NCBI): domain Eukaryota; kingdom Metazoa; phylum Chordata; class Amphibia; order Caudata; family Salamandridae; genus Triturus; species Triturus cristatus. The sequence goes on along the minus strand of NC_140594.1, from coordinate 944,686,607 downwards.
CAGGGGCTGCACTACCCCGGGGACTTTTTATTCGAAAGCAGATCGAAAAGGAGCAGAGGAGAGGTGGTTGATAAAGTGAAGGCGCTGATTTTGACACCTGAAAAAGCATAAGGCCTGTGTAGGAAGGTGGAATCTGACTGCATAGTTACCCCCACTTTTTTCCTGGTGTTTTGCTGGATTTTGACTTAGTCTGACTGGGATCCTGCTAATCAGAACCCCAGTCTATCTGCCTTCTCCCTAAATTGGTATAGCAAGTACTTTAGGTACACTTCAGATTGTATTCTGGGGTACCTTATAAGTCCCTAGTATATGGTATACTATATACCCAGGGCATAGGTACCCCAGAGGCCTCTCAGGGGCTGCAGCATGTATTATGTCACCCCTGGGAGACCATTCAAAATGACACAACAGGTCTGCTACAGCATCCTGTGTAAGGTGGTGCAAGCACCCCTTACTTAGATATAGGTTCACTATATCTACTTCATATTACTGCACATATAAACCTATCAGTCACCCCTATGGCAGGCCTTATCAATCCTGAAGGCAGGGTGCTGGGTTTTATGTGAGAGGGTGCACCTGCCGTAGCAGAGCCCCTCTGCAGCCTTCGGAACCTCTATTCCAGGGTTGTTTGTGATGCAACCATATACTCTTAAGTGCATTATAACCTCGCAGTAAATGCTAACTTTAAAACGGCTGCATGTAAACATGTCGTGTTTCTCGATTCCACTCTCCTAGAGGGAGAAATATGACAACACCGGTACACCCGGTACCAGCTTTCTCGACCCTGGCATCACAAGATGGATGCTGCCAGCCACAGACATCCTGCTGCTGGATGAAACTCTGGCAGGGAAAGGCTGGACAATAGGTTTCCTGCCACAGGGAGGTGTGACCACCTCCCAGACAGGCTTTAGTGTATTGGGGCTGTGTGGGTGCACTCCAAGAGTGCTTTGATGTCTGCACTGGGGCATATTTGGTGTCCTTGTGCATAGTCCAGCTCACACTGGTTACATTAGCCATTTACTCCTGCTCTGGCGCAAAACTGGACAAAGGACATAGGTGTAGCCACCCCTCTGTCCTGAGCCACCCATAGGTGGGTCCCCAGAGTTTGTCCCACCCCTTCCTTGGGTATAAAGTTGGAACCCTTGACTACAGGACTTTAGATTTACCTAGACGAAACTCTGCTACAGAAACCAAGTGGCATATCATCAAGCAGCAGCGATATTTATTGCTGGCCGCAATTAGCGTGTAAAATTTTAACGCCGACTATCGCCAAAATCTATCGCCCGGTTAGCGCACTATTACCAATGCGCATCACCGAGGCGATAGAAATCCAGGCAAAAGTGGCGGAAAGAGTCAAAATCGCCGGAATTCCAGCGATAGAAAACCGCATTAGGGAAAACCTTGTAGATAGGGAGACGTGGACTCAGCATAACAATCCACCTCCCATTATAGATATGGCTTAGTAAGAAAAATAGCAGGCGTTACAAACCGGCGAAATACCCGGTTAGGGCTGATTTTAATATCGCTATGCGTGTTAGCGATACACTTGTAAATAGAGAAAAGCTGGGTTAGCCATAATATCCCATGTTGTTTCATGGGACACGCCTTCCTTGCATCTCATTAGCGATGCAAGGCGATGCGATGTTGAAGCCGGCCCTAATCCTATTAAACACGCGGTAGTGTGCTCTTGTAAATAAAGCGATATTTTTATCGTCGCATTTCGTCCGAAAACGGACGCAGACGCGGCGATAAAAATATCGCTAGCCCTTGATAATATACCTCCAAGTACTTCACTACGCTGGATGACAGAAGAATCTCCCTTGGAGTAAAGGAGTTACTCCCCTGCAAGGCAGGCACCTTAAACACACCTGACCGGTTTGCATCTCCCGAGCTCCTGAGGACTCTGAAGATTTCTGCAACACAGGAGGTGGGTTCCCAAGTGTCCCCGAGGTCGACTAGTGCTCTCAGCAATCCTGAGACCCGCAGCCCTCGTGGGAACCGTGCAACCCGTACCCCTGTGCACGTGTCCATTTGCAGCAGCATATGCTTTCTGGCGACCCCTGAGGCTGTGCTTTGGGCTACTTGTAGTCCTGACTCCGAGCAGTGTTTCCATTGGAGATTTCCGGCCTACACTCCATGAGTGTTCCGTGGGCTGGTATTTTGTGATTCCTCTCGAGGTCCCTTCGCGATCCCTGGTTCATCAACCTTTGGGTCCCTGTGAATGTATCCTTAACTTTCAGTGGGCTTTCCTAGTTGCTCCAGACGTGACTTGACTCTCCATAGCTTGGAGAGTCCCCAGGACCTTGCTGGTCCTCACCGAAGCATCTGTCCTCTGACCGTGTGGGTTGCAGTTGCCAAGGCTTGTTGGTGTTCCATCCGGACACTGACCCCCCCAGCACTCGACATCCTTTGTGGGACAGCTCACCTGTGGACTTTGATTGTCGCCAACATCTCCTGGTCCCCGTGGCTGCAGAGTCAAGCTTCACCTCTTCTCACCTGAAACACCCGACATCGGTGGGCATTCGTCTATCATGCCCCTGGTCACTGTGAAGTGACCCAGACTCTGTCCCCTCTGCTTTCAGGTTCTTATCAGCTCCGATCCAAGCTTCGATCACACCGGACAGTTCTTATCTTGCCGGCAGCAGCAAATCTTTGCATCACGCCATTGAAATCAACAAGCGTTTCTGACACCACTTGACCCCTATGCACCCGGCTCTCCTGAATAGATAACACGGGTACCTCGGTACTCTCAAGGGTGCTGGCCTTAGAACCTTCTATGTTCCAAAGGGTTTGCTTGAAGTCTTCTCCTAAGTGTCCTTAATCTTTAAAATTCCAACCATGACTTTCCCATGGAGTTGTACGGAGCTCGCGGCTGTGTTCTCACACTGCACACGTTCTCCGTGGGTCCCCTGTGTCACTTCCTTGGGTGGTTGCTTGGGGTCCCAGCGATTCTACGTGCTCTAGACACTCTGTCTAGTCAAGTTGTGGTTGTTATACCCCTTTCTTAGTATATGGTTCCGTCTCCCACTGGAGACCGCTGTGTATTGTGCTATTTACTGTTGTTCTAGTGCTTTAATATTGTGTGCCTTGTTCTCTAATCTCATAAAGAGGTTAGTAGAGAGTGTTTAGTAATAAATACATATATTTTATATATTCCTTGTGTGGTTCTCCTTTCATTTGGTCATTCAGGAGGTTAAAATCTGGTAAACCATGCTGGTTTACATTCCTTTGAGACTTTGCCTTAAGGCTGCTCTCCATAGCTACCAATAGGATAGCTTTCAATAAAGGTTGTCTTTAACCTAATCCTCAATAATGGTTGGTTGGACTGGTGCAAGGTGCCCACTTTAACTAGTGGACAGCATATACCAGGCCAACTTCTCACAGCCTGGTTATGACAATTACATTTCCAGGTGAGCAGTCCGCATGCCACTACTTTGGAGTCCAAGCCTCCGACTGACGAATTGAATAAGTGAGGCAGCTCTGAAAGGAATTGATGAGTTAAAGATGCTAAGCGTTAGTGCAACAGTCGTATAGGGTTTCGGGGTAGTTGCCATTAGTGGCACTGCTATGCTATGGTGCAGTGCTTCAGTCACAGAGAGCCAACTGATCAAGGAGAACCTTTTTGTTGAGAACCAGCGTGTGGTCAACATAATAACTGGAATTACTTCATAAGATCACACAAGGTTTCAACTGAGAGGAACCTGAGTCACTGTGAGGTTAAAAAAACATGATATAGCTAAGCAGATCCTAGGCCTCTGCAATAGCAGGGCAGGCAAATTATCTCATCCCAGAAACTGGGGGTTGGGCTTACTGGATTTCAGAAGTGGTAGATCTTAGGGTGGCAGGAGAGTCATGACCATAATGTTAGTCGAGGGCCTCATAACTATTCAAGAAGAAAAGGTGTAGATTGGCAAGGCTAGAATACATAATGACTGGGACAAGAAAATGGGTGTCATCTGAGGAGGCCCTAAGAATTAAAAGGGAGAAAGTTACCACTTTCTTTTTGGGTGGCATCATGAGGATTCTGGAACATCCTTTGATGCAAGTGGAGAGGGAAGATTTCAGAGAATTAAGGGCGCGATTTAGAGTTTGAAGGGTGGCCCATCGACCATCAGGGCTGGGGTAGGTTATTACCTTTACCACCCACTATATTTTGAGATCTCACCTAGCTCTAAGGGGATCTGTATGACTTCAGAGGAGACAGCACCACTGCAGCACTGCTGAAGGCACTGAAGGTTTGATGAGCGGCTGCCATGTTTCATGCGGCTGCTCAGCAAAGGATTTTTGTTATTCTGTTATTCTTAGGCATACTCCCATAGCAAGAGTTTGCTTTTGAAAATCAAATTATTGCTGAGACTGATGCCCTTTGAGTTTTTTTCCCAGGGATCAGGGTCTATCTTTTTTTTTTTGTATAGGACCACTGGGTGAACCTGGAGGTCCTGAACAGAAAAACAATACATCAGACTGTCTACTCCAAAGAGGGTGGACGTTCTGGCTCCAAGTCCGACGGGCTGTCAGTGTAGGATTTCTGTGAATAGAGTGAGTTGGGGCACTGCCAGTGGAAACATGACACTACGCCAGAGTTCAAATAGAACAGACAGGCCATAAGGTTGGCGGACAAGGTACTCCATACGTTCATGGCGGAATACTCTGTCCGTCAAGCTCCAAATCTATTGATTTTTCTATCAGCAGATGAATAAGGTAGGTATACATCACCCATAGAAATATCAGTATTATTATGTTTCATAAAGAAGTAAGGTAAGTAATAAAACCATAATGGCCATTCATGGTAGTGAATAAAATCTATGCATCCCCCATATTTACAAAATACTCTTTAAGAACTTGAGCTCACTTGTTAACGTTACAAAGACGTCAGTTTAGAACAGAAAACAGCATGTGGTTAAGAACTTGCATCGACCCAAAACATGAAAGGTACATCTGATTTCAAGACGATCATTATGCCAATCACACTTCATTGGGCAAATTAGGACATGGGTTCAATTTATATTCCATGGCAGACCAAAACACACTTTTTAACTCCCTCTTGCATATTTGAAGGTCAGTTCAATAATTAGTCATTTTAATAAGCAGTTTGATGTATTCTCACTCAAAGCATTAGACACAGATAAAGTCGAGAATAATATTTAATATTTGAGAAGCATCAACGATAACCAGTAGAACATTGTAATTAGGTTCAATAGGCCATGCGGCCTTCACTGTTGTCTTTGTCACCTTCAATATGGATTTTTAACAATAAGGTACAACTGATTTACGTAGACACCCTGAATGATTTCCAGGTCATGTCTTCAAAGCAATCAAAACATAACCATCCCTTCATTGACTTAGAATGTAGCAGAACTGGTGGAATATTTTGTACGAAATTCGTTTTTTGCTGAATGCGTTAGCTGTTTCCCAGTGTTAGTAAAGCACTGGAGTAAGTCACCCAAGTGCCTACTTCACACAAAGATACATTATGTCCTGCATCTTCCAGGACAAACTTGCTGAAAATCATTTGTCAAGATACCTGTGGTGCAGTACTGTTTCTGATCAGTATTTTCTGAAAATACCCTGAAAAGTTAGGGCCCGATTCACAAAACTAACTTAAGACAAAATCCCAAACTTACGACTTTTGGCATTCACAGAATGAACTTACTACTTCTGGTATTCACAGAATGCACTTACTACTTTTGGCATTCACAGAATGAACGTACTACTTTTGGTATTCACAGAATGGATTTACGACTACTAACTTTACGTCCGCAATCGGCCCGGAATTTTCGCCCTTGGTGTGGGATTTCCGCTCCTGGACTGGAATCTCCGCTTCCGGGCCGGAACTCCCGCTTTTTTGCCGTATTTCTTCCATTCTGGCCTGATGAACATTTCAAGTGCCTACCTTCCCCCACCACGCTCCAGCTGAAGTCAATTAACACTAACTGCAAGACCAGCCCCACCAAATATATAAAAGCAGCACACATTGAAGGAACAGGTTTGGCCACAGAGAGTTCGTGTTTACAATCACTGTACATTGCCAGAGGAAAATGGAACAAATGAGGAGGAAGAAGAACTTTACCACTGAGGAGACCACCATGCTTGGGGAGTACATTGTGAGGCACCACAAATGCCTATATGGTCTTCCACCTTACTGCACCAGTGGCACACAGAAGGCAGCTCTATTGCAGCAATTAGCCACTGTTGTCACAGCATTGGGGGAGGAGAGGCGCACAGTCCAGGACATCAAGAAGAAGTGGCAGGATGAAAAGCAGAGGGTGAAGGACAAGTACTCCAGGATCGAATTGAACAGGATCCTCCCTGCCCCACACTCCGGACCCCACCTCGGTCTCACCCCACTAGAGGAGGATATTCTCACCACAATCCACCCCCACATGCTCCATGGGCTGCCTGTTAGTGACATCCGCTACGTGGTACCAGGTAAATGGGATGACAAGAAAAAGTGTATGAAAGATTGTCTGTGTTGCACTGGCATTGTGAGTAAGGAAGTTGTCCAAAGTGTATATAAAAATATAGTCAGTCAGAGACTCATGTGTTACCCTCTGTATGTTGCACTACAAGTCCCAGAATTCCTTTGTAATAGAAATGGCACATCCCTCTCCCACTATTGAAAACATGGGCACAGTACTTCTGCCGTACATACCTAACCCTGCTAAGTAGAAATTGACAAAGTGCCCTTTCCACTCATCCAGATGTGTCTGAGTCAGTCAAAAATGTAAGGGGTTGCCGAGCATATGAAAATCAACTGCCAAATGAATTTGGACAATACAAGGGGCAGATTTACAAGGACTGGCGCATTCCCTTCATATTAGCAGGGATGCACCAGCACCGATGCGACACGCAATTCTACCCTTGAGCCACCACGGATGTGTCGCATTTACAATGCTACGCACCGTGGCGCAGGGATAGACAGATGTGTGTCGCTTCTGATGGCATATGGGCGGTGCTTTGCTGGAGTTGTGTCGCGAGTGCAACACAACTCCAACAATGTCCATGGACTGCCCATACCTAATGTGCTGCGCCACTCCTTCTGTCTGCTTTGAGCAGGCGTAAGGTTTCGCCGCAGGGGCCTCTTAAAAGTGACTCCGTGAAATCTTGTAGATATCACTGCATCACTTTTACGAGGCATTTCACAGAGGATTGGCCACCCTGCTTACATTAAACCTGACGCAGATTTAATGTTGCGCAGGGCTCGACAACGTGATGCATCTCCCGAGATGTGTCACGTTGTCACTAAGTCACAACGTGGCGCATGGTGTGACGCAACGGCGGCTTAAATGTCTTGCAAGGGGCCTGTAAATCTGCCACAAATTATCCATGAAGTAACTCACCCTGTGCCAACAAAAATCACAAAGCAGGAGGGGGGAGAATCCTCAGATCGAGGTATGTCATTCACATATTCCTTTGTTCATTTCCCACCCTGCCACACCATTACATCCCCAACGCCCCACTGCACCTACCTGCTCCGTCTGCCGCAGTACTTCACAACACTGTTAGCATGCAGAAGATATGGGGAAATGCCTGAAAAGTTCCACATGTACATTTCCCATTTGGTTACTTTTCTCTCTTCTCGCCTATTGACATATTCAGCCAGAGCACAGACAACTGCAGCAGCAGAGGTCCCTGCATCTTCTGGGAGGAAACAACACCGTCCAGAGCAAGGCATACCACCCTCACAAACTGGTAAGTCTAACTGTTCAGGAGATGGTCAAAAGGCATACATTGTCAGGAGACAACAGAGGGACAAATAGTGCCCGTATATGTAAGGTAACCAGAGATGAAAAACTAGCTTAAAAACTATTGGATTTGTCAATGGACATTCACCTTTAGCAAATGACATGTGAATAGCGAAAGATAACATATAATATGTCTTGGATCTTCATACCTTTGTAATTGGTGAACATAACATGTATTCCACCAGCAGTCCCAAATCTGCAATCAAATGCCACAACAGGTCAAAAGGGTGTCCCCACTATATTGTAATAGTGTCTGTAGACATAATCAAGAATTCCAATGTTAACAAATATGAAAATGATGAACAAGAAGTGAGATACCATTGTCAGTAGAATTGACAATGCATCCACTGTCCAACTTATAATGTTTTCACTATACATGAAATCGCCAAGGCCACCCAGCTGGTCATGTGCTTCTAACATTGGCTGGCTTGTTTGTTGGCCATCAACAAAACACGATAGTGGACCTTACTTCAGGATTCGGAGTCATGTCATTTTGATAGACGTTGCTTCTAGGTAGTGAGCCCATTATAAGTTATATGTGGGATCACTCATGATATTAAGTGCTACACACTTCTGAAACAGTGGTGCCCACAACTGCTTGTGCTTATCCTTCGGGCCTGAAATTGAGTGCATCACATGTGGCAGCAGAAATGTAAATTTGCTGACTCACTTATCATTGTAGGTACAATAAGGCCCTCCCAGAATCAAAGACACACACTGACTTCTGCTACAAGGTTGGCTGTGACATCTGGTCCGGGACCACACACTGGGCCGGTGCTGGGCCATGGTGAGTAAACCCAATAATAATGAACCTGAATGCTCATTAAATGTGCCCTTGATCTTCACTGTATGTTGTATGTGTTGTACAACACTGTTGTCCTGCTTCACAATATGCTCACATATGGCACTTAATCACATACCAGATCAGACTTTGGTGCCTAATGAAAGGATGATACAAAATGTATGCCAAGTGAGTGCAGAATGGACATAAAATAGTATGTGTCATATGAAGTGTCCAAAACACAACTGGCTTGCAATTCAATGATATGAAAACTCCCCAGCAAAATATCTATGGTAAAATCATATTGACATTGGTATGGATGAGGCTCACACTGATCACACTGATGCCAGTTGTGTACCTTTGAGATGGGTGTATGGGCTGCTAAGCTGAATCTCAATGCAGTTACATTTTCAAATCACTTGGCTGAAAAGCAACACGGTAATCCAGTGCAGGCGGAAAATGTGGGATCATTACCAAATGTTGCATTCTGCTTGCCTCCTCTTCTACTGTATTCACATATATAGGTGAGTGGTTGACATATGAGGATAGGATGTCTGCTATACAAGACACCATCTGTTGTCAGCTAAATACCACCATGATGTTGGAAATAGGTTATGCAAACAGAGGACACTCAAAGGATGGACATAAGAAATCTGTGTTCTTTCAGTCAGAAAAGAGCTTTGTGACTTCTTGGGTAGGGAAGTACAAATGAGCCACATTATGTACCTGACTATTGCACATCTCACACATGAACACCTTTTGGCTTGTCAACAGACAACATTACACTCATGAAACTGGTTGGTCTTAATGGTGAAGGTGAAATCAGTGTAATGCGGAGGAGTCCGGGTCATTTATCCCCTTCCTTGAAATATCAGTAACCTTCTCATACAAGTTTGTCTGTTGATGTGTCATCTCATTGATGTCAGTGCTGCGTAGAGCTACCAGCTGGCAACTGCTGCAGGTGAGCAGGGGCCCACATGTAAAGTCCATGCAGGAAACATGCTGCGCATTGTCCTGGATTATCCGGTCAGTGGTTATTGAGAATGACATGTTAGCTCATAGCTACCATCCGTTGTACTGAAATATGGACATGTATGTCTCATCACAGCTGCTGGCAGGATGACACCAGTGCAGAGTACACCATCCCAGGGAATACATGACATCCTGGCTGCAGCAGTGAAACCATCTTGCACCTGTCCATTAGGTAATTCTGGCATAAAGCGTGTCACTAGCTTAGATTACTAAGCCATGACAGAGATCAAGATCCCATTCTGTATGGAATCAGCAGTTGTTGTTTGCAAAGTGACATACATATTATGAGTGTCACATGTGCATGTTTGTCAATTAGTGAAGCAGATCACTGAGAACGTTGTCACTCCCCTCTACAGCTGCAGGATCGGGGACAACTATGTCAACGACATCAAGGAGCAGACAGGTTCAGCAGTTGACATCAGGGGGGATCGCAAAGGGACAGAGAGTTGTGGCTGGAGCTGGTGAGTTTGCTTGTATTATGTACATCTCCGTGTAACACCTCAGTGCTATGGTGTGAGCTGTCATTCGTGGTGGTACCCTAACTAGGTCACATGATCCTCATCTGATGACGCTAAGTACAGCTAACCACATGTAATACCAGGTCAATCACTAACATGTTTGCAACCACTGTGTTCCAGGGGATGAAGATGATGAGGATGACGGACCTACAACCAGTGTGGACCAACGGGCAATCAGAGGGGAGAATCCACTGATCCTCCTGAAGGACTGGGTTATTCTAGAACCCAGCGGTGCCAGGGGACAACACCTAAAACCTTCGTGGGTTACCTGTTCCGGCGTACAAAACACAGAGACACGGGACACTTCCTGCGGCGTCAAAGATCAGCATTTATTTTACTGCAAGGATACAGAAATCGCAAGAAGTACACAGCGTGTAGGTTCTGGGAGACTGCTTCAAATTGCACAAGTGGATCGCTCCTTTTATACACATTTTGGTCATTGCACAACATGGCAGACAAAAGGTTACAACTCAGTTCCCACAGTAAAGTTCAAAAAGGTCGCATTCATGTTTTCAGAAACCCGGAACATAATTACATCAGCATTGCCGGTTCCCAACTGTAAAAACACATTAAGCACATTCCATTCTGACCGTAACGAATTAGAGGAGGGGACAAAAACAGATGCAAAGGAAAAGACAAGGATGCATAACAGTTTAGAAAACAGTGTAGAGGGCAATATCGGAAACTTGATTGCAGGATCATAGAACTCGTGCCTCATGCATGCACAACTGAAACAATACACTAGCACGGCAAGATGAGCCCCGAGCGGAGCCATCTGCCCTTGCCGTGTCATCCCCCTCGTCATAAAAACACCTTCAAAGGAACATGTGTCCTCTGCGAAAGCTTGGGAATCCCAGGGTCACGAAGCGGACAGTGTCCGTTCGCTGGCTACTTGAGGGCAAGAGACAAAATGGATGCCGTATCTAAAATGGAACCCGAGGGTTCAGATGGACATACCCAGGAATGAGACGAACCATACATGGTAGCGTAGCGAAAACGCGTACACCCACTAAACTCGTCATTTGCGGTTCATAGATACCAAACTCGTCCATATTCGAACATATCAAAAATGTCGTTCCGATTGTCACGGAACCTCACTCCAGGCAGTAATGTCGGCAGCAAGTACTGCGCAAGAGGAGGAGGCAGTTACTGAGGACGAAGACTTGGAAGATGATAGCGACTGAGCAGAGAGGGCCTGCACCTGGCTATGGTGGCCAGTGGGAGAAGGAGGTCTTCCAACAGCAGACAGATGTGAGGCAGGACATTCGTGCCATAGGGACTGCCCAGTCAGACATGTCTGAGTCCCTGCAGGATATGGTCCAATTCCCCCAGGTGGTAGACAGACTGAGCCATGTTTTGGATAGGATGGATAGAACTTGGCAGGACATGTCCAGGAATATGAGAGATATGATATCCATCCAAAGGGAAGAGAGTGCAAGGCGCCATGCCTTGGCCATGAAGATGATGGAGGGCATGCTGAAAGTGATCCAAAGTCTCCCTTCGCGGTCAACGCAGGGAGGGGAACCATCATATCTGCCTGCAGGACAGCACATCCACATACCTGTACCACCAAATGCCCAGGACCACAGCAAAGGTACACATCCACACTGGTGCCCTGAACAGGCACTCCCACCACCTGCACAACCACCAGCAATCCCTGTACAGGCACCCCCACCACCTGCACAACCACCAGCAACCCCTGTACAGGCACCCCCACCACCTGCACAACCACCAGCAACCCCTGTACAGTCCCCACCACCTGCACAACCTTTAGCAACCCCTGTATAGGCACCCCACCACCTGTACAACCACCAGCAACCCCTGTACAGGCACTCCACCACCTGCACAACCACCAGCAACCCCTGTACAGGCACCCCCACCACCAGCAAACCCTGTACAGGCACATGAACAACACCCACATACACGTAGGCGACAAGCCAGACCTGATCCCTCACAGCGTTCATCCCCTCCAAAATTGCAATGTCGCAAGCACGTTTGGCATTAACAAAATCCCCAAAACAAATTGACCACTGTGAATATGTGTACAGAAAAAGTAAAGATCTTCCCAAGTAAGAATCTGGTGTGTATCATGTCCTGTATAACGATGTAGGTGGCCTGGAGTTGTGAGGAGGCATGTGTGTGTGTGACACAGTTACAAGTGTAACCCATCATTGCAACAAGCCATAATGTGCATAGCAGATGAGTCACCAGATACGTGTCCATTTTCTGTATCAGACATTCACAATAAAGTCAAACAAGTTAAAGTAAGTAGGATTCCTCAAAAATATTTATGTATGATTATAAGAGCAACCGTCAGTTTGGAAGGGAGAAAGGAAAACAAATGATGATCTTAATGCAGATGGAGCCTGATGCAGGCACAGGCCTGGCGGGTGCAAGAACAGGCACCAAATGGGTTCGGGACACACGAGGGGTACGGGGGTAAACAGTGTGGGCCAACGGACTGGGAGAGACATTGACGGTGGTTTGGGAAGGAAGTTGGGAAACAACAGACGACATGGCTGTGGCCAGGGAATTGATGCTGGTGGTGATGGTGGCCAGAGCTCCGCCATTCTCCACTCGCATCATGCGTATCTCCAGACACACCTTCAGCATGATGCGAGCGGACCTGTCTAGCTGACCCTCACACATCTACCTCAAGTCCTCTGGGAGAGCCACAGGAGGAACAACACAGGGAGGGGCCTGGGTGGAAGAGGAGGGATGTGGTGCCTCAGGTCCGGAGTCGATGTTGTGGTCGAGCAGGCAGCTCCGATGAGAGGGACTGGTTGCAGGGGATGCAGCTGGAGTCCCCAATGGAATGGGGACCTCTGAAGGTAGGGAGGGGCTGATGGCAGGCCCAGGTTGTGTATTGGCCTGCCCCAGGGACACCTTGACCGAACCCACAGGTGAATAGTCTGGGAAGAGTAGCTCTCCACCACCCGATGGCCAGAGGTGTCGGGTTCTCCCCCCCCCACTTCAATGTCCACATCCTCCACCCGGGCTATAGCACCAGATTTGTGTTCCTTGTCAGTCCGGGTGGGCGCAATCCCCTTGCCTCCAGATGTTGAGGGTCCCTCCTCATCCTCTTCCTCACAGGTCGAAAGAGGTCATAGCGGCCAGCGCACTGATGGCCTCCCGCTCCGGACCTGGGCCTGCTGTTCAGCCATTTGGCCAGCTGTGCCTGCTGAAATGTAAGCAAAATCATGATGTAGTGGTTGTTTTATTCTGGACGAGACACATACATAGATGAGCCAAGGTCAAACTTTGTTTTCCTCTGATCACACTACACAGTTATCAGTGTTTATGAGCTAACATTACGTGTATGTTCACTGTAATCTCCTGAATTGAGTCTGACATGGACATTTCACGTGAATATTTGTGGCTCACACAACTGTATTGGCCAACCCTCAACTTTGGCATTCTTGTGATCTGTGTGTCCTGTCACTGCTACATGTGCAGGTTCCAAAACCAATCCACCAAAGGAGAACAGAGAGAGTCCAGATTTAATCAAAATTGGCCAGTTATATGAAGTTGCAGCTCTTTTACGTCTGGACAAATGTCATCTGCAGTGTAGCATTGTATAGGACAAGACAAATGCCGAATGTGGCTCACACATCCACATGGGGTCTGGGCTATTTCTTTTGCTACATTGTGAGTCTAGCCTTTTTTAATGTCCCCTCACAAAATAGGACAATCCAGTGCCACATATTGGCTTTGGTGACTGATGAAGTAGTGCAGTACACCAGTGACCAGTGGTGGGTCATTGTGACAGCCACCTGTACATGTGAAATGTCATACAAGCTACTGAGGGTAAGACGTGTGTCAGTGGACACACTTTGTAAATTTAGGAACACTTAGGAGTGAGGCAGGGATCTCGGAGTCTGTCTTGCCTCCATGGCACATGATGATCTGTCTCAATTAAAACCCAAAATCAACAAATGCAATGCAAGTCACAGCATCCAATGGCCTTTGGCCTGCCATGCACACACTGGACAGTGTCTGTACCATTGCTCATCCAATGCACACATCAGTCATGATACCCTTGGTTCACTGGTAGTGGTGATGGGAGAGCAAATTAAAATAAATATGCACAAGTGTGGCTCATTTACCCAGTTCTCATGAAGAAACTACAACTCCCAAAATGCACTCTGCCCTGTACAGTCCATATGCCACAGTGTGTCTTTTTATTCTTGATGACTGCTGCATGGACACAGAATAGGTGAATGGGGGCAAGGGACACAAAATGGTACAGCACTGTCTTCACTCACATCATACTCCTAGACACATATTACATATGATGCACTTACCAGGTCTCTGCTGCTCATGCTCCTCCAGCTGAGAATGGAGGGTCAGCCAACCTGCTCACAGGACCCTCCTGTACAGTGGGGAGAGGCGAGGACGATGCACATGGTGCTGGAAAGACTGGCCCACCAGCATCTCTGTCTTGTGCCAGGACCAGCATTTTAGGTCCTCCCAGCGCTTGAGGCATGCCCTAGCACTCCTGATGGGGTCTCCCACTGCACTGCAGCACTCCCCGATGTTGGCCCATAGCCTGGCCGAGGTTGCATTGCTCAGCTGGTATTCTGGGTCCCCATATAGCTGAGGATATTTGGATAGCACCCCCTCAGCTAAGATGTCTCATTCCCTTTCAGTGAAAGGGGGTGCTTTCTCTTCATAACCCTCAGCCATTTTGAGGAAAATAAGTAAGATGAGAACAGCAGGATGTCAGAGGATCTGATCTGTGATAGAGGATGACTCAGAATGAACACAAAATGGCTGTCAACAACTTCCTGTGATGTATTTCCTGTCTCTCACTTCCTGTAAATCATTTCCTGTATGGAATCATGTGTTCCGGGTTATTTTCGGAGATTACGGCCCGAAAACATAGTTTCCGGTTTCGCAGCGGCGGGTCAGCATCCGCGCATTATTGTCCGAAATCGGAAACTACGTTTTCGGTGCCGTAACCTCCGAAAATGAATCGGAACACATTATTTCAAACAGGAAATGTTATACAGGAAGTGGGAGACAGGAAATACATCACAGGAAACAGTTGGCAGCCATTTTGTATTCATCCTGATCCATCCACAATGTCTAATCAAATCCACTGCCAGCCTGCTGTTCTGTTGTGGAAAAAGCTGAAATAACAGTGCAGGTGAGAATCATAAACATGTGACAAAAGGGGGAACAGACCATTTAATGACATTTCTGCACGTACATGGGGGGGCTGACACAACATCAAACCCCAGTTTTGTTTTCTCGTACTTTGCGTTATGGTACATGTAGTCCATATTCAGTGCTCATTACAAGAGTTGTGTGATGTGTTACGTAACATTGGTGTGGAGCAGTGTGGATATATCACAGACACATGGTGCCTGATTCACCCATGACATCATCACTCACGTTGTGAGAATGCAATGGTCATGGCCTTTTGTGATTAAGTGACCCATCCTCATAGGGTCCAGCTAGGTCTCTCAGAACATGTATCGTTTTTCATCTGCGTGAATAGATTTTTTAGGGGCATCCACTACGCTGATCGCTGACATGGGCACATGACCTGAGGCACGCTCAACTTTTTGGCTATTGTCAACAGCTGTGATGTACATGCAGTTAGTGTGGCTTGCAAAGTTGTCTCAGGATGGGATTTAATGACACAGTCATGTATATCCAAGTTTCATCATTGACAACAGACAGCAAACCACATTTTGTCCATGACACTACAGGTTTCTCACGTGAAAAACGTGGCAACGAGCTGATCACAGACTTGCATACCCTGACCTCGGTTATGTGCAATGGCCCGTTTCACAGATTCAGAACTAGCCGAGGTTCCAGAGGTATGTGTAAGCCATGCATTAAAGCAATGTTTTGCAAAACACAACAGGCTAATAGGATCTTGCACACAACTTCTGGGGAGTACAGCAGCACACCCCCTGTACAGTCGAGGCACCTGAATCGCGACTTCAACATACCAAAAGTGCGCTCAATTATGGCTCTAGTCCGTATGTGTGCCCTATTGTACCTAAGCTGAGTTACAGTGTTTGCACTCCTGTAAGGGGTAAGGAGATGTGGGGAGAGTGCATACCCAGCGTCGCCTGAGGAGGGAAGAAAGGGCAGTTGGTTACATTTCCCTCTTTGATTAGCACAGGACATGATCTATACTGTAGTACATGCAGGGTCTGTTGGGCCATGTATGTAGCTTTATGATTCTTATTGTACAATGGTTAATGTTAGGTGGCATTCAAACATTTCAATAATACATATCCCTCATTTTTAGTGCTTGGTACTTACCCAGTAGCCACATGTTGCCAAATTCTCCTGCAGCCATCCGCCGGGTAAGAGGTGATATGTGGAATACGAAGCTGTCATGGGTACTGCCTGGGAACACTGCATGAACATCAATGAACCTCCCACTGGCATCACAGACAGCTTGCACATTGATGGAATACCATTGGTGTCTGTTGCAGAAGATGTGTGCAATACGGTGAGGTGGCTGAAGGGCCACATGGGTACAATCAATTGCACCCAGCACACGTGGGAATTGTGCAATGAGATAGAAATCTTGTGCTGCCCTTTGTCTCATGGCCAGTGTATGGGGAATTTGTATGTGGTTGTGGGCTCTAGCAGTGATGCATCTCAGTACCTGATGCAGGCACCGTGACTGGATCGCCTGGGAAATGCCCACATGGTCACTGGAGACCCTTTGGAAAGACCCAGTGGCAAAGAAATGGAGGGCAGAAAGGATCTTGAGATATGCTGGTATTGCATGTGAGCAGCAGGTCACAGAGTCAAGTTCCTGCTCCCACTCACATACCATATCCAAGATGACTTTTGGAGGGAAACGGTACCTGGCCTTTACATCTTGGCTGGACATTCCAAATAGGTTGATCCTCTGTCTGAAGATCCTCTCTGCTCTCCTCCTCCTCCTCAAGTAGTTTTGCCGCATGGCAAGGGGCAGAGCAACAAACACATTCAGTGACATGTTGAAAGGGTTTGTGTGTGTCTGCTCTGCATTCATACATACTGCATGGCTGGGATTGACTGCAGTGTGTCAGCTGATGCATGGCGGGGGAGGGTAGGCACTTGGACAGGTGTTTACCCTTGAGGAAAATGATCAATGGCCAAAGTGCGTGTATTATGGCCCGAAATCAGAGATTCTGGCCCGGGAGCGGAGATTACGGCCCGGAAGCGGAAATTCCGGCCCGGGAGCGGAAATTCCGGCCCGAGTGCAGACGTAAGGTTAGTAGTCGTAAATCCATTCTGTGAATACCAAAAGTAGTAAGTGTATTCTTTGAATACCAAAAGTAGTAAGTGCCTTCTGTGAATACCAAAAGTAGTAAGTACGTTCTGTGAATACCAAAATGGTAGTAAGTTTAGGATTTTGTCTTAAGTTAGTTCTGTGAATCGGGCCCTTAGTTTTTAAGGATTTACTTTAGAAAATTCCATCAAATTGGGTTTCATTCATATTAAAAATCATGTGGTTTGAACTACTATAACAAAAATACGCTTGAAATAAATGTAGGAATCCAAGTGAGTATTCATTTGCTTATAATACGAATCACAGGCTAGGTTTGCCTAAAGTGGTAGGAAATGATCGTATACACAGTTGAAATTGTAGGAGGTCTGCAAAATACATAGAAAACACTGCAGCCTTGAGTAAAGCCATTCCTAGTTATAATCAGAGATGTCAATTCATAGCTTGATAAATTCTAGCCTGTAATCATACGTCAGGATCGGAGGCTTCGGATTATGCTTTATTTTCTTTACTTTATTTAATATAGCAGCCATTTTCAAACAAGTTAACAAACCACATTTCCCATAAGTCCCGGGAAATTGGTGAGACAAAAAACAAACAAGGGGCAACATGTCCCCAGGGTCACTAGCCCTCTTCAGCCTCTTGCCATCCTCTTTCTTTGCTGCTTGCAGCCATCAGATGAGGGCTTTTTCCTTCTCTTTTAAAGTTTTCTGTCACTTTGCATAGATTGATTTCACATAGCATTTGCGGACCCGTGGAGCAGTTCCCGCGATTGCGAAGTGCGTTTTCTGTGAATCTCCGTGAATTTTCTGTGGATTTATTGCTGTACATTGTTTGTGCTCTGTGCCGGTATCGGCGCTGGGAGGTTTCACAGGCCCGTGCACCCTCGATCCGACACGACCGTTTTGGCTTGGTTTACTTGTTGTTGTGTGTGGGCAAAGATGTGCGTATAGTGCTGAAGCACACTTACTTGTACATTCGGGGATCGCGGGTCCGCTTGTCGGGCCTACACGACGTCCGTCTCCCGTTTCCCTGCTGCGGAGTGCGGTCTGGACCTCCGACCGATTGGGGGCGCTGTCAGGAGCACGCTTGTTGCTGATTCTTTCCTTGTTGGCAAAGGGGCGCGGATTTGGATTCCTGTCAGTTTCCAGATCCGAATGCCGTTGCCTTTGCCACAGCCAGACCCCTGGAGAGTTACGCTCTCATACAAGACGGTCTGTACAGGTTACAGCTTGACATTAGCTGATGCTCAGAGGCACACTCTGAGTAGGTGTGTGTGTGTATGTTCTTACGCCCTAAAAAAGGGTGTACTTTGCTTTGTGCACTGCGTGACAGGCTTAAGTGAGGCCTGTGGGGACACGCTCCAATGTGGGGTTTGTGGCCTTTTCAAGGAGTAAGTGTTTGTTTTGTGACTCCTTAAATCAGGGTTGTATCCCGGTGGCACAGACCTCCTTTCCTATCGCTAATTTAGGACTGTGCCCTCATACAATCAGCTGGTCCCCATCAATTATAAGGCAGTCTTCATGACTGCGGAGGTAGCCACTGGCACAAGGCCTTTTTGTTTAGTCCAGTTGGCAGAGTCCAGGGACGCGTGGTCCATTTTGGGTACTCTATTAGCATGTCAGAACAGGCCGACATGCAGTGGGAGGAAGATCCCCTAGCCCAGCTCCCGTGAGATGACAAATTTTACGACACAGTTGATGCGTCGATTTACCGGGCTGTCGAAGAAGTTATGGCTCCCATGGAGGAGCGTTTGGTGCATAAAATCATGCATGAGTGTGCTAGGTGAGCTCCACCAGCTTCCAGCGTCCCTACCAACTCACAGGGTGCGCAAGGGGTTGATCCAGTCCCGGCTAAGCGTCCCAAGGTAGACGGGTTGGATCAAGATGCTTTTGAGAGCTTGAGGGAAGTGTTTTTGGCTCAAAACTCATCAGAGGCAAACCCCTTAGACCCGGCTCCTTCCCCGACGCCCCCTACTCCAGTAAGTCCATCGCAAGGGTTTGGGGATGACACCCAAGGGGACACTGATGATGAACCCAGACCATCTAGACCATGGCGCCCTTTGGCGAACCCTAAGCCTACTGAGCCTCAAGGGGCAGGAGGCACTTCGGATATGTTGGACCCAGAGTTGATTATGCAACCCAGGTCCTCTGAGTGGACGCCCTCCGCGAAGGTGGCTGACTATGTGGCTAGTCGGATTCAAACCCCTATGGGGAAGATGGCCCATAGCCCCCTCCAGTTGGATTGTCCAATGCCCTCCCTAGACGTTACAACACCTCTAACCCTGTAAGTGTTTCTTCGATGTCTCTCATGTGAGTGGGCGGCCGACAGGGCATGTTTGTGCGCGTGTGGCAAACAGTCACGGCTGATGCTTGGGTGTTGCAAATGGTGCATGGATTTCACATAGAGTTTTGCAGCATCCCCAGTCAGACAGTCCATCCCAGACCTATACAGTTCTCCTGCCAAGAGGCGGAGTTAATCGATGCGGAAGTGTCCGCCCATTTGCAAAAAGGAGCTATTTGTTGCACCTCGTTGCACCCTCAAGGTTTTATAAGCAACATGTTCCTTGTGGACAAAACAGACGGAGGGCAACGTCCGGGCCTCATTTCAAAATGGAGGGAATTCACCTCTTGAAGGACGTATTGTGCAGGGTGGATTGGATAGTCCGCTTGGTTTAAAAATATGCTTACTTGGCAATTCCTATTTTCCTGCCACACACGAAATTCCTTCAGTTTCTCTAGTGCCAGCGAGTGTACCAGTTCACCACTCTTCCTTTTGGGCTCTCCTCCACTCCTTGGTGTTTCATGAAGGTACTAAGACCAGTCATGGAGTACCTCAGAGTGTGGGGAACGCAACTTATTGTGTACTTAGAGGACATGCTTCTGTTGGCAGAGGATCCACAGGTGTTACGGGATCAGTTGCAACAAGCAGTCGACCTCTTGGAAAGGCTAGGTTTTGTGATAAATATACCAAAAAGTCACTGCTGTTCCCGGGGCAGAAAGTCACCTTCTTGGGTTTCACAACAGACTCGATGGAAGCAACTCTCAGCCTTCCCTCACGGAAAATGTCCAAGATCTGGCATCCATCCAGACCATGTTTCCGGGACCATTGCACTCTCGTGCCTTGCAACGTCTAAAAGCAAAGCACCTACAGAAGGGACTTCCTTATTCCCATCCAGTTTCCCTGTCAGAGGAGGCACGGGAAGCGATTCGGAGGTGGTTCTCTCACATGGAGGCTTGGAACAGGAGTGCAATTTTCGGGTCGACTACAGACCTGGTTATCGAGTCAGACGCCAGCAGGTCAGGATGGGGTGCCAGGTGTGGAGAATTTTCCACAAGGGGCTCGTGGTCTCCGCAGGAGAAGGCTCTCCATATAAATTGCCTAGAGTTGCTGGCGGGGTCCTTCGC
The DNA here is from genome assembly GCF_964204655.1 of Triturus cristatus. Taxonomy (NCBI): domain Eukaryota; kingdom Metazoa; phylum Chordata; class Amphibia; order Caudata; family Salamandridae; genus Triturus; species Triturus cristatus. Next base: position 944,665,878 of record NC_140594.1, on the reverse strand, counting down.
CGTGCGGTGCTGGACCAAGGACCGAGTACAGTCAGCTGTTCTGTTAAAGATGGACAATACATCAGCAGTCTGGTATTTAAACAACCTGGGGGGTACCTGATCGAATGTGCTTTTGGATCTGGCAACAAACCTTTGGCAGTTTTGCCTCGATCATCATTTTTCGGTGACCGCAGAGTATCTTCCTGGGCAGGAGAATCAAATAGCAGATTGGCAGTCGCAACACTTCAGGGATCCCAGTCTGTGAAGGTTACATCCGGACGTGTTTTCAATGGTGCAGGGCTTTTGGGGTCCTTTTTCAGTGGATCTTTTCGCCTCCAGGTTGGACCATCAGGTTCCTCGATTTTTCAGTTGGAGGCCAGATCCACTCACGGTGGCCACGGACGCTTTCCTGCAAGATTGGAGGCAGGAGCGGACCTACGTGTTCCCACCCTTTGCGATGATTACGCCAGTGTCGGCCCAGATCAGGCGACAACAAATGCAGATGGTTCTTGTCACTCCGATTTGGAGGTCCCAAGTTTGGTTTTCAGTTCTACTGCAACTTTCTTGGGATTTTCCAATCCGACTCCCTCACTTTCCAGAGTTGCTTCTCAACCCAGATCAGGTTCCTCATCAGATGGTGCTCAGCGGATCCCTGCATCCCATGGCGTGGAGGATTAAAGGAGTAGATGGTCAATCCCGGGCTTTGTGGAATTCGCTGAGGGCCTCTTTGCCAAGGCCTGGGCCGATAGTACAGTCAAAAGATATCGATCAGCTTGGCGGCGATGGCCTCTATGGTGAGTGCGATGGGGTTATGATCCCATGAGCGCAGAAGTAGTCCAGGTGTTGAACTTCCTGGTGAGCTTGGCCAAACAGGGTTTAGCCTACCGCTCTTTGAACACCTTTCGATCTGCCATTTCAGAGCGGCATGTTCCGGTGCAGGGGGCCTCTGTTGGGGAGCACCCTTTTGTCTGTCATCTTCTGAGAGGTCTTAGGCTGTCATTGTCCCCGGAACCGAGATATTCAGCCTTATGGGATGTCAATAGAGTTCTCAATTTGTTTTTGTCTTGGCAATCCAATGAGTTTTTATCAAGAAAGGAGCTTTCTGCTAAGCTAGCGATGCTCCTTTGTCTTATATCCTGTAGGCGCGTATCGGATATAAGGGCCCTAGACATCACCGGCAGAGTTTTTTTCCCTCTGGGGTGTCGTTTACTATTCAGCGAAGGACCAAATGTCATAATAGTGATAGAGTATCCAGAGTTTCTGGAGTTCCCCAAACTGTGTGTGGTTCAGTGCTTAAAAGCCTATGAAGAAATGACGCTGGAGCTTAGACCCCCAGGGGGGAGGCAACTTCTGATAGCTCTTCCAAAACCGCATAGAGCGGTGTCATCTCCTACGATTGCACGTTGGGTGCGATGGGTCATGCCGGAGGCGGGGATAAGCCTGCAGCAATTTGGAGCTCACTCGGCAAGGGGTGCGATGGCCTCCAAGGCTTTTATGTTTGGGGCAAGATTGGAGGACATAATGAATGCGGTGGATTGGTCATCGGATTCAACCTTTAAGAGGTTCTACTTCAATCCTATTACTGATATGGCTCATTTGGTGGTAAGTAAGCTTTAAACTAACATAATCTGAAGCCTCCAGTCCTAACATAGAATTAAAAATGTCCTAGATATCGTAAGGTAAAGTTTCAATTCTATTAAGGACTCGGAGGCGAGGATTATCCCACCCGTGAAGAACTTCCAGAATGCCCGCCTGTAGAGAGTAAGTACTTTTCTCTCTTGTCTTTAAAGTCGATTGGTATATTTACATTACTTGCAGTGGTTTTGTATTCAGATTTGCTATCAAGAGATTCTTAGGATTCTTGTGCCTCAAAGTCCAGGATTTTGTCAATTAATAAAGTGTTGACTTGTATGCAGTTATTCCCTTTGGCCATTTACATTGCTGGCACTAATCTTGTGTTTTGGTTCCAGGAGCGGATTCAGGGAAACAGGATGCATAGGAAAAGACGGATGGCGTGACTCGCGCAATGAAAGAGGATGGTCAAGAGGCTGAAGAGGGCTATATGGTGGATCCAGCACTATGATTGGACAGTGATTCTGGTTTGTTTTTTGACTCACCAATTTCCCGGGACTTATGGGAAATGTGGTTTGTTAACTTGTTTGAGAATGGCTGCTATATCAAATGAAGTAAAGAAAGTAAAGCATAATCCTCGCCTCCGAGTCCTTAATAGAATTGAAACTTTCCATTATGATAGCTACGAAATTTTTCATTATGTATCACAATACAATTATTTTAGTACAAGGCCAGAGACTGTATGATATTCACATCCATGTCTTTATTGAAATTTGGATTTTCCTCCGCAGATCAGCTAGGGAAAACCAAAGGTAATGGTTGAAATCACATCAGCCTGGATTGAAAGTCCTCTAATTTTAGTTCAAAGAAGTGGTCGATCTACAATTTTGATCAGTCAGTGAATCTTCATTAACATAAATCTATTGAAGTGCTCGATATTTATAATCATCAAATGATCAATTATAACACGTGATTAATACCACCTCTTTATCACTTACTAAAAATATCTCCAGCAGGTCTTCCGAAATTCAATTAATCCTAAACAATGTGACGTTGTTTTGTGAGACTTTATGGTAAGGAATTGTGTTTCAATACCCCAATCTGTGTTTCCAGGCTGCTTAAAATCACAGAAAGTTTGTATATTGAAACCCTAGCATTAATCTCTCCAACAGTGTTAGACCTGGCACCATTAGCGTGGGTCTCCCTTCCATTTTTTTGTTGTTGCCTCCTGTTTTGTGCTATGCTTTTGCTGGTCTAGATGCTTTGGGCACTTTGCCCCTGCTATTCAGTGCCAAAGTGCAAGTGCTCCCTATTGTAAATTGTTGTAATGGATTAGTGACTCCATGATTGGCTTATCTGATTTACTTGTCAGACCCTAGTATAGTGCACCATGTGTGCCCAGGGCCTGTAAATCAAATGCTGCTGGTGGGTTTGCAGGACTGATTGTGCAACCCACAGAACCAGCCTGTAAAATGTGACTCAGGTCACCCATTGCAGAGCCTGTGTGCAGTCTGGGACTGCCATGTTGATCTGGCAAGTGCACACACTTGCCAGTCCCTAATCCTTCCCTTTTCTACATATCAGACACCCATAAGGTATGCCCATGGGCAGGGTGCATTGTATGTAAAAGGCAGGACATGCCCTGGTGTGTGTGGCATGTCCTGATAATGAATTACAGCCAATTTCGTTTTTACACTATTGCAAGGCCATCTGTTCCCATAGGCCAGAATGGGCAGTTTGATTATAACATCTTATAATCCTAACTGACCCAGGGAACCAGATAGGAAAATAAAGTTTAGTATGCCTGAACTCTGAATGTTAAAATACATCTTTTAGTGTGGGTGATTTTTACATTCTGTGTTTGAAAATGCCACTTTTAGAAAGTAGGTATTTACTTGCTTAACTATCCAGTGTGCCTCTGCTAGGTTGTGTATTGCATGTCTGGTTTGTGAGTGACAAGAGGATCTTGGCTCCAGCAGTCTGATGGGTCAGGGCTGGGCTGAATAGGACCTGCATTGAATAGAGAGTGGGGGGCTGAGATTTCCTTTCACTGACCTGAGCCCTTATAGAATAGAGAGTAGGGGGAGGAGATTTCCTTTCAGCTACCTGGGCCAGGTCTGCTCTCAGACAATGCTGTCTCCACCTCCTGCCAGGAAGCTGCACAGAACTGGTTTTGGCTTGGCACAGGCACCCTCTGCCTTAAGAGAACAAAGGATTTACTGGTATAAATATTGGGGCCCAGACCCCAGAACTTTAGATCACTTCTGGTAATCAAGACAAACCTTTGCCAAGGAGAAGAACCAAGGAAGCTAAAGGAGGAGACTGCCCCTGTGCTGTGCTATTTCTGGGGTTGGCCTGCAATGGTTACGTTACCAAGGAAAGGGGAAGAGGACGTTTGTGATCTTTTCATAATCTTGAAGAAGAATCTCCAAGGGCTTGAAGTGTGCTTGCCTCCTGCCTTAAGTCTCAGGGATACAAGAATTCACCCCCAGCTCCCCTGAATTCCCTTGCTGTGGATTCTGCCTGCAGAGTGGTGCATACTGTTGTTTGAGCCCCCGGAAGAAGACTGCGTGTCGCTGGGAGCTGGAAGCACGACTCAACGAGGAGAAGCGTGTCGCCGACACAGCAGTTGGTGTTGCATCGCCGGAGAAGCATGCCGCCGCCGCAGCTCTTTGCCGTCGCATCATCGACGAAGCGCGTCGCATCACCGGAGAAGCGTGTTGCCGCCGCAGAGGTCATCTTCGCATTACCAGAGAAGCGTGTCGCAGGGCCTGTCGCGGATCAAAAGTTACTGACTTCACCGCACGGCCGTTGGGCGTGCACTCATTGAATCCAACGTTGTCCCAGTGCATCAAAGACGCCATTTTTTCGCATCACACCAGATCGTCACAACGCATCGAGGCGCCATCCTGTCGCATCGTAACTGGAGAGCAGTAAGAAACCGACGCATCACCTCCTCACACAGTAAGGAACCAATGCATCACCTTCCCTGTGACCCTTTTGTTTGTATTGCATGACGCATCGAAGGTACTGTGAGAGTAAAGTGTCGCATTTACCATCTACATTGAACTCATCTATTTCATATCATTTTAAAGTCTAATTTTGATTACAGTATTGTGGATTTTTGTCGTTTGGTCTTGTGTTAAGTCTAGTAAATATTACTTATTTTTCTAAACTGGTGTGGTGTCCATTTGTAGTGTTTTCACTGTATTACTGTATGTATTCACAAATGCTTTATACACTGCCGCTGAGATAAGCCTGTCTGCTCGTGCCAAGCTACTAAGGGGGTGAGCAGGGATTATCCAGGAGTGTACCCCCTTTCTCTAACTAGAAGCAAGGGTCCCTACTTGGTCAAAGATACCTACCTCTGCCAACAAGAGACCCCCAGTTCTAACAAACCACAATCAGTAATGCCATGTGACACTCAAGCTGGAACTTCTCAATTAAAAAATCACCTTAGTTAATATCAAATTTTGCCCTGAACCCTTTGGAATGTAATTGTTAAATAACAGAACATGTGGGAGTGTAACATCATTAATTTGAATATTAAGACCAGAAAGATGTGGATGAACAAGACCAAGCATGCAGCAATCCCAGACATTATGTGCATAATTACCAATTACCTTTTTGTGTGACCTCTCTGGACAGCACAATTTCCAAACAGAACAAAATGAAAGCAAATTTTGCCTACCCGTTGTCACATTTCTTGAAAACAAATGATATCTTCTCCCACCCAACAACACATTACAAATCTAGGATATATGCAGCTTCTGACTTTCATCAATCCATCTCAACGCTGATAAGTTCTGAGCAGGCACCTATCAACATCAATGCACAATACTTTCCTGATTGACTTAAGGTAACCATTGTAATAGCTGGATGACTGTGATATCGGGGACTTTTAGTAGTTTATTAAAACACAAATGGGACACAAGATCTTCATTAGACCTTGTGACTGCATATAATGATCTAGCCTTGGAACTATTCTCAGAGATCAGCTGCAATTACTCCCTACTCATAATGATGGTGTTGATGATGACAGATCATTTTAAAACTCAACAGTTAGTTACACAACACGGGAGTCCCAACACTGAGTAGTCTGGTAGAATCACATTTAGCAGAAAAGACTGGTTTTCAAGCCATTACAAAAATTCAGATAGCCAATTTCTGAGTCAAGATGAAATAGAGCTGTCGGGAACAATCGAGCATTGCCCTTGCCACAATTTTTGCATTCAATATAGCTGTGAAATTGATTCCTTAGGTAGTCCCAAGTATAAGAAATTACAGAAGCCAATGTGAGTAGGGATCATACTCGCACTACTGTACAGTGTGAATCCAAAGGAAGCATCTGATGTATTTTATGTAGCAAACGCACAGAGCAGAAACAAGAATGAATGAGAATGCTGATTTGTTTGGTGAATGTAAGAGATACATCTAATTTGTAGTAGAGGGAAAGGATCTGTCAGCAAACAAGATGGTAATCTGTCTCAAAGGCATAAGGCATTAAAGAAAATTCTGAATGACAAATTAAATCAGCCAGTGATATAAGATTTTTAGTATCATGCACACTGGAGGCTTAGAGTTTGAACAGTAAAGCATAAAGACAACCAACTGAGAATAGGCAGACAAAAAGGAAAAGATCCATTTTCAAGCTTGGCTTGAATACCTACAGAGTGGTGTCCTTGACAAAGGAGAGCACAAGGGTATCAAAGACAGTGATAAGGTCCAGGATATAGGTGTAGCACTAACATCTCATCTAGGTTCATGTGGATATTCTCTGTGAGAGCCAGTGGAGCTACCTCAGTTCCGTGCAAATGGCAAAAGCCCACAGGAGAAGGCTGGAGAATTTTAATACTGTCTATGAATGAGGAGAGTTAGATGTTATTTTCTTTTTCCAGAATTTTAGAAAGAAAAGGTAGAAGAGGAACGGGTTGATAATTGCTCAGAACAGAAGAATTAGCCATAGGTTTTTATAATAGAGGAACAAACATTGTTTTTCCTTGTTTTGGAAGACTACTGCTGTTTCAGTAGAGGCATTACAGAGGGAGAGAAGCTGTGGCGCTATGGTGTGACTTGCCATGTTGAAAATGTGTGAAGGACATGGGATACCAGGGAAGCCTGGCTTGGTCCTACAAATTTGATTTTATGGAATCAAGTTATAAAGGCTGAGATTGCAGAAAAATAGTATAGATGTATACAAGTTGACAGATATATCTGAAATTGTTAATTTAAAAGTGTCCTTGTGATCTGAACAGAGCAAAAGAAAGTCCTTGCACAGTCTATAGCATCTTCACGTGGTTCTGGGTTTGTTCCATTCCTGTCATGGACTCTAGATCCAGCCACACAAGTGGGGTATGATTTTTATCTGGAGATCTGTGGGAACGCTGGGTTTGTACACATATTGTGGATTTCTGCAGCTTCTGGAACTTTCTCACAGAAATGTGAGGAAAATGGGTATTGAAGCCAAAGTTTGAAGTTGGCAAGGCCTTCTGGGCAAACAAGTGGTGGTCTCCAAGTAAGTCATGTCTCCATGACCTCACCTCAGTGTCTCCTTTTCAAAAATGCCTAGGTTTTGTAGGTTTCCATGGTTGGCGTTTGAGTCCAGGTCCAAACACCACAGCTACTCCCATTGCCAATCAGGAAATGTGTTTGACTGCAAGAAGGGTAGCATTTTTATCAGGAGAAGTGTGGGAATGCTGGGTGATAGGATTTTTTTTCGTGCATTATCCAGAACGATTCCTCCCAAACGTTTGAGGTTTGAAGGGCATTGTGGGTAAAAAAAGTTTCATGCGATCCAGTTAGGCCAGACCACCATGGACTCCATTGAGTGGTTAGTTTTCAGATATTTAGCAGGTTTCCCCTGGGTATTCATTTTTTTTTAAACAATTGTGAGAACTCTAGGTGGTAGGAAATGTATAGAAAACTGCTAATTACGGAACTTTCCCTCACAGAAATGTGCGGTAGTCTGTTTTGAGGCTTGCAAAGGTATTCCGGTTAAATAAAAATTCTGCAATCAACGCAAACTGGGTATCCAGTTTGCAGAAATATCTGAATTTCGTAGGTGTCCCTGGGTGGTGGTTGAGCTATGGCCCAAATTCTGCAGCTACCCAAATTTTCAAAAAGTGCTGCTTTTGCTGGATGAAATTTGATGTCTCCAAAGTGTGTTTTGACGTGTTTTGTATCACAGTCCCTAGGCCCATTTTATTAGGAGGTGTGTGGGAATACAGACTAGTGGATCATTTGTTATTACCAATAAGATTTCTCTGCATTTTTCTCTTGTCTGTAAGCCAGTGTGCAAGAAAGAAAACATTTTGAAAAATGCCCTCTAAATCACACAATTTTATGGGTAACCCCAAATTTGGAGGTATACAAGTAACCACTATTGCTGACCTCGATATCATGTGCACATTTCAGAAGTACATAGGTTTCATTCACATCCATTTTCTATTCATCATATTGGTGTATTGTCGGTACACAATTAAAAATCAGTATAAGCAGAAGCTTGGATTTTGCTAGTTGGCTCTGGGTGTTGTATGTTTTTGGAGAACCTACAAACCTTATATATACATATGACCAGAAGGGTCTATCGGACGTAACAGTATATTGCTTTTGTAAATTTGCCATCGCAGCAATAAATGGCAGATAAAAATGTTGCCACCAATGGCTAATTTTTTCTACTTATTTTTTCATTTCAATTATTAGTTTCTATTTGAAAACCTTGAGGGATCTAAACAAATGACCATTTTCTGAATTTAAAATGTTGGCTTCTGTCTCACCTGTTTTTAATGCAAACGGTAAGTAGGATAAACCTCAAAAATTAGGAAAAATGTACTACCCCTTAGAAAAATGCAGAAACTGTGGTAAAAATATTTTTTTGTTACAATTCTGCTTGTTCCCGAAAGTTCGGAAGCAAATATTTGGTGTTGCCATTTTTTAACAAAAAATTATGATCTCTTACAAGGCACATTCCCCCCACCTCCCTCCCTCCCAAAAAGCATATTTGTCTATGTTTTGTCTATTTTCTCAGTTACCTCAAGGTAAATCTAAAAACCCTGAGTACATTTACAATTCGCAGGCTGTTGGTAAAAAGGACACACATTTTTTGTAGATACGTATGTGGAAAAAAGCTATGAAGGTATAAGTGCAAAGTACCGTATATATTAAAAAGGGCTCATCACTGGGGTAGAAAAGTTAAGGAGTTTACATAAACTAATTTCAACTCCTGCAGTCTGATTTATCTATTGAATAGCATCTGACAGACAAATGTGCAACTAATCAAACTCATGCACATGCTCAGTGATTGAATTATCTAGACAAATTGTTCTTCTATAACATTTTTGTGGAATGAAAACCATTACCTTTGTTTAAGTGGTGCTGATCTCTGAACCATTCCAGTGACAAAAGACACAGAAGTTTTGTAAGAGTGTCTGCAAACCACTCGCAATCCATGGAACCCACAAAGTTTCATCAATAAATAAAAATGTAAAGATTTTTTATCGTCTTGTGTGAGAATGTCATGAACAGGAGATACTGGGCGTTCTACTACACTATTCAAAAAATGAATGGTGTTGGCGCAAAAACACAGCCCTGTTGGATACATTTCTTTATAAGGAATGCTGCTGTAGTTTCCCCAGCTGGGCCATATCTTACTTTGGCAAAGTTCTCAGTAAACACATAGAAATATAGATGGTTACAGTGACTTACAGGTATGTTTTTCACCGACGGGTTCTGAGTGACATCAAATAGACAACAAGAGCAAAGCTCAAGTTGTCTATGATGTCACTCATGATCTCAGAAATATGGTCTTTGATTTTATTTTTAAGCCCTGCACTATTCCAAGAGAGTAACTTAAATCTTTTGGGGAAGATGTACAAAGGTAATGAAGAAGATTCAACCAGCTGTTTCCAGTTGGTGGTAAATTGAACATGCAAAATGATCAGTATGTGACTTTTTGCTATTTGTGAATGCTTCGTGCATTGAAATAGCGAATCAATATTATGAAATTACTAATAGGGGCTCGGTATTTGGAGTTGCTAAAATAGAAATTCAGTAATTAGTTGGATCACAAAAAAAGCAAAGCAAAGAAATTTCGAAACAGCCATTTTTTCAGTCACTAACCAGTTTGCCACTGATTACTGAATCACAAAAGCTTTTTACATCTGGTCTTTTGTCCTTACCATCTTTAGCATCATGCACTCCTGCCCTTGAACCGCCTCATCCATTAACGATTTAGATTCAGAATCATGAAGTCCGTCTAATGCATCAAGGTCTGAAATATTTTGATGTACTTGATCACACAAAAAACGCTTCCATTATGATGTACTCTGATGTCAGAACTAGCATTTCTAGTTACATTGTACTCATCTGACTGAACTGGGAGCCTTGCTTTAAGATGTATTCTGGTATTTTCGAGAGTGATAATGTGGCAGTCACCGGACAGGAGACCAAATTTTAACTTTTGGGTCAAAGACAATTATCTCAATGTAATTATCAGTAGGAGACCTAATGGCGACTCTTTTGGCATTTGATATATCTGCTCTAATCATTGAGCAAAACAGTCAGGGTCTAAAGGTTTACCCTATTAATCAGAGAGAACCGGGCCCTTTTTCCGTTCTTTCTACCTTTTTAGGTCTCGCCTACTCAGCGCGCATGCGTTGCTTAGGAAAGAGACCTTTAGAAATCGCTCCAGGTTTGCAGCCAAACATGTGCAAGCGTTCCTTTGCCTTCAATGGCAACGCGTGCACGTGAGGCGATGTACTTGCGGGAGCGAGCGCCGCCATATGGTAGCAATTATCGCTCCTGCAAGTAAATCGAGTAGGCCCCCCTCCTCCCCCCTGCTTCTAGCGCGCGCGCACACACACAACTCCAAGGCTTCTTTTTTTTTTTTAGCTTTAAGCGCGAGGCGCGCGTGCGGCCAATGCTTGTTTTTTTTGCTCTCCTCTCCTGGTTTCGTTCTGGCTTTAACCATTTCGATTTTTCATCCACCACTCTCATTCTGTTTCCATCCTGCCTATTTTCTCGTTCATCACCATCTTATTCTTTCACCTCTATCTTCCACAGTTTCCTCTCACATTCTTTCACCGCTGTCTCCATCCAGTTTATCTCCTCTCTACCTCTCATGTTCTCACCGCTATCTGGATAAGTCGCATTCTTATTTCTTTTAGTTTTCCTTTTGCTTCCATATACCCAATTTCATGTCCGCATCTCACACCAGTGTTTTTTTTTTACCTCAACCTCATATTCTTTTTCCTCCACATTTCACAAACACCAGTGCTCAGTCCGTTAAAAAACAATTAAAATAAGTGATGCCTAATTTCTTTCTATCAAAACAGGACTCACTTCTACCACAGATGCTGATGACTGCCTGCATGAAAACTGCAGAGAACTTTGTGCTCTCACACTGCCTCTTTAGAAAATTGTTTGGTTAGTGGCAGAAGTGTCCAGTGTATTCAGGGGTACATTTTTTTCTAGCTTATCTTATGCAACTATCAACCATTGGCAAAGCCAATAGTACTTGTGTGTTGTAGGTGTAATGTTACTTGTTGCATTATATATCTGGATGCAATGACAAAAGCAGCAAAATACTAGTCGGGCGGCGCACTATGCTAAGTGAAGATTTTTACCGTATGTGTTTTTAAGCCACGCCTTTAATTACATCGGCCATGCCCCTTGCCCCATTCTAATGAGGAAGGCTGGCAGGGCCAGACAGAGACACTAATGTGCTAGGCAAATAATAGCATGTGAGTAGCTGCACCAGTCCGATGAGCCTTTCAAGGGCCCCCATCTGCCAGTCATGATTTCTCCTACGTTTTCAGTAGTGTCAGAGATCTGAAGTTTCCCAGCTCCATAAGCGGGCAGCGAGTCAATGTAGGACTTGAACTCCTTAATTTAAAATGACACGAGCAGGACCGCAAGTCCCAGAAAAGAGATTTGGACAGAAGGTGCAACTCGTTCAGGCCTAGTAAACTACGGATCTCGCTAACCAAGTCCGCCTCTGACACATAAAATGGCTGTGATCCTAGGTTCAAGGTCATCTTTACTTACAAGTCACCAAGGAATAGACGTGGCAAACTTCGTCGACGTGGTTACACGCCCGCCTCCCTGTGGCCAGCAACTGCTCAATATCTTTCACCGTTGGGGCCCGGGGGGAGACTTCGTCGTACCCCGTGGAGCCCACGGTGCCCCCTTCATCTTCCATGCGGGGAACAACCTTTACAACGCAACTTTTACAACGCACTACCTTTACAACGCATTTTTTACAACGCATAATCCATTACAACGCATGACATTACAACGCATGACACTACAACGCATTTTTAAAAACTACCTTTACAACGCATTCCATTACAACGCATACTACCATTACAACGCATACCATTACAACGCATAATATTACACTACACTATCCAACACTTACTCTACTGTTGCACCCCCTGGAGTTAGAATAGTAATTTTTACCCCTATACTATCCAACACTTACCCTACTGTTGCACCCCCTGGAGTTAGAATAGTAATTTTTACCCCTATACTATCCAACACTTACCCTACTGTTGCACCCCCTGGAGTTAGAATAGTAATTTTTACCCCTATACTATCCAACACTTACCCTACTGTTGCACCCCCTGGAGTTAGAATAGTAATTTTTACCCCTATACTATCCAACACTTACCCTACTGTTGCTCCCCCTGGAGTTAGAATAGTAATTTTTACCCCTATACTATCCAACACTTACCCTACTGTTGCACCCCCTGGAGTTAGAATAGTAATTTTTACCCCTATACTATCCAACACTTACCCTACTGTTGCACCCCCTGGAGTTAGAATAGTAATTTTTACCCCTATACTATCCAACACTTACCCTACTGTTGCACCCCCTGGAGTTAGAATAGTAATTTTTACCCCTATACTATCCAACACTTACCCTACTGATGCACCCCCTGGAGTTAGAATAGTAATTTTTACCCCTATACTATCCAACACTTACCCCACTGTTGCACCCCTTGGAGTTAGAATAGTAATTTTTACCCCTATACTATCCAACACTTACCCTACTGTTGCACCCCCTGGAGTTAGAATAGTAATTTTTACCCCTATACTATCCAACACTTACCCTACTGTTGCACCCCCTGGAGTTAGAAAAGTAACTTTTACCCCTATACTATCTAATACTTACCTTAAATGCAATTTAATTTTATGCGTTGTAATGGTATGCGTTGTAAAGGTATTATGCGTTGTAATGGAAATGCGTTGTAAAGGTAGTTTTTAAAAATGCGTTGTAGTGTCATGCGTTGTAATGTCATGCGTTGTAATGGATTATGCGTTGTAAAAAATGCGTTGTAAGTGCATGCGTTGTAAAAGTGTGCGTTGTAACGTCATACATCCCTTCCATGCCACCGGCAAGGGTGTATCCACCGTCACTCTCTGACGGCCAAGCCTTGGAGCATATCTCCATGCCAAGGGCCTGCCAGCGTTCCCAAATGCCAGTTGTATTTCTGGAGACACGCGGCAACAGGTCCCAGTGGAGTCGCACTGCACTTTGCAATTTAATTAACGTTAAATTACGTAATTCAGGGGCATATTATCAAGGAGTGCGTTAAAATTATCGCCGCTTTAGCGGCAGAAAACCGCCGCTAAAGCGGCGATAATGGGCTTGATAATATGCCGCAGAGAATTCCCATAGAAGCCCATGTTGACACTAGAACATGGGCTTCTATGGGAATTCTCTGCGGCATATTATCAAGCCCATTATCGCCGCTTTAGCGGCAGAAAGCGGCGATAATTTTAACTCCGTTTCTTGATAATATGCCCCTTAGTTTTAACTCAGCCTGCCAGCTCGTCAGCATATCGCTATTAGCTTATCTTTCAAATGGCGATAATGCTGAGCGATGACTGTGCTGTTTACTCATGAAACAGCTGATGGGTACAGCTTGAAGCACATTGCAGAAATAGCACTGTGTGCAACTTGCAGGTCACACTTTAGAGACCCCTGGTGTGGCGTAAAGGCCAGAGCTGCCCCCGTTGGAACTGGGAAACCGGGTTCCAGTTTTGGCGTCGGATCAACATCCTGTGATTCTGGACAAATCATTTCATCTCCCTGTGTCTACAATAACGTTTAATGTGTCCTTGTTTAATGTATGCTCTTGTAAAGCGCTCCAATACCTTCGGGTCGAGTTTGCGCTATATAAAACTGCCAAACAAACCCAGCATTTCAATCTTTCCCGATCGCTGGCGTGATTCAAATGACATTTTCCCCATATTATTGTAAGAAAGGATGGCCCTTGATGATGACGTCCTCTATCGTCCCCCAAACAAACTCGAATATGTTAAAATAGGCAATTCTGTCTCAGAAGTCACACTTACACACTTACGCCTTTCAGAGTGTGTCATTGCTTCAAGCCTGGCAGTTGTCCTCAATACTTTTAATATGTGTTTTGAGACATTAAGAAAAATATTACCAGCTGGAAGTATCATTCTACCAATATGGTTATGGTTCTCCACCGTATATAACAAGCATTTGCAATGCAATAGAGATATTGACATTGCAAATAACAATGCCTTTTATTTTTGTTTTTGTTTTAAAAACATAAATAAAAGGCGCTGTCATTTACAGTTCGCAAGTTTGCAGTTTATAACTTACCCAGCCGTGTCTCTGCAGTTAAAAAGACCCGGATTATAAATTTACGAACATAAGTGTATGAACACTCCCTTCACCCACCCTAGAGTTTACTTTTCACAACAGGGCGCCTCTCTCATCTCTTTTATTGCTCTGACACAAAATATTAAAATATTGAACCAAACAAGTATACACAACAGTCCAGTGGGTTAATTTTCTGCAGATAGTAGTCTGAGATTGTGAGTCACTTGTTGCACACCTGGCTGGTGAAGTTAGCCTCTCATTCTTCCAGACTGGGGAAATAATCACCAGCGTGACTGTTCCCACAGTGCCACAAAGCTAACATATCTATGCAGCACTACATAAAAGCATGTGTTGCTGCTTCATGGAATGTGCACATTCTGTATATTGTGTGATAATCATATTTCAGATATGTAGTGCTGTGCTGCCGACACATTAAACAGGAATGTATAATTTACAGTGGCCCACTACTTGCACATCATGATAGTGAACAGAATGTAAGGGTAAATATATAGCTGGCTGGAGAAGTAAAACCAATAAATTCCACACGGTTTAAAACGTATTGTGTTCTGGTTACACTGATTATTGGAATGAGTGGTCGACTAATATATATTTGAGCCCTTCTTACAGATTTCTATTTTGTGGTCATGTTATTTATGGTAATATATGTTATGATCAGTGGCGTAGCTAGAGGGGGCGGTGGGAGCGGTCCGCCCCAGGCGGCTCTATTTTGGGGGCGGAAAAAGGCATTCAGATAAGGCTCGGCTTGCTTTCGTGGACGTTCGGGGACGGGCAGAGAGGAATAGGACTCAGGCAATGTCATCTTCTTTTTTGTGCTAGCAGCTGTCCCCCCAACTCTTCCTATTATTCCCTCTCTTTCTGTCTTGCTCCTCACTTACTGAAAACCGTAACTTGAAGAAACGGTTCACAACCTCTTTCCTTCCTTCATTTAGTTGCTTTCCTGTGATATGGATCCAAAAAAGAAAAACACTCTTGCGGCAAATGCCCTTTTTCTGACATTTTTCTATTCCAAAGTGCAGCGGGATGGAGAGAAATAGAAGGATTTAAATATGAAAAATAAATACATAACTAAATAAAGCAAGACAGAGTGGTTGCAAAGTGGCCAGACTGGTATTATTCACATCCAAACACATCAGCCTCACTTTACAGACTTTGCAGTGAAGCGCTACTTTTGTTTTCTCGTCTTTCTTTGAACCGCATTGTTGTCCCCAGGTGGGGAAGTGCACCATTCCTGGAGGTACTGCAATACCTGGTTGATGGATGGATTGGAAAACAAAATGTGTACCATGGCTCTGTTTATGGATGTGGTCTTTTTAAACCATACTGCTTACGTTTATTAAGGATATAAGCAATGGACATTGAAACGGTTCCCTTCAGGGCCCTGTAGTCATGTCCTTAACTTTTCAGGTAAAACCACTTGCTGATTTCTGAATAGTGAGAGAGATCGTTAAGGTAACCATGTTGTTTCTGCTTACATTTCACATGCTTTACTTAATCTTGCATTCCCTATGAGTGTTTGCTTTTTTTTTTTTAGGCAGCATATTACTCTTATCAAGTGCATAATTTGAATTGAGCCACATCCAAGTGTTTATAGCGGGCACAATTAGGTTGTAGCTGAAGGCAGTGCGAGTTTCTCTCAGTGGGGCAGTATGGTGTTCAGTGGGGGAGAGGATGTGGCAGTATGGCCAGAGCTGTCGAATTTGGAACTGGGGAACTGGGTTCAGCCTTCATGACCAGTCCACCAGACCACTCTACTGAGGGAGCATATTCCCATGCTAGACCTTACAAGGCCCAACTAGACCTTAGAAGGCTTGATGTCTTAGCACAAGCAGGTGTACCCTAGTGGTGTCAATTGTGAATTAACCTTGAAGGCCTGTCCACCACAATCCATACTGAAGTTCATCTCCAGTCTTGCAGGCAGGCCTACGAAGCAGCACACCCTAGAGCAACAGTGATCCAGTCACTGTGACTCTGTCACTGAGGTCACATGAACCTTGAGCAGGTTAGGGCGGTGCGAACGGTGTGACCGCACTGGGTATCTATTTCGGGTGGGTGCGTAGTGTTTGCAAGTATATTATGGTTTAAAAAAACTGGCTGCCACCTTCCTGGCCTCCAGCAATTTTCAGAAACAATAAAAATGTCATGATAACTTTGGTGATTAATGTTCTTCCTAGAGAGAGATCGGAGTTTTGTATAGTGGCAGGGTTGACTCCTGGAAAGGTAGCACAGAGGGTTGCCTGCTGCAAAGAACATGTACCATGCAGATCACAAAGTGCACTGCTTTAATTGGGGGACCATGATGAATGGTCATTTAATGTCAGCTGTAGAGGATGGATCCCTGAACAGTGTCATGTATGTGCATGTTTGCATTGTGCTGAGGGGATTACCAGGTAATTGTTCACGCAGCTCTCTGATGGATGTCACATGCGGTTTTTCTGAGTCCCCAGATAGATCATGCAGTCTGTATGTTCTCTTTTGTACTGCCAGTCACTGGTGTATTGAACTGTGTAATTCAATAAACTACAACAGAGGGACCCTGATTGTTTCAACTATGTGAGGAAGAATTCAGGGAATAAACTGTAAAACACAACGGAACTTCCTACACCTATCTATTTCAGTGTTTAGGCAATATGTCCATATGTTAAAGCAGAACCCACAGTCAACGGTGTACAAAAATAAATCACTTATTCAACTTGGACCGTGTCATGTATGTGCATGTAACTTGCATGATCGAGGTAACTATTAGCGGCGATACTACGTGTCTCTCGGTCCTCTTTCAAGTGCTTGCCGTCCTTTCTCCCCAGCAACCCCCCCCCCCCCCCCGCCCCGGGGAGGCAATCTGAGGGATAGCCCCGGGCACCACAAGCTCTAGCTACGCCTCTGGTATATCTCGATCACTGGTCTTTAACGTAATTTCGTTTAATTTTGAGGTTTCCAAAGCAGCCATTTCTCAAGGGACTGTGTGTCTGAGCATCCGGAGTCTAGACACCTCTAGGTGATAGTTCTAAAACTGCCAAAGTCAGCAGGGAGTGTTTTTATAAGGGTGCGACCCTCGAGCATGCATTTGTTTCTGATGTTATCGATAGCGCCCAGAAGCAATTTTGCACGGTTACGAAAGTTAGCGGGCACTAATAGGTGATCCTGCAAGGAACAAGACGGTATGGGTGGTGGGAGGAAAGAACAGAAGGTAAAGTTTGGAGGTGCGGCGCCCCTTCCCTTCCCCATACACACACACACATACATGACAAATGACACATTTGGCACCAAAGGGCGTATTTCCTTAATAGAACTGTCGTTAGAGGTCACAAGTCGAGACCCCAGTACAGGCAGGGGCCAACCCAGTGGGCAGCATCCGGGGTCTCAGGAACCCCCTCCCACAGTCTTCTGCTCATCCTCAAATGCCCGCTATGGCTTCTGATAACGGGGAAGTGTGAACTACTTCGAATCTCAGTGTTTTTGTCCAGTTCTTCACACACATTGGAAAATTCAAATCAAAAGAAGTGTAGAAAAAGCGGTTCTGTTAGTATTAGTGTGGCCTCCTGACTAAGCTGCAGGCCGGAAATTGCTTATTTTCAAATTAAAATAGTTTCAAGGTGCTTGCATAATTGTCTTCGAATTCTAGATTTCTGAAGATTTCATTGAGTTCACTATGACGTATACCGCTGACATATGACCGCGAGCAACATGTTAATTCTGCCTGCGAGCCAGTGTTTTTATGCACCCTGCTGTTTGAGTTTTTTTCATTCACCAACATCAAACTTTTTTAACATAAGTTTCGTGGAAGATCACCTTGTCACAAAGCGGACCCCGGTTGTCACTGCAGACATATTTGAAACAGAGACTGCATAGAACCTCAACATTCGGGGCTTCCCTCTCATTTCCCACCACATTGAGCCAGCCCTGGTCACTTTTCAGGGAGCACACTCCTGGCATCTGTCACGATAGCATCAAACAATGCAGCAAGGGGTTTTGTGGGAAGGTTCAGTGAGGGTTGTGTGGCCCGTGGGATCTGCGCTCGCTTTGGTGCAGGCTCCCGTGTCTGAGGCGGTGAGACAGGAGTCTCTGCTTCCTTTTCACATGGGAGTCGGTGAAGCGCGCACTCTGCATGGTACCCCAGGGGTAAGGGCCCAGCTTTGGGACATCCCAGAAACCCTGCAATGTGTGTCCGTGGGCTGCAGCGGGTTACTCTGAAGCTAGCCTCCCCACGCCCCCCTCAGGAGGTTTGACTTTGCCGTCAGTCTTGGCACTTATGTTTTGGAAGATTAAATATGCTAAGTGTTCCTCCGGCCCGGACAACAATATTAGGAGCCCGCTAAGCTTCCTGGGCCGGATCCCCCTCTGACGAGCAGGAGCCTCTGAGGGGAATGCTGCCACCGGCAATCGTTCGTAGGGGAGGTAGGTTTCCAGGGTGGATGGTGTAGAAGCGAAGGTAATATTCCCAGTCAGTATCTTAGAAATCTTTGTTTTATTGAGTTGGAGTACCCCATGTGAAGGGATGGTTGAGGTCTTGCTTTATCTTAACTCTGTAGCACGTACCAGCCGCGGGCTCCGCCTGCAACTAACTGCTGCCTTGTCCTCAATTGACAAGGCTGTTTTGATGGTTTTATTTACCAGTTTTTAGGTCTCGCCTGAGCCAGTGCTTTAGCGCTGCTCTCGCGAGAGCTTTTGTAAAAGGGGGATCTGGAAGTGCAAACCAGTGCTTTCAGGCCACCAACTACAGTGCATGTGCGCCGGGCGCACGCACCATTTGGCAGCCTGCGTGATCATTTCACGGCCGCTTTGATGTTCTCAGTGAGCCGCGCGGCCACTGAGAACATCAAAGCGGCCGCGAAATGATTACTTTCACTTTGCGTGCGTTCTTTCGTTGTTCTGCCGTGGCTGCCTGGTGAGCACTTGTTAGACCTGTGGGTGATCAGCACGGGCAGGACCCGACCCCCTGCATACAGGCAAGAATGCTGCCGCGCACAGAAGCATGTCTCCTTGTGTAAGGTAACTGGTGCTTATGTAAAGCTCTCCAATACCTTCGAGTCGAGTTTGTGCTATATAAAACTACAAAAAGATAAAAATAATAATGATTCAAGTCATACAGCGACAGAAAGCCTCTCAGGTCCAATCCTTTGACTTCACGGCGCTTTTTGCATGGATTCTCCCCCCCTGGGGGCCTGTGATGTCCATGCACTTAGCAGAGTCAAAGTGCACTTGTCTGGATGTCAGATCCGGTTCCACCCCTCACTTCCTCCTCTCCGGGACAGCAGCAGATGTGCGCCGGGCAGCCAGACGGACCATATGGCGACACGGTGCCCCAGGGACGTAGGAGCCCTCCACCCATCTCAGCACTCTGAGGGGTGAGAGCGGGGCAGGAGGCAGCCCTCGGTGCCACTGGAAGATGGGCTGTGGTTTCTTCCTCCGGGTGCACGAGAGACAGATGTCATTAAAGATGTCTTCAGCGAGCATAGATCACGATGCAAGCTCCCGTCTGATTAGGTTACAAATCAACCCACGAGGAAAGCTCTTAATAACTCACATGCCGCATCCTTCGCTCTAGATTTTGAAATATCACACGCCTCTCCGAAAACGATGAGAACTTTTGTGCTTTTGAAACAGAACTGCGCTTTTAAAATTATGAACCTTCCGATGAAGTCAGAATATTAAAACCGGAGAAGAATTAATGTCTGATGAAATGAAAACTGTGACAATTTCAGTATTTCACAAAATAACTCTGAAACTTTAACCCACAAAACTGAGAAAGATATATATGTATGTAAATACTTATATATAACAAGCATTGGCATAGCCAATAGGTCTCGCTTTTGGGACCTTATAAGTGTTTAGCCATGCAACAGTTGCATAACTAAATACTTATAAGGTCCCAAAAGCGAGACCTATTGGCTATGCCAATGCTTGTTTAAAGTTGGCATGGGTAGCGGTTGATTCCCAGAGGTCCTGTAGGTCAAGTTGAGTGAATGATTTGTTAAGTTAAGCCTTAGCAGGGGAGTTGCTCCTGATCGACAGTTCCAGCAACAGGTGTGCGTTTAGTGTTTGTGGTTCTGCGTTCTTGATTTTGTGCCAGCACTTGATGTACGGACCTCTCCTGGCAAGGGATTGTTTCTGAAGTCGAACTTCAATCGCACCTGAGCTGGAGAGGTGTATTTGGAGAGGCCTTAGATCATTCTGTAGGATCGGACCATAATCCCGCCCAGAGTTGATGGGTCCTTTACGATCAATGGCGTACTCCCATAAGTCATTGTCGGGATCAATTTCACTTACATTACCTGGAGCAGCAGTGTTGGAGTGGGGTCGTCCACTTTCTCTTTTAGATTTCTTAAAACCACTGCTAGGACATTCCCGTTCCATTTAATGCCTATTTGTGCGGTTTAAATGAGCCCTTTTTGTCTATAATGATACCTAAATATTTGTATTCTGACACTGACTCTGAGCATTGGCAGGTGATGTGCCTGCGTGAAGCTTTTCTTTTTGTGCTGTTCACTGCCATTGTCTTTGTTTTTTCAAAGTTAATCTTTAGGCCATGGTCTGTTGAGTATTCTTGGGTGACACCCAGATGGTGCTGCAAGTCGATCGGGGTGCAATTTATTAGCACCAGGTAATCTGCATTGAGGAGGTTGGAGAGAATTAACCCACCCAGCTTCGGCCTGTGGGAGTTGCAGCAATCTAGTTTTGTCATTAAGTCAGCTAAAAAGATTGAACATGGAGGGGGTAAGGACGCAGCCCTGCTTCAGGCCTTGGTGGTTGGAATATTTCTTGAAAGATGCAGCCCCTTCCCTAACTTAACTTGCACCCACGTGTCTGTGTGTAGCAGTATCGGTAGCTTCAGGAGGGCGGGTGGGGCATTCTGATTATCTAGTGTCATCCTTAATATACCAGGCTCAACAAGGTCAAAAGCGGCACAGAAATCTATAAAGCAAAGGTACAGTGGTAGCTCTCCATTTTTGGACCCATTTATTAGTAAGAAAATGGCCATGATATTCGTTATAGTTCCCATATGTTTGCAGAAACTGGTTTGGTTTAGCAGGATGATTTGATTGGTTGAGGCCCACAATGGTAATTCATCTAGCATGGTGCCGGCAAAGTATTTGGCCTCGTACTTGATAAGCACCACAAGCCGTTAGTTTTTTGCACTACCCTGATCTCCGTGTTTGTGGATTGGTGAGATTATGGATCCTCTCAATTAGGGGGAGGGATTGCTGTGCCCTCTATCTGCTGGAAAATCAGCCCCAGTTTTTCTAATAGTTGGTGTTCTGTTTAAATAGTGCAGGTGGAATCCCATTAGAGCTCGAGGCCCCCCTTCTTGCTTTGGATGTGTTTTTATTTGCTGACTAGTGGGTGTAAAGGAGTATGTGGTAGGGCCTTGAAGTGAGCGTTGGGCATGGGCTGTACTTTTAATTTCCTTTTTAGGTCTCGCCTACGCAGCGCTCATGCGCTGCAAAGGAGAGAGACCTGTAGCCATCGGCACAGCTTTCCCTGCAAAGACATGCACGTGTGCATTGCTTGCAATGGCAACGCATGCACGTCTGGCGATTTCCTTGCTGGAGCGCGCAGCGCCATATGGTCGCACACTCCCGCAAGGGAATCTCGCAGGTCCCCTCCCCTGCTGTCACGCGAGGCTCGTTCTTCACATTCTTATCCCCATCCTTGCAGCCAGTCTCCTATCTGGCTGCCGCAGTGGTGCTCTCTCACCCTTTCTGCCCTTTGTGAGTGTGTGGCTTTTTTTTGTTGCTAACTGGGCCTTATTATCAATCCAATCCGAAATGCAAGCTCTGCCAGTAATTGTGCTCTGCGGTATATTCATTCCCGTTTCTTTGGGCAAAGAGCTCTTGATTCTAGTGCTTCGATTTGGTATCCTCGTGTGACCCTCTGCCACAGAGAAATCGTGTGTCATTTAAAGTAAATGCTTCTCTCGAGCTGGAAGGTTCCATTATTAATGAAATTACAAGAGTGTAATTAGGAGTCAGATCACAAAGTATGGAGAATAGAAAGAGGCATGAGAGGGAATCGAGGCTAGTCAGCCTGGGTAGTCGACACACTCGGCATATGGAAGCACCAGAAGCAGGCTTCTAAGAAAATCTTAGGACCCCCACACTTTTTATCATTATAAGCTCCGGGTGAGCCCCTTTTAGCTAAATCCGGCTTCCACCGCACTGTGCAGTCTTGGCCTCGAAGGCGAGTTTTTCACTCTGTAAACACTGGCCAGTAAGACCTCGCGTGA
Organism: Triturus cristatus; assembly: GCF_964204655.1. NCBI lineage: Eukaryota > Metazoa > Chordata > Amphibia > Caudata > Salamandridae > Triturus > Triturus cristatus. The sequence continues at coordinate 944,643,448 of NC_140594.1, read as the reverse complement.
ACACAATGTGGATAATGGATAATGGATAATTAGCTGGCAGCTGGAGATGTCGGATATAAAAGGGGGACTGCACCTAATGATGACGTCATTCTGTTCCTGTCACGAACTGGCTCACCAACGAGTATTTCGTCACCGACTTACATTCGTCCATATTCGATGTCAAAAGTTTGCCACCGTTTTACCCCTCAGAAAAGGGAACTGGTTTCTCTTTTATGGATTTGCAAGTGCGCAATATTTAATTTGTGCGGCAAAGAGCATTGGTGTGTGGGTTAAAAAGTACTATTATTGTTGCGACGAAAAATAGCAGTTCATTTCCGGATCCAGTCATTTACATTTTTCACAATTGTTCTGATATTTAAAAAAGTGCATACAATCGGGCTGAAACGCCTTATTGGTCAGTTAAAAAAACAGATGAGTAAGAAACCTCCTTGGCAATCCTGGACACCATAGCCTGCAGGGCTCAGTGCCTTCTCGAGAAACCCCCCCGGACCCCCAACCATGCGCGTCGGTGTTTAGCAGAGAACGCCAACTGTCCGTCTCAGTTTGAGGGGCGGAGACAGGAGCCATCAGGTGAAGGAATTAACAGGTCTTGTTCCGTCCAGTTTGCACCATTGTTTTGTGAGTGCTGGGGGTAGGGTAACTTTCAATGGAATTTGCTAGCATACCCCAAATTGCAGACCCTTGGGGGACAGGGTGGGCACTTGGACTATGGCGCTAATTGGTTCGGGGGTTAATGATTGGCTAAGAGAGAGGGAACGGCATGGGGTCATCAGATAGATACAGATTCCCCAACACCATACGAATGGATGAATTTATAGGAGAACAAATATTTTACTGTTTTCTGTTTTTCTTTTTTCAAATTTATTTAGTGCCAACTCGCCCTAAATACATTGGAGCGCTTTACATGAGCACCAGTTACGTTTCACAAGGATACATTTATTTTGGGTGGGCAGGGAGAGATTAAGTGAATTGCCCAGGATCACAGGATGTTTTGTTTGCAGATTTATGTAGCTTAAACTTGACCCGAAGCTATTGGAGCTCTTTACATGGGCATCAGGTACGTTACACAAGGACAGATGTTGAGCAGGCGTTATTTCTAACCTTCCCCCCGTGCTCCCACATTGCAATCATTGTGCTTGTGAGTGAAATTACTTTATTGATTTAATTTAAATCATAAAAGAGCAGCATAACCGCTAAAACACATAAAATTCATAAGCAAGACACAGAATAATTAATAAATTCTCATTAAAATATGTGATAAAAACTTTTGAAAACAGAATACATTGGTTCCTTCAGTCTTGTAATAGTGAGTCAAGCTATTAGATATGTTGTTCTCATCTAGGCTGCGGATTGATTGACTACACTTTATCACTTTGCATGCTTTACCGGTTCAAGGTCTCTGTCTCTCTTTTCTAGTTCGGTTGCAGCTAAACTCAAAAACTTTATTGCTTTGCATGCCAATAGTACTGTGGAGCCTCCTAAACATTTTATTACGGCGGATCTACAAGTCCTTATTTGTTCTCTTTTCATTATTGCCCGCAAAAGTTATTTTCGTATGGATAATAATGCTGGACAAATACAAAGTAGGTGGAACAATGATTCGTCTCCTTGTCCACAAAGACAGCAGTCCATTGAGAACCAAGTCCGTTTCCATTTTGCGATTAGGTCTTTAGTTAGATAAACTCCCATTCTCAGTAAGGTCAGTTGCTGCTTCATGCGATTTGCAAAGTGTTCCGACAGGTATGGTTGAGGCTTTAACATTTTGTATGTTGGCAACACAATCCATGCATTGGTTTTTGTGGTGAATGAGGCTTTATCCTTTTCTTGAGATATCCGATGATTGATCATTTTATTGACTATTCATTTGAACTCCGGGTAGGATGATATTGTGTGCCAAGCTTCCTCTAACATTAAAGCTTCGATTGATTGCTTTAAGGATGGGTAAACGGAGTTACTCAATCTGGATTGCCTTTCAACCCCCAGCCAGCACTAATGTGCCAGAGACTCTTCCTCTGCTGCCCGCATTCTCCAATAGTATTTTACCAGCGCTCCTTGTCTTGACGGGATCTGGTTTTTTAACCCAAATTCTAATCTAATCCGGACTTGAGAAATGTGGCGCAGAATTTTAAATAGATTTTTTAAGAGACTAGTTTGGGCGATGTTCAGATTTGCTGCATCCTTTGTGTTTAGGAGTTCTGAACCGTAAGCGATTGAAGGTAAGAATTTTGCCACCATGACCTTGAGTAAATGGGGCGTCGAGCAGTCCCTGAGCTATTTTTGCAAGGTTTTAAATGCAAATAATAGCTGTTTGGCTTTTGTTTTCCGCTGTTCTAGGTGTTGCTTGTAATTAAGGTGGCGAGCCAAAGTTATTCCCAGATATTGATATGTTCCCTCCTGGTCCAGGCAGTTGCTATTGATCGTCCAAGTGAATTTTGATATCTTTTTGTGTGGACTCGAAAAACACATAACCTTTGTTTTTTTGAAGTTTATGTCTAATTGGTTTGATGCTGTGTATACTGCTAGTTGGTTTATCAATCGTTGGAGGCCGCGGGGCGTTTGGGATAACAGCACAATGTCGTCGGCATATTGCAGATTTACTATTTTCACATCCCCCAGTTTTGGGGGGCCCCCTAATGTTGAACGTAAGTTATTATCTAAGTCGGCTGTATATATATTAAATAGACAGGGGGCTAGGACGCACCCCTGTCTTAAACCATTGGTGGTGGTGATTTTGTTTGTTGAAGTTCGACCGTCTCCCATTTTTATTTGAACCCATGTTTTAGAGTAGGGGTTAATTATTGCTTTCAGTATGTTTGTGGGGACTCCCCAGGATTCCATTTTTGCCCACAGTGCTCATCTGGGGACCTTGTTGAAGGCTGCCTTGAGGTCCACAAAACATGCATACAGAGCTTTAGAGTTGGCAATGGCTTGGTTGGCCAAAAGCGTGACGGCAGATACATTTGTTAAGGTGCCCATTCCAGCTCGGAAGCCTGTTTGTGTATTGGGGATCAGTTTGATGCTGTCGACCCAATCCTCCAGGTCTTTCAGCAAGTTTGGGGCATAGATTTTTGCCTCGACATCAATGAGGGCTATTAGCCTATAATTTGAGGGATTTGAACGAGCTCCTGATTTAAATATTGGGTGTAATATGCTTCCTCGTCAAGAGTCTGGGATAGTGTGAGATTCCAAAATGTTAGCGAACAGTAATGATAGATGATTGGACCAAAATGCTGGATCTTTTTTAAATAGGGCTTTGGGCAGGCCGTTTGGTCCCGGCGCCCCGTCAGACCTCTGTTTTTTAATGGCGTTCAATACTTGTTTTGGTGTGATCTGTAGATCAAGGATTGGTTGATCATTGTGCTTGTGCTTATTATGTTACAAATGACCGAGGTAAGGCTGTCATTCTCCTTGCATGCAAAAGATCTCGTCTGCCAGCCTTTTTTTCACTAATGAAGGAGCTTTGTGAAATCTCCACTAATGAAGATCCTCCGGCACAATTAAAATCACAACCAGTAGCTGTGAAGGAAAACACAAAACAAAAGGCATTACTAAACACATTTACGTACAAGATATATGTGCACGCAAAATATGTTTTATAATATTCGCTTGTAAGCAGAGAACAGTTCGATTTATACCATGGACACTTCACAGCCAACACCAGACACAGAAGATTACCTTTTGTTGGACGGCGAAATGTCCAGGGGGCATATCAACAACAACCGGCGATAATTATCGCTAAGCGCACTTAGCGCTAGGATAATTATCGCCGGCTAGCGTTGATTTTTATCGCTGAGATAGCGTGCTATTAGCAACGCTTATCTCAATAGCGATAAAAATCCTCACGCTAAGTGGCTAACGTGAGATTATCGCTGGAAACCCAGCGATAATCTCACGTTAGCTTGTTGATAGGGACAGACAAACTTAGCCATGATATCCTCCTTCCATAGGATATCATGGCTAAGTCAGAAAAATACCAGACGTAAAAAAGCAGCGTTAACCGCGGTTAGCGCTGCTTTTTTTGTCTCTAACAGGGTTAGCGATATTCTTGATAATAGGAGAAATGTCGCTTAGCGACATTTCTCCTATTATTTTACTCTGGAACGCCCCCTTTGCATCTCATTAGAGATGCAAGGGGAAGCGTAGAGTAAATGGGTGCTAACATGCAAATTTGCGTGTTAGCACCCTGTTGTTGATAGGGTGCTAGTTTTATCTCTGCTTTTTTGGCTTTTAAAGCCAAAAAAGCAGAGATAAAGCCCTTGTTGATATGCCCCTATATTTCTTAAATCGAGAGAAATTCGAAGTTTATGCAGCTGATCAAAATACGGAAACAACCGTTTGTTTCATAAGAGAAAGCATTATTTCCAGTTTGGAGTTTTGGCAGTGCCCATGCTACACAGAAGTCATTCTTTTTTGTAGTTGTTCTGTAACCGCGGCTTAGCTTGAATGTTATCCAAATAAAGAAACCACGTGTATAGTTTAAAGGGTTGGGACGGAAGGTGCCTCATGTCTCCTGAACATGAATTGGGCTGCTGCTGGCACCAGCAGCAAAGGCTAGATAGAACGCCTGTTCTGTTGCCATAATGCATACTAAGCACGGTTTAGCTGTGCTTCAGATTAGCCATGCCAGGCAAGTAGAACATTATACCGGCACCAGGAAAGAGAGGAGGATTAAGTAATGGAACAATTCACACTTTGCCTGTTGAAGAACCTGTTTTTATTATTACCGCGTTTCCACTGACGTGGTTTCATTTTATCGACTTTTCACGTCCAATCTTTTCTAGACTGCTGTAGTTACTTACCAAATTTAAACAAGCATTGGCATAGCCAACAGGTCTCGCTTTTGGGACCTAATAAGTGTTTAGCCATGCAACACTTGATGTTGTTGCACCAAGGATATTGTGCTGGACAGGGCACAAGTCCAAAAAAAAGAAGTGGGGGGACGCTGACGTCACAACAGGAAGTGACGTCACGAAAGGTGGCTTGCACCATCAGACACATTGTCTCCCCTCGCTCACCCCTTAGATGCGATTGCATCCGAGAAGCCAGCGCGTGACCAGCGTTCTGAATGAGCTCTGATCTCGCCCCAGAGAGGCCAAAGAGTGAATGTGTGGCTCCATTTGCTCTAGTTATCGAGCTCCCGGTAAAATAAGTGGGGGGACGCCGTCCACCCGCGTGGTACCCCGACTCGAGCCCTGGTGCTGGATAACTAAACACTTATAAGGTCCCAAAAGCGAGACCTATTGGCTATGCCAATGCTTGTTAGTTATGCTGTTGGAGCAGTCGAGTGACGTTTCTTTCAGCACGATTGGTTGATTTTGCCACTGCTCAGGGTGGTTGAAGAGCTCATGCAGGAACTTTGCCCAGGCTTCTTCAATCAAATGAGAACTGATCCCTTGATGTGCAGGACACTGTTGTATGTTTACTTTGAGACATAACCGTGCATGATCATGACTTTTTATGTCGAAGAGGAGCCTTGCCCTAGAGCAGAATGCCCTGCTGAGAGCAAGCCAATGCTGAACGCAGTAAGGCCTACACAATGGGCACACAACAATATCAACAATTAATAGCACGGTAGGAAAAGCACTAATCTGAGCTCTGGCAGCAGCAAGAAAGAGGAAAGACTATGTTGTTATGGTAGCATACATGAACTGTGGGGGGTCCGGATTGGTGGAAAATGGGCTAAAGAGCCATTGGGAAATGCAGTATTTTCTCTATATTGTTTTCACTTCCTCCTGTGTTTCAGTAGATAAAGAAAGAGAAGCATAATCCAAAGTCTCCGTCCTGCCAGGGAATCATGATTGCTTTGCTGAATGGCACGTTTTCAGAGTAAGCAGTCTCAGACAGTCTTAAATCTGAGTTAGTCTTTAGATGTGTCTGTGACTGCTTAATTTAAAAAGCTGACTTTAAATGAGGTAAATGTGAATGAAGAACCTATTCACTTGAAGAAAAGATGTCTGAGAGTTGAGAGCACCGGGTGCATACTTCTTTCATTATTATGTTGTATTGTATCGTTTGAAGAGGTTGTGACAGAGACTATATGTGCCTCCTATGAATGCTGGCTTCAATGGACTGAGCACATGCAGTTAATGTCCTCAAGTCCAATATTCACATCAAGTTCTAGTTTACGTTGACATTAGTTAAAGTTACCAAATAAAGTGTCCCTGGCAAGCAGCTGGCAAGACTTTACTCTGAAGTGAAATTGTGGAATTATACTCATAATCAATGTTCAATCTCGGGCAGTAAGAGGGAGAAATACTTATCCAAGGCCCTGGGACTCTTCTCGCTTTGGTGGGACAGATGGTGCACTTCTGAACTTAGGAAGGAAGAAGACAAAAGTAAGAAAGAGGGAAAGAAATAGAAGAGGGACACAGACGAAAGGAAACAAATGAGAAAACAAGGGAAAACAGACTCTTGTGAGGCATCTTTCAGGGATCTTCTGCAACGCTGGAGAGGAAAGACCATAGAGAGTGTAAAGAGGGAGAAAGAAGTAAGATTGTAGAAATTAAGGCAAAAGTGGCTTGACAACAGAGATCTGCCGCCCCAGGAGATCACTGGGAAGGACCCAAGGGCCAGGTATCTTGATGCAGCAGCCAAAAGCCAGATGCCTACCAGTAAGTGCCTCCCAGTCCAGGAACGGAATGGGCAAGCAGTTGGCTTCCACCATGTTCCTGGAGAAATATGGCTTACCTGGGTGGATGAAAGAGGAAGACTGGAGACAAATGGGTGCAGTAAACAAAACAACTGAGAACCGTGAGGCTAATAAATAAAAGGTAAGGGAGTGTGAAACCTGTGAGTATCTAAAGGGGAGAAAAAAATATATTTAATTTGAAGAACTAAAAAACTATGACCTTTACTCATGACAGGGTCTCAAGAGTAGTAGAAGTACAAGCGTCCCTCGCCCACATAGGAGGTGATCATAGGTAGGAGCAGTGCAGCTTTCCACAAAATGCACAAAGCAAGTGCAGCATGAATGCACTTCCACACGCCAACTGAGATCGAGCAACCGACAGCTGCTCTGCCTCTGAAAATCAGGAGGGTCAGAGTGGGAGGGCGCTCCTTCTCCCACCTCGCCCCCGTCCATTGGAACAGACTGCCAGATGACATACGAGCCTGTTCCAATTTTAGACAGTTTAAGAAACTGCTTAAAACCTGGTTGTTCTGTCATTAACCAGTAATCCTCAGTCTGCTGCCTGTCACTCCGGCGCCGAGAGATCCCCCTGTGGATGATTAAATTGCGCCTTACAAATCCAAATAATAATTATAATAATAATGGCTACAGTACAAACTACTTGACCAACACAATGTAATAATAATCAAGTTATTTACAACTGGAAAAATGAACAGCTGAGTTAGCCTTGCTAGGTTTTATCTTGTGGTCTGCAAGTCATAACAGATATCTGCCAGGCTCACTGAGCCATGGCCCAGTAGAAGCAGAGGAAAAGCAAGCTTCCCTCACATGCAGAACAGGGACATTATTCACAGGAGCTGCACTTGCTTTCCACAAGACATAGGAGGTAAGCATACCTTGTTAAACCCATATCTGAAGCAGTGGGCTTTCCTTCATGACCTGGAATCTCAACAATCTCCTACGAATGAGCTGAGTGTTTTGTCCCATTGAGGGCAGACTTGCACACCTGGACACAAACATGTGGTTACTGCCCACCCTAGGTCTGTTCTACATGGTGGGCTCACTGACCTTGATACCGCCTCTACAAAATGAGGGTGGAGAGTTTATGTGTCTGCCAGCTTCTCCGCAACCCTGAAGGAAAAGAACGGGAGGAATGAGAAGAGGATTGGTGTTAGATCTACAATAATGGCAGCACTCTTTTGCAATAGGGCCTCACAATTAAGCAAAGTAGTGATGCAGCAAATTTGCACTGTGGAGATCATTGGTGCAAACTCAAGTATAAGCTGCACTTGAGCGGATGGACCTTTAGTACCGGACTGAGGAGTGACATCAACAATTCAACAATACACAAAGTACAGTGAAGCACATTAGGCCCCACAGTGATGACAGTGAGTAGTAGATTTGTAAACCATGAAGGTTTCAATAATCAATCAATCAATCAATCAATCAATCAGGGGTTTATATAGCGTGCTACTCACCCATGAGGGTCTCAAGGCGCTGGGGGGGGGGGGGGGGGGCTCCGGATCAGTCGAAGAGCCAGGTCTTGAGGTCCTTCCAGAACGTGTGCAGGGTCGGGGAGCTCGTTCCAGGTTTTGGCTGTGATGTAGGAGAAGGCTCTCCTGCCGGTTCTGTTTCTGCCGATGCGGGGGACCTCTGTCAGGGCAAGGTCAGCGGAGCAGAGGTTCCTCTTGAGTACGTGGAAGGATACGCTCTAGTTGAGGTATTTGGGTCCGATGTTGTGGAGGGATTTGTAGGCGTGGGTGAGGAGTTTGAAGGTGACCCTCTTCTTGACGGGGAGCCAGTGGAGGCCTCGTAGGTGTTGGGTCAAGTGCTCATGGCGTGGTGTCCCAAGGATGAGTCTGGTTGCAGCGTTCTGGATGGTCTGGAGTCTGTGCAGAAGAGTTTTGTTGATTCCGGCGTAGAGGGCGTTCCCGTAGTCCAGTCTACTGGCAATGAGTGCATGGGTGACGGTCCTCCTGCAGTCGGGGGGATCCACTTGAAGGTCTTACGGAGGATGCGAAGGCAGTTGATACTAGTGGAGGCGACGGCGTTGATCTGGCGGTTCATGGAGAGGGAGGAGTCAAGGATGATGCAGAGGTTCCGAGCGTGGTCTGTAGGGGTGGGTGGGCTCCCGAGGGTGGAGGGCCACCAGGTGTTGTCCCAGGCAGAGGTGCAAGGACCAAGGATGAGGACCTCAGTCTTCTCTGAGTTTAGCTTCAGACAGCTGTACTTTATCCAGGCTGCCACGTTCTTCATACCTTCCTGGAAACAGAGTCTGGTGTCTTCGGGATTCTTCGTTACCAGGTTAGGAAAGTTACAAACTCAAATAATTTAATGTTGTCAAATGTCAATAGTTCATGAACATATTTGTTATATGATTCAGATCGAATCAACGTAGCAAATCCAGAGAGAAAATGCTAAATGTTCTCATAAAGCAAATCAATCAAATTCAGTTTCCTGTGAAGGGAAGATTCTCTGACTTGCTAAGCAAGAGGAAATCAGGAAATTTGTGAGAATTGTCACCCAGGAGGTGTCAGCAAGTAAAGCCTCTAAAGGCAGAAGCAAAAGAAGATTTGGTCAGGTATGAATGGATTTGTCCACAAGTCTAACTCTTTTGGACAGGAACAAAGAAGGGTCTCTACTGAGGAGAATGAGAAGGACATCTGATTCTAACTAGCTCAGCAAAGCACAATTAAATCATTCAAATCTTCAGAGTGTAGAGCAAATCCCTACAGTTCCCATGAAGAGAACCAATCAGGATCAAACACTGCTTGATAGGGCGGTTTCAGCCTAATTCCCAGCCATCACAGAATGGAAGTCACTGCTGCATGACCTTTAAGAGATATCGCGTAGCAGATTGATACTTTTTGGTCAGCGTGTTACCATTGGAGGGGCAGTGATTCATTATTCAGCTGTCCATGAAACACAAACAGATAAATATTCACACAGAAACGTTAAGCAAGAAATTACTTTGAATTAAAAGATGGCAGTTGTAGCTTGGCCCTTGAAACAAGGGAAAGAGAAAAAGTGCACAGCAGCCAAAAGAACATTAACTATGATCAACTTTAATGACACCTACATACTTTAATCAAACTTGATATACCTGTGCAGGCATCTTTCCCCATTGAATGGTGGTTCCTGCATAGAGAACAGACACAAAGGACTAAAAAATAAGTCCAACTGAAGAAAAACCCAAACAGCCACGTGAGCTGCATACAAATATTGCCTCTGATCATCAGAAAAGTCGGTGTTTCTCATAGCCTGCATGGACATTAGAGTGTGAATGGTAGACTCACTGCTCCCATATGGGAACCACTACCCCATCCCCACACCAGTGTCCACAGTGGAATGATGCACAGCGATGGCGACGCTTATTATGAGTGCAGGATGCGGCTAGGCAAGAATAGGCCATGTGGTTTCTCAATCTCTTTCCAGGGCCCAATCTTGTTAAAACACTCTCGGTCTCTATCTATGCCAAGGCTCTATATGCCAAAATATATATACACATGCGCATTCAGAAGCAACTGTTCCTCCACAATGCGGCTGCCCGCGGCTCACGCAGTGGCCCACCTAAAAGGGCGGGCCCCTTAGTGCCACTTAGGCCCACCATAACCCCCTCTAGTCTGAGGGCCCCGGGGAAGGAGTCCCTCAGCCCGGCACGCGGGCCGCGTCATTTCCGGTGCAAAGAGGGTTGAGGGAAGGTACTTATACCTCCCCCTGCCTTTCTGGCGCTGTCTTTGCTCCAGACACGCCGTCTCCCGCCCTACCACTTACCTGGCATGTGGCTGGGGAGCATGGCTAGGTAGGACCTTATAATGTTCTTTTTTGTGTTGCAGGCGGAGTTACAGGGCGATCCGGAAGCAGAAGGGTACCTCTTCAGGAGCACAATATGGGTGCCAGTGCCAAATCCCAGGAGTCCTCATGGCAGGTCCGTGGAAGAAATTTGTCGGCACCCCGCTAGTCCTTAGGGCGGTTGTAAGCCTGAAAAGCCGGGGCAGGCCTCGAAGCACTGCGCCTGGAAAGGGGCATGAGTAAAGACAGTGGTCCAGTGGTCCACGTGATCCTAGGGAGGGGGATCACACCATAATTGGTAGCATGGATTGGGTTGGCCACGGTGCAATTTGGCTCATCAGGCGGGCAGGGTAGGTTAGTCACCGCTGCCTGCCCTCAGATCGCCCATAAGATAACCCACCATGTTGCACACTTTTGTATGGAATAAACCTGAAGCAATATTTTTCCACACAAAAATCGTGTTGTGTATTTATTTATTCCATCATGCATGCTATTTGGCATTGGGTGGGGAGTGCTGCCTATATAGGCCCCATACAATGAACATCAAGAGCCTCTAAAAAATGATGACTGTGTTTTGCAACCTTTCCGTTAATTTCACCCACAAAAATGACTTCTGCTCCTGTTATTAAAGAACATAAAAATACATGGTTCACACTCTTTTCGAAGTAATGGTGAAAAATTACATTATGCCCAAAAAATGGATGATAAGCCCGGGTTGGAAGACGGCTATTGGATGTAACCGGCATGGTGAAGTGATGGCAGAACAAAGTACTGGTGCTAAGGTAGTGCCACGTCGAAATAATATAGATGAATTAATGAATGTCGAAAGCGTGGGGATAATGCACGTTTTAAATATAAAACAGAATTGATGTGGATCTACGGTAAAGAATTACAAGATAACACTTCTCCGGGAGTCGTAGCCGGGCTTTGTGTAGGGCAAGAGTGCTTAATGCCGACCCAGGATGGCCACTTGAATTCCTCATATGCAAATTTATGTCATGTAAAGACAACAAAAATGTGGCTTGTATCCGGCCTTCGTGCACACACTTTGGACACCCTTGTATGGAGTTTGGTACCTTTCAGCAAGTTGAGGAAAGGGCAGACATTTGGACCCTGACAGTTCATTTCTAACATCCTTTAGTGATAGCATGTGCTCTCTTCGGGCACTGGGCAACATATCACCAAGGGCTGACCTTCTCTAAGAGGAACCCAGAAGGTGATCCCACTGGAAACTGTCATTTTTGCTGCTTCCGCGAGCCTCTGCTTTCTGGGTTAGGCATGCACTTCTTTGTTTCATTCGGTGAAAAACAGCAGTTTTAAGGATTCAAACTGTGAAACGTGAAGAAGCATCTGAGTGCCTCGAGCAGTCTTTTGAAACCTCATCCTCACGTGTAACGTTTGGGTTTCGCACTCATTTCAAATCTCACACTTCGAGATCAATGTCAGTGTGCCTCCCTTGAAAGACTCAGCCAGTCACAGAATCATGAAACAAGAGCAGTCCTTCATGCCATGGTCGCCCTTATAGGAAGAATCGTATCTTATTTTATGAATTCCTTATAATCCCATAATTCCACCAGCTCCTCGACGCTCATCCGCAGCGCTGGGATGCCTCCTGGTAGCCATGCGCTATATAAGAATATTTTCATTCATTCATTCATTTGGTAATTGGGTCAAAGACAGAGAGCTCTATAAGAAATGCACACATTTTCTCCCAAAGGATGGAGCCTTCAAAAAAACACAAAGCTGATTAAAATCAAACTATTGCACTCAAAAAACACAAATGTGTACGGAATCAAGCATTCAAATAGTTCTTACAGTAACTCAATTATTGGAATTCGGAGTACATTTTAATATAAAGAATTAAAAAACGTTTGTGAAGTGGAACTTGGGAAAATTCTAAATAAAGATGGGCCGCAGTAGCCTCGTTTTTATCTTTCCAGCACGTCGTGAAAGTAGGTGGACCATAGAAGGAAGCTATAGTGAATGAAAAAAGGAGGAACGAAAAAAGAGAAGGAAAGAAAAAAGAAGGGATCCAGGTAAGGAGTAACAGAAAACATGATCAGGGGAATGGAAATATCAATGGAGTTAGTGGGGAACAAAAGCCCTCCAGAGTAGGCGCTGTGAGCGTTGAAAGTAAAGGAAGTGACGAAAGAAAGAGTGTTGTTGAGGAAAAGAAGTATGATCTTCAAACGTAATGGCTTGCCCATCTCCTTGTGTAAAATATGTCACCAGGGGCCCTCAGAATTACAAATATATTTTTTCATAAGCATTCTATAAAACTGGCATCTCTAAACATATTTAATCTTTCAAACATTGGCGTTACGCTCAGGTTTGCCTATTCAAAAATGCAAACAAATACATTATTGGCAATGTGGTATGGGCAATCTGCACTGCCTGAGGTATAAAGGTATCCACAGAGGGACCCTTTCTCAAAAATGGAGAGGAGGGGCTTCGAGGGATATTTGGAATGCCTACCCTCCGCCCCTCCTGGACACCTAATCCCAGATAGGAAATGAGTGATACTGATGGCCCATTGGAGAGGAGCACCAACCAACATGCAAAGGAAGGAAATAGCAGGGAGTGAGAGATGGAACACTCTCATCCCGACAGCAGGATAGACCACAAGCAGGAATCCACTCCAACCCACTGCAAAAGCACCCGGTTGCATGTGTTAATCCTAGCAATGCAATGCAAGTGAAAATAATTACAATGTGGATTTTTTTGTTTTGTTTAGCCAATATTTATTAGTCAGATTAGTTTTTCATCAGATTGAAATAGAAACATTTATCGAGCCTGACATGCGCTTGACTTTATCCCAGCTCCACCAGCCCCTGTGCTGAGTGCTGTACAATAGAGCTGCAGATTATGAATACACATCTCTATCCAACTGAAAGTCCTTATGGTGAGAAAGGCGAATCACCACAGATGTGTGGGTACGGGTAAAAGGTCACTTTAATAGATCAGGTCTGTGAAAAGTAGGAATAGCCTTGCAACGTTGCTTACAGCCTATAATCCAATACACCACCAGACATTCCGACGGGCAAACCTATCACCACTAGGCCTGGGCCAAAATTCCGTTCCGTTCGCGGAAATTGCGATAATTTGGCATTTTTGCGTGTTCCGGAAAGCGCGAAAATGTCAAAATTTCCGCATTCCGCAGCATAGCGATAATTTGTTTCTTGCGCTGTAAAATAATACATTCTCGCGTGCGCGCGATCGCCTTACCTGAATCCCCGCGTTCGCCGACAAGTTTTCCCGATCCGGTCGCGTTCTCCACGAGATGTTGGATTGTTGGTAGCCATTTGCGCTGTCTCGCGACAGTTCGCGCCCGCAGTAACGTCATGCGTCGCGCGATCACGTCTTTCATCTCGCGATCATGCACCGCAAGATGGCCGCGCCCGCGAGCAACCGCATGGGTAAGTTGCCGAGCCGCGACCACGCAGAAAATACCGCGAACGGGCGGGAAAAAAACTTCCGCATCTTCGCGATATTTCCGCGTGTTTGCGGAGATTTTTAACATTTTCGCGATAATTTGCAAAAGTGAATTTCGAAAATTCCGCCCACCGCATATCACCACCCCACCCTTAAACCGCCCATCAATAACCCTACCCACTTAATCCATTCCAGCATCTTAATTTCCCTCTGTTTGCATGTAGCTATCTTGAATGCCTTATGTTTTCCCATTTCTTGCCCTCCTAATCCTGTCCCTTTTCCTTTTCCTTTGACAATTGGCAACCTTCTTAGGCCTTATAAACGTAGAGCCTTATTTACAATGAATCAACGCAGCGTGGTGCAGCAAGCCATGTTGCTGCACCACACTGCGTTAATCCTGAAGCAAAGGGATGCGTCATATCTACAACAATATGATGGATCGCTTTGCTCTGCCCTGCGCTGGCGCACAATTAGCTGTCATTCGGCGAGGCAGACACCTTGCACCATGGTGCAAGGGTCCCTGCTTCACGGGGATAGTTTGTTTTTGTTCAGGAAGGGACACTTTACTACACAAAAACAATCACAAGAGGTGATTTCCTCATCTTGTGTGTGCTGCAGAATGCAGCACGCATAGAAAGAGGAAAAAAACTAGGATACATGAAAAACCTTTCCTCTTGCACCTCCCTATGCCTCCCCTTAGGAGGGGTAGCATTCTGGCGCATTCCCAGGTTTACAATTTCTTGTAATTCTGGAAATGCGGCAGAAGCCATGTGTGTTGGGTGGGAACACCCACAGTAACACCCATGGCACGCCCCTTTCACACAAAGTGTTGCGTGTAAGGGGGCCATATTTACAAGGACATGGAAAACCACACAGGGTGACTTTTCGCGTCCTTGAAAATATGGGGCAGCAGGTAGTGCCGCAAATTAGTCCATCCTCCTTGTGGTGACCCTAAACTCTGGATCCCCCTGTAAGTTGTCTTTATACTGCCAACCAAGAAAATCCATTACAAGTTGATTTCCTTTCCTCCCTTTAGTGTCTTTTCAATCTTGAGCCCGTTACCTACAACTATACAAGTTCCCCCTTTGATGGTTCTCATAAGATGTGTCACCACATCCCTCAATCCTGTAAAGTAAATCTCATTTACTAAACAGCATGTAATCATCTGCTGTATGAGTGTGCCGTATCCTGCCGATCTCCCTATTTAGTTTCATGTGAGCTTTCTCATTTGACTCGATGGTCTCATCAAGATTCTCCTCTGCAGCAGTTCTGTCTGTATTATATGTGGACCAGCCCATAAACTCTTCATCCCATTTAGGTCCTTCTTCATGGCTATAAGCAACTGACCTGAAGTGATACTAGGTAATTTCCCTCAGATGAGCCACCAATAATCATGAGCAACTGCACTCCTTGAACAATTCTACCAACGTTGGTAGCAATTACTTCCACTTCATGCAGGTGCCCAGATATCCAACTACTGTCTTATCCCAGTTGCTTGCCGAATGGCCTTGTGGCTGCTTGTTTGGCCACCCACTTCATGAACAAGTGTCCAAACCATTCTATCTTGGAGCCACAAGTACATCCTGTAGCTACTAGGGTTGGAGGGGAATAGGGACTCACAGAAAATCAATCAAATAACCTATACTGACCTGTGGACACCCTACCTACCCTTCCCCTTAATCTCCCTTTAACACCCATTACAATTCCAGTACACCCTCTTGTATCACATACCACTTGCTGAAGCCACAGCTTCAAAGCCCTGGCATTCCTATCTCATTCTAGGGAATACCACTGTATGCATTTCAGTGGCTGCATCTATCCTTAATGAATGTGTCCTATTTAATGGCTGAATAAGTCTCAACATCCTAAAAGCTTTCTCAAGAACCTTCAGAACCTGATAGCTCAACCATCCAAAAGAGTGCTCACTCCCTCTATTTCAAACACCACTTGCAAACAAAACTGGGTATAAATTTGCCGCCCCTGATTTCTGTTTCTAAACCGATGGTCCCCTATACATTTAATCAATTCTGAGTCCTTCAGGCTTATTCTTAAACTGATGCCATCTAAAAAACTGATTCTCTTCCTTTCCGTTTTGCTCCAACGATTCAGAAACAATGAATGACCCAAAAAACAAGATCTTATACAAACGAAATAAGAATTATTCAGTTGCACCAACACTATTCCCCCCCAGAAATTTGGATGGCCACTGGTCTTCTAAACTTCTTCTCTGCTCCCCTATCTTGCAACTTATAGCATCCTAATAATTCCCCAGCTGAAGGAGTGGATCCCCCAAAGCATTTCAGGTAAAATACTGTACATCAGGTTTCCCAGCAAAATTTACAGGAGAGAATCACCTGTCCATCAGACCCAATATGTACTGTACCATATCCTCCCTCCCTTTCCTAATCTCAAATCTCGCTGTCACATCTCCTTGCTACTGAATGGGTTAGTCATATTTGCAAATTAAAATCTTACAATGCATTTTCATGTTCTATTGTTCTGTCATTAACATATTTTACAACTCTCCTGACCCCTTTTCCCATTTCTTTCTTTACTGTCCTTATTCAATTTCCTGATTTTAATTTTTTTTTTTTTTATTATAGTTGCTTCTTCGATTTGCCTCAAGCCACACTAATATGTTGGGATGGTGGTGGTGAGAATGCATGAGTGACCATCGTGGTGGTGGTGCGAATGCATGAGTGACCATCGTGGTATACTTACTGGAATGCTGGTCGCGTTAGTTATATGCATATGCTCTCTTCAACCTAAATAAATATCTCCTAAAGTTCCTCAGCATTTTAGTTATTTTAATTGCCAATTGAAAGTTGCTAACAAACCTTCTCATCAATGAAACATCCTCATCCTCCTATCTAGCAGAGTACCACCATGTAGTCTTCACTCTGTCTTCTTCAATCACCAACTCACAGAATCCCTCCAATTGTGAGCAAGACAAAGCACCTGCAAACATTTTAGGGCATCAATCATGCTCTAAACATATAATATGGGTCAGACCGTGATTATAACTAGTGATAAGAACCCTAGGAAAGCAATACTACTCTCCTCCGTTCAACCATTTTTCAGGCCATTGTTCTTCACACTATCTGCCATCCAAAAATAGCCGAAAACTGCCAACCTCAACCATGTATGAGAAAACGTGACCCGTCCACTCCTCCATCTTGAAAGACCATATGAGAAATCCTTTGAAATACTTTTGAAAAGCTGCCCAAACTCTCAAATCAGCTTCCTGTTATTAATCAAACCCAATGGTGTAATAAAACCACTCCTGCCACTGAGAAACCAAGTGGATGATTTAGAATTTGACGGACATGGTATTTCACCACAACCGCAATGGAATACTCTCTTCAGCAACCTGAAAATCCACTGGAGACTACTCCGTCTACATTATTGACAGACACCTCTGATAGCCCTACAGTACAAGGGCTGTCAAAGGTTTGGCCATTCGACCAACCATCCAATTTAGAGTGGGAGGTCAAATGGCCAGTGTTAACTCCCCCTAACCTCTGTGAAAAACCTGGCAGTAAGGTACAGTAAAACATTTATATGACCTCCCACGTCATGGCCATGGGAGAAATCTCCCATGGTGTAGGGTTTGTAGGGTTCATCAGAGTTTGTTTATTTAAAAACAACGCCCTTCTTTGGTATATGTTGTTCTTGATAAAACAAATACAATTAAAAAATGTGATGGAGAGTACTGTCATTTTAAAGGCACTATCTTTCAAACATTTAATTCATTGACAGTAACTGGTGTGATGGCAGTTCCTGTCAATGACGAGAGATGTCTGATATGACGGCAGCTATCTCTAAATTCAAAGGAGTACATTTTTCAAATGTTTTGCATTGCCCTTGCACCATGCAAGGGGACACAGGGCGATGCAAAACCTAGAATGAGTTTTACCAAGCCACGCAAAGTCACCTTGTGTGGCATGGTAAATCTAAAGTAATGCATGACTTCACACATTTTTGCCTTGTGTTACTCTGTGCACCAAGGAGGCATCTCATGGGTGGGGCGTGGATGTCTCCATGTATCCACCCATGGATTTTGGCCCATTGCCAGATTTACCATGAGTGGCAGACCCGGGAATGCATCAAAATGCTATGCTTTCCAAGGGGAGGCGTAACTTGGAGAAATATCTTTATATCTAGCGGGTCATCCCTCTTCACTAAGCTGTACTCATTTTTGACTAGAGCAATTGGGTTCATTTCCAAGAAAACTGACCTGGCTGAAAGGCACCCTTCACTGTACTTATGTAAGCACCTAAGTACTTCCTCAGCAGTTTGTTTGGTACCAGCTGTGACAGGGGAGCCTTCAGCGGCAATGTAGTGGTTCCACCAAGGATGTGGTAGCACAAGATCAATTTCTGGTGAGAATGAGTTTAAATGATTCACTAACCATACAAGTTAGTGAAGGAAAACGTGCAGCAAATAGGAAAAGACAATCAAAGAGGGTCGGTAATATAAAAATCCGTGCCACTAAGTGCCCAGGTAATACTGCTTCAGTTACTGAAATGCATACATCCCCTCAGAGTTTAGCTTAGGAAAAGATTAATCTCAATTGGGGCCAGCTACCCAAGCAAATCAAAATCACTTTGAGGCATAGGTTACTCCCTTGATTGAGAAAGGGTTGACCTTAGAAACATGTGCCCAGGAACTAATCAGGGAAATCAGGAAGGGGATAACAGCTGCTGCTGGAGTTAGGCGGCAGGGCCAACAAACAATGTTGCAACTTCGGATGGCTCTACACTTATTTCATCTACACGACCCATAAATGACAACTCTTGAGCTTGCTGTGATAGCGGCTTCTCCAAACTTTGGAAGCCTCAGAATAGAGCATCTCAATCTAAGCAGAGAACAGAGGATCAATGAATCTCCTTTGATCATGAACCTGTACCTAGAATCTGCCCAGATCGGACAGGCCAGACACATTTAAATCTTCCTCCCGTTTGTTTACCATATGTGGGTGTCTTGACAAATGTGCCCCCATTGCCACAAACTGCTGCAGCATCCACCCTCCAACTTAAAAATAAGGCTTTCCACTAGCTATCTCTATACTCAAATTTTCATATTGCAGACATTAATTATGTCTTGTTAGTACGGAGGGTAGAATGGATTGGTCCTTTGACTAAACATCTTGAGGGTCATTAAGATTTTATGTTTTTTTCTCCAAACAAGTTTAATTTTTATAACTCAGTTTATGATTTGGGGTGTCAGATCAATACTTTAGTCTATGTACTATCAGTTTTAAAAGATAGGTCACCGAGTCTGTTTAATGAATTACAGGTGATTGTAGGGTGATGATCTTTTTGTAGCCAGGGATAGTATTTCTTTTCCAAAGAACACAGATTCTAAAGGCCTGAAATTATGACATACCCTGTCTAAATGTAGGTTCTATAATACAGCAGACATTGTAAGGGATTTATTCAGACAGACTCCTGTTTTCATTGGTTGGGCTCAGGGTACAGTTATCGATTATATTTGTATTTCTAATGATTTGGACAAGTACGTTCACTCGGGGGGGGATGGAAAAAGGTCACTGAGACCGTAATCCTAATAAGTTGGTTCATTGTCTACACCTTGGTCTGAGGCAGTAACAAATCTTTGCCATAAAGATAAAGGGCTGAGGATAAGCTCAAGGGCAACCATATTACTACAGTGCTGACTACTCAGGCCGAGTCAAATTTTGACCTAATGGATGAGCATTTTTAGTAAGTAATCCTCAACCATTGAACATTTTATTAGCTTTTGGGAAACTAAATAATTCTATTAGAAATATAATCACAGACCTTTATAAGCCTGTGAAAAGACCCCAATCAGGGGGGTCGAAAGTCACTGTAGAGCAACAAACAGAAAGTTACATATAGCCCTTAATAGTAACCCAAGGAATCAGCACTTAATTGCTGATGCAAGATTAAACTATAAATGAGCCATTAAGAATAGGAAATCACCTATTAAGGAAGAAACATGGGGAACGTTTAGTTAAATCCTTCAAAGATAAGGACACTAGGACTTTTTGGAGCATTGTGAGTGGCAGGAATATCACATCTACTACGACAGAGGGATGAGGGTCCAATATTAGCCCAGATAGATGGCGTGACCACTTCGGGTGAATTTACTCTTTCGGGAAGGCCATGCGGAAATTGGCATGGATGAAGCTGTGCAGTTTCCCCTGGATGTTAGGTTTGATCATGAGGAGGTCATTGCTGCCCTTATCGCCAACCCATCTATTAAGGTCAGGTCAGGTCAGAAACATGTTTATTTAGACAATTGTCCATAAAACATTCAAAAAACACACTTAACAATTAAAACCTTTAAATGAGCCCCCCTCCTAGCTGCCCCGCCCACCAACCCATTACATTTCATTTTTAAAATTCTGGTTGACAGATCGTAAAAACCGAGCAATCCCAACGGCCACATCTAGATGTCGCATCTCAGACAATAAGTCCACCGCTTTGTTCCTATGAAAAGCATCATATTTAAAAAACAGAGGTCTTAAAAACATGATTCGATTTGCGAGATAAAAGACGCAGTCCATAAGAATATGCGTAAAGGTACATTTAACTTTCAAAGGGCAGGGACAGAGATCACTATTATTATGCACCCTAGTCCTATGTGGGTGGGCTGAGTAGATTGGATAACATCCCACCCGAACCCTTAAAATTTGTTTTCTTAAATCTGGGTCTGGTAACCGTGATAGATAAGGGAAGACACTATCCTGGCCAAATGAAGCAAATAAGAAGCAAATTGGATGATTTCTTCTTTAAATACAATAGATAGAACGATTCTGACGCCATAGCAGCGGATTCTCCCAGTGCTCGTTTGCCTGGAAAGGTGAGCCAAGATGTGACTGTGCCACTATTTAAAAGGAGGTTCTTAATTGCAATTATTCTGGTTCTAACGGCCTTTGTCCACATCCTTTTACTAATGTGGATCTCTTCCCAACACAATTTGGAGACTTTAACCACCTCATCATCCTCCAACAGTGTGTTAAAGTATCTTAGAGCCCGAGTAGAGGGAGCCATATTCCAAGAGACCAGACTGCACTCTCTCCTTATAGCCTGGACTATGGTACCTTGGAGGAGTGATAACAGTCTTTTGAGCACTACCCCTTCCAGTCTGTCCCATTCATAAGTTGGATCAAGAGAAAAGACTTCTCCCCCATATAGGCCTAATGGTGGAATCTTTCCTTCATAGGCCTTTAGTAATGGGATATGGGATAGCCCCCAAATCTACCATTGAATCCGGACAGACAGCCTGCCTGCCATAGGGCTTTCTGTTTAATGGCATCCCAATGCGCACCCCAATTCAGATTTCTCCTAAAAATTAAATCCAGGTATTTATATTGATCCGCTTGCTCCACCACCTGTAAATCTAGATACCAGGAAAAACTCTGCACATTTGTTTCCAAAAATCATAATTTTCGTCTTTTCCAGATTAATTCGGAGCTGGTTCTGCTTACTGCTTACTATAAGATGCCAGGGCATTGAGCGTCCTCTGCAGACCAATTGGGGTATAATCCAATAATACCAAATCATCTGCATACAGCATACAAGCGATATGCTGGTCCCTAATTTTAGGTGAGAAAGGCTTTGATTGGGAAATAGCCATTGGGAGGTCGGCCAAAAATAGTCTAAAGAGTAAAGGTGCTAAAACGCACCGCTGGCACAGGCCGTTGTCGATAGAGATTCTTTGGGACAACCGACCCGACTTGTCTAACTCCACCTCAGCCCAATTGCCAGAGTGCAAGATTGAAGAGCCCCAAGAAGATATGGTGGCAGGTTCCAAGCAGCAAGTTTTCCCCACAGAATATCCCTGTCAACATAATCGAAGGCTGTCCGGAAATCTACACAACAACTGCACAGTCTATGATTTTCCTCCAGAGCCTTTTGAGTAATAGCCCACAATGCAAAACAGTGGTCTATGGTGGAATGACCCTCACAAAAGCCCCCTTGTTCTAGTGGGATTCTCTTAGTTTCGGGGGCCCATTCTTCAAGTTTGGCTAGGATAATCTTGGTGAATATCTTTAATGAAATATCCAGGAGGCTTATAAACATAAAGTGCATTGGGTCTGAACCGCTCCCTTTTTTTTAAGATTGGTTTCACTATGGACCCCTTCCAGGTAAAAGAATAAAGGCCAGACCCTGCAACCCAGCTAAACAAAGTAGAGTAAATTGTAGCCACCAGAAACTATTTGTTTTCATTATTACCGCTGGAACATTGTCAGGGCCAGCGGCACGGGAGAGTTTTATTCTCTTGATAGTGGCCTTAACTTCCTTTACTGAAAACCAGATGGCTGGGAGAGTTTGCCCGTAAATATGCTGTGGGCCATCTGAACCTAAAGGTCCCCTATATAACTCCGTCAGATAAGATGGCCTTAACTTCCTTTACTGAAAACCACATGGCTGGGGGAGTTTGCCCGTAAATATGCTGTGGGCCATCTGAACCTAAAGGTCCCCTATATAACTCCATCAGATAAGAAGCCCACTGGGCTTCCGGAATCATACAGGTCAGACTACCCCTGTTTTGACCATTAAACTCATTGATCTTTGTCCAGAATTTTTGCTAATCATTTAATGATATAATCTCCTGCATCTCCTCCAACTTACTATAATAAAAAGCTGCCTTTTTTGTCTGCACAAGGGATTTATATTGGCGTTTAGGTTTGACCAGCTCTTCGATGGCTGAAGGAACGCAATGACGCCCAGCACTCTTTGCTTTCTGTCTCACCAGTCGTTTCAACTTTTGCCAATCCAGATCGAACCAGCCCGTAAAGCCCTTCGGACGGGATTTCGTCTGGCTGCACTTTTCACCTAATTTCACTGAAAAGCAGCCCAAAACTTGTTGCACAATATTAATATCCCACACAACTACATCATCAACATGAATAGGGTGGGTAGAAATCATCTCCTCTAGCTGGAGGGAAGCTAATTGTTGAAGATGCATAGTGTCTAAACGTGTTGTGAGCCTACGCAGGTAGAACATCTCTAAAGGCAAAACCCTCTCAGGGGATATTGGCTCAGACAAATCAAGAACTTCTATAGTTGCCCAGTGGCCACTGCGTTCATATTTTGCCACCTCAAAACTCTTAAAAAGGCCAAAATGCCAAAGGGACGTGAATATGTGAATATGTAATCAATAGGGCCCAAAGAGTGGCCCTGCCGGAATGTTGCTGCTGGTGATGAATCATTTATAAAACATCCATTTAAATAAATTAGACCGTGGCTTGCCAGCCTTTGACGCAACACTTTGGTTCCCTTTTTATGGTACTTGCGGGAAACTGTGCTAAGGGAATATTGTAGGAATCCACTGCTTCCTCCAAGTGCTGGTCTAGCTGTACAGGGAATAGACAAGCATTTACATTCCCCGCCATTATTATCACTGCTTCCGGGTATTTTGCCACCAAATGCTGGAAAGGAGATTCAAATAATTCCAGCCAGCGATTCATTTGCTGATGATCTTCTTTATGAATATAGACATTTATGAGCAGAAAGTAACCAAGGACATTTTTATCCACACCCATTTCCACAACAGATAACTGCAGACCACTTGAAACATTTATGACCTCTAATGGTCTCCCAATCACCTTAGTCGATATTAGTGTTAGTACACCTGCAGATACTCTCCTCTTACCCCGGGAGTGACCTTTACTATTCAAAGCCATGAAGCATTCAAGTGACTGGTCCTCTCTTAGTCAAGACTTTTAAAGGAATACCAGATGGAACTTTCTTCCAATTCACCGCTGTTCCTCAAACGTTCGAACCCATGGATATTCCAACTTAGGATTCTAAGATTTTGAGAGGACTCCTCTTTCTAGAATAGGGTATACCTAATATTCCAGTCACCTTCCTCCGGCAGGTGCCGCAGGGGGAGAACCTATTACCATGAGCCCATACTAATTGCCTGGACTGTTGGAATGGCCTGTAGTTTACTATAACCACTCTCACATCGGTGGGCGGATGGCTACTTTGCAGTGTAGCTTCTGGCCATAGGGGCAGGATATATGGTATAGATCACCTTGGGGTCTGTGATGTTGGGCTTGGGAACAGGTACCACTATTATGTTTCCCTTTCATATGCAGGCGCTTCTTTTTGCCTACACGTGGGGCACAAGACACAAGTAATCCAGTCCAAGGACTGACCCCATTGTACGGTACAACCTTACGGTAAATTTCGAGGGGATAAAACCATGCTGCCTTTTTCTCACAAGCATAGGGTATTTAGATATATAAACAGATCCCTTCATATTTAACTGGCATCCGGGTTTCCCTGAAATAACACTATGCAACCCTGAAGGCTCTGTAGCCGTTACTGTAGCAGGTAATTGAGTATTCATGGAACCACCCAGATTATCTTTAATGGATTTCAATTCATGTCGAATGTCATTCAAAGAATTTAATTGGTCCACTTGATTTGCCCTTATTGATACCAAAGTTTCTAGAAATCCCATGCAAAGTAGTCTGCATAAGTAACATTACACCCAACAAAGACGATGAAGAGGAGGGCTGGAGTGATATAGTCCTCCCCTGCGATCCAAGCGTGGAGTTTGGCTCCCCAACCATGGGAGCATTATATATTGACGTTAGGCTTGCTTCATTCTGTTGATCTTCTCGACAAGGCGACTGGGAGGGGATTGAGTCTTCGGGACTGAATGATGATAATGAAATGTTCAATCAAGGATAAGAAGACAATCTTAGAGCCCCTCTTGTGGTCGCAGCTCCATTCTTGGATAAAGACACTGAAAGATTTGCTGGTTACACTTCATCAGGGGCCATGTGTAAAACATCTATTGCCAAATCCGGTGCACTGGGGTGCCTGTGGGGGGGTCTTTGCCCCCTCCTCTAAAGGCTGTCAGGCTTCATTATGGTAATGCTTAAAAGAAAAGTTCCTTATTGAGGATACTAGGGGTGAGCGTGGGGCCTCACTTGGCGATACGCTTTTATCATGCTGAGCAGACCCCTTCTTCCCCCTGCGATTTGCCTTTTGGGGCACCAAGGAGAGGTCTCATACTGCGGAGCACAGGGCGGGATGGACAGGAGGATATACTCATTTTCCTTAAAAGGAAAATAGCAGAAGGAAAAAAACAAACAAAAGTCTAAGACTTACCTTCTTCTTGAATAAACCCCACTACCACTGTGATAACCACTGACTGAGGAGGTCATTGCTGCCCTTATCGCCAGCCCATCTATTAAGGCTCCAGGTCTAAATGTGATCCCTATGGAACACAACAAAATATACATTCCCTTATGAGCACTCATCATCACTAATGTTTTCAATGCTGCAGCCTCATAAAATCCCTCCCTCGTGGCAAACTGTCTCCATTATCCCAGCTTTTAAGAAAGGCAACAGACAGAACCTCCAGTGCGATTGAGCACTATCATTATTGAATTCTGTGGTTAAGATTGTGGGGCATAATATTTTGTATAAGATTGAGGATTGGGTGTAGCAAAATACTTAGCTTCATGCATTATATGAGAAGGCCTGGAGACCCAGGAACAGTGACTGAATCTCCATCTTTTAATAGGGAAGTATACGATTGCCAACATAAGTTCCGCTCTACTTGACTTATATGGATCTTAGTAGCGCCTTTGACTGGTTAACCTGCTATAAACTTTGGAGCATTTTATCTAAGATAGGTGTGCCCCCACCCATTAGTAGAATTTCTCCATGCCCTGCATCGGGGGTCAATGCTTCAGTTAGATATGGAATTGTGGGTGAATGCACTGAGCCGTTAGACCTGCACCCGGGGTGTACCCCAGGGTTGGGCCCTTGCCCTCATCTTATTTCTTTTAATGCATTAATGGTGTCTATTCTTTTTTTATTTTACTGGGGCAGGACTTACCATAAGTGAAATCCAGATGTGTCCTGGCTTTGCTTTATGCCAATGATGCAGTTTTGCTCTCCCGCACACCTAATGATCTTTGCGTTCTTATAACGCATTTCTTATGTTTTTGGATGACTTAGATTTGGAAGTTAACATTGTAAAGATACATCATATGGTGTGCTGGAAGAAGCATGGTTAAATTAGACCTGTCTTGATTAAGGGGCAAATATATCAAGGGCCAGGAAGTTCTCCTATTTAGGGGTAACGTTTGATTTATATGGAAGTTAGTTACCCTGCATTTCTAACCAATGCCTCCAGTTTAATCACTCTGTGGGAGCTCTGTTTGTAAGGAATACCTGAGTTGACAGTAAGTCAATTCTGCTGCTGCTGGAAGTTTAAAAGCTTAATGTTTACCAATTCTGCGCTATGACTTATGAGAGTATCGAAATAGTTCCAGTTTACAGCAAGAGGAAAACCATTCTTAGAGGAGATTGTTACTTTTGGGTCTAGGTAGAACCTATTTATTTCTCCTTAAGGAACTGGGTCCAACTTATGTGGAAGACTATATAAAACTTACTCCACTTCTCCTTTGGAAAGTGTTATGGTACCAATAGACTACATTCAATTGTAATGTTATCACCAATTGTTTAGCCTGTAACTCTGATTATAAGATCCCTTGGCTGAGTTATATTAAAACCAATGCTGGTGCGTTGGGAAGGCTTGAGTTGTATACGTCTCTGCATCTGTTGGAACACGGGGAGAGTAAAAGGGTTGAAGAGCTATTTTATATATTTGCACATGTCACTAAAGAAGGTACAGACCTTGAAAAAACATTTATTGCACTTATAACATGTGAGGGAGCTAAACCCTATTTCTCTCAGGTGAGAAATGTTTGGGAACGGTCACTTTTAACCAAATTTCGCCTAAGGTCAATCAGAAGTAATCTTTGCTTTCTGCTGGGACATATTGTCCCGAATCTTATTTTGGATTGCATGTGTGGTGAGAAATATGACACTTTACAACGCAGGCGTTACAACACATTTTTTACATCGTAAAATCCATTGCAACGCATGTCGTAACAATGCATGTCATTACAACACATAATCCATTACAAGGCAATTACTATTCTAACTCCGCCGGGGCGTTACTTTGGGAAATGCGATGTAATGGATTATGCAATGTAATGACATGCGTTGTAATGGATTTTGCATTGTAAAACATTCGTTGTAATGACACGCATTGTATCACGTGCGTTGTAAGCGATGTTTCCCGTGATGACACCTCCCCTCAAACATTGATGCATTTTAATCTCTCCAGCAAATATTATGAGCCTTTTACTCAAAGATTTTTATTTACCTATCTTAGAAAGTCAGTGTTTGTCAATTGATACCAGCCTTTTATTTTTTGTGTATGTTGTCTGACCCTGTTGTCTGTTACTCTGGCTGGTTGTTTTTAATGGATGCATTGGAATAGCATAACAAATGTTTTATCTGTTGTAATGTATTAAGATATTTCCATTATTCAATTTTATTGTCTCTTAAGATTATTCTACAAAAAGTCGAATAGATTTTGATGATGAAGGCAGTTTTACAGTGTACAATCAACATTTGTTTCTCAGTCATAGTTCAGAATGGGATGAGAATACCTTTAGCATCTTGAAAAACGGATTACATTTTAATACTGAGATTCACACAAGTTTGATTTAGTGCTGTGTCATGTATATTTGGTAACAGTGGCAGAGACAATCTGAGTCAGACATACATTATATTGGGCTCAATACAGCAAAAAATCTACATTCACAGATATTTACATTTTTGTAGGTCATGTGCACATATGTGAATACACTCTATTTCCTTGTATGAACCATGGACCACTATTATCCATGCTGCATATTCCATAGTTTGTTCATACTGCAGCACTATTGTTATATATGCTATATGTTTGAAGTAACATATACAATATGGGAACATGGGTAACCAAATGTGGAAAATACCTTTTTCATACAATTGGATGGTTGATGAAATTGCAGTCATGTACAGACATGTCCCCATAACTATTTATATGTGTCTGTGTGTAAACGTTTTTAATTGAATAGGAACATGGTTTGCCATGACATAAAGGTAATGTTATATTGCTATAAGAGTGTGTGAGTTAGTCTTACACTGCAACAACTGTGAGCCCATACTATGAGCAAAGTAAGCCTTTGCCTTGCCCTTGTGTCTCCCAAGGAGACAGGATAAACTAGAAAATAGTTCAGTGTGATTTTGCACACCAGGTAAACCAACTTTTGAGTTGCCTTGAGTTAGTATGCACATACATTTAACACAAAACAGCATCCTTCTGTGGACTCACATGAAGTTTCAGGCTTGTAGGCATTCCAAGGTGTATAATGTCCATTCACATGCACAAACTGAATGTTTTCCACATATTGCCAGATTCAATGCAGCCAATAACAATGCAAAGTGGTTCTGCCACGAATTGGACCATTCTTTGTATCACTGTGTCCTCACAAAGGTAGGACCATCAATTAATGATTCTTCAAAACGCATCAATGACCATATACATAGACAAAAACTCAGCTGAGTTAGAAAATAATATCAGAGATATTCAAATAAATCATATATCATACGTAATTAGTGGTAAACAACAGGACTAATACACAATGTACACATACAACAAAAATTACAATGCGCGTGACTTAAAAGGTGATTTAAAAAATATAATACACACATCAAGAATAGGAAATTCCAAATTGTATTACATATATAACTTATAGAACATAAATTGAGTGTGCAGCATTAATTTTACAATGAAAAAGCTCTAAATAGACCAATGATTTATAATCTCCAATATTTAAGTGTGTCTATTTAGGCAGCAACGCTTGTATGTTAAACGTAAACGTTTCAACCCCTTGATTACCTGTGTATTTGAGTGCCATCACAAGGGGGTCTTCATCAGGACTATAAACCCAACCACAAGACTGTTGAAGTATGCTGTACAGGGGAAGCATGTTTACTAATAATAGGATTTACTCCTGTCAATGCCTCGAGTGCTCTCCTGCCATAGGGGCATCTGGTAGCTTTAATATATATATATATATATATTCACTGAAAAAACCATAGGTTTCACACATGTTATAGTTAGCGGAAATTTTACTGATAAAAAACCAGTGAAATTCCCCCGTTATAGTTAGTGCAGGCAACTATAACTCACGCGACCGCAATCCTCTGCTGATGCTAATACTGTTTTTAGACACTTATTTGCCCATGTCTTCTTCCATACATTTTTAGCTATACATATATTACAAATATTTTTTTTTCATAAAGACACATATGTCATCAGCAGAAGATTGCGGTCACGTGAGTTATAGTTGCCTGCACTAACTATAACGGGGGAATTTCACTGGTTTTTTATCAGTAAAATTTCCGCTAACTATAACATGTGTGAAACCTATGGTTTTTTCAGTGAATTTGCAAGGTTTTTTAAATGCTAATTCCTAACTATAACGTGTGTGAAACCTATGGTTTTTTCAGTGAATTTGTACGGTTTTTTAAATGCTAAGTTACTTTACGCCATTCGTGGCGTGCGCGCCCACTTAGCGCAGTTCGTTCCGTGCGCGCACGGTGCGCTTCGCGCACCGTGCGCGCACAGTAAGCACGCGGTGCTTACTGTGCTTACGGTGCTTATAAGCCATGCACAAATGGTGCCCTTCGGGCACCATTTGCACACGGGGTGGAGAGAGTGTGGATAATTTTTTCTTTTATTATTTTTGTTAAAAATATTGTGGATTTTCACACCACTGATAAGCCCTGCACATTTGATGGCCTGCGGCCACCAAAAGCACAGGGGGTGGGGACAGTGTGGATAGTGTTTTTTTTTTTTACATCTTTTACCGTACGCGTACGGTAAGCGTAATCGGCAAAATTAGCGAAAAAATAAAAATGACATTTATGGCCTTGGGGGGTCTTGGGGGACTGCCTCATCATGGCTATGTGTGTGTGAGCTGTCAAAACAGATCCTTTACATGTGTATTGGTTTTATTTAACAACCTAACTCTCAGTGCGAGAGAGAAAATGGCGGCCGCCGCTTCCTGGTTTCGGCCGATTTGAATGTTTACTAAGATCTAAGAGCGAATCAGACTCGCGCTCGCGCACGCCACCGTACGCGTACGGTAAGCTTACGGTAAGCGTACCGTAAGCTGGCTCAGATATATATATTGATTTAAAGGCTATTTTCTCAGAATCTACTGAACAGATTTACACCAAACCTACAAAAGGCACTTCCTTGACCTGAGGACTACCTCTCTGCCAAATTTCAAGTAATTCTGTTCAGCCGTTCGGGCTGTAGCCCTGTCTAAAGGTCCTATGGAAAAATGCATGGGAAAAACGCGTTTTGGGACCCCCCTTTTATCTCAGCCCCCGCTTGACGAATCCTCCCGAGACTTTCAGGGTAGGAGCGGAGCGAAGCGCCCCACCTATTTTGAGAAATTCGCGAGGATTCGTCGACCGGCGCCAAAGTTATTCAAAATAGAATGTTGCGGATTTCCTATGGAAAAGGGGTCCTAACTATAACTACCTACTGGCGACCGCCAGTAGGTAATAAATATATATATATATATATATTCACTGAAAAAACCATAGGTTTCACACATGTTATAGTTAGCGGAAATTTTACTGATAAAAAACCAGTGAAATTGCCCCGTTATAGTTAGTGCTGGCAACTATAACTCACGCGACCGCAATCTTCTGCTGATGACATATGTGTCTTTATGAAAAAAAAATATTTGTAATATATGTATAGCTAAAAATGTATGGAAGAAGACATGGGCAAATAAGT
This sequence comes from Triturus cristatus, assembly GCF_964204655.1. Lineage (NCBI taxonomy): Eukaryota > Metazoa > Chordata > Amphibia > Caudata > Salamandridae > Triturus > Triturus cristatus. The sequence continues at coordinate 944,612,925 of NC_140594.1, read as the reverse complement.
GTCTAAATACAGTATTAGCATCAGCAGAGGATTGCGGTCGCGTGAGTTATAGTTGCCAGCACTAACTATAACGGGGCAATTTCACTGGTTTTTTATCAGTAAAATTTCCGCTAACTATAACATGTGTGAAACCTATGGTTTTTTCAGTGAATATATATATATATATATTCACTGAAAAAACCATAGGTTTCAGGGGTGTTATAGTTAGCTGGACTTTTCACTTGTACAAAACCATTGAAATTCCCCCGTTATAGTTAGTTCAGCTAACTATAACTCGCGCGCCCGCAATGCACTGCTGATGACGTCACATATTACATCACTCATGACATGGTCAGTGACATCACTCATGACATCACTGATGACATCTCAAATGACATCACTGATGACATCACTGATGACATCATCCAGTGAATGTGTGTGTTTCTGAAAATTAAATATGTTTTATATATGTATATCTCAAGGTCGATGGAAGAATAAATGGGTATATAAGTGTCTAAATGGATGATTTGTTTTTGAAAAATTGATTGTGTAACTGACTGATTAAGTGTTTCATAGTGAATACATGGCTTAGTGAGTAATGTTTAAATATGTAAATATCTGTATCAGTCTCTCACTTTGTGTATAAGTGGCTGCATGGGTTGGTGAGTAGCTACATGGGTGTTTATATAGGTTATTAGTTGGTTTTATGAGTATCAGTCTGAGTGTCTGCATGGTTCGGTGGGGGTATTACGTAGTGCATAGGTGCATGAATGAATGACTCACTCTTTGTATGTGTTGAAGACAGCATGTGTGCAGGACTCTATGGGTGGATGAGTGAGTGTATGGGTGTGTTAGTGAGTGAATGACTGTCTCAATAGTGTCTTTATGAGTAACTACATATGTTTTAAACTAGTATATGTGACTATTGGTGTATATAAGCGAGTATATGTGACAGTGAGAGATTGAAAGAGTTCCTATATGAATAAGTATGTGTTTCTATAAGTGATTGTTTAAAAGACTAAGTATGTGTAAGTTTCCGTAGAAGTAAGTGTGGTGGTGTGTGTATAACTGTATATGCAAGTAAATGTATGTTTGATTCTTTATTAGCATGAGTGACTATGTGTGTGAGTACCTCTATGGATGAGTGGCATTGTGTAACAGGATGTATAGGTGTATGAGTACATATGATGAGTGAGTACATGTATGAGTGACTGTATAGGACTGTTGGTGAATGAGTGGATGTGTATGTGGATCTTAGAATTACTGTATAGGTTGTTGTAACTGGTATTGGTATGTCCATTGTTTTTAAAATTTTAATTTCTATTTTTGAATGTGTGTATCAAAGGTTATATTAGGGGAAGAGGAGGTCTGCCACTCTATCACAAGGATGATGTCATCAGTGATGTCATCAGTGATGTCATTTGAGATGTCATCAGTGATGTCATGAGTGATGTCACTGACCATGTCATGAGTGATGTAATATGTGACGTCATCAGCAGTGCATTGCGGGCAAGCGAGTTATAGTTAGCTGAACTAACTATAACGGGGGAATTTCAATGGTTTTGTACAAGTGAAAAGTCCAGCTAACTATAACACCCCTGAAACCTATGGTTTTTTCAGTGAATTTCTGAGGTTTTTTAAATGCTAATTCCTAACTATAACGTGCCTGAAACCTATGTTTTTTTCTGTGAATTTCAAAGGTTTTTTAAATGCTAATTTCTAACTATGCCTACAGAGATAGGACATGTGAAGAAAGAAGAAAAAATGCACAGAAAGAAACAAAAGAAGTGCAGAAAGAAGCAACAGAAGTCCTCAAATACGAAGATAAGTGCAGGAAGAAGGATAACGTGCAGAAAGAACAAAAAGAAGAGCAGAAAGAAGCCTTGTTGCAAAATCATCCTGTACCCTCAACTTTTTCAGACGGATACTGGTGGTAACTGAGTCTGACTAACCAGTCCTAGAGCCAGTGCTATGTTAAAAGACACTTAGAATACAGTGAAAACACCTACATACACTAGGGAACATTATGCGTTGGGGTCCCCCTGTGATTAGCATGACCTCCTCTGTAAGCCCCTAGTGTATAATAGGGCATGGGGATTAAAACAACCTCTTAAAACAGGCCACAGGGCGTTTTTGCACACGTTAACTCAGGCCTCGTCCCCTCCCTTCACCACTGTGTAAACACGCCCTGTGTCCATTTTTAGTTGGGAGATTAAGTTCATTTGAATCCTGAGGGTCCCTAGGGTCCAACTAGCCCACTAGGTACCTCCAGTAAGTGCCACAGAGCTGCGTTGCAGAGAGGTGTAAAAAGTGGCACGGCCTGGACCACCTCTCTGCAATGCAGCTCAGTGGCGCTTACTGGAAGCACTTGGTGGGCTAGTTAGCCCCCAGGGGCCCTCAATATTGAAGGGAAATTATATCCCCAATTTAAAACGTGCCATAGTGCGTGTTTGCACACGTCACCTCAGGCCCCGTCCCCTCCCTTCACCACTGTGTAAACGCGCCCTGTGGCTGTTCTAAGTTGAGAGATTAAGTCCCCCTGAATCCTAAGGGTCCCTAGGGTCAAACTAGACCACTAGGTACCTCCAGTAAGCGCCACAGAGCTGCGTTGCAGAGAGGTGTAAAAAGGGGCTTGGCCTCAGAACACCTGGCTGCAGCGCAGCTCCCTGGCGCATACTGGAGATGCCTGTTGGGGGCGCGTTTGCAGAGTGCTGCACGGAGGGGGCATGGCCTCCGGCACGATGCCAGTCTTTTATTTATTTTAGTTTTTTAAGAAGGGGGGCTGTTTGGTTCCCCTTCTTATTCTAATTTATTGGCCCTGATGACCCCATCCCCCAGGGCCAGTCTCCTAATTATATTTTTTTGACCCCAATCCCCAGGGCCGGCCACTGTTTTTTATTATTTTAAAAAAATATATATTTATAGACACACCTAGGACATGCTGGACAAACCGTACGTACCTATCACCATGACGATTTGCGTGATATTCATTAAAAGGCGACTATGCATGCAATGAATCCACGTGGAATGTATTTACACCACTAGTGAAGCTCTGACATGTCTGATGCCCTACCGTGCCTAATCCTGGTAGACACCCTTGTCGTTTATTTATACAAACATGGGTAGCTATTGACGGGCACATTTAATACACATGCACACCAAGCCATTCAAAGGGGATTCGACAAAAATTCGACAAAAACTATGCAAGAAACCCCCCTCACGGTTAATAAAACACACATCCACTGCCGGATGTGTAATACTTTTTATTTTACTCTCTGGAAAGGGGACGAACATCACTTGAGAGTCACAGCGTGCTCCTGACAGAGCCCAATGCTGTGTTACACCCACCATTGCCTGCCGAGTGCCACACACCTCTGTGTTGTATTCCACTAGCTAGTGCATATGCTATGACACTCTCTAGCCCATGTGCACTGTAACACCACCCCGTGAATATGTCATGCCACATTTGTCTTCGCACGGGTTATATTGCCCCATCTAACGTGCCTTTCTCGATGCCTATGTTATAACGCACAGTGCTATGCCATACATATTACAATCTGGGATCCATATCTTTGTCACAGTGCATATGCAACGTTACACTCCCCAGCACATATTTTATATTACAACTTTAGAGACTAGTTAGGTTACACAACACTGCCCTGTGCATATTACACTCCAAGGCGCATATCGCATAGCACGCGCTAGTGCCTGTGCTATCTCGCGCTCTCCCATGAATCTGTCATTGCGCACAATGTATTGCATATTATATTTCACGCCCGGTTCATCTTATATCACACTTTTTGGTGCATAGTTTATACCATACACTATATCTAGTTTTCATTTTCAATCGTGCTCTCAGGACTATGTTCTATATAACACTGTGTTCACCTACCCTTTTCACGGGCATTACATTTTGCGATAGGGGGTGGAGGGTCAGGGGGTGTTTCTGCCAAGTGAGCCCGGAGTCACAGTCACAAACGTCCTCTTCTTCCTGAATAAAAGTGAGATTATGCTGCATACTTGTTCATATTTTAAGTAGTTCGCACAGACACAATGTTTTAAAAACAATAAAGTTCCTAATACCCGCCTTCTCTGAACAGTTAGCTTGCTGCCCCATCCCCTTCCTCCCTATCCTCTGTTGTGTGAATCCATGGACTAGCCTCCTCCCTCCTGCCATGCATGGTCTGATGTGCTGCCACTGCCCTCAATTTAGTATGATGTACCAGTCCACTCCTCCTGCCCTCCATTGCCCAATTCTATGCCCCATCATTGACCTCCTGCTTAAACTCTGTGCTTAGCTTGCTGCCCCTATTCTCCTTCCCCCTGCCCTCCGATGTCTTTGTGCATGCCCCTGCTCCATCCTTTTTGCCCACCATGTCCCATGGACCTGCCACTCCTATCTACTCTGAGTGTTCTGTTGAGCTGCCACTCCCCTCCCACCTGCCTAGCATTGTCAGATGACTGTAACCTGTCCCTGCCACCTCCACCCTGCCTGTCCACATGCCATGCCCCTATCCTCTTCCTCCTGTCCTACATGGTCAATTGTACTGCCACACCCTTCTGCCCTCCCTGGTCTGTTGTGCTGCAACTGCTCCTCCTGCCTGCCCCGTGTGGTCTGTTGTGAGGTCCCTTCCCCTGAACTTTCTTGTCTGTGCACAGGTCCTGACCCTTCCTTCTATCCTCCATCGTCCTTTGTGCATGCCCCTCCACCCTCCTTCTTGCCCATCATAGCCATTGTGCTGCCACTAACCCTCCCACTTGCCATGCATGGTCTTCTGTGCTGCCATGGCCCCTCCCACCTTCCCTGTGTGGTCAGTTAGCTGCCCCTGACCCCCTCCCACCTTCCCTCCATGGTCTGTGTGTATGCCATCACAGTCTCACTGTTGCTCTTCATGGTGTGTCTTGCTTCTAGTGCCCATCCTGCCTGACCTCCATGGCTATCTTGCTGCTCCTGCCCTGCCCCCTTGCCCCCAGCCCTACTCCCTCCCTCCTGGCTTGTCTGTTCCATTGTAATGCCCCTGATCCGTCCCTCCTGCCCTTTATGGTCTGTTATGCTGCAGCTTTCTCTCCTGTCTGTCCATTATGGTCAGCTAGCTACCATTGCCTCTTGCCCCTCTGTTCTCTGTTGTCCATGTGCATGGTCCTGTCCCCTCCCTCTTGCTTTCTATGGATTGTTGTGCTGCACTCCCGTCCTGCATGCCCTGTGTGGTGTATTGTGCTGCTGCAAACCCTGATGCCTGCCCTGCAGGGTCAGTTTGGTGCACCTCTCCATGTCCCTCCTGTCCTCTGTTATCCAAGTCCATGTCCCTATCCCATTTCCTTCCATGATCCAATGTACCATACTTGCGAACATTTTTAACTTGGTAAGAGGGAGATTTTGAAAAAAAACTGGGGTATTGATTTTCCCCTTTGAGTTACATTGAAAAAGAGGATATTGTAGACAGGAGACAGATCAAATAAAGCCCATTTGAGCTTAAAAACATTGGACGTTTCCTGGCTGAATCGGGTCTGTTGGCATGTATGGTTGTACTACCATTGCCTCTTCCTTCTGCCCACAATGGTCTATTACATTGCCACAGCCTTGAAGGAGGGTAGATTTTGTATCACAGGGGGCCCCTGGCCCGTTCTGTCCACACCTGAAGTATGAGACCCTTGTCCTTGCCCTGCCAGCTGCATTTGTAGGCCGTATTAAATTGACCAGCGGGTCCTGTGTTGCTATATAATTATCCTGAGACATCCTTACCACTCAGCCAGCATAAAACCCCTGTGTAGGCCCTTCTGTTCAATATGTAGGCCTCTTTGTTAAATTGACCATAGCTCTGCAATTTTAGTGTATAGCAGTCTGAAGGCAGGTCTGCGAGGCCTTCTGATCCAAACTAGTAGCCCCCACCCTACCAGAGTGCTCCGTGATCGGTATCAAAGTTCAACATCCCCCTGAAGCTGTCGACATACAGTAGGCTGCATCCTGGACTGGTACTTGCTTCCTGGGCAGGTTTCCCGCTTTTAAGGAAGTGGCAACCGCAGAGCGTCAAGTTAGGAGAACTGAGGAGATTTTATACATGAATATATTGAATTCCCGTACAATACCCATTATTTTCTGCTTGCTCTATGGAACTTACGATAAGCGATTGGCCTGAGAGACTGACCTTTTCACCCAGTCCATTGTCAGCATTAAGTGGGTAAATGACGAAATGTCTGGTAAAATCTGCAGACGAAGCTTTTGGGTAGCATACGTAGGTAGATGTAGCGTGCAAAGGAGCCCACAAAATGATATAAAAAGGGAGCACCCACAGATATCGACGGACTACCTCGCCGTCTGTATGTAGGTTAACAGGCAGTGCAGGTTTTCCACAAGAGCTGGGAGCTCTTGTCTTCCTTTGCTTAAAATGTCTTGCTCTGCTTTGCTTGAAGTATCTTATTCTATTTTACCTATATGAAATGTCATGTTATGTTTAACCATTGTTCTCTTTACTTTTGCATTTAAAAGATTTTGTATTGTAATTGCAGGAATGCTTGCTCTAAGAGTAAACGTGAGTGTTCCTAGGTAACATTTTCCTTGGTGTAACTTGTTTCTCATGATGCATTTATAGATGTGTTTTCTCTCTCTCTCTGTCAGTACATTAATTGAGATACAGAGAATATTATGACAGCTGTATGATTATCTGGATTCTGTATTTTGTACTTTATGTCTCTATTCTGCGGTTTCTTTGAAGTTGCATCTTCTCATTAAACTGCCATTGTATTCTGCCTCCAATTCCATGTCTCATATGTCTGTTTTCTTCATTTTTGGAGCAAGCGTTCCTAGGCACCCCGGCTCAAATTAAGGTGCCCCTTTTGTCCCTGACTCACTCTCCTGCTCAGTTCTGTGGTGGCTCCCGGGGATCTGGGGACCGCCCCTAGCTTCCTTGACCCGTAATAGATCTTCCCTCCAACAGCCTCTCTTGCAAGTCCTGTATTGTTGGTTTGTTGCCCCTGCCCCCCTTTCCACTGCCCTCCATAGTCTGTTGTGCTTCCACGGCCCTTCCTGCCTGCTCAGTGTGGTTAAATTGTTGCCTTTGCACCCTCCTACCTGCCTTCAATTTTCAGAGTCCGTGCCCCTGGCCTCTGCCTCTCAACAGTATCCTAATGAACAACTAGATTGCTAACATTCTATATTTATTACAAAAGTGTGGAACGCCTGACATCATCTTGATGTAATCAAAACTGTAATACCTAGAGCATTTCCTTTAGAAATTACATATATGAGAGGGTCTTATTGGCATCAAAATTATGGTTAGTGCTCTAAAAGACTAAAATAAGGACATATTTTCTGAGTTTTCAAATAGCGACAAAGCACTTTTAAATTATTTGTTATCTTTATGTTTTTTTATCCAGTTGACCACTTGATTAAATGTTGCACTTAGGGGAGAGGATGTGGTGTTACTTCCAGAACTGCAGACTTTGCAACTGGGGAACCAGGTTGAAGTTTCTGCTTCAGCTCGACATTCTGTGATTCTGGTCAAATCACTTAGTCTCCCCATGTCTACAACCAAAATGAATTTGTTCTTGTGTGATGTAACCAATGCTCATGTAAAGCACTCCAATACCTGACAAGTCTGCACTATATAACACTGCAAAAACACAAAATAATAAGTGTTTTGCACACTTCTGTCATTGGGCTATATTTGGGCTACATCTGGGTGATTTTGGGCTACATTTGGGCTCTTTTGTCTCCGGTGGCCATCTTGGGAGATTTATTTGTTATGAAGTTTCCTAATTTCCTCATGTACTGCAGTCTCCTCAGTAGGAAATGCTTTCAGTTTTTTACTTTGATTCCATCATGAAGGTATTCAGATATGTCACACATTTGCCATAAATTCTGAATGTTAGCACTCTAGTTGCTCATTAGATCACTGTAGTAAAACTACTGCACCATGGAAGTCTGCTCCTGGTATTAAAAGTGCATGTTTCAGTCTGCATGTCAGAATTTTTTAATGAAATAGAAGAGGATTTGAGAAGTCACTCAAAATGTGCCCTCATTTTCTTTCTTCAGCATTAATCATAATTTCTATGGCAAAATGAACCTCCTCATTGTGTTCCTTTTTAAATTAAATGTTTTAAGTGTTACCAGTTTATTCCAATCAAGATGGCTTCAGGTGTGCCTTACTTTTGTCATAATGAAGACAGTAAGCACTCTAGTTGTTTTTAAGAACATTCTGGGACATTCTGTCATTGGGCTATACTTGGGCTACATCTGGGTGATATTTGGGCTACATTTGGGCTCTTTTGTCTCTGGTGGCCATCTTGGGAGACTTATTTGTTATGAAGTTTCCTAATTTCCTCATTTACTGCAGTCTCCTCAGTAGGAAATACTTTCAGTTTTTTACTTTGATTCCATCAAGAAGGCATTCAGATGTGTCACACATTTGCCATAAATTCAGAATGTTAGCACTCTTTTTGCTCATTAGATTACTGTAGTAAAGCTACTGCTCACCAGGGAAAACTGCTGCTGGTATTGAAAGTGCATGTTTCAGTCTGCATGTCAGAATTTTTTAATGAAATAGAAGAGGATTTGAGAAGTCACTCAAAATGTGCCCTAATTTTTCTTTCTGCAGCACTAATCATACTTTTTATGGAAAAATGAACCCCCTCATTTTGTTCCTTTTTAAATTAAATGTTTTAAGAGTTACCACTTTAATCCAAGCAAGATGGCTTAAGGTGTGCCATACGTTTATCATAAGTAGGACTGTTAGCGCTCTAGTAGTTCTTTGGAACACTCTGGGAAGCTGCAGTAGAACACAAAGGAATCAACTGACAGTCTCTGCCCTTGTTGGATGTACATGTTTTACTGAGAATGTCAGACTTCATTCTCACATGACTGAGAAAGATAATGTGAATTTACAGAAAATAAGCTCTCAGTTTAGCCTATAGATCACCTTCCAAACCTCTGTGGTAAAAGCATGAGAAAATATTTTTCTCTCAATCATGATATCCCAGCAGAAGGCTTTTTCACATGGTGAAATCACCTTAGAACATACCACAATTCCTAAAATGAGTATGGTACCATCAACAAATGATTTATAATGTAACTAAAGTCTTAAAACCTTCTATTAACTGCAATGCTTTTTAATGAGGTGCTATCATGTATATTGGTCCCAAGATGGCTGCCAACACTTCTTGGATGAAGTGCTGACAGCCAATCAGATCTCAGGATGAGATGTGTGGTTAGGCTCCGCCCACATATATATATGCTTTTAAATGCTATTTTCTCAGGAAATACTGAACAGATTTACACCAGACCTGCAAAAGGCACTTCCTTGACCTTATGGCTACCTCTCTGCCAAATTTCAAGTAATTCTGTTCAGCCGTTCGGGCTGTAGCTGTGTCTAAAGGTCCTATGGAAAAATGCATGGGGAAAACGTGTTTTGGGACCCCCCTTTTTTCTCGGCCCCTGCTTGACGAATCCCCCCGAGACTTTCAGGGTAGGAGCGGAGCGTAGCGCCCCACCTATTTTGAAAATTTCGCGAGGATTCGTCGACCGGCGCCAAAGTTATTCCAAATAGAATGTTGCGGATTTCCTATGGAAACAGGGTCCTAACTATATCTACCTACTGGCGACCGCCAGTAGGTAATATATATATATATATATATATATATATTCACTGAAAAAAACATAGGTTTCATGCACGTTATAGTTAGGAATTGGCATTTAAAAAACCTTTGAAATTCACTGAAAAAAACAAAGGTTTCAGGGGCGTTATAGTTAGGAATTGGCATTTAAAAAACCTTAGAAATTCACGGAAAAAAACATAGGTTTCAGGGGCGTTATAGTTAGCTGGACATTTCCCTCATACAAAACCCTAGAAATTCCCCTGTTATAGTTAGTTCAGCTAACTATAACTCGCGCCCCCGCAATGCAATGCTGATGACGTCACATATTACATCACTCATGACATGGTCAGTGACATCACTGATGACATCACTGATGACATCTGAAATGACATCACTGATGACATCACTGATGACATCATCCAGTGAGTATGTGTTTCTGTACAGTTTTAATATGTTTAATATATATAGGGAAAGGCCTGTTGAAGAATGAGTGGGTGTACAAGTGTGTGAATGGATGATTTTCTAGGTGCGTAACTGACTCTATAAGTGAGTCATTAAATGTATCTTACTGCAGACTAGTGACTAAACTGTGTGAATGTCTGTATGTGTCTGTGTGTTGGTGTATAAGTGGCTGCATGGTTTTGTGAATAGCTATATGTGTATCTACATGGGTTATTGATTGGTTGTCTGAGTATCTGTATGGGTGCCTGAGTGTTTGTGTGGGTAGGGTGATGGACTGTATGGTTGGGTGAGTGTATGTATGGGTGTGTTAGTGATTGAATGTATATCTCAGTTGTACATGTGTCAGTAACTACATATGTGAAACGCAGTGTATATATAACTATCTATATGTGAGAGTGTGTGATTGCGGGAGTGGCTGTATGGATGAGAGTGTGCTTGTATTAGTAATTGTATAAGAGCATCAGAATTTGTTAGTATTTTTATGAGTAAGTGAACTTGAGTGTGTTTAACTGTATAGGTGAGTAAATTGGACTGTGTTTAATTATTTGCATTACTGACTAGGTGAGTCAGTATCTCAATGGATGATTGGAGGTGTGTGAGTGTCTATATAGGTGTATGAATGCTTATGATAGTCTTGTACGGAGTGACTGTAAGTATGAGTGACTGTACAGGTGAGTGAGTGGAGATGTATGTAGACCTAAGAGTCAATGAGTGGGTATGTAGTTATTGGTATTGGAGTATCTATGGTTTTCAAAATGGCCGTCTGAAATTTTGAGTCAGTGTATCAAAGGTTATATTAGGGTGTGAGAAGATGCACTAATTTATCACATGGATGACGTCATCAGTGATGTCATCAGTGATGTCATTTGAGATGTCATCAGTGATGTCACTGACCATGTCATGAGTGATGTAATATGTGACGTCATCAGCAGTGCATTGCGGGGGCGCGAGTTATAGTTAGCTGAACTAACTATAACAGGGGAATTTCTAGGGTTTTGTACGAGGGAAATGTCCAGCTAACTATAACGCCCCTGAAACCTTTGGTTTTTTCAGTGAATTTCAAAGGTTTTTTAAATGCCAATTCCTAACTATAACGTGCATGAAACCTATGTTTTTTTCGGTGAATTTCAAAGGTTTTTTAAATGCTAATTCCTATCTATAACTTATCTCTAAAGATATCATATTTAATGATTTTCATTGGATTTCTATATTTTTCAAATTCAGTGTGTCAATTTCATTAATTATGTTTTTTTTTAAAATACTATTTTATCACCATTTTTTAAACTTATTTTTTCAATTAATTCTTTTAAAAATTAAAAAATATTATTTGTTTTTATTGGGGTTTTCAAACATTTTTAAAAATATTTTTTTAACTATATGTTCAAAACTTTATTTTATATATATTTTTTCCATGTTTTTGGATCCGTGCACATTATGCGCACCGTTCTCGATCCCTACGCGATAGCATCCGCGCATGGTATGCGTTGGGTACATGTTTAGTGCGCGATCGCAATACGACCGGTACGCGACTCCCAGCCTATACGCGACATGTTCGATGTACGTGACGCGGTAGGTGCGCGGATCCCAAGAAATATTTAACATTTAAAAAACATATATATGTATTTCATGTGAATATTAATTGAAGACAAACTCTAAACTAGTCTTAAAAGTAAATATTTTTACATGTAATCCTATATTTTTTTTTAATTCAATTTTGTGGATGCGCGCTGGGTGCGTGATGCGTAAGCGCAGGGTGCACGGATCCCATGTGACCTGCAAAAAAAGAGATTTGATTGGTTCATTACACTTCCTGTTTTAACTATTGAACGACCCCACCCAATTCAATCATTCTTCTTTCACCTTCTTTGGAGGAGCATCTCTTTGTAGAGAAGAAGATTTTTTAGACTAAGTTTACACTTAGGTCTAACTTTTTTCAACTAAAAATGGCTTCAGGGCAGCAGGCATCACCTGCATCTCCTCATTCATCTGAGGATGAATTTTTGGAGGAGACACCACCCACACCACGTTTTTCATCTGTGGTGTGGAAATTTTTTACGTATCCTGAGGGGTAAACTAAAACCAATGCCACCTTGGTCACGTGCAAGATTTGCAAAAGAGTGCTGTTGCGAGGGGATCCTAACAAGAAATACTAGTGCGGCACGGCAAGTATGATGAAGCACCTAAGGACCCTTCATCCGAACAATCTTGCACGAGAAGAGTGCAAACGGATGAGAAACACTCCTGCTCCTGCGCCTTTCTGAGTTTCTTTTCTTTTTCTTTTTTTTCTGCCATGATTTCTCTACTTTAACGTTGAAAAACAGTATCTGTAAAAAAGAATCACAAATAAATGTATATTAATAACTTTCAAATTTATACTATTCCATTACTGTACAAACACATTTTAGATAAAAACTGACTAAGAAACTATAGCCCTGAACCACAAGTGTGACGATGGTTAAAACACTACATACATAGTGCATACTACTTTGAAGCAGTTTATGCCCTGAAGACTACCTCACCAAAAGACTACATGCTAACTGACTGAATGATTACAGTACTATAAAGAGACACACTGGGTGAGTAACAGGGTGTTTGCTAGAAGTGTATGAATACTGACTGGGGAATTGAAGGTGTGAAAGACAACTGTGTAGGTGGTTAAGAGGACTGCATACATAGTGGATAGGCGTTTGAAGCAGTCCATGTGCTATGGCCTGGCTCACTGCATGAGTACTTGGGTACTGACTGAATGATTAGAGTACAGCAAGGAGAGTGCCTGGGTGAATTTATAAGTGGTTGGCTTATGGCACAGTGAATGGATTAGTACTTGGTACTGAATGGGTCACTAGAGGAGTGCAAAGAGAGTGACAGGATGTTTGCTGGACTGTATGGATACTGACTAGGGAATTGAAGGTGTAAAAGACAAGTGTATAGTATGTTAGAAGACTGCATGCATACTGCATAGACATTTGAAGCAGTCTATGTGGTAATGTATGGTTCACAACATGAGTACTTGGAAACTGACTAAATCATTGGACTACTGCTAGGACAGTGCCTGGGAAAAACGTTTAAATTTTCAGTTCTGGCGCAGTGAAGAGAATAGTACATGGTACTGCACTTTAGTGTCAAACCCTGACTCATTTTATCAATGCATAAGCAAAGACTAGCTTCTAATGCTACTAAAACTTGACAACATGACCGGTTTTAAAAGAGTTATCTGTCAGCAAATACACGATGTTACCAAATGCTTCTCTCACAGTGGTTCCCAAATGCACACAGACTCACAGTGTGATTCTAGACAACAACCACTATCCCTAGGAGTTTACCAAAACTCATTCACTACTGTGGAAGTGGTAAGGGAACTGCACACAATCTACATATTTCAGGACTTCACTTTTGTGTCAAAGCCTGACTCATTTAATCAAAGCATAAGCAAAAATTGCCTTCTAATGCTACTAAAACTTGACAACAAGACAGGTTTTAAAACAGTTATCTGTCAGCAATTACACAATGTTACCAAATGCTTCTCTCACAGTGGTTCCCAAATGCACACAGACTCACAGTATGATTCTAGACAAGCAACACTATCCCTTGGAGTTTACCAAAACTCATTCACTTCAGTGGAAGTGGTAAGGGAACTGCACACAATGTACATATTTCAGGACTGCACTTTTGTGTCAAAGCCTGACTCATTTAATCAAAGCATAAGCAAATACTGCCTTCTAATGCTACTAAAACTTGTCAACAAGACAGGTTTTAAAACAGTTATCTCTCAGCAAATACACAATGTTACCAAATGCTTCTCTCACAGTGGTTCCCAAATGCACACAGACTCACAGTGTGATTCTAGACAAGCAACACTATCCCTAGCAGCTTACCAAAACTCATTAACTACTGTGCAAGGGGTAAGGAGACTACACACAATCTACATATTAAAGTACAGCACATTAGTGTCAAAGCATGACTCCTTGTATCAATGCAAAGGCAAAGACTGGCTTCTAATGCTACTAAAACTTGACAACATGACAGGTTTTAAAACAGTTATCTGTCAGCAAATACACAATGTTACCAAATGCTTCTCTCCCAGTGGTTCCCAAATGCACACAGACTCACAGTGTGATTCTAGACAACAACCACTATCCCTAGGAGTTTACCAAAACTCATTCACTACTGTGGAAGTGGTAAGGGAACTGCACACAATCTACATATTTCAGGACTGCACTTTTGTGTCAAAGCCTAACTCATTTAATCAACGCATAAGCAAAGACTGGCTTCTAATGCTACTAAAACTTGACAACATGACAGGTTTTACAAGAGTTATCTGTCAGAAAATACATGATGTTACCAAATGCTTCTCTCATAGTGGTTCCCAAATGTTCACACACTCACAGTGTGATTCTAGACAAGCACCACTATCCCTAGGAGTTTACCAAAACTCATTCACTACTGTGGAAGGGGTAAGGGAACTGCACACAATCTACATATTTCAGGACTGCACTCTTGTGTCAAAGCCTAACTCATTTAATCAACGCATAAGCAAAGACTGGCTTCTAATGCTACTAAAACTTGAAAACAAGACAGGTTTTAAAACAGTTATCTCTCAGCAAATACACAATGTTAACAAATGCTTCTCTCACAGTGGTTCCCAAATGCACACAGACTCACAGTGTGATTCTAGACAAGCAACACTATCCCTAGCAGCTTACCAAAACTCATTCACTACTGTGCAAGGGGTAACGAGACTACACACAATCTACATATTAAAGTACAGCACATTAGTGTCAAAGCATGACTCATTTTATCAATGCATAAGCAAAGACTGGCTTCTAATGCTACTAAAACTTGACAACATGACAGGTTTTAAAACAGTTATCTGTCAGCAAATACACGATGTTACCAAATGCTTCTCTCCCAGTGGTTCCCAAATGCACACAGACTCACAGTGTGATTCTAGACAACAACCACTATCCCTAGGAGTTTACCAAAACTCATTCACTACTGTGGAAGTGGTAAGGGAACTGCACACAATCTACATATTTCAGGACTGCACTTTTGTGTCAAAGCCTAACTCATGTAATCAACGCATAAGCAAAGACTGGCTTCTAATGCTACTAAAACTTGACAACATGACAGGTTTTACAAGAGTTATCTGTCAGAAAATACATGATGTTACCAAATGCTTCTCTCATAGTGGTTCCCAAATGTTCACACACTCACAGTGTGATTCTAGACAAGCACCACTATCCCTAGGAGTTTACCAAAACTAATTGACTACAGTGGAAGTGGTAAGGGAACTGCACACAATCTACATATTTCAGGACTGCACTTTTGTGTCAAAGCCTGACTCATTTAATCAAAGCATAAGCAAAAAGTGGCTTCTAATGCTACTAAAACTTGACAACATGACAGGTTTTAAAACAGTTATCTGTCAGCAAATACACAATGTTACCAAATGCTTCTCTCCCAGTGGTTCCCAAGTGCACACAGACTCACAGTGTGATTCTAGACAACAACCACTATCCCTAGGAGTTTACCAAAACTCATTCACTACTGTGGAAGTGGTAAGGGAACTGCACACAATCTACATATTTCAGGACTGCACTTTTGTGTCAAAGCCAAACTCATTTAATCAACGCATAAGCAAAGACTGGCTTCTAATGCTACTAAAACTTGACAAAATGACAGGTTTTACAATAGTTATCTGTCAGAAAATACATGATGTTACCAAATGCTTCTCTCATAGTGGTTCCCAAATGCTCACACACTCACAGTGTGATTCTAGACAAGCACCACTATCCCTAGGAGTTTACCAAAACTAATTCACTACAGTGGAAGTGGTAAGGGAACTGCACACAATCTACATATTTCAGGACTGCACTTTTGTGTCAAAGCCTGACTCATTTAATCAAAGCATAAGCAAAAACTGGCTTCTAATGCTACTAAAACTTGACAACAAGACAGGTTTTAAAACAGTTATCTGTCAGCAATTACACGATGTTACCAAATGCTTCTCTCACAGTGGTTCCCAAATGCACACAGACTCACAGTGTGATTCTAGACAAGCAACACTATCCCTAGCAGCTTACCAAAACTCATTCACTACTGTGCAAGGGGTAAGGAGACTACACACAATCTACATATTAAAGTACAGCACATTTGTGTCAAAGCATGACTCATTTTTATCAATGCATAAGCAAAGACTGGCTTCTAATGCTACTAAAACTTGACAACATGACAGGTTTTAAAACAGTTATCTGTCAGCAAATACACAATGTTACCAAATGCTTCTCTCACAGTGGTTCCGAAATGCAAACAGACTCACTGTGTGATTCTAGACAAACAACACTATCGCTTGCACTATACCAAAACACATTTCTTCATCTAGGAGTACTACATTTTAGTGTAGAAACATAACTCATTTCACAAATTCATAAACAATGACTGGTTTCTAATTCTACCAAAATATAAAAACAGCACAGTTCTCTGTCTGCAAACACATGAAAAACACAAATGCTTATCACAGAATGGTTTCTACATGCACACACGCTGTCAATAAGAGATGTAGAGAAAAAAGTACTCCCTACACTTTAGCAGGAGAAATACATTAGTCTGATTAAAATCAAAATAGTCTACATACATCCCCTCACAATTAAATAACTCACCTTTCAAGTTGTTTTGTAGATTAAGAAGTATATCAGTCACACACCAGATATCAGTCACACACCAGATTTTCTTATACAGAATCTCTGCACTGTGCACTTCTCAGCAGAACCAAAGAATGGCAAAGCTTCCCTCTCATTTCCTACACATATACATGTAAACATCAAATCACATTCCTTCCCACATAAATTCAAAAGCAAACACACATTTCTATTGGTTTAACATTTCAACCCTTTCCAAATGACATAAATTTGAACGCTTCCCCCAAGCTGCCTTCTGCCCGTTACCATAGAAACAGATCATGGAACACTGTACTGAGCACACAGGTCACAAGTTCAGCACACAGTGTTGCTAATCAAGACAGGAAGTGTGCTTGACTTTTCAACATATATCATATATAATGTTCCTTACAATCAGTTTTTGTTAACCAATAAGAATCATGCGTTTAAAAAACAGAAATATACACCCTACCTTTCAGTGTAGAAGGATGTCAAACAACCAATGATTTCTTGTCTTTTTTCAAAACTGCATCTTAGCCACCATTTTAGAAACATCTTACTTTCAAAACTGCCATTTCATTTACAGAGACCATTTGAGTGCATCCAGACCTCCTTTCAAGATGCTTAGAGTGTGGATTGTGGGACACAGCTACATTTTCTGGAGCCAAAGGTATGCAGAAAACAAAGGCATTCACAAAGACCTAGGTTTGCCAAATGTAGACATTAAATGGATTGGACAGAGAGGGTTAAAGTGGCACCAATTGATGCCATTGGTGAAATCCTTCATGCATATCCAACACCCTGAACTCATAATAGTGCACTGTGGTGGCAATGACCTAGTCACTTTGACTGGGGTAGGTCTGGAAATCCTATTCAAGGACACCTTTGCAGAACAGATTTCACTTTTCCCCAAAACTGCCTTTGTGTATTCTAACATATGCCAAAGGCAGAAATGGAACTGGTCCGATCATTTTTGTCCACAAATTGAGAAAGCTAGGAAACATGTGAATAATCTGTTTCTGCTTTTCTCCGAGACTATAGAATGGGGTCCATTTACAATAACAATCTGCGCTTTCATATGCAAGAGATGTATAGGAGAGATGGAGTACACTTTACTGATGAAGGAAACAGAGTCTTCCTCAACAACTTTAGACTCTGTATAGGTACTTACTTATAAGTACCAAAAACTCTCAATGAACAGAACGGCTCTTTTTAGAGCCACTCAAGAACAAAACACTTAAGCTTGATCTTTATCTCCCAAAAATTTCATTTTTTTTCCCTTGAATCCACGAACCCACCGCGAGAGGATCCGTGCATCCAACGCGATAGGATTGCTTATGCATTGATTAAATGAGTCAGGCATTGACACTAAAGTGCAGTTGTGAAATATGTAGATTGTGTAGAGTTCCCTTACCTCTTCCACTGTAGTGAATGAGTTTTGGTAAACTCCTAGGGATAGTGGTGCTTGTCTAGAATCACACTGTGAGTCTGTGTGCATTTTGGAACCACTGTGAGAGAACTGTTTGGTAACATTGTGTATTTGCTGACAGATAAATGTTTTAAAACCTGTCATGTTGTCAAGTTTTAGTAGTATTGGAAGACAGTTATGGCTTATGCTTTCATTAAATGAGTTAGGTATTGACAGTAAAGTGTAGTTGTGAAATATGTAGATTGTGTGCATTTCCTTTACCACTTTCAGTGTAGTGAATGAGTTTTGGTATATTCCTAGGGATAGTGTTGCTTGTCTAGAATCACACTGTGAGTCTGTGTGCATTTGTGAACCACTGTGAGAGAAGCGTTTGGTAACATCGTCTATTTGCTGACAGATAAGTGTTTTAAAAAATGTCATGTTGTGAAATTTTAGTAGCATTAGAAGCCAGTCTTTGCTTATGCATTGATTAAATGAGTCAGGCATTGACACTAAAGTACAGTTGTGAAATATGTAGATTGTGTGCAGTATCTTTACCACTTTCACTGTAGTGAATACGTTTTTTGTAAACTCCTAGGGATAGTGGTGCTTGTCAAGAATCACACTGTGAGTCTGTGTGCATTTGGGAACCACTGTGAGAGAACTGTTTGGTAACATTGTGTATTTGCTGACAGATAAATGTTTTAAAACCTGTCATGTTGTCAAGTTTTAGTAGCATTAGAAGACAGTTATGGCTTATGCTTTCATTAAATGAGTTAGGTATTGACAGTAAAGTGTAGTTGTGAAATATGTAGATTGTGTGCTTTTCCTTTACCACTTTCAGTGTAGTGAATGAGTTTTGGTATATTCCTAGGGATAGTGTTGCTTGTCTAGAATCACACTGTGAGTCTGTGTGCATTTGTGAACCACTGTGAGAGAAGTGTTTGGTAACATCGTCTATTTGCTGACAGATAAGTGTTTTAAAACATGTCATGTTGTGAAGTTTTACTAGCATTAGAAGACAGTCTTTGCTTATGCATTGATTAAATGAGTCAGGCATTGACACTAAAGTGCAGTTGTGAAATATGTAGATTGTGTGCAGTACCTTTACCACTTTCACTGTAGTGAATAAGTTTTGGTAAACTCCTTGGGATAGTGGTGCTTGTCTAGAATCACACTGTGACTCTGTGTGCATTTGGGAACCACTGTGAGAGAACTGTTTGGTAACATCGTGTATTTGCTGACAGATAAATGTTTTAAAACTTGTCATGTTGTCAAGTTTTAGTAGCATTAGAAGACAGTTATGGCCTATGCTTTCATTAAATGAGTTAGGTATTGACAGAAAAGTGTAGTTGTGAAATATGTAGAGTGTGGGCCTTTCCTTTACCACTTTCAGTGTAGTGAATGAGTTTTGGTATATTCCTAGGGATAGTGGTGCTTGTCTAGAATCACACTGTGAGTCTGTGTGCATTTGTGAACCACTGTGAGAGAACTATTTGGTAACATCGTGTATTTACTGACAGATAAATGTTTTAAAACCTGTCATGTTGTTAAGTTTTAGGAGCATTAGAAGCCAGTATTTGCTTATGCGTTGATTAAATTAGTCAGGCATTGACATTAAAGTGCAGTCGTGAAATATGTAGATTGTGTGCAGTTCCTTTACCACTTACACTGTAGTGAATGAGTTTTGGTATATTCCTAGGGATAGTGGTGACTGTCTTGAAGCACACTGTGAGTCTGTGTGCATTTGGGAACCACTGTGAGAGAAGCGTTTGGTAACATCGTGTATTTGCTGACAGATAACTTTTTTAAAACTTGTCATGTTGTCAAGTTTTAGTAGTATTAGAAGCAAGTCTTTTCTTATGCGTTGATTAAATGAGTCAGGTATTGACACTAAAGTGCAGTCGAGAAATATGTAGATTGTGTGCAGTTCCCTTACCACTTCCACTGTAGTGAATGAGGTTTGGTAAACTCCTAGTGATAGTGCTGCTTGTCTAGAATCACACTGTGAGTTTGTGTGCATTTGGGAACCACTGTGAGAGAAGCATTTGGTAACATTATGCATTTGGTGGCAGATAAGTGTTTTTAAACCTGTCATGTTGTCAAGTTTTAGTAGCATTAGAAGCCAGTGTTTGCTTATGCATTGAAAAAATGAATCATGCTTTGACACTAAAGTGCAGTACCATGCAGTATTGTCTTCACTGCACCAGAACTGAAAATTTAAAATTTTTACCCAGGTACTGTCCTAGAAGTAGTCTGATGATTTAGTTAGTTTCTAAGTACTTATGTTGTGAACCACACATTACCAAATACACTGCTTCAAATGTCTATGCAGTATGCATGTAGTTCTCTAACCACCTATACAGTTGTTTTTCACACCTTCAATTCCCTAGTCAGCATGCATACACTTCCAGGAAACACCCTGTCACTGCCTTTGCAGTGTTCTAGTGACCCATTCAGCACCATGTAGTAATCCATTCACTGTGCCAAAACCCAAACACTTATAAATTCACCAAGACACTCTCTTTCCAGTACTCTAATGATTCAGTCACTGCCTAAGTATTCATGCAGTGAGCCAGGCCTTAGCACATGGACTGCTTCAAACCCCTATCTACTATGCATGCAGTCTTCTAATCACCTAGACACTTGTCTTTCACACTTTCAATTCCCTAGTCAGTTTCCATACAGACCAGCAAACATCCTGTCACTGCCTTTGCACTCTTCTAGTGACCCATTCAGTACCAAGTACTAATCCATTCCCTGCGCCAAAAGCCTACCACTTATAAGTTCACCCAGGTACTCTCCTTGTTGTACTCTAATCATTCAGTCAGTACCCAAGTACTCATGCAGTGAGCCAGGCCTTAGCACATGGACTGCTTCAAATGCCTATGCAGTATGGATGCAGTCCTCTAACCACCTATACACTTGTCTTTCACACCTTCAATTCCCCAGTCAATATCCATACACTTCCAGGAAACACCCTGTCACTGACTTTGTACTACACTACTGATCCATTCAGCACCATGTACTAATCCTTTTAGTGCGCCAAAACCCAAACACTTATAAATTCACCCAGGCAGTGTCCTTGCAGTACTCTAATCATTCAGTCAGTACCCAAGTGCTCATTCAGTGACCAGGCCTTAGCATATGGACTGCTTCAAACCCCTATCCACTATGCACGTAGTCCTCTAACCATCTACACACTTGTCTTTCATACCTGCGATTCACCAGTCATTATCCATACAATTCCAGCAAACATCCTGTCACTCCCTTTGCACTCCTGTAGTGACTCATTCAGCACCATGTACTAATCCATTGACTGCATCAAAACCCAACCACTGATAAATTCACCCAGGCACTCTCCTTGCAGTACTCTAATCATTCAGTCAGTATCCAAGTACTTCTAGCAAATACTCTGTCACTCCCCTTGGAGTCCTCTAGTGACCGATTCAGCACCATGGAGTAATCCATTGAGTGTGCCAAAACCCGAACACTTATAAACTCACCCAGGCACTCTCCTTGCAGTACTCTAATCATTTAATCAGTATCCAAATAGTATTGGAGTGAGACAGGCCTTAACATATGGATGGATTGAAACATTTGTCCAGTATGCATGTAGGTCTCTAATCACCTACACACTTGTTTTTCACACCATCAATATCCATGGCAGTATTCATACACTTCTAGGAAACACCCTGTCACTCACTCAGTTTGTTTCCTTATAGTATTGTAATCAATCAGTCAGTTAGCATGTAGTCTTTTAGTGAGGTAGGCTTTAGGGCATGAACTGCTTCAAAGTAGTATGCACTATGTATGTCGTGTTTTAATCATCGTCACACTTGTGGTTCAGGGACATAGTTTCTTAGTCAGTTTTTATATAAAATGTGTTTGTACAGTAATAGAATAGTATACATTTGCAAGTTATTAATATACTTTTATTTGTGATTCTTTTTTACAGATACTGTTTTTCAACGTTAAAATAGAGAAATTATGCCAGAAAAAAAAAGGAAAAAGAAAAGAGCAGAGACAGGAGGATTATTTGAAGAAACATCAACCACAAGTATTGAATGTACAAGATAATGTGGCTAAAAGGAAAAAATCTTCTGGTAAGATCACGAAGCAATTTATTAAAAATGTTTGTAGGAGCAAACAGAATGTAGAGAATGCTCCAGTTTCACAGATTTTAAGTATGAAAAAAAATCAAATTAGGAGGAAAAGTAAAAAAGCAAATGTTCAGTCAAAGGAGATAAAGTATGGCAAAAAAAGACAAAATCTGTATAAGGAATGACGCAAAAAAATATTTTACAAGAGAGTAGTGAATAATTTGCTGAAAGATGTGAAGAAATATAAAAAGAGAGCTTTATTTTATAAAAAGAAGAAGCATATTGAAAGCATTGTGGAGAAGGCTTTTGAAGTAAAAAGGAAACTGTTTATTTTATTGTTAAACAGACTTCGATCACTAGATAAACCAATATATGTAATGAAGGCCAAAAGTAGGAGGAAAAGAATTATTAATAAAAAAAAAAATTGGAGGCGAGATGGCTGCAGCGAATCCCGCTGGTCTGTAGCCACAGGTGACCAGGGAGCCCCTCCCCTCGGCTTGGAGGCAGCTGTTCGAGATGTCGGAAAACGGCTCTGTGCGTTCGTGACAAGCTGTAACCGGCACTGTTTCCTTGATGAGCCTTTGAGCTGCTTTTGGCGGTTTTGTGCTACTTATGCCCGGAGGATGTTACTTCATTGTGTCCGCGAAGGATGAAAAACGAGGAAAAACGAGTTCCTTCTCCAAATCAGTATAACGCCATTACAACACTGAAACTTTGCTCTGAGGTGGATTGACTGAGCAAGGAGGAGGAGCGAGCGGGTGCGAGGGTCAGCTCGTTCTAGCCCGTGCATATACTGCCTGTCCACTCTCTTATTTGGGCGCGTACACACTTCGAAGTTCATTTCTTCCACTGTGTCCACTGCTCAATTTGGCTTCACTGAAGAAAAGAAGTCTGTGAAATCGAAGTGGCTAATCGGTGAGTCTTTAATCATCTGGCATCGCGGTGTTCCTGTTTTCTTCTTGCTTGCTTTTTGCTCTCTTCCTATTTTTGGGTACATTCTGTCTGATCTCGGAAACACAATCCGCAGGCATCCCTCTTTTTTCTTTTTGGCAAGAAGTTAGTGACACAAAAGGAAGACTATCGGGCTGTGTGGCAGAATGGGGAAAAGTTTTAAATCTACGGCTACTGTTATTAGACCAGATGCAGCGACAAAACGAAAGACAAAAACTCGCCTTGGGCAGAGTAAGACAGTGATAGCTGCAGCAAGGTTAGAAAATAACCAAGGCCAGACTGCTACTATCTCCAGCCAGGAGAGTACAGATGAAGAGGGGTGTTTCTCGATAGAAGCTGACTCACCCCCAAAAGGATTAATGCCTGCCCCAGACCTCGGTAATGATTGCCCCTCTGAAAAGCCAGCTACCGTTCCAGTCTGTTTTTCCCCAACTGGCGGTCCAAGCATAAAAGAGTTTCCATTATTTCAAAAAAAACTACACAGCATGTATCTGACATCCTAAGCGGTACATCTGGTAAAGACCAATACGCTGTAGGATCATTAGAGGTTGAGACTACTCAGGCGCCCGGATTGAATACCTCCGCTCTAACATTAAATCAAGGGAAAGTCATATCCCAAGTTACTGTGTCAACTGCTGAACAATCTATTTTGAGACTCCCTAAATTAAAGATACCGCTTGTGAGTTCACCGGTAATGGCAGCTATCCCCCAGACCCCTGCTTTAATACACCCCCTGCACGAAGGCTCAACCATTACTTTGGAAAATGCAGGTGAAAACTCAACAGCAGCAAGTCCACGACTGGCAACAGCCCTACCCGAGACTGTTATTGTGCGCCCAGTAGTGGAAGCAGAAGTGGGTGGCTCTTTGACAGTTCCTGGAGAGCAGGTAGGGCTCTCGTCCTCTCTGAACGATATTCAACTTCCCTGTCAGCCTCCAGCTTCCGAAATCAAAGAAGCAAGTATGCTTAAAATGGACATTAAGGTAATGCTCAATATGATCCTAGATGAAATCCGGGATTTAAAAAAATCACAAGAAATCGAAACAGCATCTATTCATCTTCGTCTGGATAAAATCGAAGAAAACCATTCCAGGCGTTCTAACCTCCGGTTTGTAGGGATCCTGGAGGGTAGTGAAGGAACACAACCGATCCAGTGGGTAGAATCCTTCATCAAACAGAAAATACTTCCAGGGTTCACGGATGATTTAACAATTACCAGGGCGCATAGGATACCATCTCATCCTCTCCCAAACTCTTTGATACCTCGTACCGTTTTGGTGAATTTTGCGGACTTTAGAGTCAAAGAGAGAATCCTAAGCAAGGCGATTGAACAAAGACAATTTTCGGTTAATGAGTCATCAAAATGCCGAGTCTTTTCAGATATGTCAGCTCAGGCAGCCAGAAGACGAAAAGAATTTGTTAAACTCCTGCATCTTTTTAAAGCCAAGGGGGCACAAGCCTCCATAGCACAACAATCTAAATTAAAGGTTCTAGTAAGAGGGAAATTTCTTATGTTTTCATCGGTAGAAGAAGCACAGGAATTATTGAAAGAGCTTTCTCCAGGGTAGAATACTCTTTTGATAGGGTAGGGGGTTAAAAAAAAAAAAAAAAATAAGAAATATGGGGGAAAGGTGAAGGGCACGACCCCAGTGGGTAGGTAAAGACGAAAGAGGAAGAAGAAGAGGCAAAGGGTAAAGAAAAGAGGAAAAGAGAAGGGAAATGGAAAAAAAAAAAAAAATGGTTACTGTCTTCACCGGGGGGGAGGGGGGTTAAAGGTCACACAGGGTGCAGCAACAAGGCACCCCATGCGGTTTGGGAGGGTGAGATGTAGTAAGCGGGAATTTTCTACATCTCTAGAGGGTAGGTGGGGGTTGGGTTGGGGGGTTGGTATTAAAAATAATAAAATGAGCGGTATCAGGGAAAATGACATATTTGGTAAATTCAGGAAATTGAAAATCAGGAACATTTTACAAAAGAATGGCTGATAAAGGTAATAAATGTACTGTGATGTCAGTCAATGTAAACGGGATCTTAAATAAGCAAAAATATGGAGGATTGATAAGGTGGCTCACCTCCTTTTCCCCTCATGTATTATTCTTACAAGAGACGCATCTGAAAACTAGCTTCCCTAAGCTATTTCTTCCTAGATTTTTCTCCCATGTGTTCTATGCTTCATCTGGCTTAGCGAAAAGAGGGGTTGCAGTTTATTTCTCCAGGAGCCTCCCTTGGGAATTTGGCCAAATTGAGAGAGACCAACAAGGGAGATGGATTTGGATTGTGGCTAAACTAAGTGGTACTATATTAAATTTCATAAATTATTATGGACCGGTAGTAGATGAGATTTCCCAGATAATAAAAATAGCGGACTTAATAAGGGGAGTCCCAGGAAAAATAATCATGGGAGGTGATTTTAATTTTATCCAAGATATTAAAAAAGATACTTCCAACATAAATAAAAAAGAGCTAAAACCCCGTACCAAGAAGATGCTCGAAGCCCTTAAAATGGAGCATCATCTTCATGACCCTTGGCGTTATATTTATCCCTCTCATCATAAATACACTTGTTATTCTCGTCAATTTAGCTCCGCTTCCCGGATAGATTTTTTCCTGGTTTCCCAGTCAATGAAGTGTCTTGGTTCAGAAATAGGGGCAAACTCTTTTTCTGACCACTCTTTTATTAAATTAGAGGTTGAAATCATCGTACAAACAACTTCTCGTTCCAGGTGGCAAATGGATCGGCGCCTTACGCAAGATTCAATTTGGGTAGCGAATATGAGGATTTGGATTTCTGAGTTTTTTACTCGTAATCAAGAGTCTGCAGGGGTTTTTGCAGTCTGGGGAGCATTTAAAGTAACTTTGCGAGGCCAGCTGATAGCCTATTCGGCAGCCCAGAACAAATTACGCCGGGATAAAATTGATAAACTCCAGTGGACTGTAGAAAGTGCACTCCAGCTTTGAAATAGTTCGCAAGGTTCTACTAATGTGGAGTGTTTGCTCGAGAAGGCCAAACAATCCCTTCGGGAATTTTTTCTAATGGAAGAGATTAATAGCACTAAAACCTTCCAACAGAGGGTGTATGAGGAGAGCCAGATGGTAGGCAAACTGTTAGCCGGGGCGATGAAATTTAAGCAGGAAGCGGCACTGGTGTCTGAGATTACTGATCCTCAAACCGGGAATACAACGAGTGAAAAGGAAGAAATAGATAAAGTTTTTATCGAGCATTATTTGAAGCTATATACCACAAATTATGAGCCACCCCAGGAGCAGATAATTAAATATTTTGAGGGAGTTACTTTACCGTGCCTTTCAGAATTTCGAGCTGAGCACATGGGTCAACAGATTACGGAATTGGAGGTCTCGCAAGCAATAAATTCTATTTCAGGAGCAAAGGCATGTGGGGCCGATGGCTTTCCTGCTGAATTATATAAAATATTTTCAAATGAATTGACTCCCTTCCTGACAAAGCTGTTCAATGTTATTAAAAACGGCTCTGATATTCCATCAAGTTTTAAAGAGTCCGTAATTGTCAGCTTTGTCAAGAAGGGGAAAAACCCAAAGGACGTGAATTCCTACCGTCCTATTAGTTTGCTCAACGTTGACTATAAAATTCTGATGAAAATATGGGCACAGCGGTTTACACCAGCCGCTCAAGAATTAGTTCATAGTGATCAATCTGGCTTTGTAGCTGGCCGCTTCATGTCATCAAATACTGGGTTTTTAATTCAAGCCCTTGACTATTTCACCTGTAATAAAATCCCATCAATGTTTATGATGGTCAACGCCGAGAAGGCTTTTGACTTCGTAAATTGGGAGGCATTATTTATTGGGCTAAATAAATTTGGATTTCCGCTTTCAATCATACATATGCTAAGGAATATATATCAGGGGGCTGAAGCTAGAATAGTTGTGAACTCCGAGCAGATTGGGACAGTGCTTATTAGGCTGGGGACCAGGCAGGGCTGCCCCCTGTCCCCCCTATTATTTACTTTTTTTATTGAGCCGTTGGCAATTAGAATTCGTGAAAACCCCGAAATTAGAGCGCCCATAGATGGGATGGAGAAATTGAAACTCTTCGCGGATGATATTATTCTTTATCTGCTTCCTGATAAATCTAATTTAGAGCGGCTTTTAGCCGAGTTTACTAGCTTTGAATCTATAGGGGGGTATAAAATTAATCAAAATAAAACAGAAATTATCATGTTAAATATCAATGATAACTCTTTTTTACCACCTATTCTGCAAAAACAAGCATCTAAGTCAGCCCCCATACGATATTTGGGTATATTCATCTCTAAATCAATAGATCAACTGTTTACATTAAATTACTCGGCTATGCTGATAAAAATAAAAAGCCTGTTGGATAAATGGTCAGTACTTCCTTTGACAGTTATAGGACGTGTGGCGCAGATAAAAATGTCCATCCTCCCTCTTCTGGTGTTTCTCTTCAGTAATGTCCCTCTAAAGATTAATGCGAGCTATTTCAAAGAAATTGATTCTCTATTCAGGAATTTCATATGGGCAAAGAAGGCTCACAGGGTGAAACTTGAAGTGCTACAACTGGAGGTAGATAATGGGGGGCTAGCACTTCCCAAAATCCGCACTTATTACGAAGCTGCAATCCTTGATATGGTAGCTCGTTTATTGGACTTTAATAATTTAGAAGATCATTTTTTTCTAAATAGAATGGTTCAGGAGGCAGGTGTACAACTCCCTACTTTCTTAAAAATTATTAAATTGCCAAAAAACACAAGATATAAGACATTACGTGATCTATTTTCCAGACTTCAATTGCTATTTAAACAGCATACTTCTCCAGGCTGGGGTTATTTTAGGCTGCAGGAATGTAAGACTTTAGGTCTATTGCTTCATCCCTCTCGAATTTCGAAGTGGAGGGAGATTGGTATTGAGGAATTGGGTCATCTCTATACGAATAATAAGGTGATCTCGTGGCAGGAGGTCCAAAACAAGCTCATAGATCAAACTATACCCAATTTCCTCGATTACTTGCAGGTCATCAATTTTCTAAAAAAGGCCAATTTTCCCTCCCCTTCTGCGACGATGAATTTGGCTTCCCTGCTCTACAAAACCAAAGTTAAAGGCATAGGAAAATGGTACACTCTGCTCCGGAAAGATAGTGAGATCCCTATCCTACATACGTTTTTGAGCAAGGTTGAACGGGAAACAGGGTGTGCCTTGTCCTGTCAAGAATGGCAACTTCAAGCCCGGCTCGGCCATAAGGCTTTGAGAGCGGCTAATTTTAAACGTATGGCTTTTTTAAATAGATGGCTAGCATACTATACCCCCAAGACTTTGAGTAAACGATATCCAGATGTGGAAGATAGATGCTTTCGTTGTCAGGCTGAGGAGGAAGGAAATTGGCTCCACATTTTCTACACCTGTCCTAAACTTAATGAGTTCTGGGAAACATCTTCATAGCTATAAGTCAGGCCATCCAAAAGCCGGTAGATCCTGAAGTTGAAATTGCCTTATTCGGAATCTCCAGAGTTAAACCAGGACTGACCAAATATGAAGAAGCATATGTAATGATCTGCTCTTTGATGGCACGTTCATTAATTCTTCAAAACTGGAGGTCTCTGGAGATTCCCTCTTTTATGAAATAGGTTAATAAAATGAAGCGGACGAGGGGTTTTGAGGAAGCGTATGCCAGGAGGGCGGGAGCAATAAATACATTTGTAAAGATCTGGCAGTTATTCGATAATGGTACTATGCACACTCTTTAAGTAGACACTTCCCAGCATTTAATATTTTAAATTATTATTTCACTTTAGTTAAAGAACTTCCAGGTATTGGATTAGCAGGAAAGAGGGCGTAATGTTTCAAGATAATGTAGCTATGGACGATATGTTTTATGAATTGATTTAATATTGAGTTAGTAATATGCAGCAAATTCTGTTTTAAAATTCATATGTATTGTATTGCGACATTTTTGTAGCAGCATTAGATTCTATGGTAAGGAGAGAGAAAAAGAAAAGAGAAAAATAACTTTTTTTTTTTTTTTTTTTCTCTTTCTTTTTAGTTATAGTAGTGTAGTACATTAATGTCTTATGGTCTCAGGTGCTATATTATAAGGATCATGATTGACTTGTACATGGAGAATTTTTCCTGATTGCTTGTTGTTGTTACTATCCCTGTTCTGCTCAATAATAAAAAAAAAATTAAAAAAAAAAAAAATTAAAAAAAATTTGTGATGTTTTTTGGGGAGAATGGAAACACATTTCTAGTTCAGAGCCTTTTTTTAATGAAGAGAGTTATTCACTAAGTGAAAAATGATTGTATGCAGTTGACACCAGTGGTAGAGGTTATGAAGTTAGTGATGGTTGTCCAATGGAGAAAGAGGAAATGGTTGAAAGAAATGCAGAAGAAGTGATAGCTGATGAAGTTTTAGGGAGACGTGCTAAAAACCCTGTGTACACTTGGGATTGCAGTAGTGTTTGCAGTGTACAACAGGAATCTATTGAAAAATTATGTAGTTTTTTACGAACTTATAGTAAAAAAAGTGTAAAACAAAAGATTAAGCTGTTGCAAGGACTAGACCCTTGCAGAGTGAGAAAACATACTGGTTTGTAAGGTCATTCTCTGGCTTGTCTTTCTAGGAAAGTTTGTGAAAGTGTTTTTCACCATTTCAGAATGCTGGCAGTACATCATACTCAAATGCGGAAGTTAGTGAGAAGGTTCTATTATGCAAAACGTCCAGCACTAAAGTTAAGTGAGTTGAACAGTGCTCTTTTGCGTGGGTCAGTATCAGATATGAAGCAGGTCTGTGAGGATATTGAGTTTTGTTACTTTGGGCCTCAGCAAGAGAGTGAAGAAACTGACACATTAGTAGAACAAAATGTTGAAGACAATGTAGAACCGTAATTACAGAAACATGTGAGGATGAAATCACAAAGTTTAAGGTAATTTCAGGTGAAAGACCAAATTTTTCTTGTATTTGTTGTCGGCGAAGTCACTATAAAAATCAAACTAGGGGTGTCAATCTGTATTTAAAGAGTGAAATGGAAGATAATGATAAGTGGATGGAATTTGCAACTTATTTGCTGGTAGAGGATTGTTTTGATTTGGGATCTGAGCAGCGTATTTGCAAATATTATTATAATAAATTAGATGAGAATAAAATGCCTGCTAGAGCTGTTCATAATAATCTAGAGTTGGTTCCTATTCCTCCAGAGCTGATAGATTTAAATATGTATGAGTCTATTCTGATACAATGTGTTCACCCATTTCAGGCTATTGTTCGTATGGAGCCCAAAACAAGTAAATTACCTCCATCAGAGTTGCAAAGAGGATTGAAAGGAAGAGTTGTGTATTTACCATTAGATTTAAGGAAAAATGTAGAAACCATTGGTGTAGATCATGCAGAAAATGAGCCACTAGTCATTCTGGTTAATGGTGTTCCTACTAAGAATAAGAAAATATGGCAAGAGTAAGTGGATGTTAGAAAAGTGCAAAAGGCATCATTGTATCTGTTAAAAAATAATGAGTACTATAGAAATGTGTTTGTTGGAGAAGAAGAAATAGATTTAGCAGAAGATAGTGAAACATTAAGTGGACAAATTGAAAAAGTGGACATGTCCAGATGTGAAGAGATCTATGAACATTACAGTGTACATCCACTTCATTCCAAAGAGGTGATGGGGAATACGATTGAGTTGTTTCAAATGAAAAAAGCAACTGGAAGTCCTGTGAGTGTATGGGAAGAGAGCTTGGAAGCTCGTTGTTTTCTGAAGTTGTTTCCAACAGGAAAATGTGGACGATATGATGAACGTCCTGTGCAGATTCCTGCATCTGAATATCGGACAACAAGATTATATGCAGAAGATCCAAGATTTCGACAATGTATCCCTTATATGTTTCATCTTCTGTTTGAAAGTGACTTGTCTGGACTTTCATATGCAGTAAATCACATTTTAAAAACTGGAATGCATCTTCAAAATGTAACTGCAAAGCATTTTATGGATAAAGTGCATCAGAGAGATGATCATTTAGAATCTCAGTTGATTAATCTGATGGCATGTCAGCGTGGGACTAATGAATATTGGTACCGTCGACATGGAGAACTGAAATGCATGCTACGGAACTTGGGAACTCCTACATGGTTTGTTACACTAAGCTGTGCTGAGTATGCTTGGGATGATTTACTTGAATTTCTTCAAGAGGCAATTTGCAATATAAAAAATATTGAATACAAGACACCTGGAGAATTGTTCTCTTTGGATCCTGTCAATGTATGCAGATATTTCAATCATAGATTTGAAGCTATGATGTCTTTCATCTGCAATAAAAAGAATCCTCCTCTTGGAGAAGTTGTGGATTTCTTTTGGAGAAAGGAGTATCAAGCAAGAGGTGCTCCTCATATACATATGTTGTTATGGGTCAAGGATGCCCCCAAATTTAGAACAGATTCAGATGAAACTGTTTTGTCTTTCATTGAAGAGTATGCTACATGTGCTCTTCCAAATAGTAGAGAAGAGAAAAACTTAAAACAACAAGTCTTACGATTTCAAAGCCATAGGTGTGGAAAATACTGTCGACGAAAGTACAAGTCAAAGGATAAGTTCTACACCAAATGTCGTTTTGGATTTCTACGTCCTGTATTAGCCAAAGGAAGAGTGAACAGTTTTATGTCAGCTGTACGACATACCATCACAAGAAAGTCTCCGAAAAACACCTACAACTTAAGAAAAAGCGAAGAATCAAAATACATAAATGACTACAATCCAATTATTTTATCCATGTGGAACGCTAACATGGATATTCAGTATGTTGCGGACAATTCCATTGCTGTTGCTCGATATGTAACGTCTTACATTACTAAATCAGAAAAGACTGAATTGAAAGAAATGTGGGAAGAGATTTCTCACGAGAAGAGTCTAAGTAAGAAATTAAACAGTTTTAGTTTGAAGATGTTATCGCATCGTGAAATTGGAGCATATGAATGTTCAGATCGGCTTTCATCTGCAAGTCTATATTCCAAAAGTAGAAGAATCATTTGGGAGTGTCTAGGTCTTGCAGGAATGTGAAATCGGGTACTGAAATCTGTTCAAGAAATTGAATATTTAGCAGAAAATGAGCCAGAAAGTGCAGATATTTTGAAAACCAATATGTTGAACACACACTATCCAAAGAGAAGTCATCATCTTGAGAACATGTGTCTCTATGAAGTGCTGCAAAACTACACTTTTAAACGGAATATAACAGAGAACATCAACTATGGAAAATATGGAGTGATTGGTTCCGAAGGATGTCTTGTGAAACAAAGGAACGGAAATTTAATTAATCACAGAAAACTGAGTTGCGACACTGCTGACAAAAGGGAATTTTACTATTTAGCCCTTTTGCAAATGTTCAAGCCATGGCGTTCTGAACTGGAATTACTTGGAGATTTTCCCAGCTATGAAGATTCATTTAATGCTTGTAAAGATAGCATACAATGCAGTGCTTTTGCAAATTATGTGAAAATGTTGAATGATGGAATTGATCAAGAAGCTACAATTGCAGCTGAGATTGCTAGAGACAGTTCTCAAGACAGTCAAAGTTCTGCTGTACTGAGTCAAGATCCACTAGGACAACCAATTGTTGAAAATGAAGCAGCGATTGCAATGAATGAGGTGGAAACAGCAATGTATCAAGCACAAGAAGATGCAATACAGTTAGGAAACTTGGAAGAGCAACTAAATGTTGAACAGAAAGAAATATATCAGCAAGTGAAAGAGCAGATTGACCATGGATTACTTCATGAAAAGAAAGGATGCTCATGTACATCATTTCAACCTATCCGAATGTATATGAGTGGTCAAGCTGGAACAGGAAAGAGTTTCTTAATTAAAGTAATCACAAGGTATCTGCAAAAAAAAACTGAGTCGCATTTGTCTTGTGTTGTCACTGCTCCAACTGGGTTGGCAGCACATAACATTAAAGGAATTACTTTACATCGTTTACTAATGCTGCCAGTAGAGCATGAGAACAAATTGGAATACCACAAGCTATCTGGAGAAGCTTGTTGTGAAGTTTCAAGAGTGCTGAAGAAAATGAAACTTCTCATTATTGATGAGGTGGTCATGGTTTCAAACTTGATGCTTGCCTTTGTGCACTTAAGAATGCAGCAAATTCTTAAAACAGAGTATGACGTGTTATTTGGAGGAAAACACGTCATAGTTTTTGGAAATCTACTGCAACTGACACCGGTAAAAGGACAACCGGTATTTAAAACACTTGCCCATGAAGATACCAGAAAGTCTCTTGGCAGTGTTGATAATGTGAACATTTGGAGTAATTTTGAATACAAGGAACTAACAACAAATATGCGACAGGCAAATTATGCTGAATATGGAACTATTCTTCAAGATATAAAAATTGGAATTCTATCAAAAAAAGGGAAAGAAGCTTTGGAGAGTCGATTACTTTGCAATGTCTTTCCAAATGAAAATGCAGTTGCTGCAAAAGTGTACGTGGAAATTGCTAAAAAAAAGTCAGTGATTTGCTTAATGCTGACCCTGCGTGAGTGTTCAATATTCAACGAAGAATTATTAAAATTGGAAAATGAAGAAATTGTGAAAATGGAAGCCATCGATAAAATACTACATGAAGGAATCACTATTATTTTGACGGGTACGTTGAAATCAAAACTAGATTGTTTAGAAAAAAAAATATCTAAAACTGCTGGTTTGGAAAAGACACTGTATATGTGTGTAAACTGTCGGGTAATTTTAAGGCATAATTTGGATGTAGAGAAAGGTTTAGTTAATAGTGCAATGGGCAAAGTGGTGGATTTTGTGAATTATCAGAAAAAAGAAGGAATTGAATTTTTAAAAATTAAATTTGATTAGATTGATGAAGTTAAAGAAAGTGGTCGTTGTGCAGTCCGTTTTTTGCTTGTTAAAGATTTGTATGTCCGTAGGAAACAATTTCCATTTTCTTTGGCATATGCAGTGACTATTCATAAATCTCAAGGATTAAGTGTAGAAGTGCATTGGTGAACATTGGATCTACTGTATTTAAAGAGGGTATGGCATATGTTGCTTTGTCGTGAGTCAGAACATTATCTGGTTTGTTTTTGATCGATTTTGATGAGACAAAGGTTTCTGCAGATGCAAACTGTGTAAAAGAGTATAATAGGTTAAGAAGGGTGTATGCTCCAAATTTAGGTCAATATCCTGTATTTGAAAAGCGTATGGTTGGTCGAAAAAGAAGGTTAGAGAATATCTGTTCTGAAGGTATCAAGAAAAGAAAAGAAGAAGATAATGTTGTGATTGCAGGTAAAAAGAAATTGGACACTGTTGAAGAGATTGTTGGTTATCATTCTGAAAATAGTTCTGGTGTCAACTGCTATGCTAATGTAGTGGTTAATGTTGTTTTTTATCTGGAAGGTTTGCAAGCACAAATTATGCAGAATCGGCAAAAAAGATTTTGTTGTCTGTTGCATTCTGTTTATGAAAAATTGACAACAGATAGAAGTAAAATACAATCTGTTTCAGATGTTCGTAATCTTTTGGATGTGTGTTCTGGTTCTACACAATTTACACAAAATATCCAACAAGATGCTCAGGAATTTTTAATGTATATGCTTACAATTTTTGAAAATGAAGGTGTAGAAATAGAAAATATTTTTGGCCTTTCTTACAAATGGGAACATTATTGTGAAAATTGCATGTATACATGTACCACCAATGTAGACACTGAGAGATTTCTGTATTTAACATTACCAGACTGTAAATCAGTGTCTTTCAATAAATTAGTGAAAGGTGCAATTCAAAACATGGAGTGTAGCCAATGTAAATCAGAAATGTTATCCACATTATTTTTAAGAAAATATGGAGAATACATAATTTTAATGATGCAACGTTGTACAGCTGACGGAAGAAAATTGGA
The DNA here is from genome assembly GCF_964204655.1 of Triturus cristatus. NCBI lineage: Eukaryota > Metazoa > Chordata > Amphibia > Caudata > Salamandridae > Triturus > Triturus cristatus. Next base: position 944,577,887 of record NC_140594.1, on the reverse strand, counting down.
TACTTTAATAAAACAATTTGTAGCAGCACAACTATCAATATCAGGAAGGACTTTTGTAGCAATTGCAATAATTTTCCATGATGGTCCTTCCACCACATCTGGGCATTACACTGCCTATCTAAAATGTGGCAAAGGCTGGACACTCTGTAATGATGGCCAGTTGGTTTTCAAACAACGTTTGCCTAGTGAATTACCAAATTCCTACCTAATATTTTTAAAGCCAAAGTTTTAGGAAAATAATTCACTCTCTGAGGAATTTATTATTATAATTTAATAGGACTACCATTGGACAATTTACATAAAGAATAAGTGCTAAAATACCATTTGGCCTCAAGGAAAGGTATTTTTTTGAATTATGGACTTTTTGGTGGACATCTGTTCGGTGATTATTTTAATGCGGCAACATTTACAGTTTTTATAAGTTAAAGTTATAAAATTTTGTAATCTGTAAGCATTTCATATATGTATGATTTGTATTTTTTGGTATTTTACTGAGAATAGTATGTTGGGTTTTTTTAAACAATCTTTCTGATTGTTTTTGTTTTGCCCGCTGGTAAGTGATGAGTACTATTGAAATCACTATTTCTAGTGAAATTCAATATATTCTGAGAACAGCAAAAAAGGCAAAGAAATTACTTTGTGGACATTATGTTGTGTTGTAAAAAATTTATTATTATATGTAATAATTTTTTTTTTCTTTTCTTTCACAGATCCAACATTTAAAATAAGCAATTTTTAACAATTTATATCAGATCGAAAAGCAGCAAAAAATGAATATAATTTTTTATTCATATTACTGTAAAGGTAAGTTTAACTAAGTCTGAATATGCAGAATGAAGAGGCCTGCAAGAAGCTGCAAAGTTGAAACACGTTTCTAAAAACACTCTGTTTATGTATTTTTGAAATCTGACCATAATCAGATATCATGTGACCTGCAAAAAAAGAGATTTGAGGGGTTCATAATATTTCACCTTTTTAGCTATTGAAGCACTGCAATCATTTCAATCATTCTTCTTTGAACATCTTTGCAGACAAAACTCTGTGCTTACTTTTATCATTCACTACGAATTTTAAAAACGGAAATATGACAGTTTTTGTAAAATAGTTATTGTGTAAGATAGTGTTTCATATTTAGAAAGAGAGGAAATGGCACTCTGTGCACTTTTTATACTCCATGTAAATACAATCTCATCATGCAGACCAGTTTGAGTTGATAGGGTGTTCTATAAGTGTTGTTGTGCATGATTCCACTGAATTCTCATAGAACAAGACATATGTCTAGATTTATCACAAATCATAAATCTCGATATGTGTGTGAATGCTGTACCATTCTAAAATTGGTGTAGGAAAGCACAACAAGGAAAATTGTTTTCATTTATCCACATTTTTATTTCTTCAATGCATGTTGAAATGTTCAGCATACATTGAAGGAGAAAAATGCATTTTCTCATTGTTTTTGTGCAGGAAGGTGTGTCTTCCTGCAGAAAAACAAACAGCACATGACACAGATATCCTTGCACTATGGTGCAAGGGTGCCTGTGTCACTACATAGCTGCAGTTTAAGCAGCCGTGCAGAGAAAAGCATAGACTTGCAAAATATTTATGTACATATGTTGCATCCCTGTGCTTCGGAAGTACTACAGCACACTGCAGTTAAAGAGGTTACTGTGTGATGCTGCAGCACTTCCTCATAGTTCTGCACTTATACATTCACCATACGCTACTAATGCATTCATTCAGTCAATTATGTACTACTCATACATTCAACTAATCTTTCACACACTAACAAAGAAATGTAGTTATTTTTTTAAACCAGGAAAGTTTTTTTTTTTTTTTTTTTTTTAATTGTGTTGTACTTTTTGGAACAATTTTGTTATTTTTCAAAAGGAAAAAAAGACAACAGGAGGAACAAAACAGTTAACTTCTCCAAAAAAATAATAAACACAAGTTTAGAACTTGTGATTTTGCTGTGCTCGGCAGTCAAGGTCAATTGACTGCTCGCCGTAACATAGCAGTTTGTTGCACTTAATGCAACTTATTTTCAGTTTTCCAAAATTAGGACGTATGTCCGGGTGACTGGATATGGATAAAGATGGGACGAGCTTACCTCTGCTGTGATGTGCCTTTGAACTTTGTCCCGGTGAGGAGTGAGCTGTTAGTTTTGGACAAACTGTGGAACTGAATAAATGACGGCGGTCCAGCCGTACACAGCGCACCACCGCCCGTTACTTAGGGCGGGTCTGCAGTTCAAGGATTGTAGAGCCATGCGGAACGCCGGGAGGCAATATTGATGTGTATGGGGATGCTTCGTTTTCATCTACCTTACTATGGGTTTTGAATATATTTATGCTAATTGAGCGGCATTGATAAGTTGATTGTATTACTGGGACTGCATTGACCATCATGCTTTGCTTTACCATGTGTTACAACAAACAAATGATGGACGGAATGCTGACAATGCAGACATTCTCCCCCAGTCAAGAGATCTGGGTTAAATCCATCGTTCTTTTGCCCACTACGCCACCCCAGTTCAGACATGGCCATATGCAAATCAGTCTTGACCCTGTGCCTCATGGGAACAGTCCAGCCCGAACTGCCAAGCCATGTCTTCCCTGGACCGGAATCAAGCATCCTAGGACTGGTTTCTGGCTATCAGCCGTCATCAGCCAGGATAGCTTGACTCCAGTGGCGTAGTGAGCACGGGTCCCACGTCTGGGAATACCCATCCCACTTAGGGCGAAAAGCGTTACAACAAACAAATGATGGACGGAATGCTGACAATGCAGACATTCTCCCCCAGTCAAGAGATCTGGGTTAAATCCATCGTTCTTTTGCCCACTACGCCACCCCAGTTCAGACATGGCCATATGCAAATCAGTCTTGACCCTGTGCCTCATGGGCACAGTCAACCCCGAACTGCCAAGCCATGTCTTCCATGGACCGGAATCAAGCATCCTAGGACCGGTTTCTGGCTATCAGCCGTCATCAGCCAGGATAGCTTGACTCCAGTGGCGTAGTGAGCACGGGTCCCACGTCTGGGAATACCCATTCCACTTAGGGCAAAAAGCGTTACAACAAACAAATGATGGACGGAATGCTGACAATGCAGACATTCTCCCCCAGTCAAGCGATCTGGGTTAAATCCATCGTTCTTTTGCCCACTACGCCACCCCAGTTCAGACATGGCCATATGCAAATCAGTCTTGACCCTGTGCCTCATGGGAACAGTCCAGCCCGAACTGCCAAGCCATGTCTTCCCTGGACCGGAATCAAGCATCCTAGGACCGGTTTCTGGCTATCAGCCGTCATCAGCCAGGATAGCTTGACTCCAGTGGCGTAGTGAGCACGGGTCCCACGTCTGGGAATACCCATCCCACTTAGGGCGAAAAGCGTTACAACAAACAAATGATGGACGGAATGCTGACAATGCAGACATTCTCCCCCAGTCAAGAGATGTGGGTTAAATCCATCGTTCTTTTGCCCACTACGCCACCCCAGTTCAGACATGGCCATATGCAAATCAGTCTTGACCCTTTGCCTCATGGGAACAGTCCAGCCCGAACTGCCAAGCCATGTGACACTCACTTGAGGATATTAAAGAGGATATAAAGCAAACCTAGCGCAGTCTGATGAGAATTTGTATCTTGCTGCTGCCCGTGACCAAGGAAATTGTTTTCTGAAACGCGTTGGGCAAATTTATGGATAAAGATGGGACGAGCTTACCTCTGCTGTGATGTGCCTTTGAACTTTGTCCCGGTGAGGAGTGAGCTGTTAGTTTTGGACAAACTGTGGAACTGAATAAATGACGACGGTCCAGCCGTACACAGCGCACCACCGCCCGTTACTTAGGGCGGGTCTGCAGTTCAAGGATTGTAGAGCCATGCGGAACGCCGGGAGGCAATATTGATGTGTATGGGGATGCTTCGTTTTCATCTACCTTACTATGGGTTTTGAATATATTTATGCTAATTGAGCGGCATTGATAAGTTGATTGTATTACTGGGACTGCATTGACCATCATGCTTTGCTTTACCATGTGACACTCACTTGAGGATATTAAAGAGGATATAAAGCAAACCTAGCGCAGTCTGATGAGAATTTGTATCTTGCTGCTGCCCGTGACCAAGGAAATTGTTTTCTGAAACGCGTTGGGCAAATTTATGGATAAAGATGGGACGAGCTTACCTCTGCTGTGATGTGCCTTTGAACTTTGTCCCGGTGAGGAGTGAGCTGTTAGTTTTGGACAAACTGTGGAACTGAATAAATGACGGTGGTCCAGCGGTACACAGCGCACCACCGCCCGTTACTTAGGGCGGGTCTGCAGTTCAAGGATTGTAGAGCCATGCGGAACGCCGGGAGGCAATATTGATGTGTATGGGGATGTTTCGTTTTCATCTACCTTACTATGGGTTTTGAATATATTTATGCTAATTGAGCGGCATTGATAAGTTGATTGTATTACTGGGACTGCATTGGCCATCATGCTTTGCTTTACCATGTGACACTCACTTGAGGATATTAAAGAGGATATAAAGCAAACCTAGCGCAGTCTGATGAGAATTTGTATCTTGCTGCTGCCCATGACCAAGGAAATTGTTTTCTGAAACGCGTTGGGCAAATTTATGGATAAAGATGGGACGAGCTTACCTCTGCTGTGATGTGCCTTTGAACTTTGTCCCGGTGAGGAGTGAGCTGTTAGTTTTGGACAAACTGTGGAACTGAATATATATATATATATATATATATATATATATTACCTACTGGCGGTCGCCAGTAGGTAGATATAGTTAGGACCCTGTTTCCATAGGAAATCCGCAACATTCTATTTGGAATAACTTTGGCGCCGGTCGACGAATCCTCGCGAAATTTTCAAAATAGGTGGGGCGCTACGCTCCGCTCCTACCCTGAAAGTCTCGGGGGGATTCGTCAAGCAGGGGCCGAGAGAAAAGGGGGGTCCCAAAACACGTTTTCCCCATGCATTTTTCCATAGGACCTTTAAACACAGCTACAGCCCGAACGGCTGAACAGAATTACTTGAAATTTGGCAGAGAGGTAGCCATAAGGTCAAGGAAGTGCCTTTTGCAGGTCTGGTGTAAATCTGTTCAGTATTTCCTGAGAAAATAGCATTTAAAAGCATATATATATGTGGGCGGAGCCTAACCACACATCTCATCCTGAGATCTGATTGGCTGTCAGCACTTCATCCAAGAAGTGTTGGCAGCCATCTTGGGACCAATATACATGATAGCACCTCATTAAAAAGCATTGCAGTTAATAGAAGGTTTTAAGACTTTAGTTACATTATAAATCATTTGTTGATGGTACCATACTCATTTTAGGAATTGTGGTATGTTCTAAGGTGATTTCACCATGTGAAAAAGCCTTCTGCTGGGATATCATGATTGAGAGAAAAATATTTTCTCATGCTTTTACCACAGAGGTTTGGAAGGTGATCTATAGGCTAAACTGAGAGCTTATTTTCTGTAAATTCACATTATCTTTCTCAGTCATGTGAGAATGAAGTCTGACATTCTCAGTAAAACATGTACATCCAACAAGGGCAGAGACTGTCAGTTGATTCCTTTGTGTTCTACTGCAGCTTCCCAGAGTGTTCCAAAGAACTACTAGAGCGCTAACAGTCCTACTTATGATAAACGTATGGCACACCTTAAGCCATCTTGCTTGGATTAAAGTGGTAACTCTTAAAACATTTAATTTAAAAAGGAACAAAATGAGGGGGTTCATTTTTCCATAAAAAGTATGATTAGTGCTGCAGAAAGAAAAATTAGGGCACATTTTGAGTGACTTCTCAAATCCTCTTCTATTTCATTAAAAAATTCTGACATGCAGACTGAAACATGCACTTTCAATACCAGCAGCAGTTTTCCCTGGTGAGCAGTAGCTTTACTACAGTAATCTAATGAGCAAAAAGAGTGCTAACATTCTGAATTTATGGCAAATGTGTGACACATCTGAATGCCTTCTTGATGGAATCAAAGTAAAAAACTGAAAGTATTTCCTACTGAGGAGACTGCAGTAAATGAGGAAATTAGGAAACTTCATAACAAATAAGTCTCCCAAGATGGCCACCAGAGACAAAAGAGCCCAAATGTAGCCCAAATATCACCCAGATGTAGCCCAAGTATAGCCCAATGACAGAATGTCCCAGAATGTTCTTAAAAACAACTAGAGTGCTTACTGTCTTCATTATGACAAAAGTAAGGCACACCTGAAGCCATCTTGATTGGAATAAACTGGTAACACTTAAAACATTTAATTTAAAAAGGAACACAATGAGGAGGTTCATTTTGCCATAGAAATTATGATTAATGCTGAAGAAAGAAAATGAGGGCACATTTTGAGTGACTTCTCAAATCCTCTTCTATTTCATTAAAAAATTCTGACATGCAGACTGAAACATGCACTTTTAATACCAGGAGCAGACTTCCATGGTGCAGTAGTTTTACTACAGTGATCTAATGAGCAACTAGAGTGCTAACATTCAGAATTTATGGCAAATGTGTGACATATCTGAATACCTTCATGATGGAATCAAAGTAAAAAACTGAAAGCATTTCCTACTGAGGAGACTGCAGTACATGAGGAAATTAGGAAACTTCATAACAAATAAATCTCCCAAGATGGCCACCGGAGACAAAAGAGCCCAAATGTAGCCCAAAATCACCCAGATGTAGCCCAAATATAGCCCAATGACAGAAGTGTGCAAAACACTTATTATTTTGTGTTTTTGCAGTGTTATATAGTGCAGACTTGTCAGGTATTGGAGTGCTTTACATGAGCATTGGTTACATCACACAAGAACAAATTCATTTTGGTTGTAGACATGGGGAGACTAAGTGATTTGACCAGAATCACAGAATGTCGAGCTGAAGCAGAAACTTCAACCTGGTTCCCCAGTTGCAAAGTCTGCAGTTCTGGAAGTAACACCACATCCTCTCCCCTAAGTGCAACATTTAATCAAGTGGTCAACTGGATAAAAAAACATAAAGATAACAAATAATTTAAAAGTGCTTTGTCGCTATTTGAAAACTCAGAAAATATGTCCTTATTTTAGTCTTTTAGAGCACTAACCATAATTTTGATGCCAATAAGACCCTCTCATATATGTAATTTCTAAAGGAAATGCTCTAGGTATTACAGTTTTGATTACATCAAGATGATGTCAGGCGTTCCACACTTTTGTAATAAATATAGAATGTTAGCAATCTAGTTGTTCATTAGGATACTGTTGAGAGGCAGAGGCCAGGGGCACGGACTCTGAAAATTGAAGGCAGGTAGGAGGGTGCAAAGGCAACAATTTAACCACACTGAGCAGGCAGGAAGGGCCGTGGAAGCACAACAGACTATGGAGGGCAGTGGAAAGGGGGGCAGGGGCAACAAACCAACAATACAGGACTTGCAAGAGAGGCTGTTGGAGGGAAGATCTATTACGGGTCAAGGAAGCTAGGGGCGGTCCCCAGATCCCCGGGAGCCACCACAGAACTGAGCAGGAGAGTGAGTCAGGGACAAAAGGGGCACCTTAATTTGAGCCGGGGTGCCTAGGAACGCTTGCTCCAAAAATGAAGAAAACAGACATATGAGACATGGAATTGGAGGCAGAATACAATGGCAGTTTAATGAGAAGATGCAACTTCAAAGAAACCGCAGAATAGAGACATAAAGTACAAAATACAGAATCCAGATAATCATACAGCTGTCATAATATTCTCTGTATCTCAATTAATGTACTGACAGAGAGAGAGAGAAAACACATCTATAAATGCATCATGAGAAACAAGTTACACCAAGGAAAATGTTACCTAGGAACACTCACGTTTACTCTTAGAGCAAGCATTCCTGCAATTACAATACAAAATCTTTTAAATGCAAAAGTAAAGAGAACAATGGTTAAACATAACATGACATTTCATATAGGTAAAATAGAATAAGATACTTCAAGCAAAGCAGAGCAAGACATTTTAAGCAAAGGAAGACAAGAGCTCCCAGCTCTTGGGGAAAACCTGCACTGCCTGTTAACCTACATACAGACGGCGAGGTAGTCCGTCGATATCTGTGGGTGCTCCCTTTTTATATCATTTTGTGGGCTCCTTTGCACGCTACATCTACCTACGTATGCTACCCAAAAGCTTCGTCTGCAGATTTTACCAGACATTTCGTCATTTACCCACTTAATGCTGACAATGGACTGGGTGAAAAGGTCAGTCTCTCAGGCCAATCGCTTATCGTAAGTTCCATAGAGCAAGCAGAAAATAATGGGTATTGTACGGGAATTCAATATATTCATGTATAAAATCTCCTCAGTTCTCCTAACTTGACGCTCTGCGGTTGCCACTTCCTTAAAAGCGGGAAACCTGCCCAGGAAGCAAGTACCAGTCCAGGATGCAGCCTACTGTATGTCGACAGCTTCAGGGGGATGTTGAACTTTGATACCGAGCACGGAGCACTCTGGTAGGGTGGGGGCTACTAGTTTGGATCAGAAGGCCTCGCAGACCTGCCTTCAGACTGCTATACACTAAAATTGCAGAGCTATGGTCAATTTAACAAAGAGGCCTACATATTGAACAGAAGGGCCTACACAGGGGTTTTATGCTGGCTGAGTGGTAAGGATGTCTCAGGATAATTATATAGCAACACAGGACCCGCTGGTCAATTTAATACGGCCTACAAATGCAGCTGGCAGGGCAAGGACAAGGGTCTCATACTTCAGGTGTGGACAGAACGGGCCAGGGGCCCCCTGTGATACAAAATCTACCCTCCTTCAAGGCTGTGGCAATGTAATAGACCATTGTGGGCAGAAGGAAGAGGCAATGGTAGTACAACCATACATGCCAACAGACCCGATTCAGCCAGGAAACGTCCAATGTTTTTAAGCTCAAATGGGCTTTATTTGATCTGTCTCCTGTCTACAATATCCTCTTTTTCAATGTAACTCAAAGGGGAAAATCAATACCCCAGTTTTTTTTCAAAATCTCCCTCTTACCAAGTTAAAAATGTTCGCAAGTATGGTACATTGGATCATGGAAGGAAATGGGATAGGGACATGGACTTGGATAACAGAGGACAGGAGGGACATGGAGAGGTGCACCAAACTGACCCTGCAGGGCAGGCATCAGGGTTTGCAGCAGCACAATACACCACACAGGGCATGCAGGACGGGAGTGCAGCACAACAATCCATAGAAAGCAAGAGGGAGGGGACAGGACCATGCACATGGACAACAGAGAACAGAGGGGCAAGAGGCAATGGTAGCTAGCTGACCATAATGGACAGACAGGAGAGAAAGCTGCAGTATAACAGACCATAAAGGGCAGGAGGGACGGATCAGGGGCATTACAATGGAACAGACAAGCCAGGAGGGAGGGAGTAGGGCTGGGGGCAAGGGGGCAGGGCAGGAGCAGCAAGATAGCCATGGAGGTCAGGCAGGATGGGCACTAGAAGCAAGACACACCATGAAGAGCAACAGTGAGACTGTGATGGCATACACACAGACCATGGAGGGAAGGTGGGAGGGGGTCAGGGGCAGCTAACTGACCACACAGGGAAGGTGGGAGGGGCCATGGCAGCACAGAAGACCATGCATGGCAAGTGGGAGGGTTAGTGGCAGCACAATGGCTATGATGGGCAAGAAGGAGGGTGGAGGGGCATGCACAAAGGACGATGGAGGATAGAAGGAAGGGTCAGGACCTGTGCACAGACAAGAAAGTTCAGGGGAAGGGACCTCACAACAGACCACACGGGGCAGGCAGGAGGAGCAGTTGCAGCACAACAGACCAGGGAGGGCAGAAGGGTGTGGCAGTACAATTGACCATGTAGGACAGGAGGAAGAGGATAGGGGCATGGCATGTGGACAGGCAGGGTGGAGGTGGCAGGGACAGGTTACAGTCATCTGACAATGCTAGGCAGGTGGGAGGGGAGTGGCAGCTCAACAGAACACTCAGAGTAGATAGGAGTGGCAGGTCCATGGGACATGGTGGGCAAAAAGGATGGAGCAGGGGCATGCACAAAGACATCGGAGGGCAGGGGGAAGGAGAATAGGGGCAGCAAGCTAAGCACAGAGTTTAAGCAGGAGGTCAATGATGGGGCATAGAATTGGGCAATGGAGGGCAGGAGGAGTGGACTGGTACATCATACTAAATTGAGGGCAGTGGCAGCACATCAGACCATGCATGGCAGGAGGGAGGAGGCTAGTCCATGGATTCACACAACAGAGGATAGGGAGGAAGGGGATGGGGCAGCAAGCTAACTGTTCAGAGAAGGCGGGTATTAGGAACTTTATTGTTTTTAAAACATTGTATCTGTGCGAACTACTTAAAATATGAACAAGTATGCAGCATAATCTCACTTTTATTCAGGAAGAAGAGGACGTTTGTGACTGTGACTCCGGGCTCACTTGGCAGAAACACCCCCTGACCCTCCACCCCCTATCGCAAAATGTAATGCCCGTGAAAAGGGTAGGTGAACACAGTGTTATATAGAACATAGTCCTGAGAGCACGATTGAAAATGAAAACTAGATATAGTGTATGGTATAAACTATGCACCAAAAAGTGTGATATAAGATGAACCGGGCGTGAAATATAATATGCAATACATTGTGCGCAATGACAGATTCATGGGAGAGCGCGAGATAGCACAGGCACTAGCGCGTGCTATGCGATATGCGCCTTGGAGTGTAATATGCACAGGGCAGTGTTGTGTAACCTAACTAGTCTCTAAAGTTGTAATATAAAATATGTGCTGGGGAGTGTAACGTTGCATATGCACTGTGACAAAGATATGGATCCCAGATTGTAATATGTATGGCATAGCACTGTGCGTTATAACATAGGAATCGAGAAAGGCACGTTAGATGGGGCAATATAACCCGTGCGAAGACAAGTGTGGCATGACATATTCACGGGGTGGTGTTACAGTGCACATGGGCTAGAGAGTGTCATAGCATATGCACTAGCTAGTGGAATACAACACAGAGGTGTGTGGCACTCGGCAGGCAATGGTGGGTGTAACACAGCATTGGGCTCTGTCAGGAGCACGCTGTGACTCTCAAGTGATGTTCGTCCCCTTTCCAGAGAGTAAAATAAAAAGTATTACACATCCGGCAGTGGATGTGTGTTTTATTAACCGTGAGGGGGGTTTCTTGCATAGTTTTTGTCGAATTTTTGTCGAATCCCCTTTGAATGGCTTGGTGTGCATGTGTATTAAATGTGCCCGTCAATAGCTACCCATGTTTGTATAAATAAACGACAAGGGTGTCTACCAGGATTAGGCACGGTAGGGCATCAGACATGTCAGAGCTTCACTAGTGGTGTAAATACATTCCACGTGGATTCATTGCATGCATAGTCGCCTTTTAATGAATATCACGCAAATCGTCATGGTGATAGGTACGTACGGTTTGTCCAGCATGTCCTAGGTGTGTCTATAAATATATATTTTTTTAAAATAATAAAAAACAGTGGCCGGCCCTGGGGATTGGGGTCAAAAAAATATAATTAGGAGACTGGCCCTGGGGGATGGGGTCATCAGGGCCAATAAATTAGAATAAGAAGGGGAACCAAACAGCCCCCCTTCTTAAAAAACTAAAATAAATAAAAGACTGGCATCGTGCCGGAGGCCATGCCCCCTCCGTGCAGCACTCTGCAAACGCGCCCCCAACAGGCATCTCCAGTATGCGCCAGGGAGCTGCGCTGCAGCCAGGTGTTCTGAGGCCAAGCCCCTTTTTACACCTCTCTGCAACGCAGCTCTGTGGCGCTTACTGGAGGTACCTAGTGGTCTAGTTTGACCCTAGGGACCCTTAGGATTCAGGGGGACTTAATCTCTCAACTTAGAACAGCCACAGGGCGCGTTTACACAGTGGTGAAGGGAGGGGACGGGGCCTGAGGTGACGTGTGCAAACACGCACTATGGCACGTTTTAAATTGGGGATATAATTTCCCTTCAATATTGAGGGCCCCTGGGGGCTAACTAGCCCACCAAGTGCTTCCAGTAAGCGCCACTGAGCTGCATTGCAGAGAGGTGGTCCAGGCCGTGCCACTTTTTACACCTCTCTGCAACGCAGCTCTGTGGCACTTACTGGAGGTACCTAGTGGGCTAGTTGGACCCTAGGGACCCTCAGGATTCAAATGAACTTAATCTCCCAACTAAAAATGGACACAGGGCGTGTTTACACAGTGGTGAAGGGAGGGGACGAGGCCTGAGTTAACGTGTGCAAAAACGCCCTGTGGCCTGTTTTAAGAGGTTGTTTTAATCCCCATGCCCTATTATACACTAGGGGCTTACAGAGGAGGTCATGCTAATCACAGGGGGACCCCAACGCATAATGTTCCCTAGTGTATGTAGGTGTTTTCACTGTATTCTAAGTGTCTTTTAACATAGCACTGGCTCTAGGACTGGTTAGTCAGACTCAGTTACCACCAGTATCCGTCTGAAAAAGTTGAGGGTACAGGATGATTTTGCAACAAGGCTTCTTTCTGCTCTTCTTTTTGTTCTTTCTGCACGTTATCCTTCTTCCTGCACTTATCTTCGTATTTGAGGACTTCTGTTGCTTCTTTCTGCACTTCTTTTGTTTCTTTCTGTGCATTTTTTCTTCTTTCTTCACATGTCCTATCTCTGTAGGCATAGTTAGAAATTAGCATTTAAAAAACCTTTGAAATTCACAGAAAAAAACATAGGTTTCAGGCACGTTATAGTTAGGAATTAGCATTTAAAAAACCTCAGAAATTCACTGAAAAAACCATAGGTTTCAGGGGTGTTATAGTTAGCTGGACTTTTCACTTGTACAAAACCATTGAAATTCCCCCGTTATAGTTAGTTCAGCTAACTATAACTCGCGCGCCTGCAATGCACTGCTGATGACGTCACATATTACATCACTCATGACATGGTCAGTGACATCACTCATGACATCACTGATGACATCTCAAATGACATCACTGATGACATCACTGATGACATCATCCTTGTGATAGAGTGGCAGACCTCCTCTTCCCCTAATATAACCTTTGATACACACATTCAAAAATAGAAATTAAAATTTTAAAAACAAAGGACATACCAATACCAGTTACAACAACCTATACAGTAATTCTAAGATCCACATACACATCCACTCATTCACCAACAGTCCTATACAGTCACTCATACATGTACTCACTCATCATATGTACTCATACACCTATACATCCTGTTACACAATGCCACTCATCCATAGAGGTACTCACACACATAGTCACTCATGCTAATAAAGAATCAAACATACATTTACTTGCATATACAGTTATACACACACCACCACACTTACTTCTACGGAAACTTACACATACTTAGTCTTTTAAACAATCACTTATAGAAACACATACTTATTCATATAGGAACTCTTTCAATCTCTCACTGTCACATATACTCGCTTATATACACCAATAGTCACATATACTAGTTTAAAACATATGTAGTTACTCATAAAGACACTATTGAGACAGTCATTCACTCACTAACACACCCATACACTCACTCATCCACCCATAGAGTCCTGCACACATGCTGTCTTCAACACATACAAAGAGTGAGTCATTCATTCATGCACCTATGCACTACGTAATACCCCCACCGAACCATGCAGACACTCAGACTGATACTCATAAAACCAACTAATAACCTATATAAACACCCATGTAGCTACTCACCAACCCATGCAGCCACTTATACACAAAGTGAGAGACTGATACAGATATTTACATATTTAAACATTACTCACTAAGCCATGTATTCACTATGAAACACTTAATCAGTCAGTTACACAATCAATTTTTCAAAAACAAATCATCCATTTAGACACTTATATACCCATTTATTCTTCCATCGACCTTGAGATATACATATATAAAACATATTTAATTTTCAGAAACACACACATTCACTGGATGATGTCATCAGTGATGTCATCAGTGATGTCATTTGAGATGTCATCAGTGATGTCATGAGTGATGTCACTGACCATGTCATGAGTGATGTAATATGTGACGTCATCAGCAGTGCATTGCGGGCGCGCGAGTTATAGTTAGCTGAACTAACTATAACGGGGGAATTTCAATGGTTTTGTACAAGTGAAAAGTCCAGCTAACTATAACACCCCTGAAACCTATGTTTTTTTCAGTGAATATATATATATATATATTCACTGAAAAAACCATAGGTTTCACACATGTTATAGTTAGCGGAAATTTTACTGATAAAAAACCAGTGAAATTGCCCCGTTATAGTTAGTGCTGGCAACTATAACTCACGCGACCGCAATCCTCTGCTGATGCTAATACTGTATTTAGACACTTATTTCCCCATGTCTTCTTCCATACATTTTTAGCTATACATATATTACAAATATTTTTTTTTCATAAAGACACATATGTCATCAGCAGAAGATTGCGGTCGCGTGAGTTATAGTTGCCAGCACTAACTATAACGGGGCAATTTCACTGGTTTTTTATCAGTAAAATTTCCGCTAACTATAACATGTGTGAAACCTATGGTTTTTTCAGTGAATTTGCAAGGTTTTTTAAATGCTAATTCCTAACTATAACGTGTGTGAAACCTATGGTTTTTTCAGTGAATTTGTACGTTTTTTTAAATGCTAAGTTACTTTACGCCATTCGAGGCGTGCGCGCCCACTTAACGCAGTTCGTTCCGTTCACGGTTTTTATCAACTTTAATAAGCCCTGTACATTTGGTGGCCTTCGGCCACCAAAAGCACAGGGGGTTGAGTCAATGTGGATAGTGTTTTTTTTATTTCGATTTTATAATTTCATGTTGCCAAAATTTAGTTTTTTATTACCTATTAATAAGCGCTGTACATTTGGTGGCCTACGGCCACCAAAAGCACAGGGGGTGGGGTAAGTGTGGATAGTGTTTTTTTTTTTTTTTTTTTTACCGTACGCTTACGGTAAGCGTACGGTAAGCGTACTCGGCGAAATTGCCGAAAAAAAAATAAAACCGTTTTTGCTCTTGGGGGATGTTTGGGGACTCCCTCAACATGACTATGTGGGAGGGAGTTGTCAAAACAGCCCCGTAACATGTTTTTGGCCATCTTGTTTGATAAACAACACTCAGTGCGAGAGACAAAATGGCGTCCGCCGCTTCCTGGTTTCGGCCGATTCGAATGTTTACTAAGATCTAAGAGCCAATCAGAATCGCGCTCGCGCACGCCACCGTACGCTTACGGTAAGCGTACCGTAAGCGTACCGTAAGCGGGCTCAGATATATATATTGATTTAAAGGCTATTTTCTCAGAATCTACTGAACAGATTTACACCAAACCTACAAAAGGCACTTCCTTGACCTAGGGACTACCTCTCTGCCAAATTCCTAGTAATTCTGTTCAGCCGTTCGGGCTGTAGCTCGTTCTAAAGGTCCTATAGAAAAATGCATGGGAAAAACGCGTTTTGGGACCCCCCTTTTATCTCAGCCCCCGCTTGACGAATCCCCCCGAGACTTTCAGGGTAGGAGCGGAGCGTAGCGCCCCACCTATTTTGAGAAATTCGCGAGGATTCATCGACCGGCGCCAAAGTTATTCAAAATAGAATGTTGAGGTTTTCCTATGGAAAAGGGGTCCTAACTATAACTACCTACTGGCGACCGCCAGTAGGTAATATATATATGTATATATATATATATATATATATATATATATATATATATATATATATATATATATATATATATATATATATATATATTCACTGAAAAAACCATAGGTTTCACACACGTTATAGTTAGGAATTAGCATTTAAAAAACCTTGCAAATTCACTTAAAAAACCATAGGTTTCACACAAGTTATAGTTAGCTGTACATTTCACTCATAAAAAACCAATGAAATTCCACGTTATAGTTAGATCAGGTAACTATAACTTGCGCGCCCACAATAAACTGCTGATGACGTCACATATTACATCACTTATGACATGGTCAGTGACATCACTCATGACATCAATGATGACATCTGAAATGACACATTGTGCATTGCGGTCACGCAAGTTATAGTTACCTGATCTAACTACAACGTGGAATTTCATTGGTTTTTTACGAGTGAAATGTACAGCTAACTATAACTTGTGTGAAACCTATGGTTTTTTAAGTGAATTTGCAAGGTTTTTTAAATGCTAATTCCTAACTATAACGTGTGTGAAACCTATGGTTTTTTCAGTGAATTTGTACGGTTTTTTAAATGCTAAGTTATGTATTTATTTTTAATTTTTGCGCGCACGGTGCACCGAGCGCCCACGTTGCGCATTTCGTACCGTGCACGCCTCGCCATTTTTTATAAAATATCAATTGTTTTTTTCTCCCTTGGGGGTCCTTAGATTTATATATTAAATGTGATTGTTAATTATTTTTTTTTTTATTATTTTTTTTTACCGTACGCGTACGGTAAGCTTACCATACGCGCACTCCGCGATTTTTTAAAAAAATTATGAAATTTATTTTTCATACTTTTTGGTCCTTCGTGAACCCCCTGACGAACGTTAGGGGGTCTGCAACTCTCTTCGTTGCCCCCTTTTCATGTTATCAACCTTTGTTTTTCAGTGCGAGAGACAGAAAATGGCGGCCGATACTTTCTGATTTCGACCGATTCGAATGTTTACAGTCATGTAACCACCAATTAGAATTGAGCTCGCGCAAGGCACCGTACGAGCATATTCTCCGTCCGACGCGTACCCGGTCGTAAAAAAATACAAACATGGAATTACGATTCGCACGGGAACACCATTTCCGTACGAATCGTAAAAAACCCCGACCGAACAAAATAAACCTACAAATGCGATCCGGGAAAGCGCCGACCTGACGTCGGGACGCTCGCAGCCTGCCATTCACGAACCAGGAATTACGATTCGCACCGACGTCATCCCGCACGATGAATATTTTCCGGCAGCCAAAAACTGCCGGGAAATCAGGACGACGCGAACAAGGACCACCAGTATGCGACGGACAGACAGGACGACGCGAACAAGGAGGACCAGTACGCGACGGACACACAGGACGACGCGAACAAGGAGGACCAGTACGCGACGGACACACAGGACGACGCGAACAAGGAGGACCAGTACGCGAAGGACACACCGGACGACGCGAACAAGGAGGACCCGTACGCGATGGACAGACATGGACCCGAACCTACGTGTCATCCCGGACCTCATAGCAGTCGACCTCCTCTACAGGTTCCGACGCAGACGCCGCAGAAGGTCAGAACAACTAAGGGAGGGGGGAAAGTGGGGTGGGGGGGGTGGCAGGACCAGGGCAGGCCACAAACCCCCCACCAAAGTCACACAGCACACATGCCCTGGACATACCTGACTCCCAGGCCCTGGTCACTACGAGGGGGTGGGGGCGTGTCCAGCTAAGCCAGCGACCGCCACAACGGAAGTCCGTCACGACGCGAACCGGCAACACAACCAGACATGTACGTCCCGTACCCACGCCTGAAGAAAGGTAGCTAACACCGTGTGAGGCACACTGATCCCAGGGTCCCCCCTATGAGCAGCACACTACTACATTTCCCACACACCCAACACATGACCAACACCCACAACCATGTAGCAGCCCCACCAACAGCAATGCCAGCAATGCAGGAGTGTTCCAAGTGCAAAAAATAAATAGCTTTATTCAGCATGAGCAAAAAACTAGTATGACGTAAGTCCAATAATAACAAAGGCCATAGGGCAGTCCAGGAGTCCCAGCTGGATGGGGGACACAGTGGGATGCGTGTCCCCTAGCTTGCCTGCACAGTTACAAGTCGTCGTCTTCCACAGGGGTGAGGGCATCATGTGGGGGGGGAGGAACAGGCACCGCAGGGACAGGAGGGCAAAGGGTAGGCGAATTGGGTGCAGGGATGGAGGACTCCACCACAGGGGGTGGGGCAGGGCCAAAGGTGGATTCTAGGATCTCACTGCACACCTTGGCAAGGTCCTCCAGGGTCTCCCCTGCACCCGAAGGAACCACAGGCCCCAAGGAGGGGGGGGGTCAGAGGGATGGGTCGCAGCGCCACTGAGGGTGGTTGTGGACAGGGGGGGGGACTCAAGCACCCTGACCGGGGACTTCCTTGACCGCTTGCGGGGTGGTGTCAATGTGGGGCTCAGGGACAGAGCGGCCATGAACGAGTCTTTGGAGGAGATGTGGCCAGGAGAGCTGAGGGGAGGGGATTTGGAGGGAGTGGATTGGGTGGAATGCGGACTCCCACTCTGGCTGTGTGTCACACGCTTGCCCCCCGACCCAGTGGGTGTGCCTACTGCACCCTGTGTGTGCGTGTCAGGAGGTGTGCGGCGGACCTTCCCTGCTGGTGTGGTGCCTGTGTCTGTTGTGGTGGGTGCATGCTTACGTCTGGGTGTATGTGGGACAGGCATGGGAGTGGGAATTGTGGAAGGAGCAGGGGTAAGGGGTGGGACGTAGCACTGCAGGAGACCCACTGCTGCAGTCAGTGTGGAGTCTATGGACCTCAGTAAGTTGCGTTGGTCAGCCTGCGATGAATGAATGCCCTCCAAGTATGCCTCCATGTTGTTGAGGACCTGGCTGTGGCCATGGAGGACATTAAGGATCGCAGTCTGACCAATCTGCAACTGCCGCTGGATGTCCACAGACTCAGCATTGGCGGCAGCAGTGGAGACAGGGGCAGGGGGTGCGGTGCCTGGCAGGAAGGAGACATGTGGGGACCGGGCACGCTGGGAAGGGACACGAGCACGTGGGAGGCGGCTGATGCCAATGGAGGGGGCGGTGCCAGATGTAGGACTGCTGTCAGATGGTGGTGCAGCCACCGCCCACTCGGAGTGATCCTCCTCGGACCCGTCGGCTTCATACTCTGTTGTGCCAGTCGACAGGTCCCCGGGTTCACTCTCCACCGCCTCAGTCCCACTCGAAGTGCCAGCCCCGATGTCACCGCTGGCACTGGTGCTCCGTCCCTCCGCGCCGTCTGTGTCCATGTCTCCCTCCGTGTCCCCCGACGATGCTGTGGGCAGGGTGAAGAGACAGAAAGTAATCATACACCTGTATACATATGTCACATGAGTCAAATCTACGTAGGTTACAGTGCATACCCTGATACAAAGGAAGAGTTACATCTACAAAACAAGGTACATATGTAGGGCATGCAAGACACAGTTTTTCGACCCACCATGCCATGGAATAACTATGGAGAGCATGACACACTAGCAAATGAGATGATATGGAATTTTGACTGAGGAGCAAGTCCCTGGGGACAATACAGCACTGCATCTGCACCACACAGCGTGGCAGCAAATAGGGATGAGCAGGGACCATAGGCAGGAACCACAGGCACATGCAGCATAGGTAATACTGATAACATGCCCACCCTGACTGGCACACTGCACCTTGAGTGTATGTCCAGGCAAACATCACACACTGGCCAGTCCTAGCAAGGAGATATCAGGTCTTGACATGTCGGCCATGCCCGCACCACCCACCCCCTACATGAGACAAATCTATGGAGACAAAGGAAGCACGTACATCTCTTAGTCTGGGTGAAATACACATGGGATGCAAAACTACTATATTGCACACAAAATACCCAAGGTGCGGCTGTGCAAATTATCATGTACAAATGGGCAGCATCAGATGATTGCAACAAGACACAAAGGCAATGGCCACCGTGAGTATGTAATAGGAAAATCAGGTCAGGCTGTACAGTGGACACTTGTAATACATCTCACGTCAATAAACATGGTGCCAGGGGACAATCGCACAGAGCACAACCTATGCTGTAGACACAGAGATTGTCGACATATTCGGATTACACACATGATACCTAGGAAAATATGCCCCTGGGGACAGTAGTGGCCACACAACTCCATGCTCCTGAATGGGAATGACTGCAACACACGCTAACATCCCTGCACTATGCGTACCGCACACTCATGCACATCATGTCACAGGCCACCACATAGGACATGCGTGCTGTAAGGTCTCACACTTGAGAGACTAACTCCCATGTCTGGACTCAGCATTAGTGCCAACTGACATGGAACCCACAAGTCCAGAACTGGACAGGGCACAGGCAAGGTCCCAAATCCTGTTACACACCACCCCCACACATGATGCTGCAGGCATTGTACACTTGTAGAAGGTGTCAGGCTACATGACCTTGTGATGGAGCGACTACACACAGACCAGGGAACACATTGCAAGGAGGGGAAGGGAGGCAGGAGAGCACTGCAATTCTGTGGGGAATAGGATCTGCACAGCACCATAAACCCTGGAAGTGTATCCATGGAACATTGCACTTACAAATGCTGGTGAAACACAACAAATACACACATGTACCTACCCCCTTCCGGCTGCTGCATGTCCTGTAGACGCCTGTCCAAGTCAGGAAAGACCACCGCCAGCACACCTTTCTGGATGTGGGAGAGACGGCGGCGTCCGCGGTTCTTGTGGCTCTCAGGTGAGTCCCCCAGCAGGACCCGTGCGATCCTCCGCGTCCAGCACCGGATATCCTGCCAGCGTTTCCTCACCTGGGACATGCGCCGCCTCCGACCTTCCGCACTCCTCATGGCGCTGACGGCGTCCAGCCATATCTGCTCCTTGGCAGAGGCGTCTACCTGTGAGGATGGACAAGTGACACTACATCAATACACCTGGCACATGTCACAGGGACACAGATTAGAACACATTCGCTGTTTACAACAAGGCCTAGTATGCATCCAACGCATTGCACCTTTGTCATAGGGACATGATCCTCTGGGGAAGGGCAAAAGCAGTACGTGCCATTGAAAGGACACAGGTGGAATGAGGGCAACGACACAATCAAAGATCCAGCCTCACACTGTGCATTACACCCACCCCTCCTGTCTCAGGGCACTGCTGGGAGTGATAGGCCCCCACCCCTCCTGTCTCAGGGCACTGCTGGGAGGTCTCTGCACACACCCCTCCTGTCTCAGGGCACTGCTGGGAGTGATATGCCCCCACCCCTCCTGTCTCAGGGCACTGCTGGGAGTGATATGCCCCCACCCCTCCTGTCTCAGGGCACTGCTGGGAGTGATAGGCCCCCACCCCTCCTGTCTCAGGGCACTGCTGGGAGACATCAGGCATTCCCCCCCTTGGGACCCCCCCTACAGTACATAGCATGTGTGTCACACCTGGACACAATGGCAGAAGTCACAGTCACAAAAAAGGGACACAGTCTGTGGCAGTGGACACTGCACTCACCTGATAACCTGGTCGCCCATACAGCATGGGGTACCGTGGGAGGATCACATCCACCAAAGCCATGTTCTCCTCCAGGGTGAATGGCTTTGACCTCTCCACAGCCCTTGACATGGTTCCAGGGAATCAGTAGCAGCAGCTGGGTCGTGGAATACAGAGATGTGCAGGCAAGTGCTCCCTCATGGGACCTGGCTGCCTTATATCTGCCTTGCTGGCCCATCTCATGCACAGGAGTACAGAGTGATGGGTCACTCACATTTGCATCCTATGTTTCCTCCAATCCCTTCAAACCTAGCAGTCTGTGGGTTCTCTATCGGTTTCATTCTCCTGCATGATGTCAGCCCCACAAACACATTGCAACAAAGTAGAAGAATTCCAACTGACTTCTGCTGTGCACCTTCCAGAAAAATTTCGAAATTTGAACTTGGTCTCCATGACAACCAGCATGCATGTAGGCCTTAATACTTGTCCCCTATGTAATTTGGAGCGTCACACACAGGTACGGTGCGTTTCGGGGCCCTAGGGCACCCCAAATGCATTGCAACGGCCCATACACGCGTGCCTACGTTCACTGTCACTATGGGTGTCCTCGCGTATGCGTACTCGTAGTGGTACGGGCCGTACACACGCATGTACGCTCACTATCACTATGGGTCTGCTCGCGTATGCGTACTCATAGTGATAGTGAGCGTACATGCGAGTGTACGGCCCGTACCACTACGAGTACGCATACGCGAGGACACCCATAGTGATAGTGAGCGTACATGCGTGTGTACGGCCCGTACCACTACGAGTACGCATACGCGAGGAGACCCATAGTGATAGTGAGCGTACATGCGTGTGTACGGCCCGTACCACTACGAGTACGCATACGCGAGGACACCCATAGTGATAGTGAGCGTACATGCGTGTGTACGGCCCGTACCACTACGAGTACGCATACGCGAGGAGACCCATAGTGATAGTGAGCGTACATGCGTGCGTACGGCCCTATCACTATGGGTGTCCTCGCGTATGCGTACTCGTAGTGGTACGGGCCGTACACACGCATCTACGCTCACTATCACTATGGGTCTGCTCGCGTATGCGTACTCGTAGTGGTACGGACCGTACAAATGCCTGTACGCTCGCCATCACGATGGGTACACATACGGCAGCACTCCCATAGTGATTTGATAACGTACACAGGCCCTCTTAGCAGCAGTACGGCGGCTTTCACACATCACAGTGGTGATAGGCGGCACACAGGTAGGAATAGGGCGGACATACTTGTCCATGGATGGACATACTTGTCCATGGATGGACATACTTGTCCATGGATGGACATACTTGTCCAGGAATGGACATCAAGCCATCGTCTGTGCATTACTACATGTGTGGGGCACAGGTGTGACAGGCTGTGATGTGGAACATTACTCCTGAGTGGAGAAGGCACCAGATGTATGATGAGATGTGTACAGGTGAACTGTGTGACGGTGCAATGTGTGCCAGGCATGACCTTGACTCCTTTGACATGTGTGCATGTCGTACTGCACACTTGGGGTGAGCGTCACTGGCATGGCACGGACACCAACACACGGAAGTGTCCCCTGATGCCTGGTACAGGGGTTACCACACCTGCCTTGACACTACCCATGGTGCACAATGTGACTATGTCATGTATGTGTGGGGGCTTCCCATCAGGTTGATGTTGGAGCACCCTCAAAAAAGGTGATTTTGTATTTCTCAGCCTGGCAATTATTGGTATCCGTTGCCTGGCACTTTTCATTCTTTCTGGTCCTGCGCTTGAGGTCTTCTCACATAATTTTTAAAATCTTCACGCTATAAAAGATACTGCCATAACGAAGTGAATAATGCTAATAGTTGAAGATGAGCGCTCTCGAATGACAGCCGTGCTGTTTGAATTAGTGTAAATCGTAGTAGTGGCACATAGAAATTTAGTAGGTGTGGATAATAAGAATCTGTGTTGTGATGATTCCTTTACCTAATTTCCCTTTACGTGACTTTGTCACTCTATACATTCTATCGGGACATTGAGATATTTACCAACTAATTAGTGTATTCGCTCACAGAAGGTAAGGTGACCTCGCGGCATTGTCATCTTTTCTTTGCTTTTCGGGTCATTATGCATAATCTTTCGCGCTCATGTTGCTGTAATTTTCGCTTTATTCTATCAAGCATAGTGTAGAAGATCGATGCCTCTTTAAGTTATAGAATTGAGTGAGACATCAACACCTTCAGTATATTAGAAAGAACGGGCTTTAATACATGACTTCAACAGTATCAATACAGTACTAAGATGGCGTCTTCGGTCACAAACATACGAGCTGGCATTTTCTATTTCTATCTCTACTTTTTGTGACCCGGAAGTAGATTCTTTCAGTTCCATGGTCTGTATCTCCCAGGTGATATTTAAGCCGGAGAAAGGACGAGTTCCGTGTTCAATATATTTGAAGGAATCCATCTTGTGGACCGCATTGAGCCCTGCTAAGGTATGTGAATATAGATAGCATTAGAAAATATCGCATATTCACGTTGAATACGGGGTCGGTATGGTCATTCATGCTTTGTATCTTTCCTTTGTAGGGACGCACTGGATCTAAGTGTCTATCTTAACCACGCTGGAAGGGCCCTTTGAATAAATCTAAGGTACTTACTTATATTGAGGGTATTTACTAGTGTAGATGCAATCGCTGGGAGTTATAGGAGTAATCGAGGCACTTGTGTTCTTTTCCCTGTAGGGACGCTCTATATCGGAGGTTCCATCCACTCCACGTCGGAAGGGTGTTAGTAGTTTCAAAGGTACTTACAAATACGGAGGCTATCTATTAATACAGTGAGGGAGTAGTCTGTAACTTTGGGTTCCTCTGAGGGTTATAGCAGTAATCAATATGCCCGTAATGCTTGACTATAATTCTGAATTGTTGAATATTAAGGTTGGATTCGTTCTTTACGAACATTTACGTAAATCAAGGTCTTCGCGCACCTCATGGTTACTGCTTATGGCGGTGATGCTTATGATACTTGTGAATACATAGCCCTGTCAAGTAAATCGATTTTATACTACTCTAGATGTTTAAAGAAAACAATTTCTAGCCTTTCATGACAGTGGCTGAGAAATAAATACCTGAAAGCTCTGTGACACTATGATGAGTTACAGACCTTTGTGTCTTCATCTGTTTTAGATATTTGATAGGACAACGACCTACGATTCCTTCATACTTAGAAAACGCTGGTCAAGGAAGTGTATATATACAACCTGGCAGCTCTAAGGATATATCGGTAAATATAGAACCGTATGACTGCAACAAATGTGATCAGACTAATTAGAGATGGAGCCTAGCCTATGGGTGGGTGCCAATTTTAAACATACATCTGTCTGTTATTGGTATCTTTAATAGGTAACAGACTTCTATGCGAATATTGTCCATGAGTCAACCGATGGAATACTAGCCCTATGGCACCACTATTTATGCAAGCTTAAAAGAACACATACAAGAAAAAAGAAAAAGGAACCTTTAAGGTAATACCCAGTAATATTTCTAAAGTTCTAGAAATGATATATGAAGAACACTCGAATCTAATATCTGTAAATAGCAAATTAAAGCACTTTTGTGCTGAGGAGTAAAATATACATAATAATGAAAAGAAGTTTGCCACAGTGATCACAGAATAAAAATTGAAACATTGAAAGCTATGCTGTCCTATATGAGAGACGCATTTAGGAGAAAGGGAATATTCTCTCACTAGCTACCTAACTTACACTATCATGAACGAGTAGCTGAATGAATATATATATACATATATTTTTTTAAATAAATTGTTCTTGGGGGAGAAAAGACTTTTCCTAAACCCAAAGGTTTTTATATCTAAAGAAAACACAGTAGATGTGTAGATTGTTGTGTATATGTGTGTGTTTTTACTTAAACGCTTAGAGCATGGGCAGGGTCGGGCTCATTGAAACATGACGATTTATGCCACAATAAGGGGAGACACTTATGCTGGTTTGTTGTACATGTTTTTCAGAACTTAGGTGCCAATTCCGATCCGGTAAAAAAATTCCCCGTCCGACTCGTATCCGGATTTTTTTCCGTCCGAATCGTCAAAGTAGCGTACAAACTGCCAAGTACAATTCGAACGGAAAAAAGTCCATACGAATCGCATTGGGAAGATTTCGCCACACGTCCTCGGGTCGGGAAAAGTCACCGACACGTCCCCGGTCGAAAAACCCACCGTCCCCATTTCACAACCGTACGCAAAAAACACCGGCCGAACCGAACTCCCATAGCAACCATGGAGACATGTGCCCGCATACGCGCCGAACACCCCACCACCCCCCCGCCCGCGTATGTACGCACCGAACCCCCACCCCAGCAGTGCATGTACGCCCCGAACCCCCACCCGTGTATGTACGCCCCGAACCCCCACCCGTGTATGTACGCCCCGAAACCCCACCCGTGTATGTACGGACCGTACCCACACCCGTGGAAGTACGGCCCGTACCCCCACCCCAGCAGTGTATGTACGCCCCTAACCCCCACCCCAGCAGTGTATGTACGCCCCGAACCCCCACCCGTGTATGTACGCACCGAACTCCCCCCCAGCCGTGTATGTACGCACCGAACCCCCACCCCAGCAGTGTATGTACGCACCGAACCACCACCCTTGTATGTACGCACCGAACCCCCCCCAGCCGTGTATGTACGCACCGAACCCCCACCCCAGCAGTGTATGTACGCACCGAACCACCACCCGTGTATGTACGGACCGTACCCACAACCGTGGAAGTACGGCCCGTACCCCCACCCCAGCAGTGTATGTACGCCCCGAACCCCCACCCCAGCAGTGTATGTACGCCCCGAACCCCCACCCGTGTATGTACGCACTGAACACCCCCAGCCGTGTATGTACGCACCGAACCCCCACCCATGTATGTACGGACCGTACCCACACCTGTGGAAGTACGGCCCGTACCCACACCCGTGGAAGTACGGCCCGTACCCCCACCCCACCCGTGTATGTACGCCCCGAACCCCCACCCCAGCAGTGTATGTACGCCCCGAACCCCCACCCGTGTATGTACGCACCGAACCCCCACCCGTGTATGTACGCACCGAACCCCTACCCCAGCAGTGTATGTACGCCCCGAACCCCCACCCCAGCAGTGTATGTACGCCCCGAACCCCCACCCGTGTATGTACGCACCGAACCCCCCCCCCAGCCGTGTATGTACGCACCGAACCCCCACCCCACCCGTGTATGTACGCCCCGAACCCCCACCCGTGTATGTACGGACCGTACCCTCACCCGTGGAAGTACGGCCCGTACCCACACCCGTGGAAGTACGGCCCGTACCCCCACCCCAGCAGTGTATGTACGCCCCGAACCCCCACCCCAGCAGTGTATGTATGCCCCGAACCCCCACCCGTGTATGTACGCACCGAACCCCCCCCAGCCGTGTATGTACGCACCGAACCCCCACCCCACCCGTGTATGTACACACCCAACCACCACCCGTGTATGTACGCACCGAACCCCCACCCCACCCGTGTATGTACGCACCTAACCCCCAGCCGTGTATGTACGCACCTAACCCCCAGCCGTGTATGTACGCAACGAACCACCACCCGTGGAAGTACGGCCGTACCCACACCCCACCAGGGAATGTACGGACCGTACCCCCACCAGTGCATGTACGGACCGTACTGACGCCAAAAACACACGTACTGAACCAGGACAAACCATATTTATACAAGGAGAGTCAATTAGAGTTTCCCCACACCACCAAACATGCCCAACAACCCCACAAACATCACATACACTGACCTGCAACTGCCAAACTGCCAAACAGAGGCCCAAAACTCAATCACTCCTCATAACACACCCACACAAATTTCAAACACAGCCACACCCACAAATGGACCAATAAAAATGGACCACACACACAAACCATGAGCCTTTGCAACAGACCCACTGCTGCCAGAGCCCACAGACGACCCACACCACCATACTTGAACCTCACACTTGCATACCTTCACACAACCACCTACACAAACACCCCCTCATCACATTCACACACACACCTCCACTACACCCACAACCATCCACACCCACACCCCCACAACCATCCACACCCACACCCCACGCCATGTCCACCACCAAGAATCCAAAGTTCACAAAGGAGGAGCTGGAGATCCTTGTCGACGAAATCCTCAGAGTCGAGCCACAGCTCTTTGGGACATTGGTCAGACAGACCAGCATATCCGAAAAAACGGCCATGTGGCAGAGGATTGTCGATTCTGTGAATGCTGTTGGGACCACCAGAAGGACCAGGCACGAGTGCCAATCCAGGTGGTACGATCTGCGGAGGACGGTCAAGAGGAAGATGACTGACAATCACAACCAGGGGAACATCACTGGAGGAGGGCCGCCCCCCAGACCGGTACAATACCATCCCTGGGAGGAGAAGGTGATGTCCACGCTGGCGGTGGAGGGACTACACGGACTACCAGGACTCCCAGACCCTGGTGAGTACACAAACAACTCACCTCACATGGGGGAGATGCCATACACAATCAATCATGCATGCCACCCCCCCCAAGCCACCACCGGACACAACAACACTCCACAAACACACACATGCCACTAGCGCCTCCATGCCCCATGCATCAATCAGGGCCATGCCAAGTCACAGGCCACACAAAACACCAACACAACACAGGATGTGGCCGATGCTGGGAGTGGGGGCATCAAAACTAACATTGAGCAACTCACAAGCACACAACAATGCCCTCAGCCCATATGGCCCAGGGCACAGCCATACAAACTGTGTGTACCCACACAGTACTGTCTTGCCTGCAAATGGTGGCTGCCATGCAGGATGACATGGGTCTGAAGGCACAATTTGCACATAACAGCAGACAATGAAGATGCATCGCTCTGATAGAGTCTCAGCACACACCGCCACAGCAGCAGCCTACACTCAGACACACTGCCCAATGGGTGCCCGGAGAACAGGAACTAACTCACATGAACAAGCCAATGGCCATTCAAAGACCGGCTAACTGTGTGTGCCCAGGAAGCTGGCCTGAGGTGACAGAGGGTGACAAATAGAGGGAGGGAGAGGGGGAATGAGAGGGAAGGAGACAGAGGGGGACACAGGGAGACAGACAGAGGGAGGGAGTAGGGTGACAGAGGGAGACCGACAGAGGGAGGAGGGTAACAGAGGGAGGGAGGAAGGGAGACACAGGGAGACCAAATCACCCTTGGGTGGTGTGGCCATGTCCACTCGTCAGCCAGTGGACTGTGTGCATGCAGACAAGGTCTGGCAGTGCCTCAACCCCCCCCTACCGTAGATGAAGACCGGTCCATGTGTCAATCTGTGCACGAGTCCATCCGTGCTGCAGGCACAGACCTAACCACACACCCAGTATACCCACCCACTGTGTCGGTAAGAACCCTGTCACAAATGCTTCAGTCACCTACCTGCAACATCAAATTGCCTTGGCAAAACACCATTTGGCCACGTACAGTGCAACACGTAAGGCGCCTCTGCATGGCTCGCTACGCCCGCACACCACACTGCTGACTGTGTACCCAAATAGATGCATCAACTAAGATTGTGTCACACATGCGTAAAGCCCTGACAGCTGTGGCCAAGGGACATACCCATGCACAAGTGCACTGTGAGAGGAATGCAAGACAGATCCAACTACCCAGAGGAAGAGTGCCAAATCAGAAATGCATGAAACATGGATGCCACATGTAACACTGTTAACATTGTCTCTCTCACACACAGGTCAACGTCGACGATCACCCCCCAACACTGGGGGGGAAGTCTCACAGGACCAGGCTCTGCGGGATGAGGACCCCACCGCCAGCGACGACTCTCACCACTCCGTGGATGACCCAGACCAACCTGGCCCCTCTGGTGTCCAACCACCTGCAGCACCTGCGTCAGGTACAACTGTGCCAACCACCACCCCCATTCCTGCCACATCCCAGGAGACGTCCAGGAGCCCTGCCCGCACACGACCACCCAGCCAGTCTGCCCAGGAGGGACACGGTCCTCCGTGCACCCAGGAGGAGGCAGGCGGCAACGCAGATGCCATCCCTCAGGGGTCCCGGAGACCCGATGCGCCCACAACGGCAGGCCAGGTGCACGTGGGCAGGGGTGGCGGGAGTGGAGGACGGCGGAGGCGCGAACCTGACCAGGGAGCTCAGGACCCGGTAGTGTCCCAGGTCAGCAACATCCTGGATACATACCGGCGTGACACCAGGGGCATGGACCAGATTGCGTCCACCCTCAATGACATCAAGGGGACCCTCCAGGAGATGAAGACCCTGCAGGCCCAGCAACATGCCTGTCAACTGCAACACCAAGGAAGGATGGAGGATAGACAGGCTGAGCTCGTGGCGGTGCAAACCCAAATGACCGGTGTACTCCGTCGGATTGCCGACAACATGGGCAACCCTCCCTGTGGCACCAGGCGAAGGCCATTACCAGACACAGGGAGGGATCAGGAGGAGGAGGATTCATCCGACGGAGCGTCACAGACATCGTCACGGCCTGCTTCCGAGGGTCCCCGCAGGAAGGTGGGTCGTCCACGAAAAAGACTGTGAGAGTCAGCAGAACATCACCATCTCCCAGGTCACCTGGCCTGGCACCTGGCCCTCTGGCCCAATAGCAGCACATGACATCCTCTGCCACATGGACTTGCTGGTCACTGTCTGACCTATGTTGACGAAGACTGTGGCATGGACTCTGACATTTTGCTACGGCAAGGATACCAACTCCCCCAGTGAACTTTGGATTCTACACTCCCGCTGTGCACCTCTTGTCATCCC
Organism: Triturus cristatus; assembly: GCF_964204655.1. Lineage (NCBI taxonomy): Eukaryota > Metazoa > Chordata > Amphibia > Caudata > Salamandridae > Triturus > Triturus cristatus. The sequence continues at coordinate 944,547,818 of NC_140594.1, read as the reverse complement.
CACAAACCCGTACCCCACCACAAATAAATTAATCACACTTACAAGATGATGCCGTGATTCTGCATTATTACAATACATGTGTGTGTCGTAAAGTCAAAGCATGCCTGATCTCAGAATTAACTCCAACCATCCAAACCGTGGGGTCTCAGTCTTGCCCAGGACACACATGGGTCCCAATGTATCATCTGATACAGACATGGAGTACCATACTCACCTGTGCTGGGCCCAACCAGCTGAGTGGTTCCCGCACAACTGTGGCTACAGACATATTCAGGGGAGCAACAGTCATGCGCAGAGGTCAGGGATTATGTGGAGTGACCTGGCTTGCCGCTCCCAGGTATGTCTAGACATGTGTCCCTACCATGTCCTGCATGCTTGCGTCAGGCGGATGTTGAGAATGGTGGCTAGGCCAAGGTTGGATGCATGGAGATGCCAGAATGCAGTTTTGGATCACAGTGCCACATGGTTGTGTTGGGGTTGTGTGCTGCATCATGAGTGTGGGCGTGGATCGAGAAGGTCATCCTGCAGCTGGCTGTGAATCATTCCCCCCATCCCGTTTGGACGTTGATGTGGCCTGGTTGCCCGATGCAGTAGCAGAGCTGTGCAGGTGCACTCCGGATATGGACAAGTATCATGGGAGTCGTAAGGCACATGTCCGTAGACTGCAGGGTAGGATTCGACACGGATGTTGTAGTTGCCCTGGGGGATGGTCTCTCTTGCCTTGAGGTGGATGGAACTGTGCATCTTGTACATAAGACAGTTTCCACTCCCTGACAAACCGCTAGCATCTTGTCACTCTACACATAGACACATATGCACCACCTCTGAAAACTATGCCAGACATGCCACACGCACAGTGGCAACAGGCCACCATTGACAGGGAAGAGGCACCTTGGAGACAGAGGGACAAATGTATTAGTCATGTGTGTTGGAATGACAATGATACTCTGTCAACACATACACAGGTCATGTGGATGAACATGTGGGAGCAACACTGGCACCCCCCATTGCAACACAGATGCTGGTATTCCATTGAACTGGCACACAAGTGACGGATAACAGCTAAACACCCCCTGCTGCCACGGAGAGGCTGCTATACACCATTGAGGCCCTGATGGGGCAATCACACACCATGTCAACCCGGTGCAACCTGTATGTTTCCGAGGCCAGTGTTACACACATTGATGGCCTCATCACAATCCCCAATCCCCTGACACATGACAGTCACCAAGTCTGACCATGGCTCCAGGTGAAGCCTGCCCCATGTCATGTTCCCCATGTAGGATCCACATGTATGCAAATTGACCACACATGAACCGGAGAAGTGCACACAGACTACAAACAATTTACACACCCAAAACGCCGTGAGGCATCCCTTACCCTAAGGAGATTTCCAAACTTGCCCGTGCATGTGACGCAGAATCAGCACATGTTGCTGTGTTCATGAGGAGTAGCAGGAGCACAACAATGCCACCAGCAGACAGCATGCCCATGGACCTGTGGAAGAGAGACACACACGGAGTCAGCCCAAAGGAGCACATCCGCAAGCATGTACTCAACACGTATCATGTTGTCAACATGACAGGTGACAATGATGACTCTCTGACAACATCCTTCCATTGCGCCATCACTCGAGTGACACTTCAATACACACCACTGACTCACTTGGCAGACATGCAGATGGACACACACAATGCAACACATGCCACACACGGCCCAATGCGTGCACACTCAGACACTGGAACTCACCACTAAGCAAAGAAGTTGCGTATGAGCCGACTCCGCATGTCCTCCACAGCCTCCTCCTCCTCCACATCACTTGCCCCGTCACCAAGGCCTTCATCCTCCACGGGTGGATGGTCCTGGTCATCTTGATCCAGTATGAGTGGAACAGCTTCCTCCACTGCCATGTTGTGCAGCATGCAGCAGACGATGATGATCTTGCACACCTTCACCGGGGCATATGGGAGTGCTCCGCCGGTCTTGTGGAGGCACCGGAATCGGCTATTCAGAAGTCCAAACGTCCTCTCAATGACTCTCCTGGTCCGCCCATGGGCGTTGTTGTAGCGGTGCTCGGCAGCCGTGCTGGGGTTGCGGACAGGCGTCATCAGCCATGGCATGTTGGGATAGCCAGCGTCCCCTACAAGGAAACATCATGGACAGAAGTGTGTCAGCACAGGCAGTGAGATTGAAAGATGACGCCAAACACTGAACTGCCAGAGTCTACCCACCAACAATACATGCTCGCTCGTTCCGCAGCTGCTGCATCATTTCAGGCAGCCTGCTACGCCTCATGATGAAGGCATCGTGTGCTGATCCTGGAAAGCGAACACAGACATGTGAAATCACCATGTTGGACAGACACACCACAAGGGCATTAATGGAGTGATAATGTTTGCAATTCCTATACACCACCTCCTGTGCCTGTGGTGGTACCAACGCAACATGTGTCCCATCTATGGACCCAATGACATGGGGCATCCCTCCCAGGGCATAGAACTCACGCTTGACATCTGTCAACTGCTCACGAATTGGGAATTTAATGTACTCATCCAGGTGAACCAACATGGCCTCTAAGAAATCATGCAGAACACGGCTGAACATCGTCTGGGACATGCCCCCGACGTCAGCAATGGTATGTTGGAACGTACCCGTGGCAAGGAAATGTAGGGCTGCCATCACCTTCAACTTGGGTGTCAGTGCACTGGGATACCTGTGGCGCGGGAGGAGTTGTGCTTCCAGCCGGCCAGTCAACTCATCAATCAACCGTTGGCTGAATCTGTAGCGGCGTATACAGTCCCGTTCATGCAGGGCAGCCATGTCTGGCATACGTCGAGGGAGAGGCGGAGCCCTGCAGTGAAATGGAAGGAACACCGAAGAGTGAGCACTGTACAACGACATTGTCAATGGACTGAGCACATGTTACACAGCCAATACACAAATGCCACATTCTGAGTCAGGTCTGTGCCACATTTCCTGGACACGTACGCCAGTCAGGTGACACTCCTACCAAGGGACAGCCACTAACGGAGTGGGGCAAGCTCACGATGACATGGCATGAGACTAGCTGTGGGCCAGTGTAAGTGAACATGCACACGCATCACAGGATTCACAGACATCCACACATGTGCAGAAGTAGTATGCGTATGGTACAGACAGGTTGGTGGATGCGATATGCACTGGTCACATGTCATAGGAAAAGGACAGGCCACACACATTGCCTTGGAGGAGTACATGTCGAGACAGAACATACATAGAGAGCATGTGGATATGTACTTGTTTTGATACTCCGTGTAGTTGCATACATACACACCTCATGGCAGATCACATATGTGGGCTGGTGTGCGGAACAGTGTGCCATGGCCATCTACACACAGACACATGTTGGCAGCAGCAACATTGGACCACACACCTACAGCAAAATCATGGAAACACATGCCACACACATGACATGGTTGCAGCGTGCAACGCAGCCATACACATGTCATGTGTAATATTCCGTGTACCTGGCATCAGGGGACAGGTGCGGGTGTCCGTGACTGGGACATGCAAGTGACTCATGGCTCCACTAGTGTGTACAACATGCACACATGTCGAAGGAGTGCAGGGGATGTGTGGTACAATGCGAACCATCACACACGACATGTGTACACAGCTCATCGTACATATGCTTTGCCCACACCTCAGGGGTAAAGTGCCACATCACATCCTGACACACCTGTGTCACACACATGTGGTATTGCACAGACAATGCATTGGTGTCCACCCTTGGCAAAATCTGACCGCTCCATTCCTGTCTGTGTGCCGCCTGTCACCACTGACAGGTGTGAAACGCACCGTACATACGCTCTGAGTGCGTGTATAAGGTCCCTGGGCCAATATGGGCGCTGGCGTATGCGTACGCCACAGTAGTACGGACTGTACATGCGCTTGTACGGTCCGGATCACAATATGGGCGCTGGCGTATGCGTACGCCACAGTAGTACGGACTGTACACGCGCTTGTACGGTCCGGATCACAATATGGGCGCTGGCGTATGCGTACGCCACAGTAGTACGGACTGTACACGCGCTTGTACGGTCCGGATCACAATATGGGCGCTGGCGTATGCGTACGCCACAGTAGTACGGACTGTACACGCGCTTGTACGGTCCGGATCACAATATGGGCGCTGGCGTATGCGTACGCCACAGTAGTACGGACCGTACAAGCGCGTGTACAGTCCGTACTACTGTGGCGTACGCATACGCCAGCGCCCATATTGTGATCCGGACCGTACAAGCGCGTGTACAGTCCGTACTACTGTGGCGTACGCATACGCCAGCGCCCATATTGTGATCCGGACCGTACAAGCGCGTGTACAGTCCGTACTACTGTGGCGTACGCATACGCCAGCGCCCATATTGTGATCCGGACCGTACAAGCGCGTGTACGGTCCGTATCACTGCTTGTGGGGTGCCCTAGGGCGTGGAACGCACCGTACCTGTGTGTAAATGTATGAAAACACATAGGGGACACATGAGGGACAAGTATAAGGGCCTAAATGCATGATGGTTGCCATGGAGACTGAGTTAGATTTTTGAATTTGAGCACCAGGTGCCCAGCAGAAGTCAGTTTGAAAGAATCTACATTGTTGCAAAGTGGATGTTGACTTGACATCATCATCAAAACTGAAACCATGCAAAGCCACACACTGGGGTAGGTTTGAAGGGATTGGATGAAACGTAGGATGCAAATGTGACTGACCAATCAATCTGTACTCCTGTACATGAACAGGCCAGCCAGGCATATATAAGGCAGCCAGGTCCCATGAGAGAGCACTTGCCTGCACATCCATTCATCCATGACCACTTCTGCTGATAGTGATTCCTCTGGCACCATGTCCAGGACTGTGGAGAGGTCACAGCCATTCACCCAGGAGGAGAACCTTGCCCTGATAGATGTGATCCTCCCACAGTTCCAGAGCCTGTATGGTCGACCAGGGGTTCAGGTGAGTGCAGACTCCACTAGCTTAGACTGTGCCCCTTTTGTGTGACAGTGACTTCTGGCATTGTGTCCATGTGTGACAGACATGCACTGTTGTTTAGAGTGGGTCCCAGGGTGTGGAAGGCCTCATGTCACCCATGCAGAGCATGCTGTGTTTCCTGTGTGCACTCCTCACTTGCATAGTGCCTACTGTGACAATGAATGCATGGTGCATGCCACATTCTGCCTGCATACTCCTCCTGGGGATGTTGTTTCCACAGTCCTGATGTGATCCTGTGTTCCCCCCAGTGTGACAGGTGTCAGTACCCATGGATGTGTGTTTGTTCAGTGTACCTGTGCTGTGAGTGTCCAAAGGCCGTGTTCGTCCCCTGCACATTGGTGTGTGTGGGTAAGTCCCCTGTCATGTGGGTGAGTGCATATGGGGAGTGTTGCACACAAGCAGCATGAGGGATGGATATAGCCTGGCCATCCGATGTGAGCAGGGAGCAGTGCTGTGTGCATGCCGTGCTGAGCCAGCCCCACACCTGTGACACCCCCGTCTACTGGCACATGGGCAGAGTGAGGTGTGTACCCGCAGTTGGCAATGCCATGTGATTGTCCTGTACCTGTGTGTGTCTGTGTACTCTGCTGAGGTAGCATCAGTGTGCTGGGGCAGGTGACTGCTGTGAGGTGCTGTACATAATCCTGGTGTAGCCTGTGAGGCACAGTGTGATCCCTGGTCAGTGAGTGTGTGGTACCCCTCATCCACCCGTGTCCTTTCAATGGCACGTAGTGCATTTGGCCTTCCACAGTGGATTATGTCCCTATGACAAAGGTGCAATTTGTTGCATGCATACCATGGCCTGTTCATAAAGAGGATTGTTCTATATGTGTGTCTCTGTGTCTTTGCTCATGTGGATTAATGTATTCTCGCTTTTGCATCCTCACAGGTAGGCGCCATTGCCAAGGGGGAGATCTGGAGGGAAGCCGTCAGTGCCGTGAGGGGTACAGAGGGTCGGAGGCGGAGCCTGTCTCAGGTGAGGAAACGCTGGCAGGACATCCGGTGCTGGACGAGGAGGATTGCACGGCTCCTGCTGGGGGACTCACCTGAGAGCCGTAAGAACCGTGGGCGCCGTCGTCTGACCCACATCCAGAAGCGTGTGCTGGCGGTGGTCTTCCCCGATATGGACAGGCGCCTACAGGAGAAGCAGCAGCAGGAAGGGGGTAGGTACATGTGTGTCAGTTGTGTGTCCCCAGCCAATGTAAGTGCGCAGTTGCATGGATACACTGCCAGGGTTTGATTGTGCAGTGCGTCAACTTGTCCCCAAAGTAGGCCGGTTCTGTTCTCACTCCCTCCCTTCCCCTCCTTGCCATGTGTTCCCTGGTCTGGTGTAGCCACTCTTGCACAAGGTTATTTAGGCAGGCAGTTAATACTGGTGCCCAATGCTAGCAGCATCATGTGTGGGGGTGATGTGTCACAGGTCTGGGGACCTTGCGTGTGCCATGGCCAATTTCAGTCATTGTGGGGTCCATGTCACTTGGCAATGTTTGTGAATCACGACATAGGGGTGTGTCTCCAAAGTGTACAGCCTTCCAGCATGCATGTCCAATTGTGTGCCCTCTGACATGATGTGCCTGAGTGGGAGGCCTGCTAAGTGCAGGGACGGTTGCTTAATTTGCAGTCATGTCCATCCTGGACCATGGAGGAGTGTGGGCACTACTGTGCCCTGGGGCACCTCTTCCTAGGTATCATGTGCGTCATCCAACAATATGGACATTCACTGTGTCTTCGCCAGGGGTTGGGTAGGGTGGCATTGTACCCTGGGCTCAACTGTTATGACCTACAGGTTGCTACATGTGTCCACTGTACAGGGGGACCCATTTTGCTTGTGCGTACTCACAGTGGGCATTACCTGTGTGTGTTGTTAAGACAATCTGATGATGTTTGCTTGTCAATGATGTGTGGACAGGCGCACCAGGGGCAGTGTGTGTACAGTCATGAATTAGTGGAGGCCATGTGTTTTCATCCCAGAGTAAGAGGTGTACATACTTTCTCCGTCTCAATGAGATTGTCTCAGGTGTGGGTGGTTTGTGCGTACAAGGCCTACATGTCAAAAGCTCCATCCTCCTTGCTGGGTTTGGCCTGTGTGTGATGTTTGACTGGACATACGCTCAAGGTGCAGTGACCCAGTCATGTTTGGCATGGTTTCATGTATTGCCTTTGCAGCATGTGCCAAGAGTAAATGGATATGATTCCTGCTCATCCCTTTTTGACGACGCAGTGTGGTGCAGATGCTGTGCACATTTGTCCCCAGAGGCTGGCTCCTCTGTAAAATTTGAAGTGAAGTGATTTGCTGTTGTGTCATGCTCTCCATTGTTTCTCAGTGGCATGGTGGGTCGACAAACTGTGTGTTCCATGGCCTACATGTGTACATAGTTTTGTAGGTGTAACTCCTGTTGCTTTTCAGGCTATGCAATGTGACCTATGTATATTTGACTCATGTGACATATGTGTACAGGTGTCTGATTATCTCCTGTCTCTTCACCTTGCCCACAGCATCGCCGGGGGACACGGAAGGAGACACTAGCACGGACCGGGAGGAGGGATTGAGCACCAGTGCCAGCAGTGCTGTCCTGTCTGGCACATGGAGTGGCACGGAGGCCGAGGGGAGTGAGGCAGAGGACCTGTTGACTGCCAACACAGACTATGACGCAGACGGGTCCGAGGCTGAGCTCCCAGAGGTGGCGGAGTCTGCCCACCCAGCTGAAGGCAGCCCTCCACATCCCCCCGCCACCTCAGTTTCCATCACCGGCCTCCCACGTGCTCGTGGCCCTTCCCTCCGTGCTCGGTCCCCACATGTCTCCTTCCTGCCAGGCACCGCACCCCCTGCCCCTGTCACCACTGCTGCGGTGAGTGCGGAGTCTGTGGACATCCTGAGGCAGTTGCAGGTTGGTCAGACTGCGATGCTAAATGTCCTCCATGCCCACACCCAGGTGCTGACCCAGATGGAGGCATACATGGAGGGCATGTCGGCTGCGCAGTCTGACCAACGGCAGTTGCTGAGGTCCATAGACTCCACACTGACTGCAGCACTGGATCTCCTGCAGCGCTGCCTACCCCCCCTACCCCTGCACCATCCACAATTCCCACTCCCGTGCCTGTCCCACGCACATCCAGATGTCAGCGTGCACGCACCCCAACAGACACAGGCACCACACCACCAGGGAAGTCGAAGCGCACACCTCCTGTCACGCACACACAGGGTGAGGAAGGCACACCCACTGGGTCGGGGGGGAAACGTACAACACGCAGCCACAGTGGGAGTCCGCAGTCCACACAACCCACTCCCTCCAAATCCACTCCCCTTAGCTCTCCTGGCCAACAGTCGGTGACAGCATCATCCACTGCAAGTGTGCCCCCCAGCCCCAGGATGACACCACCCCGCAAGCGGTGGAGGCGGGACCCGGCCAGGGGAGTTGAGTCCCCCACCCCGTCCACACCCTCCCCCAGTGGCGCTGCGACCCATCCCTCTGCCCCCCCCCCCTCCTTGGGGCCTGTGGTTCGATTGGGTGCGGGGGAGTCGCTGGGGGAACTTGCCGACGTGTGCAGCGCCATTCTGTCCTCCACCTTTGGAGCTGGCACCCCCCCTGTGGCAGAATCATCCCTCCCTGCACCCACAACACCTACCCTTGCCCCTCCTGTCCCTGCGGTGCCTGTTTCCACCCTCCCCCCTGATGCCCCCTCTTCTGTGGATGAAATGGACATGTGAACTGTGCAGGCAAGCTAGGGGACACACGTCCCGATGTGTACCCCCCCCGGACTTTGCTGCTGGCCTGGCCCATGGCCCTTGTACATAGTGGACATTTTCTCAGAGATATTTTCCTGCTGAATAAAGCATTTTCTTTTGGTTTTGCACACTGATGCTTTCCTGGACTTGCTGTTGGTGCTGGTGCTCCCTGAGTTGGGGTGGTGATAATGTGTTAGGGGTCTGTGAAATGTTGGAGTGTGCTGCTCATGGGGTGTACCCTGCCATCTGCGTGCCATCACAAAGGTCTCTGCCAATGGTATTTGGTCATGTTTGCTCTCACTGTATGGTGACATTGTCCCAAGGTGTGTTCCATCCTCTGTGGAGCAGGCCATTTTCCCTGCAGGGTGTCTCCCAAATGCTGTGCTGTGCTGTGTCTACATTTCCTGGATGTGTGAGGGTTGCCTTTCAATATAGCCATGCTGGCTCAGCGATGGCTCCACCTGCATCTGGGGTATCACCCTTGTTGGTCACTGAACTTGTTGATGGGGTATATTGTCCTATGTCTGGGCACTGCTGGGAGGACTCTGCACCCACCCCTCCTGTCTCAGGGCACTGCTGGGAGTGTTAGGCACCCACCCCTCCTGTCTCTGGGCACTGCTGGGAGTGTTAGGCACCCACCCCTCCTGTCTCTGGGCACTGCTGGGAGGACTCTGCACCCACCCCTCCTGTCTCTGGGCACTGCTGGGAGTGTTAGGCACCCACCCCTCTTGTCTCTGGGCACTGCTGGGAGTGTTAGGCACCCACCCCTCCTGTGTCTGGGCACTGCTGGGAGGACTCTGCACCCACCCCTCCTGTCTCTGGGCACTGCTGGGAGGACTCTGCACCCACCCCTCCTGCGTCTGGCCACTGCTGGGAGGACTCTACACACACCCCTCCTGTGTCTGGGCACTGCTGGGAGGACTCTGCACCCACCCCTCCTGTCTCTGGGCACTGCTGGGAGGACTCTGCACCCACCCCTCCTGCGTCTGGCCACTGCTGGGAGGACTCTACACACACCCCTCCTGTCTCTGTGCACTGCTGGGAGGACTCTGCACCCACCCCTCCTGCGTCTGGCCACTGCTGGGAGGACTCTACACACACCCCTCCTGTGTCTGGCCACTGCTGGGAGGACTCTGCACCCACCCCTCCTGTCTCTGGCCACTGCTGGGAGGACTCTGCACCCACCCCTCCTGTCTCAGGGCACTGCTGGGAGTGTTAGGCACCCACCCCTCCTGTCTCTGGGCACTGCTGGGAGTGTTAGGCACCCACCCCTCCTGTGTCTGGGCACTGCTGGGAGGACTCTGCACCCACCCCTCCTGTGTCTGGGCACTGCTGGGAGGACTCTGCACCCACCCCTCCTGTCTCAGGGCACTGCTGGGAGTGTTAGGCACCCACCCCTCCTGTCTCTGGGCACTGCTGGGAGTGTTAGGCACCCACCCCTCCTGTGTCTGGGCACTGCTGGGAGGACTCTGCACCCACCCCTCCTGTTTCTGGGCACTGCTGGGAGGACTCTGCACCCACCCCTCCTATGTCTGGGCACTGCTGGGGGTGTTAGGCACACACCATTCTTATTGCAGGTTAGGTGCGTACATACACGGGTGGGGATTCGGGGCGTACATACACTGCTGGGGTGGGGGTTCGGGGCGTACATACACGGGTGGTGGTTGGGTGCGTACATACACGGGTGGGGGTTCGGGGCGTACATACACTGCTGGGGTGGGGGTTCGGTGCGTACATACACGGGTGGGGGTTCGGGGCGTACATACACTGCTGGGGTGGGGGTTCGGGGCGTACATACACGGGTGGTGGTTCGGGGCGTACATACACTGCTGGGGTGGGGGTTCGGTGCGTACATACACGGGTGGGGGTTCGGGGCGTACATACACGGGTGGGGGTTCGGGGCGTACATACACTGCTGGGGTGGGGGTTCGGTGCGTACATACACGGGTGGGGGTTCGGTGCGTACATACACTGCTGGGGTGGGGGTTCGGGGCGTACATACACGGGTGGTGGTTCGGTGCGTACATACACGGGTGGGGGTTTGGGGCGTACATACACTGCTGGGGTGGGGGTTTGGGGCGTACATACACGGGTGGTGGTTCCGTGCGTACATACACGGGTGGGGGTTCGGGGCGTACATACACTGCTGGGGTGGGGGTTCGGTGCGTACATACACGGGTGGGGGTTCGGGGCGTACATACACTGCTGGGGTGGGGGTTCGGTGCGTACATACACGGGTGGGGGTCGGGGCGTACATACACTGCTGGGGTGGGGGTTCGGGGCGTACATACACGGGTGGTGGTTCGGTGCGTACATACACGGGTGGGGGTTCGGGGCGTACATACACTGCTGGGGTGGGGGTTCGGGGCGTACATACACGGGTGGTGGTTCGGTGCGTACATACACGGGTGGGGGTTCGGGGTGTACATACACTGCTGGGGTGGGGGTTCGGTGCGTACATACACGGGTGGGGGTTCGGGGCGTACATACACTGCTGGGGTGGGGGTTCGGTGCGTACATACACGGGTGGGGGGTCGGGGCGTACATACACTGCTGGGGTGGGGGTTCGGGGCGTACATACACGGGTGGTGGTTCGGTGCGTACATACACGGGTGGGGGTTCGGGGCGTACATACACTGCTGGTGTGGGGGTTCGGTGCGTACATACACGGGTGGGGGTTCGGGGCATACATACACTGCTGGGGTGGGGGGTCGGGGCGTACATACACGGGTGGGGGTTCGGGGCATACATACACTGCTGGGGTGGGGGTTCGGTGCGTACATACACGGGTGGGGGTTCGGGGCGTACATACATGGGTGGGGGTACGGGCCGTACTTCCACGGGTGGGGGTACGGTCCGTACATACCCCTACCCACGCTCTGCGTGCCTGGGTACGGCCCGTACCCATGCCTTTGGTGGGTGGGTACGGTGCGTCCCCCCATTGTTGCGGTGCCGTGGGGTCCGCACCGTACACAGGCCTTGGGGGCGTGGCTACGGGTCGTACCACGCGTACCCCTACATGACCCCAGCAATGCTGGTACGAGCCGTACCAAGGCCTTTCTGACGTGGGTACGGGCCGTACCGCCATTGATGGAGTGACGTAGGGGGACGCGTGGTACGTTCCGTACCCACGCTCTTGCGGCCTGGGTAGGGTACGTACCGGTTCGCGTGACCATCCACGTCCGTTGTGGCGGACGCTTGCGTTGCTGGCCTCGCCCCCACCCCCTGGGAGTGACCAGGCCCTGATGGTCAGGTATGTCCAGGCCATGTGTGATTTGGTACCATGTGTTGGTGTTGTGTGTCCTGCCCCTGCCCCCCCCTTTGCCCCTGGTTGTTGTGCTGACCTTCTGCGGCGTCTGCGTCGATTCCTGTACGCCAGGTGGACTGCTAGGAGGGCAGGGATGGCACGTAGGTTCGGGTCCATGTCTGTTCGTCGCGTCCAGCTGCTCCTTGCGTGTGTCGTCCTGATTTCCCGGCAGTTTTTGGCAGCCGGTAAATATTTTCCGTGCGGGATGACGTCGGTTCGAATCGTACTTCCTGGTTCGTGAAACGTAGGCTGGATGCGTACCGACGTCAGGTCGGCGCTTTTCAGGATCGGAATTGTGTTTCGATTCTTAAAATTAGGATTTTTCTCAATTTAGTAGTCCTAAGTTTAGACTTAGGACTACTAAATTGAGAAAAATCCTAATTTTAAGAATTTCGGTATTCACAGAAGGCATTTAGGAGTCCTAAAGTTAGGAGTCCTAACTATACTACTACTAAACTGAGAAAAATCCTAATTTTAAGACTTTCGGTAGTCACAGGAGGCATTTAGGAGTCCTAAAGTTTCGGTGTTTTGTTCGATTCGTATGGAAATGGTGTTTCCGTAGGAATCGTACTTGCATTTTCGGATGGATTTCGCACCGGGTACGAGTCGGACGGAGAAAAGGCTCCGTCCGACGGTTCGTACCGGGTTTTTACCGGATCGGAATTGGCACCTTAATTGGGATCAGCAATATATTCTGAGGAAGGTGTTGGCTTTAACCTGTGGCCTACCGAAACGCGTCGATGCTTTAACAAAAAAAGAAAATCGGATAAAATCTATGACAGTATGGGTTGTGTCATATATGTAATGTAATCATATTTCTATTGGGATCACAACCGATGAATCTTTGATTTAGTGATTTTCTTTGTTGAGTGGGAATAATTTCCCTCTTCGTTCTTCTTTTTCCCAATTCTTTTGTTTTTATGAATTATTCAATCATGTATTGATATTGATTTTCACTGTTGGTACTTTGTTTTATTGTGTGCCACTTCTTCATATGTATAATTCCAATTGATTTTAATTTGTTTATATGTTTGTGAAACTGTTTTCCAACTGTTTTTTAACTGATATGTACAACTGCTTGCTGGGTGGGATACTATTGTGACTTATTTTAATAAATGAATTATTGTACAGTTTGTTTGTTTCATTGAAGCCGATTCTTGCCCTGCCATTTGGTTAAAAAAAAAATTATTGTAAGTTTTATGTGTTTGAATGATTGTTGGCATATATAGATCCAAGGGAGATCTTCCTTTTTTTGACTAACGGCACCCTCAAAAGCTGCAGCTGTTGCGGCAACCAACATGTGTCTGTGTGTAGATGGACATTGCACACTGTTCCGCACACCATGCCACATGTGGTATCGGATGTGAGGTGCACATGTATGCATGGGACACGGAGTAGCGTGACAAGGACATGTCTGCATCCTCACAATGATTGTGTGGTGAGTCATGACATGTGCACCTTCATGGCAAGGTGTGTGGGCTGTCCTAATGTAATGTCATGTGACCTGTGTCTCTAGTGTTCCGCTACCAGTCTCTGCAATCGGCATCCTACTTCTGCTGATGTGTGGGCGTATGTCACTCCTGTGTTGCGTCTGGCTGTTCACTTGCAATGGGACACAGCTATTCCCATGGCATGGCATGGGGCTGTTCTCAATCTCCGTGTGTAGCTGGGTCTTGGTAGGAGTCTCACCTGGCAGCCATACCTGTCCTGGGCATGTAGCACATACCTGACTCCCTATGTAGCATATGTGTATTGACAGATTAACATGTGCTCAGTACAAATGATTTGTTGTTGTGGTGCACTCACTCTTCCTTGTCACTTCCAAATTACTGCAGAGCGCCGCCTCTTCCCCGAGCAATGCCGGACTTGGCTGACATGCGGGAGAATGATCGGATCCGGTGCTACCGCTTCCCACGACGGTTGATTCTGGAGTTGACGGCGAGACTGGCACCACACCTGGAACCGCAGCACAGGTATCCTACGGCACTGACACCCCAGCTGAAGGTAATGGCAGCCCTACATTTTCTTGCCACGGGTACCTTTCAATATACCATATCTCATGTTGGTGGCATGTCCCAGAGCATGTTCTGCCGTGTGCTGCCTGATTTCTTAGAGGCCATGTTGATTCACCTGGATGACTTCATCAAGTTCCCAACCCCTGAACAGTTGACTGCGGTCAAGCGTGGATTCTATGCCCTGGGAGGGATGAGCCGAGTCCGGATGCCCCATGTCATTGGGTCCATAGATGGGACACATGTAGCTTTGGTACCACCACACGCACGGGAGGTAGCGTACCGCAATCGGAAGCACTACCACTCCATCAATGCCCTTGTGGTGTGTCAGTCCAACATGGTGATTTCACATGTCTGTGCTCGTTTTCCAGGATCAGCACACGATGCCTACATCATGAGGTGTAGCAGGATGCCTGAAATGATGATGCAGCTGCGCAACGAAAGAGCATGTGTTGTTGGTGGGTACAGTCTGTCTGTCATGTATTTTGCATAGCCTACCAGCACGACCGCTTCACCAGTTCTAACGATGTCCATGTGCTTTCCATGTAGGGGACACTGGCTATCCCAGCATGCCTTGGCTGCTCACACCTCTCCGCAACCCCATCACGCCGGCCCAGCTCCGCTACAACACCGCCCATGGCCGGACAAGGCGAGTGATAGAGAGGACGTTTGGCCTGCTGAAGAGCCGCTTTCGGTGCCTCCACAAGACCGGCGGCGCCCTCCCATATGCCCCTGCGAAGGTCTGCAAAATCTTCATGGTCTGCTGTATGCTGCACAACATGGCAGTTGAGAAAGCTGTGCCACTCATCCTGGATCAACATGACGAGGACCATCCACCCGTGGAGGACGAAGGGCTTGGCAATGGGGCTAGTGATGTGGAGGATGTGGAGCCGCAGGAGGACATCCGGACTCGACTCATACGCGACTTCTTTGCTTAGTGGTGAGTACCAGTGTCTGAGTGTGCACTCATTTGTCCCCGTGTGGCATGTGTTGTGATGTGTGTGTCCACCTGCATGTATGGCACGTGAGTCAGAGGTGTGTGTGGGTGTGTCACTGGAGTGATGGTGGCAGTGATGGTTGTATTTCCCCAGTCATAATTGTGACCTAGCATGTTGTCATCCATACATGTGTCGAGTAAATGCACATGCAAGTGGCTGTGCTTTTTGTGGCTGACTTCTTGTGTGTCTCTCTTCCCCAGGTACTTGCGCATGACGTCTGCTGGTTGCATTGTTGTGGCACTGCTATTCCTCATGGACACGTCATTGTGGGCTGACTCAGCGTTACAGGCACGGACACGTTTGGAAGTCTCCATAGGGTAAGGGATGCATCAGGGGTGTATTGGGTGTGGCAGTTGGTCACGATGTATGCACACTGCCCCTGTCGATGTTTGGTTCCTCTGCAGCCATGTAGCATCACCATGGGACACGACATGCAGCTGTTTACACCTGAATAGATGGTCTGACTGGTTGACAGTCATCAGTGATGGGATAGTGGATTGTGATGATGGCATCAATGTGTGTGACACTGCCCTCGGACACATACGGTTAGCATTGGCTTGACATGGTGTGGGACTTCCACATCAGCGGATCTATGGTGTATGGCAGGCTCTCCGTGTGCAGCTGTGGGTGTTTAGCTGTTAGCCGACGCTTGTGTGCCAGTTCCATGGCTATCACGCATTTGTGCTGCAGAAGGGGGGTGCCAGTGTAGGACCCACATGTTACTCCACAAGATGTGTTCATGTGTACTTCAAGTTGCCTCTGCAATCCCGAAAACATGACTAATAAAGGTGTCCCTATGCCTCCAAGGTGCCTCTTCTCAGTCAATGCTGGTGTGTTGCCACGGTGCATCCAGCATGTCTGGCATGGTATTCCCTGATTGTGGCTATGTGTCAATGTGTCGAGTAGCAAGATGCAAGCTGTGTGTGTGGGCTGAGACTGTGTAGTGGGCATGATGTCCATGAGTGTGTGGGTATTGTGACATGTGCCATCCCCATTCATCCAACGTTGGCCAGGCCCCCATTCTCTGCATCCACCGGACTCAAGCTTGCAGGACATGGTTCTGCCACCTGTCTACACATACCTGGGTGTCCCCCAGGACACTCCACATGATCCCTGACCTCTGCGCATGACTGTTGCTGTACTCAATGTGTCTGTCGGCACGGTTGTGCGGCCACCCCCTCAGCTGGTTGGGCCCATCACGGGTGTGTATGGTGCTCCATGTCTGTCTTGCCTAATACACTGTGACCCGTGTGTCCTGTGCCAGACTCAGGCCCCAGGGTGTGGATGGTTGAAGTCAAAAGATAACTCAGGCATGTTTAGACTTTACAAGACACATGTAAGGTAATAATGCAACCAGCAGGCATCTTCTCTTCATGGTGTTATTTTTTATTTTTGTGGGGGGGTGGGGGGGGGGGGGTATAACGTGAGGGGCTTTCCGGGAGTTTGGAATCCAAAGTTCAGTAGGGGAGTTGGTGTCCTTGCCATTGGGAATCCTCATAGTCCATGCCACAGTCTTTGTCAACATTGGTCAGACAGTGACCAGCAGGGCCATGTGGCAGAGAATGTCTCGTGATGCTGTGATGCTGTTGCTCCAGTGGGCCAGGTGCCAGGCCAGGTGTCCTGGGAGATGGTGATGTTGCGCCGACCCTCACGGTCTTTTCCGTGGACGACCCGCCCTCCTGCGGGGACCCTCAGAAGCAGGCCGTGACGACGTCTGGGATGCGCCATCGGATGTTTCCTCCTCCTCCTCCTCCTGATCCCTCCCTGTGGGTGGTGATGTTCTCTGCCTTCTGGCACAGGGAGGGTCGGCCATGTTGTCGGCCATCCGATGGAGTGTATTGTGAATTCCCGTGTACGCCGTCACGAGCTCAGCCTGTCCGTCCTCCATCCTCCGTTGGTGTTGCAGTAGACAGGCATGTAGCTCCGCATGTTGCTGGGCCTGCTGGGTCTTGATCCCCTCGAGGACGGACACAACCTGGGCCAGGCCCGTGGTATCCTGCCGGTATGTGTCCAGGATGTTGCGGACATGGGAAAATACCGGTTCCCCAGCCAACTGGTCAGGCTCGCGCCTCCGCCGTCCTCCACTCCCACCACCCCTGCCCACTTGCACCTGGCCTGCCCTTGTGGGTACATCGGGTCTCCGGGACCCCTGAGGGGTGGCATTGGCGTTGTCGGCTGCCTCCTCCTGGGTGCCCGGGACACCGTGTCCCTCCTGGCCAGCCTGGCTGCATTGTGGTGGTGGGGCAGGGATCCTGGGTGTCTCCTGGGATGTGGCAGGAGTGGGGGTGGTGGTTGGCACAGTTGTACCTGACGCAGGTGCTGCAGGTGGTTGGACACCAGAGGGGCCAGGTTGGTTGGGGTCGTCCACAGAGTGGTGAGAGTGGTCGCTGCCGGTGGGATCGGGCTCCTGCAGATCCGGGTCCTGTGAGTCTTCCCCCCCAGTGTTGGGGGGTGAACCACAACGTTGACCTGTGTGTGAGAGAGACAATGTTAATTTTGGTCCATGCAACATCCATGTTTCATCAGTTTCAAAGTTGGCACTTTTCCTCTTGAAATTAGGATCTGTCTTGCATTCCACTCACAGTGCACTTGTGCATGGGTGTGTCCCTTGGGCACCACTTTGGCCCCTTTAGCTATGTGTGGCACAGTCTCACTTGCTGCGTCAAGTGTGACTGCAGTCAGCAGTGGAGTGGGCAGGTGTGGCGGCCATGCATGGGCGCCTTCCGTGTAGCACTGTACATGTGCACATGGAGTGGATCCACACACTTATATGATGCAGGTAGCTGTTGTTGTGCTCGTGAACAGGTTGTGACATGGCCCTGTGTTTTGCCATGGAGAAGAGGGGGGGTTCTGGCACTGGCCAGCCTTGGCTACATGCACGCAGTCTACCTGCTGACGAGCAGACATTCCCACACGCCACACGGCTGATTTGCTCTCCCTGTGTCTCGCTCCCTCTCTGTCCCCCTCTCCCTCCCTCCGTGTGTCAGCCTCCTCCCTCTGTCCGTGTCCCTGTGTCTCCCTCCCTCTCTGTCCCCCTCTCCCTCCCTCTCTGCCCCCCTCTCCCTCCCTCTCTGTCCCCCTCTCCCTCCCTCCGTGTGTCAGCCTCCTCCCTCTGTCCGTGTCCCTGTGTCTCCCACCCTCTCTGTCCCCCTCTCCCTCCCTCTCTGTCCCCCTCTCCCTCCCTCCGTGTGTCAGCCTCCTCCCTCTGTCCGTGTCCCTGTGTCTCCCACCCTCTCTGTCCCCCTCTCCCTCCCTCTCTGTCCCCCTCTCCCTCCTTCCGTGTGTCAGCCTCCTCCCTCTGTCCCCCTCTCCCTCCCTCTCTGTCCCCCTCTCCCTCCCTCTGTGTCCCCCTCTCCCTCCCTCTGTGTGTCACCCTCTGTCACCTCAGGCCAGCTTCCTGGGCACACACTGTTAGCAGATCATTGAATGGCCCTTGGCTTGTTGAAGTGAGTTTGTTTCTGATCTCCAGGAACCCATTGGGTGTAGTGTCTGTGTGTGCGCTGCTGCTGTGGTGGTGTGTGCTGCCACTCTTTCACAGTGTTGGCTGTTCATTAGCTGCTGTCATGTGCGAAACAGTGCCTTCACCCCCATGTGTTGATGCAAGGCGTCCGCCATTTGCTGGCGAGTCTTTCCTGTGTGGGGACACACTGTTTGTCTGGCTGTGACCTAGGCCATATGGGCAGAGGGCATTGTTGTCTGCTTCTGAGTTGCACTATGTGAATTTTGGGTCCCACCCTCCCGCCATCCGGGTTACCGTGTCATGTGTTGGTGTCTTCTGTGGCCTGTGACTTGACATTGTCCAGCTGGGTGCATGGGGCATGGTGGCGGCAGTGGCATGTGCGTGTTCATGGAGTGTGGTTGAGTCATGCGATAGGTTGGGGTGGTTGCGTGCCTGTTAGTGATTTTGGTTGTGGATGACGTTCCCCCCATGTGAGGTGCGTAGTTTGTGTACTCACCCGGGTCTCGGAGTCCTTCTAATCCTTCGACTGCCTCCACCGGCTGTATGGCCATCACCCTCTCCTCCCAGGGCTGGTAGTGTACGGGTCTGCGGGAGGGCCCTCCTCCAGTGGCGTTGGCCTGGTTGTGTTCCTCCAGCATCTTGGCTCGGACCCTCCTCCGCAGATCGTACCACCTGGATTGGCATTCCTGCCTGGTCCTTCTGGTGTCCCCAACAGCATTCACAGCATCGATGATGGTCTGCCACATGGCTGTTTTTGCTGCCATGCTGGTGTTTCTGACCAATGTTCCAAAGAGCTGTGGCTCGACTCTGAGGATTTCATCGACAAGAACCTCCAACTCTCGGTTACTGAACTTTGGATTCTTGGTAGTGGGCATGGTGAGGGGTGTGGGTGTGGATGGTGGGGGGTGTGTGTGGATGGTGGGGGGGTGTGTGGATGGTTGTGGGTGTGTGGGTGTGCAGGTGTGTGTGTGTGTGAATGTGATGAGGGGGTGTTTGTGAAGGTGGTTGTGTGAAGGTGTGCAAGTGTAAGGTGTGGTGAAGCTTGTAGTAAGGTGCTGTAAGTTGTCTGTGGTGTCTGGCAGCAGTGAGTCTGTTGCAAAGGCTCATGGTTTGTGTGTGTGGGCCCTTTTTATTGGTCCATTGGTGGGTGTGGCTGTGTTTGAAGTTTGGGTGGGTGTGTTATAAGGAGTGGTGGTGTTTAGGGCCTCTGTTTGTTTTTGGCAGTTGCAGGTCAGTGTATGTGTTTTTTTAGTGATGGTTGGCCATGTTTAGTGGCTTTGTGCCATTCGAATAGTGTATTCTTGTGTTGTTTTGTTTTGTCCTGGTTGTGTACGTGCGTTTTGAGCGTGTGTACGGTGTGTACATGGGCCATTTGGTTGTACGGTGCTGTCCTTGTGTGTGGCTTGGTACGACTCGTACATGCGGTAGTGATGTTGGGGCCTGGTGTGCGCTCCGTACTTAGGAGGTTGTGTTGGGTGTGCGACTGGAACGTACTGGGGTGTACATAGACGGTGGTACGACATGTACAGGGGTGGGGGGGTGTACATAGACGGTGGTACGACACGTACAGGGGTGGGGGTACGACTCGAACGTACTGGGATGTAGGTACACGGGGGTATGACACGTACAGGGGTGGGGGTACGACTCGAACGTACTGGGGTGTAGGTACACGGGGGTACGACACATACAGGGGTGGGGGTACGACTCGAACGTACTGGGGTGTAGGTACGCGGTGGTACGACACGTACAGGGGTGGGGGTACGACTCGAACGTACTGGGGTGTAGGTACACGGGGGTACGACACGTACAGGGGTGGGGGTACGACTCGAACGTACTGGGGTGTAGGTACGCGGTGGTACGACACGTACAGGGGTGGGGGTACGACTCGAACGTACTGGGGTGTACATAGACGGTGGTACGACACGTACAGGGGTGGGGGTACGACTCGAACGTACTGGGGTGTACATAGACGGTGGAACGACACATACAGGGGTGGGGGGGTGTACATAGACAGTGGTACGACACGTACAGGGGTGGGGGTACGACTCGAACGTACTGGGGTGTACATAGACGGTGGTACGACACGTACAGGGGTGGGGGGGTGTACATTGACGGTGGTACGACACGTACAGGGGTGGGGGGGTGTACATAGACGGTGGTACGACACGTACAGGGGTGGGGGTACGACTCGAACGTACTGGGGTGTAGGTACACGGGGGTACGACACGTACAGGGGTGGGGGTACGACTCGAACATACTGGGGTGTAGGTACGCGGTGGTACGACACGTACAGGAATGGGGGTACGACTCGAACGTACTGGGGTGTAGGTACGCGGTGGTACGACACGTACAGGAGTGGGGGTACGACTCGAACGTACTGGGGTGTAGGTACACGGGGGTACAACACGTACAGGGGTGGGGGTACGACTCGAACGTACTGGGGTGTACATAGACGGTGGTACGACCCGTACAGGGGTGGGGGTACGACTCGAACATACTGGGGTGTACATAGACGGTGGTACGACACATACAGGGGTGGGGGTATGACTCGAACGTACTGGGGTGTAGGTACGCGGTGGTACGACACGTACAGGGGTGGGGGTACGACTCAAACGTACTGGGGTGTAGGTACGCGGTGGTACGACATGTACAGGGGTGGGGGTACGACTCGAACGTACTGGGGTGTAGGTACACGGGGGTACGACACGTACAGGGGCGGGGGTACGACTCGAACGTACTGGGGTGTACATAGACGGTGGTACGACACGTACAGGGGTGGGGGTACGACTCGAACGTACTGGGGTGTACATAGACGGTGGTACGACACGTACAGGGGTGGGGGGGTGTACATAGACGGTGGTACGACACGTACAGGGGTGGGGGTACGACTCGAACGTACTGGGGTGTACATACACGGGTGGGGGTTCGACACGTACACGGGTGTACATACAGGGGGGGTGTACATTCACGGGGAGTACGACTCGAACGTATGGGTGCTGGGGGGAGTGTTGGGCGCGTATGCGGGCACATGTCTCCATGGTTGCAATGGGAGTTCGGTGCGGACGGTGTTTTTACCATACGGTTGTGAGATCGGACGCACGGGTGGGATCGTGATTCCTCGGTCGGACTTCACTTTTCACGTTTGTACGGTAAATCGTCCGAGGACGTGTCGGACACATTTTCCGACCCGAGGACGTGTGGGGAATGATTCCCAATGCGGTTCGTATGGACTTTTTACCATGCGAATCGTGATTGCCAGTTGTACGATTCGTACGGTAAAAAGACCGGATACGAGTCGCACGGGGAATTTTTTTACAGGATCGTAATTGGCACCTAAATCTACCCTTTGGAGACAGGCTTCAACTGCTTCCCAACATGTGCGTATAATATTCCGATTAAAAAACTGCCTCAACAGTCTTTTACACTGTTCCATTAGGGCTGGGCAGCAGCAAACAATGTGACAAATGTCTTCGCTATAATAATTATAAAGATGACGTTAAGGGCCTCATTATGATGTGGACTAATCTTGTTGCCTGACATCGTCTTGGATTCAGGAACTCACCGACTCGCGGTCAGCGGTTCCGCCCGAATGATTACGATGCGACCGAACACTGTTCGGTCGGAGTCCCATTGTTCCCTATGGGAGCCTGTGTTATGCCCGACAACACAGGCTCCTATGGAAAAATGGTGTGTCTGTAAAACGCTGCACCCTGTCATGGGCACACCATTTTTACTGCCACACAGTGCAGGGTGTTACAGGTGGGTCCCTTAGGTACCCTCTCGGGCCCCAACCGGAGGCTGCATTATGAAGGGGGCCCTGTTAGGGACCCCAAAGTCACTTTCCCACAGCCTTTTCGTGTCGGACAGGCCGACTCGGACAGGCTATTGGAAATCGACATTGTAATCGGTCGGTCGGAAACACTGTCCGTAGAGGTGCATGATGCAGTTCCAACAGACACAAATACTACGAGAGTCAGTAGGAACCGATTCAGAATAACTACACACTTTAATTTCCGACCATGAACATCGGAATTGATCGGGTGGATTGTAAACCGACCAAGTCGGTCGGAAGGGTTACGACGTGGTCTAGGAAATTCCGACTGTCAGTGGGAGGCTTTCCGCCCGACATAGTAATGAGGCCCTAAGTCTCTTTAGACAGTCTCATCCAAGTCGGGAAATTAAAACGGATTTGCAAGTCTCCAAGCCGGAAGCACAGAAGCTTTAATTTTGGATTTAATCCATTCAACCCTCCCAGATATGTCTGGAATTTTAAGGGGCCATATGAACCGATAACCATCCACGCATGGGCTCTTTTAGCTAACACCTCTCTATCCTTAAAAGATGAAATCTTTTTGCCATTTCCATTAATAACTCAATTAAATACAGTTTGAGAAAGGGATATGTCCCAGAGTTCCTCTGCCTTAAACCTTAAAAGTGGCTAGGGTGTGGATAAAATATTAATGTGCTGCAATATTTCTAAGGTCACTTATTGCCATTCTACTAAGCATAGATCTTGTATCATTTTATAGCTTGTAACAAAATTTCAAATAGACTCCAAGGCTACTTACACTCTGGTGCCGATCACGATCCGGTAAAAACCGGGTACGAACCGTCGGACGGAGCATATTCTCCGTCCGACGCGTACCCGGTCGTCAAAATTTACAAACAAGGAATTACGATTCGCACGGAACACCATTTCCGTACGATTCGTAAAAAAGCCCGACCGAACAAAATAAACCTACCAATGCGATCCGGGAAAGCGCCGACCTGACGTCGGGACGCTCGCAGCCTGCCATTCACGAACCAGGAATCACGATTCGCACCGACGTCATCCCGCACGGTGAATATTTTCCGGCTGCCAAAAACTGCCGGGAAATCAGGACGACGCGAACAAGGACCACCAGTACGCGACGGACAGACAGGACGACGCGAACAAGGAGGACCAGTACGCGACAGGACGACGCGATCAAGGAGTACCAGTACGCGACGGACACACAGGACGACGCGATCAAGGAGGACCAGTACGCGACGGACACACAGGACGACGCAAACACGGAGGACCCGTACGCGACGGACAGACATGGACCCGAACCTACGTGTCATCCCGGCCCTCATAGCAGTCCACCTCCTCCACAGGTTACGACGCAGACGCCGCAGAAGGTCAGAATAACTAAGGGAGGGGGGAAAGTGGGGTGGGGTGGGGTGGGGGTGGCAGGACCAGGGCAGGCCACAAAACCCCCACCAAAGTCACACACCACACATGCCCAGGACATACCTGACACCCATGCCCTGGTCACTACGAGGGGGTGGGGGCGTGTCCAGCTAAGCCAGCGACCGCCACAACGGAAGTCCATCACCACGTGAACCGGCAACACAACCAGACCGGTACGTCCCGTACCCACGCCTGAAGAGCGTGGGTACGAGACGTACCACGCCCACACCCACGTCACCCCAACAATTGCGGGACGGATCGTACCCACGTGGCAAAGGCCTGGGTATGGCCCGTACAAGCATCACATAGCGTGGGGATGCATATGTACGGACCCTACCCCCACCCGCGTACGTATGGAGTGTACACCCACCCCACCAGTGTAAGTACGACTCGTACCCTCACCCGCGGACGTACGGACCGCACCCCCACCACACCAGTGTAAGTACGACTCGTACCCTCACCCGCGTATGCATGGAGCCTACCCCCACCCCAACAGTGTAAGTACGACTCGTACCCTCACCCGCGGACGTACGGACCGCACCCCCACCACACCAGTGTAAGTACGACTCGTACCCTCACCCGCGTATGCATGGAGCGTACCCCCACCCCAACAGTGTAAGTACGACTCGTACCCTCACCCGCGGACGTACGGACCGTACCCCCACCACACCAGTGTAAGTACGACTCGTACCCTCACCCGCGGACGTACGGACCGCACCCCCACCACACCAGTGTAAGTAGACTCGTACCCTCACCTCGAATGCATGGAGCGTACCCCCACCGTGTATGTTCCAAGCGTACATATCCAGAAATAGGAGGTGTGTGTGCAGAGTCCTCCCAGCAGTGCCCTGAGACAGGAGGGGTGGGTGTGGAGTCCTCCCAGCAGTGCCCTGAGACAGGAGGGGTGTGTGCCTATCACTCCCAGCAGTGCCCTGAGACAGGAGGGGTGGGTGTGGAGTCCTCCCAGCAGTGCCCTGAGACAGGAGGGGTGTGTGCCTATCACTACCAGCAGTGCCCTGAGACAGAAGGGGTGTGTGCCTATCACTCCCAGCAGTGCCCTGAGACAGGAGGGGTGGGTGTGGAGTCCTCACAGCAGTGCCCTGAGACAGGAGGGGTGGGTACAGAGTGCTCCCAGCAGTGCCCTGAGACAGGAGGGGTGTAACACATGTGTGTGAGGCTGGAAGTACCCACATGCATACTGCCTACAAGGGAACATGTCCCCATGAACTCATGTCAACAGACTCCACACACAAGTACAGTGATCACCAAGGATGCCACGAATGTTGCAGGTGGAGACATGGCCCTGCATGCATGGCCAAAGTAGAAGGGCTCCGTCACACACACAGCTCATGTAGACACAGCTCTGCGCTAAACATTGGGAACACCCTGCAGGGAAGATATCAGGGTACACAGAGGAAGGAATACACCCTGGGACAATTGCACCATGCAGTAACTGCTTACATGAACAAAGAAAGTTAGCTAACACCTTGTGATGGCACACAGATCCCAGGGTCCCCCCAATGAGCAGCACACTACTACATATCCCACACACCCAACACATAATCACCACCCAAAACCATGTAGCAGCCCCACCAACACCAATACCAGCATAGCAGTAGTGTTATAATGAAAAAAAAATTAAGCTTTATTCAGCATGAGCACAATGTCCGTGGATCGCAGGCAGTTCAATATTCACAAAGCCCATAGGGCAGTCAATGAGTCTCAGCTGGATGGGGGACACAGTGGGATGCGTGTCCCCTACCTTGCCTGCACAGTTACATGCCATCGTCTTCCACAGGGGTGAGGGCATCATGGGGGGGGGGAAGCAACAGGCACCGCAGGGACATCAGGGCAAAGGGGAGGCGTTGTGGGTGCAGGGATGGAGGGCTCCACCACAGGGGGTGGGGCAGGGCCAAAGGCGGAGGCCAGGATGGCACTACACACCTTTGCAAGGTCCTCCAGGGATTCCCCTGCACCCGAAGGATCCACAGGCCCCAAGGAGGGGGGGGGGGTCAGAGGGATGGGTCGCAGCGCCACCGGGGGAGGGTGTAGACAGGGGGGGAGAATCAACCACCCTGACCGAGGACTTCCTTGACCGCTTGCGTGGTGGTGTCACTGTGGGGCTCAGGGACAGAGCGGCCATGAAGGAGTCCTTGGGGGAGATGTGGCCAGGAGAGCTGAGGGGAGGGGATTTGGAGGGAGTGGACTGGGTGGAATGCGGACTCCCACTATGGCTGCGTGTCACACGTTTGCCCCCCGACCCAGTGGGTGTGCCTACCTCACCCTGTGTGTGCGTGTCAGGAGGAGTGCGGTGGACCTTCCCTGCTGGTGTGGTGCCTGTGTCTGTTGATGTGGGTGCATGCCGACGTCTGGGTGTACGTGGGACAGGCATGGGAGTTGGAAGTGTGGATGGGGCAGGGGTAGGTGGGGGGAGGTCGCGCTGCAGGAGACCCACTGCTGCAGTCAGTGTGGAGTCTATGGACCTCAGCAAGTTGCGTTGGTCAGCCTGCGATGAATGAATGCCCTCCAAGTATGCCTCGATGTTGGTGAGGGTTTGGCCGTGGGCATGGAGGACATTAAGGATCGCAGCCTGACCAACCTGCAGTTGCCGCTGGATGTCCACAGACTCAGCATTGGCGGCAGCAGTGGATACAGGGGCAGGGGGTGCGGTGCCTGGCATGAAGGAGACATGCGGTGACCGGGCACGCTGGGAAGGGACACGAGCAAGTGGGAGGCGGCTGATGGGAACTGAGGGGGCGGTGCGAGGTGTTGTTCCGCTGTCAGCTGCTGGTGCAGCCACCGCCCACTCAGAGACATCCTCCTCGGACCTGTCAGCTTCGTATTCTGACGTGCGAGTCGACAGGTCCTCGGCCGCACTATCCTCCGCCTCTGTCCCACTCGATGTGCCAGCCCCGATGTCACGGCTGGCACTGGTGCTCGGTCCCTCCGCCTTGTCTGTGTCCATGTCTCCCTCTGTGTCCCCCGACGATGCTGTGGGCAGGGTGGAGAGACAGAAATTAATCAGACACCTGTACACATCTGTCACATGAGTCCAATCTACATAGGTAACATTGCATAGCCTGAAAAGGAAGATCCCTAACATCTACTAAACAAGGTACCGATGTAGGGCATGAAACACACAGTTGGTTGAGCCACCATGCCACTGAAATACCATGGAGAGCATGAGACAATAGCTAAAGACAGGAAACGGAGTCTGACATAGCACCCAGGCCCTGGGGACAATCCAGCACTGCATCTGCACCACACAGCGTTGGCGAAAATACCGATGACCAGGGACCATATCCATGAACTTGAGACACATGCTGCATAGGTAATGCTGAAAACATGCCCAACATGACTCGGTCACTGCACCTTGCGTGTGTGTCCAGACAAACATCACACACTGCCCAGACCCAGCAAGTAGAAATCTGGATTTGACATATAGGCTTTGCCCGCCCCAACCACCCCCTACACGAGGCAAATAGTTGAGACACAGGTGGCACCAACATCTCATAGTCTGGGTGATAAACACAGGGGCAGGCAAAATGCAAGATTGGACGCCAAACAGCCAAGGTGCGCCTGTACAAATAATGAGGTACCAGTGCCCATCCTCAGATGAGTATAACAAGACACACAGGCACTAGCAACTGTGAGTATGAAGAAGGACATTCAGGTCAGGCTGCACAGTGGACACCTGTACAAAATAGCACGTCTATATACATGGTGCCAGGGGACAATGGCACAGAGCACAACCTACGCTGTAGACACTGAGAGTGTCCACGTTTATGATGAAACATACAACACTGATGAAAAGGTGCCCCAGGGGACAGTAGTGGCCACGCAACTCCATGCTCCTGAATGGTAATGACTGCAACACACGCCACCATCCCTGCACTATGCGTATCGCACACTCATGCACATCATGTCACAGGCCACTACATAGGACATGCGCGCTGTAAGGCATGACACATGAGAGACCAACTCCCATGTCTGGAGTCAGCATCAGTGCCAACTGACATGGAACCCACATGCAGTGAACTTGACAGGGCACAGCCAAGGTCCCAAAACCTGTTACACACCACCCCCACACATGATGCTACAGGCATAGTTCTCGTGGACAAAGCGCCAGCCTACATTACCTTGTGAAGGAGTGACTACACACAGACCAGGGAACACATTGCAAGGAGGGGAAGGGTGGCAGGGGCGCAGCGCTATACTGGGGCAAACTGGATCTGCACAGCACCTTTAAACCCTGGCAGTGAATTCATGCTACTGTGCTCTTACAAATGCCGGTGACACACAACAAACACACATGTACCTACCCCCTTCCGGCTGCTGCATCGCCTGTAAGCGCCTCTCCAAGTCTGGAAAGACCACCGGCAGCACACGCCTGTGGAGGTGGCTCAGACGGCGGCGGCCGCAGTTCTTGTGGCTCTCAGGTGAGTCCCCCAGCAGGACCCGTGCAATCCTCCGCGTCCAGCACCGGATATCCTGCCAGCGTTTCCTCACCTGGGACAGGCTCCGCCTCCGACCATCCACACCCCTCACGGCACTGACGGCGGTCAGCCAGATCTGCTCCTTGGCAGTGGCGCCTACCTGTGAGGAAGAACAAGTGACACCACATCAATACACCAGCCACATGTCACAGAGAGACATATGAGAACAAATTAGCTGGTAACAACAAGGCATGTCATGCAGCCAACGCATTGCACCTTTGTCATAGGGACATGATCCTCTGGTGAGGGAAAAAGCAGTACGTGCCATAGTGGGTACACAGGTGGAATGATGGCAATGTCACAATCAATGATCAAGGCTCACACTGTGCATCACACCCACCCCTCCTGTCTCAGGGCACTGCTGTTAGTGATAGGCACACACCCCTCCTGTCTCAGGGCACTGCTGTGAGGACTCCACACCCACCCCTCCTGTCTCAGGGCACTGCTGTTAGTGATAGGCACACACCCCTCCTGTCTCAGGGCACTGCTGTGAGGACTCCACACCCACCCCTCCTGTCTCAGGGCACTGCTGTTAGTGATAGGCACACACCCCTCCTGTCACAGGGCACTGCTGGGAGCACTCTGTACCCACCCCTCCTGTCTCAGGGCACTGCTGTTAGTGATAGGCACACACCCCTCCTGTCTCAGGGCACTGCTGTTAGTGATAGGCACACACCCCTCCTGTCTCAGGGCACTGCTGGGAGCACTCTGTACCCACCCCTCCTGTCTCAGGGCACTGCTGTGAGGACTCCACACCCACCCCTCCTGTCTCAGGGCACTGCTGGGAGACATCAGGCATCCCCCCCCCTGGGACCCCCCCAACAGTACATGGCATGTGTGTCACACCAGGACACAATGCCAGAAGTCACAGTCACAACATAGGGACAGTCTGTGCCAGTGGCCTATGCACTCACCTGATACCCTGGTCGCCCATACAGCATGGGGTACTGTGGGAGGATCACATCCAGCAATGCCATGTTCTCCTCCAGGGTGAATGGCTGTGACCTCTCCACAGCCCTTGACATGGTTCCAGGGAATCAGTAGCAGCAGCTGGGTCGACGAATTCAAAGATGTGCAGGCAAGTACTCCCTCATGGGACCTGGCTGCCTTATATGTGCCTTTCTGCCCTGTCTCATGCACAGGAGTACAGAGTGATTGGTCACTCACATTTGCATCCTATGTTTCCACCAATCCCTTCAAACCTAGCAGTCTGTGTGTACTCTATCGGTTTCATTCTCCTGCATGATGTCAGCTCCACAAACACATTGCAACAAAGTATTTTAATTCCAACTGACTTCTGCTGTTCACCTTCCTGAAGAAATTTGAATTTTGAACTTGGTCTCCATGACAACCAGCATGCATGTAGGCCTTAATACTTGTCCCTCATGTGTCCCCTATGTAATTTGGAGCTTCACACACAGGTACGGTGCGTTCCGGGGCCCTAGGGCACCCCAAATGCATTGCAACGGCCCGTACACGCGTGACTACGTTCACTATCACTATGGGTGGCCTCGCGTATGCGTACTCGTAGTGGTACGGGCCGTACACACGCCTGTACGCTCCCTATCACTACGAGTACGCATACGCGAGGACACCCATAGTGGTACGGGCCGTACACACGCCTGTACGCTCCCTATCACTATGGGTGTCCTCACGTATGCGTACTCGTAGTGATAGGGAGCGTACAGGCGTGTGTACGGCCCGTACCACTACGAGTACGCATACGCGAGGCCACCCATACTGATAGGGAGCGTACAGGCGTGTGTACGGCCCGTACCACTACGAGTACGCATACGCGAGGCCACCCATACTGATAGGGAGGGTACAGGCGTGTGTACGGCCCGTACCACTACGAGTACGCATACGCGAGGCCACCCATAGTGGTACGGGCCGTACACACGCCTGTACGCTCCCTATCACTATGGGTGTCCTCACGTATGCGTACTCGTAGTGATAGGGAGCGTACAGGCGTGTGTACGGCCCGTACCACTACGAGTACGCATACGCGAGGCCACCCATAGTGGTACGGGCCGTACACACGCCTGTACGCTCCCTATCACTATGGGTGTCCTCACGTATGCGTACTCGTAGTGATAGGGAGCGTACAGGCGTGTGTACGGCCCGTACCACTACGAGTACGCATACGCGAGGCCACCCATAGTGGTACGTGCCGTACACACGCCTGTACGCTCCCTATCACTAAGGGGGGCCTCACGTATGCGTACTCGTAGTGATAGGGAGCATACAGGCGTGTGTACGGCCCGTACCACTATGGGTGGCCTCGCGTATGCGTACTCGTAGTGGTACGGGCCGTACACATGCCTGTACGCTCGCCATCACGATGGGTACACATACGGCAGCACTCCCATAGTGATATGGGAACGTACACAGGCCCTCTTGGCAGCAGTACAGCGGTTTTCACACATCACAGTGGTGACAGGCGGCACACAGGTAGGGATAGGGCGGACATACTTGTCCATGGATGGACATACTTGTCCATTAATTGACATCGAGGCATCGTCTGTGCATCACTACATGTGTGGGGCACAGGTGTGACGGCCTGTGATGTGGAACATTACTCCTGAGTCGAGAAGGCACCAGATGTATGATGAGATGTGTACAGATGTACTGTGTGATGGTGCAATGTGTGCCAGGCATGCCCTTGACTCCTTTGACATGTGTGCATGTCGTACTGCGCACTTGGGGTGAGCGTCACTGGCATGGCACGGACACCAACACACGGAAGTGTCCCCTTATGCCCGGTACAGGGGTTATGACACCTGACTTGTCACTACCCACGGTGCACAATGTGACTATGTCATGTATGTGTGGGGGCTTCCCATCAGGTTGATGTTGGAGCACCCTCAAAAGCTGCAGCCGTTGCAGCAACCAACATGTGTCTGTGTGTAGATTGTCATTGCACACTGTTCCGCACACCATGCCACATGTGGTATCGGATGTGAGGTGCACATGTATGCATGGGACACGGAGTAGCGTGACAAGGACATGTCAGCATCCTCACAAGGTATGTGTGGTGAGTCATGACATGTGCACCTTCATGGCAAGGTGTGTGGGCTGTCCTAGTGTAATGTCATGTGACCTGTGGCTCCAGTGTTCCGCTACCAGTCTCTGCAATCGGCATCCTACTGCTGCTGATGTGTGGGCGTATGTC
The DNA here is from genome assembly GCF_964204655.1 of Triturus cristatus. Lineage (NCBI taxonomy): Eukaryota > Metazoa > Chordata > Amphibia > Caudata > Salamandridae > Triturus > Triturus cristatus. The sequence goes on along the minus strand of NC_140594.1, from coordinate 944,516,408 downwards.
ACTCCTGTGTTGCGTCTGGCTGTTCACTTGCACTGGGACACAGCTATTCCCATGGCGTGGCATGGGGAGGTTCTCAATCTCCGTGTGTAGCTGGGTCTTGGAAGGAGTGTCACCTTGCATCCATACGTGTCCTGGCCATGTAGCACATACCTGACTCCCTATGTAGCATGTGTGTATTGACAGATTAACATGTGCTCAGTACACATGAGTTGTTGTCGTAGTGCACTCACTCTTCCTTGTCACTTCCAAATTACTCCAGAGCGCCGCCTCTTGCCCGAAGAATTCCAGACTTGGCTGCCATGCAGGAGAATGACAGCATCCGGCTCTACCGCTTCACCCAACCGTTGATTCTGGAGTTGACGGCGAGACTGGCACCACACCTGCAACCGCAGTACAGGTATCCCACGGCACTGACACCCCAGCTGAAGGTAATGGCTGCCCTACATTTTCTTGCCACGGGTACCTTTCAAAATACCATAGCTCATGTTGGTGGCATGTCCCAGAGCACGTTCAGCGGTGTGCTGCATGATTTCTTAGAGGCCATGTTGATTCACCTGGATGACTTCATCAAGTTCCCAACCCCTGAACAGATGACTGAGGTCAAGCGTGGATTCTATGCCCTAGGAGGGATGCCCCATGTCATTGGGTCCATAGATGGTACACATGTAGCTTTGGTACCACCACACGCACGGGAGGTGGCGTACCGCAATCAGAAGCACTACCACTCCATCAATGCCCTTGTGGTGTGTCAGTCCAACATGGTGATTTCACATGTCTGTGCTCGTTTTCCAGGATCAGCACACGATGCCTACATCATGAGGCGTAGCGGGATGCCTGATATGATGAGGCAGCTGCGCAACGAACGGGCATGTGTTGTTGGTGGGTACAGCCTGTCTGTCCTGTATTCTGTATAGCCTACCAGCACGACCGCTTCACCACTTCTAACGATGACCATGTGCTTCCCATGTAGGGGACGCTGGCTATCCCAACATGCCTTGGCTGCTCACACCTCTCCGCAACCCCATCACGCCGGCCCAGCTCCGCTACAACACCGCCCATGGCCGGACAAGGCGAGTGATAGAGAGGACGTTTGGCATGCTGAAGAGCCGATTCAGGTGCCTCCACAAGACCGGCGGCGCACTCCCATATGCCCCGGTGAAGGTCTGCAAGATCTTCATGGTCTGCTGCATGCTGCACAACATGGCAGTTGAAAGAGCTGTGCCACTCATCCTGGATCAACATGACGAGGACCATCCACCCGTGGAGGACGAAGGGCTTGGCAATGGGGCTAGTGATGTGGAGGATGTGGAGCCGCAAGAGGACATCCGGACTCGGCTCATACGCGACTTCTTTGCTTAGTGGTGAGTACCAGTGTCTGAGTGTGCACGCATTTGGCCCCGTGTGGCATGCGTTGTGATGTGTGTCTCCACCTGCATGTATGGCACGTGACTCAGAGGTGTGTGTGGGTGTGTCACTGGAGTGATGGTGCCAGTGATGGTTGTACTTCCCCAGTCATAATTGTGACCTAGCATGTTGTCATCCATACATGTGTCGAGTAAATGCACATGCAAGTGGCTGTGCTTTTTGTGGCTGACTTCTTGTGTGTCTCTCATCCCCTGTTGCTGTACTCAATGTGTGTGTCAGCACGGTTGTTCGGTAACCCCCTCAGCTGGTTGGGCCCATCACGGGTGTGTATGGTGCTCCATGTCTGTCTTGCCTAATACACTGTGACCCATGTGTCCTGTGCCAGACTCAGGCCCCAGGGTGTGGGTGGTTGAAGACAAAAGATGACTCAGGCATGTTTTGACTTTACAAGACACATGTTAGGTAATAATGCTACCAGCAGGCATCTACTCTTCATGGTGTGATTTATTATTGGGGGGGGGGGGGGACAAAGTGAGGGTCTTTCCGGGATTTTGGAATCCAAAGTTCAGTAGGGGAGTTGGTGTCCTTGCCATTGGAAATCCTCAGAGTCCATGCCACAGTCTTTGTCAACATTGGTCAGCCAGTGACCAGCAGGGCCATGTGGCAGAGAATGTCTCTTGATGCTGTGATGCTGTTGCTCCAGTGGGCCAGGTGCCAGGCCAGGTGTCCTGGGAGATGGTGATGTAGCGCCGACCCTCACGGTCCTTTCCGTGGACGACCCGCCCTCCTGCGGGGAACCTCAGCAGCAGGCCGTGACGACATCTGGGATGCTCCGTCGGATGTTTCCTCCTCCTCCTCCTGATCCCTCCCTGTGGGTGGTGATGTTCTCCGCCTTCTGGCACAGGGAGGGTCGGCCATGTTGTCGGCCATCCGACGGAGTGTAGCGTGAATCCCCTGGAATGCCGTCACTTGCTCAGCCTGTCTGTCCTCCATCCTCCGTTGGTGTACCAGTAGACAGGCATGTAGCTCCGCATGTTGCTGGGCCTGCTGGGTCTTTATCTCATCGAGGCTCCCCTTGATCTCATTGAGGGTGGACACAACCTGGGCCATGCCCGTGGTGTCCTGCCGGTATGAGTCCAGGATGTTACGGACATGGGAAAATACCGGATCCCCAGCCAACTGGTCAGGCTCGCGCCTCCGCCGTCCTCCACTCCCACCACCCCTGCCCACTTGCGCCTGGCCTGCCCTTGTGGGCACATCGGGTCTCCGGGACCCCTGAGGGGTGGCATTGGCGTTGTCGCCTGCCTCCTCCTGGGTGCCCGGGACACCGTGTCCCTCCTGGCCAGCCTGGCTGCATTGTGGTGTTGGGGCAGGGATCCTGGGTGTCTCCTGGGATGTGGCAGGAGTGGGGGTGGTGGTTGGCACAGTTGTACCTGACGCAGGTGCTGCAGGTGGTTGGACACCAGAGGGGCCAGGTCGGTCGGGGTCGTCCACAGAGTGGTGAGAGTGGTCGCTGCCGGTGGGATCGGGCTCCTGCAGATCCAGGTCCTGTGAGTCTTCCCCCCCTGTGTTGGGGGGTGCACCACGACGTTGACCTGTGTGTGAGAGAGACAATGTTAATTTTGGTCAATGCAACATCCATGTTTCATCAGTTTCAAAGTTGGCACATTTCCTCTTGGAATTAGGATCTGTCTTGCATTCCACTCACAGTGCACTTGTGCATGGGTGTGTCCCTTGGGCACCACTTTGGCCCCTTTAACTATGTGTGGCACAGTCTTACTTGCTGCGTCAAGTGTGACTGCAGTCAGCAGTGGAGTGGGCAGGTGTTGCGAGCCATGCATTGGCGCCTTCCGTGTAGCACTGTACATGTGCACATGGAGTGGATCCACACACTTATATGATCCAGGTAGCTGTCGTTGTGCTCGTGAACAGGTTGTGACATGGCCCTGTGTTTTGCCATGGTGAATAGGGGGGGTTCTGGGACTGGCCACCCTTGTCTACATGCACGCAGTCTACCTGCTGACGAGCAGACATTCGCACACGCCACACGGCTGATTTGCTCTCCCTGTGTCTCGCTCCCTCTCTGTCCCCCTCTCCCTCCCTCCGTGTGTCAGCCTCCTCCCTCTGTCCGTCTCCCTGTGTCTCCCTCCCTCTCTGTCCCCCTCTCCCTCCCTCTCTGTCCCCCTCTCCCTCCCTCTCTGTCCCCCTCTCCCTCCCTCTGTGTCCCCCTCTCCCTCCCTCTGTGTGTCACCCTCTGTCACCTCAGCCCAGCTTCCTGGGCACACACTGTTAGCAGATCTTTGAGTGGCCCTTGGCTTGTTGATGTGAGTTTGTTTCTGATCTCCAGGCACCCATTGGGTGTGATGTGTGTCTGTGCGCTGCTGCTGTGGTGGTGTGTGCTGCCACTCTTTCACAATGTTGGCTGTTCATTAGCTGCTGTCATGTGCAAAACAGTGCCTTCACCCCCATGTGTTGATGCAAGGCGTCCGCCATTTGCTGGCAAGTCATTCCTGTGTTGGGACACACTGTTTGTCTGGCTGTGACCTAGGCCATATGGGCAGAGTGCATTGTTGTCTGCTTCGGAGTCGCACTATGTGATTTTTGGTGCCCAGCCTCCCGCCATCCGGGTTACCGTGTCATGTGTTGTTGTCTTCTGTGGCCTGTGACTTGACATTGTCCAGCTGGGTGCATGGGGCATGGTGGCAGCAGTGGCATGTGCGTGCTCATGGAGTGTGGTTGAGTCATGCGATGGCTTGTGGTGATTGCGTGCCTGTTAGTGATTTTGGTTGTGGATGCCGTTCCCCCCATGTGAGGTGCGTTGTTTGTGTACTCACCCGGGTCTCGGAGTCCTTCTAATCCTTCGACTGCCTCCACCGGCAGTATGGCCATCACCCTCTCCTCCCAGGGATGGTAGTGTACGGGTCTGCGGGAGGGCCCTCCTCCGGTGGCGTTGGCCTGGTTGTGTTCCTCCTGCCTCTTGGCTCGGACCCTCCTCCGCAGATCGTACCACCTGTTCTGGCATTCCTGCCTGGTCCTTCTGGTGTCCACAACAGCATTCACAGCATCGACGATGGTCTGCCACATGGCTGTTTTTGCTGCCAGGCTGGTGTTTCTGACCAATGTTCCAAAGATCTGTGGCTCGACTCTGAGGATTTGATCAACAAGGACCTCCAACTCTCGGTTACTGAACTTTGGATTCTTGGTAGTGGCCATGGTGAGGGGTGTGGGTGGGGATGGTGGGGGGGGTGTGGATGTTGGGGGGGGGTGTGGATGGTTGTGGGTGTGTGTGTGTGAATGTGATGAGGGGGTGTTTGTGAAGGTGGTTGTGTGAAGGTGTGCAAGTGTAAGGTGTGGTGTAGCTTGTAGTATGGTTCTGTGGTGTCTGGCAGCAGGGAGTCTGTTGCAAAGGCTCATGGTTTGTGTGTGTGGGCCCTTTTTATTGGTCCATGGGTGGGTGTGGCAGTGTTTGAAGTTTGGGTGGGTGTGTTATAAGTAGTGGTGGTGTTTTGGGCCTCTGTTTGTCTTTGGCAGTTGCAGGTCAGTGAAGGTGTTTTTGTAGTGTTTGTTGGCCATGTTTAGTGGCTTTGTGCCATTCGTATGGTGTATTCTTGTGTTGTTTAGTTTTGGCCTGGTTGCGTACGTGCGTTTTGAGCGTGTGTACGGTGTGTACATGGGCCATTTGGTTGTACGGTGCTGTCCTTGTGTGTGGGTTGGTACGACTCGTACATGCTGTTGTGATGTTGGGGCCTGGGGTGCGCTCCGTACTTAGGAGGTTGTGTTGGGGGTAGGACCGGAACGTACTGGGGTGTACATAGACGGTGGTACGACACGTACAGGGGTGGGGGTACGACTCGAACGTACTGGGGTGTACATAGACGGTGGTACGACACGTACAGGGGTGGGGGTAGGACTCGAACGTACTGGGGTGTACTTAGACGGGGGTATGACACGTACAGGGGTGGGGGTAGGACTCGAACGTACTGGGGTGTACTTAGACGGGGGTATGACACGTACAGGGGTGGGGGTAGGACTCGAACGTCCTGGGGTGTAGGTACACGATGGTACGACACGTACAGGGGTGGGGGTAGGACTCGAACGTACTGGGGTGTACTTAAACGGGGGTATGACACGTACAGGGGTGGGGGTAGGACTCGAACGTACTGGGGTGTACATAGACGGTGGTACGACACGTACAGGGGTGGGGGTAGGACTCGAACGTCCTGGGGTGTAGGTACACGATGGTACGACACGTACAGGGGTGGGGGTAGGACTCGAACGTCCTGGGGTGTAGGTACACGATGGTATGACACGTACAGGGGTGGGGGTAGGACTCGAAGGTACTGGGGTGTATTTAAACGGGGGTATGACACGTACAGGGGTGGGGGTAGGACTCGAACGTACTGGGGTGTACATAGACGGTGGTACGACACGTACAGGGGTGGGGGTAGGACTCGAACGTCCTGGGGTGTAGGTACACGATGGTACGACACGTACAGGGGTGGGGGTAGGACTCGAACGTACTGGGGTGTGGGTACACGGTGGTACGACACATACAGGGATGGGGGTAGGACTCGAACGTACTGGGGTGTGGGTACACGATGGTACGACACGTACAGGGGTGGGGGTAGGACTCGAACGTACTGGGGTGTGGGTACACGATGGTACGACACGTACAGGGGTGGGGGTAGGACTCGAACGTACTGGGGTGTGGGTACACAGTGGTACGACACGTACTGGGGTGTAGGTACACGGGGTTATGACACGTACAGGGGTGGGGGTACGACTCGAACGTACTGGGGTGTACATAGACGGTGGTACGGCTCGTACAGGGGTGGGGGTACGACTCGAACGTACTGGGGTGTACCTAGACGGGTGGGGGTGTACATACACGGGGGGTACGTGTCGGACGTACGGGGGCTGGGGGGAGTGTTGGGCGCGTATGCGGGCACATGTCTCCATGGTTGCTATAGGAGTTCGGTGCGGACGGTGTTTTTTCCATACGGTTGTACCCTCGGACGCACGGGATGGATCGTGATTCCTCGGTCGGACTTGACTTTTCACGTTTGTACGGTAAATCGTCCGAGGACGTGTCGGACACATTTTCCGACCCGAGGACGTGTGGGGAATGATTCCCAATGCGGTTCGTATGGACTTTTTACCATGCGAATCGTGATTGCCAGTTCGTACGGCACTTGTACGATTCGTACGGTAAAAAGACCGGATACGAGTCGCACGGGGAAATTTTTTACCGGATCGTGATCGGCACCTCTGTCTCCTGAGGCCAAACTCTAAATGGATTTGGGCTGGTGAAGCATGCCGAGATAAGTTAAACAGATGACAATGTGTTCCTACCATGACATTGTATATAATTTTGTCAGCTTTTCCTCTCAATATCTCAACACATTACTTTAAAGAAGGGGAATGTTTAGTTGCCATTGCTTGCAAAAGTAGCTGAAGAGGGTGAGCAGTCTATATATCAACTTTTTAATATCGAGGGACATAAATATCGAGTCAAAAATATCTAATGTACAAAATATCGAAATAGATAATATCGATGTGAAAAATATCGTTTTTTTTTTTTACTTATATGTCGATGTAAGTAATATCGTTAGTAATAATATCGACATGTGAAAATATCGTTATTGTGTGTTTAGTAAATATTTTGAAGTTGTTTGTATAAATAGTTAAAATGTATATAATATGAGAAATATTTATATTGTTTTAGGGGCGGGATGTTGGGTTATAGGGGATAAGGGTGGGGAGTGTTTTAAAAAAGTAAATTTATTTTTTTAATATATTGTAAAATTTAATTAGTAAATTTTATTTAAAATTTGAAATGTATATTTAATTTTAGGAGCGGGATGTTGGTTTATAGGGGATAAGGGTGGAAAGTGTTTTAAAAATGTTTATATATTTTGTAATATTTAAAAAAAATTATTTAGAAATTGTAAATTAAATTTAGAATTTTACAAATAATTTTAGGAGCGGGATGTTGGTTTATAGGGGATAAGGGTTGGAAGTGTTTTAAAAATGTTTATATATTTTGTAATATTTAAAAAAAAATATTTAGAAATTGTAAATTAAATTTAGAATTTTACAAATAATTTTAGGAGCGGGATGTTGGTTTATAGGGGATAAGGGTGGGAAGTGTTTTAAAAATGTTTATATATTGTTTAATTTAAAAAAAAAATTATTTAGAAATTGTAAATTAAATTTAGAATTTTACAAATAATTTTAGGAGCGGGATGTTGGTTTATAGGGGATAAGGGTGGGAAGTGTTTTAAAAATGTTTATATATTTTTTAATTTTTAAAAAACATTATTTAGAAATTGTAAATTAAATTTAGATTTTTACAAATAATTTTAGGAGCGGGATGTTGGTTTATAGGGGATAAGGGTGGGAAGTGTTTTAAAAATGTTTATATATTGTTTAATTTTTAAAAAAAAATATTTAGAAATTGTAAATTAAATTTAGAATTTTACAAATAATTTTAGGAGCGGGATGTCGGTTTATAGGGGATAAGGGTGGGAAGTGTTTTAAAAATGTTTATATCTTTGTTAATTTAAAAAAAAAATTATTTAGAAATTGTAAATTAAATTTAGAATTTTACAAATAATTTTAGGAGCGGGATGTTGGTTTATAGGGGATAAGGGTGGGAAGTGTTTTAAAAATGTTTATATATTGTTTAATTTTAAAAAAAAATTAATTAGAAATTGTAAATTAAATTTAGATTTTTACAAATAATTTTAGGAGCGGGATGTTGGTTTATAGGGGATAAGGGTGGGAAGTGTTTTAAAAATGTTTATATATTGTTTAATTTTTAAAAAAAGTTATTTAGAAATTGTAAATTAAATTTAGAATTTTACAAATAATTTTAGGAGCGGGATGTTGGTTTATAGGGGATAAGGGTGGGAAGTGTTTTAAAAATGTTTATATCTTTGTTAATTTAAAAAAAAAATTATTTAGAAAATTTAAATATAATTTAGAATTTTCCATAATTAAATATAGATTTGAGTCAGAATAGTAAATTAATTAAGTTCAGTGTCCAGCACTTATCTTAATTAAATATAGACTGGAGTGGGAATAGTAAATTAATTAAGTTCATTGTCCAGCACCTACTGTAATTTAATATAGTTTGGAGTGAGAATAGTAAATTAATTAAGTTCAGTGTCCAGCACTTATCTTAATTAAATATAGACTGGAGTGGGAATAGTAAATTAATTCAGTTCAGTGTCCAGCACATACTATAATTAAATATAGGTTGGAGTGAGAATAGGAAATTAATTAAGTTCAGTGTCCAGCACTTATCTTAATTTAATATAGACTGGAGTGGGAATAGTAAATTAATTTAGTTCAGTGTCCAGCACCTACCATAATTTAATATAGGTTGGAGTGAGAATAGTAAATTAATTAAGTTCAGTGTCCAGCAGTTATCTTAATTAAATATAGACTGGAGTGGGAACAGTAAATTAATTAAGTTCAGTGTCCAGCACCTACTCTAATTTAATATAGGTTGAAGTGAGAATAGTAAATTAATTATGTTCAGTGTCCAGCACTTATCTTAATTAAATATAGACTAGAGTGGGAATAGTAAATTAATTAAGTTCAGTGTCCAGCACTTATCTTAATTAAATATAGATTGGGGTGGGAATAGTAAATTAATTAAGTTCAGTGTCCAGCACATACTCTAATTAAATATAGGTTGGAGTGAGAATAGTAAATTAATTAAGTTCAGTGTCCAGCAGTTATCTTAATTAAATATAGACTGGAGTGGGAATAGTTAATTAATTAAGTTCAGTGTCCAGCACCTACTCTAATGTAATATAGGTTGGAGTGAGAATAGTAAATTAATTAAGTTCAGTGTCCAGCACTTATCTTAATTAAATATAGACTGGAGTGGGAATGGTAAATTAATTCAGTTCAGTGTCCAGCACATACTCTAATTAAATATAGGTTGGAGTGAGAATAGTAAATTTATTAAGTTCAGTGTCCAGCACTTATCTTAATTTAATATAGACTGGAGTGGGAATAGTAAATTAATTAAGTTCAGTGTCCAGCAGCTACTCTAATTTAATATAGGTTGGAGTGAGAATAGTAAATTAATTAAGTTCAGTGTCCAGCACTTATCTTAATTAAATATAGACTGGAGTGGGACTAGTAAATTAATTTAGTTCACTGTCCAGCACCTACTCTAATTTAATATAGGTTGGAGTGAGAATAGTAAATTAATTAAGTTCAGTCTGTAGTGGGAGTAGTATGTTAATTAAGTTTGGTAAATAGCAAATATTAGAATTAAATATAGAGTTGAATAGGAACAGTTAAATTAATTTGTTTTAATTTACAAAAAATCTGTAGATTTTAGTTTTGGTTGGATAAAAGATAGAAGTTATATCAGAATGCAAATTCCAATTTTTTTTATAAAATAGTAGAAAGGAAAATAAAATTTGTTTTATAGTTGTTGGAATGTATATTAATTAGAGAGAAAATATTGTTTATTATTACGCATATTCTAATAATTAAATCATTGAAATAAACATGTAATAAAATAATTAATATTTAACATTTGTATTATTGTCATAATTTTTTTATAATGGATATATATTTGTTTAATGTATATTTTGGACATGAATATATGAACACACAAAATAATTAAAAATAAAAAAATCTGATTTTTATAGCTGTTTAATATTTTTAAATTTATATTGTGTACTCTCAATATTTTTAGACTTTATTTGAATTTATAAGAAATTGTATGTTTTGAAATATATGATAAATATATTTAATTATTAATATTTATATTAGATAATTAACATAGAAATTGTTTAGATTTTAGAATATGTATTTTTATTTTTAGTTTTGGTATGTTGTTGATGCAATATATTAATTATATCATGTTCATCAATTTATTTTGGTAACATATACAGTTTTATTATTATATTAATAAATATATTTTATTTATTATATTTATTTTTATACGTTAAATAATTTTCACATAGATAAAAAAAATAGGTATTCTTTTTGAGTATTTTATTCTAATGTTTTACTAATTTTTAAAGTAATGTGTAATGTTAAATAAATAGTTAGGGCATTTATTGGTATTTTTTTAGTTGTTATGTTTGTTTTGGTCTTTTATTTTGTAACCGCTCGCTGTTGTTTTGGGTTATTTTGGTCGAATCCAGGTCGCGGTCGGGAGCTGTTTCGCGTTTGAGAAGGTAAGAGTTATTTTCTTTATTATTAAATAGTTTTAAGTGTTTTGTGGAAGGAGTAATGTTGTAATAAGTGTGTATGGATTGATGTTTTAGAAGTTAGGGTGTTAGTAATAGTTTGTATACGGTTTTATAATTTACGTTGTGTTCCGTGTTTGTGGCTTTGTTAGTGTTTTGTTATTTCGGTGTGTTAAAGTTTTATAGTGTTTGAATAATGTTTGTAGTGATGTTTTTAGGTGCCTTATGTGTGTTTGTGTGTGGGTGGGAATGTTTGTTTCTCTTTTGTAGGTTTTACGGAGAAGATATTTTAGTCGGTTTCAAACACCTTACTTTTTTTAAAGGAAGTGTGTATTAGTTGTGTTTACTAATCTTTATTTTACACTTCCTTTATTGTTCGGGTTTCCAGGAGCGGTTATTTACCTTTTTAATATTTTTCGGGATTTTTATGGTTAATGGATAGTCGTTTTTTTGCGTAGACGTTGTTTTCGATAAACAGTTGTATTTTTCCATTTTATTTGGATTTCTTTTTGATACCTATGGATTTTGAACTACCTGGATTTATTTGGAAGGAATGTTATTATCCCATTGGAGCAACTACACAGGTAAGTTCATTTAAATATTTTAATTGTTGGTGGCCAAATCTTATATATTTAATATTGTTGTTGTGTACTTGGTTTGTTTAATTATGTTGTCTAAATATATGTCGATATAAATTATTTATATATTTTAGACCACATAATTAAATATGTGATATAATAAAGTGGTTTATTTATGTTGTGATAGTTGTTTTAGTAGAATTGTGGGTTAATATTTAGGAAAGGGTTTAGAAGAGAGTTTGAGCTATAATATTTAAGTACTCAAGTCCTCTTGTGGATGGGTATAGCTGTACCTGTTGTTGTAGGTAATTATACATTTGAGTAGTTTGTCTAGATTGTTTTGGTTTTAATTGTAGGACAGATTGTTGCATTCTTAATTCTTGGAAACTTTGTTCCTTTTGTATGGCAATTAGTAGTTTTTGTAGTGTTGGAGTTGTTCTCCCAGTAGAAGTTAGGAATGCATTATGCCAGCCCTCGACGGCGTTGTTAGTTTTGGCTTGTTGGTTGAGTGTACTTACATATACATTCCACCAAGGTATTTGGAACTTGGGCTGACGTCTATGGCCTGATCTGTGTAGTCTCCCCACCCAGGTATCCTCAAAATAATCTAATAGGGGAGATAACTTTACTTCATTTTGTTTGTAGAATGGACTTTCTAATAAAAGATTGTAATGTTCTGCAACATCTGTGGTTGGTACATAAGCTAGGGCTGTTAGAAGTTTTATTCGATGTGTAAAACGTATGTTAGTGGCATATTCTACACATAGGTGCCAATTACGATCCTGTAAAAAAATTCCCCGTGCGACTCGAATCCGGTCTTTTTACCGTACGAATCGTACAAGTGCCGTACGAACTGGCAATCACGATTCGCATGGTAAAAAGTCCATACGAACCTCATCGGGAATGATTTCCCACACGTCCTCGGGTCGGAAAATGTGTCCGACACGTCCTCGGACGATGTACCGTACAAATGTGAAAGGTAAAGTCCGACCGAGGAATCACGATCCATCCCGTGCGTCCGATCTCACAACCGTATGGAAAAAACACCGTCCGCACCGAACTCCCATTGCAACCATGGAGACATGTGCCCGCATACGCACCCAACACTCCCCCCAGCACCCATACGTTCGAGTCGTACTCCCCGTGAATGTACACGCCCCTCTGTATGTACACCCGTGTACGTGTCGAACCCCCACCCGTGTACCCACACCCCTGTACGTTCGAGTCCTACCCCCACCCCTGTACGTGTCGTACCACCGTGTATGTACACCCCTGTACGTTCGAGTCGTACCCCCACCCCTGTACGTGTCGTACCCCCGTGTACCCACACCCCTGTACGTTCGAGTCCAACCCCCACCCCTGTACGTGTCATACCCCCGTGTACCCACACCCCTGTACGTTCAAGTCCTACCCCCACCCCTGTACGTGTCGTACCCCCGTGTATGTACACCCCTGTACGTTCGAGTCATAACCCCACCCCTGTACGTGTCGTACCCCCGTGTACCTACACCCCTGTACGTTCGAGTCCTACCCCCACCCCTGTACGTGTCGTACCACCGTGTATGTACACCCCTGTACGTTCGAGTCCTACCCCCACCCCTGTACGTGTCGTACCCCCGTGTACCCACACCCCTGTACGTTCGAGTCGTACCCCCACCCCTGTACGTGTCGTACCCCCGTGTACCCACACCCCTGTACGTTCGAGTCATACCCCCACCCCTGTACGTGTCGTACCACCGTCTATGTACACCCCAGTACGTTCCAGTATTACCCCCACCCCTGTACGTGTCGTACCACCGTCTATGTACACCCCAGTACATTCGAGTCGTACCCCCACCCCTGTACGTGTCGTACCACCGTCTATGTACACCCTGTACGTTCGAGTCGTACCCCCACCCCTGTACGTGTCGTACCACCGTCTATGTACACCCCCCCACCCCTGTACGTGTCGTACCACCGTCTATGTACACCCCCCCACCCCTGTACGTGTCGTACCACCGTCAATGTACACCCCAGTACGTTCGAGTCGTACCCCCACCCCTGTACGTGTCGTACCACCATCAATGTACACCCCAGTACGTTCGAGTCGTACCCCCACCCCTGTACGTGTCGTACCCCCGTGTACCTACACCCCTGTACGTTCGAGTCCTACTCCCACCCCTGTACGTGTCGTACCCCCGTGTACCCACACCCCTGTACGTTCGAGTCGTACCCCCACCCCTGTACGTGTCGTACCCCCGTGTACCCACACCCCTGTACGTTCGAGTCCTACCCCCACCCCTGTATGTGTCGTACCACCATCTATGTACACCCCAGTACGTTCGAGTCCTACCCCCACCCCTGTACGTGTCGTACCACCGTGTATGTACACCCCTGTACGTTCGAGTCGTACCCCCACCCCTGTACGTGTCGTACCCCCGTGTACCTACACCCCTGTACGTTCGAGTCGTACCCCCACCCCTGTACGTGTCGTACCACCGTCTATGTACACCCCAGTACGTTCGAGTCCTACCCCCACCCCTGTACGTGTCGTACCACCGTGTATGTACACCCCTGTACGTTCGAGTCGTACCCCCACCCCTGTACGTGTCGTACCCCCGTGTACCTACACCCCTGTACGTTCGAGTCGTACCCCCACCCCTGTACGTGTCATACCACCGTCCATGTACACCCCAGTACGTTCGAGTCCTACCCCCACCCCTGTACGTGTCGTACCACCGTCTATGTACACCCCAGTACGTTCCAGTCGCACCCCCACCCCTGTACGTGTCGTACCACCGTGTATGTACACCCCAGTACGTTCCAGTCGCACCCCCAACACAACCTCCTAAGTACGGAGCGCACCCCAGGCCCCAACATCACAACCGCATGTACGAGTCGTACCAAGCCACACACAAGGACAGCACCGTACAACCACATGGCCCATGTACACACCGTACACACGCTCAAAACGCACGTACACAACCAGGACAAACCAAAACAACACAAGAATACCCCATTCGAATGGCACAAAGCCACTAAACATGTCCAACAACCACTAAAATAACACATTCACTGACCTGCAACTGCCAAAAACAAACAGAGGCCCAAAACACCACCACTCCTTATAACACACCCACCCAAACTTCAAACACAGCCACACCCACCAATGGACCAATAAAAAGGGCCCACACACACAAACCATGAGCCTTTGCAACAGACTCACTGCTGCCAGACACCACAGACAACTTACAGCACCTTACTACAAGCTTCACCACACCTTACACTTGCACACCTTCACACAACCACCTTCACAAACACCCCCTCATCACATTCACACACACACACACCTGCACAACCACACCCACACACCCACAACCATCCACACACCCCCCCCACCATCCACACACACCCCCCACCATCCACACCCACACCCCTCACCATGCCCACTACCAAGAATCCAAAGTTCAGTAACCGAGAGTTGGAGGTTCTTGTCGATGAAATCCTCAGAGTCGAGCCACAGCTCTTTGGAACATTGGTCAGAAACACCAGCATGGCAGCAAAAACAGCCATGTGGCAGACCATCATCGATGCTGTGAATGCTGTTGGGGACACCAGAAGGACCAGGCAGGAATGCCAATCCAGGTGGTACGATCTGCGGAGGAGGGTCCGAGCCAAGATGCTGGAGGAACACAACCAGGCCAACGCCACTGGAGGAGGGCCCTCCCGCAGACCCGTACACTACCAGCCCTGGGAGGAGAGGGTGATGGCCATACAGCCGGTGGAGGCAGTCGAAGGATTAGGAGGACTCCGAGTACACAAACAACGCACCTCACATGGGGGGAACGTCATCCACAACCAAAATCACTAACAGGCACGCAACCACCCCAAGCTATCGCATGACTCAACCACACTCCATGAACACGCACATGCCACTGCCGCCACCATGCCCCATGCACCCAGCTGGACAATGTCAAGTCACAGGCCACAGAAGACACCAACACATGACACGGTAACCCGGATGGCAGGAGGGTGGGCCCCAAAATTCACATAGTGCAACTCAGAAGCAGACAACAATGCCCTCTGCCCATATGGCCTAGGTCACAGCCAGACAAACAGTGTGCCAGCAAATGGCAGACGCCTTGCATCAACACATGGGGGTGAAGGCACTGTTTAGCACATGACAGCAGCTAATGAACAGCCAACATTGTGAAAGAGTGGCAGCACACACCACCACAGCAGCAGCGCACACACAGACACTACACCCAATGGGTGCCTGGAGATCAGAAACAAACTCACATCAACAAGCCAAGGGCCATTCAAAGATCTGCTAACAGTGTGTGCCCAGGAAGCTTGCCTGAGGTGACAGAGGGTGACACACAGAGGGAGGGAGAGGGGGAGAGAGAGGGAGGGAGACACAGGGAGACGGACAGAGGGAGGAGGCTGACACACAGAGGGAGGGAGAGGGGGACAGAGAGGGAGCGAGACACAGGGAGACGGACAGAGGGAGGAGGCTGACACACAGAGGGAGGGAGAGGGGGACAGAGAGGGAGGGAGAGGGGGACAGAGAGGGAGCGAGACACAGGGAGAGCAAATCAGCCGTGTGGTGTGTGCGAATGTCTGCTCGTCAGCAGGTAGACTGCGTGCATGTAGCCAAGGGTGGCCAGTGCCAGAACCCCCCCTCTTCTCCATGGCAAAACACAGGGCCATGTCACAACCTGTTCACGAGCACAATGACAGCTACCTGCATCATATAAGTGTGTGGATCCACTCCATGTGCACATGTACAGTGCTACACGGAAGGCGCCAATGCATGGCTGCCACACCTGCCCACTCCACTGCTGACTGCAGTCACACTTGACGCAGCAAGTAAGACTGTGCCACACATAGTCAAAGGGGGCAAAGTGGTGCCCAAGGGACACACCCATGCACAAGTGCACTGTGAGTGGAATGCAAGACAGATCCTAATTTCAAGAGGAAAAGTGCCAACTTTGAAACTGATGAAACATGGATGTTGCATGGACCAAAATTAACATTGTCTCTCTCACACACAGGTCAACGTCGTGGTTCACCCCCCAACACTGGGGGGGAAGACTCACAGGACCCGGATCTGCGGGAGCCCGATCCCACCGGCAGCGACGACTCTCACCACTCTGTGGACGACCCCGACCGACCTGGCCCCTCTGGTGTCCAACCACCTGCAGCACCTGCGTCAGGTACAACTGTGCCAACCACCACCCCCACTCCTGCCACATCCCAGGAGACACCCAGGATCCCTGCCCCACCACCACAATGCAGCCAGGCTGGCCAGGAGGGACACGGTGTCCCGGGCACCCAGGAGGATGCAGGCGACAACGCCAATGCCACCCCTCAGGGGTCCCGGAGACCCGATGTACCCACAAGGGCAGGCCAGGTGCAAGTGGGCAGGGGTGGTGGGAGTGGAGGACAGCGGAGGCGCGAGCCTGACCAGTTGGCTGGGGAACCGGTATTTTCCCATGTCCGTAACATCCTGGACACATACCGGCAGGACACCACGGGCCTGGCCCAGGTTGTGTCCGTCCTCGAGGGGATCAAGACCCAGCAGGCCCAGCAACATGCGGAGCTACATGCCTGTCTACTGCAACACCAACGGAGGATGGAGGACGGACAGGCTGAGCTCCTGACGGCGTACACGGGAATTCACGATACACTCCGTCGGATGGCCGACAACATGGCCAACCCTCCCTGTGCCAGAAGGCGGAGAACATCACCACCCACAGGGAGGGAGCAGGAGGAGGAGGAGGAAACATCCGATGGAGCATCCCAGACGTCGTCACGGCCTGCTTCTGAGGGTCCCCGCAGGAGGGCGGGTCGTCCACAAAAAAGACCGTGAGGGTCGGCGCAACATCACCATCTCCCAGGACACCTGGCCTGGCACCTGGCCCACTGGAGCAACAGCATCACAGCATCAAGAGACATTCTCTGCCACATGGCCCTGCTGGTCACTGTCTGACCAATGTTGACAAAGACTGTGGCATGGACTATGAGGATTTCCAATGGCAAGGACACCAACTCCCCTACTGAACTTTGGATTCCAAACTCCCGGAAAGCCCCTCACTTTATCCCCCCCCCCCCCAAATAATAAATCACACTATGAAGAGAAGATGCCTGTTGGTTGCATTATTACCTTACATGTGTGTTGTAAAGTCTAAACATGCCTGAGTTCTCTTTTGACTTCAACCATCCACACCCTGGGGCCTGAGTCTGGCACAGGACACACGGGTCACAGTGTATTAGGCAAGACAGACATGGAGCACCATACACACCCGTGATGGGCCCAACCAGCTGAGGGGGTGGCCGCACAACCGTGCTGACAGACACATTGAGTACAGCAACAGTCATGCGCAGAGGTCAGGGATCATGTGGAGTGTCCTGGGGGACACCCAGGTATGTGTAGACAGGTGGCAGAACCATGTCCTGCAAGCTTGAGTCCGGTGGATGCAGAGAATGTGGGCCTGGCCAACGTTGGATGCATGGGGATGGCACATGTCACAATACCCACACAGTCATGGACATCATGCCCAATACACAGTCTCAGCCCACACACACAGCTTGCATCTTGCTACTCGACACATTGACACATAGCCACAATCAGGGAAAACCATGCCAGACATGCTGGATGCACCGTGGCAACACACCAGCATTGACTGAGATGAGGCACCTTGGAGGCATAGGGACACCTTTATTAGTCATGTTTTCGGGATTGCAGAGGCAACTTGAAGTACACATGAACACATCTTGTGGAGTTACATGTGGGTCCAACACTGGCACCCCCCTTCTGCAGCACAAATGCGTGTTAGCCATGGAACTGGCACACAATTGTCGGCTAACAGCTAAACACCCACAGCTGCTCACGGAGAGCCTGCCATACACCATAGATCCGCTGATGTGGAAGTCCCACACCATGTCAAGCCAATGCTAACCGTATGTGTCCGAGGGCAGTGTCACACACATTGATGCCATCATCACAATCCACTATCCCATCACTGATGACTGTCAACCAGTCAGACCATCTATTCAGGTGTACACAGCTGCATGTCGTGTCCCATGGTGATGCTACATGGCTGCAGAGGAACCAAACATCAACAAGGGCAGTGTGCATACATCGTGAACAACTGCCACACCCAATACACCCCTGATGCATCCCTTACCCTATGGAGACTTCCAAACGTGTCCGTGCCTGTAATGCTGAGTCAGCCCACGATGACGTGTCCATGAGGAATAGCAGTGCCACAACAATGCAACCAGCAGACGGCATGCGCAAGTACCTGGGAAAGAGAGACACACAAGAAGTCAGCCACAAAAAGCACAGCCACTTGCATGTGCATTTACTCGACACATGTATGGATGACAACATGCTAGGTCACAATTATGACTGGGGAAATACAACCATCACTGCCACCATCACTCCAGTGACACACCCACACACACCTCTGACTCACGTGCCATACATGCAGGTGGACACACACATCACAACACATGCCACACGGGGACCAATGCGTGCACACTCAGACACTGGTACTCACCACTAAGCAAAGAAGTCGCGTATGAGCCGAGTCCGGATGTCCTCTTGCGGCTCCACATCCTCCACATCACTAGCCCCATTGCCAAGCCCTTCGTCCTCCACGGGTGGATGGTCCTCGTCATGTTGATCCAGGATGAGTGGCACAGCTTTCTCAACTGCCATGTTGTGCAGCATACAGCAGACCATGAAGATTTTGCAGACCTTCGCAGGGGCATATGGGAGGGCGCCGCCGGTCTTGTGGAGGCACCGAAAGCGGCTCTTCAGCAGGCCAAACGTCCTCTCTATCACTCGCCTTGTCCGGCCATGGGCGGTGTTGTAGCGGAGCTGGGCCGGTGTGATGGGGTTGTGGAGAGGTGTGAGCAGCCAAGGCATGTTGGGATAGCCAGCGTCCCCTACATGGGAAGCACATGGACATCGTTAGAACTGGTGAAGCGGTCGTGCTGGTAGGCAATGCAAAATACAGGACAGACAGACTGTACCCACCAACAACACATGCTCTTTCGTTGCGCAGCTGCATCATCATTTCAGGCATCCTGCTACGCCTCATGATGTAGGCATCGTGTGCTGATCCTGGAAAACGAGCACAGACATGTGAAATCACCATGTTGGACTGACACACCACAAGGGCATTGATGGAGTGGTAGTGCTTCCGATTGCGGTACGCTACCTCCCGTGCGTGTGGTGGTACCAAAGCTACATGTGTCCCATCTATGGACCCAATGACATGGGGCATCCCTCCCAGGGCATAGAATCCACGCTTGACCGCAGTCAACTGTTCAGGGGTTGGGAACTTGATGAAGTCATCCAGGTGAATCAACATGGCCTCTAAGAAATCATGCAGCACACGGCAGAACATGCTCTGGGACATGCCACCAACATGAGCTATGGTATATTGAAAGGTACCCGTGGCAAGAAAATGTAGGGCAGCCATTACCTTCAGCTGGGGTGTCAGTGCCGTAGGATACCTGTGCTGCGGTTGCAGGTGTGGTGCCAGTCTCGCCGTCAACTCCAGAATCAACGGTTGGGGGAAGCGGTAGCAACGGATGCTGTCATTCTCCCGCATGGCAGCCAAGTCCGGAATTGGTCGGGCAAGAGGCGGCGCTCTGCAGTAATTAGGAAGTGACAAGGAAGAGTGAGTGCACTACGACAACAATTCATATGTACTGAGCACATGTTAATCTGTCAATACACATATGCTACATAGGGAGTCAGGTATGTGCTACATGCCCAGGACACGTATGGCTGCCAGGTGACACTCCTACCAAGACCCAGCTACGCACGGAGATTGAGAACCACCCCATGCCATGCCATGGGAATAGCTGTGTCCCAGTGCAAGTGAACAGCCAGACGCAACACAGGAGTGACATACGCCCACACATCAGCAGAAGTAGGATGCCGATTGCAGAGACTGGTAGCGGAACACTAGAGCCACAGGTCACATGACATTACACTAGGACAGCCCACACACCTTGCCATGCAGGTGCACATGTCATGACTCACCACACAATCATTGTGAGGATGCAGACATGTCCTTGTCACGCTACTCCATGTCCCATGCATACATGTGCACCTCACATCCGATACCACATGTGGCATGGTGTGCGGAACAGTGTGCAATGTCAATCTACACACAGACACATGTTGGTTGCTGCAACAGCTGCAGCTTTTGAGGGTGCTCCAACATCAACCTGATGGGAAGCCCCCACACATACATGACATAGTCACATTGTGCACCGTGGGTAGTGACAAGGCAGGTGTGGTAACCCCTGTACCGGGCATCAGGGGACACTTCCGTGTGTTGGTGTCCGTGCCATGCCAGTGACACTCACCCCAAGTGTGCAGTACGACATGCACACATGTCAAAGGAGTCAAGGGCATGCCTGGCACACATTGCACCGTCACACAGTACATCTGTACACATCTCATCATACATCTGGTGCCTTCTCCACTCAGGAGTAATGTTCCACATCACAGCCTGTCACACCTGTGCCCCACACATGTAGTAATGCACAGACGATGCCTTGATGTCCATTCCTGGACAAGTATGTCCATCCATGGACAAGTATGTCCATCCATGGACAAGTATGTCCGCCCTATTCCTACCTGTGTGCCGCCTATCACCACTGTGATGTGTGAAAACAGCCGTACTGCTGCTAAGAGGGCCTGTGTACGTTCCCATATCACTATGGGAGTGCTGCCGTATGTGTACCCATCGTGAAGGCGAGCGTACAGGCGTGTGTACGGCCCGTACCACTACGAGTACGCATACGCAAGAACACCCATAGTGGTACGGGCCGTACGCACGCCTGTACGCTCCCTATCACTATGGGTGTCCTCGCGTATGCGTACTCGTAGTGGGACGGGCCGTACACACGCCTGTACGCTCCCTATCACTATGGGTGTCCTCGCGTATGCGTACTCGTAGTGGTACGGGCCGTACACACGCCTGTACGCTCCCTATCACTATGGGTGTCCTCGCGTATGCGTACTCGTAGTGATAGGGAGCGTACAGGCGTGTGTACGGCCCGTACCACTACGAGTACGCCTACGCGAGGACACCCATAGTGATAGGGAGCGTACAGGCGTGTGTACGGCCCGTACCACTACGAGTACGCCTACGCGAGGACACCCATAGTGATAGGGAGCGTACAGGCGTGTGTACAGCCCGTACCACTACGAGTACGCATACGCGAGGACACCCATAGTGATAGTGAACGTAGGCACGCGTGTACGGGCCGTTGCAATGCATTTGGGGTGCCCTAGGGCCCCAAAACGCACCGTACCTGTGTGTGACGCTCCAAATTACATAGGGGACACATGAGGGACAAGTATTAAGGCCTACATGCATGCTGGTTGTCATGGAGACCAAGTTCAAATTTCGAATTTGTTCTGGAAGGTGCACAGCAGAAGTCAGTTGGAATTCTTCTACTTTGTTGCAATGTGTTTGTGGGGCTGACATCATGCAGGAGAATGAAACCGATAGAGAACCCACAGACTGCTAGGTTTGAAGGGATTGGAGGAAACATAGGATGCAAATGTGAGTGACCAATCACTCTGTACTCCTGTGCATGAGATGGGCCAGCAAGGCAGATATAAGGCAGCCAGGTCCCATGAGGGAGCACTTGCCTGCACATCTCTGTATTCCACGACCCAGCTGCTGCTACTGATTCCCTGGAACCATGTCAAGGGCTGTGAGGAGGTCACAGCCATTCACCCTGGAGGAGAACATGGCTTTGGTGGATGTGATCCTCCCATGGTACCCCATGCTGTATGGGCGACCAGGTTATCAGGTGAGTGCAGTGTCCACTGCCACAGACTGTGTCCCTTTTTTGTGACTGTGACTTCTGCCATTGTGTCCAGGTGTGACACACATGCTATGTACTGTAGGGGGGGTCCCAGGGGGGGGATGCCTGATGTCTCCCAGCAGTGCCCTGAGACAGGAGGGGTGGGTGCAGAGTCCTCCCAGCAGTGCCCTGAGACAGGAGGGGTGGGTGCCTAACACTCCCAGCAGTGCCCTGAGACAGGAGGTGTGGGTGCAGAGTCCTCCCAGCAGTGCCCTGAGACAGGAGGGGTGGGTGCAGAGTCCTCCCAGCAGTGCCCTGAGACAGGAGGGGTGGGGGCCTATCACTCCCAGCAGTGCCCAGAGACAGGAGGGGTGGGTGCAGAGTCCTCCCAGCAGTGCCCTGAGACAGGAGGGGTGGGTGCAGAGTCCTCCCAGCAGTGCCCTGAGACAGGAGGGGTGGGTGTGATGCACAGTGTGAGCCTGGATCATTGATTGTGTAGTTGCCCTCATTCCACCTGTGTCCTTTCAATGGCACGTACTGCTTTTGGCCTTCCCCCAGAGGATCATGTCCCTATGACAAAGGTGCAATGCGTTGGATGCATACTAGGCCTTGTTGTAAACAGCGAATGTGTTCTAATCTGTGTCCCTGTGACATGTGCCAGGTGTATTGATGTAGTGTCACTTGTCCATCCTCACTGGTAGACGCCTCTGCCAAGGAGCAGATATGGCTGGACGCCGTCAGCGCCGTGAGGAGTGCGGAAGGTCGGAAGCGGCGCCTGTCCCAGGTGAGGAAACGCTGGCAGGATATCCGGTGCTGGACGCGGAGGATCGCACGGGTCCTGCTGGGGGACTCACCTGAGAGCCACAAGAACCGCGGGCGCCGCCGTCTCTCCCACATCCAGAAACGTGTGCTGGCGGTGGTCTTTCCTGACTTGGACAGGCGTCTACAGGAGATGCAGCAGCCGGAAGGGGGTAGGTACATGTGTGTGTTTGTTGTGTTTCACCAGCATTTGTAAGTGCAATGTTCCATGGATACACTTCCAGGGTTTATGGTGCTGTGCAGATCCTGTTCCCCACAGTATTGCAGTGCTCTCCTGCCTCCCTTCCCCTCCTTGCAATGTGTTCCCTGGTCTGTGTGTAGTCACTCCATCACAAGGTTATGTAGCCTGACACCTTCTACAAGTGTACAATGCCTGCAGCATCATGTGTGGGGGTGGTGTGTAACAGGTTTCGTGACCTTGCCTGTGCCCTGTCCAGTTCTGGACTTGTGGGTTCCATGTCAGTTGGCACTAATGCTGAGTCCAGACATGGGAGTTAATCTCTCGAGTGCCAGGCCTTCCAGCAGGCATGTCCCATGTGGTGGCCTGTGACATGATATGCATGAGTGTGCGTTAGGCATAGTGCAGGGATGTTAGCGTGTGTTGCAGTCATTCCCATTCAGGAGCATGGAGTTGTGTGGCCACTACTGTCCCCAGGGGCATATTTTCCTAGGTATCATGTGTGTAATCCGAGAATGTCGACAATCTCTGTGTCTACAGCATAGGTTGTGCTCTGTGCCATTGTCCCCTGGCAACATGTATATTGACGTGCGATGTATTACAAGTGTCCACTGTACAGCCTGACCTGATTTTCCTATTACATACTCACGGTGGCCATTGCCTTTGTGTCTTGTTGCAATCATCTGATGCTGCCCATTTGTACATGATAATTTGCACAGCCGCACCTTGGGTAGTTTGTGTGCAATATATAAGTTTTGCATCACATGTGTATTTCACCCTGACTAAGAGATGTACGTGCTTCCTGTGTCTCCATAGATTTGTCTCATGTAGGGGGTGGGTGGTGCCGGCATGTCCGACATGTCAAGACCTGATATCTCCTTGCTAGGACTGGCCAGTGTGTGATGTTTGCCTGGACATACACTCAAGGTGCAGTGTGCCAGTCAGGGTGGGCATGTTATCAGTATTACCTATGCTGCATGTGCCTGTAGTTCCTGCCTATGGTCCCTGCTCATCCCTATTTGCTGCCACGCTGTGTGGTGCAGATGCAGTGCTGTATTGTCCCCAGGGCCTTGCTCCTCAGTCAAAATTCCATATCATCTCATTTGCTATTGTGTCATGCTCTCCATAGTTTTTCCATGGCATGGTGGGTGAAAAAACTGTGTCTTGCATGCCCTACATATGTACCTTGTTTTGTAGATGTAACTCTTCCTTTGTTTCAGGCTATGCACTATAACCTACGTAGATTTGACTCATGTGACATATGTATACAGGTGTATGATTACTTTCTGTCTCTTCACCCTGCCCACAGCATCGTCGGGGGACACGGAGGGAGACATGGACACAGACGGCGCGGAGGGACCGAGCACCAGTGCCAGCGGTGACATCGGGGCTGGCACTTCGAGTGGGACTGAGGCGGTGGAGAGTGAACCCAGGGACCTGTCGACTGGCACAACAGAGTATGAAGCTGACGGGTCCGAGGATGATCACTCCGAGTGGGCAGTGGCTGCACCACCATCTGACAGCAGCCCTACATCTGGCACCGCCCCCTCCATTGGCATCAGCCGCCTCCCACGTGCCCGTGTCCCTTCCAAACGTGCCCGGTCACCACATGTCTCCTTCCTGCCAGGCACCGCACCCCCTGCCCCTGTCTCCACTGCTGCCGCCAATGCTGAGTCTGTGGACATCCAGCGGCAGTTGCAGATTGGTCAGACTGCGATCCTTAATGTCCTCCATGGCCACAGCCAGGTCCTCAACAACATGGAGGCATACTTGGAGGGCATTCATTCTTCGCAGGCTGACCAACGCAACTTGCTGAGGTCCATAGACTCCACACTGACTGCAGCAGTGGGTCTCCTGCAGCGCTACGTCCCACCCCCTACCCCTGCTCCTTCCACAATTCCCACTCCCATGCCTGTCCCACATACACCCAGACGTAAGCATGCACCCACCACAACAGACACAGGCACCACACCAGCAGGGAAGGTCCACCGCACACCTCCTGACACGCACACACAGGGTGCAGTAGGCACACCCACTGGGTCGGGGGGCAAACGTGTGACACGCAGCCAGAGTGGGAGTCCGCATTCCACCCAATCCACTCCCTCCAAATCCCCTCCCCTCAGCTCTCCTGGCCACATCTCCCCCAAGGACTCCTTCATGGCCGCTCGGTCCCTGAGCCCCACATTGACACCACCCCACAAGCGGTCAAGGAGGTCCCCGGTCAGGGTGCTTGAGTCCCCCCCCCGTCCACATCCTCCCCCAGTGGCGCTGCGACCCATCCCTCTGACCCCCCCCCCTCCTTGGGGCCTGTGGTTCCTTCGGGTGCAGGGGAGTCCCTGGAGGACCTTGCTAAGGTGTGCAGCGAGATCCTGGCCTCCGCCTTTGGCCCTGCCCCACCCCCTGTGGTGGAGTCCTCCATCCCTGCACCCACAATGCCTACCCTTCACCCTCCTGTCCCTGCGGTGCCTGTTTCCTCACCCCCACATGATGCCCTCACCCCTGTGGAGACAACGGCTTGTAACTGTGCAGGCAAGCTAGGGGACACGCATCCCACTGTGTCCCCCATCCAGCTGGGACTCCTGGACTGCCCTATGGCCTTTGTTAATATTGGACTTACGTCATACTAGTTTTTTGCTCATGCTGAATAAAGCTATTTATTTTTTGCCCTTGGAACACTCCTGCATTGCTGGCATTGCTGTTGGTGGGGCTGCTACATGGTTGTGGGTGTTGGTCATGTGTTGGGTGTGTGGGAAATGTAGTAGTGTGCTGCTCATAGGGGGGACCCTGGGATCTGTGTGCCTCACACGGTGTTAGCTACCTTTCTCCATTCATGTAAGCAGTTGCTGTATGTTGCAATTGTCCCAAGGTGTATTCCTTCCTCTGTGTACCCTGACTTCTTCCCTGCAGGGTGTCCCCTGACTTTAGCACAGAGCTGTGTGTCCATTATCTGGGTGTGTGACCTAGTCCTTCACCTTTGCACATGCATGCTGAGCGATGTCTCCACCTGCATCATTCGTGGCATCCTTGGTAGTCATTGTACTTGTGTATGTGGCCTATTGACATGGCTTCATGTGTACATGTTTTCTTTTCTGCGCTATGCATGCGTATACTCCCAGCCTCGCACACATGTGGTACATGTACTGCAGGGTCTTTGTGCACCTGACTGACATTTGTGGGCATGGTATATGTGACTACTCCACCCTTTGCGTTCCATGGGCACTGCTGGGAGTGATGGGCACCCACCCCTCCTGTCTCAGGGCACTGCTGGGAGTGATAGGCCCCCACCCCTCCTGTCTCAGGGCACTGCTGGGAGGACTCTGCACACACCCCTCCTGTCTCTGGGCACTGCTGGGAGGACTCTGCACCCACCCCTCCTGTCTCTGGGCACTGCTG
Source organism: Triturus cristatus (assembly GCF_964204655.1). NCBI lineage: Eukaryota > Metazoa > Chordata > Amphibia > Caudata > Salamandridae > Triturus > Triturus cristatus. Next base: position 944,490,024 of record NC_140594.1, on the reverse strand, counting down.
GGAGGACTCTGCACACACCCCTCCTGTCTCTGGGCACTGCTGGAAGGACTCTGCACACACCCCTCCTGTCTCAGGGCACTGCTGGGAGTGATAGGCCCCCACCCCTCCTGTCTCAGGGCACTGCTGGGAGTGATAGGCACCCACCCCTCCTGTCTCAGGGCACTGCTGGGAGTGATAGGCCCCCACCCCTCCTGTCTCAGGGCACTGCTGGGAGGACTCTGCACACACCCCTCCTGTCTCTGGGCACTGCTGCGAGGACTCTGCACCCACCCCTCCTGCCTCTGGGCACTGCTGGGAGGACTCTGCACCCACCCCTCCTGCCCCTGGGCACTGCTGGGAGTGATAGGCCCCCACCCCTCCTGTCTCAGGGCACTGCTGGGAGTGATAGGCACCCACCCCTCCTGTCTCAGGGCACTGCTGGGAGGACTCTGCACACACCCCTCCTGTCTCAGGGCACTGCTGGGAGTGATAGGCCCCCACCCCTCCTGTCTCTGGGCACTGCTGGGAGGACTCTGCACCCACCCCTCCTGTGTCTGGGCACTGCTGGGAGGACTCTGCACCCACCCCTCCTATGTCTGGGCACTGCTGGGAGTGATAGGCACCCACCCCTCCTGTGTCTGGGCACTGCTGGGAGGACTCTGCACCCACCCCTCCTGTGTCTGGGCACTGCTGGGAGGACTCTGCACCCACCCCTCCTGTGACTGGGCACTGCTGGGAGGACTCTGCACACACCCCTCCTGTCTCTGGGCACTGCTGGGAGGACTCTGCACACACCCCTCCTGTGTCTGGGCACTGCTGGGTGGACTCTGCACCCACCCCTCCTGTGTCTGGGCACTGCTGGGAGGACTCTGCACCCACCCCTCCTATGTCTGGGTACTGCTGGGTGGACTCTGCACCCACCCCTCCTGTCTCAGGGCACTGCTGGGAGGACTCTGCACCCACCCCCCTGTCTCAGGGCACTGCTGGGAGTGATAGGCACCCACCCCTCCTGTCTCAGGGCACTGCTGGGAGTGATAGGCCCCCACCCCTCCTGTCTCAGGGCACTGCTGGGAGGACTCTGCACACACCCCTCCTGCCTCTGGGCACTGCTGGTAGGACTCTGCACCCACCCCTCCTGCCTCTGGGCACTGCTGGGAGGACTCTGCACCCACCTCTCCTATTTCACAATATGTACGCTCATGACATGCACGGATGTGGGTACGCTCCATGCATTCGAGGTGGGGGTACGGGTCGTACTTACACTGTTGGGGTGGGGGTACGCTCCATGCATTCGAGGTGAGGGTACGGGTCGTACTTACACTGTTGGGGTGGGGGTACGCTCCATGCATTCGAGGTGAGGGTACGGGTCGTACTTACACTGTTGGGGTGGGGGTACGCTCCATGCATTCGAGGTGAGGGTACGGGTCGTACTTACACTGTTGGGGTGGGGGTACGCTCCATGCATTCGAGGTGAGGGTACGGGTCGTACTTACACTGTTGGGGTGGGGGTACGCTCCATACGTGCGCGGGTGGGGGTACGTGTCGTATGTACAATGTTTGCATAGGGGGTACGCTCCATGCATTCGAGGTGAGGGTACGGGTCGTACTTACACTGTTGGGGTGGGGGTACGCTCCATGCATTCGAGGTGAGGGTACGGGTCGTACTTACACTGTTGGGGTGGGGGTACGCTCCATGCATTCGAGGTGAGGGTACGGGTCGTACTTACACTGTTGGGGTGGGGGTACGCTCCATACGTACGCGGGTGTGGGTACGGGTCGTACTTACACGGTTGGGGTGGGGGTACGCGCCATACGTACGCGGGTGGGGGTACGGGTCGTACTTACACTGTTGGGGTGGGTGTACGCTCCATACGTACGCGGGTGGGGGTACGTGTCGTACTTACACTGTTGGGGTGGGGGTACGCTACATGCATTAGAGGTGAGGGTACGGGTCGTACTTACACTGTTGGGGTGGGGGTACGCTCCATGAATACGAGGTGAGGGTACGGATCGTACTTACACTGTTGGGGTGGGGGTACGCTCCATACGTACGCGGGTGGGGGTACATGTCGTACGTACAATGTTTGCATAGGGGGTACGCTCCATGCATTCGTGGTGAGGGTACGGGTCGTACTTACACTGTTGGGGTGGGGGTACGCTCCATGCATTCGAGGTGAGGGTACGGGTCGTACTTACACTGTTGGGGTGGGGGTACGCTCCATAGGTACGCGGGTGTGGGTACGGGTCGTACTTACACTGTTGTGGTGGGGGTACGCTCCATACGTACGCGGGTGGGGGTAGGGTCCGTACATATCCATCCCCACGCTATGTGATGCTTGTGCGGCCCGTACCCAGGCCTTTGCCACGTGGGTATGAGCCGTCCCGCCATTGTTGGGGTGACGTGGGTGTGGGCGTGGTACGACTCGTACCCACGCTCTTCAGGCGTGAGTACGGGACGTACATGTCTGGTTGTGTTGCCGGTTCGCGTCGTGACGGACTTCCGTTGTGGCGGTCGCTAGCTTAGCTGGACACGCCCCCACCCCCTCGTAGTGACCAGGGCATGGGAGTCAGGTATGTCCAGGGCATGTGTGCTGTGTGACTTTGGTGGGGGGTTTGTGGCCTGCCCTGGTCCTGCCACCCCCACCCCACCCCACTTTCCCCCCTCCCTTAGTTGTTCTGACCTTCTGCGGCGTCTGCGTCCGAACCTGTAGAGGAGGTCGACTGCTATGAGGGCCGGGATGACACGTAGGTTCGGGTCCATGTCTGTCCGTCGCGTACGGGTCCTCCTTGTTCGCGTCGTCCTGTCTGTCCGTCGCGTACTGGTCCTCCTTGTTCGCGTCATCCTGTGTGTCCGTCGCGTACTGGTACTCCTTGTTCGCGTCGTCCTGTCTGTCCGTCGCGTACTGGTCCTCCTTGTTTGCGTCGTCCTGTCTGTCCGTCGCGTACTGGTAGTCCTTGTTCGCGTCGTCCTGATTTCCCGGCAGTTTTTGGCAGCCGGAAAATAATCACCGTGCGGGATGACGTCGGTGCGAATCGTAATTCCTGGTTCGTGAATGGCAGGCTGCGAGCGTCCCGACGTCAGGTCGGCGCTTTCCCGGATCGCATTTGTAGGTTTATTTTGTTCGGTCGGGGTTTTTTACGATTCGTACGGAAATGGTGTTCCCGTGCGAATCGTAATTCCATGTTTGTATATTTTGACAACCGGGTACGCGTCGGACGGAGAATATGCTCCGTACGACGGTTCGTACCCAGTTTTTACCGGATAGTAATTGGCACCATAGTGAAGATTTTTGTAAATGTCTCCATATACATTGGTTTAGATGGAAGTAACATCCTTGGATAGCTGTATGGGGGTACAGTTTTAGAATGCAATTTATCATGGCTTGCTCAAAGTCTATGATAATTCTTGGAGGGTAAAAATCATTTGATTCTTGTTTTAGTTTTCCTAGCATTTCATTATATGTTGTGTTTTGTTTGTTAGGTAATAGTGCATAAATTAAAGGTATGGAAGTGTTGTGATATTGACCGTGTATTGTGTAAAGCTGGTAGAATGGTTTTGGGCATATTGTAAAGGTGCCATCCATCATCCATGTTTGGCATTGTTGGAGTTTAGTTATATTGTTTGCAGTAGCAAACATTATGATTCTTTTTTCTGTGCTTTTGTTATAAAAAAAAATAAAAGGTTCATTATTGTGGGTGATAGTTAATTCTGGTGGAATGATGATATCTTGAAAAGTTTTAGGGGATGGTATAGTTGTCGTGGTTGCTTTTTTGGTCCTAGCAATAGTTCTTTTTATAGAAGCAATTGATGGTAATTGGCCTCTTGCTTCTTTGGGCACTCTAGGTAATAGTTCTTTTAGGATTACACTTGTAGCAGTTTGTGAACCAGTGCTTAATTCTTTGATATTTTCAAGGGTTGATCTGACTTCTATTTCAGAGAGATTGGGTGGATGGTTATGCTCTCTTGTATATAGTACAGTTGTTTCTCTTGTTGTTGCTCGTCCGTAGCATTTGTTCGAATAATATTTAGAACACTTCCAGTTCACTTTTCGGTCCGTCTGCTTTTCTTGGGTGTATGTGTAACCCATGTAACACAATAGGAATTTTCCTTTCTGCGAAGTTATAAATTGGGCTTCTTCTGTCATCGTGATGTGTTAGAAATCTGGAAAAAATGTATATGAAAATATATGCAATAGTACTTTATATATTTCTATAAAAATAGGAAACAAACTACTTTTTTATATATACTTAACAAGTGTTTTTGGTTGTATTTGAATGATGATGTTCTTTGTAGACAAAATGCTGTTTAGTTGATGTAGTCTCTGAAAGTTAAAGAACATATATTGTTTTGGTTGGTTTAGTTTTTTAAGCGGGGTGGTATTGCTGTTTGGTATAGACTATATTTTTTTTGTTGAAACGTATTTTATTGTTTTACAAATCAACAACTCAACAAACATTCCCCCGCCTTCACCTGTCCCGGAAGTACCACACATTTATCATCAAGACCAATTATTCAGGAGAAGGAACAACCTTCCCACCCAGTTCTCTACCCCCCCCCCCCCTCCCCCACCACATGTCAATGTACCCCCGTCCCCTACCCCTCTTACTATGTGCCCCTCCTCCCTAATAAATAAGATGCAGGAGCCCAACCTCTCCCTAAGCAAACAGAGCCTTCCCTCATGCCCAGTGGTATAGACTATAGGTGTTAATTTATACAGGTTTTTTAAAACTTAAAAAAGAGAACATGGATTTGTTTAGGGGTTTAGGATGTTTTGGGGTTGGAGTAGGATTTAATTAATATTTTATAAAGTATTTTGATAGTATACTTACTTTTTAGTGAGTCTTTTCTGGCAATCTTCAATATTTTCTTTAGCTGTTTTGAGTAATATCTGTAGTGGAAACATAAAGAGATGGAATATATAAGTTAGTTATTTATTTGAGTAAAGATAAATTAGTGTTTTAGTTTAATTTGGCAGTTTAGTTAGAAAAGAATATTTACTTACGTTTTTAGAATAGTAGTAGGATGTAGGTTTCTTCTGTTTAGCAGAGTTTCTTCTTTGTTCAATGCTTTGGTTTAAGGCACAGTAGAAGACTTGTTTTAATTGGTTTATATAGTGGTTTTAAATTGTTTCTTGAATGTTATTGGTTGTTTTCTGTATGTGGCCTTTCTATTGGATGGTTTGAATTTTTTTTAGTTAATTGGTTTCCTTTTATGGAAAATGCTAAGTAAGAGTATATTTAGTTTTAAAGGAGGAGAGTTTTAAATAATTATATATAAAAAGATTGTTTATAATGTGTTGTAATTTTTTTTAATTTGTTCGAAATGCCAATGTGATTATTTTTTCAGTGTTTTTTTATTATGTTGTTAAATATTGAGATCGTTATAAATGTTATGTTTATGTTTAAGTAGAATCTCATTTGAAAATGTATGTTTTCGGAAAATATTGTCTTTATGTTGTTTAAAGTATTGGTTTTATTAGTATTAGAATTGTCGATATATTTAAAAAAAAAATATTATTGATGTCTATATTTTGGTTATCGATATTTGTGACATGTGTTATATTTATTTACTTATGTCGATATTTAGTATTGCGATATTTATGTGTGCGATTTTTGTGTGATCGATATAATTGTATTACGATATTGTAGGCTACCTTGTTTTGGGGCAAGATGGCGGCCGTCACCATGGCCGAGTAAGCCAGTACCAGCTCCCTCTCTGGATGAACCGCCAGGACTTACCGTGATGCAGTGTGACTACATCTTCTTGGGACGAACAGCAGCGGGAGTCTGAGATGATTCGGTGGCTGCTTTCCAAGACTGTATTACAGCGTACATTTTCGGCTCACGGCTTTTTGGGACACAGTTTAACGGTGCTAGATCGTACTACCAAATCCCCTCAACGGCTCCTGTGTTTCCAGCATTATAAATTGGTTACCAGTTTGGGGAGATGCAACGTTACGATGCCGCCGAAAAATAGAAATCTCCCAAAAGCTGGAAGAACCACAGTACCACCATCATCTGTACCTCATACATTAAAGCAAACTTCTCCACTCTCAAAGAGTAAGCGCTCAGATGGTGCAGCTGTCAGGCCTCTGAATGCAGGCTTACCTCCGGTTCCCGCGATGTTCAAATCGAGACAAGCCGTCTCTCGTGAAACGCCGCGGAGCCCAGCTGATGCTGAGACTCTATCGCCGGCCGCTGCCGCAACGAGACAATCCGGTAAGGATCGGACCGCTCCTACCGTTTCTCCTTCAATGGGTGAATCTTTGCCTCCTAAGGGGGGCAGCAATAACGGGAGTCCTACAGACTTGTTGCCTCAGATCAATACAGGGAATAACTCTGAGAATGCGGGCGGGGGCCTCACAAGTGTTCAAACTTTGTCTGGAGTAAACTTACAGTCCAGTAGCATGCTGGGAGATGTAGTTTCTATAGATTCATCTGCAAACGCACTTTTGATGGCTATGCATCCGCTCCCTATAGTCCAACAGAGCGACACTATATCTTCTAAGCCCTCAAACAAAGAGGCTGACACGGATGGCGATAATTTTTATTCATTATCTGACCGCACAGGATCCTCAGTTGCTGATGATGCACTGGACAAAGATTGGACCGATGACGAGGATAGTGTATCAGGAGACTGGCGCCTCAATGAAGTCCTGAATCCTGCTGATGTAATAAGGGACCTTTCCACAGTACGCAAGGTGCCGCAAGAGTTCGGCAGTAACACAGGCTCTCTGGCATGGGACTACTCATTCTCAGGACAGCCGAAGGATCAATCTAACGTCCAAGATTTCGCTATACAGGGCCCGGGCCCGGGCTCTAATTCTGATAATAACTTACACCCTCCATCTGGTGAGATGACTTTGTCAATAATTTACCAAACGATTATGGCACATCGTGAGGAAACCAGACAAGAGAGCGCAAGGGCACAAGGGGCATGTCGCAGAGTCCAAAGCTCGCTACGAAGAGTGATCAAATCGTGCGCAGATATTGCTGCTAGGGTTACCGAGGCTGAGACTCGGATTTCGTCAATTGAAGATGACTTAGTAAACCAAAAATCTAACCTAGATGCAATCCAATCTCAACGGGACGATATCCAATGGAAGTTGACGGATATCGAAAATCGTGCCCGAAGAAACAATTTAAGAGTTTTGGGGGTCCCCGAGGGTAAAGAAGGCACGGATATCCGACAATTTGTGATTGAACTATTCACCGAGGCATTCCCGGAGGTTAAAGAGTGGGACTGGCGCGTAGAGATCCAACGCGCTCATCGTTTTCCCTTTAAGCCGAAGAAAAGTTCGGGCCAAACATCAGATAGACCTCGTGCTATTTTGATATGTTTGCACAATTTTCTAGCTAGAGAGCGGATTTTTGACCTAGCTAGGCCTGATAGACAAAGATCAGCGAAGGGGTGTCAGTTTTTTGTACGTCCTGATTTTTGTCCACCCACAGTAGAACGGAGGTGGCAGCTCCGTCAGCTTATTGCTCCTTTTCAAGTGAAAGGAGCACAGGTCTTTTTGCTCTTTCCCGCCAAACTCAAGGTCATTTATCAAGCTCAGACAAAATATTTTGAATCTGAAGTGCTGGCCAGAACCTTCTTAGATTCAATTTAGTAAGTAATGATATTTAGGTCATAAAGTTACTAGATGTGACACATTTGTATGTGTAGGTGTTTGATGCCTATGATTGAAGGCAATGCACTATATTGGGTGTAATGATGCAGTACTTAAGTTTGTCTTCTTTTTGCTTTTTTCTGTACTGCCTTCTTAATTATGTACTAGTTAGCGGCAACATCTGGAGGGGGGGGGCCTCACGGCCTATACCGGCTTCTCCATCAACTGGACCACGGTCCTATTGCCCTGTATGGGGGGCTTCTATGGGTGTTGGGAGGGTGTTCTGCAGGGGGGCTGGGGAGGTGAGGTTGAGGGTTGGGGAGGCACTGGGGGTGGGCGTGGGGGGGGTGGGAGGCACGGGACAAAAAAAAAAAGAAGCTTGGAAAACAAAATACCTTGGGCTCTCAGTATGTTAATCTTTATACTATTATAGTCATGATTTTGGGCTATATAGCTATGTGTCAAAATGGTGTTGGCTAGAATACGAATAGCATGCTGGAATATCTGTGGCCTCAATAATGTCAAGAAAAGAGCTTTATTCTCAAGTATTGTCCATCAATTGCACTTAGAAGTAATATGTTTACAGGAAACCCATGTGCCCTGGAACAGTCGTGACTGTTTAAAAATTCCTGGTTTTGACTTGATTGGGTGTTCTCGACAGTCCTCGATGATAAGAGGCGTGGCAATCCTATTGAAGCGAGGGGTGGGATCCTGTGTCAGAACATCACAAGATAATGGCGGACGCTGGGTTATTGCCGAGCTTCTAATTAGTGGTACCTTATTCACTATCTGTTCAGTTTATAGTTCTAATTTTGATGACCCGGAAGTCCTAGACTTTTTAAATGTTGAGTTAGCATTGTGGCCTCATCCTTTATGTCTTTGTGGTGACTTCAATATAAATCTTGCAGCTGATTTTAATATCTGTGACAGCCAGGGAAGTTATTTAGGTAAGAAACCAAGAGTGTTTAGGTCATTACAAGCATTAGTCCAGGAACATTCCTTGACTGACCTTTGGCACCATCACTTTAAAAACCTAGACGGCTACACCTTTTTTTCTGCTCCACATAGGAAAATGGTGCGGCTGGATTATTTCTTTTTTTCCGATCAGTATCAAGATCATACCTCGATTTCAATCTTACCCCGTATTATCTCAGACCACAATTCGGTGGTCATCATCCTTACTTTGAATGGAATTGTCAAACCTATCAAAGTATGGACTTTTGAGAGAAAGCTCTTGACAGATCAGGCATATTTAGACCATATGAGGCCTTGGTTGCACGAATTCTTAAATATTAATAGGGACTCAGCCTCTAGCAGAATTGTCTGGGACACATTGAAAGCTGCAATTCGTGGCGAAACTAAGAGTTTCTCATTTTTTCATCAAAAAAAAGCTCAAGACCAGATTAAGTTCAGGATACAAGCTCTATGTGCTGCAGAAATTCAGCTTGTCAATGCGATTAGGGAAGGTCGCGATCTATCTTATAGTCAAACTCAGGTAGCCATTATTAGAGCTTCTTTGCTTGAGTTCTTTGGACAGGACCTTGCAGCTAAATACTTTCAGTATCGCTCAATGATGTTTGAGTTTGGTGAACAGTCAGGTAAGGTCCTTGCCAAACGACTACAACAACGAGCTACGGCTAACCGCATTACTAAGATACAGGATAGTCACGGAAATATTGAGGATAATCCAGAATCTGTCTTATCTGTTTTTCTTGAGTTTTATAAATCATTATACACGGAAGAAATCAGGGACCGAGATACAGATCATGACATCATTACCTTTTTATCAGATCTAAACACTCTTAAAGTCTCAGATCAAGAGAATGTTGTTTTGGCGGCACCTATAGAATGGGTTGAGGTGGAAACTGCATTGAATTCATTGGCAAATGGCAAAGCTGCAGGACCGGACGGGATTCCGCTGGAATTTTATAAAATATTCCGGCTGGAGATCCGCGAGGATTTCTTGAAAATACTAAGAGAGGCACAACTAGGTCATATACCAGATTCTTGGTGCAACACAACTATAATTCTTTTTAAGAAGAAGGACAAACCAGAGTTGGATCCTGCTTCGTTTCGTCCGATATCATTAATCAACACTGACAACAAAATATTTGCAAAAATTTTGGCAACGAGGCTGGCAAGGGTGATAACTCCACTAGTTTCCATTCGGCAACATGGATTTATCCCTGGCAGGGACACGACGGATCACGTCCGCCGTGTTATTGCACTCTTAGACTGGGCCCAGGCCTCGGGCTCCCCTCTGGGGGCAATCCTGTTGGACGCCGAAAAGGCGTTTGACAGGGTTGCCTGGGGGTTTCTCTGGCGGGTCCTACATTGGAAGGGGGTCTGTGCCAATTTTATCCATGCTTTGCAGTCTTTATATATAACACCTCGTGCAACTATATCTATATCTGGAAAGGGTTCAAGTTCTTTTGCAATCAGTAGGGGTACTCGACAAGGTTGTCCGTGTTCCCCCCTCCTGTTTGCTCTATATATAGATCCATTTCTGAGTAAACTTGAACTCTGCCCAAACATAGCTTTTGTTAAAAACCATACAGTTGATTTTAAAGTTCTAGCATATGCAGATGACATTATAGTGGTTACTTCAGATGTTTCCACCTCATTCTCAGCAATAAAAGCGGCAGCTAAATACTACGGCCAGTACTCGGGCTACAAACTTAACGCCCAGAAAACCCAGGTAGTTCAAACGGCGGCAATGGGCCCCTCTACTGCACCGGTGGTTCACAGTGCTCGTTATTTAGGGATAGAAATAACAGCCGCAATTGATAGTCTGCCTGATCAGAATATCTCACCTATTATTGACAAAGTTAATCTTACGCTATGTAGATTAGATAAGCTGCATCTGTCCTTGTTTGGCAGGCGCAATGTCTTAAAGATGCTGATACTCCCGAAATTTCTGTATGGACTATTCCCTTAGAATTTGCTCAGTCCAGCATCATTCGCGCAGAGAGATGCTGCAACAGGTTTTTATGGGGTTATCGCCAGTCACGCAGGGCCGCAAAATGGATGCAGCTTCCATTGGAAAGAGGGGGGTGATCTGTTCCTAATCTGCTTCTATACAGCTGGTCAGCGTTTATTCAATATCTTGCCGTTCCATTGTTTGGGGACAGAGCAAATCTTCCACCATGCAGGTCACCATCTATCTTTGAGATCGGGCTAGGATATGCTGCCAAGGGAACACTAACGTCAATACTCGAACCCAGCTACTATAAAAAGACCAAGTTTAAAGTTATTATCTCCATGTACTCAATATGGAGGAAGGTTCGACGTAGATGGCCAATTGCCAATATTAACTTCTATACCCCCTTTCAGCAGCCAGATTGCTCCCTTCAATTTTCCAAGATAACGTCACAATAAGTTGGCAGGTCCAAGGTATTAAGATAGTAGGGGATTTGGCACATGAAGGGAATATGGCCACTTTTCTTTTTTTTAAAGAAAAGTTTGCACTAGACACCCATCACTTTTTTAAATATCTGCAGGTCCGCAGTTGCCTTTCTAAACTTCTATCTAATACCCCAACATTATTTTGTAGGAATACACTTATAGATTTAATTTTTAAAAATTCACGAATTGGACCAATCTATAGAAATCTACTTTCAGTTTTTCCTGATGACATATTGAAATCTAAAGCTAAATTGGAAGCCAAATTTTGTAAGTTGGATATTGATATAGCTCTGGCCTTAGAACTCTCTGCTAAGGCTCTAATTTCTGGGAGTCTGCGCTCCCAAAGTTATATGGCCCTGTATGACCTTTATTACACCCCAGCCAAAATATATAAATGGGGCGGTAGGGGCGGACACAGCTGTCCTAGATGCGGCATAATTGCGGCTGATGATGTCCACATGTTTTTTTCCTGTCCTAAATTGGCCCAATTCCTTCAAGATGTTCAAACATTCATCACTGACAGCCTCAAAATCCCCTTGGTTTTATCAGCTGAATTAGTTATAATGGGTTGTGAAACTGATATATCAATGAATAGAACGACTCATGTCACTGCTCTAATATATATTGCAATGTCGCAAATCAGATTATGTATTACATCAGAATGGATAAATCCTGCCGCCCCAACCTTTATGATCTGGAGAGCAAGGATCTTAGCCCTCCACAGGCTGGAGTCAGCCGTTTTCTTAAGGGGGGGGAGTAGAAGACGGGAAAGGGGCACACAAATATGGGCCCCATTTGCACAATGGTTGGAAGGCTAAGTGGTATATAACTGGCTCATATAAATCCAATCCGACTTTGCTCTATTCTTAGAAATATTGCTAATGTAATAATCAATGGTGTGTCTTTTTGCTCTCAAAGTATTGTTAAACATATGAAAATGCATGACTGTAATATATGTAACAGATTCTAATGTTATTCAACAAGATTATATAAATTGCCTGTGTTTTCAAGCTGATAATAAAAAATTAAAAAAAAAAAAAAAACGATATTGTAGTGTCGATATTAGTGTAGTTTTTTAAATAAGTATACAATGTCGATATTTTTGATGTCGATATATTTGATGCGATATTTGTGTAGTTCGATAATGTGTCTTTCGATAATATGTCAGAGATCTGCTGAAGAGAAAGGCCTTTTAAAGAATTATTCAGGGAGGTGAACGCAACAACTAATTAATTATTTCTTCTTAAAGTTGGAGCACAGGGATTCTTAAATGAGCCTTTGGAGTAAAAAATCACCCCCAAATATCTATACTCTGATACAAATTCCAGGGCTTTCCCTCTATACAAAATGTTGGCCGCAAAACTTTTCCCTTTAAAACCAGCATTTATTTTTATTTTTTTATTTATTTAAGGTTTTTGTAGAGCGCGTAGTAACCCGTGAGCATCCCAGCGCTAGAACCTAGAAAGTCAGGAGGGAGCAGTAGCGGAAAAGACGGGAAGATCAGGGGAAGAGGAGAGTTTTCAGAGCTTTTCTAAAATGGTGGAGGTTTGGTTCTGTTCTCAGTTTCCGGGGGAGACCATTCCAGTGGTTTGCTGTGTTTACAGAAAAGCGGCGGCCTCCAGACCGGGCTTTTTTTACTCTATGAACGGTGATGAAGTTCTCGTGGTTTGACCTGAGTGACCTGGTAGCTTTGTAAGGAATGATGAAGTTTTTAAGAATGGGGGGACCTTTGTTGTGAAGAAGTTTATGTGCCAGGCAGAGGGCCTTGAAAACCACCCTCTCTCTGACTGGAAGCCAGTGAAGTTGCTTCAAGGCTGGCTTTGCTGATGATCTGGCCGGGGTGTTCGTAAGAAGTCGGGCAGCAACGTTCTGGATTCTCTGTAAGGTGTTGAATGTGGCTTCCGGGGCTCCCAGGTAGATTGCATTGCTGTAATCCAGCCTAGACAAAATAAGGCCCTGGATCAGCAGTTTCCGGGAAGTGGGGGGGAACAGGGGAAGCACCTTCCTGCATGCCCTAAGAAGTCCAAAACAGACTCCCGCCGTTTTTTTTGCCTGGGTTCTGAAGGTCAGATCTTTCTCAAGCCATACACCCAGGCTCTTAACCTCGTCTTTGGGAACAGGGGGATCACCTAAACAGGCGGGCCAGATGTTGGGCGGCAGGGAGGGCCCTTTTTGACCAAGCAGCAAGATTTCGGTCTTGGACCCGTTAAGTTTCAGTGCTGAGGTGTTCATCCAACCATGGATTTCAGTAAGGCAGCTGTGGAGATTGGAGGGTTCTTGGTTGGGGTGGGAGAGGGTCACCACCAGCTGGGTGTCGTCGGCGTAATTGATAATCGTCACTCCAAACGGGGTGACCAACTCCTCCAGCAGGGACATGTAAACGTTGAATAACGTCGGGCTTAGTGAAGAACCCTGCGGTACTCCACAGCGGAGGGGGACCGCAGGGGAGTGGCTGTCATTCTCCCAAACTTGGAAGGAACGGCAATTGAGGAATGACGCGAGCCACTTCAGGGCCGTGCCCTTCACTCCAATGTCCCTCAGACGCTGGATTAAAACCTGGTGATTGACAGTGTCGAAGGCCGCACTGAGGTCCAGGAGGATCACTGCCACTGATCCTCCTGTATCTAAAATGCTTCTGGCCTTCTCCACTGCCGCCAGGAGGGCGGTGTCAGTGCCCTGGCCTGGACGGAAGCCTGTCTGAGAGCTCCTAAGCAAGTTGTTAGTTTCTAGGAATAGTGATAGCTTTTTGTTCACTAATTTCTCCGTGATTTAGCTATTTCCTGGGAGGAGGGAGATTGGCCTATAATTGGCTAAGTCCTGAGGGTCCAATGAGGGTTTTTTTAGAAGACCTTTGACAACAGCTGCTTTCCAGCTAGGAGGGACTTCTCCCTGCAGTAGAGAAGCGTTGATGAGGGCCGTGAGCGAAGGGATAACAGTGGGAGCCACTTTCTTGAGGAAGCGCAAGGGGACCGGGTCGCTGGGAGAGCCACTTTTGATTGTGGCAAACATCGCGGCTACCTCTTCTGTGGTTACTGGACCGAAGGTGTCAAGATAGGGTGCAGGGGTGTCAGGGGACAAACTGCGGCAAGGGGGAGGGCTGTGGCTGTCACCGCCTGTGCAACCGATATCGATAGATGGTAGGGAAGTGAGAATTTTTTGGATTTTCTCATCGAAGAATGTTGCCAATTTAATACATTTATTTTCCGCGGATTTAGGGTCCAGGGGTTTCACAGGGGGATCTGGGACATGGAGAAGTTCTTTTAGAATGGTAAAAGTTTCCTGAGCGGAGCAGGATGAGTTTTTAATTCTTTCCTCGTAAAATGAGCTCTTGGTTTTATGAAGTGCAAGTTTGTAGGTTCTTAAGGAAGACCGGAACGCGTCTTTCTTATCTGCTGACTTATCTTTCCTCCATGCGCGTTCCGTCCTCTTGCATTCCTTCTGTAGAACATTCAGTTCAGGGGTGTACCAGGGGGAAGGGTTGACTCTCTTGGCTCGTTTAAGGGTGCTACATCGAGGTAGGAGGCAGTCCAATGATTGGGTGAGCCAGGCATTAAATTCAATATCGGCAGTTATGGGGTTATGAGTGGGGGAAGGGGTAGATTCCCTGAGTTTTGATGCCCATTCTTCTGGTACAAGTTTGTGCCAACGCCTGATGAGGGTTCTGATTTTAGGCAGTTGGGGTGGGGAAGTATCAAGGTGCCAGTCAATGGGGATCAGGAAATGGTCTGTCCAAGGAAGAGGGAGGGGCACGCGGGTTTTAAGGTCATGAATATTTGTGAAAATCGGAGCCAGTAGCTGGCCTTTGTCATGGGTGGCCTGTGAATTCATTAAGCAAAGGCCAATGGAAGAGAGGTCCAGCAGCAGTTTGGCTACGGGGGTGTCGGTTGGGTCCAAAAAGTGTAGATTGAAGTCTCCTAATAAAAGGAAGTTAGAAGAAGTTGTTGCCTTAAGGGTGACATAATCAGTGAGCCTGCTGGGGAACTCGGCAAGCGGGCCTGGGGGACGATATACAAGCAACCCAGACAGAGACGTTTCTGGCGAGATTTGTACGGTGAAATGGCAACTTTCGCAATCTTTAATATTGCCATCATCGATTCTGCAAATGAGGTGATCTTTGTATATTATGGCTAATCCACCTCCTCTGCCACACGGTCTATTCAATGAGCAGATTTGGTAGCCGGTAGGGAGGGCATTAACAATATCAGAGCCGTTGTTAGGAGTAAGCCATGTTTCTGTGAGAAACAGAATGTCAATGGCGTGATCTAAAATAAGGAGGTTTACCTCGTGGGCGTGTTTGACGAGCGACCTGCAGTTGAGGAGGCCGAATTGTGGGCCATGGCGTTCTGTCTCAGCGCGGGGCGGGTTGCAGAGACCACAGCAGGTAAAGGAGTTATCTCCAGTATAGAAGTAATTACAGGTAGAGTGTTTACGCGGATTCAGTGCCAGAAGCATGTCCCGGGTATAGGTAAGGCAGCGCCTAGGACAATTGGGCATAGTGCCCGGGCCTAGGGCCGTCCGGGCCCGGACGGGCCCAGACGGGCTTGCCTTAGGTGCGCCTTCAGCGCGCAGACGGCGCGCCCGCTGCGCCTGTCCGCTGCGCGTCTGGTGTAAGCACATTATTTTATAGGGAGAATAGGGGTGTGGTCTCTGAAGCAGGGGCGTGTCCTGCACCTGGTTTCCCTCTCCCGCGTCAGCGCTGACCTCGGCTGCGCGGGGGGGTCAAAGGTCAAGGGGGTGCCTGGCGAGCGTCGCTCGAATTACACAGAGGTAAAATCACACAGTGACAACATTTTCAAGATTTAAAAAAGCCAAACAGCTAACGTCTCCCGGCTGTGCCTCAGGAGTTAGACTAGGATCTGAACGCCGCTCGTATTCAGCGCGTTATCTAGGCAGAGGGGGCGTGGCTAAAAGTGGGCGTGGTTACCCGTGGGCGGAGATTGGCGCCTGCACCTGGTTTCCCTCTCCCGCGTCAGCGCTGACCTCGGCTGCGCGGGGGGGTCAAAGGTCAAGGGGGTGCCTGGCGAGCGTCGCTCGAAGTACACAGAGGTAAAATCACACAGTGACAACATTTTTCAAGATTTAAAAAAGCCAAACAGCTAACGTCTCCCGGCTGTGCCTCAGGAGTTAGACTAGGATCTGGTTTTGGTTTTGTTAAGATTGATTTTTACTGCGCGGTTGTATTGATTAAGCGATGAAGCCTCACCTTTGTATAACTAATCAACACAATCTTATCAGGGTGCAACAAATAGGAGACATTAGAACCAGTCACTGTCGGTGAATGTGAATTAATACTGTTTAAAGCAGGAGTGATGCTGACAAGCTATAAATAAAATAAAAGTGGAGCTAGTACACAGCCTTGCTTTAAACCGTTACTTGTTGGATTTTTTGGGGAGACTGTTTAACCATTGCCCAGCCTAACTCTTGTTCATGTATCTGTATACAAAAATGGTATCGCTCTAAGGAGGAGAGGAGAAATTCCCCTATTCATCAACTTTTACTATAAGCTATTTCTCTGCACTTTCTTTGAATGCTGAGTAAAAATCTACATAACACAAGTGGAGCTTTGCAAAGCGGTACCTTGCTTGTTCGATTATTAAAGACAGCATCTGAATGTTAGTGGATGTACTAATTCTCTTAATGAAGCCTGTCTGGTGTTTCAGCACCAGGGAGTTGGACTACACCCAGTCCGTTAATTCCGTAAGCAGACATTTAGCAAAAAACATTGCCTCTCCATCCTTTAATGCGATCAGCCTATAATTAGAAGATCGGGAGGTTTGAGTGGCTTTCTGAATTGAGGCCAATATTGATCCCCTCCAGCTATCTGGAATTTCTTGGTTGTGGAGGATGTAGTCAAATAGAATAGCCGACTTATCAGCCCAGAATTGTGGATTCTGCCTATAAAGCAACTGTGAAGATCATTAGGGCCCAGGGCCCCATCTAGACGGCTCTTGCAGATAATATTTTCCACTTCACCCCAAGAAATCGATTTGAGCAAAGCTTCCCCTTCTCACTTTTGGATGTCAGCTTTTGGGGATCATTGGTTATAACCACACCCCCATACATTTACTCTAAGTAAGCTTCTGAAATAGTCGAGGAAGAAAAATACATCAATCTATCAGGTTGATCCACTAATTTCCAAAATTCTCAGGCATCCTTTCGCTTGGAGGCGAAAAGGATTTATAAGGATATTGGTCTACTTCTGTTTTTGCTGAAATTCATGCAGTTATTTTGTATAACAGTCTTAATTTAGGTAAGGTCTTGCTCCGTATACTTGAGCTTGAATTATTTCTCAACACTCTCAAAGAGCGATTCAGCTTCTTTCTTGCTGTTATTAGTTGGGCTGATGTTTTCCCTCAACCAGAATAGTACTGAGGCTGTAGTAGTTCTTGCCCTATGGGAGCCAACTTGACTCTCCAGTAAAAGCTTTGAGAACTGAGCCCACTGATCCAAGGGGTTAGTGGTTGTTTTACTTATATCCCAACTCATAATTAGTCACCAGGCGAAATACAGGGAGAGACACTAGAGCATAGTCTATGACTGATTGGGAATTTTCTGAGTAATGCTTTGCATGAATCGGGATATCTGGGACCACATGGCCATTCAGAACTCTCAGGCCCAGGTGCTTCATATTGCTTGTAAATTGCCTTTGGCATGCATCTTTCACTATTTGAATAATTGAAATATTGGAATATTCCAAATATGATCTATTGTTTCCACTATTGAATCCCGGGGCACCGCCGGAAGCAGGTTCATATTGAAATCATCAGTCATATGAATATAAGACTCTGGGTTTGTTTTAGATTGAGTTGTCATACAACCCAAAAAAGTTTCAATGGCTTCTTCTTTTTTTCCCAAATGTGGATGGATATAAACAATATTGAACGACAAGGGGAGTGCACTTGATGAGGTATAATCCCAGACCTTTACTGCTTGCAAGTTGGGCTGTCAATGTTGATCTCCTCTATTGTGACATTAAGATCAGACGCTACATAAAAGGCCAGTCCCCTGACAGAATGCCCCTTTATTTTTGTTTTAGTCGCTGGTTTACTAAAACACAAATATGCTGGGAGATCTATAACACTTTGGGTCCCCGTTTCTTGCAAGTCCACCACTTGAAATGTTTTATTAAAGTTTAAAAAATCCTCATCCTCAGTTTTCCCTGAGAGAACATCTATGCTCCAAACACAAAATAATAGAGCCTCCTGTGGTTGGCTAACAGCGGAGTTTTTATTCTGCCACTTGTACAAGTTATTTTGTGAAGCAGGTAGGAGAGTTCCCGGAAACCAAGACCAGTCCAGAGCTTCAGTTTGTGCTTGATATACTGTTGGGCCACTAGGGTTTGGTCATTTATGGTAACCTCAGGAACACTTGTCCTAGTGGCCAAAGCGCTCCTGGCCTCTCTTAGGATTGAGGCTGAAGTGGGCTGAATATTTCCCATAGGCCGTAAAAACCCTGGTCATCCCCTGACCCTGTTACCAAGGAGCGGGCCTCGCTACTTTTAGCTTGGAGAAATTGAGGGTAAGCTTCTTCCTTCTCTCATGAAATTTAAATTCCCCAGTTTAAAAATACCTGCTTCTCTGACCACACTTGTACAGCTAGCAGAGCTGTTTCCCAGGTAATAATGGTTGATTCTTTCCCACCCGGGAGTGGAGCATTTGTGTAAGTACCTGAATAAATGTTAGATGATTTAATGTGACATAAGTAAGGAATTTCCTGAACCATATGTAGCATTTGCCCTCTATTGATTTTGTCAAAATGCCCCCTTGACTTGTACTTTGGTGTAAAACTCACATTACAGAGTTTGATTAGTGGGCGAGCAATGGTTGAGGCTGACCTTAAAATTAACAATAGTTTATACTCCTGGGCTGACTGTTGAACGATAGATGGCTGAACAGTAGGTTTTAGGTCCTTATTAATCGTTAGACAGGCTGCAAGTTCAGGCTGTTGGATACGGACCTGAATTTTTCTCCAGACATCTCAAAAAGTTGTCCTCTCGCTGGTAGGAACATGTTCCCCCTCTATTGTACATTGGACCAGGAATTAGTTTTCATGTTTACCAAGTGAGTCACTGTTGAGGCCTGGTTATTTGAAAAAATATTCCCCTCTTGTGATACAATCACTTTCTACTAGGGCTTGCTTGCGCTGTAACCCAGGGGGAATTAGTCCTGTCTCTCCCTGAGGGAGAGGGATATCCGTCTGTAAATTTAAGGCAGATTGCAACTTAGAAATGCTTTTGTTGTTTGTGGAGTCCATCTCGACTTTGTTAGTAATCACTTCGATCAGATCTTTGTCAATATTTGCCTCCTCTGTGTGGACCTCTCCATCTCCTATTATATCAGCTCGCTCATTTGTCATTACTGATGGTTTAAAAATGGAATAAACTTGACCAGTCTGTCCAGACTGTGGTTCACCCGTGCCAGAGTTGGACTTTTCATTATGGGCTTTCCTAAGGCTCTTACACTGCCTTTTTGTAGGCTGAACAGGATCTTCAGGTAGATCCGACCCTTGGGCAGTATTGATTACAGTTTCACTAGGCCCCAGATGTTTTTTTTAAAGTGATTGAAGTTGAATCCTGTCACTGACATCTAGTTTAATAATTGATAACTAATAGAATGCCTTACAGCTAAATTACCCTGTAGTTCCAGATCCAAAACGCTCACATCTATGATATCCCCTGTACCATCTTTTGCAGGTGATTTAATATTGGAAATAGCTTTGTTGTTAGAGATAGCTTCAGTTGATTGACAGTTTCCTAGGGTTTTTCGGAAAGGCAGCCTTTGGTTCCTCGTAGTAGGGTAATATCCTGCTGTTGGTCTTTAGAGGCACTTTTGGCAAAGTTGATTGGCGTTCATATTACCACTGCTCCTGAGACTGCTTTTAACTGCAGTTTAAGGTCTGTTAACACAGATTCCAAGATGCCTGGAAGACATGCCAATGTATCTGGTACTGAGCTACACACACCGGACGAAACAATTTGAGCTTCAACTTGGGCCCTCTGTGCCATTGAGTTTAATATGCCAATCTTTGAGTCAATTGCTGTAATATAAAGAGCCATCGTGTTAAGAAGGTCCAACTGTAGGTCTAACTTACTAGAATGATAATACTTTCTTTAGAAGATAGGGCTGGTACCAGGTAGTCTTTGTTTTTAAGGCAGTGTGTTCGTTGAAGGTGAGTATTGTGCCCATGGTGAATCCACTTGACTAGGCATTCAGTGAAAGTTTGATTCAGAGGTCATTAAAATTTGTGTCATTGAGCCAGGTTTGCACTGTTCCTTATTTGATTTCTTTGAAAATAACAAGGATTCTGTTGTGGTTGGGTACAGTTGCAGGTAGGCACTGAGCATTCAGATCTGGATGATGGGAAGGCATTGCTTGAGACATCACATGTCTGAAACCAAGGAGACCTTCAAGTAGAGCTGTGTGTCATTGGCATATTGGTGACTCTTGAAGTCGTTATCTGTGAGTAGAGCACCCAGCGGCTCCCTGTGGAGACTGAAAATGATAGGAGATAGTATGGAACACTATGGCAACCCACAGGTGACAGAGATCTTTTGGGACCATGTAGATAAACTAGTGTCCATTGGAAGGTCAGAAGGAAAAAGAGTGGATGTTGCCATGAATCCCACATAAGACACCAGGGTGAGTATGAGGGTGGGATTTTTAACTATCTAAAATGCAGCCGAGAGGTCCAGCAATATCAGGAGGCAGGGGTAATCTTCATATATGGTCAGGAGGGCACCGTTATGATTTGTAAGTGAAGGGGACTCAATGATACAGCGTGATCTGAATCCACACAGGTAGTCGTGCAGGATATGATTGTCACTGGAGTTGAACATAGATTAATTTTTCAATCATCTTGCCAATGAATGGTAGGTAAGCAATGGGACGGGTAGTTGGCAAAGTCATTGGGATCTAGTGTAGGTTTCTTTTGGAGAGGGAGAATCGGGCCTGTCTCGAGAGCTTAAGGAAAGATGGTTTGGCATATACTTGTAAGCTTTACATGTCCTGGTACTGAAAAAACTAAAATTCATCTTTCATTATTGCAAGGCCTACCTCTCCATAGCATAACATTTGAGTTCCCTTCTTACATTTAATAAGCTGTAACTTTCAAATAGGAACAGGTAAGCAGCTCATTTTGGTGTCTTTGGAATTGTAATATAAAACTCTCCCATACTATGACGAAGTTGGGTTTTAAATTACAAGTGCCTAAACTGTGGCCTCAAAACACATGACTTCACAAAAATCTATTTATTTATTCAAAATCCAGTTTAAGGGTC
Source organism: Triturus cristatus (assembly GCF_964204655.1). Classification (NCBI taxonomy): domain Eukaryota; kingdom Metazoa; phylum Chordata; class Amphibia; order Caudata; family Salamandridae; genus Triturus; species Triturus cristatus. The sequence continues at coordinate 944,468,751 of NC_140594.1, read as the reverse complement.
CAAAACAATATTCACATATACAGAAGTGACAGAGGTTATCAATCCTTTAGTAAAATATCTACTTGTCACTCGTGTAGACTACCCATTTCTGATACTTATTTACAAAGAAATGTTGCTATACATTACGGAAAAATGTCTTATACCGCAATGTTTTTTCATCAATGAAAATAGGTATGCTGCTCGACGTTTTGGTCTTGTTTTGTTGTACATCTAAAAGACCATCTTCAGGACAGAAAAACTCTTGTCTGAAAAAAAGGACCCTTTTAGAAATAGATCTACATCGAATCATAAGGTAATTGGTCCTAAAAGAGTGTTAAGATTTGTGCCACTGAATTACCATGGTTTATCGGCATAACTTGGAGCAAAGCGCGATGAAGAAAGCGTTTTCAATGTATGATACCTCCATCAGAAATTGGCATATAGTTCGTGGTGTTCCTGTTGTTGGGCAGAGCTGTCTTAATTTAAGGTCTGAGAATGGTGAATTGCGCAGATAATCTGTGTCACTTCTGTATATGTTAATATTGTTTTGTACCCTTAAACTTAATTTATTGGTTTATAAACTTCAACAAAAAAGATTAAACCCATTTCTTGTTTTTGGTCTATTCGTTTTTGATTAAATAAATTGATTTTCAGAATTCATGTGTTTGAGGCCACTGTTTGGGCAGCTCCATCAAGGTCAGCTCAAAGTTGTGACTTTCTTTCTTTCTCACACAACCAGATAGTGGAGCTTTGGGCTTTTTGACACTATTTTCACTTAAATATTTAAAGATTGCATATCTCTGATTCTACTGTTTGGATTTTTGTCATTTTGATCTTGATTTATTTATTACATTTTGCTCTATTTTTTAGATTAGTGTGGGATTTTTCTTGTGTTGTGTTTCCACTTTATTTCTTTTTGAAGTTGTACATAAATACTTTAGGCATTGCTATTGCCTCTAAATTAAGCCTGGATGCTCTGTGTTAAGCTACTAGAGAGCTGAGCACTGGTTGATTTGGGGGGTGTTAGTACCTCACCCTGACAAGGATAGCGGTTGCTGCTTGAGTAGGGTGTCATCCCTCCACCCTCAACCAGTAACCCAATTTATCACATTCATGATAAAACGTTATAGGATTGACAGCTTTTTTTCATAACCAAAGATGCACCAGAGATATATGCACTTTGTTAAACTTTGTACAAAGCAATATTTTTTTGTATGCTTTTTGAGTTCACCACTTGCAACAGACGTGACATCTTCCTTTTTTTATAACACCCTTCTTTGAGGGTACAGCTTCACTTTGATAATGCAGCTGTTTCAGCTAAGGCAGCTTACCTCAAACTTCCATATTTTTATAGCCCAAGATGTTACCTGAGTATAGGATCTGTTTTCTAGGAAGATTTTGGCAACATACAGAGAGTTTCTCAACTTTTACCAAACACCTCCACTAACAAAAAGGTTAACCTTTTGGCGTTGTCTTTGTTTATTTTAATTTCTTGCATTAGGACCCATGTTCGTACACCATTGGTTTACCAAACCACACCAGGGGCAGTTTCTGCTCTTTAATTACATCCCTTAGCTTTCCAGCCTAGTAAATACTTCCGGGCCTGGACACCGATTAGCCTTCTGTGGGTTCTATGCCCAAACATGCCAAGAATATCTCTGTCCATTTTTTAGGTTGAGCTTCAATCGACCGGTTATATCTCTTCTGTGTGGTTTGGCAAACCCACCGATTGCCATTGGTTACTATCTGTGGCATTCAGAAATGCTGGCTTCTTATTGGTGTATTTCTGTAAAAGTCCCTCCTTTTGGTGCTTAGCTCTTTTTCGGCGATCTCGCTTAGAGAACATTTGGTTGCCCATCACACTGTACAGGGTGTGATGGCCCCTCCTCCTGTTTGGGCATTGCGTTCACAGTTCCTCCTGGCTAACTAGACAGCTTAACAATGCTTCTCCAATCTCCTCCTATTGAGTTAGCATTATATAAAACTGTCAAAATAAACTGTGGGACGCTTTAGCAGTCAAGTGGTAAATGTCAGCTGCTCTGAATTAAAACCGCATAAATAAATTAATAGATATGACTACATAGTCCTCCCTTTACATCCGTCTCGGTATTCTTTGTTAAGGCGAATGGCCACGCCCCTTCTCCCAAGAGGATTTTACTGTGGTCGTGTCTTACTTTCTACGGTGAATTCTGTCCTGATTCACGTATTACAATATAGGGGCATATCAACAAGGGCTTTATCTCTGCTTTTTTGGCTTTAAAAGCCAAAAAAGCAGAGATAAAACTAGCACCCTATCAACAACAGGGTGCTAACATGCAAATTTGCATGTTAGCACGCTTTTACTCTACGCTTCCCCTTGCATCTCTAATGAGATGCAAAGGGGGCGTTCCAAAGTAAAATAATAGGAGAAATGTCGCTAAGCAACATTTCTCCTATTATCAAGAATATTGCTAACCCTGTTAGAGACAAAAAAAGCAGCGCTAACCGCGGTTAACGCTGCTTTGTTACGTCTGGTATTTTTCTGACTTAGCCATGATATCCTATGGAAGGAGGATATTATGGCTAAGTTTGTCTGTCCCTATCAACAAGCTAACGTGAGATTATCGCTGGGTTTCCAGCGATAATCTCACGTTAGCCACTTAGCGTGAGGATTTTTATCGCTATTGAGATAAGCGTTGCTAATAGCACGCTATCTCAGCGATAAAAATCAACGCTAGCCGGCGATAATTATCCTAGCGCTAAGTGCGCTTAGCGATAATTATCGCCGGTTGTTGTTGATATGCCCCATTATGCGCTGCTAGCAAGATGGCGGTGGTAAGAGGCGCCCCCGCTGAAATCCGAATTCCAGGGTGAGGCGGAGAATGCTCCACGCATGCCACCCAGCTGTAATTGATTTGTTGGAAAGACTGTGGTGGGTCCAGGGAAACGGCCGGTGAGTTTTGCCATGCTAGTCTGTTGGGTGTCGAGCTCATCGCCATGTCTCGTTTTAAATGTCGCCCTTGTACTCTTTTTCTGTGCATTACAGTTTAATATAATACACTGTTTTGAAAAGGCAGCGTGCCTAATATGTTGCTCGCCTTTCCCCAGCCTTCTGTTCCATTGCCTTTCGTGTTTCTATGCCTAATGCAGCAACGAAAAGCAACTTCAGCTGCTGCTTCTGGGAAAGAGCACCGGCAGGCAGCAGGAGGTCAGACTCTGCCACTCTTCATGGGAAATAGCTCATTTTTTGGCCCGGAATCCACAAGGAATGGTACACTGCATATCTTAAGCAGCTGACTGAATATGAAATCACAAGAAAGGCTTTGAAATGTAAAAGACTTTGAAATGCACCCAAGAGCTTTTCATCGCCACATCTCTTGGGAGTTTCAAAACATTGGCATTGGGAGAGGATTCCCTATGTGTTTGCAGGTGACTGCACTCTGTAGAATTTGCAGGAGTTTCCCAAAAGTATTTGAAATTTACCGCACAGTATGTATGTAATAAGCCAGTACCCTCTAAGCAGCTGCACCCTCTCGAGTGAGAGCTCTATTTACCACATTGCTATTGCATGTAACTTAAGGATTACGGGGCATATTGTAATAAAGTAAATCCACACCAGATGAAGATATGTGGTAAGAGGTATTTATTACAGCCTCAACCAACAGCCAGCATATCAACTGTCACCATAGAACCCTCACATGACAGAACCTCAGAACAAGCTGGTTCCATGCCTAGTGTTCTGGCATGGAGCCATGTTACATCATTACACTTCTTCCTCTTTACATTAGAACAAAAGTAACATGAGAACAATAAACACATTTGAACAACAAGAAAAAGAAGGTAGAAAGAACTACACAAAATCACGTAAATGCAAAGGAAACCTGCGTGTTCTGACACCCCTACAAGTACTATCAGACCTTACATCAATGTCTGAGGGAAAACGATAAGAAGTATCATCCCTCCTGTCGGCCACACCACACCCCCGAAAATGTGCTACACGACTATGATTCCAGATGCGACCATCATCCGTCTTGACAGCATTTTTAAACAGCTTAATGATAGTTTTTGGAGAGGTATATTTTACCAATTTTGACACCCAACAGGAGCTTTGACCTTTCCAACCTCAAAATTTGTAACTTTCGCATTATTCCTTCTATCAACATAAATCTTCCTTTTGTTTTGCAGAGACATTTCTTTGTCTCTCCATTCCCCAATACCATTGTTTTTCAAACCCTTCCCAGCAACCATCCAGCCAGGACACAAACAAGTATTTGGAGACCTTCCCCTGAGCAGTTCAAAAGGAGTCTTCCCCGTTGATGCATGAGGAGTGTACCTGTAGGCTGTTATACGACACTGCAGTTCTTTTCTCCAATCTAAACAGTTTACCTTTGCTAATTGTATACTCTCCTTTAAAGTCCTGTTAAATCTCTCCAAAGCACCATTCGCCTCTGGATGATATAATGCAATTTTTTTATGTTCAATTCCACATTTTACAAAATACTCCTCCATCTGAGCAGAACAGAACTGCGGACCATTGTCAGAAAGAATAGAGTTAGGAAAACTCTCGCGTTTGAACACAGATTCTAAAAAAATGATCACAGAAAGAGAAGTGATCTCTCTCACCAAACTCACCTCCACCCATCGTGATTACAAATCCAGCAACACCAACAGGTAAGGAGTCCGATGTTCTCCATGCAATGGTCCCACAATATCGATAGCTAATTCATCCCATGGACTTTTTGGTAAACTTCTACAAACCATAGGTGAATATCTTGGTTTGAGCACCTTATCACTAGCTTGACAAGGTGTACACTCCCTAACAGTACGTTCCACCATCAAATCTAATCCAGGCCACCAGAAATCCTGTCGGATGCGCTCTTTGGTTTTAGAAATGCCCATATGCCCTTCATGAGCCATGTTCACGATGACTTCTCTCAAACTCAATGGGGGAATCATTCTTGTGCCCCTCATTAGAACCCCATCAACAACAGCTAACTCATTCGCAACTAAGGACCAAGGTTTAACCAGACTTCGAGACTTATGCTGTTCCAAAAGAGACATCACAGAACACAATTCACTATCCTTTTGCAACTCATCCCTCCATTCATCTTCCTTTACAGCCCCCAGCGTAACGTCACAAACTCTTATGCCACACTCAGCATCACACTGATCATTTTCATCCTGAGATTTATCATTCTCTACCACCTCCACCAATCTCGACAGACAGTCTGCCGTTACATTTGCCTTTCCTGGAATGTATTCAAACATGAAGGTTTACTCCTGTAAGGAAATGACCCATCTCCTGATCCTCGAGGAAATTGAGTCCAAACCCTTCTTCTCAAAAATTTCTTTCAGGGGTTTATGATCAGACCTGACAACGAAAGAAGATCCCCACACGAACTTTCTGAACTTGTTTATGGCCCAGAAAATTGCCAACGCTTCCTTCTCTATAACAGAATAACCTATCTCCGCACCTTTCAAACATCTTGAAGCACAAGCTATTAGCACCTCTTGGCCCTTCCTGATCTGAAAGAGAAGAGCACCCAGCCCCTTTATACTCGCATCAGTAACAATGAAAGTGGGATTCCCAGGTACAAAAGCTTGTAAGTTTGGTGCATTCCTGAGATCATTTTTTACTTGTTTAAACTCAGTACCACACTCTTCCGTCCAAACAAACTCTGCATTCTTACACATCAACTTCCTTAGATTTACTGTCTTATCTGCAAAATTTCGTATAAATTTGTTATAAAATTCTGCCATACCTAAGAATGAAGAAACCTCATCTTTTGTACACGGTTCTTTTAACATTTCAATAGTGTCCACCAAATCCTTTTTTGGACTTACCCCCTGCCGTGAAATATGATGACCCAAATAGTCCAGTTCAGTGACTCCAAATTTACATTTGCTTCGCCTAAGAGATAACCCAGCATCAAGCATCCTTTTAAGCACAGCATGTACCCTCTCATCATGTTCTCTCACGTCTCTCCCACATATTAATACATCATCCTGGTAGCACTTTACGCCTGAAATGCCTTTAAAAAGATCTTCCATAATCGTCTGGAATACAGAGGCCGCAGAAACAAGCCCAAACGGCATACGCAAAAACTTGAAGGCCCCCATTGGCGTAATGAAAGCTGTTAATTCTTGACACTCTTTACTCAACGGAACCTGATGGTATGCTGATGCCATATCCAGTGTGGTAAAATAACCAGCACCATCCAACGATGAAACTAATTCCTCAATATTGGGAAGTGGGAACTTGTCAACCACTACTTCTTTATTTAAGGCACGAAGATCCACACATAAACGGATTTCATTATTTGGTTTACGTGCCACAACAATGGGAGCTAACCACTCCGTTGCCTCTACAGGCTGTATAACACCAGTGGACAACAATTTATGTATCTCTTTTTGTACAGCATCTTGGATACAAATGGGAATGCGTCTAACTTTTGCCACAACTGGTACTGCACCCTGTTTCAACTTAATATGGTGATTGTACCCCTTTAAACACCCCAAGGTGTCACTGAACAATTCACCAAACGCTCTCAAAAACTTTGTTTTCGTCACCCTCAATAGATTGTACCTGAACAGATGGATGTGCATTAGGATTGAGAATGACACCCAAACGAGCTTGATGACTCCAGCTCAACAAATTATCACCCCTCTCAGCAACATAAATCCTAGCATCAGTGAACCTACCATTGTACTCAATGCAGTCATCAAAATAACCTAATAACTTAATTGGCAACCCACCATAACCCGTAGGTTTAATATTAGGTTTGGACAGTTTCTTCCTTCCTTGAAAATTCTTCATAAAAAGATCCTTTGAGAGAAACGTGATGTGAGAGCATGAATCAAATTTCATTTTGACTCTAACATCCCCCACCAAAACCCACTCAGAGGGATGTTCCACCTCACTCTCACTAACTTGAAAACTGACTTCCTTTATTTCTGATCTTGAATCTCTCCTATTCCTCATCCTACAATTTTTTCCAAAATGTCCTCTTTTTCCACATACATTGCAAGTAACCCTATTAGCAGGACACTCACTTGCATTAGCCATGTGTCCAAATCTTCCACATCTGTAGCAATTTCCCTGAAAAGGTGTTGCAAACCTCCTATTCCCTTGTGTCTTTCCTGCGTTTTTTTCTATTACAACACCTTTCTCGCAGACACCCTCATAATTTTTTTCCCTCTCATCTTTTTGTATGGCTCGACACTCCACTTCTTGTGCTTTTACACTGACCTTGTCTTCTTTATGTTCTTTCCTTAGTTCTCCAACACACTTTAACATATGCTCTACCCTTTTTGCAATACTAATAACCTCATCCAACTGTGGCTCGTCCTTTAGCCAGAGTTCTTCCCTCACTTTATCACTGCAACACCTCAGCACAAACTGATCTCTAATCCTTTCCTCTACCAACGCCCCAAATTTACAACTTGAAGCCAACTTCCGCAAAGCCGTAATATATTCTTCCACACTCTCCTCTTTTCTTTGCTCCCGCAAACCAAAATGGTACCTTTCCATAATAGTACTAATCTTTGACTAGTAATGTAAATCTAGTTGTCTTGCACATATTTCATATTCATTCAACCACCTCTGATCATTTTGCGACAAAGGAGGTAGATTTTCCAACACCTCTTGTCCTTCACCCCCTAAACAATGTAACAAAAGTGCCTGCTTCCTTTCACCACTCAAATTCGTTCCACACACCCTGGCATAATTTTCAAAAATCTTTTTCCATTTCTTCCACTTAATAACCGGTTCTCCTGGATCTGACAAGAAAAACGGTGGCACTGTAACATTCTGCATACTCACAAGAGGTGTAAATCACTACTTCCCCACAACCCAACTAGTTGCTAAAAGTGCTTAAAGTCCAAAAGATGTGTCAGTCACCATATGTCCCAGCACGATACCGCTATATCAAACACGTTTGTTGATGGTGTGTTTGTCACCGCAGATGACCTTTTCAGTTTAATTCAATTTACAACGCTCAAATACTTGTATTCCACAAGTGTAATCAACTTTCAAAAGAAACGTTTATTCCCCTGACCACCAACCAATATAGTGATCCTTATCCAGTCTCCGTCCAATTCTCAACTTCCAATAGACCGTCGAGGATCTTCTTCGATGTCCTCCAACACTTGTCATGCAAAAAAGAAATTTTTTTTAAAGAAAAAAAAATATAAGAAAAAATTCCTTCTTCCTCATCTAAGATGGCCGCCACAAAACATTTGGTCCATTTTCTTCAGGCAGTTGGGCTTGCTTTCTCTTTGAGCAATCTCGGATCGTTTTCCTCACTCAAAATGGCCGCAACCAAACTCTTCCCCATCTAAGATGGCCGCCACGAAACATTTGGTCCATTTTCTTCAGGCAGTTGGGCTTGCTTCCTCTTTGAGCAATCTCGGATCGTTTTCCTCACTCAAAATGTCCGCAACCAAACATCCGGTCTATTTTCTTTAGTTAGTCTGGCTTGTTCTTCTCCTTTCACCACACTCAAGATGGCCGCCAACCTTTCCCACAGCCTTCAGTCCTTTTTCAATTGCTCACTGACCTTCAGACATCGTGAAGCATACAGAGACCACTTTGATCCGCAGTACCTGCTCAAACAGCTTTCCACAAGGCTCTTACAACCGCAATTTCCCACTTTTCACTGCTTGAACATGCTTCAAAACGCTCGATACTCATCCAGCACGTCTCTGTAAATTATCACCTTTTTTTTTCTCTTTAATAATCCAAGCTCTTCCTTCTTTGTTGTTGTTGAGGCTGTCCCTTCCTCTGGGTTCTTTTCTCCGCCCAAACGTCGCCAGTGTAATAAAGTAAATCCACACCAGATGAAGATATGTGGTAAGAGGTATTTATTACAGCCTCAACCAACAGCCAGCATATCAACTGTCATCATAGAACCCTCACATGACAGAACCTCAGAACAAGCTGGTTCCATGCCTAGTGTTCTGGCATGGAGCCATGTTACATCATTACACATGGCTAAGTCAGTTTTGAAGCAGGCGTAAGGAAAGTAGCGATAACAGAGGTTATCGCTACTTTGCTTGTCGCTCTGCAGGTTAGCGTGCCCATTGATAATTGGAGAAATGCCCCGACATTTTTCTGATTTATTTTTTAATTAAAGGTCGATTTGAATTTTTAGAAAAATATTATACTTGAACTCAAAGGGACACTACATTTTATTATGCGAAGGCAGATCTGAAACTGTTAAGCCAGGAAGTGACTGCTTAGTGTTAGCTCTACTACAATCTGTTTGCCATACTCTCACTCTGCAAATAAGTTACAGACTGTTACTCGCGCAGTATTGTATTGAGTATAAAATACTCTGCTAGAGCAACTGAAAAGATATTAGAACTTTTAAAGGAGCTCAGCGCTGTGATACTTTGATTCACGCACTGTGTGCTCTCGGGCAGCCCTCATTCTTTCTGCCCTTTAACACCCACAGCAGCCCGAATAAACAAACATTTGTAAAGAAAAAACTGCAGACATAGGGGCTCATTACGATGGCGGAGGGCCCTCCGCAAACGTACTGCTGTTTTCCCTCGCCATATTATCATGGTGGGGGGAATCGTTAGTTAGGCGTTGCGGTCGTAAGGTCCAACCCCCACTGTTCCATCAGGCAGTCCTTTTCCACCAGCTTGTCTGAACCAAAAGGTTGGGTAACATTGCGACGGTGCCTTGCAGGCATCGCCGTAGGAATTATGATATCCCTTTCCTCCTTTCATTTTGCAGAGTACAACCCACCGCAAAATGAATGGCGGAAACAGATTTTGGGGGCCCGTAGCGGGCCACCCTCAATCCCAGGTGCAGGGACATGTACCCTGGGGGGCACCAATTGTGCCCCCTTAAATACCCTGCCCCATGTGGCAGGCACCGCAGGGTTCCTGTTAATGTGGTGCAGGGATGTGTCTGCACCCTCTATTTTGCATTGTGGCGGGGGTTGCTGACCGCATCCCCGCCACAATGTAAAATTTAGGTGATGCGACCGCCATGGTGGCGGTCGCATCGTGATTGTGGGGAGACCACCTCATAGGCGGTCGGTCCCAAATCCATATCGATGGTGGACGGACATAGTAATTAGCCCCATAGTTATGAGGATCTCTGGGAATCCTTCTGCATGTACATACTAAAGGTATGCAGCAGTAACATGTGCCAATTCTTTTTTCACTTCACAGCATCTTGCCTGTGCATAGAAGCTCACTCCTTGAACATGTTTGCTCTTGTGTTAGGAGATGACTGCAGCCTAGGCTTTTCTTCAAAAATACATGATGGCGAATGAAGGGCGCTGTTGGATTGCAACAGCAGCTGAATATTTTACATTGTATGTATGTGTCTTTAACAATAAAAACAACTTTTCACCAAAAATGTTAAAACAGCCCTGTAATGTGCGATAATACGATGCATAAACACTTATAAGGTCCCAATGGCTAGACCGATTGCATTGCAAATGCTTGTTTTAAATCATGCAGCATCCTTTGTATCTGAAACATTACCCGGGATAATAAACATTCAGTCAAATGTTTCGTTTCTCGAAAATAATCTTGATGTAACCTCGTGTTTATGCACTTGCTGTAATCTCATGTTTATGTCCAGAACAGACTTTGGGCTACATTAAGATTTAGGAACTGGCCTATGTCCTCTCTCTGTGATTGCAGATTAGGCTTGCTCACTCAAAAGCTGTTACAAAAGTCAGCATGCTTTTGGAGCCATTTTACAATAGGATATTGCTGGAAACCAGGCATGCAACGCCCATAGGGCTGATAGGGCTTCAGCTCCCCCCTGTCCTATGTCTGTGCCTGGGCTGCTGCAGCTCAAACTCCTCTGGGCTCGACTGGCCAGTGTCTGGAGTCTTATCTCCGGCACACCCGAGTTTTTACAAAGGTCTTTAAAGACCATTTGCATATTTACATACCTTTGTCAGCTGGTTACTGAGGCTTAGGGGCCTATTAGTATGGCGGGTGGTGGCACCACCGTGGTGCTGGCGGTGGCAGAAAATGCTTTTTTCCGCACGCCAGCAGCGGTCCTCACGGGCGCTATATTAGCATGGCCAAACATAGCTCATTTCCCATCCGCCGCAGTGCGATGCGAACCGCCATCAAAGTGCGCTCGCCACCACGGCGGTGGGAGCCAATGGAGACTCACCGCCGTGCGGAATGACGTCCGTTCTGCTGTACAAATCAGGATGCCCCAAACAGCCAGTCGCACCACAGTGGTGAAACTGTCCAACCAGAGACGGCGGAAGCTCGACAGCGGAGCGCGATACCAGAGTCGCGGTCCCTTCCACCCGGTCCCGACTGCCATGGATCCACTCTACACGTCTTCCCGGTGCTGTACCTGATACATCACCAGCAAATCATGGAACGTCGCGGGCGCCGCCGCAGGTACGCAATAACACAATCCCCCACACAACCACAACACACAGCTCATGTGTTGATACAGGGCTCCTGTCCACAGCAGACACCATGGTGGGGACAGGAACACATCTACAAGTATACCCACACATGTCCTACCTAGAACCAAATCACCCCTCCGCATCCAGGTCACCTATCTACCGTGACCATGAAGTAATGTCCCGGTCATGTCACCACAGCGGTGAAGACGCAGGAAAACATGCCCACAATGCAGAAGGCAGGGCCAGCGCCAGGCATGGGCAGTGCCCAAAGACCACAGGGCCACACCTCCAACCTCCACACACTAGGCCCCCCCCAACATGAAGGGACATGCCATGTGCACCTCCTGTGCACCCCCATGCACAACAACAGCACAACAACAAGCTAGGTGAATCCACACCCTGCACCACACAACAAACAATTAGGGAGACAGCCACAGCAGGAGTGGCTGCAGAGGAACACACAGCACAGAAGCACAGGCCCAGGGCAACCCACACGCCACCAGAACACCACACACATGGCAAGAAACCTGAGTCCAAGCACGAAATGAACACACACAGATAATGAACAACCACTCCACTGGACACACAGCCTGACAAGTCACACAGACATATCCCACACTGACACACAGCCACATACACAGACCACATGCCAGCAGCAATGGAGCACAACATATAGGAAGGCCAAAGTGAGGTGCACACAAATGGAAGGCCAAGGAGATAACCATCAAGCATGTGTACATCACATGCAAGACAAGGAACAGTGAACAACACCCTCAGACCATCAAAGCACACATGGCTGGCACAGTGAGTGAAGTCAAACTACAGTCACCTCAGTGCAACAACTCAGGGAGACAGCAAGGCAACCCATGTATAGGCACAGAGATGAAAGGAAGGCCCTGAAGTCAAACTGTGAACAGCCACACATATGTATGCAACTACTTCACAGGAGTATGCCAGCAGCACAACCCACAGGGCCCCTTGACACACTCCATGACTGTCAAACACAAGTAGGAATCTGGCACATTGTTCCTGGGCACAGATCTGCACCACAAAGCACAGTGTCACAAATGAAGTGATAGGGAGGTACACACACAGGCAAACAAAGGGGACAGCTGACATCAAAGTGAAGTATTGTGCATGTCAGTAGTGGACATGGCAAGAGTGTACCATAAACAAATAGAGGGAGTGCAGACTCACAATGGGTAGGCATCTGAAGCACAGATAGGGGATGGTATGACACCACACACAACATGCCACACTAGAGGCAATAAAGCACCATGTGACAGCAATGCATGAGAAAACACACCCACAATGTCAGTGTGGATCAGCAGGTCTGCACAGTGAGTACAAACAGTATCAAGACACATGACTGATCAACAAAACACAGCACTGAGTTGCCAGTCACACACTCTGCATACTCACAATTGCCAAAAACAACAAGTAGGAGGCAGCCAGAACTGCAAGGACACACCAACACACTGCACAGTGCACAACATACAACTCACACATGTGCACACAATCACAGGGCTGAACAATTCAAACAACAGGCAACCAACTCCTGGGTGACACATGTGTGCAGCTGACATTGCAGGGGCACACACACATCAACACTCCCGACAAAGTCACCCCTTCACACTGCACACTTCTTGACCACCCACGTGCACACATTGAAAGTAACCCATGTGACTAGGATGACTGACCATCACAAGATGAGCATACACCCACACTGCTGGGCACACATAAAAGCAAGAACACACATACATAATGACCCTGGCCAGGCTGCCTGCAATCCTGTGGATAGAATCCCACTTTGTGCTGGCAGTGCCCCCAAACCTGACATGTGTACAATATAGCCAAAATGAACAAAGAATGCAAATGATAATGGCATTTTATCTAAAAACAACATAATTGCACCGACAAGTATCAGAGTCTGGAAGAACTGAAGTTCCTGCCACCCCTGTAAAAAATAGAATACGTTAGACAAGCCATTGGCAATGTGGAAGTGGCACACAGAGCATGTGGTGCAGTAAAGCATATACACACAGAAAAACACTTTATTTAGTAAGGACACTGACAAAACAGAGCAACTGTCTTTATTCACATATTGCACAGATAGGCACAGATAGGCACAGATAGGCACCAATATTAGAGAAGAGCAAGGCACAAAATGCAGAGTATGTCCATGAGAAGCTGCACAAGCAAGGGGGAAACAGCAAGACCAGTGGCCAGTCCAAGGTGCAGAGTATGTCCATGAGAAGCTACAGAGGCAAGGGGAAAACAGCAAGGCCAGTGGCCAGTCCAAGGTGCAGAGTATGTCCATGAGAAGCTGCACAGGCAAGGGGAAAACAGCAAGGCCAGTGGCCAGTCCAATGTGCAGTGTGAGACCATGAGAAGCTGCACAGGCAAGGGGCTCACAGCAGTGAACAACAAGGCCAGTGTGCAGGACAAAGTGCAGAGTGAGTCCATGAGAAGCTGCACAGGCAAGGGGTACACAGCAGTGAACGACAAGGCCAGTAGGTAGGACAAAGTGCAGAGTGAGTCCATGAGAAGCTGCACAGGCAAGGGGCACACAGCAGTGAACGACAAGGCCAGTGGGCAGGACAAAGTGCAGAGTGAGTCCATGAGAAGCTGCAAAGTTAAGGGGCACACAGCAGTGAACGACAAGGCTAGTGGGCAGGACAAAGTGCAGAGTGAGTCCATGAGAAGCGGCACAGGCAAGGGGCACACAGCAGTGAATGACAAGACCAGTGGGCAAGACAAAGTGTAGAGTGAGACCATGAGAAGCTGCACAGGGAATGTGTGCGACTGTACCCTGCCATGGTCAGCAACACAGTCAGGCGGGTAACAATGGGCAGTACAGGCACCGCTCTGGGAGAGACAGGTGTGTGAGGGGGACTTCCACTCAGACTTGACTGTCAGTCGGACTGGGAGCTGGCTGTGTGTCGGGGACAGTTGGAGCACTTGACCGGGGAGAGAGAGGCCCAGATGAGGTAGAGCTATCAGTGGCTTGGGAAGCCGGAGGGCTGCTTGTACCAGGTGTGTGTAGTGACACGTGGAGGAGTCATGCTGACATGAGACACAGTGTGGGTGGGAGATTGTGGAGGGGTGCCTTTCCACTTCTTGGGGATTCTACATGGCTTCCCTGACTTGGGATTAATGGGAAGTGGTGTGGACACAACAGGCACACTCACCACCAAAGCTGCATTGGGTGCAGACGCTGGCCCTCCCTCTGGGTCCGTGCTGGATCCAGCGGTATGCTTCGCCTGGCCTTGCCTTTGCCCCTCCATCCCCCGTTTACCAGGTGTTCCCCCTACAGTGCCCTCCTTTCCCTGCTTCACTGGGCTTGGAATGGGAGTCGAGGTAGTGGGTGAATCTGCTTTTGAGCCCTTCTTATGTGTACCTTTGGCAGGCACTACCTTCTCAGTGGGCATGGAAACTCTTTTGGGACAGGAGAGTCCTTGGCTGGGGATGCCTCTGAGGCATGTGATCCTGATGACTGCTTCTTTGCTTTTTGGGCCTTGGTGTCGCCTGACGGGCTTTTGTCTTTGCGCTCTGGGGTGGCTTTAGTTTTCTGTGGGGATAGTGTCTGCGCCCTGGACCACTTGGGCTGCTGCTGTGTGCTTCGTGTGCTGTATCGTGACCTTGAGGTCTGTGGAGCATGGTCACTATCGCCAGACGTGGCCACTGGCAGGGGGGTGGACAAAGGGACTGGAGCTGGACTACAAGATTGTGCCAGTTGAAGGGCTGCCGTCACTGCGGAGGACAAAGACTGTACAGTCCGGTGCAGCCCACCCACGTCCGAATGTATGCCCTCCATGAAAGCAACCACCTGTGCCAATTTTTTGTCGTGGTCTATAAAGGCATTGAGGAGAGCTGTCTGGCCCACACACAGCTGACACAAAAGGTCCACAGACTCAGCACTGATGACCAGCGGGGGGACAGAGGCAGGGGCGGCGGTGTCTGGGATAAAGGACACTCTTCCCTTCTTACTGGGGCGAACACGGGCAGCACCAGAGGAAATGGCTGGGAGAGTGGGCACTGTCCGCTGTGTGGTGGAAGATGAGGCAGAGTCCCCATCCCCTGTTCCCGCCAACATGGATGCGTCACAGCTGGCATCAGATGACATTGAGCTTTGCGTCTCTGGATGTGATTCCTCCAGCAGACTCCTGTCCCCCTCCGAGGTGCTAGTCACATCTGTGTCACTGTGCTCGTGTGCAGCTGTTGTGCTTGATTCCCCACCACTGGTGTCCGTCCCCTGTCCATCCGTGACCACGGGAGATGCTGTCTGAGAGAGAGAAATAGGGTCAGTTTAGTGGCAGCAACATAACAAACATATGCAAGTAAAGTATCACTGAAGATGACTAAATCTACATGTTGCACACCACCCTGTGCAATAACATTGTGCTAACTCACTTCTTTGACTCAAACAGTGCGTGTAAACAAGAAAACCAGGCATAAGTGAGCCATGTGATGACCACACAGCACAACAGCCTGATGGTGGCTCTGTTCAACCAGACACACAAATAGCTCAGAGCACACCTAGGGCCATGATGGGGGCAAGGATGAAGCCTACAACATGTTGCCACTGTCAGATCTGGATGGAGCAGGAGGGGACAACACAGATACAGACTACAACATGACATTCCAAAATGGACATGACCCCATGCCATCCACCATGTTGTACTTTGGGGCACAACTAATGTTGCACATTGGTGTCAGATGTCTAAGCCTCACAAATCTGAGGTCAGGCAATGCACGCATTGATGAAAGCACACTCAGAACAGGCACACTGCCGTTCACTTCCATGGGATTCCCCAGACTACCCCAATGCAGACGACACCTGAAGCCCACGACTCAGAATGCAATGAAAATGCCCAGTACTCAAATTACATTAGGAAGTACAGGTAGGGCAAATGCATGACAGCTGCACCCAGCACAGAGGCCACTTACAAGCCACTGCATCACACTACCAAAATCACATAGGCCAGCGCTGGCACAGGCTGTGTACACATGTAGCCACTCACAGCCAAAGTCACCCTTCCTAGAATACTCACCCCTAGCTTGCTGCTGATGCTCCTTCAAACGAGCATCCAGCTCAGGCTGTGTCACGGCCAAGATGCGGCCCATCAGTGGTGTCATGCTGCGCCGTGCCAACCTGCCAGTGTGAGGGAGCAGCCCCAGTGTCATCTCCGCCACATTCCTTGCCAGCCGGCAGATGTCGTCCCACCTCTTGTGGCAGTGGGTGCGCCATCAGTTTGAGGCACCCAGAGCCCGCACCTTGGTCGGAATGGCCCTCCACACGGGCTTACACTGGTGTACTTTGAGCTGTAGGCATGGGAGACAAGAGGGGGAAACATCAGTGACACAGTGCTATGGAACAAAATCCCTCAGGACATTAGCATGATAATGACTCATCCCAAATCCACAGATCTGTTTTTCTGAGACAAAAATGCATCTCACATTGTACATCTGCATGGGAAAAGCACACGTAAATGCATGCAGATGTGAGGGGGGACACAGTACCTGCACACCTCATACACATGCAGGGTGCCAGCACAGAAAGCCATGTGTAGTCTGCCCACATCTACTGTCCATTTCTAGGTTGAGCAAGACATACATCACATATCAACATGTGTTTTGGGGTAGACTCACTGTGTCCAACACTGCGCAGCCCTCAATGCCCTTGCCCTGTGAATAGCTCACTGTGTCATGGATGTCACATTGGGGACATGATCTCACAAACCCACACCCTTCTCACGAGGCCTGTCGTGTGCAATCTACAGGGCTGAGATGACTCATTGCTGGAGTGCAATGAGATGAGACACATGTAAAACTCTGTAAGTTCAGTGATGTGTCCTTGTCATTTTGGGCGGTGACTGTGCAGGCCAGGTGGGCTCACACTGAGATGGACAACAGGGACCCACACAGCCATTCACACAAGCAATCACTGTCCTGACTCCTGCATTACCAACTTGCTGCGTCACTGAATGGCTGACAAGACAACACATGTCCCTCAAATATTGATGTGCAGGCAGGGAAATGTGTGGAATAGGGTACACTCCCCTTCCCCCTGGAGAAAGCATGTTAGGCAGTGCATGACACAACCCCACACTCTCAGGCACATACTGCATCAGACCAACTACATGTGTGCCCCCAGCACTCTCACCCCCACTGTTGAACACTTACCACAACATTCGGGGCACCATATAGCCTTGGGTACTGTGTGAGCACCTCGTCCACCAGGACCTCCACTCCTCGAAGGTGAAGGGAGTGGCACGGATCTTCTCAGTCCTTGCCATCACTGTGTACATGAGACAGCAGCGCCAGAAGCAGCAGGGGAGGGGTCTCAGGCAGCAGTCCCTGGGGGCACCAGCAGATGAGGGTTCACCGGCAGCAGGTGAGGGGTCTCAGGCAGCAGTCCCTGGAGGCAGCAGCAGATTAGGGGTCTCAGGCAGCAGTCCCTAGAGGCAGCAGCAGGTGAGGGGTCTCAGGCAGCAGTCCCTGGAGGCAGCAGCAGGTGAGGGGTCTCAAGCAGCAGGCTCTGGGAGCAGTGGAAATGTGAGGCTTTCTCCCACACATATATATCCCCCTGGGGTCGTTTCAGTGGTGCTAAGGTGCTGCAATTGGTGTTCCAGGTTTGCCTTTTTCAAATTCATCCAATGCCCGACCCTGCGGTGGCGGAGCACGCCTACCGCGATTTTCAAAATTGCATCATGCTACTGGTATTGTGCTTCCCATTGGCTGTAAGGGCAGGGTCCATGGCGGTGTCATACCACAGGGGCCAGGCGTGCGCTACCGCAGTGGTGCATCTTGCATCCAATGACCGGCCCCGCGGTGGCGGAGCACGCCTACCGCGATTTTCAAAATTGGATCCTGCTACCGTGATTGCGCTTCCCATTGGCTGTAAGGGCATGGTCCATAGCGTTGACAAACCTCTGGTGCCAGGCGGTGGCTACCGGGATTTGGGTGCCATAGATTGATATGGGTGGCTGGGATTTGGGTGGCGGAGCATGCCAACCGCCATTTTGCGATACATGTGTACCTATCACTACCGCAATTGTGTCATGGTCCATGGCGGTGACACACCGCTGGTGCCAGAAGGAGGCTACCAGGATTTGGTTGCCATACATTGATATGGGTGCCCAGGATTTGGGTGGCGGAGCATGTCAACCGCCATTTTGCGATACATATGTACCTATCACTACCGCGATTGTGTCATGGTCCATGGCGGTGACACAAACTACAAAGAACAGGGTATTCAGATGTAAGGAAGTACTGGCGCTCTGCTGGTAAACGTAAGTGTATTAGATTAATGTATCCGTATGGTGCAGAACAGGGAGGGGAAACCCCTAACCCCTCAAACTGTAAAGGCCAAACAAGTTTGACCTCAAACTGAGCAAAGAACAATCCTGTGCACACATACAATTATGCAGTCATTGGTCAGTACATGTCAAAGCAGTACAACAAGGCAAATGTTTGTCAAGGATTAGAAATTCCCATTTTAATGACCATAACCAGCCGACACGTGTTTCATCGTGGGGAAAGTAAACCACGAATCTTCAGGGCTGTAGCTAATGCCGAAATAACAATGGAAGCCCACTACCGGTGATAATTCCAACCCGGTAGGGTCAATAAAGGGTCAGTAGGACTGTTCAGGAAAATGTACAATCTCTCTTTCAAATAAAAACAGCCACGTATCAAAAAGTGACCTCGTAACGCCAGTTGCGTGAAACTCCAAGATATATATGAATTGAGTCTTTATGGGAAAGACTCCCGAAATGCCAGTAATTCAACGTATTCGTCAAGTCAAATGAGTAAACTCCACAGTAAGAGAAATGGTGCGTCCGATTAGTCTGGCGGTAACAATTTAGTGTCTAGGACACCTAGACACTAAATTGTTACCGCCAGACTAATCGGACGCACCATTTCTCTTACTGTGGAGTTTACTCATTTGACTTGACGAATACGTTGAATTACTGGCATTTCGGGAGTCTTTCCCATAAAGACTCAATTCATATATATCTTGGAGTTTCACGCAACTGGCGTTACGAGGTCACTTTTTGATACGTGGCTGTTTTTATTTGAAAGAGAGATTGTACATTTTCCTGAACAGTCCTACTGACCCTTTATTGACCCTACCGGGTTGGAATTATCACCGGTAGTGGGCTTCCATTGTTATTTCGGCATTAGCTACAGCCCTGAAGATTCGTGGTTTACTTTCCCCACGATGAAACACGTGTCGGCTGGTTATGGTCATTAAAAGGGGAATTTCTAATCCTTGACAAACATTTGCCTTGTTGTACTGCTTTGACATGTACTGACCAATGACTGCATGGCGGTGACACACCGCTGGTGCCAGGCGGTGTTTTACCGGGATTTGGGTGCCATACATTGATATGGGTGGCCGGGATTAGGGTGGCAGATTACTTTGACAGCACCAATGGAAACATCATGCTTTGTCAATGGCCATCTGGCAGTCATCAGCAGTGCACAGTGGCCACATGGTTAATGGCACATCATTGTGCACACAATGCAAATGTTTCATTTACCCCACTGCTGACTCCACATGCCATGTTTGTGTATGTGATTTTGTAGATTGGCATGTTCCCCCTCACATGTCACTTGTGAGATTGATGGGCCTGTACACAGGACAATGTTGTTATGGACTCACCAATGTGTACACATGTCAATGTGTTAAAGTGCAGTGGAAATCACAGCACTGTTTGTCTTCATGAAGAATGTGCAGATTAGCCTGTCCTCTCATGTTTGATCATGCACACACTCATCATTTACCCTCAGCCTGTGGTCATTGTGTGTTTGATGTGTGCCATGTCCAGCTGACACCTGAAGGTGTGTCAGGTACAGCAGCTAGGTATGAGACAGGATTGTTCCATTTTTACACATAAGCTGGATCATACTGCATCACACTACCAAAATCACATAGGCCAGCGCTGGCACAGGCTGTGTACACATGCAGCCACTCACAGCCAAAGTCACCCTTCCCAGAATACTCACCCCTAGCTTGCTGCTGATGCTCCTTCAAACGTGCATCCAGCTCAGGCTGTGTCACGGCCAAGATGCGGCCCATCAGTGGTGTCATGCTGCGCCGTGCCAACCTGCCAGTGCGAGGGAGCAGCCCCAGTGTCATCTCCGCCACGCTCCTTGCCAGCCGGCAGATGTTGTCCCACCTCTTGTGGCAGTGGGTGCGCCATCGGTTTGAGGCAACCAGAGCCCGCACCTTGGTCGAAATGGCCCTCCACACAGGCTTACGCTGCTGTACTTTGAGCTGTAGGCATGGGAGACAAGAGGGGGAAACATCAGTGACACAGTGCTATGTAACAAAATCCCTCAGGACATTAGCATGATAATGACTCATCCCAAATCCACAGATCTGTTTTTCTGAGACAAAAATGCATCTCACATTGTACATCTGCATGGGAAAAGTACATGTAAATGCATGCAGATGTGAGGGGGGACACATTACCTGCACACCTCATACACATGCAGGATGCCAGCACAGAAAGCCATGTGTAGTCTGCCCACATCTACTGTCCATTTCTAGGTTGAGCAAGACATACATCACATATCAACATGTGTTTTGGGGTAGACTCACTGTGTCCAACACTGCACAGCCCTCAATGTCCTTGCCCTGTGAATAGCTCACTATGTCATGGATGTCACATTGAGGGACATGATCTCACAAACCCAGACCCTTCTCACGAGGCCTGTTGTGTGCAATCTACAGGGCTGAGATGGCTCATTGCTGGAGTGCAATGCGATGAGACACATGTAAAACTCTGTAAGTTCAGTGATGTGTCCTTGTCATTTTGGGCGGTGACTGTGAAGGCCAGGTGAGCTCACACTAAGATGAACAACAGGGACCCACACAGCCATTCACACAAGCAATCACTGTCCTGACTCCTGCATTACCAACTTGCTGCGTCACTGTATGGCTGACAAGACAACACATGTCCCTCAAATCTTGATGTGCAGGCAGGGAAACGTGTGGAATAGGGTACACTCCCCTTCCCCCTGGAGAAAGCATGTTAGGCAGTGCATGACACAACCCCACACTCTCAGGCACATACTGCATCAGACCAACTACATGTGTGCCCCCCAGCACTCTCACCCCCACTGTTGAACACTTACCACAACATTCGGGGCACCATATAGCCTTGGGTACTGTGTGAGCACCTCGTCCACCAGGACCTCCACTCCTCGAAGGTGAAGGGAGTGGCACGGATCTTCTCAGTCCTTGCCATCACTGTGTACATGAGACAGCAGCGCCGGCAGCAGCAGGGGAGGGGTCTCAGGCAGCAGTCCCTGGAGGCACCAGCAGATGAGGGTTCACCGGCAGCAGCAGGTGAGGGGTCTCAGGCAGCAGTCCCTGCAGGCAGCAGGAGATTAGGGGTCTCAGGCAGCAGTCCCTGGAGGCAGCAGCAGGTGAGGGGTCTCAGGCAGCAGTCCCTGGAGGCAGCAGCAGTTGAGGGGTGTCAGGCAGCAGGCTCTGGGAGCAGTGGAAATGTGAGGCTTTCTCCCACACATATATATCCTCCTGGGGTCGTTTCAGTGGTGCTAAGGTGCTGCAATTGGTGTTCCAGGTTTGCCTTTTTCAAATTCATCCAATGCCCGACCCTGCGGTGGCGGAGCACGCCTACCGCGATTTTCAAAATTGCATCATGCTACTGGTATTGTGCTTCCCATTGGCTGTAAGGGCATGGTCCATGGCAGTGTCATACCGCAGGGGCCAGGCGTGCACTACCGCAGTTGTGCATCTTGCATCCAATGACCGGCCCCGCGGTGGCGGAGCATATCCTACCGCGATTTTCAAAATTGGATCCTGCTACCGCGATTGCGCTTCCCATTGGCTGTAAGGGCATGGTCCATGGCATTGACACACCTCTGGTGCCAGGCGGTGGCTACCGGGATTTGGGTGCCATAGATTGATATGGGTGGCTGGGATTTGGGTGGCGGAGCATGCCAACCGCCATTTTGCGATACATATGTACCTATCACTAGCACAATTGTGTCAAGGTGCATGGCGGTGACACACCGCTGGTGCCAGGCAGTGGCTACCGGGATTTGGTTGCCATACATTGATATGGGTGGCCGGGATTTGGTTGGCGGAGCATGTCAACCACCATTTTGCGATACATATGTACCTATCACTACCGCGATTGTGTCATGACCCATGGCGGTGACACACTGCTGGTGCCAGGCGGTGTTTTACTGGGTTTTGGGTGCCATACATTGATATGGGTGGCTGGGATTTGGGTGGCGGAGCATGCCAACCACCATTTTGCGATACATATGTACCTATCACTACCGCGATTGTGTTATGGTCCATGGCGGTAGCTACCAAGATTTGGGTGCTATACATTGACATGGGTTGCCGGGATTTGGGTGGCAGAGCATGCCAACTGCCATTTTGCGATACATATGTACCTATCACTACCGCAATTGTGTCATGGTCCATGGTGGTGACACACCGCTGGTGCCAGGAGGTGGCTACCGGGATTTGGGTGCAATACATTGGTGTGGGTGGCCGGGATTTGGGTGGCAGATTACTTTGACAGCACCATTGGACACATCATGCTTTTGTCAATGGGCATCTGGCAGTCATCAACAGTGCACAGTGGCCACATGGTTAATGGCACATCATTGTGCACACAATGCAAATGTTTCATTTACCCCACTGCTGACTACATATGCCATGTTTGTGTATGTGATTTTGTAGATTGGCATGTTCCCACTCACATGTCACTTGTGAGATTGATGGGCCTGTACACAGGACAGTGTTGTTATGGACTCACCAATGTGTACACATGTCAATATGTTAAAGTGCAGTGGAAATCACAGCACTGTTTGTCTTCATGAAGAATGTGCAGATTAGCCTGTCCTCTCATGTTTGATCATGCACACACTCATCATTTACCCTCAGCCTGTGGTCATTGTGTGTCCAGCTGGCACCTGAAGGTGTGTCAGGTACAGCAGCTAGGTATGAGACAGTAGTTTTGCATTTTTACACATAAGCTGGATGATATACTCCCAAGCGTGCCCATGCTAAATGTGGCTATATCCCTATGTGCATTCTCATAGTTCGAGGTTGTTTTGGAGGTACTTGCTGTGTGTAATTTGACAAGTGTACGATTAGTGTAGCTGAAGGTGTCCCTACATGTAAGCTGCTCTGTAACTCAATTGTGATGACAGTCATTGTTGGCGTCGTGTCAGTCAAAATGTGAGATGGTGTGCTCATCTCATGATGTATTGCATTGATATGTGTCCACTTTCATCTCAACTAGGAGGAGACCAAATCTGCATTGTCCCTTCACAGTGCTGGCAGACATGGAGAGTGAGGAGATCATCCAGAAATTTTGTCTGGATAGAGCCACCCTACAGACCCTTTGTGTTATGTTGAAGACCCACCTGCAGCCTCGCCGAACATATCCAACAGCTTTCACCCCAAAGTCTAAGGTGATGGTGGCCCTGCAGTTTTTTTGCCACCGGATCATTCCAGCACACGGTGGCCAGCGCAGGTGGGGTGTAGCAGCCTATGTTCAGCATGGTGCTGCGTGATGTTCTGTCAACTATGATGATCTACAAGGACAGACATATCAATTTCGCCTGGGGGCCTGAATTGGCGGCTGTGAAGGGAGATTTTAATCCCCTTGGACACATTCCCCATGTTGTTGGTGCCATTGACTCACACATGTTGGGCTGGTTCCACCACAGGCACGTGAGCACATCTACAGGAATAATAAAGTGGTGTGCTAGGCAGATATGATCATCTCGCACGTGTGTACCAAATTTCCAGGCTCCGCCAATGACTCATACATCCTGCGTAACAGCATTGTACCACAGCTGATGGCTAATCTGTTTCCTGAGCATGCATGGATTGTGGGCGAGTATGCCTAGTCAAATAGCGTGCTGTGTGTGTGACCTGCTGTCCTCTGCAACAGCAACATTACAATGTTTATCTGTGTTTGTCACACCTAGGTGACTCTACATATCCCAACCGTCCTTGGTTGCTGAGCCCAGGACACCAGCTGATGTCCGCTACAATGATGCCCATGGGAGGACACGTTGGGTGGTGGAGCGTACTTTTGGTCTGCTGAAGTCACGATTTCACTGCCTGGACAAGACCGGAGGTGAACTGATGTACTCGCCCGGGAAGGTGTGTCAGATTGTAGTGGCATGCTGCATGCTCCACAACCTAGCCATTCGCAGGGAGATCCCCCTGATCCAGGATGATGATGAGCAGCCAAGGCCCCCGCCTGCAAACCAACCTGTGTCCAGTGATGAGGACAGTGGAGAGGGGGAAGGTGTTGACCTGCGTCAACAGCTCATCAGCCGCTACTTCACTTGAAGGTGAGTGACAATGTACAATGGACCCATTGTCTGATGTTGCTGTTGTTGTGAAGGTGTATGTGAGATTTGTGACTGCAGCCAGTTGTTGACTCAGTGGTGGCTGACAATGTTTCTGGGACAGGTTAGTCTGGTACATCTAGAGGATGTGTATGTTGGCACTTGTTGCCCATTGTGATGTGTGCATGTTGGATTATCTTGATGGTAAGTGTTGTGTGATGTCTGTGATGCCACACCCAGACTAGTGAATGTTGTTCTGTTGTGTTTTCCTAGGTCCCTTCAACCTCTCCTTGCCTTCATAGGTTCCATACTCCTGATACATTGTAATCGTGGTGAAGACTGCACATCCTGGAATAAAGACGGAGCAGAAGCAACAACATGTGTGTAAGGAGTATTTTTTTACAATGGTGACATGTGAGGGGGTGAACATTTACATTGAGGTGATTAGTGGAGCAGTGAGTTGACAGTTACGGTAAATGAGATAATCGAGTAGTCACCACATTGATGTGGTGACCCAGTCCAACAGACAGATGCCATTCACAAGGCAGTGTGGGGATGGACAGTTCAAAAAGTCCAAAAAGTCAATGCAGTTGTGAAGAGGGTTGCCATCAGGGCTGGCTCTATGTCTCACATTTGGCAGGTGCTTTGCCATGGGTTACTCCCAAGGATTTCTTGGGACGGCCCCTTCATCGCTTGGCAGTGGGGGCCTCTGCTGTAGGGCCAGTGGGGTCTGAGGACTCACCCCTCTCTGTGGCCGTAGGGGAGGATGGTGAACTGTCATCCTGCAGACCAGCAGGGGGAGGTGGAGGTGTTGTCTGTAGCGCAGGCCTATCCCTAAGTACCGCCACTTGCTGGCCCAAGAGGTCCACAATTTGGCCCATGCGGGTGTCGATGGACCTCATCAGCAGGATGAGGTTGCGGAACACTTCTTCAGACTGGCACGTTTGTCCCTGGGCCTGTTGATAGGCCTCATTTACTCTGTTTATGTGGTCCAGGGATTGGGTCCCAGCCTCTGGATGTCTGTGAGTGACCCAGCCCCTCCCACCTGCCCTGCTGCCATGGACCTGTTGCCTCACCACTGTAGGCACCCGCATCCTCTCCCTGCCCTCCTCAGTTGTTGGGGTGGGGTGGTCATCATCTGGGACAGGGTGAGTGTTGCAGGCAGCACTGGTGGTGATGGTGGTTGTGGAGGACGCTCAGGTCATAACAGCAGGGGTCTGCAGAGATGTTGGTATTGCAGCAGATGTGGTGGGGGGACGATGGGGTCCTTTGACCTGTTGCGCCCTGGCACACCAGATGGGCCGGCTTTGAGCTCCTCGTCCAATGAATCCCGGGAGTCAACATCTGAGAGTCCATGTTCCGGGTGGGGTGGGGGGGGAAGACTGGCTCTGCATGTTGCTGGTATTGTCCTCTGCAGTCAGTTCTTGGGGATATCCTAATTTTCTGTGCGGTGTCTCCGCTGTCCTGGCGGCAGTTTGATTGTTTTCTGCCGTGAAACCGACATCCGCGGACAGGTTTTGGCCATCTCCGCCCGCTACGGGTGTTTTTTCTTTGCCTCGTTCCGCTGTGGTCGGTGTTTTTTGGCGGTTGTTCCTAGTTTAGCCGCCGGTTTTTACCCGGTACCGACGGGCGGTTGATTTCCTCTTCCATGGAGGTCGGGGTTGTTTTCCGACCGCCATGCTAATAGACCCCTTAGTTTTTTTTCCTGGTTCCAATACCCCCAGGGCCCCCACTCTGCCCATTCCTTTTATTTGTGTTTTACATTTACTGCTGTAGTGTAAAAATGCATTTCATGAAAAGGTATATCAAGTAGGGTTGCCAAAAGAGAAATGCCAGCCATGTGTTGTTTTTAAGACCCTGCAAAGACCTCGTCTTGACACTAAGGTGCCGATTCCGATCCTGTAAAACCCGGGTACGAACCGTTGGATGGAGCGTTTTCTCCGTCCGACTCGTACCCGTGAAAAACACCTTACGATTCGTACAGAAACACCATTTCCGTACGAATCGTAAAAAACACCGACCGGCTAAAATATACCCACAATTCGGATCTGGGACACCGCGTACGCGACATTCGCACGGAGTCAGGCAGCCTTTTACAGATCAGCAAGTACGATTCGTACCCACAGCACTTCGGATGGCAACATTTTTATGGGACCCAAAAAGTGCCAGAAAAGCTAAGTACGCCCCGAAGCACGACGAAAAGGGGGCCCGGTACGCACCGTACCCACATCCCTACACGTCCGCACCGTACCCACAGCCCCCCATGTATGCACCGTACCCCAGCACCCATATGTGTACGCGCCATACCCCCACTCCCTTAGGGATGGAGCGTACCCCCACCCCCATAGGTACGGAGCGTACCCCCACCCCCGTAGGTACGGAGCATACCCCCACCCCCGTAGGGACAGAGCGTACCCCCACCCCGTAGGTACGGAGCGTACCCCCACCCCCGTAGGTACGGAGCGTACCCCCACCCCTGTAGGTACGGAGCGTACCCCCACCCCCGTAGGTACGGAGCGTACCCCCACCCCCATAGGGATGGAGCATACCCCCACCCCCGTAGGTACGGAGCATACCCCCACCCCCGTAGGGACGGAGCGTACCCCCACCCTCGTAGGTACGGTGCGGACCCCCAGCACTACGCGCTGGGGGTCCGCACCGTACATACAGGGTGGGGGTACGCTCCGTACCTACGGGGTGGGGGTACGGCGCGTACTGGGGGGAGCTGGGGGGGTGTTCGGCGCGTATGCGGGCACATGTTAGGACGTCTCCATGGTTGCTATGGGAGTTCGCTCCGTACAGTGTTTTTTCCATACAGTTGTGCATTCGGTCGGACGGGACGGATCGTACTTGCGCGCTCGGACTTGAGTTTCCCCGATTCGTACGTAAAACTGTCTGGGGACGTGTCGGACACTTTTTCCGACCCGAGGACGTGTCGGGGAATTTTCCCAATGCGATTCGTATGGATTTTTTAACATTCGAATCGTACTTGCCAGTTTGTACGGGACTTGTATGATTCGTACGTAAAAAAATCCAGATACGATTCGTACGGGGAATATTTTTAACGGATCGGAATCGGCACCTAAATATGGTTATAAATAAAAAAATATGTATTTATTTGTATTGTGACTTTTCTGTCTTTGATCCGTTTAATTATCAGCCATGGACCACTCAGGCAGCCCTAAAACACAATTAAAAGGGCTTTCTGTTAATATTTGCTGTTCGAAGTATGCACAGATAAGTGCTGAAAACACGGCTTTAGGTGAGTGTTTTTTTTTTATTACCGTCTGGGACATCAAAATAATGAGCTGGCAACCCTAATCATAAGCCTGGAAGTTTGTTGCAGGATCAGCACTTTATTTATTTCCTCCAGCCTCGATCCCTGATTAATATCATAATAGCAATAGTTTAACTTATATCTGAAACCCTACACCAGCCCTCAATAACATGCTGTTACATCAAATGTCTGGGAATGCAACCTGCACTCAGACAACTCACTCCTCATTCTTGCCCTTCACTTTTACGCTCAGGTGCTCTCCCAGCGATCACAATGTACTCACACTGATCACCATGCACTCACACCATTCACCTGCTCACCCTTCACGCACAGTGATCACCCTGCACACACAATGCACTTGCCCTGTTAACCCTGTACCTCACCCTGCAGTCACACAAGCACTCTACTCACCCTGCACTCATGTGACACTTCACTCACCTATCCCCCTCACTGCTCAATCTGCAATCTCACTCAAAGAAGCCTATCACTAACCATGCAATCATTCGTCCCACTTTGCACTTACTTCCGCACCCAAATTCATATGGTCACCTCACTCACCCTGCAGTCACTTCTCTTACCCTGCACTGTTGCATCGCTGAAGGTGCACTCACATGGCACTCCCGCCATCCACACAGCACAGAGGGTTAATGTTCCTGCTACAAAGAACGTGTACCATGCAGCTCACAGAACTGAGCGTGAGTAAACTATGAGTAGCACTATAAAAAATGAAATGTTTGTCATAAAGGTGCTATAGAGAGATGAGGTGCATTGGTAGTGAGTGGTAGCGAGGGAAATTATTGAGAAGGAGGAAATGGGGGAGGGGGCGCTAAAAAAAGACTGTTGCACCGGGTGCAACGAGTGCAAGGGTTAGCCCTAGCTGGGAGTGTTAACTCCCTCACCCCCCCACCCCCCCCCCCACGCCCCCGAAGTTCAGGTCTAGTTGCGCCCCCTCTGGAAACTGTAACACAGAAATAATATTTTTATAGGTAGAATATTTCTCTATATAAACGTCCCACTCCTTGTGCACCTCACAACATCATTACCTCACCTAGCATGGACGCCGTTCGGCCGAAGCTCTGACACTGAGCCAGTGGTGTAGAAATAACCTTTGCTGTTGATAAATGATGTATTGACTGTAGATGAAAGGGGACTTTTCGACGGAAGCCATTAGAAAGTGAATTTATTTACTTTTCGCGGAAAGGCGCGGGATGAAATTTACAGCAGTAGCCAAGCTTGTAGCAGTGGCAGGGAGGTGACCTTGCAGGTTGTCTACACAGCACAGCGTGAATATCATGGAACTGCGGTTGTGCAGTTGTCCATGCTTGCTGTGCATCGTGAAACATGTTTTTTTACACAAGGTCCTCCTTTCAGTAATGTATGTCTCTGTTTATTTCAATTAAAAGAGGGGCACGTCACCGACGAGCTTGTAAAAGGAAACTGTAGCATCGTGAATTGATCAAAAAGCCCAAGACCTGTTTTCAAATGCAGCAGAGTTTTTAAATTCGGAAATTGTCTATCTTTGGTGGGCAGAGCCAATATCCTGAAAATGAATATACTCCCCAAGGGCCCGATTCACAGAACTAACTTAAGACAAAATCCTAAACTTACTACGTTTGGTATTCACAGAATGCAATTACTACTTTTGGTATTCACAGAATTGATTTACGACTACTAACTTTACGTCTGCACTCGGGCCGGAGATTCCAGACCGGAGGCGGAGATTCCGGCCCGGAGGTGGGACTTCAGGCCCGCAGGTGGGACTTCCGGCCCGGAGGTAGGGATTCCGGCCCGAAAGTGGGGATTCTGGCCCAGAGGTGGGGATTCCGGCCGGTGGCGGAGATTTAGCCATGGCCGAAAATCTCCACCTGCGGGCTGGAATCCCCACCTCTGTGCCGGAATCCCCACCTCCGGGCCGGAGGTCCCACCTCCGGGCCGGAATCTCCGCCTCCGGGCAGGAGTCTCCGGCCCGAGTGCGGACATAAAGTAAGTAGTCGTAAATCCATTCTGTGAATACCAAAAGTAGTAAGTGCATTCTGTGAATACCAAAAGTAGTAAGTTTAGGATTTTGTCTTAAGTTAATTCTGTGAATCGGGCCTCAAGGTTTTATATTTTTTTAGATCTGTAGCCTTAGAGGTATCTTGCGGCCAGCTATTACACTTGCATACACTCTGCTCTAAATACTTATGGGCTCCAGGGAAACCTCAAAGGGCAATGCAGTTCATGACGCTCCCCAGGGAGAGGGGGGGGCTGGTCGGTCCCTGACTTTCTACTTTATTATTATTTTTGTCTTTTATTAAATATGCGGATAATGTTAACTGGAGAAAGTGTAAGCAACGCTGCTGAGGCTCCCTCAATCTATCAGATGTTGTTAGGTGAAGAGGTCAAGAACTGCCTTTTCAAGAGGTTGGATAGGAGCTATTATAAAAGAACGTGCTTCAAAGTCCCGGGGGCAGCCTTCAAGGTGTGGAGCACGGTACGTAAGAATCTTCAAATTCAGGGATTAACTTTTTATACCCCGACTACGGCCGTAGGTATACTGCCTTCAATTTTTCCAGATCCCGTGGTTAATAGCTGGAGATCTAAGGGTATTACCCAAATGGGGGATTTTTATGGGCCTGGGGGACTTTACGTATCCTTCACAGAGCTAGCTAATAAATTCCTCCTTCACAAGAATCAGTTTTTCAAATTTTTACAAATTCGTGATTTCCTGAGTAATGGTTCTATAATGATGGGACCTCTCAAATTAGTTGAAGCTATTAGGAGGCAGGGCAGAATAGGGCTTTTATATAATATTCTGTTAGCTTCAAGGAGGGATGATCTGGATAAACACAATTCTAAATGGGCACTCAAGGTTGGAGAGCCTAGTGTTTCCTTGGAGAAGGCGATTGTTATTGCTGGAGAAATTTGCTTCTCAGCGAATCTTAAAGCCCAGTTTTATAAAACTATATTCAATTTATATCACACTCCAGCTAAGATGTTGAAATGGGGTAGGGGGAACGATGGTAAATGCTTCCGGTGTGGCACGGATAACGCTGATCTTCTCCATATCTTCTATGCTTGTCCCAAAGTGGCTCCATATGTAGAACATATAGAGAAGTTCCTCACGGAGATCACGGGGTGACTGTTAAGATTTCAGCCTCTATGATGCTGCTAGGGGTCGGCAAAGATCTCGAGCTAGGGAATTCTATGTATAAATTCCGGTACCTGCTCTTTGTCGCTACGGCCGAATCTCGGCTCTGTTTAGCATCTTCATGGCGTGTCAACCTAAAATACCATCTTTTGAATTGTGGAGAGCCCGGTTTTATAGTATATATAACTTAGAATATAGCCTCTATGCTGTCAAAGGGTCAAGGAAACGCAAATTAGGCATTTATGTATGGGGGCAATGATAGATCACATGAACGGTTGAAGGTCAACATGAATGTAATCCATTGTAATGATTTTAGGTAATGATTTTAGGTATAATTGAATGAAATGATTTGCTTTTATGCCGAGCTATTTGAACTGTTTTTATATGTAATTTTCTGATGTTTTTGATATTGTGGATGATAAAAAAAAAATAAAAAAAAGACTTCTTGAGTTAGATTTGTGGTTTACAAAAGTAGCATCATAGAAGTGTGATCTGCCTTAACCAGCTCCGCGTTTTAACTGATGGGGTTAGTAGGAGCGCTTCACTCGGCTCCAGATTAGCTACCTCTGAATAGAGCTCTGTTGGAGTTCAGGTTCTAGCCCTTCTCCCCAGGTCTGACATGTCACCTCTTGGAAGTGAGAGCTTAATCAAAACTCCAAATGTGTGAATCTCACTCACAATGAGTGAGACTTGAGTTTTACGGTCCAGTTCTAAGAGACAAGTGTTGAATATGATGGTATCCTCAGCTTTGGGGCTGCCTGGACTAAGGATGACAAAGAATGTTAAGAGTGTCCAAGGGGAGATCTTGGTTAGTTGCTGCAATACTTAACAGTGGTCCTCATTAATCCACATTTTCCTTCATGTTCCTAGTGCCTACGCTATTAGGAGACATTCTGACTCCCACGCACACCATTCTGAAAACGTTTGTTTGGTATTTAACCTGCCTGCTTACACTTGCATCATAAAGCAAGTCTTCTTCAAGCACACCTCCTGGTCATACCAAGCCAAATGTACAAGGAACAGACAGGATGAAAGTATTTGGATGCATAAGGATGAATTGACATTATGGAGATTATCAGTAAGTAATTCAATCAGTACCTACTCATCTTTGTCCCTAGCTTATTCCTTACTCATTGAGGATGTACCAAAATGGTATGTCTTCATCACAAGCCAGCAAAAAGACACACCAAATGCTGGATATAATGCAACATCAACCGTTTCTTGGGGCATCATTGAAAGTAGTAAAACAAAAAAGAATTTGGCAAATCAGATGCCTGAGAAATCTGTGCAGACATTAGTGGCTAGCTCAATTTCATCTTATTGTACAGAGATCATCCAAAAAACACACAGGAAATAAGAGGCACAGCAGGGATTTAAATTGTAGTTAATACTGTCTTCAACCCGTTAAAAACACAGCAAAAGCAACCATATGAAGATAAGCTGCACGCTAAAATTTTACAAAGATTAAAATATGGGACTAAGGCGATAGACCCAAAACAAGGACACACAGTTAGTATGCCTGCGCAAATTCAGTGCATTCGTTCTTCCCCGTGGGAACTAATTTAAAAAGGCCCGCCGGGTGTGCCACATACAATTTAGGAATCGGGATACAGCAAAAACTATTGGTGGATCGGTGTCATACTTTAATACTCTGTAGGCCTCTACACAGCGCACAAAGCCCAAATTCTTGCATAGTTGGATTAACCAACGCTTACGTGACAGCCGGTAGGCAGGGCAGAGGATCAGAACATGTATTTCGGACTCCTCCTTATAATTACATGCAGGACATTCACCCGTTTGCTCTTTCACCCATTTGCTGGTATACGCTAATAATGGAAGGGTCCCTAATCTGAATTGCACATACAATTTCCTGGCCAATGGGGGTTGAATAAAATCCAGAAAATGTTCCTTGCTGTATACATCTTTAACTAGCAGAAACTCTGCTGTCAAACGACCACATGAGGCACTTTCTTGTATGGACATTAATTTAGTTAGTCTATAGTATTTAACTAATTCCATCCTGGAAATCATGGCACATGATGTCTTGGGTGTTCTCCAGAGGTCCGGCTTGCCTGACTCAAAGGCAAGATCCCTTATGTGACAGAGCCAAGGAATTTTCTTGGTGGCACAGATGGTCAAGCCCTATAGATGGACAACTCTGGGGTCACCCATAACCTCCGCCAGAATGTTAAAGGTCTCAGGGTGATCTCTTCATCAAGGGGCCTAATACACAGGTCCAAACGAAGGGGTATAAGGGGGGTACTATGGGGTAGGCCTACAAGCTGCTGCATTAAAATTGTTCTCCACCTTCGTCAAGTTGGTGGTGTAGGAGTGCCCCCACAACTCCGCCCCATATAGTGTAGCACCCCTTGCTTGTGCTTTGTAGATTTCCACCACAGGGGCGACTGGTTTAAAAACTGAACTTCTATACAATTTCATTATACTGCCCGCTGTCTGGGTTAGCCTGAGTCTTGCTTTTTCCAACTGATGCCCCCATTCAAAATGCTCTGATAGGGTAACTCCCAGATAATCAAATAGCCTCACTCTTTCCAAAGGAGTGCCGCGTAATGCAGGACTTGGACGAGTCGTGTTGGGGTGGTTGAAGACCATATATTTAGTCTTTGTCAAGTTGATCTCCAGCCCTTGCAACCTACAAAAATTGGCAAAACCGTCAAGAATGCGCTGGATACCCATTGGTGTTTTTGAAAGTAGTAGGGTATCACTGGCAAACATTAACGCAGGGACCTTCTCGGAGGTTAACTTGGGGGCGTCACTGTCCTTTATTTTTTTAAGATGGTCAATAAGACCGTTGATAAAAAGACAGAATAAAGTAGGAGCTAAAACACATCTCTGCCGTACCCCCTTTTGGACAGGAAAACGTGAAGGGAGTTCCCCATATTTTCGGTATCGTACTTGGGAACATTTTTCAGATTGTAGCCTCTCTAAAACATTGAGAAGACAGGGAGGAATCCCAAGGTTGCTCAGCACCTTCCAGAGTTTCTCCCGGAGTACAAGGTCAAAAGCCGACTTCAGATCAACAAATATAAGATAGAGGCTGCCACCCTCTAAGGTCACTGTTTTCCAGAAGAGTAGTTGTAATCTGAATATCTGGTCTACGGTTGACATGTTTGTTCTGAAGCCGGCCTGGTAGGGACTTAATATATGTTCTTCTTCCAGCCAGCCCTGGAGACGGTCCAATAGCATCCGTCTGAAAAGCTTTTGGGGAATATCAATTAAGCTGATCGGCCTGTAGTTGGAGGGAGAAAGGACACAGCCTTTTTTGAATATGGGAACTATCTCAACCCCGCGCCAGGTATCGGGGGATCCAAGCCCTTCAGGACGGCATTGAATAGGGCACACAAGTATGGCACCCATATTTTGGGTTCTTCCCGGAAGAGGTCCCCTGGTAATTTGTCTAGACCTGGCGCTTTGTTATGGTGAAGCTTATTAATGGCGTATCCCACTTCGGTCATAGTGATCTCCATGTCGCCCACCTGGTGGAGCTCCGATGGCATGTTGGAGGTAACAATGTCATCGGGCCCACCATCCCAAATGGAGTACAAAGACCCAAAGTGGGTCTCCCAGGCTTCCGGCGCTATTTTGGGTTCGATGGCCGATCTCCCTTCCCTGTCGCCCGAACTCACTATTGCCCAAATGGTTTTTAGATGTTTATCATTGAGGGCAATACTGAGAGATTCCTACCTCTCTAGTTCCCAGTTTGTTTTTTCCTGCTGGGTGGTCCATTTATACCTGGTCCTAGAGAGTTTAATTTGTGGCCTATCCTTCACCTTCACCGCTTCCAGGAGGTCCTGCTTGGCCTTGCAACACTTATCATTAAACCAAGAACATTTATTACGGTTACGTTCCCTCCTACGCACAACCGGGAAAAATACATCTGCCAGTTTCATGGTTAACTCTGCTTGAATTTTCCCTGCCTCGTCTAGATCCACGATGGGACCACCCACCTGTGCTACCTCCCACATTTTAGTTATCATTGGAATTGCTAGTTGATAGACTTTAGCCAGCTTGCGGGGAGACTGTTGAATGTGGCCCCATCTGACATTTCTTCTATTGTTTATTACTGTTAGCAGACTTATCACGTTTGTAGGGGCGGAAAGAGGTTTAGCAATGCCAAGGTCCCATGGTTTTAAAATCAAGATCAGGGCGTTATGGTCACTATCCTGCCTCTGCGTGATATAAAAGTCAAAGACCTTTTCCCAAAGTCTTGTTTCCACCATGATATAGTCAATTAGGGAAGCATGATCTACTCTATTAAGGTGCCGATCACGATCCGGTAAAAAATTCCCCCGTGCGACTCGTATCGGGTCTTTTTACCGTACGAATCGTACAAGTGCCGTACGAACTGGCAATCACGATTCGCATGGTAAAAAGTCCATACGAACCGCACTGGGAATCATTCCCCACACGTCCCCGGGTCGGAAAATGTGTCCGACACGTCCTCGGACGATTTACCTTACAAACCTGAAAAACCAAGTCCGACCTAGGAATCACGATCCATCCCGTGCGTCCGAGGTTACAACCGTATGGAAAAAACACCGTCCGCACCGAACTCCTACAGCAACCATGGAGACATGTGCCCGCATACGCGCCCAACACTCCCCCCAGCCCCCGTACGTCCGACACGTACCCCCCGTATATGTATACCCCCACCCGTCTAGGTACACCCCAGTACGTTCCAGTCGAACCCCCACCCCAGTACGTGTCGTACCACCGTCAATGTACACCCCCCCACCCCAGTACGTGTCGTACCACCGTCCATGTACACCCCCCCCCCTGTACGTGTCGTACCCCCCGTGTACCTACACCCCAGTACGTGCGAGCCACACCCCCACCCCAGGACGTGTCATAGCCCCGTCCACCCACACCCCAGTACGTTCCAGTCGTACCCCCACCCCAGTACGTGTCGTACCCCCCGTGTACCTACACCCCAGTACGTGCGAGCCACACCCCCACCCCAGGACGTGTCATAGCCCCGTCTACCCACACCCCAGTACGTTCCTGTTGTACCCCCACCCCAGTACGTGTCGTACCACCGTCAATGTACACCCCCCCACCCCAGTACGTGTCGTACCACCGTCCATGTACACCCCCCCCCTGTACGTGTCGTACCCCCCCGTGTACCTACACCCCAGTACGTGCGAGCCACACCCCCACCCCAGGACGTGTCATAGCCCCGTCCACCCACACCCCAGTACGTTCCAGTCGTACCCCCACCCCAGTACGTGTCGTACCCCCCGTGTACCTACACCCCAGTACGTGCGAGCCACACCCCCACCCCAGGACGTGTCATAGCCCCGTCTACCCACACCCCAGTACGTTCCTGTTGTACCCCCACCCCAGTACGTGTCGTACCACCGTCAATGTACACCCCCCCACCCCAGTACGTGTCGTACCACCGTCCATGTACACCCCCCCCTGTACGTGTCGTACCCCCCGTGTACCTACACCCCAGTACGTGCGAGCCACACCCCCACCCCAGGACGTGTCATAGCCCTGTCCACCCACACCCCAGTACGTTCCAGTCGTACCCCCACCCCAGTACGTTCCTGGCGCACCCCCAACACAACCTCCTAAGTACGGAGCGCACCCCATGCCCCAACATCACAACCGCATGTACGAGTCGTACAAAGCCACACACAAGGACCAAATCGTACAACCAAATGGCCCATGTACACACCGTACACACGCTCAAAACGCACGTACACAACAAGGACAAAACAAAACAACTCAACAATACACCATTCGAAAGGCACACAGCCACTAAACATGGCCAACAACCACTAAAATAACACAATCACTGACCTGCAACTGTCAAAAACAAACAGAGGCCCAATACACCACCACTCCTTATAACACACCCACCCAAAATTCAAACACTGCCACACCCACCCATGGACCAATAAAAAGGGCCCACACACACAAACCATGAGCCTTTGCAACAGACCCACTGCTGCCAGACACCACAGAACCAGACTACAAGCGACACCACATCTTACACTTGCACACCTTCACACGACCACCCTCACAAACACCCTCTCATCACATTCACACACACACACAACCATCCACACCCCCCCCCCAACATCCACACACCCCCCACACCCACACCATCCCCACCCACACCCCTCACCATGCCCACTACCAAGAATCCAAAGTTCAGTCACCGAGAGTTGGAGGTCCTTGTTGATCAAATCCTCAGAGTCGAGCCACAGATCTTTGGAACATTGGTCAGAAGCACCAGCCAGGCAGCCAAAACAGCCATGTGGCAGACCATCGTCGATGCTGTGAATGCTGTTGCGGACACCAGGAGGACCAAGCAGGATTGCCAGAACAGGTGGTACGATCTGCGGAGGAGGGTCAGAGCCAAGAGACAGGAGGAACACGACCAGGCCAACGCCACCGGAGGAGGGCCCTCCCGCAGAGCCGTACAGTACCATCCCTGGGAGGAGAGGGTGATGGCCATACTGCCGGTGGAGGCAGTTGAAGGAGTAGAAGGACTCCGAGACCCGGGTGAGTACACAAACAACGCACCTCACATGGGGGGAACTGCAACCACAACCAAAATTAATAACAGGCACGCAACCACCACAAGCCATCGCATTACTCAACCACACTCCATGAGCAGGCACATGCCACTGCTGCCACCATGCCCCATGCACCCAGCTGGACAATGTCAAGTCACAGGCCACAGAAGACAACAACACATGACACGGTAACCCGGATGTCGGGAGGCTGGGCACCAAGAATCACATAGTGCGACTCCAAAGCAGACAACAATGCCCTCTGCCCATATGGCCTAGGTCACAGGCAGACAAACACTGTGTCCCAACACAGGAATGACTTGCCAGCAAATGGCGGACGCCTTGCATCAACACATGGGGGTGAAGGCACTGTTTTGCACATGCCAGCAGCTAATGAACAGCCAACAGTGTGAAAGAGTGGCAGCACACACCACCACAGCAGCAGCGCACAGACACACAGCAGACAAAATGGGTGCCTGGAGATCAGAAACAAACTCACATCAACAGGCCAAGGGCCACTCAAAGATCTGCTAACAGTGTGTGCCCAGGAAGCTGGGCCAAGGTGACAGAGGGTGACACACGGAGGGAGGGAGAGGGGGACACAGAGGGAGGGAGAGGGGGACTGAGAGGGAGGGAGACGGACAGAGGTAGGAGGCTGACACACAGAGGGAGGGAGAGGGGGACAGAGAGGGAGGGAGAGGGGGACAGAGAGGGAGGGAGACACAGGAAGATGGACAGAGGGAGGAGGCTGACACACAGAGGGAGGGAGAGGGGGACAGAGAGGGAGGGAGAGGGGGACACAGAGGGAGGGAGAGGGGGACTGAGAGGGAGGGAGACGGACAGAGGGAGGAGGCTGACACACAGAGGGAGGGAGAGGGGGACAGAGAGGGAGGGAGAGGGGGACAGAGAGGGAGGGAGACACAGGAAGATGGACAGAGGGAGGAGGCTGACACACAGAGGGAGGGAGAGGGGGACAGAGAGGGAGGGAGAGGGGGACAGAGAGGGAGGGAGACACAGGAAGATGGACAGAGGGAGGAGGCTGACACACAGAGGGAGGGAGAGGGGGACAGAGAGGGAGGGAGAGGGGGACAGAGAAGGAGGGAGACACAGGGAGAGCAAATCAGTCCTGTGGTGTGTGGGAATGTCTGCTCGTCAGCAGGTGGACTGCGTGCATGTAGACAAGGGTGGCCAGTGCCAGAACCCCCCCTCTTCATCATGGCAAAACGCAGGGCCATGTCACAACCTGTACACGAGCACAAGGACAGCCACCTGCATCATATAAGTGTGTGGATCCACTCCATGTGCACATGTACAGTGCTACAAGGAAGGCGCAAATGCATAGCTCGGCACACATGCACACTCCACTGCTGACTGCAGTCACACTTGACGCAGCAAGTAAGACTGTGCCACACATAGTTAAAGGGGCCAAATTGGTGCCCAAGGGACACACACATGCACAAGTGCACTGTGAGTGGAATGCAAGACAGATCCTAATTCCAAGAGGAAATGTGCCAACTTTGTAACGGATGAAACATGGATGTTGCATGGATCAAAATTAACATTTTCTCTCTCACACACAGGTCAACGTCGTGCTGCACCCCCCAACACTGGGGGGGAACACTCACAGGACCCGGATCTGCAGGAGACCGATCCCACCGGCAGCGACCACTCTCACCACTCTGCGGACGACCCCGACCGACCTGGCCCCTCTGGTGTCCAACCACCTGCAGCACCTGCGTCAGGTACAACCGTGCCAACCACCACCCCCACTCCTGCCACATCCCAGGAGACACCCAGGATCCCTGCCCCAACACCACAATGCAGCCAGGCTCGCCAGGAGGGACACGGTGTCCCGGGCGCCCAGGAGGAGGCAGGCGACAACGCCAATGCCACCCCTCAGGGGTCCCGGAGACCCGATGTGCCCACAAGTGCAGGCCAGACACAAGTGGGCAGGGGTGGTGGGAGTGGAGGACGGCGGAGGCGCGAGCCTGACCAGTTGGCTGGGGATCCGGTATTTTCCCATGTCCGTAACATCCTGGACTCATACCGGCAGGACACCACGGGCATGGCCCAGGTTGTGTCCGTCCTCGAGGGGATCAAGGTCCAGCAGGCCCAGCAACATGCGGAGCTAATAGCCTGTCTACAGCTACACCAACGGAGGATGGAGGACAGACAGGCTGAGCATGTGACGGCGTCCCAGGGGATTCACGCTGAACTCCGTCGGATGGCCGACACCATGGCCGACCCTCCCTGTGCCAGAAGGCGGAGAACATCACCACCCACAGGGAGGGATCATGAGGAGGAGGAGGAAACATCCGACGGAGCATCCCAGACGTCGTCACGGCCTG
The DNA here is from genome assembly GCF_964204655.1 of Triturus cristatus. Taxonomy (NCBI): domain Eukaryota; kingdom Metazoa; phylum Chordata; class Amphibia; order Caudata; family Salamandridae; genus Triturus; species Triturus cristatus. Next base: position 944,428,729 of record NC_140594.1, on the reverse strand, counting down.
CTGCTGAGGTTCCCCGCAGGAAGCCGGGTCGTCCACGGAAAGGACCGTGAAGGTGGCTGCTACATCACCATCTCCCAGGACACCTGGCCTGGCACCTGGCCCACTGGAGCAACAGCATCACAGCATCAAGAGACATTCTCTGCCACATGGCCCTGCTGGTCACTGGCTGACCAATGTTGACAAAGACTGTGGCATGGACTCTGAGGATTTCCAATGGCAAGGACACCAACTCCCCTACTGAACTTTGGATTCCCTAATCCCGGAAAGCCCCTCACTTTGTCCCCCCCCCCCCCCCCAATAATAAATCACACTATTAAGAGTAGATGCCTGCTGGTAGCATTATTACCTAACATGTGTCTTGTACAGTCTAAACATGCCTGAGTCATCTGTTCACTTCAACCATCCACACCCTGGGGCCTGAGTCTGGCACAGGACACATGGGTCACAGTTTATTAGGCAAGACAGACATGGAGCACCATACACACCCGTGATGGTCAGAACCAGCTGAGGGGGTGGCCGAACAACCGTGCTGACAGACACATTGAGTACAGCAACAGTCATGCGCAGAGGTCAGGGATCCTGGCCCGTGTCCTGGGGGGCACCCAGGTACGTGTAGACAGGTGGCAGAACCATGTCCTGCAAGCTTGAGTCCGGTGGATGCAGAGAATGGGGGCCTGGACAACGTTGGATGCATGGGGATGGCACATGTCACACTACCCACACAGTCATGGACATCATGCCCAATACACAGTCTCAGCACACACACACAGCTTGCATCTTGCCACTCGACACATTGACACATAGCCACAATCTGGGAATACCATGCCAGACATGCAGGATGCACCGTGCCAACACACCAGCATTGACTGAGAAGAGGCACCTTGGAGGCATAGGGACACCTTTAATAGTCATGTTTTTGGGATTGCAGAGGCAACTTGAAGTACACATGAACACATCATGTGGAGTAACATGTGGCTCAAACACTGGCACCCCCCTTCTGCAGCACAAATGCGTGATAGCCATGGAACTGGCACACAAGTGTCGGCTAACAGCTAAATACCCACAGCTGCTCACGGAGAGACTGCCATACACCATACATCCGCTGATGTGGAAGTCCCACGCCATGTCAAGACAATGTTAACCGTATGTGTCCGAGGGCAGTGTCACACACATTGATGCCTTCATCACAATCCACTATCCCATCACTGATGACTGACAACCAGGCAGCCCATCTATTCAGGTGTACCCAGCTGCATGTTGTGTCCCATGGGGATGCCACATGTCTGCAGAGGAACCAAACCCCGACCGGGCCAGTGTGCACACATCGTGAACAACTGCCACACCCAATACACCCCAGATGCATCCCTTACCCCATGGAGACTTCCAAACGTGTCCGTGCCTGTAACGCTGAGTCAGCCCACGATGCCATGTCCATGAGGAATAGCAGTGCCACAACAATGCAACCAGAAGACGGCATGCGCAGGTACCTGGGGAAGAGAGACACACAAGAAGTCAGCCACAAAGAGCACAGCCACTTGCATGTGCATTGACTCGACACATGTATGGATGAAAAAATGCTAGGTCACAATTATGAGTGGGGAAATACTACCATCACTGCCACCATCACTCCAGTGACACACCCACGCACACCTCTGACTCACGTGCCATACATGCAGGTGGAGACACGCATCACAACACATGCCACACGGGGACCAAGGCGTGCACACTCAGACACTGGTACTCACCACTAAGCAAAGAAGTCGCGTATGAGCCGAGTCCGGATGTCCTCTTGCGGCTCCACATCCTCCACATCACTAGCCCCATTGCCAAGCCCTTCGTCCTCCACGGGTGGATGGTCCTCGTCATGTTGATTCAGGATGAGTGGCACAGCTCTTTCAACTGCCATGTTGTGCAGCATGCAGCAGACCATGAAGATCTTGCAAACCTTTGCCGGGGCATATGGGAGTGCGCCGCCGGTCTTGTGGAGGCACCGGAATCGGCTCTTCAGCATGCCAAACGTCCTCTCTATCACTCGCCTTGTCCGGCCATGGGCGGTGTTGTAGCGGAGCTGGGCCGGCGTGATGGGGTTGCGGAGAGGTGTCAGCAGCCAAGGCATGTTGGGATAGCCAGCGTCCCCTAAATGGAAAGCACATGGATATCGTTAGAACTGGCGAAGCGGTAGTGCTGCTCGGCCAAACAGAATACAGGACAGACAGACTGTACCCACCAACAACACATGCTCGTTCGTTGCGCAGCTGCATCATCATATCAGGCATCCCGCTACGCCTCATGATGTAGGCATCGTGTGCTGATCCTGGGAAACGAGCACAGACATGTGAAATCACCATGTTGGACAGACACACCACAAGGGCATTGATGGAGTGGTAGTGCTTCCGATTGCGGTACGCCACCTCCCGTGCGTGTGGTGGTACCAAACCTACATGTGTCCCATCTATGGACCCAATGACATGGGGCATCCCTCCCAGGGCATAGAAACCACGCTTGACCTCAGTCATCTGTTCAGGGTTTGGGAACTTGATGAAGTCATCCAGGTGAATCAACATGGCCTCCAAGAAATCATGCAGCACACCGCTGAACATGCTCTGGGACATGCCACCAACATGAGCTATGGTATTTTGGAAGGTAGCCGTGGCAAGGAAATGTAGGGCAGCTGTTAGAAAAGGTAGACGGACCGGGAGGGCCGGCCGGGGTCAGGGGGAGAGGTCTCCGGGGAGAGCCGTCTCCAGCGATCGTACAGACAAGTAACTTCCCCCCCCCCACAGACAGAAATCACACACGGATAAGGTTCAGTGTTCTTTATAGGTACTTAGTTATGATACGGTAGAATGGTACAAGGAGGTCTGGACGCAGGGGTCCCCTCGATTAGAGTCTCGTAAGGTAGGGAAGGGGGTAGCGGGTCAGTCTATTTACCAATCAGGTAGTTCGGATGAGATGATGATGAGCTCACAATCCTCGAGCTTGGTGTTTAGGTGGTACGGTCCGCGGCAGCGCCAGCAGGTCCCGGTAAGGATGGTTGATACAACGGGCCGCGGCAGCGCCAGCAGGTCCCCGGAAGATGTACGGTCCGCGGCAGCGCCAGCAGGTCCCGGTGAGGATGGTCGTTACAACGGGCCGCGGCAGCGCCAGCAGGTCCCAGGAAGATGGTCGTTACAACGGGCCGCGGCAGCGCCAGCAGGTCCCAGGAAGATGACGGTCCGCGGCAGCGCCAGCAGGTCCCGGTGAGGATGGTCGTTACAACGGGCCGCGGCAGCGCCAGCAGGTCCCAGGAAGATGAAGGTTGCAGAAGGCCGCGGCAGCGCCAGCAGGCAGGACGATGGTTCACAAGAGCGGGCTACGGCAGCGCCAGTAGACCGTCAGGGTTGAGTTCACTCGGTGTCTCTTGACTCCAGGATACAACTGCCTTCCTGCTCCGGAGCTGTCTTAGTTATAGGGCTGGTGCCCTTTGATGTCCGGACCCTCGCACTTGGAGGTCGGAGGGTCCGGGATGAAGGTGTCCAGACACCCAGCAGGGGGTGGAGCCAGCGCCTGGGGGCTGCTGGAGGCGATCGGCACCTGGCGGGGGAAGAGCTCTTGACGCTTCGTTCTCCCATTGACCTGCCAAGTGGTCCGCTCACCTCCTGGGTGGATGGTGGTGCCGGGATGTCGGGGCCGGCCAGGCCCGGGGTTAGGGTCTAGGTGAGGCCACGCGGCCGCGTGGTGCAGGGCCCAAGATGGCGGCTTGACCCGGCCGGGGAAGCCGGTGGGGCTGGACCCCGTGATGAGTAGGGGTCCGAGGGCAGAGGGTCCGTCGGGAGACGGAGTACAGGGGCTTGTCACGGGGGTATGCCTGGTGGGCCGGAGCTCGGGCCCTGTCGTGCGGGGGGGGAGCAAGCCCTCTGTGTGGCCTGTCCAACATGCGTCCCCCCCAGCTGAAGGCGGGGAGAGTCACCCATCTCCTTGGGGACTCTCTTCGTCGAGGCGGAAAAAGCGGGACAGGCCATCCGCGTTGGCGTGGTCTTGGCCTGGCCGGTGCTCCACAGTGAAGTCCATTCCCTGCAGGGAAATGGACCAGCGCAAGAGTTTTGGGTTCTCCCCCCGCATCTGCATCAGCCATTGCAGGGGTCGATGGTCGGTTTGTACCCGGAAGTGGGTACCGAAGAGATAGGGTCGGAGCTTTTTGAGGGCCCACACTACTGCAAATGCCTCCCTCTCGATGGTGCTCCAACGCTGTTCTCGGGCCAGGAGACGTCGACTGATGAAGGCCACCGGCTGGTCATGACCTTCGGAGTTCAGCTGAGAGAGGACGGCCCCGATGCCGTGGTCGGAGGCGTCGGTCTGCACTACAAATTCCCGACTGTAATCGGGGGCCTGGAGCACCGGGGCGGTGCACAGGGCGGCCTTCAGCTCCTCGAAGGCCGCTTGACAATCAGGAGTCCAGTGGACCCGCTTCGGTTGATTCTTGGATGTGAGTCCCGTGAGGGGCCCCACGATGCTGCCGTAGCCCTTCACGAACCGCCGGTAGTAGCCGGTGAGCCCCAAGAAGGCTCGGACCTCGGTCTGGGTGACGGGGGGCTGCCAGGACTGGATGGCAGCAATCTTAAGTTGTAGTGGGGCCACCAGCCCGCTTCCCACTTGGTGCCCAAGGTAGGTCACAGACCCTTGGCCAATTTGGCACTTGCCGGCTTTAATGGTGAGGCCGGCCCGCTGGAGGGCTTGGAGGACCTCTTGGAGGTGACGGAGGTGGTCGGACCAGTGGCGGCTGTATACAGCGATATCGTCCAGGTAGGCAGCGCTGAATTCTTCGAGCCCTGCCAAGACCTGGTTCACAAGACGTTGGAATGTGGCGGGGGCATTCTTCATGCCAAAGGGCATGACCTTAAATTGATAGTGGCCATCGGGGGTGGAGAAGGCTGACCGTTCCTGAGCCCTGGGTGTGAGGCCGATCTGCCAGTAGCCCGCCGTTAGGTCGAAGATACTAAGGTAGCGGGCGGCCCCCAGCCGGTCGATCAGCTCGTCTGCTCGGGGGATGGGATGAGCGTCGGTCCGGGTGACAGCGTTCAAGCCCCGGTAGTCGACGCAGAATCTCAGTTCAGGGGCGGTGCCGGGGGCAGCGGCCTTGGGAACTAATACAACCGGACTGGCCCAGGGACTGTCCGAGGGCTCGATGACCCCGATCGTGAGCATCTTGGCCACTTCCTCCTGTATGCAGGCCCGTACCCGATCTGGTACGCGGTAGGCCCGGTGCCGAACAGGGGGACTGTCCCCGGTGTCTACGTCGTGCAAACACCAAGGGGTGACCCCGGGGGTGAGGGAGAACAGGGCAGCGAACTGCAGCAGGAGGTCCCGGCAGTCCTGGCGTTGCTCCGAAGTGAGGGCGTCGGAGAGCCGGACCCCATCCACGGAGCCGTCCTTCTCCTGAGTCTTTAAGAGATCCGGGAGGGGCTCGGAGTCTTCTTCTGTACCACTGTCGGTCGCCATCAGGAGGCTTAGTTCGGAGCGCACAAAGTGTGGTTTGAGCCGGTTGGTGTGGAGGACCCGCAGGGGGTTCCGGGTGGACCCCATGTCGATGAGGTAAGTGACGGGGCTTTTACGCTCGACCACTTTGAAGGGCCCCGTCCACTTGTCTTGCAGGGCACATGGTTCGGTGGGGGACATCACCCATACTTGCTGCCCAGGCTCGAATTCAACGGAGGAGGCATTGTGATCATACCACCTCTTCATGTCCTCCTGACTGGCCTCGAGGTTCGCCTTGGCCATCTCCCTGAAGCGCCGGGTCTGGTTTCGTAGGGCCAGGATGTATTTGAAGACGTCGGGAGGGGTCGTTAAGGGGGCCATCTCCCAACCTTCCTTGACTAGGCTGAGGGGCCCTCGCACAGGGTGCCCGTACAAGAGTTCGAAAGGGCTAAAGCCGAGGGACTTCTGGGGGACTTCTCGGTAGGCGAAGAGGAGGCACGGGAGCAGCACATCCCACTGGCGACGGAGAGGCTCTTCCAATCCCCCAATCATCCCCTTGAGAGTGCGGTTAAAACGCTCCACTAGTCCGTTCCCTTGGGGGTGATAGGGGGTCGTGAATCTGTAGGTGACCCCGCATTGTTGCCAGAGGGACTTCATGTATTTAGATATGAAATTCGTACCTCGGTCGCTGACGACTTCTCGGGGGAAGCCTACCCTGGAGAATATCCCCATCAGGGCCCGGCCAACCACCGGAGCTGTCACTGTCCGTAGGGGCACCGCCTCGGGGTAGCGGGTGGCATGGTCCACTAGTACCAAGATGAACCTGTGTCCTTGTGCCGTGCGGGGGTCCAGAGGCCCCACAATGTCTATCCCCACCTTCTCGAACGGGGTGGTGACCACAGGGAAGGGTTGCAGAGGGGCCTTCAGCTTCCGACCACTCTTCCCGCTGGCTTGGCACGTGGGGCAAGATCGGCAGTGGTTCAGGACGTCATTCCTCATTTTTGGCCAGAAAAAGTGGGTCACCAGGCGACTGTATGTTTTGTCCTGGCCCAGGTGTCCAGCCAGGGGGACATCGTGGGCCAGGTTGAGCAGAAAGTCTCGGAAGCGGAGCGGTACCACCAGAACTCGACCGGCCCCCAGCTCGGCGATTCTTTGCTCGCTGTAGAGCAGGTCGTTGTCCCAGTAGACCCAGTGGGTTCCGGTGGTGTCCCCTGCGTTTTGGGTATCGGCTTGTTGGCGGAGTCCCTCGAGGGAGGGACAGGTCTTTTGTTCCTGGCGGAACTGTTCTTGGGTGGGCCCCCCCTCTTGACGCCACTGAGCCAGATCCGGAAGGTCCTGGTGTTGTGCGTCTGCTTCGATAGTCGGGTCCGGGAGGTCGGACTCGCCGTTGTCCTCGACGGGGGCAACCGGGGGCGGAGGTGCTAGCCATTCGGTTTCTTCTGATCGGGGGGTGGCCCGGGCGGCCATGGATCGGGTGGTTATGCAGGCCCAGTCCGGGAGGCCCAGCATCCCCAGGTGCTCTCTTTTCTCGACGGTGGCCCACGGGGAACTCTCGAGGTCATTCCCCAGGAGGCAGTCCACGGGGGCATCGTCCCGGACCGTCACCTTCAGTAGGCCGGAGACCCCTCCCCATTCAAACGGGACGCAGGCCATCTTACACATACTCTCAGAGTTATCTGCCGAGCGGACGGGGCAGAGAATGTTCGGCAGGATCTGCTCGGGCTTCACCAGATGACAGCGGACGGCCGTCACGCTGGCGCCGGTGTCACGCAAGGCCTCGGCTCTCTGTCCATTAATGGTCACCCACTGACCGTATTTTCTGGTGTTGGCGGGTAGGGGAGCCCGCGGAACCATGTCTCTTCCCCCTAGGCATGCCAGGACCATGGCGGCCGGTTCCCACCCTTGCTGGTCCGGCTCGTACTCTTCGGGTCCCTCCGATGATTGCTCTTCCCCTAGGGCAGCGGCCGCTACCTGGCGGGGCTTGGGTGTTTGATTTAGCGGGCAGTTCGGGTCATTGGCGTAGTGGCCTAGTCGCTGGCACCGGTGGCACGTGACGTTGGCTCGGTACCCAGGCCGCAACGGGGGGTTGCCCCGGCCGGCCGGAGGCGGGGTGCTGGCCACGGGTGTTGTTGGTAAGGCGTCTCTCCCTCGCCCCTGGCCTCCTCCTCCGCCCCGAGGACGGTGCTGGCCTTGGTTGCCTCTGTTCTGGTCGTGGGGCCCTCTCCGGCCCACTCGGGTGCTTTCCCACCGGTCAGCTTCGGCGGCGAGCTGCCGGGGGTCGGTCAGCTTACTGTCGAGTAGGTGCTGCCGGAGCTCGACGAAACAGTTGTTTGACAGGTGCTCCCATACCATAAGGTTGAAGAGTTGTTCGTAAGTGGTGACCTGACTTCCCTTGATCCACCCTTCGAATGCCCGGCTGAAATAGTTCACGTATTCTACCCAAGTTGTACCTGGGATCCTGGTGCAATCTCTGAACCTCTGGCGGTACATCTCGGGCGTGAGGCCGTAGCGGGTGAGGAGGGCAGCCTTCATGTGGTCGTAGGACGACATTTGGTGATCGGGGAGCTGCAGCAGGGCATCGCGACCCTCGTTGATAAATCTCCCCCAAAGTCCGGCTCCCCAATCACTCCGGTCGATTCGGTGGGAGGTCATTGCGATCTCATAGGCTTTAAACCACTGTTGTATGTCGTCTTCTCGGACATATTCGCGGACAACATCCTTGGGGATGTGAACTTTTTTCTCACTTGGCCCCGGGGTGTGTGGTCGCTCAGGCACCCCCAGTTCCTTATTCTGTTTGCGCAGTTCTATTTCCGCTAGTCGGCGCTCGTGCTCGAGCGTTATTTTTTTCTCTTCCAGCTCTCTCTGTCTCTGCTTTTCTTCTCGTTCCTCTCGAAGCCGCATATGCTCGAGGTTAAGTTTCTGTTCAGCTAACTTGAGTTCCCCATCCATCTTGAGTCGTGCCATCTCCAACTCGTGTAACCTGACTCTGTCTCTTTCTCGGATCTCCTCTTGCGGAAGGCCCGTTCCCCGCTCCTCGGGAGCCGTGGCGTTCCCCTCTGGTGTGATGCTGGTTTGGTCTGGTGTGACGCTGCTTTGGTCGGAGGGTCCTGTGACCCCCGTTTCTGTCCATGACTCCAGAGCGCGCTTTAGATCATCCTTGGTACTCAGGCCGGTGGTAGCAATGCCAAGTTCTATGCAAAATTGTCTCAGTTCGCGGTGGTTGTATTCTTCTAATTTCTCCATTTGGAATTTCTCGGTGGAGCTGCTATCTTTGGTCGACATCGTGTTTTTGTCGTGGGGTGAGCTACTCTCTGTACGATTACGCGTTGATTCGGATCGCGCCGCTGGCCACCAATGTTAGAAAAGGTAGACGGACCGGGAGGGCCGGCCGGGGTCAGGGGGAGAGGTCTCCGGGGAGAGCCGTCTCCAGCGATCGTACAGACAAGTAACTTCCCCCCCCCCACAGACAGAAATCACACACGGATAAGGTTCAGTGTTCTTTATAGGTACTTAGTTATGATACGGTAGAATGGTACAAGGAGGTCTGGACGCAGGGGTCCCCTCGATTAGAGTCTCGTAAGGTAGGGAAGGGGGTAGCGGGTCAGTCTATTTACCAATCAGGTAGTTCGGATGAGATGATGATGAGCTCACAATCCTCGAGCTTGGTGTTTAGGTGGTACGGTCCGCGGCAGCGCCAGCAGGTCCCGGTAAGGATGGTTGATACAACGGGCCGCGGCAGCGCCAGCAGGTCCCCGGAAGATGTACGGTCCGCGGCAGCGCCAGCAGGTCCCGGTGAGGATGGTCGTTACAACGGGCCGCGGCAGCGCCAGCAGGTCCCAGGAAGATGGTCGTTACAACGGGCCGCGGCAGCGCCAGCAGGTCCCAGGAAGATGACGGTCCGCGGCAGCGCCAGCAGGTCCCGGTGAGGATGGTCGTTACAACGGGCCGCGGCAGCGCCAGCAGGTCCCAGGAAGATGAAGGTTGCAGAAGGCCGCGGCAGCGCCAGCAGGCAGGACGATGGTTCACAAGAGCGGGCTACGGCAGCGCCAGTAGACCGTCAGGGTTGAGTTCACTCGGTGTCTCTTGACTCCAGGATACAACTGCCTTCCTGCTCCGGAGCTGTCTTAGTTATAGGGCTGGTGCCCTTTGATGTCCGGACCCTCGCACTTGGAGGTCGGAGGGTCCGGGATGAAGGTGTCCAGACACCCAGCAGGGGGTGGAGCCAGCGCCTGGGGGCTGCTGGAGGCGATCGGCACCTGGCGGGGGAAGAGCTCTTGACGCTTCGTTCTCCCATTGACCTGCCAAGTGGTCCGCTCACCTCCTGGGTGGATGGTGGTGCCGGGATGTCGGGGCCGGCCAGGCCCGGGGTTAGGGTCTAGGTGAGGCCACGCGGCCGCGTGGTGCAGGGCCCAAGATGGCGGCTTGACCCGGCCGGGGAAGCCGGTGGGGCTGGACCCCGTGATGAGTAGGGGTCCGAGGGCAGAGGGTCCGTCGGGAGACGGAGTACAGGGGCTTGTCACGGGGGTATGCCTGGTGGGCCGGAGCTCGGGCCCTGTCGTGCGGGGGGGGAGCAAGCCCTCTGTGTGGCCTGTCCAACAGCAGCCATTACCTTCAGCTGGGGTGTCAGTGCCGTAGGATACCTGTGCTGCGGTTGCAGGTGTGGTGCCAGTCTCGCCGTCAGCTCCAGAATCAACGGTTGGGTGAAGCGGTAGAGCCGGATCCTGTCATTCTCCTGCATGGTGGCCAAGTCTGGAATTCTTCGGGCAACAGGAGGCGCTCTGCAGTAATTTGGAAGTGACAAGGAAGAGTGAGTGCACTACGAGAACAACTCATGTCTACTGAGCACATGTAAATCTGGCAATACACACATGCCACATAGGGAGTCAGGCATGTGCTACATGCCCAGGACACGTATGGATGCAAGGTGACACTCCTTCCAAGACCCAGCTACACACGGTGATTGAGAACCTCCCCATGCCACGCCATGGAAATAGCTGTGTCCCAGTGCAAGTGCACTGCCCGACGCAAGACAGGAGTGACATACACCCACACATCAGCAGAAGTGTGATGCCGATTGCAGAGACTGGCAGCGGAACACTTGAGCCACAGGTCACATGACATTACACTAGGACAGCCCACACACCTTGCCATGAAGGTGCACATGTCATGACTCACCACACATTCCTTGTGAGTTTGCTGACATGGCCTTGTCACGCTACTCCGTGTCCCTTGCATACATGTGCACCTCACATCCGAGAACACATGTGGCATGGTGTTGGGAACAGTGTGCAATGACAATCTACACACAGCCACATGTTGGTTGCTGCAACGGCTGCAGCTTTTGAGGGTGCTACAACATCAACCTGATGTAAATCCCGGACACATATATGGCATAGTCACATTGTGCACTGTGGGTAGTGATAAGTCATGTGTCATGACCCCTGTACCTGGCATCATGGGACACTTCCGTGTGTTGGTGTCGGTGCCATGCCAGTGACGCTCACCCCAAGTGCGCAGTCCCACATGCACACATGTCAAAGGAGTCAAGGGCATGCCTGGCACACATTGCACCCTCACACAGTACACATGTACACATCTCATCATACATCTGGTGCCTTCTCCACTCAGGAGGCATGTTCCACATCACAGCCTGTGACACCTGTGCCCCACACATGTGGTAATGCACAGACGATGCCTTGATGTCCATTCCTGGACAAGTATGTCCATCCATGGACAAGTATGTCCGCCCTATTCCTACATGTGTGTCGCCTATCACCACAGTGATGTGTAAAATCCGCCGTACTGCTGCTGAGAGGGCCTGTGCATGTTCCCAAATCACTGTGGGAGTGCTGCCGTATGTGTACCCATCGTGATGGCGAGCGTAGATGCGAGTGTACGGTCCGTGCCACTACGGGTACGCATACGCGTGCAGACCCATAGTGATGGAGAGCGTAAATGTGAGTGTACGGTCCGTACCACTACGAGTACGCATACGCGTGCAGACCCATAGTGATAGAGAGCGTAGATGCGAGTGTACGGTCCGTACCACTACGGGTACGCATACGCGTGCAGACCCATAGTGATAGTGAGCGTAGATGCGAGTGTACGGTCCGTACCACTACGGGTACGCATACGCGTGCAGACCCATAGTGATAGTGAGCGTAGATGCGAGTGTACGGTCCGTACCACTACGGGTACGCATACGCGTGCAGACCCATAGTGATAGTGGGCGTAGATGCGAGTGTACGGTCCGTACCACTACGGGTACGCATACGCGTGCAGACCCATAGTGATGGAGAGGGTAGGCATGCATGTACGGGCCGTTGCCATGCATTTGGGGTGCCCTAGGGCCCCCACACGCACCGTACCTGTGTGTGATGCTCCAAATTACATAGGGGACAAGTATTAAGGCCTACATGCATGCTGGTTGTCATGGAGACCAAGTTCAAAATTCGAAATTGTTCTGGAAGGTGCACAGCAGAAGTCAGTTGGAATTTGTCTACTTTGTTGCAATGTGTTTGTGGGGCTGACATCATGCAGGAGAATGAAACCGATAGAGAACCCACAGACTGCTAGGTTTGTAGGGATTGGTGGAAACATAGGATGCAAATGTGAGTGACCAATCTCTCTGTACTCCTGTGCATGAGACTGGGCAGAAGGGCACATATAAGGCAGCCAGGTCCCATGAGGGAGCACTTGCCTGCACATCTTTGCATTCGTCGACCCAGCTGCTGCTACTGATTCCCTGGAACCATGTCAAGGGCTGTGGAGAGGACACAGCCATTCACCCTGGAGGAGAACATGGCTCTGCTGGATGTGATCCTCCCACAGTACTCCATGCTGTATGGGCGACCAGGGTATCAGGTGAGTGCATAGGCCACTGCCACAGACTGTCCCTATGTTGTGACTGTGACTTCTGCCATTGCGTCCAGGTGTAACACACATGCCATGTACTGTCGGGGGGGTCCCAGGGGGGGGTGCCTGATGTCTCCCAGCAGTGCCCTGAGACAGGAGGGGTGGGGGCCTATCACTCACAGCAGTGCCCTGAGACAGGAGGGGTGGGGGCCTAGAACTCACAGCAGTGCCCTGAGCCAGGAGGGGTGTGTGCAGAGTCCTCCCAGCAGTGCCCTGAGACAGGAGGGGTGGGGGCCTATCACTCACAGCAGTGCCCTGAGACAGGAGGGGTGGGTACAGAGTGCTCCCAGCAGTGCCCTGAGACAGGAGGGGTGTGTGCCTATCACTAACAGCAGTGCCCTGAGACAGGAGGGGTGGGTACAGAGTGCTCCCAGCAGTGCCCTGAGACAGGAGGGGTGGGTACAGTGTGCTCCCAGCAGTGCCCTGAGACAGGAGGGGTGTGTGCCTATCACTAACAGCAGTGCCCTGAGACAGGAGGGGTGGGTGTGATGCACAGTGTGAGCCTTGATCATTGATTGTGACATTGCCATCATTCCACCTGTGTACCCACTGTGGCACGTAGTGCTTTTTCCCCTCACCAGGGGATGATGTCCCTATGACAAAGGTGCAATGCGTTGGCTGCATGACATGCCTTGTTGTAACCAGCTAATTTGTACCCATATGTCTCTCTGTGACATGTGGCTGGTGTATTGATGTGGTGTCACTTGTTCTTCCTCACAGGTAGGCGCCACTGCCAAGGAGCAGATCTGGCTGACCGCCGTCAGTGCCGTGAGGCGTGTGGATGGTCGGAGGCGGAGCCTGTCCCAGGTGAGGAAACGCTGGCAGGATATCCGGTGCTGGACGCGGAGGATTGCACGGCTCCTGCTGGGGGACTCACCTGAGAGCCACAAGAACCGCGGCCGCCGCCGTCTGAGCCACCTCCACAGGCGTGTGCTGCCGGTGGTCTTTCCAGACCTGGAGAGGCGCTTACAGGCGATGCAGCAGCCGGAAGGGGGTAGGTACATGTGTGTTTGTTGTGTGTCACCGGCATTTGTAAGGGTACAGTAGCATGAATTCACTGGCAGGGTTTAAAGGTGCTGTGCAGATCCTGTTTGCCCCAGTATAGCGCTGTGCCCCTGCCACCCTTCCCCTCCTTGCAATGTGTTCCCTGGTCTGTGTGTAGTCACTCCTTCACAGGGTAATGTAGGCTGGCGCTTTGTCCACGGGAACAATGTCTGTAGCATCATGTGTGGGGGTGGTGTGTAACAGGTTGTGGGACATTGCCTGTGCACTGTCAAGTTCACTGCATGTGGGTTCCATATCAGTTGGCACTGATGCTGACTCCAGACATGGGAGTTGGTCTCTCATGTGTCATGCCTTACAGCGCGCATGTCCCATGTAGTGGCCTGTGACATGATGTGCATGAGTGTGCGATACACATAGTGCAGGGATGGTGACGTGTGTTGCAGTCATTACCATTCAGTAGCATGTAGTTGCGTGCCCACTACTGTCCCCTGGGGCACCTTTTCCTCAGTGGTGTATGTGTCATCATAAACGTGGCCACTGTCAGTGTCTACAGCGTAAGTTGTGCTCTCTGCCATTGTCCCCTGTCACCATGTATATAGACGTGCTATTTTGTACAGGTGTCCACTGTGCAGCCTGACCTGATTGTCCTTCTTCATACTCACAGTTGCCAGTGCCTGTGTGTCTTGCTATACTCATCTGAGGATGGGCACTGGTACCTCATTATTTGTACAGGCGCACCTTGGCTGTTTGGCGTCCAATCTCGCTTTTTGCCTGCCCCTGTGTGTATCACCCAGACTATGAGATGTTGGTGCCACCTGTGTCTCAACAATTTGCCTCGTGTAGGGTCTTGTTGGGGCGGGCAATGCCTATGTGTTAAATCCTGATTACCACTTGCTGGGTCTGGGCAGTGTGTGATGTGTCTGGACACACACGCAATGTGCAGTGACAGAGTCATGTTGTGCATGTTTTCAGCATTACCTATGCAGCATGTGTCTCAAGTTCATGGATATGGTCCCTGGTCATCGGTATTTTCGCCAACGCTGTGTGGTGCAGATGCAGTGCTGGATTGTCCCCAGGGCCTGGGTGCTATGTCAGACTCCTTTTCCTGTGTTTAGCTATTGTCTCATGCTCTCCATGGTATTTCAGTGGCATGGTGGCTCAACCAACTGTGTGTTTCATGCCCTACATCGGTACCCTGTTCAGTAGATGTTAGGGATCTTCCTTTTCAGGCCATGCAATGTTACCTATGTAGATTGGACTCATGTGACAGATGTGTACAGATGTCTGATTATTTCTGTCTCTCCACCCTGCCCACAGCATCGTCGGGGGACACAGAGGGAGACATGGACACAGACCAGGCGGAGGGACCGAGCACCAGTGCCAGCCGTGACATCGGGTCTGGCACATCGAGTGGTACAGAGGCGGAGGAGAGTGTGGCCGAGGACCTGTCGACTGGCACATCAGACTACGAAGCTGACAGGTCCGGGGACGATGTCTCCGAGTGGGCGGAGGCTGCACCAGCAGCTGACAGCGGAACAACACCTCGCACCGCCCCCTCAGTTTCCACCAGCCGCCTCCCACTTGCTCGTGTCCCTTCCCAGCGTGCCCGGTCACAGCATGTCTCCATCCTGCCAGGCACCGCACCCCCTGCCCCTGTCTCCACTGCTGCCGCCAATGCAGAGTCTGTGGACATCCAGCGGCAACTGCAGGTTGGTCAGGCTGCGATCCTTAATGTCCTCCATGCCCACGGCAAAACCCTCACCAACATCGAGGCTTTCTTGGAGGGCATTCATTCATCGCAGGCTGACCAACGCAACTTGCTGAGGTCCATCGACTCCACACTGACTGCAGCAGTGGGTCTCCTGCAGCGCGACCTCCCCCCACCTACCCCTGCCCCATCCACACTTCCCACTCCCATGCCTGTCACACGTACACCCAGACGTCGGCATGCACCCACATCAACGGACACGGGCACCACACCAGCAGGGAAGGTCCACCGCACTCCTCCTGACACGCACACACAGGGTGAGGTAGGCACACCCAATGGGTCAGGGGGCAAACGTGTGACACGCAGCCATAGTGGGAGTCCGCATTCCACCCAGTCCACTCCCTCCAAATCCCCTCCCCTCAGCTCTCCTGGCCACATCTCCCCCAAGGACACCTTCATGGCCGCTCTGTCCCTGAGCCCCACAGTTACACCACCACGCAAGCGGTCAAGGAGGTCCCCGGTCAGGGTGGTTGAGTCTCCCCCCCTGTCTCCACCCTCCCCCGGTGGCGCTGCGACCCCCCTCTGACCCCCCCCCCCTCCTTGGGGCCTGAGGTCCCTTCGGGTGCAGGGGACTCCCTGGAGGACCTTGCAAAGGTGTGTAGTGCCATCCTGGCCTCCGCCTTTGGCACTGACCCACCCCCTGTGGTGGAGTCCTCCATCCCTGCACCCACAACGCCGCCCCTTTGCCCTGATGTCCCTGCGGTGCCTGTTGCTTCCCCCCCCCCTGATGCCCTCACCAGTGTGGAAGACGATGCCATTTGACTGTGCAGGCAATGTAGGGGACACGCATCCCACTGTGTCCCCCATCCAGCTGAGAATCATTGACTGCCCTATGGGCTTTGTGAAGATTGAACTGCCTGCGATCCACGGACATTGTGCTCATGCTGAATAAAGCTTAATTTTGTTTTCATTATCACACTACTGCTATGCTGGTATTGGTGTTGGTGGGGCTGCTACATGGTTTTGGGTGGTGTGTAAGGGTTTGGGTGTGTGGGATATGTAGTAGTGTACTGCTCATTGGTGGGACCCTGTGATCTGTGTGCCATCACAAGGTGTTGGCTAACTTTCTTTGTTCATGTAAGCAGTTACTGCATGGTGCACTTGTCCCAGGGTGTATTCCTTCCTCTGTGTACCCAGCTTTCTTCCCTGCAGGGTGTTCCCAATGTTTAGCGCAGAGCTGTGTCTACATGAGCTGTGTGTGTGACGGAGCCCTTCTACTTTGGCCATGCATGCAGGGCCATGTCTCCACCTGCGACAATCGTGGCATCCTTGGTGATCACTGTACTTGTGTGTGGAGTCTGTTGTGTTGACATGAGTTCATGGGGACATGTTCCCTTGTAGCCAGTATGCATGTGGATAATTCTGGCCTCACACACATGTGTTACACCCCTCCTGTCTCAGGGCACTGCTGGGAGTGATGGGCACCCACCCTTCCTGTCTCAGGGCACTGCTGGGAGGACTCTGCACCCACCCCTCCTGTCTCAGGGCACTGCTGGGAGGACTCCACACCCACCCCTCCTGTGTCAGGGCACTGCTGGGAGGACTCCACACCCACCCCTCCTGTCTCAGGGCACTGCTGGGAGGACTCTGCACCCACCCCTCCTGTGTCAGGGCACTGCTGGGAGGACTCCACACCCACCCCTCCTGTCTCAAGGCACTGCTGGGAGTGATAGGCACCCACCCCTCCTGTCTCAGGACACTGCTGGGAGTGATAGGCACCCACCCCTCCTGTCTCAGGGCACTGCTGGGAGGACTCCACACCCACCCCTCCTGTCTCAGGGCACTGCTGGGAGGACTCCACACCCACCCCTCCTGTCTCAGGGCACTGCTGGGAGGACTCCACACCCACCCCTCCTGTCTCAGGGCACTGCTGGGAGGACTCCACACCCACCCCTCCTGTCTCAGGGCACTGCTGGAAGGACTCCACACCCACCCCTCCTGTCTCAGGGCACTGCTGGGAGGACTCCACACCCACCCCTCCTGTCTCAGGGCACTGCTGGGAGGACTCTGCACCCACCCCTCCTGTGTCAGGGCACTGCTGGGAGGACTCCACACCCACCCCTCCTGTCTCAGGGCACTGCTGGGAGTGATAGGCACCCACCCCTCCTGTCTCAGGACACTGCTGGGAGGACTCCACACCCACCCCTCCTGTCTCAGGGCACTGCTGGGAGGACTCCACACCCACCCCTCCTGTCTCAGGGCACTGCTGGGAGGACTCCACACCCACCCCTCCTGTCTCAGGGCACTGCTGGGAGGACTCCACACCCACCCCTCCTGTCTCAGGGCACTGCTGGGAGGACTCCACACCCACCCCTCCTGTGTCAGGGCACTGCTGGGAGGACTCCACACCCACCCCTCCTGTCTCAGGGCACTGCTGGGAGTGATAGGCACCCACCCCTCCTGTCTCAGGACACTGCTGGGAGGACTCCACACCCACCCCTCCTGTCTCAGGGCACTGCTGGGAGGACTCCACACCCACCCCTCCTGTCTCAGGGCACTGCTGGGAGGACTCCACACCCACCCCTCCTGTCTCAGGGCACTGCTGGGAGGACTCCACACCCACCCCTCCTGTCTCAGGGCACTGCTGGGAGGACTCCACACCCACCCCTCCTGTGTCAGGGCACTGCTGGGAGGACTCCACACCCACCCCTCCTGTCTCAGGGCACTGCTGGGAGTGATAGGCACCCACCCCTCCTGTCTCAGGACACTGCTGGGAGGACTCCACACCCACCCCTCCTGTGTCAGGGCACTGCTGGGAGGACTCCACACCCACCCCTCCTGTCTCAGGGCACTGCTGGGAGTGATAGGCACCCACCCCTCCTGTCTCAGGACACTGCTGGGAGGACTCCACACCCACCCCTCCTGTCTCAGGGCACTGCTGGGAGGACTCCACACCCACCCCTCCTGTCTCAGGGCACTGCTGGGAGGACTCCACACCCACCCCTCCTGTCTCAGGGCACTGCTGGGAGGACTCCACACCCACCCCTCCTGTCTCAGGGCACTGCTGGGAGGACTCCACACCCACCCCTCCTGTCTCAGGGCACTGCTGGGAGGACTCAACACCCACCCCTCCTGTCTCAGGGCACTGCTGGGTGGACTCTGCACACACACCTCCGATTTCAGGATATGTGCGCTTGGCACATACACGGTGGGGGTACGCACAATGCATTCGAGGTGAGGGTACGAGTCTACTGACACTGGTGTGGTGGGGGTACGCTCCGTACGTCCGCGGGTGTGGGTACGGGTCGTACTTACACTGTTGGGCTGGGGGGTACGCTCCTTGCATTCGCGGGTGGGGGTACGGGTCGTACTTACACTGTTGGGCTGGGGGGTACGCTCCTTGCATTTGCGGGTGGGGGTACGGGTCGAACTTACACTGTTGGGGTGGGGGTACGCTCCGTACGTCCGCGGGTGGGGGTACGGGTCGTACTGACACTGTTGGCATGGGGGGTACGCTCCTTGCATTCGCGGGTGGGGGTACGGGTCGTACTTACACTGTTGGGCTGGGGGGTATGCTCCTTGCATTTGCGGGTGGGGGTACGGGTCGAACTTACACTGTTGGGGTGGGGGTACGCTCCGTACGTCCGCGGGTGGGGGTACGGGTCGTACTTACACTGTTGGGCTGGGGGGTACGCTCCTTGCATGCGTGGGTGGGGGTTCGAGTCGTACTTACACTGTTGGCATGGGGGGTACGCTGCATGCATACGCGGGTGAGGGTACGGGTCGAACTTACACTGTTGGGGTGGGGGTACGCTCCATGCATACGCGGGTGGGGGTACGGGTCGTACTTACACTGTTGGGCTGGGGGGTACGCTCCTTGCATTTGCGGGTGGGGGTACGGGTCGTACTTACACTGTTGGGCTGGGGGGTACGCTCCTTGCATTCGTGGGTGGGGGTACGGGTCGTACTTACACTGTTGGGCTGGGGGGTACGCTCCTTGCATTCGCGGGTGGGGGTACGGGTCGTACTTACACTGTTGGGCTGGGGGGTACGCTCCTTGCATTTGCGGGTGGGGGTACGGGTCGTACTTACACTGTTGGGCTGGGGGGTACGCTCCTTGCATTCGTGGGTGGGGGTACGGGTCGTACTTACACTGTTGGGCTGGGGGGTACGCTCCTTGCATTTGCGGGTGGGGGTACGGGTCGTACTTACACTGTTGGGCTGGGGGTACGCTCCTTGCATTCGTGGGTGGGGGTACGGGTCGTACTTACACTGTTGGGCTGGGGGGTACGCTCCTTGCATTCGCGGGTGGGGGTACGGGTCGTACTTACACTGTTGGGCTGGGGGGTACGCTCCTTGCATTTGCGGGTGGGGGTACGGGTCGTACTTACACTGTTGGGCTGGGGGGTACGCTCCTTGCATTCGTGGGTGGGGGTACGGGTCGTACTTACACTGTTGGGCTGGGGGGTACGCTCCTTGCATTCGCGGGTGGGGGTACGGGTCGTACTTACACTGTTGGGCTGGGGGGTACGCTCCTTGCATTTGCGGGTGGGGGTACGGGTCGTACTTACACTGTTGGGCTGGGGGGTACGCTCCTTGCATTCGTGGGTGGGGGTTCGAGTCGTACTTACACTGTTGGCATGGGGGGTACGCTGCATGCATACGCGGGTGAGGGTACGGGTCGAACTTACACTGTTGGGGTGGGGGTACGCTCCATGCATACGCGGGTGGGGGTACGGGTCGTACTTGCACTGTTGGGCTGGGGGGTACGCTCCTTGCATACGGGGTGGGGGTAGGGTCCGTACATATCCGTCCCCACGCTATGTGATGTTTGTGCGGCCCGTACCCAGGCCTTTGCCACGTGGGTGCGATCCGTCCCGCCATTGTTGGGGTGACGTGTGTGGGCGTGGTCCGACTCGTACCCACGCTCTTCAGGCGTGGGTACGGGACGTACCTGTCTGGTTGTGTTGCCGGTTCGCGTGGTGACGGACTTCCGTTGTGGCGGTCGCTGGCTTATCAGGACACGCCCCCACCCCCTCGTGGTGACCAGGGCATGGGAGTCAGGTATGTCCAGGCCATGTGTGGTGTGTGACTTATGTGGTTGTTTTGTGGCCTGCCCTGGTCGTGCCACCCCCACCCCACCCCACTTTCCCCCCTCCCTTAGTTATTCTGACCTTCTGCGGCGTCTGCGTCGTAACCTGTAGAGGAGGTGTACTGCTATGAGGGCAGGGATGACTCGTAGGTTCGGGTCCATGTCTGTCCGTCGCGTACTGGTCCTCCTTGTTCGCGTCGTTGTCTGTCCGTCGCGTACTGGTGGTCCTTGTTCGCGTCGTCCTGATTTCCCGGCAGTTTTTGGCTGCCGCAAAATATTCACCGTGCGGGGGGACGTCGGTGCGAATCGTGATTCCTGGGTCGTGAATGGCTGGCTGCGAGCGTCCCGACGTCAGGTCGGCGCTTTCCCGGATCGCATTGGTAGGTGTTTTTTGTTCGGTCGGGCTTTTTTACGAATCGTACGGTAATGGTGAACCCGTGCGAATCGTAATTCCTTGTTTGTAAAAATTGTCGACCGGGTACGCGTCGGGCGGAGATTATGCTCCGTCCGACGGTTCGTACCCGGTTTTTGCCGGATCGTGATAGGCACCTAAATGTGAGCTGTCCTGGCTGATCGGATTTAGTCCGTCCATTACATGCCCTTAGCGACAGAGCTAGAGTGAGTGAGTTGAGCTGCATTGCCAATGGTGACTATACTTTAATGGGCGTGATCAGGGGATCAGGTTTGACCAGCAAAGATCTTCTTCCATGGGAAAGGAGTAAGTTGGATCGGTAAGGGCTTCAAAGTGGCAATTAAAATCTCCCCCTACAATCAGCCATATCCCTGGATCCGAAGTTGGAATAAAATGTCCCAGATGGCCAATGGTGGTGGATTCTTGGCTGTTGTTAACAGGGCGAGAATACACATTAATTAGGGCGATTTTCATCTTTGTGGGAAAGGAGAGCAGAACACATTGGATGTCGTTTGTGGGTGTTGTCATCTGCTTCGTTTTACAACCAAGGTGGGTGCCTACCCAGATGGATAAGCCACCAGAGGGTCTCCCCCCCCCCCCCCCCCCCCCATGGTTGCCAAGTTGTTAAATGAGGCAAAGCCCACCCGGTGAAAGTCTTCCCTCGCCCAGGTCTCCTGAAAGAAACAGATGTCGTGTTTATCGACAAAATCACCCCATTCGGGGCAGGACAATTTGTTTTTGATCCCTGCCAGATTCCCTGATAGTATCCTCATCCCGCTGCCTTGCCCTCTTTCCCTGCACGCAGCCTCAGAAACACTAGCACTGGTAGATGGAGAGTCACCTAGGTGGACCGTACAATACCTTTCTAGTACCCTCCTCGGTTCACCTTCTCTTCTAACAACACCCAGTGAAGCAGGGGATATATCGTCCGGGACCCCACTTGGTTTTGTCCTACCTCCTACCGGATCAGTCCACTGGGGGGACTTACACTACTACCCTTAGTTGTACATTTCAGGCCGCCCCCCTTTAAACCCTTGGGGTCATGACCTGCAGTTTCTGAGTCCCCACCCTTAGTTGGTCCCTCCCCCAGTCAATCTACCTCTTCAAGAGTGTTGTATCTGTTGTTCACCGGGATATTAAATGGGGGGAATCTATTGTGGGCAGTCTAGCTTCCCTCGTGTAGGGGCCCTGGGCCCTTTACTGGAATTAAAGGTGGTACACAGCTTCTTGGGTATGTTCGCTGTTGTAAGTAGAAATAGTCCAAGGGGCAGAGGCTCATGCCTGTTGGAGCATTGTGGCAGTTAAGGGTAGTTTTAAATAAATTGGTAACAGTGTTAGGGTTTTTGAAATTAACAACTACACACTCACCCGGTTCGCTTTTTCTACGGTTTCCTACCCACACCACCCTTCGAACCATTATAATCTCCCCTGCTGTGGCATAATCAAATGCTTATATCTGGTGAGCCAGAACAGACATTTATTTCTCAGCTCGAGTTGGGTTTCCTTTGAACTGAAATTCAATTGGTGGGACACCTGTCAGAAAAGCTACATACGGGGAGCAAACAGGAGGAAGATTTATGTTTGGCAGGTTTGAACTTGAACAGGCATGCCTCCCCTCACTATATTCTTGTGCTGGTTGCCTACTCACTTTTCTAATGGTGACTTGAGCTTGGGGGCTAGGTTTGTCTGGCTGCCTGGGGGGGATGGCCTGTATTTAGCTCTGGGCTCGAGGCTAGCACTCATGCCTTTCTGGTGCATAAGAACACTCTGATCCCCTATCTCATGGATAGTAGAGGGACCCTCGTGAGCATGCATCTCCAACCCGGGAGGAGGTGTTAGACCCACACTGTCCGCTTGACAGCCTATGTCAATCCCTCTTCTAGACTTGCCGGAGGAGTGATTTTGTGAGTCAGTTAGTCTGGCTTCCCCTGCTGCCACTGCTTTCTCCAGTTTGTCTAGACGAGTGATAAGGGGGGGCCAATTCTTCTATAATGGTGTCCCTCAGGTTGTTCTGCAGATCTGTCATCAGAGTCAGAGCCCACGACGGATAGGTCGTGTCTGTGCTGGCTGTTGGCGGTCTACCTGGGGTCTGCTCTCACTCTTCACCCCCCTTTATGGTGACTATGTTACCCTCACAAAATTTCTTGTTTTTGGGTCCAGGCTTGGATGTTTGTTAGCGCTTTCCATTCTTGGGAATGCTAGTGATATTTCTACTCTTGCGCACTGCTTTCTTGTGAGGGACAACCAAAGAAGATGGCAGGGGCTGGACATCTAGCTGGGTTTGGGGCGTGTTGGGCAACGTGATCACATCAGACTGTGGAATAAATAGATCAGGGGTGAGTGATAACCGCCTTTCCGTTAACTCAATTTCGGAATCCACCCTATGGCCCTATGTAACATTTTGTCAATTGATATTGGAGGCAGTGAGGCTGCACTTGCGATTTGAGCTCTAGCTGGGCCTGCCCTCCTCCACATTTTATTGTCTACTGCCAATCTAACACCCCAGCCCGCTCCACACCAATTCTCAACAACACTCGTCTGGCGAGTAGCACCTGTGAACAGTTTAACAGCTCGAAAAACACCCAAAAATTAATGAGCTAAAACAAGGTGCTAACTACCACGGGAGCACCCCCACAATGATATAACCAGCCCGTTTGCTAATTAATTTAATTGTCAGTGCAGTCTGCTGTTCCTTTGGACTTCACAGTTTGCAGTTCGGGCTACTTGTGAGGGCAATAGTTCCTCGGTGGGTGTGGCTAGGTGCTAAACAGTAAGGGGGGCACGAAGGAAGGTGATACTTCCAAAACACAGGTTGCAACAGCCAAAGGGAATGGCCCTGCCCTGCCTCTTCCTGTCGCTGGCAGGCGCTGGATGGGTCCGCACTTGGCCCGGGCGAGGCCCACGTGCGTCTCGCACCCCGGGGGGTGAGGCAGCGCTTTTGAGCGCGATGGAGAGCGCCTCCCCCTCATCTGCGGTGGCGGGACGGCACGCAATGAACCCTGAGACTTAGAGTCTCACCAGGGTGAGTGGCAGCCAGGCAGGGTGAAAAATGCGGCGGAGCGTTGCACCCTGATACCAGAGTCCCACCAGGGTGATGATCATCTGGACGAAATGGCCTCTAAGTTGTCCCCAGCAGCCCCGCACAGAAACAGCGTCCAGCACCATGGGTGGTGAGGCAGCGCTTTTGAGTGTGATGGAGAGCGCCTCCTCCTCAGCTGCGGTGGCGGGAAGGCGAGATGGCACGCAATGGATCCTGGGACTTAGAGTCCCACCAGGGTGAGTGGCAGCCAGGCAGGTTGGAAAATGGGGTGGAGAGTTGCACCCTGGGATCAGAATCCCACCAGGGTATTGATCATCAGGACGAAATGGCCTCTAAGTTGTCCCCAGCAGCCCCCGCACAGAAACAGTACTTAACACCAGTTCACAATCCTTTGCTATGTCCAGCCTGTAGCATGAAAATGCAAGCTTGGCTGTACAAGAAGGAAATCACTGAACATATTGATTGACTGTGAGTAGTTGAGGAAGACCTATGCCATGCTGAGCCACACGAAACTTAACATAAAACCTGTCACAGCTAGGAAATGTAATCAATTTACTAAGGTAAATCCGGACTGCCTGAACCCTATCCAGCAATTGTAGTAGGGTTTCCAAATCAGAGGAAGGGTTAGGAAGAAGGAGGGAAGAACCGGTACCAGACCCAAGGGAAAGCAGAGATGGCCCTCAGGCTATTCCCAGACCAAATGACAAGGCATCTGATTATTCAAAGACCTGCAATCAGTAGAATCAGAAGAAGGAAGTCCAAGTCCCCTAACCTCCAAGCACCAGAAAGATGCACTTTAGTAACAAAAACATTTCTGAGACCAACTGGCGACGCTTAAGAACTGAAAGAACAAGAAGAGGATCCCATGAATGGGACAAAACTATAACATTAGGCATTTAAAAAGGCAAAATCACAGAATAATCTAAATTCAAGTGTATCAACAGATGGAAGAACACCCCAACATTCACAAAAGGCATGGATGGTGGCCTACTGCAAACATGGTTAACACGGAGAGGCCAAAATCAAAAACCCTCTTCAGGAACTGAAAATCAGTAGACACATCCTAAGCAGACACCACTGATGAGGGGAAGCCTAGTGGTGGTCCTACGCAGGCTGCATTATTGGCCTACAAGTTAATTGGGTAGAAAGAGGCACTGGGTTGGAGATGTGTATAATTGGAAGGCGTGCCCTTCCAGCTACCCTATGGACAGCTTTAAACACTAGAAAGAGGCAGAGGGTAGAGGTAAATGGCACAGTGGACATGGGGTCAGAAGAACAATACATTTTGGTTTCACTGGCACTCTGTGCATGGAAAAAACCCGAGTCATCATTGGCTCAAAATGAAGGACCACCACTATAATAGCTCTACCCCTGGACTCTGGCCAGAAGATGGGAAATAGGGAAGTAGGTGGAAAGGTATACAGCACACTTTATAGGTACGGAATCAGGAGAGCATCCATTCTCAAGGCTGGGAGTTTTTGGAACCTGGTGAAAAACTGAGGAAGCAAGGCATTTTGCCATCGGCACACAGACTAGCACAGTGCCAATCCATCAACAGGGTTCCTGGAAGGCAGGATATTACAGAATAAGCTAACTGGGAAGTGTCCACCTCAAAGTGCTTGCTTCGTTATTGTTCATGGACCCAAAATGTGCATAGATGAAAACCATAATTTCACCAATCCATGAAACATGGTGAAAAACAAGCCAGGGCCCTCTAGCCCATCCCAAACTGACAATCAGGTATGCATTTGTGAAAGTGACGACTACTGTCGTGTAGTTCCTATATAGCCTATACAGGATCTGTGCGTTTGGATAACATAAACTGTGGGACTGGTGGCGGACTGATTCTGTGCACCTCTACCGGATACGTTAGCCTGTCTGTATCAGCTAGCTCACAGTTCCACCATAATCTCCTCTTATAAAGGAGAGAATAGATTCTGGCAACCTCAGAACATGACAACCCTGATCCCTCAGAATCATGGAAACAATATACTACCTTTCGCTCTGTCACTCGTGCTCACTTAGTTTGTCTCAGGGATGAACAGAGTAAACAGGCTGGGCGTTTCAATGAGAATTTATTGAACAGTTGTTGTTCTAGTGAAGAATAGATGAGCTGCAACAACCATCAGACAGTAGCAGAGATATATGATCAGAAGCACTAAGAAAGTAAATGGATGGTATAGCTCTACCATCTTGTAATAATAATGAATACATACAAGTATATAAAACACATGACAAAAAGTGCCTACTCCTACGATTTTTCTTTAACTGCATGTACCTAAATGTACCTAGCATCTATGTGTTATGCCAAGAATCCCTCTAAGATTTAGTCCACCCCATTACCTGAGAAAACGAGAATATGGGACCCCGTCCTGGTCTCGAGTTGGACACTCCACGAGGGATGTTAGACCACTAATAGCTGGAGTGTCTGCATGCAGGAACCTCAGCGTCTCTGGTCAGTGTGTCAGCCAGAAAGTCTCGGTCTCCTCTATCTTCCTAAGCAAGACATGATGTATATATACGCATAGGTCTCCCCAGGGGTCCTACCTTGCTGTGTTACTGTGTCGGCCTAAAGGACGACTTTGGGCCTGAACTTTATACAGAGATATTATACAGGAGATGTCAGTCCTGCTGTGCTTCCAAGAAGCCTCATGCATAATGTATGAGATTCGAACCAGGAAAAACCTGCGTTCTGAATGCAGTGTCGTATCTAGGTAAAAAGTCAGTCCCTATGAACAGTTATGTATGTAATGTAGGGAAGGGTATAGGTGAAAGGTTGCAATGTTACCTGCGCCTATATAGGGTACCTATATGGAATATAACACTACTACTGGATCTCCTTTGGAAAAAATTGAAGAGACCTCTGCACAGCTGCTAGTTCCCTCCAGTTGGAGGAATGATCAATTTCACAGGAAGGCCAAAGACTCAGAGCTGATTATAGCCCATGCACTGGTCCTTCATCCAAACCTGCTGGCATCTGTGGTGAGAATGGGAGGAGAGTGCAGACACAGAGAGATTCCCCTGACTTGGCTTGCAGATGTTCACTGGCAGCAGAGCTTCAAATTCCTTTAACACAGGTCTCCTATGTTGCAAAATCATTTGGCTCAGGGGAACTATCTGTAGACAAGCCCCTGGCACCTTGAAGACACAGGCAATGAAACTGGCCAGGTTAGAAGCATACACACCAAAGAAGGAACAAGAAACCCTGAAGAGCATAACCTACCATGTCACCTTGTACCTGGAGTAATTTCCTCCTGTTGTCAAGCCCTCTACTGATTGGAGCAACAAACATAGCTTGCTGGTACAAGGAAGCTGCTAAAGTTTACAGGGATCACTGACAGAATATCGAGATGAAGAATATCGAGCTACCACAATATCGAGTTACAAAATATCGACTTCCTATCTACAAACAGATAAGTACAAAAATATTGAATGCTAACTATCATTGTTAATAATATAGTTTGCTTAACTAGCGACTTTTTTAAATGTCTTAAAAGTAATATAAAATTAATGAAATCATAAATATAATTCAGTAAAACATACTTACAAGTAATTAAAAAGGATTACAATTAATAAATAATAAATGCAATGTAAGAAAAATAAACATGCGTATTTTTTAAAATACACATTAACTTAATAATATTAAAGAATAATCAATATTTTTAATGATAAAATATTAAAAACATAATTAAAAATATAATTACACATATATAAATAAATAAACATATAATATAAATATAAAAATATATTATATATTACAAGTTAAAACATTAAAATTAATATTTTTTTTTAAAAAAAGAATATTTTACACTACATTAAATATAACAATACTGAAAATGTTGCATAGCGTAGGGGACAAAATTACTATTCCCACTCCAGCGAGTGCAACAGTAGGGAAAGTGTTGGATAGCGGGTGTGTAAAAATTACTATTCCCACTCCAGCGAGTGCAACAGTAGGGAAAGTGTTGGATAGCGGGTGGGTAAAAATTACTATTCCCACTCCTGGGAGTGCAACAGTAGGAGAAGTGTTGGATAGCGGGTGGGTAAAAATTACTATTCCCACTCCAGCGAGTGCAACTGTTGGGAAAGTGTTGGATAGCAGGTGGGAATTTTTCAAAATTAAATTACCTCCCACCATTTTCCCCTATAAACATCATCTACAATATCATGAAATATTGATAAATTAACATATTTAATTAACAATTAACTAATTGCCTAATAACAATGAACAATAACATTAATAACCATCAAATCTAAATTAATTCACACAATTAACACTATAAAATAACTTTT
Organism: Triturus cristatus; assembly: GCF_964204655.1. NCBI lineage: Eukaryota > Metazoa > Chordata > Amphibia > Caudata > Salamandridae > Triturus > Triturus cristatus. The sequence continues at coordinate 944,400,810 of NC_140594.1, read as the reverse complement.
AATAAATATTATATAAAAAAACTAAAAATCACATTAAAATTAAATTACTTCCCACCCTACCCCCTATCAACCCTCAACCCGCTCATAAAAAAAGTACACAATTAACATATTAACAAATTAATTATTCATAATTAATATCTAATTAATTACTAATTAATAATAAAAAATAACACAATTAACATTATTACCAAATAATTATTATTTGCTATTGATCAATTTATAATCAATTAATAATAAATCAATTAACTTAATTAACAATATAAATTAAATACTAAGGGGTCTATTAGGACGGCGGGCGGATGGCCGCCGCTGGTCACGCGGTGCAGCCGCTGGACCGGCGGCGGCCATCCTCCCGCCATCGAAACCTGGAAAACAGCCAGTCCGATTAGCATCGCAGTAGTGACCGCTGCGGTGTGATTTTTCACCCACCACTTTTCCGCCAGTTGCAGTCAGCGGGCGCAGCTGGACCGCTACAATTGTTGTGGATCAGGGCCAAGCACCGCTGGCACGATTATGATGCCGGCGGTAGCCAGCCTTTCCGCTGCGGCGGAACGTCATGGAAAGGCATGCGGAGACATGTTCCGGGGGCCCATTGCGGGCCCCCAATGTGTTGGGGGGTGTGGGTGCATGGGGGTACCCATGGTACCCCCTACATGTCCCTGTACCAGTTGGCAGGCACTGTGCAGTGCCTGCCACGCAGTGCGGGGATATGCAGGACATGCTCTTTTTGACATCGCGGCAGTGCTGCTGGCAGCAGCGACCGTCGCAATGTTAATCGCCAGAATCCGACCGCCGCGGTCAGATTTTGACTGCGGAGCATCCTAATTGGACCGGCGGTTATGCCGCGGTCCTTGCAGGCAGTCTTTGCCCGCTACCTTGTTGGTCAGGGAGATTTTCCGACCGCCATCCTAATGGGCCCCTAAATTATTAATTAATAAAATAATTAATGAATTAATTTCAATTAAATTACTTCCCACCCTATTCACCTATAAACCCACAACCCGCTACAGAAGTAAATTATGCAAAAAGTATTTGTTGGACTTGGCCCTTTTGGCAGGTTCACCCCTAAACTTTTTGCATTTATCCTAGCCTTTTTCCCTATGTAGTGTTAGTGGTTTTAGGCCTCTAGGCACTTTAGCACTGTGTCCCAGTGTAAAGTGCATGCGCACTCTGAGTGTGTGTGGTGAGATTGGCCTGCCCTCCTATAGGAATGCATGGGGAATATGTGTGTCCATGGTAGTTCCTGGTGTGAGAGGAGTGCAAGGTCGAGTTTGGTATGTGCGAACTCGTGAGAATAAATGCTGCACAATGGTGTGCGCAGATTTATGGTGACTGGTGGAGAAGTGCCACTTCTAGAAGTTGGCCTTTCTGTGTACTGTGTGTCTGCCTGCCTGATGTGCAGTGCATGTCTGGCTTGTGATTGACAGAAGCGGAGAGGGCTGGGGAATTCCAGGAGCCAGGGTGAGTCTGCCTGCTGGTGAATGGAGAGATCTGCATGTAGATGGTAGGGAGGAGTTGCACCTGGGACCTGAATAGGGCTGTGCCTTCCCTCCACAATGCTGGCTCTGCCCCCTGAGGTGCGTCTGAGCACCTAGCCCCCACCTGACAATGGAGAGAGGAGCTGAGCACAACAAAGTGCTCCAAAGCTCCCCCAAACCAGTTGTATCTGGTTTTTCCCCCAGCCCAGTGCTGTGTCACTAAGGGAAATGTGTGTATAAAAGAAGGGGCTGTGACCCCATGAAGTTGTTCTGCTTTGGATCCTGATTCCTGTGGGCGTGCTGCTGCTAGGGCCCAGGAGGACTTGCCAGGAGGGCTGCCTCCCTGGGCCCAGCTATGCCCTGGAACCTTTTTGCTTCATCTCTTTCAGCCTTATGGACTTTAGGCCCTAGCGCCCTGGGAGCGCTTTGCTTTATTTTTAAGAGCACCTGGCTATCTTTTTGCACCCTGGGAGCGCTATCTTGTAATTTTCCCCCAGGAGAGGGAGAGCCTGGGGGCTGCGCAGCACAGCGCTGCAGCCCCCTTAGGAGGGAATCCCCACCATAGGGATTCTCCCGTGATGATTATGGCGGCGGGTGCCCACCCCGCATTTTACTGTATTTCGCGGGTGCCCACCCCGCTTATTCCGCTACTTCATCGCGGGTGCCCACCCGCTTATTTTTATATTTTCATCGTGGGTGCCCACCCCACATGGCCCCTTATGCTTATCTTAAAAAGTGGGAGCCCACCCCACATACTGGTTCCTTTGGTTTCTTTTTGTCCTTAACTCGCGGGTGCCCACCCTGCATTGCAGCGGTGTTGGCGGGAGCCCACCCCGCATTCTTATGGCCATGAAATCACCTCTGCAGCCCAAGTCCGAACAGAAGTTGCCGGGCCGCTGCGAGCGCAACCCGGAAGTCCGGCATCACTGCCTGTTTGTGGGTGGGGCCTCGCGGCCGGCTGTCCAATGGCAGCGCGGCCGAGAAGGAAGCAGAGGAGCCTCGCGGGCTCGATGAAAAAGATCCGGTCCCAGGAGAGGGACCGGGTGAAGGGCTGCTGTAAAGGAGGCGGAGGGGGCACGAGGCACATTGTCGGTGCCTGCCCCCACCGCAAGTCCCGAGGAGATTGAGCGGGACGAGAGAAGGCTGCCAGAGGAAGGCGGGGTTCCCATGTTGGTGAGAAGAGCACCGCGGCAGCTGCAGCATGACCGGACAGACCTGGAGATCGCCTGTCCCGGTAAGTCCAGAGTCCGAGCGGCCCCGGATGGCAGTGGGCCGCTCCAACGAGGCGGGCGCGTGTTTGTTTTCCCGAGCCTTGGTTGCTCCAACGATGGGGCAAGTTCATTTAAAGGCCCGGGGCTACCATGAGGGGCATTTGTCTTGTTTAAGGGTCTAGAGGGACCCGTGCTCCCCCGCGTCACGATGTCTTCAGCTGCCCCACTTGCAGAGGGCAGCTGCACCGATGGTCTAACTTGATTGAAGGGGGCCAGTGGGGGGTCCCCAGGCACAGTGGTGCCAGTTCTTTTCTTGCTTTACAGCGGCGCCGCTGTTGCGGGCTGCTGCAACGAGGGGGCTATAGTATTTTAGCAGTCCCTGAGAGGGACAGAAGCGGCACAGTGGTGCCAGGCCTCCTTTGGAGATTCACAGCTGCCCAGCAAGTAGTGGGCAGCTGCAACGTTTAGGCCATTGGTTTCTTTGGGGGACATGGATTGTAAACTAGGGGTGAGACGCACTCCTTCACCCCCATCTTTTCCTGCACAGCTGCGCAGCACTTAGTGCCAGCTGCAACATTTAGGTTTGCGCAATGGCGCACCTGGACTTCCGCTGCATAGGCAGCACGCCCTGACTTTTGGGACACAGGGCATTTGAGCCCCCTGTTTGAGATGGCCGGTTGGCCAGGGGGGCTGTTGGGATTGTAGGGCGCCAGGCCCTAATGTGAGTGTGGTGCTAGGAAATGTAATGTATGTAGTATGATTACCCACCCTGTGTTATACCTCTAAATGTGGTTTATGATTATGAGGTTTATGTTAGTGAGATTATGTTTCACTGAGTGATTTATGCCCCTAATGTGAGTTACACTTAGGAGGATAGGGTCTAATGCGTTATAGACTTATGAGAGAATTGCATAATGTGTTTATGCTGGTGAGGTTGGCGCAGAATGTAATTCGCGCCTGATGTGATACTGTGATTAATCTAGTTTATGTTACAGGCTGATGCTAAGCACAGTGGTTACCGGTAGTTACTGGTTGTGTTCTATGTTTATGATAAGTTCTACATTTACTAAGTTCACTTTTTGATGGTTCTGACAGTGGTCCAGTTGGGCCTGTCAGGTGTAAATAATCCCTTGTAAATATGACCTAGTGCCAGGTGGCACCATGTATAATATGTTTACTATTCTAAGGTGTTATGAGAATACAAAGGCTATTTTTGATATAACCTTGTGTGGAGTTCCTTTTGTGGTGTGCCTGGGATGTTGTTGCAGTGTGCGTGCGCAAATGCTTTACACATGGCCTCCGGGATAAGCCTGACTGCTCGTGCCAAGCTACCATGGGGGTGAGCAGGGGTAATCTTTGGCGTGTAACTCCCTCGCCCTAACTAGAGTGGTGGTCTCTGCCTGGCTTTGGCGGCAGCCTTAGCCAACCAGAGATCCCATTTCTAACAGTATATAATTAATTAATTCTAAATAATTCTTATAAAATATATTATAATTAAATTACTTCCCACCCTATTCCCCTATAAACCCACAACCCGCTATGGAATTAAATTACAAAAAATTAATTAACATAAAATTCATTACCTTAAAAAAATTCAAACACACATTACAAAATATATATATACTTTTAACACAAATACTAACATACAAAACACAAAAAAAAGGTATTATTAACGATATTTTGACAATCGATATTACTAAATTCGATATTATTAAAATCGATATTTCTTACCTGCATGTCGATATTCTTAACCACTATATTTTTGCAAGTCGATATCCTGTGCACTCGATCTTAAAAACTCGATATTTTGTCCATTCAATATTTTCTATTCGATATTATGACTAGTTACCGTTTACAGATATCCACCAATGTACCACCAGCCATTGCAGATTCTTACACGTCATCAAAGGAGCCATCAGATACAAATTTGGCAGCGGACTCAATATGGGCCATTAACTGCAAACAGTATCCCCCCCCAGGTGGCCGATGATAAAAAGGGAAAATCTTTAACCAGAAATTAAAGAGCATACCCTCCGTAAATCCTCACACACAAGACCAGAATCATTTTATCCACAGGCAACAACCAACATTTGCTCAACCACAACAGTGAGTACTGCAGCATGACCTGTAGGAAACACCAGTACAGCTCTATGATCGGAGATTCCGAAGGATTCATACCACCATTGGCCAAGAGATAAGGGCATCCCATTAACCTAGGCACCTCGATAGCCTCACAACAAGAGGCCACAGACTGCAGCATTGACTGTAAGCTTTGGCACAGCAGGTTTTGAGAAATTGGCAGTACCACTTGCAATTAGGACCAAATTGGTTCTTTTTTTGACATTATTCACAAGGTCATACATTTCTCCTTTCTAAACATGTTTTCTCCTTAGGGCAGAAATGCAAAAATATTACAGACAACTATATGTCAACTGTATGCACCACTAATGAGAATTCCTACATATGGCCTGTAGCAGTACTGCTTGTTGCCAAATGTCTATACCATGAGCAAAACCACTTATATGTCTAAGGCTCTATACAACATCCTGCATATACTATGTCATATACTTGCATGATTACTGCTGATGATGTAATGTTTAGATGTTACCATGAAGTGTGCACCATATATGTATTATAGATGCTGCACTGTATGCTTCCCAGCCCATACACAAGCAATGGTGTAAGTGTTGAAGCATTATAGGCTGCATTGTGTTTTTTGGTTCGGGGTATGCATCCTTAACCTTCGCTGTAAGGATGGACAATCCACCTAGGTGTTTTATACAAAGCTTTTCATGTAAGACTTTTACTAACTGTGTCACAAACCACTATGTATAGGCTCATCCTACTGACAAATGTGAATGGAGCATTCTTCAATTAAGGGCCTGATTACGATGTTGCCGGAAAAGGCTCCAACTGTCGGTCGGAGCCTTTCCGACCGCATTGTAATATGTCGGTCAGATTTTTTTCCGACCGCCTCATCACGATGGAGACGGTCGGAAAGGAATCTAATTTGTCATTCCGACTGGCTTCCGATCGGCTCTCCGAGCCCGTCCGCCAATTAGAATGCTGGCAGTAATCCCAAGGGCGATTTTTTCCGCCCGAGGGATTACAGAAAGGCTGTTGGAATTCAACTTTGGGGGACCCCAGCAGGGCCCCTATGGGTGCATGGCCTCCGGTTGGAGGCCGAAGGAGCACCTATGGTGCCCCCCTGTTGATCCCTGCACCCCGTGGCAGGCACCTTGAGGTGCCTGCCATGGGGGTGCAGGGATGAACTGCATCTCCCATTTTACAGTGGGAGCATGTATTCCGGGTGGAACACATTCTCCCATTGAACAGTGTTCGGTCGCATCCTAATCAGTGAGTCGGGACCTCCGACCGGGTGTCGATCATTCACTTGACCGAGACGATGTTGGATGGAGGAAACTCCACCAACATCGTAATGAGGCCCTACATGTGTGATATTGTCACAACTCCATCATATATTAGTCAAATAAATATTGGTATTAACTGTTAGAATGGATACACAGAAATGCAAGCCATTATTTGTATACTCTGATATGTGTTGATTAAGTGTAGTGATGGAGTAAGTAATAACCCAGTGGGATAGTGATAGAGTGGGTTAGTGATACTCATCATGTTTGGAGAGCATGGACATGAGTTTTCAAGTGCTCACAATCAATGTGCAATATTCATTTATAAATGTTATATGGCCCAGATGCAGAAGGACCTGACACATGGCAACACCATAGTGTGTGCTCTATATATGCTGTGAAATATGTTTTGATGACTCACTTTACTGGTATGTCCATCTGGGTAGCATTAATATAGCAAATCGACATAACGTGTTGTACTACTTGGAAGTTGATATGGCTAGACCGTGGCATACTTTTTGTTTTCAGTGTTTATGACATAATTGAGATGGTAGAGCATGTATGTGTTTGGCATGTTGACAATGTATTGTATAGGAAAAAATGTGCGTCCCAAAAGACATGTTTGGAACATATCCAGAAGGCTGCCAGTGGCTATAAACATATAAGACTATATGAGGAGGCAGCGGAACCTTGGCTTCTTTTGGGGACACACAACACCCAACTACATGTACAGGAGGGCTACCCCTTATGGTAGCAGGAAGAAGACAGTGAAACATGGACACAGAGATCCCAGTACCAAGGGACAGTCATCACAGAGGCAGATAAAACAAAAGATGTCCTTGAGCCTTTATAATGTCATTGCAAAGCACAAAGAAAACCTAGAGATGCTTGAAAAAAATGGAGAAAGAAAACAGATTGCTAATTCAGAACAACCGGCTGCTCCACAGGTGCAAGGAGGCTCCTTACCTAATATCCTAACAATTTAGGGCATATTACGGCAAAAGCCCCTGGTCTGCCCAACAGGTGTGCAGAAAGCCCAATAGGCACCAGGGACTCATTATTTCAATGTGCAGGGGCTGCACTCAAGGGGGCGTGTCGATGACCCCAAAAAATGGGCACAGATCAGTGACATGTTACCTAGATGGCCACCAAGCCCAAGGACTAAAAACCCTGTTGCCCCCATCCATCACAAAACAACCTGTTTTTGCAAATGTGGTTCCTGCGTTTTAGTCCCGGGCTCGGCAGCCATCTAAGGAAACCTACAAAACCCAGACATTTCTGAAAAATAGACAACTGGGGGAGCCAGAGAGGTGTCGCTTCCGTGGATCAACCAACATTTTGTTACCCAGAATCCCCTGCAAACATCAAATTTAGCTAAAAACATGAACTTTTCATCACATTTCTGTGTAGGAAAGTTGTGGGATCACCAGGCTGACACAGATTTCCTACCACACAGCATTCCCCTACGTCTCCCGATAAAAATGATACCTCACTTGTTTGGGTGTCCAATGCAGAGTCAGCCTAAAAACGTATATAAAAAAAACATAGAGCTCTTTGTGCTATCCCCTCATTCTCTAAGTTTTTGGCTCTTCACAGTCTCAGGCCCTTGGTGCACCCACACAAGTGAGGTATAATTTTACTCAGGAGACCGAGCGGAATGCTGGGTGGTAGGAAATGTTTGCTAGCGTCGTGATCCCAGCCCAAAATGTCAGGAAAACGTGATTATTTTTAGCTAAAATTGAGATTTGCATGGGATTCTGGGTAGGAAAACGTTGGGAGATTCACACAAGCCACACCTCCTTGGAATCACCCAGGTATATCGTTTTCAGAAATGTCTGGGTTTGGTAGGTTTTCCTTGATGGACGCCAAGCCTTGAACCAGACACGTAGGTGTCACCCTTGCAAACCAGGTCTTTGTGTGATAGGTAATTCTGATGTCTCCACAACATTTTTTGGCCCTTTCCTGTCGCGGGTACTTGGCCAACCGACACAAGTGAGGTAGACTTTTTATTGGGAGACCTGGGGAAATGCTGGGTGGCGTGAAATTGGTGACGACCTGGTGATCCCACAACTTTTGCATACAGAAATGTGAGGAAAATGTGTTTTTGTTAGCTAAATTTGAGGTATGCAGGGGATTCTGGGCAGTAAAAACATTGGGAGATCCATGCAAGCCACATCTCCCTGGACTCCCACACGTGTCTAGTTTTGAGACGTGTCTGGGTTTGGTAGGTTTCCCCAGATGCCCGCCGAACTCTGGACCAAAAACGCATGTGACTCCCTTGCAAAACAAAGGGGGTTATTAGGATGGCGGACGGATTGCCACCGCCGGCTTGGCGGTGGCGGTCCGCCCACCATCCCAACTAGATTTATCCCTGCCATATTATTATAGCAGGCGGTATCGCGGCGGACACAAAGTGCGTCCACCGCTTTTCCACCGGTCGGCAATCGTTCCAATTGCCGGCTGGGCGGAGCTGGGGCATAATATGGTGGCTGTGCCTAGAAGGCACCACCATCCATATTATGATGCTGGGTTTCACAGACCTTTCCATGGTGGCAAAAGGCTGGTGGCGAATTGCTTTGGGGGCCCGTTGTGGGCCCCCGAGGGGGTGGGGGCTGCACTCATTGCCATGCAGAAGGTGGCAGGCACCGCGCGGTGCCTGCCACATAGTGCATGGCAATGCACAACATGCCTCTTTGGCATTGCAGCGGATGCTGCTTACAGCAGCACCCGCCGCAATGTCAAAGATGCGGAATGCGACCACCAGGGTGGCAGTCACATCCTAATTGGCGGTGTGGGACCGCCGCACCGCTGGCAGCCGGTCCCACTAAAGTCCGCCCGCCACCCCAATGGGCCTCCAAGTCTTTTTTGTGATAACATTTTTTGAAGTCTCCACGTACATTTTGGACCATTTCCTGTTGCGGGCACTAGCTCTACCCATTTACGTGAGGTACCATTTTTATCGGAAGGCTTTGGGGAATGCTGAGTGTGTCGAAATTTGTGGCTCCCCGCAAGCTCTATAACATTTCATCACAGAAATATGAGGACAATGTGTATTTTAGACAAAGTTTGAGGTTTGCAAGGGATTCTGGGTAACAGAACCTGGTGAGAGCCACACAAGTCACTCCATCCTGGATTCCTCTGGGTGTGTAGTTTTCAAAAATGTGCAGGTTTGGCAGAACTCCCTAGGTGTCGGCTGAGCTATGGTCCAAAATACACAGCTAGGCATATTGCAGAAACAGGGACAGTTTTCAGTGGAAAAATGTAATGTGTCCACATGGTGCTTTGAGCCGTTTCCTGTCGCGGGCAGTAGGCCTACCCACACAAGTGAGACACCAATTTTATGGGGCGACTTGGGGAATGCTGGATCCATGAGAGTCTGTGGCTTCGTCCAGATTCTAGAACTTTCCATCACAGAAATATAAGAAAAATTTGTTAATTTTTACAAAGTTTGAGGTTTGCAAGGAATTCTGTGTAACAGAACCTGGTGAGAGCCACAAAAGTCCCCCCATCCTGGATTCCCCAGAGTTTCTAATTTTTAAAAATGTACATGTTTTCTAGGTTTCCCTTGATGCCGGCTGAGGTAGGGATCCACATCTAGGCACATTGCAAAAAAAGGTTCAGTTTTCAGTGGAAAAAAGTGATGTGTTCAGGCTGTGTTTTGGGCCATTTCCTGTCGCTGGCACTAGGCCTACCCACACATGTGAGGTACCCATTTTATCGGAAGACTTGGCGGAATGCTGCGTGGGTAGAAGTTTGTGGCTCCACACAGATTCCAGAATGTTTCATCACAGAAATGTGAGGAAAATTTGCTGTTTTGACAAAGTTTGAGGTTTACAAGGGATTGAAAACAGAACAGGGTAAGATCCACACAAGTCACCCTATCCTGGATTCCCCTGGATATATAGTTTTCAAAAATGTAAAGTTTTGCTGGGTTTCCCCAGGTACCGGCTGAGCTAGGGTCCCAAATCCACAGGTAGGCACATTGTGAAAAAGGATCCCTGTTTTTACTGGAAAAATATGATGTGTCTACGCTGCATTTTAACCAGTTTCCTGTTGTGGACCCTAGGCCTACCCACACAAGTGAGGTACCATTTTTATCGGTAATGAGACAATATCGAGGAAAAAAATTCGACTCACCATAGTATCGAGTTAAAAATATTATGGAATGGAAATACAGAGTTCAAGAATATCTTTGTCAAGAATATCATTTGAAGGTAATTGATATCGATTTTTAAAATATAGAAGTCATTAATATCGTTGGCAAAAATATTGTTGTTTAAAATATCATTTTTCGGTTATTATTATGTTTTTAGTCTATATTTTAAATATATATGACATAATTGTTTTGTTTCCTTATTGTTTATACTTTTTACTATATTACTTACATTTTTAGTAGTTATGAAATGTAATTTAAGTAAATTTTGTGTTTTTTAGTTATGTACCGGGTTGTGGGTTTAAAGGGGAATAGGGTGTGAAATAATTTAATTATAATAAATTAATGATTATTTTAAAATTAATATTATTTATTTAATTGATATTTAATTTTGTTAATTGTGTTATACATTTTTGTATGTGAATGTTTTTTGTGGGTTGTGGCATTTATATGGGTAATGGGTGCAAAGCAATTTATTTTTGAATAATTAATTATTAGTTGTAAATTAATATTTTTTTTATTGATTGATAATTAATTATGTTAATTGTGTAATTTTTTAGGTGTGGGTTGTGGGGCTATAGGGGTAAAGGGTGGGAATTAATGTATTTTTAATTTATTGATAATTAGGGGTGTATTAGGATGGCGGGCACATGGCCGCCGCCGGTCCGGTGTTGGCAACCGGCGGCGGCAATCAGCCCATGTTCGAAACCCGGAAAAACGCCGGTCCGAATAGCATCGCGGTCGTGACCGCAGCGGTGTGATTTTCCTCCCGCCACTTTTCCGCCGGTTGCAGTCCATCCGCTTGCCTGGCGGACGGAACTGTACAGCTACAATTGTGGCGGATTAGGGGAATGCACCGCCGGCACGATTATGATGCCGGCGGGAGCCAGCCTATCCGCTGCAGTGGAGCCGCCATGAAAAGGGTGGCGGAAACATGTTCCGGTGGCCCATTGCAGGCCCCCAATGTGTTGAGGGGGTGTGGGTGCACTGGGAGGAGTACCCATGGTACCCCACTTCATTTACCTGTGCCAGGTGGCAGGCACTGTGCAGTGCCTGCCACGCAGTGCAGGGAGATGCAGGACATTCTCCTTTTAATATCGCGGTGGTGCTGCTGGCAGCAGCGACAGCCACAATGTTAATCACCAGAATCCGACCGCTGCAGTCGGATTTCGACTGCAGAGCATCCTAATTGGACCGGCAGTTATGCCGCGATCCTTGCGGGTGGTCTTTGCCCGCTACCATGGCGGTCGGAGAGATTTTCCAATCGCCATTCTAACAGACCCCTAAGTTGTTAATTAAGAATAATAAAATAATGTATAATTATTAATGATAATTGTGTAAATAATTTTTTAGGTGTGGGTTGTGGGATTATAGGGGTAAAGGGTGGGAAGTAATTTATTTTCATGTATTAACAATTAGTTGTTAATTATTAATAATTAATTGATTGATAAATATTTATGTTAATAGTGTTATTAATATTTTTAGGTGTGGGTTGTGGGGTATGGGGTAAAGAGTTGTAAGTAATTTATTTTTATTTTATTAATAATTAGATGTTAATTAATATTAATTAATTAATTGATTACTAATTAAATTAATTAGTTTTTTTCGGTGTGGGTTATGGGGTTTAATGGGGTGACGGTGGGAAGTAATTCATTAAAAAATATTAATAACTAATTCCTAATCAATATTAATTAATTGATAATTCATTTTGTTAAGTGGTTAATTAGATGTTTTTTAGGTTTGGTTTTTGGGGTTTATAGGGGTAAAGGGTAGGCGTAATTGATTTTATTTTTTTTGTTAAATATTTGTGAAATACTAATAATTATTGATTGTAAATGAATTAAATTAACTGTCTCATTCTTTATTTTTTTGTTTAGTTTTAGGTTGGGGTTGTGGCATTTATAGAGGTAAAGGGTGGGAAATGAATTAATTTTGAAGAATTAATATTTAGATTTTATAAATAATATTTGTTTCATTGATAATTATGTTAATTGTGCAATTGTTTTTTTTATTTCAATGTGGTTTGTCGGGTTTGGGTATATATGGGTATGGGGTGTGAAGTAAATAATGTTTTCATTTTTAATATTAAACATATTTGTATTTTATATTCAATATCTATTTTAATATTTTTACTTTTCAAAAATTATTTTCATTTTGTTTAAGAAATTGTACTTGTTTTCAATATTACACTGCCTGGAGTGGGAGTAGTAAACTTTACCCCTCCACAATCTAACACTTTCCCACTTTCCCTACTGTTGCACGGACTGAAGTGCAAATAGTACATTTTACCCCTCCACAATCAAACACTTTCCCTACTGTTGCACTAACTGGAGTGGGAATAGTAAATTTTACCCCTACACAAATCAACAATTTTCCTACTGTTGCACTGACTGGAATGGGAATAGTAAATTTTAGGCTTCCGTAATCCAACCCTTTCCTTACTGTTGCACTGACTGGAGTAGGAGTAGTCAATTTTATCCCTCCGCAATCCAACAGTTTCCCTACTGTTGCACTGATTGGAGTGGGAATATTATTATTTCTTTTGTTAATTATAATATTTATTGTTGTGTTAATTGAACTGGTAATAGTAAGTTTTAGTATTTTCAAATGTTGTCTTTTAATTAATTTTATAGTTATTGTAGTTATAGTAAATCTTATTTTTGTGTGATGTAAAAAATGTTTTGATTGTTGATTGTGTTAGGTGGGAGTACTCATTTTTATATTTATTTAGTATAAAAATGTTTTCTTTAAATGTAGTGGGAAATGTATATGTATTTACATTTTTAATAATTGATGTTATGTTGTAATTTATATTATTATCTGTTCGATTTATTATAATAACAATATTTAAGAATGTCAATATTGTTTGTTTGTAATTTATTTATAATTAAATTGTAAAAAATATGTGTTGTTTACTTTTTATTTTAAATTAAATGAGTTTTCTTTTTTATATTTTAAGTTTTTGGTATATTTAAATATGTATACATCTATTTTTGATATCACACAATGTACTATTTTTTAATTTATATTATTTAAAATATTCATTTATTTATATTTGTACATATGTGTCTGCTCATATATATATTTATATATATATTCACTGAAAAAACCATAGGTTTCACACACGTTATAGTTAGGAATTAGCATCTAAAAAACCTTGCAAATTCACTTAAAAAACCATAGGTTTCACACATGTTATAGTTAGCTGGACATTTCACTCGTGAAAAACCATTGAAATTCCCCCGTTATAGTTAGTGCAGGCAACTATAACTCACGCAACCGCAATCCTCTGCTGATGACGTCAGATATTACATCACTGTATTTAGACACCTATTTACCCATGTCTTCTTCCATTAATCTTTAGCTATACATATATTACAAATATTTTTTTTTTCAGAAAGACACATATGTCATCAGTGATGTAATATCTGACGCCCATTTTGTAACTTGCATGTGTGGTGCATGAAGCAACACACATGTAAGTTACAAACTGGCATTTTAGGTTTGTTTATGTGCAGGAAGGGGCACCTCCCTGCTTGCAGACACCCTGGCAGTCTGGTGCAAGGGTGCCTGCGTTGGCGCTAAGTTGGAAACTTAGCACCATCGCATGGGGAAAAGCACGGCTGCACCATCTCCTTGTGAATATCGTGCAGCCTTGCTTTTCCGAAGTGGTGGAGAGAGGCGTTGAGCCAAGAAGGCTACGCCTCTCTCTGCCACCTCCTTGTGAATATCCCCCTGTGTACCTTTAGAATCCTCTGGATGTTGGAAGAAAAGGATGCAAATTTGGTATGGATACCTTACGTCGAGAAAACGTTATAGGCACCTAAGCGCGAACTACTCCAAATAACTGAAAAAAGACATTGCACAGGGAGGGAAGCAGCAAAGGGGTTAAGGAGTAGAGGGTTGATGGTTATAATGTGATGGGTTAGGAATAGTTAAGTTAGATTAAGATTTAGGTTAGGTATAGGAGGATATTGATTAAAATAAGTAGAGTAAGTTTAGATAGTGGCAGTTAAGTATTTTAAGTATTTTAGAGTGTGCTATATTTTTAAATAACTGTTTTACTTCCTTACTTGAGTGTTTCATATGCTTCTGTTAGAAAATGCAAATTATGCGTATAATTTGTGGGTAAAGTAAGTTATATGTTCCAATTAAACATTGCTGTGAGCACTAATGTACCTACTCAATGTGATGTGTACATATGTCTATTTTGAAACACATACTCTGACACTGGACGGATGCAAAGATTTTGCAGAGTGTTAGAGAATACAAACACGATAGTCAGGTTATTCTGCTGCATCGTGTGATCAGCAGAGTAGAAGAAATGTAATTTCAATGTTATATAGGTACTTGTTTAAATATTGTAATGCCAGGGATACACCGTGAGCTACAAAGGGGCCGATTCCGACCGATTTGAATAATGTCGGGCGGATTCCTTTCCGACCGAGCCATTCCGATGGGCTCGGTCGGAAAGGAATTCGACACGGATTTCCGGATTGCGGACGACAGGCTCGGAGAGCCCGTCTGCCGTCCAGAAATCTCCCAGTACTCCCCCGGCCGTCTCTTTGCGACCGAGAGAGTACAATGGCAGTTTTTCACTGCCTTTTCGTGCCAGTTTTTCTGACACAAAAAGGCAGTCGGAAACTGTCTTTGGGGGACCCCAGTAGGGCCCCCATGTGTGCAAGGCTGCTGAATGGCAGCCTGGGGGCACCTATGGTGCCCCTCTGTGGATCCCTGCACCCGGTGGCAGGCACCTTGGGGTGCCGTCCACAGGATGCAGGGATGAATTGCACCCCTGCTTTAAAGGATGCAGGCATGCATTCTGCTCGGAATGCATGCCTGCATTGACTTGTATACGAGTGCGACCGAACAGGGTACTAGCAGGGCCGTAACCAACGACAGCAGGTCAGTCGGTTACGGCTCCTGACCGATGTCGGACGAACCTAAGTCCGTCCGACATCGGAATAGGCCCCAAAGTGTAAAATTCCAACATTGATTGATGGTACATATCGGTGGTGTGAATGGAGATTGAACATGCTAGACCTGAACATATATATTGATTATGTGACACATTCGAAGTACATATGGCAATGCCATGATGTCTGTAAGCTAAAACTACACATGTCAACAGGGCTGAAAGTAAATAACTGAATTATGGCTCCTTAGTTAGCCACATTAAAACTGGCATGACACATTGTGTCATACATCTTGTACACTATTACAGTATGACAATCTGTTCTCGATTACTTTGCACATATACCAAGAAGGGCCATGCAGAATCCATGGAGTAATCACAAGTAGCATGTTAAATCATACTACACAACTTGCACAATGACTGACACATTTTTAAAGGCTACATGTAAATGACCACCAGCACAGACTATCATCTTAATGTGAAATGGCCCCAATATTACCATTTCTATGATGTATGCAGAAGAAACACTGGCACACTGATACTTCATATCCTTGTATTGTTTAGGGCTTCATTGAGATAGTCCAGATATGTCCTTGCTATTAGAAAATGTTTACAATATTGGTCTAGTGGATGAAAAATAATTACCTCCTTCTCTTTAGTCAGTATACAGGCTTTTGAATGGTAGTCAACAGAGTTCATTTAGTATCATCTATAAATAGTGCAATTTGTTTAACTATTGATGATGTTGGACCGGAGGTTGAACTAACACTTACACCTGACATATGTATAATATCCTGGTTAATGTGGGTGACTCATGGGTGGCATGGTAGTGTGCAAAGTGTCCAATCTGCTGATGCATCACAGTGTTATATCAGCGATTTAGAAACAATGGATTACATAAATAAGATAAAACACAACCATTTTTGTCATGGTATAAATATTAGTACTTTTTTTTGGTGTCACCCACATTACTTTATCATGTGGAACGTGAAAATATATAAATTTGTTGTAGAGGAGGAAAGCCAAATAACAGATAATTGATTACATGGTTCAAAATATGAACAAAAACAAATATAGGAAGAGAACTCAAAAAAGCACCACAGAGCATTACCATTAGCTAAAAAAGATGCTACCGGACAAGAACAGATGGGCATGATCAACTACATGTCACTAATTGAAGGACTGCAGTGGTTTAAAAAGAAGGTGGCATGATGTCAAACACATGAAACATTTAATAAATGGCCAGAACACACACACTAATGTTTACAGGGAAATTCTACTTCTTACACTTGGGAA
Source organism: Triturus cristatus (assembly GCF_964204655.1). Taxonomy (NCBI): domain Eukaryota; kingdom Metazoa; phylum Chordata; class Amphibia; order Caudata; family Salamandridae; genus Triturus; species Triturus cristatus. The sequence continues at coordinate 944,384,386 of NC_140594.1, read as the reverse complement.
CTGTACGTCTTAATCCACCGATGAATGTTCAGCCTCCTGTTTTTGCAGTTGGGGTGTAATAGGAGGGAGAGGTGTGATGTTAGATGTCTTCAATGCACAAACATCAGGGGGATGAAGATGTATGGCCCAATTTCCCAAGAACATTAGTGAATGCCACTAATGCTGCACGATATTCCCTGTCTAGGACTTGTTAGTTTTGCAACACAGCAACAATGTTGTTGGTGAGGGCACTAGCTAATGCCACAAAGGAGTTCATCTTGGACTCTAATTGATTGCCTAAAGCCCCCAGTCCTTCTTCCAAAGACTGGATAGAGGAATTGATGACTCCTAGCTGGTTGACAACATCACTGGTGTTAGATATGGAAGTCTAGTCTTGTTCACCCCTGAGCATTATTGCACCAGCAGTGTCAGCTAAGGAGCCATCAATTTCATGGAGCCAAGAATGGGTGTCTCGCATTGCCTTTGCCAACCCCTTATTGGGGCTCTGACACCTCCGGAGTCTTTCAAGAGTGCCCGCTAAGTTCTCCATCCCCAACTTGACTTCTTCTGCCATATGCTGCTGGACCCCTACCACTCTCTGTTGAAAGTTGACTTGGGAGTCATCACAGTCCTAGCTTAAAATATGGTGAACAGATGTTTGATCAACAGTCTGGGTTGGTTCACTTGGAGACCCAACAGCGTCTTCTTCCCTTGTCAAGACTAGAGGAGAAATGTCAATAGTGTCCACGAATTGGTTGAAGGTACCTTCATCAATGAAGGGCAGGCAGGAGGGGAATGGGGAACAGTTTACTCATCATGGACAGGCTGTTGTACAGAAGAGGTAGAAATTTCTTCTGGAAAAGAAGTGGGGAATGTTAGTGTTAGACCTGTCAGCCTTACGGTGGCCTTCCCTAAAAGCGTTTTCCTGCTTACCTCCTCTTTTTGCTGATTGTTTTTTGTTGCCATTAGAACTCCGAGTACTTTGCCACTGCTGACCAGTGCTAAACTGCATGTGCTTCTCCCCTAAATATGGTTACAATGGTATATACAAAATTGGCATATTTAATTTAATTGTAAGTCCCTTGTGAAGTGGTATACCATATACCCTGGGCCTGTAAATCAAATGCTGATAATGGGCCTGCAGCACTGATTGTGCTACTCATACACGTAGCCCTTTAAAACATGTCTCAGGCCTGAGTGTGCAGTTTTACTGCCACTTTGATGCGGCATTTAAATCCTTTGCCAAGACTTAAACTATCCTTTTATTACACATTCGTCACCACTAAGGTAGGTTCTAGATAGCCCATAGGGCAGGGTGCTGTGTCAGTAAAATGTAGGACATGTATTTTTAAGCTTTGCATGTCCTAGTAGTGAAAAACACCTACATTTGCTTTTTCACTACTGTGAGATCTATTGCTCTCACAGGTTGACATTGGGTATTCCTTAATACACTTTTAAGCTGCAATTCCTGATTAGAAAGGAGTAGCTGTCTAGCTGTCTCAAATTTCATATCTTTAGAATGGTAAGGATAAATCCTTATTACTAGTAAAGGTGGATTTAACATTGCTATTATAGAAATGCCACTTTTAGAAAGAGCAATGCAAGTGTAAAGATAGCGATTGCACTCCTTCCCTTAATGAATAGTTCGTTTTTGCTTTGACTGCCAAATAAATGCGTGCATAACAGCGCTGTGACTGTCCCTACACAGCATATCAATGATACTGAAAAAAGGTGCGACAATTGTGCCACCACCTGCTGCACTGCTGAGATAAGGAAAACTGTCCTCCACGAGTAAACCATTTTTACCAACATCGACCAAAGTAATCCATAGTGTTTCCATTTTATAAGTATTCGTCCCGAAAAGCGAGGCAGCACCCCAGAGGTTTACTGATTATCGAATATAATTATTGAGTCAATCTAAAGCATCACTATGGAGACAGCATTACACCTTAGGACCTTGAACGTATTGTTGAAAGTGACACAGAGGGGTCTATTAGGATGATGGGCGAAAAACCACCCCGACCGCCATGGATCCGGAAATCAACCGCCCGCCGGTACCATGGAAAGTCTGCCGTCCAAATTAGGAACAACCGCCAAAAAACACCGACCGTGGCGGAATGAGGCCAAGAAAAAACACCCGTAGCAGGCGGAGGTGGCCAAAACCCATCCGCGGCGGTCACATTCGCAGCGGTTAACAATCAAACCGCAGCCAGAGCAACGGAAACACCGCACGTCAAATTAGGATAACCCGGTATGTTCCACAGTTTCCGACCAACGCGGTCGCAAACAGTGATGAATGAGAGAGCTGGCGGAAGAGCTGCAGCACAGCCACCGCTGCGGACGCTCCGTAACAAATATGGTGGACAGAAGAAAATACCCACAACAAGGCCACAAAGTGCACACACCAAACTAGCCATGCCCCCAAAAACACAGAACACACCTCAATGGCACAACCACATGGCAAATAGTAAAAACCAAATTCCAGGACAACCCACACAACACACCTGACAGCAATACCCTATTTAGACATAGCGGAGTATAAAACCAGCCCCTGCCCCTTCCCTGACCACAATCCTTTGCAACATTCCAAGACTGAAGGCCACTAACCCTGACAACAAAGGATAGGCAAAGCAACACATCAGCACCACTCAAGGCCACTAACCCTGACAACAAAGGATAGGCAAAGCAACACATCAGCACCACTCACACCACACACAGCACCACCACAACCACTTCCACACCTGCACCAAAGATGATTACTAATAGAGGGTCACAGATGGAAAGGAATATTGGGGCAATAACCAAATTTATTTAAAAAACTGGCTTAAAACCTATAGATGTAATAAAAACAGTGTATCAAGCTAAGATCATCTCAGCTGCCACCTATGGAGCAGCTGTCTGGGGAATGAGAGATTTCTCAAAACTATAGATTCTTGAAGATAACTTCTTAAAAAGGGTCCTTTCTTTACCAAAGTCATGTGCCAACTATAAGTGCCACATGGAATTGGGCACTCAGTATGGGGAAAGGAGACCCTTGCCTTAACAAGAGAGATTATAAAGGATGTTTTGAAACTAGATGGGGTAGGTAATATCACTTGGTTAACTTATGTTGTAACCACATTGAAAGCAGTTGGGCTACTTCGTCTTTTTTTGGATCCTACTACTTGTTGTTCCATCTCTAAAAATGATCTAAAAGCGCAATTACTTTCTAGCAGGCAGATAAGAAGGGAATTTAAAAACATCAATTTGTCGACAGTAAAAACATACTTGGCTTCTCCGAGTATAACGCAAATGGACAAAAATACAATATACCTTTCCTTCGTCACTAATTTACAGCACAGGTACATTCTCGTGAGATTTCTATTAAACTATATTCCGCTTATGTTGGGCTCCCCCCGTAATGTGTATGTTGTCTCTGACCTCCCATTTTGTCCCTGTGATCAGCGATCTGTACAGAACGATTTACACTTTTTATTTTTCTGTAAATTTTATTCTGATGAAAGGAAACAATTTATTATTCCCATTATGCGTAAAATGAACTTCAAACAGTGTCGTGTAGCCCTTTATTACCTGCAACTATTACCTGACCCTTTCATCTGCTTCTCTTTGGCGTCCTTTCTGTTATCTGCCTTAAAAAAGAGACGTTCAATCTGCTAAAATTATATTCTGAATAATGAATCAATTTTATTGTATTGTATAAATGACTATGAATTTAGATTTTAATGTAATGATTTTTATACTTTATTGTAATGCTGTGAAATGTCTGTTTTTTAACTGTAGTATACTTTTTATGTCTACATTGTGTTGGCGAAATAAAGTTGTTCTGACTAACTGACTTGGTAGTAAGCTGCTTTTACCTGACTGGAACAGGCTAGTAGAAGATTATGACATCTGCCTCTTCCAGGAAACTTGGAGCCTAGTTCCCCTTTATAAATCTGGGTATACTTGCTTCTTTTTGCCAGCTGTCTCCTTAGGGAAAGGCCGCCCTTCAGGAGGCCTGATGGCCTGGGTCAATATCGCTTTGGGTTACAGAATCATCAATTATAACTGTGCTAGTCCAGACATAATGAGACTAAGTATAAGTGGGAAGGAATGATATACACCGCTTGAACTGTTTAATGTGTATGTGAGAGGGACTAAGGGGGGTACCTCTTCACCTATTGTATCTCTCTTGGAGCAAGAACTGTCTAAATGCCATCCTGACTCGCTCCTTATGATAGCGGGAGACCTTAGCTGCACGTTCGAACCCCTTAGCTCAGGAGACATGTTGGGGTTGGAGGAGGATGACAGCAGGTGGGGTATCCCCCCCTAAGCATTCCCCCCATCAAAAAATGGTCACGGGTTGCGATTCAATTGAATGCACTTGTTTTGGAATATGGGCTAAGGGCTGCAAATGGCAGAACAACATCAGATCTTGGCGGGGCTTGTACGTACAATAGAATTAGTTGTCCATCCCGCATCGATTATATTTTAATAGATATTCGATTGTGGAGAAATATAATTGACATGGAAGTTATTCCATCCATTGATAGTGACCACAATCCTCTCTGTTTGAGTACTAAACGCCTTTGGCCTGCCCCTGGTCCAGCTTCTGAGGCAACTAATAATCTAACGACCAAGGAATTAGTTCCTTCAAATAGTAGGAGACACCTTAAGTGGTCTAAAGTAGTTGTTAACGAAGCCAAAATGGCGGAAATTAATAGTCTATTGGTCAAAAATTTAATAGATCTACAAGAAGCATCCATCAACCCCAACGCCCCACAGAAAGTGGCAGATGTCTACACAAGAACGGTAGAACAGCTGGGATCTCTGTTCATGACTACTGCTAGCCATAGATCTGCAAAACCTTGCCCAAAAAGCAGTCATGCTTGGTTTTCAAAAACTTGCAGATATAAAAGGAAGGCCTTAGCTCTAGCTATTAAAAGTAAAAACATCTCCAGCATCCAACCTGCTAGGAAGGAGTATAAGGTGACGCTGCGACGGGCTAAATCAGATTGGGACGAATTATATCGGCAGAACCTTAAAGACGCGAGCCTGGAAAGCAATGCCTACTCTTTCTGGAATCTTGTTAAGGGGGCTAACAGGAATGACCCGGATGTAATTCCTAATCATATATCTAGCCAAGCCTGGTTCGACCATTTTAGAAGTCTATGCACTGGGTCAGTCACAACATATGAGGGCGGAGCCTGTGCCAAGCCAATCCCTTGCCCAACTCCTAGTATCACAGATTACTTTAATTTAAATGAAGTGATAGCAGCAATTAATAAAATAACACCTTTAAAAGCCCCAGGACCGGATGGTCTCCCAGGTGATCTATTTCGTGCAAGTCCTAGTAACTGGGCGAAGTACATTATGCTCTTAATTAACTCTATTGCTAATGGTTGTCCCATACCAGAGTCATGGAAGGGAGCTGAAGTCGTGCCTATTTTTAAGAAGGGGGCCAGGGAGGACCCTGCCAACTATCGTCCAATCAGCCTCATAGATGCTATACAAAAATTAATTGGGAGGGTTTTATTGCAGAGGATTCATTCTTGGGCCGACGATGAGATCATTCTTTCCCAATTTCAGTTGGGTTTCAGGCCAAAGACCGGAACAATGGACCAGGTGTTCAGGCTCCTTCTTATTTATTGGAAGGTAGTCGTGATAGGTGGAGGCAGTCTCTATCTTGCCTTCATCGATCTAAAAACAGCTTTTGACCTGGTCCCGCGGGACCAACTATGGGAAGTCTTGGCCGAAATGGGTATGCCTCTGTTCATCTTGAGTCTGCTTGTCCGACTGCACGAGGATAATTACGCTCAAGTGAGATGGGGGTCACAAGAACAGAAAACCGAAAGAATCTCAGTGAATAGAGGAGTCTGCCAGGGCTGTGTTATGGCCCCCACCCTGTTCTCTTTATATGTGAACGGGGTGGTTAGTTTTCTACAGGAAATTCCATCTGATGCCCCAGCCCTGGCTGGAGATAGGATACCTACACTCCTCTTCGCTGACGATACTTTGCTGATTTCTAGGACCCCGGTCGGGCTGTAGAAGCTCTTAGATAGGTATCATCTTTTTTGTTCATTAAGATGGCTGACCATCAACACTACAAAGACCAAACTAATGACATTCAATCCCTATAAGCCCTTTAGGCACATCTTTTCTTTGGGCGGAACACCTTTAGAAAGAGTTAGCACCTTTGAATATTTGGGTATTCGTCTTTCCGACACAATGCAATGGAGATGCCTCTGAACCATAGACGTGTGACTGGGGCAATAGGTAGGGAACATCGTCTCTCATGTAGCAGACCCGTTGCCCCAGCGCTCACGATCTATGCAGCAAGGGCAGTAAGTTCCGCCCTGTATGGTGCGGAACTTTGGGGGTTCGACAATATGCAAGAGATCAGTAGTTCGGAACACAAGTTCTTGAGAGAGCTTGTGTCCCTTCCCTGCAATGTTCCGCTTAAGCCTTTGATGAGCGATATGGGAAGACGCTCTTTTAAAGACATTGCTAGATTAAGGCCATTGCTTTTTTGGGCCCGTTTGTTACGAACCCCTGAACTTGCTTGCTACACCGCCGCACTTAAGGAGGTAATTGTTCTGGATTCTAACCATAGGGTCAGCTGGCTCAATAACGTTAAGAAACTTGTGTTTACTTTGGGTCTCAGAAGCTGTTGGGAAAGCCAGAATCCGCCAAGTAGGGATGAACTAAAAAAGGCTTATTGGTTTTGGGTTGACATGCAGGAATTTAGCAATCCTAAACTGGGGAGGATGGGCGATGATTTTTACCAGTTTAAACAGCATATTTTCTTAGAGCCGTATCTTGATTTCATCAAAATCCCAAGAGATAGGGCACTCTACATACAGTTTAGAGTGGGCTCCTTAATGGTAAGTGAGTTTACCGCAAAATGGAGCCCCCCGCGCCAGACAATCGCGAACTGTCCTTGCTGCGAGGCACCAAAAGAGAGTGTGGACCATCTCATGTTTGTCTGACCAGTATACTCAAGAGCCAGATTAAAGTGGCTTAAACCAATTTGTAGACAATTGGGCACCACGGCTCACACCTCTGCCCTGCGGATCTTGAAATCAGATTCTAGAGATCTTTTTGTATGTGGTGTGGCGAAGTAACTTGGTTGCATTTGGCTCATCAGATCTAAATTTTTACGCAGGGAGGTGTAAAATGAAATTTGAAATGTGATTGTGTTCCTTATGTTGGCTTTTCCCACATTTTTATTCTCTTAATTGATATTAGATAGTCGTACTTGAAGGATGTCTTTTTTATTCTTTTTTATCCAAACGTATTTATTATAGTCTGCCAAAAACTCATTATGTATATAAATGGTATTCTTTTGGGTATGTAATTGTTATTTTATTAACAAAACAATTATGTCTTTCCAAACCCTCTTTGGATCCATTGTATATAAATGTTCGACTTTTAACGTTTTATGATAATTCTGCTTTTATGATACTTTGTTTATCGAAATAAAGCTACTTGAATTGAATTGAATTGACTAACTGACTGACTGACTCACCCACATAGCTGAGTATAAAACCAGCCCCTTCCCTGACCGCAATCCTTTGCAAAATTCCAAGACTGAAGGCCACTAACCCTAACAACAAAGTATAGGTAAAACAACACATCAGCACCACTCACACCACACATAGCACCACCACCACTTCCACACCTGCACCTCTGACCCCCCTGCACATCACACACCATACATATCACCCTCCACCCCCACCACTCACACCCCTGAACCCATAACCCCTTTGCACATCACGGACCATGGCAACACATAAAATGCCAAAATACACAGAGAGTGAGTTGACACTCATGGTAGATGGGATAGCCAGAGTGGAACCACAACTGTTTGGTAGCCTGGTCCAACAGACACCATTAGCCACAAGATCTCAAATGTGGGCAAGGATAGTCGATAAGGTCAATGCAGTAGGGACAACCCCGCGCTCAAAAAATGAAATCATAAAGCGGTGGCATGACCTGAAGAGGGTTGTCAAACAGAAGAGGAGCAAGAACCGTGAGCTGGCTCAGAGGACTGGCCCTACCATCCCACCAAAACCATTCACTGCATGGGAGGAAAAGGTGCATACTACATCCAGAGAGTCTCACAGGAGTAGCCGGGGGTGTGGAGGCTAGTAAGTACTGTAGGTAGCCATCTTGCCTGGAAGGGCTGTGTGGGGGTGGGAGGCCTGCACTACAACTCCCACCCTGCCCCCTGTCACACCCCTGAGCAGGATGTAGCACTGCCCCCCACCCAGAAGCATTTGGAAGCCATTGTCCCACTACAAACAAACTAACAGGTAGGTAGCCATCTCGCCTGGGAGGCTGTGTGGGGGTGGGAGGCCTGCACCACAACTCCCACCATACCCCCTGCCCCACACCTGAGCAGGATAGAGCACTGCCCCCCACCCAGAGGCATTAGCCAGCCATTGAATCCTTCACACTCACCTAACAGGTAGGTAGCCATCTTGCCTGCGAAGGCTGTGTGGGGGTGGGAGGCCTGCACTACAACTCCCACCATGCCCCCTGTTCCACCCCTGAGGAGGATGTAGCACTGCCCCACACCCTGAAGCATTTGGAAGCCATTGTACCACTACAAACAAACTAACAGGTAAGTAGCCATCTTAACAGTGAGGGGTGTTTGTGGGTGTGAAGACTGTACTACAACTCCCACCATGCCCCCTGTCCCACACCTGAGCAGGATGGAGCACTGCCCCCCATCCAGAGGCATTAGCCAGCCATTGAATCCTTCACACTCACCTAACTGGTAGGTAGCCATCTTGCCTGCAAAGGCTGTGTGGGGGAGGGAGGCCTGCACTACAACTCCCACCATGCCCCCTGTTCCACACCTGAGGAGGATGTAGCACTGCCCCCCACCCTGAAGCATTTGGAAGCCATTGTACCACTACAAACAAACTAACAGGTAAGTAGCCATCTTAACAGTGAGGGGTGTTTGTGGGTGTGAAGACTGTACTACAACTCCCACCATGCCCCCTGTCCCACACCTGAGCAGGATGGAGCACTGCCCCCCATCCAGAGGCGTTAGCCAGCCATTGAATGCTTCACACTCACCTAACAGGTAGGTAGCCATCTTGCCATGGAGGCTGTTTGGGGGTGGGAGGCCTGCACCACAACTCACCCCAGGCCAACTCGTCACCCACACATCACAATGGAGCCTCCCCTCCCACCCAGATGCATGTGTCAGCCTTTGTTTCACTACAAACAAACTAACAGGTAGGTAGATATATCATGCTTGCTTGTCACACCCCTGAGCAGGACGCAAACAACCATCACACACACACACAGATGTGTCAAGTCCAAGCCAAATGGGAAAACACAACAGGTAAGTAGCCAGTATGTGCACACAGCCATTCTCCTCAAAAAGCATGGTACCACATGACAAAACCAGCCATCCCATTGCAAACACATACACACAGATCCTATTACCACTCACAGTGAATGAAACTGTCACAGCAACCAAAGTGTGACACACCAATGCACATGTAGAAGAAAGTCTGGGCACAATCATGCACAGCACTAAATTCCATGTGTAAGTGCCATGGGGCCAGAGCAGCAAGGACCAAATGAGAAACAAGAAAGCATGGTTGGTGGTACAAATCCAGATATGCACATGACAAGACCAAGGTATGCAGGAGATGACAATGGCCAGTTCATGCCCAGATATCATGTCTGACAAGGCAGAGTAAGCCTAAAATAGTCCTCACCGAGATTTTTAGTTGCGCTAGTCCCTAGATGGCAACATGTCCCTGTACTGACCAATTATGCATTGGTAGGTATTGACAACTCACACTACAATGACCATCTCCCATCTGACCCACAGGTGACCAAGAACTCACTGCAGAGGACACCAGCAACCTGCAGAGCCAGTCTCCCCCCCGCCCCGGTACATGGACTCTCGGATGTTGACTCCCGGGATTCTCTGGACGATGAGCTGGAGGCCGGCCCATCTAGTGTGCCAGGGCGCAACAGGTCCCAGGACCCCATAGTCCCCCTCACCACATCTGCTGCAATACCAACGTCTCTGAAGACCCCTGCTGTCGCAGCCTGTGCGTCCTCCACCACCACCACCACCACCAACATCACAACCACCAGTGCTGCCTGCAACACTCCCCTTGTCCCAGAGGATGACCACCCCAACCAAAGCCAACTGAGGAGGGCAGAGAGAGGATGCGGGTGCCTACAGTGGTGAGGCAACAGGTGGTGAGGCAACAGGTCCGTGGCAGAGAGGGATGAGTCTTCAGACTCCACAGGCCCTACAGCAGGCCCCCCCCCCTGCCAAGCGATGAAGGAGCCGTCCAAAGAAAACCCTGGGAGAAACTGGAGGCAAAGCACCTGCCAAACGCCAGTCACGGAGTCAGCCATGATGGCAACACTCTTCACCACTGCATTGACTTTTTGGACTGTCCTTCCCCACACTGTCTTGTGAATGGCATCTGTCTGTTGGACTGGGTCACCACATCAATGTTGTGACTACTTGTTTATCTCATTTACCACAACTGTCAACTTACTGCTCCACTAATCACCTCAGTGTAAATGTTCACCCCCTCACATGTCCCCATTGTAAATAATAAATCCTTACACACATGTTGTTGTGTCTGCTCCATCTTTATTCCAGGATGTACAGTCTTCAACATGATTACAATTAGGGCTCCCGGTTTTATGGTATTTATTTTTTTAACATTTCCGTCTGTATTTATCCATATTTATTTTTGGGTCAATTTTTCTGTATTTATCCACATTTATTTGTGTTGCAAGCAAAAGAAGACGCTACAGCTAGTATTTTTCCACATTTATTTAATTAGACAATACACACTTGAACTCGGTTTTTATAGGTATATATATATATATATATATATATATATATATATATATATATATATATATATATATATATATATATATATATATATATATCAAATTAAATAAACATAATACATTCACTTGAAAACGTTGCCATTGTAGGACAAGAACATGTGTATTTCAAGAGACTTTGATGACATTGAGGCTCTTTCTGGTTGTTTTTTGCCTTTATGCCGTCTGGTCTCCGGACATTAGTACAAACTGTTCAGAGTACAGACTGAGGGAGTCCCTAAGTCCTAGTTATCCATATGGTCTGTACAGCTTAACCCCGGTTAGGACTTCTGATCTACAACTTTATCAACTGTTAACACCCTTCACTTCATAGCAAAAGTAGTCCAGGGAACAGCGTGCAAGTGGCCTCTTGCTGCTTGTACCCGTTACATGAGCCGGCATGTCACTTTAAGTGATTTGCCCAGAATCACGGGATGGGTAAGTAAACACCAAGACTCAAATTGTACTTTAATTCCTCCCTATTCTTCATGTTTATCATGTTCATCTTGAATGGTTACGTTTTGCTTGGGGAGGGTTTTTTTCTCAATGAAAATAACGTTTTTGTTTTACATTGTTGTGCATTTTTGCCTGTTTTGTATAGTATGCACCAGAGGCATTTAAGCGCTTGTCATGAGCGCGAGTCTGATTACACAAGATCACTCTAATTTCTACAGGCACTGGTAAATCAAGTTATTTGCCCAGGATCACAGGATGGTGAGCAGACGCCGAGATTTGGGCCTGGTTGCTCACTTCAAGATAAATAAAAGTGCTGCCTGTGAAGGCCCAGTCTAAGGGGCTTAACCAAATGAGAGAGCCCTACTTGCCTATGCCTTTAAGCTGTCCCTTATTGGCAACAGTTTGAAGTTATTAAGAACTCCAGTAGAAAAACGACACTGTGTAGAACTCCAAGCCAGACTTTCTTTTTTTTGTGGTGATGCTAGAGAGGTGTTGCAGATAAACCCTACTGCTTAAACAATTTTTGAGTGGGTCGGGACAGCACCCTGCGTTATGAATGTTGGCACAGTCACTCGAGGCAGGGCCGGCTTTAGTGCTGGTGGCGCCCTGTGCGACAATGTTTGTTGGCGCCCCCCAATGACCACCTCCACCAAAGATTCTCTCATTAGCACCCTTTAACAGTGACGAAGTCTCCATAACCACACTCTCTCAGATGCATTGAATTAGTTATATAGTGCCACTCATACCAGTGTAGGGTGTCCGAGCACTTTGCATCACACACTCATTGCACAGAGACAATCAATCATACGTGTGTAAATCAGTGTATAGGAAATGTTACATAAGACAAAGGACTAAAAGTGTAGGAGTCACATGTCATCCATACTGGTAGGCAGTATAGTTTGGTGTGGAGAAGCACAAACGCAGAGTCGAAAAAGAAACAGCCTAGTTGGGAGTTCTCTTTAATACTAAGAATCGATTTCTAGCCAAACTAACCCTTTTTGCAACATTAATCAATGTTCTAATAATGTATACTTTGCAGTGTGTATGCAGTTCTGAGATGAAAGTTAATAGTTCACTATTCTATATTAGGACTTTAAGTTATAAATTGCAAGTAACAAAAGGATGCCTCTTTTGAAAGCAGTAACCTGCTGATCTGTTTACATCATACGCACTCTGTAATCTACTTGGTACACGTTCTTTGCAGTAGGCATATTAACCCTCTGCACTAACTTCACCTAAGTCAAAACCTCAACTATGCAAACTGCTGATCTCTCTGCAGGACGATAATTAATCACAGGAGTTATTGTGACATTTATGTGAGGCCTGGTAATTGCCGAGGGAAAGAAACGCTGCAGCAGGTGCTTCAAAAGCATAATAAACTTTCAAGCACGGCGCCCCCAGGAAGCCAGCACCCGGTGCGGTGGCACCGGTCGCACCGCCCTAAAGCCGGCCCTGACTCGGTGATAATGACCTTTGCCCTCCTGGTATCGCTCCGTGCCCCCTGCACTCGACTTTGCGAATTGTCAAGGTTGAAAGTTTCCTTAGTGTCAAGTTTCCTTAGTGTCCTTTACTTTACTACGACATCACTGTGCCAGACACTTGATGGCCAATGCCCACGCTGTGATTTTAGAGTGTCCTAGGGCCCCCTCCCCACTAACCCATGGTGCTTCCTCCTTTTCCTTTCTAGCGATCTGCACAGGCACCGAGTCCAGAGAAAGAGCCAGCTAATTCCAGCCTAAACAGCCGAGAGTGCATTCAAAAAGGCTGATAAGCGCTCCTGGCCTGCTGCTGTCAGGGCGGTAGAGGCTCCCTGGAAACAAATCAGTCTCACTCAGCAGGGGAGTGCTTAGGGTGATTTAGACGGAAGAATAGTGTGCAGGGGAATCTGACACCGGTTTAAAATTTCTTCCTGCAGCCCCTGTGAACCTCAGACACGGATTGACACATCGCCGGTTTTTCAGTATTTTTCCGTGTCTATTTATAAATACAGACAAAGGAAAAAATGTTTTCCGCCTGTATTTATGTGTATAAATCCGTTTAAACGGAAAACCGGGAGCCCTAATTACAATGTACCAGGAGTATGGAATGTATGTAGGTAAGGCGAGGTTGAAGGCGCCTAGGAAAACACAACAGAACAACATTCACAAGTCTGGGTGCGGCATCACAGATATCACACAACACCTACTATCAAGATATTCCAACATGCACTCATCACAATGGGTAACAAGTGCCAACATACACATCCTGTCGATGTACAAAACTGCCCTGTTCCAGAAACACTGTTAGTCACCACTGAGTCAACAACCGGCTGCAGTCACAAAGCCCACATACACCTTCACAACAACAGCAATATCATCAGACAATGGATCCGTTGTACATTGTCACTCACCTTCAAGTGAAGTACCGGGTGATCACTGGACCCGGGTTGGTTTGCAGGCGGGGGCCTTTGCTGCTCATCATCATCCTGGATCAGGGGGATCTCCTTGCGAATGGCTAGGTTGTGGAGGATGCAGCATGCCACTACAATCTGACACACCTTCCCGGGCGAGTACATCAGGACACCTCCGATCTTGTCCAGGCAGCAGAAATGGGACTTCAGCAGACCAAAGATACGCTCCACCACACGACGTGTCCTCCCATGGGCATCATTGTAGAGGACATCAGCTGGTGTCCTGGGATTCTGCAGTGGGCTCAGCAACCAAGGACGGTTAGGATATGCAGAGTCACCTAGGTGTGACAAACACAGATACACATTGCAATGTTGCCGGGTCAGAGGACAACATGTCACACACAGCACGCTATTTGACTAGGTATATTCACCCACAATCCATGCACGCTCAGGAAGCAGATTAGCCATCAGCTGTGGTACAATGCTGTTCCGCAGGATGTAGGAGTCATGGGCCGAGCCTGGAAATTTGGCACACACGTGCAAGATGATCATATCTGCCTGGCACAACACCTGCACATTTATGGAGTGGAAATGTTTCCGATTCCTGTAGATGTGCTCACGTGCCTGTGGTGGTACAAGCTCACGTTTTGGCGGACACAACGGCAACAATGACTGTCATCAAAATTGTGTTACTGAACAGCTGACATCTAGGGACTCCTTCAGCTACACTGATCGTACACCTGTCAACTGACACACAGCAAGTGCCTCCAAATCATACTCTCCATATGAGAATGCACATAGGGATCTGGCCACATTCACCATGGGCAAGCCTGGGAGTATTTTATCCAGCATTAGTGTAAAAAAGCAACACCACTGTCTCACACCTAGCTGCTGCACCTGACACACCTTCAGGCATTAGTCGAACCTGGCACACATCAACAACAAAATGACCCCAGGCTGAGTGTACATGACGAGTGTGTTCATGGTCAAACATAAGCGAACAGGCACATATGGACAATCTTCATCTTGAAAAACATTGTGCTGATTTACCCTGAACTTTTATACCTTGACATGTGTACACATTGGGGAGTCCATAACAACACTGTCCTGTGTACAGGCCCATCAATATCACAAATGACATGTGAGGGAGTACATGCCAATCTAAGAAATCACATACACAAACATGGCATGTGTACTCAGCAGTGGGGTACATGGTACATTGGCATTGTGTGACCTATGACGTGCCATCAACCATGTGGCCACTGTGCACTGTGGATGACTGCCAAATGGCCATTGACCCAGCATGATGTGTCCATTGGTGTTTCACCTCCAATGCCCGGGACACAATCGCAGTCGTGATAGTTTTATGCACATGGTAAAATGGCAGTTGCCATGCTCCGCTACCCAAATCCCGGTCACCCATGTCTCTGTATGGCACCCAACTCGTGGTAGCTACCGCCTGGACCCTGCGGTGTTTCACCACCAATGCCCAGGACACAATCGTGGTAGTGATAGGCATATGCACATGGTGAAATAGCGGTTGCCATGCTCTGCCACCCAAATCTCGGTCACCCATGTCTCTGTATGGCACGCAACTCGCGGTAACTACATCCTGGCCCCTGCGGTGTGTCCCCGCCATGGACCATGCTCTTACAGCCAATGGGATCCGCTATCGCGGTAGCATAATGCAATTTTGAAAATCGCGGTAGGCGTGCTACGCCACCATGGAGCCGGTCATTGGATCCATTTGAAAAAGGCTGACCTGGAACACCAATTGCAGCAGCTTAGGACCACTGAAACAACACAAGGGGGCTATATATGTGTGGGAGAGAGACCCACATTTCCACTGCTCACAGAGCCTGCTGCCTGAGACCCCTCACCTGCTGCTGCCTCCAGGGACTGCTGCCTGAGACTCCTCACCTACTGCTGCCTCCAGGGACTGCTGCCTGACACCCCTCACCTGCTGCTTCCTCCAAGGACTGCTGCCTGAGACCCCTCACCTGCTGCTGCCTCCAGGGACTGCTGCCTGAGACCCCTCACCTGCTGTTGCCTCCAGGGACTGCTGCCTGAGACCCCTCACCACCCACTGCCGCTGCTGCTGTCTCATGTCCACAGTGATGGCAAGGACTGAGAAGTTCCGTGCCAGTCCCTTCACAAGCGAGGAGCTGGTGGTCCTGGTGGACGAGGTGCTCACACAGTACCCAAGGCTATATGGTACCCCAAATGTCATGGTACGTCTTCAACAGTGGGGGTGAGAGTGCAGGGGGGCACACATGTAGTCGGTGTGATGCAGTATGTGCCTGTGAGTGTGGGGTTGTGTCATGCACTGCCTAACATGCTGTTTCCTAGGGTGAAGGGGGGGTGTACACTACTCCACACGTTTCCCTGCCTGCACATTAAGTTTGGAGGAACATGTCTTGTCTTGTCAGCCATACAGTGACACAGCAAGTTGCTAATGCAGGAGTCAAGACAGTGATTGCTTGTGTGGATGGCTGTGTGGGTCCCTGTTGTCCATCTCAGTGTGAGCCCACCTGGCCAGCACAGTCACCGCCCAATCTGACTGGCACACCTCACTGAATGGGCAGAGTGTTACATGTGTGTTTTTTGCACAACTCTCCATCAATGAGCCATGTCAGCCCTGCAGATTGCACACAACTGGCCCTGTGAGAAGGGTGTGGGTTTGTGAGATCATGTCCCTCAATGTGACATCCATGACACAGTGAGCTATTCACAGGGCAAGGTCGTTGAGGCCTGCGCAGTGTTGGACACAGTGAGTCTCCTCCAAAACACATGTTGATATGTGACGTATGTCTTGCTCTACCTGGAAATGGACAGTAGATGTGGGCAGAGTACACATGGATTTCTGTGCTGGCATCGTGCTTGTACATGGGATGTGCAGGTACTGTGTCTCCCTCCCACCTGCATACATTAATGTGTGATTCTCACATGCAGATGTACCATGTGAGATGTATTCCTGTCTCTGCAAGACAAATCTGTGGATTTGTGATGAATCAGTTTCATGCTACTGTCCTGAGTGATTTTGTTACATGACACTGTGTCACTGATGTTTGCTCCCTCTTGTCGCCCATGCCTGCAGCTCAAAGTATACCAGTGTAAGGCCTTATGGAGGGCCATTGCGAGCAAGGTGCGGGTTCTGGGGGCCCGATTCACAGAACTAATTTAAGACACAATCCTAAAGTTACTACCATTTTGGTATTCACAGAAGGTACTTACTCATTTCGGTATTCACAGAAGTTAGGAGTCCTAACTTTAGGACTCCTAAATGCCTTCTGTGAATACCGAAAGTCATAAAATTAGGATTTTTCTCAGTTTAGGAGTAGCAAAGTTAGGACTCCTAACTTTAGGACTCCTAAATGCCTTCTGTGAATACCGAAAGTCTTAAAATTTGGATTTTTCTCAGTTTAGTAGTAGTAAAGTTAGGACTCCTAACTTTAGGACTCCTAAATGCCTTCTGTGAATACCCAAAGTCTTAAAATTAGGATTTTCTCAGTTTAGGAGTAGCAAAGTTAGGACTCCTAACTTTAGGACTCCTAAATGTCTTCTGTGAATACCGAAAGTCTTAAAATTTGGATTTTTCTCAGTTTAGTATTAGTAAAGTTAGGACTCCTAACTTTAGGACTCCTAAATGCTTTCTGTGAATACCGAAAGTCTTAAAATTAGGATTTTTCTCAGTTTAGCAGTAGTAAAGTTAGGACTCCTAACTTTACTACTCCCAAACTGAGAAAAATCCTAATTTTAAGACTTTCGTTATTCACAGAAGGCATTTAGGAGTCCTAAAGTTAGGACTCCTAACTTCTGTGAATACTGAAATGAGTAAGTGCCTCTGTGAATACCAAAATGGTAGTAAGTTTAGGATTTTGTCTTAAGTTAGTTCTGTGAATCGGGCCCTGGGTGTCTCAAACCGACGGCACACCCACTGTCACAAGAGGTGGGATGACATCTCACGTCTGGCAAAGAACGATGCGGAGACGACACTGGGGCTGCTGTCTCGCACTGGCAGGTTGGCATGGCGCAGCATGACACCACTAATGTGCTGCATCTTGGTGGTGACACACCCTGAGCTGGATGCACAATTGAAGGAGCATCAGCAGCAAATTAGGGGTGAGTATTCTGGGATGGGTGACTTTGGCTGTGTGTGGCTGCATGTGTACACAGCCTGTGCTAGCGCTGGGCTATGTGATGTTGGTAGTGAGATGCAGTGGCTCGTAAGTGGCTTCTGTGCTGGGTGCAGCTGTCATGCGTTTGTCCTATCTGTACTTCCCAAGGGAATTTGAGTACTGAGCATTTCACTAGCATTCTTGGTGGTGGGCTTCAGGTCTGAGCTATTTGTGTTACTGTTTGAACGGAGCCACATGCAGGATGTTGTGCTGTGTGGTCATCACATGGCTCACTTAGGCCTGGTTTTCTTGTTTACACAAACTGTTTGAGTGACAAAAGTGTGTTTGAACAATGTTATTGAACAGGGTGGTGGGCAGCATGTAGATTTAGTCATCTTCAGTGTTGCTTTGCTTGCATATGTTTGTTCTGTTGCTGCCACTGAACTGACCCTACATCTCTCTCTCTCATGCAGCATCCCCGTGGTCACGGAGGGACAGGGGACGGACACCAGTGGTGGGGAAACAAGCACAACAGCTGCATAGGAGCCCAGTGACACAGATGTGACCAGCGCCTCGGAGGGGGACAGGAGTCTGCTGGAGGAATCACAGCCTGAGACGCAAAGTTCAATGTCATCTGACGCCAGGGGTGACGCATCCATGTTGGCGGGCACAGGGAACTGTGTGCCCCCTGCCTGTGCTGCTTCTCATGGACTAATTCTGCACTTTGTCCTGCCCACTGGCTTTGTCGTTCACTGCTGTGTGCCCCCTGCCTGTGCTGCTTCTCATGGACTCACTCTGCACTTCGTTTTCACCACTGGCCTTGTTGCTCCTTGCTGTGTTGAACTATTCCCTGTGCAGCTTCTCATGTCCCTCATCTGCACCTTGGACTGGCCACTGGCCTTGCTGTTTGCCCCCTGCCTGTGCAGCTTCTCATGGACTCACTCTGCACTTCGTTTTCACCACTGGCCTTGTTGCTCCTTGCTGTGTTGAACTATTCCCTGTGCAGCTTCTCAAGTCCCTCATCTGCACCTTGGACTGGCCACTGGCCTTTGCTGTTTGCCCCTTGCCTGTGCGGCTTCTCATGTTCCTCATCTGCACCTTGAACTGGCCACTGGCCTTGCTGTTTACCCTTGCCTGTGCAGCTTCTCATGTCCCTCATCTGCACCTTGGACTGGCCACTGGCCTTGCTGTTTGCCCCCTGCCTGTGCAGCTTCTCATGGACTCACTCTGCACTTTGTCCTGCCCACTGGCCTTGTCGTTCACTGCTGTGTGCTCCCTGCCTGTGCAACATCTCGTGGGCTCAATCTGCACTTTGTTTTGACCACTGACCTTGTTGCTCCTTGCTGTGTTGAACTATTCCCTGTGCAGCTTCTCATGTCCCTCATCTGCACCTTGGACTGGCTACTGGCCTTGCTGTTTGCCCCCTGCCAGTGCAGCTTCTCATGGACAAGCTCTGCACTTCGTTTTGACCACTGGCCTTGTTGCTCCTTGCTGTGTTGAACTATCTCTTGTGCAGCTTCTCATGGACTCACTCTGCACTTTGTCCTGCCCACTGGCCTTGTCGTTCACTGCTGTGTGCCCCCTGCCTGTGCAGCTTCTCATGGACTCACTCTGCACTTTGTCCTGCCCACTGGCCGTGTCGTTCAATGCTGTGTGCCCCCTGCCTGTGCAGCTTCTCATGGACTCACTCTGCACTTCGTTTTGACCACTGGCCTTGTTGCTCCTTTCTGTGTTGAACTATTCCCTGTGCAGCTTCTCATGCCCCTCATCTGCACCTTGGACTGGCCACTGGCCTTGCTGTTTGCCCCCTGCCTGTGCAGCTTCTCATGGACAAGCTCTGCACTTCGTTTTGACCACTGGCCTTGTTGCTCCTTGCTGTTTTGAACTATACCCTGTGCAGCTTCTCATGGACTCACTCTGCACTTCGTTTTGACCACTGGCCTTGTTGCTCCTTTCTGTGTTGAACTATTCCCTGTGCAGCTTCTCATGCCCCTCATCTGCACCTTGGACTGGCCACTGGCCTTGCTGTTTGCCCCCTGCCTGTGCAGCTTCTCATGGACAAGCTCTGCACTTCGTTTTGACCACTGGCCTTGTTGCTCCTTGCTGTTTTGAACTATACCCTGTGCAGCTTCTCATGGACTCACTCTGCACTTTGTCCTGCCACTGGCTTTGTCGTTCACTGCTGTGTGCCCCCTGCCTGTGCAGCTTCTCATGGACTCACTCTGCACTTTGTCCTGCCCACTGGCCGTGTCGTTCAATGCTGTGTGCCCCCTGCCTGTGCAGCTTCTCATGGGCTCACTCTGCACTTCGTTTTGACCACTGGCCTTGTTGCTCCTTTCTGTGTTGAACTATTCCCTGTGCAGCTTCTCATGCCCCTCATCTGCACCTTGGACTGGCCACTGGCCTTGCTGTGTGCCCCCTGCCTGTGCAGCTTCTCATGGACTCACTCTGCACTTCGTTTTGACCACTGGCCTTGTTGCTCCTTGTTGTGTTGAACTATTCCATGTGCAGCTTCTCATGCCCCTCATCTGCACCTTGGACTGGCCACTGGCCTTGCTGTTTGCCCCCTGCCTGTGCAGCTTCTCATGGACAAGCTCTGCACTTCGTTTTGACCACTGGCCTTGTTGCTCCTTGCTGTTTTGAACTATACCCTGTGCAGCTTCTCATGGACTCACTCTGCACTTTGTCCTGCCACTGGCTTTGTCGTTCACTGCTGTGTGCCCCCTGCCTGTGCAGCTTCTCATGGACTCACTCTGCACTTTGTCCTGCCCACTGGCCGTGTCGTTCAATGCTGTGTGCCCCCTGCCTGTGCAGCTTCTCATGGACTCACTCTGCACTTCGTTTTGACCACTGGCCTTGTTGCTCCTTTCTGTGTTGAACTATTCCCTGTGCAGCTTCTCATGCCCCTCATCTGCACCTTGGACTGGCCACTGGCCTTGCTGTTTGCCCCCTGCCTGTGCAGCTTCTCATGGACAAGCTCTGCACTTCGTTTTGACCACTGGCCTTGTTGCTCCTTGCTGTTTTGAACTATACCCTGTGCAGCTTCTCATGGACTCACTCTGCACTTTGTCCTGCCACTGGCCATGTCGTTCACTGCTGTGTGCCCCCTGCCTGTGCAGCTTCTCATGGACTCACTCTGCACTTCGTTTTGACCACTGGCCTTGTTGCTCCTTGCTGTGTTGAACTATTCCCTGTTCAGCTTCTCATGTCCCTCATCTGCACCTTGGACTGGCCACTGGCCTTGCTGTTTGCCCCCTGCCTGTGCAGATTCTCATGGACAAGCTCTGCATTTTGTGCCTTGCTCTTGTCTAATGGGGCCTATCTGTGCAATTTGTGAATAAAGACAGTTGCTCCTGTTGTCTGTTTTGTCTGTGTCCTTACTGAATAAAGTTTTCCTGTGTGTACATGGTTTACTTTGCCACATGCCCTGTGTGCCACTTCAACATTGCCAATGGCTTGTCTGACTTGTTCAATTTTGTACTGGGGTGACAAGGACTTCAGTTCTTCCTGACTGTGATACTTCTGGGTGCAATTATGTTGTTTTTAGATGGTACGCCGTTGTCATTTTCATTCTTTGTTCATGTTGGCTATATTGTACACATGTCATGTTTAGGGGCACTGCCAGCACAGTGTGGTATTCTTTCCACAGGATTGCAGGCAGGCTGGCCAGGGTCATCATGTTATGTGTGTTCTTACTTTCTGTGTGCCCAGCAGTGTGGTCATGTTGTGATGGGTAGTCATCCTAGTCACATGGGTTAATTTCAATGTGTGCACTTGGGTGGGGAAAAAGTGAGCAGTGTGAAGGGGTTGAGTTTGTCATGGGTGTTGATGTGTGTGTGCCCATGCAATATCAACTACACACAGGTGTCACCCAGGAGTGGAGTGCCTGTTTGTGTGATTGTTCAGGCTTGTGATTGTGATTGTGTGCACATCTGTGAGTTGTATGTTGTGCAGTGTGTTGGTGTGTCCTTGCAGTTCTGGCTGACTCCTAGTTGTTGCTTTTGCAATTGTGAGTATGCAGAGTGTGTGTCTGGCAAGTCAGTGTTTTGTTTTGTTGAACAGCCGTGTGTCTTGATATTGTTTATACTCACTGTGCATACCTGCTCAACCACACTGACATTGTGGGTGTGTTGTTCTCATGCTTTGCTGTCACATGGTGCTTTATTGCCTCCAGTGTGGCATGTGGTGTGCATTGTCATACCATCCCCTATCTGTGCTTCAGATGCGTTGACATTGTGAGTCAGCACTCCCTCTATTTGTGTATGGTACACTCCTGCCATGTCCACTACTGAAGTGCAAACCACTTCACTTTGATGTCAGCTGTCCCCTTGCGTTGCCTGTGTGTGTGCCTCCTCATCACTTCATTTGTGCCACTGTGCTTTATTGTGCAGAACTTTGGCAAGGAGCACTGTGCCACTCATGACATTTCCCCAATTAGTTATCTGTGTTGTTCTTGTACTGTTCAGCAGTCATGGTTGCTCATGTGCAGTTCAACTGTTTGTGCTGCCCATTCCTCTGGTCAAGGTATTTCCACCTTTGTGTCCCAGACTTGTGCATCTGTGGGTGTTGTGTTAGGTGTATGTATGTATGCTGGGGTACTGCTTGACTTCCTGAGTGTGATGTTGTCAGTGTGCTGTTTTGATTGTTGTTGTGCGTGTTTATGGTGTGTCACTCATGGCTGTGTGGGACTGTTATGTGTTGTGTGCGCAGACTGCTTGTTGTGCATGCAGTGCTGTGGGTGTATTTTGCCTTGTCCTGGCCTGGTGTGCATCCCCTGATGTCCTGCTGTGTTTGCTATGTGATTTATTGTCATGTGCATCTGTTGTGTGTTTGATGTGGCTGTGTTGTTCTGTGATGGTGCACTTCTTGTCTGTGTTGTGGTATGTTGTCAGTGCATTGTTCTTTACTGATGAAGTTGTGCACTCCTGTTGTGTCTGTGCTCCCATTGCCTTCCCGCAGTGTGGCTGCACAGGTCATGTGTGGTCTTGTTGTGGTTCTGTGTGTGTTTCTGTTGAGTTATGTGTTTGGCTGTTGTTTTTGTGCAGACATTGATTCTGGCATCCAGGTGTGTGTGTGATGTTTGTGGATACCCCCAGGGGGTGTGATTGTTTGTCTGTGTATTGACTGGACATTAGTGACACCCTTCTGTGTGTCTGACACTGGGGTTGTGTGCTGCAGGTGTGAGGGGGTATGTGTGAAGAATCATACTTGTGTTTGACAGTCATGAAGTGTGTCAATGTGTCCTGTGTGTTGTGCTGCTGGCATACTCATGTGTAGTTGTTGTGTACATATGTGTGGCTGTTCCCAGTTTGACTTCAGGGCCTTCCTTTCATCCCTGTGCCTATATATGGCTTGCCTTGCTGTCTCCCTAAGTTGTTGCAGTGAGGTGACTGTGGTTTGGGTTCATGCACTGTTCCAGCCAAGTGTGCTTTGATGGGGTGAGGGTGTTGTTCTCTGCTCCTTGTCTTGCATGTGATCTACACATGCTTGTTGGTTGTCTCCTTGGCCTCTCATTTGTGTGCACCTCACTTTGGCTTTCCAATATGTTGTACTCCATTGCTGGTGGCATGTGGTCTGTGTATGTGGCTGTGTGGCAGTGTGGGGTATGTTTGTGTGACTTGGCAGTCTGTGTGTCCAGTAAGATGTTTGTTCATTTTATGTGTGTGTGTGTGTTCATTTTGTGCTTGTACTCAACTTTCTTGCCATGAATGTTGTGTTGTTGTGATGTGTGGGTTGCCCTGGGCCTGTGCTTCTGTGCTGTGTGTTCCTCTGCAGCCACTCCTGCTGTGGATGTATGACGTTACAACACATGCTGTTACAATGCATGCTGTTACAACAAAGGTTTTACAATGCGAGTGCATTGACAACGCAGGACATTACAACGCAAGTCTTTACATCGACTTGCACTAGATGGCGTGCTAACATTAAAAAAGTGTAATTTACTATTCCAACTCCAGTCCACGTAACAGTAGGGAAGGTGTTGGGATAGTAAACTACACTATTTTTAATGTTAGCACGCCATCTAGTGCAAGTCGATATAAAGACTTGCGTTGTAATGTCCTGCGTTGTCAATGCACTCGCGTTGTAACAGTTTCTTTGTAATGGTAGTGCATTGTAAAAGTTGCGTTGTAAAGGTTGTTCCCCCCTGCTGTGGCTGTCTACCTAGTTGTTTGTTGTGTGGTGCAGGGTGTGGATCTCCTAGCTTGGTGTTGGGCATGGGGGTGCACAGGGGGGTGCACATGGCATGTCCATTCATGTTGGGGGGGCCAGTGTGTGGAGGGGGGAGGTGTGGCCCTGTGTGCTTTTTGCCCTGCCCATGCCTGGCGCTGGCCCTGCCTTCTGCATTGGGCGCATGTTTTCCGTTGTCTTCACCGCTGTGGTGACGTGACCGGGACATTACTTGGAGATCCCGGTGATGTGTGACCTGGCTGCGGAGGGGTGACTTGGTGGCAGGCAGGACATGTGTGGGTACACTTGTGGATGTGTTCCTTTCCCCACCAGGGTGTCTGGTGTGGCCAGGGACCCTGTATCGGCCCGTGAGTTGTGTGTTGTGGTTGTGTGTGGGATTGTGTAGTTGTGTACCTGCGGCAGCATCCGTGACGGTCCATGAGTTGCTGGTGATGTATCAGGTACAGCACCGGAAAGACGCGAAGAGCTGGATCCATTGCGATCTGGACCGGGAATCAGGTTTCGTGCTCCGCTGTTGAGCCTCCGCCGTCTCTAGTTGGGCGGTTACTCCGCTGCAGTGCGACGGGCTTTTGGAGGCATCCCGATTTGCACAGTGGACAGGACGTCATTCCGCAGGGCGGTGAGTCTCCATTGGCTCCCACCGCCGCGGTGGTGGGCGCACTTTGATGGCGGTGCACCTCGCACCGCGGCGGACGGGAAATTGGCTGTGTTTGGCCATACTAATATGGAGGGCGTGAGGCCCGCTGCTGGCGTGTGGAAAAATACATTTTCCGCCACCGCAGGCACTGCAGGCACCGCAGTGGTGCCACCGCCCACCATCCTAATAGACCCCTAAGTTCAGACTGTTTAACATTAGACAGAAGAGGTAGAAGTAGAATTGATAATCAGAGGGCTGCTCAATACATCATGGACTTTGTTAAATGTATAATTGATTTAAGTCACGACATTGTAATGGCTTATGTATCACGATGGATTATATATGATTGTATATGTTATCACGTATTTAATGTTGACATTTATTTGTTTTATTTTTCATGATGGATTTTTGTGGTTCTGTGGGTTCACGGTTTTTGACAACTGAGTTAGTGCATTATGGGACTTTTAGGCAGGAGTTTTTCTTATGGGCAAGTAAGTTAAAATAGGTCACAGGCTTGGTTCTAACTAGGGATTGATTGGGTAAATGTGTGCAAGTAGGCTTTAAATAAAGCTATGGCAAGAGAGAGAAAAATCGATCATTTTCTGAATATGGAGGAAGACACGCACATGTTAAACTGACGGTTGCGGCAGTTAAAGGTAAATAAGCACTGTTTGTTTTCCGTGGTTGTTATCAATAACCATGGGTTGTTAGAGCATTTTATTTTCACTTTTTGTGTTAGCATGAGAATTTTTTAGGGTTGTGAGCGAGGAGGAGGTTCACAAGGGATGTTAGTGAGGGGCGTGATGGGTAAAATGTATAGTTTACAATTATTGAGCGTGTTTTGATCTGGAACAGCTGTTTATGTAGTTCTTTCTGATCTATTACAGTACCCCTGACGAAGAACTTATAAAGTTCGAAATGCATTGGGTTTTTTCACTGTGTCGGCTCGAAGGATGGTTGGCAGAACGTGCCTATGTTTAAGCTTGGATGGGCAGCATACGACATTTGAAAATGTGGAATAAAGCATTCCAGTTCAACTCAGCTGTCTCCGCAGTGATTCTATAAGTATGGAAAACATGGATTATTGAATACTTCTAAAATGGGAACACTATGGATTACTTTGGTCAATTTTGGTAAAAATGGTTTAATTGTGGAGGACAGTTTTCCTTATCGCAGCAGTTCAGCAGGTAGTGGCACAACTGTCGCACCTTTTTTTCAGTACTTTTAGAAAGAGGACATTTCTATTCTCTTACAGCTCTCTGTGCTTGCAGCCTGTCTCCAATGCACATCTGAGGTGGGTGACAACTACACTTTGTGCATTCTCACTAGACAGCCACAGAAACAGGAAGGTTAGGACTCACCTGCAGTCTGATGGTTCTTCCTGGGCCGGAAGGGAGGGAGGGAGGGAGGGAGGGGCTGACGCTTATACCTGAATAGGCAATGCCCTGATAGTTTGGAGCCAGGGCTGGGGAAAAAGGACCTTTGTGCACTTCAAAGACCCTTCTTTGAAGTCGCCCCCACTTCAAAGGCACAACTGGGTATGAGTAGTAGATATATTTCACACCACCAAGACAGACACTTCTGGACCTAGAGCTGGACTCTGTCAGAATGACTGCTGTGCTGCATCAAGGACTGACACATCGCTGGACTGCTTTTCTGAAAGGCTTGCTTTCCTGCTGGCTGCTGTCTGACCCTTCTGAGAAGAGCTGAACTCTGCCTTGCCACTGAAGTGATCTCCAAGGGCTTGTTAGCTTACCTCTTGTTGCCTGAGACTCAGGGCAATCAAAGTCTCTACCCCTGCTCCTGTGCCTGGTTTAATGGAAGTGGATCCAGATAATAGCACCAGAGAAAGCGACGCATCTCCAGTCGGCATGTAGCAGAAATGGCGCATCAACCCTGATGCTGTATTAGAGTCTGCGATTTGCACTCAGAGCTGTTGCATCGCGTCCACAACCACCACTTCAGAACTATCACATCACTGCCAGTGTGAGGAGAAGATCAACGCAACACCCCTCCAGCGTGGATTAACCCAGCGCATCGTCTTTGTAACCGGAGCACTCGGAACCAGCGCTTTGCTCATCGGACCTGAAGCATTGCAGCCACGTGGCAGAAACTGAGGTATGCCTCCCCCAGCCTCTCGGTCCCATTGTGAGTTGGGATGATGGGGGCGAGTTCTGCGTGATGCATGGACTGTTGAGCCGCCGAACGGAGAGGGAGGCCTGCATCTCCGCCTTATGTGTGGGTGAGCACGGTCTCCGTTCAGGGCTAGAAGTGGGGAGCCGGACAGGCTGGGCTCCCTTAGTTGATGGCCACTTTGGAGCCTAGCTTTCTCTCCTCCTCTGCAGCCAGACCACTGGTAGCTGATTTCCATCGTTGGGCATTTGGCAAAGCTATCGGCCAGGGAGCCTGTGAAGACTGAGGCCATTCAGAGTGCCCATAGGAGCCTTCTGCAGTTGACTGCTGCCACAGATGGGGGCTGTGGTGAGGCCCTTGGTTCAAGTAATTTATTAGCTTTAATTGGCAGTTTTTTATTTATTTATGTAAACAACTTCTAAAGCGAACAAATACCCTTGGGTGTCTCGGCGCTAAAGACTAAAAGGAAAGGAGTAAGTAAGTAAGTAATAGTTTATTAGCATAGTTAATTAAAACCATTGCAATTCATCCTTAGAAAGATAAAACACTAATGTGTACACAATACATTATTCATCACTTAAGTAAAATTACATTCACATAAAATCTATATTTATAATTCCTTTCAAAAATTCATAAGATATAATATGATGATAAAATTAAAATAATAAACAAATTGTCCTAAATGTCCTCTGTAGCTTATGGCAAGGGGGCAAGTTCCAGTATTCACTTTTCTTCCACCTTCCATAATTGGTACTTTATAGATAGGATTCTGCTTAGTTTAAGAGCCTCTAAAAACATGACAATAGGTCAATCTTCTGCATCTTTGTTCCTACCTCCTTCAGGAAATTCATCAGGCTACAGTTCAACTGCGGGTCACTAGGTGTAAAGCAGGCGAGAACTGCCTGTCTTCGTGAGCGTATTCCACGCTGATTGAAGTGGTATTTCAGCAACCGTTTCCTTTCCTTCAACAGCTTCTCGCAGGAACACAGCAAATGTTCCATGTCTTCAATCGTCTTGCCACATAGACGACAGAGGGGACCCCCATTAACCCTCACCCACTGCGGAAAATGGCGTGTGTATGGTAACACGCCCAGTCTGTATCTGAGAAACTTCAATTTTATATAACGTGAGTACCCGAGGTCAAGATAACTCTGGTGGCCTTGTTTGGAGTAGGAGTTTAAGATGATCCACCCATGTGACCTCTTTGGAACACACGCTTTATCTTCAATCCATGAGAGGTGTTTTATTGTTCTTTTTACTATTCTTTTGATCGCAGTATGATTGGTAGGGGTATTCCACAGCTCCTGTAACCCTAGATGCACTAGGCTGTTTTTCAAGTATTTAGCGGCTGGCGATGCCGTATACCGTTCTAGGTGTGACCATAAGTAGCTGTTTAGGGTTCCTTTATTTGCCTTACGGACCTTATCCCAAATCATTATGTATGCGCCTTGTCTTGCCAAAGACTGCTTCTGTCCTCCAAATTCCAGCCTGAGTTGGGCTGGAGAGGTTTGTTTTGGCAGGCTGAATATGATTCTGTATGCTAATGCCACAGTTCTATCTATGGTCGCCGCATCCCTACCTCTCTGTACTTCGCTCCCATAGGTAATTGTGGGCAGCAGTTTAGCACTTATAACTTGTGCCAGGGGCAAGAGAGAGGGACTGGTGAGCTTACCATTTAATTTTTTTAATGAAATAGATATCGCAATACCTTTTCCTCTAATGCTTGCTTTCTGAATGGTAAATTGGCCACTATTGACGATTTTGACTCCCAGATACTTGTACACTTTTGTGTCTTCAATATGGTTTTTGTTCCAGAACCAGCCATAGTTGGTTTTCCCTTTTTTGTTAATTGACATAGTTTGTGTCTTCTGTAGATTTATCGTCAATTGATTATCATCCAAGTACAACCGAGTTGCATCTACAAGATTTTGTAACCCTATTTGTGTTTGGCTGATTAACACTATGTCGTCCGCATATAGTAATAATGGTAATATTTGGCCTCCTAGTTTCGGTGCATGGGAGTTACAGTTATTTAAAATCGGAGTTAGATCGCCCAAGAACAGATTAAAAAGGGTTGGGGCCAAGACACATCCCTGTTTTAAGCCCTTGTTAGTTGGGATGCGTCTGGACAGATGAGATCCATCACCCAACTTCACCTGTATCCAGGTGTCACTATGCAGGTTGATAAGTAGATCTAACAAGGGCCTCGGGATCCCCCATTTGTTGAGTTTGGACCACAGGAGATTACGATTGATGTAATCAAAGGCTGCCTTATAATCAATAAAGCACAGATGGATTGGCATTTTGGTAGTTTTGGCTTTATCGATTAGCAGACCCATTGTCAAGATGTTCGTTGTTGTCCCAACAGTTTTAGCAAAACCTGTTTGATTTACAGGGATTAAGGAGTTTTCTATAGCCCAAGATTGTAATTCTTCCAAGAGGATCCCGGCAAAGTACTTGGCCTCGTTGTCCATGAGGGCAATTAGTCTGTAGTTGCTTGGTTGTGATTTATCCCCTGATTTGAATATAGGAGAGATAATTGAGCCCTTCCAAGAAGCAGGTAATATATTAAACTGTATTATTTCATTGAATAACGGCTCTAGTGCTCCAGCCCAGTCTCTATCGCTCTGTTTGTAAAGGATGGGAGGTATACCATTCGGGCCTGGTGCCCCTTCCCTTCTTCCCTTTTTAATTTGTTGCATGATAATCTTTTGTAGATTTATCTCTCTTGTATTCATGGTTGTATTGCCACGTGCTTGTTTATGTGAGGTTTCACACATTATTGTTAGTTTATTGCCCTCGTTTCCTAACTCAAAGTCAGAGGCTTTTTGTTGTGTAAAATGATCATTAAGATACTTTGTCCATGCAACTTCACTAATATTAGAGGATACTCCATCATGCACAGGATTTAAAAAAGAATTGATTGTTTTCCAGAATTTCGCCCCATCGTTCGGTTTTATGTCAGCCTGTAGTTTTGCCCATAAGCTGTCCTCCATTTCTTTATTTGCTTTCCACTTTGTTTTTTTTTAAGAAGCCTTCCATTTCCGTAGGCGATCTTGTTTCACCATGTCACTTGGAAAGTACCTAAGTTGACGCATTATTTGATAGATACTTTTCTTTATACATGTTATCTTCGCTTGATGTTCCTTTGTAAGCGAGGTCATATTTTTGTCTGTCCGTCTTGATTCAAGTTTAGGTGTTGTGGAGTAGCCTGCCATTATTTTTGTAAAACACTCCCATTTCTCAACTTCACTTGCCCCGATTCTTCCCTCAAAAAGGAAAGGAGTAGAGCGGGCTGCTTATTGATCAAAAATCCAGGTTTTTACTTGTTTCCTGAAAGCTAGCAGGGTGGGACTGGTCTTGATCTGCAGAGGAAGTGAGTTCCAGAGCCTGGCGGTGGCCACTATAAATCTTCTGTCACCCCACGTGGCTTTCTTAGTTCTTGGGATGAACAATAGATTGGCTTCTGAGGAGCGCAGAGTTCTGCTGGGTGTGTATGTGCAAAGAGCTTTCTTCAGGAACTCAGGTCCCATGGTGTGGGAAGCCTTATAGGCAATGCATAGCGCCTTAAATTTTGTTCTGCTTCTGATGGGCAGCCAATGTAACTGTCGGACCACCTTGGATATGGACATAAACTTAGGGGTACCTAAGAGTATCCTTGCGGCTGCATTCTGCACCAGCTTGCTTAGAACCCTTTCCTGAGCGTTAATGAAAAGACCAATGCAGTAGTCGACTTTTGTCATAACCAGTGTGCTTATAAGAGTTTTTCATGCACCAACTGGAAGAAAAGGTAGATGTTTTTTTATCATCCTTAGTACATAGAATGATGAGGAGACTACTGCGTTGACGTGGTGTATGAAAGACAGCTTGTCGTCAAACATGACACCCAAATTTCTAACCTTTTTGATAGGGGACGAAGGTAAACCCAACGCAGCTGGCCACCAAGTTGGGCACCAACAGGGGGAAAGATTGCCAAAAATCATCACCTCAGTCTTATCTGAGTTTAATTTAAGGCAATTATTTGCCATCCAGGCACTGATGGCCATCATGCCATCTTGAACTCCTACAGCGACTGCCCCTCCATCATTGTTCACCGCTAGCACCAGTTGCGTGTCATCTGCATAAGATGTTAGACCTATCCCGTATGATTTGATTACTCACGCCAGGTCCGACACATAGATGTTAAATAGGGTCGGACTCAATGATGATCCTTGGGGAACGCCACACGGGAGAGAGAACGGTGTAGAGTTGAAGTCACCTAGGCGCACTAGCTGGGTCCGATTAGATAGAAAAGAGGACAGAAGAGCTATGGCCTTGTGTCTGATGCCAATGGCTGAGACACGGTTGATCAGAGTGGCATGATTGACCGTGTCAAAGGCTGCTGATAGATCCAGCAGCACAAAGACCGCGGCGCCTCCACAGTCTAACACCGTCCTGACTTCATCCAATGCCTTCATGAGGGTAGCCTCCGTACCATGGCCTTTTCTAAAGCCAAATTGTATGTCATCTAGTAAGTTGTATTCATCAATGAAATGAGCCAGTTAGGTGTTCATGATCTTTTCAAAGATTTTTGCTGGAAATGAAAGACATGCTATTGGCCTGTAGTTTTTAGTCTCTGCTGGGTCAAGATTATTCTTTTTTAGCAGAGGCTTGATGATAGCCTTTTTCCAGATGGAGGGATAGTTGCCTGTACAAAACATCAAGTTGCAGATGTTTGTAAGGTTAGAGCCTATCAGGTCAGGGATCGGTCTAAGAATAGATGGAGGGCATGGGTCGTCAGGAGAACCAGATTTGATGGTAGTAATCAGATTGATGATCTGTTCCAGAGAGACCTGGTTAAATTACGAGAAGCTAGAGGTGGATACGTTCTCACTGAGGTCGTCCTTGTGGGTCCCATCCTTCATTTGGGCAGAGAAGTTGGTGTAAATTTGGCACACCTTTCCTTGAAAGTAACTGGCCGGGGAATTACAGAGAGATTGGGAGGCCTCCTTGTTAGAATGAATCTCTGGCCCTGTCAGCTTGGCTACTACCTGATAAAGCTGCTTAGTGGAGTCTTGGTTAATTTCGATTTGTCTTAGGTAGTAATTGCTTTTCTCGGTGATTATGAGGTGTTTATACTTAGTCAATGCCTCCTTGTAGAGACGTTTTGCCGCTTCATCATAATCTCGGTGCCAGCGTCTCTCTTGATTCATGCACCATTGTTTCTCGATTCTCAGTGCCTCAGAGAACAATGGGAACAAAGGGGTATTCCTTTTTTTGGAGGCAGATTTGGGGGGTACCAGTCTACTAAATGGTTTTGGAGCCATTCTGTGTAGTTGGTAGATGCCAACTCAGGATCTTGCCTGGTTTCCTCCTGGGTAGATAATAGGTATTGTTTAAGTCCGGCTTGGTCAATTCTGCTCCAAGCCTTGAACTGTTTGGGGGAGTGGATCTAGAGTGCTGTGGAGTGTTCCTTCGAGACTGGATGTCAAACAGGACTACACAGTGATCCGTCCATTTTAGAGAGAGGATGTTCCTTATTGAAATTTGCTCGTTATTCGAGAACAAACCATCCAGCGTGTGGCCAGCAGAGTGTGTGGGACTCATCACTTTTTGGGAGAGTCCTACCGACTCTAATTAAGCAGTCAAGGTTGATGAGTCCTTATAATCATGGGCCTCTAAATGAAAGTTGAAGTCGCCCAGGATAGTAAAGTTGGTTTCTCCCACTATGGGTTCAAGTAGACTTCCCATGGCTGATAGAAATTCTGCCAGCGAGCCAGGAGGGCGGTACAGGAGGGTGCCCTTAAAGGACTGGGATTGGGTGAGCATTATCGTAAAGATAAATGCTTCACAGACTGTAGAGGGAATTGTCTCTATCCTGGATGAAAACGTATTGTGGTAAATGAGCGCTAAACCTCCTTCTTTCTTAGGTGTTCTGTCTTGTCTGAGGGCGCAAAAACCATTGGGGGTGGCAATACAGAAATATGGACCAGACGAGGGATCACCCCAAGTTTCTGTGATAAATAGAAGATCCAAATAGTAATTATTTAGGAGGTCCGCTATTTCGTATTTGTGTTTAGGGAGGGAGCGTGCGTTTATCTGGGCTGAATGGATTTTATCCTGTTTTGAGTGGGTCGAGCCCCAATATGTGGTTGGAATCTTGTTGTGAGCCTCCAGTCTGAACAAGCAGTTAGGGCAGTGTGCTATGGACTGAGTAACTAGGGACACCATGTTCCAACATGGGCAAGTCTGTTTGCTATAGATGGATTTGTAAATGTCCTTTAATTGCTTACTGGTATAAGCTAGCGTCTCGCCCTGAGCTCCTGTACTGTTAGGGACAGGGGGCATGGTCCTGGGCCCGGTCCAGGTGCAGACAGGCGCAGACGGGCCTGCCCTTGGCACGCCGGCAGCGCGTCTGCTGCACAACAGCGCCATCAAGTATTTTAAAGCTGTGATGACGGGAAGCTGGGCCAATCCCAGTGAGGCCGGCAACTAGAGCGCTGCCCACGGTCAGGCGACCGGAAGAGGAGAGATGAGTCTCCACCTCCTCTCCCTCCACTCAATCAGCCCTGGAGCTGCGGTGGACCGGGGAGAGGAAGGTGCCAGAAATATAGTGCAAATGAGCAAGTAAGCAAAGAAAGCACACACCCACTTGGTGTGAGAGACACAACTTAAGAATAAAAAGTTTTAAAAGTGGCAGAGGTCGCTATTCAATGCATCTAAGTAAAATGGTTTTAAAAATGATTTTAAACTATAGCAGCAGTCGCCCTAACAAATTTAAAAAAGAATAGCTCTGTGCAATAAAGTGTTAAGGAGAAGCAAGTTCGCCCCTGCAGCGCTACCCTTCTAGTCCACTGCGCGACGGCGCCATCAAGTATTGTATAAGCTGTGATGGCAGGAAGCCGGGCCAATCCCAGTGAGGCCGGCAACTAGAGCGCTGCCCGCGGTCACGCGGCTGGAAGAGGAGAGACGAGTGTCCGCCTCCTCTCTCACCACTCAATCAGCTCTGGAGCTGCAGAGGACCGGACAAAGGAAGGTGCCAGAAATAAAGTGCAAATGAGCAAGTAAGCAAAGAAATCACACACCCAGGTGGTGTGAGAGACACAACTTAAGAATAAAAAGTTTAAAAAGTGGCAGAGGTCGCCGGACAATGCAGCTAAGTAAAATGGCCACACTTGGTGCTTCATCTATACGCTGCGTGGGACTCCATCCCAAAGCATGCTCTGTGTCCGGAAGGGGCCTAAGGCAGATACAACTCGGCTTCCGGCCTCCCCCAGCACAGGAGCTTTCATCGGCGGTTACCAGCCACACTTAGTGCTTCACTTGGTGTTTCGTTTATATGTTGGGGTGGGACTTCATCCCTAGCATGCTCTGTGACTGGAAGGGGCGTCAGGTGACTACAGCTCGGTCTCAAGAGCTGGCAAGTCTGTGCCCTTCAGTGGCCAGTAGAGGCCGGGACAGGTCCCTCATCTTGGTCCTTTACTATAATGGTCCCAGCATTTTTGGTAGATTGAGGCACTGTTTGCAGGAAGGTGAGAAGCTCTATCAAAGTTCCTTGTGGCTATTATGGGGAAAAACAAGGCGGATGGGGGAACTGTTACCGCATTTGTCTATTTAAAGTATGGTAGAAAGGGTGGTTGTTATTGTTATGAATGAGATCGAATTAGTAGAGCAAAGACTGTCACTAGATCTTGGGGCAGTAAATGCCTTGTCTCCAATTGGCACGATCTCTGATAAAAGTACTGCACTTAGTGACCTTGCACCTCTAAATAGAGTTGATTCTCAACCTGCATCCGCCTGCCTGGACAATTGCTCTGCCCTCTCGGCAACAACGAGCTGGTGTATGAGCAGGAAAGCCCTGCTGAAGCGCACCCACCTCCCCATAGCTGCAAAGCACAAAGGAGACTTTGGCCGCTCTGCAGCCACAAAGCGTAAACCACCTTTATGTACTCCATCCAACAATAAAACATTATTCTCCTAGATCTACCCCAAGGTAGCATCAAAACCCCTATTGGAATCCCACATGACATTGCCCAAACAATCTAGTGCTACACAGACTGATTATCCTTTTGATTTTTTGTTATCTGAAATATTAGGTGCTAAAATCAAAGACATTCTTAGTACTATTCTTGATGAGAAACTCAAGCCTTTGGTTGAGTGTTTGGTCCAGCAAGAGGGTGCCTTTGGAAGAATACCTAATTATGTCTCTTATAAAGCTACCAGTGATAGTGTCCATAATCCATTAGGTATGGACCTGCAGTCTGTGAGTGATTCCACTACTTCCTCTTTCCGAGTGTTACTGGGAATCCCGTTGCACCTATTGTGGGTACAAATACGCCTCTCTTGAACCTCCCAGGTGGGGAGCAGACTGGGAACAAGTCTTCCACATCTATAAAGTGCCTCCTGGATTAATATCTGCCCACGCTCTGATCATTTCCGGTTCCTGCCGAAGGTTCCATCGTTGCCCCCAACCAAGTGACTTTGAGCCTCCCCCATGATCATGTCCTTATTTGTTAATCTTGGCAGGGGTTTCATCTTTAAAAAAAGGACAAGAGGAATCTTGGACACAACTATGAGGTCTATTAGGATGGCGACCGCCATGGTAGCGGAAATCAACCGTCTGCCGGTACTGTGGCAAAACCGTCGGTCCGATTAGGATCAACCACTCAAAAATTCCAGTGGAACGAGGCCACGAAAGACCGCCGGTAGCAGGCGGAGCTGGTGAAAATACATCTGCGGTGGTCGGATTCGCGGCAGAAACACACTAAACCCCCGCCAGGCCAGCGGAGTGACCGCAAGTAAAATTAGGATTTCCCCGATTTGACAGCAGAACGTTCCGCTCTTTCCGACCGCCGCCAACGCTAACAGTGATGAATGGGAGATCAGGCAGAAGGGCTGTTGCATAGCCACCGCTGCGGACGCTCCGTGACAAATATGGCGGTCGACAAAAAAAGGCTACAAGGCCACCAAGTGCACACATCAAACTAGCACTGCCCACAAAAACACCTAAGAGACCCCAATGATACACCCCCATGGCATCTTCAAATATCCAAATCCAAGGACAACCCACACAAAATACCTGACAGCAATACCCCGTTTGGACACACCCACATAGCTGAGTATAAAACCAGCCCCTTCCCTGACCAGAACCCTTTGCACTACTCCACAAACAAAGGATAGGCAAATCTGCTTGCATCACACCATCACAACAACACACATACGTCCCCTGACACCACCCTCACAACTGCACCTCCAAACATTTGCACAACACACACCACGGCACCACAGAAAATGCCCAAATTCACAGAGAGTGAGTTGTCAGTCATGGTAGATGAGATAATCAGAGTAGAACCACAATTGTTTGATAGCCTGGTCAAACAGACACCATGAACCACAAGAGCACAAATGTGGGAAAGGATAGTCAACAAGGTCAATGTAGTAGGGACCACCCCGCGCTCAAAGCAGGAAATCATGAAGTGGTGGAATGACCTGAAGAGGGTTGTGAAACAGAAGAAGAACAAGAACCATGAGCTGGCTCAGAGGACTGGCGGTGGCCCTCCTATTCCACAAAAAAAACATTCCTTACATGGGAGGAGAAGGTGCTTGCCATACTGCATCCAGAGAGTCTCACAGGAATAGCCGGGGGAGTGCAGGCTGGTACGGACAAACAAATGTATACCATTACACTGCTATGTACTGTCTTGCACAACCACAAAGCTACACCTCCTAGGCCCAAGTCCATTCATATTCACCACAATACCCAACACAGGTCTCACAGATGTAACATCCACTCCATCAAAATCACCCCAAAGGTAGCCTGCAACATTCCCAGGGTTGCATGTGTGCAGGCAGACAGCACTACAACTCACACCATGCCCCCCTGTCCCACCCCTGAGCAGGATGGAGCACTCACCCCCCCACCCAGAAGCATGTGTAAGCCATTGTATTGTACACCTTCACCGAACAGGTAGGTAGCCATCTTCCCAGGGGGGGGGTGTTTGGTGGTGGGAGGCCTACACCACAACTCCCACCAGGCCTCCTGTCCCACCCCTAAGCAGGATGGAGCACTCCCCCCACACCCAGAAGCATGTGGCAGCCATTGTATTACAACAACCAAGCCTACAGGTAGGTAGCCATCTTCCCAGGGAGGGCTGTTTGGGGGTGGGAGGATTGCACCACAACTCCCACCAGGCACCCGGTCCCACCCCTGAGCAGGATGGAGCATTCCCCCCACCCAGATGCATGTGGCAGCCATTGCCTTGTTCACCTTCATCTAACAGGTAGGTATCCATCTTCCCAGGGTGGGCTGTTTGGGGGTGGGAGGCCTGACCCACAACTCCCACCAGGCCCTCCGTCCCACCCCTGAGCAGGATGGAACACCTCCCCACCCACCTAGAAGCATTTGGCAGCCACTGTATTACAACAATCAAACTCACATGTATGTAGCCATCTTACCAGGGAGGGCTGTTTGTGGTAGGGAGCCGTGCACTACAACTCCCACCAGGCACCCCTGTCCCACCCCTGAGCAGGATGGAGCACTCAAACACACACCCAGAAGCATGTGGCAGCCATTGCATTGTACACCTTCACCTAACAGGTAGGTAGCCATTCTCCCAGGGAGGGCTGTTGGGGGTTGGGAGGCCTGCACCACAACTCCCACTAGGCCCCCATGTTCCACAGCTTAGCAAGATGGAGCACTCCCCCCACCCAGAAGCATATGTCAACCATTTTATTGTTCACCTTCACCTAACAGGTAGGTAGCCATCTTCCCAGGGAGAGCTGTTTGGGGGTGGGAGGCCTGACCCACAACTCCCATCAGGCCCCCTGTCCCACCCCTGAGCAGGATGGAGCACCCCCCACCCAGAAGCATTTGGCAGCCACTGTATTACAGCAATCAAACTCACAGGTATGTAGCCATCTTCACAGGGAGGGATGTTTGGGGTAGGGATCCCTGCACTATAACTCCCACCAGGCAGCCCTGTCCCACCCCTAAGCAGGATGGAGCACTGCTCACAGCCAGAAGCATGTGTCAGCCATTGTGTTACCACAACTAAACTTACAGGTATGTAGCCATCTTTCCAGGGAGGGCTGTTTGGGGGTGGGAGGCCTGCACTGCAACTGCCACCAGGCAGCCCTGTCCCACCCCTGAGCAGGATGGAGCACCCGCCACCCAGAAGCATTTGGCAGCCATTGTATTACAGCAATCAAACTCACAGGTATGTAGCCATCTTCACAGGGAGGGCTGTTTGGGTAGGGAAACCTGCACTACAACTCCCACCAGGCAGCCCTGTCCCACCCCTAAGCAGGATGGAGCGCTCCCCACAGCCAGAAGCATGTGTCAGCCATTGTATTACAACAACCAAACTTACAGGTATGTAGCCATCTTCCCAGGGAGGGCTGTTTGGGGGTGGGAGGCCTGCACTGCAACTCCCACCAGGCAGCCCTGTCCCACCTCTGATCAGGATGGAGCACTCCACCACACACCCAGAGAGATGTGTCATAGATTCCACCCAAATGGGACAACAGAACAGGCAACTATATACAGTGCATGCACCCCACCATTCCTCTCAAAAAGCATGGAGCCATATGACAACACCAGCTCTCACATCCCACCAAAATTGACACAGATCCAATTGCCTCTTACAGTGTGCAGACAGCTAAGCGTATGTAACTGTCACAGAAACAGAAGTGTGACTCACCAAATCCCGTGTTGAAGCAAATCAGGGTACAAACATGCACAGCACTGAATGCTATCTGTAAGTTCCATGGGGGTGAGCTTGAAAGACCATATGAAAACAAAACAAGCGTGGTCTGTCGAACAAATAAATCAAAGCACAGGACGTGACAATGGCTAGTACATGTGCAGATGTAATGCCTGCTAGGCAGAGTAATCAGCAAAGGTGCTTCACATCAAGATGTATTTCCGCCAGTTGTCAAATGACAACCTTTCCTCGTAATCACAAAATCTACACGTGGGTCATGGTATCTATTGACATGTCACACCATGGAAATTTAATGTATGTACCTCTACATCATGTCATGATGCACATTACTGTGCAGACATACAATGTGCAAAATAGTTAACTGTGTGTTGCATAACCTGTATATAAGATACATCGAACACCAAGCTTGAGAGGTGCACGTCAATTAACATTTCCCCTCTGTCCCACAGCTGACAAACTGACTGCAGAGGACGACAACATCAACCTGCAGAGCCAGTCTCCACCCCCAGAACATGGACTCTCTGATGAGGACTCCCTGGATTTTGAGGATGCGGAGCTCGAAGCCGGCCCATCTGGTGTGCCAGGGCGCAACAGGTCCCAGGACCCCATTGTCCCCCCCACCACCACAGCAGCAACAACAGCAACTACGCTGACCCCTGCTGGGATGACCTTAGGGGCCTCCACCACATGAGTTGGAGACGCAGGTCGAGACCTTCCTCCTCTCCACTATCCTCGTCACTGGACATAGGTTGGTTTGCAGGCGGGGGCCTCGGCTGCTCATCAGTATCCAGGAGCAGGGGGATCTCCTTGCGCAAGGCCAGGTTGTGGAGCATACAGCATACAACTACAATCTGACACACCTTTTTGGGCGAGTACATCAGTGCACCTCTGGTCTGGTCCAGGCAGCGGAAACGTGACTTCAGGTGACCGAAAGTACGCTCTACCACACGACGTGTACTCCCATGGGCATGATTGTAGCGGACTTCACTTGGGGCAGGGGCGTAACACAGGCCCCCGCAGCCCCCGCGGTGCGGGGGGGCCCCCAAGCTCCAAGGGGCCCCCTCAGAAGAGTACTCCGGACGGACGCAGGCAGCGTAACTCTTCGACACAATGTAAAATATTCAACCTTGAAATGCAGCCGGATTAAAAGAAAAATAACCTCTGCAATGAGGCCCCTTCGAAAACACAGCAGTTGCTGCGTTTTAGACAGCAGCCTGCAGAAGCAGGGGGGCGGTTTGTCCAGGGTATGACCTCTGACAGGGAGGCACGATAGACCACGTGACGTGCATGAAAAGTTAACCCCTCTCAGCATTGTCTCTGCATGCCTGCTGGGAGTCTGACCTGACTAGAGAAAAAGAGCGGGCAATACCAAAGAGGGACAGAAAGTCTCTCTCTTTGCCTGTAGCCTGTCTGAATCTTTCCGACACACAGGAAATGGAACTGAATCTTTCCCCAGACATGACACCCTCTTTAAAACTTTGGTGTGGGTAAGTTTTGCATTTCTTTCACTTATGCACTCTAGCATAAAGGGAACCACTGGACAACTTTCATGGTATATTGCAACGAGCAATAAATACAACAAAAGAAATGTTTGAAATGCATACTTAGTCCTGCAAGCGCGATGCCAGAAATCCTTGCATGTTAAAGTTTGGAGCGCTAATGTACATTTTAACAACAACAATCGACTACACTGTCAGGATGATAACTGCAATTGGTGTTTTAATGTATTCCCAGAACATCAGGTATTACTTTCACACTTCAGAATTGTTGCTTGCACACCTATAAATGGTGCCAGTGTGGGCCCTATTATGTGTAACACAATCAACCACTCAAACTTTTAATCCAATCGCACTTTGAATTTCTGTTTTACCACAAACATCATGCCTGTAAAAATCAGTTAATGTAAGGTACTGTTACGTGAAATCAAGTACAGCTCTAATGCCTGCTACATGACCTAATGCCCCTTGGTAGATTTGCACACCTGTCCCTGCTAGCAGTATGTAGATATTTTGTGAGGGAGTCTTGAAATGATGGCTTCGTAAAATCGTAAATCCGGTATTTCTAAAGCGCGAACTACCCACCCTATTGGTCTCAAGGTGCTGGGGGCGATTGTGGAAATAAAGTGAGCTATTGCCCAGAGTCGAATGGTGCTGAGCTCAGCTGCCGCCGGACCTGGGGATCGAACCGTGAGCCCTGTGCTCCGAAATCAGCTGCCCGGGCCACTGTGCCACACCCCTCCCTCTCCTCTTCCTGTCCCTCTATTTTGTAAATGATAGTGAGGTTTGCACAGTTGTCATCTACGGTATTTGTTTTGTAAAGGTGAGCTTCAGCACCTGAAAACACGGTGATAGTGCGCTCTACAAATTTGCATGATATATCATTTACTTCCAGTGACCTACCTGTTTTAAGAGCTGCTGCCCATGCTGCTCATGTTTTGTGCAAAGTGTTGCACTCATCTCCTACCATTCTCTACCTATATAGTGAGGGAGCGTTCTCCTGCTACTTCATATAACTATCTGAAGGACACCTGCACAACTCCTTTCTGTGATGCACCATGTTGTGGGAGAGATGCCTGCCCAACTGATTTCCATGGATCAGCTGCTTTTCCTAAGAGTTATTTTTAGGGTCCAGCCTGCGAGAGCATGTGCCTCGCTTACGAGACACTCTTGTATAGAGAAAAGGGCTTGGAGCCCGCCAGTTTCTTACCATTTGTCGGCTTGCGTGGCACTCTTCTTTACAGCCCAGTAATTCGTCACTGCATGCCTAACATAATTTCCGTTAATCTCTGTGGAGCAGGGACCAAGAACTGATTGATTCAACTTAATCAGTGTCCGTCCGCTGCTCCTGACGTGATTGAGGTACTATTTTGTTCTTTTTAACTTTTAGTGCCCTGCAAACAGACGGCGTATGACTGGCAAAAACATACCTAGCAGGACAAATAAAATGGCAAAAGTTCAATTTCTATAGTTAACTTTATTTTATTTTGCCAAGTCTTCTTTTTTCACTTTGCACTCATGTTTTATATTATTTTTGATCATGGGCGCTATTCTAAAAAAAATTAGGATTACGTTATTGCAAAAAGACATGCTTTCTTTCTTATGTGAAATTTCTGAAATGATGTTTTAACACATAATCATGCAGTACACCCAAAGCCACCACTCTCAAATCCGCCCCACTCAATTTAATCTACACCAGACCAATCCAATCCAACCCACTCTAATCCAAATCACTTTCCTCAATCCAAACCACTCACCCCAATCAAATCCACTCCAAACCTCCACACTTCAATCCTCCCAACCCGTCCCACTCTAGTCTGCCCCACTCCAATCCATAACACTCTGTCACACTCCAAAACAATCTGCCCCACTCCAGTTCAAAACAATCTGCCCCTCTACAATTTGCTCACTCCAAACTGCCCCACTCCAACCCAAAACAGTCTCCTTCATTTCAATCTGCCTCACTCCAACCCAAAACAATCTGCCCCACTCTAATCCAAAACAATCTGCCCTACTCCAAAACAATCTTCCCCACTCCGATCCATCCCACACCACTCCCAAACAATCTACCCTATTCCAATCTGCCCCACTCCAATCTAAAACAATCTGCCCCAATCCAAAACAGTTTGCCCCACCAGTCTGCCCCACTCCAATCCAAAATAATGTGCCCCACTCCAATCCAAAATAATGTGCCCCACTCCAATCCACAATAATGTGCCCCTCTTCCATCCAAACAATCTGCCCCACGTCAGTACAAACAATCTGCCCCACTCCAATCCAAAACAATCTGCCCCACTTCAATCCAAACAATTTGCCCGCTCGAATCCAAAACAATCTGCCCAGTCCAATCCACCCACACCAATCCATAACAATCTGCCTACTCCAATCTTCCCCACTCCAGTCTGCCCCACTCCAATTCAAAACAGACTGCCCCACTTTAATCCACCCACCTCAAATATAAAACAATTTGCCCACTACAGTCCACCCACTCTGATCTGCCCTACTATAATTTGCCCCACTCCAATCTAACTCACCCCAATTCACCTACTCAATCCCAATTCACCACACTTCAGTCCACCACAATCCCCACACTCCAATTCAATCCACCCCACACCAATCCAATCTACCCCAATCCAATCCAATCCACCATATCCCCATCCAATCCACCCCACTCCAATACAGCCCACTTCAATCCACTCCAATCCAAAACAATCTGCCCCACTCCAATCAATCCCACTCCAACTTTCCCCAATCCAGTTGAAAACAATTTACCCTACTCCAATCTGCCCCACTCCAATCTAAAACAATCTGCCCCACTCCAATCTGCCCCAATCCCAAACAGATTACCCCACCTGTCTGCCCCGCTCCAATCCAAAACAATCTGCCCCACTCCAATCCAAAACAATTTGCCCCACTCTAATCTGCCTTACTCCAGTCTACCCCACTCCAGTCTGCCCCACTCCAGACACCTCCACTCCAGTCCCCCACCCCAATCCAATCAAATCCACCTCACCCAATCCACCCACACTCCAATGTGCCACAATCCAGTCCACCCCACAGCAATCCAATCCAGCCCAATCCAATCTACCCAACTCCAATCCAATTCACCTCATTCCAATTCAGCCAACCCCAATCCAATCTGGTCCACTCTAATCCAAAACAATCTGCCACACTCCAATGTGACCCACACCAATGTGCCCCACTCCAATCCAAAACAATCTGCTCACTCCAATTCAAAACAATCTGCCCCACTCCAATCCAAAACAATCTGCACCACTCCAATCTGCCCCACTCCAATTCAACAGAATCTGCCCCACTCCAATCCAAAACAATCAGCCCCACTCCAATGCAAAACAATCTACCCCACCCCAATGAGCCCTACTCCAATCCAAAACAATCTACCCCACTCCAAATTCAAAACATTCCACCCCACTCCAATCCAACCACTATACCCTAATCCAATCCACCTCGCTCCAATCCAATCCAACCCACCCAAATCCAATTTACCC
This sequence comes from Triturus cristatus, assembly GCF_964204655.1. Lineage (NCBI taxonomy): Eukaryota > Metazoa > Chordata > Amphibia > Caudata > Salamandridae > Triturus > Triturus cristatus. The sequence continues at coordinate 944,340,912 of NC_140594.1, read as the reverse complement.
CACTCCAATCTAATCCACCCCACTCCAATCCACCCCACCCCAATTCAATCCACCTCAATCCAATCCACCCCTATCTGTTCAACCCACCTAATCCAATCTACCTCAATTCAATCCACTTTATGTAATCCAATCTAATCCACCCCACTCCACTTAATCTAACCCACTCTATCCCAATCCAATCCACCCCAATCTACTCCAGTCCAGTCCACCCCACTACTTCAGTCCAGTCTACCCTATTCCACCACACTTCACTCCATTCTGCACCACTCTACGGTAGTGCACTCTGACACTGCACTCTACGACACTCTCTGCCACTGAACCAGTGAACTCTACTCCCCTCTACTCAACTCTATGACACTCTACTCTCCCTACTCCACTCTACTCCAACAAATATAATGTACTGGACTCTACTCCCCCCCTCTTTCCCCCCCCACTTCACTCTAGGACATCCCTGCCACTAACTTGTAGCCACGCTGGATAGCAGCCACACTGGCATACAACATGGCAAAACCGCATTACCAAAGCCAATCGCTTTTGTATAGACAAGACCTATTGGCTTTGCCAGTGCTTGTATTAGTTGCTGTCTATATTGTGCCTTTTTTGTTGTATTCTGAGGAAAGCTTGCACTGCATCTGCCAATGTTTCTATGTTTGAAGAAAACTTGCAAAGGTACTTTTGTGTTTTACCTCTACTGCTTGTGTGAGCGAAGCTTCTAGTCCTGCTGCCTAAGGTATAGCTCTTCTCTGTGTGATTAAATCTCACCTTCTAGCCTGTGTTTTATCTGGTTTGTGTTGCCAAGAAGCCTGCAATGCTGCTATCTGTGCAGTACAATTACTGCATATGAGTTACGTTTAAAATGCTGTTGCTTCTGTCCCCTGCACCCTATGAGAGAAACCTTATTTGTTGCTTCTTTTACATTCTGTTGCAAATATTTCAGTGATTTATTTGCCCTCACACCATTGAGCTATACACTCAACCACAGTGTCATACGTAATCTCAATCTGGGTGAGAAATATACACTCAACCCCAGTGTCATAAGTAATCTGGGTGAGAAATATACACTCAACCCCAGTGTCATAAGTAATCTGGGTGAGAAATATACACTCAACCACAGTGTCATACGTAATCTCAATCTGGGTGAGAAATATACACTCAGCCCCAGTGTCATAAGTAATCTGGGTGAGAAATATACACTCAGCCACAGTGGCATACGTATTCTGGGCGAGAAACTGACTTGACTGGGCTGAAGGACAACAGTGATGGACTGCAGAGAACAAGTTGCGAGAGAAGAACAAACACAATGCTGTCAAGGAAGAGGCAGGACAACAGGCAAAGATGGGAGGAAATAAATCAAAGTGGGAGAGGAAAGGAAAATGAAGTGACCCCTTGATTCGATAGACCTTTGCAACTACCACACTATTTCTCTCCTTCCAATTTCAAAATAAGCTTTATATTTGGGCATCTTGGTCTCAAATCAGTGTCGCATAGCACAGCATGGCCTCCCCCATCATGTATATGCAGACTTTCTTCCACACTATAGAATGGGACTGATAGTGCTGTTGAATCTGGGTAACCTGGGGGGAGAGGTGTATGCTGGCTGTTCGTGTCCACATTCTTTTAGATCTGGTGGCATCATTCACAATTAACATCTGTCATAATGGATTTGACAGAGGTGGGTATTCAAGGCAGTCTAAACCAACATTGCTAAGTCAGTGCCTTGACTACCTAACCATGATTGAATTTAACAAAATCTCAGCAGCCTTGGTTTCCCAGTTTTGCTTGCTGTAAGAACTTGGAGTATTGGTTGAGAGAGTGAAAACCCACCTCAAATAATAATCACAAGCCTTATCAGCATACACCACTGGAGTCACTAAATAAACCTATGCTTAACTCTCTGATAGCTTGCCACACAACAGTCAGTCTTACCTTTGAGGTAATGCGTAAAGTATTTATGCAGTACTCAAACAATAATAAAGTGAAAACACAACAAAACAAAAATCCCAAGCCAATTTAGGAAAATATAGTAAAGTTTAATAAACAAGACTATACCAAAGCGATAAAAGTCCAATAAGTAGAACCGGAGATACGAATAAGCGTCAATCGTGGGCATCTGATCGTGTTAGACCAGTTCAAAATCAAAAGTTAAGGATGACCGTGATGGAGCATGGGTCAGAGGCAGGGACTAGGTTCCTGCCAGTGGAAGGTTTACCTTCTGACTTAGAAAGTAAACCTTCTGACTCAGAAAGTTTTATGGGGAAAATGTGGTCTCTGAAGAGTCATCGGCGGGGCAAGCTGGATCTGAAGTGGTGTTTGATGACGGTGTGTTGCTTATGAGCGGAATCATGGTGCGATTGTCGACGAAGGCGGGAAAGAGAGTGGGCGAAGTTTGAAGGCCATGCCTCGGAAGGCCTCAAGGTTGATCGGATGCTGTTTGGCATGGTGTAGCCCTCTACGTTCAGACTTAGAAACGTTTCTAGAAGTCATATCTCCTTCAATGGGGCAAACAAGAAAGTCGAGACCGACAGAAGGGGGGTTGGGAGCACACAGCCTCACATCCCAGCACGACTGGCGATTTGACATCAATGACAGAGCTCGGTCTGTCAGTCCTCCAGGCAGAAAGCCGCCAGAAAGTTTCTGAGTCCCACTTCTTGCAGTTTAGGGACAGGAGGAGTAGACTTTAACACCAGCCAAGGGTCTGTGCATAATTAAATTAATTTACTATTGAATGGTCACCATTTGTGAATGCCTTGCACTTGAAAATGAGCCATTTACCTATGTACGACTACCAGTCTAGCTTCAGATCATGCTGTAGCTTTGAGACTACTACCTCACACGTCGTAAACAATGCCCTCCTAATCCCAGATGAAGTTACCACTGCCTCCTGATATTTCTGGACCTCTCAGCTTCCTTCAACACACCGATGATACACAGTTTTACTTGAAAGTCTCCTCCACTTCTAACATCCAGTGCCTCAAACACTGCCTGCATATCATGCAAAGCTGGATGCCCAGCACCTAGCAGAAGCTCAACCCAACCAAGATAGAATTTCTGTTGTTTGAAAAAGCACCCAAAAGCAATGTGCAATTTCAAATCTTGCATACTGTACATTTCCCCTACAAATACTTGGGAAAGAATATACGTATAGCGCACAACATTAATGTTTCGTCATAGCTGAGGGCCATCCCCCCTAAAATTATCATTCTGGCTATGGGCCTGCGGAAAGCTCCTGATTGTGTCCGGAGGGGGCCCCTCCACGTACCTTGCAGGGGGGCCCCCTCACCTTTCGTTACGCCACTGACTTGGGGTCCTGGGATTCCGCAGTGGGCTCAGCAACCAAGGACGGTTGGGATATGCAGAATCGCCTAGGTGTGAGATACACAAACCAACTTTGTAATATAACTGTGGCAGAGGACAGCATGTCACACACACAGCACGCTACTTGACTATGTGTAATCCATGCACGCTCCGGAAGCAGATTAACCAACAGCTGTGGCACAATGCTGTTGCGCATGATGTACGAGTCATGGGCCGAGCCAGGGAACTTGGCACAGACATGCGAGATGATCATATCTGCCTGGCACACCACTTGCACATTGATGGAATGGAAATGTTTCCTGTTCCTGTAGATATGCTCACGTGCCTGTGGTGAAGCCAGGTCAACATGTGTGCAGTCAATGGCACCAACAACATTGGGGATGTGCCCAAGGGCATATAAATCACCCTTCACAGCCCCCAATTCATGCCTCCTGGAGAAATTGATATATCTGTCCTTTTAGATCATCATAGCGGACAGGACATCACGTAGCACCATGCTGAACATAGGTTGCGACATCCCACCTGTACTGCACACCGTGCACTGGAAGGATCCAGTAGCAAAAAAATGAAGGGCCGCCATCACCTTAGATGGTGTGAAAGCAGTCGGATATGTTCTGCGAGGCCGCAGGTGGAGCTCCAACATAGCACATAGGTCTTGTAGGGTGGGTCGATCCAGGCAGAATCTCCGTATGACCTCCTCATCCCCCATGTCTGCCAGCACTGTGAAGGGACGATGCACATTTGGTCTCCTCCTAGTTGAGATGAAAGGAGACACATGTCAATGCAATCCACCATGATATGTGTCCGACATCTTACGTTTTGACTGACACAACGCCAGATGACTGTCATCACAGTTAAGCTTACAGCCCAACTTACATGTAGGGACACCTTCAGCCACACCAGTCATACACCTGTCCACTTTCCCCACAACTAGCACCTCCAAAACAATATCTGACTACGTGAATGCCCAAAGTTATATAGCCACATCTTGCATGAGCAGCCCTGAGAGTAGTTCATACAGCATATGTGTGAAACTGCAACACTTCTGTCTCCTACCTAGCTGCTGTACCTGCCACACCATCTTGCGGTAGTCGAACAGGGCAAACATCAACAACACAATGAGCACAGTCTGTGCGTAAACAACAAGTATGTGCATGAGCCAAGAAAAGTAGACAGTCAAATATGCACATTGTGTAGTCAGACATTCATCACTGTGTGTTGCTCAGCCCTATCACACATTGACATGTGTACCAATTGGAGAGTCCATCCCAACACTGTACTGTGTACATGCCCAGCAATATCACTAGTGACATGTGAGTGAGTACATGCCAATGTATTCAATCATATACACCAACATGGCATGTGTAGTCAGCAGTGGGGTAAATGTTACATTGGCATTGTGTGCACAATCTTGTGCCATGCATCATGTGTCTACTGTGCACTGTTGAGAACTGGCCATTGGCCATTCACACAGCATGATGTGTCCATAGGTTTTGTCAAAGTGCTCCGCAACACAACTCACTGTCATTGACGCAAATGGGTAGCAGTCATATCGTGGTAGCGACCGCCTGGCACCTGCGGTGTGTCACTGCCAATGCCAAAGCCATACTTGTGGAAGTGTTACATATATGTTGATAGTCAAATGGCGGTTGGCATGCTCCGCCACCCAAATCATGGTCATTGTCAGCAATGTATGGCAGACATATTACGGTAGCGACCACCTGGCCCCTGCGGTGTGTCACCGCCAATAACAAAGCCACACTCGCGGTAGTGATATACATATAGTGCAATGGTGGTTGGCATGCTCCACCACCCAAATCACGGTCATTGTCAGCAATGTACGGCAGCCATATCGCGGCAGCGACCGCCTGGGCCCTGCGGTGTGTCACCGCTAATACCAAAGCCACACTCGTGGTAGTGATATACAAATAGTGCAATGGCGGTTGGCATGCTGCGCCACCCAGATCACGGTCACTGGCTCCATGTATGGCAGCCATATTGTGGTAGCGTCCGCCTGGCCCCTGGGGTGTGTCACCGCCAATGCCCATGCCCTTACAGCCAATGGGAACCGCAATCGCAGTAGCCAAATGCAATTTTGAAAATTACAGTAGGCGTGCTCCGCCACCGCGGGGCTGGTCATTGGATGCAATCAAAAGATGCACGACAGCGGTAGCGACCGCCTGGCCCCTGTGGTGAGTCACCACCAATGCCCATGCCCTTACAGCCAATGGGAACCACAATCACGGTAGCCAAATGCAATTTTGAAAATCGCGGTAAGCGTGCTCCGGCTCCGCGGGGCCGGTCATTCGATGCATTTGAAAAAAGCAGACCTGGAACACCAATTGCAGCAGCTTAGAACCACTGAAACTGCCCCAGGGGACTAAATATGAGTGGGTGAGAGCCTCACATTTCCACTGCTTCCAGACACTGCTGCCTTACACCCCTCACCACCAACTGCTGCTGCTCCTGTCTCCAGACACTGCTACCTGACACCCCTCACCACCAACCGCTGCTGCTCCGGTCTCCAGACACTGCTGCCTGACACCCCTCACCACCAACTGCTGCTGCTCCTGTCTCCAGACACTGCTGCCTGACACCCCTCACCGCCAACTGCTGCTGCTCCTGTCTCCTGGACCCATTGATGGCAAGGACTGAGAAGACCCGGGCCTTTCCCTTCACCAACGAGGAGCTGGAGGTCCTGGTGGACGAGGTGCTCACACAGTATGGGAGGCTATGTGTTGCTCCAGATGTCATGGTAAGTGTTTCAGAGTGGAAGTGAGAGTGCAGGGAGTGCACACATGAAGTTGATCTGCTGCAGTATGTGCCTGAGAGTGTAGGGTTATGTCATGCACTGCCTAGCATGCTGACTGCAGGGGAAAGGGGTGTATAGCCTATTTCACACATTACCCTGGCTGCAAATCAGAATGGGAGGGACATGTATTGATTTGTCAGCAATACAATGACGCAGCAAGTACGTTAAGCAGGAGTCAGGACAGAAATTGCCTGTGTGAATGGATGTGTGGGTACATGATGTTCTTCACAGGCTCATCTGTGACATTCCCAAGGGTTAACGTCCAGAGGGTACTGATGGACGTGTGTCTGACTCAAAATTGCCATCATGTATAGGTCAGCACTATGCTCTGGACTGAAATGCCAGAGGGTGACACTCTTGGTGGTTATTCACCTATGACACAGCCGATTGTTGTACTCTTGTACCGAGCCGCTTCCATTTTCACTAGCATATGTCCTGACTTGCATGTGTAGGCACTGTTTACGCTCTCATATTGTCCCTTCATGTGACATTTCTGATGCCCTCAGTTTGGACCTCAGTGTGAGCCCACCTGGCCTGCACAGTCACTGCCCAATCCGACAAGGACACATCACTGAATAAACAGAGTGAAACGTATGGGTTGTCTGCTAGATTATACATCAAAGAGTGATCTCAGCCCTGTAGATGGCACACGACAGACCTTGTGAGAAGGGTGTGAGATTGTAAGATCATGTCCCTAAATGTGACCTCCATGACACAGTGAGCCATTCACAGGGTAGGGACATTAAGGGCTGCACAATGTTAGACACAGTGAGTCTGCCCCGAAACATAATTTCCAATGTAATGTATGTCTTGCTCACCCACAAACTGGATAGCAGATGTGGGCCCCCTACACATAGCTTTCTGTGCTGGCATCCTGCATGTGTATGAGATGGGCAGGTACTGTGTCCACCCTCATATCTGCATGCATTTGTGTAGTATTCTCCCATGCTAATGTACTATTTTAGATGCTGTTTTGTCTCTGCTACACATATCTGGGAAGTAGTGTGGTGTTAGTATCATGCTCCTGTACTGAGAGATAGTGGGACATAACCCTGTGTCACTGATTTTTCCCCCTCTTGTCTCCCATGCCTGCAGCTCAAAGTCCACCAGCGTAAGGCCGTGTGGAGGGCCATTGCACGCAAGATACAGGCTCTGGGTGTCTCCAACCAACGGTGCACACATGGTCACAAGAGGTGGGATGACATCTGCCGGCTGAGTACAAATGTGGCAGAGATGACGCTGGGGCTGCTCCCTCGGACTGGAAGGTTGGCATGCAGAAGCATGACACCACTAATGGCCCGCTTCTTAGCTGTGACACAGACTGAGCTGGATGCATGTTTGAAGGACCATCAGCAGCAAGCTGGGGGTGAGAATTCTGGGAAGGGTGACTTTGGATGTGAGTGGCTGCATGTGTTCCAAACCTGGGCCAGTGCTGAGCTCTGTGATGTTGCTAGTGTGCTGCAATGACTTGTAAGTGGCCTCTGTGTTGGGTGCAGCTGTCATGCATTTCCCTACCTGTACTTTCTCATGTCATTGAAGTAATGGCCCTTGACATTGCATTCTGGGTTGTGGCCTTCTGGAATCGTCTGGATTGGTGAAGTCCGGAACATCCCGTGGAAGGGAACGGCAGTGTGCCTCATCTGAGTGTGCTTTCATCAATGTGTGCATTGCCTGACGTCAGAATTGTGAGAACTACACATCTGACACCAATGTGCAACTGTAGTTGGACCCCAAAGTACGACATGGTGAATGGCATGAGCTCATTGCCGTTGTGGACTGATATGTTAGAGTCTTTATCTGTGTTGTCCTCTTCTGCTGCCTCCAGATGTGACTGTGGCAACATGTTGGGAGGTACATCTTTTCCCCCCTCAGGGCCCTAGGTATGTGTAGAGGGATCTCTATGTCTGGTTACAAGAAGCCACGGGCAGGCTTTTTGGCTGTGTGATCATCACATGGGTCACTTATGCCAAGTTTGCATGATGACACGCAAAATTTGAGTTTTGAAGTGATGTTGCACAATGTTACTGCACAGGGTGGTGTGCAGCATGTGGATATCATCATTTTGTTTAGTGCTTTGTTTGCATATGATGTTTGTGTTAATGCCACTGGACTGACCCTACGTCTCTGTCTCTTGCAGCATCTACCGTGTGCACAGAAGGAAAGGGGACGGACACCAGTGGTGAGGCATCAAGCATGACTGCTACACATGAGCACACTGACACTGGTGTGACTGTGGCCTCGGAGGGGGACAGGAGTCAGCTTGAGGAATCACAGCCAGAGACATCAACCTCAACATCATCTGACGCCAGCGGTGACGCATCTATGTTGGCGGGCACAGAGAGTGGGAACTCTGCCTCCTCTTCCACCACACAGTGTCCAGTGCCCACCCTCCTAGCTACTTCCACTAGTGCTGCATGTGCTCGCATCAGTAAGAAGGGAAGAGTGTCCTTCACCCCAGGCACCACTGCCCCTGCCCCTGTCTCCCCTGCTGCCCTCAATGTTGAGTCTGTGGACCTTTTGCGCCAGTTGTGTGTGGGTCAGACAACTCTCCTCAATGCCTTCCTAGACCACGACAAAAAGTTGGCACAGGTAGTTGCCTTCATGGAGGGAATTCATTCAGACGGGGGTGGTCTACACCGGACTGTCCAGTCTTTGTCCTCCACAGTGATGGCAGCCATGCAGCTGTCACAGTCTCAGAGTCCAGCTCCATTCCCTTTGGCCACCCCCTTGCCAGTGGCTACATCTGACGATAGTGAACACACACCACAGACCTCAGGCTCAAGATACAGCTCACGTAGCACACAACAGCAGCAGCCCAAGCGGGCCAGAGTACAGACACCATCCCCACAAAAAAACAAAGCCACCCTAGAGCGCAAAGGCAAAAGCCCTACAGGCGACACTCAGGGGAATAAAGCCAAAAAGCAGGCCTCAGGCTCACATGCCTCAGAGGAATCCCCAGCCAAGGACTCTCCTGTCCCAAAAGTGTCTCGCAATGAAAAGCAGTCAGTCTCCGTTCCTGCTGTGAAGCTGGTGCCTGCTAAGGGTCCACAGAAAGAGCCCGCTAAGGCAGATTCACCCACAACCTCAACTCCCATCCAGACCCCTGTGAAGCAGGGGAAGGAGGTCAGTGTAGTGGGTTCACATGGTCAACAGGGGATGGAGGAGAAAAGGCAAGGCCAAGCCAGGCATACCTCCGGACCCAGCATGTCCCCAGAGGGAGGGCCACCGGCTGCACCTGGTGCAGCTTTGGTGGAGAGTGTGCCTGTTGTGCCCACCCCATCTCCCACTCCTCACAGGACCAAACCTCCATTTTGACTCCCCAAGTAGTAGAAAGGCACCCTCCACATTGTGTCTCACGGCATGCATGACTCCACCTTCATGTGCCACCACACCACCCGGTCCAAGCAGCCCTCTGGCTGCCAAAGCCACTGATGCCTCTACCTCAGCTGGTCCTCTCTCTCCCAGGTCCAGTACTCCAACTGGCCCCCACACTCAGCCAACTCCCAATCCGACTGACAGCCAAGTCTGAGGGAAAGTCCCCCTCCCACACCTGTCTCTCCCACAGCGGAGCCTGGACTGCCCATTGTTATCCCCCTGACTGTGTTGCTGACCATTGCAGTGTACAGTCTCTTACATTCCCTGTGCAGCATCTCATGCACACATGTGCCTGCTCTGCCCTTTGGACTGGCCACTGGCCTTGCTGTTCATTGCTGTGTTTGCCCCTTCCCTGTTCAGGATCTCATGTACCTACTCTGCACTCTGGACTGGCCACTGGCCTTGCCGTTCATTGCTATGTTTGCCCATTCCCTGTGCGCCTCTCATGCACACATGTGCCTGCTCTGCCCTTTGGACTGGCCACTGGCCTTGCTGTTCATTGCGGTGTTTGCCCCTTCCCTGTGCAGGATCTCATGTACCTACTCTCCCCTTTTGACTGGCCACTGGCCTTGCTGTTCATTGCTGTGTTTGCCCCTTCCCTGTGCAGGGTCTCATGTACCTACTCTGCACTTTGGACTGTATGCTGGTCTTGAGCTTGTCTACTTTTGATGCCTATCTGTGTGATATGTAATAAAGACAGTTACTCCTGTTGTCTGCTTTGTCTGTGTACTTGCTAAATAAATGGTTTTCTGTGTAGGTATGGTTTAATGTGACACATGCTCTGTATGCCACTTTAACATTGCCATTCTCATTTTTCTTATTTACAGGGTTTAGCAGAGGTGACAGGCACTTCAGTTTTCCTTGACTCTGAGGCTTTGGGGTGCAATGATGGTTGTTTGTGATGTCCAACTGTCATTCTAATCATTCTATGGTCATGTTAACTACATTGTACAAATGTCATGTTTGGATGCACTGCCAGCACAGAGTGGGATTCCATCCACAGGATTGCAGGCAGGCTGGCTAGGGGCCATCATGTCTGTGTGATCTTTCTTGTTCTGTGCACAGCAGTGTTGGTGTATGGTCATCTTGTGATGGCCAGTCATCCTAGTCACGTGGGTAAATTTAAATGTGTGCACTTGGGTGGTCATGAAGTGTGCAGTGTGGAGGGGGTGACTTTGTCAGTAGTGTTGATGTGTGTGTGTGCCCCTGCAATGGCAACTGCACACGTGTCAAACAGGAGTTGTGTGCCTGTTAGTTTTATTAGTCATCCCTGTGCTTGTGATTGTGTACACATGTGGGAGTTGTAGGTTGTCCATTGCGCAGTGTGTGGCTGTGTCCTTGCACTTCTGGGGGACACCTACTTGTTGATGCCAATTGTGAGTATGCAGAGTGTGTGACTGGTAAGTCAGTGTTGTGTTTTGTTGATCTGCCATGTGTCTTAATGCTGTTTGTGCTCACTGTGCAGACCTGCTCATCCACACTGACATTGTGGGTGTGTTTTCTCATGCATTGCTATGACTTGGACATTTTTGTATCCAGTATGGCATGTGTGATGTGAGTCATACCATCACCTATCTGTGCTTCTGATGCCTACCTATTGTGAGTGGTCACTCCATCTATTTGTGTATGGTGCACTCCTGCCATGTCTACTACTGATGTACACACCACTTCACTCTCATGTCAGATGTCCCCTTGAGTTGCCAGTGTGTGTGCATTCCCACCACTTTATTTGTTACACTATGCTTTGTGGTGCTGATCTGTGCACAGGACCAATGTGCCACTCAGGACAGTTTCCCAATTGGTTATATGTGATTTTCTTGTACTGTTTTGCTGTAATAGTTGCTCAAGTGCCATTCAACTGTTTGTGCTGCACAGTCCTCTGGTCATGTTGTTTTCACCTGGGTGTCCCAGACTTGTGCATCTGTGGGTGATGGGTGAGCTGTATGTGTGTTTGCTGAGGTACTTCTTCCATTCCTGAGTGTGATGTTGTCTGTGTGCTATGGTGATTTGTGTTGTGGGGGTAGGTTCATGGTGTGGCACTCAGATCTGTGTGGAACAGGTATGTTTTGTGTGCACACACTGCTCGTTGTGCATGCAGTGCTGTGAGTGTGTGTTGCCTTGCAATTGCCTGGTGTGCATCCCCTGATGCACAGCTGTGTTTTCAATGTGATGGATTGGCATGTGCATCTGTTGTGTGTTTGATGTGGATGTGTGCAGTGTTTGGCCTCTGTTGTCTCTTACAGCTGACAGATGCTCTGTGTGTGAGGTTCTATTTGCATGTCATTGTGTGTGATTTGTTTGTGCATTGCGATGCATTCAGATGTGTGTATTACTTGTGTGTCTGTCACATGCACTTAGGGTTATTCTTGTTCCTGGGCTTGTTTGGAGTGCACCTTGGTGTTTTCTACTCTTATATTTGACCTGTCACTTGTCAGGATTGTGCATGTGCAAGCATGTGGTACACTAGTACACCATGTAGACTTGATGGGTGGTGTGGTATGTCTGTCTGTGTTTTCTTATTGGCCCATTTCTCCCAGTTTGTGTCCATGATTGTTTGGAACTGATGCACTTCTTGTCTGTGTTGGGGTATGGTGTCTGTGCATTGTTCCTGAGTGATGATGTTGTGTACTCCTGTTCTGTCTGAGCTCCCATTGCCTTTCCACTGTTTTTCTGCACAGGTCTGGGTTTGTTGTACTTCTTTGTATGTTATTTGTGAGTTTTGTGTTTAGCTGTTGTTTTTGTGCCAGCATTGGCTCAGGAATCCATGAGTGTGTGTGTGTGTGATGTTTGTGGCTACCCCCCAGGGAGTGTGATTGTTTGTCAGTGTATTCACAGGACATTATTTGGACCGTTCTGTGTGTTTGACACTAGTGTTGATTGTTGCAGGTGTGAGGTGGGTGGGGGAGGGGTATGTGTGAAGGATCCAACTTGTATTTGACAGTCATTAAGTGTGACAATGTGCCCTGTGTGTTGTGCTGATGGCATACACATGTCAGGTTATTAGATACAGATGTGTGGCTGATCACTGTTTGACTTCAGAGACTCCCTATCATCCCTTTGCCTATGAATGGGTTGCCTTGCTGTCTCCCTGAGTTGTTGCTCAGAGGTGACTGTGGTTTAATTTCATTCACTGTGCCAGCCATGTGTGATTTGGTGGCCTAAGGGTGTTGTTATATGTTCCTTCTCTTGTATGTGATGTACACATGCCTTTGTGGCTTGCTCCTTGGCTTTCCATTAGTGTCCACCTCACTTTTGCTTTGCCGATTTCTTGTCCTCCATTGCTGCTGAGATCTGGTCTGTGTATGTGGCTGTGTGTCAGTGTGGGGTGTGTCTGTGTGACTTGGCAGGCAGTGTGTCCAGTTGAGTGATTGTTCACATTCATTGTGTGTGTTCAATTTGTGATTGGACTCAGTTTGCTTGACATGAGTGTAGTGTGGGTGTGAGGGTTGCCCTGTCCCTGAGCTTATGTGCTGTGTGTTCCTCTGCAGCCCCACCTGCTGAGACTGTCTCCCTAGTTGTTTGGTGTGTGGTGCAGGGTGTGGGTTCACCTGGCTGGTTATTGTGCATGGGGGAGCACAGGGGGTGCACATGGCATGTCCCTTAATGGGTGTGTGGGCCTGGTGTGCGGAGGGTGGAGATGTGGCCCTATGATCTTTGTGGACTGCCCATGCCTGGCGCTGGCCCTGCCTTCTGCATTGTGCTCATGTTTTCCCGCGTCTTCACTGCTGCGGTGACGTGACCGGGACATTGCATTGATATCGCGGTTGGTGGGTGACCTTGATGCGGAGGGGTGATTTAGTGACAGGTAGGACATGTGTGGGTACACTTCTGGATGTGTTCCTGTCCCCACCAGGGTGTCTGGTGTGGACAGGAACCGTATATCAGCCCATGAGTTGTGTGTTGTGGTTGTGTGCATAGTTGTGTGATTGTGTACCTGTGGCGTTGTCTGCGACGGTGCATAGCATGCTGTTAGTGTATCAGGTACAGCACCAGGAAGACGTGTAGAGCTGGATCGATTGAGGTCGGACCGGGTGGAGGGGACCGGGAGTCTGGTTTCGCGCTCCGCTGTCGTGCTTCCGCCGTCTCTGGTTGGGCGGTTTCTCCGCTGCGGTGTGACTGGCTGTTTGGGGCATCCTGATTTGTACAGCGGTCGGGACGTCATTCCGCACGGCGGTGGGTCTCTATTGGCTCACACCGCCGCGGTGGTGGGCGCATTTTTATGGCAGTTGGCGTCACACCGCGGCGGATGGGAAATGGGCTACGTTTGCCCATACTAATATGGCGGGCGTGAGGACTGCTGCTGACGTGCGGAAAATGGCATTTTCGGCCAGCACTGCTGTGGTGCCTCCCCCCGCCATCCTAATGGCCCCCTTAGGAACAAGGTGGCACATTTGTTATTTGTACACAAGCGCTTTAATGCCTGTGGCCCAAATGAGATTATCATGTTGAGGTGGGTTGGCTGGCTTGGATATTCAGTCAAAAGCATTCTGGGTGACTGTTTGTTGTATATGTTTGTAGGCCTGCTTGTGTTCAAGAAACATTAGGCACAAAGGAATTGTTTAGACCAAAAGATACAAAGGTTGTCACTCTCCCTTTGGGCTTCTTTTATAGAACACCAGCACCTTTTTCGCAACCCCATCCCCAGAAGCTGCCATCCATTTGCGACCCGTTTTGCAACATCCTATGTACCAATATGTTTTCTGCCCTTAGTGGCCTGGAGAACGTATATTGACTCAATAAGAGTGACTTGGTAACTGAATAGGCACCAGCTAGGACAGCTGGCCCTAAAGAATGTCTTTGAAATGCCAGTATGCCCCCCAGTGGCCTCAGTGGCTGATAATAGAGTGCTGAAACACCTCATACCAGATGCTTGTGTTACGGACGATATAAGCTCTTTACACTAGAGCAACTTAGGTGTCTCTGACAGGGTTAGTCACATAAATCTCATGGATAGGGGTACTTTGACCCTTAAAATATTAAGATGGAACATGGCCATCGGGACCGGCTCCATGTCATTAGTGGATATTATATTGTCTTATTCCAAGAAACATGGGGCATACTGCCTACATCTGTGGATCGCTTCCACTGTTTTAGTACCCCTGCTATCCCTTCATGTAGTGGTCACGCATCAGGGACCTTGCGCTTTGAGTGAGCATTGCATTACATGCTAACACCATAGAACGCAACAATAGCAGCTTCCAGATTATAGTAATTAAATTACCTCTTACTTTGCACATTGTGAATTTTTATAATAATGATTTCAGGGGAATCCCCAATACTAAATTGCCTTCTCTATTCAAATGCATTTCTGAAATAGCTGATGATTTGGTTTGTGCAGGGCAAACACTGCATCTGTGCTTGGTTGGTGATTTTAATGTGCAATTGTCTATTACCTGTGAGGACATTCATTCCAAACATCACCCCATTGGCAGTATCAACCCTTTGAGCAGAGAATTTGCTTCTTTTCCTGCCCCATTGGCAGTATCACCGCTCGGAACAGATAGTTATTTTCTTTTCTTGCCTCATTAGATTTGATAAATATAATGGCTATTTCTGGTTTGTCTAGTTGGGAAGTTCCAACTTTTAAGGCTCACAGAAGCTCCTCTATATAAAATACGTATTTGTAACCCGCAATCTAGAAGATCTGTTTCTATATGGTGCGGTTATTCCATCGTAATATAGCTTCCATAACCCCACTGAGGCCATTTTCACATTGCGCTCTAAGTAAAAGTTCAGGCAGGACATTAGGGCGTGTAATTTGCAAAGCGGTTCAGTACATTGAGATTGGTCTGGAGATTGCACAACCCCTTTCAATTTTTAAAAGAAATAATCACAGCTAATCTGGAACTATTTGATCTGTGTTTGACAGGGGATGTATCTGGTCCAGGGGTGGTTTAAGCTTTTACTAACACTCATGCTCAACACCCCTAGATGGTTTGACTCTGAATGCTCTGCAGCTAACAGGGCATTTTGAATAGCTTTGGTTTCCAATCCCAGGGATGTTACCTTAGGGGCCCTTCTGCACAAACAATACATACAAAATACAGCTAAATGATACCAAGAGGTCGTTAAGGGTCAGGGGGAAACGCTAGTTCAGGCCGCAAAGCTGGGCAATAGCAAGTCATTTTGGGCATCTGTGACCGCTCTAAAGCACAACAACAGACCATCTAGCACTATTTCCTGTCACACTGTCGCCAGCACCTGGGAAGAACTCTACCCTATTCATCATAGACCACTCCTTAGTGTCATGTTTTCGGACAACCTTAGAGGAAGTTGAGGGTGCTGTTAATGAAAGTGTGGGAGGGAAAGCGCCAGGCCCCAATGGGGTTCCCATTGATCTCATTAAAAGTACCACCGCCCTATGGGCTCCACTGATCACAAATATTTTTTAATAATCCCGTACAGTCCTCCTTCCCTGACACCTGGGGTACCTCTATAATAGTTCCCAATTTTAAAAAAGGGGATCGTTCTTCCTCAGGTTGCTATCGGCCAATTTCTCTTATCAATGACACTGTTAAGATTTTAGGAAGAATAATTGATGAAAGGATCATGGCCTGGGTGATAGAGGAGTCTGTCATACAACCTAGTCAATACGAGTTTAAGTGTAAAATGGGAACCATTAAGCAATGCCTTAACCTAAACTTGGTCTTAGGAAAATATATGGTTGCAAAACAGTTCCCATTATATTTGGTCTTTATGGACCTTTTATCAGCATTTGAGTGTGTGAACCAGGAAAAATTGTGGCATTTGTTTGCTGCTAGAGGTTTGGATATAGTTTGGTGCATGTTCTTGCTTATTTTCACAAGGATATGATGGCCAGGGTCTGTACACAGGGTGAGGTGCCTGAGGATATTGGTATTTATCGGGAAGTAAGACAGGGTTGTGAGCTGGCTCCTCTCTTATTTATTTTTTATATTATTGAGCTACACCCCCATTTATTTTGTGCCACTCCCAAAGTACCAATTATAAAAGGAAGTCCCCCTCCTTTGCTCTTTTATGCAGACGACACAGTGCTCATGGCTCGTACCACCAGGGCACTGCGCTTGCTTGTGCATGCTTATGTTGGTTGGTCTCTAAATCTCATATTGTGCCCTATGTCCCTAAGTGTGGTATCTTATTGAATATGTAATTTGTTAACAACTGCCCGAGTGTTGTAACCAGCTTTCCATATTTTGGAGTTACCTTTTCTGCCAGAGGATCTTGATCTTCCAACATTGCTCTTTGCACTACCAAGTTCTCTATGGCTAATGGGTCATTACTTAGTTTCCCACAACTTAAATGGGGACTCTCACATTCCTATGCTGAAAATATATAACTCACAATGCATACCCATGGCCATGTATGGGGCAGATATGTGGGGGACTTCAAGTTGCAGGGCCATTCAGCGCGCAGAAACAGGTTTTTCAGATCACTTTTATGTGTCCCCATTTCAGACTTGCACTTCATCTATCATAAGGAGCTGGGTATCCGTTACAGCAGATTTAGTCAGGGCTGGACCAGTTCTGTTATGGCTTTCTATTTGGCGAAATTCTGAGGCAGCCCTAACTAAGGGGATAATAAGGAATTGCCTCTCCTTAGACAATGGATTATTAATCCCTTGGCTGGAATTCGAAAAGGCTGTAGCCAATGCAATTTATAATCAGAAAAAATCAAGGCGTTTGAGGGATATGGAGTACAAGATCAATGTGGGCCAATATCTTTATTTGTGTGAATCTGATTTTTCCACTCTTTACATCAGTTTGGCCCGGACATGCTGGGAATGGTCTTTGCTGTTCCATTTTAGAACTGAAGCTGTGAAATACTTGCTTTGCTACCCTTTAGGTTATGTATCTATTCTTAAATCTAAACTTGTCCCTGTGTTGAATCATCTGGCCAATCTTTGCTTCAGTTTATGCTTTTTTGTACATTTTTTTAATAAGTATCCCAGATTGTTCCTGATCCCACTTTAAAAAAAACATTGTTTTAATATTACTCAGTGTAGACCTGCTTTAAGATTTTTATTGTTGCTTTTAAATGAGGATGCAGTTTTGTATGTAGGTTCATTTTTAAAGTATACTGGTCGTGGACGCACGTCCCTTCTGTTTTAAAACCATGTGCATTGTCTTTTAATATGTTGCAGTGCTTTTGAGCTGTTTTATTGTGTATACTTTAATGAATGTTAGAACGAATCCGAGTAAAGTTTTATTGACTGATTGATTGATTGATTGGTTGAGTGACGAAAATCAAAGCATCCCTTCGACTATGGGCCCGGCATCGTTCGTCTGCAGTCCACATCTCGCTGTTGCAGCCAGGATCAAAGTATTCTGTTCACCGGGCCTGCATAGCTCTTGTTCCCGGCCTACACTCCATCATGGTTGCCCTGAGCTGTTGACTTTGCCCCAGTCCAGTGCGACCCGATAACCCCCAATAACGCTTATTGCTTGTAAGTGCTAGAACTCTTTTCTCTAAACATTCATAACTCAACTTCTACTTTACGTATTGGATTTTTGTCATTTGGGTCTTGATTTATTTATAAAATCCTAATCTATTTTTCTAAACCTGGTGGTCTTTTTGTAGTATTTTCATTGTGTTACTTTTTGTGCATGTTGTATCACTTACATATTAACAATGCTATAGTAAACAAGCATTTTCAATGCAATAGGTCTCGCATTTATGAGAGTTTAAGCTAGTGGCATTGGAAATGACAATGCCTTTTATCTACGTTTTAAAAACTAAAACAAAAATAAAAGGCATTGTTATTTGCAATGTCAATGGCTCAAACTTGCATAATTGCGAGACCTATTGCATTGCAAATGCTTGTTTCTTTGGCTGGCTCTAAAGCCAGGCATACAATGGTTTTGTTATAGGCATGAGTTCTTGAATGGGCAAGTTTCCACTCTAGGTAGAAGTTCCTACTGTATATTAGGGCCCTTTTTGCATGGCACATAGAGAGAGTGTACAGGATGAAAAAGTAATCAGAATGTGTGTGGTTTTCGTGGGACCCACTATTTGTTTAAATGTTACTTTCATATAGAACTCAGCACCCTAAAATGATTGGATGCATATCAGCTGTCGTTGAGCTCTAAAATATGTACAGGCTCCACATTGGATGCTGTGGCTATTAAAAGGGAATACTAACTTTTTTCAGGGAGAACCGACCGATACTCCCTGTTTACAAAATAGAGAATGTCTTTCTAAAAGTGACTATTACAGGGCTCCCTCATCTTCAGTCAACCTTGCCGGGTGATAGAGGAACTTCCAATCCCTGCAACACTTAGCAATTTCATTTTTGATATTTTAATTTCAAAATGTGCATAACTGCCTGTTTTTTGTACTCCTAAGATATTCGGACTGGAGAAAATTAATATCCTGGGAACCGACATGCCAAAGAGCCATTGGAATTAGTGTTGTGAGCTCTCAAACAGATGCACAAAAATATAGGGTCCTTATGATAATATATGATTTTTTGCAGCAAACGTTTTCATTTATAATTTTCATATGGCTTAGATTTGCACATTTGGCTTACAGAATACATTAATTCTAGCTGCATTTTGTAGTTATTGATTTGTTCATTTGGATCCTACACAAATTGAGATTAGTTTTGCAGATTAAGGCCCTTCCCTGTTTAACCTCACCTCCATATAGTTTTCATAAAACAGGGCAGTAGCCTGTGCAGGACCCAGCAGCCAGATTTTTCTAAGCACTTCTTTTAGGGTCTACTGCTTTCCTTGTGTAATTGAATACATGACTTAATTTATGCAGATACAGATACTCTTTCACCCAGGTCCTCCTAGAAAATAACATCAGCCCAAATTGGTTCTTATAGTTCAGTCACACTGTAGTTTCTCAAGATGAAACCTGATTTAAGAATAGCTTTCATTAAGGCCTGTGTGGAATTAAAAAATAGGAAGCTATTCTGCAGATTTTGCTAAATAAATCTAATTTTGTACCTAGACACAATCTCACTGACATCACTCACTACTTAACTATTATTTCTAGCAAACGTATACCATTTTAACTAGGGTATTCAAGTCAAGTCACCCACACACAGTAAATGCACTAGCCAAGTACTCCCAGCAGATAGTATTAAGGGTCTCGAAATCCTTTCAGCCATCTCTGTGCCGCGCTAGGCAGGCACTCGGATGTGTCCCTTCACCACATATGACAATTTCTTTAAACAACTGTTCCTATCTCTGCAATTTCCGTGGCATTTTCTGGCTGCAGTACAGAGCAAATTAATACAATTATTCTGTGGATTTCTTACAATCAATACAGCCTAGAAGTGAAAGCCAATGAAGAGATAGGAGCCTAAAGTTGATAGGATCCTTTCAATTCAACTCAGCCACAAGCATGCTGCCACATTTTAAATACACTCGAGTTTTGCAAGCTTTCATAGACAGGCTCGGATAGGTTCAACCGCAGCGTTCAGGGATCAAATGCGCAAAAGAATATGCAAGACTAATGTTTGTAGGGAACAGAAAATCAGCAGGGAATGTATAAGGAACTTTAGAAATGGGAAGGGCTGCTTTTAGAACCCCAAGGAATATATGCTCCCTGTAACCATTCTTCTATTATCATTAGATCCAAACATAATGTAAATGCAATGCAATAGGTCTCGCATTTCTGGGAATTAGAACTTTTGGCGTTGTAAATGACAATGTGTTTTACCTACGTGTTTTGGTTTCGAGTGGATGTATGTAGTGTGGAGTGGAATTATGTAGGTTTAATTGGAATTGTGTGGAGCGGTTTTCTATAGTGGAATTATGTGGCATTATGTGTAGTGGAATTGTGTGGAGAGTAATTATGTAGTAGTGAGTGTACTGGAATTATGTGGAGTGGGATTGTGTGTTATAGAATGTAATTATGTGAAATGGTATTTTGTGTTGTGGAGGGGTATGTAGTTTTGTTTAATTATATGGTGTGCTGTTGAATTTTGAGTCATGATGTGATATTGTGTGGATTGGATGTATGTGGTGTGTTGATTTATGTGGCTTGCTGTTGAATTATGTGGCGTGGAATGGAAACGTAAAGATATGAATTGTGCGGTGTGGAAGTGTGTGACACTCAGTGAAAATATTCAGATTAGTATTATGTGACATGGTGTGGAGTGTATTTATGTGCATTGTGATGCCAAGTTTTAAAATGATGAAGCATAATTTGTGTGCTCAATATCTGGAAACGTGCTGCGTTCTTCAGTTATGACAAGGCTGAGTTCATATGTGTTCGGGAGACTTGCTAAATTTAGGGCCTCTGTGTCACGCATGTTCATTTTCCCAGCTGTTTTAGTGCATCTTTACAAGTTTGAAAACTAAAAAATAAGGCTGATGCTGCCTCTGTAATACAATTGCTGAAACTCAGTCAATCCTTCACTAAGAGGTCTATAGAAATGAATAACCAAAAAGAATGGCATCGCTTTAAGTAAAAGCATTACAAGAACAGAGATGCAGGGAGGATGTGATCTGCCCACTGCTGATAATGCTGCCCACAAATCATTTTTCTTGAATGAAGAATGCTTTTTTCCTCCCTAAGATAATGTAATCATTAAAACAGTATGATATGTGGCCCTTGTTCACGTCAGCCCCAACAAAAAGGTGGGTAAAATAATGTTTGGGCCTCTATGCCGATATCAATGCTTAATTCTCCATTGAAACCGACTGCAGCGCCTCATAATGGATATTATTGGAGGGAGGGGGCAGGCTGTGTTCAGCATTGTGCTCTTCCTATCTTGAAAACCTCAATGCTCTACGAGCCAGCAGAGACCATGCCCTTAAGAGCCAGCAGCCCTTTGTTATTTAGAGCCAACACCAGCTTTAGGCTGCAGCTTCCATGAATCAACACCGTAGTTATCCCATTTTCCAGCCAGCTTCGTAGTTTAAACCACTGACTTGCCGATCAACCTTAAGAAGGGAGTGAAAACTCATGCTCTTTCCAGCCAGAAGACTGCGTGCCCTTCCCACCTTGCAGCCCTAAATCCTAATGCAGCAGCCACACCAGCCCCCCTCTGTATAAGGGTATCAGATGGCTCCATTACACCATATAACACATTGCTCCAATCCTGGATCTCCATTCAAAAAATGCATTCTGGGAGTTGAAGTCTTAGCTCACTCCAGTTTACCCAATGTAACTAACCTAAAAACAGTACATTGTAAATGACAAGAGCAACACAGGAGCACTGCATCTCGGAGTCACCTTACCTAGGCAGTGACAAGTTCATGGTGTAGCGGTAAACACCCCATCCACAAAATTCCAATGCTAACCTCATCACAAATCTCTTGTTTTTTTACATCAACCATGTCCATGGTGAGCTTGGTATAGAAAGACATTTTGCTCTGCCACGAACAGCTGATGCAGCTAAGATTTGAGACTTCAGACCTATGCTGCGCTGCACTCCCTCCCCTGTACAGAGAGCACCAGCCCCCCGCAGGTCACCTTAATCAAGTGTAAAAAATCCTCAAGGCCTCTACATCCCGCATGCCCATTTCTCCCATTGGATGTACAAAGACACATCTCACAGGATAGAAAACTCATATTGGTTCACGCTGGAATTAAATTGAGAAGAGGAAGGAGAGGCAGGGTAAGTTGAATAGACAGTGGTCATGTGTCAGGTGCTACATTTGGCGCTATATCTAAGCAGATTGTTGCTCTATCACTGGCTGGGGTACAATCCTTGTTTGTATAATGTGCTAATGACGTGCCCTTCATTATGGCACACAGCGTGAATTAGAAGCGCGAGCGGAAGAGGGTCTGTGGTGCATTAGGTTGAGGTCTGTCTCCTATTACTTTGCTGTCTCACTGATGTTCCCCATTTACACCAGTGTGAGCTGTGAGACATACTGCATGTCTGTCTACCGTGGCGACAAGAGACACGAAGTGACACTAGAATAAAAGTGTACGTGTACGGCACTGGGTTTTTATTGTGCACACTTTTAATCAGTGTTTGTTTTAGGATGGCATCTTTCCGAGAGGAGGGGGTTTGGTTCCTTTGAAGGGGGTAGAGTTAAGTGCCTGTGACAGTGCTACTGCCGGGAAGATCTTGCTGCCCAGTAATGGCGGCGCACGACGGGTGATGCCCCTGGGTAAGTGCATTCATTGCACGTGGGTGCCACAGACCCATAAACCAACCGCTGGGCTCCCGACTGAAGCAACAATCACCCAGCCTGAGCTAAACTGTCCTGAAGTGCAGCTGACACGGATTTGTGAAATCCTTTCACTGACTCTAGAACGTTTTGTGCAAGGTCACTAAAATGCATGCCAATTACTACAGCGCGGAGTAAGAACAAGAGAAGGGTGCGCTATAATTATGCCGCGGTCTAGTAAGGGTTAATAGACTACATTTGTTTAGTGTATTCCTTACCCCCATAAAGCAAAAACACATTTTTAAAGCCTGTGTTCTCCAGTTTAGCTGTTCAGGAGTAACAACATCAGGTTAAAAAAGTTTACAAGTACTCGAAAATTAAAATGTAAAGAGATAAGGTAGGTGTCCAGTATAGCACAGTAAAAGGCATCATGCACGTTTTATTCCATTTCACCACTTGAGGGAAAATGCACACACTGGATGCACTACGGAGATGCTCGCAACAAGGGTTCCCAGTCCCAACTCCCTGGATCCCCCCCAATACCCTGGCACCAGTGAGAGGTGGATCGGAGGAGGAGCCCACCCTCCCTCAGCACAGCTGTACCTCCAGGTCACTGCCCATCGCAAGCATTGCATGGCCATGTGTCCCGTCAGATGAGATGCATTCCCCCTATAGAGAAGAGGCAGGGAAGCATCCAGGAGATGGCAGACTGTCACAGGAGGAGGAGGGGGAGAGTGGAGCAACTGGCGAACCATAGCCAAATAAGAAGACATGAATAGCGGAGCAAAGACGGGAGAAAGGAAGAAAAGCAAGCGGCAACCGGAGTCACAGAAGTAACAAGAGCAGCCTTGACTCCGCCCATTCCGACGTCATGAATAAATTAATCTCCGCACACCTACCATAAATGTACGTGTTCTTCTCTAATTTATGCATGTAAAGCGCTCCAATATCTGCTGATCGAGCTTGCGCTATATAAAAAAAAAAGCAAAAATAAATGTAAACAACTCACAGGGCTTTTACTGGTCAGCGGCAGGTTCAAAGAGCAGTATTCACCCGGCCGACCTGAAGACAGAGCATGGGCCCCTGAGAACCAGCAAGGCGGGAGGGCTACACGAAACAAGCATTGGACGCGCGAGACGCGGGGGGGGGGTGGGGGGAGGGGTAGAGAAGCGCGAGTTCCTGCGGAGGCAAAGTGGACAGAGTAAGGGAGGGTGAGGGTTGGCTCAATATGGAAAGGAGAAAATTCAAAACACACCATGAAGCTGACGGCGCGTCTGCTAAAATACAAGCATTGCTAGCACCGTGCTGTCCAAAACATGAAGCACGGTGAATATAACAAGCATTGGCCGCACGCGCGCCTCGCGCTTTAAGTTTAAACAAGCATTGGACGCGCGAGACGCGATGGTGGGGGGGTGGGGGAGAGAAGCACGAGTTCTGATAAACTGGTGTGAAATAGCAGCAGGGAAGGGGGCGGAGAGGGGCTACGAGGGAGAGCGACGTAAAGCCATATGGCTGCTTTGCGCGCGTGTACGCCTCGTGCACTGTAGCTCTATGCCAGGGGAAGCACTTTCAAAAACCCACTTACAAAATGTCTCAAAGAGACAGCTTTCGCTGTCTCAGCGAGACCTAAAAATGAGGTCTCAACACCATTCCACATGTCCTTACTGGTGACTTCTGCCTACACTACAACATGCCAATGTTTACATGTTGGTATATATGCTTGTAAAATAACTGCGTAGGAGCAACAAATAAATGACTGACATAAGCAATGCAAGCTCATCTATATCAAATACAGGCACTGTAGAATGCTGTTAGAAATTAGATCTCTAGCTGGCATAGGTATGCACCCTGTCCAAGTAAGGGACCACCACTCTAGTCAGGGTAAGCTAGATACACACTAAAAGATAATCTGTGCTCACTTTCTGGCAGTTTGGCACAGTGCAGTCAGTCTAAAGCGCAATGTTTAAAGTATTTGTGACTATACTGAGGTTTAGAAACATAAAGAATAGGTATTTGAGCAAAATAAGACCAAAACCAGTAGAATTCCGATTAGTAAAAGTGGAGACATTAATTGTTAAAGATTGAATGAAAATATAGTTCTTAAAACTCACTAGCAGTCAAAAGGTTACTTGAGGTCGCAAGGGACCAGTGCAAATCCAAAGTTCATAGCAACCGATATGGAGGGCAGGCCAGCTACAGGACCCATGCAGGGTTTGCTGAGAAAGTACCTTGGGGTGGAGCAAAGCATCAATGCTGAGGGCTCGATGCGTCATTTTTTCCCATGCAGTTGGGTTTCTTTGTTATCATCGAGCTTAGCTGAAGTAAAGGCAATGCATCGTCGTCGGGCTGCACAGGCTGTGGAACACTTGAAGTTGAAGAGCCTCTGCATCGGTGTCAAAGGGCGATGTGTTGGGTGCGATGGGAGCAGTGGTGCAGATGTGTTAGTTGTATAGAAAATAGCTGCAGGACCCATGTCTGAGGCCCTGAACTTAGAGAGGATACCTCAGGAAAGGGTAGGACTCACAGAAGGCAGAGCCTAGCAGCACCAGCAGATTTGCAGGAGGTATTTTGTATCCCTGAGATTTCAGAAAACAGGAGGCAAGTCAGCAAGCCCTTGGAGCACATTTGGAGGGAAGGCAGAGTCCAGCTCTCCTTCCAGAAGAGTCAGAGAGCAGCAGGTTGACAAGCAGAAAAGCACTCCTTCCAGAAAAGCAGTCCAGTTGAGTCCTTTAAGCAGCACAGCAGTCCTTCTGACAGAGGTTCAGTTCAAAATGCAGAAGTGTCTGATTATTGTGGGTCAGGGGCCCAGTACTTATACCCAAAAGTGCTTTTGAAGTGGAGGTGACATCAAAGGCTGGCCTCTGAAGTGCACACAATCCCTTTCAGCCCAATCATGTCTATCAGGCAAACTCTGCGGGGCAAACAAGGGCTTTGTGTGTGTACTAAACACTACCTGATGAAGTGTAAGTGCCAACCCCTCCCACCTCTCTCTGCCTAGGAAGACCCATCAGAATGCAGATAAATGCAGATGTGTGCTCAAGATTCAGATGAGCCTCACCTTCCTATGAATGTGGCTGTCTATAGGGAACGCACAAAGTGTAGCTGTCACCAATCCCAGATATGTATTGGAGACAGGCTGATAGGTACAACAGAGTTAAGAGCACAGAAATGTAAACTTTCTAAAACTGGCATTTCTAAAACAGTAATGTTAAATCCAACTTCACCAGTAAAGATTTATGAAGATCATTTCAAACATATAAAACATGAAACAGCTACTTCTCTCATCAGGAATTACAGCTTAAAAGAGTATTAATGAATTCTCAATGCTAGCCTATGAGAAGAGTAGGCCTCACAGTAGTGAAAAGCGAAGTAGCTGTTTTTCACGACTAGAACATGCAAAACATAAAAGTGCATGTCCTACCTTTTACTTACATAGCACCCTGCACTTTGGGTTACCAAGGGCCTACCTTAGGGGTTACTTATATATAATAAAAGGGAAGTTTCAGGATTGGCAAGTTGTTTTAAATGCCAAGTCAAAGTGGCAGTAAACTGCACTCACAGGCCATGCAATGACAGGCCTGAGACATGGTAAAGGGCCTACTTATGGGGGTGGCACAATCAGTGGTTAAGGGCCTACCTATGGGGGTGGCACAATCAGTGCTGCAAGCCCGCTAGTAGCATTTAATTTATCTGCTCTGGGCACATGCAGTTCACCTTACCAGGGGCTTACAAGTGAATTAAATATCTGAATTGGGTATGAGCCAATGTTACCATGTTTGTAGGAAGAGATAGCACATGCACTTTAGCACTGGTTAGCAGTGGTAAAGTGCTCAGAGTCCTACGGCTAACAAAAAGAATTCAGCAAAAAGAGTAGGAGGAAGGCAAAAGGTTTGGGGTGACCCTTCAGAAAGGGCCATCTTTTAACACAACTTATCTGAAGGGCCGAGATGTTGAGACAGATCCCAAAGACCTCCTCAAAAGTGGCACAACATTCCCAAAACCAGAGCACATTTTGCATTTCAAAGTAAACTTTCTAAAAACAGAGGTGAATAAAAATATAGATTGCCTATTTAAAAATTACTTTAAATATCTCAGTATTTCAAAAGCACCACAAAACCATTACCATTGTTATTTTTCTAACTGACATGTTCACTTTTTTGGGTCAAGAGGGATATTTATCGGTCCTAGGTGAAAGAGGCTTGTGATGTCTGCTGGATATTAAAAAAATGTTATACACAAAATGGCAGCACAACGCCGGAACTATTTATGAAAGTGTATAAATCATGTCCATCCATAACAGGTGAAATGTATGAAGACAAACATTGTAGTAGAAGTTGCAGTGCCCCTCAAAACTGTGAAATCAGAAAAGTGGTAACAGCATATTTGCCCATTTCCTTTTTCCCATATTGACACTGCCCAATTTCTTAATAATTTTAATTTCACCATCCTAGGTTCCTCTTTTGAAGTTCATCAAATAACGGAATGTGGGAAGAGCAAGCAAACATAACTAAGCAGGAGACCAAAGCCACAAGAATAAACACTTTTTTAACATTTGTATTTACATTCTTCTTACTAGATTGAGTGACTTGTTCTGGTAGGGGAGAAGAAGTGGTGTAAAGGTCAGAACCGCCGCCTTTCAAGCTGTGGAGCAGGTTCCTATTACAGCGTTGGCTCGACATCCTGTGTTGCTGGGCAAATCACTAGGGGACAGATGTACGGCCATTTCATTTTGTGAGTCGCAAATTGCGACGTTTTACGGCTCACAAGTTGCGACTAGCAAAATGAAATGTACAACAGTGTCTCAGTGTTTGTGATTCCTGATCGGGTCGCTAAAGAACCACCTCATTAATATTAATGAGGTAGGTCGCAATTTGTGACCCCTTAGGAATCTCACATATCACAGGGTTGGTGGCCTGCTCGAGACAGCAGACCACCATTTCTGTGCTTGCTCTTTTAAATAAGTTTGTAATGAGACAAGGGAACCCTGTAAGTCAGAAGGTACCTAGGGTGTACATAGCATTTATAAGGAACATTGATCCCTCTATGAAGGGTATATGAACAATGATGCACAGAACCACACTAAGCCCTGTGATGATATTCTCCACAACAGAGATGCAATACATTTATTAAATATAAAACAATTAAATGAACAAAAGGAAAAATATATACAAAATTAAGTGGGTAAAAGGGTTGGAAGTCAGCCGATTTCTAGACCTCTTTCAGTACATGGTGACTTTATAAAGAAATACAGATTCAAGCAGTCACTATTAAACAGACATCTTATTCGCCACAAAAAATCAAGTGAATATATTTTGGAGTCAAGATGCAAAGGTCGACGACTTTTCGATCCCCACTAGACTTGGGTATCATCATCCGGACACAAATTATTATCCCCAAGTGGTAGCCTGTACATGGGAGAAAAAGGAACGATGCGGGGAAGAAAGAAAAAGGGGAGAAAAAGAAAGGTAGAGTTAATGAGAGTATGATGGTTCTAAATAAGTCCGCTTGGACAAGACACCAGTGCGTAGTGCAGAACCGGAGTCAGGGAGGAGTGATCAAGAACTAAGTGATGAAATGAAAATATATTGCTACCCTGCTTGTGTTTTTTATTTTAAGTTAGCATTCGTGGTACCATTTTATGTTTAGCCACCATTTTCAATCATGTCGTAAGGCATGTATACCCTGACTCGAGAAGCAGGCTGTGGAAATGTTAATTTCTCCAAGGTTAGGCCTTGCTCTGCAAATGAATACACTGTTCTTATTAACGCATTCCTTTCCCATAGATAGAGGCTTTCTCCCACTAGCCTAGCCATAGACACAAACAGAATGACCTTGGCATGAAGATAATGTGTACAGGACCTCAGAGTCGAAACTCATCTTACTGTACTCCTTTGTTTTAGCTGCACCTGCTAGTAGAATTCCATTAGGGGAGGGACTTTCTTGATTCAGAAACGTACATAATATATCTCTATGTTTGCTGAAGTCTGTCCCTCAGCAGCAATCCCAGGAGGCTGGTCAGACTGGACTCCGCTCAAGTGTACCTGAATAAAATATACTTGGTTTGTATTCTCTACTGTCTGACTGACTCTTCATTTGTATGGAAGGTGGAGAGGTGGTCGCGAGTGACCCAGGTAGCCCTAATCGGGTCACTTCCTTCAGTTGGTGCCTGAATAGGGACTCCATCGGATGACCCATCCTTGCCCGTGGACGGGTGTGGAGGTCAGGGCCATAGGCGGGTCAGACGGGTGGACCAGGGATCCCTGCACGAGAGAGTCCTGAACTCGCAGCTGCCCCATCTGTCTGACCAGTCGGTGCCTCGCCCAGTGGTCATCCACACTGGGGTCCTGAACGGCGAAACGCTTGGATCTGACCTTTTTGTCTGAAGAGTCGGCAGTGGAGAATACATTTGTTTGACCTGTGTGCACCAGGTGAGTTTGTTTTGGTTCTTTGTGGATATGGTATCATTTTGGTTTGTCTTTGCCACAGTCTGAGGACCAATTTTGGTTTGCATTTGGGACAGTCTAAGGACCTATTTGGATGCAAAGTGTCTGTGAACACTTTGCCCGGCAACATAACGAATTTGGCTTATTTTTGAAAATGCCGGTGTTCAGTAGTTTTTTGGTTTCTTGTTGTTGTTCTGCTTGACTGGAAGAAAGTCAGCCAGCGCCTCCGAAAGGCATTCGCATTTTGATATGTATGTATAACATGGCCTTGGCCCTATTATGTTTAGTACGTTATGGCACAAATATTCGAGGGACAATGCCGAGTTGCAGTGGCCGTTGATGGGCACTTTTGATGAACAAAAAAGTTGTTTTTTCGAGAGTAGTCGTTTGAGAAAAGAAGCAGGCATTCTATATTTGATTCCCAGAACGTGGCAAAAGGAGGCTAAACAGAGGCAAATGAAAGCAGAGAAAGAGGCCCGGAAAGGGAGAATGCAAACATTGACTCAGAAAGCTGTAGCACATGATAGAGAGAAGCAGGAGATAGGAATTGAATGTGAAGATAGGAGGTTACGACTGAATATTGATAAATCCTATGTAGCCCGAGAAGAAAATGACGCTTTTGTGGAAGAATTGCTAGATGCTCAACCCCCACCTCCGTATGCCCCGCAGAGGGTATATCCCACCCTTCCCCCATAGGCCCAGCTACCCTGTTCTTCTGTCTCTGCTGTTTCTGCTTCTGTTACTGTTGATCAGACTGCTTTAGCCACAGCACCTCCTGTCCTTTCTTTGTCTTCGCCGTCTGTGGCAACTACGACTGGTAGCATTCCCGCAACACTTATTGCTTCGGCATCCCTTTCGCCTGCCCTTACACCCACGACCCAGCCAGCAGCGACTTTAATGCCCACTACCTCTGTTATCACTCCCACTGTGTTCCTCCATTCCCAGACATTATAGAGTATTGGGACACCAGTACGTGGCCCTGAGGATAGAGACTGGATGAAATTTAAGGAACGCCTGGTGCGAACGTTGGTGTGATCTGATATGGGAGAGGCAGAGAAACAGGTAGTGGCTAATCAGGCAGCGCAGTGGACTCGCAACCCCATTTGTGGTGTGGAGGATGTGTGGAGTGTGATAAAAGATTATAAGCCTTTTGTACAGCAGCATGCCCTTAAGCACGTCGGCAACTTTGATTGGGCTTTGGGAGCAATGTCTCAATGATGCAGCACCCCAGATTATTTATTATATTAAGGATCACATAAATGTTGCTGATATGGCGCCTGGTCAAGTTTTTGGTAATGTTGTGACGTAGGTTGCTTATTGGAGTAGGCTGCTTGAGAAGAGCCCCGAAGACAGTATCTCAGTTTACGATGAGGGAGGTCCACCCTATATATCACCCTGAAATACCAGAGCTACGGGATCAGCATGATGTTGTTACTAGACCAGGGGTATCAGCCCGTTTCCAGGAACAGTGGGTTTATACCCTGAGGAAAAGGAGTGAGGTCTTGTCCCTTAAAACTCAGTTACCTGACCCTAGGAAAGATCCTACTGCATATTATAAAGAATTGACTGAGGCCGCTTCTTCGACAGTAAGGACGCTTGCGGATATGGAAATGTTCTTTGGTTTGTTGGTTCCTGTTGATATTTGGAGACAGGTACACACACAGGAGCACGTTGCAGAATTGGGTGGTACCTGGGACCAAATTAAAATATGGGAACAGGACAGGAAGCCTGGTGAGAAGCCGAAGGCAGAAATACTTGCTCTGCCTGGCCGTATTATCACTTATATGCATTCCCCAATTCCACCCCAAAAGATTGATTGGGACAAGCTATCGGCCTGTCATCAGAAGAAAGATGAGAGTGTGTCTGTTTTTTTCACTCGGTTTGAAAGTGTGTTTTTGGATTATAGTGGACTGGACTTGTTGATTGAGAGTGGTGTTTGTTTGTTTGTTAGTAGATTTGTTTTAAATTTTCTCCCCGAGATCACGACTCAATTACAGGCTTCCTAGAGCACCTGGTCCACCTCTTCTCCTTCTGTTATCTTGAATATGGTGCAGTATTATGAGCACAGGGAAAATTAGGATAAGGAGAAGATAGAGCAAAAGCATAAGGATTTGAAGTCAAAGGTGTTGTTGCAGCAGGCTTCTCGAGGGAATGGTCGAGGACGTGGTGGTTTAGCCCGACAGCTTTCCTGTGCTAGCAGGAATACTACACCGATAGGGCCAAATCAGTGTGCGTATTGTAAGGAGGAGGGACACTGGTGCAGCGAGTGTCCTGTGCTTTTGCAGAAGGTGGTGGTCCCTAGAGGACAAGGGTCTCGTGGACGAGGTCGTGGAGATGATGGCGAAGGACAGGCTCAGACTGCTGAGACATCGCAGGGTCATACTGATCAGAACTACTTTGATGACCCTGGGGCAAACAGTATTATCATGATGTCTATGATATGGATGAGGTGACCAGGATGTCTTACAGCTAGGACAGCCGGGGACAGGGTGAGGGACCAGTTTTGATAACTGTAGTCCAACGAGGTCCCTACGTTAGTGCGGATGTTCATAGTTCGATTAAGGAGTTTTTGGTGGATACATGTGCAACAAACAGCTCTATTTCCGCTTCCTTGGTCCCTGGGGTGGCTCTATCTGGCTATAATAATGTTTTGGTAGGATTTTCTGGTGTACAGGTTGTGAGCCCCATTTCCAAACCTCTTGCGTTGACTGTTGGTCTTTTCAGCGTGGATTTGCCATTCTTATTGACATCCAATTGTGGAGAGAATTTGATGGGTTTGGACTTGTTGAAGAAATTGCATGCAACGATTTACTGCTCCCCAGCCGGTGTCTATATGAAAATGGGTCTTGACGTGGTGTGCGCTAAGCAGTGTTTGTTCAAAGATCGCCCCTTCCTGCTGAATTTAAAGATGTGCCACCCACACTGTGGGCAACGTGCGACACAGATGTGGGTTTGTTGCAGATATCACTTTTTTTGATTTGGGTCAAGGAAGGTGCTTTTTTACCCCGTATTCCTAAGTATAAGATACCGCAGGCAGGTGAGCAAGCTTTAGTAAATAATTGTGCAGGATTTGATTGAGAAAGAAGTGGTTGAGGAGACGACTGCTAATGTTTGTAATAGCCCTATTCTTTCTATTCCTTAAAAGGACACCTTTGGGTCCCTCTGAGAATCATGAAGATGTTTATCGCTTTGTTATTGATTTGCGAGAAGTTAACAAAATAGTGATTCCCCAGTTTCCATTGGTCCCTGACATTACGACTCTCTTGGCTAGGATTCCTTCTTCTGCTAAATTCTTTTCTGTTATTGACTTGAAAAATACATCCTTCAGTATTCCCATTCATCCTGATAGCAGATATATGTTCGGATTCACCCTCACCGGTAGAAGTTTTAGCTTCCGTCGCGCTCCTCAAGTCTATACAGAGAGTCCGAGTATCTATAGTCAGGCATTGAAAGGTCAACTGGATTCCTTGTCCCTCCCTGCAGGTAATGTATTGCTTCAATATGTCGATGACTTGCTCATCGCTTCAGATACAGAACAAAGTTGCAGAGACTAACTTGCTGCTACATTTAGCTCAACATGGGCATAAAGTATCCCTTTCCAAATTTCAGTATTGTCGACAGGAGGTTACCTATTTATGTCACCGACTGTCGAAGGAGAGTAGGAGATTGCCCCCTAAACGCATCAGTACCGTTGTTAAAATGTCTGTCCCTCAAACTTAAAAAGATGTGCGTGCTTTCTTAGGTATCACTTCCTATTGCAGGCAGTGGATACCTGGCTACTCATTTCTTATTAAGCCCCTGCTTGCGCTAACACTAAAAGATGTGCATGAACCCTTGCCTTGGACGCCAGAGTGTCAGCAGTCTTTTGAGCAGTTAAAAACTGTGCTTTTCTCAGCTCCAGTGCTTGGTACCCCTAATTATGCTAAATGCTTTGTATTGTACGTCCATGAGCTGCGTGGTTGTGCGCTTTCTGTTTTGATACAAAAAATCGGGGATAAGCAACGACCATGTGGTTATTTCTCTGCTGTACAGGACCCTGTCGCCCGAGCCCTCCTGAGCTGTCTAAGAGCGGTCGCGGCTGAGGGCGTCTCAATAAGACAATCGGCGGGACTCGTACTCGATACTGACCTCACAGTTATGTATCCCATGCTGTGGATACACTTTTGAATAAGACAAGGACACAGCACCTCACCAGTGCACTTCTGACAAGTTAGGAGCTAACTGTCTTTCAAAAGCACATTATGATCAAACGCTGTGCCACTCTGAATCTAACCACGTTATTACCCCTCCCTTCTGAGAATGAGGAGATTGACATACATGATTGTATCTTCCAGATGGAAGAAGAGATGAAAGGACGGGTAGACCTGACTGATGTTCCCTTATCTGACCCCCAAGGAGAACTAAATGTCGATGGCTCTTGTTTCAAATTACCAGATGGCACCACCACTGTAGCATACGCAATTACTAATATGCATACAGTAGTTGAGACATCACAAGTTCCTTATCAGTCCGCCCAGGCAGTTGAGTTAGTCACCCTTATTCGAGCTTGTGAATTGAACGAGGGACTGGTAGTTAATATTTATACTCACAGCCAGTACGCCTTCGGGGTCCCCCATAATTTTGGGCGGCTCTGGGCAGAGAGAGGGTTCCTTACTTCCCATGGGACACGCATTTAGCATGGTCCTCTTATACATAGGCTTCGGTCTGCTTTAACATTTCCTCAGAAATTGGCCATAGTGAATTGTAGCGCCCATAAGAAAGTTACTGACGATGTGGGTAGGGGGAACACTTTTGCAGATCAGACAGTTAAGGAAACAGCCCAAACCAAGATGAAAAGAATGTTTGTAGCAAGTCCCGTCATCTGGGTGCCCAAGTTCTCCATGTTTGAGGATACACTTAAAAATGTGAAGGAGATACAGAGTGGGGACACGGTACAGGAATTAGCAGTGTGGCAAGAAACTACAGCGAACTTGAATGATGAGGGTTGTTGGATTGATAAGTCAGATAAGCGAAGAAGGATGTTGCCAGATGCATATGTTCTTCCTGTAGTGACAATGTCCACTGTCCAGCCCATATCAATGCTAAGGGTATTTGCAAGCTGTTAGACCCCGTATGGCAAAATGACAACATCTCTAAGACAGCTACACAATACTGCATGGTGAATGAATGAATTCAGTTTTATTCGGTTTTCATTTTGACACATAGAAAAACAATTATAGCACAGTTTTACAATATCAATTCACAATTATTATACAATGGTCATAAAAAGAAGTAAGTTAATATATTAACATAATTTTGCAGTTACATATCATCGTTATTAAACAGTGAGCATGATAAATATTAGTTTAGAGAGTTGGGACAAGCTTTAAAAATCTAAAAGATAGTTAAAAACTGAGGCCTAGGAACATACTTTAATGTGGAGCATGGTTCAAAGGTGCTTCCTATGTCTAAGGATACTTTTCAGAAAATATGCTATTTGTCTCGTAAAGCAATCAATATCTAGGATTTGCAGTGCAAGGTAGGCTGGACAACATTGCCTCATGCCCCATATTTTCAACATGGGTTTAATCCACCTTTTCCTTTGTTCCATGTAGAATTTAAAAAAACAAAATTATGTGTATTGATGTTTGGGATGAAACTTCATCACAGGGGCAGTTTGGTAGAATTTTGGTCCAATTGTTTATGGTCGGAAAGCTTACCAAGTGATGGAATACATCAAATCTAAGGCATGTGAGGACAAATCTATCGTATCCACTTAGTGTGGATGTATGTCGTTACAACGCACACTTTTACAACGCATGCACTTACAACGCATTTTTTACAACGCAACATCCACTACAACGCATTCCATTACATAGCATTTCACTACAACGCATTTTTAAAAACTACCTTTACAACGCATTCCATTACATCACATACTACCTTTACAACGCATACCATTACAACGCATAATATTAAATTGCATTTAAGGTAAGTATTGGATAGTATAGGGGTAAAAATTACTATTCTAACTCCAGGGGGTGCAACAGTAGGGTAAGTGTTGGATTGCGTTGTAATGGTATGCGTTGTAAAGGTAGTATGCGATGTAATGGAATGCGTTGTAAAGGTAGTTTTTAAACATGCGTTGTAGTGTCATGCGATGTAATGGAATGCGTTGTAGTGGATGTTGCGTTGTAAAAATTTCGTTGTAAGTGTAGTGCGTTGTAATAGTTGCGTTGTAAAGGTTGTTCACCACTTAGTGTGTATGTTAAGTATGGTTGGAGACCGATGGTGGACCGCATCATTTGATTACTTTGAACAGTGCGCCTTGAAGCCTCGATGGCAAATCTGTTCGCCTCCATATGAGCCATGCATTGCTTTTTAAAACGTTTTCTGGAGATGGAGCCCATCGATGTAGGGTTGCGATAAAAATCGGGGTGGCCCAGGTCAGTCATAAAATCTTTTATATATTTGAACCACCTAATCTCTAGAGCATGTTCTAATTTCAGGCTATCACTTAGTACATTTCGGTTAAATATGGTTTTTGATGACGTCCAGATCCGGTGCCATAGCAATACAGGTTGGACTTTTATTGTGTCTGTAATGTAAGGTAGCCCCAAGTCACCATGGCAAATCTAGGTTGAGGTACATCGTGGGACCACCAATAAGTATCTTAAAAATGCATTCGCCACTCTCTGGATTTCATTAACATCACAGTATCCCCATATCCCAGCCCCATAGATAGCCGTACTAACTGTATGACGCACAATCATGGCAAGGGTACCACTACTCCACCTGCTAATTTTGCACCTCCCACTTTCCCTTTTGAGGTCCTTCAAATGGACTTTATTGAAATGGCAGGGTCAATATTTTGAAGTATGTGTTGGTGGTTGTTTGTGCGTTCAGTAAATGGGTTGAGGCTTACCCCACTAAAGAAAATGCAGTCATTGCGACTACAAAGATACTCCTGTAGAGTTCTTTCCACGTTTCTGCTTGCCCTGTTGACACTAGTGCATCATGTTGCAAAAAGACATTGTAGACATGATGGAGACTGACGAGGGCATTTTTGTTTATACATCATCCTTTGCAACTTCTATTCCTGATACTGAATATATGGATAATTCTGAGTGTTGATGTCCTTTTATTCCTCTGCATATTAAATTTTTCCCACTCCCATTCTGAAAATGTTTAGCGAATGCTAAAAGGAGACTCTGATTAAATGAAAATGTTTTGCTACCCTGCTTGTGTTTTGTTCTTACGTTAAGTTAGCATTTGCTGCACCATTTTATGTTTAGCCGCCATTTTGAATCATGTCGTAAGCCATGTATTCCCTGACTCGAGAGGCAGGCTCTGGAAATTTTCGTTTCTCCAAGGTTAGGCCTTCCTCTGCTAAAGAATACACTGTTCTTATTAACGCATTCCTTTCCCATAGATAGAGGCTTTCTCCCACTGGCCTAGCCGTAGACACAAACAAAATGACCTTGGCATGAAGATAATGTGTACCCAGCCTCAGAGTTGAAACTCATCTTATTGTACTCCTTTGTTTTAGCTGCACCTGCTAGTAGAATTCCATTAGGGGAGAGACTTTCTTGGTTTAGAAACGTACATAATGTGTCTCTATGTTTGCTGAAGTCAGTCCCTCTCCAGCAATTCCAGGAGACTGGGTAGACTGGACTCCACTCGAGTGTACCTGAATAAAATATACTTGGTTTGTATTCTCTACTGTCTGACCGACTCTTCATTTGTATGGAAGGCTGAGAGGTGGTCGCGAGTGACCCGGTGGCCCTTATCGGGTCACTTCCTTCATAAGTGCCAATGCGCCCCGCGGGTTAGAGGACAATTTTAATGCCAATGGAGACAACAACTTTATAATTCTATGGTTCAATGTGATTGGGGCTGTCCCTGTCAGTTCTACATGACTGTGGGGCGTGGGTGATAGCAAGGTGGGTCGGTAATTGAGACGGCTAACCAGTGAGTAACTGCAAGTCAAGGTTGGGGGAAGGGGAGATCAATGGAGTATCACACGCTGGGGCCAAAGGGTGCCTCTGCGACCGTGGGCCAAATTTATGAGGCAGCTGAAGGATGAGCGACAAACTGGAGGGGAGTGAAAACAGAGAGTGAGTCATGTCCATTATAATGTGTGAAGAACCGCATGGCGTCAGCGGTA
The DNA here is from genome assembly GCF_964204655.1 of Triturus cristatus. NCBI lineage: Eukaryota > Metazoa > Chordata > Amphibia > Caudata > Salamandridae > Triturus > Triturus cristatus. The sequence goes on along the minus strand of NC_140594.1, from coordinate 944,303,766 downwards.
TTCAACTTATTGAGATTATATTAACAGAAGGGACAGAGGTGTGGGGGAGTCCTGTTTGTCTTTATGACTCCTTCCTACAACGAAGTACTGATGAGGTATAGTGATAGATTGTCAGGCCTACGGGGGAAAGATAGGTGGAAAGGTTTATCGTAAATTGAAAGGAAGGATGCCTCCAGCCCATGGGGGTGAGACAGTCACTGTGGAGGCCTACCATTAATCGCACAGTGGTGAGATGCAATCGATTTGTGCAGTCCTACAGTGTCCCACCCAGCGCCAGAGAGTTGGAGACATTGTGTGTGATGGGAGGGGGACTATTTGAGCCAGTGAGGTATGCTCACATAGCGAATGACCGGGATTCAGTGAAGGAAAACTTGTGCACGTGTATGTGGGTTTTGTAACAGGTAAAGATGAGCACCGTGATGGAAGAACACAGTAAAGATTAAAGCATGACAAAGAATATCCCCATGTCTGAAGTTATAAAGGCAATCGGTTGTACACATGTCCGCAACTGGTTAGGAAACATAATTATGAGCAGCAGCTCAGGTCCGCCCGCCATCCTAGCGGGAACGGGACCGCCTGCATTGCCATGCGGCGGTCCCACACCCCTTATTATGATGCGACCGCCTTGCGGCGGTCGTATCTGGCATTTTAACATTGCGGCGGGTGCTGCTGGCTGCAGCACCCGCCGCAATGGTAAAATGCCATGTTGTGCATTTCGATGCACAATGTGGCAGGCACCGCGCGGTGCCTGCCACCTTGTGCATGGACATGAAGGGGGTGCCATAGGTACCCCCCAAGTGAACCCCCCACCCCCCCCAAGGGCCCGAAACGGGCCCCCTAAGCAAATCTCGGCCAGCCTTTCCATGGCCTACATCCTATTATGGCTGGCGGTGCCTGCTAGGCACCACCACCATATTTGAGCCCCTGCTCTGCCCGGCCAGTAACAATTGCCGACCGGCGGAAAAGCGGATGGACGGACTTTCCGTCCGCCACGATACCCTCCGCCATCGTAATATGGTGGTGGGTAATTCATGTTACGATGGCGTAACGGTCGGCAATCGTTACGCCATCGTAATGGGCCCCTAAGTTCCGTGCATGTGATAATCTTGCAATTTAGTTGAGGTCTTCCCCTTTTTGCCTCTAGTATATGATGTATACATTTTGCCCTGAATTAATTTGGCAGTTTTCTAGGAAGGAGGCAAGGTACATTGCTTTTTAGATTTGTTTGGAGTTAGATCACATTTGGTGTGGAATAATTGAGCACATAGGGTGTTTTCTCTCCCTCTCTTTTTACTGGACTGTGGTAATAGGATTACTGGTGCATGTTTTGGCACACTGGTCTCTTGTAGTTTTTTGTGAGCAGGTGATATGCTTAGTCACGGGTTATATTGATTGTTTTGTTTGGATACTGTTTACAGAAGCCATCTTTTCCTGTGCAAGGCTGAGTCCTTAAGATGACTTGCAGACCGTTTTGGCTACATCAAGAGCAAAACGTTGACAAATGCACTCTGATTTCCTTGAAAGAAATCTCTAATGGATTGAAAGTTCATCTGCAGAAACATCTGAATATTTCATCTAATGGACTGTTAGATTTATCTGCATTGTCCTAAGTGGAAATAGGGTGATTACACTCCCATCAACCCTGTAAAAAAACATTGTTTGAGGTGTTGTCAGTGTTGCTATTTGTATATATTATGCTTGTGTCAAAACAATGTGTTTGTTTTTTATAATGAACTAATCTAAATGAGATAAAAACATTTGAATACATCCGTAATGAAAACCATTTGTTGTATTATAAGTAAACAAATTAGTTCACATCTGTGACCATGAGAAATTGTTAAACTCAGTGAGCACATAAATAATTCCTCAAGGGATATTCTGTGAGAATACATCTAAATATGCACTATGCACACTTTTGTCATCTGAATTTTGCTTTAACAGACCATGTGTCGCCATGGCTTTCAAAATGGTCACATTTCGTTGGAGGGCTTGCTTTTATTTTTGGTCATATGACTCTTGAAATAGAATCAGAGGTCTAATTTTACCATAGTTAATTAAAGTTTTTATGAAAGTATTGTTACAAGACCAAAGTTACTCTTTTTATTAGTCTTGAACAGGGCTATCCAAAGTCGGTTCTGCAGGGCTGGATCCATGCCAGATGTTTAAGATAAATATATTTATAAAAATATGGAAATGCCAAAAATCTGGCATGGAACTGGCTCTCCAGGACTGACTTTGGAGAACCCTGGTCTTTAACAATGCAATTTGGGGCCATACGTGCAGAGTTGTAGGTTGCAAAGGGCCCAATTTGCAATTTGGGTATTCAATTCAACGTTTTGGAAGGGGCATGTTTAGGGCATCCCTTCAAAATGCTGATTTGCAGTGGTATGCATTTATGTTTTGCAATCGAATTATTGTTGCAAAACATAATTTTTAACCCACTACTGAAAGTTAATGGTAACCATTCACAAATGTAAAGTGGTCCATATAGGACCGCTTCTGCTTTTAAATTTTTTTAAATATTTCTTTTAGAGCAGGTAGTGGTCCCTTGGACCTCTTCCTACTCTAAAATATGAAACTTGAAAGTTTCAATTTTTATTTTGAAGCCCATCCCATTTTTCTTTAAGGAAAATTGGAAAAAAGGCTGCTTTATTAAAAAGCAATGACAGACTTGATGGTCTCCTGACTCCAACAGGCCATCATCCCTGCGATTGCTGCGACTTCTATGGGGTCGCAAATTGCGACCTACCCCATTAATATTCTTGAAGTAGGTTGATCTGCAAGTCCACTAAGAATCACAATTTTAAAATATTTTGGTAAGAATCACAATTTGGAAATCGCAATTCCTAATTTTTGTACTTATATGTTAATGTGCATATAGTTTGAGTATTTGACATCATTCTTTTCATATGCTGTTTAATTTTTCTAAGGAGCACCAGTATTAATATATATGAAGTATTCAAGGAGCATCAGGGGCGGTTTGATTACACAAGAGTAATCCATGTTGCCAGCTTACTCCTAACTTTTGCCCACGGGTGAACAGTGAGCTTTACTTGTTATTACTTGTATACTTGTAGTCTTCATGCTACTGCTAACTACTTGGTCACTGTGTCAAAGTTCAGCGGCCTCTGTCGCCTTTCTGAGATGTTTGACTGGTGCTGGGCTTGCTTTTGGTGGCAGTAGCCTGCTGCTCTTCTGCCAGGATAGGGCGTATATAGCAGGAAATGAAGAAAGCATGGCAGTAAAAAAAGTTCTAGAAATATATGTTGTAACCTTACATTGGACCTCTGTTTTGCTCTGGTGTTAAGCAAGAACTATTGATTTCACTAAATTATATTTAACATACTAACTTATAGGGGTTTTCAGTCAGCCCTCTTCGTCCCTTAGTCTGCTACTGGGTTATTCACATTTTTCTGCCAACCAGTACAGAAGGGGGAAGTGCCCCAGGTGCTTCAGGAATTGGTTAACTTCAACTTGAGTGATGGAATTCTGCCTTTTCATAAGGAGCACACCAAAACAAAAGTAGCTCCTTAAAGTGCCAGGTGCTACTATGGCAAAGTGTGTTTTTAGAGATCAGCTCTTATTTGCCTTTAGCCAATGTTTTTTTAAGATTGATGAGAGGGCCAGGTAGCTTCAACAACAATAAAGGTTTCCAAACAACAAAGCAAGTATGGACAAAGCCAAAAGGTGGGTGACCAATGCCAGACATACTGGCTTTGCCTATGCTTGGGTAACAATTATGTGCTTTTTTACACAATCACTCATTTCCAGGAGGTGAATTAGGCCCACAGTGTGAGGGCACACTAGATTTGACAGTGTGGTGGATTTGTCAGTTACAGGGGTGGAATGTGCAGTGGATTGAAACAGGGAGAGGGAAAGCAAGTATTAATTGAGGTAGATGTAGGAACTCAAAACTGGAGGACTGTTAGGGGAGGACAGGAAAAATGTCAAGGCGTTCATGAAGGAGCGGGAGGTTCGAAGTATTAGAGGAAAAGTAACATTGGAAAGAGGAATACATGTGAAAGCATAGTGGCTCAAAAGGAAGAAGATTCTGCCCCGTTTTAGAAAATCCATTTAGGTGACTTTCAAAGAGAAGAGTTTTTAGATTTTCATGAAAAATAAATAGAGATTCGGACTGTTGAAGTTTCACTGGAAGCGAGTTCCAAATCAATGTTGCACCTCCTGAGGAAAAGACGGTGTCGTTTTTTGGAAGCCAGGGTTATATGCTTGAGTTTCTAGGTTCCTGATAAGTTTCTGGCAGCTCAGTGTATGGCAGCAGATTCACACCAGATGTGAGTTGCTAACCACCTGAACCGAGCTGCCGCAGCCTGCTTTGGATAAGACTAGAGACAGCTCCGCCTGTTGAAAGTCATTGGGGTGCAGGAATGCCCCGGTTACTTACCGGTAATCTTCATTACTCCGAGTCCTTGTCTTCCTCGCTACAGTAATTATTAATGAGCCTTCGGCTCCCACAGAAACTCCAAGTATAATTTTACAGGCTAGTCTCCCTCTCCCTCCAATATGGCCCCCGACTACACAGCCAATCCCATAAAGGGACACATAAACCACCAGTACGACCTGAGAACCAAGCCGCAGACATGAAGCCAAGAAGAGGGCCGGGAGGGAAAGGGAAACTATACTGTGGCGAGGAAGACAAGGACTCGGAGTAAAGAAGATTACCGGTAAGTAACCGGGGCATTACCTCCTCGTCCGTCTTCCTCACCACAGTAATTACTAATGAGCCGATACCAAAGCATATCAGCTTCATGGAAAAACAGAGTCCACCAGTAAAAGTCAGCAGCAAAGCAAACTTTATTACAAACACAGGAAGAGACACATAGAACCTCCCACCTATGGGACCCCGAAACTCAGCACAGAAGAGGCAAAGGCAACCGACGCATCCCCCCAATATGAAGACGGTAGTGCGACATGAAGGTATGAGGGGAAGACCAAGTGGCAGCACGGCAAATATCCTCCATGGACAACCCCTTGAAAGCGGCCCAGGAGACAGCAACCGAACGAGTGGAACGTCCCTGAACAGGAAGAGAAGGAGCCAAGGAAGAAGAACCGTAAGCCAACAAAATAACGTCCTTAATCCAACGACTGAGGGTGGACAGGGAAGGACGCAAACCCTTACGGGACAATCCAAAATTCACAAATAAATTGTCCACCTTGCATAAAGAAGAAGTCCTAACCAGATAAATCAGCAAGGCGCGCCGAACATCCAGAAGATGAAGCAAAGACTCATCCACAGACGAAGGATCAGGACAAAGAACCGGAAGGATAACCTCCGCGGAACGATGAAAAAACGAATTCACCTTAGGAACAAAAGTGGGGTGAGGATGCAACACAACACGATCCTCCAGAACACATAAAAAGGAGCAGACCGTAGGAAAGCCCCCAACTCCCCAATCCTCCTGCCAGAAGCAATAGCTACAATAAAGACGACCTTAAGAGTCAAGAACTTGAGGTCAACCGACTCCAAAGGCTCAAAAGGACCCAACTGCAGCGCACGCAGAACCAGGGGAAGATCCCAAGGAGGAGAAGACAGAACAGGACGGGGACGCTGAAAGGCCAGAGACTTCAACAGCCTGGACACCAGCGGCGCCACAGAAAGCAACGGAAGAGCACGAAATGCCCGAATAGCAGCCCACTGCGCACGAAGAGTAGATATGGCCAACCCCAAATCGAAACCCTCATGCAGAAAGTCAAGAATGCGGGCAGGATCCAAATCAGATAGAGGTAGATCGTGTCGCACACACCAGGCAGCAAAGTGGTCCCAGTGCTTGGCGTAGGAACGCAAAGTAGACGGACGCCTGGATCGCTGAATAACATCAGCAACCACCGCCGAACACCCACCTTGAATCAGGGATTCCCTCTCAAGAGCCAGGCCCGCAGACCCAAGGACCGGAACACCGGAAGAGGAAGAGGAGGCCCCATCAGAGGAAAGGGATCGAAGGGCAACAGCCACCCCGAGCCCACCGCCAACTCCAACAAGAGAGGAAACCATGGGCGGCGACGCCAACCTGGCACAATCAGAAGAACAAGGGACCCCTCCCTCTTGATCTTCTGCAACACAACTGGGATCAGTGGAACAGGAGGGAACGCATACAATAGGCCCTTCGGCCACAGGAAGGATAGAGCATCCACCCTCCATGCTCCCGGACACGGCATAATTGTGCAAAAGCAACGGATCTTCGCATTGAATTGGGAAGCAAACAGGTCCACAATCGGAGACCCAAACCTCTTCCGCAAAAAACTGAACATCTGGGGCGTCAGAGACAAGGAACCCATGGACGGAAAGACCCTGCTCAGGCAGTCCGCAACCACCTTTTCCTGACCCGGAAGATAAACAGCCGACAGTGAGGCCAGGTGCAACTCCCCCCAAGAACAAATCAGGAAACTGAGGGAACTGAGGGAAGGAACCCGGCAGCCCCCTTGATGGTTGAGATATGCCATGACCACCTGATTGTCCGTCCGGACCTGAACATGATGACCCAAGAGAAGGTCCAAAAAGGCCAACAGACCCAACTGGACAGCCTTCAGCTCCCTGTAATTGGACGAACAGGACCTCACAATCGGATCCCAAAGACCCTGAGCAGAAGAGTCCCCCAGAGTAGCACCCCAACCCAAAAGGCTGGCATCTGTAGGCAGGACCCGAGAAGGAATCACAAGAAAAGGACAACCCCGGGAGAGATGAACCACGTCCAACCACCACTCCAGGGCCACCCGAACCCCCACCGACACAGGAATCAGGAGATCGAGATCCTGAGAACAGGGGTCCCAATGCCGCAAAATGTGGGAAACCACTGGGATACATGTGCAGGCGAGCCCAAAGAACCACAGATAGGGAAGCGGACATGAGACCCTGAACCCTCAACCAAAGTCTCGCAGGCTGGGAAGGACGTGACAGCAGGGATTGAACAGCACACAGAACGGATTCCATCCGAGCAGGAGGCAGGAACACAGATCCCCACAGAGTCACGAAACGAGCCCCGATGAAAGTCAGATCCTGCGCAGGAACCAGGGATGACTTCCCCACATTCACCAGGAAGCCGTGTTGTTCCAGGACCTGGCAAACCCTCTGGACATGGACCACCGCCTTAGAAAGAGAAGAAGCAGAAATCAATAAGTCGTCCAGGTAGGGAAACAACTGAATTCCTTCCCCATGCAAATGACCAACGACACGGGCCAAAACCTTCGTAAACACCCTGGGAGCAGAGCAGAGACCAAAAGGCAATACCTGAAATTGGAAGTGTCGACGACACAGGACACAGAACCGCAGGAAACGCTGACTGGCGGGGTGCACCGGCACATGGAGATAGGCGTCCAGGAGATCTATAGACGCGAGAAAGTCCCCCCGAGAAATCAGAGGGAGAATCAATTTTAGAGACACCATTTTGAAAGTCTGAGGAGGAATGAACCCATTCAGCCATTTGAGGTCCAGGACAGGCCGCAGATCACCCATGCGCTTGGACACAAGGAACAGGATGGAGTACACCCCCAGCCCCAGCTGAGCCTCCGGAACCGGAATCACAGCCCCTTTTTCCAGAAGAGCCTCTATACCGCCCAAAAGCGCCGCCTTCTTGTGAGCCAACCTGGGGCAGGGAGTGGACCTGAAATAGTCTGGAGGAACCTGGCTGAACCCAAGGCGAAAACCCTCGGAAACCACCTGAAGGACCCACCGATCTGACACAGTCATTCTCCAGGACTCCAGGAAGAACCGCAGCCGTCCCCCAACCGGACCCTTCCCCAGGGACACAGTCAAAACGACCCGGCCTCCGCCACGCCGGTCCCGCTGGAATACGAAACTGGAGAGGCACGTTTGGAGAGGAGGACACAATGAGACTATCAACACACGCCTCCCCCCTAAACGAACACGGGGCCCTCGAGTCCGCTAAAGCAGGACCTCCGCCCCATACTCACCTGACCAGCAGGAATCACAGCACTCGGAGCAGTGCAGAAACAAAAAAACAGGTCGTACTGGTGGTTTATGTGTCCCTTTATGGGATTGGCTGTGTAGTCGGGGGCCATATTGGAGGGAGAGGGAGACTAGACTGTAAAATTATACTTGGAATTTCTGTGGGTGCCGAAGGCTCATTAGTAATTACTGTGGCGAGGAAGACGGACGAGGAGGTAATGGTTTAAGCTTTTTGTCAGTGCACAGAGTGGCTCAGGCTTTGGAAGCAACATGTTGTACATAGGAGGTCATGGTGAGATGTGAGTCAATGCATGCGCCCAATGAGTTTCCCTCCTTTGTTGGTAGAGGATAGATCTCATTGATGGTAAATGATGAGAGCCATTCATCAGAGAGTTTGATTTGTGTTGGTGTTTCAATAAGAGGCATTTAGTTTTCTCATGATTTAGTTTTTAGGTTTTCTTACTTTTAGTCTTGAATCATCTGCTTGTATGACTTTACTGTAGCAATGTCTTGAGTCAATTATACCCGCAGGTAGATCTGGCTATCATCTGCACACTCATTAATGTCCACACCATAAGGATTCTCAGCGGCTACATGTAAAGTCTCAAAAGCAGTGGCACTAGAATGCAACCTTGATGGACTCTTCTTCAGGCCACAGATGTGAGTCTTTACCTATTCTTACAATTTCTTCTCAGTTGATTAGGAATGAGCTGAACGGTCTGAGGACCTCACCTCAAATGCCCACATGGATCTCCAAAATGAGCTACTGGTGATCAACTGTACAAAAGCAGCCGTAAGTCTAGAAGGGCAAAAATAGATGCTGATCCACCGTCAATCGTACAGTGGATTCCATCTAGGATTTCTAGAGTTGCAGCTTCAGCACTACAGCCACTCTGAAAATCTGATTAGTAGAGGGCAAGGAGATGATTGTCTTCAATGTGCTTGTTCAAGTGGAAGGATAAATGTGTCTTTGTTGCTTTAGCTAGGACAAGGCATGTGGTTCACAAGTCCATGTGTGTGCATATGTTTGCATGTATGAGCACGTGTGCATATAGGCATATGTGAGTGCATGCAAACGTGCGTACTCTCATCTGTATTGTGTATGTGTATGAATGAATGTGGACACCAGGGCATTGTTTCTAAAGTCAGGTAGCACACTTGTTACCTGGCTGTCACCAGTGCAATGTTGGCATGTTGTGTGGTGAAAATAGGACATCAGCTGATCTCTAATATATCAACATAATTTCTAGTCCCCTGACTTAGCGTGTCAGTCTAAACGAGAGCATGATTGTATAAATCAAAAAAGCTGTTATTACGGACGAATGCATGTATTTACTAAAATTGAAGAGCTGGAATTGGCGGCAAATAATGCATGATTTTTTTTAAATGCCAGTCTTCTGTCGAGGACATCAGGTAATAATTTATAGTGTTATTACGGATAATATGAGTGTATTTCAGTTTAATTTAATACAATACACATTTTATTTAATACAGATTCAAGAGTGGTACGAGTGGGAACAAAACGAACATATATCAAAAACACTAAATATTATTTTTGAAGGAAAAATGAGATCATCTCCTAAAAACGAAAACTGGTGTTTGAGGCATACAGTATTTCATGTCAATGTTTGTGTGAAACTTCATACTGGAGGACTTATTGGTGATGTAATGGAACAATTTACTTGCTGCTATTAGGTAATTTTTGTGCACCTATGGTGGTTATTTATGACTCTCTCATCGTGACGTTTTGTAATTTGTAGAAAAACATTTTAATCAAATTCTTATCAATGTAAGGCCTGGTTAGTTGGGAAACTTTATAAACATTTTCCCCGGCCCGGAAACTGAAGAGGGGCAAACATGTCAGACAAAAAGGCAAGAGTCCTTGCTGTTCCCATAAGAATTAGTGGTCTTTTTACATTGTCAAAGTATGTTGTACGGCCAGCACCACTGGACAGAATACATCCTTGCTACATAAAATACAGATCATATTAATATTTCCCAGTTTTTCACTATTTCGCAGTAAAATGTTATACTTTTAAGACTTGCATCTTATTAAATGCTGCCTCAAATGTATCAATGTTGATTTCTCTCAAATCACTCCAGAAGTAACAGAACAAACCCTGGATTAGTCGCCTGTCCTACGGGCACGACTTGAGAGGAAATAAATGCTTTCATATACAGAAAGATAAATGCTGCTTGGCTTGGTACAGCTTGTAGCGAATTTAAGAATTAATATGTTTACTCAGGCGTATATACTGCATAGGAAATTGCCAGCAGTTCAGCACAGAGATCTATTGGGAGCGATGCTGTGCCTGCCGGGGAACCTGTTGTGTATCCAGTTACAAGGAGGAACACACCAGGATGGGATTATAGAGGCTTGAAATTAAATTGCCAGGGAGGAATTAACAAATAGGCTTGAGCGGCACCTGTGCTTGCGAGACGTCACGGTCCACGAGCTCATTCTACTGCTTGGTAAACATGCAAAGGGATTCACGGAGGAAACAGCATTTGTTCCAACATGATTGGTTCCTAAAATGGCCGACAAACTCAGAGCAGAAGCTTTTTTATATCCAATTCAATTGTCGTATTTATTAATATTCACTATTTATATAACGTGCACTACCTAGTCAGATGTCTCGTTTTGCTTGAATAACAAGTTCCTAATCTAAAATGGCGCTCATTTCACAAACTTCTTGAAGCTCAATCAGCCCCTTTGGCACTTCGACTTGCTGTCTGCAAAGCACACAGATATTAGCAGCAAAATGGAGCTATTTCAATGGTTTTGTGTTTATGTGTACATTTTAAAAAAGTGGGCCTTATTAGAGAACGTGCATGGGATTTTAAAAGTTAACAGTAATAATAGTGTGTACTGGTTACAGATAAACTAACTGAATTTCTTACCACTGAAGGAATACACAATTGTGTAATGCTTTAAGGTACTACTGACAGGCCTTTTTACAGAGATGAATTGCACATCTGCACAGGGATGTTTCAAGTGCTAATTTGTGATGGCGGTTGTAGGTGGTGACACCCTCGTTGTTAGGTTTAGCAGACCTTATGTTATACACTGGAAAACAGGTTTAAGAAGCACTACTGAGTGAGACACTGTAGTGTTTTTTTTTTAAAGTAAAGCATTTCATTAGGCAAAAGTTGTAATCTTCCACTAATAAAGAGTGTTTGTATTGCACGTTTTGCCTTGCCTTGAGGGAAAGCTGATGGTCACTGCAGCAGGACTGAGTCATGATCTATTATGAAAAGTTAAGACAGGCAGGAGGTGTGACTTGGTTATTTTGAAAAGCTTTTGGTAAAGGCCGTGGACGTTAAAGGATGAATTGTTATTACTCGGTATTAAAGCCTGCAAGCAGGTATTCAGTTAAAGGGAATCTCACGATTACCAGAGTAGGGAAGGGTTTTGGTGTCAGTGACATACTCAAACACAACGTCGGGAGAGATGTTTCTCAATGTATTAGTACTTGTTAGGTCAGTTTAGGCACAATTTCATATTTTGACAACTGTAGTTTTTGTACTTTTTTGTAGTTTTACTATAGTATGTATACCTGATGTTTGCTTTGTGGGAAAGCATGTGCTATATATAGTGGATCTGACTTGGTTATGGTGGCAGCCAATGATAAAAACTATCAACTTTAGTTCATTGGAAAACATTATTTCACTTGCCATAAGTCAAGTCAAGTCAAAAGGTACTTTATTCGGCAACTAAAATCCAGAAAAGCAGACATTTTAAAAAGAAGACATTTCATCAGAGTACATTCAATTAATAAAACCTAAATCACATAAATAAATAAAATAACAACAGCTTTATGAATCGATAAAAAACAGCCAGTGTTATTGTTTCTGTTTATAGTCTGTATATGCGTATTATGAGCGCCTCCTACAGGTGTTCAAACAGTATAGCGGATTTGAGAGTATTGGGGATAAGGACATAACTCATTTTGTGTATCGGTTTGTGTCAGAGCTACAAAAAGAAATATCTGAAATGGTTAAGCAGCATAATTTGTGCTGGCAAGCAAAGTCAATAGAGGAGATTTTAAAATATGCAAAATATTGTGGAGATGAAACTGACAATATACAAAAGAATTTAGAAGAAAAGGTGATGTGGGCTCAAGTGAAATTAGCAGAACAGCAAAAACTCCAGTTACAGAATCAGGCAGGAAAAACAGGAAGGGGGCAAGGTCAAGGTGAGAATAATGGGGGTAAATGAAAAGGACGGTTGAGCAGAGAAGAGGCTAAGAAAAAGTTCCCTTGTCATGGGTGTGGAAAATTGGGGCATTCGAAGAATGAGTGTAAAAGCATACAACATAATAATGGCCCAAATCAAAATATAAATCCACAGACTCAGAATGAGGTGCTAATGAATCAACCGCAGCAGGTTGTAAACCAACAGAGTCAATTGCCACCTGCCCCTTTGCAAAATTTTGTGAGTAAAGCCAAGTACAGTGCGGACACAGGATTCCAAGAAGGAAGTTGTAAGAAAAATTATGTAACATCGCAGTTTCTTTTGCAGGATACGTATTTTGGAGATCAAGATCAATGACAGTGCCTCAGAGGGGAGGAAGAGGAGTGCGTACTTGGCGCATCCTTACCGGTAGATCAGTCAGGTCCGTACATTGATGGAAAGGTAGAAGGAAATGACATTACCTTTTTGTTGGACACTGGTGCTACCCATTCTACTGTGAGAACAGCAGACATCCCAAACCTATCCCTCTCGGGAGAAGCAATCCAAGTAGTGGGCGTTTCTAATAAACAAATTAGGACCCCTATTACAAAACCAATGGAGGTGTGCATTGGAAATTTTAAAGAAATGCACATGTTTGTAGTGTGCTATTCTAGTCCTGTAAATTTATTAGGAAGGGACTTTTTGTGCAAAATGAATTGCACCATATTTTGCACAACGGACGGTGTTGCCATTCAAACCCCAGACAGAGATGGAATATATAAAATCATGTTAGCTAAACAAGGAACAGAAGTAGATGAATTATATTCAGTGATGACCAAAGATGACTTACCAGATGAGGTCAAAACGACAGTGAATCCTGAAGTGTAGGATTTTACAAGAAAAGAAGTAGGGTTAATGACAGACGTAGACCCTATTAAAGTGACTGTGAAAGAAGGTGAAGTCTATCCAAATACTCGACAATACAAGATGAGTCCCGAAGTAAAGGCTGGTGTTGCAGCAGAAATTGATTGAATGGTCGAAAAGGGCATCTTAAAAGAAATCATGAGTAGTCCCTGTAATTCACCTATTATTGGCATTAAGAAACCAAACGGGAAGTATAGGGTAGTTCAAGATTTAAGAAAGATAAACAAGATTGTTGTGCCATGTTGCCCTATAGTACCCAACCCAGCAGTAATTTTGTACCAATGCAAGATGGTTTACCGTAATTGATTCATGCCATGCTTTTTTCTCCATCCCACTGCATCCTGATAGTCAGTTTTGTTTTCATTTAAATTTGAGGATCGTATTTATGTTTGGAATCGGGTTCCTCATGGGTACACAGAAAGTTCTTCGATCGTTGACCAAATTTTGAAAAAATGTCTTGAGACATTGGTACTACCTCGAGAGTCAGTTCTGATGCAGTATATTGATGACCTATTGGTCGCGTATAAAACAAGGAGTGACTGTGTAACTGATTCCATTGCACTATTGAACCATCTAGCAAAAGGTGGGCATAAAGTGTCCCCTGAAAAATTACAATTCTGCAGAAACAAAGTAAAATATTTGGGACACCAAATAGAATGAGGATTAAGGAGAGTGACCACTGAGAGAATAAAAATAATAAAGCATATGGAAATACCGCAGTCACAAAAAGAAATAAGAATGTTTCTTGGTGTTGTGGGATATTGCAGGCAATGGATTGTAGGGCACTGGCAAAACCCTTGATAAAATTGACAAAGAAACGAGCAAAAGATCCAGTAGAGTGGGATGATCAGAGCATGCAATCTTTTGTAAAATTGCGAAATTGTTTATGTGAAGCACCTGCTCTAGGTATGCCAGATTATTCCAAAGAATTAGCATTATTCTGTTGTGGGAGAGATAACTGTGCCCTCTCAGTCTTAACACAGAGACATGGTCTAATGCGACGTCCTGTGGCATATTTTACTGCTACCTTAGATCCTGTAGCATCTGCATTGCCAGGATGCTTAAAAGCTGTGGCTGCAACGTGCGTAAGTTTAGAACAAAGTGAGTCAATTGTGATGGGACACCCTGTTAAGGTATACGTCCCTCATGCAGTTGTGATGCTTTTAACAAGAACTCAAACTCAGTATCTCACTCCGAGCAGATTGACAAAATATGAAAGGATCATATTAGGAGCAGAAAATGTGACCATAATCATATGTATCGTTCTTAACCCCTTCGGTGCTCATGACGGAATGGTTCCGTCATGACCCACGGTTGAGCTGTGCTCATGACGGAACCATTCCGTCATGACCCCGCCCGCGCAAGATTCCGCCAGCACAGCGGCGGAATCTGCGCAGCATCGAAGGGGTTAACCCAGCTACCTTGTTACCAGATCCATACAATGAAGAAGTGAAAGATGAAGCTGAACACAAATGTCTTAACGTAACAGAATTCAGTACTAAACCCCATCCAGACATACAGGATGAGCCTTTGAAAGATGCTGAGCATGAGTTTTTTGTAGATGGCCCATGTATGCGCCATTAGGAAGTAGGTTTGAGTGCTGCATATGCTGTGTGTACATTGGCTGGAATAGTCGAAGCATCCTACTTACCAGGAGTCAAGTCTGCACAAGTAGCCGAATTGCTAGCTTTAATTGAAGCTTGCAAAAATGAGAAAAATTGGAGAGTAACCATTTACACTGATAGTCAGTATGGTTACGGGGTTGTGCATGAATTTGGCCAGCTATGGATGCAGCGGACTTCCTGACTTCTTCAGGGTCTCCCATTAAAAACGGACATTTTGTAAAAGAATTGATCGAAGCAATACAATTACCACAAGAAGTGGCAGTGGTCAAATGTGCCGCACATAAGTTAGGAAATGACAGTGTGACCGCAGGTAATCGATATGCTGACCAGGTTGCCCAACACTGCGCAAAATTTCAAATGGCAGTAAACAGTAAAGTTGAACATTGTGGAATCAGCTGTCAACTTATGCTGTTGTCAGGATTACAAACATGGAGAGAAGTAAGAGAACTCCAAGATGAAGCAGATGCAAAGGAAAGAGAAGAGTGGGAGAAGATTGGTTGTCAGAGAAGGGCAGAAGATGGTGTATGGGTTTACTTAGATGACAGACCTGTATTGCCAGACTGTATGCTTGCACCCATTGCTAGGATGTATCACGCAGACACCCACATAGGCAGAGATACAATGATTAGACTCTTCAGACGAGATTGGTTTAATCCAAGGTTGAGGAACATTGCAGAGAGTCTTTGCCAAAGATGCTTGACATGCCAACAAATGAATCCTGGCAAGAAAACAATAGTCTGTACGGGAAAAACTGGAAAGGCTGAAGGTCCTTTTTTAAGACTTCAAATTGATTTCATTCAGTTACCTGTTTGTCGAGAATTAAAATATGCACTTGTCATCATTTGTTTATTTTCAAAGTTGGTGGAGGCATACCCCACCAGAAGAAATGACAGCTTGACAGTGGCCAAACTCCTATTAAGAGAGCTTATACCACGTTTTGGTTTTCCAGTAACTATTGAATCAGACCAAGGGTCTCATTTTAATAATGAAATAATTCAATTTATTTGTGAAGCATTTAAAATTGAACAAAAGCTGCATTGTGCATACCGCCCAGAGGATTCTGGAGTGGTAGAACAATTGAATGGCACAATTGAGTCAAGGCTGGGAAAGGTGTGTGCATCCACTCCGCTGGACTGGCCTGATGCTTTACCTCTTGTTCTGATGAGACTTAGAAGTATTCCAGACAAGAATACCGGATTGAGTCCCCATGAAATAATCATGGGAAGAGCAATGAGACAGGCATGTGTACCAGGACACAAGCTGCTAAATATAACTGATGATTTGGTACTGGAGTATTACAAAGAGTTGTCTGACCAAGTGCGTTCTATATCTCACCAGGTTGGAGAAGACGCAGTCCCAAGGCAGCCGAACCAAGCGCATGATCTGAATCCCGGTGACTAGGTTGTAGTGAAGAATCACACTCGAGAATCGTGCCTAGTACCAAGGTGGGATAAACCACATCAGGTTATATTGGTTACAACAACAGCAGTAAAATGTGCAGGTTTGCCTAATTGGATTCATGCAAGCCATACTAAAAGAGTACCAGCACCGGACGAGGAAGAACCTCAACTGTCTCAAGCAGGTGAAGGAGCTGAAGGTTGTGCAGCCGAAGGATCCCAAATAATAAATCCTGAAGTAGCTGACCAAGAACAACCAAGCACCAGTCAGGAGAATTAGATCCCAATAGTTAAGATTACTGAAGAAATTGTAAGAACATGGAGCCAAACTAGATTAGTTAGTCAGGAAAAGAGTGAGGACCAGGTAGGAACAGAAGAACGCGCTCAGGTAAGTGAAAACACGAATGTTAGAGAACCTGAGCAGGACCAGATAAGGAAAGAGCAATTTACTCAGACAGACGAAGTCAAAGTCACAGCCTCAGAGTCTGAGGAGGGACAGATAGGTCTTAGAGAACACGTTCAGGCAGAAGAAAATCAAGAAACAGAAAGACCTGAGCAGGACCAGATAGGAAAAGTCAAGCAAGTTCAGGTAAAAGAAGAAGAAAAGCCAATCAAAACTGAACCTGACAGGGTCAGATTAAGGAAGAAGAACGCATCCAGGCAGGTGACATTGAAATAATAAGCACTGGACAAGGTCAGGTAGAGATTAATTTGGAAAACGAAAATAATCAAGTTGTGCCACAACTTAGTGAAAATAAAAGAACACTTGAAGAAAGTGAAAGCGCAGTGCAAGCTAAGAGAATCAGAAGAGGCGATAATTGGCCTAGTGTTATCAAAAGAATGAAATACCGGTTTAAACCCATAACAGAAGAACCAGAGCAAGTAGACGAAGTATCCAGTCGATCTGGACCATCAACTGAAATACCAAAAAGAAGAAGTCCAAGATTGAAATGAGTAAATAATAAATTCAAAGGTCCTGAATGGACGTACATTGTTCTTGAAGATTTTGAACATTTGGAAATAATTGGAGAAGATGATGAAAGCTTAAATGCAGAGCAAATTGATGAAGAAGTGAAACCAACTTGAAAAGAAATTTCCTTTTTATATTCTGTCACAAAGTTAAAAATACTAAAGTAAAGAAGAGAAATCTTCTTATCCCATTTGATAAAGGTCTGACAATAGAGCGGCTGGAAAACCGAATTGAGTAAAGAAATGTTGTAGAATATGTATATGTAGTATATTTTTAGTACTCATAATATGGTTAGTACTAACCGTGGCCATTCCTTATTTGATGGTTAGAAATGTACAAAATAGCACTAATACACATGAAAAGGTAGATACCATCAAAGGAGACAAAGTAGAATTAGAAGCACCAGATGAGTTAGATTTGCATCACACTGTGAATAAAAATGATACAGACTTAAATGTTTTTACAAACTTGTTAGTACAATATGTAGAGACCATGGAGGTTAGTGATTGCTATGTGTGTATGAAATTACCTGCATCTGTAGCAGAAGGAGTAACATATCATCATTTACCATTGACATATGGTATTTCGTGTAGTGTTTTAGCAAGCTTATTTTATAGAACAGAGACATTGCAATAATATTATTCTAATTTAGATGTGATCTTTTCCGAGGTTCCTATGCGAAAGAGCATGAACCCTGTTCTTAGTACGAGAGACTCACAATTTATGGGTGAATATTTTCTAATAATGAAAACAATAGATAGGGCTGAAGCACATAAGCACAATTTAACTTGTAAATTGCATGAAGAAGAGAAAATATTTTTGAATTTAGTTGAAACAAGGAGACAGGATTTTCAAAGAAGAGCTTCTGAACCTAAACCTCAGATACCTAAATGGGCTGAGAAGGAAGAGCATTATGCAAATGACAAGGCACATACTGCTATGTCCTTGAATTTTGAAAGGAAAAATCTGTCTCTATAGGTTAAAGACTGAATATAACAATATGTGTATTGGTTCCAGTGAATGTGAACATCGTTTCTTAATAATTGGGGGATGGGGACTAAAAGGAGGGACAGATCCAGTATTTCCTGGAATCTACTATGTGTGTGGCAATAAAGCCTATCTAAGGCTGCCAGACCATTGGTATGGGAGTTGCTATTTTGGAATAGTATTCCCTAAAGTATACCATGTAAAAAGAATCACTGAAAGCAATGAAGATAATGATGGACTAACATGTATAAAAATAGCTAGTTTTTCTGAAATAGTAGGTGAAATGTTTGGTGCATTGATACCTTCAATGGGAGTTCTTCTAAATTCACAGAAAATGTGTCAGTTGTCTATAGTAGTTGACCGGTTATCTACTGACTGCTGGAGGATTCTTGATGATTAACACTGAATTAGTTGCGGTCAGATATATGGTGATGCAAAATCGACTTGCTCTTGACATATTATTAGCAAAAGAGGGTGGAGTCTGTAAATTATTGAAAACGCAACATTGTTGCACGTATATTCCAGATAAAAGTGTTGAAATTGGAAGAAACATTAAAAATATTATGAAATTAAAAGAAGAGTTGAAACCACTGGAAGCTGAAAGCGTATGGAGGAAATTGACAAATAGCATTTCTAACTTAGGTAGTTGGTTCTCCAACATAGGTAACAGTATTCTAGGTCATATAATACTGTCCATAATGGGAATAACACTATTAGTATTAGCAATATTGTTTTGGCACAAATGCTGCAAAGGGAGAAGAAGATATGAAATGAATTAAAGGGGTTAGAAAAGAAAACTCGAAGAAATACAACTAGAGGAATTAAAAGGAGTCTTTTACAAAAGAATGAGAGGATTACAATGTGAAAAGGAGAAAGAGAGAAATGAAAGGGTTGAAGAAGAAATTGAGATGTGCTAAAGTTGGCATCTGATTTAGTAGAAATTAGTGATGGCAGTAAATGCCATCAGAGAGGGGATTGATGGACCAAGGTTTCGTATTTAAGAAACTTGCTTATATGCAATCCTCTCCAATAACATGTAACCATGTAACCAACAAGTCTTGTAAAATACTAATATTGCATTACATACAAACATACTATATCTAGGGGAAGCTTTTCTATGTGTACAACTAACAAGTAACCCGAGTGTCTTAAGATGGCCGCCAAAAACGTGGGAACTTCTCTGCACATGCGTCTACTGCACCTACGTAGTATGACGCCTTCTGTGCTTGGGGGAAAACTTTGCATCTGCGCAATAGCTTTAAATATGGTCCCTTGAAATTCACATGATAATGCACATGCTATCGCTTAAACTAAAACCTATAAGTTCTACTAAGCACTAATGCAAAAGATTTAAAATAAGTAAATGGGGATAGAGTAGAGATAAGTGGTATACTGTGAAATCATTTAGTGTCGCATTCTAAGGTGTCTTTTTCTGACTTTATTATTAGTTCATATTTGGGCCTCGGAGGGTGACTGAAATCTTTACCCAACCTGATCCGCGCGCATGCGCATAGAAACTTGCCGGAAACTATGATGGCACACTTGAATCACAGCCAAGGCCACATTGGGCGAAGACACCTGGGAAAGCAAACAAATGACCCGGACAAGAGCAACAATTTTGAATACAATGTATAATCTGTATTGATCATAATGTGAAATGTGGGTGGGAATAAAGCTTTGGGAAAGTAAATTAAGGGGTGGAAACATAGAACAACGGCCCAAACCGAAAATATTACTTTTAGTATGGTATGATGAAATCACCTTCTCGCCCTGACCAAGCAGAATAGGAGAAAACACGAATATTGGAACTTTGGGGGTGGTACTTGAATACAGAATAGTATAATTGAGGTAAGTTAGCTAGAGATTTTGTCAGAGCCGTTATTCCCACTCGTCACCGACCCAACACGTATGCTGCTACAGATCCTGTCTGAGACGCTGTCTCAGACCTTGCTGCTGCAGGAAACTCTGCTTGAGAAATGAGATACTGATCGAGAATCAAATAATCTAGAAGGAGATATCGGAAGTGGGACACCCGAGGAGAGTAGAGCCAGAGATGGGTGCGACGCTGGCCACGCACTTTAGAAGAGGTCACCTTCCCAGATCTGAATCTGACCAATCCTCCATCTACATCCTGTCTTGGGAGATTCTATCTGGCCCATCTTCAAGGAGTTGGGTTCATCTATCACTTTAGGTAAATATAATTCTGCGAAACCTGTTTTTGTACCTGCTCTCTCTCTCCCTTTTCCTTTTTACAGGTCCCGTTTCATTGATCATTATTATGACTTTGATGTATTTTACTTTAATTTGCCTCTTGAAAGAATGTGTTTAAACTGTAGTTGATTCTGACTCACAAAATTATTGATTTAAAGAATTTAAAACTTTTAAATGTCATTTTCTACCTTAAACTATCTCAGCAACCTGATTCTTTGAGTAAAGGAAGGAGATCAAGTTGGTAAGACTTGGTAAAGGTGAACAATCAAATTACAGGTAAAACTCAAAATTGATGTCAGCGGGGTTTACTAGCTTATCTGTGTGAATATTATGGGCCCAGGTGAGTATTAGGTATGTCTGTGTGTAACCTGAGCTGGTGACCCACGCTTCATCAAATATCCTTTACATCCTTGTAACCCCAGATATCACATCCATATGTGGCCATGGGAATACATTTGTCTTTGTAGATCTTCAGCGGGGCAGGGAGAGGTTTTGACCCTAATCTTTTAGTGAAGTCCAGTGTAGCCCTCACTGCTCTGGCTAAAACATTCTTTTTATTTGTTATTTGTGTACACCAAGACTCTCATTCATCAAAGAGTACCCATAAATATGGAAAATTGGGCACTTTAGTTAACTCAGCCCCCTTGCAGAAAAACTTGGCCTTGGCAGTCTTTCGGGAGCCTACAGACATAGTATGTGATTTAGAAAAAATTGTGGTCACATCTAGTGAGTCCATAAAAGCTATACAACCATTTATAAGTTGTTGGAGGTGCACAGCGGTTCTAGCAAGTAGGACCGATTCATCTGCATACAGGAGTGCAGGGATCATCTTGGTACCAGCACTGGGGATGTCTTTACAGCTTGATATTAAAAAGTCCCCTAGCTTGTTGATATAAAGCGTAAACAGCAAGTGGGCCAAGATACACCCCTGTCGGACCCCTCTCTTGACTGCTCAGGAATCCGTCAAACCACCATCGTCATTATTTTTTAATTTTTTTATTGTTTGATTACTAACACAATGCAGTAATCTTGCGATAAAAATGGGTTAAAATTAAAAGTTGTCCGAATATTTGTTTGCCTATATAGTTCGAGGTCTTTGGATGACATATCAGTCACAGGGTAGTTTTAAGTCTAAAACAAGGACAAATAAATGTGACAGTTAGTATTAAAAAATTGAAGACAATGTTCAGGTAGGCCAAGCTGAAGGGGCCGGCGGCTGATAACGTTTTATTACAAAGGGGTGGCGAGGCCAACCAGCGGAAGATTTGCTGCCTGCTCTTTTCCCAGCATTTTAGCAACTCTGCTGACAAATTTGGTGAACCGAATGTTCAGCTTTGTATTTTCTGGGTTCATAGCCACTAATATGGCCTGACGACATGTGTGAGCACCTAGTTTGTTCCACTCTTCTCGCAATAAAGTCCTTCTGTCGTTAAGCAGAGCTGGGCATGTGCAGGCTATATGCTCCATGCTTTTGGAGTGGTAGCTGCATTCCCTGCATTCGATATTGAGACTGGGACGCCGCCATTGTGGCAGATGCTTTAAAAAAGGCCACTCGCCCAGCCTTAGAGCCATGAACTTAACCTTCCAAAAGAGTGAATATGTGCTTGATAAGTAGGATGACTCAACCCCAGGGTTGTAATCGGAGACAACAGCCCAGGCGTGTTTCCTTCTGGATAGTTTTTCCCTGTCGGAGTGAAATGACCAGAGCCGGACACTTCGCTTGATTACGGTCTTCAGTACCTGTTGTGATGGGTTTGTTCCCCAATATTCCGTGACTCCGAGTGGCTGTAGGGAGTGGGCCAAGTGGTGCCGATATTTTTGGCTAGATGTGCTGGTCGATATTTCATTCCAAAGTTTGGCCTCAAGACTGCCGTCCTGGAAGTTGTGAAGTCTGTTGCAGAACTTAATACACACGCCAGCCTCAACACTGTTATGATCTAGCAGGCCAAGTTCTAGTCTGACTTGTGCTGGGGATGAAGACCTCGGCAGGCGCCATGCTCATTTAAAGATTCTGGTGGTTGATTTGTTTAATAGAATGTTTGTTGTGCCCATCATAATCTTGTGTCTGTATGATATGGAGTTGGTGTTCTTGGCTTTCATCACCTTGAGCAGTGGTGTTAGGCTTGCCCCTTGTAGATGTTTTGAGAGTTTTGCCGACGCAACCTCAAGCGACAGTGCTTTAGCCTAGCCTTGACGGCATCTTTCTGTTTAGTAAAGGAACCGCTGGAGTCAAGGAAGATTCCCAAGTATTTATAATGTGGCACTGAGTCAATGCTTTTATTGTTGAAAAACCACCTACTTTTCCGCTGCTTCTGTTTGCTGAAATGAATTATTTTTGTTTGTGGGCTGCAAGGATCGACTCTCCAGGTGAGCAATTATTTTTAGGTCTACAGGTCAATTCCTCACCCGCTAGGTCTTGAGTACTTCTCACTTGAAGAACTTGGTTTGCGTTACAGGGCACCAAACAGATGCCCCCACCCCCAAACCATTGGCTCTGGCCCTGTGAAACAATTGTTGCACATGGGGACAAGAGAATTAAGTCTTGTCTCAATACCTTCCAACGTTAGTGTTATAGATGCTAAAAGATCTTTAGTCATTTACTCCAGTCTTATGAAAAGGGTGTCCAACAACAGTTCAATTTGGACCTGGCTGGTAGTGGAGATTTTGCCCACGGAGGCTTCCTCATAACTCCATTACAGCCAGTTCACATCCTCTTAGTAGGGGGACAGTCCAAAATTAAATCGTCTCCCCCTGGCAGTTTGGTTGTTGAAGTACATATGGGCATGGCCAACTCAACAGGAGGGGCCTCCTTTGGTATAGGAATGGATACAGGAGGGCTTGAATTCCCCGATGTGTACCCTATCGGCCCTCTAGGACCTCACCATTCTTGGCCAAAGCAGAGCCCTGGGCACATTTATCTTTCTCCAGAGAAAGCCTTCTCTCAGTCAGTGCTATCTCCTTCGTTATGACATTTGCCACTCTGGTCAAAAAAGAATCAATGGTCGCTTTAGTATTAGTTCCTGGGGGCCCCACTTGGCCAGCAGTCATTTTCCTTTTGCCCATGGCTGTGTGAGCTAGAGTCACTGATCTTGTGTATGCCACAGCATGGACCTCTTGGGGGGACAGGGGAAATGGATAGCACACTCTCTCATCTAAGTTCTTAGAGGAGCTTAATGGCAGAATACCATGAAATTAAATCATAAAATAAAAATTCAAAACAAAATATACAAAGTACCTTGTTCATGACCTTGGTAGTAAAAATTGAAGAAGCAGTGTACTGGTGATCCCCAATCCAAAGGGTTCCAAGCTGAGACCAAGGGACCTGGCCCAGCCCAGCCTCTTTCGGCCGCTGATGGGCGCAGACGGGCCCACCCTGGGCCCGGGATTCGCCCCGGTGCGGGCATGCTAGCATGTGTCCCGCGATGCGGGAGCCTGTTGTCCCTCTTAAGCGCCTTGGACGCAAGCAGGAGGGGAAAGGTTGCGGTGGGGGCTCCGGCCACGAAGGATACTGGGGTATGGAGTCCCCTGCTGTGTTTGAGCCTCCCGTGCTGTGGGAGGCTGTTGTCCCTCTTAAGCGCCTCCGGGCACGAGCTGGAGGGCAAAGGTTGCGGTGGCTGCTCCAAGCACGAAGGTTACTTGGGTATGGAGTCCCCCGCTGTGTACGTGCGTCTCGCGCTATGGGAGGTTGTTGTCCATCTTAAGCGCCTCCAGGCACGAGCGGGAGGGCAAATGTCGTAGTGGCAGGTCCAGCCGCGAAGGATACTGGGGTATGGAGTCCCCCACTGTGTTCGTGCGTTCTGCGCTGCAGGAGGCTGTTGTCCCTCTTAAGCGCCTCCAGGCATGAGCGAGAGGGCAAAGGTCATGGTGGCGGCTCTGGCCGCGAAGGTTACTGGGGTACGGAGTCCCCCTCTGTGTTCGTGCGTCCCCCTTAAGTCTGATCTATTTATTAGGAAAAGATCAGACAAAGGTAATAGGCCTCATTTGCAAAACAAAAGCATATGTTAAAGCCAATAGGCATTTAGGGTGGATGATTATTGCACTGTGTCAAAGTCTGCAGACGTGTATTTCGTTAAATAAAATCTCCCACATTACTCTTACAGGCAGGGATTTTGGTGATGATTAACCACTTTGACAAACCCTAGGTGTAGAAGATTTGCACTGTAATAATTATTGGTATAATCTCATCAGAAAACCTGGTAGCTTGGTTATCTGTCGAGATCATGTAACCAAAACAATAACTAAAAAGTGCACAGTTACACACAAACATTTGAATATATTTATACATATACACTCAAATAGTTTTTTTTGGTCAGTCCTGTTCTGTCATTGGTTTGTGTGAGTTTCATGTGCACTCTACTTATATCCATGATGGGGTCTTCCCACTCATTAACTGGCTCTATAAGTCACTGCATTTGCACCTGCCTGAAAATATGTATTTTGATGCCTTTTCTGGTGGACCGGTGCTTTGGTTTTCTATTTTCCTTTTTTGTATGTCCCCTTTTATTTAGCTCATTATTCTCTTTTTATTTTAATTTACTAGAGTAATACAGCACCTCTTCAGACAGTGCTAATGGATTGCTGGCTTGCCCCTAAATTCACCTGCTGTGCACCACATGCCACTCGGCCACTGCATTTAAAACAAGCAATCATCATGGAATTGTTCATAGTGTATCATTGTTTTACTACTGGCTTTAAAGATGGTGGCCCTAGTGGCACTTTAAAACAGTAATACATCATGCACAATGACCATTGCAAGATAGCGACTGTCTGTTTGATTTTATTTTTATTGTAACCATATGCCCACCTAGTTTAGATGGCATAATGCTTTCTTTTTCCATACTTTTATTATTTTAATGTATCTTCCATATGGTGTTCAGTTTGAGTTTGTTTTATTGTGGTTCTGTCAGTAGGAGAATGTAAGAATGAATCCGTGGGTGGTTGAATGGTTGTATGAGTTTGAAAATGCATGACAGAGTGCATGTATGATGATGTATTGAGTACCTAAGTCTATCATTAACATAAGAGGCACTTTCACCCATAAGTCAGATCTATTGGCATTCTTATTTGGGTGTAGGACTTAGTTTTCATCATTAAACTGTGACCCGGATTTAGAAGAAAATGCAGAAAGAAAAAGATAACAAAAACGACAATGGGGCAAAGGAGGTATGAGAAGAGGCAGCAAGAATGAGATAAAGAGACAGGAAGTGTAGTGAGGTGGAGGGAAGAGAAATCATATGACATTAAAACTAGGCAGCCTCAGTGCTGGTCATCCCCGGCATTCTATAGTGGTGGCAGGCTCCAATGAAAGAATGTGGACCCCTGCATCAATTTTTTCATCCACTTAAACACTGCTGCACAATTCATTAAGATTGGTGTATGAGTTGTGTGATTTACTCTTGCAGTACTCCTGGTTTCCTCAAGAATTTCAGGAGTAGCACGAGAGTACACCACAGCTTAATAGTGGTGAATTAAGCCCTTGGGGCTTAAAAGGCAAGCATGAGAATCCTTGCTTTCAGGGGCTCAAACCCCACTTGGAAATACTTTTCTTAGATTCGGGATGTTTGCACTGATCCTAGATGGAGAATTTGCCTTGGCCAAGACGGCCCCATAGACCTTCTGGGTCAGCCCTTTTGGAGGGTGTAGTCTCAATATGCATCCAATTGGAGCAGGAAAGAGGAAGGTATGGCCATCAGAGGAAAAAGGCAGGGGATTGCGTGGCGGGATTCTTGCAGTTCAGCCAAGGCATGCTTCCATGATCTGAGTCCGCATACTTACTCCTTAACTGTAATTTTGACAAAAGGCTTTGGAGTCCCTGTAAGCAGTGTGCATTTAAAGTCCGCTCCTGTCCCTGCTCTGACAATTGACATGTGAATAAATTTCCGTAGTATGACACCCAGTCTACTTTGTTTGGGTTGATATTATGGGAGAAGTAACTTTGAGTACATATTTAATATATGTTTCCTGGATCCTGGTGACCAGGCAGAGGCACTTGTGGGCATATTATCTAGTAGATGCGATAATTATCGCAAATCCCACTTAGCGCGATTTACTCTATCGCTGAATTACATCGCCGTGTTTACGACGTATTATCAACGTTTTGCTAACAGGTAATGTAATTCCAGAGATAGAGGCCGATTCTCAGGAATAGCGCGTGAAATCCAGAGGTGATTTCACAGCGCTAAGGAGAGGCTTGCCGATAGGGGAGTGTGGACCTAAACTGGCAAACTACCTCCCATTATCAGTATGCCTAAGTCACTTTTCAGGCAGGCGTTACATTCCTGCGATATCCAAGGTTAGCGCGGTTATTTTTAGTGTTTCACGGGTTTGCTGCATGGCTTGCTAATATCGCGAAGCGGTGTCAGCGAGTATTCCCATGTTGTTCTACTCAGAAACGGCTACTTTGCATGTCATTAGCGATATTGATCGCTGTAATGCAAAGTCACAAGGAAACAAGCGCTAACGCTTGTTAGCGTGTCCTTGATAATGTTGAGATGAAAAAATTGCTGCTTTTCCGGTGCTATGTGCCGAAAAAGCGGCGATATATCTCTTGATAATATGCCCCTAAGTATATTAATGAACCTGTTGATGGTTTATTTCACCACACTAAGATTAGCACATCTGACCAGGGTTGCAGGCCTCCAAATGGGAGGGAGGGGGGAGTTGGCGGGTAAATATTGCAAATTTGAAGAAACATTATCATACAATTGAACATTAGAGGAACCTGTAGGTAAGATTCGACATTAATGTAAAGTCTATTTTCATCCCATTGAGCTTTCCTTCATGATCCAAAACCAATCGAGTAGTGTTATGCATCCACCAAAAGTGTTTAAGCTCATCAGCAGGGATAGAAAACTCTGTCTAAATGTCATTA
Source organism: Triturus cristatus (assembly GCF_964204655.1). Lineage (NCBI taxonomy): Eukaryota > Metazoa > Chordata > Amphibia > Caudata > Salamandridae > Triturus > Triturus cristatus. The sequence continues at coordinate 944,276,686 of NC_140594.1, read as the reverse complement.
CAATACAATGTAACGAGATATAAAAAAAATGCCCAGTTCAGCATGCTTGAATGGCCCAGAGTTTCACTTCTGCATATGTAAAACATCACAAAGAAAGTCACATATACTAGGTCAATTGCAAAAGAACACAGCCTAACATGCTCCTTATTTTATACATGCTAGCACGGCCCATTCCTACTACCACAGAAGCTTTTAGTTCATCAGATCTGCAAAACAGAGAAGGAAAGTTATAGTTGCATTTAGGAGGAAGGTCCTCATTTTAGAAGCTGTGCAAATCCTAATTCGAGCAATAATAGTAATTTGCGCCTGAATGGGGATTCTAATGGTTGCCGTAATACTGCACCCCACAGGAATATGCCCACTTGATGGGGCAGATTTATCAAAAATGTGTGCTACTGCAAAGTAACACTGATGAAAAGCAGTGCAAAGTATTGATTTGTTATTTATTTTTCAGGTCACAACATTTTTTGCACTGGAATTCTGCTTAAATGTAAGATGAAGTAGTGCTTTGCTATGCTTTGCGCTACTTGTCAACGGGGCATCTCATGGGCGGTACATGGGTGCTCCTATGCTACCACTCCTGTTTTTGGACACAAAGTCCAATTATCTTAGATATTTAATTAATTCCCAGGACTGATTCAAATTGGTTGGAGCACTTAACTCTGGTCTCTCCTATTAGGGACTATCTGGGTCTCGACTCTTTTATATGATGTTTTATTGCAATTTCAAGGAAGGCACCATAACCTGATTGAGTCATTTTAATGAATGTATGCGCTGTGCCTGAATTGTTTTGTTTTGTGATATGTACTTTGATGTTTTTTTTTTTAACAATCTACTAACAGTGGACTAGGCTTCGACTTTCTAAGTGAATTTATCCATAGCCGGCCGATCGTATTGTGGCGTTCTATCTAGAGCTCAGAACACGCTCAATTAACTGGAGAGATATTTTTAGACTGCTTGGTTTGCTATAAGGGTATTTCCATCCCCTGGCTAGCGTACTTTAAAAATTCTCTTGAAACCATTGCATTGGTTTTTAGATAGAATGCCGCAGGGAGCCTCTGTTAGAAAGCAAGTGCAAGTCTTGCTGTTAGAACAAGCCAGAGAAGAGAGGATGAGGGCTGAAAGACAAAAATCAAGCGTTAAGCATTATTTATATCCTTATCCCAGGGCTATCTCTACCAACTACATCCAGAACACTAATAAGAGATGGAATAGTTTTTTATTGTTCAGCTTCTGGGCTGGTATTATAAAATATTTACTTTGTTTTCTGGCTGGACACCAACCCCAGCTCGGCTCTAGAGAATGCCCATGTACTAACTTGTATAAACAATCAATGGTACATTTCCTCTTCTTCTGTGAAAGTATTCAAAAGGTATACCCAAAAAATTCTCATACCATTATTTACGTTTAGGAATCTACGGTTTGTATGCATGCACATAATTTTTCATTGCCATTATCAGATGACGAAACATGTGGTCACGTGATTCTGTTTCTTAAAACCGCAGTCCACTCCAGGAGGTCAATGATCTTAGATTAAGTTTAGGGCATCGATGAATCAGTACTTGACTCTGCTTTAATTTTTTTTTTTCATTTCAGCCTGTATTTATCCTGATTGTTTGTCGTTACTATCCCAAACCTGATGATTTTGCAAATTTAACTTGCATGTTTTGATAACTGTATGTATTTTATTGCTATTTGTGCATGTCTAGCACGTTTTTATGGCTGTTCACAGCCGAATAGAGTGAATTCTGATTCTGATACTAACATTTGTAGATGGGGCTTTCAGCCAAAAAAATACCCTCCTCAAGGCAAGCATTAACATAAGGAAATGGTTTTATTTCTCCAAATCCTCAAACTTTTCACTAGTGCTACACTGTATAGAACTAATACAATGTTAGAAAAGTTTTAAAGCATATTCTTCCATTGATTTTGGACTTGAAAGCTGTTCTAGAAAAAACACAGCTTTGCACTATGGTGTAAGGGCAAGGCCCTACTGGCCGTAGTGGGCACTGGGCATTTCCCCTGTGGGCCGCCAGGTTGGGGTCCGGTTTTTGGCCCCTGAGGGGCCATTTTTGTTACCGGGGGCCGGCAATATCTGCCCCCTGTAACAAAATTGGCTGAAACCGGCTGTTGCAAACAGCTTGGCCACACCCCTCCTCCCCCACAGAGAGGCCGATGGAGCAGTTACCCAGGGCCGGTTTCGGTTCCCAGTCCGGCCCTGTGTAAGGGTATGTGTGTGTGTAGCGCAATGTAGCCGGTTTGAGTGCCAGTGCAGGGGGTGACAGCAACAGAGCCCTATTTTTGTAGATTTGGCTCAGTGCTGTGTGTTCCTCCCTGTACAAAGCACTACTGCAACTTTTTCAACACATTTTTATTAAATCTGCAGTGATTTGTTCAATGAAAAACCTGTGTCGCAATCGGTATGCTTAAGACCTAAGAACAAGGGGAAAACAAGCGGTAACACACTGTTATTGGGCGTGTCCTGTTGAGGTTAATTTGCCACATCTCAGTTCCATCTTTTATTATTTCCAGAGCTGTCAGAAGATGGTCTATGGAGACCTCTGGCCAGTTGTCTTTCAGAACAACGCATACTTTTACCACGCATGCCGTTACTCTGCAGTCTTTACAATGAATGTGTCATTACCACATATTCCTTTATCACGCATATTGTTACAATGACATGCCTGAGGGGAAGCACTGGACTTTGGAGCGGTGTAATTTACCATTCCAACTCCAGTCTGTGCAACAGTAGGGAAAGTGTTGGACTTTAAAGTCCAAAGCGGCTTCCCATAATTCATGTCATTGTAACGATATGCGCGGTAAAGGAATGGGTGGCAAAAACACATTTGTGGTAATGCCTGTGTTGTAACGGCAGTGTGTGGTTCGCGCAACATTGTAAATTTAGTTTCCCCCTCTGGCCTGTTATCAGACCACCTTCTGTTCACAGCTGCATTTTTCCTTCATTTATTAAAATACATCTTCGAGGTCTATTGGTTTATTTTTGACAGTTGAACATTTATTCACTGCTAGCTCCAATAATTTTCATGGATTTTTTTAACAGTTTTCACTTTAGAGTTTACAGCATTGGCATAATGGAAGTCACTGTGTTTTACATTTTGCGTTCTTAGCATTAAAATGATGGCAGGCATAAAGGATGATTGCCGCGTTGACCCCGAGGTCACAGACAGCGACGATGACCAAGCCTTGAAACAGCAGACCTTCCAGCTAAGCGACCATCAGCAATTTTGTTGTTACAGTTGTCGTGTCTTTGGTTGGTACAAAGAAGTAGGAGACAGGTAAGGATCTTCGTTACTTTATTATAGTACACTCTGCTGAGCTGTGCCCACGCACATCTGCCCACGCTCTCCTCTCAATCTGTAATGCCCCCTCCCACACCCTTTACCGGATGTGGTGTCCGGTTCTCTTTGTGTCCTTACTGTCCCTTGCAGGGTTCTAGTGGCCTGCCCCAGGTCACTACATCTCCCCCCTTTGTCACAAAGAAGTGACGAGAAAAGTGAAACACAGAGTGTGTAGATAGAGATAGATGCAAGTCTGCCCGGGCACCTGTCGGTGTGCCTCCCATCATTACATTTCTTCTATTAGTCTTTTTGGCCGTCTGCATGTTCTTCTCAGGCCAGCCTCCGTCTGTTGCTTTTCTGCTCATTCCTCACCATTGTCCCTTTCCTTCCTGTTATGCTCTGTTCTTCTTGTTCTGCTGTGTCCTTATCTTTGTCTTCCCCTTTTTCTCTTTTAGTTCCTTGAAATGTGAGCTGTTCCGGGTTATTCTGACTCTGCCGTGATCATTGGGCCCTTCACTTTTGTTACTATGAGAGGGTCTTTGGAGAACATGCTGTCAGATTTTCTTTGTTGTCGCTGACGCACTACCACTGTGTCTCCTTCCTTTATGTCTGATGAGCTGGCGTGCCGCTTGGCGTCTGCGTATCTTTTCATCTTTTCTTTCACCTCTCTGTCTTTTGCTGCAATGTTGCTGTGATCTGGCGCCATAGTTACTTCTATTTGTGGTAGCCTCGTTCTACTTGTTATTCCCAGTACTAGCTCTGCTGGGCATCTTCCTGTGGAATTGTGAGGTGTGTTTCTGTAGTCACGTAATACTTGGCACAGAGCTTGGCTAAGTGATATCTGCGCTAGCTTGGCCCTTTGGACCGCCTTTTTGATGTTCCCCATGAACCTCTCCACCATTCCATTCGCTTGAGGCCACAGCGGTGTTATCTTCCTGTGGTTTATCCCTAAATATTCCATGAATCTGCGGAAGTCTTCTCCTGAGAATGGAGGACCATTGTCTGTTTTTAGCGTCTCCGGTGAACCCCATGCTCCAAATATGTCATCCAATACCTGTAGTGTTGCTGTTGCTGATGTTGATGGGACGTGTCGTACTATCGGAAACCGTGAGTATTCATCGATGACCACAAGCAGGTAGTTGCCTGTGTCCAGGAGCCCAAAGAAATCAGCTGCTAATGTCGTCCACACCGCTCTTGGAAGTTCGGACATTTGTACTAGTTCATGCCTAGCTGGTGGTCCTGTTACTTGACAGAGTTGGCATGTCGATATGGTTTCTTCTACCATGCGATCTAGGCCAGGGAACCATACTTTCTCTCTTAGTAGTTTCTTCATTGCTACTACGCCTCGATGTGACTCTTGAGGGCTAGCACTTCTTCTTTGCATACTCCTGTTCCCCAGGTGCAATTATTGTTAACGTGCCTCCATCTCTGCTTTCTCATTATCTCCATGGCCATTTACAGCGTGGCACAGCCCTTACTCTCTCTTGCTAGCTCTAGGAGTGTTATCGGCGCTGGGGTGTTTTGTTTCAGTGCGAAATTGAGGTATTCTTCTGCCATTGATGTTGTCTCGTTGATCTGCGGTAATGGGTGTCTCGACATGTAGTCTGCCGGATTGTGTTCTTTCCCTGGCTTGTGAACAATCGTGAAGTCATAGTCCATCAGCCTTATGCCCCAGCGTTCGATCCTGGGTGGCATTTTGGCTGACGGGCTGCCATATATCGTCACTAGCGCCTGGTGGTCAGTTATGATGGTGAATGACTTCCCATAGATAAACATGTGGTAGTGTTCACATGCCCACACCACTGCTAGGCTCTCCTTTTTTGGTTGTGAGTATGCCTTTTCAACGTCTGTTAAGCTTTTACTTGCATACGCAACAATTTTTCTTTGTGAATCTCTCCCTGACAGATGCTGCGCTAGAATTGCTCCAAGTCCTACTGGACTGGCATCGACAGTCAGTTGAGTGCAAAGTAAGGGGTCAAAGTAGGCCAGATGTTCCACAGTCACCACTGCTTGTATTATTTCTTCGAATGCCTTGTTGCATTCCTGAGACCAGATGAACTTCTGACCTTGTTTGGCCAGTTCTCTTAGTGGTGTGCTCACTGAGGCAAAGTCCCGTATGTACCGCACACAGTAGCTAGCGAGGCCAAGAAATGAACTTACTTCCACAACATCCGTCGGGGGATTTGCGTTCTTCAGTGTCTCAACTTTGCTGGGATCTGGCCTCATCCCTTGTTTGGAGAAAATGTGCCTGAAGAACACTAGTTCCCTTCTCCCCAGCTCGCATTTCTCTCCATTTAATGTTAGGCCTGCTTGCTCCAGTTGTGTGCACACTTGACGCAACGCTGCGTCGTGCTCTTTGTCTGTTTTTCCAAATACCAGAATGTCATCGCTGTAGTTTAGGCTGTTCCGCACCGGCCTTATCACTTGCCGTATTGTTTCCTGGAATATCTCCGCTGCTGACGAAATTCCGAAGCTTAGTCGCTTGTATCTGAACAGACCCAGGTGTGTGGAGAATGTCGTGATGTATCTGGACTGGTGATCCAGTTCTAGCTGATGGTACCCTTTGCACAAGTCCAGCTTCGAGAATCGGTAGGCTCCGGTGAGGTAGCTGATCATGTCATTTAGATGCGGCCTGGGTGACGTTCCCTTGCGATTGCTGTATTTGAGATCCTCATGTCCACGCAGATGCGGATCTTTGAGGTGATCTTCTTAGGAACTGCCACAATCGGGGACACCCAAGGCGTTGGTCCTTCAGCAGGTTCAATTATGTCTTGTGCCAGCAAGCTAGTTATTTCCTCTTCAACTTGTGGTTGGAGATGGATTGGTACTCGTCTATGATGCTGAGCCACTGGCTTGATTGCTTCATTGATGTATAATGTTATTGGTTTTCCTTTCAGCTTACCAAGACCTTTCAGTATAGCAGGGTATTCTTGTAGGATGTTTTCCGTTTCCGACATGTGGTATGTCATTGCCAGTAGCCCCATCACCTGTGCCGTCACGTTGCTTAGTAGGCATGGTGCTGGAATGTCCCCTTTGAGCACATGTATTTCTTCTTGGTAGAACCTGCCTTTGTATGTTAAAGTCTCTGTGAATTTTCCCTTCTTTTCTACTGGCCTTTTGGAACTCCACGTGAACACATCCTCCATCGACGGTGAGAGCTGTGGTTCCACTCATATTTTCTGGTATTCTGACATTCACATGATGTTGCATGTTGCTCCACTGTCAAGCACGAACTTGGCTTGGTGGCTCCCTACGCCGATGTCCACAGTCGCTGTCTTCTTTATTTGTTGTTTTTCCACGAGATGAACGTGCTCTGTCTCTTTTGCTTCTCTTTGTGCGCCTGACATTAGATATAGTCTTGCTTCCGACACAGGTGCTGCCGTTTCTTCTGCTTCATCGGAGGAGCTGCGATTGGCCGTTTCCATATGTCGTGCGTACCTGTTACTGGTCATCCTTGGTCTCATTGTTCAACCTCTTTCATTTCTGAATTGTCTGGTCATGCACATGCTTGAAAAATGGTTGTCCCTGTTGCACTTCCTGCATTTCTGACCCATTGCTGGGCAGGCACCGACATGTGGGAATTCGAGGCCACAGCGGTAGCATGTTTGTTCGCCCTTTTTTGGTATGATCGACGTCTGGCTTCTTTCTTTTGGAAATTTCCAGTGACACGATGTCCCAACTCCATCTGCTTGGCGTGCTCTGTGGCCCTTGCTTCCGTGCGAGCCATCGTCAAGATCTTTTCCAGCGTCGTTGGTTCCTTCAGAATGCGTGCTCTGAACGCCACCGATTGACAACCTTCGATGATGCGCATTCTTATTGCTTGCTCATTGTCAAATTTGTCAAACTCGCAGTATGTGACCAGTTTTCTCAGTCTTGTTGCAAAGTCATCTAGGCTCTCTTCTCCTTGCTGGCATGCAGTGTTAAATGTGTATCTCTCAAAGTCAACGTTTCGTTGGGGATCAAATTTCTGAGTGAGACACTTTTTCACTCCCTTGTAGTCCGCCGTTTGATCGGCGGGGAATGTTAACAATAGATCCTCTATTTCATCACCTGCGAGATTCAGAAGCAGGTGCAGTTGCTTGCTATTCGGGACGTCCGTGGCGCTCATGTAGCGCTCAAATTTCCTGATCCATCTTTCCCACCGGTTACCCGCTTACGGTTCCGATAGGCTGAATGGTAGAGGCCTGCAGAAGATTGCTTGCATGCTCTGTTTCTCACCATTATCGCTCATTTTCTTCCTTGGCACTTTTTATTTCCTCTCCTATTTCTTTTTATTTCTATAATTTTTCCTATGTTTCCACTTTATTGTGCTTTATTTCCCTTTATTTTTTCTTATTTTTGGTGTTTTCCTATCTATTTCAATGGCTGCCTGACTTCAAAATGGCCGCCGCCTGCTTCTAGCTTCTGATTGGCTCAGTTGCCTGACTCAAAGGTGGCCGCCATAGTCTCACGAGGTTTCTATCCTCTCCCTGTTTGCCTGACCTCTTAAAATGGCCGCCGCTTTGTTCTGGCTCCTGATTGGTCCTATTAGCCTGGTCCTAAGATGGCCGCTGCTCTCGCGATAGTTCGTTTGAACTACGCGCGTTTTCCTCTCTCAATCCTCTCCATGCACTCTCTGGTGGAGACGCTTTCCTTCGCCTCGCAGGCAGACGCTTAATTTAATTTCTCCTCACAGCCTGCAGCATCAGCGCTCTTACTGCTTCTCCGCGGCCGGGGTGGGCTCCCGCGTCGCTGCTTCCTTTGCTGCTGCACTCCAACCAGGGTGGGCTCCTGGCTTCGTTTTCTTTTTCCTCCGGTCGTGCTGCTTGCCACGATGTTTCTCCGGTCATCCAGCGGACCATGGTGGGCTCCTCGTTGCGTCGCGTTTTCCTCTGAAAAACAGCGATTTGATCCACCTTTGCTCTCCAGATCCCGCCTTCGTTCGCCAGTTGTCGTGTCTTTGGTTGGTACAAAGAAGTAGGAGACAGGTAAGGATCTTCGTTACTTTATTATAGTACACTCTGCTGAGCTGTGCCCACGCACATCTGCCCACGCTCTCCTCTCGATCTGTAATGCCCCCTCCCACACCCTTGATCGGATGTAGTGTCCGGTTCTCTCTGTGTCCTTACTGTCCCTTGCAGGGTCCTAGTGCCCTACCCCAGGTCACTACAACAGTGAAACTTGCACAGCACTTCAAAATTTTAGGAAGATGATTGCAATGTGAAATTTAGCTAGTTATGCTTTTAAGCGAGGGCGGCAGAAAAAAAGAAAGCAGTGGTAAATTTTGCAAGAAATGTTGTTTCTTATAAGGCATCAGTTTCTTCAAGCACTAAAATATACTTTTGCACAGGGTCAGATCGGCCTGCAGGGCAATTAGGCAATGCCCTTAGGGCTTATCAGACAAGTCAGTCTGAGGGATGGTTTTTTAAATGTTTTTGGGGTTACTGGCCAGTAGTGTGAGCTCATTGATATTGGAATTTTTAATAAATGTTGAATTAGCGAAGGATGGCAGGGAAATGACCACCTTGTGCCTAACAAGTTTAGAAAATTGTAATATACTGGTTCATTTTACAGCCGTGCTTCGAAACATATGGCTACAGCAAAGTATGGTATGCCCATTCATGTTCATATAAATGGCCTTCATGCTGAGAAGTCAAGTGAAACCATCACTGACTTGCCTCATGGATTGAATGATCCTATCTTACAGCACAAGAGCCTGTTCTCCATCTGGATCTCATAGAGACTGATTTAAACATTGGGGGCACAGAAGAATCCCTGGGTGCACAAAGCATATTTACTCATAGCTCTAGTCTTGACACCAACATAGCAGACTCACATTCCCCCAAAATAGTCTGTCGACTGATCACATCTTTGCAATACGTTGACCATGTGGTGCTTTTAAGGCAAACAGGGGTTGGCCTAGAGAGATTAATAGATCCGTTTGATAACTACTGCAAAGCTAATGAATGGAACTAAACTTTGAAAAACCAAATGTTGTAATCTTTAGAAAGAAAATAATAAAACATGAAACGTTGTACTTTGAGAAATGGTGATTGGTGAAAACTACCAAATTGAAATATTTGGGCATTTGGTTAGGTGATCTAGGTGGACATCTCAAACCTCTCAATGCACTGCAGCCAAAAATTGCATACCTGCAGCACTTTACTTTCTACTCACTGTTAAATTCTACTAAGAATCTGTCTCTTACACCAATTTGAAACTAATCAAAACCAACCATGGTATATGGAACTGAGGCATTTCCTTACAAAATGGACTTTTTTCCCAGTAATACTCAAAGTAATATTTACAGATGCCTATTCAGGCTGCGGCAGAATTACTCACCGGCTAGAATTTAATTTAATCGAACAACAATTGGCTCACAAAGTAGCGTTAAACAAATATAAAATATATGTAATACGTTAAAAACTGCACGAATATTAGAATTGAAGCACTTTATTTGAGAGGAAAGGAATCCTTACGAACTCTAATTGAACAATGCTTGGTCTAATGCCCTGAATGCCAGTATGTGTTTGTAAGGAGCTGAAATCCTATGGAATCAGAATCTACCACAAGACGCTTCTAAATAAATTGGCTCAAGACATTACATTGCCATGGACAAACACATCTTCATGAAAAAAAGTCATGCATAGGTTATAAAAAACTCATATAGAAGCTGGCAACCCCAAAGTTATCTGCAGAGCCAGACTGGAAAACCAAAGCAGATCTGATGACTTGTCCAGACCAGCTCTCTGGGGGTGGGGGCCGGATGGCTGCAAATATGAGGCATTACTGCTTTTGTTCCTGGGAGCCAGTGTTGCAGCTCTGCTGCAAAACCAGCCCCCAGTAACAAAACTGGCCCCAACCACTACAAATCCAGCCCCCAGTAACAAAATGGGCCCTCACTGCTACAAAACCGGCCCCCAGCCTCACGGGGAAATGCCAGGCCAAGGCCGGCCCTGGTTATCTGGCTCCACCTTATAAAGTCTACTGCAAATTTCGACTAATACAGCTTCATTTTGGTTGCCTCCCTTCACTTGATTCCTGCCTAAACTGTGCCACTGGAATCAAGCTATCCTGGCTGAAGAGGGGTGAAACCCCAAAACCAGTCCTAGGATGCTTGTTTTCGGTCCAGGGAGGACCTGGCTTGGCAGTTCGGGATAGACTGTTCCCATGAGGCACAGGGTCAAGACTGATTTGCATATGGTCAGGTCTAAACTGGGGTGGCATGGTGAGCAAAAGAATGATGGATTTAACCGAGATCTCTTGACTGGGGGTGAATGTTTTGATTTGTTCTGCATTCCGTCAATCAATTGTGTGTCTTTTGCTTTCTCGCCCTAAGTGCGCCAGGAATGCTCAGACGTGAGTCCTGGGCTCACTGGGCCACTGGAATCAAGCTAACCTGGCTGAAGAGGGGTGAAACCCTCAAACCGGTCCTAGGATGCTCAGGGAGGACCTAGCTTGGCAGTTCGGACTGGACTCTTCCCATGAGGCACAGGGTCAAGACTGATTTGCATATGGCCAGGTCTAAACTGGGGTGGCATGGTGAGCAAAAGAATGATGGATTTAACCCAAATCTCTTGACTGGGGGTGAATGTTTTGATTTGTTCTGCATTCCGTCCATCAATTGTGTGTCTTTTGCTTTCTCGCCCTAAGTGCGCCAGGTATGCTCAGACGTGAGTCCTGGGCTCACTGTGCCACTAGAATCAAGCTATCCTGGCTGAAGAGGGGTGAAACCCCGAAACCGGTCCTAGGATGCTTGTTTCCGGTCCAGGGATGACCTGGCTTGGCAGTTTGGGGTGGACTGTTCCCATGAGGCAAAGGGTCCAGACTGATTTGCATATGGCCAGGTCTAAACTGGGGTGGCATGGTGAGCAAAAGAATGATGGATTTAACCCAGATCTCTTGACTGGGGGTGAATGTTTTGATTTGTTCTGCATTCCGTCCATCAATTGTGTGTCTTTTGCTTTCTCGCCCTAAGTGCACCAGGTATGCTCAGATGTGGGTCCTGGGCTCACTGTGCCACTGGACTCAAGCTATCCTGGCGGAAGAGGGGTGAAACCCCGAAACCGGTCCTAGGATGCTTGTTTCTGGTCCAGGGAGGACCTGGCTAGGTAGTTTGGGCTGGACTGTTCCCATGAGCCACAGGGTCAAGACTGATTTGGATATGGCCAGGTCTAAACTGGGGTGGCATGGTGAGCAAAAGAATGATGGATTTAACCCAGATCTCTTGACTGAGGGTGAATGTTTGGATTTGTTCTGCATTTTGTCCATCAATTGTGTGTCCTTCATTATTTGATCTTGGCCATGTGCCGAGATTAATATATGATTGATAATTGAGCACTGGCCATGCCCTTCAAAAGTTGGAAGCTCGAACTGGCCGTGCGATATGGACTGATCCACTACTTCTAGATTGTGACAGTTAGTATTAGAAAACTGAAGACAATGTTCAGGTAGGCCAAGCTGAAGGGGCCGGCGGCTGCTAAAATGTTATTACAAAGAGCTGGCGAGGCCAACCGGCGGAAGATTTGCTGCCTTCTCTTTCCCCAGCATTTTAGCAACTCTGACGACAAATTTGGTGAACCGAATGTTCAGTTTTGTATTTTCTGGGTTCATAGCCGCTAATATGGCCTGACGACATGTGCGAGCACCTAGTTTGTTCCACTCTTCTCGCAATAAAGTCCTTCTGTTGTTAAGCAGAGCTGGGCATGTGCAGGCTATATGCTCCATGCTTTTGGAGTGATAGCCGCATTCCCTGCATTCGATATTGAGACTGGGGCGCCGCCATTGTGTCAGATGCTTTAAAAAAGGCCACTAGCCCAGCCTTAGGGCCATGAACTTAACCTTCCAAAAGAGTGTGTATGTGCTTGATAGGTAGGATGACTCAACCCCGGGTTGTAATCGGAGACAACAGCCCAGGCGTGTTTCCTTCTGGATAGTTTTGCCCTGTCGGAGTGAAAAGACCAGAGCCGGACACTTCGCTTGATTACGGTCTTCAATGCCTGTTGTGATGGGTTTGTTCCCCAATATTCCGTGACTCCGAGTAGCTGGTCGATATTTCATTCCAAAGTTTGGCCTCAAGACTGCCGTCCCGGAAGTTGCGGAGTCTGTAGCAGAACTTAATAAACGCGCCAGCCTCAACGCTGTTATGATCTAGCAGGCCAAGTTCTAGTCTGACTTGTGCTGGGAATGAAGACCTCGACAGGCGCCATGCTCATTTAAACATTCTGGTGGTTGATTTGTTTAATAGAATGTTTGTTGTGCCCATCATAATCTTGTGTCTGTATGATATGGAGTTGGTGATGTTGGCTTTCATCACCTTGAGCTGTGGTGTTAGGCTTGGCCCTAGTAGATGTTTTGAGAGTTTTGCCGACGCAACCTCAAGCGACAGTGCTTTAGCCTTGATGGCATCTTTCTGTTTAGTAAAGGAACCTCTGGAGTCAAGGAAGATTCCCAAGTATTTATAGTGTGGCACTGTGTTGATGCTTTTATTGTTGAAAAACCACCTACTTTTCCGCTGCTTCTGTTTGCTCAAATGAATTATTTTTGTTTTTGACAAATTCAGTATGAGAGCATTGTCAAGTGTGTAGGGAAGGAGTTTGTCGAGTAGCCTCTGCAGGCCTACCTTTGTGTGGCTCAGTAACACAAGGTCGTCAGCGTATAACAGGTTGCTGATGCGGGTTCCGTCCAGTTGAGGCGGGTGGGAGTTAACCTTATCAAGTATGGAGGATAGGTCCGAGATGAACAGGTTATATCTAACCACGGCTGTAGTGTTTTTGTGGGCAGTGCATAAAAAAGCCACCAATTCTATTTCTACACCTATGTCACGTAAAATCAACGCGCAATTTAGACATATTTACACAATTAAAAGCTGATGTTAAATCCATGGAAGCCAGATGTAAAATTCCCTTCTGGGCAACAGAGTACTTCCCAATCACTAGATGCAGGTTAAGGCATTGATCCAGCATCCCTTTGCCCTGCCTAAAACCATACTGTGAATCAGAGATAACATTAAAATGATAAAGCCACACTGACGACCCAATATCACTTTCCCCATGATTTTAGCAGCAGAATCTAAAAGTAAGATCGGTCTATATCAGGTGGGGTCATCCCGTGCACCCTTTTTAAAAATGGGGATGATAACAGCCATTGCCCGCGAAGGTGAAAGCCACAAGAACAGGCTGCGTTAAAGACATGCGCTAATATCTTTGCCCAGACATTGGGGACGGCTTTATATAGGTCCGCCAGTACCCCGTCTGGACCGGGAGCCTAACCTCTATATGTCGAGTTGATTGCTTTATGGACCTCATCTAAGCTGAAGTGAAGGGGAGTGCGAGCTAAACCAATAACCATTTGTCCCTCAGGCTCTTCTAAATTGGTACCGCTATAGATATTTCCAAAGTGCTGTACCCAGTGCTCGGCGGATATTGTACAGTCTATGTTAGGGTTTGGCATGTTGGAGAAAAAAGGGCTGTTAACCACAGAAGAGAATTTGGAGCTGTCAGCCAAGACACTTGCTTGATGAGGTTCTCCCAAGCATGCTCTCTTATCAGCTTATTTCTCTCCAGAACTGCAAATTTGTAAGCCTTCCTATGACTCCTGACTGCTGCTTCATCCCTCGGGTTTTGCTTGAGAGCCTGCAATAGCTCCCTGTTGGTCGCAGAACAGGTGCCGTCACACCACCTCTTGATCTTCAGGTATCTTACCCTGCTCTTAATGGTTAAGTTAAATGCTATCCGCTTAGTTCCTTTATCAAAAGCCTCTAGGATAGGTCTATCATGCGTAGTAGGGTCCATACATGTTTGAATCTCTGTGGCACAAATAGCATACAGGTTGTTTCGAAAACTTTCCGGGGTAATCCTTTCCCACTTCAGCCTGCATGCTTGATCTTTGGTACTAATGTTTGTGTTGGAGATACAGCTAGCCGCCACCCCTTTTAGAGCGGCAGAATAAGACAGCTCAAGTGTAAGAGGGTTATTGTCACTATGGCAGTTCCGAGAGATGCTCAGCTTCTCTACAACCAAAATTAATGGTGCAGAGATCATGATGTAGTCAATAATACTAGGGCTGCCGCTTCCTGCTTAGGTAGACACCAAAGCGTACACATCTGTTTGCTGTAGGTAATGTAAATTATATTCTTAGAGGAGACCTTCTATAAAAATGCCTGACTGTGTGTTCTCAAAGTGGTTTTTCAATGGTAAAGGGTCCCCCTGCTCCACCGTGGAAATGCAATTAAGACAGCATTGGTGAGTGTTAGACCCCTAGAATTATCAAGTCGTGATAAGCTTGTTTGCTTTCCCCATAGTGTTCCAAAAATTCCTATAAAGCTAGAAGATCTTCTATCTCGTGCCTTCTAGAGAAAGAATTATAAAAAGGAACAACTAACAGGGTAGGAAGATTCTTGAATGACAATTCCACTGCTAGTACATGGGGTGATCAGAATTCTATCATTTTAGTTTTAAAAGAAAGTTTAAGTAAAAACATAAAAAGACGACCCCCCCTTGCTCTTCCCATATTCAAAGGGGTATCATATTTACAGAATGAAATCAAACCATCCAGAAAAAAAACATTGGTAGGCTGCAAAGTTTCTTGTAGGGCAATGATATGGTGCATTAAAAAAACATTTTCCCAGGATATAATGCCTCTTTTTGACCTAAGGCCGGCTATGTTCCACGAGAGTCCCTTCCTACAGGAGGCACCAGAGGTGACAAATGTGGAAAGAGAGCTGGGGGGTTGTTAAGCATTGGTTCAGGCATGGATGCTGGTATGGCTGAGCTGTTAGTGACCTGGATGGCAGTTTGTTGCCCTGCATCTTTTCATTCACTGGCTTTAGTCAATCATTTTCATCAAGGCCCTTTAGACTGGCCAAAGGTTGGAAAACATTGGTCACATTACGGATTTGAGCAGGCTTAACCGATTTATAGGGCAACTGTCATTGGAGGTTAACTAAGGGCTGTTTAAAGGAATAAAAAGACTGTAAAGAAGCAGTCCTATTTGTAGTTTTAGTGAAATTCCTATAATGGCATCCCACTAACGCTTTAGCCTGCGCAGAGTGCTTGAAGTTAACAATTACACAGTCCCTCTCTACATTTTTCCTAGACCTACGGCCAATCCATCCCACTCTTCTGGCCATAATAATGTCAGGAGTTATATTTGGGCCGTTTAACACTTTATTGTTACACCAGTGAGTGGCCCTGTGAATAATGTCCAGAGAAGTTTCCTTTATACCTTGTGATAGTGGGGGAACCCACAGTAAAACAGCATCTAGGGGAGCAGATTCAGGGGGCAAGTCAAGAATACATTGATTTTCAGCCTTAGACCTTATATGTTGAGGCAAGGTGCATATAGATAATGGGCCCTCTTTAGGCAGCCCATCCATTTGAACAGCCTGGGCTGCAAGGATCGACTCTCCAGGTGAGCAATTATTTTTAGGTCTACAGGTCAATTCCTCACCTGCTAGGTCTTGAGTACTTCTGACCTGAAGAACTTGGTTTGCATTACCAGGCACCAAACAGATGCCCCCACCCCCAAGCCATTGGCTCTGGCCCTGTGAAACAATTGTTGCACATGGGAACAAGAGAATTAAATCTTGTCTCAATCCCTTCCAACTTTAGTGTTATATGTGCTAAAAGATCTTTAGTTATTTACTCCATTCTTACGAAAAGGGTGTCCAACAATAGTTCAAGGTTGGGCCTGGCTGGTAGTGGAGATTTTGCCCACGTAGGCTTCCTCGTAACTCTATTACAGCCAGTTCACTTCCTCTTAGTAGGGGGACAGTCCAAAATTAAATCGTCTCTCCCTGGCAGTTTGTTTGTTGAAATACATATGGGCATGGTCAACTCAACAGGAGGGGCCTCCTTTGGTACAGGCATGGATACAGGAGGGCTTGAATTCCCCGATGTGTACCCTATCGGTCCTCTAGCACCTCACCATTCTTGGCCAAAGCAGAGCCTTGGGCACATTTCTCTTTCTCCAGAGAAAGCCTTCTCTCAGTCAGTGCTATCTCCTTCGTTATGACATTTGCCACTCTGGTCAAAAAAGAATCAATGGTCGCTTTAGTATTAGTTTCTGGGGACCCCACTTGGCCAGCAGTCATTTTCCTTTTGCCCATGGCTGTGTGAGCTAGAGTCACTGATCTTGTGTATGCCACAGCACGGACCTCTTGGGGGGTCAGGGGAAATGGATAGCACACTCTCTCATCTAAGTTCTTAGAGGAGCTTAATGGCAGAATACCATGAAATTAAATCATAAAATAAAAATTCAAAACAAAATATACAAAGTACCTTGTTCATGACCTTGGTAGTAAAAATTGAAGAAGCAGTGTACTGGTGATCCCCAATCCGAAGGGTTCCAAGCTGAGACCAAGGGACCTGGCCCAGCCCAGCCTCTTTCGGCCGCTGATGGGCACAGACGGGCCCACCCTGGGCCCTGGCTTCGCCCCGGTGTGGGCATGCTAGCACGTGTCCCGCGATGCGGGAGCCTGTTGTCCCTCTTAAGTGCCTTGGACGCAAGCAGGAGGGGAAAGGTTGCGGTGGGGTCTCCGGCCACGAAGGATACTGGGGTATGGAGTCCCCCGCTGTGTTTGAGCCTCCCGTGCTGTGGGAGGCTGTTGTCCCTCTTAAGCGCCTCCAGGCACGAGCTGGAGGGCAAAAGTTGCGGTGGCTGCTCCAGGCACGAAGGTTACTTGGGTATGGAGTCCCCCGCTGTGTTCGTGCGTCCCGCACTGTGGGAGGTTGTTGTCCATCTTAAGCGCCTCCAGGCACGAGCGGGAGGGCAAATGTCGTAGTGGCAGGTCCAGCCGCGAAGGATACTGGGGTATGGAGTCCCCCACTGTGTTCGTGCATCCTGCACTGCGGGAGGCTGTTGTCCCTCTTAAGCGCCTCCAGGCATGAGCGAGAGGGCAAAGGTCATGGTGGCGGCTCCGGCCGCGAAGGATACTGGGGTACGGAGTCCCCCACTGTGTTTGTTCGTCCCCCGTAAGTCTGATCTATTTATTAGGAAAAGATCAGACGAAGGTAATAGGCCTCATTTGCAAAACAAAAGCATATGTTAAAGCCAATAGGCATTTAAGGGTGGATGATTATTGCACTGTGTCAAAGTCTGCAGACGTGTATTTCGTTAAATAAAATCTCCCATATTACTCTTACAGGCAGGGATTTTGGTGATGATGAACCACTTTGACAAACCCTAGGTGTAGAAGATTTGCACTGTAATAATTCTTGGTATAATCTCATCAGAAAACCTGGTAGCTTGGTTATCTGTCGAGATCATGTAACCAAAAAAATAACTAAAAAATGCACAGTTACACACAAACATTTGAATATATTTATACATATACACTCAAATAGTTTTTTTTGGTCAGTCCTGTTCTGTCATTGGTTTGTGTGAGTTTCATGTGCACTCTACTTATATCCATGATGGGGTCTTCCCACTCATTAACTGGCTTTTACTCTATAAGTCACTGCATTTGCACCTGCCTGAAAATATGTATGTTTTGATGCCTGTTCTGGTGGACCGGTGCTTTGGTTTTCTATTTTCCCTTTTTGTATGTCCCCTTTCATTTAGCTCATTATCCTCTTTTTATTTTAATTTACTAGAGTAATACAGCACCTTTTCAGACAGTGCTAATGGATTGCTGGCTTGCCGCTAAATTCACCTGCTGTGCACCACATGCCACTCGGCCACTGCATTTAAAACAGGCAACCATCATGGAATTGCTCATAGTGTATCATTGTTTTACTAATGGCTTTAAAGATGGAGGCCCTAGTGGCACTTTAAAACAGTAATACATCATGCACAATGACCATTGCAAGATAGCGACTGGCTGTTTGATTTTATTTTTATTGTAACCATATGCCCACCTAGTTTAGATGGCATAATGCTTTCTTTTTCCATACTTTTATTATTTTAATTTATCTTCCATATGGTGTTCAGTTTGAGTTTGTTTTATTGTGGTTCTGTCAGTAGGAGAATGTAAGAATGAATCCGTGGGTGGTTGAATGGTTGTATGAGTTTGAAAATGCATGACAGAGTGCATGTATGATGATGTATTGAGTACCTAAGTCCATCATTAACATAAGAGGCACTTTCATCTATAAGTCAGATCTATTGGCATTCTTATTTGGGTGTAGGACTTAGTTTTCATCATTAAACTGTGACCCGGATTTAGAAGAAAATGCAGAAAGAAAAAGATAACAAAAACGACAATGGGGCAAAGGAGGTATGAGAAGAGGCAGCAAGAATGAGATAAAGAGACAGGAAGTCTAGTGAGGTGGAGGGAAGAGAAATCATATGACATTAAAACTAGGCAGCCTTAGTGCTGGTCATCCCTGACATTCTATAGTGGTGGCAGGCTCCAATGAAAGAATGTGGACCCCTGCATCAATTTTTTCATCCACTTAAACACTGCTGCACAATTCATTAAGATTGGTGTATGAGTTGTGTGATTTACTCTTGCAGTACTCCTGGTTTCCTCAAGAATTTCAGGAGTAGTACGAGAGTACACCACAGCTAAATAGCTAAATAGTGGTGAATTAAGCCCTTGGGGCTTACCAGGCAAGCATGAGAATCCTTGCTTTCAGGGGCTCAAACCCCACTTCGAAATATTTTTCTTAGATCCAGGATGTTTGCACTGATTATAGATGGAGAATTTGCCTTGGCCAAGACGGCCCTATAGACCTTCTGGGTCAGCCCTTTTGGAGGGTGTAGTCTCAATATGCATCCAATTGGAGCAGGAAAGAGAAAGGTATGGCCATCAGAGAAAAAAGGCAGGGGATTGTGTGGCGGGATTCTTGCAGTTCAGACACGGCATGCTTCCATGATCTGAGTCAGCATACTTACTCCTTAACTGTAATTTTGACAAAAGGCTTTGGAGTCCCTGTAAGGAGTGTGCATTTTAAGTCCGGTCCTGTCCCTGCTCTGACAATTGACATGTGAATAAATGTCCATAGTATGACACCCAGTCTACTTTGTTTGGGTTGATATTATGGGAGAAGTAACTTATAGTACATATTTAATATATGTTTCCCGGATCCTGGTGACCAGGCAGATGCACTTGGGGGCATATTATCTAGTAGATGCGATAATTATCGCAAATCGCACTTAGCGCAATTTACTCTATCGCTGGATTACATCGCCGTGTTAATGAGTTATTATCAACGTTTTGCTAACAGGCAATGTAATTCCAGAGATAGAGGCTGATTCTCAGGAATAGCGCGTGAAATCTAGAGGTGATTTCACAGCGCTAAGGAGAGGCTTGCTGATAGGGGAGTGTGGACCTAACCTGGCAAACTACCTCCCATTATCAGTATGCCTAAGTCACTTTTCAGGCAGGCGTTACATTCCTGCAATAGCCAAGGTTAACGCGGTTATTTTTAGTGTTTCACGGGTCTGCTGCATGGCTTGCTAATATCGCAAAGCCATGTCAGCGCGTATTCCCATGTTGTTCTACTCAGGAACGCCTATGTTGCATGTCATTAGCGATATTGATCGCTGACATGCAAAGTCACAAGGAAACAAGCGCTAACGCTTGTTAGCGTGCCCTTGATAATGTTGAGATGAAAAAATTGCTGCTTTTCCGGTGCTTTGTGCCGAAAAAGCGGCGATATATCTCTTGCTAATATGCCCCTAAGTATATTAATGAACCTGTTGATGGTTTATTTCACCACACTAAGGTTAGCACATCTGACCAGGGTTGCACGCCTCCAAATGGGAGGGAGGGGGGAGTTGGCGGGTAAATATTGCAAATTTGAAGAAACATTATCATACTATTGAACATTAGAGGAACCTGTAGGTAAAATTCGACATTGATGTAAAGTCTATTTTCATCCCATTGAGCTTTCCCTCATGATCCAAAACCAATAGAGTAGTGTTATACATCCACCAAAAGTGTTTTGCCTCATCAGCAGGGGTAGAAAACTCTGTCTAAATGTCATTACAATACAATGTAAAGAGATATAAAAAAATGCACAGTTCAGCATGCTTGAATGCCCCAAAGTTTCACTTCTGCATATGTAAAACATCACAAAGAAAGTTACATATTCTAGGTCAATTGCAAAAGAACACAGCGTAAAATGCTCCTTAATTTATACATGCTAGCACAGCCCATTCCTACTACCACAGAAGCTTTTAGTTCATCAGATCTGCAAAACAGAGAAGGAAAGTTATAGTTGCATCTAGGAGGAAGGTCCTCATTTTAGAAGCTGTGCAAATTCCAATTGGAGCAATAATAGTAATTTGCGCCTGACTGGGGATTCTAATGGTTGCCGTAATACTGCACCCCACAGGAATATGCCCACTTGATGGGGCAGATTTATCAAAAATGTGTGCTACTGCAAAGTAACACTGATGAAAAACAGTGCAAAGTTTTGATTTGTTATTTATTTTTCAGGTCAAAACATTTTTTGCACTGGAATTCTGCTTAAATGTAAGATGAAGTAGTGCTTTGCGCTACTTGTTGTCAACGGGGCATCTCATGGGCGGTACATGGGTGCTCCCATGCTACCACTCCTGTTTTTGGACCCAAAGTCCAATCTACTAACAGTGGACTGGGCTTCGACTTTCTAAGTGAATTTATCCATAGCCGGCCGATCGTATTGTGGCTTTCTATCTAGAGCTCAGAAGACGCTCAATTAACTGGAGAGATATTTTTAGACTGCTTGGCTTGCTATAAGGGTCTTTCGATCCCCTGGCTAGCCTACTTTAAAAATTCTCTTGAAAACATTGCATTGGTTTTTAGATAGAATGCCGCAGGGAGCCTCTGTTAGAAAGCAAGTGCAAGTCTTACTGCTAGAACAAGCCAGAGAAGAGAGGATGAGGGCTGAAAGACAAAAATCAAGCGTTAAGCATTATTTATATCCTTATCCCGGGGCTATCTCTACCAACTACATCCAGAACACTAATAAGAGATGGCATAGTCTTTTATTGTTCAGCTTCTGGGCTGGTATTATGAAATATTTACTCTGTTTTCAGGCTGTACACCAACCCCAGCTCGGCTCTAGTGAATGCCCATGTACTAACTTGTATAAACAAACAATGGTACATTTCCTCTTTTTCTTTGAAAATATCCAAAATGTATACCCCAAAAATCATCATACCATTTTTGAAGTTTACGAATCTATGGCTTTGTATGCATGCATATCATTTTTTATTGCCATTACCAGATGACGAATCATGTGGTCACGTGATTCTGTTTCTTAAAACCGCAGTCCACTCCCGGAGGTCAATGATCTTAGATTAATTTAAGGGCATCGATGAATCAGTACTTGACTCGTTTTTTTCATCCCAGCCTGTATTTATCCTGATTGTTTGTCGTTAATATCCCAAACCTGATGATTTTGCAAATTTTCCCTGCATGTTTTAATAACTGTATGTACTTTATTGCTATTTTTGCATGTCTTGCATGTTTTTATGGCTGTTCACAGCAGGAGAGAGAGAATTCTGATTCTGATACTAACATTTGCAGATGGGGCTTTCAGCCAAACAAATACCCTCCTCAAGGCAATCATTAGCATAAGGAAATTGTTTTATTTCTCCAAACCTTCAAACCTTTCACTAGTGCTACACTGTATAGAACTCATACAATGTTAGAAAAATTTTAAAGCATTTCCTACTATAGAGTTTGGACTAAAAAGCTGTTCTAGACAAAACACACCTTTGCACTATGGTGTAAGGGCACGCCCGTACTGGCCGTAGCGGGCACTAGCCATTACCCTGGTGGGCAGGTTTTCGGCTCCTGAAGGGCCACTTTTGTTACTGGGGGGCCGGAAATATCTGCCCCTGTAACAAAATCGGCTGAAACCGGCCATTGCAAACAGCTCGGCCGCGCCCCTCCCCCACAGGGGGGCCAGCTGAGCAGTTTGCCAGGCCGGTTTTGGTTCCCAGTCTGGCCCTGTGTAAGGGTATGTGTGTGTGCATCGCGATATAGCCAGTTTGAGTGCCAGTGCAGGGGGTGAAAGCGACAAGCGACACAGCACTATTTTTGTAGATTTGGCTCAGTGCTGTATTTTCCACCCTGCACAAAGCACTAAAGCAACTTTGGCTGCTGAACTTTTTCAACAAATTTTTATTAAATCTGCAGCGATTTGTTCAAAGAAAAACCTGTGTCGCATTTGTTCTTCTTAAGACCTCGAAATGAGGGGAAAACAAGCGTTAATACACTGTTATTGGGCGTGTCCTGTTGAGGTTAATTTGCCACATCTCAGTTCCATCTTTTATTATTTCCAGAGCCGTCAGAAGATGGTCTGTGGAGACCTCTGGCCAGTTGTCTTTCAGAACAATGCATGCTTTTACCACGCATGCCGTTACTCTGAAGTCTTTACAATGAATGTGTCCACGTATTCCTTTATCACGCATATTGTTACAATGACATGCCGGAGGGGAAGCACTGGAATTGAAGCAGTGTAATTTACAATTCCAATTCCAGTCTGCGCAACAGTAGGGAAAGTGTTGGACTTTAAAGTCCAAAGCGGCTTCCCTTAAGTCATGTCATTGTAACGATATGCGCGGTAAAGGACCCTTGATTGTTCTAAAATCAAGGGTCCATTGTGTGAATTAATTGTTGGTACTATTCCTTTACAGGTCAAAGCTGACTCTGGTTCACCTATCACTATTTTGTCAGATATTACTTTTCATTCAAATTGGGGTAGTAGCGTGTCTCTTTTTGTATCTGACGTCAATCCCAAAGCTTACGGCGAAAAAGATATTGACATGTTAGGGTACTTTCATTCTAAGATTGAATGCCTTGGTAGAAAAACTTTTACTAAGGTGTATGTCGCCCTCAAAGGCAGAAATATCTTGGGTTGGTTGGATCAAGCAAAAATGGGTCTAATGCTCAAACCCGGGTCAGATCAACCCATCACCTTGGGTGATATCCCGGATGATTATTACTCTAATCTTGAAGCTGAAAACATTCAGGTTTCTGAATTATCTGTCTCTACTCATAAAGTTGATCATATACTTGATCGTTTTCCAAAGGTTTTTCAAAATAAAATTGGTACAGTTTTGGGTTTCAAGCATGAAATCCGTCTCAAGCCCAATGCCCAACCAGTCGTTCATAAAGTCCGTTCACTCCCTTTGAGTGCGAGGGATGACTTAAAAAAAATGTTGAAAAATTTGTGTGATGAGGGGGTTATTACACCTTGTGATTCTTCTGAATGGGTTTCTCCCATAGTTTTAGTCCGCAAAAAGTCCGGCGAGATCAGATTATGTGCTGAATTGCGCTCATTGAACAACAATATCATCGTCGACTGTCATCCCTTACCCAAGATTCACGATCTACTCGCTAATCTGGGTGGGTCTAAGTTATTTTCTCTTTTGGATCTTAAGTCAGCTTACCATCAAATTCCCTTGTCTCCAAAGTCTCAAGAATTAACAACTTTTGTCACACCATTTGGGGCCTACAAATATTTGAGGCTTCCCTTTGGCCTAGCCTCAGCTGCTAGCATTATTCAGAAATTAATGGATAATCTATTTTGTGACATTCCTGGGGTACAAGCTTATCAGGATGACATTTTGATTTTTGCCAACAATATTTCGGAACATGACATGATTCTCTCTAGAGTGTTAGAAGTTTTAGAGAAAACTGGGATGACAGTTAGGCATGATAAATGCAAATTTGCTGTTCAAGAATTGGACTATTTGGGTCATACACTTTCCCCTAATGGTATTAAACCCAAGTTTTCCTTGATAAAAGCTATTAGGGATGCCGCTCCTCCCAAAGATAGGGATGCACTTCGTTCATTCCTTGGTCTGGCAGAGTACTATGGCAGATTCGTTCATGGCTATGCCCAAATTGTTGAACCTTTAAGGAATCTTTTGAGAAAGGGCGTGAAATTTGTTTGGTCACATGACCTACAAATAGTTTTTGAGCATGTTAAGAAACTTATTGAGGATTCACCAGCTCTATGTCCCTTTTCTGATGGTTCAAAATGTTTTATTACTGTAGATGCTAGTCTTACTGGTTTAGGGGCTGTCTTAGGACAATGGGTAGATGGTGTTGAACACACTGTTGCCTTTGCCTCTAGAACTCTTTTGCCAGCCGAGACTAGATACAGTACGATTGAAAGAGAGGCTTTAGCCTGTGTTTGGGCCATACAGAAATTTAAACCATACATTTGGGGTCGGGAGTTTGAAATCTTCACGGATCATAAACCGCTCATGCACATGCTTTCAAGCAGCACTTCGAACAGAGCCTCTGCCAGGCTTGTTCGACTTCTATCAAAACTTCATGAATTTCACTTTGTCATAAAACACATTTCTGGTGGAAAAAATTTCAGAGCGGATTGTCTTTCAAGAATGTCTTTGGAGGAAAATTCTGTTGTTAATGATGATGTTGAATGTGTTGTAGCTGCAATTGATGCTATTGCGGAATGTCCACCTATTTCTGAGTCTGAGTGGAATTCGGCCTACAATGATGATGTCACACTCTCAAAAGTTAAGAGTTTTATCATGAGCAAATGGCCTGAACGCAGAAATTTATCTCCAGATTTAAGAGCTTTTGCAAATATTTCGGAAGAACTTTCCTTAGTTAACAATATGGTTATGCGTCATGAGTTGTTTGTTCCACCTGAATTCTTACGTAATTCAATCATTCGTTCGGCCCATCAAGGACATCTTGGTGTTGTCAAGACATGTCAACGCATTAAACAATTTTATTGGTGGCCTTCCATGGATGCACAGGTTAAGAGAATTATTGACAATTGCACTCAATGTCTCCTTTCTGACAAACACTGGAAGACTCTTTCCACTCCTTTACATCCTGTTCCTCTTCCTGTAGGCCCATGGGATAAAGTTGGTTTAGATTTTTCTGGACCTTATGATATTTTACCTAATGAAAACAAGTTTCTCATTGTCTTGATTGATTACTATACTAAATGGTTATACTATTCCTTTTGCAATGCAGCGTCAACTGATAATGCCATGAAATTTTTACAAACAGTGTTTGATGTTGAAGGTTTCCCTAAAACCATTGTCACTGATAATGGTACACATTGTGTGTCTCAAAAGATGTGTTCTTTCCTCAAGATTCATGACATTTCTCATTTTAAGGTTGCTTTATACTCGCCTTCTTCTAATGGTTTGGTGGAGAGGTGCAACCGCATAATTAAGGAGGGCATTCAGACTGCAATATCTTCTAGATTAGACCCTTTGTCCTTTGTACATGATAAGGTCTGGGCTTATAACACCACGCCACATTCCACCACTGGCATTGCACCTTTTACGTTGCTTAGGAAAAGGAGAGTGCATACTCATCTTAATCCCACTTGGCTTCACAAAGATGATAGTGTTTCACTTAAGCCAGCTTCCATCCAGGAGCATGTTAGAATAAAGCAAAATGCTATGAAAGCACGTTTTGATACTGGCAAACATTTTGTAGATCATCCTTTGGAAAGGGGAGACTGGGTGCTTATAAAAAATCCAAAAAAAATTCCAAAGGGGCAATCAAAATTTTCTTCTCCTACATTAGTCATTCATGTTAGTAGAGGTTCTGCTCTCCTTGATAACAAAGGATGGTGGAACAAGAGGGCTCTTGTTAAGGTGTCTCCCCTTCAAGCTGATGTTATTAGACAACATACTTGTTCAGAGTCAGACTCTGAACATTGTGACTGGTTTGATTTGACCTATGAGAAACCTTCTTCTGTTGGTTTTTCTGTATCATCTGGTGTACAAATTGATCAACCTGTTGTTAATGACAGTGGTGCATTGTCTACACCTCTTTCAACTTGTGTTTTGGAACCATTTGGGAGTCAACTCATTCAATCTGTTGCCCCTGAACCTTTGCCATGGGTACTGGTGAATTTTCTGTTGCAACGGCAAAAAGATCTTCACGTTTTAGAAGGATTTCATGTAAATTGAAAGACTATGTTTTGGAATAATGTTATGTATATTTATTTTTCTTGTTCCTCAAAGAGGGGAAGGTGTTCTAGAGATGTTTTACTGTCATTCAATACAGTGTTCTACGCTATCTGTATTAGAGTCGCATGAGTTCACGCGACTCATGTATTCTGTTTGTCTGCATTCCAGATTGATGTCTTCCACTCGTGGAGATTCCGATTAACGTCACTCTGGACGTTGGTTTCTCCACGGTTGGATGGCTCCGGTCGTGGGTGCTTTACTTAAGCAATAAACCACGCTTTCAACTACATACCTTGTCCTGTATTTAACAGTGGCAAAAACACATTTGTGGTAATGCCTGTGTTGTAACGGCAGCGTGTTGTTCGCGCCACGTTGTTAATTTAGTTTCCCCCTCTGGCCTGTTATCAGACCACCTTCTGTTTACAGCTGCATTTTTCCTTCATTTATTAAAATACATCTTCGAGGTCTATTGGTTTATTTTTGACAGTTGAACATTTATTCACTGCTAGCTCCAATAATTTTCATGGATTTTTTTTACAGTTTTTACTTTAGAGTTTACAGCATTGGCATAATGGAAGTCACTGTGTTTTAAATTTTGCGTTCTTAGCATTAAAATGATGGCAGGCATAAAGGATGATTGCCGCGTTGACTCCGAGGTCACAGACAGCGACGATGACCGAGCCTTTAAACAGCAGACCTTCAAGCTAAGCGACCATCAGCAATTTTGTTGTTACAGTGATGCTTGCACAGCACTTCAACATTTTAAGAAGATGATTGCAATGTGAAATTTAGCTAGTTAAGCTTTTAAGCGAGGGCGGCAGGAAAAAAAGAAAGCAGTGGTAAATTTCGCAAGAAATGTTGTTTCTTGTAAGGCATCAGTTTCTTCAAGCACTAAAATATACTTTTGCACAGTGTCAGATCATTCCCTTAGGGCTTATCAGACAAGTCAGTCTGTGGGACAGTTTTTATAATGTTTTTGGGGTTACTGACCAGTAGTGTGAGCTCATTGATATCATTCGAATTTTTAATAAATGTGGATTTAGCGAAGGATGGCAGGGAAATGACTACCTTGTGCCTAACAAGTTTAGAAAATTGTAATATACTGGTTCATTTTACAGCCATTCTTCGAAACATATGGCTACAGCAAAGTATGGTATGCCCATTCATGTTCATGTAAATGGCCTTCATGCTGAGAAGTCAAGTGAAACCATCAGTGACTTGCCTTATGGATTGAATGATCCTATCTTACAGCACAAGGGCCTGTTCTCCATCTGGATCTCATAGAGACTGATTTAAACATTGGGGGCACAGATGGATCCCTGGGTGCACAAAGCATATTTACTCAGAGCTCTAGTCTTGACACCAACATAGCGGATTCACATTCCCCCAAAATAGTGTGTCCACCGATCACATCTTTGCAATACGTTGACCATGTGGTGCTTTTAAGCCAAACAGGGGTTAGCGTAGAGAGATTAATAGATCTGCTTGATAACTACTGCAAAGCTAATGAATGGAACTAAACTTTGAAAAAGCAATATTGTAATCTTTAGAAAGAAAATAATATAACATGAAGCGTAGTACTTTGAAAAATGGTGATTGGTGAAAACTACCAAATTTAAGTATTTGGGCATTTGGTTAGGTGATCTGGGCATCTCAAACATCTCAATGCACTGCAGCCAAAAATTGCATCCCTGCAGCACTTTACTTTCTACTCACTGTTAAATTCCACTAAGAATCTGTCTCTTACACCAATTTGAAATTAATCAAAGCCAACCATGGTTTATGGAACTGAGGCATTTCCTGACACAATTGACTTTTTTCCCAGTAATACTCAAAGTAATATTTACAGATGCCTATTCAGGCTCCGGCAGAATTACTCACCAGCTCAGGTCCGGCTAGAATTTAATTTAATCGAACAACAATTGGCTCACGAAGAAGCGTTAAAAAAATATTAAATATATATAATACATTAAAAACTGCACAAATATTAAAATTGAAGCACTTTATTTGAGAGGAAACAAATCCTCACCAACTCTAATTGAACAATGCTTGGTCTAATGCCCTGAATGCCAGTTTGTGTTTGTAAGGAGCTGAAATCCTATGGAATCAGAATCTGCCACATGTTCCTATAAGAAGCTGCTAAATAAATTGGCTCAAGACATTACATTGCCATGGACAAACATATCTTCATGAAAAGAAGTCATGCATAGGTTATAAAAAACTCATATAGAAGCTGGCAACCCCAAGGTTATCTGCAGAGCCAGACTGGGAACCCAAAGCAGACCTGATGACTTTTCCAGACCAGCTGTCTGGGGGTGGGGGCAGGATGGCTGCAAGTATGAGGCATTACTGCTTTTGTTACTGGGAGCCGGTGTTGCAGCTCTTCTGCAAAACCAGCCCCCAGTAACAAAACTGGCCCCAACCCCTACAAAACCAGCCCCCAGTAACAAAACTGGCCCCAACCACTACAAAACCAGCCCCTAATAACAAAACGGGCCCTCACTGCTAGAAAACCGGCCACCAGCCTCCCGGGGAAATGCCAGGTCAAGGCCGACCCTGGTTATCTGGCTCCACCTTTTAAAGTCTACTACAAAATTAGACTAATACAGCTTCATTTTGGTTGCCTCCCTTGACTTGATTCCTGCCTAAACTGGTGATGAGACCTGTTGTGAACACTGTCGTTTATGATTGCAACTTAAACTCTGCTACATCTATTATGAACTTCCTGGTGACTAATTTCAGAGCGCAGATAATTGCTACGTAACATCTTGCAGACAGGCTGCTAGAAAAGGGACAACGTTAAGGACTAAGGGGCTTATTTATGAGCCCTTGCGTCACTTTTGCGCCACCGGTGCGTACCTTTTTGTGACGCACCAGCGGCGTAAAAAGTGAGCCTTGTTGCAACATATTTACAAAGTGACACATCTACCTAGACGCGTCACTTTGTAAACCCCTGCATCACATTATACCTGCGGCAGGTATAATGGGGCAGATTTACAAGCCCTGTGCGCCACTTTTGTGCCGCCGTTGCGTCACCTCTGTGACGCAGCGGCAGCGTAAAGCTAGAACCATGCTGCAGTGGATTTACAAAGTGACGCATCTAGGGAGATGCGTCACGTTGTAAAGCCCTGTGCCACATGAAACCTGCGTCAGGTTTCATGTGGGCGTACCGGCGCAGGGTAGGGGAGGGACGCCTCAGAAAAGTGCCTGAGTGAAATCTACAACATTTCACTCAGTCACTTTTCCGACCCCGCTGCGTCAAAACCTTGCGCCTGCTTGAAACTGGCGTTAGGTGTGACGCACCATGTGGAAGATAGGCCTGGTTGGCACAGTGCTGGAGTTGCGTCACACCCACGACACAACTTCTGCACTGCGCCAACCTTACGCCGGCAGATGCGACACGTATCTGCCTATCCTTGCGCCATGGTGCGCCACGTTGTAAATGCGGCGCATCCGTGGTGGCGCAACGATGGCATTGCGTGTCGCACATTTCTTGGTGCATCCCTGCTGATTTTCAGGGATGAGCCAGGAAACGTAAATCTGCCTCAATGTATGCAGGGGGTCGTTCCAACGCAAGAAAGGATCGTAGAAGTGATGCAGTGAAATCTATGAGCTTTCACTGCATCACTTCTAGTATGCAAATGTGTCAATATCTTATGCCTGCCTCACAGCAGGCGTAAGTCTGACGCAGGCACATTTCACATGGGACTTGCCCATGTGTAATGACCCATTGATGGAGTTGCGTCACTTTTGTGACACACTCGAGCAATGCGTCATTTTTGCGCCTACAGATACGTCAGAAATACTGACGTACCTGTAACTCCTTGCGACATGATGCGTCATACTGTAAATATGACGCATCATTGGTGTCGCAAGTAGAGGGCAATGAAAAGTGACGCATCGCTGTTTTCTCGCAGCGATGAGTCACTGTTCATAAATGAGGCCCTAAGCATCTTTATACAAGATTGCTGGCTGTTATTAGAACTAATGCTGGGCTCTTTTTCAGTATTCTGTCTGCAGAAGGTTTTACTCTGAATAAAGGTGGAGGAGTGTCATACCACTGCTCGTTGAGCAGTGCAAAAGACAAATAAAATGATAATAAGAAGAAGTTATTATCATTTTCTTTTTCTTTGTGGGACTCCAGCTAGGTTGGACGGGGCGGGGTGCGGCTGGGCTAGCCGCCAATAGAGGGAGCAAGAGTGGTTTGCACTCCCTCCCTAAGTGTGCCTAGGGCAGGCCAAACAGTCCTGCGCACTTGCCATGTTCTCTACTGGGCTGTGTTGCACAGCCCAGTGGAGAACATGCTCAGTCTCCCAGGTACTATCTGAGCGGCCAAACAGGCCACTCAGATCAGTCATGACGCTGCTCCTGCAGCGTCGTGATTGGCTGGGAGAGTCGGGGAGCCTAGGTGATTCCGGTGGCAGAGAGCGAGGACAAAGGAGAGACATGAGGTGGCAGCAAAGAAGTTAAGTTAATTTTTTATTATTTTTTCATGCCTCATCCGCTCACCACCCCCGTACAGAGGCAGCCGCCACTGCTGAATTCAAATGTTGTACTTTCATCGCTCAGTTACAAGAACTAATGATCGGCCTTTCCTTTATGTAATAAGGTCACTTGGTTTCATATTTGGCAATTAATTTTTCTTTAAACTATTCAAAGTATTAAAAAGAAGAACTCGTAAAAATAGTCTTCATACATCATTTATATTTCATTATGCATTTTAGACATTTAATCTTTATTTATATCTACACACTTTTAAGGAAGGAACGATTTCTGTCTTTTTACTAAATTTTAAGGTATTTAAGAAAGTTCACTATGCTCTAAAGGCCTTTTAAATGTTGAATGTTGGGCCATATATTTGTGAACTTTTACTATTAAAATATTGCCCATAAAGTGAAATTTTATATTTCCTAAAAAGGTTTCTTTAATTACTTGAGATAGTATAGCACGTTACACTGTATTTTGTGGTTTTGATCAACCGTAATAAACTTACCACTTGATACCAAGACTCACTCAGAGATTTGAACTTTTTCAGCATTAACCTCTTATATATGCACAGGCTCTCTTATAATTTGATCCTGATAATAGACAAAACGCCTCCAAAGCTATGTTACTGATAACATCTAGATTTATCCACCTGTAGTTCTGTTATTGATAATGCATACTCACTCACTCCTGTGGCCTTAATAATGCCCAAATAGTAACCTTGCCATAACCCATCCCAGATGTACGAATGACCACCCTCCGCCCACAGTCTTGCTCAGGCACCATTACATAACCCCTCTGGGTAATCAGAGTCGGAGTCTTATCTGGTGATTAACGGCTGCAGTTTATTTTGAAAGCATGAAACATGAACATTGCATTTCATTTTGGTCATTCGTATGCTCCATGATTTCAACACGGCATCACATCTACAAAATTATCACATTCTGATGCATTGGTCCATAAACTCCTTCCAGCATTTCCAGCACAGCCCCCTGAGAGACAACCCCATTTGGTGTCTAGCGCTTGCAGCCTCCAGGCTTCCCTTGCTACCAATATCTGAGTGGGCAGTCTTCAAGCTTTACCTGGGCTGCAAGTGCTGTGATTGTCTGCTCCGGACCCCAAGCTGGTCATTCGCCTGCTCCCCCAGTGGCCCTGATGAAAGGCATCCCAAGGACACTATTTTGCATGGCTCGTCATACTAGGCTAGTGTGCTTTCTTGTTGGTCTACTTTGTTCTGTTACCCGTGGCTTCCTTGCCCATTCCCAAGTTGCATCTGTGATGCCTGCTGTTTGTTGTTGGTGGGTGGGCTAACATCGAGAGGTCAAGGTCTGGCCTTCCTCACCTTTTCTTAGCCCCCTGTCTCCCCTGAGAACTTTGCTCGGATTGGGGGGTTCAGACCAAACCTGCCAATCACCTGGCCCCTTTTTCCCATGATCCCATCTCTATTTAACTGGCTTTTGCTTCCGTGCTCCAGAAAGCCCCGCCCTCAGGAGGCGTTTTTCATGGGCCCTCCATGGCTTCGGCTCTGCTTTTCCGGCCTGTCCTATAACCCCTCTCAGACATGTGAACGACCACCCTCTGCCCACAGCTTTGCTCAGGCACCTAACCCCTCTATGTAATCAGAGTCTGAGTCTTATCTGGTGCATAACCGACACAGTTTATTTTGAAGGCATGAAACATAAACATCACATTTCTTTTTGGTCACCTGTATGATCCATGATTTCAACACAGCAGCACATCTATAAAATTGTAACATGCTGAATGCATTGGTCCATAAACTTCTTCCAGCACTTCAAGCACAGTCACTGAGAGATGGCCCCTTTGGTGTCTAGTGCTTGCGACCTCTAGGCTTCCCTTGCTACCAATATCTGAGTGTGTTGCCATCAGGTCTGAACTGGGTTGCAAGTGCCGTGACCATCTGCAGCTGACCCCATGCTGGCTATTTGCCTTCTCTCACAGTGCCCCCGCCGAAAGGCATCCCAAGGACACTGTTTTGTGCAGCTCGCCATCCTAGGCTAGTGTGCTTTCTTGTCTGTCTACTTTGTGCTGTTTCCATGTTACCTGTGGTTCCCTGACCTCTGGAAGCTCCCCCTCCTCCGGCTTGCTTATGAAAACCCCAATTGCTCCAGCATCGCTACCATGTTTAGCAGGAATGTGTCCATCCCCATTCCCTGCAGGTGGATGCCGTCAGCCTTGTGGTTCCCTGGAGTCTTCAGATTGATGAGGCCATGCCTCACAAAGGCCCACCCATTCCCCTTGCAGATTTTTGCCATTGAGATATTTACCTTTCTTCTCGATCTTTCTAATGCTACATGGTCATGTGCAACCCGCCATTGGTGACGTGCTATGACCTCGGACCATATGGCATCCACAGGGCGGACTTGCCTTGCCACTGCCATTAACCCTGATGTCATGGCCCCTAATAAGTCTTTCCTCCCCAGGGTTGCCAGGTCATTCCCCTCAAGGTGCACCAGGACTGCTTCTGGCCTTTCTCCCCACCATAGTGTTTCTTCGCTAGTGGATAGCAGTTGCACCCATCACATGCCCAACTGCCCCAGCCATGCCATAGCCTTGTTTCGCAGCCAAATGCCCTTGAAGTTCTTGAGCGCCTCAGCCCATCATTGCGCCCTTGCAATGTACGAATGTCCCAGGATCCACACTCTGCGCCCATCTGCTTGGGGGCCTGCTGTGGGAGAAACAACATTCTTAAATTTTTGTGGGTCGTATGTAGCCTTTATGGTTTAAATCTTTTTATTGAAGCAAATGTCAATCGTTGTATACCAGCAAAAAGGCGTAGTGCGACCAATCGGGCCTCACAGGGCCCCAGTGCAATGGAATGACATACGAAGTTACAAGGGAAAGAAAGAAAGGAATAGGATAGCGCTCACCCACCTCCTCCACCACCCCCTCAACCCAGCCTGTCTATATATGAGCGGCTCCCTAGCCCAAGGCGCAGGAAGCTCGGGCATGTCAATCCCCTAAAGTCCTGTGCTAAAAGGGCCAGAAATGGCTGCCATAATTCACTAATCCCGGAACCTTTGCCAGCCATGGTGAGCGAGATCTTATCCATGCCTAGTATGTGCCA
The DNA here is from genome assembly GCF_964204655.1 of Triturus cristatus. Lineage (NCBI taxonomy): Eukaryota > Metazoa > Chordata > Amphibia > Caudata > Salamandridae > Triturus > Triturus cristatus. Next base: position 944,242,987 of record NC_140594.1, on the reverse strand, counting down.
CCGTCGATGAAGCCACCCGCAGTGTGTTGGGATTTCTGATGTGTGAGGATGTTTTGTGTGGCCAGGCCCAGTGCAAGCGCAATCTCCTTCCCCCTCCTGGATTTCAGAGGATAGGTCAGTGGGTTAGTGACCCCTAGAAGCACCTACTCCGGGAGCCGCCAGGCACAGCCCTAGATGCACAATATGACAATGTTTTTAAGACAGCAGAATAGGTATCCCACTGGATCATTGAACAACAGCCAATAAAATACAGCGCTGAACTGGGATGGCAAAGCAATCTTTTAGTACCACCCACAAAATAATCAACTTTCCTCACTTCTAACTTAATTTTCCTTGTATATTCCAATGTGTGCCTTTACATTCTCATAAAGTAGATGAGTATTTACTTGAAAGGACGAAAATGGGTAAGCTAAAAGTTTCATATTCGTAGTCAACAGACCACAGCACTATCATTAATCTTTGACATATCTCAAAGGCTCAAAAGCTACAGAGACCTTACAGGTTCAGACTAAAGATGTATCCACATAACTACATCAATTGGACACCAACTTTACCATCTCAAACAGCAGTAATGGTAAAAGTAATAAAAAAGTTATCAATAAAGTTGATGTCAAGTCTCCACCTTCCGTTGCCGCACATACACCAGCACCAAGTAAGTAACGCCAACAGTAACAGTAACTCACTATGAATTAACATTAACTTATCAGCATTACATATCTAATGAAAAAGCATTAGCACTGTCCTCAAACATCAATTAGTCATTTTCGGAAAATGCCAGCTTGTCATTTTTATCAACTACTCATGCATAATACTGTTCCAGAGGAATACATTATATTTTACATGTTCATGTGCCACAATCATATGAAAGAGATGTTCATCATAGTCCAGTGGTAGTAATTTGCTTGCAGCCTCTAAATGCCCACCTCAGCATGTCTATCAGAGGTCATCATGGACTTCAATTCACCAAAATGTCAGGGGTAGCGGAAATTATATCACCCGCCTTTTGACTTCTTGGTCACATCACAGGAGGTGTCATCACATAAACTTGGCCCTCACTGCATGACAGAAAGTGATGCCAAATTACCTTTAACCCAATGGCATCAACAAGAAGTGACATCACCAAAGTAAAATAAAACACTAAAATAAGTGTAAAATGTAATAATTTCAATAAAATATCAAAAAAGTTGTTAAAGCAGGCAGCTGTAAGTTTATTTTAATTATTTTTTTAAATCCCACCAAAAGAAAAAAAGGTTTTATGCATTAATAATTATTAAAAGCAATGTACAGAATTAATTACAATAATTTAGGTACCTTTTAATATAAATGATTACATTAATTTTTAATTCAAACTACGGTATTACAATATTTTATAATTCAATAAAATATATTTCTAGATTTTTTACATGAAATTATATTTAGTTATTTTTTCACTATTTTATAAAAATATATTCTATTTAACATTATTTCCTAAGGGATATTATTCTAATTCCCTTGCTTCATTCATTTTCTATGGGAGGGTTTTGCTGTACCAGTGGTTGGCCATGTGTGGTGTGGACTTACTACAGTTTTTTTAACAGAAACATTTACAAAAAAGTGCAGCAATCTTGTAAAGGTTTTGTTCTACTTTTCTTTGAAAAGTTCCAACTTACTTGGACTTTTACGACTATCTGCTAAGAATGCTGATGAATACAAGTTTTAGATCATGGATAACTTCCACCATATGCAAATACTTGGTAAGGAAAGCCATGATCTAAAAACATGGCGTGTCGCATCTGCCGGCGTAAGGTTGGCGCAGTGCAGGAGTTGTGTCGCGGGTGCGACGCAACTCCAGCATTGTGCCAGCCCGGCCTATCTTCCACATGGTACGTCACACCTTACGCCTGTTTCAAGCAGGCGCAAGGTTTTGACGCAGCGGGGTTGGAAAAGTGACTGAGTGAAATGTTGTAGACTTCACTCAGGCACTTTTCTGAGGCGTTCCTGCGCCGGAACGCCCTCCCTGCGCCGGTACGCCCACATGAAACCTGACTCAGGTTTCATGTGGCGCAGGGCTTTACAACGTGACGCATCTCCCTAGATGCGTCACGTTATAAATCCCCCGCAGCATGGCACTAGCTTTACGCCGCCGCTGCGTCACAGAAGTGACACAGCGTCGGCGCAAAAGTGGCGCACGGGGCTTGTAAATCTGCCCCTGGGTCCCTATTCCATGTCACTGCTATGTCATTGATTGGGCATTCAGGTTAAGGGTAATTACCTGTGGCATACAGCATCTGCATTCCAAAACCTCTTCCACTTTCTGGAGGGAACCTTGTGTTTCACTCGCAACCTTTTTAGAGTCAAATGTACACAAAGAAGGGGGACGCTAGCTCTCGTACAGCCATTGTTGCTGCTAGACCTGCGGGGCAGTTCTGGGCCCCTGCATCCCGGCTCAAGCCACCTTCCCAGTATGAGAGCCGCGTATCTCGCTCCTGGCATCTCCCATTAGGGCATCCTTGCTCAAGACACATTTGCAGTGGAGCATTAGAGCCAAGATGACCACTCAACGGCGGTTCTATGCATTTCGGCGCATGACGCACAAATCTTACAACCTTGGTAGCTTTGGCTCGGCAAATATCAACCCAGTCCCAATTGAGCCCCTACTAACATGGGATCGAAACGCCGTAAACTGTTTGCATAAGATCAGTTCATATTGTTAAATCCATTTACGGGCTGTGTATATATTTGACGATACTATGGGGAATATGTACAAGCCCCTATCGCCACCGCAACATCACTTTAATCGACGTTGTGGTGGCGAAAGGGACTGCGCCTTATGTACAAGGCAGCGTTAAGCCACTCAAAGTGGCTTAACGCTGCCTTGTACAAAAGGCCCCCTTTCACTTTATGGTTAGCATGAAAGGGGTGGGCAGTGGGTGTTGCCATTCATTTTGATGCTACCCCCTATGTACAACGGTGAAATACATAGGAGGCAGCGCCAAAATTAAGACCAGGTAAATTCTGGTCTTATGTTGGCAAAACGAGGAGAAATGAATTATTTCTCCTTGCTTTTGCTTTTTCGATGTGTGCTGCCTTGTGCAGCACATATGAAAAAAGCAAAATGCCATGGTTTGTTTATGCACATGATGGTGTCCCTTCCTGTACATAAACATTTAGGATTGCTTATTTGCATGAAGGGACACCTTCCTACACATCAACAATCCTCCCCTGCACGCAGACACCCTTGCACTATGGTGCAAGGGTGCCTGCATTGACGCTAAGTAGCTAAACGTAGCGCCATCACAGGGGCAAACTCAAGGCTCCACAGCATTCTTGTAAATATGTTGCAGCCTTGCATTTCAGAAGTGGTGGAGCGCTGCGTTAAGCCAAGGAGGCTAACTCCGCACTCTGTCACTTCCTTGTACATATCCCCCCATGTATTTTGAAATTTGCACATATGTATCAACAAGTTTGAGCACTTTCCTCAGCCCACAGATCGCTATTACGATTTGTATTTACTGGTTGCGTTTTATGCAATAATTAATACAAAGAGTTTCTTTAAACACAAAGAATCATCTCTTCTTTGTTATTTGTGTTTTATACAATGAGTAATACATAGAGTTTCTTTAAAGACAAAGGGGCAGATTTACAAGCCCCTTGCGCCACTTTTACGTCACTTTTCTCATGTTAAAAGTGACGCAAAAGTGGTAGTGGTGCAAGGGGCTAGTAAATCTGCCCCAAAGAATCTTCTCTTCTTCATTATTATTACCATCAGAACCTATGTTTCTACACAAACTGAGGGGTATGGTTCTCAACGTTTTGTGTTGCCCCTTGCATGATGCAAGGGGGCGCAAAGGCTACATAAAACCTAGATGAGAATTACCAAGTCATGCAAGGCTACATTGTGTTGCCCTGCATGGCTCAGTAAACCTAAAGTAATGCAAGGTGGCGCAAGTCTGTCCCTTGCTACTTACTCTGCCTCGGGGTGGGGGTGTCATGGGTGGGCCCATGGATTTTGAAGCATTCCCAGACTTACCAATCAATACAGGTAGACTCGGAAATGGTCAGAATTCTACTCCTCCCCAGAAGAGGCATAACAAGGAGAAATATTATTTCTTCTTGTTTTCCCCACTTTCTACACGCACTGCATTCTGCAGCACACATAGAAAGAAGAAATAGTATGAGAGGATCGTTTTTGTGCAGGAAGGTGTGCCTTCCTGCACTAAAACAATCTAGCCTGTAATGCAGACACCTCTGCACCATGGTGCAAGGGTGCCTGCGTTGGCAGTAGGCCGCAATTTGTGTGCCAACGTAGGCAGAGAGCAGGAATGCATCGTATTATGTTAAACACAGCACTTTCCTGTCTTCTCCCTTTTATGCAGCGCAGCAAGGTGACTTACTGCGTTTCATGATATGTTGATAAATTGGGCCCTAAATGTACAAAAGATGTCACTTAGGTACCCAAGTAGTGTAGAGTGCAATTGTAACTTAGACACTAGTGGTAAACCTGCTGTCACTAACTGTCCCAGAACAACTGAGAAAAGGCCACACAGAGCTGTAGACCCTACTTATAGATTGCCTAGACAAGAAAAAGTTGTCACTCTAATGGAGCTCGAGGCAGACTCTTTCAATTCTCAGCTATGCATGAATGCATTTTTTACTTTAAATAAATGATGAAAACACTATTTACCCCCCTAATATTACTGAAATAGAAGTCGTAAATATTTGACAGGTCCAAAAAGAGGCCCGTACGAGCTCGCATGGATTTACAGGATCAATACTTGTATATATTATGCCAAATGTTTTTGAACAAGCAACCGGCTAAACCCCTGGCATAGCAATCCTAATAAGATTAATTGTCACAACACATAGAACAACCAGAGAAACACAAGTTGGGCCTAAACAATATCCAGATATATACCCCAACACTCACTGATCACACATACAAATGGATGGCACTGTTAGGTTGTACCCTCCACCATTTAGACAAGTATACACAGTTCATGGCCGATATCAAAATTCAAACATCCCATTAGTGTATGCATCTTTACGTAACAAACAAAGTGCAAATTACAAAGAAATGTAACACATATAAAACTGCACACTAACAACTATAACCCATAGAAATCATAGTAGATTTTGAACAGGCAATGATTTTGACCATTCTTAACATTTACCCAAATGCTGCTGGAGGTGCTACTATCCGTTTAACAGGAGCATATGGAGGCACCTCCAAAATCCCAATCAAAGCAAAATAAGCAACTAACCATGAATTTGCCCACAAAATAATAAAGCAAATGGTTTTAACATACATCCAGTTAAGATAAGTTGCTCAACATTAAGACATGCTACTTGAATCTCCTGTTACAAACAACATGAAACCAAACTATCTCTACTAATGGATTATTTTGAAGATACTTGGGTTAATCAACTTCACCAATCAGGCCAAAAACGCCTACCCAAATATCACATTCCAGGGTGGAACCTTTATGACAGCACTGTGTCCCAAAGTATCAGGACAAACTACACTGTGTAAAGGTTGCACAATTGCTTCCAAAGAAAACTTGGAAAAAGCTACCCCACATTCCACCAATTCTTAGAAGTACTCAAAAAAACGAAGCTACCAGTAACAATCCCTAATCCAATGTCTCCAAACAAACTGAACAAATGCACGTTCTCCTAGCATTCAAAGTAAGACTCTTTACTAACAAGCCAACCTTACTACATCTAGACATAGGGCATGATTTAGATCTTGGTGGGACTGGTCCCACTGTCGCTTTTTTAGGCTGTCTTCCTGTCTGCCACCTTGGCAGTCTGCATGCCCTATTGAGATGTTAGCAGGTTCATAGATAAAAGACCACTGCAGTCCCACCATCACAGACAGGAGTTCTCTACTTCATTGATGGCGGGATAGGCAATGGTGGCTGTTGGAGGGAGGACTGGCAGCTTCCCCACCAGGCCAATCCCAATGTGCCTTCCCGCTGACCTGACTGTGGCGGTAAACCCTCCACACCTCAGTTGGCTGAATGGAAGGGATGTAAGGCAGACACCCATCTTTTGTCACTTTCACACTTCCTGTTCTGCCACAAATACGGTCTTCAAAGTCCTGCCATTGCCTGCTGCTGCTGATTGATGATGAACAAAAGCAACACCGTTGTGGACGCAATCGATGGTAAGCACCACGTTTACCTGCTATCTACTAGATTGTCTGTTAAAATATGCACAGGACTCATGGACAGGACCGTTCCCGGCGAAGGTCATAGAGAAGACCGTCAAGAAACAACTGACCCGCTACCTCGAGGAAAACAGCATCCTGGACCTGTCCCAGTCCAGGTTCCGCAACAACCACAGCACCGAAACCGCCCTCATCACCGCCACCGATGACATCAGGACCCTGCTAGACAATGGGGAAACCGCGACCCTCAGCCTCCTGGACCTGTCAGCCGCCTTCAACACGGTCTGCCACCACACACTACGCACACGCCTCCACGACGCCGGGATCCAAGATTAGGCCCTGGACTGGACCACCTCCTTCCTCTCCGGCAGAACACAGAGCGTCCGCCTTCCCCCCTTCCGCTCTGAAGTCACCGAGATCATTTGCGGCATACCCCAGGGCTCATTCCTCAGCCCAACGCTGTTTAACATCTACATGGCACCGCTCGCCCACGTCACCCGACCTCAACATCATCTCCTATGCCGATGACACCCAGCTGATCCTCTCCCTCACCAAGAACCCACACCACGCCAAAACTAACCTCCACAAAGGAATGAAGGCCGTCGCCGAATGGATGAGGAACAGCCGGCTGAAGCTGCACTCGGACAAGACGGAGGTCCTCATCCTCAGATCCACCCCCTCGGCCTGGGACGACTCCTGGTGGCCGACCGCACTGGGAACAGCTCCAACACCCACCGACCACGCATGCAACCTAGGGGTCATCCTCGTCTCCACCCTCTCCATGACTAAGCAGGTCAACGCCGTCTCTTCCTCCTGCTTCAACACCCTCTGCATGCTCCGCAAGATCTACAAGTGGATCCCCACCGAAATGAGAAGAACGGTCACCCAGGCCCTCGTCAGCAGCAGGTTGGACTATGGGAACGCCCTCTACGCAGGAGCCTCGGCCAATCTCCTGAAACGGCTTCAACGCATCCAGAATGCCTCTGTACGCCTGATCCTCGACATCCCTCGCCGTAGCCACATCACACCCCACCTGAGAGACCTGCACTGGCTCCCCGTCAACAAGAGGATAACCTTCCAACTTCTCACCCACGCACACAAGGCACTCCACAACACCGGACCAGCGTACCTCAACAGATGACTCAGCTTCTACACCCTCACCCACCAGCTCCGCTCCGCCGACCTCGCCCTCACCACAGTCCCCCGCATCCGAAGAGCGACCTCCGGCGGCAGATCGTTCTCCTACCTCAACGCCAAGATCTGAAACACCCTCCCCACCTACCTACAGCAGACCCAATACCTGCTGACCTTCAGAAGACTCCTCAAGACCTGGCTCTTCGGGCAGTAGCAGCATTCCCCCACCCCCCAGCGCCTTGAGACCCTCACGGGTGAGTAGTGCGCTTTATAAATGCTATGATTGATTGATTTATAAATCTCTCTTACAAGCAATAGCATATCACTGTGCAATGCATTTGTATGTAAAGTAGAATTTTCAGAAATTTAAAGAAACACGCTTGTATGATCACATTGTCTGTAGACATTTGGTGCAAGCTGGCTTCTAAAAAATTAACACATGCACAAAAAAAGAATATCCAAATAAAAGTAAAAAAGTCAACAAACAAGTGTGTTTGTAGAAATTCCCAGCACTGTGAATGCTTTCCAGGTAGGCTACCCCTTGCTGCAATTGGCAGCCAAGCCCCTGGATTGCTTTCAGTAGTGCAGTGTGGCCTACAGAGATGCTCCAGGGGAGGTCAATTGCCTCCTCACTCAGCACAGCCAGGGACACAGGGGCAAGGGGTGAGGTGCCTAGAGAAAGGAAACACCTTCCCTTTTAGATGGGGGCAGGTATGGCCCAACTGGGGGGAGCAAGAGGGAGGGTGGAGATGGTACTCTGGGTGGCGGACAAGGATACATGTGGTTGACTTCCTGTTGGCTCCGCCACCACTAGGGAGTATTGCTGGAGGAGGCCTCCGAAGAGGATGTTGTGGAGCTGCCATTCTCCGGTGCACTCCCCTCACCCTCCTTGCCACTGGGTTCCTCGCTGTTCGTGGTACCAGCAGAGGAACCACTGGGCACAGAGATTCCCCCGCCTACGTTGGCAGCTTCTCCTTTTCTGCTCCTGATGATGCTAAAATTACATATACAATAGTGTTATTGAATCTGTGTAAACAGTACTGATTATGATGTTTAATCACAAAACAGTTACCAAGTTTTCCGATTTCACCTGCTTCAAGGCTTTCATACTTTGGTTCTACACTAGCAGAAGCTCATACATGTAGACAACATTGCCAGAAAACATTTGGTCACAGTTACATTATTCCGGACGATAGCTCCTATATCATGTATGATCTTGTCTCTTATCCAGTATCATATCTCTCCAGGAACTCTCACCCCTCTGAATGGCTTGCTATAGTAGTTTATAATAGTAAACTGATGTCACCAAAGAGGGCATCAACCAAAATCACATTTGTAAAGTGTGTTCACAAGGCCCTAATATCTGCATACCTTTCTTTCTCAATAAGTTAAATATGAATAAATGGGTGTCAACAAATACTGCAATGTTGTACCAATATTACACCTTGATGCATTTCAACATTTGCCTAACTACTCATAAGTTTTCCTGATTCTTAATTTTTCTGATGGAATGTTCTTAAATATATGTGATGGAACAATCCATGTTCAAAAATCCCTTTAAGATTCCCATTTATCTCCATCATTAATTTTTCATCACGACATGACAAAAAACATGGAGAAATGGTTTTGGGTATGCGTTACTCTATCACCAATGTGTACACATTCCTGTCTGTGTTTCCACAATATTGTATGCCTAGTCAAATTATTTGTTCAAAACACAGACTGGCATACACTCACGTTTGTGAAGGAGTAAGACATCATGCTCATCTGTCACTTTTAACATGTATGAAACAGTATTTCTGATGCTAAACACAAATTGAATATGTTTTAATTCTAGAATTGAGCCATTAATTCAGATGTCACTAGTCATTTTGTATCACATCTCTCTTTTGTTTGTGCAGAATCCCAACTTACTAATGTGACATTTGGTACATCCAGTGTATCATAAGTGTCTAGGTTGCTATGTCACATGTGCCAGGGCTACTATTACATCATTCACAACAGCGAAGAAACATCACACCTGACACAATACAGACTATTGGCCTATTTGGCACTACTGTCCTTCACGATGTCGAAGAACTTGATGAACATGTAGAGTTAAGGCACCCACGTGTCTGCTCAGAACACCCCTTTGCTTGTCAACAGAAAAGAGGTGGGATCCTTTCTAACAAATTTATAGACAAAGCACATCATCAGACACATTGGGCAAATCTTACACCTTCAAGAACCCTTCCTGTGCTTTGGACATGGGTCACCCTTAATGTTGATGGGTCAAATCCTGGCTGTAACAAAATATTTGTCATGTAACATTTGAAACTCTGATAAGAACTTACTCCCTTGTTAGTGCTGTTGGGCCCCGAACTGCCCATAAAGCTGGGGATAGGCCACCGCAAGGACGCATGCCATTAGAGGGGGTCATGGTGTGGCGCACGCACTTCCCACATTGAGAGGACTGCCTGAGTTGGAATTCAGTTGACTTTCTGGTCCAGCATTGTAGGTCTACCCACCTCTTGCGGCAATGGAAGCTGCACCACTTGTAGACCCCTAGGGTATGCACCTTCCTCGTGATGGCCTTCCAAATGGGGAATTGACCTGTTTGGATACAAGAAATGAAAGAAAAAAACAAAGGGCTTTTGACTTTTTGTTTGTCTGTATTGATGTAAAAATATTCTTACTGCACCTCTCATTAGCATGACTCCCAAGGGCCCTATTACATGTCTGGCGGTCCGAGGACTGCCAGACTCGTGGTGGCGTGGCTGCAGCGGATCCAGTACTGTCGCACCTGCAGTCGGACCCTCCAATTATGACTCGGGGAGTCGGACCACACTGGGACCGCCGGCTCCGCAAGAGAACTGTCGTTCCCTGGCGTAGGAGCAGCAGTCAGAGGCCACAATAAGAGTTTCCTCTCTGCCAGTGTTTTCATGGCGATTCCACTGCCGTGAAAACCCTGGCGGAGAGGAAGCATAAGGGGCCCTACAGGGCCTCCCTGTGCCTCAACCCCATGTGCATTCACACAGGGGGGGTATAACATGTGCCCCCTGTGTGCATGCACATAGGCTCCCCCACAGCATGGATCTGCGAGTCCTTGCCGTGCAGGAACCTTGTAGTGTGGTCCCATTGAGGTGCTTTTTTTAATGGCACCGCTGTCTTTAAAAGAGGCACCGCCATGCCTCCCACCTGCCAGGGTACTAAAAATCATATTCTGGCGGGCGGCGCAATCTTTGGCAAGCAGTGGCATGGCTGTTTGCACCGCAGCATTACCGCTCAACCAAAAAGTCGTAGTAGGCCCCTAAGTGAGCATAAAACATGTGCATTTTCACATGCTGACCAAAACAAATATCTTAATACACCTTTGTAGTGACCTGTTGACTACCCTCCTCCCATGTCAAGTCATAAAGTCACTAGGGGTGGGCGGAATTTGCGAAATTAACTTTCGCAAATTATCGCGAAAATGTTTAAAATTATCTCAAACAAGCGGAAATATCGCGAAAATGCAGAAGTTTTTTTCCCGCATGTTCGCGAGATTTTCTGCATGGTTGCGGGTCGCCAACTTACCCATGCGGTTGCTTGCGGGCGCGGCCATCTTGTTTTGAGTTGTCTCGCGGTGCATGATCGCGAGAAGAAAGACGTGATCGCGCGACGCATGACGTCACTGCGGGCGCGAACTGTCGCGAGACAGCGCAAATGGCTAAAAACAATACAACATCTCATGGAGAACGCGACCGGATCAAGAGAACTTGTCGGCGAACGCAGGGATTCAGGTAAGGCGATCGCGCGCGAGAATGTATTATTTTACAGCGCGAGCAAGAAACAAATTATTGCCAAGCTGCGGAAACCGGCAATTTTGACATTTTCGCGCTCTCCGCGGAACGCGAAGATGTCAAATTATAGCAATTTCCGCGAACGGAACGAAATTTTCGCCCAGGCCTAAAAGTCACCAATCCAGGCCTGATACATCATCTAGGCCAGGGGGCTCCTGTATATTCTGTGATGTAGCCTACTTCTGGCTCAGTAAATTCTCGCCACTGTGAGTAACACGTCTCCTGACCAAGTATCTCCAGGCCAATATTATTCCTGGGGGCTTACAGGTCCGAAACGAGCCAGCTATCTTTGTGGATCAACCCAAATTTAAGGAAGGCTTTAGATTTGTAGCCAATAACTGTTTGCGCCACTGGATGGTGCTTGGCATAGAGACTGCAATTGAGCAAGTGGAGAAGTTATTAAACGAGACCAACAACCTTAAGCTTGAAATTAGCGGAGACTCAGCACTCACCAATGCCAAAGAAGCCCTAGAGAGATTGGAAAAGACCATCAAGGACTTTGATACCAACACTCAAGCTAAAAAATTGGACAAATTGGCCAAAGACATTAGGTTTTTCAACAAGAAGGCCAAATATCCGTATCTCCAGGAAGACTATTTTAAGCAGGACAACCAAGGGCATTTCTACAACAGAGGAAGAGGAGGATACAGAGGGAACAGACGGTACACCACCTTCTCTTGATTCCTCGGGGTCCAACAGCTCCGGAAGTGACGGTGAACAAGCAGGAACCAGTAGTGGGTATCAGTACCAAGACACCTGGTACCAACCACCACAGGTACCCCCTTCTTTTTTAGAGGAAGGATAATGGAGACTGCCCAGAGGCAGGAGCTAAAATTGGAACAGAACCACATGCCGAGGACAGAACCAGCAGAATTGGGATACAGGTCGACAGCAGGGACAGGTCCAGAAGCAGGTGAGATTCCCCCCGGAGAACCATGGAGAGATCCAGACCTGCCGACGAACATACAGATGGTGATAGAAGTGAGAAGTCCCATCATTAAGTGTTCTGAGCAAAGGCCTTTCCTTCGTGCCTACTACCTATCTCAACCGTTTCAACATCAAAACAGAACTGCATGGTTTCTTCCGCAAAATTAGGCTGAGACACTATTTCAAACATTCTCTACTGGTATCATCTACGTCACAGACAGGACTGCAAATACCATCTATGTTCATGCCTCCTGCGCACATGATGCCATTCAAAATACTTGAATTTGAAAGTGTGGTGCTCTGTGATGTACTGAAAGTGTGTTCTACCAAACAACATACCAAGCACAATGTGACCAAGGGAGAACGTGATGCACTTGAAACCCTGAAGCACAACTGGGCGATAGTGATTAAGCCAGCAGATAAAGGTGGGGCTATTGTTGACCAAAATACACCAGATTATAAGGCTGAAATTTACTCCCAACTTCAGGACGGCGTGAGCTACACTAGACTCACTACGGACCCCACCAAAGACGTCAGGAAATTGATTTTGACCATTATTGAGAAAGGTAATCAAGCAGGATTTGTTTCAGACCATGAGTTTGAATACCTCAACACCAAACAACCACGCCTCCGAACGATCTACACTTTACCCTTAGTGCATAAGAACTTACAACACCCCCCTGGAAGGCCCATCATCTCTGGTTGCGGCTCCCTCCTGGAACCTGTATGCAAGTACATCGACTACTTTCTCAAGCCACTTGCTGAACTAACTAAGGCATACCTGCGTGATACCATGCAAGTGATCAACCTGATTGACAACATGCCATTTGACCAAGAGACCCAATTACTTGTGACACTTGATATAGTGTCTCTTTACACAAGCATCCCACAACGACCAGCACTAGAATCAATGGCCAAAGCTCTAGACAGAAGACCACGACCAGCCTGTGTCCCAACGGAATTCATTGTAGAGCTACTAGAAGTAGCCATGATGAAGAACTTCTTCCTATTTCAAAACAAGTTTTTCCTCCAAACTAAGGGAGTGGCTATGAGGGCAGCCTTCGCCCCGGATCTGGTTATCCTCTTCATGGATGATTTTGAGGAACAATTAATTTTCCATCATACCAACCCCTACAAAGCAAATGTGATGCATTGGTGCCGCTACATAGATGACGTCCTACTGATCTGGACAGGAATCGAAACAGACCTCCAGGGTTTCTACGAATGGCTCAATACTAGATCCCTTGATATAAAATTTACCATCCATTGGAATAAGAATACCATCGATTTTCAAGATATCACCATGAAATTAGATAATGTTTATCTATACACTACACTCTACAGAAAATCAGCTGAACGTAATACACTGCTGAGATACTCCAGCCACCACACAAGAGGCATCTGTGACAACTTGCCATTTGGGTCATTTCTCCGGATCCGAAGAAATTGCTCTCTTAAAGATGACTTTTTTAGAGAATCAGAAGATCTGATCAACCGCCTCATTGACGAGGCTATCCCAAATGGTTAGTCAAACGGTCAAGGAATAGAGCATGGTACTACGACCGAGATGCGCTCCTTACTCCCAAACAACGTCCTACAGACATGCCAAGGATGATATGCGTGACCACATTCTGCACCAGGAGCAACGAAATCAAGAGGATCATTAATAGAGACTGGAAACTTATGTCGGACGATCTTGAGATCCCGGTTCCCCCAATGCATTCCTTCAAAAAACGCAAAGAGCGTCAGAGACCATGTAGTTCGGTCTCTATTGGACACCCCCCCGCAACCCACTGTCCAAACACTCTGGAACCTACCGGAAATAGCGGGACATTTCAAATGGACTAAATGTAAAGCATGAAAGCTGACCATTGAGATCAAGAAATGTTGTTACAAACAACACATCATATGTTCACTCTAGCTCCGACATAACAGATGTGATCTATGGCATCTTGCCCTTGTAATGGTTGTACATAGGCCAAACGAGAGAAAAAGTAAAAACAAGGATACTACAACAGTGTAGTAGCATCAGTTGACGCACAGTAGGTGCACCGCTTGTTGAACATTTCACCACAAAACTACATAAACCAGAATCAATGAGATGGCCAGTTTTGGAAAAAGTGTCTTTGGGGAGTAGGGGAGGTGACATTAGCTCTATTTTGAATGTACGAGAATGCAAATGGATGCAGAAGATGGACACTGTGAGTAATGGTCTTAATGAACTTAGTTGCACAAATGCACAACTTTCCATTCTCGCCACTGAATAATGCTCTCTTATCTGCATATGACACTGTGCCCTAACTGTTATCATGGTATGAAGGACCCCCTAAGATGCTATTTATTCTGCTCATTACATCTAGATCACGAGGCCATGAATCCACATGTGCGACAGCTACTAACTATGCATTATGTGACTATCATATTGTCTCAATGTAATGAGTTTATATAATTTCAAGGCACACCTTGCCACTCAGTATGACAAACTGAAACACCGCAGATAACCATACATGGGTATCACATGATATGTACATCTGGTTACTTCAACCCTGTTATACTCCTATAACGTGTTTATGTTTCACTATATGTTATATACTCAGCAACGTATACGCTTGTTTTCCTACCCGTAAGATTGTTTAATGTTACGCCACTAGAAATCCATGCATGAGTAATACATAATATGTATATCTGGTTATTCCAACCCTGTTGTTTCCTGCAATGTTTTTTATCTTACTGTGTGTAATTTTCAACAATATATGTTATCCCTAAGGGGCTTTCTTTGGTATGACCACATCGGAATGCTTTATGCTCCTAGAAATCTTCTATGTGTCTGTTACAATGTTTCAATGATTGTCTAACAATAGTACAGATAAACTTGTAGGCACAATGTGCTAATCGGTACCATCATGGTAATCAGGCTTTTCATCGTCTCCTATTAAACAATAACATGTTCCACTAATACACTTGGTCCTGTTCACCGTTTTCAGACCTCCACAACCGTGCCTATTAAAGGCAATAGATATGTCTTTTGTGATATCCCTTAAACGCCACCGTTAAGCTTTTGACAGCCATTGACAGGCCTTTGCGTCTCACGTTACAGTATGTGGAGACATCCAGCCGCTGCACCTCACGTGCACGTCTCCGTCCGTGTTTAAATACGGGATGATGAACCGCAAGCTCATTCTGCCAGCAGAATTGGAGCCAGATGGTTGTAAATACAAGGTACGTTGCATTCGCTGCATCTAGGGGCCGCACATGGTTTATTGACCATTTTGTAAGCACACGCTGCCCACTGCCTCTTATCTTACAAAAACTTTAGGGAGATATTTAAGCGCAACATGACCGCTAATGCGTGTTTTCACCAACAATGGGTGCTGGGGCGAGAGCGGAACTATTTAGTCGGGTTCCCTTGTTACTCTTGGAGCCCCCGCTCTTCCCACGACACTCAGGTGGCAATTTTAGCCATGATTAGGCATTCCACACAGGACCACAATTTTCAGTCTTGTGTTTGACCTTTATGATTTTCAAAGTAGGTTATTCTCCTGCCCTTTGCGTCTTAAGCATACCTGACGCATACCCTTTCTGTCATTCATTGTTTTAGATAGATTTGTCTGGAAACTGCAAAGGATCGTTTGACCCTCAGTTCACCTCCAAGTATGTGCACGGTTGGCCGTACCTTCACCCCTTTTTTCAGTAAGTGCTCAGTCAGCAGGGGACCAGAGATCTAGAATTTTATGTACTGATTAGTTCTTGAGTTCACATGCTGAATCTGTGTTTTCTCTGTACTTAGGAGCTCTGCTGAGCCCAACCCTACATGACCGCCCAGCCTAAAGTTATGCGCTGGTTGCAAAATTAGGTAATCCCTACCTTTATTCATGAGCATTCACTACCCTTTTTTGAAACTATACCCTCCTAACACGGAGTATCATATTGCCTCTAGGTGCTCCTTATCCGTACAGTCCTGATGAAGACCCCACCCTGAGGCTGGAATCACCTTGTTCATTTCTTAGGGGTCGAAACGTTGACTACAACTAACTCACAAGCCTTGACAACTGTAATTCATTAACAGTGTTCATGTAATGCTAAGTGATACATTTGGAACAATTGACCTATGTTAGGCCGGATCAGTCTCACTTTGTGAATTTGATGGATATATGTCACACTACCTTTTCCTTGTCCACCACCCTCATGGTTTCACTTTGACCACAAACACTCTATCTTCTTCTTTCCCCACACTTGAGCACCTGTTCAAAAATATCAGAATTATTTCTCGATGAAAGAGCAACTATGTTGCCACAATTGAATTGCGTATTCAAAATAAATTGCATGTTTTGCAGTCTAACTTAAATCGGTATTGTGAATGCTGCTTAATTTTTGTTTTTAAAAATTGTTGCTACTGTGACCACTCTTCTATTGTACTGCACTGTGAGAAAGGGGCCTGCAGTCTGAACATGACACACTTTGAAATGGGAGTAAGATGAAACAAAGGGGTCTATTACGAAGGTGGGCGGAATCGCCCCGGAAACGGGGCCGGCCGTTATGTTTGCAGTGGTCCCGCATGTGCAATTAGGATGCCCCCGCCACACTGGCGGGTGCATTCTGCATTTTTTTTTGTCGACCGGGCAGAAAAGCGGCGGACGGTCTTCCCACCCGCCGCGGTACCCCCACTATCATAATATGGCAGGGGGGTAATGGGAGGCGGGCGGGGGATGATGTCGGGCGGATCGGCACCGCCATGCGGGCGGTGGCGATCCGCCCGACATCATAATAGACCCCAAAGTGTCAACTCAATAAGTTAAGTAACTTTCCCTTTCAACTGTCGCCCATTTAAAAGCATTTAGGGGCAAATTTTTAAGCACAACTCAAAATTTGAACTGGGAAGGATATATGTTAATGACAGATATACATCAGTGCTTCAGTTGTTTCCCTGTGACTCAGCCCAAGCCTAGCCCATGATTCTAACTGGGCACTGCTCATTGCCAAGCCCTGTTATGTGCAGCCTGATAATTATGATGTCACATTGTCACATTCTTCCCCTAACTTTTACATGCAAAACTGACCTTGTGCCAAACTAATAAATGACTTCAAGGCTGTGTGCTACTCTGAAGGGGTCTGGAAGCTACTGGTATCTCCCATACAACTGTTTGGAGACCCCTGGTATAGTGATGTATGGGACCATGCACATAGCTAACATCATCTACATTTTTTTGTAATGAGAACAATTTTATGTACAGTTGTGGAGAGTATATAATGTGTTATCTAATTTCCGGTTCACTGACAAAATATTGACTTCCAAAATATCTCCATACAAAAATATTGAGTCAAAAACACCGATGTCAAAAATATCAACTTCCTATACTTAAAATAAAATATACAAATATTGTGGTCACTAATATAGTTGTATAAAATATCGATTTTTAAATATATGTACATTTAAATAGTAAACATTAATTAACTTAAACAATCATACTCATATAATGAAAATAAAATATATGTAATTTTTTTTGAAAAATTTAACAAATATATTCCAATATTAAAACAAACATCTATATTAATATATATATTTTTATTTACAAATGTCTAATTTAATAATAGTATTACATAAAAATGTTAATTCATATTTTGATACACTTTTTTTTTATTTAATACTATTAAAATAATATATATATACATATATCCAACAACATAAATTATTTAAAAAATAATTTGAATTGAAAATGAAAAACTCAAACAAAATACTAATTTAGAATTTACAAAAAATAAATAAAATATTAAATACATTAATAATTATAAAGATTATAAATTTAACTAACAATATAAAGAAAACGACAACATTTTTAAATTAATACATATACTATTCCCACTACAGCTTATAAATAGTAACAAAGGGCCCATTATGAGTTTTCCGCGGAGTTGGTGTGGTGGTGCAAACTGCGATGCCACTGCTCCACTGAAGGTCGCCGCCACTCAGCCTGACAGATTACAACTTTCCAGAAGTCTGGCAGGTGAGAGGCATGGTGGTCCTATGGCGGTGCCTCTTTTAAAGGCTGCGGTGCCTTTGAAAAAGGCACCTCAATGGGACCACACTACAAGGTGACTAAAAAAGTCCATGCCGTACAGGAACCTATGTGAATGCATACAGGGGGACACATGTCATGCCCCTCCCTGTGTGCATCCACATGCAGTTGAGGCACAGGGGGGCCTTGTAGGGTCCCCTTCGTTTCCTCTCCTCCAAGGTTTACAAGGAGGAAGAACCTCCATGTAAACCCTGGAGCTCAGGAAACCTGCAATATGCTTGCGGGAGCACGGCTGTCACTCCAAGCTATTGTGGTCTCTGACCGCCGCTCTAATGACAGGGAACGGTGGTTCCCTGGTGAATCCAATGGTCCCAGGGTGGTCCGACCGACCAACTCCAAATGGGGCAGTCAGACCGCTGGTGCAGCGGTGGCTGGATCTACTACCTCTGCCCCACCATGAGTCTGGTGGTCTCTGGACCGCCAGATTCGTAATCAGTCCCAAATTGTCAAACTCAGGTGACGTAAAATTTACAAGTCCCACTACGGTCAATGCAACAATAGGAAAAGTATTGGATTGCGGAGAGTAAAATTTACTATTCCCACTGCACTCAATGCAACAGTAAGGTAAAGTGTTGGATTATGGAGGGGTAAAATGTACAATTCCGACTACACTCAATATAACAGTAGGGAAAGTGTTGGATGTTGGTGAGGTAAAATGTACTATTCCCACTCTACTCAGTACTACAGTAGGGAAAGTGTTGGATTGCGGAGGGGTAAAGTTTATTATTCCGACACCAATGAGTGCAAGAGTAGGGAAAGTGTTGGATTGCGGATGGGTAAAATTGGCTACTGCCACTGTGCTCTATGCGGCATTAGTAACAGATTATTTCACCTCAAGTAAAGTAAATAATAACAAAACTATAGTAAATAACAAAAAATCAAAATATTTAAATACAAAAAATCTCTGTTTTTTCAAATTAACAAATTACAAATGTATTACAATGTCTAATACAGATTAAAAATGAATACAGATTTTATCAAAATACCAAAATCTATTGTAAAAATATTAACAACCAATAAATACAATAACATTTACAATTAAAAAGCATAACACAACTTGCACATACAATAATAATTTACTATTTAAAAAAATGTATTTTTTTTAATGTTGTTATTCCTTACATAACTTTCTACCCTACACCTCTACAAGCTACACACCACACATCTAAAATTCTATTTTCATTTATAATATTTACAAATTTTACATAATCTATTAAAATATGAATACTATTTAACTACTAATAAAACAACTACATGTTAATTACCTTTCCACCCTTGATCCGTAAAAAACTAACAACCCACATCTAATATAGAAATTTAAAAAAACATGAATTGAAGAATTTACATAATTAATAATCAATTAAACAATTAATATTACCAATGAACTAAGAATATATTAATTATACCCTTTACACCTACAAATACAATTCACACATAGAACCTAAACAGTATTTAATTACACATTTACATAATTAATTATCTACAATTATTTAAAATTTAAAAAAACTATTAATTATTATTATAATTCCCTGCACATCCTTTACTCATAGAAAAGCCACAAAACACCCCGTAGAAATATATATTAGCAAATTTACATAATTATTTATCAATTAAATAATTATTTATAATAATAAATAATTTTTGAAATAATTATAATTTACTTTCTTCCCACCCTGTACCCATACAAAACCCACAACCCGTACATTAAATTCAACTTAAAGAAAGTATTTATACAATTAAATAAATAATAATCAAGTAAATAAATATAAATAAGTATAAATTAATTATTTATAAATTATAATTTATTTACTACACACCATAAACCCCTACAAAACACCTCAAACTTAAAAAAGACTATTTACATAAATAATTATCATTTAAATAGTTAATAAAAAGTAAAAATGTATTATAAATTAATTATAATTAATTTACTTCCCACCCTATGCCCCTCCAAATCCCCCAACCTGCACCTAAAATTGTAAAACTAAATTTTTTAATTATACAATTAACATAAATAATTAACAATCAAATAATTGATATTAATTGCAAAAATTAATCAACAACCCGCACCTAAAACTAAAAAACAATATTAATTATACAATTAACATAAATAATTATCAATTAAATAATTGCAAATTATCTATGCTTACATAATACTTTGATTTTTGTCATTGTAATGTTCTGATGGACGAAAACAAATGCTTTGATAGAGTTGAGGTGTAAAACACCAGTCTATGAGTTTTTGAGTAGTGAATTTATTGAATTAAATGTAAATAAATTAAACATGGTGAAAACGAATAGGCAAACCAAAAAGTAAAGAAGTAAGTCATGGTGAATAAAATCATAGTTGGAGAGCCAAAATTGTTTGAAGTTCAATTTCCAAAATTCTATTGGCATCAGAAATGCAAATGTGTCCAGAAATAGTCCACATAGTAAATAGTAAGCACACACTGGGGGAAATTAGGGTTGGGCTTTCTTGCTGGTGGTGGCGGAGGTCTTGCCATCCTCACCTCCTGGTAACCTGGGTGGACATCCCCTCCTGTGGGTGAGTGGGGCATCCACAGTTGCAGGGCCTAGGGTGGCTGCAGGTGGTTGTTGCGGTTGCAGGGCCTCACTTTCTGTGGCAGATGTAGATGGGGCAGATGTTGGAGGATCACAGAAAGGGTAGATGGTGCTGGGAAAGCTGTGCACATATAGGTGTAAATGTCCTGCGGGACCACAGTGACAGAGCCCATATTGGAGTTGTGAGCCTGCATGCCATAATTGAGTTCCCTTTGCAAATGCTTAATCTCCCAGAGTTTGGGGGCATATCAACAACAACCGGCGATAATTATCGCTCAGCGCTCTTAGCGTGAGGATAATTATCGCCGGCTAGCGTGAATTTTTATCGCTGAGATAGCGTGCTATTAGCACCGCTTATCTCAATAGCGATAAAAATCTACACGCTAACAGGCTAACGTGAGATTATCGCTGGAAACCCAGTGATAATCACACGTTACCTTGTTGATAGGGACAGGCAAACTTAGCCATGATATCCTCCTTCCATAGGATATCATGGCTAAGTCTGAAAATTAGACGTAAAAAAGCAGCGTTAACCGCGGTTAGCGCTGCTTTTTTTGTCTCTAACAGGAATAGCGACATTCTTGATAATAGGAGAAATGTCGCTTAGCGACATTTCTCCTATTATTTTACTCTGGAACGCCCCCTTTGCATCTCATTAGAGATGCAAGGGGAAGCGTAGAGTAAAAGGGTGCTAACATGCAAATTTGCGTGTTAGCACCCTGTTGTTGATAGGGCGCTAGTTTTATCTCTGCTTTTTTGGCTTTTAAAGCCAATAAAGCAGAGATAAAGCCCTTGTTGATATGCCCCATAGTGAGTAACTGGCCCATCATATCTTGGTACTGATGTTAGGTTCCCATGGCTTGGTTGATGTCGGCCTGGGTGTGAGTGACCCCAGTGACTACTCAATGCTGGCCCACAGAATCCCTCCCACGACCCCTACCCCCACTACCCTGTGGCCATGGCCAAGTGTGCCCCATCCCACTGGGTCCTGGCTGAGGTGGAGCTGGTGGTGCTGTGGTCTCTGAATGTGCTATCCCAAACAGTGGAAAACGTCACCAAGGTGCACTCTGAAATGGATTTCAATAATTGTAATCGATACTTCTTAAAATTTCCTGTATATATTGTTATTCAAATCTTTCTTCAGATTTATTTGTTGAAAACAGTGATTGTGTTCATCATGTTTCTCAAACAAATGCCCAATGCTTGAGAATTAGCTTGCAAGGACCCGAGGAGGCTCGCAGTGAAAAAACTTGGGTTGAACGAGTGCCTAAATCGGGAAACGGGACTCCACGAGCCACCGCATACCACGTCCATCTCTCACACTCTAAACTTGAGGCACTTTCCGTACATGATGACTTTAAACAAACTCTCCAATAAATTATGTCAAAAAAGTCCCCTGAAGAATGGCTAGGCCCGAAATGCATTGGGCGTTTGTTTGAGAAACATGATGAACACAATCACTGTTTTGAACAAATAAATCTGAAGAAAGATTTGAATAAAGCTGTATACAGGAAAATTCAAGAAGTATTGATTACAATTATTGAAATCCATTTCAGAGTGCACCTTGGTGACGTTTTCCACTGTTTGGGATAGCGCATTCAGAGTATATTGTATACCCTCGCACTCAGGAGGGTCAACCAAGCTGCACCTACCCACTTTTCTCCACTTGGTCTACATCATTCACTCAGGAGTGCGATTGTTCTCAACATAGACTGGTGCTGTGTTCTCAACATTACCCAGGACTGAGAGCACACAGGAAGCAGAGGCTTCGGGTAGCGTAGGTGTTTCAACTGGGTTGGGAGGTGCACAGGCTGACCAGATGAACCAGGATCCTCATTGTCATCTGGATTACCGAGAGTGTTGTCATCACTGAAGGCTTGGTCCTGGTCCTGGTCTGGAGTGGAGGTCTCTTCTGTGGCAGATTCCTGCAATTGGACATATTGAGAAATGGAGACCATTTTTATTAGTAACAGTATATATTATACATCCTCATTCATTGGTATTGAACATATTACCCTTACTTTATGCAATTTCAAACAGTACAACTTCAAAATAAGCAGGGTGTGGGATGTCATGAAATGTTTATGAATTCATAATGAAATCTCCCAACCATTCAACCCAACACGGTGGCGAGGTGAAACGAGCAGTTGACAATTCCAAGGCCTAGCTGACTTCAAAACAGACTTTGCAGAACGTGGATGAATGTTTGGCATTAATCATCATGTGAACAGTGTAGAGTCAGTCAAGTTAATAATGCTTTATTCTCAATATTTCTTTGCAATAAAAGGAAATGCAAACATTAAATACAGCTAAAAATGTGTTTATTAACTAAACTATTATTGGTAAACCATATAAAATAAAGTTATAAAAATATTGCTGACCAGTGGCTACAAATTACATAAATTGTTATTGTACCTCTTTATTGAATTAATAAAGCATTCAAAGTTAAAACAATGCCCACTAAACCTGATACCACACCCTTTAACCAATAGTAGCAAACATATAAAACGGTGGCTTTCCCTTGCTAGCCAAGAAAGTACTTTCCTGCGTTTGACAATAGACCATAAGTACTTTGCCGAAACCAAGCAGATTAGAGGACTATCAAGCCGTTGGAAATGGCTGGGTAAGTGCTTGTTTATACTGTCTAAAGTTCATTGAGTGCAGATATAGAATCAATATTAATTTTCTCTGTTGGAAATAAAAGAAACAAAAAAGAGTAAATAATGGGATGTTGTTCTAAGACCCCATCACATGGAGAGCTGGCCAAATTTTTAAATGTGAGAGTATGACCTGGGAAGCCCACCATGAGTGCGAAAGATTTAGGTGAAATCTAACCAAAATAAAAAGGTGCTGCAGATTATGAACAAAGGTTAAGTAGGATTGAACATCACATCTTACTGTGGATGACCTGTAGTAAAGTGCCACACTAAATATATATTTGTTAACCTCCTGTTGAATAGCATCTGCAGTTTCTAAGAAGACATGCTTCAATTTAGTGTTAGGGAAGGTAGCACAAATTAACGGTGAGTCAAACAGCTTGCACAGACCAATACTTGCCAATGTGAATCTCACATATCTCAGCCATGGTATCGCTTTGGCATGATCCAGTTTAAAGCAATCCCTTAATACTGCTTGATTTAAGGTAAACTTCTCACTTTTCCAAATAGAATGCCACTGTAACGGGGGGGGGGGGGCAATTTAACAGCATCACAAATATAAGAGAAACCCAACTCATTATGACATATAGAATTGGGACAACATCAAGGCAAGGAAAGTAGCCTATTAGCAAAGGCATATTGTATGCATTGTAAAGAATCTATATTTACTATGCCCCACGCTGCCACCCCATCAGTGGCTGTCACCTTAGCTTCTGAGGAATAAATATGTAAAATTCCAGGAATGGGTTTATTGTGCACCTTCTTTGAAAATTTTAAGATGACTGCTAAATCTCTTTCCAAATGCATGGTTCTATTGCTCACCATATGCTTGCAATCAAATAAGCCTCAGAGATATAGAAAAGAATCTACCACCTCCACTCTACGCTGGACACTTCTTTAGCGATGTACCTGTTATTAATACAAAGGATTTTGACTGGTTGACATACAGGTCCAAGGAAAGAATGAACCTAGCAAATTCCTCTGTGAGGCTGTGCAGTGCTCTAGGGGTACGTGCCATGAGCATTGCATTGTCTGCATAGAGGAGAATCGGGAGATGACCCCCTTTGATATACGGTACATCCTTAGGGCATCTTACTAGGGCATTCTCCACCGTATTGGTATACAGGAAAAAGAAGAATGGAGCGAGCACACATCCTTGTCTCACTCCACGCTTGATGCCAAATGGCTTAGTGCATTCTCTGGCTCTGTCGAACCTGACACTAGCTGTGGCCCCCTACATAGAGCTGCCTATAAAATTGATGATTGCAGTATGCATTCCCATGGGATCCTGATATCCCATAACTTAAGATGAGCCACGCAATCGAATGTGGCTGATAAGTTCATGATTGCCATGTACAAGTGACCCTTTTGTGCTATTGTGTATTTATCAACAATCATATTTAGGTTTTAGCTTTGATCAATGTCCCTTTGCCTTTTTCTGAAACCATATTGAACCTTGGAAAGGCATCGATTCATTTCTCCGCTAACCAATCCTCCAATCTATTTAGGAGTAGTCAACCCATTAGCTTGGCTGTACTATCAATCAATGAAATCGGCCTATACTTTTTAGGGTCTCCCCTGTCCCCTTTTTTGTAGATGGGTATAATGGTGGAGGGTTTCCATGATTTGGGGGATCCACTTTAGCAACAGCTTCAAACGCATTTGTCAATAGAGGGATCCATCTGAAGGACTCAAAAAGATGTCAGCGGGAACCCCGTCCAGGCCAGGGGCTTTTAAAGAACTGGTTTGTGACAGAAATCTCATCCAGCTCAAACTTTAAGGGGATGAGATTTGCCTTCTCATTTAGAGAACTGTTAGGGATATTGATCTCTAGAGAACTCTGAAAGATATCTTAAAAGTGTGTTACCCAGCCCAATTCCTCAATATCGGAGTCAACAGAAGATCCTGCATCTTCCTGGAGAAAGGGTGCATTTACCACTTTCCAGAAGCCTTTACAATCTTTTCCCTCTGTGGCTCTCGTCAATTCCAACCAGGCTTCTTCCCTTTGTGATTTTAATTTGTTCTCTCTGACCACCTTGTAGTTAGCTCTTAGGCTCTGAATCAGATGGGCATCTCTTGGGATCGTATGTAGGGCTTTACGAAGATTCTACAAAGCTTTGGTACACAAAGGTGCCGATTCCGATCCTGTAAAACCCGGGTACGAACTGTTGTACGGAGCGTTTTCACCGTCCGACTCGTACCCGGGAAAACCACCTTACAAACCCGCAAGTACGATTCGTACAGAAATACCATTTCCGTACGAATCGTAAAAAACACCGACCGGCTAAAATATACCCACAATTCCGATCTGGGACACCGCGTACATGACGTCCGGACGGAGTCAGGCAGCGTTTTACGAACCAGCAAGTACGATTCGTGCCTATGTCACTCCGCACGGATAATATTTTACGGCAGCCAAAAACTGCCAGGAAATTGAGGAGGACGCGAGGAAGGAGCACCTGTACGCGACAGACAGCCATGGACCCCATCCTACGTGTCATCCCGGCCCTCATAGCCTACGACCTGGTGCACAGGAACCGACACAGACGCCGCAGAAGCTCAAAACAACACCCAGGGGCAAAGGTGGGGGGCAGGGGCAGGAAACATTACCCCCACCCAAGGCAAAATGTATACATGCCCTGTACATACCGTACCTCCAGGGTCTGATCACTTCAGGGGGGGGGGGCGAGTCCACCAAGGCCTGCGCCCCGCCACAGCGAAAGTGGACGTGGACGCGTCCCGTCACCACAACAATTGTGGTACGCACTGTACCCACGCCTTAAGAGCGTGGGTACGGGTCGTATCATGCCTACCCCTACATCACCCCAACATTGGGGGTACGGCCCGTACCCAGGCCTTAAGAGCGTGGGTACGGGTTGTACCACCCTGGGTACGGGCCGTACCCCCAATGTTGGGGTGCCGTAGGGGTACGGCCCGTACCCACGCCTTACGAGCGTGGGTACGGGTCGTACCACGCCTACCCCTACGTCACCCAAACAATGGTGGTACGGCCCGTACCCACGTTCTGAAGGCCTGGGTACGGGCCGTACCACCATTGTTGGGGTGACGTAGGGGTACGCGTGGTGTGACCCGTACCCACGTTCTGTAGGCCTGGGTACGGGCCGTACCACCATTGTTGGGGTGACATAGGGGTAGGCATGGTACGACCCGTACCCACGCTCTTAAGGCCTGGGAACGGGCCGTACCCCCAATGTTGGGGTGCCATAGGGGTACGGGCCGTACCCAGGCCTTAAGAGCGTGGGTACGGGTCGTACCACGCCTACCCCTACGTCACCCCAACAATGGTGGTACGGCCCATACCCACGTTCTGAAGGCCTGGGCACGGGCCGTACCCCCAACGTTGGGGTGACGTAGGGGTACGCGTGGTGCGACCCGTACCCACGTTCTGTAGGCCTGGGTACGGGCCGTACCCCTACGGCACACCAACATTGGGGGTACGGCCCGTACCCAGGCCTTCAGAGCGTGTGGGCGGGGTGTGGGTGTTGTGCTACGATCCTTCAGAACGTGGGTACGGGCCGTACTTTGGACAATGGGGGATAGGGACCCCGTGGCTAAATATGCCTTGGGATGGGGGTCGTGCACCTCCCTCTCATAAATAAATGAATTGGTCCCTAGGGGATAGGGTCTGCAGGGCTAACTAGCATTAACCTATTTTTTGTACAAGAGAAATGCATGTCACCTGGAACATACTCAGATGTTGCTGGAGGTGGCAGACTTGATCCTGACTCAGAATGCTTTCATGCATGGGGAGAAATGTTTTTTACAACAACAGGGGACTGCGATGGTCTATAGGTTTGCTCCATTGTACGCAAATTTATTCATGGGTCTTTATGAGATAGAGAATGCCTGGGGCCCAGGAGCACGTGACTGGATGGAGAATATCTTGTTTTACGTCAGATATATTGACGATGTTCTTTTAATATGGAAAGGCAGTAGTGTAGAAGTAGAAAAGTACTTTCTATATCTAAATAACAATACCTTTAATGTCAAACTTACTATGAACAGTTTGAAACAAGAGATCATATACCTGGATTTGAGATTATATTTATCAGGAGGTAATATCCAAAGTGATATATTTAAGAAAGTAACCTCATGCAACAGTGTATTACATGCGGACAGCTGTCCCCCGAGTTCTACCATCGCGGCCATTCCTTAAGGCAAGATGGTACGAGCATGTCGTAACTGTAGCCAGGAAACCAACTTTGATAGAACATTAAAGAATATTAAAAAAGACTTTAAGAAGAGAGGATATAACACCAGTTGTCTGAAGAAAGCTGAAGAAAAGGCCATAAGTTTAAACAGAAAATATTCCCTTGGGGATAGGGTCACCAAGGTGGATAATAAATATCAAGACCAGGTTTTATTCATCACGGACGGAATACAACATGTATAGCAGACATATTTACAATATATTGCGAAAAAATTGGCACCTTTTGCAATCCAACTCTCTGCCATTGAATCTTGTTTCGAATACACCACAAGTCATTTACCGTAAGGGCAAAACATTGAGAAATATGCTTTGCCCAAGCCATGTCAAAGAACCTAAAGTGACATCTCAATCTTGGTTGCCGGAGAAACCGCATGGCTTCTATATATGTGGCAACTGTTGTGTTTGTAGATTTGGTTTGTATAAATGCGTCAACTTTCAATATAACAATTCAAAAAAATATTGGATAGGTTCCTTTATAAACTGTAACACGACACATGTAGTGTATGTACTAAGGTGTGCGTGTGATCAAATCTATGTAGGTAGCAGCATTAGGTCCTTAAAAAACAAAATCTGCATACAAGAACATATCAGGGGCATGAAGAAAAATGAATATTCCCCGGTAGCACAACACATACACGACATACATCCTGACAGACCACAGATCACATTTAATGCCCTAGATCAGATCAAGAGCAATGTCAGAGGTGGTGATAGGACTACATTATTAAGACAGACAGAGGCATTATGGACCTGCCGATTGAGAGCTGTTATATCGGGTCTTAATTGTAATAATGAATTTCATCACTTTCTATGATGGCAGTTGAAAAAGTATAGCTGTCGGGAAATTATGACTCAGGTGGTGAACCTTTTGATTACTCTCTATGATGGCAGTTGAGTAAGCATTGTTTTTCAGATATTATGACTGAAGTGTTGGATTGTTTTCTCTTTCCTCTTTTCTTATTTTAGATCTATGTGATCTGTTTTGAATATAATGAATTTTTGACTGCGGCGTACGATGAATATGCAGAAAATGTAGAGTGTTTTACACATGATCTACGTAAATTTCGCAGAGTTGTGTAGACAGCAAGTATGAGACAAACATGATGTTGATGCCTATATTCACACATAGCATTGGGACATAGATATATGAAGTTATTAGGATACACTTGCTATCTAAGTAGGGTGACGTAGGGTGATGTTGTCGGATACTGTGACATGCTCTACGATAGCAATGGTGGTGGCAGCATTAGAAAAATGTACTGTTGGAATGGATTTCAACATAGTAACGTAAAACGTACAACAGACAAGACATGGCAGCCAATATTACTAACTTTCACTAATGATATGAATTTTTGGAGATTAATATCGAAGCACATAATTATCGAGGGTTATTTTCACAAAAAATGGACATTATGAATAATATTTTACGTAACTAGTGTGCGATCATACTCAATGTGGTTATGATTAACGTATGTTAGATAATTAATCCGTTTACTCTGCATGCCTTGGTAAATAATTCCTGGGCAGATTTAACAGCTAACAGTACAACAATATTGTCTACAACATGGCGCCCATTTTTCCAAACAAATATTGACGATGCGGCCGAGTAACATACTATACTCCTAAAATTTATGCGATTAATTGTTTACACTGAACTACTTGCTAACACTTGTTGATATGATAAGGCGATCATATAAGAACTTTGGTTACCGCATTGGTTGTCGGAATATGTAGATTCTTAGGCCATACACATTATAAGTGCGGGTATCATGCGCACTTCAAGATGGCGCTCAACGTTAGGTGCGAGTCATGTTACCGTCAGGCACGATTGGAGAGTAACAGGTGGGAGCAATTAGAAGGCAATGTAAAATGCGCAAAGCAAAAATGTTCGGTTCCCTACACTTTGGAGGAACCAGATGTCCGCGGCATCACAGAAGGCTCGACACTTTACTGTGAGTACTGAGGTGCGCCGGATATATGCCATTACCTCCTCGTCCAGTCTTCCTCGCCACAGTATTCACATATGAGCCTCAGGCTCCACACAGAACTCCAAGTAAAATTAAAAGAGCAGCGCTCTAGTCTCCCCTCCCTCCTCCAATATGGCCCCTAGTGTCTTCAGCCAATCCCATAAAGGGATACAGATCAAACATCACGACCTGTTCTTTTTTTCTGCACTTCTCCGAGTGCTGTGTTGCCTGTTGATCAGGTGAGTGGGGCTGGGTTCCTGCTTAAGCAGACCCGTTATGCCCTGGGGTATCTAGTATTGGGGGTAGTAGTTTAATTTTCACTGTTGTAAACGGTAGTTTGATTTAATGTCTTTTACCTCCTGCTACTGCCTTCGCACCTCTGGTCCTGCTTCAGCGGACTTTCAGTGGCGTTCGTTTGTGTTGAGTCATGCTGTGACTCTGGATCACCTTCTGAGTGGTTTTTTAACTTTACCGACCGCGCGTCCTGCTAAGCGGACACGGCGCGGCCGGAGACGTTTGATCTGGGGGCCGGAGGCTCCCGGTAGCGTTTTTTCCATCATAACAGGGACGCGTGTGTTTGATGTGGGGGCGGGTGATTCCCGTTGTCATTTTTGGACGAGTCCCGCACACGCTGTCACGGTGCAAGTTACTTACAGTGGTGGGGCGGTGTTCGATCTGTCTCCATCCTCACAAGTCATTCTCTGTGTTACATCGTCTGTCTATGGGCATGCGCGAGGCTGTTTCCTACGACATTTATGTTGATTTGTCTGATGCATGTATTGGCTTGTTCGGTTGCCTAGCAACCCCGGGGCCTTTTATGCCAGGTGTGTTGTCTTCTTGCCTGCCTGTGTTTCTCTTCATGCGTTCACTGGTGTATAGCTATGATGGAGAGTGGTTCTGTGCCTGATTCTGCTCCTGTGGCTTCTGGTTCTGGTGTACAAATCCCATCTAGGGACATATTGCAGCAGATGATCAATTCTGCTGTGGCTGCTGCTATGCAAGGTCAGATGCCTGTTCCTCCTGCGAAGCGGGCTAAGGTTGATGGCGCTGCGGCTGATGTTTCTGACATTGAGGAGGAGGTTGATGTCAGAGGTCGTTTTGTGCAAGGTGCCGACCTGAAGGAGGTGCTGGGTCACATTAGAGAGAACTTGGTGTTTCCTGCTTCTGCTGTTCCTCTGGAAGACGATCTGTTTGCGCAATACCAGCGTCCTGAACCTGATTCTTTGCCTCTGCACTCTTCAGTCTTGAGGGTCCTGGAGAATGAATGGAAAGATGTAGACAAGGGTTCCTTTCCACGCTTTTTGAATAAAAAGTACCCGCTACTGGACTTTGATGTGAAATTTCCTTCCTCGGTGAAGGTTGATTCATTGTTGGCCAGCATGGCGTCTCATGGAACTGTAGTGTCTGAGGATTCTTCTCCTGCTGACCCGGTTGACCGTAAAGTGGATGGTGCGGTGAAGCGCACTTTTGCGGCTGCAAATTTCTCTATCAGGGCGGCTGCCTATGCTTCTTACACTATACAATCCTTGCTTAAGGATTTTCAGTCTCTGTCTGAATTGTTGGACCAGGGGGAGGATGTTTCTTCTACCCTGGCTATGATGGAGCAACAAGTTTGGTTGCTTTCGGATGTCTCCTTTGACTCTTTGGGTGCAGCGGCTTCCGCGGCTGGGTCTTCGGTGGCTGCGAGACGCCAGTTGTGGCTTCGTTCATGGAAGGCTGATGCTGCGCAGAAGAATCTACTGATGAAGATTCCTTTTTCTGGGGTTAAACTGTTTGGGTCGCCTCTGGATGACATGGTTAAGAAAACGGCGGAGGACCGTAAACTCCTGGCTCCTGAGAGGACGGGTCACTTCCGTTCCTTTGGGTCTCAGAGGGCTTTTGGCCCTTCTCGGAGGGGTAGGGCTGATCCGCCCTTTCGTGGGAGCGGGCGTGGCCGGGGTGCTCCTTCCTTTGGAAAAACCCAGTTCTCCGGTGCTTCTTCCTCCTCCAACCCTGCACCAAAATCATGACTGGATCGCTCCTGGTATGGGTCCGGTTGGGGGTCGCCTCAGTTTCTTCCTGGAGTCTTGGAACCTGACTGTTTCGGACAAATGGGTGCTGCAGGTGGTTTCAGAGGGCTTGCGTATTGGATTTATCCAGACTCCCCCAGACTGTTTCAGGGCCACTCCTTATCCCAGGGATCCTGTACGGAGCTTGGCGCTTTTGGAAGGCATCGAATCCCTGATGGTCAAGGGTGCGGTGATTCCTGTTCCCGTCGATCAATTGGGGTTGGGTGTGTATTCCATCCTATTCCTGGTGTCAAAGCGAACTGGGGATCTTCGACCTGTGATGGACCTGAAGTGGGTGAATACTTACATCCCTCACCAGAAGTTCAAGATGGTTTCCCTTCAGTTGATCCTTCCTTTGATATCTCAGGGCGACTTCCTTGCTTCGATAGACTTGAGGGATGCTTATCTCCATATTCCTGTTCATCCAGACTCTCAGAAGTTTCTCCGGTTTTGCGTGCTGGGTCAGCATTACCAATTCCAGGTAATGCCCTTTGGACTCTGCTCTGCTCCCAGGGTCTTTACTAAGGTTCTGGCTCCTCTTATTGGCCTTTTGCATGGGGGGGGGCATTAGTGTTTTTCCTTATCTGGACGACATTTTAATTTCTGCTTCTTCTCTTCCCAAGGCGGAGTTGCATGTCAAGAGGGTGTGCCATGTCCTGGAACATCATGGGTTCCTAGTGAATGTACCGAAGTCCTCCCTGGTTCCTGCACAGGAATTGACTTTCATTGGGGCTCTGTTCAGGACTCAGTTGGGTATGGTGTTCCTACCTCCTCCCAGGATTCTGTCCCTGATGTCTGCTGTTCGTGCCCTGTTGGTGGGACATTCTCATCCTGTGAGCCTATGGCTGAGGGTTCAGGGTCTGATGTCGGCGTCGTTGTTGACGGTGCCGTGGGCTCGACTACACATGTACCCGGTGGTGTCACACGTTTTGTCGCATTGGGACCCCTGTTCCCTAGATATGACTGTTTTGATTCCTATGTCGGAGGAAGTTCGGGTGGTCCTGGGTTGGTGGTTGGACGAGGGTCATCTGTCCAGGGGCTGTCCCTTTCTGATTATTTCCACCCGCGTGGTCACTACAGATGCCAGCCTGCTGGGGTGGGGTGCTACTCTGGGGGATT
This sequence comes from Triturus cristatus, assembly GCF_964204655.1. Classification (NCBI taxonomy): domain Eukaryota; kingdom Metazoa; phylum Chordata; class Amphibia; order Caudata; family Salamandridae; genus Triturus; species Triturus cristatus. The sequence continues at coordinate 944,210,299 of NC_140594.1, read as the reverse complement.
CAACGACTCAGGGGGTTTGGCCTCAGTCGGTGTTGTCATGTTCCTCCAACTACAAGGAGCTGAAAGCCATCCTTCTGGGTTTGTTGGATTTCTCGAATCTGGTTCAGGGTCAACATGTGCAAGTTCGAACGGACAATCAAGTTGGGATGTCATATATAAACCATCAGGGAGGGTGCAGGGTTCAATCCCTCAGTTGCCTCAGCCGTCGGATTTGTTGTTGGGCGGAGTTGAATCTGGAGTCCCTGTCTGCCATTTCTCTTCCTGGCGCGGAGAACACTGTGGCGGATTGTCTGAGCCGGGTGTTTCCCTCCATGGGCTCTTTGTCCCTGACACATGTGATGTTCAGGAGGTTGCAGCGGATGTTTGGTTGTCCGATTGTCGACCTCTTTGCTTCCCAGGACAATTTCAAGATCCGTTGCTTTTGCACAATTATGCCTTGCCGGGATGCATGGAGGGTGGATGCCCTGTCGTTCCCTTGGCCGAAGGGTCTATTGTATGCCTTTCCTCTTGTTCCCCTGATTCCGGCGGTCTTGCAGAAGATCAAGAGGGAGGGATCCTTTGTGCTTCTCATTGCTCCGGGTTGGATGCGTCGCCCTTGGTATCCCCTGATGTTGGAATTAGCTGTGTCTCCGGGGTGGGCCTTGCCATTCAGTCCTTATCCTCTGTTGGGTCCTCTTCTTCCTCTGCCTGTGTTCCGTTCCTTGGGTCTGCGGGCCTGGCTCTTGAGAGGGATTCGTTGATGCGAACTGGCTGTTCATTGGCTGTGGCTGGGGTCATTCAACAATCCAGGAGACCTCCTACTCTTAAATCCTATGCAAAACACTGGGATAATTTTGTTTCTTGGTGTCTGTGTCGCGATCTATCGGTGGCTTCTTTGGATTCGGCTCGCATTTTGGATTTTTTGAATGATGGATTTGTGCTGGGCTTGGCCATTTCGACTCTTCGGGCTCAGTGGGCTGCGATTCAGGCATTTCATGTCCTCCCTTTAATTTCTGTTTCGCCATTGGTTGCTAGACTTTTTAAGTCTCTCTCTTTCCAACGCCCCCATCCTATTATGTGTCCTCCCCCTTGGGACCTGCCTTTGGTTTTGCGCTCCTTGCAGTTGGCTCCCTTCGAGCCTTTGGAGTCGGTGGAGTTGAAGTTTTTAACACTCAAGGTGGTGTTTCTTGTGGCGATTGCTTCTGCCAGACGTATGGGTGAGTTGGGTGCCTTCCTTCGTTCGGCTCCCTTTTTGTTGGTTTTGTCGGACAGGGTGGTGTTGCGCCCTCATCCTACGTTCATTCCGAAAGTGGATTCTTATTTTCACAGGTCTTCTGAGGTGGTGCTTCCATGTCTTTGTCCTGATCCTTCCTCGGATGAGGAATCCCTGTTGCACCTCTTAGATGTTCGTCGTGCTTTATTGATATATTTGTCACGCACGTCTTCCTTTTGCAAAGTGGACAACTTGTTTGTCAATTATGGTTTGCCGCGTCAGGGACTGAAACCCTCCCTCACGACGATCAGTCGCTGGATTAAGGAGGCCATTTTGTTGGCGTATGCTTCGGTTTCTGAAGTTCCCACCCTTCCTGTTCAGGGGCGTTCCACCCGCTCTGTTGCTGTGTCTTGGGCCTCCTTCAAAGGGGGGTCCATGGAGGATGTTTGCCGGGCTGCTACTTGGTCTTCACCTCATACATTCATGTCCCATTACCGCCTCCAGGTTGGGGGTGGGGGTTCTGTTTCATTTGCATCTTCTGTTCTGACTGCGGGGATGCCTTGAGAGGTTGTCTTTGATTGCTGTACCTCTGTATATTAAATTTTGTTTTTCACTGCACTTTGGTGTGGTCTTTTCCTTACATGAAGCTGATTGCTTTGGTATCGGCTCATATGTGAATACTGTGGCGAGGAAGACTGGACGAGGAGGTAATGCCCCGATTACTTACCGGTAATCTTCATTACTCCGAGTCCTAGTCTTCCTCGCCACAGTATAGTTTCCCTTCCCTCCCGGCCCTGGTGGTGGCTTCATGTCTGCGGCTTTGTGTATCAGGTCGTGATGTTTGATCTGTATCCCTTAATGGGATTGGCTGAAGACACTGGGGGCCATATTGGAGGAGGGAGGGGAGACTAGAGCGCTGCTCTTTTAATTTTACTTGGAGTTCTGTGTGGAGCCTGAGGCTCATATGTGAATACTGTGGCGAGGAAGACTAGGACTCGGAGTAATGAAGATTACCGGTAAGTAATCGGGGCATGTCCCTTGATTTGACTTTAGGTATGTTACATATAGCGGGGACTCGCTAATTTAGGGTACTGGTCCCCCCATGATGCCCAAATCCGAGAGCAATCAGGCCATGTTATGCTCAGTTAACCGTTTAATCAGTTTACGGTCGGGACTTTCGAATAACATGGAATGTTGCCTTACTTGACTTCGAATGAGTTATACAGTAAGGGGTCTTGGTAAAGTTTGATAACTAGCTGTAATAAGGAACCTGAACCTAAGAGCAATCGGGCTATGCTATGTTTGACCAGCACTTTTAGTCGTTTGTCGGAGTCATGGAACATCATAGAATGTTGCTGCATGGCTGCTAGCGAGCAAAAATCGATAACGGCAATATACAATCGCTGACCTCGACTGGACAATTTATGCCACAGAGATATTAATCTCAGACACAAAAGTGATATTGTTATTGTTTGTTCAATCTACATGTCAGACGTAGTAGAGCACCAAAATCAGCAGTATTAGAATTATCTTGACTGTTCTTATGCACAAGATGGCTCGCTTTGTGGAATATAAATGTTAATCTATGGCACATTAGAACCAGTGCGAGGATTGAGGACATGTTTATAGGGGCTTAATGTTGGCTCTCGTGTTTTTACATCACTAATCCTTTGAAATACTCAAATATTCCGAGTCACCGTATGACGTCACCATTTGAAAAAAGTCACGGGGAACACAAATACGGCATTGAGAATGCGGAATTTCTATCAGTAAGTGCCCTCATGCGGTATACATCTTAGTTGTCATGCTGACATGTTTGCTTTATGACTGACAATAGCCATAAGTTTGAGAGTGATCTTAAGAGATAATATAAGATTTTGTGAGACACGTTTATTTCATCACTTTCTGATAAGCATGTATTACTATTTTTAGCTTATATAACAGGGTACTTCCGAAAAAGAGTCTGGATTCCTAATTCCAATCATGGAATCGAAATTTTAAGGTATTGGGCATTTATGAATTGTTCACAGAACATAACAAAATCATGTATTTGTACAAGAGGCATCATTGCGACCTTCCTTTTCCATGTCTCTACAGCAAGCACTCGTTTAGAAACATCGGCCTCTTTAAGAATCATTTTAATATATGAACTATCTTTTGATGCATAGTGATAAATAAGGATACAATAATGACAAAGCAAATTTTAAAATCAGTAAGTGTTTTTATACACTATCATCTACATAACAAGAAGTGTGATAGACAAAGACTTAGAATATACGATAACATAAAATTTACTATTTTAGACATAAAATGTGATGCCATTAAATGTTTTTTACTGTCTTAAGGCATGACAATTGTATGAGTTGCCAAATGGTGATATCTTGCCTTAGGAGTTATAGGGATAATCGTGCTAGGCTCGTAAATGATATATTCAATTAACTGTGTCTGTTCCTTACATGATAATAATTATGTTACATCTTGTGACATAGTAACAGCTCAATTATATAAAAACAGTTCGCCAAAAGCTAACGAATGCACAAAAACAAATACCTATAGCTAGATATATAATTTATGTTTATTTATAGACATACAGTTTCACTGGCGCTGCTGTTAAGGTTGGCCTGAAGTTACTTTTAACACCGACAAGAAATACAGACTTTGACTATGGTATGGATGATAGAGTAAATATTTAACACATATGTGGCGAAAATATATACATGCTTGATTCTGGTGGTGAAGTAGTAATCGATAATGATTGATTTCAATTTTGCAAATATGGCATGAATAGATGTGACATATAAGATGATGTTGCTAGTTTCAAAGATGATGTAGGATCGAAGATGATAGATTTTGTACTTATTTGCTATGTTTCCTTCCCTGTTGAAAAAATTGAAATATAAATACCATGTGAGATTCTGAATAGCTTCCCAGTGATTCCAATGTAACAGAATATGAGTAATGTTTAATGATTATAGTGACTAACAGTAATATGATGCTAGTCCAAAAATGTACTATAATGAATTGTACACGTGATCTGTACTGTATGTTTTTATTGTGTATATATTGTAAATAGCATTTTGTAATTGCTTTTAGCCCTGAAGAAGTCCCAAGAGGGATGAAACGCGTTGGCAAGCAATTGTGTGGTGCTTTTAAAAGAACAAGTGATTTTCCATAAAAAGACTCATTTTGACTACAATCAAGACACGTGACTTTCTACTTTCTTTGGGAAGCTAGTTTGTGTTTTTAAAATATTCTTGCATTGTTTAAACGTGATGTACTACGACATCTATACAAAAGAATACTCATTTTTCTCGGGTGCAGGGTTAACCTTTAGCTACTAAGAAGCATTTACAATGCAATAGGTCTCGCATTTGTGTTTTAGAGTTACAGCTATTGGTGCTGTAATGGAAATGTTTGTTAGTTATGAAGATTGTTTTAGCACCCTTTAAGTGCCCTTAAGTAATGTCTTACAGCTGCATTTATTTTTTAGGGTGTTTGTATCATTTGATATTCAGTAACCTGGAGATGAAGAAGCAACTAAGTAATTACAGTTCGACCCACCCCATCCCCCGGCAATTGGGATCAGTTCACACACAGCTTTTTATGTGATACACACACTGGCTTCATTCACTTCATCTTCTAGAAAACAAATTGTGCCAAATGTGCTCTTCAGTATAAGTGACTAGGTTCAAAATACATTAACATATGCAACCTGTTTTGAATCCAAATATACCAATAAGCAACAGAAATGTAGAACGTCAAGTTTAGGCTCGAACTAAAAAGGAGTCTTTGTGGGAAAAAAACATATTTGCCTAGGATCACACAAATTCCTGAAGCTGGGAAGTGGGATTTCTTGTTTACAGTAGTGCAATTCGGCAACTACATAGGTACTTATTTCTCTCTTGTCTGTTTTACATTAAAGGTTTGTCATCAAAGCTATAAATGTACTTCTTGGCGCAGGAGATGCCCTCTGGAGCGGCAGACAGCAGCCACATGTAAGCTCGTGGGGTCAAGGGGACGACGAGCTGAGCCAGATAGCTGGCTCGAGCCTGGCTCGAGCTTTCAGTGGATCGCCTACTTGTAATGATAAATATATCGGGTGGTTGACGAAAGGTTTTCTGGGTGGATGACCCCACTGCAGTTTATGGCATAAAGCATTTTAGTTGTTAGTAGAGGGAGGAGACACCCTCCAAACAAGGGTGACTTAAGAGGTACATGCACAGGTCCAGTGAAGGAGGGGCAGTGGCGGCCCCGCAGAATCATTCTTCGATTTCTGCACCCTGTATTATGCCCCCGCTCACCTTCGAGAAATAATCGGATTTCTGAGCCTCATTTTGTCTTTATCTAAATAGTTTCTCCGGGTTTCGGCGGAGTGTTTGTGAAAAAACACCGTGCCTGTGCTGGATCAGGGCTGCTTAGCAGCCAATACACCACCAGTCAGTCCCATTAAATGACATCTGGTCTGGGAGATAGACAGATTTGCGCTTGCTGCCACCTGATTTAGTGCGTCTTGTGCTCGGTGAATGCGACAGAATGCGGAAGGGGGCTCAGGGGTGGGGGCTCGCGCCTGGACTGCTCAAAAGACAGAATACTTTCTAAGTGTAGTTTTATCACTCTGACAGTCCGGAGCGTGATTCACCTCCACTTATGTTCAACTCACGCTGCCAATTAGGCCCACCTTTGCCTCAAAGAACAAGCAAATTAACGTCTGTTAATGGACTCCGGCAGAAGTCTGGGTGCCAGAGCTATGTAAGGCATGAGAGGTCTGGCGCGGAGGGCTGCAGCTGCCACTCCTTCCCTCATAGCACAAAGTGACTGCTAAAGGGACTTTCTAGGGAAGAGAGGGTATGTGTGTGCGGGGCGAGGGGGGTGGTCGTAGGGCTGAGCAGCCAATCAGTGGTCCCCAAAGAGACACCCTGAAAAGCTGATTGCTGAAGTTGAACCCCCTGGCACTACTTTTGGCAACAGACTTTGCTTTACACAACAAGCATGTGCAATGCAATAGGACTCGCATTTACGCGAGACCTATTGCATTTTAAACGGGACTGTGGGCCAGAAGGCATGAACAATGGAGTGTGGGGGGGCGAGAAGGCACGGACTGCGGGAGGGGGGGAGGCATCTAAATAAACATACTGTGCAACACTGGAAGTAAAGGGGGGAGTAGACATGGAAGGATACAAATGATGACATGGCCATCATAAGGAGGGACTAACAAGCCTAAAACCCGAAGACATCATTTAGGACCCACAAAGACACATGCTAATAAAAAAGATCGGCGGGGAGTGGGTGGAGCCTTTACGGAGCTTCCACTCCATACTGAATACTGCATGCCTCGCCAAGCGAGCAGCGCATGTGCGCTGCCACTATAGGCTCGACCTAAAAATGGCTTGGAGAGGGGGGCCGCACAGCCCCCCTCTTCTTTTATTAAACTTTTGTCCCCGGAGTAATGGGGTCCCTGGGGCCTAATTAGGCTCAGGGAAGGGGGCCACATGCCCCCCTCCCATTATTAATTACATGGCCCCAGGGGATGTGGTCCACAGGGCCTAATAAGACTCAAGAGCTGAACAATGCAACCACCCCTTCCCTTTATAATGTAACGCATGCCCAGGTGGATAGGGTCCGAGGGGCCTAATAAGGTTTGGGAAGGGGTGCCACGTGGCCCCCCTCTCCTTTATAATGTAACGATGCCTGGGGAGATATGGTCTGCAAATCCTAATTAGGCCCAGGGGGAGGGGCAACATGGCCCTCCTCATCTGTCTAAAAATGGACGGCCCCGGGAGATGGGGTCCCCAGAGCCTAATAAGGCTTGGGGACTGCACACCCTCCTCCCCTGTTTGATTGTATTTGGCCCCAGGAAATAGCATCCCCGGAGAATATTCAGTCGTGGAGAGGGAGGCCTGCTCCCCTTTTCATTGGACTGGCCCCAGGGATGGGATCCCCGGGGTCAATTCGGAGTTGGGGAGGAGGCTCCCCTGGGCCTGAAGGGCAAAGATAGTGCTCGGTGTGCGGTTAGCAGCATGGGCGTTTGGCCACAGGGCATGACAGCAGGCCAAGCCCTGTAGCAAACCCCCTTCTGTGCACGGTCAAAGTCTGTATGCTGTAGGGGCTTGGCTTTATATATGGTCATAAAATATTACTGTATGTTAAACAAAAACCCTAGAAATTCACTGAAAAAAACAAAGGTTAAAGTAACCGTATAATTAAGTGAATGTGTCAGTGATAATATTAATGTTTTGAACAAAAAAAAAACACAGAAATTCACCAGTTATATTTAGCAGAGCTATTAATAATTTGGGCCCCCGCCATACACTGCGTATGACCTGAAATATTACATCACTCATGACATGTTCAATGACATCCTTTATGACATCACTTATGACATCTCAAATGACATCATAGATGACATCACTGATAACATCATCAGACACAACTTGCTCAAGACCGGCGGGAACAGTGAAAAATGCTGCTCCCGTCTGGGTGGGAGCAAAGCTAGTGAGCTGACTCTCATCAGCACCACTTTGTGGACTGGCTGCGGAGCTGGCTGAGACTGTGTTAGCCATGAGGCTTTCTCTGCAGCCCCCAGCAAAGCCTAGATGGTGAGTTACCTGGGTGGGCACTGGTCACCCACTCAAAATTCAAAGAGTGGCTGGCTCTCCCTACAATGGTTGCTGGAGAGCCTGTGGGGATGCGGGGACTTGGGGTTTTCCCGGTGGCCCCCAGCATTTTCACAAGATTGGATCACCCACTATTAAAATACAAAAAAATGGCAAGCTCCTGCTGTGGTGGTGGCTGGAGAGCGGGCCAGAGCACCCTCTGAGGTGTCCATCATTATAAAAAGGTGTGAGTGCCATGGGTGAGTAATGAGGCATCCAAACATTTTAAAAAAATAGTGATAATAATAAAAAGGAATAATAAATAAGTGTCAGTAGCCACACATTTATTATTCACTGCTCCAGAAAAGGATCACCACATAATTCCCTGAAGGGTTATTTTGCTAATATTTTTAGATCCTGGAAGTGTTTCTAGAAGGGGAGAGGCACCACCAAGCATTTTTTATGTTGTTGGGGCTGCATTGGGTGCAGCAGCCCCCCACCAACATAAAAAAAAGCACACCATAAATCTTGTTGGTCATAAAAGGCATGATCCCAGGAGAGCTTAACATATTTTCTTAAAGCACTCCAAGCTTGAGTTGAATTCTCTGTTGTGCAGGGTTCTTTTGTGGTAGGTTCTATAGCTGCTCTTTAAGGCCTGAATAATGGTAAAAGAAAGACTCAAATACATGTTGATGTTTATTTTAAATAAAGCTTTACTAAAATAAATTATGATAATCACTATTATTAATCATGCAATGTGTGAATTTATAATGTACATTTGCTTATAATCATGGTGGCATGCTGAGAAAGATAACAGGTCTGCTTTATATGTGCCAGCATATGAACCCCTTCATAAAGCCCATAGGCCCACTTTTGTAAATTGTGGTGTTCTGACCATTTGTCATAGTCAGCCATGCATGCCTCATGCCAGGCCCTGCACCTAACCCCATGCTGCTCACAGTAAAAGGTCTACACCCAACTCCCCGTCACTCATGGTGATGCACATCATACTTTACATGAAAAAACATGTAGAAATTTACTGAAAAAACAAAATTGAAAGTGACGTTATAGTTAGGAATTGTAATTATATCTTAATTTAAATTTAAAAACCCTTAGCAATGTGCTGAAAAAAACAAAGGTTAAAGGGGCGTTCTGATTAGGTTGAAATATTAGTTAGAACATACCATTTTAAATTAACAAATCTACTGAAATTCACCAGTTATAGTTTTCTCAAATAACTATACCACTTGCTCAAAAGTAATTATAACCTACACCCTTGTATGTCCTGCTAATTTCCTTCCATATTACTTCACTGATAACATCACTGCAACATCTGAAATTACCTCATTGATGACAACAAAGGGCATGGCAGGGGTGTAAGTTATAAATTCTTTAGAGCAGGAGTATAATGAAACAGCAAATTGTGTATCTCTGTAGAGCTCTATTACACTGAGTTTTGTAAAAGTTAAAACTATTCCTTGATAATTGATTTATTGATTCTGCAATTAACTCATGATCTGCATTGCTAAAACGCTAAAGTCATCCTTATTCAAGGAACCTTATACGGAATTGAGGTATTCCACATGTTACTAGGGTCCCTAACAGAAGAGAAGTATGTATGGAGGAAGTAGTCGTTTATGTGCTCTGTGCCTTAATTGGTAGTCAGTTCACAAGGAGATACAGGACAGGGAAAGATCAAAGACGGGCAGAATAGGTTCTTGCACACACAAGAGTACTGGTGGATCCTGAAGCAGTGAGCGAGGTAGGCAAACCCAAATTGGTGGGTTAATAGGCGAAAATGCTTTAGTTGCGGTAGTCTGTAAAGCGTTTGAGCCTGGTGCAGATATTTTCTGTAAACTCAGATACCCCATTGCATTAGCCTGTTCCGCTCTATAGCAAGTCTGAAAATGATTGTGATGGTCCTCCCAAAAGACAGTGAAAAGATATTAGGTTATAAGAAGGAAGAGCAAGCAGCAGCTCCTTTTGACAGGCAGGAGGGATTATGGTATTTTTCACATTGATGCCACTGGACCACAGTGCATATGCCTAAGGACACAGCATGCTTAAGTTCTCCCTTTGACCCCCTTCACTCGGATCCATAGCCATATATGGACAACGTCAAGACTCCACACTTCTGCTAAAGCAAGTATTGGAAATGATTTAGAGGAATGTTGTAGTGTAATGTGCTCCATTACAAGGAAATAGCATGAGAATGGATCTGTATTTGTGCGGAAGCAAAGACCTGTAGAATAATATTGGTGTAGGTTAAAATGTAAGGTGCCAGTTGCACTGTCAAGCCAGACCTAAAAATCCATGTAGGTTAATGTCTGCTTCCTCCCATCTGTTCTTCTACCAAAGAAAAATAACATAAATTGTCTAGTTATCCAACACATTTTAATATCATTGGAATGCCATGTGTGCGCCCCAGAAAATTAAAGATCAGGCATTTGGATAAAGTAAAGATATTTTCACCGCTTCATGGAGGGCAAATCTTTTTGTGGAAGCAAACAACTTCTACCCAATCAAAACATGAACTCCCAGCTAACAACCTATGGGCAGAGCCGACGCCCCTCTCCTGGTAATTCTCACATATTTACCGGGCGCCCCCTGTGCTGTCAAGCCAGAGCATTATGGGCTGCTGTTGGTGCCTACTCCTGCAGCCCCATCAGCATTAGTGCCTCGAGCGCTTTGTTTTGGGAAGTAGCTGGTGAAGGGATTTACGGTTTGCACCCCAAAACAACATGGCAAAAAAGTAGAGCAAAGTTATAGCCATGCCACTTGAACTTCATTCAGCTGTGCCGCGCTAAAACCCATTTAAGACCCTTTTGTTCACCATTTGCACCATTCGTGGTCGCGCCTCCAGAATATGGCTTTCAATTGCTTATGGTTGCAATATGTTGTTGAAAAACAAGCATATGACGTGTTCAAATTGTGTGCTTTTTAATTGCTGAATGTTCCTTTCAGTACTTAACTTGCTTCCATCTCCCCTCTCCCCCGCTTTCACAGCATCATGTGACATGTGCAAGAGTTTGAGTTTGACAGCTATACAAAAAGCTCAGATATACTTAGGCACCCATAGAAAATATTACAAACCTGCAAGGTATAAGCTGCCTCGGAGTCAGTTTTTTGATTTCAGACTTCATTCAGCTGCTGGCTGCACGCTCCTCTTGACCCTCGCTGCGTACCTCAGTCAGTGAGGTTCCGAGGTCAGTCACTGACGGGTTCGGGTTATTTCACAAAGGGTTACCATCTACTTGAAATTCAACAGAACATTTCTCATCGCCGCTCTCGAGGGACCTGACAGGAACTTGCGCGCCAAGAAGTGTCACTTTCAATTCTCCTGAGATCCATCTGTGTGCAGTTCTCGACATTTCCCTCTGCGCAGGTGCCTCGATTGACTTGTGACTATCAAAGCTGAAAAGCAATCTCTTACTACGAAATATTTTTATATTAAACCTTAAAATGCCGGTCAAGTTTCAGGTGTCACATTGGCTACGGCCTTACCCTTCGTCCTCCCTTTTACTCTCTGAAAGTGACAAGGAATAAAGAGTTTGGTAAGTGGAAGTTTAAACAAAAAAGCCCTTTTAGCATGGGAAGCATCGTCCACAAAAGAAAACGAGCACTGGCAATGCCAATAGGTCTGGATTTAAGGGACTGTTGAATGGTAATGTGAAACATTACCAGTAGATAGCATGGGAATGCATATGTATTTGTGTGGAAGCAAAGAACTGTAGAATAATATTGGTGTAGGCTGAAAGGTCAGGTGACACCTGGACTGTCAAGCCAGACCATAAAATAGCTTACTGAGGGGCATATCAACAAGGGCTTTATCTCTGCTTTTTTGGCTTTAAAAGCCAAAAAAGCAGAGATAAAACTAGCACCCTATCAACAACAGGGTGCTAACATGCAAATTTGCATGTTAGCACCCATTTACTCTACGCTTCCCCTTGCATCTCTAATGAGATGCAAAGGGGGCGTTCCAGAGTAAAATAATAGGAGAAATGTCGCTAAGCGACATTTCTCCTATTATCAAGAACATCGCTAACCCTGTTAGAGACAAAAAAAGCAGTGCTAACTGCGGTTAACGCTGCTTTTTTACGTCTGGTATTTTTCTGACTTAGCCATGATATCCTATGGAAGGTGGATATCATGGCTAAGTTTGTGAGTCCCTATCAACTAGCTAACGTGAGATTATCGCTGGGTTTCCAGCGATAATCTCACGTTAGCCACTTAGCGTGAGGATTTTTATCGCTATTGAGATAAGCGTTGCTAATAGCACGCTATCTCAGCGATAAAAATCAACGCTAGCCGGCGATAATTATCCTAGCGCTAAGTGCGCTTGGCGATAATTATCGCTGGTTGTTATTGATATGCCCCTATGTGCCCTTCTCCCATCTGTGCTACACTTCTTTAATAGCATTGCAAGGCCATGTTTGTGCTCCTGAAACGTCAAGCTCGGGCAGATGGATTAATAAACAAAATGATCAAAGCTGTGTGGAGTGCAAGCACTTTGTTGTGGAAGCACACAACTTCTGCCAAAATCAAAACATACTCCTGGCTCCCAAAATATGGGCGGAGCCAAAGCCCTTCTCCTGGGGATTCTCACATAATTTTCTGGTGACAACTGTGTTGTCAAGCCAGAGCCACAAAAAGGCATGTTTTAGCATGTAAAGCATTGTCAGCTCCATAACAATCCACTTTAGAGAAAAAAAATTAATAAAACCAACTCGGGCGATAGAAAGGAGTCACTCAAATATCACAGGACTAGTATCTCAGGCTGTGTGGTAAGTGACAAATTATTTTCTATTGTGCCTTCTGCATCAGAACGATGTTTGAGGTTCACAAATTGTTTCTTATGTTAGATCTGCCTACTGCATTTGCTACATTGGACAGCACATGGTCATTCTCAAGGCGCGTGTGTTGCAGGAATCAGCACATGCCCGAACCTCTTTTATTTCAAAGACCAACAAGGTCTTTGGATCACCAAAAGTCCACGAGAAGCAAAGATAATATCAGGGATGCTTTGACCCACAGACAGATTGCAGGGATGATTCCTCTTCCCACCCTGAACCTCTCAACAGCACTTGATTTGTTGCATTTCATCATCAAGGGGACATTGCCAGTGGAAAATAAAGAGTAAATATTTTGTTACTGCTGCTTCCCTGCCTTTATGGCTGCTGAGACCCATGGCTTTAAATGCAGTGACAAAAGTATGAAATGGGAAGCTGCTGTTGACACCCTTGAAGAACATGTGGAAGCCAATTTCTTCTCCCTACTTGTCTGCTTTTGAGAAAGTCCAATGTGACCTACCTGAGATTCCAGGCACACTTTAATCTTTTGCTATCCATAACCTGGATGAAGCCACTGGCTGACGGCCTTCACTCAAGCGGCCTGATATATTAACCCCTTAACTGCTGGGTCTTTTCCCCACCAGTGCTGGGGCCTTGTTTTGGCTATTTGGGGTATTTCACACTTAGGGCTACACAAAAGGTATGCACGCCAAATTTGTTTCTCTTTTTTTGAACATCCTTGGTATTCTGCAGGTACCCGGGGTTCATCGATTTCCCTGGATGAGACCGAGAAAATAGGCAAAAATAGCTAAATTTTGACTTTTTTTGATAAATAGTAAAAAGCGCTCCAGATAAAAGTTGTTTTTCCAAAAGATGACATCAAAGAACAGTTTGCTGTGCTAAAGTCGCAATCTTCCCAGCTTTCACGAACATGTAGAGCCGAATCAAGAAAACTCGTTTTTTTCCACAGTTTTGGCATTTTTTTAAAGTGTTATCCCATTTTTCAAATTTTTTTGTGCTTTTAACCTACTTCCAATTTTTTGTGGAAACCTGTGTGAAACTCATGGGTGATCCAGGAAAGCTCATTGCCGGTTTCTGCGAGTGGGTCGAGGGGCTGTGCCTTTCTAATTACAGCTTAAATCACAGTAATTGCAAAGGGTAATTACCATCTTCTTATTTGCATTATAATAAAGGCACTCACTAAATGCCTTACTTAGCCTGCCTAGACAGCATTCCGTTCTCCAAAACGGACGCCAGGCAGACCAGACAGTTTGTCATAGGCACATGCGCTAGTGCGCATGTGCCAGTTATATGGCGGCCTTTGCAGCATTGAAATGTAAGCATCCTTTGGGCTGACATACTACTTGCCCAGGTCTGCAATACTTAGGGTCCTCAGAGACCTCCCATTTATGACGTGATGCAGCGTCACATTTTAAAACAGCCCCGGGCGTGTACAGTATCAACCCTGTAGTCCCGGAACTGCTTGTGAATCATCTAAAAGCTGATCCTCACCACCCCTACCTTTCCCAGGTCGACACAGGGTTGGGAAGGGGAGGGGTTGCAGCCTTTGGAAGTCAACCAGTGCAAGGATTTCTGGAGCTGTCAACTTCTAAAGCAGAAACACTGCAGGCTGTTGGTGTGCAGTAACTTTGTCTGCGACACCAACTGGAAGACAAAACTGCTCGGGTAAGTAGTCGCCTCTCCTTCACTCTATTTGTACTCTTTCCCGCTCCCTTGTCCTTATTTTTCTTTTTCTCACTGCCCTTCTCCTGTTGCTCACTTCTCCTTTTGCCGCTATTTATGTAAGAAAGCAGCAGGAAATAAATTAGGCACTTGCCTGGGCTTTGTCAGCAAAAGCATTTAAATTGTGCCAGGCTGAGAAGAAATAATAAACAATGCTTCTAAAATCTATCTATCCTGGACTTTTGCGTTCTGTTTCTAGAAAGTATGTTACCTAAAAAAATTAAATTAGGCAACTTAACTGTCTGACTACAAAACGTACATGCTGGATAAATATAAATACTTCAGAAGCATCGTTTTGGTTGCTTCACTGTCAGGCAGAATTTAAAATGCTGCCTCCTAACGTGACCCCTGCTCCCATTAAAAGCACTCCCGCTTGAGCACTTCAATTGGAGAAATAGAACAACATTCAAACGTATCACTATATCCCCAGTGCAATGTAAACTCTATGCATGACCCACATTATTATAGAGGAGGGTTATAGTCTAAATAAATCAAACATAATAGGTTTTCGTACAGCTAGTATTCTGAACTCCCATATTTGAAAGTGCTTTCATTTGTGATAATAAATAAAATTGAGTTTTAGTGAAATACAATATTTGTCTAAGAACACATAATTTAAGTGGTGAAGTCGTGATTTTTTATCCAGATTTTCTGGTTTCACTTTGTACAAATCAGCCACTGAATGGGTACCTAGTTGTCTTTCTTTCTGTAAAGGCTTTGTTTTTAACCTCTTTGTGCAGTTTTTATATTTTGCAAACTTGACAGAAGGTATTGAAGTACTTTCCATGAGAGCCAATTACATTGCACAAGATCACATACATTTTTTATGGACTCGGGGGGAGTAAGTGATTTGCCCTGATTCAAAGGATGGTAAGCCAACCCCAAAAATTGAACCTGGTTCATGGCTCCCCAGTTCCAAACTCCGCAGCCCTGGCTGGAACCCTCATCTTAGGTAGAGGGAGGGTGGCAGGCTGAAGCAAGTAAACAAACTGTATTTTTTGCCCATTTAGCAGAGACATAGTGCTGAAAGTTGCACCAAAATAAAAAAAATTCTCAGGAAGACACCTCTTCGGAACCCTCGTCTCAAAATGTCAGGCTGGCTCACTTAACTCACGCACACTATACTTCTATGATTGGCCTTACGCCTACCACTTTCAAATTTCACTAGCCGCCACTGGGAAAGCTATACAATTCTGAAAAGAAGACACAATTCTTAATTCATCAAGGGGTCATATGTGTAGATCCCTGAAGGTTTACCTAAAGAAACTAACTGTTAAAATAAGGAAATGTTGAAAATGAGTAGGAAAAACTGCTATTTATGACAGTGTTACTGCAACTTTTTGTCACAATCACAGATTTACAAAATCAATATACCATTATGTTTGCTATACCATTCCGGTCATGGAGCTATATAAGGGATTTGTGGGTTCTCCAAGAACCCAAGGTACCCAAACAGAGGGCAAAAAACTGTGATTTCCTATTTTGCGATTTGCTTTGGGCTTGATGCATCCCAAAAGGTAAGATACCAGTCGCAAAGGGGCCGATTCTGCGAATTGGCTCGTTTGCGACTGGTATTTTGCTTGATGCATGTGCCCCTAAGTCATCCAACCAATAAGACCATACTCACCCCAGTTACTATTGAGGAACTACTCCCTTGGCTTAATTTGTACCCTAACAGGAAGGCTGCTCAGTTATCATATCAAGGTTTCACTACTGGCTTTCGCATACCGGACCAGGGTATTTTACCTATTCTGCATTGCAAAAATCTGTTGTCATGCGTGCACACCCAGGGGTGGTAGCCCAGAAGTTGGAGAAGGAGGGCTCTTCAGGCAGGATTGTGGGTCCTTTCCATCTGCCCTGTTCTCTAATGTTGTTTGTTCCCTGCTTGGTGTGGTCCCAAAGAAAGATCCCAGTCAGTTCCGTTTGATCCTTAACCTCTCAGCACAAAGGGTTTATCTGTCAATGTTGTGATCAACCCTGCACTATTTTTGATGACCTACTCATTGTTTGGCATGGCATTGGTTAAGCTGAGCAGGCTGGGCCCTGGGGCATATTTGGCAAAGACAGACATTGAGTCAGCGTTTTGGCTTCTGCCTTTTCATCCTGATGATAATCACTTGCATGGTTTTCAGTATGGTGGGCAATGCTTCTATGACAGATGAATGCCAATGGGCTGTGCAGTCTCATGTAACTAATTTGAGCAGTTCATCTCATTGTTGCAGTGGTTGTTTAGTTAAAAAAACAGTTTCATGGACATCATACATTACCATGATAAGTTCCTTGTCATGGGTCCACCTGCTTCGGGGGCCTGTAGTTGGGCTCTGGAAGAGTTGATTTCTTTGTTCAGTGATACGGAGTCCTGCTTGCACCTCGACAAGACAGTTGGCCAGTCCACCTGTATGTCCTTCTTGGGAATGGAGATTGACACCATTGCGGGCGAATACAGGCTTCCTCCTGACAACGTGCGGGACTTCACCCTGTGATTTATTCCAGTCTCCAAGGTAGAAAGGTGACTTTACATCAGCTTAAGGTTCTTGTGAGTCAAATCCATTTTGCCCTCCACATTATCCCATGGGCCACCCCTTTTCCAGGTCCATAGCAAGGGCAATGGCCCGTTTAACACAGAAACACCATCACACTAGGCTACAGGCTGAGGTGAGGGAGGTACTAAAAATCTGGCTGGAATTTCTGCAACGCTTTAATGGGTCAGTAGTCTGGCCAATCTCCCTGGTAACTAGTGAGACTTTTGGCCTGTTTACTGATGTAGCGGGCATTATTGGTTTTGGGGCTACTTTGGACAACAATGGTGCAGGGCGCACTGGCCCGCTGGGTGGCATGAGAGCGGTTTGACTAGGAATGTAGCCATTTTTTTTGGAACTGTTCCCCATTTTTGTTGTAGTCACAATCTGGTCCGATCTTTTCCAGAAGAAGTACTGTGGGGCATATTATCAAGCAAGGCGTTAAAATTATCGCCACTTTAGCGGCAGAAAACTGCCGCTAAAGCGGCGATAATGGGCTTGATAATATGCCGCAGAGAATTCCAATAGAAGCCCATGTTGACACCAGAACATGGGCTTCTATGGGAATTCTCAAGGGCATATTATCAAGCCCATTATCGGCACTTTAGCTGCAGTTTTCTGCCGCTAAAGCGGTGATAATTCTAACGCCGTTTCTTGACAATATGCCCCTGTGTTTTTTAGATCAGACAATATGTCGGTTGTCAAGGCTAGTAACAGGCATTCTTTGTAGACAGGTATTGAGGCTCCTGAAGCATCGTGTTTTACTTTGCTTGAAGCTGAACATTGTCTTTAAGGCTAAGCACATCCTTGGAGTTCAGAATCAGGCAGCTGATGCTTTGTCTCACTCCAAGTTGCATGAGTTCCGGGAGTTTCACCTTCGAGCAGGGGAGCAGATGACAGAGTTTCCGACATCTCTTTGGAAGATTGAAGCTCAGCCTTATCGCATTTAGTGGCAGCTTCTTTAAGCGAGCGCACTCGGAGGGCATACCAGAAATATGTTGAGACCTACAGGGCCTTCTTGCAGGGATAAGGGTTATCAGATTTATTTTCACCCTTGGCCGTATGCCTCTTCCTGGAATCTCTGATGTTGCAGGGCAGACCAGTTTCTTATGCGAGAGCCCATTGGCTTCTTTGCTAAATTAAGGGGCATGCGTGATGTGGGCAGTTGCTTCCTGGTGAGGAAGGCCTTAGTGGGATGGGCCAGGTTTGAGGGCACAGTTAAGGATGGAAGGAGACTGCTGGATGCGCAGGTTTTGGGAGCTATGCTGGCCAATATCAATCTAGTCTGCAGTCTCCCTTGTGAGGTAGCCTTGTTTTTTGTGGCATTCTCTGTAGCTTTTTATGGGGCCTTTAGAGTGGATGAGTTAGTTGGGAAGTCAAAAAAATATTTATTAGGCGGTCTGCAATTGTTGGACACTCACATCTACACAGACTCAAGCATAAGCTAAGGAGGTCCAAGACCGTTCCTACAGGGAGGGGAGCTATGGTGGAGCTCAGGGCAGCCCAGGGATCCACCCTGGGACCATTACACTTATGAGGGCATACATTTCTGTCCGACCATACGTGCAATCCCCCACGCTGTTTGTTCATGCTAATAGAGAGGGCCTGTCGAGGTATCAATTTTTTGCTGTTGAACGCAACAATCTTAGCAGTCTTGGGATTGACTCGGCTGGTTATTCGTCTCCCTCATTCAGGATTGGGGCAGCGACTTTTGCTACGGGGACAGGGTTGTCTTCGAATGAGGTTAAGCGGATTGGCCAGTGGTCATCATTGTGTTTTAAGTGCTAAATACGCCCGAGTGGCTCTGATTATCTGTATTTGGCACAGCTGGTTCACTGTGTGATGCCGCTTTCTCACTCTGCTTTCTCTCTTTTAGTAGTATACCGTCCAAAGTGTTATGGGTGCTGGGCCACTTCTTTGTGCAGCGGGCTGCTTGCAATTCGCAGCAGCATTGTAAGTTGAACCCTGCGAGTTTGGATGATGTCTTCTTCCAATGGTGCAGAGTGGAGGGCCGCTGGATTGCTCAGCTTCGCCAGCTGGTGGGGGGGACAAGGGGCCACGTGAGACTGCAGTTCCCAAGCTTGATCATTATACATGTCGGCTGTAATTACATGGTTAAGCTGGGGCATAGGGCAGTTAGGCAGGCTTTGCTAGGTGAGTTTGCCTGGTTGGGTAATACGTTTCCCGGTGCTTGGTCACACATGATCCTGCAGTGCAAGTGGGGACTTGAAGTGAGATCAAGGCCTCTGAACATATCAGTCAGGTGCCTCAACCTGAAATGGCCAAGCTGTGCCCAGGACGGGGTCATCTTTGGAACATACCCCAAAAATTTGCTCAGTTGGGGACTAAATGTTTGACAGAGATGGGGTTTACTTGTCGGACTTGGGCACTGACATGTTTATCAATGGAATCTGGGCTTTTACTCGGTAATTATTCTTTGGTGGGAAGAGCAAAGGACTGGCTAGCCCTGGCCACCGTGTGGCGGGAAAGTGAACACCAAGATCGCTGTACAACAGCGAGGGGAGTGCTTCAATGCACTTCCTAGGGCAGCACTGAAGGGAGAGAGAACAAGCTGAATCCTGCAAGAGAATGTTCACACTGGCTTGTGGCAGGGGAGCACAGTTAGTCAGTGTAGGACATGGGGCTCCAGCCCCTGGTCACACTCTACAAACCCCGTAGACAGCCTGGTATTGAAGGGGCGGGCCCCTGAGGTTGCAGACTAGGATTAGAGAACTGGTGACTGCCCCTCAGGGACGCAGGTTGACTACACTTGTATGTTTCTCTGGGATGAAGAGTGACTGGATCTTAGTGCTGGATGGGTAAAGAATGTAAGGCTCCACTAGGATTGTGTGACTTGATTGAATTTAGCTGTCAGATTGTAAAGGTTTGCTACTCTAATTGAATACAACTATGACAGTGTAAAAAGTGTTTTTCTTAGCTTTTATTGGATGTGTACTGCTGAAATGTTTTAAAGGTAATTATGCTCTTCCCAAAGCAGCTATTGTCTGTCATTGACTGGTGGGGCTTTGGGAAGGGGTCTGGAATGGTTTGGTGGGGGGGGGGGGGGCTCGGGTCCTATAACACTTTAGGGCCTTTTGTGTTACGGTGTGTTGGCCCATCCTCACAAGTGAGGTACCATTTCGATCAGGAGAATTTGGGGAATGCTGGGAGGTAGGACATTTATGGTTCCCTGCAGAATTCAGAAGCTTTCTTCACAGAATTGTGGGGGAAATTTGTGTTTTTATTCAAAGTTTGATGTTTACAGGGCATTATGGGTAAGAATGTGTGGTGGGATCCACACGAAGCACACCACCCTGGACTCCCCTGGGTGTTTAGTTTTCAGATCTGTCTGGGTCTGGTATGTTTTCCTGGGTGGAAGCCTCTCTCTCCTAGTCCATTTGTAAAAGTAACACCGAAAATAATCAGATGCCCTCTCGCTTGCCATTGGGATGGGGTTTGGTAGTCTGCAGTGGAGCAGAAAGACTGTGAGGCTTTAGGGTTGAGTGTGGGGCATAATGTTTGGATGGGCCTTGCCCACCCCATTATTTTATTAAGTAAATGTATTCCTACCATACAGTGGGCTGTCTGCCTCCCCGGGGGAAAATTGAAGGCATACTCTGTGTCTGCCCCTGGGGGCAGAAAGACTTGTTAGTGCCATTTGGGGTGGGGGGTGTGACTAATGCAAGAGTGCAACACCTGCACCACTTTCTTTTGCCCCAAAGGCAAAATCCCTGGTGTTAGGTGGACTTTCTACCCCTTGAGGGGCAGATTTGGGGCATTCTCCCCAATTGGAAAAAAACACATATCGGCTCCAAGGGGAGCAGAAAGACTGCATTTCCCTTTCTGGGAGACGAGGCATGCCGTCAGGGTAGGCTGCACCCTCCTTTTCTTTGTTTTGGCGCCATTTTGATTTCCCTGGTGTGTGGTATGCATTCTACCCCCGGGGGGCAGATTGTGAGTATTTACCCCCTTCCTCCGGGGGGGGCAGAAAGAATGAAAGTTTTGAGACGGGTGAGGGGAGCACAAGCCCTTGCCTAAGGGGCAGCTCCTCCTATCCCTGGTGCCTAATGGGTGCATCCCTGCTTGGGAATTGCTCTCCTGTGGCAATCCACAAGCAGGGATCCACTGGGAAGAGATACAATTAGAAAGGGGAGACTCTTCCCTTTCCAACAATACCCCTCCCAAGAGAATCACTGCTCGGGAAGATGAGATATGCCCCAAGCATTGTTGCAGTGAAAGTAAAACAAGCTCATCGGCTCATTTTACTTTCACTTTTAAAAGTATTTACTTCTTTGCTCCCTGTGTGCTTATCATCATTACAAAGAAGAAAAAAAACACTCAGGGAAGCTCTTCCCGTGCAGAACAAGCTTCAGGAATAAGAAACAAACCCTCTGGTGCAAATCACCTAAGGTGCCTTTTTAAATCTTCCCAATGTCAGCCAATGGCAAACAAACACACTGGGAAGGGCCAATGGCTGACAGGCTACACATAAAAAAGTTGAAGGATTTTGCAATCACAAAGCCTGCAATTCACAAAATTACAAGCTTTGCGACCGCATGATCTGATGGTGCAATTTATCAAAGGTAAATTGTGATTTGCATACGTCATTGTGAGCCAATATGAAGCAGTGGGCTTGAAGTTAGCTTCATCCTTCCTAGCAATCCACAAATAAATATTTAAATGATTTACTACAGCAAATGTGTTCGTAAACCATTGACAAGATATTGTCACCCTAAGGAAGGTGTTATCAAATTGCAAAGTAGGAACTGTGACTGAGTGACCCTTCTCAATTTGGGAAAATTGATTTTTGTAGATAGAAACTACAGTGTCAACTACATACATGTCTAGTTGCTACTCTGATCAACCCTAGTGGCTTTTAAACAAGATAGTAATGCCAATCTGAGATTATCAAATTTTACAACTGCATTCAGTTTAAGCAGGCATAAGGTTTGCAGAAGGTTAACATTTATCTAATTTGTCTAAGCATGTTCTGCCTTACCATGCCACCAAGATTGTGAATCCACTTATGTCACATTACCTCACATGGCATCCATGTGTTTTAATCATTTTCTTTTTTACCAGTAATTACTAATCATGTTTTGAATTTATGATGATTAATCTTTTTTCTGAAATATTTACTGGACATTTATTCGACATTGGGCATCAGGCCTCCATTGACTATTTCGTTGCACTTGATCATGACTCTTTATTCTTATGTTTATAATTTTTAATAATAGTTTTAAAAACAAAAAAAGTTTAGGAAAAATTAAAGGGGTGTTCAACAATACAGCCTACACTATTCACATACATTTATGACAATGTCACCATAAACAAAAACAATATTTTGGTACACATAGTCATGCTGCAGGCCACGATTACATTTGAAAAAGAAATGTTTATGCAGTGCCTGACAGGTAGGAGCATTGCTACAGCAGGGGTAGGCATGGCAAGCAAATGATACACACTTATATGGATACCAATAAAAATTCTCTCGTAGTCAGCCCACCCTGTCAATTTATAACTCCATCTTCAATATCTGTGTGCCAAATACTTCACACTATCATTGACTTATGCCCGCTTTGTCAACTATCCTTTTGCTCACAAAAGATGCAGGATTAGGGGTGGACCTCTTTTGAGTCTAGGATTTAATGCAGTAGGCGCCACTCAACAGTTCAGTTTGGTTCAAGTTTTTATTTATTGTTAATCAATGTGTACAAATTATATATGATTGACTTGTTTTCTATGAATGGCTTACTATTCTGCAAATGCGATGGATTTCAAGTCTCCCATATTACAAGTATGGTGTATGAATTATCCAATATATTTCTGACAACTTAACCTGTCTGACCAACTCCGAATCTTTGTAATTTCAGGACCCTCAGAAAAAGTGGAGGTCCTGAGCAACAATGGAAGCCACCCACCCACCAATCAAACAGACACAGAAGCCTTCACTGGACAGAGTTCTACTGGACTTGATTGTGAGGAGGAATAGGCCGCCCATCTGGTTTGGCTGGTCAGGTAGCATGGGTGAGCATCACTCAGCCCATATCTACTGCATCTACAGAGAACATTGTCTAAGCTCATATTTCCCAAAATTCTGCATTTGCTGTCTGTGCCCCTACCAGCTCGGTTGTGCGCACCCCAGTTCTGGCTCCTGTATAGCATTGAGTGGGAAAGCCACCAATCCTTGTCAGGGCGAATCTGAAATGTCTATAAGAAACACATGTTAAACTCTCTGGTAGTTCAAATCAAAGAAACAGGCTAAACCAAAAAGGAATATGTACAATATTGTTCAAAACAATCATACATTTAAAAAGTTCAAACACGACACAAGTAAAGTCCAAAATTTGTTTGGAAAAAAGTTAATGTTTTTATTAAATAACTAAAATCAAAAAGCAGCAATGACAAACCTCTTGTTGTGTACGACTGGAACAAACTTTAAGTCAAGTACTGCCACAATTATGATGCGCTGTACACTCTATGCAACCAATTGTATTTGATGTGATCCACTTCACAAGTCATCGTCATCCCTTTGTTTAATGCTCTTGTGCCTTGTTTGTTGCTGGGATTTCGCTCTTTGTGAAATATTGAATGGGTTCAGTCGATTTGAGATGTTAAATATTGTTATGCACTATCAATGTGTTTGTATACTGATGATCTCAATAAAGAATTTGTTTTTAAAAGTGCCACCACAATCAAGAAAAGGGCGGATACATGAACCAGGTTAGTCCTGCTGATAATTTACCTTTCTGCCTTTTTCATTTTATTGAAAGTTAGATCCCTTCAGCATGAGGTGCTAAAAAGCTAGGTCAAACTTTGATGCAGCCTCGGCGGGTAGATGGGCAGGAAACTCTTGTTCCCACTCTGCTTCTCTGAGTGTTTTTTCCTATAAATATGACTAAGTACAAACTTGCATATATATAAACCTACGGAGTACACTTCAGCAACACACCAACGTTGAAGAAACTGGAGAACACTTTTCTGGTGACTAATACTCACTCCAGCAAAGTCAAAGGAAGGGTACATTGCATGTCCAGGGTGGACTGGTCATCTGGGTACTTTTCAAAATGCCAAAAATTTGCTTAAGAAGTATAAAAAAAATGGTTTAAAAGTTAGAGTAAATCTGGTGTCTCTGAAGACTTGCTCTGTCGCTGTACCTAACATAGGAGTCGACCTACCAGGCACTTTGAGTTGTTTTTGTGCTACCTATGAACAGGAGAAGGTTCAGTATTCCTTCCAGGTTCCACACAGCCTTGCTGTTCTTCTTTTGATCTCCTCATGTGCATGATTGTGCTGATTCCAGTCTGTGAGAGTACAGCTTTTAATGTCAATGTCAGCCTATGGTTGGAACACAGTCCATTCTTCCTATAGACAATGGGTCAGCGGATTCCTCCTTTCTTCAATCTCTAGAGATGTCAAGATGGCTAGTTAGACAAGGCAGGGCCAGGCCTGGTGTCAGTTTCTTTTGTGTATGGACAGAGCATGGGCATTTTAAACCTAAGTGGGATAGGAAACTGCTACACTGTCTCATCCTAGCAGAATATGCCACACCTCTACACCCATGCATTGCTGTTGTCTGGCTGAACACAATCCGCATTCCCAGTGGGAGAGCAAATCAATCAGCAGGGGCCTTTTTAACATTGGAAGCAGGTCTCAGATGCTTTTGATTACTAAATGACATTAGGCCTGGTTTAGAGTTCAGAAGACAGGTTACTCCATCGCAAATGTGGTAGACATCCCGTCCACATTAATACAAGTGCCTTATATGTAATGCCACCTGTAATAAGGTGAACAGGATATCTATCACATTTGTGATGGTGTACCGTATCCGCAAAGCTCCAAATCAGGCCCATACTTATTATTAAGGCATTCTCAAATTTAAATATTATTGTAAATTATTTTAATGTATTTGTAAAAATAAAGTTTTGGTACATTGAATTGGCCTTCACCTTTTCATGGTTATTCGAAATTAGGAGTTTAAAAAACAAAAACACATTTGTCAGTTTCATTTATGGTTTGTTAGTAATCCATAAGTTTAGAGTGAGAGGTTTCCTTTTTAAACCAAAATATGTTGGATAAATATTTTCAGAATCTTACACATTATTCATAATAAATGTGGATTCAAAAACAAGCAACTCAATAATACAAGTACAATTTAAAATATTTGTATGTTTATCCTCCTAAACATATAAATGTTTACATTTGCTACATATGTCATTAAACATACGTTTAAACTTAGACAGCATAGCAAACCTCTGATTTTCTATTATCTACGTGAGGCATCATTGAAGGAAAGTAGGTCAAGTTAATGACAATTTTGAAATTTTATTTAAATAATTTTGTTCAGTTTCATAAACTTAGTCACACAACAAAACTTACCCTTGTGTGAAGATATTTTCAATTACTTCATGCTTGAGGCCCATGACTTCTTCCTCCCCAATGTCATTTTCATGGCTTAACTTTCCAACATCACCCATGCCTTCATCGTGGAAGTCATCATCAGGGATGAATGTATGTTCCCACGCAGGACAATGTAGTGATGCATGCAACAGACAGCTACAATATGGCACACTTTTCAGGTGAGTGAAGGAGGGCTTCACCAGACTTATCCAGGCAATGGAATTGTGCTTTGAGGAGCCCAAACTGCTGCTCCACAGGCCTCCTTGGTCTGCCATGTGCCTCATTGAAGTGGACTTCCCCTGGTGTTTTTGGATTTCACAGAGGTGATAACAACCATGGTCTGCTTGAATATGCGGAGTCTCCTGAAAAAGTAAAGAATATGGAAACATGTAAAGTCCTGTTAATTAAGCGATTAATAATACTCAAGTCATGCCTTCATAGGGTGATGTTGTGAAATCTACTGTTGTATGCTGCTGTTGCATAGCACTAACAAATCATGTGTTGATCCTGGGAGTTTAACACATACACTGATGATGTACAAGTCCAGAATGCAGACAACCTGCACATTGATTGGATGGATTATTTTTCCAGGTTTTGTATATTTGCTTCAGGCCTTGTGGTAGTATCAAAGCAATATGTCTCCGATCAATGGCACCAATTAGATGTGGGCTTGCCCCAAATCAAAAAAGTAACAGGGTACCGATATCAGCAGGAAATTGAATAAAATATTTTTTGTGAATAATCATCACTTTTAGAAATTGCTCTAGCACACATGAGCAGCTGGCGTGCAACATCCCATTGCAACCCCCAAGGGTGCACTGGGAAGATCCAGTGGCAGTGAAATGCAGTACAGCAAGTTCTTTTTAGATGCCTCAAAAAATAATAGTGGATTTTCAAATAAACATATGTCAAATAGGCAAAGTTAATCTTATTGTGAAGATCAATATTCAAGATATCTAAACGTTGTCAGATTTATCTTTGCTGAAATCCTATTTTAAAATATAAATGCCTCCGAGTATTTTAAAATGAAGTATATATTTTATATTTATTTAGAAGCGCTCCAGGGCAATATTTTTAAATTCTGCTTGGGCCTACATTGTTTAAAAACAGTAGCACTCTTTCATATTGTTTGTCATGAGTGATGTAATTTTTTAGGTCAAAAGCAGTGCATAGTGGGTGAGCAAGTTATAGTGATCTCAGTAAACTATAACTGGTGAAATTTAGTGACCTTATTTGGCCATGTTTGTCCTGAGGTTGGCTCAAAGCCTGGCCTGTGGCTAGGCTCTGCCCCTAATCCCTCACATTGCCTAGCCCCCCGCTGCATACGACCTTTGGCCATGTGCATTGTGGGGTTGGCTGCAGGTCCTGCGGCCAACCCACCTCAGGTGGCCAATGCCCTGCCGTGCATGGCCTTTGGCTGTGAACAGTGTGGGGTTAGCTGCCGGGCCTGGCCGCATGTCCTATGTGGCAGGTGGTTATTTCCTACGGGAGTTGACCGCAGGTCCTGCAGCCAACCCACACTGCGCATGGCTGAAGGCCATGTGCAGAATGGGTTAGGTACCTGAGAGGGGTTGGCCATAGGTCCTGTCCACAGGCAAGACCCTCCAGCCAACCCGACTCTATGCACATCTGGAGGGAGTGTGCGGCAGTTGTTGGCCACATGCAGAGGTCAGGCCTTTTAAGCAACCGAACCCTGTGCACAGCCAAAAGATGTGCTCAGCGGGGTAGTTGGGTGAATATGATCAAAACCCCCAGAACTTTACTGAGAAAAGCAAAGGTTAAAATTACGTTATAGTTAGGTATTGTAATAAGGTCTCACCTTATGTTAAAAAAAACCCTAAATACTGACAGAAAAAAACAAAGGTTAAAGTGATCTTATAGTTAGGTGTTGAATTAAAACAAAAACTAATGGTAAAAATTGGTGATGTCATCAATTATGTAATTTAACATGCTATGATATAATATGTGAGGTAATAAGCAGTGTATCGCATGGGTGCAAGTGATAGTGCTCAGTGCACACTACCTGGTAAATTTCAGTGTAATTGCGACACCTACCTATAAGGTCACTTTAATCTTTTGTTTTTGTTGACTGAATATCTTTAGTTCTATCTATCTACTTGTCTATCTAACTATACATTTATACATACATACATATATGTATGTGTATATATATATATATATATATATATATATCAATGAAGCAAAATCGGGTCCTTCCGGGATCAATCCCTCGTCAGGTGGTGCGTTTACCGGCGAACCCAAAGCCGGTTGCGTTAATATGATTTGATATATATATATATATATATATATATATATATATATCAATCTTTATTGAAAATTAATAAAACCAATTTTAACGAATGCAAATATTCATCGTATTACATGAAAAAACTGAAGATAAATTATCTAAACTTTACCTGTAGTTAAATGCATTAACTGGAACTTTAAAGTGCATCTGTGTGTTAAAATGATTTGAATTCACAATTTCTAGTGTGCTACGATGGGTTTTTCCCTTCCAGCTAATAAAGTGGAGCATATAAGAATCTAACTAAGCGACTTACCAAATGCAGGTTCTCCACTTCTAAACATTTCTTAAATGGATCAATAGTCCTAACTCCCAAGCAGTTGGAACATGGGCAAAGCAGGGTTTTTCACTGAATCAGTAATTCAGGGGAACTGCATATTGGACATGACAATGATTTTGTCTTGTAATCACAAAGTCGACAGCACAAACAACAACAAACTTTTTTATTATTCTAGCCTGCACTTATATTAGCTATGGAAAGTCATTGGAAGCGAGTTCTAGAAACGCAAATCATTAAAATTAGTTGCAGATCAGTAACCAATACATGAATGTTTTAGTCAAAATAATGCAAACTAATTCAAAATCACGACTACATAGACAAACTGTTTGAAGTTGTCATAAAGTAGATCAAAGCAGGGACAATTTGCCATGAAGGGAAATTCCCGAATTCACTAAGCTAGAGAAGTCGGGTAATTTGAGGAGAAGTCAGACAGAAGGTGTCAGCAAGTAAAGCCTCTGAACGGAGAATCAAATACAGATTCAGTCAAATAAGTGAGAAAGAAATGTGCCAAGGAGTGTAACTCTTTCGTGCAAGGGTAATGAAAGCGTGTTCGCTTAAGGTGTGTGAAAAGGGCATCTGAACTAACTAACTCAACAATGCATGGGAAAATCATGTCTTCTACGAGGATTTCAACTCCCTGTGATTCTCATGAAGTAAACCAATGAGAATAGAACATGTTGCAATGATAAAGGTTTTAGTTTTTCTACTCAGCTACCAAACAATGGAGTCTCTGCTGCATGGCCTTTAGCTGGTTCTCTGTAGCAGGATGATACAAATTGGTCAGGTCTTTCCCACTCGCAGGTGTGGAGCTCATTATTACACTCTCCAAGGAACATACACAAATAACCAAAAACTAAACAATAAATGCATTTTAATAAACGTTTACTGGCACAGCTTTGCTCTTGCAGTCAGAAAGAGGAAAAATAGATGACAAGCAGAAGACACGACAAATTAACATGGGACATTTTAAATTAAGGCCCCCCACTTACTATGGTCAACTTAATGTGAACATCACATACTGTATAAGTATGGATTTTGCCGATGAATGTAAATATGTACGCAAAAACATTTCGAAATGAAATCACCATCATGTGCATATATAATTTTGAAATTGAGTCACTTAAACCTATTAAAAATAACTTAGCTATGTATTAAACACCTCTAATGTAAAGGCCTTAGGACCTTATTTAGCATTTGGCATATAGGATACTCTGTCACAAATGTGGTAGATATCCCGTTCTGTGTATTAGCAGTGCATTATAGCCTATTGCACTTGTGGTATGGCGGATGGGATATCCAAGCGTTTATGACAGAGCATTCCATTAGACATACACAAAATAATGTTCTAAACTTTTCGTCAATGTAATGACCCCTCATGTGTAGCCTTCAAAGTTACAAACCATCTGAAGCAATAGACGGGAATCATGACTAATCCATTTTCCCTACCATATGAAGCACCATAGATCCCATTAGTTACATGGTTGTGTTATCAATTTCAGATGTCCAATTTGTTTCAAACGTTTTGCTCAGTTCGTGTAATTAGGTTGTGAATGACTTCAGCCAGTCACTACCATCAGATCTTTATCTCGTTATTCATAAATAATTTTCTCCAACTGAGATTTCTCCTCAACAGTCTAGCAATTGTTTCTTTCCACAGTGAGAATCAATCTTTCAGCAGAACCAAGCATCTTGCTATTGCTCTAAGATCATAGTGGATTGTTCTTGCTAACACACAGTGGGCAGTGGGGACAGTAGCAGAGTCAGTGTGTCATGTGCCCTCGTGTAAGGAAGGAAATGCCCCCCCCGTCTGCTGTTAGAATTATAAAATACACCAATAATAAGGGATCAGTGGGCCCCTCAGGTCTCTGGGGACTGGTGCCACTGAATCTGCTGCACCAATGGAACCTACGCCCCCTGTATGGGGATGTTTCTGAGGAACAGAGCGTCACCATTTGTGTTTGTCTCTCACAATGGCAAATCAAAATCTCCTCAGGCTGTCTTTGTGAATCTAACTAACTTTCAGCAAAGCTCATGATGTCACTTGGATTGCTCAATGTTGGACTTGGCCCTTCTGGCAGGTTCACCCCTGAACTTTTTGCTTTTATTGGTGACCTGGTGGTAGTGATTTTTGGTTTCTGCGCACTTTCCCTGTGTCCCAGAGTAAAGCGCGTGCGCACTCTGAGTGCATTTGGTGAGATAGGCCTGCCCTCCCATAGGAATGCATGTGGAATGTATGTGTCCCTGGTAGTTCCTGATGCGTGGGGTGTGCAGGCTCGAGTTTGGTATGTGCGGACTCGTGTCATTAAATGCTTCGCAATGATGTATAATGCGTGATTATGTAATGTACGGAAGTGCCACTTCTAGGAGTTGGCATATTAGTGTAAAATGTGTCTGGCGTGTGATTGGCTGGAGCTGGCTGGTGAGCCTGGCTCCAGGAGTCTGGGTGGGTCTGCCCCAGTGGTGAGTGTGAGATTAGCATGCTGATGGCTGGGGAGGAGTGCACCTTGGACCTGATTAGGGCAGGGCTTTCCCCACACAATGCTGGCTCCGCCCCCTGTGGTGCGACTGATGACCCTAGCCCTGCCAGTGAATAGAGTGAGGGGCTGAGCACATCAAGGGTGCTCCCCAACCAGCTGCGACTGGTTTTTCCTCTCACCCTGAGCAACAACAAAGGGAAAAGGTGTATAAGAAGGGGCTGTGTCCCCTTACAATTTGTTCTCTTCCAGGATCCTACCTGAGGGGGGCTGCTGCTGGACCAGAGGACCGCCACTTGGACTACCTCCCTGCCTGGAGGCCCAGTGAGCTGGCTCTGGGTCCAGCCTTGCCCCCCACCCCTGCCTTGCTGTATGCAGGGGAGAACTTTGGTGGACTTTGTGGTTATTCTCCCCTAAAGCGCTGGGAGCGCTTTATTTCTGTCCCTAAGCGCCTGGAAGCGCTTTGATTTGACTCAGGAGCGCTTTATTGCTGCAAGCCGGTGCCCACCCGGCGTTTGCCCCGTCTTTGCCGTACTGGGAAGCGGGTGCCCACCCCGCATTGGGGTGCTCGAGCGGGAGCCTACCCCGCTTTATTGGAAAGTTACTATCCCTAGCGGGTGCCCACCCCGCCAGGGACTTTGCCGTGCTGGTTGCACCCCCCCCCTTTTTTGCGTGTTGAGCAGGTGCCCACCCCGCGAAGGAATCACCGCCGCGGTGAAAGAGGAAGTCAGGCTGCGTGTGGCCTGACGTGGGGCAGGACTTCCGCTTTCACGAAGGAAGCCCCGCGCCCACGGAATCCCCCGGAAGCCGGCACAGGGAGAAGAGCATGAAGGGAGGCCTGCCGCCTTCCGAGAACAGAAAGTGGCTGTTGATCCTGGCGGGGCTCCCCGGTGACGGTGGGAGCCTACCCCGCCTACCGGCGAAGAAGAGAGCCCCGAGCGTGCGGCTGCCTCGATGAGCGAGACACCCCTGCAGGAGTCTCGGTGAGTGGGGCTCCAATCCAATTGTTGGGGGGCATTGTGTGCTTGCTGAGAGCGCTAGTGCGCTCCAACAACGGGACCGCGCTGTGTGTTCACGAGCCCCGGGAGGCTCCAACGTAGAGGGGGCATTTCTTTGGTCCCAAGAGCCCCGAGAGGCTCCAACGCGGGGGCCGATTGCCTGTGAAGAGCCTAGAGGGCTCCGCCTACACTGCATTTGTTCGCGCAGAGCCCAGAGAGACTCTGGAGTGCCACCTCCGTTTCTGCCAGGCACCAGGGGGCACTTCTTGTTGGTGGAGCCCGGCGAGGCTCTAGGGGGCCAGTCCTTGGTTGCTTGTTGGTTGTGGCAAGGGCTCGTGGGGCACCAGAGCCTGTGTTATTAAAGGCCCCAGTCCGCCCCAGCAGGGGCAGTATTCTTTTAGAGCCCAGAGACGGCTCCAACGGGGGCATTTCTTTGTTGTTTAGAGCCCAGGGGGGCTCAGGGGGCCACAAGTGTTGGGGGTTCAGAGCCCTGGAAGGCTCCAACGTTGGCCCCAGCATCATTGTTCTACAGCTGCCCAGCACTTCGTGGGCAACTGCTCCGTTTAGGCCCCTGACTCTGCTGGACAGGGCGTCCTTGCCCCTTCAAGGCCAGTTGGCCTAGGGACTGCCACAGGTGGTGGCTAATGTGAGTTTTGCGCTATTTTTCCTTTCCTGCACCTCTGAATGTGTGTTTATGCGTCATGTGCCTTGTTTTACACCGCTGAATGTATTTTATGTATCATGTGTTTTCCTTCCCTACACCTCTGAATGTGTTGCGATGCATCATGTGTACTGTGCTTAGACCCCTACAGGTATTGTGATACTTAGGTGGTTGTTTTTCTCCCTAGTACAGGTGGTGCTAGTGAGGTCCTGAATCCCTGCGTAATATTTTCCTAAGGTGGTTAGGGTTGCGTAGGTGGTACTTACCTGTTACCAGTGGTTACTGGTTGTGCTTTACATTTTCTGATTGGTGCTACAGTGATTGTATGTGCTATGTTCTAAAGTATTATTCCTACGTTCTAAGTGCTAATTTCTACAAAGTGCTAATTCCTGAAAGTGGTTCATGTGGCCCTGTCCCCTTTACATATAATCTCTTGTAAATTCTGCCCGTGCCTGTTGGCACATTGTAAAGTGTGTGTTTCTATCTAATGAGTTTTGGTATAATACAAAGGCTATTTTTATATAATACCTTGTGTGGAGTTTCTTTTGTGGTGGGCCTTGGGTGTTGTTGCTGGGTGCGCGCGCAAACGCTTTACACATTGCCTTCGGGATAAGCCTGACTGCTCGTGCCAAGCTACCAAGGGGGTGAGCAGGGGTTATCTTTGGCGTGTAACTCCCCAGCCCTGACTAGAGTGGTGGTTTCTGCCTGGCTTTGGCGCAAGCCCTAGCCAACCAGAAATCCCATTTCTAACATTGGTGATCAGCGGTGGGATTTGGACTTGCGTTTGCGCTGTACCGCAGCAGCAACTGGCTGCACCACAAGACTCTGCACTTAGATAATCACATGGTATAGGGATTATTGTGCTAAGTTTGTTTTTGTCATTTCTGTGGAAATGTGTTTCTGGATTCACCAGTAGGGGTGGGAACCAGTGGTTGCAGCATAATAGTGTCCAGTACATTTATTCCCCGCCCTGCGCCCAGAGTTGGTACCTGTGTCACTTGTGGTCAGGTTGAGGAATCGGGGGTGGTAGAAACTGCCTTACCAGTCCGAGGGGAGGGTTGTGTGTGGATGAATGGTGTGTGGCACTAGGCAAGTGAGTGTGAGTTCTCTGGGATAGAGAGCTTGCTGAACCCTTTTTGTAAATTGTGTGCTCCTGTTAAGCTCAGACCCCTAGGTTCCCTGTGTAATCTTTTCACCATAACGTCCGCCAGAATGGAGCCTTCTTTTGATTCCTGTGATCTAGCTTGGCACCAGAGGCAGGAGTTGGAAAGGTCCTGTAGAGAGAGGTATAAGGGTGAGAGAGTCAGACACTCTGTACGAACTTCAAAGCCACCTGGTCCTATGGCAAAAGGGTCCATGGGATCTTGGGTGCAGTACGGAAAGGGCCTGGGCCTCACACCTGCAGGGTGGTGGGTCTGTGGGGAGCCCTGAAGATTCAGAAGAGGAGGAAGGAGATGACAATACCTGGACGCCAGTAGAGAGTGAAGACCCCATAGGTAGGGAGTCCCTTGCTGGGTCCAGCGTAGGAGGTAGCGCCTCATCCCTTTCCCTGTCCCCAGAGGAGTGGGAAGATAGGAGGAAAGAAAGGGAGCACCAGCTGGCGTTAGAAAAGCTCAGGTTAGAGCATGCCCAGGCTATGGTGCAGCTGGAGGTCAAGAAGCAACAGCTAGAGACTGAGAGGGTCTTGGCGCAGGAGAGGATAGAGGAGGCTGAGAGGGCCTCCACCAGAGGCAAAGTAGCTCTGGAGGGTAGACTATCCCCTGCGCGCAGTTTAAATTTTCTGGGCTCCCCAGGGAGGGTTGAGTCCAGTGGGGCAGTTATATAGAGTCCTGTGCGAGAAGTCCCACTTCCAGTTCCCCCAGTCTGGTACCTGTTTCCCAGGAGGAGGAGTTAAGGTTGAAATTCAGGGGCAGTAGGAAACTGTCTCACCAGTCTTGGGAGGAGTTTGTGGATGACTGTCATGATGCACTGTTGGAGTGGCTGATGGTCAACCCGGAAGAGAATTTGGATGCAGCGCTCCAGATGATTACCAAAGAGCAGATGCTCAGTAGTTGTTCTCCAGGGTTGCGCCAACACCTGTTGAGGTATGGCTCTTTTTGTCCTTGGGAGCTTGCAGAGGAAGCAGAGCGCTGGGAAAGTGCTAGAGGTTCTCTAGAGTCATTAGGGAGTGACTTCAAAAGTAGTGGTTCAGGTATCTTCCAGCCCAGCGTGGTGGAAGAGGCTCAGTGTAGCCCAGCTAGCTCCCAGGATAGCGAGGAGGGTGTAGGGGCTCACTGCCTGGCTCAGTGGAGCAGGAGTGAGAGGGTGACCGAGGGTCCCCAGACGCACGAAACCCTGCCTCAGGACTTGGATGGTTTCATGAGGGAACACCAAGTTGGGGACCTAGGCTGTCCTGTTACTCCACTTGAGGAAGATCTCTTAGTGAGTAGAGGACCTGGAGCGCCTGTGAACAGGGCTCCTGTGGTTCTAGAGTCTGGCAGTACCGCTCTGGTAGGGAGGGTACAGGAGTCCAGTGTGAGGAGTAATTGGGGGATGAGTTTCCCAGTGGAAGAGCCAGTGGGTCAGGGACTACCCAGTTGGGCTAGGATCCCGTGTAGGGACCATGGTGACACCACTTCTGTTCTGGGGGATCTCTGCGCACTGTCAGGTGGACAGGGGACGGGAGATCCGCGCCAGACAGACAGTCACCCGACTTATGTGTCGTTTGTTAGCCTCAGGGGGATGGAGTGTAAATCCCCAGAAGTCCTGGAGTGCCAGGCGATTATTCCACCAAAGGTTCTAGGCCGGAGGTTGGGAGGCCAGGTTGAGGATCAGCCTGACCTGAAGGGTGGGATGTCTGTAACCAGCGTCCTGACCGGTTCTTCTTCCAGCGGTACCGCCCCAGTTGGTAGGGAGCAGGGCTCTGGAAGGGGGTGCAGAGGGTGGGAGAGCCCACCTCTGACCCCGGTGCAACCTGAGGGGTTAAACCCTGGGTTGGAATGGCGTTCTAGGTGTACCCCTCGCCATAGGAGGAGGAACCCTAGGAGAAGAGGTAGGGGGAGGAGAGCCTTCCCTGAGACTGCTGGTCCGCCTGAGGTTGTAGACCCTAGGCTGGAGAACCAGTGGCAGTCTAGTCTTGTCTTGCAGACAGGAAGAGTGGAGAATGGCCGCTATGTGCCAGGGGTTACTACCCCCCACTCTGTGATTAGGCAAGGACCAGTGGCACCTGGGTGGCCTAGGGGCTTGTCTTGCCCGCGGACAACTTGGGAGTACCAGTGGGGTAGCCCAGTTGGTCCGGACAGTGGTTTTAGAAGGAATCCCATGGGTTCACCGTGGCGTAGAACAGGAGGGTGTCCCTGCAGTTGCGGGCCCGCATCCATGTTCTATCGCCCCAAGCAGGGAAGTCCATCATAGTGGTGATTGGTCTGCCTTGCGTTTTGGCTGGAAGGGGGTTGTGTTGGACTTGGCCCTTCTGGCAGGTTCACCCCTGAACTTTTTGCTTTTATCGGTGACCTGGTGGTAGTGATTTTTGGTTTCTGCGCACTTTCCCTGTGTCCCAGAGTAAAGTGCGTGCGCACTCTGAGTGCATTTGGTGAGATAGGCCTGCCCTCCCATAGGAATGCATGGGGAATGTATGTGTCCCTGGTAGTTCCTGATGCGTGGGGTGTGCAGGCTCGAGTTTGGTATGTGCGGACTCGTGTGATTGAATGCTTCGCGATGATGTATAATGCGTGATTATGTCATGTGCGGAAGTGCCACTTCTAGGAGCTGGCATATTAGTGTAAAATGTGTCTGGCGTGTGATTGGCTGGAGCTGGCTGGTGAGCCTGGCTCCAGGAGTCTGGGTGGGTCTGCCCCAGTGGTGAGTGTGAGATTAGCATGCTGATGGCTGGGGAGGAGTGCACCTTGGACCTGATTAGGGCAGGGCTTTCCCCACACAATGCTGGCTCCGCCCCCTGTGGTGCGACTGATGACCCTAGCCCTGCCAGTGAATAGAGTGAGGGGCTGAGCACATCAAGGGTGCTCCCCAACCAGCTGCGACTGGTTTTTCCCCTCACCCTGAGCAACAACAAAGGGAAAAGGTGTATAAGAAGGGGCTGTGTCCCCTTACAATTTGTTCTCTTCCAGGATCCTACCTGAGGGGGGCTGCTGCTGGACCAGAGGACCGCCACTTGGACTACCTCCCTGCCTGGAGGCCCAGTGAGCTGGCTCTGGGTCCAGCCTTGCCCCCCACCCCTGCCTTGCTGTATGCAGGGGAGAACTTTGGTGGACTTTGTGGTTATTCTCCCCTAAAGCGCTGGGAGCGCTTTATTTGTGTCCCTAAGCGCCTGGAAGCGCTTTGATTTGCCTTTAGCGCTCAGGAGCGCTTTATTGCTGCAAGCCGGTGCCCACCCGGCGTTTGCCCCGTCTTTGCCGTACTGGGAAGCGGGTGCCCACCCCGCATTGTGGTGCTCGAGCGGGAGCCTACCCCGCTTTATTGGAAAGTTACTATCCCTAGCGGGTGCCCACCCTGCCAGGGACTTTGCCGTGCTGGTTGCACCCCCCCCCCCTTTTTTGCGTGTCGAGCGGGTGCCCACCCCACGAAGGAATCACCGCTGCGGTGAAAGAGGAAGTCAGGCTGCGGGGGCCTGACGTGGGGCAGGACTTCCGCTTTCACAAAGGAAGCCCCGCGCCCACCGAATCCCCCGGAAGCCGGCACAGGGAGTAGAGCGTGAAGGGAGGCCTGCCGCCTTCCGAGAACAGAAAGTGGCTGTTGATCCTGGCGGGGCTCCCCGGTGACGGTGGGAGCCTACCCTGCCTACCGGCGAAGAAGATAGCCCCGAGCGTGCTGCTGCCTCGATGAGCGAGACACCCCTGCAGGAGTCCCGGTGAGTGGGGCTCCAATCCAATTGTTTGGGGGCATTGTGTGCTTGCTGAGAGCGCTAGTGCGCTCCAACAACGGGACCGCGCTGTGTGTTCACGAGCCCCGGGAGGCTCCAACGTAGAGGGGGCATTTCTTTGGTCCCAAGAGCCCCGAGAGGCTCCAACGCGGGGGCCGATTGCCTGTGAAGAGCCTAGAGGGCTCCGCCTACACCGCATTGGTTCGCGCAGAGCCCAGAGAGACTCTGGAGTGCCACCTCCGTTTCTGCCAGGCACCAGGGGGCACTTCTTGTTGGTGGAGCCCAGCGAGGCTCTAGGGGGCCAGTCCTTGGTTGCTTGTTGGTTGTGGCAAGGGCTCGCGGGGCACCAGAGCCTGTGTTATTAAAGGCCCCAGTCCGCCCCAGCAGGGTTAGTATTCTTTTAGAGCCCAGAGACGGCTCCAACAGGGGCATTTCTTTGTTGTTTAGAGCCCAGGGGGGCTCAGGGGGCCACGAGTGTTGGGGGTTCAGAGCCCTGGAAGGCTCCAACGTTGACCCCAGCATCATTGTTCTACAGCTGCCCAGCACTTTGTGGGCAACTGCTCCGTTTAGGCCCCTGACTCTGCTGGACAGGGCGTCCTTGTCCCTTCAAGGCCAGTTGGCCTAGGGACTGCCACAGGTGGTGGCTAATGTGAGTTTTGTGCTATTTTTCCTTTCCTGCACCTCTGAATGTGTGTTTATGCGTCATGTGCCTTGTTTTACACCGCTGAATGTATTTTATGCATCATGTGTTTTCCTTCCCTACACCTCTGAATGTGTTGCGATGCATCATGTGTACTGTGCTTAGACCCCTACAGGTATTGTGATACTTAGGTGGTTGTTTTTCTCCCTAGTACAGGTGGTGCTAGTGAGGTCCTGATTCCCTGCGTAATATTTTCCTAAGGTGGTTAGGGTTGCGTAGGTGGTACTTACCTGTTACCAGTGGTTACTGGTTGTGCGTTACATTTTCTGATTGGTGCTACAGTGATTGTATGTGCTATGTTTTAAAGTATTATTCCTACGTTCTAAGTGTTAATTTCTACAAAGTGCTAATTCCTGACAGTGGTCCATGTGGCCCTGTCCCCTGTACATATAATCCCTTATAAATTCTGCCCGTGCCTGTTGGCACATTGTAAAGTGTGTGTTTCTATCTAATGTGTTTTGGTATAATACAAAGGCTATTTTTATATAATACCTTGTGTGGAGTTTCTTTTGTGGTGGGCCTTGGGTGTTGTTGCTGGGTGCGCGCGCAAACGCTTTACACATTGCCTTCGGGATAAGCCTGACTGCTCGTGCCAAGCTACCAAGGGGGTGAGCAGGGGTTATCTTTGGCGTGTAACTCCCCAGCCCTGACTAGAGTGGTGGTTTCTGCCTGGCTTTGGCGCAAGCCCTAGCCAACCAGAAATCCCATTTCTAACACTCAACATAAAAGTGTCCTTGGAACAAGCGTTCACATGGAGCTCATTTTTGGAAAGATTTTTAAGTTTCACAGATCTTTCTGTGTCAAGTAAATCTTTATAACAGCAACAACGATCTTAATTCAGAATTTGTGTAAAGGATCACAGCACATCTATTATTTGTGAATAACTGTGGTTCAGCTGACCTGAGTTTTTATTGAGCGAAGATTATTTAGATAAGCAATAATTAGGTGTACCTCAAAGCAATGGGAGGAATTTAGAAAGGAAGAATAAGTGGACCCCAGGTACAAAGACAAACCAAAACCGAAATGAAAGAAGAAAAAGTGAAGTAATATATGAATATAAATGGTGTATTGGTTGCTTTAAATCAAAAGACAGCACTTTATAATCAGTACAATTGAATACACAGGGAATTAACCCTTGTATCACAAAAATGAAAAGCAGTCTGTCTTTGTAACTGTATCTACAGCGTTTCGACCCTTGGAAGGATAAAAGGGTCTTATAAGGACTGAAATTGCCTGGGGTCTGGGGAAGAAAATAATGCTATGATTAAGGGTCTGGAGGAGCCGGGTGAAGTTGATAAGTGTAAAATGTAGAATACGTACTGGCTGGGTTTGTACAAAAACAGATCCACAAGGTAGGGACCACTAGAGAGTAGCAACAAGGATCATTCCTGGTTGGCGACAGGTCATCTGATATTAATATGTAGGCTGTGTCAGTCCCCTTTTTATTTCCTGTAAAAATGGTGGAGCTCGTGGTATAGAATAATTTCAAATGATCAAACTTGCTGTGGTGACAAAAAGGGGTAAGCAAGGGGTGGCTCACCTTAGAAGGAAAAAGAGAAATTAAGATAGGCTCTCTTCAATAGGCGCAGGTTTCTGGGAAAGTAGATTAGGCTAGCCAAAGAGATGAGCTATCTTGGAGATGGCATTAACCTAAAAGTTCCAAACCCAGAATTAAAGTTTAGAGGAACATGCTGATTAAGCATGGAGTAGGTATTCTAGTCTGCTTGCCTTATAGGGCCAAATGTTGCTCATATTAAGACCATCGTGTGGTTCTTTAATGGCTGTTATCCTTGTGCGATAGTGTGACACAGGGGCCTGGCTGAGTCTTTCTTCTGATAAAATAAGACTAATGGTATGTCAAACAATTACTAATCATCAAGTGCAACTCATCCCTAGCTGAAAAACTATAGTTCTTCTTACTGGTCATTCTGAGTAGGAGACACTATAAATTTGATAAAGTCAAAACGTGGGTTTCCAGTTTCGAGAAACACTCTCCGTGATCAGCCTGCTAAATGAGTTTATGCAGATATTGGACCAACTTATCAGGTTGATATTCAAGATCTACCATTGTCCAGCCCAACAGCACTTGCTGGTCGTTGCCAGGGCCAAAACTAGTGCAAAGATCAACTATGGCAATGCCTTTTTGTATTGGACTTCTAAAACTTTCAGATCCTTCTTTAACATTTCAGGAGAATGGGTGACGTGGAAAGTGGGCATGCAGAGTTGGTAGGAGTTTCAAAATCTGATTGCACTGGCTGTAAAATATTGGCCTGTAGTAAGCTCTTTTTTGAAAGCCAGAGGTGCAAGCAGATGAGATTCTGCACTGTATGGAGACGATTCGCATTTCATCTTGTTAGTTGGGTAAAGTATATTGGCTATATGTAAAACCCTGTGGGTGCTGTAAGCCATCTTGTGTCAATGGAGGGTCCTGGAAGTGTAAGAAAATCAGTGGTGATATGGTCAGATTTTTTGATTCCAGGGACAAAGAAGGAATTGAATGTTGCCCTTAGAGATGCTTTTTGTAAACTGGCTAAGAAAAAGTGGTCATAATCTTATCTTATCTTATCTTATCTTATCTTATCTTATACGGAATTTGTTAAGCGCACGGACACCCAGAGGTTTCATGGCGCTGAAGAAACCGATGGTAGATGATAAGTAAGAAGGCAGATGGAGTAATGCTCTAACCGTGCGCTTGTTTGAATAGCCAGGTCTTCAACGCTCTTCTGAACTCTGTAAGCTTGGTGCAATTCCGGATAGACAAGGGCAGAGAGTTCCAGGTTTTAGGGGCAAGGTATGCAAAGCAGGATCCACCAAGTCGTTTCTTTTTAAATGTCGGCACCGTGAGGAGGGACAAATGGGCAGTGCGGAGGTCGCGGGTCGGTTCATGTTTCTTTATGAGTTGATTGATGAACCTAGGGCTTTTACCGTGGAGAGCCTTGAAAATTATGCAGCCTGTCTTGAAAATGATCCGATGGATTATAGGGAGCCAATGGAGGGAGGCCAACAACGGTTTGGCTGACTTCCTGCGATTGCTCTTGAATATTAATCTGGCCGCTTGATTTTGAACAATCTGCAGGCGTTTAACGATGGTGAGGGGAAGGCCCAGGTAGATAGAGTTGGAGAAATCTAATCGCGAGAGAACCAGTGCGAGTACTACCTGGATAAGAGCAGAACGGGTCAGCAGATGGGCTATTTTTTTAATCTTTCTTAGCTGGAAAAAGCAGGAGGAGATCACTGTTCCGGCCTGGGTTTTCAGTGAAAGGTCGGCGCTGAGAGTGACCCCTAGGCTTTTGGCTGACTGGGAGGGAGATGGGGGAGTGCCCATTGAGGATGGCCAGAAATGGGGACCCCAACTGAGGGTGCTGTTGCTAGGAAGTACCAACTCAGTCTTTCCTGGGTTCAGCTTAAGATGGTTCCGATCCATCCAGCTCTGAATGTGCAGCATGGTCTTTTGAAATTCCTCGACGGAATCTGGGGAATTGAGTCATGACTAAACAAGGGATTGAAATATAGTCTTGGGATCTTGTTCTTAAATTACATTTGTGATCACCTCAACAACTGCATGTAAAACCATATACACTTAACCATAACACTGAATTGTGATTGGAGCTTTAGGGCCAGATTTCGAGTTTGGCTGAAAAGGTCCTCCACCAAACATGGTGGAGTACCCTGTCTTGCAAACATCAGTCTGTCTGCTCTATTGAGAGCTGGGAGAACCTTCAGGTTTGCCATGCTGGAGCCCCCACTGGCTACGCTGTTGGAAAGCTAAACCAACGCCCTGATGGAGTTGAAGATGTTTATGTAGGCACATTATGTAGAGATGATAGTTTGATGCTCTTTTTGTTCACTTAGTTCTGCAGGGAAAGACTGGTGGACCCAAACACTAAAAAAAACACTCCCTGGGAGAAACTCGCAGAGTATCAGGGTCATTAGTTTTTGTGTTTTGTGCTTTGAGAGTTTGGTCTTGAAAAATAAAAAAATGTTTGGTGAACGACCACCTGAAATTTGGCACCACTCAGCAAACTTTCTATGCCTTCAAGGGAGCCATATATTCAGGTTGGGTCATATTTTAGAAGTACTACATAACTCACTTTTATTAAGCTGTACATTTGCAATGCTTGTGTCTATCTTCAACTGCATTAAATCGTAATGCACTTCTAATAAGGCAGATGGAATATATGGCGCATTTGTGATGAAGTGTCTGGCCACTAAACTCTAAATCTAACCCTTAATATCCCAACTGGTTGATCTTGCGTTCATTGCAGTTCTCTTGGTAAGTCCTATATTTAAACCTACTGAGCTCTATATCCTTTTATCCCAGAGATCTTCAAACTTTTTTAGGTTGAAGCCCCCAAGCTGAATTTATTTAAATATCAGGTCCCCCCACCACCTGACAGAGATTTCTGGAATCTGGTACACCTCATAATCGACGGCCATTCGCATATCCCAGGCCATATCCGGCAAATAATGTTAAACACAGTAAGAGTGTTTAGTAAACTGCAGGTTTGTGAGTGGGTGCGGTTAAATGTGTGGTTAAATGACAGAGGCTTATTAGACAGTTCAAATACAAATTTTCCAA
The DNA here is from genome assembly GCF_964204655.1 of Triturus cristatus. Classification (NCBI taxonomy): domain Eukaryota; kingdom Metazoa; phylum Chordata; class Amphibia; order Caudata; family Salamandridae; genus Triturus; species Triturus cristatus. The sequence continues at coordinate 944,168,207 of NC_140594.1, read as the reverse complement.
GATAAAATGTGAGCAAATTGTTTTTACTAGGGTTTTAATTATGCAGTTGAGTCATAATGGGACAGTGTTCTCTGGAGCAGCCCAGTCACCTACTAAGTAATCACCATCAAGTCAGGCAAATACCTACCAACCTCTTCATAAACATTTTGAATGGAAATGTGCCACTCAGTCCCAGACTTGTTTTTGCACCTTCTCATATTGTTAAGCGTTACCAATGCAATTAAGGTGGAGACATCCCTTCCTGTGATGTCATGTGACACAATGTGCACTGCTTATTCTTATTAGTCACCCTACTTGTTTGTTTAAGACTTGTGCCCCGAGTGGGGGTTAATGACACGTGTCAGGCTTATATTTAAAAAAATAGAACTAATAAAAACTGAATGATGGTGCCTATTTTACTTCAGAGCAATGTTGTCTGACAGACTTTGTGGTGATCAAATGGATCTGGGTCTAGCTGCACAGTGAACTGGCAGCATTACAGTGCATGTAAATGCAGCGGTGGCCGGCGCAGGTAAGCGCGGTGAGGCGACGGCAGAGCGGGGAAGTCGACAGACGACAGAATAGGTCAAATTGAATAAATAAATTAAACCGCTTCACCGCCCCATCATGCTTATCTGCACCAGCCACAACTGATGTGTGAACCTCCAGGTAGTGGGTCTAGAAAGAGAGTAGAAAAGATTGTTAGAGGCTGAAAGGGTTTACGGTGGATGTTAGTGCTTAATTAATTTTTTTAAATTGCTTTGCTCTATCTTGCTTTTGGGCAAATTTGTATGCTGAAAAATAATTCTTGGTCCCTAAAAATGAGTACCTGGGCCACCACCTGCCACCTCCGATAAAAAGGAAGCACTGCCCACATGTGGAGTCAGGACAGGAATGGACTGGTTGGAAGCACTATTCGTAAGATCGCCCTTTGCCCCAGAACCCTCCGCCCAGTCCACAGCCGCCTATGCGCTGCAATGTTAATCATGTTGTCATTTGTGTCCATTGCCTTTATGCTACCAATTGTATTGCTAAATAATTGCATGCCACATAAAGTGCAGACATTATTCAGTCAGGCAACAAGTGGAACTTTACAGAGCTCCTAAAGTGAAAAATATATATAAGGCGTGAGTTGCATGCATTGCTAGAAAGCCTTCCGTTCAACACAGGCACGAGAAGGGAAACATCCTTTACCACGCAACCATTACAACGCGGTATGGTTACATCGTGGTTTTAACAACGCAAGTCGTTACACCGACTTGCACTGGAGGGCGCTGTAGGATAAGGAATAGTGTGAATTACTTTCCAACACCTTCCCTACTGTACGTAGACTGGAGTTGGAATAGTAATTCACACTATTCCTATGTCCAGCGCCCTGCAACGCAAGTCGATGTAACGACTTGCGTTGTTAAAACCGCGATGTAACATACCGCGTTGTAATGGTACGCGTTGTTACATCATACATCCGCACGAGAAGGCTGCCAACATTTCCCATCATAAAACGCTCTCTTCTGCCTTTTCGCAAGACTGGAGACACCCAGCCTTCCAAGCACTTTGTTGCGGGATCACGATGAAGCATCTTTTTGGGAGCAAAATGCAACAGAAGCTAATTGTGCGAACTAGCCACACTTGCAATTCACATAACTGCCCATTTGCTGCTGGCACAAAATGAGCATGGCACAATCTGTACATGTAAATGCTAAAAAAAATACCTCGAATATTTAGGTTCAAGGTCGCATGCTCAAAGGATGTCAACCTTGTCGCTGACGAGAACGGCCTTCTTCATAGCTCTCGCTTTCTTTTATTTGCCTTCTGAGACTCACAGTAGCATTTCCACTTGAATTCCATTCACTTAGCAAAAATAAAATGGTAATCGCTTAATTGATTACACTCTGTTATGTGAGGGAGCCTCAGATGTGAAACCGCACAGTAGCATGAGCCAGAGAGAGGATGTAGCCTTACGGCTAGAGCGGTCGACCACGAAGCTGGAAAACCAGGTTCGAGTTTCGGCAACGACGCTCAACATCCTGTGATTCTGGGCAAATCACTTAATCTTATCGTGCCTAACAACAATGAATGTGTCCTTGTGTAACGAAACTGGTGCTCATGTAAAGCGCTCAGATACCTGATATCTGCGAATCTAGTTCGCGCTATATAAAAACTCTAAAAAATAAATGAAATTGTCCCCTAAGCCACATGTTTTCAGCCTATTAGTCAGAAATGTCGGTATTAAAATTGTTTGCCACCATGTGCTGTAAACTGTGGAGGAGTGAGTGGACCTAGTGTCCAGATCACAATTGCAAACAGGGCACTTGGAGAGCTGCAAGGTGCCCGGCTTCAGTGGGTCCACAGGATTTTACGAACCAAAGAGAAGCGGAACTACCAGCTGTCACTGCAACCAGGTGTAAATTGCAAACAGTGAGGTGCCTGCTCCACGTCACTTGCAATATGCTGTAGACCACGGCGGAGAGATCCATTATACTTGTTTTTCCAGAGATGGTGAACCATATCAGCTATAAACATAGTTCGGGCACGTGCCGTGGAGAATTACATTTTTGCTTACATCTCCAACAGAGCTGGGTGAAATTTCACCAAACCAAGCACTGACTGAACACTGAATGGCGATAAAACTGCTTTGCCATTAAAATTTGTAGGACTTTCATTGTAGTGGTTTCGGAGATATGCACGGCAAACCTTTTCTATGAAAACCCCATGTTAATTTGTGGAAGTGAAAAGTTTTGCACCCCCACCCCATTATAATTTCTGAGCCATTTGAGCATCTGCCCACTGAATGCTGTTTACACGTGGCTTAGAGCAAACTGCTCAGAGGAAAAAGTTATTATTAACTGTACAAAATATGAATTCCTATGAAGTGAGTTGCCAAACAAGCCTGCAGAGAACATGATGTATTAAACAAGCATGAAAAATAAATATGCACTTTTGTAATTTTGAAATAAAACCGTGAGGTTACGGCATGCTCATACTTACGCAATTTAAAGAGCAACTTTGCCTCCTTTTTGTGAAGAACTAACCGTCCAGGAATGGTTAATTCCGAGAGCTGAAATGTTTCCGCTGCAGTGGGAGGCAAGGAGTCTCCTGTGCTGTGAAACCAAAAGCCAACTGCTTGTGGTTTTCTTTCAAATTACAGAAGCATGGGCACATCATGGCCCATCGATTGGGAGAGTGTGAAACAAACTAAGGTGAGATTTTAGGGTGATTTGCACCCCCCCTAAAAATGGTGTTGCTTCCCCCCCCCCCCCCCCCGGGGGCATGCCCCACAGTTTGAAGAACTCTGTTTTATCCTGATTTTCTCATCAAAATGTTACCCACTCTTTGGATGTCCCTAACAGGGCCGGACTGGCCGGAGCGGGCACCGTGCATTTCCCTGGTGGGCCACCAGGGTGGGGGGGGGGGGGGGGTTGGGCCCCTGGGGGGCCGTTTTTGTTACAGGGTTGTTTCTGCAGCAATATCAGCCCCTGTAACAAAATCGTCCGAAACCAGCCCTGGCAAACAGCTTGGCCTTACTCCCAACCCCCTAGGGGGCCGGCCGAGCACTGTGGCAGGCCGGTTTTGGTTCCCTGTCCGACCCTGGTCCCTAAATATTTCTTCTTACTCCTGATTCACAAACTTTTTCTGATATATCTAAGATCACACAACGTGTAGCATAGGTGATTGATTCTAGTACTCTTATTGGTATCAGCCCTCTCTCACTTATGTTTATCACAAGGACATTGAGCTCTAAAAGATTCTGTTTCGTTTCACTTATTTTTGTCTGTCACTAGGCCCATTTCATGCCCCATTCGCCTGACCACTGCACTTCCGCTTACTAAAACGTGCATCTTGACTATATTCTGTTCTTCTATTTCTCAGGAAGAACAGTGAAACCTTTCAAAATTGAATAGGGATAAATCAACACTTTTAGTTTGACACTGTCAATAGCTGATGACCCCAAATTGCAATATAGGAATACTGGCATCAGGATCAGGTGCCCTAAACTTCTGCTCCTCCAGTGGTCTAAAAAGTTAAAATCTTCCCATGTTCCATATTCATAAATCTTGCAAGTGTCTGACTACCCATTATCAACCTATTTTCCTGCATGCCTTTTTGTTTTACGGAAGAGTGAGTATTGTTATTTGAACTTTTTGAGGTATACTATTGGTGATGGTGTTACTGTATCAGGATAGCAAAAGTATTGTTTATCTATATCATTATCCTCATTCAACAGGCTTAGAAGGCATATTGTTGGATCTGTGTGTGCAGGTGGTGGAGATTGTGGTTGAGAGTAAGGTGGTCAGATGTGCAGTTGTTTTTGTATTGTAGCCATGTTGCAAAATAGACAAGGAGATGCTGTGTTGTGAAGAGTAGTGTGTTGGTTATGTCATTTGCACATGTTGAAGGTGCAAGTTTTATTGGTTAGGGGTGGTGGTGGAGCATGTGGGTCATGTATAAGGCTCTAAATTGTGCAATGGATGAAAGGCAAGTGAATGAGTGTTGTTGTGTATTGAAGCCAGAAGACAGTCCTAGGAATTCACCCATGCTATCCAAAGGGACCACACGCATTTATTGGTGGAAGCAAACATTTTTTCTATGCCTCAATGGAGACAAAAACTTGCTGTGGTTTACATACTGGCCTTCCTACCATCTCACTCAAGAAACTCCAGAGAGTCCAAAACGTTGCACCCTGACTGGTCTACAATCTCAAGAAACATGTACATGTTCCCCCTGCCCTCAAATCTCTTCATGGGCTCCCCATCTAAAAAAGGACCAAGTTCAAATCTGTTTGGCTCATCCACATTGCCCTTAGTAATCATTCATCAAACTACATTGCCAGCCTCTTTGTTCCCTATCAGCCATCCCGGTCTCTCAGATCTGCTGATAGAAGGTTGCTGACATCCACCGTTTCAGATATAAAAGAAATGGCGGTCAAAACCTCTGTCACCAAGGAACCTCCCCATGGAATGACCTACCTATCCACCTCAGACTGGAACAGAACCATTTCAAATTCAGAAGATCCTTAAAGATCTTCCTCTTTTCCCGGGCATTCGGATATTATCACCACCTGGAACATTTTCTTCAATCTCCTTGTCCAACTGGTCAGACGCCTAAGATTGGTATCCCCTACTACTGGGGTTATATGTACACCCATGACTTTATAATTGTTATCCTTATAGTTATTCTTGCCCTTTGAGGTCCCAGCTTGGTGGTGAGCAGCACTTTACAAATCTTCCAAACATAAACACAAACAAAAACATAATAGGTGTCAAGTGGCTTCTCTATGACACATTACCCTCTAAAAAACAGGCGTTTGTGAAGCACGTCCAATTTTTCATCATCATTCCCTTTCAATCCCTGTGATCCTAATCAATTAGCACAATCCTACCACTGGAAACTTGCCTACTCTACTGTAATTCTTCACAGAACATGTTCAGGTTGCCCGATCACCATTTCCCTTTAGATTTGTTCTACACTAGCCCCCAACCCTAATGTGCAACAACCTGATTTCATCTCAGGATCCCTCTTGTGGTTTCTTGTGATATTCTGAAGGCTCCAAACACCCTCATTGAAAATCAGTACCTGAACAAGAGCACTTACCAGTGAGGCTGTAATTTCATGATAGCCTGCGCTGCAAGAAGTCTCAAAGCTAGGATTGGGATGACTTTGATACCGTCCACTCTCTATCGGTGTGTTCCTCTTCCCAAATTGTACTGCAGATGACTCTTAGCCCCAAAAAATGTGCCTTAGGAAGCTATCACTGACTGTTTTCCAAATATATCAAAGTTGGCAGTTTCATATCGATCATAGAAATCGCGATATATAACTCTTTCTCGGCTGAGTCAATTTAGCATGGGTGGCCTTGCCTTCTATGAACTCTGTTACTATCTGATTGCAGTCCTTTTGTCCATAAAAATGCTGCTGTGCTTTAACTTTCACACACTCCAGATAGCTAGCACTACTGGTGTCATATATTTCTTAGCTTCTGGTGCCAACTTATAGATTTTCAACCGTTGAAAATGCAAATAAAGCATCAGTTATAACATTCTTGAGTCTTTGGATGTAATTCTTCTGTCCTGGCAAGTGGTTTGTCCTAAGCATTGTATTTCATTTCAGGCACTACACCAAAAATAATTTATCTTAGAAACCAGCCGACATTTGTTGGCCTCCTGTTCACTACAGGGACCACAGCATAAAAGTCAATGAACAATGTAATATTCTAGTAAGATAGGTGACTGCCCCACAACAACATATAAAGGGAACTCATTCCATAAATCCTATGCTGTGCATTTTGGCCTGCCGGATGCTGGGCAATCTTTCTGTACTGCATTGTTCCTCTCAGAACCCCCCAAATACTCTTTCCCCCTCCACTTCCGAATAAAATGCATGCATCCAAGTCCTTGGCAGCCACATCAACTAACCATTGCATCCATTAATTTCTCAAACACAACAAGATGATGGGTGGAGTGCTGAAATTTTTCAACCACTCACCCCCAGTCAAGAGATCTTGCTTTAGTCCATCGATCTTTTGTTTCACTATGTCACCCCAGTTTGGCCCCAGCCATATCCAAATCAGTCTTGACCCTGCTCCTCATGGGAACAGTCCAGCCCGAACGGCCAGGCCAGGTCCTCCCTAGACGGGTCCCAGGATGCTTGTTTCTGGTCCAGAGAGGACTTGGCTTGGCAGTTCGGACTGGAATGTTCCCATGTGGAGCAGGGTCAAGCCTGATTTGCATATGGCTGGGTTTCAACTGAAATGGCATGGGGAGAAAAACAAAAAAAATGATGGATTTATGCCCAGATCTCAGTACAGGGGTGAATGTTTGACATTGTTCAACATGCTGTCCATCAATTGTTCTTTTTGCATCCATTAATTTCTGCCATGTCACCTAGTCATCCTTGGTACGTCTCAATACTGTTGGGAGTATACTTTTCTAACATACTGCCCTGTAGGCGCTACCTTGCACGCAATTATAAATTGGCCTAGCAGCTGTTTTTTACTTCTCAGCTTGCACCTAGGCTTGCTCTTAACATCTTGAACTGAGATTTTTTGATTGGACATTTAGATTTCATTATTATAGAATCCAATTCAGTCTCTGTTTTACGCAGTGGCAATAGAGACCCAAATCTATTGCCATGCATGCAAAATGATTCAGCAGCCTACCCCATTCGCACCTACCATCTGCTCTGTCCAAAATCAAGATCTTGAGTGAAAGTAGCACCTGCCTGAACTCCAACTTCCACTCCACTTCCAACCCTAAAAAACCTAAACAGGCAAAAGAGTACTCCATGATTGTTAGTTAATCAGTGAAGGTATGCCCATCAAACTGAGAACAAGAACGCAAATGTGTTATCATATCACTCAAAATGCATCAGGTTCCTGGTTTTTGGTGACCACTCCTGTTTTAGTGAGTCCCCATCTGTCATTCCAACCTCCTTACATTGTATTTATATGCTTTTTGTCAACCTTGTTCCAGCCCTGTGGATCACAGTGAAGCCAATGTTCCCTGACCGCCCTGTGGATCACAGCGAAGCCAATATTCCCTGACCGACCTGTGGATCACAGTGAAGCCAATGTTTACTGACCGCCCTGTGGATCACTGTGAAGCCAAAGTTCCCTGACAGCCCAGTAGATCATAGTGAAGCCAATGTTCCCTGACTGCCCTGTGGATCACAGTGAAGTGAAGCCAAGGATTCCTGGCAGCCTTGCGGATCACAGTGAGGCCAATGTTCGCTGACAGCCCTGTGGATCACAGTGCAGCCAATGTTCCCTGACAGCCCTATGGATCACAGTGAAGCCAATGTTCCCTGACCGCCCTGTGGATCACAGTGAAGCCAATGTTCCCTTACTGCCCTGTGGATCACAGTGAACACCATTTGCTGGATTAAGTAACATTGTAGTGCAGCAGTGTGATGTTTCTCTAACACTTACATGGACTGATCAGTGCAATAAGTGCAAAAGCAACATTTCCACGTCCGACTGGTCAATGGTCTAAAAGTATTCTTTTAATTGGTCAGTAGGTGCAAATGTTGGTGCACAACAGCAGTGAACGGTGCAAAGTATATTTAATATGGCGACATTCACAGGTGTGTAAAGAAGTGCGCGCACTCACACAAACGCACTTGTATATTAAGTAAAGCTTCCACAAAAGTACAGATATGCAAGTCCTTCTCTAGCTGCATGAGTAGAGGGGCCTTTTCAATAAGGAAGGCTTAAAGACAAAGCAGTAACATTTCATTAGTAATACACATCAATGAACAATACTTAACACCACATCAGTATACATTATCTCGTTCCTAGCATCAAACAAATAAAAGAATGGTTGAGAACACTTTAAAAAGCTCAACTGAAATGAATGACTTTTCCCCACAAAGAATATCAAAACAAAAACATGACAACCAGGCAGGCATTGGCTCCTATTACGCATTATTGTATTTGAATGTTCTTCATACATTTCTTTCTGAAGTAGAGCATATAATTACATTTGGAAAAAATAAAGACCTTTAGAGAAAAACATCGTGAAAAGATAAATGCCTATATTCAAAGAGATGAAGCTCGAATTACTATGCATAAAAAATTGATTATACAGAGAGAGAGACCTCACCACTTTTAAACAACTAGATTATTTAAAAGCAATCCGATTACTCAAAAGTCCCTGATCTCGTACCAAGCCTAGGTAAGAGGAGGACCTCTCTGCTAGCCAGAACACTTAAGTAGCTAGCATCATCGTTTTGTGTTTATTTTATGACCCCGGCCCTTCACGTAACGCCCGTAAAGGTGCATACTCTCTTCTTAACCTTTTAGTGGCATTCATTCAAATCTAAAACCGGAGTCGCAGGTCCGAAACCGCAAGGCAGGGCTAAAGTCTGGGATGAGGAAGGGGTAATCAAATGTAAGAGATCCTGGTAAATAATCTAGTCAGTATCCATTATACAAATGTCTACGAGCAAGACACCTCCAACCTCTGCCTGAGGCCGCCTTGCTCCTTGAAGAGCGACTTTCAACATGATTAGACTGAGCCCTGCCAGAAACCTCTGAGGCTAATGTGGTTTGAAAAGAGAAAAATATTAGGACAGTGAAATATCAGGGACACAAACGTAACTAATCTTTTGCTGGAAATTAATGTTTGCAGTGTAAAGTAGTAGGGCGCTAGGCCCACATACTTGTGGATAAATCACACAGACACAGTTGTAATGTAGTAGTAACTGGCCCAGGGCACGTGCGCCGGCCCCTTTTATTTACAGGGTCACCTGACCAGTGACGCCTGTGGTGGGTGGGGGTAAAGTGTGTGTTAGCACTAGGCAAAACACTAGAACATGTCCAGCCGGACACTACATCCCTCCCAAACTTTAATGAAAAGAAACAAACAAAAGTCCAACCTGTACAAGAACAAATAAACAATACACAGCACCAACTGAGTCTCTTCAGGCAGTCAGCCAGGCAGCACTGGAGCTTGGACCGCATGGTCAGGATGCTTTAGTCCACCTTGGCAATGTACTTTAGACCGGCCTGGTCTCACAGTGTTGGAATCTATGTACAAGGTTCAAGTATCGGTGCATCTGGAGCAGTGGTGGAGTCCACTCTGGAGATCTCGCAGGCGCTCAGGTTCTGGTGGACGACAAACCTACAGCTGTTGGGGAAGATCTTGGTGTGTGAGGCCTTTCCTTGGAGGCAACATGCTTGATGGTCATTCTAGCTCCTGACAGCTGAGCAACTTCAGACTTGCCTCTCACGCCTGGACCCCTCTCTCACTGGAGCCTCTTGGAGGGACTTCCTGCCGGGCTGCCATGGGACCGTGTGGACTGTGCGGGCTTCATGTAAGCCACACAAAGGTGTCGCTGAGGAACTGCCTACAGGACCACTCCCAAGTCGCTCATGTAGCCGCAGAGGGTGGTGTCTGCCTGGGTGTTCTCGCCGTCAGGACTCAAGTTCTGTGTCTTCCTCTGATGGTCTTGGGGTGACCAGTCTTTGACTGTGACCTCCATGCTTCCCGTGCCTGTAGTGGAGCTGCTGCAGACGCATCTCTCCTATTCGGATTCCCCTTTCACAGGAACTCCATTGAGGCACTTGCCCCTGGATTGCCACGTGACCACTTGGGCTGTGTGAGCCTTTTCGTAGGCCGTGCTGAGAGGTTGCTGAGGAACTCCCAACAGGGCCACAGCCAAGTCTTGTGTAAGGCAGAGTGCTGCGTCAAGGTGTCTCGCCCGATCTTCTCTGCCCTCGCGGGTGTCTGGAGACTGCACTGTGGGGGGTGTCATGTCCTTCAGCTCATTTCCTCCCCATAAGAGATGAACGAAGGGCTGTGCAGCGGGCACGCGGGGGTTAGACCCGCCTCGTTGCCATTGTAAAGTAGTAGGGCGCTAGGCCTACATACTTGCGGATAAATCACACAGACACAGTTGTAATGTACTGGTAAGTGGCCCAGGGCACATGCCCATTAACAGGGTCACCTGACCGGTGACGCCTGTGGTGGGTGGGTGTGAAGTGTGGGTTAGCACTAGGCAAAACACTAGAATGTGTCCAGCTGGACACTACATGCAGACATCAAAATTATACCTTGCCCATGAGTTCAAACGGGGCTGGCAGGAGGACAGGCAAGACCAAAGGTAAGCTCGAGAGAGGCACTGCCAAACACCGAAATAAAGGCCTAACTAAAATTAAAACTCCCAAGAAGACATGAGACAAACAAATCGATAGTCTGGACTCCCCACCCCCACGCCACCTGAGAAAGTCCTGATGGCAGCCCACTGCATTTTTAATGTGGCTGGAGATAAAGTTGTGTAAACCATCTTGTAGAACTAAAAAGCAATCTAAAATAGGATAACATTGACAAAACATAGAATTTGGGGCACCTTCTTCTTTTCCCCCTGCAGTTGAAGGTTATAGGTGCCTGAGAAATAAAAGGAGTTAGGATCAACTACAATTTAACAAATACAATGTGACCAATTTGGCCACACAGTAATGCTCAGAGTCGATAGATGGTATTAAGTATGGATTTATTCAAAATTCAAAGCCAAGCTGATATAAATCAGTCACAGAAACATGGGTTAACAAAACGATGCCGAAAAGCTGCTGCCTAGAGGGACTCTAAGTCCCAGGATCCTGTTGTGCCCTGAGGGAGGGGCTGCTGCCAAACACTCGCGCTCTGAAGCGCACGTCTGCTCCACTGCGCGGGACCCTGAAAAGCTGCTGCCTGGAGGGACTCTAAGTCCCAGGATCTTGTTGTGCCCTGAGAGAGGGGCTGCTGCCAAACACTCGTGCTGTGAAGCGCACGTCTGCCCCGATGTGCAGGACACATGCAGGCCCTGCCGGGGAAAAGCCCAGGCCGTGGCGGGCCAGTCCTTGTCCTTGCCCGGTAGATGGACTCTCGGATGTTGACTCCCAGGATTCCATGGATGATGAGCTCAAGGCTGGCCCATCTGGTGTGCCAGAGAGCAACAGGTCCCAGGACCCCATCGTCCCCCCACCACATCTGCTGTCACGGCTTGTGCAGCCACCACCACCACCAGTGCTGCCTGCAACACCCTCCCTGTCTCAGAGGATGACCAGCACATACCACCGACGGAGGAGGGCAGGGAGAGGAAGCAGGTGCCCACAGTGGTGAGGCAACAGGTCCGTGGCAGCAGGGCAGGTGGGAGGGTCAGGGTCACCCACGGATATCAGGAGGCTGGGGCCCACTCCCTGGAACACATCACCAGAGTCCTGGGTGCATATGAACAGGCCCAGGGATGAACGGGCCGGTCGGACCAACTGTTGCATGAGCTCATCCTGCTGATGAGGTCCATCGACACACGCATGGGACAAATCGTGGACCTCTTGGGCCAGCAAGTGGCGGTACTGAGGGACAGGCATGCGCCACAGACTACACCTCCACCTCCCTCTGGTGGGCCGCACAATGACAGTTCACCATCCTCCCCTGCACCCACAGAGAAGGGTGAGTTCTCAGACCCCACTGGCCCTGCAGCAGGACCCCCCTGCCAAACGATGAAGGGGCCGTCCCAAGAAGACCCTGGGAGTATCTGGAGGCTAAGCAACTGCCAGACGCCAGTCATGGAGCCAGCCATGATGGCAACCCTCTCCACCACTGCATTGACTTTTTGGACTGTCCTTTCCCACACTGCCTTGTGAATGGGATCTGTCTGTTGGACTGGGTCACCACAGCAATGTGGTGACTACTTGATTATCTCATCTACCACAACTGTCAACTCACTGCTCCACTCCACCCCACCCCCAATGGAAATGTACACCCCCCCTCGCATCTCACCATTGCAAATAAAATATCCTTACACACATGTTGTCGTGTCTGCTCCGTCTTCATTGCAGAATGTACAGTCTTCAACATGATCACAATGTACCAGGAGCATGGGCTGTATGTAGACAAGGAAAAGTTGAAGGCACCTAGGGAAACACAACAGAACAACTGTCACTGGTCTGGGTGTGGCATCACAGACATCACACAGCCCCTACCATCAGGATAACCCAACATGCACATGTCACAATGGCGAACAAGTGTCAAAATACACGTCCTGTTGATGTTCCCAAATGACATGTCCCAGAAACATTTCCAACCGCCACTGAGTCTACAACTGGCTGATGCTACAATTCTCACATGCCCCTACACGAGAACAGCAATATCAGCAGACAATGAGTATGTTGCACATTGACACCCACCGTCAAGTGAAGTAGCGGGTGATGAGCTGTTCACGTAGGTCAACACCTTCCTCCTCTCCACTGTCCTCATCACTGGACACGGCTTGGTTTGCAAGCTGGGGCCTTGGGTCCTCACCATCATCCAGGAGCTGGGGAATCTCCTTGCGAATGGCTAGGTTGTGGAGCATGCAGCATGCCACTACAATCTGGCACACCTTCCTGGGCGAGTATGCCAGTGCACCTCCGGTCTTGTCCAGGCAGCGAAAACGTGACTTGAGCAGACCAAAAGTACGCTCCACCACATGACGTGTCCTCCCATGGGCCTCATTGTAGTGGACTTCAGCTGGGGACCTGGGATTCCGCAGTTGGCTCAGCAACCAGGGACGGTTGGGATATGCAGAGTCACCTAGGTATGACAAACACAAATAGACATTGCAACGTCGCAGAGGCTGAGGGCAGCAGGTCACACACCCAGCACGCCACAGGACTAGGCATACTCACCCACAATCCATGCACACTCGGGAAGAATATTAGCCATCAGCTGGGGCACTATGCTGTTCCGCAGGATGTAGGAGTCATGGGCCCAGCCTGGGAATTTGGCACACACGTGCGAGATGGTCATATCTACCAGGCACACCACCGACACATTAATGGAGTGGTAATGCTTGCGATTGCGGTAAATGTGCTCACTTGCCTGTGGTGGCACAAGACCGACATGGGTGCAATCAATGGCCCCAACAACATTGGGGATGTGTCCAAGGGGATAGAAGTCTCCCTTCATAGCTGGCAATTCAGCACCCCTGGTGAAATGGATGTATCTGTCCTTGTATAGCATCATGGCGGACAGTACATCATGCAGCACCATGCTGAACATCGGTTGTGACATCTCACCAGCGCTGGCCACTGTCTCTTGGAACGATCCAGTGGCAAAAAAATGCAGGGCTGTACCTTATAAGTAGGGGTGAAAGCTGTTGGATATGTCCTGCGGGGCTGCAGGTGGGGCTCCAGCAGATCACAAAGGGTGGCTCTGTCCAGGCGGCATTTCCATATGATCGCAACATCCTCCATGTCCTCCAGCACCGTCAAGTAACGAATCAAATTTGGCCTCCTCCTAGTGGAGATCATAGTGAACACGTGTCAATGCAATAGATCATGAGATGTGCACAGCACATCACGTTCTGCATGACACAATGACAAAAATGACTGACATCAACCTTGACTAACAGATCAGCTCACATGTAGGGACACCTTCATGTGCATAAAGGCTACACCTGTCAACTTACACAAGACAAGTACCTCAAACACCACCTTGGTCAATGTGAATGCACATAGGGATATGGCCACATTTCAAATGGGCATGCCTGGGAGTATAGCATCCATCAAATGTGTAACTAATCTAACCCACTGTCTCATACCAAGCTGCTGTACCTGTCACACCTCAATCCGTCATTACAACCTGGCACACATCCACCACACAATGACCACAGTTGGCGCTGGAATGACAAATGTGTGCATGAGCAGACATGAGAGGCAATGCACCTCAACACATTGACATGTGTACACATTGTAGAGTCCAGAACTGCACTGTCCTGCCTACACCAACATCTCATCCATAAGTGACATGTGAGTGGGTACAGGCCAATCTACAAAACACACACACAAACATGGCATGTGTAGCCATCAGTGGAGTAAATGGGAGATTGGCCTCGTTTGCACGGTGATGTTCCATTGACCATCTTGGCACTGTGCCCTGTTGATGTTTGACAGATATGCAAATATCAGCATTCTGACGACAGTGCTTTAGGACATAGCACTTGCCAGGATAGCTCCCCGAAATAACTAGACTTGATGAACTTTGAAGAAGCAGGTGTGCGGGACGTATCTAGAATTGAATTACTTTGCATACGATGTCCTAACCGACCCAGCACCCATGAATGACTTGATTACTATTTTCACTAATACCAATTCACTGAAGAAAATAATCGTTATCTTGAACTGTTCTGTTTAAGTATATCAGTTTAAACACACAGAGGCAACAGTGGGTGATTTTAGTTCTTAAGCATTGATGGATACACACGTAGAGGAAATAGTGGGTGGTTTTTGCCTTTAAGTATTTTGTTTATTTTGATGGATACACACGTGGTAATAGAAGTCGTGGCAGTGGGGGTATAAGCTTCTGTCGGTTCACAGCCATTTAAGAACTTTTGGCAACCCGCAAGGGCGGGTACAGATGAACGTCTTTGAATTTGATGGCAGAAACGTTGAAGGTATGAACTAGGTACAATGTAGCGCACCTCGCTGAGTAACATAGGGGTTTAATAATATATGATGATTTTGAGTTCAATGTAGTTGTTTCTTTTTAATGTTATGGGTTTTGAGCAAACAGCGGAATTAATTGTGCACAAGAAACGGGGGACTAATCATTGGAGAGTGTTTTTTAATTTCATTTATGAGAAAAATTGTTTTTTAGATTTTGTGAAACTGTTCATGATACGATATATTTTTTCTTTACTCTAGAGTTACCCCTGACGAAGGCCGAAAGGCCGAAATGCATTGGGTTAAATATTATAATGAAATGTGCGAATCCGACATGCTGTATTAAAGGCCGTGGCATTATACACGCATCTGAAAATCGGAAGAACCATGTTTCACCTATTTATCTAAACGGACAATAAACTTTACAAGGAAAGTGATTAAAACGGACTAAAATTGATGACATTTTTTGGCTTACGATGTTTTTCATCTAACAAGTGGTGGTTTGCATCCTGGGACTGATATGCAAATATCAGCATTCTGACGGATTTCTACAGTGCTTTAGGACATAGCACTTGCCAGGATAGCACCCCGAAATAACTAGACTTGATGAACTTTGAAGAAGCAGGTGTGCGGGACGTATCTAGAATTGAATTACTTTGCATACGATGTTTGACAGATGGCCATTGCGATTGTATGGCACCCATATCACGGTAGCTACCACCTGGCCCCGGCGGTGTGTCACCAGCACCCCCATTCACACAAGTGCGGTAGTCATAGGCATGGAGACATGCACATATGGCGGTGGGCATGCTCCGCCACCCAAATCGCGCTGGCTTGTGTGAATGCATGGCACCCATATCACGGTAGCCAACGCCTGGCCCCAGCGGTTTGTCACCAGCACCCCCATTCACACAAGTGCGGTAGTCATAAGCATGGAGACATGCCCATATGGCGGTGGGCATGCTCCGTCACCCAAATCGCGGTGCCTCATGTCAATGCATGGCACCCATATCGCGGTAGCCACCGCCTGACCCCGGTGGTGTGCCACCAGCACCCCCATTCACACAAGTGCAGTAGTCATAGGCATGGAGACATGTGGAAATGGCGGTTGGCATGCTCCGCCACTAAAATCGCGGGCCCCTGCAGTGTGTCACCGCCATGGAGCTTGCCCTAGAGCCAATGCGAAGCTCGATAGCGGTGGCATGATGTAATTTTGACGGTCACGGTAGGTGTGCTCCGCCACCGCGGAGGCGGTCATTGGATGCATTTGTAAGAGGCAGACATGGATCACCAATTGCTGCAGCTTGGCACCTTTGAAATTACCCCAGGGGGCTATATATGTGGGAGTGAGCCTCACATTGCCACTGCTCACAGAGCCTGCTGCCTGAGACCCATCACCTGTTGCTTCCTCCAGGGACTGCTGCCTGACACCCCTCACCTGCTGCTGCCTCCAGGGACTGCTGTCTGACACCCCTCACCTGCTGCTGCCTCCAGGGACTGCTGCCTGGGGACTCTCGCTACCAAAATCCCCTGCTGTTGTCTCACGTCCACAGTGATGGCAAGGACAGAGAAGATCCGTGCCAGTCCCTTCACGAGCGAGGAGCTGGAGGTCCTGGTGGACGAGGTGCTCACACAGTACCCAAGGCTATATGGTGCCCCAAATGTCGTGGTGAGTCTTAAACAGTGTTGTGGTAGGGCAGGGGGGGGGCACACATGAGGTGGACTGATGCAGTATGTACCTGGGAGTGTGAGGTAGTGTAATGCACTGCCTGACATGCTGTCTCCAGTGGGAGGGTGTGTGTACCCAATGCCACAGCTTTCCCTCACTGCACATGTAAGTATGAGTGACCTGTGTTGTGTTGTCAGCCATACAGTGACACAGAAGGTTGTTCATGCTGTAGTCAGGACAGTGATTGCTTGGCTGGATGGCTGGATGGCTGTGTGTGCCCCTGAAGTCCATCTCAGTGTGAGCTCAGCTGGCCTGCACAGTCCCCGTCTACAAAGGCAAGGACACATCACTTCACTTACAGAGTATGACATCAGTCTTTTCACATTGCACTCCAGCTGTGGCCCATCTCAGCACTGTAGATTGCACACAACTGCCCTTGTGAAGGGCATTTTGTATTTGTGAGATCATATCCCTCAATGTGACTTCCATGACACAGTTATCCATTCACAGGGCAGGGACATTGAGGGCTTCACAGTCTTAAACACAGTGGGTCACCCCCCAAACACAGGTTGATATGTGATGTATGTGTTGCTCAACCCAACAATTGACTGGAGATGTGGGCAGGCAGGTTTCAGTGCTGGCATCCTACATGTGTGGGAGATGTCCAGGAACTGTGTTCCCCCTCACACCTGCATGCTTTAACATCAGCTTTTCCCATGCAGGGGTCACATGTGGGCTGTACTATAGTCTCTGATTAATCTATCGTTGGATATGTGAGTTGGTTGTATCTTGCTGCTATACTGATAGATGTCGGTACATGGCACTGTGTACCTGATCATTTCTCTCTCTTGTCTCCCATGCCTGCAGCTCAAGGCACACCAGCGTAAGGCCGTGTGGAGGGCCATTGCAGCAAAGGTGCGAGCCCTGGGGGTCTCAAACCGACGGCGCACCCACTGCCACAAGAGATGGGATGACATCAGCTGGCTGGCAAAGAATGTGGCGAAGATGACCCTGGGGCTGCTTCCTCGCACTGGCATGGCGCAGCATGACACCACTAATAGGGTGCATCTTGACGGTGACACAGCCTGAGCTGGATGCACGTTTGAAGGAGCATCAGCAGCAAGCCAGGGGTGAGCATTTGGGGAGTCTGACTTTGGATGGGAGTGGCTGCATGTGATACTCACAGTCCAGCTCCGGTCCCTTTGTCCACCCCCCTGGCAGTGGCCACGTCTGACGATAGTGACCACTGTCCACATACATCAAAGTCATGATACAGCACACAAAGCAGACAGCAGAAGCAACCCAAACAGTCCCGGGCGCAGACCCCATCCCCACAGAAGACCAAAGCCACCCCAGAGCGCACGGAGAAAAGCTGGTCAGGCGACACCAGTGGACAAAAAGCAAAGCAGCAGACCTCAGGCGCACATGCCTCAGTGGCAACCCCATCCAAGGACTCTCCTGCCCCTAAAGCATCGGGCAAAGATAATCGTACAGTGTCTGTGCCCACCAAGGAGGTGGTGCATGCCAAGGGTACACATAGGAAGGGCTCCAAGGCAGAATCACCAACCACCTCGACTCCCATTCCAAGCCCAGTGAAGCAGGGGCCGGAGGGCACTGTAGGGGTAACACTAAGTAAACAGGGGAAGGGGCAGAGGCAAAGCCAGGTAAAGCGATCCGCTGGGTCCACCACATCACCAGTGGGGCTGCCAGTGCCTGCACCTGCTGCAACTGTGGTGGTGAGTGTGCCTGTTGTGCCCACACCACTTCCCATTGATCCAAAGTCAGGCAAGCCGTTTAGGATCCTCAAGAAGTGGAAGGGCACCCCTCCACAATCTCCCAGCCACACAGTGTCTCCCGTCTGCATGACTCCACCTCCACGTGCCACTACACCACCTGGTCCAAGCAGCCCTCTGGCTTGCCAAGCCACTGATAGCTCTACCTCAGCTGTTCCGCTCTCTCCCCCGTCAAGTGCCCAAACAGTCCCAGAGACACAGCCAGCTCCCAGTCTGCCTGACAGCCAAGTCTGAGTGGTAGTCACCCTCACACACCTATCTCTCACAAAGATGGGCCTGTACTGCACATTGTTGCCCCCTGACTGTGTTGCTGACCATGGAAAGGTACAGTCGCACACATTCCCTGTGCAGCTTCTCATGGACTCAGTCTGCACTTTGTCCTGCCCACTGGCCTTGTCGTTCACTGCTGTGTGCCCCCAGCCTGTGCAGCTTTTCATGGACTCAGTCTGCACTTTGTCCTGCCCACTGGCCTTGCTATTCACTGCTGTGTGACCCCTGCCTGTGCAGCTTCTCATGGACATGCTCTGCATCTTGTGCCTTGCTCTTCTCTTCTCATGGTACCTATCTTTGCAAAATGTGAATAAAGACAGTTGCTCCTGTTGTCTATTTTGTCAGTGTCCTTACTGAATAAAGTTATTTTGCTGTGTGTAAATGGTTTACTGTGCCACATGGTCTGTGTGGCACTTCAACATAGTCATTGGGCTGACTTACTCTCTTTTTTTCAGGGGTGACAGGGTCATCAGTTCTTCTTGACCCAGATATACGTGTGGTGGCAATGGTGGCAATTTCGAATGGTTAGCAGTAGTCATTTACTTGATTAGTTCATGTTGGCTATATTGTACACATGTCAGGTGGGGGGCACTGCTAGCACAGAGTGGGTTTCTGCACACAGTATTGCAGGCAGGCTGTCCAGGGTCATCATGCGTGTGTGTTCTTCGTATATGTGTGCCCAGTGGTGTATGTGTGTGATCATCTTGTGATGGCCAGTCATCCTAGTCCCTTGGCTTACTTTCCATGTGTGCTCTTGGATGGCCAGGTAGTGTGCAGTGTGAAGGGGTGAGTTTGTGGGGAATGTTGATGTGTACATGCCTCTGCAATGTCAACTACACACATGTATCACCCAGGAGTTGTGTGTCTGTTATTTTGATTGTTCATCCCTGTGGATGTGGTTGTATGCCCATGTGTGAGTTGTATGTTGTGCACTGTGCAGTGTGTTGGTTTGTCCTTGCAGTTCTGTCTGACTCCTACTTGTTGTTTTTGTCACTTGTGAGTATGCAGAGAGTATTACTGGCAAGTCAGTGTTGTGTTTTGTTGCACATCCATGTGTCTGGTGGCTGATTGTGGAGACTGCGCAGACCTGCTGCTCCACACTGCCATTGTGGTTGTGTTTTCTCATGCCTTGCTGTCACATGGTGCCTTCTTGCCTCCAGTGTGGCATGTTGTGTGTGTTGTCATGCCATCCCCTATCTGTGCTTCAGCTGCCTACCCATTGTGGGTCTGCACCCCCTCTGTTTGTGTATGGTACAATCCTGCCATGTCCCCTACTGACATGCAGTACACTTCACTTTGGTGTGAGCAGTCCGCTTGATTTGTATGTGTGTGTGCCTTCCCATGAGTTCATTTGTGACACTGTGCTTTGTGGTGCAGTTATTTGGCCAGGGTCAATGTGTCACTCAGGGCATTTCCCCAATGGGTCATGTGTGATGTTCTGGTGCTGTTTGGCAGTCATGGTTGCTCCTATGCAGTTCAACTGTGTGTGCTGCCCAGTCCTGTGGTCAAGTTGTTTCCATCTTTGTGTCCCAGACTTGTGCATCTATTGGGTGTTGTGTTGGATGTATGTGTGTTGTTTGTGTTTTTGCTTCACTTCCTGGGTGTGCTGTTGTCTTTGTGCTGTGCTGTATGGTGTTGTGTGGGTTGCTGTTCTGTCACTGATGTCTGTGTGTGTCTGGTATGCACACACAGCTTGTTGTGCATCCAGTGCTGTGTGTGTATGTTGCCTTGTGATTGCCTGGTGTACATCCCCTGATGTTGTGCTGTGTTTGCTATGTGATTGTTCTGCCTGTTCATCTGTTGTTTGTTTGCTGTGGCTGTGTTGTTCTGTGATGGTGCACTTCTTGTGTGTCTTGTGGTATGTTGTCTGTGCATTGTTTCTGAGTGAGGAGGTTGTCCACTCCTGTTGTGCCTGTGCTCCCATTGCCTTTCCCCAGTTTAGCTGCACAGGGCATGGCTGTTGTTGTTGTTGTTGTGGCTCTGTGTGTGTTTCTGTTGGGATATGTGTTTGTCTGTTGTATTTGTTTCCACATTTGTGGCGGCATCCCTGTTTGTGTGAGTGTGTGTGATGTTTGTGGCTGAGCCCAGGGTGTACGCCTGTGAAGTAGTTGTATGGATATGTGACTGTTCACAGTTTGACTTCAGGGCCTTCCTTTCATGTTTGTGCCTATACGTGGTTTGCCTTGCTGTCTCCCTTTGTTGTTGCAGTGAGCTGTCTGTGGTTTGAGTTCACTGACTGTGCCAGCCATGTGTGCTTTGATGGTGTGAGGGTGTTGTGCTCTGTTCCCTGTGTTGATGTGATGTACACATGCTTGTTGTGTGTCTCCATGGCCTTCCATTTGTGTGCAGCCCACCTTGATTTCCATATTTGTTGTGCTCCATTGCTGTTGACATGTGGGGTGTGTATGTGTGTGTGTGTCAGTCTGTGGTATGTATGTGTGACTGTGCAGGCTGTGTGTCTGTTTAGATGTTAATTCCTTTTATGTGTTCATTTGTTGCTTGTCCTCATTTATATTTCCCTGACTGTGGTGTTGTGGTGGTGTGTGTTTTTCCCTGGCCCTGTGCTACTGTGCTGTGTGGTGTGTGTTCCTGTGCAGCCACTCCTGCAGTGTGTGTCACGTACACTGTTCTTTGATTCCCCTGAGGACGTCTTCCAATGAACGGATGAGACAGTAAGGGTACGTTCACATACACCGCCAAGACTGAAGTCCGACTCGTCAGTGAGCAAATCCGCCCGCAAGCCTTCTAAACTTAAAGCCAAGGGGAAAAAGCACTCGAGATCCAGACAACGCTCGCAGTCTCAGAGTGATGCCAGCAGATCAGCATCGGTGCCCCGCTCGGGGAGGCCGGCCTCATAATCTTCCTGGAACTTTCCCAGTGGACAAATGTACATACACATGTGCTTAGGTTGTCAAAGCACAGGTTGGGCTACTATCCCCCGTTGGGCTCATTGGTTCCGGGGGTCAGCCCGTGTATCATGGATGGGCTTTGGGGGATTCATTGGTGTAGGTGGGCTGGGGACCCCCGTTGGGGTCACCATGCCACCTTCACCGTGACAGATACTTCAGCAGTTTTGAGGTATTGGGGTGGTGGGTTGGGGTTGATGGGGATGTTTTTGCTCACTGTTTGCAGGTTTTTTTACTGATGTTTTTTTTCTGTTCCTAGGTTTTGGGGTATTGTTTTGATTTCACTGCACTCTCTTATCGCTCTTAAATTCCGCCGCCCGCTTTCATGTCACTGCAGTTCATGCTCATTGCACTTCTTGCCACTCTTAATTACAATTTGGGGGATTGTTTTGATTTCACTGCACTGTCATATTGCTGCTTTGTGCCGCCGCGTGTCTCCATGTCACCGCAGGTCCCGCCCATTGTATCTATCGTTTTTCTGAATGTCCGCTCCTGTAGTTAGCCCACGGCCTAGTGCCGGGTCCTTTCGGATCGTGAGTTAGTCAGGGGGGCACTAGATAAAGTCAAGAGGGGGGCAATACTTCACCAGGCGCTACCAGGCTGATGTTCTTATGCTACAGGAGGCGCAGCTACTGGGGACCAAGGCCCTTTGCTTACAGAGATATGGGTATTCCCAAGTTTTCCACTCTGGGTTCACAAGAGGTTCTCG
The DNA here is from genome assembly GCF_964204655.1 of Triturus cristatus. Lineage (NCBI taxonomy): Eukaryota > Metazoa > Chordata > Amphibia > Caudata > Salamandridae > Triturus > Triturus cristatus. Next base: position 944,145,982 of record NC_140594.1, on the reverse strand, counting down.
GGGGGTAGCACATCTCATCCCTCATAGGGTTCCATACGTTCACTCTAAGACATGGGCAGACATTAAGGGAGGTATGTTTTTATCCAAGGATCTATCTATGAGGAACGGGTGGTGCTGGGTAGTGTCTATGCCCCTGACCCCCTGTTCTGGACGTTGGCTGAACGCATTATGACTTTGTGGGCGGATGTTCCGGATGGAGTGGTGGTAGTGGGTGGTGACTGGAATGATGTGATGGATGGGGTTAGAGATAGATCTTTGGCGTCGGGTCTGGGCTGGGTGGACTCCTGGCGACGACAGCATGCCGAGGAGCAGGGCTACACCTATTTCTCAGCGGTGCATGAATCGTTTTCACAGCTAGACTATGTCTTCGTACCAGCTGCGGCAGTTAGGAGAGTGTCGGATGCGGAAATCTTCCCCAGGGGTCTGTTGGACCACTCCCCAGTCGCGCTCAGATTACGGCTCAGGCCTGCGAGGCCGCCCTTTTGTTGGCGTTTCTTTCCTTGGCATCTGCAAGATGACCACTACAGGGTTCATTTGGGGCAGGCCATTGAACACTATCTAGATATCAACGTGAGCTTGGTGACGACTGCTGCGCGGCTGTGGGAAGTGAGGAAGTCGACCATTCGGGGTGTGGACATTTCCTACTGCTCCGCGGCAAGGCGCTCCAAAAAAGAGTCCTTGGTGCGCTTGGAGGCCCATCGACTGGAATTGGAACGCGCAGATAGAGAGGAGGGTGGGGAACTGGCGCATCGACAACTGCTAGTGGCGAGGCAATTACACGTGGATTTGTTGCTGGATGAGGCCCAATTGGCGTGGCTGGCGTCCCGCAGTAGGATCTATCAGTGGGGTGATAAGTCCAGTAAACTGCTCCATCGACTATGCCAGGGGGCGGGGAGATCCCTGGTTCTGCCTGGGCTTCTGGGGCCGGATGGGGGGACATTGGGTGATCTCTTAGCTCTTGCTGAGAGCTTCGCGCATTACTATGCCGATTTGTATGCCCCACGGGAGTCCCTGGCAGAGGACATGGTCCGCCGCTTTCTCTCAGATCTTCCACCCCGGCTTCTCTCTGATGAGGCTTGACAGGCCTTAGATCTCCCACTTACGGTTGAGGAACTGGGTACGGTGTTAGGTGACCTGAGCTCCGGGAAGGCCCCGGGGCCTAACGGATTCCCCTGTGAGTTCTTTAAGAGATACCTCTCGCAACAGGGACCCCATCTCCTACAGGTGGTGGAGGAGGCGCATGAGCGTGGATGCCTGTTGCGGGACTGGAGACACGCCAAGGTGGTCGTCATTCAAAAGCTGGGCCGCCCTCCGGACCAATATTCTTCATCCCGCCCTATTTCGCTGCTGAATATCGAGGCCAAGGTCTTGGCTAAGGCATTGGCCACTCGCCTTCGCTCCCATATCACCTCGCTGGTCCATATGGACCAGGCAGGCTTCATGCCTCAACGGGCAACATGACACAACATTCTGCGGGCGCACATCAACATAGACATGATTCAGAGGCTGGATGTCCCAGCGGCACTCCTGTTGGCGGATATTGATAGGGCTTTCGGTTCCCTTAGATGGCTGTATCTTTTTGCGCTCCTGGACAATTTGAATCTGGGCCCACACTTTTTGGCCTATTTAAAACTTCTTTATAGGCAGCTCACGGTGTCGGTCTGGGTTGCGGTAGCTGTATCCTTCACTTTTCCGTTTGGGCGGCGCACTCGGCAGGGGTGCCCGCTGTCGCCCTTTTTGTTCGCCCTAGCGATGGAGCCATTGGCAGCTTGGGTGCGAATAGAGGCACAACTGGTGGGCTTCGAATATGCGCCTGGACTATCGGACCGTATTGCACTCTACGCTGACGATGTTCTTTTCTTTTTGACTGACGTTAACAGGATGGGCCCCAGATTGCAGCGTATCATGGAAATATTCAGGGAGACTTCCAGCCTGTTCATGAACGTGGGTAAGTCCGTGGTGTGGACACTAGGGCATCCTGTGGAACTGGGCACCTGGGTTTCTGCGCTGCAAGTCACCTCAGTCGGCATGAAATATTTGGGTGTTTTATTATCTGGTTCAGCAGGCGAGTCTTGGAACCACAATGTGGCACCGATCTGGGTACGTGTGCGCGATGAATTGTGAACCTGGTCTCGTATGCCCCTTTCTATTCCAGCTCGGTCGGTATCTTTAAAATGGTTTCGTTGCCGCGGTTGCTGTATCAGCTGCAACATTATCCATTCCCTGTTAAGCCTTCTTGGTTCCGCCAGGTTAATTCGGTTCTGGGACAGTTCCTTTGGGCTGGGAAAACACCTAGGGTGGCGCTCCGAACTTGTTTTCAGTCCACGTATTGTGGCGGATTGGCCGCCTCAGACGTTCAGTCCTATTATGTGGCCTCGCAACTACTGATATTGAATGAATGGTGGTATGGGGACCGCTCGGATCCAGCATATACAGTGGAACGGTGCCGGATGGGATCCTATTCCTTACATACGGTCCTGTACTCGGCCTCTATTTGCAAGACACTGCCGTCTGCCACGAGTGTAGTTTTCCAGTTGTGGAGACAGGCCCTGTGCAGGATGGGGTGGTGGGGCAGGCTGACACAGGAGACTCCCCTGTGGGCTAATGGCAGGCTGCTGCAACTTGCTGGTCTGGGGGGCTTCCGTGACTGGGATACTATCGGGATCTCTACACTGGGGGATGTTATACGAGGCACAGTTCTCAAAGTTTTTATGGGGGACCTGCAAGACCATAAAATCTCTAAAATTTACCAGACCCTGGTGACAAATAGACCCACCACGCTAGATAAACTTAGGGGGAGGTGGGAAGATGACCTGTGTCCCTTGGATGAGGAGGACTGGACGGAAGCACTTGCGTACCCTCGAGGAGTGACGATAGCCATGTGTCTCCGGTTGATCCAATTTAACAATCTCCAACGTGTGTATTATACTCGCATTCGGCTGTGGAGGGCTGGATTGATAGAGACCCCGGTGTGCCTGCATTGCGGCTTAGAGGATGGTACTCTATTTCACACAATTTGGCAATGCACTGTGATAGAAAGGTTCCGGCGAAGAGTTTTGGCCTGCCTTGCGGAGGTCTTGGGATGGAGCTCCCTTACTCCCCAAAATTGGTGTTGTTACATGTAATGGAGGGGGTGGGGGGGGAATATTTATAAGCGCCATTTGATGATGCTGGGCTTTACGCTGGCTAAACGGGACATTGCACGTGGGTGGAAGGCTGGGGCTCCACCTCCGCTATCGGCGTGAAAGAATGGGTTGGACTTTAATATGGGTTTGGAGGTTCCCATTTTTTAGGCACGTGGGTGCCTGATGAAGCATTATAAGATCTGGAAGAGGTGGGCGGCATATCGGGGCTTGGACCTAGAGCCCCCGTTGTGAGGGATGTGGCACTTGAGGGATAAGCTGGGCAAGAGTTGTGGTGCAGGGCTTGTTGGGTCCTGCAAATGGTGCTCTTCATGTGCGGGCGACTGTGTGCTAATATTGGTGGTGCGCAAAGACAGCACGGGGGGTTTGTTTCCTTATAATTTCAGTTTCTGCATAATGCTTATGGTAAACGTCAACGCAACATGTTTTGGGTAATTTATGGCAGGTTGTCTCTGGGTTACAGAGCTCTGCATTATTTATGACAATTGACGAAATAAAAAAATGTTGTTAAAAAAAAATCTAACCCAAACACTCCCCTCTCACACACCACATACACTTTTTTCTAAAACACATCACCATCCCCTTTACCTTGCAGCTTCCACTCGCCCACAATACTTTGCATACAAATACTTCTCAGAAAACAAATACCTCATCACTGCCTTTAACTACTCCTCAAAAACAAAACATAACACACACCAGCACAACAAATTCTCTCACACACAACACCTCCGTCACAAACTAGAAACATACACCCACTCCCACCTTAGTGGCTACACAAATAATACACACTCTAAACCAACTTCACTGCCAAACTTTCTCTCTTGTCCCACACCTAACAGATATATAGCAACACAGCAACTCTCTTTTAACCACCTCTCATTCATTGGACAATTTAGAACTTTACAACATGACCCACATGCTGCACCAGCACCCCTAACTCATACACCTTCCACCCTAAACAGATGCAAATAAAATAAGCAATATGCCACTCTTCACAACTTTGCATCTCCATGTCTACTCACAAGAAGGCTACTCAACAAAAATGACACAACTCACCAAAGCACCCTCAATCACCATCTCCACCACCCACACTTGCAGACCCATCAAAATGCCATGTTAGCCTTCTGGACAAGGAACGCAATACAGAACAGCTACACTATTGCGATCCTCATACAGCTAATACCATCACTAAGGAAACACCTGCTACAAGCCCAGAAACTACTGCTCACTCGTGTACAAAACAAAGTCACACCATCACCAAAACACATTCTCTAAACTGCCGACTAATAAATGCTTGATCGCTCTCTAAAAACATGCATCACATCTACAACCTTCTCACTTTCACACAATCTGACCTACTCTTCTTAACTGAATTCTTGTTGGGAGATGATATGGCTCCAGTCTTGCATGAAGCCATTCCTCTAGGCTATCAAACTATCACACAAAACCGTATAGGCAAAAGAGGAGGTGGCCTAGCTGTTGTGTTCCAGCAAACATTAAATATCACTAAAGCTGACGACGTCCCCATAAAAGAATGTGAGGCCTTCTTCACTAGATGCAACCCTGCATCATCTTTCTCCTGTAACTTCCTGCTCTTTTATAGACCTCCACCTAGCAATGCAACATTCCCAGGCACACTTCTAGACACTGTCTCAAACATTATAACACTACACTCCAACCTATGCATTCTATGTGACCTAAATATTTGGTTAGACGCACTGAACCTACATCAGATTGTCCACAAACCCACACACATTGCTGGGCACATCCTAGATGTTATTTTTTGCAAATACAGAAATAGTTACCTTTCAAACAATGGTTCCAGTTACATGGTCAGACCAACATTGCTTGCTTTCCAACGTAAAATAACATAAAGCAACACACCTAAAACCACCTTACGCGCATACACCTATCGACCTTGAAACAAACTAAATTTTAGAAATGCAACTAACATCCAGTACAAATCTAGACACCATAAATTCTGTTCATAAACGAAATCAGTTCATGGGGGGGCAAGGGAACCACCCGGGTTAAACTCCTGGAAAAAACATATGGACTGGTGCATGCTCCGCGACAAACTGTGTACGTCTCCCGTGGGTGTCCAAGGAACTGGTCCTTCATCTGGGACAAATGGAACAACTATCGAGGATGTATCTGTGCTCCCCCCCTGGACCCTATTTCCGATGACCAACTTACACCTTAACCCATGTCGCAGTTAAAAGGATATTGTAAGTTTGTACCCATGAATACCATAGAACTCGAAGCATATATGTCTGGACTTCTCTATGCCCTGTATTGTCGACTTTGTTGATGGTTAATAAAAAGATTAAAAAACCAAAATCAGTGGCTACGGGAAGTCTTTGATATCCTAATACCACTAGGAACGACAAAACAGAACAAAAGAAAACAGGCACCTTGGAGGAAAACAGAGCTAAAAGAGAATGTCTGCTTTCGCAGATCATGGAACAGGTCCCTGGTGGCGATGGAGGAAGGACCAGTTCCAGTACTGAAGGCGACCCTGATAGCGTTGGTATCCAGAATGAAGGTTATTGCTCAACTAATGCCTCACCCAGTCTCTCCTGCCCAGTCTGTGAGCACCCTGCCCCAAATCTTACTGTTCATACTCCACCTGCCATGTCTTTTGGGCTGAAAATATTAAGTTGGAACATTGCGTGCCTTCAAATCAAGTTATTTATGGCTGATTGGTAAAAGTTTGTAAAAATGTATGACAATGTTTTTCTGCAGAAGACCTGGGAAACCAATTTGATAGATTTAAATGGTTTTATTCTTCCCTCTACGGTATCTCACTCTGGCAGAGCCTCTGGTGGACTGTCCATATGGATTAATCTTTTGGTAGGTGGCCGTGCAGAGTCCGAAGCACCCCGGCTCTGATTTTCAAGCTGTCGCTTTTAAGGGGGCTCTGACACTATTTTTGATTAACTTTTATAACAATGATTTTGTGAATGTGCCCAATCAAAAATGTCTCTGCGTATTCCCATACATCTCTGCATTAGAGGAGGTCAAATTTCAACAAGGCCAGCAGTTGTATCTTTGTTTAGGGGGTGATTTAAATGCTATGTTGCCACACCAAGGGTCAGGGGGGTGTTTTAGATGCTGACACTCAACCCAATGTATGGGGAGAAGAATTGCTGCCTTTAATTGCATCCACCGATCTATATAATGTCATGGAGGAGGCAGGTAAAGACACTCAGGGTCTTTGTCAACCTTTAGAGGCAGGAATAGTCCCTCAATTATAAACTACATTTTTATTTCTCATAATTTGAGGGAAATGCTGCTGGATGATACAATTGTTCCAACTGACTATGGGGATCACAATCCATTCTAAATAACCCTGAAGGCACCATATAGGAATATTTACCAAGAGATGCCAGCTCTAGGAAATGTAACTGTATCTCCTGACAACCTCAGGTTATGCTGTTAACTGCCAGATCCATTTAAGTCTCTCAATGGGCTAGTAGCTGAAAACCTGCTGATGGTTTTGGACTGCTTACAAGAGAATGATACTGGTGAAGCAAGTGTAACCTCCTTTGTTGCTCTCTGTGAGAGAATAAGACTTTCTCTCTCTAAACCTATCAGACCACAGTCTGGGTGCCCTCAATGTTTTGATCACAGCTGTTCACGGGCAAACTGACTCCTTCGAAGGGCTTTAAACACTTGGACCCATGATCATAGCCTAGTGGCCACTAAGGGCAAAGCCTATAAATTAACTACAAATAAAAGGAGGAAAGAGGTCATCTCCCACCAGTGGTCCCTTCTAAGTGACACTGCCCGCACAAAGGATAGCAAGTGATTCTGGAAGGCTGTCTCTGGTATGCGTTCCCTAGATCCAGGTGGATCAGCAGCTAGTTGTCACATAAATGGGGAAGACTGGGTGGCACACTTTGGAAAAATTTATTCTGAGCAATGGCCCGGGGAGACTCCATCATTCCCATCCATTTCATTACAGAAAGTCAAGGCTGCCATCCAGGAGAGTGCGGGAGGAAAAGCACTCAGGCTGGATGGTGTCCTGATTGACAGTATTAAATGTAATATGGTTCTTTGGGCCCCACTGTTGGCAAACGTTTCTTCCAGCCTGAACAGGTCATTGATCCCCCACTCCTGGACTTCTTCAGTCATTATCCCGATCTTTAAAAAGGACAACAGGGGGCGTGGCTAGCAGCTGATCGCGATGGCCGCTGCCTGACACAGCTCCGGGACCCTGGGAGTTTCTCCCCGTAAATCCGACCATTTCTCCTGAATCCACACGGCCATCTACGATCGGAGATAGCTCCGCTACGCCCATAGAACGTGAAGAGCTGCTCCGTGGCGCGGGAGGTGCAGTGGGGGCGGCCTCTTGTATGCCAGAAAATTGCGGGCCGGGCCCTCACGTGATTCGCGATCCGAGAAACATATACTGTGGCCCAAAGAGCAGCCGGAAGCAGGGAAGTCGATCGCTGCATGAGGGTCGCTGACACAGTGAGTATGGGGTAGACCCCCTGAACAGGCTGCACGGCTGGGACAGAGAGGCTCTGTGCAGGACGAGGCCCTGGCGAGGAAAAGATCGCGTGCCCGGTGCTCTCAGGGAGGTGGATGAGCTGCACGTTGCCTGGGAGCTCGCAGTGACAAAGTGGGCAGCTGAACCACACAAACTCCACATAGCTGGCATTACAAGGGACGATTGGCCTCAGAAAAGAGGAAGTGCAGGCCAGCTCCTGTTTTGCCTGGGCACTGTGTCCCCGGCGTATCTGTGGCCGCATTTTGCCAGCACCCGCTCATCACACGGAGCCATACTCCTACGGGGGACAAGTCGGCCGACTGCGGGCGGAGGGCGCCGAGGACAGGCCCGCAACTGATGCGCCACTGTAAGAGGAGCACGGGCACCTCCTCCCATCATTGGGACTGAGACACTGAGCAGGGAAAGGCAGGAAACCCGAAAGGCCGCGTGCAGAGATATTTGCATGGCAGTCAGCAGTGAATACTGTCCGTACCCTGTAGTGGTGCTGTCAGTGCGTGGCAGAAGATGGGAGGCAGAGGCCAGAGAGTCCACTCAACGGCACGGCTAGAAAAATATGCGTATAATAAAGAACCACCGGAGTCCTCTCGGACAGAAGGGGTCAAGGTGGCCGCCCCAACGATGGACAAACCAGATGAAGTTACGCTGAAGGACATAATGGCGGCCCTACAGAATGTGCAATCCTCCATTGGCTCAATCTCTACAGATATCTCACTAATACGTGCCGATTTCTCAAAACTAACTGACAGATTGGCGGAGGTTGAAACCACAACAACTGCGCTCTCCACCGAAACGGCGACACTACAACAACAAGTGAAACGTCTGGAAACGGATAACAAGATCATTATGGCTAAGCTGGATGACCAGGAAGGACGCTCGCGCCGCAATAACGTTTGCTTCGTTGGCGTACCGGAAAATACAGGAAGCCCAGCACTGGATCTCTTTGTGGAAGATTTATTTAAGAATCAGCTACAACCACTGGGTTTATCCAGTTTATTTTCGGTGGAGAGGGCGCACCGCGTAACAGGAGGAAGGCCGCACCCAGGAGCTCCACCCAGACCCATCTTGGCACGAATTTTCAATTTCTGGGACCGTGCCGCAATTTTGAAAGCGGCGAGAATAGCCCCTCCTATCCGGATTGACAATAGTACTGTCACGCTTTACCCGGATTATACGGCGGCGGTCACCAAACAAAGATGTAACTTCCTTGATGTAAAGAAACAGATGCGCGCAAGAGAACTTAAATGCTCAATGCTCTTCCCGTTAAAATTGAGAGTAGAGGCGGAGGGAAAGGTATGGTTCTTCGTGACACCGGAGGAGGTTCAGGAGTGGCTGGAGGGATGGCGCCCAGCTAGATCATCGGGGAAACAGCATCCTAACAGCATGGCTGAATCGTCACTACCCATGAGTAGAGAGCGCAGTGTATCTGGCGATTGAGTAGCCGCTCAGGAACTAACTTATGGTCAGGACTGTAATCCGGGACATCGATACCTGACAGACCGAGAGGACTGCAATCTTGATGCGGACTTGCTGAAGAGACACTGCTCATATATTATACGAACGTACTTTTGGGGCTTGGCTCACCCGGGACGCTGGGGTGCGGGCGAGCGCTCTTTACAGGTATGAGCGGGCTTGGTAATAGTTGCCGTGGCTAAATATCCTCCCTCGGGGGGCTCCTGGGGATCCTCTGAAGACTCACACCCCTTACCATGGTACAAGTTTTGGGGTTAAAGCACTCTGCTCAGTTGGGGTGGCGGGCAGTTCCAGAACCGCCGGGCAGGGAGGCAGGGAGGGGGGTGGAGAATGGGTCTCAGTTTAAGAGGTTACGTTTGTTTTTTTATAGTTTTAGATCCACGAACTACCAGAGGGTACTCCATGATATACACTGTTGTTTTATCTACTGTGAAACACATTGCAAGGGTCAACCGCGGCGCTAACACATGGCACACACATTAGAGCAACCTGAGGACACAGGCAACCACTCGCTGTCATCGGAGGGGCCAGGCACCCCCTTGCCAATTATATCCTGTAACGTTAATGGTCTGGGTAATAAGATAAAAAGAGGGCTGGTCCTCCAATACTTAAAACGTAAAGGCCCCGCAGCCGCACTGATTCAAGAAACCCATTTGGTGGGAACAGCCTGTAGGGCCTTGGATAGATGGGGGTTCAAGATGATGGCCCATTCGGCATTTACCTCCGGATACCAGGGAGTGGGGATATTGGTTCATAAAGGCTACCCTCTGATCATTAATGGATCGTGGACTGACAGCCAGGGCTGTTTCGCTGCAATTTCATGTCAATGGGAAGGTAGAGATTACAACTTGGTCTCAGTCTATGTTCCACCCTCGCTCCACCAGGTGGCCTTTCAAGAGCTGGGAAAATTCTTACTTAACCTCCCACCAGGAGAACTGATAATGGGGGGAGATTTCAATGCCACGATGGACTGCATGGTGGACCGCACACCTCCCAGAAACCCTACCAACACTACACGTAGATTGAAGGAGTTTATAGACGCTCTGCGGCTTGTTGATGTGTGGCGCGTAAGATACCCAGTTGAACGACAGTACACTTTCCACTCCGGCGCTCATAATAGTCTCTCGAGGATTGATTACATTTTCACACTTGCAATGACCCCGGGAATACACTTGGAGATATCCCATTTGCCGAGAGGCATTTCAGACCACTCACCTGTTCAACTTGTTTACCTCTCAGGTGTACCGGGTCGAAGACGACTCTTCCCTATTTACCCCGGGTATCTTAAGATTCCCACGATAGGCAAGGGTCTCTTGCAGGCTACGAGACACTACTTCATTGAAAACGTGCATTCAGTGGCGTCCCCCATCACACTTTGGGAGGCATACAAACCAGTGCTCCGTGGGCAAGCCATCTCGTTGATTACTAACCATAAGCAGGAGCAGCGAATAAACCTAGACACCCTGGAACAGGAGGTGTTGCGAGCTGAAACTGCACACACCACCAATATAACAGACACCACGACACTTAACCTGACTCTGGCACAACAGGAGTATAGGGCATACGCATGGGAAGCAGCAAAAGCTCGAAACACGGCAACGCAGCACACAATCTACGAAATGGGGGAAAAAACGGGTAGGCTTCTGGCCTGGCTAGATAGACGGGAAAAGGCAAGTCGCTGGGTGTCCCAGCTAGAGAGGAATGACGGCTCTACCACGGCAGACCCACAACAAATAGTGGACACATTTGCGGCCCACTATGAAAACATCTATACGCCCACAGCCACAGTGGCCATAACCGAAAACGTAACCTTTCTCCGTGACATTTGCCTACCTACTTTATCGCATACAGAAATGCAGGACTTAGAGGCGGCTCTGACCGAGGACGAGTTGGCACGGGCGTTGGGGGCCCTCCACACAGGGAAAGCGATGGGGCCTAATGGAATACCGGTACAATTTTACAAAAAAACTGCCACAATTGTGGTGCCCCATTTGCTCAATATGTACAATGATAGTTTGCAGAAGGGAATACTGCCGAGGGATCAACGTTTAGCCACTATTGTAGTAATACATAAATCAGGTAAACCGCCGCAGAACTGTGCGTCATACCGTCCAATATCCCTAATCAACGCAGAAGCCAAAATATTGGCAAAAACACTGGCATTTCGATTGCAACCACACCTCCCCACACTAATACACCTGGACCAATCAGGCTTTATGCCGGGTCGTAATACAGCCCTCAATCTTAGACGTCTCAACGGAGTAATGTCCCGCATATCTACCATACGGGAAGATGCGGTAATTCTATCACTGGGCGCACGCATGGCGTTTGACCTCGTCGAATGGCCATTTTTATTTGTGGTACTCCAACGAATGGGTTTCGGCCCTAAATTTAGAGCATGGATCCAAATCTTATATACAAAACCCATGGCGCAAGTGGTGGCGAATGGGTGTATTTCAGGAGACTTTTCATTAGGACGGGGGACGAGGCAGGGCTGTCCTCTGTCGCCGCTTCTCTTTGCGTTAATACTGGAGCCACTGGCAGCGTGGATACGACAGGATCAGATGATCCGTGGGATGAAGGTTGGCGTCTAAATGTTACCGCCCGATTTCCCTGTTAGATACATCAGCCAAAATCTTAGGCAGCATCCTGTTAAATAGAGTAGTAGAATGGGTCACTGAAAATAAGATGTCAAATAAATGTCAATATGGATTCCGAAGTAGTATAGGGATGATTGATCAATGGCTCATCTTAAACCTGATCATTGGGAAATATATGGTAGCCAAACAGTCTGCACTATATCTAGCCGTTATGGATCTGACAATGGTCTTTGATTGTGTTAATCTGGCTAAACTGTCTCTCATTAATCTGCAAATGGATCCATCCCTAGTACACTTGGTGGTCTCCTTGCATAAGGACACTAAGGTCCGAGTCAGGTTTGGGAACAAAGGAGAAGTCACTAAGAAATTTAGTATCGGTTGGGGGGGTTCACCAGGGGTGTGTTTTAGCCCCACTTCTTTTTGTTTTGTACATAAATGATCTTAAAAAGGAGCTTAGTAAGTCGACCCACGATGTGCCCATAGTGAATGGTACACACCTACCAGCATTATTGTACGTGGATGACACAGTGTTAGTTGCTCGCACCCTCGAAAGCCTTGTGTCATCTTGTACACTCCTTTGTGAATTTTATGGCCAATCTGGATTTATCAACTGATTTTACTAAGTTTTTTGTAATGACTTGTGGCCCAAAGTGCATGCGACCCTTAACTGTTACAGTGGGTAATGAAGTGCTATTGAGCACCAGTTCCTTCTCTTACCTAGGGGGTCACTTTAAGCTTGTCTGGGACATTTTTTATTTATTTACCTTTTATTTTACAGAGTTTTATATAGCGCAAACTCGACCCGGAAGGTATCAGGTATCAGAGCGCTTTACATAGCATCAGTTGCGTTACATGAGGACACATTCATTTTTGTTAGGCACAGGGAGATTAAGTGATTTGCCCACAATCACAGGATGTCCAGCGTCATTGCCGAGACTCGAACCCAGTTCCCCAGATTCGAGGTCGACCGCCCTAGCTGTTAGGCCAACTCCTCTCCCCATGGAAAGGAGTCAGACATGGTCTGTGCATATTGCGCAATGTAGGACCAAGGTTTCCAAGGCTGTTCGCTCACTTCTAAGTCTCCCATTACCCAAGGCAGAGAGGGTTCTCACACCCCTCTTGGAAGTATATTCGGCACAATGCGTCCCTATAGCAACTTACGTGGCAGGCATATGGAGTCAAAGGGAGGAAAATCGATTTTGTCTGAGAGTACTGTCAGCCCACATGTCAACCTCCAGCTTCATTTGCCACAGTGAACTAAGCCTAGACTTTTTAAGCGACTTTATCTGAAGCCGGCCAATCCTCTTGTGACTTTCTATCTGGAGCTCAGAAGAAGCAAAATTAACTAGAGAGATAGTTTTAAACTGCTTGTCTTGCGATAAGGGTCTTTCAATCCCCTGATTAGCGTAGGTCAAAAACTCTCTGGAAGTCAATGGATTGGCTGATATGGTTTTAGATAGAACACGCGCCCTTATTAGAAAGCAACTGCAAGTCTTGCTTCTGGAACAAGCCAAAGAAGAGAGGATGAGGGCTGAAAGACAAAAAACAAGTGTTAACCATTATTTATGTCTTAATCCCAAGGCTAACTCTACCAACTACCTGCAGAACACTAATAAGTGGTAGGATAGTGTTTTATTGTTCAGCTTCCGAGATGGTATTATGACACCAACACAGCTTGACTCTAGAGAATGCCCATATAATAATTTGATTAAACAAACTATGGTGTATTTCCTCTTCTTCTGTGAATACTATAAAATGTATACCCAAAAATTCCTCATGTCAATTTGGAATTTTAGGAATCTACAGCTTTGTATAAAAGCATTTAATTTTGTATTGGCATTACCAGATGACAAAACATGTAGTCACGTGATTCTGTTTCTTAAAGCCACAGTCCGCTCCAGGAGGTCTATGATTTTAGATTAATTTCAGGGCATCAATAAATCAGTACTTGACTCTGTTTTAATTTTGGTTTTATTCTTTCCAGCCTTTTTTTATTCTGATTGTTGTTCATTAATATCCCAAACCTGATGATTTTACTTGCATGTTTTAATTACTTGTATGCATTTTATTGCTATTTTTGCATGTCTTGCATGCTTTTTATGGCTGCTCAAAGCCAAATAAAGAGAATTCTGATACTGATTCCGAGATAAAACAACAAATTCTAAAAGTACAACATACCTGGCTCAAAATAAATACGAATCAGGACAAACTTTACCTAGAGAAACTTAGCAGATTATAAAAGTCAGCAATCAAAAAAGCTAAAAAAAGATACCATTCAGACAGAATTCAAAATGCTAAATGTGCAAATAAAGAATTATATAAAATTCTCACCGAATTTTGTAAACCAAATTACCTAGAAGGAGCTCATACCATTACTCAAGAATTTAGAGTCAAACTGGCAAATCATTACACGACCAAAGCAGACCTGTTGGACTCCTATTTAAAACAAAGAAAAACCACCAGCACCAATCAACAATCGAAGAGTACGCTAACACAGCCTCTCCATTCCTTCCAATAATTTTCACACAATGAATTTATGACTTGGTCAATGCAAGCAGGCCTGCCGGCAGCCATTCTGAGCCATGATCACCACAAACCTTCAAGAAAATTATTTTACTGGCGGAGAACATGGCGGCCGGCGGTTAGCAGGTCGCGGAGGCTCTCGAAGTCGGAGTGAGAACTTTTCCGCACAATGGACCGTAGAATGCTAGAACTTTCGATAATGTAATGTTGACTAGCTGACTATCGGACTTTAAATTTTAGCCAGCGTATATTTCACATATTTACCCTTAATTTGGATACAGAAGTTGGAAAAGCAAAAAGGGGAAAACAGAATAGCAAGAGCAAAGACAAGAAACTTCACCCGTTCTTCTGGCGTTTCCGGTGATTCCGAGGTGGTTTTCGAGGGCGCGAGACTCAGATTGGCGTGGTTGTGGCCCGTGTTTGGCGGGCTTAGGAGGGACTCGGTTTTGGCGAAGGAGGGTGGTTCTTTCCCCCGGTTCGGCTTGGGCGCCGCTCGTGTCGGCGTTTTTGAGCATTCTACTCCCTGTTTTCGCCGCATGTGATGATCGGCGGATAGCGGGTCAGGACACTTACTGACTGCGGTTTTGATGCCTTTGGAGTCTTTCTCTCTTTGTGGCGCGGAGGAGCTGGAGCGGAGGAGCTGGCGGAGGGTGATGTTTGCTCTCCCGATGCAGCTCTGACGGAGGTGCAGACAGGAGAGCCGGGGGAGAGCCAAATTGCGCTATGGTCAAGGGCAGCTCGGGGAGTGTCCCGCGGGCGTAGGGCTGTGGTGTGTTTGTCCGCGACCAGTAGGGGCAAAGGAGGCAGAGGGGTTACGTCTGGATGTTCTGTCTATTCAAACTACAAATTTCAACAGGAGTCGATTTCAAGCAGAGCTGTTTCATCTGACATTACAGAAGTCACAGAAGTTACTTCAAAGTTACGAACTGAAGTAAGTGTCACAGGTGTAAATAAGGGTGGGACAGGCTTATTAGATAGTAGTTTATTAAGAAAAAAAGGAGAAATCACACCTACTAATACACTATCTCGATACCCCTTAAGAAGTGTAAAAAGGAAGCCAATTCTTGAGCCTGCGGAGAACGTAAATGCTCTGAATAGTAAGGTTGTTACATCTCAGGGCCCAAAAGCTTCAGTAAAAACTACATTTAAGGGGAAAAAGAGGGTACTAACTCAAGATCACAAGAGAAAAGTCAATTTGATACCCTCCTTAAAAAACTATTTCAAGTCAGTACCTAATATACTGACATTAAAACCATCTGATAACATGTCTGCTAATAGTGTTAATAGCTTCGGTAATCCAAATGGCTTGGAGAAATCCGCTGAACAGTTTCAATATTCGGAGGGCATATTGACCCCTAATAAATTTCAACTATTAGCAGACCTTTCAGCAGAGAAGGACCAAGGAGGTTTTATAATAGCAGATGTATATAATCCTGATCTTGAATTAAATCTACCAACAGCTGAGCCCTCTTCCCCCGTCCCCCATGAAGGGGTCGAGGGGGACAACATTATAGATTATGTTGTGAAGTTAATTAAGCAAACCATAAATATTGATTACTCAGAGCAAGTTCTACTCGCAGATATTCAAAGGGTACATAGGGACTCCTACAGATTAAGTCCGAATAAGTCTAGACCGAGGAAAGTTCTGATTCATTTTTTGACATATAACATAAAAGATGAAATACTGAACAAAGCCCTAAAACTAAATATGCTGAGTGCAGAAGGGTTTACGTTCCAGATTCGGTCCGATGTCTCTTTTATAACTGCATCTAAACAGTGGGAGTTGGGAAAACTGCTAGATCCTTTTAAACAACAAAGAGCGACAGTACAACTCAAATTCCCAGCTACATTAAAAGTAATGTTTAAGAATAGAATGCATGTTTTCAGACGGGTAGAGGAGGCGGAGACTTTTCTTCAGGATGTTACTACGCAAAAGGGCGGAGCTAAAGGTTAAAAGCGGGCAGAATAACTTTCTCTAAGTTTTTACCTCTTATCTCCTATTTTTAAGGGGTTAATAGGAGTCCCTTAAAATCAAAATAATGGCCAAAATTATAGGAGCTAGTTAAATAAAAGTTATATTTTAGCTATGCTCACTACCTTTTCACTCCGACTGACGTGAGATGAGCCTCAAAGTACAGGGTAGGGCCATAAGGGAATCAGTTGCGGTTCTCCAGGGGAGCACTTTGGTAGGTGGTGGGAGGGGATGGGGAGGACACTAGGTGGGGAGCATAGGGGGAAAAAAAAGAAAAATGTCCCAATCGCCAAATAGAGCTAACTAAGAAGCACTTTTTACATCACATAAGTAATGACACAGCCCACAGTTGATTATGCATCATATTTGAATATTCTGTCATGGAATTTAAATGGGCTAAGGGTAAAGCTTAGGAGGGAGAGGATATTTCAATATTTAAGAGACAGTCCCGAGCAAATTTTCATCCTTCAAGAAACATATCTAAATGAAGAAGAGATGAGAAGCCTGTGTAAAGCCAAAACCTGGATTAAAGAGGTTATCTGCACCACTCAGCAGACCACAACGAAGGGGGTAGCAATACTTATTAAAAAAAATCCGGCGCTATCAATTGAAGGCTCTAAAACTGATAAGATGGGTAGATGGGCTATAGCAAGAGTAAGGTTTCACACATAAATTTACGGTAGCAGGTTATTATGGACCTAATTTAGATGATCCAACCCCTTTAAAAGTTTTATGTGCTGAACTTCTATCATTTCGAGATCCTTTAATTCTGGCAGGGGATTTTAATCTAGTTCTTGATCCTGTGATAGACAGATCTTTATATAGTAGAACTTCGTTGAATTGTAAAATGAGATCTTTATTAAAAAACACAATGAAACAGGCTGGACGGACATTTGGAGGGAAAGAAAAGGAAATAGGAAAGGGTATACTTTCCATAATAAAAAGCATGGTCACAGATCAAGGTTAGAATTTTTTTAATCAGCACGGAACTTAGGGGTTTAGTAACAGAAATAAAACACCAACCGGGTCATCTATCTGATCATGATGCAGTATCATTAACACTGAAACCCCAAAATAATTTAAAGAACAAAAGATGGACACTGGATAGATCTATATTATCAGAGGAAAAAATTAGTGCAAGGTTGCTGGAAGAAACGAATAAATATTTTGAAGTCAACATTGCTAGTACCTCCAAAGAAATTGTATGGGACGCCTATAAGGCATTCCTGAGAGGATGTATTACCTCTATCCAATTTGATAGACAAAAGAAATATAAAATAGAGGTAGAAGAGATAGAGGAGAATATTCAGAAATTAGAACTTGAACTTATAGAGCAAGGGGACAGAACAGAAGGGAACATTACTGATAAAATATTATCTCATAAAATGGAACTGGCAGCGGTTTTGGATGTTAGGTTACAGAAGAGATGGGAGGCTAGCAAATTGGCCCACTTTGAATACGGGGAAGGTTGCGGCAAGCTTCTAGCTTGGAAAACAAAACAGGACCTAGCTAAAAGTAATATAGGGGAAGTAGTTTGCAGTATAACTGGTAAACTCTGTCAAACTCCGGCAGAAATTGAAGGAGCTTTCCTAAAACATTTTGAAAAGGTTTACAGAGAAGACCTAAACCCACAGGAAGAAACAGTACGATCCTGGCTTGATTGTTTCCCATCGAAAAAAATCAGTGCTGAGACCTCTAAAAATTTAAAAAAATCTATTAGTCAGTTCGAAATTAGTAAAACAATAGAAGCAGGGAAGAAAGGTAAAGCACCTGGACCGGACGGTCAACCGGCCGAGCTTTATAAAGCATTACCCAAGGTCCTGATTCCTGTCTTGGATAAACTTTTCTCTCACATCTTTGATAAGGGTGGGAATATGCCTTCCTCATGGGATGAAGCTACAGTGGCTCTGATTTTAAAGCCGCCCAAATCACCAAACCAATGTGATTCATATAGAACAATCTCCCTGCTTAACCTTGATTATAAAATTTTCGTAAAGATTTTAGCAGAGAGATTAAATGGAATTATGAATGATCTGTTACATCAGGATCAAAAGGGTTTTGTTAAAGGGAGAGGCATTCAAGACCTTACCTATAACCTGATAGGCGCTATAGATCTTGCGACATTACATAAAACACCTTTGGCAATTATTACATTGGATGCAACTAAAGCGTTTGATCGGGTTAATTGGCTTTACTTAGGTCAAGTATTGGGCAAATGCAATCTAGGGGAGAAATTTTGTAGAGTAATTTCATCAATCTACCAAGCTCCCACAGTTAAGATACTTATAAATGGTAACCTCTCTCCTTCTATTACAGTTCAAAGAGGAACTAGGCAAGGATGCCCCCTTTCTCCAATGCTTTTTAATCTCTACATAGAGCCTTTTGCTGAAAGGATCAGGAGACATCAAGATATTCTCCTTTTTAGGTGTGGTACCTGGGAAAAAAAAGTGTCACTTTATGCTGATGATATCATGGTATACACTCCTAACCTTGTGACAACTATCCCTATTATATATAACCTCGCATATCAATTCGGCAACATTTCAGGGTATGAGATCAATCATTCCAAAACAGAGTGTATGGCCTGGAATTTAAATGCCGGTCCTCATTTATTGAAAAAGAGATAAGATATTTAGGTATTAAAATTGCACAGGATATTAATGATATACCTGAAATCAATCTACGTAAATTAGATAAGGAAATATCTGACTCTATGAAAAGTTGGTCATACATACCTCTATCATTAATTGGAAGAATTAATTTAGTTAAAATGATGCTCTTACCAAAACTGATATTTATATTCCAAAATATACCATTAGCCTTCAATGAAAAAATTTTGAGGAAAATCCAGGCAAAAATCAATTCTTTTATATGGGCCTCTAAGGGCATAAGGATCTCCTGGAAAAAACTTCGGAGAAGAAAAAATAAGGGAGGTTTGTGTGCACCGGACATAATTTTATATGCATGGATTTTTTTGATTAGAGCAGGTAAAATGCTTTTGTCTGAGCCCAACAGTTCAGATATAGGGAAAATGTATAGGGAAATGTTGCAAAGTTTAAAAGGAGCTGAAAACGCTTATATATACAAATTTGGAGATCCTCGTTTCTTTAAGAAGGTCCGGCTGAAATCTTTAAAAGATCTAGCACAAACTTGGTTTAAAATTAGGAAGCTCCTAAAAATCAGCTACTATTCTGCCATGGCACCTATTTGGGAAACACCAGGTTCACCTGAATGGACTAAGGATGCATTAGTATCACCGTTAAAAGATGCCGGGATAGACAGCTGGGTTAATCTTATTCCTGACGGCTCTTTGTTATCCTGGGAGCATCTCAAGTCAATCACGGACAACCAGCCATCTAAATTTAAATACCTACAAATAAAAAGTTGGTTACAAGCAACTGGTATGGAGGTGGGCTACACAAATGACTTAGAGACTGCTTTAAGGACAAGACAACAAAATAAGAGGGAAGTGGCAAATCTCTACTGGCTTCTGATTGAATTGTCTGATGGCAACTTCTCCCTTCCATCACAGCTGTGGGGCGAGTGCTTGCCGGGCTCCGACGCAGAAGCAATATGGCAAGTATCTTTTGATCTATTATACTCCACAGTTCAAACTGCCAACTTAAGAAGAAATCACCTCTTCTCTCTTCACAGAGTATACTGGTCCCCTTTCAAGCTTTCAAAGTTTGCTAAGGGAGCTATTCCGTACTGCCCTAAATGTCGGCAAGAGAAAGCTAATGACGAGCACATGTTTTTAAGCTGCTCTAGATTACATCGATTTTGGGATCCGGTAATAAGAGGTATGGAAGGCATATTCGGGTTTGACATTCAGGTGAGCATTTCTCTAATATTTTTTGGCATTTTTGAGAACTATGGACATTTATCTTTAGACAACAACAAATCATGTTTTTTTCTCTTTTTACTGGCTCAACGAGAAATATGTAAATGTTGGATTAAAAACAATACTCCGACATTTTTTGATTGGCTAAATTCTATCAAGTATGTGATGAAATTAGATATAGCATCTAGAAAAAACAGCAAGAAAATAGCTTTCTGGTTACCATGCATAGAGTGGCTGGACAACCTCTAAATCAGAACTATATATGTCCAATGATTATGCCCTTACATGGAATTACTTTACCACTCGGGTCAGTGTGTTGGTATTCACATAAAGGAAAGGATCTGACCAGTTACGAGAGGTTCTGTGTAAAGAGCAAACCATTAAGATCTGAGCTCTTCTGTTGGTGCCAATGAACTGGGGGGCCGCAGAGTTTAAACAAAGCAGCTCTGGATACTTATATTGGCGTATGAGGACTTAAAAAAAAAAGAAAAAAAAAAGAACATTATTTTACTACCTCTGCTGCTACACCAGTAAGAAGAATCTGCAACAATTCCTTAAGTACCATAATCTTTCCAGATGATCTCAAAAAGTCATACATACGCCCATTACTAAAGACAACAAACCTGAACCCGCTTAACCCTAAAAACTACAGACCAACTACAAATGGACCTTTCCTGGGCAAACTGATAGAAAGAGCAGCATTCACCCAGATGCCACAATTCATTGAAAGTATGGAATTATCTTCAGACTTACAAACATGATTCTGTCCAGGAAGAGGCACAGAATCTACCATCGATGCCATCTGGGATGACCTTAAGAGCACTGTTGACCGAAACAGGGTTGCTGCACTCTTCTCTTGGACCTTTCAGCTGCCTTTGACATGGTGGACCATGACACTCAAATACAAAGACTCTACGAAGCCTGCATAGAGGGGGCTGCTCTCGACTCGATCTCATCCTGCCTTCAAAACAGAACTCATCCATATCCCCCTTTCTCATCCAAACTGTACTTCACAAAAGCAGGTGTCCCTCAAGGCTCTATCATCTCACCCATACTGTTCAACATTTACATGAAGTCATTACCGGCACTGATCAATCAAGTTCACCTCACATGCTATAACTATGCAGATGACAAACAAATACTCCTTAAATTGAAAAAGCCCCAAAGACAATGGAAACTCACAAATTTTCAGTTGTCTCAGAGCTGTGGATCAATGGATGACTTAGAGCCCTCTCAAATTGAATGCTTCCAAAAACAGAAATACTCACATGTGGCGAATGGAAAAATCATGACCCACTTGCCGCCTGGCTTGGTGATCTAGGAACACCGCCTAAAGTATCAAAGGAAGTAAGAAACCTCTGAATTACTATGGACTCCAAGCTATCATTGAATGCCCAAGTGAACAAACTAGCAAGATCAAGCTTTGTTACTATAAACCACTATGAATCATCATCCCCCACCAGGGATTTCCACACAAGGTCCAGGCTACTATCTCTCTTGTTCTGTCTAAACTCGATTAGGCCAATAGCTTCTACCACGGATCATCTTTAACAACTATGAAAAGACTACAAGAGATTCAGAACTCTGCTGCCCGTACTATTACATGTAAAGCCACAAGCCCACATCTCCCCTGCATTGAAGGCCCTACATTGGTTACCAGTTTCCAGAAGATCCACATTCAAATTGCTTTGTATCACCCACAAAGAGATACATGGAACAGGACTGCTCTTCATCAGGAATAAAATCACCAAATACATTCAACAAAGGAACGTCTGCTCTAGATTGGTACCTCGCCTCAAAATCCAACCATACAAGAAAAAAACCATAGGTGACACATCCTTCTCTGTTCAAGCAGCCAAACTATGAAATTGTTTACCCCCAAACATAAGATACACCTATCTTCAGAAGTTTACTCAAGAGTTGGCTCTTCCCCACAAAATCACCATAAATATACAGTATATCCCTCAATATATAAGCATTTATTTTGACTAGATATGTGTACCTACATGTGTGTTTTTTTTATAAACATGTATAATAATTATGTTTTTAAATATATTGACATTCGTTAGTTATGCTTAACAAATGGACATATTACTTATGGTTTTATTACTCTATGTTTAACATGTATATAGGTCACTGCATAAGTAAGTAAATCTTTTATAATAACTATTTATATACAATTGCTTCACTTATGAATTACAAAAAAATTAATAAAAACAAATACATTAACTTAAAGTACAGCAACACTTGAAATTTTGATTTTATTAAATACAACTTAAATCTACATATATTACCTTCCTATACATATATATCTTCCATGTACCTATGTATCTTTATATTTATTACTTTGCCTCTAATTCAGCATCTCCCATGCACTACCGTATATATCTCACCCTATCCCTCTCTCAATATATCCTCTACCTCCACTCTGACTCATCTCAAACCTCCTTCTACTACTCTTTCCAATGTACTACCCTATTTCTCACTCTGTGCCTCTCTCAATATATCCTCTACCTCCACTCTCTCACTCATCCCAAACCCATTCTACTACTACGATCCCCAAAATAACCCTATCTAGACTCTTTCTTCCTCTACCCCTCCTTGTATCATCTTAGACCTCTTTCACTATTCAGATCTCCCAAACAAAGCTCTCTAAATCCTTCCCTATGGCAATCCCCCCTACACCTCCCCTTTACTCATCCTAAACCTCCTCCTACTGCGATGAGCTCCAAAAAAATAAATTCTAGACCCTTCCCTCTTCTATCCCTCCACTATCCTTTTCGATCTAAATAAAAGACTAACATGTCCACCGCTCAAATTAATTTCATATTTCCCTATACTAATTTCTCACTAATCCTGTTTGGGTACCGGAGTAGCATGCTACCTGCCGATAAGTGCTTTAACACCTCATCAGAGGTAGCAAGCACTAAATAAATGCAAACCCTTCTCTCTTCTATCCCTCCATTTTCATTTTTCAATACAAATAACAAACTCACCTGTCCCCAGTTCAAATAAATGTTATATTCACCTATACTAATTCCCCACTACTCCTGTTTGGGTACCGGAGTAGCATGCTTCCTGCCGAAAAACGCTTCGACATCTCATCAGGGGTAGCTAGCGCTATATTAATACAAACCCTTCCCTCTTCTATCCCTCTGCTATCCTTTTCAATCCAAATAACAGACTAACATGTCCACCGCTCAAAATAATTTCATATTTCCCTATACTAATTCTCCACTAATCCTTTTGGGTCCTGGAGTAGCGTGCTACTCGCCAAAAAAGTGCTTTGATGCCTCGTCAGGGGTAGTAAGCTCTATATCAATGCAATCAAAATTACATACATGTGAAACTATTACACATTCACCTGTTCACCATCTACCTCACCCTTGTGCAGATAGGCATCTCAACCGACCTACACACATGTAGCTGACTTGAATTATGCTGTGTACCTACAGAATTCACATACATACACAGGTAATGGTTTATTGAGGCCCTCTGTAAACAAACACCATTAAATAATTAGCCTACATATATTTATAATCATACATACTGGTCCACTTATCAGCTTGTGTAGCCTACCTGTCAGTGCTGCTGAGGGTATGTTATCGTACAACATAATTTCTACACATCCCTAAGGCTTGTACAACAGATTACTGCTAGGGAGTAGCAAAACAGAGTTTGATGCTAGCCAAATAAGATGTGGTATGCCAAGGACAATCAAAGGCACCTCAATATGTTGCCCCTTCACAAGAAACTCACTCAGACACAGGATACTTTGGCACGATGTAAGATGGTAAATGACAGCTGTGCAAGAGCCTTGCATGACACTCCCTTTATGTAAGGAATTGGTACTGTAATGCACCTTTCAAACTGCAAATTACACATGCACGTCGCAGGACTACCTCCTTTGGAGTACATGTGCAGTGCCAGCCATTTAATCATATAAAGGGACATAATTGAGAGAGAGTTGTTGAGCGCGGTGTAACGCCTTAATTGGTAAAGCTGTGCTCCTACTGTTTAAAAACGCAGGGATGCGCCTTATGTACAAGAATGTGGCCCACTCCTGCATTACCCCTAGTGCAGGCACAAATGAAGCAGCATAGTGCCAGAGCAGGCACCATAGTGCTATTTCGCTAGGGTATCTGCGCTAGAGGGAAAATTGTTCATATGCAGAAAGGGACTCCTTCCTGCACATAATCAATTTGTGCAGGGAATTTGCTATATGCATGTGTGCAGCAGTAAGCAGCACACGTGGAACTATCAAAATACGTTGGCAAATATTACATTTCTCAAGTATCGCCTGCTTCAGACCAGGTATTTTCTGGTGGATTTTTTGGCACAGCCCCATACCATGTAGAGATGAGGCAGCATCATATAGCAATGGGGGTTGCGATGGAACACCCACTGCAACACATATTACACGCCTATTTCACACAAAGTGCTGTGTGAGTAAGTGCCTCATTTACAAGCTGGTGTTAAGCCACGTTAAGTGGTGTAACGCCCGCTTGTAAATAAGGGGAGGGTCTGAACTCCACCAGAATGTCTGAAAACGTTATGTACTGATGTCGTTGACTCCTTGTAAATTTGCCCCAAAGTTTTTGCATGTCAACTCCATGCTTACCAGGAACACATTTCACGTATCTATGGTACTAGTGATGGTCAGACTGTAACACAGAAACAACTGGTCCCTAATTGTGTTAATGCACTATAGCCATGGTATGTCTCAATAATTACTTCCGCATGAGACAATTTAGTACAAAACATCATTGTGACCCATACTTCATGGTCCCTAACAGTTAAAAGGTAACATGAGACACATCACATTGCAGTAACAATTACGTACTTACTTGTAAGTC
This sequence comes from Triturus cristatus, assembly GCF_964204655.1. NCBI lineage: Eukaryota > Metazoa > Chordata > Amphibia > Caudata > Salamandridae > Triturus > Triturus cristatus. Next base: position 944,121,061 of record NC_140594.1, on the reverse strand, counting down.
CACCAACTGTAATGCTGACATATGCCAGCGGGTCTGGCTCCCTGCCCACAAGATCTTACCAGCGACGTTTGGGTTTTTGGGTCTCCCAGTCCACACCATGTACCCGCAAGATCTGCTGTCAGATGCTCTCCCATCTGCTTTTCCGACCTTCAAAGGGTTTACCCCTGGATCACTCGTCCACCAGCTTCCAGCATTTTGGGCAAGTAGTGCACTACCAGCCACAGAAAATTGCCCATTACCCTGGAGTTCATGGGCCTAGTTCGCTTTGCACCAAACTACCCCAAAAAACAAATACCCGAGTTGCAACAGTACGCTTGACAATAAACTACTCAAAATACACACACAATCGGACAAAATACACACAAAAGGGACAGAAGAGACAACACACCAACTCCACAAACTCCAAACTATACTCTCCTGCTCCACACACACCACCATAACTGAGGGGAAAATATTTTCATTTGTAGAGGTACATCAGAATCACATGTAGAGCATACCCGCATATAATCCTTTGTTGTATCAACGTGCAGTGCTAGAATTGTGAAATATGCTCACAGAAATACATGATGTACTTTAGGCCAGTGACAAGTCACATGGAGAATCAACATAGAAAATTAATGTAACTAGCAGAAAACACTAATGTAAAGAACCTGTGTTGTGCAATTGACAATTATTCATGTATTCAATGTGTTTATTAATCTTTTTGCTCTATACGTAGGTAAATGAATTAGCTGAAGTCACATTAATGCTGTTTGAAGTCGAAAGTCTTCGTGATATCTCCTTATGTTGGCTGAAATCCGTAGGCCTGAAATGCAAGTCCCTGAAACTCTCGCTTTAGACTTAACAGTTTGACTTTATGTGTGCTGTGGAACCTGTTCTTTCTCATGTTTTGTATTGCAGGTGGGGAAGTGCGCTCTTAAGATAGAATAATGCTTTTGTTTTACAAGTCAGACAAGGAGAGAAGAAGTTACAATTGTGAGGCTTGAGCCAAAAAAGGAAGGTTGTTGTGTTTCAAGCAGGAGAAGGCCTGGGAACCAAGGACACATTGTAGTGAGGAAGGTATATCGTCAACACCATGGAAAAATACCTTCAGGACTGTACCCAGGATGGATGGCGTGATTCGAAGTGCACCCTTGGAATGCTACCTGTGGATAACTGGTTTTCGAAATTAGGGGCAATGTGCCACTTCTCCTTTGACTTCAGAGAGAGAGCATCCTAGAATGAGCTCTTTCCTTATGAAGTAGCTTCATGCTACTTGACCCATTGAAGCAGGAGAGACTTCTTAGGAAGACTCTCCTCACTGACACTTTTATTTGAGTCCTTGAGAATGCTCAAGTAGGGATGTCACCTTAGCGCTAGAGTAGGGACAGAAATAATGTTTTTCACTCATCAACCCTCTATGCAGGGAAATTTGGAATCATTCCTCCCGATCTTCTGTATTTTACTTCTTGAACTCATTGTGTTGTTTATGCTGCATCGTCTAAATTGAATCCGCAGATTTGGCTTCATGTTAATTCCTTTGTATTTTTATACCCTTGTGTTGAGGTGTCTTTATGTCCAGCTATTTTTGTCTTTGTAATAAATCTAACTAACTTTGAGTAGTTGTCCGTGGGTTATTATGTATTGAGGAGAACTATTGGTCAATTGATTGTTTTCCCAAGGACTTTTCTCCCCTTTACGCTTTCATGCTGCAAAAAAGAACCCTTGGATTTTGACTCTAGAACTTATGGGCCCGGCCCTTTCACTCAAAAGCATAGACAGATAAACTGTGGGTAAATGTGAAAGTAACTTTGCAGTTCCTGATTTCCTGCTTGCAATATCCTTTACATCACTTCCTTTGCACCATGACATCATTTCCTGTGCGGAGGCAGGACATTTTCCGGCTATTTGTGATTTTTTTCACGCTAGCCTACTTTACCTCTATTGCATTGGAGGTCTTGCTATGTTTTTCACACTAGATTTTTCGCGTATGTGACAGAGCAGCTTTTTTTGGGTATGCGTCAGTTAAAAGTCCCTGCTGATGTGTCTAGCACGATTTTTTTGTCACACTAGGGAAGAAATTTGTAGTCATATATTTTATTCTGATGTGCTATTCATGTTCCTAATGACAGTGCATGTTGTGTTCTATGTTATATGTGTTGCTGTACTCTTGCCACTGTCAGCTTATGTGTGAAATGTGCGTAAATAATCAAATATCAAACAAACAAGTCCATGGGTCTATCAGACTCCCTAATGAGAACTCATGAACATAGACAGTACAAGCGAGTGGCTCCTACTCAAACATGGAAGAAGCCCTATTTAAAAGGACAGAATCCTATCACCCACCGAAGTGCATGCTTCATCATCTGGGATCTCCTCTTGGCTGCAAATCCTAGTGCAGCCAAGGGCTACAACCTCCTCACTGTGAGGGAGGAGCACAGGGATGTTTTAAGAGTCAGTAGATAGGATCTCCTAAAATCCGTTCGATGGGAAGCATGAAAAGTTGCGGGGTGATTGTTGCAGTGCAAGGGATATGGTGATGTATAAGGTGATGTTAAAATTAACTACCAAGAGAAAACATAATTTATTAGTTGCCTCTTGATCTCAAGGTTAAAAAACAGTGCAAGCGCGGTCTGAAAGAATTGTCGAGCATGCTGGTCTAAACAAGAGGTCTACAAGTTTCAGCCATGGTGATCAAATCCTGATCGCGGCCTTCCTCAGGACCTGGATGGTTATTGCTACTGCAAAACAGTGTGATAAAACTAAAAGTGTAAATGATGAGAACGATACAGACTACAAACACCTGTGGTCTCCTTTGTGAAGATTCTACAGGGTAGTTGTTGTCACCTGTAAAAAGAAGAACATAGTGACATACTAAACTGGAAAAGAGTGGAGAAATAACATGTTAAAAATGCTTGTACTGTACTGTGTACACAATTATAGGAACAACTACTAAATATCATTCCCAGGATGTACATAGTGCCACTAGCACTGGAAAAAACATTTTGAAAATAGATGGTGTCCTTACCTGTAAGTGCAAGGGTGAACGCCTCACTTCACCTGGCAACAGCTCAAGACGTGAGGCACCGCTCTGTTAAAAGGAAAAGCTGTGATTATAGACCTTGTGAGTACTATAAGACAGTTCTCACTATGTTTGTAAGCCAACTTAAACATTTCATTCATGACAAGACCATGCAGAATCAGTATAGACTGTGTGGTATCTTAAGAGCATGGTGGATGATGTAGCAATATATATATGTATAGATGACCCGGTTCTGAATTGAAAGAATACCTAGTAAGGAGTGTCAACTAAGTGTTTAAACCAAGTGTTTAAATTGCGCCTTGTTGGGACCGTTTGCCATTGCATCACTGTTGATCTAAAGTGAGGCTATTGTAGCATCTAAAGAGCAAGGCGCGTGATTCAATGGCATCACTGTTGATGTAAAGCGAGGCTGTTGTGGCATCTTAAGAGCAAGGCATATGATGTAATAGTATGTAGATACATGACCAAGCTTTTTAATCAGAACATAGGTAATAGGACATGTAAACTATCAGTAATAACTCTTAAAACACTTTGAGTGTTTAGAACGCTCCATATTTAAGACAAAGTGCCATTGCATCATTATTAATCTAGAGCGTAGTTTCTGTAAATTACAGCAATGGCAAAATGAGTTATGTCAAAGCCATGGAGAATGGTTATACTTTTATGATGTTGTAATAAAAAAGAAACACTTATCTTTAGTCAGTCATGTGCCAAAATTGCAAAAATAATATTTGTGGCACCACGCGGCAAAGAGTAAGGACACCATCTATTTTCAAAATGTTTTTTCCAGTGCTAGTGGCACTATGTACATCATGGGAATGATATTTAGTAGTTGTTCCTATAATTGTGTACACAGTACAGTACAAGCGTTTTTAACATGTTATTTCTCCACTCTTTTTCAGTCTAGTATGTCACTATGTTCTTCTCTTTACAGGTGACAACAACTACCCTGTAGAATCTTCACAAAGGAGACCACAGGTGTTTGTAGTCTGTATCGTTCTAATCATTTACACTTTTAGTTTTATCACACTGTTTTGCAGTAGCAATAACCATCCAGGTCCTGAGTAAGGCCGCGATCAGAATTTGATCACCATGGCTGAAACTTGTAGACCTTTTGTTTAGACCAGTGCGCTCGACGAATTCTTTCAGACCGCGCTTGCACTGTTTTTTATCCTTGACAACAAGAGGCAACTAATAAATTATTTTTTCTCTTGGTAGTTAATTTTAACATCACTTTATACATCACCATATCCCTTGCACTGCAACCATCACTCTGCAACTTTTCATGCTTCCCATGGAATGGATATTTAGGAGATCCTATGTACTGACTCTTGAAACATCCCTGTGCTCCTCCCTCACAAGGAGGAGGTTGTAGCCCTTGGCTGCACTAGTATTTGCAGCCAAGAGGAGATCCCAGGTGATGAAGCATACCACTTCAGAGGGGGCTTCTTCCATGTTTGAGTAGGAACCACTTGCTACTTGTGTCTATGTTCATGAGCACTCGTTAGGCCCGTGGACTTGTTTGTTTGATATTCAATTGTACTGGGGATTTCATCCGCGCAGGTCTTTAAACCTTTTGCCTGAGACCCTCCATTTATCATAGTGTTGTGTTCGTAAATAATCATACCCATGCGTGTGGTCATCCTTCTCATGGTTCTAATATTGATACATGATGAAACACAATGATAAAACTTTTGTGAACTTTTCCATGGCTGGTATGTGTGGCTGTTATTTCAAGCTTACCGATTTCTATGTATATGTTCCACCTATGATATAAGAGTCAACCTATGCAATAGTGACACTGTAATGAATGTAATAAAACTATGTTCAAGGGCAAAATGGCACATGTAGAACATTAGAGGCCTTAGGTAGTATCCGGAGGTGTAAGTGTCCAGCTTTGATGGGGCTATGTGAGTGATTGCATGAGTACCATTTGCATCCGAATACCATTTCCCATACAACAGTGACAGTGTGGACATTTGTGGGCACCAAGACCAATATTTATGGCAAATGTGGTATGGTTTATCACCATGCATGCTTTGGTATGGTCTTGTACTTGTTGATGACAGAATGTTGACGTACATGACTCCATATCTGCAGTATACAACACAGCAGTGTATCTTGTGTATTGCATTGAGAGTACAGATGCAACAACATGGCATAGGCAACGTTTGATAATTAGTGTTAGTCCATGGTAATGGAGCTAAATCTCTGATTATGACACGTAAAAAAATATATTTGAATGGCACATATGTTCACTGTAGTTATGTGAGTGTATTTCCACGCACATCCTATGTGGAATACCGCAATGTTCTCCTAATAAAAGTGGACTCTACTGGTAAGCACAGGTGTGAGGCCAAACACATGACTAGAATCAGGAGTGGCACTCACACAGTTGGTACAAACCATCTCTGTGACGACACCAGAATCATAGTGGGTCCAAATGGTGACCCATCTGCATCTTGTAGTTGGCATGCACAAAATATTTTCTGGTATCAGGTGATATTATAGCTTGTATCTTATACTCTGCTAGATGACTAGTCTGTGTGACAGACATAAGTTCAACAAATATTGTATGCCAGAATTGCAGTGTGCATATAGGACGAAAATGCTTACAAGGTGTTAGTGTTGTGAACGTTTATTCATGGACGGAGGAACATTTCTCACTATACAACATTTTTTGGATGATTTATATTAAATGTTAATCGGAGAAGAAATGGGTGACGATATTATTCTTCTGCCTTGTTGCTGCTGATAAATTTGCAGGTTCCATAGGCTCCTCTTCTACTTCCTCTCCATCATCCGGCATTTCTGGTTCCACATTGTCCTCTGGCAAAGGCACATTTGTCCTGACACATATATTGTGCAGAATGCAGCATATCAGATTGATTTTACAGACCATAGGTGGGGAGTATAGTAATCGACCCCCAGATGCATCAAGACAGTGGAACAGTGACTTGAGGACACCAAAAGTCTGCTCCACAATAGACCTGATGCGGCTGAGAGCTTGATTGTATGTCATCTGTGCTTGGGGATTCTTTACCAGTGTCATAACCCACATCATCAGTGCATATCCTTGGATAGCTGAGAGAATGAAAATAGGTGTTACATTAGTCAGCACTCATGGTGAGGGTGAGAAGTACATTAGTCACCATTCTGGCCTGTGTCCAGCTTTCCACATTCACCTTGCGCACGGCCATTTACATGCAATGACAATGTGTCACGTACAAACAAGTGACAATTAATTGGTAATGGCAAAAACGGAACAACACAGACAACTGCAGTGTCCTCTGTGTGGCCTTCATTTCTTGACATTTAGCTAAATTGCAATACCTTTTAGGTTTTGATTATTCACCAATGACAATATTTACTTGGTCATTTATTAGGCAATTGTCTGACAAGATTTATTGTGTTGATGTATGGGTGCCATGCCTAAATCCAAACTTTTATATTTACAATTACATGACAAATGGCAGTAGCTGCTGGAGTATCTTCCTTCCGGAACACAGCTTTTCTACTTTTTTTTATTGCATCTACCTTTTTCTATGTGTCAGGCATGGAAATAAAAAAAGGATGTATGTGAATATGTGACATGCTAATCTACAAATGGTAGTGCACAGAGTCCACAGTGTGTACGCTACACAGAAGTTAGTAGATCTGTTGTGAGGTTGTACAGAACAGTTGAACAAGTATATTGCGTACACTACAATGCAAGACACCTTGGGGACAGTGTAGACGATAGCTTTGACGTTAATCAGTATCCATTCATTGTGTGTCTGCGCTGGCAGAAGCAGTGCAGCTTTTCTCTATGACACTCATGATATGCCCTTGGAAACATTGTTGTTAGCTGTCATAGGGGATATAGTTTGTGCATGAGGGGTCACCTTGCTGCATAGTCTGGGAGCTTGATTGAGAGCTGTAGTGATTTTGACAAAACACTTTTAAACATGTTGTGCACACTGGACGTGATGTGGTCTATGGTTTGTGATGTGATGCTGCATTGTTGAGGCAAACTATTGCAGTGTTTATGTATTGCCATGTTTCTCAATCTCACAGAAGTGTGATATATCTTCTCTCCTCTTGCCCATGGGAATTACTTAAATTACACAGACTTCACACTGGGAATGATTTGCTTTCACAATGCCTATTTGTGCCTAATCATTAAGATGCATTGTTACATGAGTGTCTCAGCAAACATTGGATGGGCACATAGGTCCTCGTGTTGTTTTTCAGCCATTGTACATTGATGAGTGTGGAAAAGGCTGAGCTAAACTGCATCTGAACTGAGGTGGTGGTATTTGCATTTCTTTGACATACAGCAAATCCATGGGGTTCTACTTTCAATTCATGAGATAATGGTGTGTATTGGCAAAACCACCAGCCACATTGCACCATTGTGCATGTGTCACCTTATTGTCTGGACATAACAGTATGTTTTGATGAACAGATTCCAAATCCATTGTCATGGGATCTGTGCTACTCCCTCTTACAGTGTGTGTCACAGAATACTGGTTAAAAGTCATATTCGAAATGGAAATGAGCCCTATTCTTATGTATCCTCTTTTGTGGTCCCCTAGGGTGGCACAGCACTTGCACACTATCACATGATCCCTGTACATTGGATGAGTGTAATAATGTCGTGGTTTACATTGTTATTGGCTGGGAAGGAGTAGAACGTTGTCCATGGTATGTATTATTGACATTTGAAAAATGAATGATGTCCTTTGTATTGGCCTGCCTTACTTCATATCTTTTAGGCCTTACAATGTTATGCAGACATATTTCCCATTGCCATGTTGACATGAAATGGGCATGTGATCCACCATAGCATTATGTTAGATGACAGTCCCTCATCCCAATATACTGGTTATTGTGGCCCACACTGACTTAATAAGTGTCACCATGTGCGACTTGTTAACTATATGTTCCACTTTTGCCATTTTATATGTGAACAGTATATGGGGCCACAGCAAGAATGTATGCACAGTGGAATTCAACAAAGGACCACTTTGACAACATTTTCCAACATGATTGTGTGCCTTGTGGTCTGTCGTGTGTTTGAGATGGACTTACCAACAAGCAGGCCATTCCCATAGGTCCCATTCCAGCAAAATGCAGATTAATGGCAGATTGCCGGAATATGTAAAAGTCGTGCACTGCCAGGGTACTTTACAAGTATATTTATGAATAAGCCCAGATGGTCCACGATTGCCTGCACATTCATTGAATAGGTGTGCTTCCTGTTGCTGCATATGTGTGCTGTTTCCGCAGAAAGCACAAGTTGTACATGCGTGCAGTCCATTGCCCCAACACATGCTGGAATCCAGCTATAAAAGCCTTGCTTGTTGTCCTGTTGTTCTTGTGAAGGGTTGGGGAAGTAGTTGTAATGTGGCATGAGGGGATTATGATGTTATCCAGGACTGTGGGTAGGAACCTGGAAAAGAATGCCTGGGATACTCCTACCACTCTGTCAGTGATGGGTTGGAAAGTTCCCGATGCCAGCATGTGTAGGACAGCGAGTAGCTCCGCCTGTGGAGGGATGTTGGTGCAGTGCTGGATGCTGGCTGAAGCATTGGCACAAACTGGTTCAGGAGGCAGACAATGGACCCCCTCTTGAGCCTGTAATGAGCTATGACCTCCTCTTGCCTGAGTTCAATTAGGGTGATCCTCCGACGGTATGTCCGATCCCTTCTCCGGCGTTGCCTCTGTGGTGGTGGTGGTAGTGGTCTCCTTGGTGTTCCTAGCTGCAATAGCAGAAGATCCATGGCATAGTTGAACTTGCCAAGGTGATTTGGGTCTGTTCTACTTTTATGCTAGTGTGTTAGCATAATTTTAAGACCGGGTATTTCCTAGCGGTAAAAAACTGCCGCTAATAGAACCTAGCGGCAGATTTACATTTTAGGCGGTGTTCAAGAAAATCCTTGTACATATGGCATTGTATGCTTTGTGGGTATTTTACCATGGGAACACCTGCCTTGCTGTCATTTTCTGTAAGTCCTCTAGCCAAACTGGCATTGTTTAAAATAGGCACTAGGTGTGAAAAAGTGACGCTAGAGGGGCCTAGCAACACTTTGTAAATCTGGCGATTAAAATAAAAAATTCTGTAGCATCAAAAACATGAAGCTACAACAGCGTTACGTCTTTGTAAATATGCCCCTTTGTATCTTTTCTGTATTTTGCCAAAGGCATGCATGAGTAGACAACGAAAGGGATAAGATCTGTTTCCACGATTCCCTTGGGGATCAGTGGCATGAGGTAGCCAAAATCATCTGCTACTCTGGTCAGTTTAGGGGTTCAGGAGAGGCACTGTGAGCTAGCCAGGAATTGGCCCAACAGGTTCTGACAGTGTAGCTGGACCCAGTCCCTGCATTCTGAGGCGCTGTTGTTCTAATACACAGTCCATCATTTTTTAGTGGGAACTGTATAACTCATTTATCTTGCTGTTGCCTCCACAATAGCTTTCTACATCCTGCTGTGGGGCTAGGTGATGGCCAAGGAGTGCCAAAAAAAAACAGAAACAGGAATGCTTTCTTCTCTTGATTCTGCCTTAATGGCCCGTGACCAAAGGTAGCTAGCTCAGTGAATTGCAAACATAAGCCTAGGTTTGCAGCTACTATCCTTGGCTTACCCTAAGTGGCATCCATCCTAGACCACATTCCCTCTGTGCAAGATATCAAGCAACCTAACGGCTAAAGGCCAAGCTGCTAGAGCAGTCGACCTTGAAGTTGGGGAACTGGGTTCGAGCCTCAGCAGGGACGCTCTACATCCTGTGATTCTGGGCAAATCACTTAATCTACCCGTGCCTAACAAAATTAATTTGTCTGTCTGTAATTCAACTGGTGCTCATGAAAAGTGCTCTGATGCCGTCAGGTTGAGTTTTCGCTATATAAAACTCTGAAAAAAGAAAAATCATATACTGTTTGACCTCACTCAGGAGGGGTGCAAGGAATTTTGGTGCTTCAGGTAAAGATCTTTTTGCAGACTATGTGCCCCACAGGCCAATACCCCGCACTATGGCTATTCATGAAGACACCCACCAGTGCAAATTGGCAATCCTTAATGTACCTTGTGGGAGAAATGGATGGTGGCTGCTCTTCCTCGCCCTGTTGCTACACCAGCTCTGGCCTCAGTGGAACGTTGTCAGGTAAGTGTTTATTGAGTCTTTTCTGACACTGATGTTTTTGTAAATGTTCTATGCATCTCTGGTCACAGCACAGGCATAAGTACAGGACCTCGTTTACAAGGCCATTGTGCTGACGGTGCTTCATTTTTTTTGATGCACCGGCGGCACTGTTGGCCTGCCCAAATTTACAAGGCCACGTAAAGTCACCCTGCTTGACTTTTCATGGCCTAGTAAATATGGGCCCCTTTCACGCATTATTCTGCATTAAAAGGGGCATTCCATGGGTGTTGCTTTGGGTGTTTCCACACAACATCCATGGAACATGACACATTCCCAGATTTACAAAGTTTTGCAAATCTGGGAATGCATCAGAATTCTACACCCCAGCTTTACAAAACTTTCAGAATAGAGTTGAGGCATAGGAGTGGCCCAATGAGGAGAAATGCTTTAATTTCTCCTCATTTTTCCTCTTTCTATGCATGCTGCATTCTGCAGCACGATTAGAAAGAGGAAAATGCCATCAATTATTGTTTTTGTGCAGGAAGGTGTCCTTTCCTGCACAAAAACAATCATCCACGTAACTCAGACACCCTTGCTGGCAGCTAATTGTGCGCTGGCGCAAGGGAAAGCACACAGATGAGTCGTATTGCTGTTAATACAATGCATCCCTGTGCTTTTAAAATAACGCAGCTTGGCGCAGCAAAATGGCTTGCGGCGCCAGGCTGCGCAATTTTTTGTGAAAGAGTCCCACAGTTTCTTACACTAAAAATAAAGGAAACATTCATGTTGTTTCTATTACAGTACTTGGTGGCGGGAATCATTTCCAGTCATTTTTCCATTACACAGGCCAGGCGGGTTACTAACACCTCTGAAGCAGTCAAGCTTACGAAGAACACACTTGCCATTATTCTGGGTAGCAGCCTATAGGAGGTTGTACGTCACTGCTCAAAGAAACCTGCTGTGTCCTGCAGCTGCTCAAGAGATCAATGCAGCCCAAAGAGAACATCCAGTGTTTCAGAAGGAAATCAACCTTTATATTTTTGTGTGGATCTAGTCTAACACGTGTAAGGCAACTTTCTCCAGGCTTTGGGGTATAATCGAACACTTTCTGTTGTGAGTTTTCATCATGCGTCAGCAGAATTCATGCAACTATTATACGATGCACTTTACAATCAGTGGGAACTGTTACTGCTGATTTGGTGGCATTGCCCTGCTCAGGAGAGGGCTGAAGGGAGGACTGTAACTGACCAATCTGCAGTGCCTAGAATTGTCGACATGAGAGCGGTTTAACACATTCCATGGTAGGAGAGTCGCAGAGACCTCAAGCCCCGCCTTCTCTAAATTAACCGCACCCCATTTTATTCCCTTGGTCCGTGCGGGGAAGGTATCTCATTTCTACAAGATGGGCGGGCGTGGTAACTCGTTTTCGTTCTTGTCTCTCAGCTGTGACATGGAATTCACCTGTCTATTAAGGGCCATGAATTTGTGTTGAAGTTATCACAGAGACCAAAGCTCGCCTTTGTTTCCAGTTTTTCTTTTTTGTTTTTTCGTTGTACTATGAAGTTTTCGAAGGTAACCTGCATTCTTACGCCAAATTGGTGTTATGTGAAATTACTCAATAAAATTAAGTAAACTTGATGTCAAAAGATTGAAGTCACGTTTTTGCAACTTGCAGCTTCCTGGCAGTCTCTATGAACATAAAGTACACAAACGGTGATTTGAGGAATGCTTGCAGTTTGTTTAACCACTGGCAATTGCTCGCAATAGCATGCAAACCCATCATATTTTGCCCACCATGCTACCTCAGTATGGACCCAACCTTATGCAAATCAGTCTTGACCCTGCTCCAATAGGAACAGTCCAGCCCAAACTGCCAGGGCAGATCCTCTCTGAACCGGCGGAAACACATCAACCCAAGACCGGCCTCTATAAACAAGCAAATTAATAAAGGTCCAATTTCCTTTTCTTCGTGAGCTTCTGTAGGCCTCTTTCTTTACAATTTGAATATGCTAGCAGAACAGAGGCAAGATTACGGTCGTCTGAGACCATAGCAGCGCACAGACCAGGAGAGAGCCAGTGCCAGATTGAATGCTGCAATAAGAAGGAGGTAATACGCAGTGATGACCCCTGAGGTCCGAAGTGAAGCACTACGAGGCTCCCCACGAGCTTTCGGGAGCTATCTGCACCTATTAGGGATGATTATCGGGCTGGCGGTGTTGAGACATTTCAACAAACTGATTACAGCGGCACCTGAATGTCAGGTCAGTAAGCTGTACCTGCTTGCATTGGCATCAGCATCGGCCTCTTCATTCACAGAAGCAGAAGCTGTAGAAATGGGGATGAAACCAGCGGGAGGTGCCACGAAGTCAAGGGCAGCGTGTCTCGCGCCGAAGGGTCAGCCGGAGGCTGGGGAGCTGTGTGTGGATGCCGCGGCTGCAACAGCCTCGCCGGTACAGACGCCTCGGCAGGGGCGCCATGGGCAGCAAGCTGAGCTAACCCTGGAGAAGTAAGGAAGAGGCGGGGCTGCAGCAAAGGTATGCCCGGCCGGCCCTACAGTGGTTGAGCTACTGAGAGGTTACACTGTGGAGGAGCGGAGAGAGGAAGGTGACTTTCCGGCACAGGTAGACGACCGACAGTACTTTAATTCAGCCGAGAAAGAAGGAAGGCCTGGAGATAGCTCCCCTCCCCAACCGACAGCTAACGGGGGTGGGGGAGAAAGTGGCACCGGAATTTTCGGTACAGAAAACATCGAAACCAGCCTACGTGAGGCGAATATGGATGGGGGGTGAGGAGGTATCCCTTCAGCCTGATGCAATAACCCCATCTCAGTCAGTGGTTAGTCACAGGCCTGGAGACTTATTAAACACAGCTTGTTTTACTCTGATAGAGAGGTCCCAGGGAGCGTATATGGCTGACAAGGGAAATGTGGGTAAGGACCTGGATAAGGATTTAGATAAGGAGCCCAGTGACTATTTTTTCTCCGTATCAGATGGGGGTGAGTGGTCGGAGGATGGCTCGGCCAACACCTCGGCCAACACTACGTATGTGATTAACAGCTATATTGATGAGGCTGATGGTGCCAAGTCAAAAACTGTCCTGAGAAAAAAAAGGAAGCCAGGAGATAAAGATCTCACCTGGGAATACACTCCAATAAATCAACTTACAGGTGCCCTGCCCGGTGGGCACCCAATCTCGGACCCGAGTGGACCAACTAGAAGCTATCCTTCAGTCCATTTCGATGCATCGCGATGAGACGCGCCAAGATGGACGTAAGGCCCAGACAGCAATGTGAAAGGTCCCGGGGGTGGTACGGAAATTGACCAAAACCTGTAGTCCTTTCGGGGAGCGGTTGACCGATCTTGAATCTAGGATTTTTACTACAGAATCTGACTTTGCAACCACCCAGGCGTTAACAAAATCCCATGAGGCCCAGCTAGGCGATGTACACTGGAAGCTGGAAGAGCATGAGAACCGCAAGCGGCGCAATAATCTGTGGGTGCTTCGGGTTCCTGAGGGGGTTGAGGGATCAGATGTCCGCTCATACGTTGTGGATTTGTTAAAAGATGCACTTCCGGAACTATCAGACTAAAACTGGGCTCAAGAGGTGCAACACGCCCACCGAGTCCCTTTTGTACAAAAACAGCCGGTGAGAGCAGGAGAATTACCACAAGCCATTCTTGTATATTTTGGTAACTTTTTGCTACTGCAAGCTATTTTGAAAAGGCCAGACCTGAAGCAAAGAGAACTAGGAATGGAGTTTCCTTTTTCGTCTGCCCAGATTTTTGCCACACCACCGTCGAGAGGCGTTGGCGGCTACGGCAGCTGATCAAACCATACCAGGACAAAAATGCACAAGCCTTCTTGAACAATCCAGCTCGGCTAAAAGTGATTTGGGGGGGGCAAACACGATTTTTTTGTGTCCAAAATTAAAGCTAAAGAATACCTGGACGGCCTGACAGGATAGGAACTGATTAGCTTACTCTAATTCAGCAATAGATTTGGAACATGGGAGAAAAAAGGATGTGTGTGCGAAAACATGTGGGGTGTATAAGCGGGTGGGGTTTGTTTTTAATTAAATGCAGCATGTATTAGGAAATATAAGGGTTGTGAATTTTAGGGCTCTCGGTTCTGTGTGGTGCATCCATTGAACACAGACCTAAGTCTGAGTGTCCCTCGAGGGGGGTGCTGGGTAGGGGGAGGGGAGTGGGGAGCGGGGAGACGGGGGGTTGGGAGAGGAAGTGGGGGGATGAAAATCCTAGGGAAAAATAACATACACAGAGATGAAAATGCAATATTTATACGAATCAAAATTAAAGGAGTTAACCAAAGAACAATACCAAAGGTGTGAAAAGAACAAGCAGAGGGGTACAAGGAGGCCATGATTTTGAACTTAGATGTGGAAGATAACTATCTGTTCAGTAAACGTAGCGGGACTGAATGATAGAGGGAAAAGGTTAAGGTTGGCAGAATTTGTAAGGAGTAATGCTTTTGACGTAGTGTCCACAGGACACCCATCTCCCATGGGGAAAAAGGGCTTGATGGATATTGGAGGGTATAATATGGTAGCATGTACGTCTCAAAGCTCAAATATTCGAGGTGTAGCAATATTGGCGAATAATTCCATGGGACAGGTTAAACGAAAAGCTGCTTATGGACTGGGACGTTGGGAAATGGTGGAATTAGGGTTAGGGCTTACTGTGTGTTCAATCCATGGATCGAATCTGGACGATCCTCAGATTTTTGAAGATCTCGAGTTGGAACTTGCGGCATGGCCATGCCCACTAATTTTATGTGGTGATTTTAATATCTCCCTAGATTCTCGACATGGGCATTTAAATCAAGGGGGGTACCAGGGACGAAAGCCAAGAGTTTATAGGGCATTAACATCTCTTAAAAGTAGTCATGGGCCGATTGATATCTAAGCTACGAAAAACTTAAACAACCCGGGGTATACATATTATTTCTGCCCCCACAGGAAATATGTTAGGATTGACTACTTTTTCGGTATGAGGGATTTACTTAATGGAGCTAGCATTAGGAAATATCCCAAGGTGATCTCTGATCTCAATGCACTAATTCGGGAGGTAGATATTGAAAGATTCAAAAGAATACAAAGTAAATGGTTGTTCGATAGGTAGGAAACTCCTTGTAAATAATGATTATATTGAGCACATTAAGAACTGGCCACAAGAGTTCTTTGATATAAATAGATACAGCGCCAGCAGGGGGGGTTGTGTGGGATTCATTTAAAGCTGGCCTTAGGGGCGAAACAATAAGCTTCGCCGCTAGGGCAAGGAGACTCCGGGAGATTAAGAATGAACAACTGATGCATAATTTATCGGAGGCAGAAGAAGAGCATGTTTCATTAATAATGCATGGCTGGGATGTGGTTCATATTCAGTATTGAATAATTGCCCTTAAAGCGGAAATGAATAGCTGCTTAAAGCAGAGATCAGCAGAGGAATATCAATCTCAGCACAGAACAACTCTCATGAAAACGGTGAACTAGTTGGGAGGAGATTAGCCCTTTGCACCAGGCAGAAAACATCCTTGAATTTAGTACCCTCTATTAAAAAACATTGACAAACCTATACCGATATATATGAAGTAATCATGGTGTTCCAGGATTATTATCAAATATTATATCAGGATACTGGCACAGCTGGAACAATACAGGATATATCAAGTATAGTAAACAATACTGAACTTGGCGAGGAGCTGGATAGCAAGCTAAAGGAGACCTAGAAAAGGATATTTCATTAGAAGAAGTTCAGGTAGCCCTGCAAGGAATGGCTACAGGGAAGGCTGCTGGCCCTGACAGGATACCCCTGGAAGTATATAAAATCTTAGGAAATCTGATAGCCCCTCTTTTGCTTGATCTTTTCAGGGGTGTTCAATATAGTCGAAGTCCTCCAGAATCATGGAAAGAGATGGATATAATCATTTTTCCAAAGAAAGGTAAACCAATAGACAATCCAGCCTCATATCCACCAATATCCCTAATTAATTCAGATACAAAACTCTATTAGAAGATACTGGCCAACCGGTTAGGGAGGATTATAGGACATTTGGTCTCCCCCTGGCAGCACAGGGTTATCCCTGGTAAAGAAACAAGAGACCACATCCACAGGGTTATTTCACTATTAGACATCATGGACGGGACAGGGGGCCGGATGGCTATGATCCTCCTTGATGCCGAGAAGGCATTTGAACAAGTATCCTGGAAGTTCTTAGTGGGGATACTGAAGGTAAAAGGTTTTGGACCACACATCATAACTGAAATTAAAGCTATGTATACCGACCCAAGAGCCAGGTTACAATTGATGGGGAAGGAGTCTGGTAGCATTCTAATATCAAGGGGAACCAGGCAAGGGTGTCACTGTTCCTCCATTCTATTTGCTATGTATATAAAGCCCCTGGTGGCTAAGCCATTACAGAGTCAGAAGACCAAATATGTGGTAACTAGGGGGTACGAGAATAAGGTGTTGGCATACGCCGATGATGTTGCAGTGTTAACCACAGATCCAACAGAGGCAGTGAGTGAGATTGTCCGGATAGCTGAAGGATATGGGACTCTGTCAGGCTATGCACTGAATAAAGCCAAGACAATTTTTATCTGCACGGATAATGTAGTTTTTAATGATTCTAGGCGAGCAGACCCAGCAGTCTACCTTGGGGTGTGCCTTAGCCCGTAAGTGGACGAGATAGTGAAAAATAAGTTTGATCCCCTAGTTAAGTCAATAGCTATGGACTTAAATAGAGTTAATGGGTTGCATTTGTCTATAATTGGGAGAGAGAACTTTCTAAAAATGACTTTGTTGCCTACAATCTTGGATTTATTTTGCTCAATTCCGCTAGCGGTGGATGAACATATATTGAAGACTCTCGACTCTATCTTCTCTAATTTTATTTGGCAGTATGGGAAAGTAAGAAGGTCTTTAAAATTTGTAACCCTTCCGCAACATAGAGGAGGGCTTTCAATCCCAAATATCACCTTATACTACTGGGCGGCCCTTCTCCACCAGATGATCTCCTTGTTTATATTAGATAGGGATAATGAGGTGGCAGGGGGTGTGAGGATACCTACTGTATATGAATTAGCCGTAGGGAAGGAAGCTCCCGGGATGCTGCTGAGACATATGGAGCAGAGCTATTGTAAAATGGTGTGTTTTAAGGTAATACATAGCGCATGGAAGATATGGAAAAAGGTGATAAAATTTATGGTGATACCTAAGGTTTGTCGATATACCACCCTATGGCGCTCATTGTTCTTCCCATCCGGGTTTTATGATGTTATGGGGAAAGGATGGGAAGAGCTAGGGGTGGATACAGTCGGAGATCTCTATGATGGAGAGCAAATCTCTCAATTTTTTAGGCTGCAGCAGAAGTTCGGAATTTCACGTAATCAGTATTTTAAATATATACAGATTAGGAGCATCCTTACCACATGCAGACCAGCGATTACATTGGAAAGGATACCAGTGTTTGAAACTATTATCAGAAAATCGAGCAAAATCAGGAATATCTATAGTTTACTATTAGATAAATTACCAGACGATTTAGAAAAGACTGAGACAGCCTGGGCAGGGAAGCTGGATAATCCAGATGGGGATATTTATATGAGTTTATCTTTAACTGTGAACATTTTGTTACCCACTAGCTTAAAGGCACAATTGTATAAAACTATATTTAATCTATATTTTACACCTTCTAACCTATTTAAGTGGGGTAAAAGGGCAGGTGACAAATGCCCCAGATGCGGGGCACGACCGGCCACATTGACCCATATGTTTTATGATTGTGATAAGTTGTTATTAAAAAAGGGGCTGCTTAGATTCTGGGAAAGATTATTTGGCGCTAGGATGGAATTGACCCCTACCTTGATGATTCTAGGCTATGATAACTCTCTGGGGCTTAAAATCGCACAAGAGTACTGCTTATTTGTGGGAACAGCAATTTATAGGATAATATTAGCTGCTAGGTGGAAGGATGCACATCCTCCGACCTTCCAGATGTGGCTTGCCAGGCTCCTAGGAACTTATAATCAAGAGACGGCTTTATTTGCGTGTAGGGGAAGGCAGGCCAGAATTCGCGGGGGTAAAAAATGGGCATATATTTCAGAATGGAGCAGGGAAGCCAGAGGATGTTAGTAAGGGAAGAGGGGATTAAGAGTGATGATGGCAGGCCTCCCCAGTTAAATGCTCCTGCTAGGTGGGATGAACAGAGTCGGTAAGGTCCTGTGCGCTATAAGATAGAATGGTAACATTATCTCGGCTGGGTTTTATATACCAATCTCATATCGTATAGGCCATGTTTTAGTAAGCATTCTCTTCCCGGTTCAGTTTACGGATGATGCCAAGGTATCTAAGTGAGGTATCTGTAATTGTATTTTTGCACAACCCTGTTAATACTACATAGTAAGAATGAATTGTAAGGTTTTATGATACTTTACGCTTCGTTTTAATTATTTTAATCCCTAAACTGTATATACCTAATTTTAGCAATTGCTCTTATTCTGGATGAGGTTATATGTGATGCTCATGTTTTGTAATTGAATTAACTATTTTATGATTCGATAAGCTGATATTTATCTTTGTAAATGGTCCTCTCTGGGTAAGAAAATAAAAATAAAAATAAAACAATGAATATGCTAGCAGAGCCTCTACTGTAAGTAGTTTGTACTCCCTCACAAGAATGAACACATACAAGGGTTTCAAGATTGGGAAATATTGTATGCCCCCACTATTGTAGAGTGAATCAATGTTTTTAAATGGGGATGGCAAATGTTCTGGAAGATAGTTGAAACCATTTGCCATCTGGATCATTTGAATTCTCCTAAGCTTCCACCCATAAGGCAGAAACGTTTTGATTGCCCCCAAATTATGGTTTGACATAGTCATGTTAACACTTGTCTTTGTGCAAATTTGGGGCCCAAAAAGCGTTCTCTGATGAATCGTAGTTCGCAACTGAGGCCGGTCAATAAATCAAATAATGTGAATCACATTAGGATTCACAAGCAAGACAGAAAGTGGTTATGTTTTCAAACCATATAGGTTTATTGAAGGTTAAAATGTTTACTGAAAGCAAAATAATCAGGTTAGTGTCAATCACTAATCAATATATAAATGCATTAGTTAATATGAAGTTCAAATCAATCAGTCATATAAGTGAGATGAAGAACTAGCATAGAGCCGCCTCAAAGTTAAAGTTCATCAAAACCAGTATACACAAGTTATACTCTAGACCTGTTTATCAAAATGTACACATTTATTTCAAAATATTCTTGTTCTACTTGTCTGTAACCCTTGATTAGAAGAACCATATCTGAAGTCTATTAAATATCTCTGTTAATGTCTGCTCAGATGGCTAACCACGAAAATCACAGCATAAGTGTTTTTTTAAAAGTAAAATAAGTTCTCCTATTAAAGAGAGATCCCTACTCTGCTCTAAACTGCCTTAGAAGTGGACAAGCAGTAATAAACTACAGGAGGATACCGGGGAAAAAACCAGTAGAGACCAGGGTAAATAATGTATAGCATACAACAGTGTCTCAGAGGTTTTTTTTTCGTAGACAATTTACAGGAAAGCACATTAAATTGCAACGAATTGGGAAAGTGGAGCAGGGAGACAAGAGACCAGGAGACATTTGATTGAGGAAATGCTTTTTACATATCTTTAGTTATACGATCAAATTAACAATTATAAACGTACTGTGATACATTAAATGTCATGTAACCTGTACCACGCTGTGCACAAGTGCTCGTGAAAAGGTGAACGCGCTGGCTACACATGAAGGGATATATACCGGGAAAAAGGAGCAATAAAATAAAGCAATATATACAGTGTACTCTTACAGGAAGGGAGTGGATTGGAATGTAAAGTTGCAACTCCTGGTACAGAAAAGGCCTGGGACCCAAGGTCGAATTCATGGAAAGGAAGATGAAAGGATCCAAATGGAAATCTACTGGAGGATGAAGCTGCCTGAAGGGGTGTGCTGAAGGGCGTGTACAGCTGTTTGGGGTTTTGTATTAGGGACAGCGCCCCGTGGGTTGAGCAGACGAGACTTAGGAGAGGGACTGAAGGGAGCACCATAGATCGAGCTCTCATATGGTGAGAACTTCTTAGGAAGTTTCACTGTTGACACCTTTTATGCGATCCTCACCTGGAAGGGAATGTTGAGTAGGGATGTCACCTTAGAATAGAGTAGGGACAGAAATGATTTGATTCATGACTTTAAATTTCGATATCACGATTGCCATAGGGTACTTGATGCTTTTGGAAGCTGTAATCCTGTTTATCTTTAGTCGTATGCGGATAGTTCGTAGACTAGCATTTGTGTTAGTCCCCATTTATCTTTTGTGCCTTGTATTGAGGTGCCTATATATTCAGATGTTTTTGCTGATAATAAAAGGTCAACCTCCCAGATTATGAGTCTTTCTTTCCGAAATGTCAAATTGCGGTAAATACGATTTGATAATTGTGTTTCTTCCCTCTACGCTATTTGGCAAATAAAAAGATCCTGGCGACTTGAGTGGGTTCTTGTAGATAATTGGATAAGAACAAGAATCCGGCGTTCCCAGTTGGTAGCAGAGGATGGTTTATTTCTGATAGCGAGGGAAGATTGAGATTAGGATAAGTGATCCTTGAGGCCCATAAATGATAAGTGAGGTTGAATCATCGGAGGGCGAACGGCAGATGGCCTGGCGGACGGACATAGATGGCGAGTAGCAGTGCGGCAGCAAGCAGAAGCTCGAAGAGTGAGTATGAACAGGATACGATGTTGTAGATTGCGGTGTTGCATTGTGTGAGATGTTTTGCGGAGTTGGTGTGAATGTCGTTTGATTGTGAGATCAGGCTGTGAGCGCGCGCAGCCCGGGAAAGTCTTAGGCGATGAGAAGCCTAAGCGAGAGGGTGTAGAAGACACCCCTGGTAGATTTTGTTGACCACCGATCGTGAGGTACCATCGATCACCTGGACCGAGATAGGGGGGGCGAATGTATGAGTGTGTGACAACCTGGCGCTGGTCGTGGGTTGTTGTATGTGGAATTGAGTATTTGTAACCTATCAGAGGCGATCTGTCTGCCCGGCAGGGACAGATAGTAACCAACCGAGGTCGACAATTTCGAGAGACTGTGGACGGACAGTCAGAGGCTGTGGACGGACAGCCAGAGGAGTAACTTGTTTGGGACAAACGGTTATTTCAGTGTGTGAATGGGACGAATGCAAGGGGTGAGACGAGCGGTGTGAAGGAGGGGAACTGCTGCGAGTACGGAAAAGTGACGTCAGAAGGTGTCGCGCTGCGATAGGCTGGTTGGGGTAGTTCGCGCTCTCATAGGCGGACAGTTACCAGGAAGTAAACAGAGATTGTATACGTTTAGCATTCGGTCATTATGAAATGTTTTAAAGTTTTCCTAGAATTGTGTCGAGGGGATGCACATGTGGTTACTCGAAAGGGTGCGGAAGCCCCTCCTGAGGACACGTCAGCACACTACATGGCAAGACATGTAGGGTTGCACACCATAGTTTGGCTTGAGAATTGGCACAAAATGACTCAAGGTGAAGGAGAGTTAGCGTTCCCAAGGTATGGTTCATTCAGATTAGCGGTGTTGTATCAGCTGAAGACTGTGATGGCAGCTTTACGACCTATGTCGAGGCCCACACAATTTGAAGCACTACATGCTTGGATTAGAGCAGCGCATGCTAAGGAGAGCGGCAGAAGTCAAGAAAGGGTGAAAAGGTCGGTACAGGCTTTCCAAGATGCTAGATGGGATGCAGCGGAGAAAAGATGGAGAATGCAGGCAATAGAGGGACATAAATTGTATCCCTTATTGGAGACGACAGAAAAGTCAAAGGAAAAGACAGTTGATGGGGAAGAAGACAGTGACACGGATGATAGCCTGGTAGAAAGGTTGCTATCAGAGACCACCTCCATACAATCCAGATGCCTCAGAAGGTAGTGAGACAAAGGAAGAAGAGAGTAGGGGAGCAGTACCCCGATCAGAAGTAAGAGTAGAAGGAAAGATCTCGATAGGAACCGAGAATACCCGGTATAAGTCTGTAGGCAGCTCAGAGGTGGAGAGAGGAGTGAGGTTACCAGATGCGTTGAAAATACCGGTTATCATCGGACCTATTGAGTCGATATATGAGCTTGAGCCAGAGACAGCAGGAAGTTTAGAACAATCAGAGGCCAGGACAAGAAATGAAGCTGAGGAGAATGGAACGGACTCCGAAGCCTATAGAATGGAGTACGCCGATGCCAGCTACAGCTGACTCCTCAGGAGGACAGGGAGAATCGAGACCTACTAGACCGAGGTCTTTAGTTGAGTCAAGATCAGATTTGAGAATGTGGACACCACCGGTGAGAACCCAAAGTCAAGGTGTGTTAGACGCAGAGAGGGGACGAGGGACGATTGTAAATCGTTCTGTTCCCATGGGCAGGTCAGGAGACAGTAGGCTACGAGACAGAGAATGTGAATACGATGACAGGGATGGTACAGCTTGCCGAGAAGTTCTGAGGGGAGCTTTGAGAGGGAAAATGTTGGATGTTGTAAGGCTAAAGGCAGAGTTGGATGAGATAATAGGTGGAAACCTACCCCTAGAACGAATACTAACGTACGAACAGGATGAGTTACTCTTTTTAGCGAAAGATGTGACTCGTAAAGCACGCACGGCTCATGAGAAATTGTCAGAGCTGGCAAAGAGATATGGGGTGGATTTGTCGAAAACTAGAGCGTTGCAAGGAGATCACCGGCTACAGTATAGTGATCAGGAATTGGTAGATAAGAGAATCATGGGCTTGAGAACTCATGTCAAAGATCTGATTATAGCAATGCGGGCATGGATCATGCTCGACAAATGGGAAGAAAGATGGTCCAAGAAGAAAAGCTGTAGAGGAGTAGTGGGAGAGACGCCACCTCCGGGTGGAGGCACGACAGCGATAGGGAATTTCCCTTTAAGGGAGGTACAGAATGGAGGGTACGTTCATGTACCCTGGAGTAGAGGAGACTTGGCTGCCTTCACAAATGACTTTTGAGGGAAAAGCCTGTGGAGTGGTACAAGCAAGTTGATCGTTTTGTCAAAATTTCGAAAGTACTGTGGATTGATTTGAACACTTTGTTTGACATAGTGATCCCGGGGGATTTGTGGTCGGCATGTAAAGTTGCGATTGAATGGCCGGCCTCAGAGCCTGACAGTGTTTTGATTACACATGGCCCGTCGCCGACAGTGATGAAAAAGTTCGAACAGGTAATCACTTGGTTGAAATCGAAGGTCTCACCTCAAGACACTGATTGGGTGAAGATAGATAGGACAGTACAGGAGCCTAAGGAGACAGTGCATTAATTTTACGAGAGGCTTTTGCAGGCTTTTAAACAGTACAGTGGTTTGGAGGCGTTGGATACCAAAGATATGGGACAGTTTGTGTCCAAGTTTGTGTTGGGATTGAGGCCAGAGGTGAGTCTAATGATACAGCAACATTTGATTTGTTGGCAGAACAAGCCTGTAGATGAGATTCTCCGATATGCAAGATATTGTAGCGATGAGATTGAGTCTAAACACAGGAAATTGAAAGATAATCTGCTATTAGTACAGATGCAGACCGCAGTGCAGGGACAGTCTACCGGAGGAACGTTGGGAAGGAGGCAGGGAAATTATCAAGGAGGAGCACAGAATGCTCAAGGACAGGGGAGGCCAAGAGGAGTAGATCCTAAGACCGGAATAGATGTGGCAGTGTTGAAAAAGAACACAGCCTGTCATCTTTGCCACCAGATTGGACACTGGCGACGCGAGTGTCCTTTTAATCCGTTAAACCAAATACAGCAGGAAGAAGAGTTGACCCAGGTTCCAGTGGCGGACACACTCCCTGTAGTGATGCAACCTAGAATGACAAAAGGGGGGACGAATGTTCCGCAGGTACAGGTTCCCAGACCGCCTAGAATACAGAATATGCAGCAGGGAGCTCGGACGTAGTGAATGGGGAAAATGATTCCGATCCAGCAGCAAGATCTTGCTGGGGAGGAGAAGATGATTGTACGCTTAGAGCGGTCCTAGAAGTAGATCAGAAGGGACCCTTTGTAGAAGCAGAGATCGATGGCCACCCTACGACCTTTTTGGTTGATACGGGGGCTACAAGATCGACTGTAAGATCCGCAGTGATCCCAGATCTACCCCTTTCTGGCCAAACAATCCAAGTTGTTGGGGTAGCGAATAAGAAACTGACTAGCTCACTGACGGAACCCATACCGATTAGGATTGGGAACTTCAGTGACAGACACCAGTTCGTGGTGTGTGATTCTAGTCCAGTCTGTTTGTTAGGAAAGAGACCTATTGTGCAAGCTTAATTGTACCATCTATTGTACCCCGAATGGAGTGGAAGTCCAGACAAGAGACGATGATGCGACCTTTAAGGTTGCGAACCAGCGTTGGTGCGTGGAAATGTATCCTGCACTCACGGTGGACGAACTCCCATTAGACCTGAGGGATTCTGTGTCAGTTGACGTGTGGGACCTTAGTGGGGAAGAAATCGGACTAGTTAAAGGTGTAGATCCGGTGAAGATAGAAGTCAAAACAAATGTAGAGTACCCGAGAACTCCCCAGTACAAATTGTCACTTGAAACTATAGAGGGAATTAGACCTGTAATTGAGTCCATGCTTAGACAAGGAATCTTGAGAGAAATCAGGGATAGTCCATGTAATTCGCCCATAATGGGGTTGCAGAAACTAAGCGGGAAATTCAGGATTGTGCAAGATTTGCGAACAATTAATGAGATCGTATTCCCATGTTGTCCCGTGGTACCGAATCCATCTGTGATCCTGTTCCAAATCCCATGTGATGCGGAATGGTTCACCGTGATTGACCTGTGTCAAGCTTTTTTCTCGATTCCTCTGCATGAGGAGAGCCAATTTATTTTTGCATTTAGGCTGGAAAATCGTGTGTTAACATGGTGTCGTATCCCACAGGGGTACACTGAGAGCCCGTCTATTTTTAATCAGATTTTGAAAAAGAATCTTGAAGGTCTGGTGCTTCCCCTGGAGTCTGTTCTCGTCCAGTACATTGATGATTTGCTTGTAGCGTCAAAAACTGAGGACGCCTGCAGAATTGATACAGTAGCACTGTTGAATTTCCTGGGAGAGAATGGGCATAAGGTGTCTCCAAATAAATTACAGTACTGTCTGAGTGAAGTACAGTATTTGGGTCATCGGATTGAGAAAGGTAAAAGAAAAATATCACCCGATCGCATAGATGCGATTTTGAGAATGCCCGTCCCAACGACTCAGAGGACAGTTCGAATGTTTTTGGGAATGGTTGGCTATTGTCGCCAATGGATCCCGAACTTTTCCTTTGAAGCAAAGCCCTTACAGCGGCTGACGCGCAAGGATGTGAGTGATCCGGTACCATGGGATGAAGACTGTTTAAGGTCATTTTTGAAACTAAGAGAAGCCTTGTGCTGCGCACCAGCTCTGGGAATGCCTGACACAAGAAGGCATTTGCATTGTTTTGTTGTGAAAGAGAAGGTTGCGCATTGGCAGTGTTAACTCAAGTTCATGGGAATGTCCGTAGACCAGTTGCCTATTTTTCGGCTACACTAGATCCAGTAGCCTCTGCGTTGCCCGGATGTGTCAGATCCGTTGCTGCAACAGGTGTCAGTATCGAGAGATGTGAGAGCATTGTAATGGGTCATCCGCTTACTGTGCATGTGCCACATTCTGTTGAACTGTTGATGACCAGGACTAAGACACAACACCTCACGAATAATAGGTTGACACGTTATGAACAAGTCATCCTAGCTGCTGAGAGTGTGACGTTGAAGAGGTGTTCTGTTTTAAATCCTGCCACATTGTTACCGATCCCGAAAATAGATGATGAAGATTGTGAGGATCATGACTGCCTCGATGTGACTGAATTGTGCACCAAACCCAGACCCGATATTGTGGATAAACCACTTTCAGAGCCAGATGAAATATTGTTTGTGGACGGTTCATGTTTAAGAGACAATACGGGTCATTTGAGAGCAGCATTTGCTGTCTGTACCATCACCGGAGTGCTTGAAGCCGCTTGTCTAGAAGGAGTATACTCCGCACAGGTGGCTGAGCTTATTGCTTTGACTCGTGTCTGTTTGGCTGCTAACCAGATCCGTATAACGATTTATATGGACAGTCAGTACGGGTTTTGTGTCGTTCATGACTTCGGTCAGCTATGGTCCCAGAGAGGATTCATGACATCATCTGGGTCTCCCATTAGAAATGGAGAATATGTGAGACAATTGTTAGAAGCATTGCAAGGCCCAGATGAAATCGCAGTGGTAAAGTGTTCTGCCCATACGAAAGGAAATTATTTTGTGTCGCTTGGAAATAATTATGCAGATGAGGTTGCTGGGTTTTGTGCAGAACAGGGATGTGACTTCACGGAACGACATATAAGGGGAAATGAGGAGACAACTGACCTCAGTGTGATGCTGGCGATGGCAGATACATGGGAAGAGTTAAAACAATTACAAGACGAGGTGTCTGACCAGGAACGGGATAGTTGGGTGCGAGCTGGATGCGAGAAGGGAGAAGTGGATGTTTGGGTTTCAAGAGATGGAAGAGCGGTGTTACCGGAATGTCTGTTGAACTCAATGGCACGATTGATACATGGTGCTGTGCACCTTGGCAGGGATGCGATGGTGCGAGTGTTTCGTCAAACATGGTACAATACGAAGTTTCGGGCATCAGCCGAAGCTGTATGTCAAAGATGTGTCACCTGTCAACAAATGAATGGAGGGAAGAGGACAGCCGTGACAATGAGTCACATAGGGAGGTCAGGTGGCCCTTTCAACAGGATGCAGTTAGATTTCATTGAAATGCCAAAGTGTAATGGGTTGAGGTACATATTAGTCGTAGTATGTGTCTTTTCTAGATGGGTGGAGGCTTACCCAACACGCAGGTGTGATACACTAACTGTAGCTAAATTACTGTTGAGAGAGCTCATCCCGAGGTTCGGGTTCCCGACCTCTTTGGAATCGGACAGAGGAACGCATTTCCACAGTGAATTAATGAAATTGCTTTGTGCTGCCTTGAACATAGACCAAAGGTTACATTGCAGTTATCGACCAGAGGCTTCTGGGATAGTAGAACAAGTTAATGGAACATTGAAAGCCCGAATGGCAAAGGTGTGCTCCTCAACTCCTCTGAAGTGGCCAGATGCCTTACCTTTAGTTCTCATGAGTCTCCGAAGTGTGCCTGATAGGAGAACTGGATTGTCACCCCACGAAATATTCATGGGGAGAGCGATGCGTGTTCCAGCAATACCAGCCTCTGCATTGATAAATATCACTGATGATGTAATTCTCGACTACTGTAAAGGCCTGGCTGACGTGGTTCATTCTGTGTCCCAGCAGGTGCAGGCGGTAGCTTTTCCAGCCGCAAGTGATCTGTGCCACGATCTGTGCCCAGGGGACTGGGTGTTGGTACGAAAGCACGTGAGGAAGAGTTGCTTGGATGTTCGCTGGAGAGGCCCGTACCAGATTATTCTGGTTACAAATACGACAGTAAAGTGTGGGGGACTACCGAACTGGGTGCATGCCTCCCATACCCGTAGAGTTCCAGCACCCTTGGAAGATACAGCCCCTCTCGTGAACGAAAACCCAGCTGAGGTGGCAGGGCCATCTGAGAGGGCAAGTCAAGCTGTAAGGGTGACTGACGCAGCTGGTTGTGCACTGGAACAAGCTGCAAGCAAGAGTGAGAGAAACTCCGAATCAGAACCAGAAGTGGAAGAAGGTGCAGTAGGCGGAGTGGAGCCTAATCCTGCCGAGGAAGAAAGCAGTGCACAGGGTATCAGAAGGGAGAGCAGAGGTGTCTCAGAAGCAGAAAGAGTTTGGCCCGTGAGTCAGAAATGGGTAAATTCGAGAGGGACACCGAGAAGAGATCTTGCCCCAGTATCGGAGGTGACAGAGTCAGAGCAGAGTGAGGAAGATCAAGATCCGAAAGCTCCGAGAAGATCGAGGAGAGCAAGAGTGCCGTGTCACAGGTACGCTTCACCTGAGTGAACGTACGTAGCAACGAATGCTAGGACCGATGAGAATGGGGAGGCTGAGGTCGATTACTCTTGTCAGCGGTCCTCCGGCTCTGAGGGCGGAAGTGTTACTGAAGATTCCAGGATTGGAGATCGAAGGAGTATTGACTCTCCATATTCCAGATCCGCCGCTCCTGAGTAACATTCGTGGTCTGATTTTGGATACATTGGCTTTCCCGAACTTTGCTGTTGTACCTTCTCCCCAAGAACTGAAAACTCTCAAACTTGAAATCTTGCAAGGAGTCCTAGAGTTGTTGGGACCTGCAGTTATTTTGGATTAGCGTTGAACTTTGTCGAAAAAGAGCAAAAAGAAGGAAAATTTAGTGACAGCTCAGTTGGAGGTATCGGAGAAGGGGAAGGAAGCCTTTGCTGATCCGAAATAAAGTAGAGAACTGAAACGTTAGAAGAGAACATTAGCTACAGAGGATAATTGTTGCATTGAGATACAAGCCTGAATGAGGAAGAGACTCTCACCCATTGTTATTGAACTGGATTCTGAGCGTGGAGGAAAAATGGTGGAGCCTAGAAATTCACACCGTAGGGCGAAGACAGTGATAGGTACACTTTTAGGAGTAGTCATAGCTGTTATATTTGCAGTAGTCATAACTTCGTATGCAGTGGCATACAGGGTGGAGGGGAAGATGTTGGGAACACCTACACCTGTCACTCCCAGTACCGAGAAGGATATTTCAGGAGATAGAAGGGCGATGATGCTAGAAGAGGGTCGTATGTTACACATGGATTTGTCGAGAGGTGACTTCAAACCTAATGCGTATGCGAAATTGTTGTATGAGTACGTTGATGCGATGGATGCGAAAGATTGCTATGTGTGCATGCAGTTGCCTGCTTCTGTAGATGAGGGTATTAGATACCATCACCTTCCATTGACTTATGGGATTTCTTGCAGTCTATTGCTTAGTCTGTTTTACGAAAGGAAACAGTTTGAGTATTATTTCTCTAATTATGACACAGTACTTCCTGACGTACCAGCGTTTAAGCATTTGAATAAGTATGATTATTATAAGTCAGAAGAAAGACTTCGGACTTATTTCATACCGACTACAAGTTTGGATACTGCTTATGCACATAGACATAATTTGACATGCTCAATATCGGACACTGAAAAGAAATTCATTGGCCAAGTTGAGGACAGATATAGAAAATTAACCCAAGATAAGGATGGGGGAAAGAAGTCAACAGATTGGACAGATGAAGAGAAACTGCATAAGTCAAGGGGAAGTTATGGACCCATAGCTTTAGATCAGGTACAGAGGGGAAATCTGTGTGTTGCTCGTCCGCAGTCGGACAAGGACAAAATCTGGGTTGGGCATAGCACATGTGCCCATACCTTTACTATGGAGGATTCAGCTAGGAACTTCTTGCAGGGTCAGATACAGGTCATCCCGACAGTGTATTATGTGTGTGGAAGGAATGCATACGTGAGGTTGCCTGAGCAGTGTTACGGGACTTGTTATTTGGCTGTTATTTTCCCGGAGATATACCATGCCGAGGATTTGGCTCTGCTAGAAACAGGACACCATTCTAGGGCACGGAGAGATGCAAGTGCAGGAGCTGTGATTGGTGATATCTTTGGAGCAATCATACCCGGTCTGGGTGTGATTTTGAATGATGTGAAAATACGAAAGCTAGCAACCGTGGTTGATGAGTTGTCAATGAACACGGCGAAGTCATTGTTGTTGGTGGATGGAGAAATGTTATCGATCAGGACAATGGTTTTACAAAATCGTCTTGCATTAGACGTATTATTGGCAAAAGAGGGCGGAGTCTGTGAATTGTTGAAGGTTCAAGAATGTTGCACGTATATTCCAGACAACAGCAAAGAGCTGAGGAAATATATAGTCAACATTACCACCCTTCACGAAGAGGCTGCAATATTGGCAGAAGAGAATGTGTGGGAGAAGATTGGAAAAGGATTTGTACATGTGGGAAGCTGGTTTGCAGATTTAGGGAAAGGGATTCTCGGATATGTGCTGAAACCGATCTTGATTGTGGTGATTTGTGTGATCTGTTTGAGGGGACTTGTAAGAGCGTACAAGTGGTACAGAGGAAACCGAGCTGAGAGGATTCTCAGGGGATATGAAAGACGAATGGCACACATGCAAGATAATCAATATCAGGACCTAAAAAGAATGGAGGGTTTCCGACATAATGGGATGGTTACCACTTCTGTATAGATGGATTTGTGTGATGACAAGTTGTCATCAAAGGGGGGAACTGATAGAGCGTTGCTGATGCGAAATTTGTAGGGGTGCACCATATTCATTGTTAGTCAGCACCCGCATGTAAAACAAGAATGTTTAAAGGGTAATAGAAATATATACATTGAAATAGAAAAGTAGAAATGAGAACAGGCCTCAAGAGAAAAGAAGAGGCCACCAGTTATCACGAAATGTATTGGTTTATGTGTAATGCTTAGTTATAATAATGTCATGCATTAAGAGACATTAAGTCATGTTAGAAGAATGAGGAAGATAGTTCTCTTAAGTATGAGACGAATAATTAGAATTGGTAATTGTAGAGTCTATAGTTTGAGGCCTAACCATGTATGTAAAGTGAAGGCCTTCGTTTATTTTAGCCATGTTTATTAGGACGACAGGATTTTAGCAAAGCTTAAAACTGCAGTGAATTGTGAAACCTCATGATGTTAGGGTTTTTTTTCTGTTCAGCGTTTGGCTGCAGGTACAAGGCCATGTAGCTCGTTAGTTAGAATAAGTCTTTGTTCAATTGGAATGGAGACAGAAGGAGTAGACAGGAAGGGAGTGGATTGGAATGTAAAGTTGCAACTCCTGGTACAGAAAAGGCCTGGGACACAAGGTCGAATTCATGGAAAGGAAGATGAAAGGATCCAAATGGAAATCTACTGGAGGAAGAAGCTGCCTGAAGGGGTGTGCTGAAGGGCGTGTACAGCTTTTTGGGGTTTTGTATTAGGGACAGTGCCCCGTTGGTTGAGCAGACGATACTTAGGAGAGGGACTGAAGGGAGCACCATAGATCGAGCTCTCATATGGTAAGAACTTCTTAGGAAATTTCACTGCTGACACCTTTTATGCAATCCTCACCTGGAAGGGAATGTTGAGTAGGGATGTCACCTTAGAATAGAGTAGGGACAGAAATGATTTGATTCATGACTTTAAATTTCGATATCACGATTGCCATAGGGTACTTGATGCTTTTGGAAGCTGTAATCCTATTTATCTTTAGTCGTATGTGGATACTTCGTAGATTAGCATTTGTGTTAGTCCCCATTTATCTTTTGTGCCTTGTATTGAGGTGCCTATATATTCAGATGTTTTTGCTGATAATAAAAGGTCAACCTCCCAGATTATGAGTCTTTCTTTCCGAAATGTCAAATTGCGGTAAATACGATTTGATAATTGTGTTTCTTCCCTCTACGCTCTTTGGCAAATAAAAAGATCCTGGCGACCTGAGTGGGTTCTTGTAGATAATTAGATAAGAACAAGAATCCGGCGTTCCCAGAACACAGTAATTTTTCTTGGGCAATCACGAGGGAGTCCTGTGAATGATGCTGTAGAAGTCGATGGCGTTTTGGCTTTTATACAGTTTTAGGTCATCATCAGGACCAGGTTACAAATTATTGGAGGCAACAGTGCTGTATGGGGAAAGTGATAGTACAATTCAATGGAGGACCATAGGGAGAGATTTGTAAGGACTTAAATGTGACAGTGTGGAAGACACAAGGGCAAGGGGATGAGCCAAAAGAGAGGATAGAAAAGGCTAGGAGCGGGCAGCCAATGGCCGTGTAAGGTTGTGTAGCACCGAGAGGATGCAAGAACCACGATAGCAAATTATGGTGCCTAGGCTCGGAGAGTTAAGAAGAAAGGTGTTTAAAGTGCCGTAGGAGCGAAGATGGGCACTCCCCTGTGGAGTCTGAACAGTCAAGACACAATATGGATGGCACTGTGATAATGGAGGAGCAGGTTGTGACTAAGGGAGGTGGGGAAGGAGGAGTGGAAGGCGCCTTGCGGATTTGGGGGTTGCATGCTGGGAAAGAAAGGGACAGAGGCATTAAAGAAGGACGAGTGGATGGTCTGTGGATGAATAGAGGCCTGTGTGTGAATAATTTAACTTACTGGGAATTGGGTGCATCCGGATCAGGGTGTAGACCGGAAAGAAGTATGACCGAGGTCAGGCATCCATCTTTGGGGTGGGGAGGGAGAAAGATTAAGAAGGGCGAGACCCGGGCGGTGCCAGGGGTGGACTCATCAAGAAGCTGCATGGTTGACAACAATGTGTGATAACTTACTGTATGGTAGCGATCGCATTGGGAGCAGGAATGAAACAGCTACAATGGATCCAAGGAAGTTGGAAATAGAAGCGGGACAAGTATGAATCCGGCAGAGAGTGTCAGCCTTGGAAGGTCATGCGTCCAACTGTGGGGAGAAAGGTCAAGGGAAGCGGGCTCCAGACGGCCCCTTGGGTTGAATTCGTGAGGAAGCCACATAGTGGGCATCACAGCGCTATAACTTACTATTAGATAAAGATTGCATTGGGGGCAGAATTGAGTCTGCTGTAGTAGGTCTGGGGAGGCTGGAAAAAGAGGCAGCACCGGCGTGAGTACGGCTGAGTGTATCAGTCTGAAAGGGACTGATCGATATAATTGGACGGGGCGGGAATGTGCCTGTGTATGACGTAACCACATTGCGTCAGGACAATATTTGGAGAAGAAAGAAAGACTGAACTAATTAGCCCTGAAAAGTAAAGAGACCGTAAGGGTAGAGTTAGGCATGTAGAGAGCGAGGAAAGGAAATGGACCCAAGAAGTAGAAAATGGTTAGAGGGGAACAGACAATGGTACTATCGAGCAAGATTTTTCACATTTCTAATCACAGTATAAATCATTTTGGAGAGCATTTGGGGGGGGTTGGTTATGTGGGTGCAGCAATCAAGAGAGATGTTAGAGCAGGGGGTAGTTACAACCATACACGTAAAGAATGGAACTGATACTGTCAAGCATGATGTGGTGCATCGTAAATTCACATATAGCTTTTTAAGGGGCGAGGGGAAAAAAGGTGGAAACCACATCAATCCTGTGAGCTACTAAATGTAGGTGGATGCACCCGTACAAATAAACACAACTTGGATTCTGGGAACAGGTATATGACTGAGATATTGAATCGTATATGGTTAGCATAATTGAAGGACATTGTTCCCAAATTTAAGGAAGTGGTCTGATATAGGCACAGTTGAGAAAGGCAACCCACCTCATAGAGAGAATGTGAGGAACCATCATTCAAAAGCCATTATTTATACAGGATATTTGAAGAGGATCAATATAATAACCATCTAATAGTGTAAAATAGGTTGATCATTTAAAAACAGAAGTGTGCCAAGAGATGTTAGGACGGATATAGATGGTCTACACAGGTTCATAGGGACAAAGTAGAAGGGAAGACCAGCATACTGCTGAAGCAAGTAGGGCCATGCTAAAGACGTCTAGCACAATAGGGTATTGTTCCATTCGTCCAGGGTGTTGAGACTGTGATCCACTGTGTGGCACCAAGATATCCATCTACACTTGCATCTGTTTAGTTGCTGTAGGTTACTGTCCCTCAGTGGTAAAGAGGGTTGGTCAATAACGTACCATGTGAAGTCTGTTTCTTTATGGTCTTGTTCCTGGAAATGTGATACCATGGGAGCATTCAGTACTCCACACCTGATTCGGCTTCTATGTTGGATTATCTGATCCTTGACCATATGGGTTGTTTGCCCTGTGTAAAAGAGTTTACACGGCCAGCATATGGCATATATGACATTACTGGATCTGCAACTGGTGAGACTTCTGAGCGGGTTTGTATGTTCATTGAATTTTAATTCCTTGGTGTTGAGTGTCGTGGAGCATGCCACACACCTCTGGCATTTGTAATTACCTTTGATGAGGGCCAGGCACAAGGTAGATATGATGGATTCATCATTGTTGGCTTTCTTGGGCCAAGTTATGGCATGTAACAAATGGTCTGCTAAATTGCGTCCTCTATGGTAAGAGAACAGTGGTGGTTTCTGAAATATACCTAGAGTCCTCAAGGTGTTCCAGTTCCTTTTTATGATTTTACATATTTTGTTGCTGGAGAGTGAAAAGGTTGACACAAATGGGATGTGAGTATTTTTCGTTTCTCCTTTTGTGTGAGCAAGGTTTCCCTATGCTTATACCAGGCTCTGGTAAGCAGCTTTATTAGATAACCGGGTAGGATACGTTTCTCCTTAAGAATGACAGCTTCACAGGCAGTTTCTGCAAATGCAGAGGAATTGTCCGAAAGGCAAACCATCTTGTAGACCCCGTGGGTGGAAACTTGTATATAATAGGAGAGTGTTCCACTCAGTGGGTTTTCTGAAAAGAGAGTGCCTATATTGTCTTCTTCAACCCGAAGTGTCAAATCCAAAAAGGGGGCGTTGTTTTCTTTAGGATCTGCCTTGAACTTGAGATGAGGTTGGCAAGTGTGAAGCAAGTCTTAGAACTGTTGTAAAGTTTCTTGGTTTCCTTTCTAGATTAGCATAATTTCATCGATATAGCGGCGCTAGAAAGTGATATTTGCTTTGAAGGGGTTAACAAGGGTCAGGATTTTAGTTTTCTCAAGGTTGTATGCGTAAAGTTTAACACATTTGGAGCAA
This sequence comes from Triturus cristatus, assembly GCF_964204655.1. Classification (NCBI taxonomy): domain Eukaryota; kingdom Metazoa; phylum Chordata; class Amphibia; order Caudata; family Salamandridae; genus Triturus; species Triturus cristatus. The sequence continues at coordinate 944,086,218 of NC_140594.1, read as the reverse complement.
AGAATGCCCCCGTGTGGACTACCTTACTTGTAAGTAAAAAGTATCCCTGTAAAGGAAATAATTATTACTGATGGCAATTTTAAGGAGGTCCATAACAAAGTCTGTGGGAATTCGTACAGGGTGTGTTCTGGAGTAAAGGAGGTCGCTTATGACAGAGAGGCCTTCATCGTGAGGAATGTTGGTGTAAAGTGATTCAATAACCATAGCGACTATCAGGTCAGTCCCAGTGATGAACAGATTGATAAGGTCCATGCTGTCTCTCACGTAGGTGTAAGTTAGTGGGACAAATTCCTTAATTATGGCATCAATGTATTGGTTTGAGGATTGATCCACATCTGGACACAATTGGTCCGCCAGGGGGATTGTGCACATCTTTGTGTATCTTTGGTAAGACATAGATCACAGGTGTGCAGGGGTAGTGATTATTGAGGAAAACAAATTCTTTATCTGTGATGATATCCTGGGTTCTGGCCTGATCGGTGACTTCCTGAATCTTGATTCTAATGTCGGGATGTGGGTCAGAAGGTAGTACCCGGTAGTGAGTTGCAATGTTCAGTTGTCGCATTATTTCAATGTCGTATTCATCAATATCCATGATGACAATACCACCGCCCTTGTATGCTGGTTTAATTATTGTGTTCTTTTGGATGTAAGGTTTGTCACTTCCTGTTTTCCAGTGATGGTCAAGTTATAAGGCACAAACTCATGGTCCGCCTGGATGATTTTAACTTTGTGAAGGACCAATCTATGAAAAGTTAACATTTCTGGGGGCATGAGAGCCACAGTGGGATGGAAGGTGGATGGTGGTTGAAAAGGGGAATAACCAATCTGATCACGAGGTGTTCTGTTTAATAAATAACTCTGTTAATGTCTATTAAGATGGCTAACAACAAAAATCACAGTATAAATGTTTTGTTTAAAGTAAAATAAGTTCTCCCATTGAAGAGAGTGCCCTACTCTGCTCTCAACTGCCTTAGAAGTGGACAAAGCACTTCCGAACTGCAACATATTCTGCACCAGCGGAATAACACAATTTTAACATTTGTTAGACCAAACACATTGGGGCATATTTATGTAGCTTTCATGCAGTGCAGCAAGCAAGCGAGAAAGGGAAGGAATGCACCTTATTTAACATAATATGATGCATTCCAGTCCTTTCCATGTGCAAGTGCCCTTTTGGCTGCCCAGTGCAACGTGGGCACTCTTGCGCTGTGGTGCAAAGGTGCCTGCTATGGAGACAGGATTGTTTTTGTGCAAGAAGGGGCACCATGCTACACAAAAATAATCTTCTGAGGCTTTTTTCTCTTTCCATGTGTGCTGAAGAGTGCAGCATACATGGAAATTGGAAACGACGAGTAGAAATAAAGATATTTCTCCTTGTTATGTCTCCTTTGGGGAGGCGTAGCATTATGATGCATTCCCAGGACTACCAGTAATGGTAAATCTGAGAATGCACCAAAACCAATGATTGGATGCATGGGAACACCCCCTGCTCCACCCATAGAATGCCTTACTGGGGCAGAGTAACAAAACGCAGTGATTGCATTGCGTTACTTTGGATTTATCAAGCCACCCAGGACCACGCAAGGTGGGCTTGCGTGGCTTCATAATTCCAACTTAGGTTTTGTGTCACCCTTGGGCCCCCTTGAGTGGTGCATGGGCTATGCAAAACCTTCATAAATATGGGCCCTAGTTCCCATTAAAACATCCAATCAGGTTGGAGTGAAATATACAGTCTTGAGCTCATTAGTTTCCTGGTATCCTCCATAATAGGGCTTCTCAAAGTGTCCTTCAAACTTACATTTATTCGCAACAAAACAGGATAAATTGGACCAGCCTATCTTCTTCAGATGTACTCTTGCAACCAATTATATGCTTTCCATATTTATCACAGTGAAAGAAAGCATTTCACATGAGAAAGAAAGCAAAGGGACATCACGATTGGTAATTTGGTCTTCAGGTTTGCCTAGAAATAAAATGCACACATGACACAGAGCAAGATGGCAATTAACGTTAGCCATTTTAAGCATCAGCCCGCATTAGTTGTGTTCAATGAAATGTGAATAATACACAGTAAATAACATTTGCATGTTTGCATAGTAATGTTGATATAATCCAAATATATTTAATATGAAAAAATCCTGTAAGTCATTAACTAGCATTGCATGTCAGGTTCAAACTAGTTTGTGTCCGGCACTGCAGCACTTTCAGCCTCCTCACTATACTTGAGGGTTATCATTACTGATTACATTTTGCTCTATGAAATGTGAATTTAACCACCTTCACGTGGAAAATTAGTTAATTAATTTTTATTATGTATTGTAAAGAAAACACCTTCTAATCATCAGAATATAGTTCGAGTATTTCTTTCCTTGTCACTGTGCATCTTATCTATCAGTTTGACGGCAGAATGACTAAATGGAATGCAGGAAAGCTTTTAGATGTCTGAATGTATGTAGTTTTGAAAAATGTATAAAGGTGAGTAGGTATTAGTCACTGCTCTTCTCTATTATTCACAATTATTTTCATTTTTGCAGCGCAGTTGTGCTTACCAGTAAATAGTATTTCCTACTTATGGTGGAGTATCATAAATTTTTTTTATTAAAATCTGTAATTTGGACTCATTATTACAAAGTAGCTTTGGGAAATTAATTTAGCCTATGGAATACAAGCACAAATCATTAAAGTAGCAAAAGTGGGTATACAAATGTAAATGTTAATGCTACTCCCCCGCTTAGCGACAGTCGCTTGATATAGTTGCATCTGACTTGAAAAGGACCTCTACTAATAACTGATGGAGCTGCAGTTTCATGAAAAAATGTGTATTTAATTTGAAAGTGACACCTAGTAAGGACAAGTGGTACTGCAGATTCATGAAAGAATTTCACTGCATTTTCATTTGACTGTAGAGGGCTATCTAGTACCACCTTGAGGATTTGGAGGCTCGTGAAACAATTTTGAGGATTTTGTATCTGACCCAAGCGGGAGTTCTAGTAATGCCTTAAGGAACTGAAGCTATGTGAAAGCATTTTGATGATTTTGCATATGACTCGAGAGGGACAAATAGTACCAACTTGCGAACTGATGCTTCATGAACGAATTTCAATGCTTTTGCATCAGTCTTGAGCAGGACACCCAGTAACAACCAGTATTACTGTAACTTCACCAAAGAATATCATGCTTTTCCTTTTGATTGGAGAGCGGCCTCTAGTAACAACTTGTGGAATTGCAGATGTATGAAAGAATTTTGGATCTGACTCAAGAGGAACATCTAGTATTGCCCTGAGGAACTTGAGCTCTGTGAAAGAATTGTTAAGATTTTGCATCCACCTTGAGTGGGACCTCTAGGTACCACTATATGAAATCCAGGTAGGTGTAGGTACGTATGTATATATATATATATATATATATATTGTTTGAATGTATATCCATCTATCTATATAAATTTACATATCTCTCTCTCTGGTGGTCGCCAGTAGGTGGTTATAGTTAGGACTTAGTTTCCATAGGTAAAGCGTTTTTTGATTCCCCAAAATCTTTGGCGTCGTTTGACGAATTTTTGCGCAATTTACAAAACTAATGGGGCGGTCATGGCAGCTGCTGTCCTGAAAATTACAGCGTGATCCATCAAGTAGGGGCCTGAGAATAAGGGGGTCCCAAAACACTTTTTCTCTATGTGAATTTCCACAGGAAACTTTAGACACGGCTACAGCCCGAACTGCTGAACAGAATCACACCAAATTTGGCAGAAAAGTAGCTCTTGGTCAACAAAGCACTCTTTTTAGTAAATGGTGTAAACCCATTCAGTAGTTGCTGAGAGATTTAAAGATTTCTCAGCTATACATCTGTGGCCGCGGTGGAACCACAAACTCTTCCGATCTCGTGCCTGAGATCTGATTGGCTGCCAACACTTCGAACCACGAAGTGTTGGCAGCCATCTTGTGACTTGGTTAAACTGAGTCACAAGCAAAAACATTAAAAAACAAGAAAAAGAGGCAAGGTAAAAGCACCCTGTAGTGTAGTTCCTATTTCCCTTATAGGCTCTGCACATTGGAATAATATACACTATAGTTTTTGCATAGGACTAAGGTCAGTATGCTCCTATCGATTACACTAAACTTAATTACTTGTGTGCCAGCTAACTCAGAGGTCACTATAAACTTCTCGAATAAACAAGAAGGGGTTAGTTTCTGATTACTGCATAAACATGACAACTTTGTTTCCCTTAGAATCTGAACGCGTCTCAGAATCGTGGAAACAATAGATAACAGTTTCACTCAGTCAACCGTGCATGCTTAGTTTCTTCAGAGTTACACAGAAATAGATAGACGGGTGTCTCAATAAAAGGAATTTATTGAACAGTCTTGTTTCTCTTGTAAGAGATATGAGCTGTTACAATAATTAGACAGTAAGCAAGATATAATACGCACAGTGGAAGCAGTAAGAAGAAATAATACTGCAATAGCATTGTCTTTTAGCTATGACATATATTCATATATACATACATAAATAACACAGGCTAAAAAGTGAATACTCGTCTGATGCTTCTAAATAGTTCTACCCCAGTGTACCTAACCTCAGTGTAGTACGAGGTAAGAGTAGGTACTGTTTTTCTATATATTGTGTATACTAAGTTTGTATGCCAGGAGTCTCTCTAGGTTCTAGTCAGCTCCATACCTTTAGAATGAGAGAGGTGGGAATGTCTTTCCGGGTCTCAAATTCTAACACCCTGCGAAGGGAGTCAGAACACTGGAAGCTGGATTCTCTGCGAGCAGGGATGACAGCGTCTGGTCAGTGCGTCAGGCTGGGATATGGCCTCTTCCGAACTTGCCGTGCGAACCGTGCAGTCAAGTCGTGCCGAGCCGTGCCATCGTTTGCCATGGTAAGGGAAGGTATATTTATACCTGGAAGGTGCTTAGGAATGCAATCATTGACCTAAAGTCAGGCAGAGGAAGACGTCATGAATGAACCACTAAGGAATAGTTCATGCATAATAGATGAGTTCTTGGAGAAATCAATAATCCTGGCTAGGGAAAGTCCCGATGGCTTTAGGGTCTGGTTTCTAAGAATTCATTGTGACATGGGATGGACGGATGTAGGTGACCATGCCTGTATTTGGATAGCATGGCTAATGCCTAAATACGGACTTGGATTCTATGCCTAAATAAGGGCAATGCGAATTGTGCCTATAAAAGGACATGATTCAGGGAAACCTATGTAAGGGCATCTAAATCGAAACACAACATCCACTCCATTGACGAATGATCGATATTACTAAATGTTAAACATTCTAAACACATAAAAAATTGAGTGTCACATGTTCACTAAAAACATTTGTAAAAGCATACTAAAAGAAGTCTTTGTTAAAAAACTTAGCTAGGGAGAGATTAAACAAAACCATTTAAAATAGGGTCCAAGGGATATATATATTTTTTAAAGACCCACACCTGATTTTATCCCCAGCACCAACTGAATGTATAACACACGAAACACAGGGGGTCTAACAGCCAAATTTGAGAGGCTACACTGTCGATACTGAGTCAACAAGATCTCAAAATATCTTTATCGCACACACATAACGTATTAATAAAGATAAAGAAGAAATAGTGCAACGAACAAAAAAGTGATTTAAAATAGGATGGAATGTCCTCCTTCTAAATACTTTATTCTACGGACTGGACACGCCTCCTAATTAAAAAATAGAACAGTTCAAAAGAAGACAGTGACAATTATCTGTCTACATAAGGGCCAACATGTTTCTGCCTAACGGGTATTTAATCCCTTGGCATTCGTCAGGGCCTCTGCTCGTATAATAGTTGCACTCCTAATAGGAAAACGTTATATCATTAGTACTGTATTCGATGCATCAGTCTCATGTGCATAGTGTGTCACCAAACCAACCAATAATGTGTGTCAGAAAATTAATTTTTATGCTTACCCTTTGTGGTAGGGCAATAGACCTCACCTCACCTGGACACTGCTCAGGTACTAAGAGGCCCCGCACTACAAAGATATAGGGAAAACAAAAGAATGTGGCAAAGTACTATAAAGAAGTTTTTTTGCTTTATACCCTGCCTATGATCATTCCTATAACCAAATGCCCTGTATTTGGTTTGGTGACACACTATGCACATGAGACTGATGCATCGAATACAGTACTAATGATATAACGTTTTCCTTCACAGAATTCACAGTAATCATTGTGAATCGGAGGGTTAATGTCCATGGTTGTTACAGGTTGTACCGTTTCAAACCAGTTTTATTATAATTTGTTTTTGGTGATGGTGGTGAATTCTATATTTCACTATTTCTTCTTACTTTACCATCAAAAGATCAGTCATCATGGACGGTTTGTGTATTTGGTGGACCAAATCCTGATACAACAATAAGGTGCGGAGCTGAGTGTCCCACTGATCAGGGGACCAGCCTCATTTGCACATGGGTTTGGCCAAATGATAGGACTGATCATTGAGTCTAATTTGATGGAAACCCTTTACAATCTGTTGTGGATTAATCAGACATTTTACGAATAATCGATGATGTACCGGTCTCCTCTATGCATGTAGTGTTAGCCTTTTTTCCTTCTTTATCTTTATTAATACGTTATGTGTGTGCGATAAAGATATTTTGAGATCTTGTTGACTCAGTATCGACAGTGTAGCCTCTCAAATTTGGCTGTTAGACCCCCTGTGTTTCGTGTGTTATACAAAAAACTTATCTAGTCATAAAATGCAAAGGTGCTGTACATATTAAAGCAATGTTTCATTCTAAGCATATCTTTACAGTGAATGCTAAGTGAATAAACCAAAACATATACACATATGTAATGAAATGGTCTAGTTTTACAGAAAGGAAAAAGGTTCAGCGCCATTTCATGTCATGATTACATAAATGCGAAGAAAGGTGACAATGTGTCCCTGGAAGTGTTTCAAAGAAATCTGTTCTCTGTGAATAGTTCTACTGTAAGCAGAGTTTGTAGCCATATAAGAAAAAGTCAATATTCACAAAAAAGTGATCGTAGGAAAGTTCCAAATGTAGTCTTTTGTTTTGGGAAAAAAAAATTTGAAGGCCGAATTCATGGATTACATGGTACACTGTGAGCCAAATCAAATGTTATTTGAAGCTGCTGGAGAACAAATGAAATCCTCTAATCCTGTAGACAAACATTTGTCTACTGTTGTCGGTGATAGGTCGAATAACTCATTTAGACGACTAACTGCACATAGATGTGATGCATCGTCAGTAGCAGTGTTTGTTGCCGATGTTACCTGTGTGCCTGTTGATCCATCTCGTACCTCAGCAGTAGCATGTTGCGTCTGTGAGATCTCAATGAATGCCGTCATCAGAATCGGTAGCCTCTGGGGACAACACAGAGCATGGTCTGTTATCGGGTCCAGCAGAGCATCGATATCCGTCGGCATGACTGATGGGAGTGTTAGACAGATATCTAACACGCATTCTTCACTGCAAAGCAGGCAGCGTAGAACAGGTAAGATGCAATCTTACCAGATTGGTCTGAACGACAGAAACCATGTGGTATTTAGTTCTCGTAGACGAGGTAAACAAAATAGTTGCACTATGCGCTCACGACACTTCCTTTCCAGGAGAGCATTCTCCAAGGTGCTGGGAGTGACGCTGGTGGATTGGCTTGCCATAGCGTAGCAGTAGGAATAAAAACAGGATTCCTGCAAGGAGTACTAGCATTAGCGGCAGACCACCAAACACCGAGTGTATGAAGTTTGGAATGATTTCGAGGACTGCTTGAGAAGGTGTTAACAGTCCCGAACATATGATCTTAAAGACATGCACAATACTGCTCGTATCAGACATGTTTAAGATACGTCCCAACATTTCTGTGAAATGTGTAGGGCAATTTGTCCTTAACAGAGCCTGTATCTCAGCCGAAGTCCTTGCAACTTGTAGATCATAGGTTTCTTTGGCCGAGGTCAAAGGCACGGTTTGTTGTAAAAGAATGGCTTTTATTCTGCTTAACGTATCAATTCGTATAGAAGAGATGTTCAGTGAAGGCCATAAAGGTGACTCCCTGACTGTGTCTATTTGGGGGACAAGATTTGCATACAGCAAGTGACCCTGGAAGTAACCGTTACTAGATATGGGATACCTGGCAACATGCCACAACAGCTCTGATCATTCAACATGAGGTAACTCCCATTTAAAAGTTGTCCAAAAGTTGGATTAATCACAGGGGCTGGCGAACCTTGCAGGTGGCAGGATAAATTTGCAGTGGAACCGCTACAGGCCCCGTGTCCCGACATATGAATGAACCGCTTAGTGCATTTTCACAGTGTGTACTGCTAATAAACACTTCATGCCCCCCACTCCAACATCTATGTGTGTAAGGTAAATCCCAGGATGTCCTGATATATTCTTTACTCAAACTTTCAAATTTGCCTACTGACATGTGTTTAAGTCAATACTGAAAATGGAAAGTTGTAACAGGCAGAGTTATTTTGCCATGTATGATCCATTCTGTAGCTGGTTTTTCTGCTACCGTAAATGGAAATTTTTCCAGTTTTTCAATGCTCAGCACTGTATACTTTGCTCCCCTTTGTGCCAGTTCGATTTGTTTATAAGTGAGATTGTAATCAGAAAACAGAGAAAACGTGTTGATGAAACGCCAAGGCACATAGCCTGCACGCAAGTTTTGTAGCGTCCAGCCTAATAACAGAATAGAACGTAATTGAGACTGGCCATGACGCAGCAGGACCAAATCTTGTTCCACAATGTCTATAGCAGAAGATACAATGTTGCCCAATGAATATATCCTGGATGACAGAGTCGTTAACCCATTGTCAACCACAGCAAGAGATTTCTCTAAATTAATACGATCAATTTCTCGTATTCTTTCTGCAGCGTCTGGTTGGGTAACCTTCCATATTTCATTATAAGCAGCATAAATGCCGGCATGTATGAAATGTTTTTGACGGTTTTCTTGAACCCAGAAAGAATTCCCTAAGGTTTGCGTCTTCTTTAAGTAAAGATATGGGTTGTTTCACATCCTCTAGTGTAGATGTCTGCAGCCAATCAAGGCATAATTTTCCTACACTGTGTGTTGTTACTACCCCTGGATGCTGTCTTTGAACATATTGTGGGTCTGGCCTATTGATTGTTAAACCTTGTATCTTGTTCAGGAATCTTTCTTGACAGATGTTTGTGTCTGTGGGCCAGAACAACCATTTTTCCTATTCGGAATCTGATCTGTTGTTTTGTAAAATAGTATGTACGTCGACCACCCCCTGTGTAGTGTTATTACTTGCAGATGCAGGTATGGACGGTGTGTTCATGTCTTTGATCTTGGCTAACCCAAGGCAAGACGTTTGTTGGACAGTGTCATTCAAAAACATTATCTGATGTGGTATGATGCAGTCTCTAAATAAAGCTTCTATCCCCTGTACTTGCCAATCTTTTGTACCCCAGACAGATTTTGTGTCGACAGTTGGGCATAAAAGGCTGCAGAATAAATCTGTTTGGTATTTGTTAACATATTGTTCGTTCCTGTCTTGTTCACATTTCTTTTTTTTTTTTACTCTTTTTCTTTATTTGAATGTCAACACATGTCATAACAAGCACAATATACAGAAACACAGCAAGAAAAAAAACCATAAAATAAAACAGAATAGCCAAGAAAGAGAAGGTAAAAAAAAAAACCTGTCCGGAATTGACAAAATATACACTTATAAATCAGTTGTATGACCTAATAAACAAGACAAAGATGACAGAAACAAACAAAGTATGGCACATATCTAAAAAGCCCTGCAACCTGCAATTGGCCCAGCTCAACTATACCCATCAACCCTTAGACCACTCCTTGATAGGGGCCCATATCCGAGTGCCAAACTGCCGCCTCTTTTTCCCCCTTAAAAGATAAACAGAGGACTCCAAATTAAACAATGCAAGCATCCTAACTCTCCAATAAAAAAATGTAGGGCTTTCCGGGCTGATCCAGTGAGACGTAATGCACAGCTGAATCATTGCCCTTGCTACAAACAAGCAAGCAACAGTGTGTCTAGATCCACCAGCTGTCCCGGTGCACTCACAACCAATTATCACCAACTCTGGGGATATTGTAACCGGAATTTTTAACACTGCATTAATGAAGTACTCAACTTCATGAAGGAATTCCCCCAGACTTGGGCGCAGATAGAACATGTGTACTGCATCGGCGGCTTGGAGCCCACATCTTCCACACCTATCACCCTTCCGTCCCCCCCCCACTATGCAATCTTTGCAGGTGTGTAGTACAAATCAAACATCGCCATATAACACTGCAGACTACCAGAAACTAAAATCTGACTTGCCAGTTCTAAAGAAAGCCTAATATCAGCCCCGTCTTGCCAAATTTTGCCTCCAACTTCGTATTCTGCACATCAACATCATCCGGAAAGCAGGATAGAAAATGCTGATATACTGTGCCTATTCTTGCTTTCTTTCGGGCTAATTCTATTATAATAACCTTTTCAAACTTTGTGGCCGTCTCGTTTTGATATTTATCAAGAAAACTTCTAATCTGAAGATATTTAAAAAAATCATGGGTATGTAGACTGAACTTTTCCCTAAGAAAGGAAAAGGAAACCACTTGCCCCTCTGTCCACAAATCACCAATAACCTTCAAGCCCAATCGCTGCCATCTAAAGATAACCTGGTCCTGAAAAATCCGTGGCAAAATTCCAGCAGCCGTAAAAGGCGTGAAGGTATTAATGTTAGAAATTTCACACTTGCGGCGAATCTTCCGCCAAATCGAGAACACCCCCCCGATTACTTTGAACCATGTCTTTTTAAAATAGCTCGGTTCGAGTTTCCTCACTAAGATGCCCTTAGCCGCGTCTCCCAAAACCTATTTCATAGATAGTAGGTCTATTGGCTAATGGAACCTCAGCCCTGTCTCTACTAAAAGTATTCCAAAATGTTGCAACATAGCTGACCAATAATACAATAAAATATTAGGAACCGCCCAGCCCCCACGATCTCTAGGGAGACACATCCATTTAGCCGCCCTACGTGACCGTCAGTAGCCCCAGAGAAATCTAGAGCAAATCCTCTCGGCCCTGCTCAGAGACCCTTGAGAAAATTCTAGCGGAATGGTTCTGTACAAATACATTAATTTCGGGAGGAACAGCATTTTAAGTATGTTACAACGGCCGTACAGCGAGAGATGCAGATGGTCTAAACTTTCAAGTTTAGTATTAATAAATTCGACCACTGGCAGAATATTCAGGTCAGGAATGCTAACTACTGAGGCAGTGGTTTTAACCCCCAAATATGTTGATTTAGTGACAAGAGGGACATCAGAAGGACACATGAAAGCTGAATGTAAAATCTGCGTCTTATCGACGTTCAATTTGTAGCCTGATGGTAAGCCAAATTGCTCTACAAGAGTTTTTAAGGTCGCGAAAGCCACAGCAACATCCCTGGTTAAAACCACAATGTCGTCCGCATAAGCCAAAGTCTTATAATCTATGCCATTGACCCTGACCGGCAGCATGTTTGGATCCCCTTCGATTTTACTGAGGAAAGGGTCGATGTACAGAGCAAAAAGCAAAGGTGAACACGGACAGCCTTGCCTAGTACCCCTGTCGATGTTAAATAGCCCAGTTTCCTGCCCTGAGATGCGGATTGTTGCCTCTGGGAAGATGTACAATGCTTGTAGTGACCGCATAAATGCAATACTAAATCCCTTCCAGCAAAGCACTGCCCACAAAAAGCCCCAGGAGACCCTGTTGAACGCCTTCCCGGTGTGCAGTTCACTTTTCCCTTTGAGGTCAGCTGCAGAGATACTTCCACTGCCCCCAGCAGAAATCAGGTTGCTGTTTGGGCAGATCCCCATTCGAGCCGGTAAGCCACCCCCTGCCTGTTCCAAGTGCGAGGATCCATTACGTTCGGGGGCAGGGACACACAAATTTTCCTTAGACACCCCTACACTAGAGGGTGTACCTGCCCTCGGCTCTACCGCATTCAATTCAGTGCTGCTTGCCGCTTTTCCTGCAGCTGCCTGCTCCTGCTTACCGGCGCCCCTGCTCGCAGGAGTTTCGACTTTCTTCGTCCTCCCTGTTTGTAGCTTAAAGAGCGAGGGGAGCGTCTGCTTCACTTTGCCGGCTCCAACAACGGCCGTCTGAGTATGTCCGGCGGCTCCTGCCGCCATCTCTTCTGCTCTGCGGATGACTTGCGGCTCTTTGCCCCAGCTGAGGGCTTTCCCGGGGCTCACTGTTTGCACTGTCACAGCGCGGGTCTTCAAATTCTTTGCCGGAGCTTTCGGGGCCATTGCACCATATGCGTGCCTAGGTCATCCAGGGAGGCCAAACCAGATTTGAAGGAAACCCAGCAAAGGTATTTTACTGGGTACTTCTCCCCGTAGCTGAATCAGACGCCAGAACATAGCATTTGGTAATGCCGTCTATTCTTTCCCCCGCCTTCCGCTCTCTTCATCACAGCGGGAACCTTACATGGGTGGAATTATCCAGGAGAGCTCGAAACGCCAGCTCACACAGCCGAGTGACTGGCCGCCATCTTGCCTCCGAACAGCCGTGGAAGTTATATGGTCTTGTTCACATTTCTAAAGTAAAACGTTTCTGGATTGGAAGTATTGTACCCTGCAAAATATGGAAACTTCATTTAAAAGGTTTTTGAGCTACTCCTTGGTGGTGTAGGACAATGTTCCCATTGATTATACATAAATACATTTCTAGGTGTTGCAGATTTATGCAAGAAATGATGACCTTAGTGGTTGTAACAAAAAAGCTGTTCATAGTCTGTTGAACCCTCTAAGTATTCGTGGTTAGAGAATGCATCAGATCTTTCTAGATCAGACATCATGTTATTAACAGTCTCAAAGTCCCAATCATCAGAATAGGTACTGGAGGTAATAAATTCACTTAATGATATCTTAAATAAGTGTGGAATCTTCAAAAGTTTTGACGGCCCGAATATATCATAATCCGTTTTGTCCCAAACTATATCATCTTGTATAGGAACGGCTGTGATGTTCTCTTGCTTCACGATGGGATGATTTGTGTGGTTTCAAAAGTAAGTTCACATTTTTATTTTCTGTGTCCAAGTGAATATATCTTCCATTTATCAGCATGCTCAGAGTCATTACTAAAGCGAGCCAAAGCAGAAAGAAAAATATTCCAGAAATAATCCATAGTTCAATCCATGGTGAAACCAGATAAGTCTTTTTCACGTGATGAAAGACGTCTTGTGCTTGTTCTTTGAAAGTTCTTTTGGCTGGCGTCGTTTCAGGTTCGCTGGGATCCTCAGAAAATGATTCAAAGCTAAAGAAATAGCCAGAGGCAGTTCGGACAATGGTTGTAATTGCACCAGGATTCGTTGAAATCGCTGGAACTAGTGGATCACTGGTTATGTTCGTGTAGACAGGTGTATCAGGATGAACTGTTATTTGGGTTTCAAGAGGAATGAGTTCCATAGCATTGTTGCTTAGTCCTTCATTTTTTACTGTTGGATTCTCAATGGTGATGAGTCTTTCAGTTTGAACCTCTTGGATAGTAGCTAGAAGAGTGTGCCTGCTACTTGGTCGGAGTCCCCATAGCCTACTGCTTAGTATTGGCCACATAGTGGGGTTTGATGAGGTCGATGGACACAAATCTTTTCTCCTTTTTACCTGCAAGGGGCGGCAGAAGTACTGTTCTTGTTCTGTGAATGGCTAGGACAGGTAGTGGTTGTCTGTAAGAAGGCCCAAATTCCTTCTTGTCCGCGATCTTCTCTCTGACTAGTGTAGCATGCCTATTGTGTATGTGCCGATAAAGACTTGCAAATCTTCTATAACTGTTCGAGCGTCAGCCGAGCGCTGAGGCCACATCCATAGGAACCTTGACTTAGTGTTTGTGGGATTGCATTTGTCCAAAAGAACGCTTGCACGTAGATAGTCTAATGCTAACAATGGTGTCTGTACTGGGTAGGCTACTTTGCAGCCTGGTGTCTGGTGGCGTTCTGCACTGCGATCTCTATTGCAGTCTATGCAGTTATTGATGAAGATGTGAATAAGTGTATTAATTCCAGTCCACCAGTACATTTCTTTTAATGTTAATATTGTTTTAGAGATCTCCTGATGTTATAGACCCTCTCCCAAATGTGCTTCATAAATCAAAGCAGCTCTACGTTCCACGTTTGGGATTACCCTATCCCTCACTCCAGGGATTCGAGCAAACGAAACGTTGTTCGCATCAAATATATACGAGTATTTGAGTAGAATTTTTTTAGGTAATGCTACACTACTGCCTTTGCTTGAAGCATTGACAGCCAACAATATCTCACAGTCAATTTTCGTTTTTGAACGAGTGAACGCGGCTACGGAAGCCGTTTGCACAGCCCCCTTTGCGGTTTTGTCAGCCGATGAATTCCCTGCAACATGAACGCCATCACGTTGATGACTCAGTGTGTGTATCACGTGAGTGTTTTGTAATCCGTTTCGCAACTGAACTACTTGTTCTCAAAGCTTTTTATGCTTGCTTTTGCCACCTTTTGCATCTTTGAAACCATTTTGAAGCCAATTCTGTAAATATTCATTATATGATTGACCACAGTAAAAAGAATCGCACACTATAAGTGTGGGGAATTCGCGATCCGTATTTTCAAGTGCAATTTCAATGCTTGTAGTTCAGCTTGCTGAGCTGCACAATCTCCTAGAGATTGTGTTTTAGTGACCATCGGTCGGAATTAACCATTACGCATACGACCTTTAACGATCGCGCATGCTGCACTGTAAGCTTGCTTACTCTCCGTAGCGGGTTGTGCTGATCCGTCAGTATAAATTATAAATTCATACTGGTCAAGAGGGAGAATCTCAATAGGCAGAGGACATTCGTGTTCGTATTACAGGAATGCTTGTGTTTTTAAATTAGGATCAAAAACATATTCAACATCTGCTGCAGCAAGAGAATTAACCCTTTGTATCCATCTTGGATGTAAAGCTTTTGCATTTGGAATGCTCGCTTTTGTAACCGCTTCTAAGGCTGGTACCGGAGTCACGACAATAAAGCGTTTACCCTGAGCTAGAGCTCTTTCTTTTGCTACAGCGGTTTGAACTGCTGTCAGAATTTTTTCTGTCGAAGGGAATCGCATTTCCGCTTGTGTATACAAATGTGATTTGTATTCTTTTGGTACTTTTTCATCTTCATTAAAAGTTAAGTAGGTGAATCCGCATTGACCCGAAATTATTCGGATCACTAAATTGCGTGTATTTACACGTGTTTGCAAGCGATTTGTTGATAACATGTCAGCTTGAAGTGAACGCTGGATTTCTGTGTGTTCCTGTGTACAAATCCGTATTTGTAAAGCGCGAACTACTCACCCTTACGGGTCTCAAGGCGCTGGGGGCCGTTGTGGAAATTAAGTGAGCTATTGCCCAGAGTCACATGGTGCTGAGCTGAGCTGCCGCCGGAGCCGGGGATCGATCCCTGAACCCTGTGCTCCGAAGTCAGCTGCCCTGGCCGCTGCAACACACCTCTCAACTGTGTCCAATCTTTGTTTTTGAAATCAGGTTTGATTAATTCGTAGAGAGGTTTAAACCTTTCTGCGTAATTTAGAATGTAAGTTCTTCCAAAATTCAGGAAACCTAGAATCAACTGTAAGTTTTTCAGCATTTTTGGAGGTTGGAGCAGCGCACATTTTTCTAAAAAGTTAGCTGTCAGGTTTTGCCTTCACTTGAAAGCTCATATCGTAGGAATAGGACACTGAGATGGGCAATTCTTGATTTTTTTAAATTTAATTTGTAGCCCTCAGAGGCAAAGCCCAGTATAATGGTATTTACCCTGTTCAAGTGCTTATCCAGGTCATTGTCTGTCAGATAGATATCATCGACATATGACAATGCCTCATCACCATAAATTTGTAGTAACTCTGTTACTCTTGCTGACAATAACCCCGGGCTGTTTTTGAACCCTTCTGGGAGTCGACAGAAGTGACGCTGGGTCCCCATTATTGAGAAAGCTGTCAAGTACCTACTTTCAGGTGCTATGTTTTGACAAAAGAAACCATTTGAAATATCCAATGTGGTTTTATATTTTTTACGCATAATGTTATTCATTAGTGCTGTACTGTGTGGATTCTCTACTGCAAAAGTTTTAGAACAAGTGTTCAGGTGTCTGTAATCCAAAACTAGACGATATGTGTTGTCTGGTTTGTAAACAGGAAACAAAGGATTGTTCATTGATGAGGTGCATGTTTTAATCACCCCTTGGTATTCAAGTTGATCTAAGATCTCCCTGACCTGTTTTTTAGCTTCTTGCTTAATTGGGTACTGTCTTTGTGCAGTAGGTTGACATTTTAATTGGATTTTATGGTGAGGTGAGTCCTCATCCCATCCTACATGATTTTTGTATAATGCTGGGGCCTGGGCAACTGCCCATTTCCTGGCATAAGTGTATTTTAAATTTATAGGAACATGGTTGTAGAAGGCTGGCATAATGATGTCTTCGCCATATGGGCACTCCCTGAGAAATTTTCGTGACCAGTCTTGTTCTGCTATAAGTATGTCATAATCCCTTGAAAGTTTTTCCCAAAAGAGTGCTTTCACTTTCTTGGTATGTCTCCCTCCATTAGGCCTGGGCGGTAAATTCCGTTCCGTTCGCGGAATTTGCGGAATTTGGGTAATTTCGCGTTCCGCGGAGAACGCGAAATTGCCCAAAAATCTGCGTTCCGCGACTTCGCGAAATTTTTTGCTTGTTCGCGTTCTCAATATGCGTGTTCGCGAGATATTTCACCCCGAGCACGCAAACAGCGATCGCGAACAGGAAAAAAGTATCGCGAACAAGCAATTCCGCGCGTTCGCGGAATTTCTGCGTGTTCGCGGAGATTTTTTACCGTTTCGCGGAGATTTGCGTAACGCGATTACGCAAATTCCGCCCACCCCTACCCTCCATCCGTAGTGTTATTTCATATAACTTTTGTGGAGAACTAACCCTGGTGTCTACAATCTCAACTGTGATGTACTCATTCAAGTCCACTATCTCGAGAACTTCCTTCAGGGTCTGGCTAGCCATTGTTGCTTCTGCTGCACTGTCCAGCATTGTCTGAGCTCATTCTCCGTTCTTGAGTTGTGTTCTCAGAATTCTCGGCATGTCTGATCTTCAGACCTGCTACCTTTTTCTTAGTGAATTGAGGTTTTGGTTTGTTTTTCTGAACGTGTTGATCGTCTCTGAACTTCACGCGTTCTTCTTTGTGATCTGACGGTCCTCTTCTTTCAGATGTCTGCGAAGATGTCTGAAAGGTACGAGAGGAACGTGTATCAGTATCTTGATACCTGTCAGGTTTTTTCAAATTATCCTTATTCTTGAGGTTATACCTCCAGTCAGAGGGCTCCTTTTGAGGAGACCTACCTCGGGATTGAGAAAGTTTCTCTTTTGAATGTTGTTTGTTGTTTTCCCACTTCTTTTTAGAAGATGTAGGGTTGTGTTTAATGTTCTTTTCAGAACCCTCAGACAGTTGTGGTTTAACCGGTTTTCCACCCAAACTGTCTCTGCCTAATTCTTTATAGGGCTTTTCTATTATTCTGGGTAGTTCATGTTGATGTTCTGTTACATCAAATTCCCTTAATTTTTGGCGGATCGCCACTGCTGCTGCCTCCCCTTTAATATTAGTAAATATTATTGTTGAGACCTGGTCGAAGTTCTTTAGTAATTTCATACCTAGATTCAGAGCAGGCTCTGCCCCGTATTCATTTTGATTTTGTTTCAGGACATCAGGTATTACCGCAATAGACGGCACACCATGTGTTTTAGTATAGATGGCAGCAAAGACTGTGCCTCAAGTGGTGCAGTCTTCCAGATGTGGTGTGATCCCCATTGGTAGACAGATTGTTAAGATTCTGTGTTTCTCATACGGGCTAATATTAGGGAATACTGCTTCGGTTTGAGTAATTTTTTGAGCTATCCAGAATGGAATGTGTTCACGTTTTGTGGGCATTTTTACCAATGACTGCGTGTAAAGTCTGTAGAGTAATTTTTAGTGTATTCTCCTGATGAGAGGTTTGATTTGGAATGGTTATTGGTGGTTGGACTGTTAAAGTCCGCATGACATATTGTACTAACTGTCTGTAAATTATTATTAACTTCTTGAGTTGAGTGAGTAATTCCTCATCTGACATATCTTTGATATCAGGATGAGGTGTGTAGCCGGCTAAAGACGGCCATGCTCCTGGTCTACCTAGTGGACCGAGCCTGGTTATGTGATTGTAATGTTTTAGGGCGCCTTTAAACCAGAGCTGATGCTACTGGTATGTGAGTGGGATTTCAATATCCTCGAAGGGAATACATTCCTCAGGTGCTTTGTCTTCTTTGAAGAAGTGAACACATGTGTTACTGGATATGATTCTGGGAATGTAATCCACGAATAGAATACCTCTGTCTGAAAAGAGTCATGTGCCTCTATCACAAAAACTGCTCTACCACCTCTTGGTGTTAGCCCATGTTTTATAAGTTTTAGAGTGATACCTCTCCTTAAGTTTGGAGGGATGTTTATAACACCCTCATCGGTTTCATTTAAACCTGTAGTATTAAAAGCTTTTGCAACTTGGCTAGTCGCAGCCTCACCGGTCACGGCATTATTATCCCTGTTTTGGGACATTGTTTAATGGAAAATGTAGAACAAGTTTCAAGGAAACAAAGATAAGGTGCACAATATTTTGGAACACTGTATCCTTCAACGTTGAATAAACCAAATAGCTAATACATAGGATTCTCGTCCTACTCAGCTATGGCGGATATTATCCCTACCCACTACCGACGTCTTATGGAGTATTATGAGTAGGGGTCTCTGAGAAAAGCACGACTGAGTTACTTCAGTATCTAGCATTAAATTAGTGCCTTACACAATGTTGGGCGCCATGTAGTGTAGTTCCTATTTCCCTTATAGGCTCTGTGCATTGGAATAATATACACTATAGTTTTTGCATAGGACTATGGTCAGTATGCGCCTATCGAGTACATTAATCTTAATTACTTGTGTGTGCCAGCTAACTCAGAGGTCACTAGAAACTTCTTGAATAAACAAGAAGGGATACGTTTCTGACAACCGCATAATCATGACAACTTTGTTTCCCTTAGAATCGGAACGCGTCTCAGAATCGTGGAAACAATAGATAACAGTTTCACTCAGTCAACCGTGCATGCTTAGTTTCGTCAGAGTTACACAGAAATAGATAGATGGGTGTTTCAATAAAAGGGATTTATTGAACAGTCTTGTTTCACATGTAAGAGATATGAGGTGTTACAATCATTAGACAGTAAGCAAGATATTTATAAGCACAGCGTAAGCAGTAAGAAGAAATAATACTGCAATAGTATTGTCTTTTAGCTATGACATATATTCATATATACATACATAAATAACACAGGCTTAAAAGTGAATACACGTCTGATGCTTCTAAATAGTTCTACCCCAGTGTACCTAACCTAAGTGTAGTACGAGGTAAGAGTAGGTGCTGTTTTTCTTTAGTATGGTATATACTAGGTTTGTATGCCAAGAGTCTCTCTAGGTTCTAGTCAGTTCCATACCTTTAGAATGAGAGAGGTGGGAATCTCTTTCCGGGTCTCAAACTCTAACACCCCGTGAAGGGAGTCAGAACACTGGAAGCTGGATTCTCTGCAAGTAGGGATGACAGCGTCTGGTCAGTGCGTCACGCCGGGATATGTTCTCTTCCGAACTTGCCATCGCGAACCGTGCAGTCAAGTCGCGCCGAGCCGTGCCGTCGTTTGCCATGGTAAGGGAAGGTATATTTATACCTGGAAGGTGCATAGGAATACTAGCATTGACGTAAAGTCGGGCAGAGGAAGACGTCATGAATGAACCCCTAAGGAATAGTAGTTCATGCATAATAGATGAGTTGTTGGAGAAATCAATAATCCTGGCTAGGGAAAGTCCCGATGGCTTAAGGGTCTGGTTTCTAAGAACTCGTTGTGACGTGGGATGGACGGATTTAGGTGACCATGCCTGTATTTGGATAGCATGGCTAATGCATAAATAAGGACTGGGATTCTATGCCTTAATAAGGGCAATGTGAATTGTGCCTATATAAGGACATGATTCAGGGAAACCTATGTATGGGGATCTAAATCGAAACACAACAATCCTGACCCCCTAAGGACCCCCAAGGCAAAAAAACCCGAATTTTTTAAAGATTTTCAGTGGGATTTGTGAATCTGGCCAACTTTTTTTTTAAATGAAGCACAGGCTCCCACGCTTAGTTTATTTAAGCCCCAATGTGGTCCAGGTTCTGCGGGCAATACAAAATAAAGATGCAGGGGCACGCGTGGGCCCCACAGCCCCGGGTGTTCCACCTTCCAGGGGTTTATAGTTTGAAGTGTGGGTGGGCCTTGCAGCCCCCCCACAGCCCCAGGGACTGGCCCCTCTCTGGAGCTATATTTTATTACAATACGTGGGGGCTACAGCCCCTAACGCAGCCCCAGGGACCACCACCTCCCAGGGCAATTTTTTTTAAATGCGGGGGCCATGTGGCCTTCATGCAGTCCCAGGGCCTGCCAGAAGCTATAATGAAATAAGATGTGTGGTGGGGCTCTAGCTTCCCCACGCAGCTCTGGGGACCCCTATCTCCTTCGGGCTATTTCAAAAATGGGAGGGGTGCTGCGCAGCCCCTTATAGAGCCGTTAATGGCCCTGGGGACTGCCACCCCCCAGGGCCGGCTCCAGCAATGTCCCGGGGTGCCCGACCCCGGCACATTAAAGTTTGCTTTGGGATGGCGGGAGCACTGTTCCCGCCATCCCATAGCAAACACATGCTCCGGTTTGAACAAGCGAGAGCATTTCGCTCTTGTTTGTTCAAAGTGGATCACTTTGCTTTTTACACCCAGGAAGCTGCATGTCAGCAGCTCCCTGAGTGTAAAAAGCAAAGCAATCCTCAATAAATTTTTCTTGATCTGAATCAGTCTTCAAAACATTCCAAAATTTCTCTAAGGATTTTCTCACGTCTTTTGATTGTTTATTAAAGGTCATAATAAACCTAATGTTTGTCAGTGTCTCGCTTTCATTCTTTTCATTCAGTATCAATAGAGCCTTTCTGTCTCGACTCTGAACCTCTGCACGTGCATTCTTGATGCATTTCTGCGTGTACCCTCTGGCTTGAAATCGTTCAACCATTTTCAATTCTTCTTTTTCATATCCCTCCTGGATGCTGCAATTTCGTTTTGCTCTTAGTAGCTAACCCAGTGGAATACTTTTAATCAAGTTCTCTTGGTGGCAACTTTGAGCATGGAGTAGACTGTTGCCAGCCGTTTCTTTTCTGAATAGGAAAGTGTCTAGTCGCTTGTTGTTCACCTGTATTCAAAGGTCTAAAAATTCAATACATTCTCAATCCAGTTGGCTGCTGAATTTAAGATTAAGTGTATTATCATTCAGAACTTTCACAAATTAATTTGCCTCATCAATGCTTCCATCCCAGACACAAAAAATATCATCAATGTATCGAGCCCAAACTCTCACATGATCTTTAAACTGATTTAGACTGCTGACCACCTGCTCCTCCCACCAACCGAGATACAGACATACAAAGCTGGGGGTGAAGCAGGTGCCCATCACAGTCCCTAGTGTCTGCCTGTATATTTGACCATTAAATGTGAAAAAGTTCTGTGTTACAAAAATATACATCATATCAGCCAACATCTCAGCGTGGAATAGAGATGATAATGACCTACTCTTTAAAAAATGTCGGCAAGCTTTGATGCCTAACTCGTGTGGAATACTGGTGTAGAGACAATTGACATCTAAACACATTATTAATACATTTTCACTCCATTCAACATCTTTGATCAATCGCAAAAAGTCACCTGTATCCTTCAAAAATTACAGTAGATTTTGCACTAAGGGTTGGAGATAATAATCAACATAACGTGAAGTGTTTTCAAGGCAGCTACTGCGAGAGGATACTATTGGTCTCCCAGGAGGGTTCACCTTGTCCTTGTGCAGTTTTGATAGTAGGTAAAGGGTGGATAACTTTGGGAATTTGCATTTTAAGAAATCATACTCCTCAGATTCGAGGAGGTCTTTTTCTTTCCCCTCCCCCAATTGGTCTTGATAATTTTCATTTGCCGTTTCATATATGGCTTTTGTACTTTTCTCATATCTGGTGTTGTCATTGACCTGACTCCAACCCTCTTAAAGGTACATTTCTTTCGATAACACCACAATATTCCCACCCTTATAAGATTTTTTAATTACTATACTTTCATCATTTCTTAGAGCTTGGATGGCTTGGACATGTGCAACAGATAAATTATTGTTGCCATATATTTTTCTTTTTCAACATTTTTTAAAATTCCTTAACAACCCCTTCCTCAAACACATCTATTGCTTCATTAGCAATTTGTGGCAGGAATATAGACTTCGGTTTAAAGCTACTCTTGTGGTTGAGATCTAATCTGATATTGTCATTTATCAAATTTAGATATGGATCTTGTATAAAACCTGGATCTCCTTCAAGCTCGTTGAGAGCATGTAACAATTGTATATCCCCAATTTGAATGGTACTTGGTACTTCACTTACATTGTTCTCAGTGTCCATGACTTTCGTGGTGAACCATTTCTTTAATCTAAACTTTCTTGTAAATTGAAACAAATCAATGCGTCCTTGTATGTAATCAAAGTCAACAGAGGGGCAAAAAGAAAGTCCCAATGATAAGACTTCAGTTTCAATGTCACTTAATTTCCATCCTGATAAATTTATTACAGTCTTGGGATCCATTAATTAATTTTTTTCTGCCCTCTCATCTTGCTTTCCACCGGGCTCGCTGCATCTTCTCTCAATTTTGTGTTTGTTCTTCCATCGCCTCTCCCTCCTCGACCTCGACCTCTGTATCCCTGGCACTGTGCTTGTTTTGTGCAGATACTCTGTGTTGTGCCATCATCGTGAATTCCTTTCAAATTTGTTTTTTTACTCCTATTGGCGCTGGGTCAGCTGAGGCATCCTCCTCATTACTCTCATTTTCACTTGTCTTGTCACCTTAGTTTGTCATTTCATGTTCTCTTGCAAGAATGAACATGCAGAGTTTGAGAGTTGAGACAGAAAGGATAGATTGATACCGAATGAAAAGAATTAAAGCGAGACAATGACAAGCATTAGGTTTATTACGACCTTTAATAAACAATCAAAAGATGTGAGAAAATCCTTGGAGAAATTTTGGAATGTTTTGAAGACAGATTCAGTCCTAGAAAAATCTATTGAGGATTATCCCCAAATCACCTATAGAAAGGCTAAGTCACTTAAAGATACAATCTGTCGTACACTTACCACCCCTGATACAAAACAGAGTACAATACAAGGTTTCTTTACATGTGGTAGATGTAAAGCCTGTAAATATAGTACAAATTGCAAAGAGGTCAAATTATCCATAGAATGTAAACCCTTTAAAATAACAAAACATGTCTCAGGTAACACAGAATATGTAGTGTTTGTCCTCAGATGCCCATGTGACAAGTACTACATAGGAAGTACCATACATAAAGTGAAAAAACGAATCGTTGAGCATCTGAGGGCAATCAAACACAATGATAAACAATATCCAATTTCAAGACACGTTAATATCCAACACAAGCAGAAAAGCAATCTGTTATCTTTTTGTGTTCTTGACAGGATCCCAGTAAGAGAAATAGGGGGAGATAGAGTACAAGAATTAAGACGCCTGGAATCGAGAATGATAGTTAACTATCAGACAATGCACCCTAGAGGGAATAACTGCAATGAGACGTTGCCGGACATGCGGTCTTTATTCTGCGTAATTTCCCTCTAGTTGGTCTGAGTGTTCATACGAAATTTGGGACCAATTTCACAGCCCTCCAGTGGGCCTCAGGGTGAAATCTCACCTTTCACAATGTTTTGCCAGCTGTACCGTTCATGATTAGGATCTATTCCTTCCATGCGGACCCCTTTACATTCTTGGGGCGGTGCGATCTACTCCACGACCGGAACCGCCGTGTAAGACATTTTTCATGTGTTGCCCTGTTCTCGAGGACGCACTCCACTGCTGGTTAGTTTCACAACCATTTATTAAATGAAAGGCGGCATTTCACTGTGAAACTAACCAGCAGTGGTCCCAAATTTCGTATGAACACTCAGACCAACTAGAGGGAAATTACGCAGAATAAAGACCGCATGTCCCAGCATGCAACTTTTGCAACAGACCTTCAGCTCAATAGGAGGGGCACACCTGAGGCCAATATTAAGGAGAAAGCGCAAAGACTGTGGTTGCGCACATTTTCTGGATGCTCATACTGCCTCTGACGAAGATTGTGAAGCTTGGAAACGCGTTAGGCAAAAGGATTTAAAGTCGGAGTAAAATGCCGCCTTTCATTTAATAAATGGTTGTGAAACTAACCAGCAGTGGAGTGCGTCCTCGAGAACAGGGCAACAAATGAAAAATGTCTTACACGGCGGTTCCGGTCGTGGAGTAGATCGCACCGCCCCAAGAATGTAAAGGGGTCCGCATGGAAGGAATAGATCCTAATCATGAACGGTACAGCTGCCAAAACATTGTGAAAGGCGAGAGTTCAACCCGAGGCCCACTGGAGGGCTGTGAAATTGGTCCCAAATTTCGTATGAACACTCAGACCAACTAGAGGGAAATTACGCAGAATAAAGACCGCATGTCCCAGCATGCAACTTTTGCAACAGACCTTCAGCTCAATGGGAGTGGCACACCTGAGGCCAATATTGAGGAGAAAGCGCAAAGACTGTGGTTGCGGACATTTTCTGGATGCTCATACTGCCTCTGACGAAGAAGCGTGAAGCTTGGAAACGCGTTAGGCAAAAGGATTTAAAGTCGGAGTAAAATGCCACCTTTCATTTAATAAATGGTTGTGAAACTAACCAGCAGTGGAGTGCGTCCTCGAGAACAGGGCAACACATGAAATTCATATATATATATATATATATATGAATCCCGAAAGTCACCAATCCTCCATGGCACACAAACAGGTACGGACCACTAAAGGGACGAAATTGATGAAAAAAGTTGCTGTGCTTTATTTAAAAAATCATAACTACAGCAACCAATCATCTTGGCTAGTGCCCCAGCATGATGCGTTTCGACCGAACAACTCGGTCTTGTTATATATATATATAGAGAGAGAGAGAGATAGAAGATAGATAGATACGTTCACCGTAAAAACCAAAGATTATAGGGACGTTATAGTCAGGTACAGATTACACACACACAAAACCAGAGATTCAGCAGTTATAGTTACCTGAGTTAAGTAAAATGTATCCCCCCGCAATACACGGCTTATTACCTCAGATATTACATCACTCATGACATGGTCAGTGACATCACTCATGACATTACTCATGACATCTCAAATGATATCACTGCTGACATCACTGATGGCATCATCCAGTGACTGTGTTTCACAAATGATTCTGTGACTTAAAGATATATACTAAGCTACTGCATAAGTTAAATTAATATTCTTTCTGTACTACTAATGAATAATACTATTTCTAACATATGTCATCTGATTAATAATCCCATTCTTATAGCGGATGTACTATTTATTAATGAACTAGCCTCTACACTGACATATGTCCCATGCTGATGTATGTGTAGGTAAGGCTTTTCAACAGTCTAAGCTGTTCATTGAGACTTCACTCCACAGTGATGGATAAGTAGCATAGTGACCAGTTTCCTTAAACTTCTCTGCTTTGTGATAAATTAGTGTAGTAACAGATTTTAATAAATGCATCTGTTCACTCAGACCTTTCTCTAGGGTGATGGCTCAGTGCAGTAGACATTTACAACAGACTGACCTCTCAGCTCACACCTTTCTCCAGGACGAAGAATAATTTTACAAGTAGCTTGTGACACAGTGGCCTGTCCGCTAAGACCTCTCTACTGGTTATATGTTGTTGTGGTTTGTAAAAATCTGAAATTTGCACAAAAACCTTTTTCCAGGTTCACAAATGGTGTTGTGGTTTGCAATAGAATACACTATATACTTTGATTTTTTACTTTGGTCATTAGTGTTTAGAGTAGTGGTTCAGAAAAGACAGGACTATTTGCTGATAACTGTCTCTTAGGTAAAAAGTGAGAGTAGCAGTTGATAAGGTTACAGTGAGCTATATATTTTTCACCTGTATTTTCTTCTTACTGTAAAGAAAACTGAACAGTATTTTATTTAGTATATTGAAGTTTACTTTGCTGGATGATGTCATCAGTGATGTCATCAGTGATGGCATTTGAGATGTCTTCAGTAATGTCACCGACCATGTCAAGAGTGACGTAATATGACAGATCATAAGCAGTGTATTGCGGGGCATAAGCTATACTTAGCTCAGGTCACTATACCTGCTGAATTTCCATGGATTTGTGCATGTCAAATGTGTACCTAAGTATAACATCCCTTTAACCTTTGGGTTTTTTTCAGTGAATTTCTAAATTTTTTAACATTAAGTAATATTTAATTACCTTACGTTAATCCAACCACCTGCATGCAGCCAACCCCAAGCACAGTCTGTGGCTGTGTGAGTGGTTGTATGAGTGGTTGTTTGGGTCTGTGAGTAGGTGTGTGAGTGGGTGTATGGATGTGTGAGTAGGTGTGTGGGTTCCTGTATGGATGTTTGAGTGGGTGTGTGAGGGACTGTGTGGATCTTTGAGTGGGTGTGTGAGTCTGTGAGCAGGGTGTGAGTAGCTGTAAAGATTTGTGAGGGTTTGTGAGTAGGTATGTGAGTGCTTGGATAGGTATGTGAGTGGGTGCATGAGCTGCTGTCTGGGTCTATGAGAGGGTTTGTGAGTGGCTGCATGGGTCTGTGAGTATGTGCATGAGTGACTGTATGGGTGTGCGAGTGGCTGTATGAATCAGTGAGTAGGTGTGTGAGTGGCTGTATTGGTCAGTGAGTGGGTGTTTGAGTAAATGTAGGGGCATGTGAGTATGTGTGTGTGGCTGTATGGGTTATAGAGTGGGTGTGTGAGTGGCTATATGGGTCTGTGAATGAGTATATGAGTGGCTATATGAGTCGGTGACTAGGTGTGTGAGTGGCTGTCTAGGTTGGTGAGTGGGAATTTGAGTGACAGTATGGGTGTGTGGGTAGGTATATGAGTGGCTGTATGGTGTATGAGTGGGTGTGTTTTGGCTGCATAGTCTTAGAGTGGGTGTGTGAGTGTCTATGTGGGTCTGTTAGTGGGCGTGTGAATTTCTATATGTATGTGTGACTGGGTATGTGAGTGACTATGTGGGTGTTGGAGTGGGTATGTGGGTGGCTGTATGGGTCTGTAAGTACATGTGTAAGTGGCTGTATTGTAGTGAAGACTGCTATTTATATACGTACATTGCTAAGTTAGCACAACCGCGTTCGATGTTAGAAAGCCACCTTGCCACTTTTGCTGCTTTTGCACACGACACTGCAGTTACATGTTATTATTCGAGAAATGCTTGCTCGCCTTTGCTTCACATGAGAACTGTCTGTTGTTCACATCCCTAACAGTGAGCTGCGACCTTGGTCTGAACATTGTGTAAAGAAACAGTCTGGTTCGCTAGACGGTGCATGTTGTTGGGTTCAGGTTGATCAGCCCACTATTTAGCCATAACACGCACGCAGCTGCAAATACCTGAAAGTCAAGTGCTTTTAATATTGCAGGCTGCATGCTTTATACACATTCGGAAGAAGAGCTTTCCCAGGAGCAGAGTATACCTGATCCTGTGATGTGATTCCACTAAGCTGATCTTTACGGTATGGGGTTCCCCATACAAGCCTAGAGACCTTCTGTTAGTCTAATAATAGTAATAATATTAGTTTACTAGCGAAAGGAAGGTGGCTGTAATCCACTGTCATTTTATTATGATTTCTCCTTTCATTCTCTATGGTATTGTAACTATGCTGATGGTTTTGATCTTAATCATTTGTCTGCTTATGTTAGCCAAAGTACTGCATCTTAGGACACAAGGTTTATAAAATAAACTCTTTAAACTTTACCGTGTCTCTGTCTACTCTTGTTGTGGACTGGTATGAGAATAATTACGAACAGGTATTTCTGATTCCCACCATTCCTGAGAATACACTAAGTCGCTTGTTCTGGGTTGTCTATACATTGGGACCGCCGAGATAAACTCGGATAACGAATGGGACACTGATGCTGGTCGGATAAGGGGTTCTGGGTTCTGAGGTGAGTTTTTGGTACACCACAATTCACTGAGGTCCTCGTTTCCTGTGCATAGTTCTGTGCATAAGCAGAATCCCTGCAACAGTATGGGTCAGTGAGAAGGTGTTTTAAAGGCTATATTGATATGTGAGTGGGTCTGTGAGTGACTATGGATGTATGAGTGAATATGAGGGGCTGTATCGGTGTATAAGTGGGGGTGAGAGGGTATGAGAGTAAGTGTGTGAGTGGCTGAATGGCTCTCTGTGAGGGTGTGTGAGTGGTTTTAAGGGTGTGTGAATGGGTATGTTATGGGCTGTATGGGTTTGTCAGTGGCTGTGTGAGTTGCTGTATAGGTATGTCAGTGGGTGTGTGAGTGGCTGTTAGGTCTGTGAGTGGGTGTGTGAGTGTCTTTGTCGGTTTGTTACTGGGTATCTGGGTTTTTATATGAATGTGTGACTGGGTGTGTGAGTGACTATGGGTGTGTGAGTGGGTGTTTGAGTGGCTGTGTGGGTCTATGAGTGAGTGTATCGGTGGCTGTATGTGTGGGTAAGTTGGTGTGTGAGTGACTCTGTACATGTGTGAATGGGTATGTGGGTGGCTGTATGGGTGTTTAAGTGGGTGTGAGTGGGTATGTGAGTGGGTAAGGAAGTGGCTGAATGGGTCTGTGAGTGGGTATGTGAGTGACTGGCTCTGTGAGTAGGTGTGTGGGGGCTGTATTGGTCTGTGAGTAGCTGTGTGAGTATTGCATGGTTGTGTGAGAAGGCATGTAAGTGCCTGTATAGGTCTGTGAGTAGATGTATGAGTGTCCATGTGGGTCTATTAGTGGGTGTGTAAGTTTCTGTATGGCTGTTTGACTGGGTGTGTTAGTAACTGCATGGGTGTCTGAGTGGCTCTTTGTATCTGTGATCATGTGTGTAAGTGGCGATATTGGTCTGTGAGTGGCTGTGTAAATGGCTGTATGGATGTGTGTGGGTGTGTGAGTTTGTGGGCGGGTCCGTTAGTTGATATATGAGTGTCTATATGGATGTGCGACTGGGTGTGTGAGTGGTTGTGCACAGGCTTTATGCGGTTCACTGACAAAATATCACCTCTGGAAATATCGAGATACAAAAATGTTGTCACATAATTATAGATGTCAAAAATATTGTCATCCTATTCTTCTAATGGTAAGTACAAACATATAAACAAAAAAAATAGCATTGTCACTAAATATACATTTTAACATATATATACATTTAAATAGTAAATATATTAAATAATAGCATTAATATAATAGAAATATATTGTTCAATATTTATTTAAACAAATATAACATTAAACTGATTTTAAAAAGTTAAACACTCATATATATTAATATGCATGATCTACATTTACATATATCTAGTTAAAAAATTATTATTAAACTAATAATTTTAATTACTCTTATAATTTAATAACTTTAAAAATATATATAAAAAATAAATGTATATACATATACAAATACCCAATAACATATACATCTATATATATATATATATATTTTTTAGACAAGCCATTTTAATTACAAATAAAAAAAGTGTACAACATAAAAAATTACTATGTACGATAAATATTTTGCTTATTAAAAACATTAATAATTAAAAATATTATAATTTCAAATGAAGCATAGCTAATGATATAAATTGTAACAATATAAAATAAACTGTAAGATTTTACATTTAATATGTCTACTATTCCCACTACAATTGATACAAAAGTGCACAAACTATTCAACTAAAGAGAAATTAAATGTACTAGTCCCAATTCATACAGTGCAACAGTAGAGAAACTATGACATTACACAGGGGTAAAATGCACAGTTCCCATTCCAGTCAGTGAAACTGTAGGGAAAGTGTTGGATTGCAGATGGGTAAAATGTGTATTGTTCCCAGTACAATCAGTGCAACAGCAGTGACAAGGTTGGACCGGGAGGGGTGCAATGTACTACTCCTACTCCTATCAGTGCAATAGAAGAGATAGTGCTGGATTGCAGAGGGGTAAAATGTACTATTCCCACTCCAGTCAGTACAACAGTAGGGAAAGTGTTAGATTGCGGAGGGGTAAAATTGGCTTTAGCCCGCTCGAGTCAGGACAACAGTAGGGGAAGTGTTGGATGGTGGCGGGATAACATTTAGTATTCCCACTCCAGTCAGTGCAACAGTAGGGAAAGTGTTGGCTAGCAGAGGAGTAACATTTACTATTCCCACTCCAGTCGGTACAACAGTAGGGAAAGTGTTGGATTGCTGAGGGGTAAAATGTACCATTCCCTCTCCAGGCAGGGCAACAGTAGGGAAAGTTTAGGATGGCAGAGGGATAAAATGTACTATTCTCACTCCAATCAGTGCAACAGTAGGGAACGTGTTGGATTGGGAAGGGGTACAATTAACTATTTCCACTCCAGTCAGTGTAATAGTATAGAAAGTGTTGGATTGCGGAGGGGTAAAATTGACTATTCCCACTCTAGTCAGTGCAAAAGTAGGGAAAGTGTTGGATTGAGGAGAGGTAAAATGTACTATTCCCAATCCAATCACTGCAACAGTGGTGAAAGAGTTGGATGGTGGAGGGTTAAAATTGACTGTTTCCATTCCAGTCAGTGCAACATTAGAAACAAGCGAATTAATTTCAACCTAATAAAATAATCTCAACAACATAATAGAACAATGAGATCTGTCAGATTCGCAGAGGGTCAGCATCCCTAGATATGTGTAACTTATATCCTTAAATTACTTCAAAACTAGGCTGTAGCTGTGTTTAAAAATTGCCAAATCAACTTAGACATTGCATGGGTAAAAAGTGTTTTGGGACTCCCACCTTTTATTCAGCCCCTGATTGATGACTGTAGCTGTAAAGTGAGAGGCCAAATAGTTTCGAATAGTACATGTCCAACAAACTAGAAAAATAAAAGGCAGTGTATGTGACAGTTGTATATAAATAAGTATACATAAGACTCAGTGATTGTATGGATAACTGTATACTTGTAATAGTGATTTTATAACACACTAAGTATGAGTTATTATTTATATGAAGAAATAAGTGTGTAGCTGACTAAATGTAAGTATGATCCACTGTTTGCATAAGTGAGTAGGATGACTGCATAAGTGAATAGGATGTGTGCTGGTGTGTAATGTCGATATAGGTGTATAAGTATATTTGATAGTGTTCTATTGATCATTGACAGCATGTATGAGTGAATCTATATGTAAGTGATTAGATATGTGTGTAGATCTAGCAATCAACGAGTGGGTTTTTAGAAACTTGTGTTGGTGTGGCAATGGATTAAAATATGGTACTCTGTATTTTACAGTGAGTGATGAAACGTTATACTAGTGTATGATGAGGTGTATCTGATTGTCACGTGATGTCATTTGAGATGTCATCAGTGATGTCATCAGTGATGTCACTGACCATGTCATGAATGATGTAATATGTGACATCATCAGCAGTGGATTGCGGGCGCACAAGTTATAGTTAGCAGAACTAACTATAACGGAGGAATTTGAATGGTTTTGTACGAGTGAAATGTCCAGCTAACTATAACAGCCCTGAAACCTATGGTTTTTCAGTGAATTTCTAAGGTTTTTTAAATGCTAATTCCTAACTATAACATATCTGAAACCTATGGTTTTTTCAGTGAATTTCAAAGGTTTTTTAAATGATCATTTTTAAATGTAATAATAGATATATGTATTTTTTTATACTGATTTTCTACAGTTATTTAACTGTTTATTTTTACATATTTTATTTTTTAAATTACATTATATATTTTTAATATAAATGGAAATAAAACTGTTTTTTAAAATATTGAAACTGAAATATTTTTTTTTTGTATTATATTTTTATTTTAATATATTTATATTATTTTCTTTATTGTTTTTTTCCCAATTTTTTGGGGGGAGTCACGCACCCAAAGCGTACCTTTCTCGATCACTACGCAGAACCTAGCCACCACTTTAGAAATGTTGTGAAGGATCCGTGTAGGCTGTGCGACGGGTGCGTATTTTCTGAGATGTGTGCGATCGCTATGCGACCGGTACACAACTCCAGCTCCCAGGCATTCGCATCACATGCGCATTACTGTACGTGACGCTCGTGCGCTTCCGCGTGACATAATATACTTGTTAGATGTGGTGAGAGAGCGACTCCCGCAATTTTTTTTATGTCTAAAATGATATATATATGTCTTTAATATACATATTAGGGCAAGACATTATCTAAGCTATTCATAAAAGAATATTTTTTTACTTGTAATAAACTTATATCACTTTTAAATGCAATTTCGCGAAGACGCGCTGGGTGCGTGCTGCATGTGCGCAGGGTGCGCGGACCCCATGTGACCTGAAAAAAAAAGATTTGATTGGTTCATAACATTTCCCATTCTAACTATTGAAGGACCCCACCCATTTCTATCATTCTTCTTTGAGCTTCTTTGGAGAGTGATCTCTGAGCTTGGAAGAACCTATTCCGATTACTTTTTTTTTGGTGTTTTTGAGAATAAAACCAACATCATGGCCTCAGGACAACAGCCACAGGACCAGGAGGAACATTCTTCAGAGGAAGAATTTTTACCAGAAGCTCCACGCCCACAAAGGCCAGTATCGGTGGTGTGGAAGTTTTCCACCTTTCCGGAGGGGCAGAAGAAAGCGAACGCCACCAAAGTAACCTGCATGATCTGTGAGCATATCTTGTCCCGAGGTAGTGCTGAGAAAAAATACTCTTGCGGTACTGCCTCGATGTATAAGCACCTGAAGTCTCTGCATTCAGTGAATCTGGCTTGGGAGGAGTGCAGGAGAGCACAACAGAACCCTCCACCTGCAGTGCCTGGTACCTCGGGCAGTTCTACATCACCATCACCACCGGACATACGTCCTGAATTTGCTCTGCAGAAGCAGCACAGTGTAAAGTGCAACAAACTAATATCCTATGGAGAGCAGTCTGTTGAAGCAGTGTGTGCGGCGCAACAAAATCATCGTTGTTAGACTGTTGTTTGCTTTTTTTTTTTGTTGGGAATGGCTGTTAATTCCTGAAGTTTCCTGTTTTTTTAGTTCTTTTTTCAATTTTTTTGTTGAAAAAACACCAAAAAAATAACAAAATCGTTCATAAAAATACCAAAAAATATAAAGAAAAAAAAAGAAGAAAAAAAGTTTTTCTCAGAACTAACTTCTCTGGTTAAATAAAGAACTATATTTGTATGTTAATGTGTGAAAATTTGCTTGAATGTATGTGTATAGCTTAATTGACTGAAATAATGCATTAGAAGTGTATGGTGAATGTATAAGTGCCGAACTATAAGTGCGTTGGTTAGTTAGGGGACTGCATGCATAGTGGATAGGGGTTTGAAGCAGTCCGTGTGCTAAGGCCTGGGTCACTGGATGAGTACTTGGGTACTGACTGACTGATTAGAGTACTGCAAGGAGAGTGCTTGGGTGAATTTATAAGTGTTTGGGTTTTGGCACAGTGAGTGGATTAGAGCATTGTGCTGAATGGGTCACTAGAGGAGTGCAAAGGGAGTGACAGGGTGTTTGCTGGAAGTGTATGGATACTGACTGGGGAATTGAAGGTGTGAAAGACAAGTGTGTAGGTGGTTAGAAGACTGCATGCATAGTGGATAGGCGTTTGAAGCAGTTCATGTGCTAAGGCCTGGCTCACTGCATGAGTACTTGGGTACTGACTGAATGATTAGAGTACTGCATGGGGAGTGCCTGGGTGAATATATAAGTGGTTGGGTTTTGGCGCAATAAATGGATTAGTACATGGTGCTGAATGGATCAGTAGAGGAGTGCAAGGGGAGTGACAGGGTGTTTGCTGGAAGTGTATGGATTCTGACTAGGGAATTGAAGGTGTGAAAGACAAGTGTGTAGGTGGTTAGAAGACTGCATGCATAGTGGATAGGGGTTTGAAGCAGTCCATGTGCAAAGGCCTGGCTCACTGCATGAGTACTTGGGTACTGACTGAATGATTAGAGTACTGCAAGGAGAGTGCCTGGGTGAATTTATAAGTGGTTGGGTTTTGGCGCAGTAAATGGATTAGTACACGGTGCTGAATGGGTCACTAGAGGAGTGCAAGGGGAGTGACAGGGTGTTTGCTGGAAGTGTATGGATACAGACTGGGGAATTGAAGGTGTGAAAGACAAGTGTATAGGTGGTTAGAGGACTGCATACATAGTGGACGGGGGTTTGAAGCAGTCCATGTGCTAAGGCCTGGCTCACTGCATGAGTACTTGGGTACTGACTGAATGATTAGAGTACTGCAAGGAGAGTGCCTGGGTGAATTTATAAGTGTTTGGCTTTTGGCGCAGTGAATGGATTAGTACATGGTGCTGAATGGGTCACTAGAGGAGTGACAGGGTGTTTGCTGGAAGTGTATGGATACTGACTGGGGAATTGAAGGTGTGAAAGACAAGTGTGTAGGTGGCTAGAGGACTGCATGCATAGTGGATAGGCGTTTGAAGCAGTCCATGTCCTAAGGCCCGGCTCACTGCATAAGTACTTGGGTACTGACTGAATGATTAGAGTACTGCAAGAAGAGTGCCTGGGTGAATTTATAAGTGGTTGGGTTTTGGCGCAGTGAAGGGATAAGTACATGGTGCTGAATGGGTCACTAGAGGAGTGCAAGAGGAGTGACAGGGTGTTTCCTGGAAGTGTATTGATACTGACTGGGGAATTGAAGGTGTGAAAGACAAGTGTGTAGGTGGTTAGAGGACTGCATGCATAGGGGATAGGCGTTTGAAGCAGTCCATGTGCTAAGGCCTGGCTCACTGCATGAGTACTTGGGAACTGACTGAATGATTAGAGTACTGCAAGGAGAGTGCCTGGGTGAATTTATAAGTGGTTGGGTTTTGGTGCAGTTTTTACAATTTTTTCAGATGGGTACTGGTGGAAACTGGCTCTGACTAATCAGTCCTAGAGCCAGTGCTATGCTAAAAGACACTTAGAATACAATTAAAACACCTACATACACTAGGGAACACTGTGCATTGGGGTACCCCTGTGATTACCATGGCCTCCTCTGTAAGACCCTAGTACATAATAGGGCAGGGGGATT
The DNA here is from genome assembly GCF_964204655.1 of Triturus cristatus. NCBI lineage: Eukaryota > Metazoa > Chordata > Amphibia > Caudata > Salamandridae > Triturus > Triturus cristatus. Next base: position 944,051,048 of record NC_140594.1, on the reverse strand, counting down.
AAAACTACCTCTTAAAACGTGCCACAGGGCGCGTTTGCACACTGGTGAAGGGAGGGGGAGGCTGAGCTGACGTATGCAAACACGCCCTCTGGCCTTTTTCATTTGCGGGATAAAGTCCCCTTGAATCCTGAGTGTCCCTTGGGTCCAACTAGCCCACCAGTTGGCGCCACAGAGCTGCATTGCCGAGAGGTGTAAAAAGGACCACCTCTCTGCAACGCAGCGCAGTGGCGCCTACTGGAAGCACCTGGTGGACTAGTTGGCCCCCAGGGGCCATCAGGATTGAAGGTGAATTATTTCCCCAACTTAAAAAGCGCCACAGGGCGTGTTTACACACGTCACCTCAGGCCCCATCCCCTCCCTTCACCACCATGTAAACGCGCCCTGTGGCCGTTTTAAGTTGTGATATTAAGTCCCCTTGAATCCTGAGGGTCCCTAGGGTCCAACTAGCCCACTAGGTACCTCCAGTAAGCGCCACTGAGCTGCATTGCAGAGAGGTGTAAAAAGGGGCACGGCCTGGACCACCTCTCAGCAACGCAGCGCACTGGCACTTACTGGAAGCACCTGGTGAGCTAGTTAGCCCCCAGGGGCCCTCAGGATTGAAGGGAAATTATTTCCCCAACTTAAAACGCGTCACAGGATGTGTTTGCATACGTCACCTCAGGCCCTGTCCCCTCCCTTTACCACTGTGCAGAGGCACCCCGTGGCGCGTTTTAAGTTGGGGGATAAAGTCCCCTTGAATCCTGAGTATCCCTGGGGCCCAACTAGCTCACCAGGTACCTCCAGTAAGCGCCACAGAGCTGCGTTGTAGAAAGGTGTAAAAAGGGGCGTGGGTTCTGAACATCTCTCTGCAACGCAGCTCCCTGGCGCATACTGGAGGTGCCTGGTGGGCTAGTTGGCCCCCAGGGACCCTCAGTATTCAAGGGGAATTAATTCCCCAACTAACAACTCACCAGGGGGCGCGTTTGCACAGTGGTGAAAGAAGGGGGCGGGACCTGAGGTGACATGTGTGCAAACACACCTTGTGGCGTGTTTTAAGTTGGGGAATTAATTCCTCTTAAATCCTGAGGGTCCCTGGGGGCCAACTAGCCCACCAGGTACCTCCAGTATGCACCAGGGAGCTGCGTTGCAGAAAGGTGTTCAGAGGCCACACCCCTTTTTACACCTCTCTGCAAAGCAGCTCTAAAAAGGGGCATGGCCTGGACCACCTATCTGCAACGCAGCCCTGTGGCGCTTACTGGAGGTACCTGGTGGGCTAGTTGACCCCCAGGGACCCCCAGTATTGAAGGGGAATTAATTCCCCAAACGTGTCACAGGGCGCGTTTGCAGAGTGTTTTTGTGAGGGGGCGGGGCCTAGGTACGATTGCACTGCAGGAGCCGGTCCTGGGGGTGGCGGTCCCCAGGGCCATCACAGGTTCCAGGAGGGGGGCTGCACGGCCCCCTCCCAACATGTACACAGCCCCGGGGGGTGGTGGTCCCCGGGGCTGGAGGGTCCGTAATGGACCCCCTAATTTGAATATTAGTGCCCCGAGGAGGTGGCGGTCCCTGGGGCGTGTGGGGGGGCTCGAGCACCCCCACACAGGCATTAGTACATTAAAGAAAGCCCCGGGGGTGGCGGTCCCCGGGGCTGCGGGGGGGGGGCAGTGTGCCCCCGTGAATGTAATTAATAAGAGCCCCGGGGGTGGTGGTCCCCGGGGCTTGGGGGGCCTTAGAGCCCCCCCAACTTTAATAAAACAAGCCCCGGGGATTGCGGGGGAGGCTGTGTGCCCCCTGCAAATATGTATGCACAGCCCTGGGGGTGGCAGTCCCCGGGGCAGTGTGGGGGGTTTGGGGCCCCCCACACATTTTTTTCTGCTGGGACCTGGCCCACCCGGGGGCTTAATTAAACAAAGCGCGGTCTCTGAAAATAATTCTTCATCAGAGGCATGGCGGCTTGTGTGTAGATTCGGCATTACCAGCGTCTTAAATTCTTGATGGCACGCCCATAGATGGGCTGTCTGAATAGAACTGTGCCGTGAATGCTGGGATTTGTAGTGCCATATAATCCATAATGACTGCCCAACTTTATACTGCTGATCTTGGCTCCGTTTTTATCCCTCTCTGCGACTCCACTAATAGGTGCGACGGTTATCTCACCAAGTTGCCCCCTTAGATTGGGGTGGTGCATTCTCTGCGGCATCGTAATATCCAGCTCAGAGGTTGCCCACCAGTTAAGAAGCACTCGAGTTGCAGAGTTCGCATGCAGCATTTATTGAGTACAAACGGAGTCCAAATGCCAATCACAATTAACCAGCTGCACTGTGTGCCTGACGCGTTTCGAAATAATTCTTCATCAGAGGCATGGCAGCTTGTGTGCAGATTCGGCATTTCCAGGGTCTTAAATTCACTGAAAAAACCATAGGTTTCACACACGTTATAGTTAGGAATTAGCATTTAAAAAACCTTGCAAATTCACTTAAAAAACCATAGGTTTCACACATGTTATAGTTAGGTGGATATTTCACTCGTAAAAAACCAATGAAATTCCACCAGTATAGATAGTTCAGATAACTATAACACGCGGGACCGCCACTCTATCACAAGGATGATGTCATCAGTGATGTCAAGAGTGATGCCACTGACCATGTCATGAGTGATGTAATATGTGACTTCATGAGCAGAGGATTACGGGCGCGTGAGTTATAGTTATCTGAACTAACTATAACGGTGGAATTTCATTGTTTTTTTACGAGTGAAATATCCACCTTACTATAACATGTGTGAAACCTATGGTTTTTTAAGTGAATATATATATATATATATATATTTCCAGTTATAGAAAAAAAGAATGTAGGGAACTCTCAGTTCACAGCGCTGCAATTCTTCAAGGCATTACCAGATGTCCTCCTCTACTCAGATACAAAATCCTCTAAATTCTTTCATGTTCTACAAGTCATTACTAGAGGTCCCTCGTCAGTCAAAAGAAAAAGCATTGGCATTTGTTGATAAAGCTGCAGTTCCCTACTTTCTTTCTTGCTTAATTTATGTGTTACTCTAAGCCTGAAATGGTTTTGCTTTGACTTATACTGATTGTTCCCTTTTGTTTGGCGAAAGTTATGTTTCTCTGACGAGCTCTAGTAAGAGTGAAACGCATGTGTCAGCGACTGCAATGATTCATTCCAGTTTGGCTTGGACGATAACTTACAAATCCAAAGCTGTAACACCATTCCTGGAGTGGTAAAAGGCTTTGGCCATTTTTGGGCTCCGTGTTGATGGCAATAGCCAATTTTAACTCGGCTTACTAATTTGCTCTTAAAAACTCTGGTAGAAAAACAGGCATTTGAGGTCAGCAGTTTTAGAGTGTTGTGTTGTTATAGAGTGTTCAATATAAATTAGCTGCTTTTCACATAGAACTTGGGAACTACCCACAGTTCTCTACTTCCTTTTCTGCATAATGTATGTAGTACTCTAAGCGTGAAATGGTCCTTTAAGATCACAGCTGTATACACTTTTCCATTGTATAATATTGACAGTTTCTTAAATAGTATCAATAATGTGGCTTAATTAATGGAAGCTTACTAAGGTCCAGGTTTCGCAGGCCTTTTTTTGCAGCTGATCGTACCACATTAGCATTTGCACTGCTACTATGCAAAATTACTCTTTCTCTGGTTTTGGTATTTGTTTAACTTACTTGGCTTGTTATTTTACAAAAATACTGATACTTGTCTGAGTGGTAATTAGAAAGAATCTGTGCTCTTAGAATTTGAGCTAAAACAGGAGCAGGTGGGAGTAAAACCATGCGTATTAGATCATAAGGAGCCTCAGCTGTTAGAGAAAAGAGATTATTCAATATTGATAAACCTTGAATTCAAACAGCTGGGGTGTTGTTATAGGAACTACCCGCCATAAGAGTTGACTGTTTCACTTGCTATCAGCTTATGCAGTGAGGCAGTATGCTCAGCACATCTGTGCATCTTTGCACACTATCTAAAAACTTTAATTTTCCTTCAACTGTTGGAAGAATAATTATGTACATATTGCTGGTGCGACACTACATTTTTATATATGCACTAAGTCCTTAGTTTTATAACTGTACTCACACTTTTTTAACTTATTGGACACTAGAGAGTTGAAACACATGTACAGCCTTGTTATTTGAAATTTGCATTCTAGTAGATAAATTTACAAAGAGACATGAACTTTAGTTCAGCTACAGCAAAAACAGCTGAACAGAATTAAATCAAATCTGGCAGAAATCTTTTTATAATTTATTTTAAATCTGTTCAGTAGTTTTTGAGAATTTAAGGTTCAAAATTGATAAATATTTATAAATCTCTGGTGATATCTAGCAATGTGTGGGGTACCGCGGTATGACAAGCTGAAAACATGCAATCTGATTGGCTGGGCGCACCGTAAAGAGAAAATTGTGACTGCTCTTTCATGGCTCTGGGACTCAATTGTCCTGTCATTAAAAAAAAGGAATAAGGGCCAGTTTCTGGATATCCAGACTGCTCGGCCCTTGTGGCACAAGTTATAGCTTTGTCAGTTATCTAGAATTTCAGTGTGTTTTGGTGTAAAATGTAAAATTTTACCTGATATTTTCACGTAACTATAACTTCACTTTAACCTTTGTTTTTATCAGTGAGTACATTTATTTCACCTGTCTTCATCAATGTGCACCTCTCCATGGTCATCACACAGTTCCCAGAGGGACTAGAAAAGAGAAGACAGTGTTAAAAACCCTTAGGGACCTCAGGTGTCCTCATCGCTATTGTCGTACGATCCACTGAATATTTGTAGTCATGCAGGAGGCTGTGTATCATCTTGTGGTAGGCCAAAGTCTCCTTCATCCCTACTACCAGGTGGTTTCTGGAAAACAGAAGAATATCTTTAGCATAGCATAGCATAGAAGCCTACAACTGTCCTGGAGGTCTCTGATTGCGTGTGCCTCTGGAAACAAACCATACATTTTCGAATTCACAGTCATGCACATTGTGGGTATCAGAGCTCCAAGCTCCATGCTTAGGGCCCTCAGCAGGCCATGGGCATAGGTGCAGCTCAAGAAGAGGTGGTAGGCCACCTCATCTGTGGTACATACTCTCCGGCAGGACTTGAGACAGTTGAGCCCCCATGTGTGCATGAAGGCTCTCACTGGCAGACAAGTTTGAATTGCCATCTAGGGGATGTCTCTGTGCTTGTTGATCAGGCAATGGAGGCAACGGTCTTCCACACGTGGTCCGTTGTTGCAGAGAGGAAGACGAAGATCTGTTCATTGACATCTCTTGCACAAATCTTCAGAGTCTACTAGTTTGGAGCAGAAGCCTCCAGACCAAACTCCTTGACAAATGTCTCTACTTCTTTGTAGAACCATGGTGTATCCCAGTTGTAGGGGATGGCACTTAATTGATCCGCCTGAGGCACCTCCCCGTTAGTAGCAGAAAGAAGTGTGCCATCAGAAAGACAGTGTGGCCAACATGGCCTTCGCCTTCGGTCTTTAGGGTGCTCCTCACCCAGTGGCACATGAAGATCCCCCTCAGGATGGAGGTGATGTCAGACACTTAATTTCCTCCCTAGTTTTGGGTTTTGAACAACACTTCTCTCTTCACTTTGTGCATTTGGAGTTCTATGTAGAAGATCATGTTTGTGAATATCTTGGCCGTTCAAGGCTGCACTGGCCACATTTGAGCTATGTACTGGAGCACAAGCAATGTCTCATTCGGCAGGACCAAAAATGTCCCTCCGATCATCAGCTTTCTGAGGATCCAAAGGCCCAGCTCCTGTTAAGGCTTCACCAGCAACTCATCCCATGTCTTTCCAGTTCTTCTCTGCTGCACTGTCTCCGCTGAACCAGACTCCAAGAATCTTTGCGAAATCCTGCTTGGTGTTGAATGGCAGTGAGACTCGGGGAGAGGTCCATTGGTCGAACAGCAGGGTTTCAGACTTGGCGCTGTTCATCTTTGCTCCTGATGCCTTCATAAACTCAATGCATGTCTTCTCCAGTTCCTTCACTCAGTGCCCATCTGCACAGAAGATGAGATATTGTCCATCTAGATGAGCACTTCACTTTGCTCTTCCCATTGCTTGCTGGTGCTCTCATGTCTCTGATGTTCCAGTTCTGTTTGATGCATTTTGTGAGGAGCTGTATAACACAAATTAACAGAAGAGGAGAGATGGAAGAATAGGGTGGCAATAAAGTTTCTATGTCTCTAAGCTAATGTAGGCAGTGCTTAATTTGTTAATAAATAAGTACCATGGGCAAAGTTATTGCTCAGGAGGCCACTGCAGCTTGCACTACCAACAACCCATGCCACTGCTGCCACATGGCAGTATAAACACGTCTTACTAAGCATCACACTCCTGTAAATATGACAGCTTAGGCAATTCCAGGCTAACCAAAGCATTAAGAATGGTATTGATATGATATAATTAATTTGTTTGAAATGTGTTTATAATTAATAAATTCATGTGTTACACCTATAAATGAGCAGATGGTGTCACCATGTGGTGGACAGTCATAAGTGCTGGAGTTAACAATTAAGTGCCAGTGCTGAGCACTGGCAAACACTGGCACAAGTTAAGCACTCAATGTACGTCTTAAAACTTTACAAGAATGTATGTGCATCAAGGTTATGGATGTGTATAAATGTTATTATTATTATGTAGGTTTGTATTTCCTTTTACATTTCTGCGGTGTTACTGAAGATATTTACTTTTGTTTTAAGTAGAAATGTTGTTTCACACAAAAGTTATAGATTATTAATTTCAAAGATCATTCTCATCTTGAATATTTAAACAAGTTTCACATACCCAGAGGGGTCCCTCATTTCAAGCCTACAGATATTTGCACTTTTCGGTAATGTTTTATTGAAAATTTCCCAAAAATGAAACAAGAATAGTCATCATCAAGTTCATATATTCAGGTACGTGTTTCAGAGTGAGAAAATAAGCAATTGTGGACTAATATACTTATACAATTTGATCAATATCACATATAGTATACTCAGGTATTTTTTTTATATGGTTAGACCAATGTTTTTGCTACTAACAATACATAGTTATTGTAAAAGGTCTGAAATGTAGAAGTGGATGCTGTTGTTGAACTTCAGTCCCACAACCTTCTACAAGCCTTTATTGTATTGTTTGCAGGGTTTGTGAACTTCGTGACTTCTAAAAAAGGTCTCTTAAAATTTTAGCTAATAACAGGTTTTTACAGCAGAAAATCCTGCAACTTTCACTTTTGTAGGACAATCTTACTCCAAAAAATGTTTTTACACAAATCTTTTCCTACAAAAACATTTTATTGTGGCTAAACTTCATATATCGGTAAAGTCAGCCTTTCCCAAACACCCAATAGGAGAGGGAAGGAGGTGGTTTTTCATCAGCTAATCACCTCTGTTATAGAGATAGCTCTATCCATTGTTGTCACTACGTCACAGAAGAAGTCACCCAGGCCCAGCTCCTTGAGTGTTAGGCCGATAAACTCCTGGGCGACACGGTCGAATACCTTCTCCTGATCAAGACTGACCAAAGTTGCCTGAACATTTAGTCTTTTTACATACTTTATTGTGTTCCAAACCAGGGCAAGACTAGCCACGATCTGGTGACCCGGTATCCCACAGGACTGGTCAGTGTGGACTATCTTTACTCTTGCCTTCTTCAGACTGCTGACCTTTACCTTCACAAGAATTTGCAGTTCACATTGAAGATTGAGATTGGGCTCCAGTTCTTGAAGTCCCCTCTCTCTCTCCCTTCTGCTTATACAAGAGAGTTTTCATACCTTTGTGCTGGGATTGTAGCATACGGCCCTTTTCCTCCATTTCCTCTCAGAGGTCTAGCAAATCGGGCCGATTAGGTCCCACTGTTTGATATAGATTCCACTAGGAGATAGTCACTGCCCTGAGTCTCGCCTCTCTTGTAGGTTGTGGATACCAAGTGCAGCTGTTCTAGAGTGCTGGGTGCATTCAGGCACTCTCTCTCTTCAGGACTCAGTGTCTTTGAGATGCCCTCTATTAAGACTTCTCGACTTTGGAGGTTTTACTGCGGGTTCCAAAGCTCCACCAGCGGGAAGCTTTGGCCTGAGTGACATTTCTAAAAGAAGAACGAGTTGCATATCTCATCCTTCTCTAGGTTGTAGATTCTGTTCCAGAAGATGATGATTTTCCTGGATTCTTCCCTGAAGTGTCCTGCAAGCCCTTTTTGGGTTTTCGCCAGGTTGTCCCCAATGCCCCATCCCCTGAGCTTGTGTTCGAACAGTTGCTGCAATTTGCTTTACAGCCTCCTGAACTCACCCTTCTTTTCCAGTGCAGCAACTCTGCTTACATCCTGGAAGAATCTTCACTCATTTCCACCACTTGCTGGTCGAGTGAATGAGGTCCTTAATGTCCCTCCACTTCACATATGCGTCAATGGGGTTTGCCACTAACTTCTCCTTCTCCAGCAGGCAGCAGTTCAACTTCCAGGATCCACACCTACTTTAAATATATACAGACAAAATCAGTTATTGGAAGGCACTTGTTTTTACTATTTACCAATGAATGGCAGCTCCCACCTATAGTAGGGTGGTATCACTTACTTCACAAAAATAAGGGGTTTTACTGACATCTGTAATTTTGAATGATGTTTACAAACCAGCTTTGGCAAATAAATGTATCCTAGGGAAAACAGGAACAAATCATTTAAATAGCAAATGTGTATTCAAATGTATATGTTAAAGCTGCCCACCCTTAGCTGGGTGAAGGTTATTTAAAGCAGTTGCATCTGACCTGAGGAAGACCTCTAGTAAAGACTGTGTGGAACTGCAGCTTCATGAAAGAATCTCAATGTTTTTGCATCAGACTCAAGAGGGGCCTCTAGTAATGACTTGTGGAAGAGCAGCTTCATGAAAGAAATTTGGGTATTTTTTCTGTGCAAGAATGTTGAGTATTTTGCATTTAACTGGACTTGAGGAACTGAAACTTCAGGAAACAATGTCAATGCTTTTGCATCTCACTTGAGAGGGAATTCTGGGAATACCTTGGGGAACTGCAACACTGGGAAACAATTTTGAAGATGTATCAGCTAACTCAATTCTACTAGCAAAATATAGTGCACTCAAAAAATATTTCCTCAACAATACATTTGAAGGCGCATGGCACTTTACAACCAGGGACTGCTAATACCTGTATATACTTGATTGTCTTCACAGGTATTTCACAGTAATCACAATATTTATTGAAAATTGCTAGATTGATTCTTCGGTATATATACCGGTATTGACATGTTTACTTGTGTTATTGAAAACAAGCACAATTTATTAGAGTAGCAAAACCATACATGTACATTTTCAGGTTGAAGCCATACCTTCTAAACTTTGTGTCGGGCATGTGAAGCAGTTGGATCTGACTTGAGAGGAACATTTAGTAACAGATGAGTTATTGTAGATTTGTGACAGACTTGTTAAGCAGCTGCTTCTGACTTGAGCGGGACTTCCAGTGAAACCTTGAAGGGTTGCAGCCTCGTTAAGGACTCTACTCTGTTGCTTTTTGCTCATGAAGGACATCTAGTAATTATGTAAGCTATTGTAGCTCTGTGAAATGACAGACTGATTGGGCTTGCCAGTGTTTGTTTAGTGTTTTGTTTGTGAAAAACTAACTCCGCTAGGGGAAGCAAAGATGGAAGAATAGGGTGGCAATAAAGTTTCTATGTCTCTAAGCTAATGTAGGCAGTGCTTAATTTGTTAATAAATAAGTACCATGGGCAAAGTTATTGCTCAGGAGGCCACTGCAGCTTGCACTACCAACAACCCATGCCACTGCTGCCACATGGCAGTATAAACACGTCTTACTAAGCATCACACTCCTGTAAATATGACAGCTTAGGCAATTCCAGGCTAACCAAAGCATTAAGAATGGTATTGATATGATATAATTAATTTGTTTGAAATGTGTTTATAAATAATAAATTCATGTGTTACACCTATAAATGAGCAGATGGTGTCACCATGTGGTGGACAGTCATAAGTGCTGGAGTTAACAATTAAGTGCCAGTGCTGAGCACTGGCAAACACTGGCACAAGTTAAGCACTCAATGTACGTCTTAAAACTTTACAAGAATGTATGTGCATCAAGGTTATGGATGTGTATAAATGTTATTATTATTATGTAGGTTTGTATTTCCTTTTACATTTCTGCGGTGTTACTGAAGATATTTACTTTTGTTTTAAGTAGAAATGTTGTTTCACACAAAAGTTATAGATTATTAATTTCAAAGATCATTCTCATCTTGAATATTTAAACAAGTTTCACATACCCAGAGGGGTCCCTCATTTCAAGCCTACAGATATTTGCACTTTTCGGTAATGTTTTATTGAAAATTTCCCAAAAATGAAACAAGAATAGTCATCATCAAGTTCATATATTCAGGTACGTGTTTCAGAGTGAGAAAATAAGCAATTGTGGACTAATATACTTATACAATTTGATCAATATCACATATAGTATACTCAGGTATTTTTTTTATATGGTTAGACCAATGTTTTTGCTACTAACAATACATAGTTATTGTAAAAGGTCTGAAATGTAGAAGTGGATGCTGTTGTTGAACTTCAGTCCCACAACCTTCTACAAGCCTTTATTGTATTGTTTGCAGGGTTTGTGAACTTCGTGACTTCTAAAAAAGGTCTCTTAAAATTTTAGCTAATAACAGGTTTTTACAGCAGAAAATCCTGCAACTTTCACTTTTGTAGGACAATCTTACTCCAAAAAATGTTTTTACACAAATCTTTTCCTACAAAAACATTTTATTGTGGCTAAACTTCATATATCGGTAAAGCGGCCCCATTATCTGATCCTGTTACCCACTTTACAGAACTGCGCCCAGTTCTGTTAGTGGAATTAGGATTTAGCCCTCCCCTATTTCTGGAGTTAGCTTTTTCTATGCATATCGTGCAGCTCCTATTACAAGCTTCCCATTATCTCTGTAGGGAGATTCTGGGACCCGAAATTAACAATTCCAGCCAGGTTCGCCCCTTCAGATAATAAGGATCACATTTTTAGGTCCTCAGAATGGGGATTAATGTGCTGGGCCCAGAATTAATAGGAATGTTTGCACAGGTTTTCTTTGACTCTAAAGAATATAACACAGATATTTACCATTGTCTCTTAGTGTGTCGTAAATACCTTTTTGGGAGTCAATGGAAGGCAGGGGTGGAGCAAAGAGTACTTATTGCCAATAAATCACAAGCAAGTAATGAACAATTCTGCTGTAAACAGCGGTTGAAGTGAGCAGGACCTCAGGGGCATGGCACGCCCATACTTCTTCAAATTAAGAAATACAGTTCTCCGACTTTTTGTGAAAAGACAACCTTCCTGGAAGGTAAAGCAGAGAGCCCCCTGTGCTGTGAAAATGAGGGAGGGGCAGACAGCTAGGCAAGTTTTCCTGCCAGGATGCCTGCTTGCCTTAAAGAAATGTAAATGTGCACAAATGGTTAATATGCAAATGGAAAGGGTGTTTGGAAGCCAGTATTAGCTTTAATTGATAGAATCACTTGAAGCTTCCTGATGACATAGATTTGTTCTCTTTGAGTGGTATAGCAAGGGAGTTACAAGCTGAGGAGTGAGAAGTGTGCTTTTAAAGTACAGTTTTAGTAAGAATTGCACTATGTGCAGTCTGGGTATTACTAAAATCTATATTTTGGAAACATTTTTTTTTATCTTAAACCTTTTTGCGCATTTTGTAGCAGCCTATCTTCTACTGTGAGTAATGCAAGTTCAAAATAATGACTTACATATTTCACAGTGCTTTCTATCACAGACTGGAAACTCGTAGCACTAAACACAAATGTCACTATTTTCCACTGCACCAACCAGGATTCAGTTTTATGGTTCTCTAATTACAGAGAGAGACCACTGCAGTGCATTAACTAATAGAGGTTTCATAATGAACAACAGTGCATTTCTCACTGATTAACTTAAGTTACATTTATTTTTCATTTAAGCTGTGCCTTATTTAATATGGAGTTACCTGAAAGTGAAAGACCAAAAAAAGTTACAGACTATCTTGTTTTTTAGCCAGGCCTTTGACACCGCCACTATGCTCACCCACCCCGCCCCCTTTGTGCACAGTATCACAGCTCACATACTTTTTTTGATATACTTGGACAACTGGCAGTCATTTGGTCTACCCTGTTTTTTGTTGTTTTTTTATGTTATAGGGCATAGGATCAAGCCTGCCCAAAGCAATGAATGTCACAAATGTTTTTTGATTATGACTCCAAGGGTTCATAGACTTCAGCGTCTTCTCCATATAGATTTTCATTATCTCGCTAACGCTGTCAAAATTCACTTCCTCATTCTTGCCATAGTTTGACCAGCATGAGTGAGGGGAATGTTGGTAATGACGTCACTACAGCTGTTGGAAGTTGAAGAGTCACAGCTTCTTCACTTGGCTCTCTCAGACATTGTGAGGTTGTAACTTGGTGGAAAGGCACCATCCATCATGCCATATTAATTCTTTTTGACTGCACCAGAGACAGACATCATGACGCACTTAATCCTTATGATGATGTGCAACCTTGCATTGTGCTGTATGCCAGGAACCTCGTCTTACGTCTGCAGGACCATCTGTCCTGTCCCCATTCTCATCTCCAATTGTGTAAAGAGAGGCTTGCACAGGTGTAATGATTTTGAGTAGATTATTTCGAGAGCAGGAGCAGACAAACAGACAACTGAGAACCACTTGCTCCAGCCGCCTACTCCGCACCAGTGTCCCATCCATAACCTCCTCTCACTAACAGAATCCCCAAAACATTCCAGAATTACACAACATTCTCCTCACAAGTTCTGTGTTTTTCTTGAACTAAGCCCACACAGTTTTCCTCCATGGACCTCTCCGCTTACATTGACTGGTCTGTGACTAGTACATACAAGAGACCCTACTGGCAGCAATTATGGCTTTATATGCTCATGCTGATTCGTTTGCTGCTGTAAAATTTGGCCAGCAACGTCTTTTGACTTAACATTTTCTGTCTACAAGAGGTGTCAGGCAAGGCTCTGTAATAGTGTAGTATCTTTTCAATACCTTTATTTGCAGGCTTGAGAGAGATTTGGGTCATGGTGATTTCAACCTCTTAAAATCAGTAAACCTATCTATTTTAGAACTATTGCATACAGAAAATGCTCTAAGTCAATACATTTGGTTGTTGAATGTATTAAAATGAGCCATCCAATATGGAGGAAAAAGGCGATCTCTTTGCCCAGTCCTGTAGCTCTAACAATCATCAACAACAGGCAGTCTTGACTATTCGTCGGTTTGAGTGGCCCCTTTAAAGGGTATATATATATATATATTACCTACTGGCGGTCGCCAGTAGGTAGTTATAGTTAGGACCACGTTTCCATAGGAAATCCGCAACATTCTATTTTGAATAACTATTGCGCCGGTCGACGAATCCTCGTGAATTTTTCAAAATAGGTGGGGCGCTACGCTCCGCTCCTACCCTGAAAGTCTTGGGGGGATTCGTCAAGCGGGGGCTGAGATAAAAGGGGGGTCCCAAAACGCGTTTTTCCCATGCATTTTTCCATAGGACCTTTAGACACAGCTACAGCCCGAACGGCTGAACAGAATTACTTGAAATTTGGCAGAGAGGTAGTCATCAGGTCAAGGAAGTGCCTTTTGTAGGTTTGGTGTAAATCTGTTCAGTAGATTCTGAGAAAATAGCCTTTAAATCAATATATATATCTGAGCCAGCTTACGGTGCGCTTACGGTGCGCTTACCGTACGCGTACGGTGACGTGCGCGAGCGCGATTCTGATTGGCTCTTAGATCTTAGTAAACATTCGAATCGGCCGAAACCAGGAAGCGGCGGCCGCCATTTTCTCTCTCGCACTCTGAGTGGGGCAGCATAAATGAAGCCCAAAAATGTGTAAAGGGGCAGTATATTGAGATAATAATCACCCAGCAGTGATATACGGGCCCACAAACAACCCCCAAGGCTTTTTTTTTCGAAAAATCGCCGATTACGCTTACCGTACGCGTACGGTAAAAATTTGTTTAAAAAAAAAAAATTATCCACACTCTCCCCACCGCATGTTCAAATGGTGCCCGAATGGCACCATTTGTGCATGGCTTAACAACTAAACGAAAATAATAAACAAAACATTTCACAACGATGCGCATAATATGTTCCCCATGTGCGCACGGTGCGCGAAGCGCATCGTGCGTACATGGCCCATCCCGCATAATGTGGGCACGCGGTGCGCTGTGCGCACCGCGTGACCACCGTGCGTGCATGGCACTAACTGCGTAAAGTGGGCGCGCGTGCTCACTGTGCGCGCACGGTGCGCGAAGCGCGCCCAGTTAACTGCGTTAACTGCGTTAACTGGGCGCGCACGCCACGAATGGCGTAAAGTAAGTTAGCATTTAAAAAACCGTACAAATTCACTGAAAAAACCATAGGTTTCACACACGTTATAGTTAGGAATTAGCATTTAAAAAACCTTGCAAATTCACTGAAAAAATCGCCGATTACGCTTACCGTACGCGTACGGTAAAAATTTGTTTAAAAAAAAAAAATTATCCACACTCTCCCCACCGCATGTTCAAATGGTGCCCGAATGGCACCATTTGTGCATGGCTTAACAACTAAACGAAAATAATAAACAAAACATTTCACAACGATGCGCATAATATGTCCCCCATGTGCGCACGGTGCGCGAAGCGCATCGTGCGTACATGGCCCATCCCGCATAATGTGGGCACGCGGTGCGCTGTGCGCACCGCGTGACCACCGTGCGTGAATGGCACTAACTGCGTAAAGTGGGCGCGCGTGCTCACTGTGCGCGCACGGTGCGCGAAGCGCACCGTGCGCGCACGGAACGAACTGCGTTAACTGGGCGCGCACGCCACGAATGGCGTAAAGTAAGTTAGCATTTAAAAAACCGTACAAATTCACTGAAAAAACCATAGGTTTCACACACGTTATAGTTAGGAATTAGCATTTAAAAAACCTTGCAAATTCACTGAAAAAACCATAGGTTTCACACATGTTATAGTTAGCTGTACATTTTACTGATAAAAAACCAATGAAATTCCCCCGTTATAGTTACTGTAGGCAACTATAACTCACGCGACCGTAATGCTCTGCTGATGACATATGTGTCTTTATGAAAAAAAAATATTTGTAATATATGTATAGCTAAAATTTAATGGAAGAAGACATGGGCAAATAAGTGTCTAAATACAGTATTAGCATCAGCAGAGGATTACGGTCGCGTGAGTTATAGTTGCCTACAGTAACTATAACGGGGGAATTTCATTGGTTTTTTATCAGTAAAATGTACAGCTAACTATAACATGTGTGAAACCTATGGTTTTTTCAGTGAATATATATATATATATATATATATATATATATATATATATATATATATATATATATATATATATATATATATCCACAAAAAATCCTCCACAGTCGGGAGCCCCCATCCCTGCAGGGCGGCCTCGTGAAGACAGAATGTGAAGCTTCCTGCCAAACGAATCCCAAAAAGAAGAAATGTCGAGGCCCCAATCTGAAGGACATCAGCGTTTATTTGCAATTTCAAACAGGCAGCATAAGTTTCTCTTCCTTACGCGTTTCAGCTGTCACAGCAGCCTTGATCACTGGTGAGCCAAAATGTGATGCTTAGTGCTGGAGGCCTTAAATCCAGATAGGCACGTGACCTGTAGTGTAAACATCAGTTCCCATAATGCACTTGTAGTGTAAGTACAATCTGCGCCATGTAATGTTCATATTTGTCTTGCTTGATAGCGTCAAAAAAACATCACATAAAACATAGTTCAAGTGCACTTATTTACAATCAGGAAAAAAGTCACGTTTAAAAGTAAGCCTTCATAAAATATATCTCCAAACTTGGCTCGAAATGCTGCCTGTGTCACTTCATTTGGAAACACTGCATCTCCAGAAAGTGCCAGAAGGGAAAATTCCCTTCCTGCTCCCTTCCTCACCTCGGTGCAACTATTACCGTAAATCCTTCATGGTGTCAGCACAGAGAGGCAAGCGGGACATGCTCCCCAATTAAATCCACAAAAAATCCTCCACAGTCGGGAGCCCCCATCCCTGCAGGGCGGCCTTGTGAAGACAGGATGTGAAGCTTCCTGCCAAACAAATCCCAAAAAGAAGAAATGTCGAGGCCCCAATCTGAAGGACATCAGCATTTATTTGCAATTTCAAACAGGCAGCTGAAACGCGTAAGGAAGAGAAACTTATGCTGCCTGTTTGAAATTGCAAATAAACGCTGATGTCCTTCAGATTGGGGCCTCGACATTTCTTCTTTTTGGGATATATATATATATGACGTTTTTTCCTCGTGTATGAAGAATAAAAGACCGAGTGCCAATAACTTTGACTTGGAGTGCTGGATGTTTATTTCAAGAAAAACGGAGTATTCCTATAATTGATATATATATATATATACATATATACATATATATGTGTATATATATATATATATATATATATATATATATATATATATATATATATATATATATATATATATGTGAATGAAGTTCGCCACCAACACCAGTCATTCAAGGACCAAAGGACGAAAGCGGACCACCAAAGTCTGTGCAATTTCCAATTTATTCCAAGCCAAGCAAATCCGCCATTACGCGTTTCAACCCCCAATCGGGTCTTGATCACATGACGAATTGCGTAATCAAATCGCGACTTTTAAAGGGAAAGGTGCGTGGATATGACGACACAAGATCAAAGTGCAAATGCATGGCAACTGAAAAGTTACTACTAGCAGCAATTGTTGTTAAACACGCATAAAAACACATTCAATGGTTAAAGTGCATTGTGAATAAATATATAAATATGTAAATAAATATATATACACAAACGCTGTTAAATACTTAAAAACATTTGCTGATAAAATCACAATATGTTAAAAAAGCGAAAAAAGCCAGCTGTGCAAGTAAATAAAGTTGGTTGACAAATTAAAAAAGAGTTCTTACATATTCGTGACTCAAAGACAAAACATAAGCAATTAGAATCTCCTAAAATATTGCCAAGTGGTTTTCAATAGAGTTGAAATTGCTCGCTTACTAATTTTGTAAGGACATATTGTTATGTCTTAATTCGTCTCAACCAACTCTCAATGCGTGTAACACATTTTTGCTGTTATAATGCTGCAAGAAATAATAATAATGCCCAAGTGGGCTTTTTTCAATAAGTGTGTGTCATATGATATCACAATATATCAAATCCCTCAAGTCAAATTTGAATAAATATAAATATCTAAATAATAATGTGCAAAATAATAATTGTTTAACAAACAATGTTTCAAAGAGTATTTAAAAGAGAATCAGTCTTATAATTGTGAATGTTTGATGCCTAAGATTATTTCTACCGTTATGTGTATGGTTAATCATAGATATTTTTGGTCACTGTTGCACATATAATTAAAAAATTGTGAGCCCACATTTTAAAATTACAGTGCCATGCCAAGTTAAATCCTCAGAGACATGTATGAAAATCTTCACTAGCATTCAATCCCGAAGGTTGTTTAGTATCTAATTCCAATATATAACGGGTTTCCAGTAAGCGTAGTTTAGCTTCTCGATTCCCCCCACGTTTCAGTGGTAAGATGGTATCAATTAGATAATATTGGAGATACACGGGATTGCTATTGTGATGTTGTTCAAAGTGTCTAGCGACAGGGTATGCCTGGTCTTTACATTTGATTGCTCTTATGTGCTGGAGTATCCGCTTGTGGGCCGGAAGTTTGGTACTTCCAATGTATTTGAGCCCACAAGGACACTCCAGCACATAAATGATGGAGGGAGAGAATGAGGATGACAGACTGAAAGTAGAGGTCAACCTACATATCTGATCAAATATGTGCATTGTATGGAGGGAGAGAATGAGGATGACAGACTGAAAGTAGAGGTCAACCTACATATCTGATACTATCAGATATGTAGGTTGACCTCTACTTTCAGTCTGTCATCCTCATTCTCTCCCTCCATACAATGCACATATTTGATTAGAAACGAAGGTATGGTTTGTTGATATCTTATATATCTGCCAATTTTAGATACTAAGATCCGTTTTTGTTTCTTTCTATTTCACAGGAGGGAAGGAAGGAGCCCAATCACCAACGAGCACTATCACGGGCTTCCTACCCTTTCCCCCGCCACTTCACTTTGTTTGGATGAAGCTCACTCCGGCTGTGGTATGGTCACATGTGATTTTAAACTGATTGAGACTGTTATCCAACGGACTCTTTATCATACGTCCACTGGCACTTGCCATGACCTGTCATGTCTCTGCTTCCTGGGTCGATGTGTGCCAATTTTATTCAGGGGCATTGTTGTTTCTGCTCACTTGAGCTTACACATTGACGAATGATATTCACACAGTATCCCCGAGATAGAGACTCACTCCAAAGGGCACTTTGATATACTAGATGTCCATTACATTTTACAACCAATTGGCACACCCTAGCCCTGTGCATGTGTAATTTTGGGGTAACTTGGAACATATTTCCTTTGGGCTACTCGTAATCGGCCGCCACTGGGCAACAGTTGAAGACACTATTCAACGTTATTTTCTTTCGGGACTAGCCCGTATATTCATTATGTTCTGACATATTGTTGCATCTACAGTCTAATATGCACTAGGATAGTATTTACCTGCATTTTACTTCATTTATGTATATACATTATATGTACTCATAAACTACAGCATTGCAATCCTTTACTTTGGTGCCACTACAATATGTCTGCCGATTTGACCACTTGATCAATGTATTCCACGAGATTGTCCTTTGTTACTGTTTACCCCGGAAAAACTTTATCCATCACTCACTCATGATTGTTTCCTTACGTGAACAAGACTCTGCAACGAGTTGAAACGCGTTGTGAGGAATAAACACCTCTTTTTTTGCACTAACCCGGACTTTGCCTTCTTTGGTTACTGAGAGCGCACCATTGGTTTGTTGTGGGGACATTACGAGTCGGCGTGCTCCGCCGACATTTGCGCCACCTCTCTCGGGTCAAGCAGTTCAGAAGGAGCGATTGTGGACATAATAGTTGTGAGGACTGCAAACCGACCGGCCCGAATTGCAGCGCTGTTCCAAGACACGGACAACAGCTTCGGTTGAAGGTAAGCCCCGTGGCCTGTCCTGTCTGCCCCTTAGGGGCGAGGGTGGGTTTCCCTGTGTGGGGGCTCCTTTCCCTTTCCCTGGGAAGCAGCGGGGGCGTGTGGGTTGCCGTACATCGAGCTGATTTGCCGTCTGGGAGTATTGGGCTGTGCGTATCACGGATCACATTAAGGATACTCTGTAGACATCCGTCTGCCAACCCACCCTATTACTCTACTGAACTGGTTTTGACAGTCGTTGAGCGCGCAAGGGGCAAGAGGAACCTGCTATTGTAGCGGGGGCAACCAAACGAGTGCAAGTTCCGGTAAACACGGACATTCACTATAGGGGTGAATAGGAGATATGGAGGAAGAGGAAGAAAGGAGGGCAGCTGCACAGGCTATGTTCACTAAGAGGCACCCCAAAGCTGCCATAGGAACGACACCAGCAACTAAGCAGCCAATGGATGACAAGCTGCGTAAACTAGAAAAGCTCAAAAGACTCGAGATATCTAAGTGGTGGGAAGCTATTTCCCTACAGAACTACATAGACCAGGACATGGTACCGAGAGTTCTACGAATCTTTACTACCCCCACTTATGAAACCCCGAACCCTGAGATGTTATCTGAATGGTCAAAGAACTCTGCATTAAGTTAAAAAAGGATGTTGGAAATCCTTGTTAAATATGCATGGATTGACAGGGATAACATCATGAAGGAAATACAGGATATTCTGGCGGAACTGAACAGAACAATGGAGTCAGGCAAACTTGAGTCTACAATGAACACTATAAAGGAACGCCTTAAGAAATACGAAGAGGACATCAAAGCTCGAAAGGAGAGGAAACTCGACCGCGACTACAGGGACTACAAGTGTGGCAGGATCTTAACTTTCAGCCGCAAATATGACCATTTATACAATTCGGAATCAACCAAACTGACAACCACTGACATCCTGTGTGATACACAAGCACCTACCACTTCGCTGACTAGTGACACAGAATCGGATGTCTCGGTGGAGACCAACATCCCTACCAATCAACCCTCTAGGCAAATCAATTTTTTAGAGGAGTACCAGCACATCCGGCGAAGCCAGAGGACTATACAGAACACTCCAATGATGACAACACGACGTCAGAGGGGCCGGGGACAGGGCCGAGGCCGCGGCAGAGGAAACGCAAACGAAGGAATAGAAGAATCAGGATATTCCAACGATGGAGGAAGAGGCAGGGCAAGGGGCGCAATGGGAAGCAGAAGATCACGCCCAAGGAAGATGTACTAATGGATCCAGAGATGGTGAATAAAACTATTATAAATCTCTCCAAGAGACCTTTATCTGAGACTGAGAAACTCACTTTGTGTTTGGGACTCTCGTTTTGCCCTTCCAAGCAATTTGATTATGCAGGCACCAGGATTGATTTAATCAAATTCTCTAGGAAGTTAAAATTGAAAAAATGGCATAAACTCAAGAGATTAGACCACACTAGTAAATGCATTAGGGAGACACCCATAAGTAGCAATAACATGGATGTTGGAGATATTGATACTCTGATTACCATGTTGGATCTAGGTCAGGGAATCGACACCAATGTTGATACTAACATCAATCAACAACACCTACATGACTCCATACCCACTGAGGGCAGGCTGACTACCACCCAAATCCTGGAGGATATGAATATCATCACAGACTCCTCTGCACACTCAGGTTTTAAGCCCAAGTCCACCTTCTTGCCCATGTTGCCGCACGATAACATCGATACTTTTCAAGATATTGTCAGTAAGACCTTATGTACATACAGACACAAGAAGAACTGCCACTATACACCCAATTTATCAGTCCAACAGAGAACACTACTCAAGTCACTTGGTGACGATACCAACATTATCATACGCCCAGCAGATAAGGGAGGTAATGTGGTGATCATGGATAGGGAGGATTACATAGCTGAGGCACAAAGACAACTATCAGACACTAGATACTACACACCCATTGACACCGGTACTTACAGTAAGAGTATCACTACTATCTGGGAGATGCTTACTACCTGGCGAGACAAGGGCATTTTAGAATGGGATGAGTTCTGTTTCTTAAAGAACGACCACCCCATTCTACCAGTTCTATACCTGCTACCGAAGGTACACAAAGCCACACCAGACCACCAGGGCGACCCATTGTGTCATCTAGGGGTTGTGTAACCGAGCATATATCCAAATATGTCGATCATTTTTTGAGGGATTTTGTCATCAGTCTGCCCAGTTATGTCAAAGATACGAAAGACTTTCTTGGTAAAATCAACAATCTACAGCTTGTTGATAAATGTTTACTGATTACTCTAGATGTGCAATCGCTTTATACCATTATTGACCACAGACAAGGCCTCGAGGCCTGTGAACACTTCTTGAACAACAGGCCCTTACATTACAGGGAACACAACAAGATGATCTTGGGCATGATAGAATTTTGTCTATCTAACAATATTTTCCTCTTTGACGGTACCCAGGCACACTACGGCACACTACGGGCAAACTACGGGTACCGCGATGGGTTCTTGTTTTGCGCCATCTTTTGCGAATCTATTCATGGGCCAGTGGGAGGAGGAGATTTTCGCCAACCCCACCTTCAAAGATTACCTAGAACAGACAGTGATGTGGTTACGATATATAGACGATCTGTTTCTCATCTGGAAAGGCACCGAAACGGAAGCCCTGGAGTTTATCAAACTTCTCAACACTAACAACTACAATCCTCACTAGTAACATCAGTGAGAATTCGGCTGAATACCTTGATGTCAAACTCATTATCAAAGACAAATCCATATTTACCACTTTACACAGGAAAATCACTGCTGGCAACAGTATCCTACATGCTCTGACCAGCCACCCGGACACTCTCAAGTGGAGCATCCCCTACGGTGAGCTGCTCAGAGCAAAAAGGAACTGCAATACTGAAACAGCTTATCAACGAGAAAGCACATGCATGTTGGAACGCTTTAGAGCCAGAGGGTACCCCAATTGGGTACTGAACAAAGCTAAGGGTAGAGCTGACAGGGTTAATAGAGATACCATTCTTTCCAACACAACCCCTACCTTGTCTGTAGAAGATACGGAGACTAGGATTATCCTAACATACAGTGCTGATTCCCGTAAGATACAGGGCATTCTCAATAAGAACTGGGACATTCTCAAAGCTGACACGATCATTGGGGACCTTATCCCTAACAGACCCAGTATCACGTATAGAAAGGGGAGGAATTTCAGGGATCAACTCCTGCACAACGATGTCACCAGGTACCCCCAAAGGCAGGAACATGGTCTACAGGGCTTCTATCCATGTGGTCACTGTAAGGCCTGTAGAAACAGTTATCTATGTAAAAAGGTCAGCTGCAATGGGGTATACAAGGAAATCACACAATTCCTCACTTGTAGTTCCACATTTGTGATCTACGGGATCGAGTGTCCCTGTCGATTATGGTACATTGGCAGCACAACCCTTATGGCTAAAAACGGATATTAGAACACTACCGTGCCATCTCCCATGGAGATCAGAAATATGCTGTGGCTCTCCATTTTACTGAGAGACATTTCTCCAATCCAGGTCTCCTGAGATTCTTCATTTTAGATCAAATTCAGAATAACCCCAGAGGTGGTGACAGGGTTCTGAAACTGAGACAGAGAGAATCCAGATACATCGTGGATTTTCAGACCAAACACCCTGGGGGTTTGAATCAGGATGAGGAGATGGCGGTACATCTGAAATGAATGTTTATCTTGCACCAATGTACCAGACCTCCTTGGCCTATTTTGCAGCTCATAGTTCCAACCGACTGTATTTGGCAACATCACTTTGCATGTCATTGCTAATATTAAGTTTGACTCTCACCTGGATGTATTGAGTTGTTGATCATAACTGCAAATACCTGTATCAGATATGTAGGTTGACCTCTACTTTCAGTCTGTCATCCTCATTCTCTCCCTCCATACAATGCACATATTTGATAAGGTATGGTTTGTTGATATCTTATATATCTGCCAATTTTAGATACTAAGATCCGTTTTTGTTTCTTTCTATTTCACAGGAGGGAAGGAAGGAGCCCAATCACCAACGAGCACTATCACGGGCTTCCTACCGTTTCCCCCGCCACTTCACTTTGTTTGGATGAAGCTCACTCCGGCTGTGGTATGGTCACATGTGATTTTAAACTGATTGAGACTGTTATCCAACGGACTCTTTATCATACGTCCACTGGCACTTGCCTTTACCTGTCATGTCTCTGCTTCCTGGGTCGATGTGTGCCAATTTTAGTCAGGGGCATTGTTGTTTCTGCTCACTTGAGCTTACACATTGACGAATGATATTCACACAGTATCCCCGAGATAGAGACTCACTCCAAAGGGCACTTTGATATACTAGATGTCCATTACATTTTACAACCAATTGGCACACCCTAGCCCTGTGCATGTGTAATTTTGGGGTAACTTGGAACATATTTCCTTTGGGCTACTCGTAATCGGCCGCCACTGGGCAACAGTTGAAGACACTATTCAACGTTATTTTCTTTCGGGACTAGCCCGTATATTCATTATGTTTTGACATATTGTTGCATCTACAGTCTAATATGCACTAGGATGGTATTTACCTGCATTTTACTTCATTTATGTATATACATTATATGTACTCATAAACTACAGCATTGCAATCCTTTACTTTGGTGCCACTACAATATGTCTGCCGATTTGACCACTTGATCAATGTATTCCACGAGATTGTCCTTTGTTACTGTTTACCCCGGAAAAACTTTATCCATCACTCACTCATGATTGTTTCCTTACGTGAACAAGACTCTGCAACGGGTTGAAACGCGTTGTGAGGAATAAACACCTCTTTTTTTGCACTATCCCGGACTTTGCCTTCTTTGGTTACTGAGAGCGCACCATTGGTTTGTTGTGGGGACATTACGAGTCGGCGTGCTCCGCCGACATTTGCGCCACCTCTCTCGGGTCAAGCAGTTCAGAAGGAGCGATTGTGGACATAATATATATATATATATATATATATATATATATATATTCACTGAAAAAACCATAGGTTTCACACACGTTATAGTTAGGAATTAGCATTTAAAAAACCTTGCAAATTCACTGAAAAAACCATAGGTTTCACACATGTTATAGTTAGCGGAAATTTTACTGATAAAAAAACAATGAAATTCCCCCGTTATAGTTAGTGCAGGCAACTATAACTCACGCGACCGCAATCTTCTGCTGATGACATATGTGTCTTTATGAAAAAAAAATATTTGTAATATATGTATAGCTAAAAATTTATGGAAGAAGACATGGGCAAATAAGTGTCTAAATACAGTATTAGCATCAGCAGAGGATTGCGGTCGCGTGAGTTATAGTTGCCTGCACTAACTATAACGGGGGAATTTCATTGGTTTTTTATCAGTAAAATTTCCGCTAACTATAACATGTGTGAAACCTATGGTTTTTTCAGTGAATAAATATATAAATATATATATATACATATGTATATATATCCAGCGAGGTGGCCGAAACGCATCATCCAGCCATCTTATCTCTAATAATTAATTCTAACAGCACGTAGTGGAGTCCGTGTCCCCGTTTCCTGTGAGGCAGCATGAAGGGGATTCTTCATTTGTGTGTGTGTGTATATATATATATATATATATATATATATATATATATATATGTGTGTGTATATATATATGTGTGTGTGTGTATATATTACAGATATACATATATGTTTATATATATATATATATATATATATATGTATATTCACTTAAAAAACCATAGGTTTCATACACGTTATAGTTAGGAATTAGCATTTAAAAAACCTTGCAAATTCACTAACTATAACTCGCGCGACCGCAATCCACTGCTGATGACGTCACATATTACATCACTCATGACATGGTCAGTGACATCAATCATGACATCACTGATGACATCTCAAATGACATCACTGATGACATCACTGATGACATCATCCAGTGAATATGTGTCTTTCTGAAAAATAAATATTTTTTATATATGTATATCTAAAGGTTAATGGAAGAATAAATAGGTAAATAAGTGTCTAAATGGATGTTTTTTGTAAAATTAATTGTATAACTGAATTATTAACAGTATCTTAGTGAATACAGTGATGTAATATGTGACGTCATCAGCAGTGGATTGCGGTCGCGCGAGTTATAGTTAGCTGAACTAACTATAACGGGGGAATTTCAATGGTTTTTTACGAGTGAAATGTCCAGCTAACTATAACATGTGCGAAACCTATGGTTTTATCAGTGAATTTGCAAGGTTTTTTAAATGCTAATTCCTAACTATAACGTGTGTGAAACCTATGGTTTTTTAAGTTAATATATATATATATATATATATATATATATATATATATATATATATATATATTCACTGAAAAAACCATGGGTTTCACACACGTTATAGTTAGGAATTAGCATTTAAATAACCTTAGAAATTCAGTGTAAAAACCATAGGTTTCACACACGTTATAGTTAGGAATTAGCATTTAAAAAACCTTAGAAATTCAGTGAAAAAACCATAGGTTTCACACATGTTATAGTTAGCTGGACATTTTACTCGTAAAAAACCAATGAAATTGCCCCGTTATAGTTAGTTCAGCTAACTATAACTCGCGCGCCCGCAATGCACTGCTGATGACGTCACATATTACATCACTCATGACATGGTCAGTGACATCACTCATGACATCACTGATGACATCTCAAATGACATCACTGATGACATCACTGATGACATCATCCAGTGAATGTGGGTTTTTCTGAAAATTAAATATGTTTTATATATGTATATCTCAAGGTCGATGGAAGAATAAATGGGTATATAAGTGTCTAAATGGATGATTTGTTTTTGAAAAATTGATTGTTTAACTGACTGATTAAGTGTATCATAGTGAATACATGTTTTAGTGAGTAATGTTTAAATATGTATATATCTGTATCAGTCTCTCACTTTGTGTGTAAGTGGCTGCATGGGTTGGTGAGTAGCTACATGGGTGTCTATATAGGTTATTAGTTGGTTTTTTGAGTATCAGTCTGAGTGTCTGCATGGTTCGGTGGGGGGTATTACGTAGTGCATAGGTGCATGAATGAGTGACTCACTGTTTGTATGTGTTGAACAGACCATGTATGCAGGACTGCATGGGTGGATGAGTGTGTGTATGGGTGTGTTAGTGAGTGAATGACTGTCTCAATAGTGTCTTTATGAGTAACTACATATGTTTAAAACTAGTATATGTGACTATTGGTGTATATATGTGAGTATATGCAAGGGTGAGAGATTGGAAGAGTTCCTGTATGAATAAGTATGTGTTTCTATAAGTGATTGTTTAAAAGACTAAGTATGTGTAAGTTTCCGTAGAAGTAAGTATGGTGGTGTGTGTATAACTGTATATGCAAGTAAATGTATGTTTGATTCTTTATTAGTACGAGTGACTATGTGTGTGAGTAACTCTATGGATGAGTGGCATTGTGTAACAGGATGTATAGGTGTATGAGTACATATGATGAGTGAGTACATGTATGAGTGACTGTATTGGACTGTTGGTGAATGAGTGGATGTGTATGTGGATCTTAGAATTACTGAAGAGGTTGTTGTAACTGGTATTGGTATGTCCATTGTTTTGAAAATTTTAGTCTCTATTTTTGAATGTGTGTGTCAAAGGTTATATTAGGGTGAGAGGTGGTCTGCCACTCTATCACAAGGATGATGTCATCAGTGATGTCATCAGTGATGCCATTTGAGATGTCATCAGTGATGTCATGAGTGATGTCACTGACCATGTCATGAGTGATGTAATATGTGACGTCATCAGCAGTGCATTGCGGGCGCGCGAGTTATAGTTAGCTGAACTAACTATAACGGGGCAATTTCATTGGTTTTTTACGAGTAAAATGTCCAGCTAACTATAACATGTGTGAAACCTATGGTTTTTTCACTGAATTTCTAAGGTTTTTTAAATGCTAATTCCTAACTATAACGTGTGTGAAACCTATGGTTTTTTCACTGAATTTCTAAGGTTTTTTAAATGCTAATTCCTAACTATAACGTGTGTGAAACCCATGGTTTTTTCAGTGAATTTGCAAGGTTTTTTAAATGCTAATTTTTTTTTTTTTTTTTTTTTTTTCTAACATATTTTTAATTTAATTATCTTACCTTTTATAAAGACTATGATTAAATTTTTAAAATTCTTTAATATGTTTTTTTAAATATATTTTTTAAAATAAACATGTAAAATTTATTTGCAGTACTTTTTTTAAAAAAAAAATATTTTTTTAGTACGCGTACCGTAAGCTCACGGTAAGCGTACGGTTTACGCAACGTCCGTAATCTATCTACGCTGCTTGCGTATAGTTACGCACTTTGCGTAGCCGCGCGTACTGCGCGTGGGACGCGTGCGCGCTTACGCTACACGCGCACGTTACGCGGAAGTGTCGGGTAGTGACTGTTATGCGCATGCGCGCAAGCGCGTGTCTTTTTTACGCGCATGCGCACTTTTGCCGTAAGCGCACCGTAAGCGTACCGTAAGCGTACGGTAGGTCATGTGATCATGAAACACAACTTTTGATTGGTTGAAACTACTTTCAGTTCTAGAACTCTCCTACACCACACCCATTCCCCTCATTTCTGCTTGTGATCCCTTGGGAGAAGGAGCTGGTTTGTCTTTGTGATACGATGGCAGAACAGCAGAGCTCTTCTGAGAGTGAGGCTAGCACTAGCAGCACTGTCTTGAGGCAGAGATCGAGGAAACAAAAGCCCTCTTATGTATGGGATTATTTTACTTTTCCTGAAGGCCAGCAAAAGGTAAATGCACCCTTAGTGACTTGTAAGCTGTGTAAGCGTGTACTTTCTAGAGGTAATCCTAACAGGAAGTATTCCTTTGGGAATCACACCATGAAGAGACACCTCCAGGATGTACACAGAAGGACACATGGTCATCTTTTTGGAGGTAACTCTTCAGAAAGACGAGCCAGTACATCCACAGTAGCTCAGCCTGGACCATCATCTGCAGGGCTGACTCCTTCTTCTGCAGGTCAGGTGAGCCCTTCATCTGTGGGGGGAGAATCTCCTTTTGCTGGCCCTCTGGAAATGAACCCTCGATTTCGGAAGGTTGATATTCATTGCACATTTTGTAAAGATCTAATTTGCCATAGGGAGACCAGTGTTTCCCTAGTGAACAACAAAATAGATCAGCACATTTGTCGCTTTGAATAATTTTCCCATGCTTCCTTTCCTCTGTCCCTGCATGAACACAACGGTTCTTTTAAGAGCCAACCTTATCTTTCATCTTTTTTTTACATATGTTTTTAAAAACTTTTTTTTATTTTTTTTTTACCGTACGCGTACGGTGCGCATACTTTTTTTTTTTTTTTTTAAAAAAACACTAAAAATCATTTATCACATTACATTGTCCTTGAGAGACTACAATTATTATTATTGACTTACCATACTCACTGAAAAAATATTTATTCATTTGTTTTTTTTAAAAATAGTTTTAAAAATGTTTGTAGTTTTCGAAAATTTTCTATATCTATCTGGAAAAAAAGAAAAAAGTATTAATATTTTTAAAACATTTTATAATACAGTACACATATTTACATTTTTTTCCAAAAAATATTTTTGCCTTATTTTTGCTGTTTTCAGAATATATTGCATTTCACTATAAATTGTGAAAGCAATTGCATTCATCATTTTACAGCGGGCAAAAAAAAATACCAATCACAAAGATTGTATTAAAAATGCCCTGATTCTTTTTTTACTTAAACTTAACATTATAGAAATGCATAATATTGTAAAAAAATATCATCTAATACCAATAGTTATTTCTTTAAAATACCGTCTGATATGTTTGTTTCAGAAGTATAATCACAATATTATATCTCAAATAACTCCAAAATACATCTGATTTCATTTCCTTTAGACCAAATAGTAATTTTAAATTTTTTTTTGGAATAAATTTCCAACGGTAATCCAATAAAATTCGCTCCCCCTTTCCTACTAATGCAACTGTAAAATTACCAGAGCAAGACGCAATAAATCTCTGCCTATAATTCCTCTCTGCACACAGAGTCATGATTTCACATTAGTCCCAAAACGAAATTTCTTTGCCAATTTGAAAGCACACTTACTGCTCTTTTTTTTTTCGGGGCAAGTGAAAATCACTTTTACAGACTGACACATTATGAAACCACCATGTGTAACTACAACAAAAACAATTTCCATTTCTATTATTCATTTCTTAAGTTACCACATACATCCCCTCTCAAACTGTAAACTCACCTTTAAAATTAGTTAGTTGTGAAAGAAATGTGACACTCAAACAGCAGATTATCAGAGCCAGGATCTCTGTTGTGTTCACCTCTCTCCTCTCAGCAGAACCAGATAATGGCAAACTTTCCCTCTATTTTTCCACACATATACTTGTAAGTTTCAAATCTCAGTGCTTCCCCCTTTTTTTCAAATGTAATCACACATTTCTATTGGTTGAAAACCAACCCTTTTCCAAAAGTACCCTTCCCCCAACTTGACTTCTGCCTAGTACCCTTCCCCCAACTTGACTTCTGCCTGCTACCATAGCAACAGCTCATGGAACACTGCTGTGTTGAGTTAGGTCAGAAGTTCGCCAAAAATGTTTCAATTCCACAGAGCAAGAGTGCTTGACTTTTCAAACCTAACAGCAAATCCATAGTACTGTTCTTTGGTTACACATTTTTTTTTACCAATACAAAACGTGCTTCTATTAATTTACACATACAGCCTAGTTTTTATTCTAGAATGGTATGAAACAGCCAATCAGTTCTTTTTGTTTTGAAAAAAATATGTATGCCTCCATTTCCAAACTGTCTTTCTTTTCATATTGCCATTCTACTGAAAGACACCTCCTGAGTGCATCCAGTTCTCCTTTGAAGATGTTCAAAGTGTGGATTGTAGGGCACAGCTATGTCTTCTGGAGTGAAAAGTTTGCAGAGAAAACAGGTATGGTGAGAGACCTTGCTTTGCCAAATGTAGACATTAAATGGATTGGTCAGAGAGGGTTAAAGTGGCACCAATTGATGCCATTGGTGAAATCCTTCATTCAAATCCAACACCCTGACCTCATAATAGTGCACTGTGGTGGCAATGACCTAGGCACTTTGACTGGGGTAGGTCTGGAAATGCTTATGAAGGACACCTTTGCACAACTGTTTACACTTTTCCCTAAAACTGCCTTTGTGTTTTCCAACATATGCCAAAGGCAAAAATGGAACTGGTCCAATCATTTCTGTCCACAGATTGACAAAGCAAGAAAGCACGTCAACAAATCTGTTTCTGCTTTCCTCCGTGACTATGGTATGGGTGTCATTTACCACAACAACTTGCGTTATGACATGCAAGACATTTATAGAGGAGATGGTGTGCACTTCAATGATGAAGGGAACAGAGTCTTCCTCTTGAACCTTAGACTCTGCATCGGTACTTACTTGTAGGTACCACTAAAAAAATGACTTCATAAACACAACAGCTCTTTTTAGAGCTCCATAATATCTAAACTCTTAAATCTGCTTTTCATTTATTTATTTTTATTTTTTTTACCGTACGCTTACCGTAAGCTTACCGTACGCGTACCCCGTGATTTTTTTTAAAATCAATAAATGTTTTTTTTGTACTTTTCTGTCCTTCTTTGACCCCCTTACAAATGTTAGGGGGTCTGTAACTCTCCTCATTGCCCCCTTTCCTTGTTTTCACTCTTTTTTTTCAGAGTGAAATACACAAAATGGCGGCCGCCACTTCCTGGTTTCGACCGATTCGAATGTTTACTAAGATCTAAGAGCCAATCAGAATCGCGCTCGCGCACGCCACCGTACGCTTACCGTAAGCGTACGGTAAGCGTACCGTAAGCGGGCTCAGATATATATATTGATTTAAAGGCTATTTTCTCAGAATCTACTGAACAGA
The DNA here is from genome assembly GCF_964204655.1 of Triturus cristatus. NCBI lineage: Eukaryota > Metazoa > Chordata > Amphibia > Caudata > Salamandridae > Triturus > Triturus cristatus. The sequence continues at coordinate 944,019,937 of NC_140594.1, read as the reverse complement.
TTTACACCAAACCTACAAAAGGCACTTCCTTGACCTAGGGACTACCTCTCTGCCAAATTTTGAGTAATTCTGTTCAGCCGTTCGGGCTGTAGCTCGTTCTAAAGGTCCTATGGAAAAATGCATGGGAAAAACGCGTTTTGGGACCCCCCTTTTATCTCAGCCCCCGCTTGACGGATCCCCCCGAGACTTTCAGGGTAGGAGCGGAGCGTAGCGCCCCACCTATTTTGAGAAATTCGCGAGGATTCGTCGACCGGCGCCAAAGTTATTCAAAATAGAATGTTGAGGTTTTCCTATGGAAACGTGGTCCTAACTATAACTACCTACTGGCGACCGCCAGTAGGTAATATATATATATATATATATATATATATATATATATATATATATAAAATCTACTGGCAGTCGCCAGTAGATAGTTATAGTTAGGACCGAGTTTCCATAGGAAATCTTAAAATTCTATTTTGAATAACTTTGGCGCCGGTTGACGAATCCTCGCGAAATTTTCAAAACAAATGGGGCGCTCCGGTCAACCCCTATCCTGAAAGTCTCGGGGTGATTCGTCAAGCGGGGGCCGAGAAAAAGGGGGGGTCCCAAAACGCGTTTTCCCCATGCATTTTTCCATAGGACCTTTAGTCGAAGGTACAGCCCGAACGGCTGAACAGAATTACGTGAAATTTGGCAAAGAGGTAGTCCTCAGGTCAGGCATGTGCCTTTTGCATATATGGTGTAAATCCGTTCAGTAGTTCCTGTGAAAATCAAAAGTAAAATCATATACATATCTGGGCGGAGCCTAACCACACATCTCATTGTGAGATCTGATTGGCTGTCAGCACTTCATCCAAGAAGTGTTGGCAGCCATCTTGGGACCAATATACAGGATAACACCTCATTAAAAAGCATTGCAGTTAATAGAAGGTTTTAAGACTTTAGTTACATTATAAATCATTTGTTGATGGTACCATACTCATTTTAGGATTTGTGGTATGTTCTAAGGTGATTTTACCATGTGAAAAAGCCTTCTGCTGGGATATCATGAATCATGTTTGAGAGAAAACTATTTTCACATGCTTTTCCCACAGAGGTTTGGAAGGTGATCTATAAGCTAAACTGAGAGCATATTTTCTGTAAATTCACATTATCTTTCTCAGTCATGTGAAAATGAAGTCTGACATTCTCAGTAAAACATGTACATCCAACAATGGCAGAGACTGTCAGTTGATTCCTTTGTGTTCTACTGCAGCTTCCCAGAGTGTTCCAAAGAACAACTAGAGCGCTAACAGTCTTACTTATGACAAAGGTATGGCACACCTGAAGCCATCTTGATTGGAATAAAGTGGTAACATTTAAAACATTTAATTTAAAAAGGAACAAAATGAGAGGGTTCATTTTGCCATAGAATGTATGATTAGTGCTGCAGAAAGAAAAATTAGGGCACATTTTGAGTGACTTCTCAAATCCTCTTCTATTTCATTAAAGAATTCTGACATGCAGACTGAAACATGCACTTTCAATACCAGCAGCAGACTTCCCTGGTGAGCAGTAGCTTTACTACAGTGATCTAATGAGCGACTAGAGTGCTAACATTCTGAATTTATGGCAAATGTGTGACACATCTGAATGCCTTCTTCATTGAATCAAAGTAAAAAACTGACAGTATGCCTACTGAGGAGACTGCAGTAAATGAGGAAATTAGGAATCTTCATAACAAGGTTCCCAAGATGGCCACCAGAGACAAAAGAGCCCAAATGTAGCACAAATATCACGAGATGTAGCCCAAGTATAGCCCAATGACAGAAATCCCAGAGTGTTTTAAAGAACAACTAGAGCGCTAACAGTCTTACTTATGACAAAGGTATGGCACACCTGAAGCCATCTTGACTGGAATAAAGTGGTAACATTTAAAACATTAAATTTGCAAAGGAACAAGATGAGGGGATTCATTTTGCCATAGAAATTATGATTAGTGCTGCAGAAAGAAAACTTAGGGCACATTTTGACTTCTCAAATCCTCTTCTATTTCATTAAAAAGTTCTGACATGCAGACTGAAACATGCACTTTGAATACCAGCAGCAGACTTCAATGGTGAGCAGTAGCTTTGCTACAGTGATCTAATGAGGAACTAGAGTGCTACCATTCAGAATTTATGGCAAATGTGTCACATCTGAATGCCTTCTTGATGGAACCAAAGTAAACAAGCATTGAAAATGCAATAGGTCTCGCCCTCGTTTAAGTTAAAGCAATTCTGTTTATAATTAGGTGGCTTTTCAGCTTTGCTTTTATTAGTGTTTTTCAAAATTTCATATACATACCATGCATATGTATGCATATATGTATATGTTTGCATGAATTTATATTTATATAGATATGCAGATTATATGTTTATATATGTATATATATATATATACACATACATATATAAATGCATATGCATACATATGCATATATATATGTGCATATGTGTGCATGTACAGAGAGGTAGAGAGGTAGAGGTGTATAGGTAGAGGTGTAGAGGTAGAGAGGTAGAGGTAGAGAGGTAGAGAGTAGTAGAGAGAGAGGTAGAGAGGTAGAGAGTAGAGAGCGAGTAATAGAGAGTAGAGAGTGAGTAGTAGAGAGTAGTAGAGAAAGTATCAGAGAGTGAGTAGTAGAGAGTAGTAGAGTGAGTAGTAGAGAGTGAGTAGTAGAGAGTGAGTAGTAGAGAGTAGTAGAGAGTGAGTAGTAGAGTGAGTAGTAGAAAGTAGTAGAGAGTAGTAGAGAGTGAGTAGTAGAGAGTAGTAGAGAGTAGTAGAGAGTGAGTAGCAGAGTGAGTAGTAGAGAGTAGTAGAGAGAGAGTAGTAGAGAGTGAGTAGTAGAGAGTAGTAGAGAGTGAGTAGTAGAGAGTGGTAGAGAGAGTAGTAGAGAGTGAGTAGTAGAGAGTAGTAGAGAGTGAGTAGTAGAGAGTAGTAGAGAGTGAGTGGTAGAGAGTGAGTAGTAGGTAGAGAGTAGTAGAGTAGTAGAGCGTGAGTAGTAGAGAGTGAGTAGTAGAGAGTAGTGGTGTAGTAGAGAGTGAGTAGTAGAGAGTAGTAGAGAGTGAGTATTAGAGTGAGTACTAGAGAGTAGTAGAGAGCGAGTAGCAGAGAGCAAGTAGTAGAGAGTGTGTAGTAGAGAGTGAGTAGTAGAGAGTGAGTAGTAGAGAGAGTAGTAGAGAGTGAGAAGTAGAGAGAGTAGTAGAGCAGTAGAGAGTGAGTAGTAGAGTGAGTAGTAGAGAGTAGTTGAGAGTGAGTAGTAGAGAATCAGTAGTGGAGAGTGAGCAGTAGAGAGTAGTAGAGAGTGAGTAGTAGAGAGTGAGTAGTAGAGAGTGAGTAGTAGAGAGTAGTACAGAGTGAGTAGTATAGAGTAGTAGAGAGTGAGTAGTAGAGAGTGAGTAGTAGAGTAGTAGAGAGTGAGTGGTAGAGAGTAGGAGAGAGTAGTAGAGAATACTAGAGAGTGAGTAGTAGAGCGAGTAGTAGAGAGTAGTAGAGTAGTAGAGAGTGAGTAGTAGAGAGTGAGTAGCAGAGAGAGTAGTAGAGAGTAGTAGAGAGGGAGTAGTAGAGAGTGAGTAGTGGAGAGTGAGTAGTAGAGAGCAAGTAGTAGAGAGTGAGTAGTAGAGAGTGAATAGTAGAGAGTGAGTAGTAGAGAGAGAGTAGTAGAGAGTGAGTAGTAGAGAGTAGTAGAGTGAGTAGTAGAGAGTGAGTAGTAGAGAGAGAGTAGTAGAGAGTGATTAGTAGAGAGAGAGTAGTAGAGAGTGAGTAGTAGAGAGAGAGTAGTAGAGAGTAGTAGAGAGTGAGTAGTAGAGAGTGGTAGAGAGAGTAGTAGAGAGTGAGTAGTAGAGAATAGTAGAGAGTGAGTAGTAGAGAGTAGTAGAGAGTGAGTGGTAGAGAGTGAGTAGTAGAGAGAGAGTAGTAGAGAGTAGTAGAGTAGTAGAGCGTGAGTAGTAGAGAGTGAGTAGTAGAGAGTAGTGGAGTAGTAGAGAGTGAGTAGTAGAGAGTAGTAGAGAGTGAGTATTAGAGTGAGTACTAGGGAGTAGTAGAGAGCGAGTAGCAGAGAGCAAGTAGTAGAGAGTGTGTAGTAGAGAGTGAGTAGTAGAGAGTGAGTAGTAGAGAGAGTAGTAGAGAGTGAGAAGTAGAGAGAGTAGTAGAGTAATAGAGAGTGAGTAGTAGAGTGAGTAGTAGAGAGTAGTTGAGAGTGAGTAGTAGAGAATCAGTAGTGGAGAGTGAGCAGTAGAGAGTAGTAGAGAGTGAGTAGTAGAGAGTGAGTAGTAGAGAGTGAGTAGTAGAGAGTAAGTAGTAGAGAGTGAGTAGTAGAGAGTGAATAGTAGAGAGTGAGTAGTAGAGAGAGAGTAGTAGAGTAGTAGAGAGTGAGTAGTAGACAGTGAGTAGCAGAGAGAGTAGTAGAGAGTAGTAGAGAGTGAGTAGTAGACAGTGAGTAGTGGAGAGCGAGTAGTAGAGAGCAAGTAGTAGAGAGTGAGTAGTAGAGAGTGAATAGTAGAGAGTGAGTAGTAGAGAGAGAGTAGTAGAGAGTGAGTAGTAGAGAGTAGTAGAGTGAGTAGTAGAGAGTGAGTAGTAGAGAGAGAGTAGTAGAGAGTGAGTAGTAGAGAGAGAGTAGTAGAGAGTGAGTAGTAGAGTAGTAGAGAGTGAGTGCTAGAGAGCAGCAGAGAGTAGTAGAGTGAGTAGTAGAGAGTAGTAGAGAGTGAGTAGTAGAGAGTGAATAGTAGAGAGTAGTAGTAGAGAGTAGTAGAGAGAGAGAGTAGTAGAGAGTGTAGTAGAGAGTGAGTAGTAGAGAGTAGTAGCGAGTGAGTAGTAGAGAGTGGTAGAGAGTGAGTAGTAGAGTAGTAGAGAGTGAGTGGTAGAGAGTTGTAGAAAGTAGTAGAGTGAGTAGTAGAGAGTGAGTAGTAGAGAGTGAATAGTAGAGAGTAGTAGAGAGTGAGTAGTAGAGAGTAGTAGAGCGTGAGTAGTAGAGAGTGAGTAGTAGAGAATAGTAGCGAGTGAGTAGTAGAGAGTGAGTAGTAGAGAGTGAGTAGTTGAGAGTGAGTATTAGAGAGTGAGTAGTAGAGAGTAGTAGAGTAGTAGAGAGTGAGTAGTAGAGAGTAGTAGAGAGTGAGTAGTAGTGAGAGAGTAGTAGAGAGTAGTAGAGAGTCAGTAGTAGAGTAGTAGAGAGTAGTCAGTCAGTGTCAGTGTCAGTCAATGTCAGTCAATGTCAGTCAGTCAGTGTCAGTCAGTCTGTCAGTGTCAGTCAATCAGTGTCAGTCAGTGTCAGTCAATCAGTGTCAGTCAGTCAGTGTCAGTCAATCAGTGTCAGTCAGTCAGTGTCAGTCAATCAGTGTCAGTCAGTGTTAATCAGTGTCAGTCAGTGTCAGTCAGTCAGTGTCAGTCAGTCAGTGTCAGTCAGTCAGTGTCAGCTAGAGCAGCTCTGCTGACCTGGTTCTCTGGCTCTAAAGCAGCTCTGCTGACCTGGTTCTCTCTCTCTAAAGCAGCTCTGCTGACCTGGTTTCTCTGGCTCTACAGCAGGTCTGCTGACCTGGTTCTCTGGCTCTAGAGCAGCTCTGCTGACCTAGTTCTTAGGCTCTGAAGCAGTTCTGCTGACATGGTTCTCTGGCTCTATAGAAGCTCTGCTGACCTGGTTCTCTCCCTCTAAAGCAGCTCTACTGACCTGGTTTCTCTGGCTCTGCAGCAGCTCTGCTGACCTGGTTCTCTGGCTCTAGAGCAGCTCTGTTGACCTGGTTCTTAGGCTCTAGAGCAGCTCTACTGACCTGGTTCTCTGGCTCTAAAGCAGCTCTGCTGACCTGGTTCTATGGCTCTTAAGCAGCTCTGCTGATTTGGTTCTCTGGCTCTAGAGTAGCTCTGCTGACCTGGTTCTCTGGCTCTAAAGCAGCTCTGCTAACCTGGTTCTCTGGCTCTAAAGCAGCTCTGCTGGCCTGGTTCTCTGGCTCTAAAGCAGCTCTGCTGACCTGGTTTCTCTGGCTCTACAGCAGCACTGCTGACCTGGTTCTCTGACTCTAGAGCAGCTCTGCTGACCTAGTTCTTAGGCTCTAGAGCAGCTCTGCTGACCTGGTCCTCTGGCTCTACAGCAGCTCTGCTGACCTGGTTTTCTGCACTCAGACGCACGCACCCGACTTCGCGAAAATATATTTATAAGTACAAATATATTATTTTGATGAATATCTTACATAATCTCTTGCCTTAATATGTATATTAAAGACACATACATATCATTTTGGAACATAATTTCTTTTTGCGGGAGTCGCGCACACAGTGCGCCCCAGCACTTATATGATGTCATGCGCGACCCGCAAGCGCGCAAACATCTTGTACCGTAATGCGCATGTGTCGCGAATGCGCGGGAACAGGAGTCGCAGACTGGTCGCATACCAATCGCGCATATCACGTGATATTAAATGTATATGATGTAACTGACAAAAAATGCAGCCGGCGCACACCATACGCGGATCCTTCATGACTTTTCTAAAATGGCAGCTAGAATGCGCGCACCCACCGTGATGTGTACCCTTTGAGTGCGCAACTGCGAAAAAAAATTGAATTTTTTTTAAAGAAAATGATATAAATATATTAAAATAAAAAATGAAAACAAGAAAATTAATCACTATTTCAGTTTTAATGAAAAAATGTTTTTTTGCAATTTTCAGAAAAATATATGTTATTTAATGAATAAAATATTTATAAATAAACAGTTAAAAAACTGTAGAAAATCAGTACAAAAAAATAGATATAACTACTATCACACTTAAAAGTTAGCATTTAAAAAACCTTTGAAATTCACTGAAAAAAAACATAGGTTTCAGAGACGTTATAGTTAGAAATTAGCATTTAAAAAACCTTAGAAATTCACAGAAAAAACCATAGGTTTCAGGGGAGTTATAGTTAGCTGCCCATTTCACTCGTACAAAACCATAGAAATTCCTCCGTTATAGTTAGTTCTGATAACTATAACTCACGCGCTCGCAATGCACTGCTGATGATGTCACATATTGCATCATTCATGACATGGTCAGTGACATCACTGATGACATCACTGATGACATCTCAAATGACATCACTGATGACATCATCCACTTGACAATCTGATACACCACATCATACACTATTATAACCTTTCATCACTCACTGTAAAATACAGAGTACCATATTTGAAACCATTGACACACCAATACCAGTTACTACATACCCACTCACTGATTCCTAAGTCTACACACACAACTACCCATTCAACAACAGAATCATCTATACATGCAGTCATTAATTAATAGAACACTATCAAATGCACTTATACACATATATAGACATTGACACATCAGCAGTCATCTTAGTCGGTTATGCAGTCATCCTACTCACTCATGAAAATAATGTATCGCCCTTAAATTTACTCACTTACACAATTATCCAATGACACCTCATTTATTCAAACACATAGTAACTCATCGTTAATATGTTAAAAAAGCACCATTACAATTATACACTCATTCATATATTTACTCTCACAATCACTGACTCTTACACAAACTTATTTATATACACCAACTCTCACATACAATGCCTTTTATTTTTTTACTTTGTTGAAGATGTACAACTAAACATATATTCGATCACCAACACACAAATAAATACACTCAGTCACCCAAACAACTGTTTCCACATGCACTCTTAAACCCATACACCTAGTCAATCAACCATTCACACATCTATGCATAGAGTTACACACACACCATCCAACCACACACAAACTCAGTGTCCCATACAAATACTCACCCAACTAATCAATAACTAATATACACACTCATGTAGTTAGTGACCAACTGAGGCAGCATGTTATACAACAACAGAGACAGTGCTGCACACATTCACATAGTTTCGTTACTAATCCATGTATTAAGTGAGACACTTTTAATTACTCACTTAAAAAGACAGTCAGACAGCTACTAAATCCTCCATCCAGACAGTTATATATCCACTCAATGTTCAATACAGATTGGTATATATATAATACATATTTAAATTTCAAACTAAACCACATTCAGTGGATGATGTCATCAGTGATGTCATCAGTGATGTCATTTGAGATGTCATCAGTGATGTCATCAGTGATGTCACTGACCATGTCATGAATGATGCAATATGTGACATCTTCAGCAGTGCATTGCGGGCCCGTGAGTTATAGTTAGCAGAACTAACTATAACGGAGGAATTTCTATGGTTTTGTACGAGTGAAATGGGCAGCTAACTATAACACCCCTGAAACCTATGGTTTTTTCTGTGAATATATATATATATATTATCTACTGGCAGTCGCCAGTAGATAGTTATAGTTAGGACCGAGTTTCCATAGGAAATCTCAAAATTCTATTTTGAATAACTTTGGTGCCGGTTGACGAATCCTCATGAAATTTTCAAAACTAATGGGGCGCTCCGCTCAGCTCCTACCCTGAAACTCTCGGGGTGGTTCGTCAAGCGGGGGCTGAGAAAAAAGGGGGTCCCAAAACGCGTTTTCCCCAGGCATTTTCCCATAGGACCTTTAGTCGAAGGTACAGCCCGAACGGCTGAACAGAATTAGATGAAATTTGGGAAAGAGGTAGTCCTCAGGTCAGGCATGTGCCTTTTGCATATATGGTGTCAATCTGTTCAGTAGTTCCTGAGAAAATTGCAGTTAAAAGTACATAAATATCTATACCTGCGCACCGTGCGCGCACCGTGCGTGCACGGTGCGCGCACCTTAACGTGCGCGAGCGTAATTCTGATTGGTGGTTACATGTCAGTCAACATTCGAATCGGTCGAAATCAGGAAGTGTCGGCCGCCATTTTGTGTGTTGTGTGTGTGACAGGGAAAAAGAAAGGTGGAGAACGTGAAAAGGGGGCAGGGTAGAGAGTTCCTGACCCCCTAGCCTTTGTCAGGGGGACCCCGAAGGGTGAAAAAAACATTTTAATTTTTTTTTAAAAAATCGCGAGGTGCGCACACCGTGCGTGCACGGTGCGCGCACGGTGCTGTTAGGTTTGAAAAGTCAAGCAATCTTGCTCTTTGCATTAGAAACATTGTGTGCTGAACTTCTAACCTCTCTGCTCACACCAGTGTTCCATGATCTGTTGCTATGCTAGCAGGCAGAAGTCATTTTGGGGTTAGGAATCATTTGGAAAGGGTTGAAATTTGCAACCAATAGAAATGTGTGTTTCCATTTAAAAGAAAGGTGGAGAACGTGAAAAGGGGGCAGGGTAGAGAGTTCCTGACCCCCTAGCCTTCGTCAGGGGGTCCCTGAAGGATCCCGAAGGGTGAAAAAAACGTTTTTATTTAAATCGCGGAGTGCGCGCACGGCAGATAAAAAATCATTAAAAAAAATAGAATTAAAAATCAAGTGTAAGTGTTTAGATGTTAGTTGGCTCTAAAAAGAGCTGTTGTGTTAATTGAGGAACAGAGGAACAAAAAAAACAAAAAATTATGGGGTGGGGCATGTGTGCTGCTGTATCTTGGTCTCTATTAGGTTAATGCTGGTGTCACCATAAGAGAGAACAGCATTGCACATATTGCACCGTATATGAACCCTCTGGAACAGAGGGTGCACATCCAGAGGTCGAGAAGAAGGTGAAGCTGCGGCCGCAGATGAAGTGCTCGGCTGAGCTGCTGGCTGAGCTGCTGGAGGGTTGTCTCTTGCAGCTCGAGTACACTCCCGAGCATAAGCCACAGGATGTACTCCACTAAAGTGCCTTAACATAGAGTAGATACTAAAATAGTATTCTTTTTTAGGATCTCCTCTTGATAAGACCACTCCACAAACAGTGCAGGTGACTTTAGGAGCATTCACCTTCTTCTGGCCCTCTGGAAAAGTAAAATATTTCCAAATAAATGAGTCTTTTTGTTTCCTCGGTCTTGGTGGCACAAAGGTCTCCTCCTCACTCCCAGAAGATGACTGCTGCTCTGCCATTTTCAAGTACTGGAGTACTGGAAAAGCTGCTCAGCTCCTTCTCCCAGGGAATCAGAAGAAATAATGAGGGGAGTGGGTGTGGTGTTGGAAGATTCTGGAACTGAAACTACTATGAACCAATGAAAAGTGTTGTTTCGTAATCACATGACTTGCCGTGCGCGCACTGTGCGCGCACGGAGCACGCACGCATGCGCATACGGAACACACGTGCATGCGCGTACTGTGCGCGCACGGAGCATGCGCGTACGGAGCACACGCACACGGAGCATGCACGACGTACGCATGCGCACACGGAGCACGTACGCATGCGCACATGGAGCATGTACTCGTGCGCGCACCATCCAAAACCCTAAAAAAAAAACATTAAACTGTTTATAAGTTTATAGAAGATATTAACTATGCTGTTCAACTTTATCCAAATTAAAAAAAAAAAGAGCTGAGCCATTCCATATTACAGGATACACTCAATCTATAACTATATACATAGGTAGCTTATTGTAAAATAAATATTTAAAAAATATAATAATACATTCATAAATTAGCATTTAAAAAACCTTTGAAATTCACTGAAAAAACCATGGGTTTCACACACGTTATAGTTAGAATTTAGCATTTAAAAAACCTTGCAAATTCACTTAAAAAACCATAGGTTTCACACACGTTATAGTTAGGAATTAGCATTTAAAAAACCTTGCAAATTCACTGAAAAAACCATAGGTTTCACACACGTTATAGTTAGGAATTAGCATTTAAAAAACCTTGCAAATTCATTGAAAAAACCATAGGTTTCACACACGTTATAGTTAAGAATTAGCATTTAAAAAACCTTGCAAATTCACTGAAAAAACCATAGGTTTCACACGTTATAGTTAGCTGGACATTTCACTCATACAAAACCATTGAAATTCCCCCGTTATAGTTAGTTCAGCTAACTATAACTCGCGCGACCGCAATCCACTGCTGATGACGTCACATATTACATCACTCATGACATGCTCAGTGACATCACTCATGACATCACTGATGACATCGCAAATGACATCACTGATGACATCACTGATGACATCATCCAGTGAATATGTGTCTTTCTGAAAAATAAATATTTTTTATATATGTATATCTAAAGTATAATGGAAAAATAAATTGGTAAATAAGTGTCAAAATGGATGGTTTTTTTTGTAAAATTAATTGTATAACTGACTTATTAACAGTATCTTAGTGAATACAAGTATTAGTGAGTAATGTTTAAATATTTAAATATCTGTATCAGTGTCTCACTTTGTGTATAAGTGGCTGCATGGGTTGGTGAGTAGCTACATGAGTGTGTATAATGGTGATTAGTTCGTTTTTAGAGTATCCGTATGAGTGTCTGTATGGTTCAGTGGGGGATGTTACTTAGCGTATAGATGCATGAATGAGTGACTCACTGTTTGTATGTGTTTTGAAGACAGTATGTGAGCAGGACAGTATGGGTGGATGATTGTGTATATGGGTGAGTAAGAGAGTGAATGACTGTCTCAATAGTGTCTTTATGAGTAAGTCCATATGTTTTAAACTAGTATATGTGAGTATTGATGTATATAAGTGAGGATATATGAGAGTGAGAGATTGGAAGAGTTCCTGTATAAATAAGTATGTGTTTCTATAAGTGATTGTTTAAGAGAGTAAGTATGTGTACGTTTCTGTAGAAGTAAGTGTAGTGGTGTGTGTATAGCTGTATATGCAAGTAAATGGATGTTTATTTGCATGTGTGACTATGTGTGTGAGTAACTCTATGTATGAGTGTAGGTGAGTAACAGGATGTATAGGTGTATGAATACATATGATGACTGAGTACATGTATGAGTGACTATATAGAAGTGTTGATGAATGAGTGGATGCGTATGTAGATTTTGGAATTTCTGAATAGGTTGTTCTAACTGGTATTGGTATCTCTATAGTTTTCAAAACTTTAGTTTGTATTTTTCAATGTGTGTATCAAAGTTTATATTAGGATAAGAGGAGGTCTGCCACTCTTACACAAGGATGATGTCATCAGTGATGTCATCAGTGATGTCATCAGTGATGTCACTGAGCATGTCATGAGTGATGTAATATGTGACATCATCAGCAGTGGATTGCGGTCGCGCGAGTTATAGTTAGCTGAACTAACTATAATGGGGGAATTTCAATGGTTTTGTACGAGTGAAATGTCCAGCTAACTATAACATGTGTGAAACCTATGGTTTTTTCAGTGAATTTGCAAGGTTTTTTAAATGCTAATTCCTAACTATAACGTGTGTGAAACCTATGGTTTTTTCAATGAATTTGCAAGGTTTTTTAAATGCTAATTCCTAACTATAACGTGTGTGAAACCTATGGTTTTTTCAGTGAATATATATATATATAGATATAGATATATATGAGAGAAAGATCACTCTCCATAAAACATGCTGCCAAAAATGCTGGCAACCATTTACTTTTTACAAGCGTGTTCTGACATTCGAGCATGATTGTAGTAAGAAAAATGTGTCACTGGGCATCCGTGATTAAATATTACAGGTGACTAGGCTGTCATAAAACTCTGGGAATTGGTCTACTCTGATTGTGCAAGAGGCCTGTGAGTTAAGCTTGGCACTGGCGTTCACTGGCCCATGCCACATGATGAAGCCATTCATTAGATGTTCACAAAGCAGCCCAAATCCGCTGATCATGATAACTATTGTAGAGTGGCCACTGTGAGCCAGCAGCGGCCCGTGTAGGTAAAAGCGGTGGGGCAGTGGGGCCGGGTGGGGGGTATTTCGACAGAAGACAATGGAAAACAGATTATTTATTTAATTTTCCCTCATGGCCGTCTCTTGAATCCTCCCCCAACCCGCCACACTGCTATTACCTGCACAGGCCGCTCCTGCTGAGAGCTGATGTAATGTTATGTTATGTTATGTTCAGATGACTTGTAAGAGGAACAAATAACAGGAGTAAACCCGTTATCCCAGTTGAGACCGGGCAAGTATAGTAGCAAAAAGACATTATCTCAACTGGTTAATCCTGCAAAGGGACCATTAAGTTTGGAATAGATCGTAGCGACCGGGCCAAGGAAACAAGGGAGACCAAAGAGAGGGTAGATGGTTGTTATTTGTAGCTAGAAGTACATAGCACAACTAAATTACAGTAACCATAACAAACATGTGAGGACTGGGGGTGTGGTGTTGAGTGAAACGGCGCAGTGACACAAGTGTGAGAGAACAACGTGAGGCGGCGCAGGATAAATAAACAATATGGGTCAAACGGAATATTTACAAATATTAACAATTATAGACATCATCTCATTGTTAGAGAATGACCCTGTTCAATTACCACAATTGGCGCTGTAGAGTCGACGGCGTTTCAACCTCATAAACTTGAGGTCATCATCAGGACTAAGGTTACAGTCGATTCAATAAGTACTTCTATGGAGATAAGAAGAGAAGGAAGGAGAATAAATAGTAGGACCCGGAGGAGTGCATGCTATGTAGGGAAACGTGAAACAAAGGGTACCTCATGACGTGTAAAGAGAAAATTCATGATGACTCAATCAATGGAGGGCAGAGGCATCCATGCGACAATTGAAGAATTACTGTGGAATTATCTATGGAGGGGAGAAGCAGGTAGGTTAATTGCAAGTGAATGGGGCGCCAAAAAACCTGCACTCAAGGTGTGCAATTAATGTATACAATGTCTTACCTGTGCGAAGGATTACAGGCCAATGAAAGGACTCATGTCGACAGCGCTCTGAAAGGAAGGGTGGGCTCAGTAAGTAAGCGAGGTGGGAGCTCGGGAGAGGAGCAGGGGGGGGGGAAAGGGGAGAGAATCGAGCATCGGGCAATACGAATGTACCGCTGCAGTGAGAATGTGCTTACCGGAGTTAAATTTGGTGATCAAAAGGCCGGTGAAGGATTTCCAGGTTACAAGCAGAACCGGGTTACAGTCTACCCTCTCTTTGGTCTCCCTTGTTTCCTTGGCCCGGTCGCTACGATCTATTCCAAACTTAATGGTCCCTTTGCATGATTAACCAGTTGAGATATTGTCGTTTTGCTACTAAGATGACTTGTAAAGCGCGCAGCTGCCCCAGCAATGGAGCGTCCCGGCGCTAAGCAAAATAGATACTAAACCGTGAGTATCCCTCCTGAAAGAGGACAGAAAGGGCCAGGGAAGACATGAGGGTCAAGAGGAGGGGGACTTAATGCGGAAACAGCTGGGTCTTTAACGCTTTTCGGAAGGTCAGGTAGTTGTCCATGCTCCGGATGTGAGACGGAAGATCATTCCAGAGCTTGGCAGCCAGAACGCGGAACGAGCGACCACCCGCGCGGGCCCTCTTCACACGTGGTATAGAGACCAAGTTTTTGCCTGCAGACCACAGATGACGCAAGGGAATGTAGTTCAAGAGCAGGCCAGAGATTATACCAGAGGTGAGGGATTTCAAGATTTTAAAAGCCAAGCAGAGAGATTTAAACTCCACCCGCCTCTCTTTTGGCAGGCAGTGAAGCCGCTGAATGGTGCTAGAGGTGGGGCAATGACTGGGCATAGCAAGAAGCGTTCTGGCGGCGACATTGAGTCTCAGGCAGTGCCTCAAACACTTTCTCACCCCACTGGAATCTGCTAACCTTTGAAACTGGCGGGGCATAACTCCTCACGCCCAAACTGGTAGGCCTCCAATTACAAGGATTGACTGAGCTTGACCATCTCAACAGGGCTTAGGCAGAGTTTTAAGTGGGATGAAAAAAGATGGGGTCTCTAAAGGGGGTGCGTCCTATGCAATTAAGGGCTTGGCTTAAACATATTAAACTACATTTCTGTGATTTTCATAGTGTGCCACTCAACTGGTATTTTGGTGCCTCTCGGGGCTTTCTGTTATAACATCCAGACATATAACACAACAACTAAGATACACCTAAATCCAGTCGGGTCTATAGACTTTATCAATTATCGTTAGCTGTTTAAGATAAATGAGTAACAACAATGCTTTTGTTGTAAAAAAATTAATATTGAAAATATTTTCGTTTTGAAATTGTGAGTCTCTGAATTAAACATTGCTGAGGCCTGTGCAAGGGTTATTGGTCTTCAGAGTGTCCCATTACCCCCCATTATGTTCACTTTAGAATTCTTAATGGTGGTCCATTATAAACACCTGGAGACAACTCAGTTCAGACTACGTTCTATAAAAGAGTAAGATGCTACTAAAAAAAACAGAAACACCACTTTCTGGAAATAGCTAACTGTTGTATCTTACATGTTTACCCGTTGGTTTCTTCCTTCCCCCCACCGTTGGTTGGTCCTTAGAACGTTGGCAGTGTTCTAAGCTGCACTCCGGTGGCAACGTTCGTTATTGCCATTTGCCGCTGTGGTAATAGGTGTCAACTGATCCTTGGAATAAACTACTGCTGTATTTACAACGTCTTTGATTTATTTCACTGGCGACGAGTGTCAGTGTCGGGCGGAGGACGACGTGTTGACATTCCCTCCGCGAGTGACCACAGTCGGGTTATAGGAAGTGTGATTATCGTGAGGAGGTTTGTCAACTAACGTGAAGACTGAACAAAGGACGCCACGTAAGCGTTGTTTAGCGCTAGTGTGAGACTGAGATCTATATTTAAAAGTTAATTGGCGTATTTAAAGGCATATTGACTTACCTTACGAATATGGAGCAAGTGGAGCACTTCAGAAACACCTAAGCTTTACGTCGTAGTGGAGAAGGTACAGAGGAAATCCTCGGATGTACTGAACCTGTGATCGTATCCTGGCGGTTTCCATGAAGCTCCGCATCTGTTCTTTGATAGCATTGCATGCAGTCGTGTGAAGCCGCGGAGGGGGATTACGACGTGATTCTCATAAAGGGGTGGTGTTATCCTTAAGCTCATGCGCAGTGTTCTGTGGAGAAGTTTCGATGTGTGTCTTCGGTTCGCACATGCGTGGTGTTCTGAGGAGGAGTTCTCTGTGCTGAGCTGAGGCGAGTTTATTTTGCGACGCTGGAGTTTGCTGTGCTGTGGAGCAGATGGCAAGTTGAATTTCAAGTGCTTACAAAGGAGAAGTTGGTGACTGTGAGAGGAATATCATTTTTTCGTGTTTTTCTTATCACAGCGCGCGCGGTGAATTTTTTTTTTCTTTTTTTTTTTGCCAAAGGTACTTTCTTGGGAAGTGCAGATGTACGTTAAGAACTGCTCTAAATACACTGCTATTACTACTCTGAACATGCTTCCTATGTGAGCAGATATGAGACTATTTAGAAATTTAGGAAGTACATTCAAAACAAGAAAGTTTGAATCATAACAATTTAGTGCATAATTTATGTAACACTGTGTAGTGTTCACCGATAACTGTGATTCCTTATTATTATTAATATAACTATTCTGAATATAGTGGTGATTATACTCAGAGTATGGCAGCGGCTAGTATGCTCCAACCTACACCATTTCTATCAGAGGCAGGGGAACCATTAGTACCATGGAAAGATTGGAGGAAAAGCTTTGAGTCTTATCTTATTGCAATTGGTGCGAGTGGATTCTCTGTGATTAGGAGACAACATATCTTGCTGCATGTTTAGGAGCGGAAGGTAGGAAAATATTTGACAGTTTGCCTGATTTAGAAGAGGAAGAAGTAGGGGAGGAAGGAAGAGATGTGTATGATTATAGCATAAAGAAATTAGAACTCCAATTTGCTGACAAAATTAATGTTGTACTAGAGAGGCATAAGTTTTTTGGAAGAGTTCAAGGGAAGAATGAAAAGGTAGGAAATTATATTGCTAGCCTAAGGGGACTTGCAAATACTTGTGAATTTAATGAGCTCACTGAATCCTTGATACGAGACCAACTAGTACGTTGTACCAACAACAAAAAAATTCAAGGAAAATTATTAGTTGGTAATCCTGATTTAAAAACTGCAATGGACATTGCGAAAAGTGTAGAACACACTGCTGAATGCATGAAAGAGATGAACACTACAGGGGATAATGGTGTAAATGATATAGGTGAAGAGTTAAAGAGTGTTTGTGCCATTAGGAACACTAGGAGGAAGGAAGCTGCAAAAGAATACAGCAAGGAGAGAATATCTACAGAAAACAGGTTGAGATGTTTCAGATGTGGTAGTAGTGGGCATCTAGCTAACAATGTTAACTGTTTAGCAAGATCTGCCACGTGCAGAAATTGTAATCGCAAGGGTCATTTTGCACGTGCATGCAAAGACATGTCCAGTAAAACTGTTAATGGCATAGAGAATAATGAAGAGTACATAAGTAAATATGTTTTGCAAGTAAATGTATTAGACAAAGGTAATGTGTACCATGTTGATCTACCAAAATGCGAAATTGGGTTGGATGGGCACAAATTAGAAATGTATGCTGATTCATGTTCACCATTTACGTTCATGAATAGTGAGACTTACCATGACAAATTTAAAGAGGGGGAGACATCACTACAAACTCCAGATGTGATACCTGTTGGTTATAATAAGGATCCGATTCCCCTAGAAGGAGTTGCCATTATGAAGATTACATTCAAGGACAGGAGCACTGTAGGGAAAGTTTATATTGCGAGAAAAGGTGCAAGCTTACTAGGTTGGGCACATCAAAGAGACTTAGGGATGAAACTAGATCCTACTGCTGATGTTCCCGTGATGCTTGTGGAAAGGAGTGTTTGTGGTGTGGAAGTTTTTGATGAATTTCCTGGAATTTTCACAGATAAACTGGGCTGTCTAAAAGAGTCCCAGCATAAAATTAAATTGAAGGAGGGTGCTAAACCGGTGGCACATAAATGCAGAAATATTTCCCTAATGATGAAAGAACCTTTGAAGAAAGAGTTAGACAAGTTATTGAGCCAGGGTGTTATAGAACCCGTGGAGTGTGCAGAATGGGTTTCACCCATTGTTATTATGTCAAAGGGTAACACAAATAGCATCAGATTATGTGTTGATTTGAGAGAATTAAACAATAACATATGGATTGACAGACACCCTTTGCCTAATATAAATGACATGCTTAATCAGATTTGTGGGGCAGAATTTTTCACAGTGATTGATTTATCCTCAGCCTACCACCAAATAAAACTTCATCCCTCGAGTAAGGCTTTGACCAATTTTATCACACCTTTCGGAGCATTCAGATTTTGCAGAATGCCTTTTGGGCAGCTTCCGCGGCGACGGTTTTCCAAAGGGCTATGCAGAATATTTTAGAAGGAATAGAACATGTATTGTGCTTTCAGGATGACCTGTTAGTCTACGGGAAGGATGAGAATGAGCATAATAGAAAATTACGCATGGTTTTGGGTAGGCTGAAGGAGGCTGGACTTACTCTAAAGAAGGACAAATGTCAAATAGGAGTTCACTTTGTCACTTATTTAGGGCACGTTATTTCTAAGGATGGAATCAAGCCCAGAGCTAACCTTGTAGATGCCATTAATTGAGCTCCGAAACCTAACAGCAAGGAAGAGGTTAAGTCCTTTCTTGAATTGTCAGAGTACTATTCAAAGTTTGTTAAAAATTTTGCAGACACTACATATCCTCTAAGAAACTTACTATAAAAAGGAACAAGATTTGAGTGGGATGAAAAGTGTACAGAAGCATTTGAGAAACTTAAACATCATATATCTAATGCACCATTTTTGGGTTGGTTTGATACCAATAAGCGCACCATAATCACTACGGATACAAGTTTGAAAGGTATTGGTGCTACTCTCAGTCAAATAACAGAAGGAGAAGAAAGTATTGTGGCCTTTGCCTCCAGGGCTCTTACAGAAGCGGAATCCCGTTATTCTGTCATAGAGAGAGAGGCTCTTGCATGTTATTGGGCTGTGTTGCATTTCCGGACATTTGTGTGGGGCATACCTTTCACTTTAAGAACAGATCATAAACCTTTGGTAAGCACGTTTTCCTTGAAGAACCTAGAAAGAACCACTCCTAGAATTTCAAAGTGGTTTCTTGGACTAGAGGGGTACAATTTTAAGATAGTATACATACCTGGACAAGCTAATCAGGCAGCTGACTGTTTATCGAGGCTACCTCTAGAAAATCAGGAACCAGGGGACTGCTTTGGTGATGAGGTAGTAGTGGCTGAGATTTCGGATGGGTTGAATAAACGGGAATGGGAGGAAGCTCTGTCAAGTGAGGGAGTGTATACTTTGTGCAGCGAGTGACAAGAGTAAGATTGTGAGTAAGGGGAAAATTTCACCTGTAGAAGTTCCACCTGCTCCCTGGAATAAAGTAGCTATGGATATCATTGGGCCTTTAAATGTAAAAGGGCTAAGTGGAAGGTTCATACTCACGTTAGTAGATTATCATTCTAAATGGATTATCATCAAAGTTGTAGAAGATATCACTACCAACAGTGTAATTTGTTTCCTTAAAGAAGTTTTACCCACAGAAGGGGTACCACAAGTTTTGGTTACAGACAATGGTGTCCAATTTACCTCCACACTTATGAGAGAGTTCCTACATAAATTTTCTGTTGACCATCAACCTACAGCCTTATATTGTCCTAGGGCAAATGGCCTAGTGGAACGCATCAATCGCATGATCAAAGACTGCAGTCAACTTAATGTACGCAGTGGGAGCAATGTTGATAAAGCTCTTGATGAAATGATCTGTTCCTATCTTGTTACTCCTCACTCAGTCACTGGAGTGTCACCATTTAAGTATTTCAAAGGGAGAGAACCTGGCACCAAGTTAAGCCCCCTGTGGCTTGTTGGTGATAAGAGGGAGGAAGTCAACAGGGATATGGTTATGGACAAAATACACTCACATCAAAAGAAATATGTGGAAAGGTACAACTGTAAAGTGCAGAAATCTCCTAGAACATTGGAGATAGGAGATATTGTGAGAATTAAATTACCTAGATCTGTAGCTTCAGGTTGTTCAAAATTCTCTGACAAAAAGGTGGTAAGCAAAGTATTCAAGAATGTTGTACAGTTGAATGATGGACAATATTGGAGCGTGGATAGGGTAATCAAAGATAACAGCGATGGAATTAATGACAATGACTGTAATGTTGAAAATGAGACTCACAATGAATGTACCATTCATAATTCTAAGGTGCACCTGAGAAATATCCATTCTAAACCTGGTTGGCAAAAAGACTTTGTTATGTATTAACTGCTTATTTTGTTTTCCCTTTAGGAAGGGAGATGTGTTGTATCTTACATGTTTACCCGTTGGTTTCTTCCTTCACCCCCACCGTTGGTTGGTCCTTAGAACGTTGGCAGTGTTCTAAGCTGCACTCCGGTGGCAACGTTGGTTATTGCCGTTTGCCGCTGTGGTAATGGGTGTCAAATTATCCTTGGAATAAACTACTGCTGTATTTACAACGTCTTTGATTTATTTCACTAACTTTCTTGTGAATGAATGATTAAATAAAACATGGGAAATATAAATAGGAACTACATTTCTGGCATAAATTATTTTAACGTTTTTTTTAATTGAGTGCTCAGAAATTGATGCGTACTTACCAGAAGGGTTAAAGATAATGATACAGAGCTCAATAAGGACCAGTTTCAATGTCCGGTTTAATTACTACCAGGTCTGAGACTCATAGGGTCCCGTCCTAGTAAGGCCCTGCGTTAAGGGAGTTTACCCTGAGAAAAACAATATATATAAAGTTTACCACATCGCACGATTTAGAACAGTTTTGGCATGGAAAGTTGCAGAAAGGGAAATGCTTTAAAATGGAATTTATGAAATATTCGAGTATCTAACATTGTCTTGACTTAACCTGTCCCTCCGCAGAAGCATTGCCAGTTTGCATGCCTCAAGATATCTTTAAAGAAAATGGTGGCAAAATAGGGTAATTTTCAGAACAATTTCATAAAAAAATATATAAAATGCTATACGTGAAATGATTATTGCATTGCAGCGTTGTGATTGGCTCAGGAAAGCCTGTGTGCCGGGTGCTTCCTGCTGCCGGCCGGACTGCAGAGGAAGAAAGAAGAGGACGCAGGGGAGGCGGCGGGCGGCCGGCCAGTTGGCTGGCCGTTCTAAGGTAAGGGTTTTTATTATTTATTTATTTACCTGCCTACCCCAGCACCCCTGTCCAGTAGCAGCCACTACTGGCATTATTTCTTGTAGTATGGGCTGAAAATGCAGAGAATTACAGCCAATATGTCAGAGGCAACATTTGTTCTGGCAGAGCGCGATCCTGCCCTTAATGACCCCAGAATGCCAAGAATTACCACCAATATGCCATGTGGGACTCGAAATGCTAAGCATTACCACTAATATGACAGAACCAGCATTGGGTCCAGGGAGGACACCATGCTGTTATTGTTGGTAATAAAATGGCAGGATGTTTTTTCAGTTTGTTTACAGAATTAACATTACCCAAAGATACTAGATTACTTTACAATAGAGCCAGACTGTGTTACAAACTTTTGTTTTTTATTCACAGGTGATTAAGAGACTTATCCTTAACCAGAAGATGTTGAGCTGAGACAAGGAATCAAATCTGGCACCAGAAGTTCCAAAGCCAGAAGCTCTAGCGACTAGGCCACATTCCCTCCCACCAACAGTCCATGTTTGGGCCCAAAAGGCTATGAATTACCGCTTTAGACTCTCAGAGTGTCATTGAGAAAGGGGGGCACGCATGAACGCCCTAATTCTACTGCTGCTACTGCCTCAGCCTCTCACCCCATGGGTGTAACTTTGATGATTATACGAATGAAGAGACCAGGAGGCATATAATCAAGAGATATATCGCTGCTTTTTCGGCACATAGCGCCGAAAAAGCGGCTATTTTATTATCTCAATATTAGCAAGGTGTCGCTAACATGCATTAGCGCATTTTAGCGGCCGAATCTGCAACGCATCTCATGACAGCGATAGATATTGCTAATAAGATGCAAAGTAGGCGTTCCCTCCTAGGACAACATGTGAAATGATCGCAAAACCAACATCGCGGTATTAACAACGCTGCCACTGAACAGCGAAGCGATGACAAAAGGCGCGCTAAGCCCCCATTATCGCATGATTCTAATGCCTGAATAAAACCTGACTTAGCATTATTTCCTGTGGGAGGTGGATTGTATGGTTAAGTACACACTCCCCTATTACCAAGCTTTTCATTAGCGCTGTGAAATCATCGCTGGATTTCACACGCTAATGATTATTATCACAGTCTATCGCTGGATTGTACTTCGCCTGTTAGCAAAGCGTTGCTAATACGCCGCTGACGCGGCGATGTAATTCAGCGATAGAGGGCGATAGTGAAAACGCACTAAGCGTGATTTGCGATGTTTATTGCGTGTTCTTGATAATATGGCCCCAGGCCTCTCAGATTGCGTCTCTTTGTGTATCAAAAGTCCATTGTAGTGCAAAATAGTATTTCTCCACCCTGGGTTAATCTGCACGTGACAGTTACACCTCATAACCCTCAGCAAAGTAGAGCGGCCTGGAGACATAGCAGCAGCAAACCGCTCAGGTTTCTGAGGTCCAAGAGCAAGTCGTACATTTCTTTACATTCTGGGACTTGTAGTCTTGTTTATCCCACCCTACAAACAGAACCACATGTATCAGAATACAAGTTTAAATGCTGGACAGGATTAATTGCATGCCCATTGGCCTAGGTAACTTTGAGAGCTCTGCACCAGCCGTCTTTACATTCTATTGCTCCAGCATTCTCTAGAGCCAAATCCAGGCACTACAAGGAATAAAGACCCCGATAAAGAGGGGAGTAGCTTCCTTGGGTGCAGCCGGCGCAGTGGCACCAGGTACCTGAATAGTCCATGGAACCTGATTTTTACTCTATTGTATAATACAAAGAGCAGCCAGGGTGGCAAGTGGCACGTTTCCTTCCTTGCACTAGGACCTGTGATCCGCTGTCCACGCAACTGCCCATGAAAAGGATATTACAAGCCACGCTTGACTTCCCTGGCCTCATAAGGGCACTCTGCCTGCTGCCTTGTGTTATGGGGTTTCAACAATGGTGGTTTCATGAAGGGAGGGACAATCCTCCATTGAGCTAGTTTTCAGGAAGTGTCATCCCATGCTACGGTTACAAACCGGTTACAGAAGGGCATGAGGATCTTTTATTAAATAAGGTTTCTAGAATAATAGGTATAAAGCTCTGGGCAAGAAAAACATAGTTTTTCATTGGAAATATGCACCATGTTTTCAAAAGGAGCTGCCACGTTTGCGTGAAGCCTTATTTAACCCTAAAAAACGGTTTCTCATTCTGAGACAACAAAATGGTGCCCATGATCATATCATATCATCAGTAAATGTACTATGCACTCTTTAAAGGATTTAAAAGGACTTGCATGCAATGTACATCCATATGCATAATATACAATGCAGGTTAGCCATTGACTGTTTGAATGTGCAGATAGATCTGATCTCACACCTTCATAAGGGGCCTCATTACGAGATGTCCGGAAATGTGTGTGATATTCGCTAAAATTCGACTCAGCTGAATCAGGTGCAATAAATACCACCTAATTATGAGCGTTTGCCTGAAGATAGGTAACATTCAGATTTTGTTGCTTACCACAACAAAATCTCCTTGTCCCAGTATCTACGAGGCATTTTCCCACATCAATTCTGCCTTCTTATGTACCATTTCCAGTGAGCGAATAGTGGCTCATCGGCTGCTGTGGTAACATGGGATGATGTTGCCATGAGAGTCGAGAGTTTGCTTTACGGCAGGGGAGTTGGACCAAGACTGGCTGATTAATGGAGTTGGGACACTGGGGAGGCTGTCTAAAGGTCAGGGGACCTTGTGATGAATCTAAGAATTCAGTAAGGGTAGGGTAGGGATGATGCAGTGCTCTGAGATGTACCAGTTGTATCAGAGCACTAAGATTTGAGTGTGCCTGAGAATCTCAATGGCTGAGGGGGCACAGTGTGGCAGTAGAGTAGAAGGTGTTAAGAAGCTCACCCTGAGAAGCAATGTTGGTGATATGGTCTGAGGGAACCTGCTACTTGAAGAGCACAAGGATATTAGAAATACAAAGGGTTAAGGCAGGGTCATGAGGAGAAATGGATCCACAAGACCACAGAGCATGGGGGTGAGTGGATAAGGGTAAGTACAAGGGGTTGATGAGCACAGGGGCATTTTAATAAGCCTCAGGGGACTGAAGAGTACAGTTTGTGGTAGGGGCAGTGGTAGTCACAGGGCTTTAAGTGAGGCAGGTCGTACTGCATCTCGAACCCGGCAATATTTTAAAACTTACATTTGAAACGGGTCCTAGTAGGGCCCTATGGTGGTGTCTAAAAACTTTACAGAAAAGAGATTGCTGAGCAATGACTGTAAAACGCCTTTATAAAGCATGCAAAATGTGACCCTTGGTCGTGTTTCACATGCTTTACCATTTTGTATTACCCTTGTATTCTCTTTATTAAGATGCTAAGCTACTGTGTGTTTTTTCATGCAATATAGGCCTCTTGTATAGTGTGTACTGTGAACTTAGTTACCACCAATTGTCCGGGTGAGTTCAGGTTGGTTGTGGAAGGGCGTTCATGACCGATCATGACTAAGCTCTGGAGGGTGTGCAGATGTACATAGGGAACAGGTGAGGATGTCAAACTGATACTTGTACAAAAGAAAGGTTCTAATAAATGTTTGGGACTTTTACTTCATTTTCTTTGGGGGTGTGAAATGAGTCATTTAACCGCATTATCTGCTTGAAAGGCTTTGACATTGACTTTATTGTGTAATGGACAGTACCACGACTCAACAAAATAAGCTCTCCATGTGCATTTTTGATTTTGGGAGCAGAGCCATCCCGGGTGTGGGTAGAATGGAAGGACTATTTCATTATTAATATTGAGGCAGTGGATGAATCCAAGAAGATGTCAGCAGATCAGAAGAAAAGGATTCTTCTTCATTCCTTAGATTCTGTAGGTTTGAAAACGTACCGTTGAATGCCAGAAGCAATGATTATTGGTTATGTGAACGTTTGTGAAGCTGCCGTAAGTGATTTAGACAGATATTTCACACCAAAAGTCTGTATAAGCATTACATGGTATACATTTTTCCAGCATAAACAGAGTAAAGCGGAATCTGTGGATGACTATGTGACAGAATCAAAAAATATAGCTATTGACTGCAAATTTAAGACTCCGCATGGTGACTTGATAACAAACCAACTAGTCAAGCATACCAACAATAATGCTATTCAGGAGCATTTGTGGATTTGTGTGGATTCTCCACTTGTGGAAGTCCTGGTTATTGTACATCAGGCAGAAATCTAGGGAGGAAAGGAAGTGTTACTGCTGTGATAGTAAAGATCACCTTGCATATAGTTAAGCATGTCCAGCCCTCAAACAAAAGTGTGGTAATTGCAGAATTGAGAGCAAATGTGCAAGAGTTTGCTGGAAAGAAAAGAGTTGTGTCAAGTGTGTATATGAGGACAATAAAAGACCTGAAGATAGTGACACTGATGAGGGATATACGGAACCAAACCGTGTTTTGAGTTTGCATAACAACTTAGTATTAAATATCAGGCATCAAAATGTAAAGAGCAAACCTGAATGTGACATGGCCATTGGTGGGGTGCACATCAAAATATATGCAGACTCCGGCTCAACTCTCTCTATTGATAATGAGGAAGTGTGGAGGGAGAAGTTTGTTGACCGGATTGACACACATTTATTAACACAGGACATAATCCTGAGACTTATACAGGAGAAAAGATTTAAATGCTATGCTTTAGATGGTGACCTTCTCCTTTAAGAACAGGCACACAAGGGGGAAATGGTACATATCAACGGATGGACCATTGGTATTAGGATGGTTCCAGCAGGGGAATCTGCATATCATCTTGGACCCCCATAGTGCTGAAAAAGTATTGGTGAGGAGAATTCCATGGGCACCACCATGAGGGGATTGTTTCCTAGAGTTTTGGGAAAAACTCTGGGAAAATTGTGAGACTTTTAACAATAACATCGTGCTCAAAATCAATGCTGTTCCTAAAGTACATAGTTTAAGAACTGCATCGGTGATGGTGAAGGATGACTTTTCAAATGAACTGGAGAAATTGTTGGCAATAGATGTGATTGAACCAATAGAGATTTTAGAATGCATTTCTACAGTGGTAGTAGCACGTGGCAGCTATGAGAAGATTCGCTTGTGTGCTGATCTACGTCATCCGAACAATAACATAGTTATTGAGTGTTTTTCCTTAATGAAAATTACTGAGATGATGTCATGCATAAAAGGAAAAAGTGGTTTTCGACCATAGACCTTTTATTTACATACCACCAGATCTTGTTGACAGTCACCCACTTCCAGGAATTTAACGTAATTCATTATACTCTTCGGGTGTTTTCAATTCAAACAAATGCCATTTGGACTGGCATCGGTGGCTGCCATTTTACAAAGGCTGATGCATAGGCTGTTCAGCAAGTAAAAGGAGGTGATGTTCTTTCCAGGATGACATTTTAATTTTTGGAGCTAATAGGAGCATCATGATGAGAGATTGTGGAAGGTTTTGAGTATACTGGAGGACAAGGGGTTGACTGTTGAGTTTGCCAAGTGCAAGTTTGCAGAAAGGAGCATTACTTACCTAGGGCAAGTGATTAGTGAAGGTGGAGTAAAACCAAAACCATCATTGAATAATGCGATTGTAGGGGCTCCAGCACCTGTTAGTAAGGATGAAGTGAGTCATTCTTGGGCATGACAGAGTATTGTATGAAATGTATTCCTAACTTTGCAGAGAAAATTTACAACATAAGGAAATTGTTAAAGAAGAACTTGAAATTTCTATGGCACTCGCAGTGTGAGGATGAGTTTTGCAGGATCATGAAGGAGATGGCAAATTGTCCCACATTGGGCAGTTTTGATCGTGGATTTGATTGTTTCATACCAATTGGCGCCCGTAATAAAGGATTGGGGTGGTATTGGCACAGAGGGACACTAATGGCAATGACATCATCATTTTGTTTGCTTCAATATAGAGGAAAAATATTCTATCATTGAGAAAGAAGTGTGCACTTGGCCATTAGACCATTTCCAAGCATTTTTCTGGGGGATATCAATTACTCTCCAATGTGGCCACAAGCCTTTCATTATATTGCTAACTACAGAGAGGAGTGTGACCACTTCTGCGAGGATCGCAAGATTGTCCATGAGGATGAAGGAGTACATTTACCACAATGTGGTAGCAGATTGCCTGTCTAGGATGCCATGGCCATTGGTAGAGTATGAAGATGATCCATGGCATGACTTCAGTGTTGTGTTTGAGCATGTTTGTAGCATGCCTGCGATAAAAAAAATAACTGAACTATAGAGCATGGGAAGGATGTTGTTTTATAAGGGGGTTTAAGGTGCATGTGTGAAAACTGCCCAAGGATAGAACAGCTGGATAAGTCTCTCGGGCCGTTTTGGGAAAACCACGTTTGAGCTGTCTGTAGAGAAGGATTGAATTTTTAGAGGAAGCCTAATAGTTCCTTCCAAGGGGTTGCTTGACTTGATCATGGAACTTTGTCATGCAGGGCATTTTTGTTGTGGGAAGAACCAAGTCAGAAGTGAAGGAACTGTTTTAGTGGCCAGAAGTGGACTTAGCTGTAGACAGGTTTGTGAGAGCATGTGTTATTTGTTCCTCGGCTAATGAGTCCTCACACGCTAAGACCACCTATAAGTGAATGCCTTATTCCAAAGCAGCCTTGGGGATGTGTGGCAGTAGATTTGGTAGGCCCTGTTGGTGAGTTACATGAGTATGTAATTGTACATATTGATCTGTTCTCTAGGTATCCAGTGTTGGATATAGTAGAAAGAGCTGACACTACCACATTATTTAATTTTTTGGATGAAATATTTCTATCAGAAGGGATTTCTTCTGCACTTTTGAGTGATAACGGTGTGCAGTTTGTCTCTAATGCAGCCAAAGCTTATTTTGAGAGACTGGGTATCAAGCCTAAGACCACTTCCTTTTATACTCCAAGAAGGAACAGTATGGTGGAGAGGTTTAACGGTGTGATCAAAGGTAAGATTCAATCTGCTGTAGGAAGGCAGTGTGGAAGAATAGAGTAAGGAAAGCAGTGTGGGCATACAGAGTAACTATTAATGAATCTACTGGATTGTCACAATTTGTGATTATGAGATGAAGGATTCCTAGGAGTAAATAAAACCCAGCATGGTTATGTGATATCAAGGTGGAACAATGGTCCCCAGATGTGGTGGAGAAGAAGTTGAAAGACGTAAGGCCTACTCCAATGACAAACATGGGGCTAAACCTGTTCAGGCAAGAGCTGAAGATTGGGTGCAAGTGAAAAAGCCTTTTTAAGTTCCCAAAGTCAATTTTGTACACCGGAGGAAGTGGTAGAAATTCTACAGAATATTGTCAGAGTGAGTAGTGACCATGTGTGGAACCTTAAGACGGTGGCATTGGGTTTAGGAGAATTGTGGAACGATTGTGAGAAGAAGGTCGATAACGGCAGACATTTTCAGTGGTTGGATGAAGAAATACCAGCCATGACTGGTGGTGCACAGTCTGCTCTGGGTGGTACCGACAATGGGGATGCTCCGGTTGATTCAAGTGAATTATTTGACGAAGTGCTGAAGGATAAAACTGGAGGTGTGATACTAGAACCTTAGGTCCACCTTGGTGAGATAAAAAGAGTTGGTGGTGATAAAAGGAGAAGGGAGTTGCCTGGGTGGTTGAAGGATTATGTAGTAGGTTAGAGGATTTGAATTCTCTTGTTTTTAAGTTGTTATCATTATTATTATTAGGTTTTCTTATTTTTTCTTCTCCTTCGTTTTCTCTCTCTGTTTGGTACATTGTAATGTATAAGGGGGAGGGTTGACGTTTTTTTTATTATTAAAGGGGGAAGAGGTGTTACGTTTTGTATACTTAGAGGGTTCCATTGGAATGGAACCATATGTCTGTTTCCAGTGCCTGTAGCAGTCTGTTGGAGGACGGATTCCTGTGGGCAGAGGAGCTGTTCAGACCTGTTTCCTGTGTATGGAGTTATTTAATAAAGGAGACCTTTCACTATCCTGGAGGGACACACAACAGAGAGTTTCTATGTTTAATTTCAATGGGGCAATATTTTTGTAAATGGTATTTAGGACACTCCCCTCATGTTAGGTAACATTATGGTACTACACCATGAGCACAAAGACAATTACCACCATTAACACCATTACCACCAACACCACCGCCACTTCTGGCACTATCATACCCTTTGTCACCACTCCTTCCACAATCATTACCATCACTACAGTTACCAACCTCACCATTCCCCCAACCAATGATACCACCACTGCAGCATTTGAGCATACCTGTGTTTGCATGTTTTACCAGACGAAAGCCAGACCGGCTAGCTTTACCAATGCTTGCTTAAAGTATTTTTGCTGTGCTTTTTTTAACTCAAGATGGTGTGCCAGGTATTTAATTGGCTTTATAAGGATATAACCGTTTGTGGTTTGATTTTCTCAAACTATTTTTGCAAATAAATCATTATCACCTAACTTCACACAATAGAATATTGTGTGAAATGTCATACCAAGACTAGCGGAAGTGATTGAAACATAAGGGGCTGTATCATGAACAGCCACACAAGGTCAGCACAGAGCTGAATACCCTTTTTTTGCACTTGCACTGTATGATGCACACACTTTTAACTCGCATTTTCTATAAATGAATGCATGAACTGCAGACAGCACAACTCGGAAAAAGAAAGTCGCAAACCCTCCTCACTGTTTCCAAGCTGTGTTGCCCTCAAGTCATTCCTTATTTCTGAAATTTCAAGGAATGCTCTTTTGACAGTGCAGCACATACAAGAGGTGCTTGGTTCTGCAATAAGCAAGCACAGCTCTTCATGGCATGACTCATGGAGGTTACAGGAGTGGAGGATAGAAGTCCAATGAAAAGCACCTGGGTAATCTCTTATGATTTCAGGCATTTAACATTATGCCTATGCCACTATGCCACATTGTGTAATTGGGAAACTGTTCGGGTAAAAATCCTATTGTGGGAGAGTGGGAACAAGGCGAACGAACAGAACGCAACTGACTGTTGCTTGTCTCACTTTGTGTAATTCGTTCAAAATAGACGTAAGGAATGGATGCATTTTGTGGAAAAAAATAGTACAACATGCTGCACTGGCCTTTCATATTATTTCACATAATTTTATGGGTATTTTGAATAATATACAATAAAGGAAATTATGAAGATTGTGACCTGGGTTAAATATTACTTTGTAGCCACTTTTATAGATACTATGGGGTAACAGGCAACAATTGCTCTCTTTCAACATTTTTTTTACAGACAGGAATTGAGCTAATATGGATCTGCTTGCTTACTGCAATTTGTGCAGGGTACACCTGTTTAAACGTTGAAAAGCTGCCAAGTAATTCTTGCTATATATGGGATTTACTTCACGCTAGAGGGAACGTTTGTGCTGCAAATGCCCTTAGTTTGTGGTTCAAGTGAAGGCTTTTCACGATCTATATTATAGAGGCAGATTTTGATGATTTTATTATAACTATATCTGATATCTGAGAGAACTTATTGAACTGAGGGATAGCTCAGAGAATCTGTGTGACTTTACATTTTCTCAACTTTTCCCTTCTCTGTAGACCCTGACTCTTGCTCATCCCTCTCTTTATTCTTATAAAATCTTCATGAGCATTATTTGCCCCAACCCTCCTAATCTTCCCCAACTAAACACCTTTTTGCATCTCCTCATTCCTCTTCCCTTCTCAAAATCCATCCATCCACCATCCCATGCATGCAACTCGCTGT
Source organism: Triturus cristatus (assembly GCF_964204655.1). Lineage (NCBI taxonomy): Eukaryota > Metazoa > Chordata > Amphibia > Caudata > Salamandridae > Triturus > Triturus cristatus. The sequence continues at coordinate 943,989,318 of NC_140594.1, read as the reverse complement.
ACTCTCACACCATATCATCCCACTTCCCCCATTTAAGTTCTCACTCCCTTTTTACCCTTTGTTCATTATTCCAATCTTCTAGTGCCCTCCAATTGTTCTTTCTCATATTCCCTCCATAGACCCATTTCTTGCACATTTTCCCCTAGCACGTCTCCAAGCCTTTACACCTGTCATCTTTCTCTCATTCCTTGCCACTTTGCTCTCCCTCCCCAGTACGCTTTTTCAAAGTTGTTTAGTACAAGGAAGACAAAAGCAAAGGCCAAATTGGCTAATCTGTTTTAGCCCCACTCGCCATCTCCCAAAATGATACAGACATTAGCAACCATAGGCTCCCAGCTCCAACTGACCTTAAACTGGTCCTTTGACCAGTCTAAGACCCTTCCAGACCCAGGCGTTTTGCCTGAGGCTGCGCCTCACTGCACTCTTCCATTTGTTCCTGTTTGATCCCATACTCTGTGCCCCATGAGTGCCAACTTTGCTGCCCAATCCTTTTGCCTTTTTTGTGGCCATCTTTTTGTACTTTTGTTTTCGTTTCTACCTCAGTGCCAGTTTTGTGTCTTCAGTTTTGCACGTCTTTGCCTCTGTGCCAATTTTGCCTTTTTCCTTTGTTTTCCTTTTCTTTTTTGTACTAGTTTTTGCCTCTTTCTTTTGTGCTTGTTTTGTCCTTCTTGCCTGTTTTGATCTGCCCAGTATTTGTGCTCGCCTCCTCCCCCTCCTGCGCTCTTCCTACCTCCCTACTCCCCCTATCCTTACCTGCTTCTCCATGTGCCTTTCTCCCACATGCGTCTCCCACTGCCTTCTTCCAATGCTTTCTTGCCCCTCCCTAGCCTCACCCCCATACTCCTCCCAGACCAGGACCTACATAATGGCGACCGCTGCACGGCGATGGAGTGGACATGCTGCTGACATGACAATGGTGCTCCAAAGGCAAGCCTGTCTGCACCCATCCATGCCTGGAGTGCGCCCAGAGTCAAGGGACCTGGTCCATCCAACCACCATTGCTACAGCACTGCTGACCTGCTAGCGCTCAACACCAAACGCCATCACCACCTCTATCCCTGAGTCGCACCGCACAGTAGGGCCCTTCTCATATGCTTACTGCTGATTCTCCAGCAATGCCCCCCCACGCCACCTCCAACACACACTTCACCTAGTATCCCCTTCATGCGTCTCAACAGCAGATCTCTCTGCAAGCACGCCACGGAGATCTGAGAGCTCATTGACACCCACTCCCTGAACATCCTCTTCCTCACCGTGACCTGGCTCAGTCCAACTTCTACCCCCACCATCGCCATGGCCATCCCGTTTGGATACAAGATCACCTGCTGTGACAGGCCTCACAAACCTGAGCAGACCTCAAAATAATCCACAAGGACAGCATCGACTGCCCCACTTCTCCTGATGAACATAACATGCTCTTAGAAGACCTGCACTTCCAATTACAGATCAGCCACCCCACAACCATCACAGGCACCCTCACCTACCAACTGCCAAGACCCTCCATAGGCAATTTCCTCACCGACTTTATCACCCCATCACCATCAGATCTAAAGGTTTCCTCCTACTCGATGACGTCAGCAGTCATCTTGTTGACTATACAAAAACGCTGCCGACCTTCTAAAAAAGCCTCAACAACGGCCTCACACAGTTTGTGCAGACTCAACCCTCTCTTTATGTCCATCAACAAGATCATACTTGGCCTCCCCTCCCCACTCACATGGACAGACCACTCCATCATTCACGTCTACATCAGTGCCCCCATCCCAGCATACCAAAACCGACCATCAAACTCATCCACAAATAGAGGAGACTAGACCCACACCCTCAGATCCAACCACCCAACCCTCACTGACAACCTACTGAAGGACCTACCCACAGTCTCAACTGGATCACAGACTGCACTAACAACCTGGCCCCCATGAAAAAAAACAGACACTCCAGAACCTGCGCTCAAGCATGCTGGTACACCGAGGACCTAAGAGACTCTAAGCTCCACTGTAAGCAGTTGGAAAGAAGATGGCAGACCACACGAGACAGCACTTCCAGAGACACCTACAAATCTACCATCATAATACACCATGCACAGATCAAACAGCCAGGAAAGTAGCCCTCATGATCAGACTTGAATCCTGCTCAAACACTAACAAAAAACTCTTAAACATCGTCAATATCGTCAAGGAATTCATCAAGGTGACTGCTGCCACCAACACCATCACCACCTCACAAACCCTGTGTGGCAACCTCTCGGACTTTTTCCACAACAAAATTCCCAAGATCTACTCCAACTTTGCGCCCCAGCCCAGCATTGAGGACATCACCATGCAACCATCCTCCACCTGCAGCACCCACCGCCTTACAAGATGGAACCCTTCTATGCACTGAGGACACCACCAGAATCATGCAGTCCATCCACTCAAGATCCTCCTCAGACCCCTGCCCTTATTACATGTGCAACCTGGGAAGCACACAGATCAGCGCCAACCTCACCACTATCTTCAACTCCTCCATCCTCAGCAGATACTTCCCGGACAAATGAAAACACATAAAGACACAGCTCCCCTGAAGAAACCCTTGGACAATCCCAATGATCTCAGCAATTACAGCCCATCTCGCTCTTCCCTTTCCAGAAAAAGATTGTCAAGCAGCTCTCCACCCATCTAGAAGAGCACCCCCTCCTGGATTCTGCAGCAACCACAATGTGGAGGCCGCCCTTCTAGCAACAACCTACATCTGCCTAATCATGGACAGAGGAGAAACTACTGCACTTATCCTGCTCAACCTCTCAGCAGCATTCAATACCTTCTCCTACAGAACACTCATCTCCAGACTTCAGGAATCAAGAGCCCAAGGACTCGCCCTCAGTTGCATCTGCTCCTTCCACTCCAGCTAATTGCAATGGTTCAGACTCACCACTTTCTCCTCCAAACCCAAGGGTCTCATCTGTGAAGTCCCCCAGGGCTCCTCCCTCAGCCCTACATTGTTCAATGTTTACATGGAACCATAAAAACCCACATCAACACCGTCTCCTATGCTGATGACACTTAGCTCATCCTCTCCCTCGCCAACAAGAACACCAGGCACAATTTCACCGCCTGCATGAACTGGATGTGAGGGAACTGCCTCACACTCAAAACAAATAGAACAGAGGTCCTGATCTTCGGAAATAAGAACCCTCCCTGGGACTCCTCCTGGTGGCCATCTGACCTGAGTCCTTACGCCCACCCCTGCAGACCATGCAAGTAACCTCAGCATAATCCTTGATGACAAGCTCTCAATGAACAACAAGTCAATGCTGTGACATCAGCCTGAATGATTTGTAAAATCTTCAAATGGCTTCCCACGCACACCAGACGCACAGTCACCCAAGCCCTTATCAACAGCACACCTGACTACGGCAATGTGTTATATGTCAGCATCTCCAGCCACCTTACTCAAATGCTCCAAACCATCCAAAACACAGCTGCCAGACTCATACTAGACATGCCCAGAAGTGCACACAGCATGCCCTACCTCACGGAACTACACTGGCCACACATCCAGAAACGCTGCAAATTCAAGCTCCTCATCCATGTCTACAAAGCTATACACAACACAGGACTAGCCTACCTCAACAACCAATCCAACATTACCAACCCTCCAGGTACCTACACTCCACTTCTAGCATGAATCTCCAGAATCCACAGAAGCAAGACAGGGGGACACACTTTTTCCTTCATTGCAGCCAAAAGCAGGAATTAACTCCCTCTACATATCCCAACCACCACTGCACTCCTTAACATCCGCAAGAAACTGATGACCAGGATGTTCAACTAAGAGCAACTCCAGACTTTATCTCCTGCTTTGGTGCCAGGATATCCTTACGGGTGATAGGCTGCACCCTACAAATCCCCATAACATAACATAACATAAAATAACATAACATAACATAGGTGTGGTAAAAAGGATAACCTCTTCCACTGACATCTTCACTTAGTCCCCTTGTTTGCTTAGTTTCATTACCTATTCCTTTCACTGAAATCAACCAGTAGCTAGCAGCAATCTCTTCTCCTTAGTTCTTTGCCTTCCCACTCTAACTCACACTTTCAATAAGTTCGAACCTGAACCAACACACTGCATCTCATCTACAAACTTCCAAACAGCAATTTACAATTGATTAGCATCTTCCATTTGCACTGTGACTATATTCAAGAACCTCTTTTATTTCTATGACAACAGACACTGCAAAAGCCTCTTTGCCTTATTCAGTAAGCAGTCAAACCAAAACGTTAATGAAGATGACACTCACCTCACTGGACCTAGAACAGACAGACCTTCAAAAATGTCTGTATACAAGACAAAAAAGACACGCTATACTCATACTCATATGCTCTCCAAAATCCCATTCACTACTGGGCTTTGTCTAAGTAGGATTCCATCGGATGAGAGCAACCAAATTTTGTCCTGATCTCCAATACGAGATGTTCTAATAAATATAACTGATAATGCCAACACAGGGACCTTAATTTTCTTGACCTGTCAGTTAACTTTGATACAGTAAATCATCACACCTCTTCTGCATATTGAAAAAACCTCAGGATTAAAAGGGTCAGCACTCATCTATGTGGCTACTTCCTCATTAACAGCACCTAATTAGTCCTAAAGGCACCTTGCAGCAGTTTATAACTAAATAATGCGTCCCAAGATTCCCTGTGGTTAACTCCACTATTTAATAAATTCATGTCCCTCCAATCTCTATTTATTCAGAGAGAATGATAAAAGAGACAGTACACTTTGTCATTAGATAACACACATTCTTGTTAATTCATATCTAGACTAAAATTCGATACATAAACACTTATATTTGTATCTGCTATTCCAGCCAATTACACGAATTGTGTGACAAATGCGTCGACGTGTTTCAATGATGTACTTCAACGTTAAACTATCTTTATTAGGACCTTAATAAGACTCTCCTAATCAAATTCTTATTCACTCGGTCTGATGATTATCTGGCGAGAAGGTAAAAATGCTCTTGATAACAGAAATAGTTATCTGGTTTCTTGTATCCAGATAACACGGTTCATTCAATCATTTTATTAATTTTAATCCATGACTAGAGATATCATTTCTTCTACAATACCACGGTATCAGTTGTTAATTGGAGAAGGTTTATTCTCTCTATGCTTCTGAGGGAATCTGATATATAATATGTATGGAATGACGCTGGTTGCGTTTGTTCAATTTTACATACAGTCTTTGATGCACTTATGTATATAAGCCCTTCATCAATTGGACCTGCAAGCGTGCTGGGATATTCCTTCTCGTACTTCCTTGAATTTTCCCGAACCAATCAAATTGACAACTGATTCCGTGGTATCGTACAAGAAATTATATCTCCAGTCTTGGATTCACTTTTAATGAGATGATTGAATGAACCGTGTTATCTGGATACCTAATGACAAAGTGTGTGTTACCTAATGACAAAGTGTACTGTCTCTTTTAACTTAAATTTGTACTGTTTGGGCTTATAGTTCCTTTCTACAAAAGAGTGATTGGTTTTGATTCTAGTGTTTTTGGTGAACTGATACGAGTGGTATATATTTCCGTGTTACCAAAGGAAGATTTATTTGCTTTTACTTGTTGATAGTACCCTATTCCTTTGGTGAGGTAAAGGGGTCCCTCTCTTGATATTTTGATAAAGTGCATAGAAAACATCAAGCGCCATTCAAAAGCAACCCAAACCAAGACATATGCACAATTTCAGACTGACCATAATAGAGCAGAGGTCAAACAGACCATAGGGGTTCTACCTGTCAAACATGACACCTTCTGATTTCCTCTAATTGTTAGAAAAGCTTATTCCAGTCAGTCCTGCAGCTCCTAGCTCCTAAGGGAATTGAGCGCCTTCCTGTTTTTTGTGGCCAAGAAAATCATCACTTGACTCCTGGAATACTGTTCCAGTCCCTGGGTGCCAGCGGGATTTAGATGTTCTTGGGTGAGTATTTTTCTGCCAATAGGAGTCAGAAGTCACAATTCTTCTTCCAGCAGGGTCTTCTTCTTCAGATGGTATCTTCCCAGGTCCATAAATGTTCCAAGGAGGTTGGGGGTAGAGATGGTAGAAGTGCCAGATTTATCCTGTACACTAGTACTCCAGTGATTGGAGAACTTCTACAACCCAATTCTAACTAATTTCTCGCAGTCTCCCCAGTATACTTGTCCAGCACTTTTTCTTAGCTTTATTGTAAAAGTAACCAGGAGCTTTTGTTTCAATGTGGCGAAAGCCAGCAGCCACCATACAAGCCTGCCTTATTCTTCTAAGCCATTCCTCTATTTAGATGTGCTCTCATCTCATCTGAGAGGGGCCAAACTAGTTTTTCCTCCAAGTATGACTAGTTTCTGGCTGTCAGGGTGGGTCTTGAGAATGAACAGGAGAAGCCATCCTTTGCATCTAACTGAAAAGAGGTAGTGCTAATACAGCTCTTTGTTCTGCTAACTGTTCCTGTTCACTACAAGATAGATAATCCCTGATATGTGGTCTTTAAATATCTAAAATTTTGAAAATTGTTGATTCATTCTGGCGACACTTGTGTCCTCCATCCCTCATCAAATATTGAAATAATTACCACAATTGACTGGTAAATAACCTGAGAACACCCTGTGTTACGTTTTAGAGACACAGTTTTTCAAAGGCAAGGAAATGTGTAACTAAATCATCCTTCATAAAGGTTGGTGTTATCCTCGAACTTTGTCATTGTGTGCAACATAATATTGTTTTCTTTGCCTGGCTTGCACTATGGCCACTGCAAGCATGACTCAATCCATACGATTCTTCTATAAAAGGGTGATCCTGTATTACCTTGGAAGCTCTGGAAACAACTATTTGATTCCTATCTAGTTGGGACTGATAGTAAAAAATTCTCTGCATTTAGGAATCAAGCTATTCTCCTCCACAATTTGGTGGCTGAAAGGAGTAATACTTATGAGAGATTAGATTAAATTCTCACAGGGAAGGCTGAAGGAGAAACTATCAATGTATTTCAAATCACTTAGAATGCTTGAAAGACATTTTCGTTCACATAGTTTTAGAATGACATTCGTTCTTTACAAGAACTCAGAGGAAGTCTGAAGAAGTGGGAAGTTATGTAGTGTCTTTAAAAACTCTGCTGGGCATATGTGAGTTGGGTACTTTGACTGATGCTCTCATTAGAGATTCATTAGGGAGATGTGCCAACAGTGAAAAAGTGCAAGAGAAACTTCTCACTAGAAAGCCTGATCTCAAAGAGCCTTTTGCCATCATAGAAGGGATGGAAAACACAAACACTTGGCTATGTGAGATGAGGGAGTGCACATTCAAAAACCAAAATGAAAGGAGGGAACCTGTGAATAAAGTTACAACACTTGAGAACATGGAAATGCTTGTTACAAGTGTTAGTGGTAATAACATTAATTTTGTGTAAGTGAAGGTAACATAACGTGTATTTGGAAAGCACACATTCATCCATAGGCATCTTGGCATGGAATAACATTTGTTTGTTGTTACCCAACTCAAAGGTACTCATTTTATCAACCTCAGTTGGATGAAAGGATGAGTAGACCTGCCGGGATTTGAATCTGTGACCATGAGGTTGAACATGGGCCCCTGCAGTGGACGCATTAGTCCAATGAGCCACTAGACCCGGCTTTCTTTCTAATAGCTCAGGATGTTTCCCGGGTCTCCAACTTGCACAAAGTGTGTTAAAAGAGGCCATTATTCTAGGGTGTGTCACAGTGGGAAAATACAGGAAGTAAATTATTTAAACAATGACAAGAAAATAATTCTGAGAAAAAGTGAATATGGGGAAATTGACAGTGACACCTAAATGTGAGATCAAAGTTGGGGGAAGAAATGGTCGGTTTGGCAGACTTGAGTTTGCCTTATAGTATGATTTGCAACAAGAATTAACAATACATTTGGTAATAATGACATTCAACTTGCTCTCTCTGACATAAACCCTAAGAGTTATGGGGGCACGAAGATTGATGCCCTAGGCTATTCTTGTATGAAAATTCAATTCCAAGACAGAGAGACTGTGTACAAAGTCTTTGTTGCCAGATGTAGTGACAAACTACCTGGGTGACGACATAAATGACACATGGGGATAATTCTAAACACCAATTCACCTTCTGCTTCAAATTTCCAAAGCTATTTGAAGATGGGTTTGCATTGGAATTTTGAGCATTAAAAAACTTCCCAACATGGTGTTAGGTCCTCTAACAGAAGACCTCCATAAATTATTCAATCTTGGTGTGATTCAGGAATTGATTCTTAGGAGTTGCTCGCCCCAGTGGTTTTGACAGCTAAGGATTGTGAGAAGGATATTGGGATATGTGTGAACCTCCATGGCTTGAATAAGCATATTTAGGTTAATAGCCAGCCACTGCCAAATATCCCGAAGACTCTTGTGATTGAGTAATAGTGCCAAGCTCTTTAATAGAATGGATTTGTCTTCAGCATGCCATCAAATGTGGATTCATAGTGAAGTAAAGCATTTGACTTTCTTTGTCACACTTCTTGGCTCATACAGAACTGTATGCATGGCCTTTTGATTGGAGTCGGATGGTGCTGAAGAAAGGGCTGGATGGATTACAGAGGGTTCTGTTATTCCAGAATGATATTCTGATATATGGCAAAAAATTGGGATGAGCATTTAAAAAATGTTGAACATTTTTTAAGAAGACTACAAAATTCTGGGCTCACCTTTAAAAGAGAAAAATACTAATTTCAGGTAACCAGTCACTTATTTGAGACATATCAGCTCTAAATCAATCTCCAGTGTTTCAAATCTGGCACAACCAATGAGATCAATGGTTAACAAAGGATTTAAGATTGTTTTGTCCAAAAAATATGATGTGCCACCAATCACCTGTGCGCTCATTTATTGGGGCTTCCAGAATTTTGCTCTAAAATCATCACCAATTTTGCAAGTCTGTCACAACCAATAAGATCAATGCTTAACAAAGGAATCAAGTGTGTTAGGTCCAAAGAATGTGATGTGGCACCCATTACCTGAGGCATAGCGGTGCTACTGGCAACCATGTATTCTCATATTTGTGTGTGGTATCAATACATTCGGCAGAGCACATATGACCTTTAACTTCTTTGTCAACTGTGCATTTTATACTCCATCTACTATGGTATTACAGGACAGTAAAATAGACCAATTGGGTGAAATGAATTTTGACTATTGGAGAGCAGTTTTAGTAGCTGTGGCACTGAATAGCAGTGCCACAGTGCAGAATCATAATACCAGCAACACTAGAGTCCAGATAATGGCAGAACATCTGGGTGATCATTCTGAAATGCTACATTTCATACAAATATCATACCATAATACACCCAACAGCCCCACACGATATATCAGATGCAACCATTACTGTATTACTACCCGCTGCTTTTCATAATGTAGATTTTCCTAGTAATTTCTGAAGGAAAGTCTTAATTTTATTAAAGACACAGAGGAGAGTATTATGTTATCCAACTTTGTTTTTATTTCATTAACAGCAGTCAAGAGTGGTAAAACTACAAATCCCAAGAGGCTTAGCAACAGCCTAGCCAATGGGAATAAAAAATAAAATCATCACAATAACCAATAGTATCACAGTAATATGTATAATGCCACGACTGACTGCGAACAACCCTGTTTTCTTGTGTGAGAAGTTAATCAGAACCAGAAAACAAAGGAGAAATGGACAACCTAATAGATAATGGCAAAGTAAAAATAACGAGTTCATGGCAAAAGTTCATTAAAGTGAAATTCCACGAAGGATCCAGTGATACAGGTAAAAATCCATGTGGATATGCCAAAGTGGAAGAAGAAGCTGAAGATTCTGCTTGAACCATGACATCCTTTAGATGAAGTAGGTGGCAACACTGAGATGCTGTCAGGGAAGAAGACAAACACAAATGACGAAGTGTTGAGGTGGGATAATGCTCTCCTCCGTGTCTTTAATAAAATTAAGACTTTACGTCATAAATTACTTGGTAAATCTACATTTTATGTAAAGACCGGCGGCTTCTATTATGCTTCTTTAAAGCATGTCAGCTACCACAGAATCTGCAGTGTGAACAAGTTTACAATAAAACATTCTAAACACTTTATTGTTAGACCAAGCAGTTGATCTCAGAATATCCTCCGGCCTGGAACCCACCCAAAAGGTTTTTGAGGCCATGGCACCCTGGCAGAATGAATCCCAAAAGCAGAAGTATCAATGCCTTCCAAAGACATAAACTATCTGACCCAATGAGCCTCGGTGGCAGAGGAGACAGGATTATGATTATGGGGCTTTCCAAAGGAAATGAGGAGTTGGGAATGACAGGATGTTCTGAGTTTAAAGGTCTGTTGTTCGTACACTTTAAGACATTGTCCAACACAAAGTATGGGATGATCCGGAAAAAAAGGATAAAATGCTAATTTTACGCTTGTCTTTGTGCATTTGTTAACTGTGAACATTACCACAGAAGGGGTGTATTGGCGAGAAGACACATCTAAAGCCTTAACATCTGACAAGTGTTTAATAGAAATCAAACACAATAACATAGTAAGCTTTGCAGAAAGCATCTTTAAAGAAAGAGCTGCATTGTCAGGCCAGGAGATAAACTAATTCAAAACCACATTTACATCCAATAATTTGTTATACTTTGGAAGAAGAAGGTTAGAAAATGTTACTCCCTTTAAAAGATGACAGATGAGCGGGTGCTTTCCAACTGGTTTGCTGTTGCTGTAGGGATGGTTAAATGAAATTGACGATCTGTACAAGTTTATGGTCCTATGGGACTAACCTCCACTAGCTTCAGCTGCCAGAAAATTAACAATATAGACTATATTGACTGAAATGGGATTGAGATGTTTTCCCAAGCACCAACTTGACCATAAAGCCCACACGGATTTGTAAGCTTTAGTGGTTCCTGGAGCCCAAGCTTTGCAAATGAATCCTGAAGCCTCTGGCGAAATGAAATCAATAGATTAGGCTAACTCGCTATTGTCCAAGCAAAGAGTGTTAGAGATTTTTATGAAAACCAGATTGTGAGAAGAGCCCAAAGGATACATCAGAAGATTGGAAAATGATGGAAGAAGGACTGGAAAGTTGATTGCCACTTCCAGAGGGGGAGAACCTATACCTGTGTTTGCAAGAATGGGACCACAATTACCATAGTAGCTTGCTGACATCTAATGTTAGCCAGAACTCTGCTCATCATAAAAGAAAGAGGAAATGCAAAGCTGACTAACTGAGACCAGTCTGGATGCCAACTAAAGAAATGAGGCAGGTGGGAATTGAGACGTGTAGCAAAAAGATCGATGTTCAAAGGACCTCACTTTTGAAACAAGGACTGGGATACTGAGGGATAAAGTTTGCAATCGCTGGAATTCCGCAGATGATGGGAGTGCCAGTCTGAAATGGAATTGAGGTTGCCTGGTAAGTACTCTGCTCGAACTGAGATCTTGCAGAGAAGACAAAATTGCTAAAAACCTTTTGCCAGTTCCACTAAAGGCTTGGATTTGGTGCCACCCAGATGGTTTATATAACGGACCACAAAAACATTGTCCATGCGGAGAAAAATTTAATTTTGTGTTCTGTCCTTTGCAAGACTTTAGATTGCAAAGGAGCCTGCCAGCATCTTTAAACAGTTGATATGCAAACTGGACTCCTCAAGAAACCATGCACCCCCAGTCGAGACTGGACCACAGTGGCACCCTATCCTGTCTGGGTTTGTATCCAATTCTATTACAAGATCAGGGACTGATGCAAAGATAGTTCTGCCGTTCCAGGGGTCTAAATGGTCTATCCACCATTGTAGTTCTAAACGTGACTTTGGGTCACATTCGTGCACATAAACAATCAATGGCCTTTTGCTGTTTCTATGTGTGTTGCACAACGCAGAACACATAGAAACAGGAAAAAGCAGGAGAAATGAAACATTTATCCTCGTTGCACCTGTTTAATACCAGGTTTTCCCTAGTCTTAAACTGTAAATATAGGGCAGCGTCAACATCAATGAGTGTTGCGGTGGAATGCCCTCTGCAACACTCATTTCCCACCCCTTTCACGCTAAGTATAGCGTGAAAGAGGGCTTTATTCACAAGGCAGCGTTAAGCCACATGATGTGGCTTAACGCTGCCTTGTGAATAAGGGGAAATCCCCTATCGCCACCACAACGTCCTGAATAGAACCACGTATCAAAAGCTAGAACTACTCTAATATAATCTTCACCAGTTTTCCACAAAACAAACTTATAGGCTACAACAAGTGTAAAATCTGCTAGCTAGTCTACGTGTAAAGTCTTCTACACCATAGACAAGACTAAGAGAAAGTTGGGCTCAGGATGTTAAATTACCACTATGTGCAAACCAGGAACCCCCACGCAGTCAACACACATCAAATTGAACTTTCCGAAAATCTGATTTCAAGTGGAATAAACAGTGTGACAGGACTCGCTGGGTTCAGAGGACAAGGTTCTAGGATGCACTGAACACAACCCTGAGCGCAGAACAGTCTGTTGCATTTGGAACAGTTCCAAATATCTCTGAGGACTGACATCACGTGATGCAGCGAACAACATTTACGTTGAATGAATCTCTGAGAAAAAAATAATCATAATACCATTCACAGGTATCTGTTTCAAGATATCTATGTGACTGAATCTCGTTTTAACAATTCCCACCTTCTCATTTTTTATAGAAGTGAGACATTTTAAAATTCATATTTTAGCTGAGTAATGAGCAATACTAAAAAAATGAAATACTTTTCTCTATCTCACAAAGGTATCCCCAAAGACTTCCCCACAAAGTCCTTCACAAACTCCAGCACACCATCCTCTATTGTGATTTACAGTTGGATTTGATTCTCACTGGCAATATCAAATTTGAGCCAGAGGTCCACCATAGGTCTGAAGCCCATGCTGCCCTTGATCCAGTTTAGGCAGATCGCTCCCCACGCCGCACAGCACCACCTGTGTGTTCGACCCTTGAGCCCTGCTGCCGCTTTGCTGTGAGTTTGAGGCCCTCCTCCACCCGCAGGCCCCTTCATTCCCCCTGTTTCTGCTGTGCCCCTCTTTTCCCTTCTGTACCCTCGCGGATCCTGCTTTCCCACCACTGCGTCCCCTGTGGCCCCGCTCCCATTCGTCCGCTCCCTCCACCCAGCTGCTCCTCCCTCCCACCTCTCCTTCTTATGGCGGCTGCTGCGCAGTGAAGGGAGGAACCCATGACCCTGTTTAGGTAGGTCGCTCCCCACGCCGCACAGCACCACCTGTGTGTTGCGCCCTTAAGCCCTGCTGCCGCTCTGCCGTGAGTTCGAGGCCCTCCTCCACCCGCAGGCTACCACCTGCGCCTCATCCCTGGTTGCCAGTGGTAGGCCATAGGCTTTGCTTGCTTGCCTTGTTTTGCCCGTATTGTAATTGTTTGTAATTGTTTTTACTGTACTCGCTTTTCGCCCTTCATTCCCCCGTTGTCTTGCCTGTATTCTAATTGTTTGTAATTGTTTTTACTGTACTGGCCTCTCACCCTTCATTCCCCCTGTTGTCTTGTCTGTATTGTAATTGTTTTTACTGTGCTTACTTTTCGCCCCTTCATTCCCCCTGTTTCCGCTGTGCCCCTCTTTTCCCTTCTGTAACCTTTGCCGATCCCGCTTTCACGCCACCGCGTCCCCTGCGGCCCCGCCCTCCCACTCCCATTCTTCTGCTCCCTCCTCCCAGCTGCTCCTCCCTCCCACCTCCCCTTCTTATGGTGGCCGCTGCGCGGTGAAGGGAGTGACCCTTGACCCTGTTTAGGCAGGTCGCTCCCCAAGCCGCACAGCACATCCTGTGTGTTGCGCCCTTGAGCCCTGCTGCTGCTCTGCCGTGAGTTCGAGGCCCTCCTCCACCCGCAGGCTACCACCTGCGCCTCATCCTTGGTGGCCAGTGGTAGGCAATAGGCTTGGCTTGCTTGCCTTGTTTTGCCCGTATTGTAATTGTTTGTAATTGTTTTTACTGTACTCGCTTCTCGCCCTTCATTCCCCCTGTTGTGTTGCCTGTATTGTAATTGTTTGTAATTGTTTTTACTGTACTCCCTTTTCGCCCCTTCATTCCCCCTGTTTCCACTGTGCCCCTCTTTTCCCTACTGTACCCTTTGCCGATCCCACTGTCCTGTCGCTGCGTCCCCTGCGGCCCGCCCCCGCTCCCATTCGTCTGCTCCCTCCTCCCAGCTGCTTCTCCCTCCCACCTCCCCTTCTAATGGTGGCTGCTGCGGGGTGAAGGGAGCGAGCCTTGACCCTGTTTAGGCAGGTCACTCCCCACGTCGCACAGCACCACCTGTGTGTTGCGCCCTTGAGCCCCGCTGCCGCTCTGCCGTGAGTTCGAAGCACTCCTCCACCCGCAGGCTACCACCTGCGCCTCATCCCTGGTGGCCATTGTTCGGCCATAGGCTTTGCTTGCTTGCCTTGTTTTGCCCGTATTGTAATTGTTTGTAATTGTTTTTACTGTACTCGCTTTTCACCCATCATTCCCCCTGTTGTCTTGCCTGTATTGTAATTGTTTGTAATTGTTTTTACTGTACTTGCTTCTCACCCTTCATTCCCCCTGTTGTCTTGCCTGTATTGTAATTGTTTGAAATTGTTTTTACTGTACTCGCTTTCGCCCCTTCATTCCCCCTGTTTCTGCTGTGCCCCTCTTTTACCTTCTGTACCCTTCGCCGATCCCGCTTTCCCACCGCTGTGTCCCCTGCGGACCCGCCACCCCGCTCACATTCGTCTGTTCCCTCCTCCCAGCTGCTCCTCCCTCCCACCTCCCCTTCTTATGGCAGCCGCTGCGCGGTGAAGGGAGCGACCCTTGACCCTGTTTAGGCAGGTCGCTCCCCACGCCACACAGCACCACCTGTGTGTTGCGCCCTTGAGTCCTGCTCCCGCTCTGCCCTGAGTTTGAGGCCCTCCTCCACCCACAGGCTACCACCTGCGCCTCATCCCTGGTGGCCAGTGGTAGGCTATAGGCTTTGCTTGCTATCCTTGTTTTGCCCGTATTGTAATTGTTTGTAATTGTTTTTACTGTACTCGCTTCTCGCCCTTCATTCCCCCTGTTGTCTTGCCTGTATTGTAATTGTTTTTACTGTATTCGCTTTTCGCCCCTTCATTCCCCCTGTTTCCGCTGTGCCCCCCATTTCCCTTCTGTACCCTTCGCTGATCCCGCTTTCCCGCCGCTGCGTCCCCTGTGGCCCCGCCCCCCCACTCCCATTTGTCTGCTCCCTCCTCCCAGCTGCTCCTCCCTCCCACCTCCCCATCTTATGGCGGCCGCTGCGCGGTGAAGGGAGCGACCCTTGACCCTGTTTAGGCAGGTCGCTCCCCACACCGCACAGCACCACCTGTGTGTTGCGCCCTTGAACCCTGCTGCCGCTCTGCCGTGAGTTCGAGGCCCTCCTCCACCCGCAGGCTACCACCTGTGCCTCATCCCTGGTGGCCAGTGGTAGGCCATAGGCTTTGCTTGCTTGCCTTGTTTTGCCCGTATTGTAATTGTTTGTAATTGTTTTTACTGTACTCGCGTTTCGCCCTACATTCCCCCTGTTGCCTTGCCTGTATTGTAATTGTTTGCAATTGTTTTTACTGTACTCGTTTCTCGCCCTTCATTCCCCCTGTTGTCTTGCCTGTATTGTAATTGTTTGTAATTGTTTTTACTGTACTCGCTTCTCGCCCTTCACTCCCCCTGTTGTCTTCCCTCCCACCTCCCTTTCTTATGCCAGCACCCTCCACGCACTCAACACCGGACGAGCACACACCTGCTTCCAGGCCGCCCCGAAGCGCATCCAAGTACCCTTCTCCTGCCGGAACTGCAGCTTCACCAGCAGCAGACCCTCCCATCCAACCACCTGGACAGGACCCAACTAGCTCAGATGCATACTCCTGAACACCCGCTCCGCACGCAAACACGCCATCGAACTCTGGGACCTGCTCGACACGTCCTCCCCGGACGTCGCCTTCCTGACAGAGACCTGGATGAACAAATCGTCAGCAGCCGACATCACCATAGCCATCCCGGACGGCTACAAGATCATCTGCAGAGACCGCACCAACAGAGTAGGAGGTGGAATCGCCATTATCCACAAGTCCACCCTCAAAGTCTCAACCAACTCCGACAACACCCTTAACACCGCCGAACACCTGCACTTCCAGATCCACACTGATCCCAACACCACCCTCAGAGGAAGGCTGTTCTACAGGCACCCCGGACCCAGGCCACAGTTCAGCGACTCCATCGCCGACTTCATCAGCATGCTCATCCTGGCATCCATGGACTACATCCTCCTCGGGGACCAGAACTTCCACCTCGAGAACAACAACAACACCAACTCCACCACCCTGATCGACAACCTCGCCAACCTCGGACTCAGACAGCTCATGACAACGCCCACCCACTCCGCCGGCCACACGCTTGATCCCATCTTCTCCGCAATCTCCCACGTCTCCTTCAGCCACACCACCGAACTCCACTGGACCGATCATCGCTGGGTCCACTTCACCTTCGAGAAACCTACCACACACTACCGCACCCAACAGCCCCTCCACCACTGCTGGAGCAAAATAACAGAAGACCAGCTACACACCGCCCTCGCCCAAAGCCCACCCGCAGACCCCACAGACCCTGACGCTGCCGCCAGCAACCTCAGACGCTGGATTGAAGACTGCATCAACACCCTTGCCCCGATCATGAATCCCTCCAACACACGCACCAACAAGACTTCCAGTTGGTTCACCGCGAACCTCCAGACCTCCAAGCAAAACTGCAGAAAGCTGGAGAAGAAATGGCGCCACGAACAGACACCAGAGAACCAAGCAGCCCACAAGAACGCCATGTACCAACACCATCACCTCAGCAGATCCGCCAAAAAGACCTCCTTCAAGAACCGCCTCGACAACAATGCACACAACAGCAAAGAGCTCTTCAACATTGTGAAGGAACTCTCCAAACCCTGCTCCAACACCAAAAACATCCCACCATCGCAAGACCTGTGCAACTCCCTGGCCTTCTTCTTCCATCGCAAGATCGCAGACATCCACGACAGCTTCGACAACCAGTCCTCCATGGCAGCCAATGACACCTCAGACCCCACGATCACCACCCACGGCGACCCCCTACTCACCTGGACCAACATCAACGATGACGACACAATCAAAGTCATGAGCACCATCCACTCCGGCTCCCCGTCAGACCCGTGCCCTCACCACATCTTCAACAAAGCCAGCACCACCATCGAACCCCACCTCCGCAAGGCCATCAACATCTCCTTTGAGACCGCGACCTTCCCGGAGAGCTGGAAGCACGCCAAGATCAACACCCTGCTCAAGAAACCCAAGGCAGACCCAAGGGACCTCAAGAACTTCTGGCCCATCTCCCTACTCCCGTTCCCGGCGAAGGTCATCGAGAAAACTGTCAACAAACAGCTGACCCACTACCTCGAGGAGAACAACATCCTGGACCGTCCCAGTCTGGGTTCTGCAGCAACTACAGCACCGAAACGGCCCTCATCGCCGCCACCGATGACATCAGGGCCCTGCTGGACAGCGGCAAGACCACGGCCCTCATCCTTCTGGACCTATCAGCCGCGTTCAACACGGTCTGCCACCGCACCCTATGCACTTGCCTCCACGATGCAGGAATCCGAGGCAAAGCACTGGACTGGACCTCCTCCTTCCTCTCCGGCAGAACACAGAGCATCCACCTCCCTCCCTTCCGGTCCGTAGCCTCCAAGATCATCTGCAGCATACCCCAAGGATCCTCCGTCAGCCCGACGTTGTCCAACATCTACATGGCCCCGCTCGCCCACGTCATCAGACTGCATGACCCAACATCATCTCTTATGCTGACGACACACAACTGATCCTCTCCCTCACCAAGGACCCTCTCACTGCCAAAACCAACCTCCACGAAGGAATGAAAGCCATCGCTGAATGAATGAAGAACAGCCGTCTGAAGCTGAACTCGGACAAGATGGAGGTCCTCATCCTCGGCTCCACCCCATCTGCCTGGAACGACTCCTGGTGGCCGACAGCCCTGGGAGCAGCACCGACACCCACTGACCACGCACGCAACCTGGGATTCATCCTCGATTCAACACTCTCCATGACCAAGCAACTCAACGCCATCTCATCCTCCTGTTTCAACACCCTCCGCATGCTCCGAAAGATCTACAGGTGGATCCCCCCCGACACCAGAAGAACGGTCATCCAGGCCCTCGTCAGCAGCAGACTGCACTACGGAAACACCCTCTACGCGGGAGCCCCGGCCAAACTACTGAAACGACTGCAACGCATACAGAACGCATCTGTGCGCCTGATCCTCAACATCCCTCGCCACAGCCACATCACACCCCACCTGAGAAACCTGCACTGGCTTCCCATCAACAAGAGGTTCACCTTCAAGCTCCTCACCCACACACACAAGGCACTTCACAACATCGGACCAGCATACCTCAACAAACGACTCACCTTCTACACCCCGAACCGCCAGCTCCGCACCACCGACCTGGCCCTCGCCACCGTCCCCTGCATCCGAAGATCGACCACTGGCAGCAGATCATTCTCCCACCTCATCGCCAAGTCCTGGAACACCCTCCCCATCCTCTTACGGCAGACCGAAGACCTACAAACCTTCAGGAGGCTACTCAAGACCTGGCTGTTCGAGCAGTAGCAGCACCCCCCCCCCCCCCCCCCCCAGCGCCTTGAGACCCTTACGGGCGAGTAGCACGCTTTACAAATGTCTTGATTGATTGATGTTGCATTTCTCCCTTGTTCCTCCATCTTATTTACAAGGTTTGAGAGTCACAGGGGATCTAGTTGGACGGCCTAGTTAAATCCAAATGCTTCCATGCAGGGCCATACTCAGTATCGTACATTCAAAACATGTTGGTCAGCTGAACTGGATTTCATAAAGAACAGGAACCCATGCTTTAACTCTTGGTATACATCTGTAGGTGTCACAAAAAGACAACTTGATTGAGGCAACGCTATATTCGATGCTGCATAAACTATATGAACTTCTGCAGTCCTTTCTATGTAGACAGTCCACAACAATAATATAGTGCACTGAAGGCAAGGGTGCCATTTATTTATCTTATAATGCACCTATATCCTTCTTGTCATCACTTTAGAGCACTGAAAAAACAAAAAAACAAGTAGACACATGGCACAATATGGACAATAATTCAGGTTGATACAGTTCAGTTAAGGGAGGTTGGAATCAAAATCTTTAGTCTTTGATTGCCGGGTCTGGTGGCTTAGTGGACTAATGTGTCCACCTTAGAGGCCTGGGTTTAATTTCATGGTCAATGGTTCAAATACCAGCTGGTTTACTCAGCCTTTCATCCTCCTGAGGTTGATAAAATGAGTACCACTGTTTTGAGTGACAATAAACATCTATTATCCAGCGCCAAGATGTCCACAGGTGAATGTGCGCTTTACAAATGCACATATTATTATTTCATGATCGCAGAAACGGCATCAGTCTTCGGCAAAGGCTTTTCCTAAAAGTTCAGTTTTGAGCCAGGGGTTTGGACGGAATTACGTTCATCTTGGAGTAGGGTGTCCTGGCCAACCCATAGCTGTGAGCCCAAATACTTCTGATACTTGAAGGGGTGTTGAGGAGTCAGGGTGTGATGGTTCTCTCTGAGGTTTTCGTGCCTGATTTAATGAGGGACCGGTTTTTTGCAAGCATGCTGTGAATTGAATGTATGACATTACAAGGCATGCAATTACCACTCAGTTTACCTTATTCCTAACCTCTCTTTACCACTACCCACACCAAAATCCTAAATTTACCATAAATCCTCCTACTTACCACTACAAACCCTAAACCCTGAAATTACCCTTACCTCCCTTTACCACTGCTGATTCCGAAACCCAAAATTTACCACTGCCCATCCCTAAAATTACCCTAACCTCCCTTTACCACTTTGAAAGTAAAAAAAAAAAAGAATAATTATTATTTAAAAAAAATACTTACCTTATGATAAAGCCATGCATAATAAAGGTACAAATACCTACCTGCGTGGTACTTACTGGCATAGTAAAGTCTACATGGTAAAGGCATTGGGTGGTAAAGACTGCGTTGTAAAGGCTGTTTCCCTATGCATTTATTTCAGTACGCCTTGCGAACAGAGGCAAGGCGAATTGTGCGACTTCTTGCAAATGTTGGAATCATATTTGGAAACTCGAATAATGTCAATACAAGACATTCACGAACAAGAATTAAACTTTCAAGATTTACAAGTATATGCTCTGAGTGTAAGGCGCTCGACTAATTAAGTGCACTGACATCCGTGTCATGTTTTTATGAGCTAAACTCTTAGAATAATTGCTACAATTACTTGCGGCTTAAGGGCTCCTGGCAAACTATTCCCTCATGAAGCATCTCTAACCTCCAAAGGCGAGCTCTGCTGCCAAGCGAGAGAGCATGCAGTCTGCCCAGTAAAAGGGGCATCAAGGAAGCCATTTCTCCATTGTTCCTGTCACAGAGAAGTGTCAGGTAAAATAGGCTTAATGCCTTACCGGCGCCTCAATTATCAGCGTTTTTGCAGGTGTACAAAGCAATTTTACTATCTCAAAGGTCAAATCTGAGCCTTTGTAACCCCAAATTGGCATTTTTAAAAGTAAAAAACCCAAATGTCGATTCAGTAACACGATATAGAATCGCAATTTGGGTTTTTGAATAAAGACTGAATTGATATTTGGAGAGGCATGTAAATGGCTTCAGATCCAAAAATAGATTCCTTACGTTATGTATTAATATTTTGCAATCGAAATCTGCTCGGAAAATATTATTATTTTATCAAGTCAAAGGAGGTGTAAACCATTTGCAAAGAGGAAGTGGTCCTAAAGGAAGTCTTTTCTTTGTGAATGTGAACAAACACATATTTTAGGAGCAAGCAAAGGTCCCTAGGACCAGTCCCTACTCCTGACAAATGCTTTTGATTTTTTTAAAAAATGCATTTCGTTTCCTTTTATGAAAATGGGCTGCATTTCAAAAAAGATTGCTTTACTTAAAAGTAGTCACAGACATGGTGGTCTGCTGACCCAAGCAAGCCATTATACCTGTGACTCTAGCCAATCGTAGCAGGTCACAATTTTTTGCCTGCCTCATGCATAATAATAAGTTAGGTCAAATTTTGATCCATTTCGATTTGGTATTTTGACAAACAACCTATTACTACATAGGTTGAGTCACAACATACCAATGCATTCGGTAGAAGACGGTGTGCAAACTACAACCACTTGTACACAAACCATTATAATACGTTCCAAATAAGAAATCAAAAATTGTGAAGCGGTAATTGCCACAATTTACAACTTCCTCTGAGAAATATTAGTGCATGAGGCCATCTGAGTAAGTCAGAACAATTTAAAAGTCTGAATTTTCACCCAATAAATTGTCGATGGTCATACCTGCCAAAAGCACCAAAATCTTCATTTTATGCCCCAAATAGAGGACAAAACCTGCATTTTCCATTAATTAGTGCTCCCAATAAATAATGCTCCCCAGGGTATTGTTATTTATTGGATGAGATAAATAAAGATGTAATGATGAACAACACATAATTAAGGCCTATGACGCTGTTATAGCTTTGACTATTTTCCTGAGTGCAGCTGTAAGAAACTACAAGAAGAAATGTTTATAATCACAGCACAACACCAAAGCCATATAGTTATCATTGTGAGGCGATAAGCAAAGCAACTCACAACATATACACAAAGAGATTAATATATACACCGAAGTGTTCACAATTAGAACAGGAAACATTAGACAGTTCATTCAGAGGGGCTTATTTGGATGCCGGTCGGACGTGTGTCTGACGAGCACCTTGAGCCCGTCGGAAGTGTTGGACAGTCCCTCCGCCCTGCCTCTGACCACCGCAGATCTTAATGTGGTGGTCGGACTGCAGCAGCAGATGTCAGTCGGACCGCAACCGATAGCCTGTGGGTTGCAATCCGACTGGCATTGTAATGAGGCCCGTATTGTCATGTGCACAACACCGCTCCAGAGCAATATAATTGTTGCTGCCCAACAGTATAAATCAATTCTCAAACAAACCATCATTCACACTTAGGGTGTTTTTAAAATGTTTTGTCACCCTAGCACAAGAAGTTTAAAAAATATATAAGACTATACATTGTTGATGGAAAAACCACATTGCCTAGATTTTTATTCCAGCCTGAGGTATGGTTAAACACTAGGGCTGGGGAGAATTTCAATTACAGCTTTACTCTTTGATGTGGAATTAGCAATAACGCAATTACGCCTGCCTATGTAATTAAGAGTCATTCTCATTGGTTACATTTTAAACAAACATATATTATTTTCAATTGTTTAGCTTTATTATTATCAATACATACCTCTTATAAATACAAACTGATAATATAGTTCATCATATTTAATTAATCTATTTCTCTCAGTTATATATTTCTTAACCTTTCACTGCTCAAAAAGCTTTGCATCAGATTCAGTCCATTGTGAAATTTGATTATTAGTCTTGTTATCCATTTTGCTTTGGTTTGCCTTAGTTTGCGCTACATATTACCATTTCTGTAGGGTTCCTTAATGGTGTGCATTGCATAAAAAATAATAAGCCAGCTTGTCAGTGTGATACACTATTGTACATATTATAATGTTATTTCTAATCACAATAATGTGTTCAGTTATTTAGATTTCAGTCAAATTGTAACACTTTTCTATTTTCAGAATTGTGAGCAATCTGGGTTGGAGGGAAGCCAGGCAATGGAGTTAATGGGCCCCAAATGTGACAACTGGGGTCTTTCAATTCTGGAATCCTGAGTTCCTGGTAGAGCAGACCTTCAAACCAGGGACCAAATACACCCTTTTACAGTTGATACTCAGTGCAGCTAGTATTTCAAAGCTCATTTAGGGAGGTGATGTGGGCTAGAAATAAGACCTGCGTAACACAACAAATACCAATCAACATCCAGTCAGTGCTTTTTCATTGAAAAGGAAAATTACTTTAATACACACAACTAAATAGTACAGACAAAGTTACACATAAATATACAAAGTATCCGGTAGCTGGGCGGTTTGAGTAAACAGGTTTGGCTAGACATGCAGAGGGGATGTAATCAAGTTTTGTTTTCTTTTACCTGCATTTGTTTTCGCTCTGAATTTCATATAGAGCACTGTCACCCTTGGGCCTTTGTCAGCACTATAGAAAAAGGTCTAGATAAATTAATAATATGACTACTAAAACTCTGAATGCAGACTAAACATCACAAGACTGAGGCTGCTTCAACAATTTGCACACCTGCAGACCCTGCCTACAAACCACAATACTGATAACCATGCCTATAGCAAATAATGTGGAATGGAATTATTATAAAATGTCAGACGTACTGCCTTTGCCAGAGGATGTATACCACATATTCAGCAATGAACTATGAGTATTTCAACATTTATAAACATTTCAAAATAGTACCACAAATTTAGGTATATTTTGTCTTTTGAAGATCAGACCTAAGAGACCTAAAAGCACTTAAAACCAATAAAAGAATTTCCTCTTGTCTCGTAATCCTCTATTCTTGTTCTCATTCTTTTTAACCTATCTATGGTACCACTCAGCGTATCCCAGGAAAATTAAAAAGTAAAGTTACCTCAATATGCATATAATACACAAGTGTATTTAAGGATATTCTGTAGAAGATATCTAAAAACTTCACTCTACCTCATAAAAATACAAAAATGGATGCCTGAATGATTACTGATTTTAAAACTTCAAAACATGTAATTCCTCTTGGTATCATAAAAATATAGTAACAAGCTCGAACCATTGTTAAGGGATGAACAACTCAATGGTTTCTCTCCAAATATATCACCCTACACAACAGTATATCCCTCTCTGCTCATGTCAATAAAATCAGTCCATTATTTCCTGAGCTCCCTCAGGAAAAGAAGAAAACTACATAACACAACAACAACTGAAATAAGCAGCTCATGCACTAGTGAACTCTTGAATATACTTAGACAATGACCTGCTTGGTGGAGCATCTCAAACAACCATTATGCTGCCAAAAGCAGTGTTGCACTCCATTCAAAGCTTCTGGATGGTGGTTGGGGTGTTGCACTCCCTAATAAATGTATTATTTAAGAAATAGTTGGGTATAAGATCTTTCAGTCGGGGATGGTAAGTTGCCTGTTGGATTTCACTTGGAATTTTTAAATACTCGGGCAAAAACACACACACACGCACACGCACACATACACACACACACACACACACATACCCCACAGATACACAAACATACACTAATATGATCACTAATTACTGTACCAAAGCATCTACCATATGTTTAAGAACCCATCGCTTTATAAATCATGTAGTCGCTCCTTAATCTCACACACCTTAGGTTAAGTTCTTTTGCTAAGTGTGATATCACTGTTGCCTACAGCAAACCTTTAGATTATCTTCATGTTAGCAATGTTCTGTTTGCTTGTAATTATCCCTAGGGTGGACTAAAAGGCCTCATGTTTTTGATCCACATCTTTTTACAAGCCTTGCTTCATTGCTGACCTTTTTTATTTGCTGTAATTATTCAGGTGCTTGATAATTATCCAAGGGCCTGCAGTCATGGACTTTCCAGTCGGGTACTTTCCAGAGCATTCACCTGCCACCAATACTGGTACTTTCCAGTCTGGTACTTTCCAGAGTGATTGAGAGCCACCAATTATACACTGTTGATAATTAGCCATGTGCCTGGAGTCAGGGACTTTCCAGAACCATGAAGGTAAACATGTGCCCTTCTAGAAAGAACTGCCACCTATAGATATTCAGCCAAACCCCAGTTGGGCGCTTGGCTTTATTTACTGAAAAGAGATTCTTCTCTTCGCTCCCACTCTCCTGGATAATTGCACCCTCTTGTCCCCCACCCAAGCTTCCTCGCCTGGCCCCGTGACATTGGCACTCCCGCAGACACCCCTGAGTGGCTCATCAGACATCTCTGATTCCTGCATTTCAGAAAAGACCTACCATTGAGCAGCGGCGGAGAATTCCTTCTGTTGCTGCAACTGTTCAGGAGCCTGCCCGTTGGTCATCCCAACATTGTGATGGCATAATCTGCAATGAATGGAAGGACAAAGCATAGGAAGAGAAAACAAGGTTAGTGCACTATTCTTTGTTTCTTTTCAAAAATGTGCCCGCTACAATTTTTCAAAATAAAAACTTCAAGACTTGTTAATAATCTCCACATAAAGAACCCATGCTATCTGCTGGGAGTTCAAGAGACAATTTGAGAAATTTAAAAATAATGAAAAGGAGAATTAAAAAAAGGAAGAACAGTCACATAACAAAGGCAAAGATCAGAAAAGGGGGGTATTAATTCACACAGGAGAATATGGCGCCTGCAAAGTATTGTAATGTAAAACACAGCATACAGATCAAACGGTGCAACAGGGAGGGAAAAACCCCTAAAACCCTCCCTTTAGGACCAATAGGTCCAGGTAAATGTAGTCCGATCCTGTGCACATGTGTTTGTGTGGGCTGAATGACTACCCAAATGTACGTTTTATGCCTACTTGACGGTTATACCGCCGACCCGGCTAGGTCTTTCCAGCTGAATATTAGTCTGTCCAATGAGTAAGGATCGCCAATCTTTAAAATTTAAATTCTTTGTAAAGAAAATCGTAGCGGTATGTATGGCACAGTAAGCAATCATCAGAAAGTATCTTCCAAATCTAAGGCGAGTGCGTTTATCCTTAATTCAGTAATTGTGCCAAGTAAGCCACGAGATCTAAGCGAGTACGCTAAAAAAGGTCTTATTCCCACTAATAAGACCATGTGCAACTAAAGGCCGATTTTAAGCCCAGTGCTCTCACACTGTTCCTGTGCACTTATTTGCACAAGGATGTCATCAGTGAATGGGGAGTGCAGCTTTATGAGTTCTCTGCACACCACCTTATAAAGACATGGCCCTTTTATACTTGCTGCTACTTGCTGCTACTGACATTGCTGGATTGTGAGTCATGTGATTTTGACAGGGTATGTATTGGTAATTGTGCTACAAAGCTTACCATAGGTATCAGCTCTACAACTAAGGCGGTTCTGCATGTTTCCTACTGTTCTCTGTTCTGTTCTCTGTACAGGAGTGTACAGCATGAAATGTGGAGCATGGTCTTTAAGTTTAACTAGTAACTTATCCAGTGATTATTTCTCACCTTGCTGGTCCTGAATCAATTTTTCCAGGCCTTGTTCGAGCCATTATAACTCCTTGAAAGTCACCCCCCCCCTATTTCTTGCTAAGATCCTTTTCTAAAGATGTTTTTTTTTAAGTTGATTGTTTTTAAGTTGATTGTTTTCCTTTCTTTTTAGGTCTGGCCTACCAACTTTAGAATTTTGCCAGGCTTTCTAATTAAACTAATTCACAATAACTAATACATACATACATACATATGCATACATAGAGGGGTTTTAAGCCAGCCATCTACAGCTATTGGTCTGTTCAAGTGCCATTCATATTTTGCTTGCACCCACAGGGTAGCATATAGCATAGGACAATTTGTTACCGCCAAAGGCTGTAGTTCACAATAGGATTATCCAATTGGAGCTGTATATGAGCTCTGAGGTGTGGGGCCCTTTGTGTCAGGATGTAGCTGTGGCGCCTGCCTGAACTACAGTTCCCATGACCAACGGGGCTGCGACTACATTTCCCAGGAGCCTGAGCAACCGGACAGGATATCGGGAGGCGTGGCAGCTTGGGAAGTGTTCGTGATTTTGGTGAACACTGCGGGAGCGGCTGCTCCCGTTTTCGGGCTTCCATTCTAGGCGGAGCATTTCTCTGAGGATCTGTGCAGGTTCCCAGCGTCCTGCAAGGGTATTGTTTATCGGGAGAGACCCCGTGTTTGTACTTGTTGGTTCAGAGCGGAATGCTCGAATATTTAAAAAAGGAGGCAGGCTGTCTACCTTCCGAACATTTAGCAGCTGAGGGTTCGTCTGTTTTCATGGCGAAGTCACAAGCCATGATTTAAAGTGTACAGGATTTCGTGTTAGGTTAGTGCAAGTGTCGGAGTGCTGGGGGAGGATGACTCCGCACTACCGACACAAAGAGGGTACGATTGTTTCTTGGATTACAAATGCCAAAGCGGACGGCGGTAGTAAATACACTACGCCCTGCCGTATTTGGCGGACACTTGAGAGGGGAGGAGTCACGTGGGCTCCAGTGTATATGAAGGAATATACACAGGGAACCTCCATATCATTTGCTTGTATCGCCTTGGTTGGAACTAAGGAACAAATTACTTAGACCATGACTTTGGATATTTGGATACATACTATTACTTAAGTACATTACGGGAGGGTACGTGGCTTACCAGCATATAAGTGTTTTGTCCAGAAAGTAACGCACTAGTTCCTACTAATGGGGTTTTGTCTTGTATCATGTAGGATCAGGCAGACAAGGAGAGCACCATCGCTTTGAGGCTCCTTCCAGAGGCTGCTCAGGTGACCACTCCATCTTTAGCGAGACATTATTGAGAGTAGGAATTTTCTATGTACTAATTGATGTGTTTTATTTTACAGCTTCCTCTCCCTGCCGTCCCTTCCTTTCCCTTCCTGTGGTTTTTCCCCTTTGGGGTTTTTTCCCCCGCCGTATCATTCAAATACCCTGTATACATCTGTGACTCAGGGTGTTTGGAAGGTCCAGAGGTGGAGGTTATTGCTGCGATTGGATCCCGCAGAGTGACATCTTGACACTTTGTGTCGAGGCATTTTGCCTAATTGCATGTGCATCCACATAAAAATGAGTTAAACCCTTGCCACAACTTCACTGATGGGATCCTTTACTTTACTTTTTTTTATTTTATTTTATTGCTCCACAGTAGCATAGAAACAAGAAAAAAGACAATACAACTTATTAATATAACAATTTCACAAATTCATATATGGTCACAAAAAGCACCCCAAATACTCAAACCAATCTTACATTTTTTTGCCCCCTTAACAGAAAATAAGCTTAGTTCTAAATTAAAAACGGTTATACATTTTAGCCCGCCATAACTCAAATACGGGGGGGTTCTGTTTGAAGCCAATTACTTAACAATGTGTCCCGGAGCTAATAAACATGCATGCTATTAAGCAAATGAAAGCATTATTCATTGATTTTAAGCCTTTTATCATTTAAGTGGGCTAAGTTTGCTTTGGATTTATTTTGAATGGAAGTTGAGTTTGAATATCATTTCAGACCTAGATAATGTACATTCACCATGTGAACAAGTTCTGATGAAGCAGCATCACTAAACAAATTAAGCTTATACTGGGCCTCAGTCAAAGTCCAACAATTGCACTTTCAATCATGCTCTAACCTCCTATCCTTGTTCATAATAACAATTGATACCTCTTCAGCTGAGACCCGGCTCTTATCTCCTTGCTCTGGATAGACACAATGGCTATACATGAAATGCTAAAACAATATGGAGGAAGACACAAAAACTGTTTGGTCCATTTGAGTGCAGCAAATTGTGGAACCTATATATTCGTTTTTGGTCTTTCTTCAAAATCTTTGTCACTTTATTTGTTGTTTCTTTGTTTCTCTGTAACTTTTGGGACACATATTTCCTCTTGTGGGCCAGTGAATCATATACAGCCCTAGCATCAGCAGCTTCTTGTCCATGTTCCTATGTTGGGAAGAATGGCCCTTCTATCTGTCTGTGTGGCTTTCTGCATTTTTATACCCAATCTCCATGCCCCACTATTGTCTCCAGACAAAGAGAACTTAGCAATGTCTGAACGTATTTTTTCTCTTGTAGGGAATTGCTAAGCTCCTTCTCCTTCACAGATGCTGCCAAAGTCAAGAATACATTTTCAAGTCATGGGAGCTTTCTGCAACAACCAAGCTTTAATCTTCAGCCCGAACACAACCACTATCATCACAACTACCACCATCATCAATGCTACCACTATCACTAACATAACCATTGTTACAACTATACCCTCAATAACCCCAATGTCTTCTCACTTAACACCATTCCATCATGAAAGTTACTACCAACATTACCTCTTCTTTCACCATGATATCACTTTTACCACCATTAAACCTACCAATGTTAGCACTGCTATTATCCCTTTTACTATCATTAGCACATATACAACGAGTGTGTCATCATCACCACTAGTATCTTCATCACCAGCATTGCTGCTGTTACCACGACTTTTGCTACTACCAGCACCGCATCATTCTCTTGTTTTTGTGTGTGTGTGCATATGTATGTAAGATCATGGGAAAAGAAGGAAGATAAATAATTGATCAAGGAGCTGTAAACTAGACACCTGTTAGGTGACAGATCTACAGGCTAATTGAAAACATTTTTGAATTGGTGAGATCCCAGTTACTAGAAGGGGGTCATAATTAACTCTGAAGATGAGGAAGATTACCTTAGAACAGATATGTGCACTGTGAAATTATGACCGTTCATCATTGAAAGAATTTGCACATTTTGAATTGTGAATAGTTGGCCAGTCACAAGTGTCTGTTTATGGGTTGTATCACAGAATATAGAGGACAACAATATTGATATACAGAACTATCAGCAAAAAATATTGATACAAATTTTCTGTGCTCACAATCTTAAACAAAATATCCAAATATTGAAAACAAAAATAAAGAAAAACAAAATATCATGACCATATTAAATATATACAATTATCCAAATATCAAAAATAAGATATTCAAGAACCTAAATATTCTTACCAATAAATACAAAATTAAATATAATTGCAGTACACACAACTACAAATTTTAAATGCTCGGAAATAAAACTAATAACACTATAAAGTATTTATTATTAACATATACACACACAAAAAAAATCTAAATATTATATAAAACATATCAAAGTCATATTATAGAACATAAACAAAAATAACACTACACTAACATTAATTCTACATAATAAAATTAAATCAACCAATTCAACAACTACAAAAATGTAATATTTATAAAATTATTATGTTCCATAAATAAAATATAATATTGTAATTTCAGATATACATGTATATATGACATTACCACATAAACACTAATTAGGCCCCTATTATGATGTCGGGCGGAAAACCATCTGATAGCTCACATCATAGGTTTTCCGTTCGACCTCCATATTATGATACTGGCGGTCGGAAGGAAACCTGCAGAGGAATTCCGCACCTCTTCCGACCGGCTCACTGAGGCGGCGGGGTGGCAGGCGGAATTGTAATCCCAAAATTACAGCAGAGCCAGCTTTGGCTACGCTGTCTGGAGTATGATGTCGCTTTCCACCTGCCCTTTCATGGCGGTCCACCTGCCAAGAAAAGGCAGGCATAAAGTGACTTTGTGGGCCCCTAGCAGGGCCCCCATACCCCCTGACCCTCCGCCATGGGGCCTGGGGGCACCTATGGTATCCCCTAAACATACCTGCACCATGTGGCAGGCACCACATGGTGCCTGCCACACGGTGCAGGGATGTTTGAAAACATAACTTTTTCTATTACGGCTTGCGCTGCGGCCCTTTATTTGCCACCACACAAGCTGCAATAGAAAAATTGATGTTTCCTAATACTCTGGCTGGAACCCACAAACAATAGTCGGGTGGTTCCATTCCCACTACGGTGTCAGTCTGAAGCTTGTCCAACTGACATCATAATCAGGCCCTTAGTGTCCACCACATAAGTGATACACCTTAAAAAACATCTAATTGCAAACAAAACAACCAATATCATTAAACTGAAATCAAATTAACCAATACGAACACTTTACTAGTTAACTAACCATTATAAAAAGAGCACAAAAAAGGTGCAGTTCCTACAACAAAAATGGCAATGCTTGAAGAAAGCGACACAGTGCCGGATTCGATACAGAAGAAATTAAAAATCAATTCCAAAGAAGAAAGCTAACTCTAAAACTTAAGTAATATATAAATTAAGTTAATAATTACTATATAACACCAATAGTCAAAAGTTTAACTTAAACCAAAAAATTTACATAAAGATTTCTATTCATATTTTTCTAATATAGCAAACATCAGCATAGCAACTCTGGAGATTACAAAAAAAAAAATATCATCTTTCTGTACTCCAAAGTGGACAAACATTCTTTAAGAAGTAAGTAATAAAAATGTAGCATAAAATAACCGAACATACTGTATAGTTTAAAAACAAATGAAAAACAAAATAAACCTTAAAAATGGAAAATCATTTTTTAAAGATGTAATGCTAACAAATAATATTGTTTTGATAGGAAACAATGAAGCACCTATATCATAACTTTCCAACAGAAACGATGACCTCAAAAAAAGTTTCTACAAAATAAAACAACATCAAATGTTTAACCGTAATAAGTACAAAAATGTAATGCATATTAAAATATTACTGCTCCTTAAAAAGATTATTATTATAAACATATATTGATATATAATTCTTAAACTAACTGATATAATGTAGTAAACAGTCACTTACATCAAACCTCAAAAAGGAAAATTGCTATTGAATCACATGGGATATATCTTCAGCCAAGAAAGCACAAACACTGAAAGTTCATATTTGAAATGCACAAATTATTGCTCAAATGAATTTTATGGGAGGGTTCTGACTAAAAATGAAATTGTAAAACACTTTGGAAAGCATAATCACCCGTTACGGACATCAAAGTCAAAAATGTATTACAAGATAATAGGGAAGCTAGCAGTAGATCACAAGATCTTACAAGAACTATTTTATGAAATATCACACCAAATGTTCCTGTCACTACTACCGGGCAATTCCCGGGTATTCCCAACTTATAAAGACTTATAGCCAGAGCCAGGAAAACCACAACGGAAACGCATGAAACTACATAAGGCATAAATATCCTGATAATTTAACTACAACAATTTATGCAGCAGAAAACAAATTGCTAAGATAAACACAAAGCAACCTGTCTATGATTGGCGGCATGTTTAAATCATGGACTCCACCATTCAGATAGCTGTACACCTTTCTCGGTAAATACCACAACACAAACAAACTTTTAGTGTGTGCACTTTTGCCTAATAAAGAGCAACGTACCACAAACTACTAACTCATAAGAAATCCAGAACTAACAAATGTTATACCCAAGAATCATCATTGACTTCAAACAAGGAATGATTAGTTCCACTTGAAAAATATACCCACATGCTCCTTTAGAGGGCTGTTACTATCATTTTGCCGAGAGTATAATCCAACACTTCTAAACACCTGCTCTAAGGGTAGAGCACTCAAAAAACTCCCAATTTGAATGAAATAAAAAAATCAATTGCTCTAGCATATGTCTCAGTAACAGACATAACAAACCACTACAACCTACCAACCCTAATGTCAAACACACAGAAAGACAAGCTAAGTATCCTAATATACTGTTTTGAAGATACTTGGGTTGGCAGACTGCACTGTTGCAAATCCTTCCAAAGGACTTTATGCCGAACCACCTTACACTCTACAAATTAGTAGAAATATTAAAGAAGAAAAAAACTACCACCAACTTAGAATAGAGCAATCGATAACAGGTCTCTGGGCCAGCTCCCTCTCTGCTGCTGCAGGCTAGGCTCTACGGCTGTGCCTGCACTGCTCAACCAGTCAGGCGGAATCGCTGCCAAAGCTCCACTGACTTTTGCCGCCTCATTTTGCCTCCTTCTTTGACCTGTAACTCCTCCTTTCTCTCCATAACTCTAACCTTTGTCTCGTCTTTTTACCTCCTCGCTTGACTTTTGCCTCCTCCTTTCTCCATTTAATGCTAGCTTTGCCTCCTCTTTTTGCCTCCTCTCTTGACTTTTGCCTCCTTCTTTTCCCCCATAACTCTATCTTTTGCCTCTTCTTTTCGACCTCTTCGCTTGACTTTTGTCTCCTCCTTTCTCCCTGTAACTCTAACTTTGCCTTCTCCTTTCTCCCCATAACTTTCTGCCTTCACTTTTACTTTTTGCCTTCTTGTTTATCCACATAATCTTAACTGTTCCCTCCTTTTCTCCCCGCTAATCTGCCATTGTCCCACTTTATTCCCCTTCCACTTCTTGTCTTTGCTGGACCCCGCCCAGAGCCCCACCCACTCCCAGGAACCTACTTAATAGAGGCCACAGTGCGGTCCAATTAAGCAGGTCCCTGGGCAGCTCCCCCTCTGTTGCTGCAGGCCAGGCTCCATAGTGGTGGCCTGCACTGCTTGACCAATCAGGCGGAATCACCATATAAGCTCCATTGAATTTTGCCTCCACTTTTGCCCAGTAATTTCTCCAACTGTTGCTTCCTCCTCAACTAACTTTTGCCTCCTTATTGACTTTTTCTTCTCATCTGAATTTTGCCTCCACTTTCCTCCCTGTAATTTTGCCTTATCTTTTTCCCATAATTCAGACTTTGCCTTCTCTTTTGACTT
This sequence comes from Triturus cristatus, assembly GCF_964204655.1. NCBI lineage: Eukaryota > Metazoa > Chordata > Amphibia > Caudata > Salamandridae > Triturus > Triturus cristatus. The sequence goes on along the minus strand of NC_140594.1, from coordinate 943,955,946 downwards.
TTGCCTCCTCTTTGACATTTTGCCCCCTTGCTTGACTTTCACCTCCTTCTTTCTCCCCATCACTGTAACTTTTGCCTCCTCTTTTTGCCTCCTTGCTTGACTTTTGCCTCCTCCTTTCTCCCGTAACTCTAACTGTTGACATTTTGCCTCCTCTTTTGTCCTCATAAACTTAACGTTTTCCTTCCTTTTTGCCCTACTAATCTGCCTTACTACCTCTTGATCCCCCTCCCGCTTCTCGTCTTCACTGGACCCCACCTAGCACATTTCCCACTACTAGGAACCTATTTAATAGAGGTCGCAGTGCAGCTGCGTATCGGAAGTGCCGCTGTCGCGCAAAGGCAAGCCCGTCTACGCATGTTCACACCTGGACCGTGCTCAGCACCAGGACCCCTGGACCTCTACCTACAGCCTGATGCTTCAACTCCGAGCTACCAGCCCTAAACCCTGGGCGCCGCAGCCACCTCTGCTGCCGCACATCTCCCCGCTCATCGCCAGGACCCAATGCTTGCCGACAATGCCACTTCTCCTGCAGTCCCAGCTCACTCCTACGTGGCCCCTGCCCTCCTCAAACGAACCAGGAGAAATCCAATGCCTCCTGCTTAACTGTTGATCACTCCATAAAAATGCCATAGAGATCTGGGCCACGATCTCCACCCTTATCCAAAATGCCATCTTCATCACTGAAACCTGGCTCAACCCAGCATTAGCACTCGACATATCCATGCCACACCTACAGGATACAAAATCATACACCAGGACTGAATCAACAAACAGAGAGGTGGCATAGCCATCATTCACAAGGAATCACTTCACTGCACAGCCACCAACGGCGACACCACCCCCATCATGGAGCACCTCAACTTACAATTGAACACAGATAGAAAAAACACTATCAGAGGCACCCTGGCCTACAGACAGCCGGGCCATGTCCCGCCTTCTACAAGGCCATCCCAGACTCCATTGTCCACCTGGCCTTCAACTCAAAGGACTTTATCTTCCTTGGAGATCTCCGCTTCCACATCAATGACCCCACCAACAAAAGCACAGCCAACTTCATCGTGGGCATGCACAACCTCAGCCTCTCCCAGATTGTAACCAATCCAACACATATCGCAGGGCACACCCTCGACCCCATCCTTACAGCCAGCAAAAGGACCCGGTACAGCCATACATCTGAAATCACCTGGTCCGACCACTCCACTGTCCACTTCACCATATCATTCTCAACCACCCTCAATACCCCAAACAACCAGACCAGCACCCTGCATAGGAGCAGGAGAAAGGTCACCGAAACCCAATAGAGCAACACCCTCAGTGCATCCCCCAGACAGCTCTGCCACACTTTAGGTGGCCGTCAACAACTTCAACGCCTGGATAAAGTGCCTGCACCAACATAGGCATACCCCCCAAACCAGGAAGATCCTTCAAGCATGCAAGCTGGCTAACCCAGGAACTCAAAGCCGCCAAACACAACTGAAAAAGTCTTCAGAGAATCTGGTGCACCAGCAAATCTTGACCAAGCCAATTTCAAGCTGGCCCTCAACGAACACCGCCAACACCTGAAAAATGGCAAGAAGGACTCACTGACCACCCGCCTCGAAGCCAGTTCCAACCACAGCAAAAAACTCTTCACCAGCATCAAAGAGTTCTCCAACATCGCAGTATCTGAAAACTCCATCACCCTCTCCCAAGACCTATGCAACTCCCTCGCAGACTACTTTTACAGCAAAATCACTACCATTTATGAACACTTTGACCCCCAACCACCCATCACCAGCATCCACAGCTGCCCCAACCTCTCTGACACCAACTCAAACGTAAAAATGACTACATGGGACCAGCTCACCACTCAAACCACCATCTCCATCATGAGCTTCATTCACTCAGGAGAACCCAGGGACCCCTGCCCCACCACATGTTCAACATGGGGAGCAACGCCATCAGCAAGGAACACACCTCAATCCTCAACTCCTCCATTACCTCCTCATCCTTTCCAGAGGCATGGAAACACTCAGAAGTCAAACCACTTCTCAAAATGCCCTCCACAAACCCAGAGGAACTCAAGAACTACCAGCCCACTTATCTGCGCCTGTTTCTTTCAAATGTTCTGGAGAAAGATATCAACCACCAACTCACCAACCACATAGAGAACAATAACATCCTGGACCCATCCTAACCTGTTTTCCCCTCAGATCACAGCACAGAAACCACCCTGATCATGGCCATCAATGACATCAGGTCCCTCCTAAATCAGGGGAATCTGCGGCCTGATCATCCTTGATCACTTTGCAGTTTTCGACACTGTGTCACACTTCACCCTCCTACAAGGACTCACTTGAATAGGGGTCCAAGGTAACGCCCTCAAGTGGATCACATCCTTCACCATAAGAACCCAGAGCGTCTGCCTCCCACCCGACACCTTGGGCCCAAAAAACATTATCTGCAGCACTCCCCAACGATCTTCACTCAGGCCCGCCCTGTTCAACACATACATGACCCATCTGGCCACCTTGGTCAGAAACCATGGCATGAAAATCACACCATATGTGGATGACACCCAGCTCATTCTGTCTCTTTTAGCAGTCCCCACTAATACCAAAGCCAAATTCCGCAGGTGCATGACCAGCCTAGCCAGCTGGATGCAAAACAACTGCCTTAAATTTAACACAGACAAAACAGAGGTACTCATCTTTGGGAGCAATGCATTGCTGTGGGACAACTCTTGGTGGCCAGAAGAACTGGGCCCACGCCCACAGAACTCACTAGGAACCTCAGCACCATACTCAACAGCAAGCTCAAAATTAGGAAATAGATAAACGCTGTGTCCTCAGCCTGCTTCCTCACTCTCCGTATACTTAGGAAAATCTTAAAATGGATCCCAATCAGCACCAGATGCACTGTCACCCAGGTCCTCATCACCAGACGCATGGACTATGGCAACACCTAATGCATAGGCTGCAGACCATTCAGAACACAGCATCAAGGCACGTCCTTGACTCCTGAGGAGGGCCCACTTCACCCCTCACCTCAGGACTCTTTACTGGCTCCATGTCCACAGATGGTGCCAGGTCAAAATGCTAACGCACACCTACAAAGCCCTGTATGACAAAGAACCTGCTTGCCTTATTCACAGGGTATACTTCCACCAACCCTGCAATTGAGCTCCGCCTCCTTCTCCCTTGCCTACAATCCCTGTGTCCACTGAAGCAGGAGGAGAGGCCCCACGTTCTCCTACGTGGCCTCAAAGACCTGGAACGGCCTCCCACTCCACCTTCAGACCTAGGCAACCCTGCAGAAGTTCATAAATGGCTTAAAAACTTGGCTATTCGACTGACCACTCCCAGCAGCATCACTACCCTCCACCAGCGCCGGCATACCCATAGAGCTTTAGAAATCTGTTTTGATAAACCAACTTAATCCTAAAATAGCAAAACAAACCAAAGAAATGGACAAAATATTACAGTGTAAAGCACAAGTATTTGCTAACCACCAAGGGCTACAACACCAAGAATCCATAGCAAGAATACTACTCTAAAAATACGATTATTCAAACTAAAAGTAAAAACTTCAAATAACAAAATAGTATGAAGCAAATGTATTTATAAATACTAGTTTAATAATTTTTACTAATCAGTCATAAATATATATTTGGTTATAAACAAAATGTGCTTTGACTGAAAAGTAAAAATACTAAAATATATATTAACAAATAAATAAATGTACAGTAAATCAAAAAATAGCACCTCTTAAAAACACAAGACCTAATACCAGTCACTGAGAAATTGTAAACTACATAAAACATAAAAAACCTTGATAATTACAGAAACAACTTTGTATTGAAATAAACATTTCCCATCATTTAAATTAAAATTACATATCATTTGCCATCATGTTGCTGATGTCCATGAGCTCCAAATAATCCACAAAAAAATACATCCACAAAAATAGGTAGAACAGGTCTCAAAAATGCATAAATATATAAATATACACAGGGAAAAATCGTAGTCCTTGGGGCCCACTCAAAACCCGTAAAATAAAGTAGAAAAACCACTACAGGAAATATATAAAGCATACAAATCCTAAAAAACATCAGACCTAAGAAAAACCTTCATAAAAACACAAAACACATACATATAATAAATCTGCTAAAATATTACATTTCACCCTGCATCATACATTAAGGTCTACCGTACTCCATACCCAAACCTAAAACTACAATCAAACACTTAAGGGCTTATTTTGATGCCGGTCAGACTGCACACCGACAGGCCATTAGTGGCGGTTCGACTCCCGACAGCCCTTTGCGCCGACCGCCAGATGTCGAACCTGGCAGTCGACTCTAGGCTGATGCGGGGAAGATTGCTACCTCTGACAGGATCAGTGATCCAGTTGGGGCAGCGGCCGGAATCGTCATCCCAAATGGAGGTGGTGCCGAGGCATGCTGTGCCATTGGGATTATGATATCCCTTTCCGACAGCCTTTCCATGTCGTAAAGCCTGCTGGAAACGCATTGTGGGGACCCCAAACAGGACTTCTTTCTTGAGTGGGCCACTGTAAAATGGCCCAGGAGGCACATGTATTACCCTCACGCACCTACATGCCTCTTGTGTCATGCATCACAAGGGCTGCAGCACTATGTGCATGGGCCACAGCACAAGCAGCTGTGTAAAGGAGCACTTGATGACCACCAGCATGGCGGCGCCTGCTTGTGGGCCGATCTCCAGACAGCCATGAAAGCGGGCAGCAGTCCGACCTCCCGCTATCCTAATCAGGGCCTAGCCACTACTCAACAAAATGCTAACCTATATAAACTATTCCCTAAACACATCTCTAAATTCTAAACATCCAAAAAGTAACTTTAACTTACTCTTACTTGATCCTTAGAGAAGCAACACAGAACTGCAGCCACACGGAAGCTGGATCAATCCAAAATGAGGCCCAGGAGGCTCATGTAGTACCCTCACGCACCTACATGCCCGTGTGTCATGCATCACAAGGGCTGCAGCACCATGTGCAGGGGCCACAGCACAAGCAGCTGTGTAAAGGAGCACTTGACGACCACCAGCATGGCGGTTGCCTGCTTGTTGGCCGATCTCCAGACTGCCATGATAGCGGGCAGCAGTCCGACCTCCCGCTATCCTAATCAGGGCCTAGCCACTACTCAACAAAATCCTAACCTATATAAACTATTCCCTAAACACATCCTCCATATTCTAAATCTCCAGAAAGTAACTTTAAATCACTCTTACTTGATCCTTAGAGAAGCAACACAGAACTGTTGCCACATGGAAGCTGGAACTACCCAAAATGAGATTGATAGGCTAATAAATAAATGTAACAATAGCAAATGACAGCTAAGTGAATATAAAACAAGACAAAACAACCACACAAAACAATGGAAAATAAATAATAAAGTTCAATATAAATGTTTGTATGGTGAAAAGAAATGTTATGAAAATATTTTTAAAGTTTATAGCATTTTTGACAGTACATATTAATGTATAAAACTAAGCATGGGTTTGTAAAAATCTTATAAAAATGTTGTGCTGAAAAATACATCTTCCTTTCTAAAAATGTGTTATATAACATTTTATGAAGAATTGCACATTATGTAAAAAATATATATATGTAAACTGTTTTATTTAAAAGGGTAAAAATATGAATATGCAAGAAAGGGTGACTGTTGGAGGAGGGAAGATGGCGGATTGACTCCGTCAAGGAGAGCACCTCCATATGTCCGCTCTCCTTGGCTCCGCAGGCTGCTCCCCCTTCACAGCCCCTGATTCATCTGCAAAAGTGCTTTATGGCATGAACATTTGTTAAGAGCTGGAAAACAACGGAAACTGAGCCTAACAAAATTACAAAAACAAGCACTTTGAATTCTAAGGGCTCCTCCTGCTCGTACCTGGCTTCGGATGTGTTGGCAGTGCTCCGTTTCAGCTCGCAGCTGCCTTCAATCGATCAGGGAAACAAAGTGGTTTGCTTCGGTGTCCCGCTCTGTTGCTGGTCCTGGCATCAGTGGAGCCTGGTTGGATCTCAGCATGGCACACAGCGTCCTGCCGTTCAGAAGGGGCGTGGTTGAGCCGGTGAAGGTGCGGCCTCCAGCCAAGAGGAATCAGCTGTCGCTCTTGCCTCTGGACTCGTGAGTGAGTCAGCATCCCTTCCTCGGCTCAGCCAGGTGTCTGAGACCGCTTCAGCCTCGTTGCTTGGCAAACCTATTCTACATTTGCTACGCTATGGGAAGGAGGCAGTCTGCTTCAAGCCTTTGGCTCTGAGAGCTCTACTCCCACATCATAAATGGCAGATACCCTGATTCCTGCGGTGCAGGAGGGCTGGGATTCTAGCTCTCCATCTGGGTCCCAGCCCCCGCTGTAGCTGGAGGGAAGGACCCGTCGCTTGTTTTACAGGCATCCAGCAGAGGTGCTGGCCTCAACGTCGGGATCTCGTTCATCACGACCTGGTTTATTAGGGCCAACCTGAAGCTGAGGCAAGCTTTGATCTGCTATTGGCCAGCTCTGGGTCCTTCTCTCCCTCGCCCCTGTCCTTGGATCATCAAGCGGGCAGCCTCAGCGGGGGCAAGGGTGCACATGAGCACTTTGATCTTGAATTCCAAGATAATTCTTCAGGTGCCTCTGAGCCATCTAGCTCTTGAACAGCAGAAAACTTTCCAGCCATGGTGACTGAATTAACATCTGTATGCCTTACAGACATGGTAGCTTTTTGCTCTGAAATGAGTGCTTCGGCCGGTGAGAACCTGGGGCCAACGGAAAAGATCACGGAACCAACCTAGGTTAATACCCCACTGGGGACCAAGTCATCTAGGGCAAAAGTAGTCAAAGGGACCAGAGGGGTTAAAGGAGGAAGAGGATGAGGGGGCATAAGACCTTCTTCACTTGATATAGAGGACCAGCTTAATAACTCTATTGGGTCTTGCCAAAGAGCAGGAGTTTATGCCAGTCCACTCCGCAGATGGGTCACTGCTAAGGGGGAGGTTAAAGCTATTATTTCTGGTCTCTCAAACTCTGGCAGACTAGCCCCCCTGTATCACCTCCCTATGGGGGAGGATCCTGATAACCCGAACTATGCTATTCAGGATAGTCTAGTCCAAGTGGATAACCCGGAGGGGAGCCTGGATTCACCTGGCCATCCATTAGTGCCAGTGTCCCAATCTGATTCTCCGGGACGGCCAGTTGTCGAAAGTCAGAAAATATCAGACCCTGAGGAACCCTCCCTGTCCATAATACTTTAGACCCTGCTCGCTCAAAGAACAGAGGCCCAAGAAAATTACTTGCAAGCTAAAGCCGACAGTAGAGAGATTAAGCAGGTACTAACGGATGTTCCTGCCAAGGTTGCCTCACTGTCTTTGGATGTTCTGGAATTACAACAACGGGTCACAGCATCAGAAGAAGTTAACACCTCAGTTTTAAGATCTATTAAAACACAAGAGACTCATGTGGTGCGGCTATAGACAAAAGCTGAGGACCTTGAGAACTGACAGCTCAGGAACAATTTGACGGTCTTTGGCATACCGGAGGCGAGAGAGGGCTCGGATTCCAGGGCGTTCATGGTCAGCATGTTTCAACAGGCATTTTCACAGCAGTCCGACTGGGATATGAACTCACAGGTGCAGCGGTACATCGCCTATTATCTTTCTCAGCACAGGGTGCTCAAGCAAAGCTATTGCACCCTCGACCAATTTTTATGTTAATCGCCAACTTCTTACTCCGACAGGCCATTTATGTAAGGGCTTGCCCTACCACCCCTGTTAAAATCGTCTTGATCACCTTATTTGTGAGACCAGATTTGTGTAAGGCCACAATGGATAGAAAGTGGAAGCTTTGTCAGCTGATAAACTCCTCAAGGCAGTGTGCTCGCAAGTCTTTCTTCAGGAACCAGCCCGGTTGAAGATATTGAAAGATGGACATTCACAACTTTTCTATACAGAGAGGCTAAACAAGCTCGCTCTGGATGGTAATCTGATCCAGTTTAAGAGGGGGGCATCAACGAGGAGTATTGATGGGGGGCTCCTCACTTTTCTGTCCCTCGCTTTTATTGATTATCTTATTCTATGTTGATGGGGCGGGGCACTGGGCAGGTGGAGGCTGGGTGGGGTTGACCGGAGGTTGCTCCCTGTAGGCTGTCAACCAGTGACAGCAGGGTAGGGGTATGATTCCCTCTCTTAGTCATGGGGGTAGGGTGGGGTTGGGGGTTGTTTTTTTTAAAATTAATTCTCTGCTACTCTATCGGTGCTTTTGTGGGGGGGGGGGGGTAGGTTGGGATGGGGTGGTCAAATAGCCCGATGGCCTATGGAAGTATACACATAGATAGAATGCTGCAAGAAAACAGATTTAAAGGGCTGACGGTTCAGTTAAGAATATGTAATGGGTAATGTGAAATTTATGTGCTGGAACGTGGCAGGACTTCATCAAGCTAGGAAGCGACATCTGATTCGTGAAGAACTCAAAGCATTTTTGCCATATATACTTGGCCTAATGGAGACTCATCTCGCTTCTAAGGACAGATCTATGTTGAATCAACTAGGATTCGATGTGTTAATATGTACTTCTCAGGCAGTCTCAATTTGAGGGGTCGCCATATTGAAAGCTAAGAATGTAGCTGTCACTGTCTTACGCACGTTAGCTGACCTTAAAGGGAGATGGGCGATAGCTCAATTGTTGATCTTGGAATGAAATATTTTGATATGTGTGGTGTATGGCCCTAACTATGATCATCGCAATATGTTTTACTATCTAAGTGTTAAATTACTGGGTTGGACTAGAGAATTGCTAGTCATGGGGGATTTCAATTGCATTTTGGACCATAAGATCGATACTACTTATAGGAAAACACAGGCGAGATTGGGTAGGACCCGGTCAGCCATCCTTCACCTTATGCGAATGCATCAGCTGGATGACGCCTGGAGGACTTTATACCCATGGGAACCAGGGTTTGCATTTTATTAATTCCACATAAACAGTACTCGCGCACTATTTATGATCTTTATTAAGTGTGCTTTTATGGAAAATATCCATATAGAGGTATGCCCTAAAATTATATCTGATCACAATCCTGGCATGCTAACGGCACAGCTGTCGGCAGGGGTCAGACATGCCCATCGGGCTTTCTCATTTCCCCGTCACCTACTTAATAACCTGGAATATTGTGGGCACCTCCGATTATTATTAAGGGACTATTTTGTAAATAACAGGGGCACTGCCCGCATGTCTGCTGTATGGGACTGTATGAAGGCATCTGTCAGGGGGGTTACCCTTCAGTTTATTGTTCGCCAGAATAGGTGGTTACATCAAGATGCGGATCAGAGTCGTGTGGGCTACTTGGATCTGGAACATCAACACGTGCAGGCCATCATAGCTAGGGATCCTGCCGAACATTCAATTTACCTGAGGGTTTTAGAAATATTGTCCAAGTTAAATAGAAGGCTAAAAGAGAAAGTAGCTGCTAGCTGTCAGAAGCATAAAAAGCTACAGTATGAGTAGAGCAAGAAAGTCAGCCGGCTGTTGGCTATGCAGATCTCAGATAATAAGGCAAGGTGCTATATTAAGAGAATCAAGGGTGAGGGTGGTTTGCTTTTTATGCAGCCTCAAGATATTGTTGAGCAGTTTGGTTTATTTTACGCATGAATATACGGTGAGGTAGTAGCCCCTACAAATCTTACCTTCCAGAAATACTTGCAAGAGAGCCAACTACCTGGAATTGATGCTGCTGAAATGGCATCACTTCAAGGAGATATAGGTACAGCTGAGGTAAAGGAGGCATTTAAGGCCTTGCCCTCTGGCAAAGCAATGGGTGAGGATACTATTCCTCTTGAGTTTTATAGGTTTTTTAGCATATTTTGGCACCCAAGTTTACTGAATAGATTGCATGTATTACGGAAGAGGAGAAAGCTCCCTCCTCTTGGAGCATGACAAATATAATTGTATTCCACAAAAAAGGCAAACCAGTGGAAGATAGAATCTCATATCGTCCACTGTCGCTGATTAACTCGGACGCCAAAATCTTTTCCAAAATTCTGGCAAATCGCCTGGCCCCTCTCATACACAGATTAATTTCAGATCAACAACACAGGTTTGTCCCTGGTAGGGACATGTCGGCTCATGTTAATACCGCTATCACAGCCTTTGATGTATCCGGCAAATTAAAGGAAAACATTGGCATAATAATGCTGGATGCCGAGAAGGCTTTTGATAACGTAGCCTGGGATGCGCTCTTGTCTACTATGACAGCCTTCGGACTTGGAAGCTGGTTCATTGCCCTGGTTCAAAAACTATATAAAATTCCGGTAGCTTAAATATGTTTCTTCAACATACTTTCCAGGCCACCGAGGTACACGGCAGCGGTGTCCACTTTCCCCACTCCTATTGTCCTTGTATATAGATCCTTTTAACAGACATCTTTTGCCCAATCCGGGGATCTTTCCAGTTTACTTAAATGGAATAGAACTTAAGCTTACTGCATATGCAAACGATATTGCTATCATCTTTATTAACTCATTGGATGCTCCAGCTTGTATTTCAGAAGAGGCTGAGCTTTTTGGCTCCTTCTCCAGGTACAAGCGAAACCTGGCTAAGACGCAGACTATCCTGAATTATCAACCAGATACCCTGTTGACACCTCTAGGGGTTTCAGACGCTGCTACTTATTTTGGTATCTGTCTCAGTAGTCAAGTGGAGGATATAATTGCATTGAACTATGAGTCATGTCTTAAGCTGGTTACAGTTAAATTACGATCTCTACATCGACTTCCGCTCAGTATCCCCGGCTGGTACAATATTATTAAAATGACTGTACTGCCTAAGTTTTTGTATCTATTCCGCTCGATTCCCTTATGGGTTCCAGGTTCTTTCTTTAAGCGTCTAGAAAGTGTTATTTGCAGTTTTATCTGGGGGTACAGGTGGGCCAGAAAGTCTTTAAGATTTATCGAATTGCCTTATAAATAGGGGGGCTTTAAACTCCCAGACTTTAAGCTATATGATTGGGCTGCTGCCTGTTAAGTGGGCTGGATACCTTGCTGTCTTCATTCGCCTACCAACTCGCTTGCGGACCATCGATTGGGTTTATTCTCTACAAGACCTCAAATCCAAACACAAGACCTCAGATCCAAATTATTACAAAAGGGTCAGATTCAAGGTAGTTAGAGATATAAGCAGGATATGGCATGAAATCTCTGAGGCATATTCTTTGCCTCAGCTTCACTATTTTACTGTCCTATGGGACAACCCAATACTTCCAGGAATGTTTCATGATAATGTTGGAAAAGCTTGGCAGGGCATGGAGGTGTTGTGTTTTGATTTAGATGCCCGTACATAGGTTCCTCTGAATCATGTCCTTATATAGGCAGAATTCGCATTACCCTTATTTAGGCATAGAATCCCAGTCCTTATTTAGGCATTAGCTATGCAAACCAAATACAGGCATGGTAACCTACATCCGTCTATCCCACGTCACAACGAGTTCTTAGAAAGCAGACCCTTAAGTCGTCGGGACTTTCCCTAGCTAGGATTATTTATTGATTTCTCCAAGAACTCATCTGTTATGCATGAACTACTATTCCTTAGGGGTTCATCCATGACGTCTTCCTCTGCCCGACTTTACGTTCAATGCTAGCATTCCTAAACACCTTCCAGGTATAAATATACCTTCCCTTACCTTGGCAAACCACTGCATGGCTCGGCAAGACTTGACTGCACGGTTCGCCACGGCAAGTTCGGAAGAGACCATATCCCGGCCAGACGCACTGACCAGACGCTATCATCCCTGCTCGCAGTGAATCCAGCGTCCAGTGTTCTGACTCCCTTCACAGGGTGTTAGAGTTTGAGACCCAGAAAGAGATTTGCCACCTCTCTCATTCTAAAGGTATGGAGCTGACTAGAACCTAGAGGGACTCTTGGCATACAAACTTAGTATATACCATACTATGGAAAACAGCACCTACTTCTACCTCGCATTACACTTAGGTTAGGTACACTGGGGTAGAACTATTTAGAAGCATCAGACGAGTATACACTTTTTAGCTTGTGTTATTTTTTGTATGTATATATGAATATATGTCATAGTTAAAAGACAATGCTATTGTAGTATTATTTCTTTCTACTGCTTACGCTGTGCGTATTATATCTTGCTAACTGTCTAATGATTGTAACAGCTCATATTTCTTACACGAGAAACAAGACTGTTCAATAAACCCTTTTTATTGAAACGCCCGTCTATCCATTTCTGTGTAACTCTGAAGAAACTAAGCATGCACAATTGACTGAGTGAAACTGGTATCTATTGTTTCCACGATTCTGAGACGCGTTCAGATTCTAAGCGAAACAAAGTTGTCATGTTTATGCGGTTGTCAGAAACTAATCCCTTCTTGTTTATTCAGGAAGTTTCTAGTGACCTCTGAGTTAGCTGGCACACAAAGTAATTAAGTTTAATGTACTCGATAGGAGCATACTGACCTTAGTCCTATGCAAAAAGTATAGTGTATATTATTCCAATGCGCAGAGCCTATAAGGGAAATAGGAACTACACTACAGAGGTAACCAGTTTGGGTCAGCTCAGAATTTGCATGATACGCCTTTCAACTCAGATATATATCCGGTATTTATGGGAAGCCTGTTAAAACTTCAATGAGCTCATTTTTATCAAAGTCTTATCTCATTGGCACAGGATAACAGTATGCAGATCTCTGTCAAATTAAGTTGGCTTCTGGTTTTGGATATCACTCTACAAGACATACAGGTGGCCCTGGATACGTTAGATCACTCAGTAGCCTATGTTAGTCTGAAGTTGCAGCAGCATAGGACAGTGTTTCTGTTGTATTACACGCCAAAGCTCATTTCTAATTGACCAACATCCCGAGATTCTGATAAGTGATACTGTCCTAAATGCAAGCTCTACTCAGCAGACAAAGCATACTTTTGCTGATTGTCCCAGGACATTCTGTGAAGATATTTATTCCCTGCTAACTGGGCGCCTGGGTCAGACGTTTCAGCTGACAGATAAGGACATTATTCTTGGATTTAAGCATGAAGCTACTCGCTATGAGAGGTCACCGGCTCCCATTATTATTTTATGCACCAGTCTCTGTATCACCAGGGTCTCGATAAACCCTACTACCCTAAAGGATAATTAATTCTGGGTCTTGATTGGACAGGTGTTTGAGTTCAAAGTGGCTCTGGAAAAGTCCAGAGGCCCTTGCTCATGTCTAAGGCTGAAGAAGATCTGGTCAAGCCTGCGTTGGGAATAGTCCTGGTGAATTACCATTATCATTATGAAGTTGTTTTTTTTCAACAAAATTCTTGTTTTGTTTTCTCGAGTTTCCCCTTTTATGCTTATTATGGCTCGATAAATATTTAATCATGTCCTAATTATGTGCATCATTCAGTATATCTGTCCTAAGGGCTGTCTCAACCCCAACTGTTGTATCAAATGTTTTTTTTCCTTTGGCCAATAAAATAAAAAAAAAGAACATGCAAGAAAATCTAAAACCAAATGTAAAAATCTTTATTTGAAATAATGAATGTTAAAACTTTGTGAAAAATAATAATACAAAATAAAAAAGTGTGGAAAAATGAATACAAATATAATAGTGTCTGTGAAAAAAAATTGCTGTTACGGTAACATAAAAGTTACATCAAAAACCTAAGTGCAATAAATGCATCAACACAACTCTAATCTACATTGGAAAAACCTTTACACTTTAAGGAGGGTTTGATTTACTGTCCCCTATCCAAGATAAGGTAGACTGGGAAAAGTGCTGGAATTTATGGGGGCAGATGTAATATTCACAAACTAATCTAAGCTACATTTGGGGAAGTGTTGGGCACTAAAGGGGTTAGATTTACTATTCCCAATCCAATCTAAACTACATTTATGGAAGTGTTGGACTTTAGTAGGGTGTAACTGCAACAAATGATTCAAACATTATCCCTCAGTCAAGAGATCTGGGTTAAATCCATCGTTCTTTTGCCCACTACGCCACCCCAGTTTGGACCCAGCCATATGCAACTCAGTCTTGACCATGTCCCTCATTGGAACAGTCCAAATCGAACTGCCAAGCCAGGTCCTCCCTGGACCAGAAACAAGCATCCTGGAACCGGTTTCAGGGTATGTCACCCTTCATCAGCCAGTCTAGCTTGAATCCAGTGAGCAAGGGACCCACGTCTGGACATACCCGTCCCACTTAGGGCTAAAAGTGTAACTGCAACAAATGATGGATGGAATGATGAATGATTTAAACATTCTACCTCAGTAAGGGGCAGATTAAACTAGTCAAATTGCAATCTAAACTACTTTGGGGAAGATATTGGCCACTGAAGGGGATAGATATACCATTCCCACTCCAATCTAAGCTACATTGGGGAAGGTGTTGGACATTCAGAGAGCTAGATTTACAATTTACACTCCAATCTAAGATGCATCGGGGAAGGTGTTGGGTGTTAAAGGGGATACATTTACTATTCCCATTCCAATCTAATCTACATTCAACATCCAATACCTACCTAAGGTAGGTATTAGATGTTGAGAGAGATAATGTACTATTCTCACTCCAATATAAGCTACAAAGAGGAAGATTTTTTTACATAAATAGGGATAGATAACTATTTCCACTCCAAGCTAAGCTTCATTGGAGAAGGTGTGGGGCATTGAAGGTGATAGATTTACTTTTCCCACTCCAATCTAAGCTACATTGTGGAAGGTGCATGTTGGATATTAAGGGGGAAAGATTTACTACGCCACTCATATTCCAGCTACATTGCTGAAGGTGATAGACATTGACAGGGATAGATTTACTATTACCATTCAATCTAAGCTACATTTTGGAATGTGTTGGATGTTAAGGTGGATACATTTACCATTCCTACTCCAATAAAATTACAAAACAATTTAAATACACATTTTTTTACATTGTTGAAAATGTTAAAAATGCCACAAAAAGATTCATGAACAATTTCACAAATTAATAGTGCAATTCAATTTACATTATCTAACATTATTTAAATATTAGTAAAAAGTCAAAAAATAGTTATTTTCTAAAAATGTATTCAAAAAGTAACATAAACATGGCAACTAACCATTTTTGCCCAAACAAATAAGTTAAAGCATAATTTACAATAATTTTTAAATCTCTTTAAATGAACAATTTATTTAAAAAAAAGAAAATATTATGATTAAAATAAAAACATACAAAATGCTCAAAATAAAAACTAATTATAAACAAAATATGAATATTTAGTATATGACATTGATAACATATTTCTTGAAGTCAAAAGATGTTTTAAACATTTTTTTTATAAATATTTTAAAAAATACGTTATATAAATTGTCAACATTCTAAAAATATATTGCAAATATCTTTTTATAAACATAAGAAAAACTAAACAAATACATAATAAAACACTGCCCATAGTTTTCCCTGCAAAGCCTGCCATAACAAAATAGAAAGTACATTAATACTCTAAAAATAAATCTAAATCATATAAGTGAATAATATAAAAAATATCTTATCCTGAACAAATTATTTAAATTGAAATGAAATATATATTTTTTTAAAGTTATTGTTTTTAGAAAAACTGCCACCCCCATACTCCTACAGAAACAACATCTTTCAAATATTGAAACATGTAATTAATAGCATATAACATTTATAATACTACAATAATATAGAAAAAATATTACATACATCTATAGTAAATACTATAAGATTTTTAATGATCAAAATGATCTTAAATGAAAAATTAAAAAAAATGATTGTTATCTACAATATTCCAGAGGTCTATATTTTTATTATCAAATATAAAGGCAACAATATTATGGCAAGATGATATTTCCAACTCAATATATACCTGTATATAGAGGTTCCATTCTGCAGATGGGTTGTCTTTTTCTATGTGGACTTATAATAAATGGCTGCACTGTTTTAAACAAAAGTGGACAATACCACTGCACCAGATTTACCAAAGAGTAGCTTGTTGATGATGTAATTGGTGGCAATTGTCTTTTGTCTGATGCCCAGCCTTGCACTGTGCTGCAAAGTTGAGCTAGTGGAGTATTGCATGGGATTTATACTTTAGACCTACCCTCCAGTGCAAATTCCAATGCGAAGGCACCCTCACAAGAGTAATTCATGAAAGGTGTGATATTTTATATAAATCATGTTTCCAGTAGGCATGTCATGCAATATACCATCAACCCATTGTTTGCACTGGTTTGATTTGGTATAATGATTCAGGATAAATCCACATCAGGCTGTTTTGGGTGATCATGCCTTGAGTCAAACCCAAGGGGAGTTTGCACTGGTCTGCATTAGACTTGCTCCCTTAGCATAAATTAACAGCAGATTTGAATTTTGCTGCGAATCTGAGTTTGATTGGCCGTGAGAGTCAACATTTCATTCTAAAAGTCTTTAGCATGGAAAACGTGAACAATGTGCCATTTGCACTGATTAACATCACATGTGCCCCAGTGCAAAATGTTAGTAGTAAATCTGGGATGTATTGGTTTTTTTGGGATTCTGGCTCTGTTTTAAAATGGGTGCAGGCTTTGAGTATGAGCAGTGGGGGGTTTATGATGCTGCCTTAGTGTGTCTGAGTGGATTGAGGTGAATTCACAGCCTAGCTATTTTATTATTATTATTGAAGTGCAAGTTAAGGATTGTGAATATGTAACTATAGAGCATTTGAGTCGCCTGGGGACTGATGTACGTAGAAGCCCACCAACTTTTGACAACCTGCTTGGCATTTTGCAATGCAACCTATGTGCCAGTAGGTCACATCTGCATCAAACAAATGCCTATTTGGAGAGGACTACAAAGCTTCCTGCCTAAAAGGAAATTAATTAGGCAGGTCAAACTGAACAGAGCTGAAGGAAGCCACCTTCCTGGAGAGGGTTTGTAAATTGAAATGTCGTTGTTGGCTCCCAGCAGCTTCATAAATGCGTGGAATACATGAGCAAGTTGGATTTGAGTGCCTATTAGTTTTGTTTGCTTTCAGAAAGGAAACAGCCACTTCAACGTGGCTGTTTCCAGGAATACCCTTAACCACGCAAGTGTTACAACGCACACGTGGCTACAACACATAGCCTTTACCACGCATACCTTTACAACGAATTAAGGGGCTTATTACGATGTCGGTCGGAATGGCTCGGAACGGCATTCAGATTTTCACAAACCCGTGTCAGAACCTTTGTTTCCGACCGACTTGGAAACATTTCCAACCGACCGATTACGATGGAAAGGTAACCATTTGGTCTTTCCGACTCAGTTCCTGCTGGAATTCGGAGACTCTGAGTTGGTCAGAGCTGAATCGTACAGGTCTATGGACTGCGTTTCCGACTGACGTATTATGATGTCGGATTCAGACAACCTTTCTGAATCGGTCCGTCTGACATGAAACGGTTGTCAGAAACTGGAGGTCTCCAGTTGTGGCCTGTGAGGGTACCCATGGGACCTCTCTTTACAACCATGTACAGTGTGGCAGGCCCAACACAAGGTGCATGGCTTTCCGCAACCACCCCTTTTTTAAATGGGAGCCTGTGTTGTCAGTCGGAATACAGGCTCCTATTGAAGTCAATGGGAGTCCAACCAAACGGTGTTTGGAATCATCGTATTCGGTCGGTCTGACTCCCCGAAACCGAGTCGGTCGGAAACGATGCCGAAAAGGAGTCAGTCAGAATGCTTTCTGACCGACATCCAAATGAGGCCCTAAGTTGTAAAGGAATGTATGGTAAAGGTATGTGTGTGACGGGTAAACACGTTACTATGCATAGGCTTTATCATGCATGCCTTTACAACAAGATACATAGTAAAGGCATGTGTGTTAAAGGTATGTGTGTGGTAAGGGTGTTGCAGGCTATCAGTGTTGTTAGAGGAAATGGAAAGACCATTCTGCTTCCTCTTTACAACGTGCACCATGCCTCGGAAAAGCTTAGAGAGGAGATGTGTAGTAAAGGCATGCATTGCAACCAAATGTGTTGTAACATCACACAACCCTTTCAGAATAGGTGTGATTTCAACTGGAGTGAATTATTAGAACGTGTCTGATGTCTATCTCGTGAAGGTCATATAGAGGTGCTAGGCGTGAATTAGATTTCTTTAATTATATGGATTTTATGAATTAGGAAATGCTGAAGTTGATCATAAAGTTGATGTGGCTGCTGGGTTTAAGGGTTGGCATTCTTTGGATTGGTAAGAAGCTTACTTTACTGTTGTTTAATGATTAAAAGTGTTGGGTGACAACAGTGGTTTCTTCAGGCCACTTTCTTGAATCTGGCCACGGTCCACTGCAGAGTTACATGTTCGCCATTCGTGTTCGAGAGGGTTATATATATTTTTTGATTCACCTATATAAGGGGTGCCCAACTTAGGGGCCGAATCCGATCTGGGTCGGAAAGCACTCTGACCGAGTTGGATCGGGTGTGTTTTCCGACCGAGCCGGACCCCTACAGTCCGACAGAGCGAGTATGATGCGCACGTATGCTGTCGGACTCGGTCCGGTCGGAATACCATAGAAGTCAATGGGAGTCAGTTTTACGACGCGTACATGCGCTCCCATTGACTGAATGGGTACTTCTCAAACAAATGCGCCCCCTACAGTGGGTACGCGTCGGTGCCATCCGCGCCATACCTGCATGAATGGGGGAGACCCATGTGTCTCCCCCTGTGTGTGAGTCGTACGGCTGCGGGTGTCGGGGGGGTCCGATGCGGACTCACGAAGTCTGACTCCGGGAGCTTTTGCAAGCCGGACACTCTGGCTCGCACAGGCTGTCCGACGCGTGCATCGTTCTGGCTCGGTCGTGAATCGCTTCCATTGCACGCCACGGTTAGCTTACAACCGAGACGTACGGAGCGGTTCGGACCCGGAAATGACCCGGTCGGTGAATTTCATGTAGCTTGCATCGTACTGGCTCGCTCGTACAGCTGTACGAGTCGAGCGGAAAACACGCGTACGGCTCGTAGTTTTTCCAGCCGGATCGCGTTCGGTGCCCTTCCGACCCGGATCAGAATCGGCACCCCAGTAGGTAAATGAATTACATGTATATTTAGGTTTTTGTAAGCCTAGCAGATCTGTGCTGGATGTTGGCTAGATACACCAGGAGTACACTGTTTGGAGAAATATTTCTTAATGTGGTTGGTGTTTGGTTTGGATTTTTGTTTCTGAGGATTTTGGCAAAGCCGATGACAAGCAAGACCACTGCAGAAAAATATGAGGCAGTAAATACGCTGAAAAGCAGTCAAGTGATGTGATGACATCTTGGCCTGCATTGGGATAACCTTAGTTCATGGCAGAAAGATGGGCACTGGTGATCATAATTTTGTATCTATCTCTCCTATTGGGGCCATTCCCTTGCTCTCCTGCTTTGATATCAACTTCCTAGTTTTCTACTTTGACTTCAAAATTTGTCCCACTGAATTTTCCACGTTTTAAACTATATTGAATAGCTTGAAACCCTCCTACTGAAAGTACTGTGACACCTCATCAGGGGTATGAGGTTTCATGTGAAAGCAAATGGATATCAATGCATAGGCATTGCTGAATGTGAATCTTCTCTAGAAGGTCTCCGAACGCATAGACCCATTGTAAGATATTGACTGTCATACACTATGTAATTGACTGCTTCTTTAGATATTTTCCCCCCAAAATTGTTGCATCTGTGTTCTGCCTTACTATCTTTTGCATGTTGTTATATTGTATTCCATGTGCTGCGCTCTGATGCCATCAATGCCTTGTTGGTGCTTAACATATGCCAGGCTTAAATCCATAAGTACATACTGACCAAACAATTAAAACTAACAAAGGTGTTGCTGTACAAGTTTATTACTAATACTGTGGTTTTTGGTAGTCCTGGTGCAAAGTTAAGGGGGGTGGGGTACAGGGGAGGGTTAAAGGAAACCCCTATGGACTCCCTATGGATTGGGGTATAACATGAACATTGAATTTACCAGTTCAATGTCTACATTTTATCACATCATTGAAGGCCTTTTTTGTTGTGGGAATTTCCTACAGGTTTTACCAGTAGGATTTGTCCCCCATGTAATTTTAAATCTGGTAATACCACATGTAGAAGTACGAAAATACTAGTAACACCGGTTTTGGTAGAAACTCATATGTGATGTTGCCAGATAGACCTTGAAATTCTATGGAAGACAATTTACTGACAAGACCCAATTATATGGCTCTCCCACCCAAAAAGGAGATCAGGCACCATATTGCGTACAGTGCCATTGGGGTGCAATAAGTTTGAGTGCCGATTTTCGGCACCCCTGGAATACTTCTGTGTTTACAGAGGGGGTCACAAATGCATATACAGTGCCAGCACTAACTTAAGGGAGCATCTCATCATTAGAATGGCGGGGTGACCCCTTGAAAATGAGGGAAACACTTTGCCTCTGCGCCCGTACTGTACTACGACTGTGGCCAAAGAAGCAAAGAGGCCTTCAGGAGGCGCAAAGACAGTGTACCACAAAGAAGTGGCACACAGTACGTTTCCCCTAACGGCAGCCTTTTTGAGGGGGTAGGAGGATTCATGGACAACCCAGATATCTCCCTGCAAGCGTTTGCATTTAGCAGCATATTGTCCCCCTCTAAAGTGCAGGTGAGTGCCGCATGCACAAGAAATGATGGAGCACTGCTTCAAGCAACCGCTTTCTTTTTCACTAATGCACTGGCTTGAGGACAACCGTGAGTTTGAGGATGTCCTGGGGGTACAGCATTATTTTTATTGGGGTGCACTGTGCCTGGTTGCACCCAGCACACCAGTTTAAAGGTGCAACATGACACTAGTATAGACAGTACGCCCATTTTATAATGCAGGCCAAAGAGGGGGTGCGTTTTCACCTAGAAATGTAATGCTCTTCTTCTAAGTCTAGACATCTGAAGTCTTAGCTCTCTAACTCGTCATTCTGCCACTGGATGAACTCACCATCTTGGCTTTATCATGCTCCCTTTTCCCTGAAAATCCACATTTCTAAATTACTTCTTTCCCTGCTCCCCACTGTTATTCATATTCTCACAAGTGGAGTCTCTTCCTTAGCTTGTTATTATTAGAGTATAAATGTAATGTAGCAATAAACATGCATGGCCCCTCATTATGAGTGGCCTGATAAATTCCAGTATGTGTTGTAACTCCTGTGATCTCACTCATCAGCATTTTGTAATACATTTCAGTAGGTGAAACCTGCCAGTATTAACAGTGAGGAATGTACGATAATTCACGAAACATGCAGTAAGCACCACAATCTGCAGGTTATATCCCAACAACTTCTAAATACTAAACACCTCCATGATGGTTTTTATAAAATATAATAATTATTACATCCTATAGTGGTCAACTCATAATGAGGTCTATAGTGATGCAGCGGAGTTTACCAGCTCTACACATTCATACACACAACACTAATTTGGGCCTATATACATTCACACACGCAATGAGCTGGCAAATATCCACTGGTCATCAATTTTATTTTTACCCTAGGAAACCTTTACACCAGTATTCTTACCATTCCTGTCTCCTGAGTAAATGAACAATTCGATAAGATCTAGTAGTGGATTCGAATAGGGAGGAAATACGATAATGCATTTAACTTTTATTTAAAGAACCACAGACTCAGAAGGAGTTTTAAAAGTTTATCTGAATTAATAATTTTGTCAGTCAAATCAAAATACACATGGATATACCAGAAGTCTCCATCAGGAAAATAATACAGTTAGCTTATATTCAGTTTGCATTAATAAATTCTTGCAATGACAGCACCTGAGGAGAGAAAGAACAGAGAGCAAGTACGGAGCATTAACCTTACAGTTATATTTACCTAGAATGGTGTGAGGACCCCGACATCTGAGAGTCAAGGATTCAGGTCAGGTTCAGGACAGGGAAAGGTGACCTCTTCTAGTGGAACACCAGCGTCACACCCCTCTCTGGTGCTACTCTCTCCGGCTCAGGCTCGTCCGGACCGCTTCCTAGATGTGCCTCCTCGGTTGTTCCGCGAATTTCCCTAGTGTTGGATTCTTCAATCAGACTGCAGCAAAATCGGGCAGCATCTCAGCATAACATCAGCATCTCAGCATCAAGTGTGTCTAACTATCTAGAACATATCTCTGTTATACCAATTCAAATGTATGATCCACCCCCAAATGTTTCAATTCCATGTTCACCCGCAATTTGATTGGGCCAAGCAGTGGGGTGAGGATATCACACCATACTAAGTGCAATAATTGTCTTTAATCTATTGCCTAGTTCTACGCCCCTTAATTTTAATACCCACAAGCTTTATTCCCACAAGCATTTCATATGTGGATCAATAAGTCTATTTTACAATGTTGCTTCTCCTTCCTCTCGTAGGGTCATAAGTTGGTTTCCCTTGTCCTTGCTGGGCTTAGGGTTTGGCAGCCAGTCAATTTACTTCACTTGTTCAGAATAAGCAGACATTTGCGCATGCGTCGAAGCGACAAGGAAACAGAGATGCGGTCACCCTCCAAGGCCCAAATGTGAACTATTAATAAAGTCAAAGAAAAACACGTTAGAATACAAACTTAAATGAATTCACTGTATACCACTTACTTCTACTCTAACCCCATTTACTTAATAAATCTTTTGCATTAATAGCTTAGTAGAACTTGCATAGGTTAGTTTCAGCGCGGCATGTGCGTTATTGCGTTACTTTAAAGCGGCCATATTAAAAGCTATTGTGCAGCTGCAAAGATTTGCCCCCAAGCGACAGAAAACTTCATACTCCGTAGATGAAGTAGACACATGGTCAGAAGAGTTCCCGCGTTTTCGGCGGCCATTTTAGGACACTCGGGTTATTCATTAGTAAGGCACATAGGAAAGCGTCCCCTAGATACAATATGTTGAATGTGGTGCACTGTTAGTACTCACGGACAGATTGATTATAGTGTTACAGGTTATTTGAGAGGATTGAATACGAGCAAGTCTCTTTTTATGCGAAACCTTGCTCCATCAATCCCCTCTCTGATGGCATTTTATGCCATCGCTAAATTCTATTAAATCAGATGCCAACTTTAGCATTCTACCATTTTGATGTCTTCAAATCTTTTATTCCTTCCCTTATCTTTCTTAAATTGTGATCCTTTCATCCTTTTGTAAATATTTCCCTTCAATTCTTCAAGTCGTAGCTCTTCTAAATTTCTTTTTCTACCTTTCTCATTCACTTCATACCACTTCCCTTTCCCACTGCATTTGTGGCAACACATTATCATCAAAACTAGCAAACTTATGCCCATGATTTGCAATAATATTTGACCTAAGATACTTTTACCTACATTAGAAAACCAACTACTGATGGCGGAAAAACTATTTGTTATTTTCTTCCATACACTGTCAACCTCCAGTGGTTTCAGTTCTTCTTCCAAATGTGTAATATTTTTAATATATCTTCCAATCTCTACACTTTTGTCAGGTATATACGTGCAACAATGTTGCGCTTTCAGCATTTTACAAACTCCACCCTCTTTTGCCAATAAGATATCAAGGGCAAGTCGATTTTGCAAAACCATAGATCTAACAGCAACTAATTCTGTATTGATCAGTAGAAATCCTCCAGCAGTGTCAGTAGATAACCGATCAACTACTGTTGACAATTGACACATTTTTCGAGAATTTAGCAGAACCCTCACTGAAGGTATCAGTGCACCAAATATATCTCCTACTATTTCAGAAAAAACAGCTCTTTTATATCTAGTTAGTCCACTTCTGTCATGATTGTTTCCAGTGATTCTTTTAACAGGATAAACTTTAGGAAATACTATTCCGAAATAGCAACTCCCATACCAGTGATCAGGTAACCTAAAATAGGCTTCGTTACCACAAATAAAATAAATTCCAGGAAATACTCGCTCAGTTCCTCCTTTTAGTCCCCAACCCCCAATTACTAGGAAATTATGTTCACGTTCACTGGAACCAATAAATACGTTGTTATATTCTGTTTTAAGTCTGTGGAGACAGATTTTCCCTTTCTTCAAAGTCCAGAGACATAGCAGCTTGAGTCTTGCCAGCTACTGAAAGGTCTTCCCTTTCAGCCCATTTAGGTATCTGAGGTTTTGGTTCAGAGGCTCTTCTTTGGAAATCCTGTCTCCTGTTTTCTACTAAATTCAAAATTATCTTTTCTTCTTCGTGCAATTTACAGGTTAAATTGCGTTTATGTGCATCAGCTATATCTATAGTCTTCATTGTTAGGAAATATTCACCCATGAATTGTGAGTCTCTAGTACTAAGGACAGGGTTCATGCACTTTCGCATGAGAACTTCTGAAAATATTACAACTACATTTGAATAATAATACTGCAGCTTTCCAGTTCTAAAAAATAAACTAGCTAGTACACTACATGAAATACCATATGTCAAGGCTAAATGACGATAAGTTACCCCTTCAGCTACTGAGCTCGGCAATTTCATGCAAACGTAACAATCACTAACTCCCATAGTTTCTACATAGTGTACTAAGAGATTTGCAAATACATTTAAATTAGTTTCATTCTTATCTACAGTGTGGTGTAAATCTAGCTCATCTGGTGTTTCTAAGTCTACTCTATCAATCAATCAATCAAATAGCTTTATTTCGATATCCAGTATCTTAAAAGCTTATCCATTATTACATCCATTAATTGCTTACAGAAGATATAAAACATCAGTTTAAAAGTATAAAATACAAGATATAAAATGCGACCGTCATTAGGCTCATCAGATTCTAGATACCCTCGATGTTGAGTAAAAAAAATTGTTACAAAGGTAGTCTAGTCTAGAATCAATATTTACAAAGCCCATTTGTTGCCCTTCTAAACATGAGAGGATTTTTGTTCATTCCCCATTTAGTTATTTTTAGGGTGTCTCTCAAAAATAAAGTGACTGTGCAATATGTCGCTAATAGGTCATAGCAATTAAAAGTAGAAACATAATTCATTACAGGTCTTTGCGCAGGAATTTAAACCTTACAATCCAGGCACAGCCTAAGTATTTTGCTACTCCACAGGCAAAGAGGGTCCGCGGATCGGCCTTTAAAATTCGTAGGGCAGTGCAATGATCACATGTGCTCAACTCTCTGCAAATAGGTTTCAGCCATTTCATCCTTGCACTTTTGTAGGCGGGACAGGCAAGCATAAAATAGGCTATGCTCTCTGTCGGTGCTTTGCAACAGGGGCACCCTAAGGTCGTCTGGTATGGGGTGCTCCATTTCAGCCTACCCTGAACTGAATATAGAGCTCTCTATCGCGTGGTACTTTTATAAAATCTAAGTATGGTTCTAAAAGCATACGATGTTTATGATGATAGAACTCTTCCGTCAGTCTACCAGCTCTTGCGTTATTATGTTCTTCAACATCAACCCAGGCCCAATAACGTCTTTTAAGATCAGCCTTACTTGGGGCGATTTGCGTGTCCCATTCCTCCTTGAATTCTAGAGCAACAAGCGATTTTTTAAGATTAGCCAACCAGCTGATTCTTTTGTTGACATCTAGTGCTATAAATTTTCCAAGTGCGGCTGTGTAGTTGGCTAGTTCAGGGGTCCGACATAGGCGGCACCAAAACAGCAAAGGTCGTAGTCTCGCTAGGTCTTTAAAGGAGTGCCTGCCCATATCTTTTAGCAGCGGTTTCAGTGGCGTGCTTCTGGGTACCATCACTAATTCTCTTAAGAACTTGTGTTCAGACTTACAAATGCTTTCGGTGTTCTCAAAGCCCCACAATTCTGCTCCATAAAGGGCAGAGCTGACCACTTTGGCTGCATAGATTATGAGGGCAGGAGCCACAGGTCTGCTCAGCGAAAGGCAATGTTCTTTGCTTAATATGCCTGTAACACGCTTATGATTTAGGAGCATCTTATCAATGTGGTGCCTCCATCGCATTCTATCATCTAATCTTATTCCCAAGTAATCACACATTGGGACTTTGTCCAAACGTGTTCCTTCTAGAGTGAAGTTATTTCTAAAAGGTTTATAGGGATTGAACGCCATAAGCTTAGTCTTGGTAGTATTTATAATCAAGCCCCTAGTTTCACAAAAGATATAAAATCTGTCTAGGAGTTTTGGAAGCCCTGCTGGTGTTTTAGAAATAAGTAAAGTGTCGTATGGTGGGAACCCTATCCCCCGCCAGGGCTGGTGCATCAGATGGAAACTCCTGCAAATAACTGACAACTCCAGACATATATAGGGAGAATAGGGTAGGTGCCAGAACACAGCCCTGGCGGACTCCTCTATTTACCGTGATCCTGTTTGTTTTTTGCCCCTGAGACCCCCATCTCACTTGGGTGAAGTTGCCTTCATGTAAGCGGATCAAGATATTGAATAATAATGAGGGCATCCCCATGTCTTCCTGCAGATGCCAAAGCCGATCTCTGGGAACTAGGTCAAAGGCAGTCCTTAAGTCAATAAAAGCCAAGTAAAGGCTGCCCTTGCCAATCAAGACTACCTTCCAGTATATCAAAAGCAATCTAAAAGCTTGGTCTACTCTATCTCCCTAAGGTTTGCAACTTCTGTATGTGCATTAATACTATTTTGTTTGTCAGTAACCTTCAGGTAGGGTATAGCTATTGCTAATATCACACATATTATGAGGACTAATATTAAACTACATATACAGATCTTACAACACTTCTTTATACAGCATTGTTTTGGTTTTCCAACAGCATTATTATCAGACATCTTGGGCAAGAAGATTATATCTTTTTTACTTTAGAACCTGGCATGAGATAACACATTAAGCGCCTTCTCTCTTTCAGGTCGGTGTCACTTCTTCTTTAATTTGTTCAACACTCAGTTCTTCATCAATTTCTTCATTTAAATCGAGATTTTCAAAGTCTTCAAGAATAACATATGTCCATTCAGGACCCTTGAACTTGTTATTCAATGTCTTCAATCTTTGACTCCTTCTCTTTGATATTACCTTGGAAGGTCCAGATTGACTAGTTACTTAATTTACTTCATTTACAGGTTCTTCATTGATTGTCTTAAGTCGGTATCTCAGTCTCTTGATAATTCTTGACAAATTATCACCTTTTCGACTTTTCTTAAACTTCACTGCACTGCCAGGTTCTTCAAGACCCCTTTTATTTTCTTTAGATTTTGGTACAGCTTGATCAGCTACGTCTTCAGATTTCCTCTCTATCTGACCTTGTCCAGGGCTTATTATTTCGGCCTGTTCCGCCTGGATGGGTTCATGTACCTTAATCTGACCCTGTTCAAGACTTGTAATGTCTGTTTTTTCTTCTGTATCCTGAACTTGCGTTTCTATGCCTATCTGGTCCTGTTCAGGTCTTTTTACCTCTTTACCTTCTTCTGCCTGAATGGTTTCTCTAAATCGTAACTGTCCCTCCTCGGACTCCAGAATGGGGCTTTGAGTTTCTTCTGTCTGAGTATATTGTTCTCTCCTTAGCTGTTCCTGCTCAGGCTCCCTAACAAGCGTTTCCCTACTTTCCTGAGTGAGTTCTTCTATTTCTGTCTGGTCCTCACTCCATTCCTGTCTATCTACTTGTGTTTGGCTTCTAGTTCTTATAAGTATTTCAGGTATATCCACCACTGGGATCCAGTCGTCCTGATAAGTGCTCAGTTGATCTTGGGCAGCTACTTCAGGATCTTCTATAGGAAGTTCTTCAGCTGCACAACCTTCAGCACCACCGATTTCTGGTTTCAATTGTAACTCTTCTTTTTCATGAACTGGTACCCTTTTGGTATGGCTTGCATGAATCCAATTAGGCAGCCCTGCACATTTTACAGCTGTTGAGGTAGTCAATATAACTTGATGCAGTTTATCCCACCTTGGTGCCAGGCACGATTCTCAAGTGTGATTCTTCACAACTATCCAATCACCGGGATTCAGATCATGCGAGTGGCTCAGCTGTCTGTTGAAAGCGTCTTCCCCAACCTGATGAGAGATAGAACGCACTCTGTCAGCCAACTCTTTGCAATACTCCAAAACAAAGTCATCAGTTATATTCAACAGCTTGTGTCCTGGTACACATGCTTGTCTCATTGCTCTTCCCATGAGTATTTCATGGGGACTCAATCCAGTATTTCTGTCTGGAATACTTCTGAGTCCCATCAGAACAAGAGACAAAGCATCAGGCCATTCCAATGGGGTGGATGCACACACCTTTCCGAGCCTTGACTTGATTGTGCCATTCAATTGTTCTACCACTCCAGAAGCCTCTGGACGGTAAGCGCAGTGCAATTTTTGCTCGACTTTGAACGCTTCACAGATTAGTCGAATTATTTCATTATTAAAATGTGACTCTCTATCTGATTCAATCGTTACTGGAAAACCAAATCTAGAAATGAGTTCTCTTAGTAAAAGTTTGGCCACTATCAAGCTGTCATTTCTTCGGGTCGGGTATGCTTCCACCCACTTTGAAAATAAACAAACTATGACAAGCACATATTTCAGCCCTCGACAAGCAGGCAGTTGAATGAAATCTAATTGAGTCTCGCAAAAGGACTTTCTGACTTTCCTCTTTCTCATGCAGACCACAGTTTTCCTGCCAGGGTTCATTTGTTGACATATTAAACATCTCTGGCAAAGGCTCTCTGCTACATTCCTGAACTTTGCGTTAAACCAATCTTGTCTGGAAAGTCGAATCATTGCATCCCTGCCCACATGTGTGTCACCATGGTACATTCTAGCCATTGGTGCAAGCATACTGTCTGGCATGACTGGTCTGCCATCATAACAAATCCGCATACCATCTTCAGCCCTTCTTTGACATCCTATTTTCACCCACTCTTCCTTTTCTCTCATGTCTACTGCATCCTGCAGATCTTTCACCTCCTCCCAGGTTCCCACTTCTGCAAGTAGCATATGTTGGCAGCTTATTCCACAGGTTTCGATTTTCTTGTTAAAGGCAATCTTATGCCTTGCACAATGTTGGGCAACCTGGTCAGCATATCGGTTACCGCTGTCACATAGTCATTTCCTGATTGGTGAGCAGCACACTTAACCACGGCCACCTCTTTTGGTAATTGAATTGCCTCCAGTAATTCTTTCACAAAAATTCCATTTTTAATAGGAGTCCCTGAAGAAGTCAGGAAATCCCTCTGCATCCACAGTTGGCCAAAATCATGCACAACCCCTTAACCATATTGACTATCAGTAAATATGGTTACTCTCCAATTTTTTCCCAATTTTGCATGCTTTAATTAAAGCGATCAATTCAGCTACTTGTGCAGATCTGACCTCTGGTAAATAGGATGCTTCGACTATTCCAGTTAATGTACATACAGCGTAAGCAGCACTCAATCCTCCCTCCTCATGTCTCATGCATGAGCCATCTACAAACAGCTCATGTTCTGTGTTTTTCAAAGGTTCCTCTTGTATGTCAGGACGTGGTTTGGTGCTAAGTTCGGTCACGTCAAGACATTCATGCTCAACCTCCTCTCTCACTTCTTCTTCGTAAGGATCAGGTAGTAAGGTAGCTGGATTAAGAACAGTACACCTCACTATTGTCACATTTTCAGCTCCCACTATTATTCTTTAATATTTTGTCAATCTACTGGGAGTAAGGTAATGTGTTCGGGTCCTAGTCAGTAAAATCACTACTGCATGAGGAACATACACCTTGACAGGGTGTCCCATCACAATTGACTCACTCTGTTCTATGCTTACACAGGTTGCAGCCACAGCTTTTGGGCAACATGGTGATGCACAGGCTACAGGATCCAAGGTAGCAGAAACGTATGCCACTGGCCTCCTCATTAATCCGTGTCTCTGTGTCAGAACTGAAAGCGCACAATTACTCCACTCATAGCAGAATAATGCAAGTTCTTTTGAATAGTCAGGCATGCCTACAGCAGTTGCTTCACACAAATACTCGCGCAATTTTCTAAAAGATCCTATACTTTCCTCATCCCATTCTATAGGGTCCTTTGCTCTTTTTCTGGTCATTTGTATCAGAGGTTTGGCTAGTAGAGCAAACCCTACAATCCATTGTCTACAATACCCTACAATTCCAAGGAACATTTTTATTTCTTATTGGGTTCGTGGCAACTGCATTTGTCTTATTATTCTGATTCTTTCAGAGGTCACCCTTCTAATTCTTCTTTCTATTTGATGTCCCAGGTATTTAACTGAATTTTTACAAAACTGACGTTTTTCAGGGGGCACTTTATGTCCACCCTTTGCCAAATGATTTAACAATGCAATTGAATCAGTAACACAGTTCTCTCGTGTGTTTGACGCCACCAATAGGTCGTCAATATGCTGCACCAGGACTGACTCTCTGGGCAATACAAGAGATTCAAGGCTTCTTTTGAGAATCTGATTAAAAATTGAAGGACTTTCTGTGTACCCTTGAGGCACACGATTCCAGCCATAAACATGCTCTTCAAATTTGAACGAAAATAAATACTTGCTATCTGGATGCAATGGGTTAGAAAATAATGCATGACATAAATCGATCACTGTGAACCATCCTGCTTTCCATGGTATCTGATAAAGAATCACAGCTGGATTAGGCACTACTGGGCAGCATGGTACAACAATCTTGTTAATTTTCATGAGTTCTTGAACCACCCTATATTTCCCATTGGGTTTCTTAATGCCAATTATGGGTGAATTACAAGGGCTACTCATTATTTCTTTCAGGATAGCATGTTCAACTAATCGCTCTATCTCTGCTGCGACACCTGCCTTTACTTCTGGACTCATTTTGTATTGTCAGGTGTTCGGGTAAACAGCACCTTCTTTCACTGTCACTTTTACGGGATCTACATTTGCCATTAATCCTATTTCTTTTTCAGTAAAATCCCATATTTCTGCATTTACAGTCAGTTTGACTTCTGCAGGTAATTCATTTTGTGTCATCATCGAATATAATTCATTTACTTCTGTTCCTTGTTTAGCTAACATGAACTGGTAAACTCCATCTTCATCTGGGGTTTGTATTGCAACACCATCCGGTGTGCAAAATATAGTGCAATTCATTTTGCACAACAGGTCTCTCCCAAGCAGGTTCACAGGGCTTGAGTCACAGACCACAAACTTATGCATTTCTTTAAAATTACCAATTCGCACCTCCATGGGTTCTGTAATTGGAGTGCTAATCCGTTTGTTTGAAACACCTACAACTTGTATATTCTCTCCCGAGAGAGGCAGGTTAGGAATGTCTGCTGTTCTCACAGTAGACCTGGTAGCACCCGGATCCAACAAGAAGGTAATACCATTTCCCTTTACTTTACCCTCTATGTTAGGACCTGACTGATCTACCGGTAGAGATGCGCCAAGCACGCACTCCCCTCCTCCCCCTCGGGCACCCCTCATTCCTGATCATAATCAATCAGCAAAAGAAACTGTGATGTTACAAAATTTTTCTTTCCACTTCCTTCTGGAAATCTGCTTGTCTCACAAAATTTGATTTAGGGGCAGGTGGCAATTGACTCTGAAGATCTATACCCTGTTGCTGATGACTCATTAACACCTCATTCTGCGTCTGTGGATTTAAATTTTGATTTGGGGCATTATTAATTTGTATAGCTTTACACTTGTTCTTCCATTGTCCCAACTTCCCACACCCGTGACAGGGAATTTTTTTCTTTGCCTCTTCCCAATTTAATCTTCCCCGTGGATTTCCCCCATTATTGTCACCTTGACCTTGTGCTCTTCCTTGATTTTCTGACTGCTTATTTAGTTGAAGCTTTTGCTGTTCAGCTAATTTTACTTGAGCCCACATTATTTTTTCTTCTAAAGCTTTTCGCTTGTTATCAATTTCGTCCCCACAATATTTTGCATATTTTAAAATTTCGTCAATGGGCTTTGACTGCCAACACAGCATGTGCTGCTTAATCATTTGAGATATATTCAATCTCAGCCCAGACACAAATCGATACACAAAATGAGTCATGTCTTTATTTTCTAAACTTTCAAACCCACTATACTGTTTGAACACGTTCGTAATAGGCATGTACAGACTCATCCTTTTCTTGAGTTGTTCTGTCTATCTTTATCCAATCGGTTTCTTTCGGGAGAATTTTAATCTTTAGAAAGGTGATTACCTGATGATACTTTTCCATTACATCCCCTGACGGGTCTCCTGTTTTTGAGTCCCTTGGATATTCCTCAATAGGCCAATCCACAGTAATCTTACATTCTGTCAACAAATCTGCAGGTACTACTATGTCACACAGACCATACAGATCCTTCAATAAAACTTTTGAAACCTTCACAAACCTCTCAACTTGCCTATACCACTCCACTGGTTTCTCTCTCAATTTTGGGAAATCATTTGTAAAAGACAAAATATCCTGTCTATTCCATGGCACATGTAAGTACCCCCCTCCGGGTACTTCTCTCATCGGATACAACCTTTCAGCTTTTTCTGTTTCCCTCATGACATATTCAGATGTTGTTCGATTTTCCTGGGCTTCTTTCTTTTTCTTTGCCCATCTAACTTTCCATCTTTCAAGATCTCCCCACTTTTGTAACAGAAGTAAGAATTCCCTGATCTGCAACTTTCTTCCAGACACATTCATGTTTTCCAAATCCTTATCAGAGAATTCTGCTCTATATGGTTTCTGCAACACCTTTGATTTCCCTATGTCAATTCCCAATTCTGATGCCAAATTAGTCAGCTTTTCATGAAATGTCTTTGTATTTCGTGTAATGCTTCTACAAATAAACAGTAATTTGTCTTCACTGTAGGTGTTTAGCCTGTCTAGACCCACATTTCCAGGAACCATTTCTTCCAATTCTACTCTCAATTTAAAAATGTCTAATAATTTTGGCTGTGGCTTTGGCTTCTCTATTTCTTGAGACCATTTCTCTATATCTGCTGGGGTTACTATTGTGGCACTTCTAGTTACTGATGATATTTCTAATCTAACTTCCTTTGAACAACTGGGCAAATTTATTTTCAGGGTTTCCATCATTGGCTCCCGTATGGGCAAATCCATCAATGATCTTACTGATTCACATTCACTTGCTTTATCACCTATTATTACCTTTTCTTTTCTATGTTCTATACTTTGAGTAGGCCTTACAGGATTTTTGGGACAGTTTGATTTTTCACCATACAATGGAACTACCGGACCTATTGTCACTGGTATGGTCAATGCTTCAGAATGTGAGTTTATCTGAGCTATTCTCTGAATCAATTTGTCTCTATTTTTATTTATTGCTTCCCTTTCCTGTTGTGTACCATCTGGGGAACCAAAGGTGTTCCTATCATCGGAGCACTACTTGTCATTCTATTGAATCCATCCTTATTGGGTGGAGGACTTTTCATCAATACGTCCTCTAAATACCCTTCTTCTGGTTCTCCACTATCTATCATGGTTAAGTGCTTGGTCTTCTCTGTACATTTACCTCCCATCTGCTCTTCTGATGTTAACACAGGATATAAACCTTCTGCCACCATGGCCTGTCTCCATTGTTTCATTTGACTATCTCTAGTCTCAAGGGGAAATTTCTGGTAATAATTGCTTAAAGTCCTGTTACTTTGTGGTCTGTCACGTTCAAAGGCTTCCATTTCCCATTCTTCTAAAGCTTCATATTGAGTCAATCTAGGTCTGGGTTCTAATTCATTCATTCGTGTTCTTAAATTGTACAATATTCTTCCATTAAAACTTCCATATTCAGGAAAAGCTACTATACCATCATCCTTTGTGTATTCTACCCAATTTTCTAACCATACACAGGTATGATAGCCTCTCTCCACCATCATGTATGATGCAGGTGTATTTGGAGGAGGAATGAGAATCTCCTCTCTACTCTTAATGGGTTTGTCCTTTTTGAAATAATTATTAACCCTTTGCATAAATGTCATTTTTCTCTTTTCTCCGTACATTGCGTGCTTGTGCTTGTGCTTGTTAAGGTACTTCTCGTAAGCAAACCCCACAAACCTTTCATCTGGTCTAGTCTCTGTTAATGTTGGATCGTACATGCAAACACCACTATCTATTATTATTCTCGGGATCTCTATTTTGATGTCCAATCAGACGCTTGCTTTAACTCTAAAATTCTCCAATACCAGCGTGTTTTCTAGTCGGAAGTCCAATCAACTTCTACTCTGCTCGCTCGCTCAGCCAATGCTTGCGCGGCTTTTCTGTGACGTCAGTATAACTCCTTACAACTGACCCCTCCTTTACAAATTTCGCATCAACTACACGCCCGCTGTTTCAACCAATCCCAGCGCGGCTCTCAGTGACGTCAGAGCAGCACCCGCAACTGACCCCGCCCCCTTCACAAGTTAATGCGAAAACTTATTTTCTCACAAACTTTTCACACAATTTCATTAATTTTCAACGTATAAACATTCGCTATTGTGTCTGACCCACTAATTCAAAGAATAGTAAGATTCCTTTCACTGCGAGTAAAACCCTTCCGCTTACTCTTCACACACTACGAGTAAAACCTTTCCGCTTACTCTTCACACAAGCATTAGAGAACCTGCTACTCCTTCAGTATTACCCTTTCTAGGTGAAATAATACCAAAATTTCACCAGCGAAATCCTCGCTACCGATTATTCTCACTAACATACAAGAAATTTTCCCTAATTTAGTGCTTCCAGTCCTGCGTAACTTTCAGTACTTTCTCGATCGAGACCAACAACCTCACTGCAGTGTGGCTTCCATTTACCACCCGCTATTCAATATTCCCGGGAATTTCCAGACAACATAAAACAATACATAACGGGTTTTGATTAAAACATAAATCAATAATTCAAATTTCAAATACACTCCTCACCTAACTATACTAACCATGCCTCTGCTACTAAGAAAAACTGATGCAGCGGAGTTTACCAGCTCTACACATTCATACACACAACACTCATTTGGGCCCATATACATTCATACACACAATGAGCTGGCAAATATCCACTGGTCATCAATTTTATTTTTACCCTAGGAAACCTTACACCAGTATTCTTACCATTCCTGTCTCCTGAGTAAATGAACAATTCGAGAAGATCTAGTAGTAAATTAGAATAGGGAGGAAATACTGTAATGCATTTAACTTTTATTTAAAGAGCCACAGACTCAGAAGGAGTTTTAAAAGTTTATCTGAATTAATAATTTTGTGAGTCAAATCAAAATACACATAGATTAACCAGAAGTCAGGAAAATAATACAGTTAGCTTATATTCAGTTTGCATTAATAGATTCTTGCAATGACAGCACCTGAGGAGAGAAAGAACAGAGAGCAAGTATGGAGCATTAACCCTACAGTGATATTTACCTTGAATGGTGTGAGGACCCCGACATCTGAGAGTCAAGAATTCAGGACAGGTTCAGGACAGGGAAAGGAGACCTCTTCTAGTGTAACGCCAGCGTCACACCCCTCTCTGGTGCTACTCTCTCAGGCTCGGGCTCGTCCGGACCCCTTCCTAGATGTGCCTCCTCAGTTGTTCCGCGAATTTCCCTAGTGTTGGATTCTTCAATCAGATTGCAGCAAAATCGGGCATCATCTCAGCTTAGCATCAGCATCTCAGCATCAAGTGTGTCTAACAATCTAGAACTTACCTCTGTTATACCAATTCAAATGTATGATCCACCCCCAAATGTTTCAATTCCGTGATCACCCGCAATTTGATTGGGCCAAGCAGTGGGGTTAGGATATCACACCATACTAAGTGCAATAATTTTCTTTATTCTATTGTCTAGTTCTCCACCCCTTAATTTTAATACCCACAAGCTTTATTCCCACAAGCATTTCATATGTGGATCGATAAGTCTGTTTTACCATGTTGCTTCTCCTTCCTCTCGTAGGGTCAAAAGTTGGTTTCCCATGTCCTTGCTGGGCTTAGGGTTTGGCAGCCAGTCAATTTACTTCACTTGTTCAGAATGAGCAGACATTTGCGCATGCGTAGAAGCCACAAGGAAACAGAGACATGGTCATTCTCCAAGGCCCAAATGTGAACTATTAATAAAGTCAAAGAAAAACACGTTTATTTATTTGATTTATTTTATTTATGTGTCTTATATAGTGCCTGAATCACCCCGTACGGGGTATCTCTGCGCTGGGACTGCCTGTGGACCTACAATAGAGAATTAGAATAGCTCCGTTTTCAAAAGTTTACTAAAGACTGGGAAGTTGGTACATTGGCGTATCTGTATAGGGAGACGATTCCAGTACCGAGGGGCTAGGTGAGAGAAAGTTTTTCCTCCCATCCGCGCCAATTTGATGCGGGGGGTGCAAAGATATGCTTGATGACTGGATCTCAGAAATCTGGTCGGTGTGTATCTGACTAACTTTTGAGCCAGATAGCTGGGACCCAAGTTGTGCAAGGATTTGAAAACCATACAGCAAACTTTAAACTTGACTCTCTTTTTTATTGGGAGCCAGTGAAGGTTGCGGAGAAGAGGAGCTGAGGGGGTCTTGGGAGGTGCGTTGCTGACTAGTCGGGCTGCTGTATTCTGGACAATCTGCAATTTATTTAAGGATTTTTCTTTAGCTGAGATCAATAAGGCATTACAGTAGTCCAGTCTACTGATGATCAGAGCTTGGATAAGGGTTTTTACGGGTTGTTTGGGGGAGTAGAGGAAAAACCCTTCGGAGAATGCCAAGAGTATGAAAGCAGGTTCTGGCGGTGGTATTTACATGTTCTTCTAGTGTTAGACCCTGATCAATATGAACTCCCAGATTCTTTACTATATCCTTTGGGGGCGGGGCCGAATCTAATTCCTCTGGCCACCAATTGGGGGACCATCTTAATTTTGCATCACCGAATAACATTATTTCTGATTTGTCCGTGTTCAACTGTAGAAAGTTCTCCCTCATCCATTGAGCAATACCTTTCATTCCTTCTGAAAAGATATCTTGGATGTGTGGATTTAATTTGTCAAATGACAGCAAGAGTTGCGTATCATCAGCGTAGGAAATAGGGGTGAATCCGAGTCTTCTTAGAAGTCCTGCCAAGGGGGTGACATAGATTTTGAATAATGTGGGGCTCAGACAGTAGCCCTGTGGGACCCCAGTGTTGATAATGGTGGTCTGAGAGCGGTAAGGACCAAGGTTGATAGTTTGCGTCCTGTAAGTTAAGAAATCAGTTAACCAGCTCAGGGCTTTGCCCCTAACACCTATATCCTTAAGGTGGGTGATAAGAGCCTGATGGGATATGGTGTCGAAGGCAGTCGACAGGTCGAGCAGCACCAACAGCACTGCCCGACCATTGTCAGCTGCCATTCGGATGTTGTCAGTGACCTCCACTAATGTTGATTCTGTGCTATGCTTCGGGCGAAATCCAGACTGTGATTGATCCAGGCAGTGGGTAGATTCAATGAACTCGGAGAGGTGTTTATTTATATGTTTTTCAAGAAGTTTACTATATAAAGGGAGCAGAGAAATGGGTCGGTAGTTAGTAATATCTTCTGGTGGCAACTTCGAGTTTTTCCTTATCGGAATAATCTGAGCTGCCTTCCATTCGGCTGTGAGGGCACCTTCGTCCAAAGACCTATTAAGAATAGAACATATAGGCCTGGCAAGAGTAGAGGACAAAGTGGCGGCGATTTTGGCCGGACTAGGGTCTAATGGTGAGCCTGATTTAGCGCTCCTTAAAAGAGAGTCAACTTCGGTGTTGGTGAGGGCTGGAAAAGTATCTAAGGTTTGTAAATCCGCCTTAGCGGGAGGTAGTTCTACGTTAGAATACAAACTTAAATGAATTCCCTGTATACCACTTACTTCTACTCTAACCCCATTTACTTAATAAACCATTTGCATTAATAGCTTAGTAGAAGGTGCTTAGGTTAGTTTCAGCACGGCATGTGCGTTATTGCGTTACTTTAAAGTGTCCATATTAAAAGCTACTGCGCAGCTGCAAAGATTTCCCCCAAGCGACAGAAAACGTTATACAACGTAGATGTAGTAGACACATGCGCAGAAGAGTTCCTGCGTTTTCTGCGGCCATTTTAGGACACTCGGGTTATTCATTAGTAAGGCACATAGGAAAGCGTCCCCTAGATACAATATGTTGAATGTGGTGCACTGTTAGTACTCACGGACAGATTGATTATAGTGTTACAGGTTATTCGAGAGGATTGCATATGAGCAAGTCTTTTTATGCGAAACCTTGCTCCATCAATAGTGTCTGACTTGCTTTAGCCTTTGTGCCATTTATTGGAATATGTGGATGTGGACTCATCATCACTATATCAGACGTTGCTTTAATGTGAGTATAATACATTAGGTATTGATTTATGGCATCAATATTACATTAGTTATTCTTTTGGAGCAACTGTATTTTTTTTAGTCCTTCTTTTGAAGATATTGTTTTTGGGCATCTGTGATCCGATGGTGACTTCTGTAGAGTGACTCTATAATAATAGTTATTATTATATAGCGATTTAATAATTTAGGAACTGAAATAAGGGGAATATATTCTTAATAGGTTTACTGACACTATGAGCTATGATTTACCATTACTGAATATAAAATATGCTTTTTTTGCTAGCTTCAACTGCTGATGTCAACAAAGAAACACTGTGCTCAGTTTCGCGGAAAAAGCAACTTCCACATGCAGAAAAAACACACCTAGGTTCGAAAATAAAAGCATAATGAGTCTTAAAGGAACATGCAATACCACGCAGACAAGAACGAACGTGATTCTACACAGATAACAATGTGCCTTTGGGTTGGTGCGGACAGCACTGACAATGGCACTGCAGATGCTTTTGATACAGGGCCATTCACTTTTTCTCGAAGTTCAACAATGAACAAACCGATGCCCATTGTAAGGTAGGCGGATGTGATGTTAGAGAGACAATGGCAGTGATTGGCTCTGATCAATGCTGCTTTATGGGCCGAGCACTCTGAAGGCACATTTTAACAGAACCTTTAGCTATATCTAATCAGTTCTTCTGGCTCTGCTGATGAGCAGGGCACTCCCTTCAAGGCAGTAGATTTCCGTGATTGTAAAACTCCTCCAAAAGCTTCCGGTTGCTGATGTCTGGTAAAGATGCTGTGTTCTGCAAAGCTGTGTTGACCAGGGCAATGCAAAGGATGGACAATGGATAAGGAAAAAAGTCTCCCATGACCTGTACAGCTGTCCCATCCTCACAACGGGGCTGATTACGATGGCAGAAGGACTTGAGTCCATCCACCATCAATACGGGGACTGGGACCCCCTGCCTATAAGGCGGCGATCCCACACCCCCGATTACGATGCGACCGCCACCGTGGAGGTCGCATCCTGCAAGTTTAACATTGCGGCGGGTGCTGCTGGCTGCAGCACCCTCTGCAATGCTAAACAAGAATGTTGTGTGTTTCCCTGCACTACGTGGCAGGCACCATGCAGTGCCTACCACCTGGTGCAAGGAAATGGGTACCCCCTAGTGCACAACCACCTCCCCCTACACAAGGGGGCCCGCAACGGGCCCCCAAATGCAATCCCTGCCTGCCTTTCCATGGCGATTTCACCGCCATGGAAAAGCTGCTGCGGACCAGCATCGTAATTTGGCGGACAGTGCCTGCTAGGCACCGCCACCATTTTACAGATACCTGGTGGGTCCAACATGGACACGTGGCAGACGTACTTTGTGTCTGCCAGCACATCGCTCGCCATCGTTATATGGTGGGCGGAGAAGTGCTTCGAGATGGCGGTGAAACCGCCACCGGCAGGCTGCTGGTGGCGGTTTCACCGCCATCGTAATCAGCCTCATTGTTTTTCTTTGTTCCTGAAGATTCCACAGTTTTTTAGATCTCGCCTGAGCCAGCGCCTTAGCGCTGCTTTCGCGAGAACTTTTGGAAACAGGGGGATTTGGAAGTGCAAACTAGTGCTTGCAGGCCTCCAAATACAGTGCATGTGCGCCGGGCGCGCGCACCATTTGGCAGCCTGCGTGATCATTTCGCGGCCGCTTTGATGTTCTCAGTGAGCCGCGCGGCCACTGAGAACATCAAAGCGGCCGCGAAATGATCACCATTTGCCAGCCTGAATGTCTCCACCTCCCACCCCCCTTCCCCCTCTGTGTCTCTTCAGGAGCTGGAAAGGTCGGGCTTAAAGACTGCCTTTTTTAAAGCACCGTTCCTGAATGGAGGTACATAATATATTCTGCATATTATAGCGCTGCATAGTACAGCACAGAATAGCACCTCAGCACTATATTATTTTCTTTGGTACGGCGTAAGAATTTCTCAGATGTGGAGCTGCAAATGGATTGCCACTTCAAAAACCTCAGCGAGAAGTGTAGCCCTTAAACCATTCTGCGCAAAGTCTGAAAACAAATCAGGAACTTCCACTTATTTCTTCCATGCTTCTCTCCCTATAGTTGCTGCTGCCACTAGTTGGACCTGCCTTTGAGCCCTCATTAATCCCTCCACTTTACTGTTGTTGACCTTCGCTGCTCACTGCTGCATCTAGGCACTTTCTTTAAGCCTCTCTCCAACTCTACTGTTGCCCCCATGTCCTTTTTGGTGGGTCTGTTAGCTGCAGTGTCCTGCAAGCCCCTCATTTACCAAAGAGACAAATGCTGTGGAGCACTTTAAATATTTTTTTTATGTACTGCTCCAAGATGATCATCCTCCGTCTTGATAATGTAAATTAAAACAAACTGCCTCCTTGACATATGCATGTGCGGTGCCTCTCGGCTGTTGTTGCTTCTTGATGCAGAAGTTGCTCATGCTTAATGGCGTCTGCGTGTCTTTGCAGCATTGCTTGGTTTGCTTTTTTGGATGAGCCGTACGGCATTCTCAGAAAGCAATTTTTTTTTTTTTTTTAACTTTTTTTGCCGAAGCTAAACAGCAATAGCGGCAATATGTCTGCATTGACAGACAGAATGTGCCAGTACTTTTTTTTCGTGGGGGGAGGAGGGGTGGCAGGATTATTTTTTTTACGACGCGTGCATACCTCGAGAGGGTGAAAAAGGGACTGGAATTAGTAACAAGCATTTGCAATGCATTAGGTCTCGCATTTACGCGAGTTTGAGCTATTGACATTGCAAATAACAATGCCTATTGGCATTGTCATTTACAATGCCAATAGCTTTAACTCGTGTAACTGCGAGACCTATTGCATTGCAAATGCTTGTTCCTTTTTGGCAACAGTTTGTGGCACCCCTGATCCCGAGGGTTTCCTCAAACTGCAACATGCTGATAATCAGGGACATCTCTTTGGTGTATCCTTAGACGTGATACCCTTAGGCCCAGATTCTCAAAGTTTTAGTATCAGGTTAGCGTTCCTTTTTCAATGCAAATCCAATGCTAAATTTGGTATTTGCGTTGGTTTGTATGTAAAAGTAATGTAGAGCAGCGCAAAACGCAGCATTGCATTACTTTGTGTCAAGGGGGCTTCACATGGGTGGTACATGTGAATCCCCTGGCAACCACTCATGCTTTTTGATGTTAAACCCTAGTGACTAACATAAGTAGAAAGAGTTTAGTACCAACAATTAATGCAGCTGAAAAGCAGGCATTAATTAGAGAAATGTTTTCATTTCTCAGTGCTTTTCCGACTTTGCATTTCCTTACTGCACCGTGCAGCACGCATACATAGAAGGAAAAGCAATTAAACATGTTTAGACATAATATTTTGCACATGAAGGGTACCCTTCCTTTACAAAACCTATGCTAGACTGAAGCACGCATCCTAGCGCTATGGCACGAAGATGTTTGCCTAGTGCTCGGCAGCTGAACTCAGCACCGGCACTAGGGAGAGGGGAGGAGAGAGCCACTTCTCTCTGGATATGGTGCTTACATGCTCTCTCCCTGTCATGCAACACAGTGCTGCCTCTTAGAAGGCTGCGCTGCGTGACAGGTTTCAGAATCTCGGCCTTAATGTTTTCCTCCTCTGTAGTCTCAAGTGGGTAGCCCAATGGAACTCATCTGCACAACCTCAGATTAGTGTCAACTGATTCACAGTTTTTGGGCTGCAGAGTAGCTCCCAAGGAAGCTGCCTACTAGTCTACCTGTGTACTTTACCACTACTGACCAGTGCTACAGCGCTTGTGCTCTTTCCCTAAAACATGGTAAAATTAGCCTACACCTGATTGGCACATGTAATTTACATAAGTCCCTAGTATATCTGGTACTACATAGTGACATTCTGTTGGTGCCTGTAAATTAAATACTACTAGAGGGCCTGCAGCATTCATCATGCCACTGAAGTAGCACTTTAAAACATGTCTCAGGCCTGCCATTGTCACCTGCAGTGCAGTTTTAAACTGACATTTTGACCTGCCAAAATAAACCTTCTGCGAGGCATAAACCTTCCTCTTTGATTCATATAAATCACCGTTATGGTATGCCCTAAAGATCCATCGGGCCATGTGCATTGTATTGAAAAAGTAGGACGTGTGGTTTTAAGTTTTACATGGCCTGGTAGTGAAGAACGCCTACACTTGTTTTTTTACTACAGTAAGGCATATCGCTCCCACTGGATAACATTAGGTTAGCTTATTACATTTAATTATGGCTAACTTTGCAATTCGTTTTGTTGTAAACAGCACATCTCCATCTACTCCCAATCCAAAGTTAGCACGTATTAATTGTAATAAGGTAACCTAGCGTTAGTCAATGGGAGAGATAGGATTTACAATAATAAAAAGCATCTATAAAAGTTTTTAAAAATCAGGACATGCAAAACATAAGTGCACGTCTTACTTTTTAAATACAGTGCACCCTGTCCTATGAGCCCTTAGGGCCTGCCTTAGGGGTGACTTATAAGTATTAAAAAAGAATGTTCATGCCTGGCAAATGGTTTATTTTGCCAGGCCAAAATGGCAGTTTAAAACTGCTCTCCAG
Source organism: Triturus cristatus (assembly GCF_964204655.1). Taxonomy (NCBI): domain Eukaryota; kingdom Metazoa; phylum Chordata; class Amphibia; order Caudata; family Salamandridae; genus Triturus; species Triturus cristatus. Next base: position 943,913,276 of record NC_140594.1, on the reverse strand, counting down.
GCAGCAGTGGCAGGGCTGAGACTTGTTTTTAAAGGCTTCTTCAGTGGGTGGCACAATAACTGCTGCAAGCCCACTAGTAGCATTTAACTTACAGGCCCTGGGTGCAAGTAGTACTATTTACTAGGGTCTTACAAATAAATTACATTTACCAATCAGATAGATGCCAATTGTGCTACATTTTAGGGAGAAAGCACAAGCACTTTAGCACTGGTAAATTGCACAAACTTCTAAAGCCACCAAAAACAAATTCAGAAACAGAAGGCAATAATCTGGGGGTGACCCAGCAAAAGAGCCAGGTCCAACACAGTGCATGGTGGGGGGCACACATTATAGCTAAAACATTCAAGTATAACTGGTGAATCTTAGTTGTGTTTTGGTTTTTAAACATTAGTTTATATTATTACAAGACCTAACTACCACAACCACTTTGCCGGTGGCCAAGCCCACTGTTGCAAATAGCCAACCCTATGTGGGTGGCCAACTCCTGTTGTGAAAGACCTGTGGCCAACCCTACCTCGTCCATGGTGGACAGGCTGTGACCAACTCTTCTCTGTAGGTTTCCAGTACCCTGCCACAAACGCCATTTGGCTGTGCACAGACTGGAGTTGGCCAAAGGGCCTGGCCTGTGACCGCCCCCCCCCAGTCAGCCAAACCATTATCTCCAATGGGCTTTGGCCTTTTGTACCTCACTGCATGAGCTATAAGACCCTGCTCGTCCATCTACCCCCAAACTTCTTCCACAAGTGTGGACCAGCAGAAACCCACTCAGGCAGTAGAGCAATAGTCCCTGTGTTTGTCTTTCGAGAACAGAATGTGATTACCTGCATATATATACAGCCCCTGGACAACAATACATTAAAAAAAAAGTACAAATAAATGTTCGTGTTCTTCAGTTATATAATCCTTTATCTTTTTATTCTTCCATCATCACAGTAAGTTGCAATTCACTTCTGGAATTTCAGAATTCACTTCAGTCACAGTTCGTAGACAACACATGTTTCGTAATAGGCACATTAACCATACTGACTTCATCAGGGCTACAAAAGAAATAAGCCACATTGTTCTCTTGCATAAATTACTTAAGAAACGTTGTACTTCTAATACCTCCAATTATAAGATGCCACAGCATGTCAAGCTCCATGTTGCGTACACTAAAAGACCAGATCTGTGGTGAGTTAGTGTCCAGAAATATAGTTGCTTAGTCACAGTTGCCACCAGTAAATTGTGGTCCCTCAAATAGAAAGAAGCGCCCAATGCTACCATTTTCATGCTGTTAAAAATTCAGTGTGAAATCCTCATTATATTCCATAGGATTCAGCAACATATAAGTGCTTCGATGGACAGAGTGCTCCAGTGCGAAACCAGCCTTGGTTACACCTTATCGAACTAAAAGCAGAGAATGTGTCTCGATGCATGCATACCAGATCACCCATACAATAGTATTCAAACATCAGAATGACGTATCCAGTTTTATTCAATGAAACCGTCCGCATTCATTTCTCTATGAGCAAAAAAGGGAGTAAAGTCAACAAATGCCAGCTGTTATATTAGTAAACTTCATAGAATTCCTTCTAAAGTCGCTCACCAAACGTATCTAAATGCTAGTTCTCCAAATGTGTCAAAATGATCCAAATTCCATATGCGGAAGGATTATAACTGAAGAACACGAACATTTATTTGCACTTTTGTTTGAATGTAGTGTTGCTCAGGGGCTGTATATATGTGCTCTGGGCCTAGTCCACTTCACATGTGAGGGTATAGGTGGCTACCCTTTCCCCTTGGAGCACCGTTTACATGGGGATACTGATGGGCTTGCGCATTCCACACCCCTACCACTGACACTTTTCTATGTTACCTGCATATAGTCTCGTTTGTCCAGGGATGTCAGAAACATTGAGAGGCCCTGGACAAAACCTTCCTTCAGGCACACATATCTGTATCTGGAGACGCCTTTTGGTTTAGGACACGCAAACTGTCACAAGTAAACAGCACACGTGTTTGCAGCATGGGCATGGTGCTCTGAAAAGCCTGGGGGGAAATGCCTCTTCCAACCTCCTCCCCCTTCTCACGGCCCTGAGTAGTGTAACTCCAGGAGTCACAGATACAACAGAGGTGACTACAGCGCTGAATTAATTAGTCTGGGTCAAGCAAGCTAATATGTGAGGCTGGCCTAAAAACCAAATGAACGCCAGCAGGGGGCCGGTCCTTTCGCTGCCTGGCAGCCAAGTTATGGAACTCCTTGCCTGTTCAGATCCGCAGGATGGAATGTTTGCTGGACTTCAGGAAAGCGATTAAAACTTTCCTTTTTCCCTCAACTTAGTCTTCTTGGTCAATCTTTCTATTCTTGACGTTCTATGTCTTAGTGTTTAGGTCCGCTCTCTGATGCTGGCGGCGCCAGGACGCCCCTTTGCTGGGGCAGCTGTGCGCTATAGAAATCCGAATAACATAACATAACATATAAAACAGCTACAAAGTAACACGCATGCTATTATTGCTCGCATGTCCCCATTAATGCAGATCTGATCTTGCTACATACTATCCTGCAGCTAGATCATTTTTATACCATTTCATTTCTGTAGGAGAGATGGTACACCAAACGAATTGCCCGCCTTGGCGGCTGGTGGACAGAGTTCTACCCCTGTTCTTTAGAGAGGCAACGAGGCTGGTGTTCAAGCTAACTTTGAATCACCTTGCTAATGCTTGTGATGACGCCTCGGCGAATATGAACCCCGTTCCCTTAGAGAACCCTGTTTATCTGTGAAGAATGTACTGGGAGAGGGTTATATTGAATCTCTCGACAGAGCAGGAACAAAAGAACTGCCCACCACTAATGCTTCAGATGTTCAGCAAGGTGTGAATTTGAGGTGCTTTTCTGCTTTGAATCTTATTAAAGAACTCCCACAAAGTAGTAAAGGACTACAACAGGCTGCCCAGACTTAAGGATTGGTGATAATATGAAAATACACAGTTTCTCTAAAGACATGAAAACTCTGTGACAGAATTAAACCAGCAGATTGTCACCAGCCTGCAACCACTAAAGTGGGTGAAGTGCAGCCGGTGGATTTCCCTTCAGATTATTAAGCATTCCTCCCAGAAATGGAAGATTTGTCGCTACCGTCAAACGCTATATCAATCATTTGTACTTATAAGTTCTCTTTTAAAAGACAAAACAAAGCGACACATGCATACTAGAAAGAACGCACCCTATCAATGGACACGAAACAGTGTGGCCTCTTAAACCACCACTAATATGGCAACAAAGCTCTGTTGTTGAACCCTGGTTTACTTTTAAGAGCGGCATTAGCCAGACCTTTTGATTTTCCTAAAATGACATGTATAATATACTTAGTTGGAGGGACTTGGAGCCAACCCACTTCATAAATTGGTCATTTACATTTTTCTTTTGTTCAGTACAGTGTGGGGCTTGTGGGTCCCCCCTCTTCATCCACTGGCTAACTTCACTGTCAGTGACAGCATCATTCTCTTTCACAAAGAGCACGGCCACATACAAGGCAGGTCCCTTCAGTGCCGCAGACTACTGTGGTAAAGTGTGTTTTTTGAGACCCCAAAATAGCTTTGCTTTTAGCCAATTTATGCCTTTTAGATTGACAAAGACCAGGCAGGTTCCCAACAATAGGCGTTTGCATAAACCATGCAAAATACACACAAGCACTGACAAAGCCAAACGGTTAGCAGCAAAAGCCAGAATATTAAATTTACCAATGTTTGTTCATATATAAGGCAATAGTCTCCAGATTGCAGGAACCAGGTCTCACCATTACAACTCACAATTTCCGTCTGCCTTTTCGTGAAATTATGTCCCCCTTCCTTCAGCCTCACGAGTTGTGGTGATGTTATATTTTAATGGTATGCTGTGAAGTCATGTTGTCTTGTTGTGCTACGATGTGATGTCTAAAGTATTGTATTTAATGATACTTTAGAGGCACATGTGTTATATAACGTTATTAGCATGTGTATAGCGTACAAGCTGCCATTAATATAATGTTGAATTAGATTTTGTGGTTTCCATAGCAAAACAAAGTCTGGTTCTGTCTGTGATTGGCATTCTTTATAGCTTTTCCTGTATGTTATCACTCTCATCCCTTTGCTGTGCCTGCCTATCTGTGTCTGGCTACCCTCTAGCTGCCTTAATCTTCAGTTCCTTCACTTGTATAATACTTTTGTGATCTCATGCTGTATCTACCTTCTTGAAAGACACTGACTTGCCACAGACACAAACAGCATGTCCATATGCTGTGTTTTGTGGTTTTAATCTACTGTGCAGTTAAGTGATTCGTGATTCTAACCATTGCACACTGCTAACACCCTACAATAATGTAGTGCTGTTGCTGAATGCAACCACAAGAATGCACCAAAATCCGGAACTCAACAAGAATGATGTCTCAAGGGGTGGGCGGAATTTGCGAAATAGACTTTCGCAAATTATCACGAAATTGCTCAAAATCTCCGCGAGCACGCGGAACTTTCGCGAAGATGCGGAGATTGCTTTTTCCGCCCGTTCGCGATGTGTTTTTGCATGCTTGCGGGGAAATATATCTCCAACTTGCCCATGCGGTCGCTAATGGGCGCGGCCATCTTGCTCGCGATGCTTATTTCGTTTTCCGGGTCGATTGACGTGTTCGCGATCGCAAACTCTCGTGGCATAGCGCAACCGGCTCCCAACAATCCAACATCTCGTGGCGCACGCGAACGGACAGGAAAACTCGTCGGCGAACGCAGGGACCCGGTAAGTCGCGACCGCGCACACGAACGCATTTTTAAAGCGCGAACAAGAAAAATACTTCCGTTTCGTGGCAGATTGCAAAAGTTTTTATATTTTTGCACTCTCCGCGGAACGCGAAAATGTCAAAATATCGCGAATTCCGCGAGCGGAACAAAATTTACTGCCCAGGCCTAGTCTCAATAGTCGGCACTTTTTTGCTCTACACATCCATTGCGACAATAATACGCATATTAAACTGACTGGTGTACGCATGTGCTCTGCATGGTGGAGCACCCTCTCTCTAAACACTGATAAAAAGGCCAATTTCTGGACTTTCATAGTAATTTGGTGTCACCATTAGGTGGCAGTCTATGGCCCCACAACTCGCTTGATCGAAATACAGGCCCTGGCTGAAGTTATCAATGCCATCCAGAGGCCACTTAGAGATCTATGTAGGTATGTTTCTTTTTTGCTCGATGGTGCCCATGAATATCTCTTCAGAATGGACAGGATGTGCAATGTATATGTATAGAATTTGTTGATAACAATACTGCTTTCGTGATTATTATCTCTACCAAAATCGTTGCTCAGAAGTCCCTCAAATCGAGATATTCGCATCATTAAACCATTAGATATAGGTATCTTCTCCCCTATCCCCCGATTTTGGGCGTTATTTGTTATTTGGCAGCCAACAATCTCTTAAAAATCTTCTTCAATAGCACGGGTTCATTTGAGTATTTACTTGTGCTTAAAAAGGTCCTGGCCTATTGACGCAGCTGGACTAGAGGGAGACCCAGCAATCTACATAAATCACAGCCATTCATCCTACCAGTGCCCCGGCTGGGCCAATGCAGTGTGCCAACATCAGGACATAGGTGTCACGCCAGTGCACATCCACTGTATGTGGTGACATGGCTGGCTTGGGGATGCGCGCATCTTATTTAATCATGGATCAACTGCTTTCGTCTGAGTTATGCCCTGGCAGGGTGGTATTGGAACGCATACCAAACACTGATGGATCTCAATGCCACAACCATCAGGGGAAACTATTATTTGAACAGCATGTGATTTCACTCCTTGTCGAGACATAATATTAGAGGCAAAATATAGCTTTCGATTTCCCGGAACCTCAGCATGCACATGGCAGATGACCGTGTGGGCCACAGGGTGACATTAAAGAAAACAGGCCGCATTTCAGGCCAACTTAAAGCACTACTTAGCCCCCCCCACACGCACACACAGAAACTGTAAAATGCTGCCTGTTTGAGACCAATTAAATAACTCAGAACAAATTTACTATCACATTTTTCCTTGTTGTCAATTTCTTTGGCACCAGAGTTTGTAAATATTAAGCCATTGGTTGACTGTCAATGGTGACGCTCTTCATGACACCACCTCTCTGTAAGCCACCCTTCATGATTACACCCCTTGGGGCTTATTTACAAGCGTCTTACTCTGCTGGTAGGTAACTTCTTCCCATATTAAAAGTGACGCACCGCGGCGCAAGAGGCTTGTAAATAAGCCCTCTTGTCTGTTGCGCTCAATTTATGGGGTCCTATTGTGATCGTTTTCCATTTCCAGCCTCGTCTATGCACATTGTGCCACATGGGGCTAGTTTAACTTTGCCAAACCACCTTAATGTTGGAAACTTCTGATGTATCACAGAAGCATCCCATCCGATAATAACTGAGAATCGCGAGCATTAATTTTGACTTTAAATAACAATTGCTCAGAATCATGTCTCAGGTACCAAACAAGATTCCACAAGCATGTACGTAAATTTATGAAAGCTCACGGATGTCAAAATGGGGTTCCACCCCATGCTTCCTGAAATCGCAACAAATGTGATCACATTTCTGCAAACCTATTAGCAGTTGAATCCTTGTCACTTTGGGCCTTGTGCTCATACTCAATGAGAGTGCCTTATCATAAAAAGGGAAGAGAACGAAAATATAGGAATGCTGACATACTCCCAAATTGCATTACAGCACAATAGAATAACCAAGACGTTCAATACCATATATTAGAACATTGGAATGTTGGTAGCTCCATTGAAAACAATGGAGTGCTCCGGGCTTATGATGGCTGGTATAAACCCGGAGCTCCAACATTCCAATGATTGTCTTTGTTCACTTCTGTGGCTGTGAACAAAGGCTTCAGGGAGCCCGAGGGGATTTCAATGCCCTCACGCTCCCTGAAGGCTTTGTTTTATTTGTTAGAACATTCTGCCCTCTAGTGGTAGAATGTTCTAATAGCCTTACAGCCCTTCTAGCAGGGCTATACCGACAATTAAAGTCCCGCTGCTCGGTTAAAGTCGCCTTTGGCTCGAGCCTTTAACGCTGCAGCGGGCCTTTAATAGCCGGTATAGCCCGCTACGGCGGGCTATACGGCTATAGTAAGAACTCACTGTGTAATAACATACCAGATTAAAACCTCAGTTTATGAGTCCATACTAGAAGTTTGAGGGTTGCTCTTGCTTCTAGACCCAGAGTGCAAGCTGACGTAACAACTTGTCGTAGGGATTATAAAATAGCATTAGCTACACGTAAGGAAGTTTTAAGGGATGAGGCCTGGAATGAGTTATTGGACCCTGAAACACTCAAGGACAGCTCAAAGTTCTGGGGTATATTAAAAAAAACATTTCTTGCCCAGGAGATAGGAGCAGGTCTTGAATGTTATATAACGAAGGAGGAATGGGAGGCCCATTTTGAGCAAATGTATGCCTGCCCCTATGAAGAGGATGATAGATTTGTATTTGGTTTTAACATTAAGAAGCTCAGGTTTGGGAGGGGTGAAATAATGGCAGGTATTGTAGGCTTAACAGCCGGTAAAGCTCCTGGTCCCGATGGGATCCCTCCCGATCTATTCAAGACTGACCCCTCTTTCTGGGCACCAATTTTGGAATCGGTTTTTAACGCCGCAGTTCAACTAGGTTGCCCTCAGTCTTGGGGGACTTCAACTATAATACCTGTCTTTAAAAAAGGGGATAAGAGCAGTCCACACTGCTACAGACCTATTTCACTCCTAGACTCCATGGTGAAAGTAATGGGTAGGGTCCTCCTGCAAAGGCTCACCTCTTGGGTAGAGGACAATAATATCATGTCCGACTCCCAGTATGGGTTTTGTAGAGGCCGATCCACGACCATTCAATGTCTGAACTTATACTTGATTTTAAGTAATTATACAGTGGTTTATAAGGGGACTGTCCACCTAGCCTTCATGGACTTGTCCTCAGCTTTTGACTGTGTGAACAGGAAGAAGCTCTGGCAGTCCATGAGGGCAAAGGGGGTTGATGGAGGCATTGTGGATTTTTTAGAAGATCTACATAGATCCACCAGAGCAAATGTTAGATTTTCTCAGGATCTGAGCGTGACGAAGGACTTTAAAATCAAAAGGGGAGTCCGACAAGGTTGTATACTGGCCCCCTTTTTGTTTAATTTTTATATTTATGACTTAGATAGTTTTTTGCAGGAAGTAGGGGCCGATTGTCCTAGAGTGGGGCGCCGGGGTATCCCGGTCCTACTATATGCGGACGATGCGGTCCTTATATCTAGGACTGAAAGAGGTCTCCAAGCACTCTTAACTGCTTTTAAATCTTTTATGTCAGACAGGGATCTCACAATAAATAACTCCAAATCATTAATTATGCAGGTAGGCCAAACCCCAAAAAAGAATTTTCAATTTAATGTGGGCAATAAAAAGATTCCCATTTCTAGCACGTTCTCCTATCTCGGTGTCCTTTTTGACAACAAACTGAATTGGGGCCCGTACATTCTGAAAAAAAAGGGGACTTTACTAGCGTGAACGCAGCTATCTTTAATTTTGCCTCGAAACTGGGGAAAAAGCCTACTGGTGCAATGTTGCAATTATATAATGCCAAATCAGTGGCTATGGCATCTTTTGGAAGTGAGATTTGGGGGTATAGCTCGGGTGAGCGGTTACAGATTGTGGAGAATACTTTCCTGCAACGCTTACTGTGTCTCCCACAAGGTACATCTAATTTAGCTGTTCATGAGGAGTTGGGGGTACAGTATATCAATGATATTTTTTCCCTGCGACCATTGATTTGCTGGTTAAAACTATGGTTAAACCCAGATATCCCCCTAACGCACATGATCTTAAAAGATTGCTTGTCTATGGATAACTCATCTGCTGTAAACCCTGGCTGAAACATATCAGGAAAGGTTTTTTAAGCTTAGGGCGGGGTGAGCTATTCAAAACTACCAAATGTATTATTAAGGGGGATGTGGAGGCAACAAAAACAGCCTTCATGATGGACAGGAAAATTATGAGGGAAGCTAAGGAGGCACAGAAATCAAGCGTCAGGATTTTTCTTATGTTAAAAACAACTCCACACACTGAGCCTCACCTAATGGGATCTCTGTCTTCTCATGAGAAATTTTTATTAACTAGATTTCGGATGAATTTATTTCATCATTTGCTTGTCAGACCATATATTTCGTTTTTTAATAAAGAAGCAGCATCCTGCGGCTGCGACGGAAAGTCTCCGCAGGATATGCTGCATTTTATGTTTTTATGTGAATTTTACGAATTTCCCCGCAAACGCTAGCTGGTCCCGCTTTTAAAGAAACTTGATTTTTATCAGATCAGACCTGCCATGATGTATTTACAACTACTATGTAGTGATAGTATTCTTTTTGTATTAGAGTTTTTGAAGTCGGCTGTTAAATATAGAAAATGCCTAGATTTATAAGTATGCACCGCCTAAAATTCCTGCTAACTCAGCACTGATGTATCCTAATGATGAACTTATTCCCAATATTTACTCTTATTGTGTCGTACTTGTGTGTACTTTTATGGTTTGTTTTAACAAAACCGAAATAAAGTTTTTATTGATTGATTGATTGATTGATTGATTGAGTCCATACTAGAAGGCACCATAATTGTTTCTTTGCTCTACAGTCAACGTTTCTGAAGGCTATAGCCTACCTTTTCTAATTGTTTCAGTTCTACTCTGTAGAGCTCTTTTCCTAGCACACAGAACCCAGCTATCTCTGGTTTAACCTCAAAGGATGGGTTCAGAACAGCAGCCAGAGATTCCATAGGTGGGTTTAGGGCACCAGCCTGAGGTCCATAAGTGGCAAACAAATCAGGAAGGAGTGAAGAGGCACAGAAGTGCTGCACTTTTTGTCAAATCCAGGAACAAGTACATGTGCGGGTAGCCATTAATAACTCTCTGGTGGTTGGCATCTTGACAGCGTCATTCATGGATTGTGGCTTGTCTGCACAGCATATGAGAACTTCACACATGATCTGTGACCATGCAGCACTTTTCTAATGCATTTTGAATGCAATTTCGGGTACACTTATTCTTGGTGGTTAGCTACAATAATTTGGTAGAGAAAAAACAACAGTTAAATGCAGTAAGAAATGTGTTACTTTGGATATTCAACAAAAATCAATAGATGAGAATTCAAAAAATTGTAAAACACAATTAATGAAACTGAGGGACACATAAACAAGTTCCCCACATTTACTGCTTTCCAAAAAGTGTTCAGTGCTCGTGAGTGTTCACACAGTAATAAATGACAAACAAATAATGCAGTATGTACACAAATAAAGTGAGGAAATGAACCCAATTAGTAGATAATGGATATCCCTTAATGTCTATTCAATTATCTGTCCATCGATGGGTACAATCCTATAGGTTCCATTTGCTCTTTATGTTGACAACATTTCAACCTAGTCTTGTTATGGGTCATCAGGACTGTTAAAATTCATACGGAGCAGCAAGCCATTTAGTAGCACAAAATAAAAGTACATGTTGAGGGGATATCCTGTAAATAGATGTCTCCAAACCTCACTTATTGAAAGAATAGGTAAACTCATCTAATCACTGAATCTGATACGCGGACCTGAACCTACAAATGAACGCAAAAAAACTGAGAACTGGAGAGAAAAACTGTGATCCTATCACTAGGAAGTATAGAACAATCAAGAAACATACCTTAGAGGGAAGGTTGCATCAGTAAAAACTCTGCAGAAACGGGATTAAGAATCAGCCACTGTACGAATCAATAGAGCTTCACTAAATCATGAAAAATCAGAGAAAACTGAATTATGAAAAACAAATGAAAGGTCGGCCTCTTACCAAATATGTTCAACATACCTCAAGGTACTTCAATCCACAAACCGAGGCATGAATAAGTATCCTACTGTATGGCTGATGATGAGCCTTCAGCCAGATCTCAGCACAGGGTAACAGCTGAAACGGTCAGAGTTCCGATGAGCAAGGAGATAAAAAGTGGGCGGGTCACACACCGTTCTTTAATTCAGGCTTCTCCAATGAGTAGCTTGTGAACTACTGGTAGCTCTCCAGCAACCTGTCAGTAGCTCTCCTGTGTGCAACCCTGCCAAAAATAGTTTAAGCTTTGCTTGAAATAATGTATGTCTACAAAAATTGAAAAATGTGTATTTGAGGCGAAAAGATGTGTATTTCCAGAAATCGTAAGTCGATGATTGAATTTTCAAAATGTATTTAATGCTGCTGTTTCAGTGATGAATCATGTGGTGACGGGAAGACGTATTACTACTATTATTAGCTTGACACCCAGGGTATGCAGCTATTCCTGTTCCGTATTACCCAAATTAAGTTCAAATTGACAAAGTCTTTTTTACATTATTGCTGGCAATCATCCTGATGTGATCACTGCTGGTAATGCTGTCTGATACTGTTGCTACTACACCACCAATACTAACAGCTCTAGAATATTTTAATTGAATCAGCAATGGGATGCCTCCGGGTAGCTATGCGCTTTCCAAGTGCTTCTTAGAATAGAATAGAAAAGAATAGATTAGAATAGAATAAAACAAAAGTAGCTAATTATTACAAAAAGGTTGGAGACCCTGTTTTAAATAAAAAATGGCCAACCCAAGTCTCAAGGGAAATATTAATTCAGTTTGATTTGTAGATGTATCAAATGATTACAGATATTGCCATATAGATAAAACTGTCCAGACTTGCCAATCATAAAGAAAATGAGCCAAAATGTATGCACTTGACAATCATTGATACATGGTCCCCCATTCCAATTTATAGACACTTTGGGGCGAAATATTTCAAAATAGTACATAAAATGTTATGCAGTTACAATCATTACATACACTGGAGTTATACAACCAATGTACATGTGCACTGCTAAAATGAGCGAGTCCAGAAAAAATGTAAAGGTCCACATGTGAAAATCATTTAGCAGTAAGAGTACATAATATAGGTATAAAATTATTGTATGCACATAAGATCACAACCATTCTCCCAAGAGGAGCACTTACCGAAGCAGCCACAGTGGGTTGCTAATCTTGCTGATGAAACCGGGATGAATTCTTCCATGACATTAAGGCCCTTGATAATTCTATTACATTTGAAGATCCACCTGCATTCAGCTGAATTCAGCAAGGTTTGCACATCATCACCTTGCATTGTTTTTTCACTGTCTCCACCACATGCCAATGAATATCGTTTTCTGTGTGACCCAGTTCCAATAAATGCCTGACAAGTGAGGCTGTGAGATATGTATGCCTTTAAGGCCTGTGTGTCCCTGAGCATAGGTGGCCACCAAAAGTTAATCTGTAACACCTGCATGGTCTTACCAAACCCTGGTGTATGGCTAACACATGGATGTGACACAATTTCTGGGCTTACTTTTAGCCCCCATAATCTACACAAGTAGTAGGTTCACCTCTTTCCTTATACACAGAGAAAGGAAGTGAAGACTTAGGTAACTGGGAACATCGAATTAAACCACCGGTTAATGATATTGCTGTAAGCGTTCATTCATGCTTCCAATAAGGGTGTATATCGTACTGAGAGGGAATCTAGCTCTAGGTACCAAGTTGAATTGAAAGTTGTATGCACAGTGTATGGGAGGGTATGGACTTTTTCTTGCCAAACACGCCTGTTACATCAGCATGCACATGAGAAACCTTTTAGAAATCGTGACAGCTCCAATTTATTGGCACATAGTGTTAACCAAGTAAATGTGAAACTATCAAGAGCACAAGTGTTAGGCTTTGGATAACAGGATTGCAAGCAATAATCTGACAACAGTTGCCGCGTTTTGGTCATCCAATCAATACATGGGTTGTGTGTATTTAAAAAAGAAAATTCTAAAATGACATTGAACCCTGAGGTGTTATTAGGATCAAAGAGCATGTATTTGGAATGTGTGTTAGAACAAGTCACACCTTTAGAAACCGGTTTGAATACAAATCTGGCCAGGGGATAACTCCTTGCCATTGACTGCCCAGGATAGTTCTGGTTTATCCTTTTTCTCTTTTTTTTTTTTTTATTTTTTTTTTTTATTCAGAGCAAGAGGTACAAGGAAAAAAGAGAAAAGACATTGCGAAGTACAATTGACATTCACATCATTAATAATATAGCTTTGAAATGTAGAAGTACAAAGAAAAATACTAGGAAAAAGTGCAATGTGCCTAGTGCAAAGCAGCAAAAGTACATGTACAAGATAACCATTAAAGTGCGAGTGCAAAGCGTGAATAGTTGCAATAACATTGCAACAAAGAACATTCGTTGGCATATAAGGAGCAATACAAAAAACATTGATTAAAATCATTCACCATTTCAGTAATATAAAATTTAAAAGTGCAGAATAAATTCTTAATGAAAACCAATCAAGACAAAGCTACACTTCCAATCGAAAGTGCGATGTGCCATGTACAAACTGCAAAAATACGAACATCCAATAAAGTGCAAGTGCAAAACATAGCTATTTACGAAAATGTTGGGATCAAAGGAATTCAATAGCATAAAAGCATCAATTGAAACCAGTTTCAGAAGCGATTCACCCCTTCCAGTATTTAAAATACAACTACTAAAAAAAAAAAAAAAAAAAGAAAAGAAAACATTCTTGGCAGGCAATAGGAAAGTGAGATTCGCTTTCATATGGAGAAGAATATAGAAAGACTATTTGTTGATCACCTCCTAAATTGTATTTGCCTATTAATTCTTCTCCAAAGTTTCAAAGAACCTCCAATTTCGCTCGTATTTTTTTATAGCTCCTACCCTCATGGCATAAGCCTCCTCAAATTTTTTAATTCTTTTCATTTTATTAATCCATTTCTGGTGAGAAGGGGCTTCATTAGATCTCCAATTTTGCAAGATTAGGGAGCGTGCTACCGCACATGCAATAAAAATGAAAACTCTTTCTGGATTAGACAATTGTAGGCCTCCCTTACAGTATCCGAATAGGACAATCTCTGCTGCTATCGGAATTTTATTTACGATTGCACGCTCGATGTCTAGAAAAACGGCTTCCCAGAAAGACCTCAGACCGGGGCATACGTAGAAAATATGGTGCCAACCACCTTCCCCGGATTTGGAACACCGAAAGCACTTATCTTCTACATCTGGGAATCTTTTACTAAGAGTAGAGGGTGTTAAATAAGCCAGCCACCTTGAGAGAAAGGCCATCCTCTTAAAGTTGGCAGCACGCAGTGCTCTGCCACCTGAGTGGCTGATCCACTCCCATTCCTTTTCGGAAAAACTGCAGTCGGTCTCCCGATTTATTTTTTCCAGATGGTTCAGGATCAGAGGAAGATGTTTTATTTTATGTAGCAACTTGTACCAATTGCCTATTCCTCGTAATTTGGCGCCAAAAAGGGCAGCTGTCGACTGGTTGGGAGATTCGGTTATATTTCCGTTACTTCTCAACCAAGAGACTAGCCGCAGATATTCAAAAAAGGCCGGTTTCCGGTAGGTCCCTGACCTGGCTAATATTTCCTGCCAGGAGATCAGTCTATTCTGGACTATGAAGTGTCTCAGTTCGGTTAATCCCGCAGCCTCCCATGCCTTAATATGGCTAGCTTGTATCTGGAAACCGAGACTGGCACATTCTCTTATATTAAGATATTGAAAGCCCATTAAATTCATGTCCCTGGAGGTAGCCTGGAGTCTAAAGAGGAAGTCCCTTAAAGTTTTATACCGAGTTTTCTTTGGAAGCTTAGCGGTTTTTAGAAACACTGGAGTGGATGAACCAATTTCTAACAACATTCTATCGAAAAAAAAAGTATCTCTACAAAGTGAAGATCCTAACAGCCCAGACACTAAATCGAGAAGGGCAGCTTCATAATATGATCTTACGTGTGGGAGCGCAAGCCCCCCTTGGTCTATTGGTAGTTGTAAGATGTTCAATTTAACTCTGGGGGCTTTTTTCTCCCAAATAAATTGTCTAAAAAGAGTATCGATCTCCCTAAAAAATACCTGATTAATTTTAATAGGTACATTAGAAAATAGGAAGATCAATAAAGGTAATATAGACATTTTAATTAAAGATACTCGCCCTACTATAGATAATGGAAGCAGTGACCATTGGTCCAGTAATTTGGTTATTTTTATCTTCATCCTTAGGTAATTTAGATCAAATAATTGAGAGAACTGTACGGAAACATAAATCCCAAGGTATCTTATGGGATCAGTTCTGGATGCCTGTGATTTTAGAGAACAGGGAAAGGCATCTATATCTGCATTCATGGCGAGAACTTCTGTTTTGTTTGCGTTAATTTTATAACCGCCTATTCTTTCAAATTGAGAAAATTCTCCCAAAACCTCCTCGAAATTGATCTTATTGGGGGCCAAGTATAAGATGATATCATCGGCGAATAGTTTAAGTTTGGGCATATCTAGAATTGGGGAGTGAATAGCAGTATTATTTCGGATTCTTAAAACCAAGGGTTCTATAAAAAAAGTAAAAAGTAAAGGAGAGAGTGGACAGCCTTGTCTCGTTCCACGTTTTATTTGTAATGTTCCTGCGAAGGCGGCATTTATTACAAGCTTAGCTGTTGCACCCTGGTAAATATTATTTAGCATTTCTACCACAATTGGTGGGAAGCCAAATTTATCCAATGTGATAAATAAGGTTTTCCAGTTTACAAGATCGAAAGCTTTTTCTGCATCGACCATTATAATACCTGCAGGGATACGATTTATATTTATGTAGTCTAAAGCTTGTATTAAAAACTGGGTATTGGCGGCCATAGATCTGCCCGCTATAAAACCCGTTTGATCTCTATGAATGAGTTCCTGAGCTGCAGGTAACAAACGCGCGGCCCAAACCTTCATTAGTAGTTTATAGTCAGAATTTAAAAGACTTATGGGCCGATACGAATTCATATCGTCGGGATTTTTATCTTTTTTAACAAATGAGACGATAATCGCTTCTTTGAATTCGGACGGGGCCTGGCCTCCTTCTCTTATAAAATTAAACAAGTTCCTCAGTGGAGCAGTTAATTCTTTTGAAAAAACTTTAAAAAACTCAATTGGAAACCCGTCTTGCCCACAAGCTTTAGATCCCGCAGTTGATTTAATGGCTGCTAAAATTTCACCAGCCTCGATTGGACTTCCTAAATTGAGGGCCCGCTCCGGGGATAGTTGAGGGAGATCTAAGGTTGAGAAATACTCTTCAATTAAGTTGTCCTGTATTTCATATTGAGTGGAGTATAACCGGGCATAATGATCGAAAAAGAGTTGGGCAATTCTGGAGCTGTCAACTACTTCCGAACCTGTATCGGGATCTAATATTTTTATTATTGAGGCTGATTCCTGTTTCTTTCTGGTAGAATTCGCCAGGAGTCTGCCAATCAATTGGCTCTCCTCATAGACCCTCTGTTGGAATAGTTGTGAGTTGCGAAGCTCTTCAATGGCAAAAAAATCTTTCAATGCTATTTTAGCCTGGTCATATTCATTAGGCAGAGACTGCAATTGAAGGGCATACTCCCGTTCAAGTTCGAGCTGTAATTGAGCTATCTTTTCCCTTCGATCCTTCTGTTGGGCGGTTGTAAACGCTATTATAAGACCCCGAGCTGTCGTTTTGAACCCACCCCAAACAGAAAAGGGGGAAGCAGTATTTTCATTAATACGGAAATATTCCCCAATCCAGACTCTGAAATCCTTTACCCATTTCTCGTTCTGCAATAGGAGACGATCGAGCTGCCACCGGGGTCGTTCCCTATTCTTACCAGTGATTTCAATCTCCAGATTAATATAGGCATGATCGGAAAAGGGGTTACATCCTATACCTGCCTCGACAATCTGGAGGGACCTGGAGCTAAGAAAGAAATCAATTCTGGATGCAGTTTGAAAATGATGCGAATAAAAAGTAAAAAATTCTCTCTCCGCATTCCTTTCCCTCCAGCCATCAACCAATTGGAAACCCTCAATAATAGCCTCGATAACTTTTTTTGTATTCGGTTTCAGTTGTCTCCTCTGTTTATTTGACGTATCTTTTTTTGGATCCATTATAAAGTTAAAATCTCCTCCAATTATCATCTGTCCCCGGGCATCCGATAATAAAGTATATATTTGGGTCAATGGAGCCTCCTCATCACCAATCGGGCCGTAGTAATTAATTAAATTAAGCCTCTTCCCATATAGCTTTACTACGACCCATATCCATCTCCCCTGCCGATCTCTATGAACTTCAACAACCTCCCAAGGAAATTTGTTGGAGAGATAAATTGCCACACCCCTTGCTGCTAGACCAGAGGATGCGAAGAATACGTTCGAGAATATTCTAGGTATAAACAGCTTAGGGGAGTTGGACTTTAAATGGGTTTCTTGAAGGAAAAGTATTTGGGGGCCCAATGAGGTTAGCCACCTTATTAAAGCTCCATACTTTTTTTTATTCAATATGCCGTTTACATTGGCTGATAGAATCTTGCACTTATTCAATTCCCTAATGATCTATCCGTTTATTCATAGCCAAATTTTTGCCTTGCCTTTCCAGAAACATTCTAGTCATAACCATATTCCAAACACCTCTTGCCCTTTTTTTTCCCCCCTTGCCATTAGTGAACACTCAACGCCCCCTACCCCACCCCAGCCACCCCTAACAAACCCCTCCCTAGAATGTGGGAAATCCCCTACCAGCCCCGCTAACCACATTACTTTATCCTTTTTCTCAATGAGAATTCCTTGCTGAAAACTGTATGTATAAGAAATTACCGGTTGTCCTGGAATCCAAAGGGACGGCTTCTGCCCATTTTTACCCTGCACTGACAGAAGGTTAACAACGATGGTAAGAGATTGATAGCCAAAGGACATCAGCGAGGACGAAATGATTAACCAACTTTGCAGAGTGACTTCCTTCACTATTAAGCTTTTCAAGGAAAGCATATCAGAAACTGAAATCAACTTAATCACAACATATTTTACTCAGTTTTAAGGGAAGTGTCCATACAAAATGCCCGCTCTTACCACTGTATAAACATTACTTTAGCTTTCTTCTCTTTTCTTCCACTTTCTAATTAAGGGATTCTCCTTCACTCTGAATTCTCATTATTTTAGGGTATCAATCTGCTTCCATGGTATCGCTTCCATTTTTCGCCAAACACAATCAATTTTACATCTGAAATTATACTTCAATCCTACTTTACCCTCCTATGATCAAGTTTGATGTCTAAGTCAATCAATTCTTATTTAACGTCCACCTTCAATACTCTTTAAAAAGAAAGACCCTTTTTTTCTCTGATAATTGTGCCTCGGTTATTAGACTATATCAAGGTTGTGATATAATGCAACAATGCACGATTCCCCTGCTTAAGTTCAGCAAATTCTTATCAGTTTATTGTACAAATATGTGCCTATCAAAAATTTTCTGCATCTCTTTCTTGAGTTGCCAGAAGATTGTATTAGACTGGATTGTTCCTCCCCACCAGTGAAATAGACCATGAGATCACACTGGTCTTCACCCTTGCAAGACAGAACAAAAACTAACCTAAAGGCTCAACAGGAAAAACTGTGGGGTGTACAATGAAATGCAGCATGCATTGATTGAAGAAAATTTCCATTTTGACGCTATGCTTCAAAAAACCTCTTTGCCAAGGCCAACAGAACTGATGATAGGCTAGTACCTGGATCAGTATGGTAGGTGCCTCCATAACATTATTAGACAATGCTAGTTAGATCCAAGAGGGAGGTGGTTGAGCAGCTTGGAACGTTACAAGTTTCAGAGGAGATTAGGTTTAACGTCTAGATAATTGCCATGGATCTTGTGATATTGGAGTCCAATGGGCCAGGATGGAACTTAGATCCTGACATAAAGCTTTATTTACTCATTGTAGAAAGCACGTCAGATCACCACGGACCTTACCTGTAAGCCCGGTGCTTGGCCTCACAACGATAATGTGATCCCACTCCACAGTCCATTACTTCTTACTTGTATATAAACCAGACAAGGAAGAAATGCTATGTTATAGGGAAAAGGTCTTAGGCATTCAGTAGCGAAGTCGGTCTATATGGACAGCTGATGTATCCTAAAGAAGGGAGGAGCAACATCAGTAACAATAAGTGCAAGCAGTCCTCCCAGTGTAAACCCCCAAACCCGGTACTAAACCCAGTTGTCTACCTGAAGGTGAAGCGGTGCACATACAGTCTCATCTGCAGACTCGTCTTGAGTGACTTGTGGGTGATGGGAAACAGCTGGCCCGAAGAGACTCATGACAGATCATTCTCTGATACAACACAGATACACAGGTTAAGCATCAAACCTCCACAAACATGCAGCTCTTATGGGTAGATATATACACACAAACAATGATGTTGAGATAAGAGGTTCGACAGGGGGCTATTCATGAGCCCAAGAATGTTAATATAGCCTTATAGCCCGCCGTAGCGGGCTATACCGGCTATTAAAGGCCCGCTGCAGCGTTAAAGGCCCGAGCCGAAGGCGAGGGACTTTAACAAAAGCAGCGGGACTTTAATAGCGGTATAGCCCTGCTACGAAGGGCTATAGGGCTATTAGAACATTCTGCCACTAGAGGGCAGAATGTTCTAATAAATTGAACAAAGGCTTCTCGAAGCTCGAGGGGATTTAAATCCCCTCGAGCTTCGAGAGGCTTTTGTAAAATATTGGAATGTTGCTCTGCGGGCCTTAACCGGCCTGTAGAAGCATGGAGCACTCCATTGTCTACAATGGAGTGCTCCACATTCCAATGTTCTAATATCAGTTAAAGCTTCACTGATATTGAGTATCTGCAATGTTGTGCTCTTGGTGCGCGTATATATAGACAAACGATCATGCATGTGCTGGCACAAAATTAGGAAACACCTCTAGCATGCGCTAGATAACCTTAGCTATGCTTTCACTGGAAATTACTTCATCATTGCTGCACAGTCCATGTGATTGACAAGGCATGCGCTGAAAGGCAATGAAAGAGCAAGAGATGGCATGCGAAATACAGGAAAGTAACATCAGTGATGCAGTGCACTCCGTGTGCGCGGTATAATGTCAGTGGTCAAAAGAATGCGCTGGGAGGCAATTGGGAGTTAGACTTGCATGTGCTAAATAGGAAGATGGCAGGATACCAAGTGGGGAATAGTGAAAGTCGCGCTCCGTTCACCTAAAATGCCCGCCTGCTCTGGTGATACCTGTACTATATGGCAGGCCGGAAACCAATCCTGAGGCTGTGATCGCGGCTGAGATGGTGGCAAGAAAACTCCACACAATCCCAGAAATAGGAAATGCCGCGGGGAAGAACAAAGGCACTGTGGTTTCAGGGCTGTGGGTGCCACTTATGTACATGTCTTCACATGCCAAAACCGAGAAGGCCGCCGTGACCAGCCCAGATCTTGCGGGATCCTGACATTTTGAAGTCTATGCTGCTAACCATAGTAGACCGCATGCAGAATGTTCCGCCAGTCCTAAACTTGTGACAGCTTTGTAAAGACAAAAGGCTGAGGATGCATCAGTGGGCAGCTCAGGGGGAAGGTAAATACCGCATGCAACAGTTCCCTACACACAAGCTTTATCTCATGCATACCAATTCCTCATACCTAGTGCTGCCCAGCTCGGCATCCCAAGGTCATACGCTCCGAACCATGACAGAGAACATCATTCTTGCTAAAAATGACTAGTTTACATTCATTGGGGCTCATTTGTGCTATTGCATCGCTGGCACGTCACTTTTTTCATGTTCCGGTGGCGCAATGTACCACTGGCATATATTTAAGGCCACGTAAAGCCATGTTACGTGGTTTTTCATGGCCTTATAAAAATGTGCCCGTTTCATGCAGAAAACTGTGTGAAAGATGCATTCCATGGGTGTTGCTGGGGGCGTTCCCAGTGACATCCATGGCTTTTTGACACTGCCCCATATTTACGAGAAATAGTAAGTCTGAGGCAGCGCCAAAAACTTACACCTCCCCAGGGGAGGAGCAAGGGAGGCACAGTGAGGAGAAATAGCTTTATTTCTGCCCGTTTTTCCTCTTTCTATGTGTGCTGCAATCTTCAGCACACCTAGAAAGAGGAAAAAGTCTCTTGTGATTGTTTTTGTGCAACTAATCATCCCCACAACGCAGTCACCCTTGTACCATGGTGAAAAGCTTCATGTGTTGGCGCACAGCAGCCCATTGTGCGCTGATGCAGGGGAAAATGACAGGAATGCGCCATATCTCATGGATATGGCACATTCCTGTCCTTTTCTTTTGCCATAGGGCAGTGCAACAGCAAGCCTGTTTTGCTGCTGTACGGCAAAAAACATATAAATTAGGCCCATAGTATCCATATCATCTTATATGTATTTTGTGTACTTGCCTTCTGTGAAGACAGTGTAACAGGCAACCGCTGATCCGATTCTTGGGCCAAAGTATCAACAAAATGGATCCCCACTCTGCCCGTCTTCCTTATCTCTTTGACCTCGGAATCTCTTGGTCCACAGGGATCTTTCCGATTAGGCTGGGGAAGTGGGTAAAAAAAAATAACTAATGTAGTGTACGCCTGTCAGGATAGGGCAGACTGTTTTAACTGCTTGAGAAGCTCTGTGAAGACATATGGCATATAAAAAGACACAGATTGTGTTTTTGTTATCTGACAGATACTAGCCCCACTTACCAACTCCCAGTCCACTGGCTTGACCTACCCTAGTATTTCCATTGCACTTGTTGGGGGCAAAGCCACACAATTACACACATACATAAAATTCTGTCAATGAAAAAAAATGCCCTACGTTGGCCATACTGGTACCTCCTGTAGCACAGGTTACCTGGTCCTGGAGGTACAGAAACCCAGGAAAGTCAAAAACCGGCAAACAAGTCTTACCTTTCTTGGTTGACTTCCTCCGGGACCCCTACGTCTCCCTAATATTAGCACCAGCACCCTTAATTCTGAGAAAAGAGATACAAATCCTGTACTTCCCATCGCATCCTCACATCACGGAAGCCACAACATTCATAATCTTGATTATGTAATGTTAATTAAGTATGACTCCTTGAAAGTGTGTGAAACTGCAGCAGTTGTGTAACTTACTACTCCTTTTATTTTGTTTAATGTCTGTTTTTAGTCCTGTAGGAGGCGTCATGTAATGTGCAACTCTTTGTTAGTTCACCTGTTCCTTATAGTATACGTCTGTACTACATAAATACAGCCACAATAAGAATATGATACCAAAAAGGTGAGAGGCAAATTTCTTTTATATTTTCTACGTTTTATCAGCATCTAATTTTTATGATCTTGTCGGCCCCACAGTACTCAGGCAGGGTAAGACAAGTTCCTCCCGCAGGCATGCTCTCTACTGTAGGAAGGCTTTCTCAAGCAGGTGGTTTAAATTTTCCTTCCGGGTCATCCAAGAAACTCATGGAGCGGCGAGGATCTGAAGCGTACTTGTGGAGGAACGCGTAAAAGGGCACCCACCTGTGGCCAGTAGGAAGAAGGGAGAATAATATCTACCAAAATACGGGATATACGATGGCCGAATAGGATAGACAACTTCCACGCTGGAGAATAACTGAGCATTACAGACTGAGAATTGACATACAGGCAGCCGGGACGGAAGTAGAACCGGCGGGGAGAACGATAAGAACTCCACCACTTGCTAGACAGCCCTGAAGAAGTCAAATGAGAAATCCATCAAATTAAAGAACAAAAGAACACCAAACGACTACAGTTATTACTGCATATCTTAACCTGTAACTGTATCACTAACTATATACTGAATCATGAATAATGGTAAGAACAGCGTGTGCATAGGGCAGTGTTACTATATCATTGTGGACCGTTCCATAGGTCCAGTCAGAGGGCTCAGGGTGTTTTCCCTCACCTTT
Source organism: Triturus cristatus (assembly GCF_964204655.1). Lineage (NCBI taxonomy): Eukaryota > Metazoa > Chordata > Amphibia > Caudata > Salamandridae > Triturus > Triturus cristatus. The sequence continues at coordinate 943,890,483 of NC_140594.1, read as the reverse complement.
TGCACTGTCCGATTAGTTCATAACGAAACCACGCAAACTCAGGAGGCGCCGTTACCTCACATAAAAGAACAACCCACTTTTGTTTCGTTAACATTTTCCTGTGGGTATCAAAGGAAGATAACTCATCCCTAATTTGAGACAGTAAGGACGTATTCCCTGCTTTGCTCAGGCACCTTTTGATGTATACCATTTACCAGAGGCCCTTGCACTAGAATTTCTACGTGGCCGAACCCTTTCGCAAAAATATGGTGATCCACTCGACCTCTTTCCCTCTCGACAGCTTCCCTTCTTACTCAGTTATGTGAACTGCAGGAGGCATCTAATACCTCAGTAAGCACTAGGCCAAGGCCCCCTTCAAGGCAAATACACCACAGATGCTAACTGAGCCTATTCGTTACAGAGATACAGATATCACAGATAAGATAGCTCAGAGAGGTGAGGACTGGCTGTAGTGATTTGCAGGTTGCAGTATTGAATCACTGCAAGGTCAACTCAGCCTTTCATCATTCACCATGCTTCGGAATGAGTACACATTCCAATTGAGTGGCGGTAACTGTATGCAAATATTCTATAAAAAGTGTTGTAGATAAAAGTGATTTATAGGTGATAATCGTTATTGTTCATATTACACAGAAGCAAATGTTCATCTTGCAAATCCCTGCCTACCTCACCTGCATTACCTTGGGGTGTGCTCACCGAGCTGCATCATCATAAGGTATGAAGCACTGAGGGAATTAATCCAGAATTTTGCATTCTTTTTAAATTGACTATGGATAATTGTGGGAAGATATTATTTTATATCCCATAATGACCAAACTTGTACACATTAATTGTGCATTAACTGCACCAATAATCACATTGAGAGCCTGGCTTTTGGTCCACAGAGTACTCCATCACAAATGTGTGTGGCACAATACCCTCTCCATCAGACCACTGGTCTGCTTCTCTGTTTTGAGTTGGGTGGACCTTAAGGTTTCGGATGGTGGTGCTGCGGCTCTCTTCAGCGTTGGAAACCTTACACTGACAGCCTGACTGAGTAGGGGCCATCAGTTTAAGATCATCAGATCTCCCGCCTTATTTAGAGTGGACAATCTGATGGGTGGGTGGATCTGTTCCAGACTGTCAGGGAAAACCTGAACAGAACAAACATACTAATGACCTCCACATTCTGGGAGAAAGCTTCCTGGGTGTCATTAGTACTCTCTCTTTAGGAGTTTATTTATGGAAAACAAAAAGGTTTGGTTAGGGATCTGTGGAAATATGGATTTTTCTGATCAGTTATGTCCCCTATCTTGGACCCCAACGGTTTCATGTATAAATCACAAGTACATGTATGTTCCCTCCAGTTCCAGTTATGAAGACGCAAACACATGTGCATCCACCGTCAACATGTCCTCTTTCAGATCCGCCATGAATGGGCCGGATATTCCATTCCTAAGTACGAAAGGCCACCGGCTTTATATGGTTCGCTTATGCCATTTTCCAGTCCAGGCGAGTAGGCCCTGATTCTGCCATCAAGCTTTTCTTGCCTTCTGCCTCTGAAAGCTCCAGTCTGAGCTCGCATCTGTATCCATGAACTTTGTCCTCATTCTCTGCGCAGCTAACGGTGCCTGACATCAGCCTGTTGCCTGCCAAAAACTGTATTTCACCTTCGAAATTATCTGCTCCGCTCCCTACCCAATGCATTCCTGTCTAGTAGTTTAAGTAAACATTCTTCCAGCTACCGAGCAAAAGGCCCGGCTTCTCTGTCTTTATGCAAGTAATTCATAGCCCTGTTACTATGGACGATTTCTGCCCCCTCATATTGTGTAGACACTTAGACGCTTGTACACGCACTAATAGTCAGTATAGAATAAGATTCTACTCTAAGAGACTTCTCTTTTGGATAACATAGTTCTTTAAACATAGGATGTTAGATATGATTTGGGATTAGGTTGACTTGACCCTCTAGACTTCTGTCGCCACATGTAGAGCTAAATGTCAAGTCCCCTTCACCCCCTAGTTGCACGTCAATCACACGTCATGCTGCTGCGCACGCATTTCTGCCAAGTATTTCTGCTGACATTGCGAAATTCTTTCATGGAACCACCCTATTATGACATCATACCTGATGACGTTCTTTAGTTACACCCAGTTACACCCACTTTTGCTACGCATGTATGTTTTATCTTTACTATCAATTGTTACGCCTCCTCCATTTGTTTCACTGTAATGCCTATTGTATAAAAATGATTACCTGTCAATAAAGTAACGTCTTCACTTCCTGAACCTTCGTGGTGATGGAATATGGAGCTCATCAATTTAAATTGATTTTGGAACAAAGCCCGTTCCGAACCTCTAATACCACGGATTCTGCCTCTTATTTTACTGAGCTATTGTTATAGATTTTCCGCATCAAATTAAGTTCCGGTAATTAAATTATTTACCACATAAATGGCGCCCGAATAGGGACACTTTCTCATCTCACGCGCCGGCGGTGCGTTGCAGGCCCGGTCTCCTGTCACAGCTGGACGGACAACAACGCGTACCCACAGGATTTCCTGTATCTCCCTCCTGCCGAGCGGGGGTAACTGAGGCTGCGATCAACACCCAGACGAGGCGGTGAGAAGTGCGAAGTATCCCGACCAGAGCCTAGCTGAGAGAGCAAGATCCGAGGTATACAGAGGCCCACCAGTTTCCGAAGTTTCCGAAGTTCCGAGTCGAGTCAAGTCCGGTTCAAGTTCAGTTCAGTTCCGAGGCCTTCCGTTCCGAGCTACCCGGTGAGTACCATTATCAGGGAGGCGTTCTGACGTGCACATAGGTTGTGCCGGTCAAGACGGGTTTGGGTACACAAATCCGGTCTGCACTGTTTCAGCAGTGTATCTGTACTGTTTAGCAGTATATCAAGTATGTCTAGTATATAATTCAGATTTACCTAGTTAGTATCGAGTGTTATGCTTAGTGACTAGTTTCCCTAAATAACCATCATTGTTTATTTCATTTAATGTTAAATGTTAAAAATGTTTTAAATACGTTCTGTATATTGTGGTGTGAATGACTGTTCATTATTGTGTTTTATGGTATTAAACGTGTTCAAAATTAGGTATCAGATCAGTTCTCAATATGCCGCTCTTTTCGAAATTAAGACAGATCAAAACTAGGAAAGGGGTACTCGAAGAAGCTGTTCCCATTCCTCCTAGGGACACTCCAGGGTAATTCATGTATCATAAACATGGCCTAGACGCCATATTATTTCTTGATCTATGGGTAGACTACACCAAGGAATTACCAGAAAGTCAGAGATGGCCCGCAGCGGGGACCTGGGATGCAGATTGCATTATGAAAGTAGAAGAAGAATTATGGAAAAAGAAAGCTAGACAGTCACAGAAAGATGCCATTGAATTATGGCGTAAAGAATCATATAGACGTACAGAGAAAGCGCTCAGACAGGAAGAGAAAAGTAAGGAGAATTCAAATAAAGTTCGAGAAAGTGTATTAATTGAAGAAGGTACTCGAGTAAAGTCAGAACAAACAGACAGACAAAGAAATGCCCTTGTGAATGGTATGTATCCTCTTCTGGCCGAAGGATTACCTAAGGCTACTCCGGAAATACCAAAAGACTTGCCACCCCCATTGTTTCCGATAAAAGCACATCCCAAAGGGCATCCCAGATCCGCGGAAGATGTTTTTCTTTCCTCTTATTTAGACGACGCAGCTCCCGAGTATGCTAATGCTGCGCCACATAGACCGTCTGCCGAGGGGGTTCAACGCCAAGACCCTCCTCCGTCTGTACCTCTGCAACAGCAAACCCCGACACAAGTTCCGGCAAGCACATCTGTTTCTACATCTGCATCCACACCTATGGTTGCTATATCCCGTTCAACGAATCCTTTCACATCCAGCACCCCAGGTGGTGCTACCGGAGGTGCATCAAGCATTTTTTCTACGCCACTCAGAACAAATAAACTTTCCTTTCAAGAATTAGCCCACCAACGTACACCCAAACTAGTAACTCCCAACACGCTCAAGGAACTTCTAATAGATTGTAGATATGACCCTGTGCCCGGAAAAGGGGACGAAATGATGCTGGCATCATTACGTATCCGACGAGCTGCAATATACTTAGGGAAGCTACCAGGAATGACTGCACATTTAGAAAATATATATCATTTTGTTCAGTCAGGGCGAGACCCTGAGAGTATTAATAGAGCCATGGAGTACCAAAAAGTGGAAATCCAGGGGGAACTGTTACGTTTCCTCATAAACTGTGTGATCAGAAATCAAGATCAACCAGGGGTAAGTCCGGAAGAAATGCAAATTCTTACCACATGGGGTAAGAATATTTCAGAGGGGAGACACGATAAACGATCATGTATAGTAGCTATGAGCCGAAAGATCCGCAAAGAAATAGAACGAATACACGAAGAAAGATTAGCAGTAGACGAACCTGAACAAACCGAGGATGAGGAAGAATTAGAACTGCCCACAGGACAGTTAGAAACCATGGCCTATGTAAGTAGAGGAAGATCTTGCAATAATACTAGATGCTTTACTGATCCGATATGTCCGATACGTCCAGATAATAACAGAAAATTCCAAACTCCTATAATAAATATAAGGTCCCCCGAACATTCATTCCAAGCCGCTGACAAATTACTCCGAGAACGAAGGGGCTATCATATACTCGATTCTTAAACGAACCGATCCAACAGCCCCGCCAGTATATCGATTGGTTATTGATCTGCGCGAATTAAATAAATGCATAGTACCACAATACCCCGTAGTCCCAGACATTTCTTCATTACTGACAGCCATTGATTCCGAAGCAACATTCTTTACTGTAATTGATCTCAAAAATGCCTTTTTCAGCGTCCCAATAGATCCGGAAAGCCAATACTTGTTCGGATTTAGTTTAAATGGACGTAGCTTTAAATTCACACGCGCACCTCAAGGATTTACAGAAAGCCCCAGCATTTATAGCCAAGCACTGAAACGAGAACTCGACAGTATCCACATGCCAGTCAACACTGCCCTGCTCCAATATGTCGATGATCTACTGATCACCGCTAGAAGCGAACCTGAATGTGAAAAAGCCTCACTGACGGTTTTACAATTTTTGGCCGAAAAGGGGCACAAGGTGTCCCCTTCTAAGCTGCAATTCTGTGTCCAGCGAGTTGTTTACCTTGGTCACTCGCTGTCCAAGGAGGGAAGGCAGCTTACACCAGATCGCATCCAGCTAATTGCTAATATGCCAGTACCCAAGACACAAAAGGAGGTGCGGGCTTTCATAGGCCTCACTTCATATTGTAGGCAGTGGATCCCTCAGTATGCATTTCTAGCAAAACCACTCATTCAATTGACAACACAGGAGGCAGCCACATCGACTGTTCTCCCTTGGACTCAGGAACATACACAGGCTTTTGAAAGCCTAAAGAAAGCCTTATGCCAAGCACCTGTTTTAGCAACACCATGTTACAATAAACAGTTTACACTTTTCGTTACAGAACGCGAAGGTACTGCCTTGTCAGTACTCACACAGGAACAAGCAGGATCACACAAACCATGTGCTTATTTTTCTAGTACATTAGATCCCGTAGCTCAGGCTTTGCCTGCGTGCCTGAAATCAGTGGCAGCAACAGCTTTAGCAATCAGACAAAGCGATGCCATAGTATTAGGACATCCATTGACAGTACAAGTACCACATGCAGTAGAGGTTCTCTTGAACCGCACACAAACACAACACTTGACTATAGCACGACTTACTGGTTACGAATTAACATTGTTTCAGCCACATATAGAAATCAGACGTTGTAGTACATTGAATCCTGCCACACTGTTACCAATAGATGGAACAGACCCACTTGCACATGATTGTATTGAAGTTATCACTATCACAACGAAACCCAGACAAGATTTGACAGACGTCCCATTGTCAGACCCAGACCTGATGTTGTATGTAGATGGTTCATGTATGAGAACAGGTACAGGAGAGCTAGTGGCCGCTTACGCAGTCACAACAGACACTGAAATCGTTGAAACAAATTGCATAAATACCTTGTCAGCTCAAGCCGCAGAGCTCATCGCTCTGACACAAGCCTGTATTCAAGCCGCAAATAAAAAAGTCAACATATACACTGATTCACGTTATGCATTCGGAGTTGTACATGACTTCGGCGTGCTGTGGCGAGAGAGAGGTTATTTAACTTCTCACGGTGCCCACATTCAGCACGGACCCCTCATTCATGCCTTATTAGATGCAATACATCTACCCACTGCAATATCAATTATGAAATGTAAAGCCCATACGAAAGTTACTGATATCATTTCTCAAGGCAATGATCTAGCTGACAGAACAGCTAAACAGACTGCTCAAACTCGAACATTCAACATGACAAAGACAATAGTCCCGACACCAACATATTGCATGATGGTTAAGGATCCCGCTCTTGACGTAATCGACATACAGACACATGCTACACCAGATGAAATAAAGAAATGGACTGAATTAGGAGGGATCCAAACGGATCAAGGATGGATGACAAAGGAAAAATCTGTGTGGTTCCTTCCTGATTCAATGGTCCAAGTTATAATTAATACTGTACATAGTCCAGCACATCTAGGAGAAAAAGCTATGCTAGACAGCATTCAACACATTTGGTTCAACAAACATTTACGAGCAGCAGCTAAACAAAAAGTTCGTACCTGTATGATCTGTTGTCAGTTTAACCCAGGAAAAAGCATTCCCGTAGAACAGGGTGGATTTCAGCCTCCTGATCACCCTTTTGAAGTCCTCCAGATGGATTATATCCAGATGGAACGATGTCGAGGATTCAAATATGTTCTCGTAGTTGTCTGTGCTCTCTCCCGTTGGACAGAGGCATACCCAGTTTCAGATTACACTGCCCCGACTACTGCCAAACAGTTAGTTCGAGAATTCTTCCCACGGTACGGTTTACCACGTGCTGTCTACTCAGATAACGGCCAGCCGTTCTCATCCGAATTAATGAAACACGTTTCACTTTTGTTAGGCTATCAGTGGAAATTTCACTGTGTCCGACACCCCGAGGCAGCAGGTCTCGTGGAAAGACATAATCAGACCCTGAAAATTAGATTGTCCAAAATATGTAGAGAGAAAGGTGTCGACTGGGTAGTAGCCTTACCCGTTGCACTCTTTTACATGAGAATGGTAGCACACTCTCGAACAGGGCTATCCCCTTATGAGGTGATCTTCGGTAGACCACCAAATATGTGGGGGACGCCTATACCACGCAAAATAACTGATATTGACTGTAATATGCTGACAGATTACTTGGCTTCCTTGATGTCTGCACTACAATCTTGTCGTTCACAGGTAGCTGCAGCTTTTCCCGACAACACCGAGGTGAAACCCCATGACGTAATTCCAGGGGATTTAGTTCTAGTGAGGAACTTTGATCGGAAGTCTCAACTGGATCCTAGGTGGAAGTCGCCTCAACTCGTATTGTTAACGACGAGGACAGCCGTGAAGATCGAAGGTCGCAAAGGCTGGATACATTCAAGTCATATCAAGAAATTTCATGGACTACCGTCAGACGTAAACGACACACCTTGCGTGTCTTCCCCGATTGACTCAAAACTTCCTTTGGTTGAACTGAATAGCCATGAACAATACAAACTAAAACTTAGGTCTAACAAGTCAGGCAATTTGATTGTTTAAGTCCTCTCCAAGGTGAATCGGTCGAATTTGTCTCTGACATGTACTCCTTAGACCTGTGTAGAGAAAGAAACAGAAGGATAAAGCTGAAACGACATGCGTACTGTAAATCACTGCGTAGTCATTGCACAGTGACGTTATTAATTTTGTTTTTCTTAAGTCTTTTAATAATTACTGCAAGTATATTGTTGCACATATATTATCCTATTTCTAGACATGCTTATAATGTTACTGCTGAACATTCTTTTAGTGAATTACCTCCGCATGAGTTGTCTTATAGATTTGCGCTGCGCAATAACACGTTTATTAGTATGTTACATCATTCCCATCAGGTTAGCAATGCTACAAATTGTTGGATATGTGGCCGACTCCCTCCCTATCAGAATTATAAAGGAATTCTACCTCTTTTTCCATACCCATTCACACACAATGGATCCTGTGGAGCATGGTTTAGTTTAATTAATTCCCTAGATTCGAATTCTGCAGTTTATCAAGACAACTGGGTATGGGGAAATCTGAACTTAGGTTTACTTAAAGTCTGCTACCCTAACAAGGAGGGACTTCCCAAAAGAACAGGAACTGATCTAGAAAATGAAGTATATGGATTAGGTAATTTTACGCTTAATCTCATGATCCTGAATGTCGAATCCGAAGCTACTCCAATTTTGACCACCATGTCAGTGTTTCCAGTTAAAGGTGAATTATGTGTAAGAAAGAATGGTTCCATACATATGGGTCATAGTAGATGCACCACTGTAATAGAATTTAGTGATCAAGGCAAGTCTACATTTAGAGCTTCCCGCCATTCCTACTTCATATGTGGTCAGACGGCATATATACGTTTGCCACCAGATTGGGATGGTACCTGCTACATCGGATTCCTTTTGCCACCTGTTTTCCTAGCTCCTCCTGATTATCATAGAAATACTCATTTAGTACACAATAGAGAAAGGAGAGATCTCCCAATAGTCGATTACACTGAGACCGCATGGGAAAAATACACAGATTTCAATAAAGGTCTTTTTCCCTATATAGGTACAGTTACCAATAGTAAGCTGATACGTAGATTAACCAGAACCCTTGAAGCAGTAGTGAACGAAACTATTTCCGCCTTAGGCAATTTAACAGAAGAGCAGTCTGCTATGCGGATTGTTGTGCTTCAAAATCGTCTTGTCCTTGACGTCATCCTGGCCGATAGGGGCGGAGCTTGTAGGGTCATCGGATCAAGTTGTTGCATTTTCATACCAGAAAATTCGCCATCTGTATATAAAGCCATAACTCGCCTTCATAAGATTGTAAGCCAGATACACCAGAATCCAGGCACCTGGACTTGGTCCGGTTGGTTTTGGAGTGTATTATCTACCTTTGGATGAAAGGTCCTATCCTTCCTCGGTATTGGCTTCCTCATACTATTCAGTTGCTGTCTATGCCTACAATGTGGACCAGCGATCTGTGGTCTGTGTGCCACATCGTGTATTCCACCACCAAGATTTCATTCATCACGGAAGAAAAAAGAAGAACAAATGATGCTATATGAACAGATCGATGTATTGATGAAGATTGATATCTCTTGACGGGCAAGTAGGGGACAAGGAGGGAATGTGGAAATATGGATTTTTCTGATCAGTTATGTCCCCTATCTTGGACCCCAACGGTTTCATGTATAAATCACAAGTACATGTATGTTCCCTCCAGTTCCAGTTATGAAGACGCAAACACATGTGCATCCACCGTCAACATGTCCTCTTTCAGATCCGCCATGAATGGGCCGGATATTCCATTCCTAAGTACGAAAGGCCACCGGCTTTATATGGTTCGCTTATGCCATTTTCCAGTCCAGGCGAGTAGGCCCTGATTCTGCCATCAAGCTTTTCTTGCCTTCTGCCTCTGAAAGCTCCAGTCTGAGCTCGCATCTGTATCCATGAACTTTGTCCTCATTCTCTGCGCAGCTAACGGTGCCTGACATCAGCCTGTTGCCTGCCAAAAACTGTATTTCACCTTCGAAATTATCTGCTCCGCTCCCTACCCAATGCATTCCTGTCTAGTAGTTTAAGTAAACATTCTTCCAGCTACCGAGCAAAAGGCCCGGCTTCTCTGTCTTTATGCAAGTAATTCATAGCCCTGTTACTATGGACGATTTCTGCCCCCTCATATTGTGTAGACACTTAGACGCTTGTACACGCACTAATAGTCAGTATAGAATAAGATTCTACTCTAAGAGACTTCTCTTTTGGATAACATAGTTCTTTAAACATAGGATGTTAGATATGATTTGGGATTAGGTTGACTTGACCCTCTAGACTTCTGTCGCCACATGTAGAGCTAAATGTCAAGTCCCCTTCACCCCCTAGTTGCACGTCAATCACACGTCATGCTGCTGCGCACGCATTTCTGCCAAGTATTTCTGCTGACATTGCGAAATTCTTTCATGGAACCACCCTATTATGACATCATACCTGATGACGTTCTTTAGTTACACCCAGTTACACCCACTTTTGCTACGCATGTATGTTTTATCTTTACTATCAATTGTTACGCCTCCTCCATTTGTTTCACTGTAATGCCTATTGTATAAAAATGATTACCTGTCAATAAAGTAACGTCTTCACTTCCTGAACCTTCGTGGTGATGGAATATGGAGCTCATCAATTTAAATTGATTTTGGAATAAAGCCCGTTCCGAACCTCTAATACCACGGATTCTGCCTCTTATTTTACTGAGCTATTGTTATAGATTTTCCGCATCAAATTAAGTTCCGGTAATTAAATTATTTACCACAGATCCCCTGAATCATTTTCAATGGCTTGGCAGTGTCACCTGTGAAGGCACATGGATCACAGCAGGCCAGTGGTGATCTCACAATATGGCAGGCAGATGTACACAGTGGCAGATGTGAGGGCCTCTGCCGCCCATTCAATCAGGCTCATATTTACAATTAGATATACTCCTGAAATGATAAGATTTTAGCAGTGTTGCATTTCTTTAACAGAGATCTTTTTTTCTGCTACATGACTGTTGGAAACATATGCAGTCTAAAAACCAAGTTATGGGGCTGTTTCATAAAGGCATGTAAAAGTACTTTAAAAAGTACTCATGTAATGCTTACACACAAATGTTTTCTACATTTTCACTAATTGTTTTAGTAGTTTTCACTAGTGAATCTTTCCACTTCACATAGGTAAACGCTTGTCAGCTGCTCAGGGGGCCTTGGCACGCACAGCTGCCTTACTGGAGGAACTAATATGGGCATTTGCCAAACACCACATTTTATCCTTTAACAGAGCACATGTGGCTGAGCTTAATAAGTAAGATGCAGTAAATTTGCGAGAATGCGATATTTTCAATTTTAAAAAAATGGAAAAGTCAAACTTTAAAGGCAAGCTCAAACTTTGAAAAGTTTCCCTGATCTAGAGATATGATTTCATCTCGCAGAAGCCCTCGAGTGTTCTTATCTGGTACTCACAGGCACCTCATAACAACCTCCGTGCTGAGACGGGAAGCCAAGCCGGCAGCAACTGTCTACAATCGGAGACATGTACATGTGCCTTGAGAGCCCCTGGTTCGGCGGGTAAGTGACATGATGCATTCTGGGAATAGTTTACATATTGACAATAGCTGGCTTGCTTTTGTTTGAGGAATTTGCATACTGATTTCTCTGATTGGCATCAGAAACAACCAGCAGGTTGGCCTAGTAGTTACAAGGCATGCTGTTGCCTAGCAGGGAGTTGACAGCACTCACCCTGAGAAACGCATCCTAGCTGTTAAGGAGCAGCAGCTAACACATTTCTCAAGAACACACGATTAAAACATAGGCCAAAGCGAAGCATTACTAATATCATTTTTTGCAATTGGCATTTTAATTTAAGCAAAGCCAGGCGTTTTTGGAACTTTCTCAAACCCTGTTTGAAAATCTAGTCGAAATACAGGGCTTCTGTAGACTGTCTTGATTAATAAGTACACCTTGACCAATCTAAAGGGCTGAAAGAGGGGTGCAGGCTCTGAGCCGTCACACAAACTGCAGCACATAGAGTTCAGTCAAATCCCTTCCAGCCACACGTTCCATTACGTAAGCATTTCAAACTCCATCCAAAGTATTTCATTCCATAAGGATCAATCAAGGACATTTCAAGAAACTGGAGCATGTAGGCAGATCCCCGGGAGTTCATGGTCCTAGACTGTGGAACGTCCTTATATGTAAAGTGGGGTCTGAGTCCCATCACCAGAGATTCAATAAACTGCTGACAACTGAAGTATTCATGCCTGCTTTAATTGAAGTCTGCACAGTACACAGATCTTGAATGTAAATCTGTGAACCCATTATTCAGACTCTAATCTATTATGCCGTCTCCCTAAAATGTGTTTTTCGTCATCACTTTCAGCGCACTGAATTCAATGCGTCGCAAAAACTCAACACAAACTGTGGACATGCAATACGCTGCCAAAATCTTTCATTATACATCTCCAAGAAGTATTTAATTGTAGCATTTACCTATCCAGACTAAAGCCCCGATTTACTAAACTTTGATGCAATGCAGGAAGGGAAGTTTTGCTGAATTATGTCAAAGGAACAGTGGCGGCTGGTGGATTTTGAAAGTGGTATATAATAAGCGAGCAAGCGAGCAAAGCAAGTGAGCCCGAAATGTAAAAGTAGGGTGTTGGGGGGTGGGTTCTCCCCCTGCAAGACAATTTCAAAGGGGGATCTAAATATAGCATTTTGAAGCACAAGTGTGAAGAAAACATTAGAATCAAATAAAAAATGTGCCCAATCCTCAAACTGGTCTGCTTGCAAAATGACCCCCAAGCCAAAAATATACAACCAACGGAAACAGGCCCTCTAAGTGTTTCCCACCTGTAAAACATCTCTGAACCACCTATGTTTTCATTGTACATAACAATGAAAATGCTGCCGTTGTTCCTATTTATCTTACGCAACTTACAACCAGTCCTGGCGGGTTGTAGGTTTAGTGTCACTCGTATTATATATCTGGAGGTAATGACAGAAGAAGCACAATACCAGTGGGGCAGTACACTATGCTAAGTACAGACTTTTATCTTAACAGTTTTAAGCAATGCCCATAATTACATTGGCTGCCCCTACAAGAGACCCCCCCCAGTTTTTTCATTCCACTTATAGCTCTGCACACACAGAAGTGTGTATGTATTTCGATTGATATATGGGGGGATTTGTGGTGTTCTCCCCTCAAGAATATTTTATAGGAGGAGGGCAAATAGCTAATTTTAAAGCAAACTTAATTAACCCATTTTGGGAGAAAGCAAGGTTTATGTAGCAAATTTGCATGTACACATCCTGAGCTCACGTATCTGAAGGTGCTCTCTGGTAATGCAATTGCTGTTATATAGATGTTAAGGAAAATTGCAGTGTTTCTCCAGTATTATTAAATTCCAGAACACATTAGCTCCTTCAAATCAACTCAATTTAATGAACTGCTGCATTCTAACAATACCACAGCATCCTAGAAAAGTCTGCACAACAGAGCACACTAAACTCACCAACAGCACACACACGCATAAAACCAACATAGCATGAGAAGCATACCCCTGGCAACGTCTTATAGCCCATCAATATTAAAAACAGAACCCATCTGCAGCACACATCAGAGACACAAGATGGCTCACTGTAAGCATGCAGCTGCAAACTATGCAACATGCACACTACAGAACATGATATTCCGCACTCACATGCGATCAATAGTGCTAAATGCACAGGACATGCGCATCAGACAGTAGAAGAACCCACAGGCCAGACGTCCCAATAACCTCACAGATTCCCAGTTCCCACTGAGCGCATTACCAGAGCTGTGTACTTTCCACTTTTAGACTAGATTTGTCTTTTTTTTTTTATCCACTGGCATTTCTTGTAGCCTTTCGAATCTCTGAACTTGGTTCCTCAACATCCAGGTGTAATTATTTGGAAAAAAAGTGGCAACTGGTTGTTTCATGAATAAGAGGGTGGTCGCCAAGCTCATGAAAAGCCTAAAACAGGTCTGAGAGACAAAGGGCGAAACTACATCATGAGCTGGGGTCCAGCTGGGGCTCCATTATTACTGGTGAAACTTTTATTTGCTACCCTTTTGGATTTTTGGCCTCTCTTATGGGCACAACACTCATATGGGTCCAATTAAAAAAAAATGTCATCTGCAGTTGTAGGTTTACACCTACGCTTGTCTATAGATTTATGTACTTCTAACAACTACCCCCTATGTTACGTTACATTTTGTCATGTTATTGGTCTCTTATAAAGCACATGTACTTCAACACTGTTTCATGGCACTTTGAGAGCCTCGCACGACAGACCTTGCCTACCTAGCTCTTGCTACAGAGGTAAAGAGGAGTGTCTTAATGCACAACGAACAGTCAAACAGACATAAATTATACGAGTGAGTTGAGTGACAAGCGAACTAACACAACATTTCCTGCAAGGAACAATCAATAAACCTGTGATGATACTGTGATGATACTGTTCTGTCACTAATATACTAGTAATTATCACTTTTTGTGACAACTATAAGAACACTAGGGACTGGGCACCACTGTGACTGGTATCACTCATTTCTTTTTGATATACACACAATTGCTTGCACCTGCACTTCCCCACACTGTTGTGTCAACACAGCACTGAGCACGTTGCTTTTGGATAAATCCATAAATTATACACATATGGATTCAATGTGCATTTTATGCATTTATTCTTATGGTCTGCTAGATGTATTGAACAATTCTCTTTGTTATTTTATTTGTAATAGGATTCCTGTATCTCATCAAGACTTGGATAGCTTGGATCTGCTGAGATGTATTGAAAATAGCATAAATATTTTTGAATAATGCTTATATTTATAGGACAGATATATTGATGTCCCCTAAGGCTTCAGCATACGTCGAGGGGAGCCATTGTTCCATACACCGCATAATTACTTGCGTTCCTCTTTGGTGCACTATGTTGCTCTCCTTTTGTACACTTCCCCTCTAAGGGAAGGTCATATAAATAAATACAATTACTATGTATCTCATCTGATAAGAAAATAAGTTTCATAATAGTGAAATCTATCTGCACAATATCGACTAACATATAAGTGTTTATCACATAAAATATTGAAAAGGGTGGAAAATAAAGGCTCACGCTATTAACAGCAGATAACAATAAACATTGCATTATCGGAACCCAGGAAAAAAGAGAAGAAAACACACATATTATTTCAGCCACAAACCTCAAAGTAAATGCCTCTTATATTGCTAAACAGTTGCTTTCTCTCTGCTCCATGCCTCTGGCTTTCGGTTTCACCCTTGCATCTCATTCCAATGCCTGTGTAAAGTTTCAAGGCCCGGCTGTTCAGTTCACTTAAGCATCTGCCAGCTTGTGGGTTACCAACCAAAAGTGCCCTGAACTCTGACACCAGCCATAGTTTGACACAAAGCTCCACAAGACGTTTTCATCCAAGGACCCAGCAACAAACCACAAAACTCTGATAAAGCCTCTGTGAAGATGACTATGAGCAGGGCCACTGGAAATGCGATTGTGTGGCTGAAACAATTTTCGCATGATTAAATCATTGCCACATTTCCCATGTAATCCATCATCTGCCACATAATGTTACTAAGAATGCAACAAAATGTGCTGCCGTGCAGTGGAATGCACTTTGCAAAGCTGGACTGGTCCCCTTTCTGTTGCGTATTGCTATATTTGGATGTTAAACTGGTACTACTGATGTGCAACCAATACCCAGAGAGTATTACCAAGTTTTAAAATGATTAAATAATGAAGCAATACAATCACAAAATGTGCCTTCTGCCGCATAATGTGCCCTTTCTTCCCACATAATTTACTCAGCCCTGCCTCATGATTTTGCCCTATCTTGCCGCGTCATTCCAGTGGCC
Source organism: Triturus cristatus (assembly GCF_964204655.1). Classification (NCBI taxonomy): domain Eukaryota; kingdom Metazoa; phylum Chordata; class Amphibia; order Caudata; family Salamandridae; genus Triturus; species Triturus cristatus. The sequence continues at coordinate 943,874,918 of NC_140594.1, read as the reverse complement.
CTGACTATGAGCCACTGCCTCTGAATAATTATCACAGCCTCCTTGGATGATACGCCGAACTACATGGCCACACTAAGACGCTGGTACATATTGTCACCCTCCCACTCTAGCCACTACGTCTCACCCACTGTGACATAATCACTGCACACTTCTGGCACTCACAACACATACACCGAACAACACCCAACTCTGCCTTCTTGCCCTCAAGTGTGAGGTCACCTTCAGATATCACCTTATCTAGCACCCAAAGCGAGCACCCCTCTCAACACCTCTACTCATTCTCTTCCACTGCCTCCTGATACGTCATGGCCTCAAAGACATGGCACAGCAAAACTCTGGTCTTCCGTTATATAGCACTCGATCACTGCATAGTCACACACGACTTTCCTTCCACACATGCGTGCCCATGCAAGCACTTCCTGAACAAGCAAAGACCCTTGGACATAGTTTTCAACCTTCATATCTGTTCCATTCTATTGCTTTGCTAGATCCTTCAGAGCAACTCAACAAATCCAAGGAAGCAGGGTACAACAATCTGTTTATAAGCAATTGCTTCAAACTGTATCTTTTATTGCGTTCTCAAACTAAGATATAAATTATAATTCGACAATGGAACAATACCTGGAATTAATACATTACAAAAATAAGGTTTTTTATTTATGCAGGTAAAATTAAATTTATACTAAAACCAAAGATACATAAAATAGTAGCAATTAAAATTGGAAAAGCACAGTAATATTTAGACATACACTTGTGTGATTGGGCCTGTTATCTAATTAATGCATCTTACTCCATTTAAATGAATCATTTGAACAGAGACAGTAACATCTTATTGATAATTGATGGTTTGACATTTTGGTACACATATCAGAATTACCAATCAATTAAACGCATTTTAGAATTCCATTCAAAATCAATAAACGACTAAACATAAAATATATGATTTACAACATAAACTTCAATAAGCCTGTGTCTGAATACATATATGAGATGTTGTCCAACTGTAAATCAATAACATGGCTTTCCCATGAACAGCATCAGCAACAATCTTCACAAATCACTACATCATGTTTAGTAACCAAGTTTCATCCAGAAATAGTCAATGGACACACAACCACTCTTTGTCAGATCGTCTCAAAGTATTCACTATATTAATCTACCTAAATCAATCACCATTAAACATGTGTTCTCAGTTGTTCATTCTAAAAGGATTCCATCTGAGAGGAGGACATTAGTGGAAATGTAACCGTATAGAGCCTCTTAATGCCAACACTCTTGTTAGGGGAGTGATTCAGAGCAAATATTTCATCACAAGCAAGGGGTCTAAGACTGCTCATGATAGTAATTAATAGTCCAAAAATTAGGTAAGTCATTTGAAATAAAATGTTTTATGGTCATATGAAATCCAATTATTGAAGGTACATAGAGACATGAGAAGCACCCTGGGCTACTAAATATGTAAAAATACTTTCATAAATTAATCCTTTCTGAAAAGCTGTCTGGCATAATATAACCTGCTAGGAGAAAAAGTTACTGTGGTACTTACTAAATGTTTCATGCTAGGTCCACATCACAGCAAAGGGACCATCATCAACAAATTACAGCCACAAACATTCAATAGTGATCCGTGAAGATATGTTGATAGTATTTACAACAACCTGTCCTAAGGAATCAAAAAACACATATGCAGATGGATTCCAATGAAAGAACATTTAAAGAGGGCTCACTTCACAGAGGTAATGTTAAGCTTCGACCTGAAGTTCAAGTTTAGACCTGAAGATTAAGTTTGGACCCAACTTCTAAGGTAAACTTATACGTCAGTTCTAAGTATAACTTTGGGAATTGAGCCCTAAGATTTCAAGTCTAAACTTAGGCTTCATGTCTAATCTTAGAAGCAGATCTCAGTTTCCCTTTGTGAATCGGATTCTAGATGTTTACAAATGACTTCACCTTCACAGAATAAAACCACAGGCAACAAAACTCAAAAGTAATCCGAAAAGTATATAATGAGGTACCTTCCATAAATTCCTATCCCAAAAAGGAGTGAGCAAGTACACTCAAAACATGAGAAGCCTTGCAGATGACTTATTAATGATTGGTGGTAACTTTAGTGCTCACAGTAACCGTAAGACAAACAGAGAGACACTACACAGCTGCTAAGTTTTTATTGTGCTTCAGTACGACATTTCACTGCTACATCTGTGATACTTTGATGGACACTTTGTCGCATGAGAAAGGAATTGCGCCAATGTAATCAAGCAGATTTCAAACATTAGCCCCTTCTTCTGTACCTTTACATAGCTGCAAGGCACATGGTAAAAGTGTGTATGCGAGGTCCCTTACTAATTTGCATCATGTAACAATTTGCAGTGGGTACAGTTGTGACGTTAAAATAAATGTAACCTCATTGCTTTCTTGTGCAGCACTGTTAGCTCACAATGAACAATGTGCCACTCAGCGTAGCAGTCAAGGAGCCCCATTGGCAGAAATCACATACAAGCCGTCAACTTTACAAATCAAAGGCTTCGCTAACAACCTTACTGCCACTCTGCCCATTGCAGTTGAAGAAACTGAACTTCAATCCATTATAAACACATGTATTTATGCAGGTTTAGTTTTCTGCATCAGTAATTTGGCTTTCTACATATAGCTGCGGACCAAAAATGTGGAACCGGTATCGAATCCGGATCCTGGCTCAAGATTCTGCCATTTGGGTCAAATAATTTAATCTCCCTGTGCCTAAAACAAACAAAAAGATGCTCATGTAATGTCATCTAGCCAGGTTTACACTATATAAAACAGGGAAGAATCAGTCTTGTTGCACATAAGGTGACCGATTGGGCTTTTCACAAACAACTGCAGCTGGAGGTCAGTGAAATCAAGGGAATACGAATGCGAGGTATACAAAAGGGGCTAAGGCCTGGCTGACTGCCTTGTGATTGGCCTTGTGTAACTAGAGGGTGCCTCACATTATTTTTGTCACAGAAAGCTTTGATACCTTTGAAGAACATGATATTTCTTTGACTGAACTCAGCTGATCTGCTTGAGGAGGCTGAGGGAGTGAGGTGCTGTGGATAAATTATTGAAATGTGTTGCCCTAATCCCAGATGTGTGACACTTGACAGGACAGCAGACACAGTTCTACTCCCTCCTCTGTTTTTATGAGGAACAAAAAAGCTGGCATGCATGCTAACAACAGAGTGTGTGGCGTTCAGATGGAACACTCAACAAACAGTATGTCAATATGCTTGCCATTTCATAAGGGTAACCAATAACTTCAGTAGTGTAACAAAACTTGAGAGGGCCCCACTGCAAAGTACATGGGGCCCTCAACCCCCCCACCCGGCCCACCATCTATCACTTTGCCCCTTCACCAACATATCTGGTATATTTTGAACTGAAACCTCCAACATTTAATGAAATGCATCTATATTGTCTTGTTCAAAGTTCTAATAAGAAAGTGAGAAACACTCTTAACATATAAAGCTAGGCAATTTGTAACATTATTGTCAAGAGCAGATTTTTTAACTGTGACAGCAATGAGAACAATGTCAAGGATTGGTTCTATTGTCTCAGGAACTGCCTATCACTGAAGAACAAAAAAGAACTACATAGTGACTGAATTAGAATTGACATTGATGGAAAATAACGTTAACATTTGAAACAAAAACCCAAACCTGCAATTTCACAGACTCGACTGACAATATAATCAAGGAGTAGACAAGATGTAACTCAGTATCCTGCCATCTCCAAGAGAAATAAACTGGTGTGAATGATCTGCTGCCATACACTTGCATCTGTCAGGGGTTGTGCATGATAATAACCACTCTATAATATTTAAAATGAACTGAGGAAGCAATTTCATTTTCTACCATCCTAGCTTTCGTCGTAAGCAGGACAAAAACAGGCAGGGAAATTAGGTTGAGGATGAAAACTGCTTCGATGCTTCAGAATATTAATGCAGATGTTTGACTGTTTGTATTTATCTTGCCTGTAGTGTAAATAATGCTAATGACAAGATTTAAGACACATATGTTACAGACAAGTGCAAACAACATCATAAATAATACATCATATAGAATAAAAACAAACCATATTATCAAGTTCCAAAAGACAGAATCTATGCTAATTGTAGTTGGTGAAGCAACTTAAAAAGTGCAAATACTTTTGAAGTGTATAATAAAACAATCACCAGGCCAGCAATATACAAAATTCAAGTGCGTTTTGAAAAACAATCCCCTTTTTTCCTTGCATCAAGGTGAAAATGCTTTCAAAGTGCATGATAAAAACAAGTCCAGCAGTATGCAAAAATGAAGCAAGGTTAGTCAAACAATTCCCCCTTTGGTTTGAGCATGAAGGCGCAAATATTTCAAAGTGACTTGTCAAACAAATACAAGTGCAACAGTGCAACAAGTGCAACAGCAACAGCTTACAAAAATCAAATCAGTTTAATCAAGCTATGGCCCTTTGATTTGTTCATGAAGGTGCAAATATTTCAAAGTGACTGTTAAAACAATAACAAGTACAGCAGGCAGCATCATGCAAAAGTAAATCCACTTAAATCAACCTATGCCCCTTTAGTTTGTGCATGAAGGTGCAAATATTTCAAAGTGACTGATAACAATAACAAGTTCAGCAGCATTAAAATCAAACCCTTATGCAGACGATTCCCTTTTTGAAGTCACAAATCTTTCAAAGTTACTAGTGAAATAATAACAGTTTCAGCAGCATACAAATCAATCCAGTTTAAGAAAACAATTCCCTTTTTGAAGGCAAAATATTTCAAAGTGATGAAGGAAACAGCAACAAGTTCAACAGCATAAAATTCAAACCAGTGTAAACAAAATAATTCCTTTTGAAGGTGCTAATATTTTAAAGTGACTGGTGAAACAATAACAGGTTCAGGAGAATGAAAATCGAACCCGAGTAAGCAAACAAATAAGTGACTGGTCAAACAATCACAGGCACAGCAGCATAACAATCAAACTCGTTTAGTCATAATATGCCCTTTTGTTTAAGCATGAAGGCACACATATTTTAAAGTGACAGGTAAAATAATAACAAGTCCAGCAGCATAAACATTAAACAATCTAGTCAAACAATGCCACCTCTGTTTGTGGATGTAGGCACAAATATCTCAAAGTGGCTGGTCAAACAATAACAAGTTCATGAGCATAATAAACAAACCTGTTTACTAAAATGAAGCCCTTTTTGTCTGTGCAAACGAAAGTGTCAAGGAGTAGCATATGTCAGGTGAAATAGAATACATTTTTTCTTGCTTCTATAAACGCATATTGTGGTAGCGTATATATAATAGCACAATATTTAAAGTATAATATCCTGGCAGAATACCGTTCTACGTACTGCATTCCCATAGGATTCAAAGGGTAGATACATTTGGAAAATCCCACAATGAGTAGAAGTAATAATTGCTGGTAATGAACCTAAAGAATTCTAGAGTTTGAAACCTAGCACGGCAGAAAACAATATTTAAAAAGTGGACACAAGGCTGAAGGCTGCTTACACCAGGAAGGGTGGCTGATAAATAAGATTGATTGCTGAAGACTACTGCTTGCTTCACTGAATTGGAGAGATAAACTTGAACGAAAGAATGTTTGCCCCTTTGCCTTTCTTCTTGCAAACTCTTCTGTTATAGCTTTGACTTTTTTTTTTGCCTGATCTCTCTCAATGCTTAAAATTGCAATTCCTGTCAGCCTTTCCTGTGTCATTGTGCTTCGAAGACAGTTCTTGACCAATTTTAACTTTGAAAATTACCTTTCTGCACTGGCTACACTAACTGGAATTGTATGAAATGGTTTAAGTGCTGTTGCAACATCTGATACACCAGGCAACATTGCATTGTTTTTCAAAAATAAAAGGTCAGCCAGATCCTTTATTGTGCCACTTGAGATAAGTTGCATTTGTTCTTTCAACAGTGCTTTTAACGAGATGAGTTGTTGTGGAAACTCTAGGGACAAGTCATCTTCGTAATGTGCTGCCAGGGTCCTGGCTGCTTCAAACAACTCCTCCTCACTATCTCTGAGGATTTCATTTTATCATAGTTTTAATTTCAGCAAATCATGTTTTATCTGATTAACAACAATATCAATGTTAGCATTAAACACAGACACCTTAAAATTGTCTTTGAGATTGCATAACCTTCGGTCTTCACAGAGTTCATTTAAGGGCTTTTTTTTTGCGTAACGGTCATTTTTGTGTAAAATGCAATTGAATTAACCATGTGAAGATGCTGAGCTTTTAATGTCTTCAAACTGTCCTCTGAAACTGGTAAACATATTAGCTGCACTACTTTACATATTTTATGCTTGTAAAAGGTTCAGAGCTTTAAATTGAAGCAGTTTGGACACAATATTCATTGTCTCCAGCACGTTGGACTGGATTACAACAATTAACACAAACTCAAAAGTCTCCATGCACTTCCTAAGACCCTGAGCTTTTGTGCGCTCATCAACCTTTTTATGCTGAAGTAAAAAGTCAGTGAGTTCTGTCATGATATCCATAAAACTATAGCGCAGAGCAAACAGAGCATCATGTCCGGATGTCCAGCGTGTTGGACAGAGTCTCTTCAGTATGAGTTGTGCTCTCTTTTGTAGTTTTAAGTAGCTCCCACCATTTGATGCTTTGAGTGAAAAATAAATATAATTTATGTACAACATCATAGAATTAACCAATTTCAGGAATATGCATGGAGGCATCACTCAACGCTAAATTTAAATTAGGAGCAGCACAATGTACATAGACTGCAATGGACTCTTTCTGTCGTATTCCTGTTTGCACTCCACTATATATACCGCTCATTGTGCTGGTGCCATCTTATTCCTGACCTCTAAATGTTTAAGCACTAATTCTTTGCCCTCTATCAGGGTTGCAACTCTTGCTATCCCCTGAGCACTTTGGTCTGTGATTATATGGAAACCAAGTAAGTTTTCATTAATTTTGACTTTGGTTAGAATTTCTTCATCATTAAGGCATAGTGTTACCTATCGGATAATCAAGCTTAATTGGTCTTCCTTTTTAATATCCAGCGTTGTGCCCATTATAACAGAGTAAAATGGGGCATTTTTTATTTCAAATACTATTTCTTTTTGTGCTTTATTTGAAAGCATTTCAACAAGCTAATTTTGCATAGCAGGACTCATGTGTTTGATTCTGCCCTCTTTTGTAATCAGATGATTTAAAACAGGATCATATTTGGCCAAAAGTTCAATGACTGCGAAAACGTTCCAAATATCTTTTTCTTCCAATTTTTCTCTATGTCCTCTGAAAGCTAAATTGCAAGTTGACAACATGAGTGTAACATCGATGATCCTGCTCAGAATTTGTGTGCAAAAGTATACCTGTGCTTGTAGTCTGATTCCAGTTGTGTGTTGATGGTCTCACTGTACCTCCATCTTCCATGTGCAGCACAAGGCCCTAAATGTGAGCGCATCATTTTGTGCTATTTAATTGTTCGGGACATGCCTTGCCAATCTTTCATATCAAGAGACCATGCTTCTTGATAGGATTACAGGTTTCTATCTCCAACAAGGTTCACAGTATGCACTGTCCATTTTTAAAGAGTAGCAGAACCACAGGCTTGGGGTCTTATCTCCAGTCCTATTTGTACTTGGGTGGAAACATTTTATTCTACATCCTCACTCATAATGTCTTCGCTTTCTTCTTCAGTGTTTGGCAATACTGCTGAAACAAGTAGCACATTTGCAGTTTCTCCACTTTCTTTAGCCAATGGTAGGAGTGGTGATACATCTGGTGCGCTTACAATTTCTGCACTTCCTTCAGTCATTTTTAATAGCAGACTTGGAGATACATCTAGCGACAACATACTTTCAGCTTCTGAATTTCCTTCAGTCACCTGTAGAGGTGCAGGCCAAGTTGGTCTTGCAGTTCCCCCATTCCTTCTGCAATGGAAGGATGAACTGTTGACACAGCTTATTTACTTTTGCATATTGCACTTACTGTAGTTGGTGCCTGGAGTGCTGGCACAATTGGTGCTTTAATGCTAAAACGTATTTCTGTGGTTTGATCAGAGCACTGTAATGTTTGGTCATGTGGTGGGACCAATTGTGATTGTGACAATGCTGCTTTGTTTTCTGTTGATAATGCAGCTGCATCTTCTTTTGGCAGTGATGCATGAGATGATTGATGCATGAAATGATCAACCAATCAATCAGGGATTTGTGAAGCACACTACTCACCCATGAGAGTCTCAAGGCGCTGGGGGGATATCGGACAGCTCTGAGCCATCTGAAAAGCCAGATCTTGAGGGGCGTCCTGAATGCTTGCAGTGTGGGGGTCATCTGATACTGAGGGGGGGGGGGGTTGTTCCAGGTCTTGGCCGCAATGTAGGAGAAGGCTCTTCCTCCCGTTCTGGCTCTCTGGATGCGAGGGATTTCAGCCAGGGTGAGGTCGGCAGAGCAGAGGTTACTCTTGGTGGTGTGGAAGGAGATTCTTTCGTTGAGCTATTGGGGTCCGGTGTTGTGGAGGGATTTGGAGATGATGCTGCACCATGATCAGCTGGAGACCCAAACATGGTCAATTTTTTTATGAATTTGCCTTTAAACTGCTCCTTTTTTAATTTAATGTGGTGCTCATGAGCACCACCTAAACGCTTTCTTGGCTGTTTACTCATTTCTGTGAGTTAAATTGAATTATAGAAAGGCAATGTAGAGGTAGACTGTATGACTGTGAGGTAGGAGTAAGAATATTTTTGGGCACGCCACAAAGACTGTAATAGTGGGTTTTGTTCCACCACTACTGCCTAGAAGGAAGGAAAATAGAAAGCATTATTACTAATCACTATGGTAGCTGAAACATACTACACAACTATCAATGTGTAGAGCTGGAGGAAGGGATACAGGAAGACAAGTGCTGGAAGAATGGATGCAAGAAGAAGGTGAGTACTCAAGAGAAAGATAAAAGAAGAAACAGCAGAAGGGATGGGATTAGGGAGGAAACCATTCAACAGTTGGATGAGGATGATAAGAGCCAAGAATGCAGGAGGTGAAGGGATGGATTAAAGAAGGCATGAATTAAATGGATGGCTGCAAGGAGGTGGGAGCTTCAGGGATGGAGCCAAGAAGATAGGAGTTGAGGGGATGAAGCTGTCCTGAATGTATTATGTTGTAATATGTAGATAGGACTTACTACCACTATGTGGAGCGCTGAACCACTTGTCTACTTGAGTAGTGACCTACACCATGTGTAGAATGTGTGGTGGAAGGGTGTCGGCTTTGTTTTGATGCTATGTGGGAAGTGTTTCCATCTTGTGTGTATGAGGAACATTGACTGGAGTGTGTGCAGCTTATAGTGTTATGGTGGGACGCAGAGTTTAGCAATCTGATGGATTAAAAAGGTGTGAGAGATATGCATGCTAATTTGTTTTTCATCTCTCTGCAGGTCCCTTTATGGCATTTCTTTTGTTCATAATCCCATGTTGATGGTTACTGTACTGAGTTCTCTATTCTGAGATATTGTGTCTACTGTTTAAGGTTAATGTTCCTGAGCAGGCACAGATTAAAGGGTAGAGAATAATGGAGTTATCTGTTAGAATGGACTTTTCTAAAAGAATTCGATATATGAATATCATTGCAAGATGCCAAGAAGTGGTCACCGGTCGTAATATGTAATTAGCTGGATCAGGTCGGATCAGAATAGACTCTGTGCTGCATAACTCATCTGCATAAGCTCAGCTGACTGCCCATGAGCTTAGTAAAGGCGAGGATGAATGATGAGTGTGTGAGCACTCTACTGTGCAAGACGAGTGAGTTCAAGATGAGTACACGAGTAAGTCCAAGATGAGTGAGTGTGGGAGTGAGTCAAAGATGAGTGAGCCAGTATTACAGTGTGCAGGTGAGTGTGTTCCAGAATGTGAGTTCAGGGTATGGGTAAATACATCGCACCCTTGTGTCCAAAATTCATATGCGCTTGAATATGGTATATTAGAGAGACAGATGCATGTGTGAACAAGCCTATGTGCATATATTGTGCACCCCTGAACTGCATGCTTGCAAGGTGAAATACACGACTCCTCTCAGAAGTACACAATTACACTGAGTACTAGAATACCCCGGGCTCACACATGCATGCCCACACATTGAAATTACATTATCTTTTATTCGTTTTAGAGGGTAGCTCATCTAAGCATAGTTAAGGGCGATCAGCGTTCGAGCATGAGACGGGTAGGGAAAAACATGCCCTTCAGGCCAAAGACCATATTCTGCAAATTGGATGTAGCATCATAGATAGACTTGAGCTTTGATGCACCACAGCAAACTCATATTTAGACATTTCAATGTCAGTGTGTATAGTAAGGTGGGGAGAATCTTGGCACTGATTAAAAAGTGAGGAAATGAGAGGAAAAGGGAGTCTGAGAGAGGGTATGACAGTAGGGGCAGAGTTGGGTATTGGTGATGTAGTTCCAGGAGCACCCACTTGGAGGCTTGAAATCATGGTGGAGGACATTAGAAGAGATGTAGTGTTGATGCACATCTGTGAGTGTCATAGAGGCCTATTCAGTTGTAGCAGGATTTGTAGAGGTATAGGTCTCAACATATATATATATATTATAATGGCTGGCACTGGTCACTAGAAAGGTGTCAGTGTGGTTGCTTGTGATGTTGCAATTCAAGAGTGAGGTTGTTGGAGGAGGTTAGATGTGAGACTTGGTGTTCGACTTAGGCCTTTCAGAAGGTTGAAGGTCGTGGTGCAAATACTGCGATTTATGGCTGAAGACTGGAGACTGGCAAAATATTCTTGCCATTGTTAAAAAGATTGTGAAGTTCACAAACGTAATTACTGAAAGCCATAGTTATTAATTTCTGGATGAAGGAAACTTTGTGAAAAAAAAAAAAATGATCCAGAAAAACTGTCTGCCCATGTATCTGTAACAGAAGTAAAAAGAGGAAGTCACTTTTGATACAAACATGTCCAACGCTATGATGCTTGCCAGCTCTCAGGGATTTTGTGGCAAGGTTGTTGTGCTTGAAAGTATTTTTAACACTTGTAGGTAAGCCTGAGGGAATACAGTTTCAGTGATATTGTGACCTGCACCAATTAGGAGTTTTTTGTGCTGAAAACTTTATTTTTTAGTTTTGTTTGCTCACATAAAAGTCACGGATTTAAGAGAATCTGTGATGCAAAGTGCACCCAGTTGGCAAAGGAAGGGGAACTCCAACAATACCGTCTCCCTTACATCAGAAAATCTAAGTGAGCATTTCATTCAGGGACACCTCAAATACTATGAATTGTCAAAGAGTAAAAATATCACACTATACATCAGTGGCTTGACATGGAGTAGAGCAATCCATGGGTAACCACTACAGCGTAGTGCTTTACAAAAAAACTCAGCAATTAAATAAATACAAACACATAATTATATATATGGTTTTAGGAAAACAGTGCAAGAAAACTTTATATTGGCTACAGGAGGTGGGCAAGCTCACAATGCAGAGTTAGTAAAATGAAAAGTGTGAGTATTCGGCCAAACAACACACAGCAACAACAGCCTTGAGATATACCTCTACCTGCAGGTTTTTCTTGTGGTAATCCTGAACATCACAAACAGCACCACTAAAGTACAAAAAGAGGCAAAAAGAGAATATACTTATGGCCCACACACTGCATCTATGTACAAAGAACACCCAGAGGCCCATTAGGATAGCGGGCGGATCGCCACCGCCCGTATGGCGGTTGCGATCCGCCTGCCAAAAACCAACGCCCGCATAGCAATTTCCTCCCGCCACATTACCATGGTGGGGGACCCCGGTGTACGGAAAGAACGTCCACCGGTTTTCCGCCGGTAGGCAATCCGCCCGATTGCCTACCGGGCGGAAAAGCAGTTAACATGGTGGCGGTGTCTGGGAGACACCGCCATCCGTATTAGCATATGTGCGGGGACATGCCTTTCCGTGGCGGCACCACAGAAAGGCAAGTGATTCTCGCCATTGGGGGCCATAGCAGGCCCCCAGGGATTCTGGGGGGTGGGGGTGCATATGGGGTGTACCTATGGTACCCCCTGCAGTTCAATGCACAACATGGCAGGCACTGCGCGGTGCCTGCCACATTGTGCATGGAACAGCACGACATGCCTTCTTGGCATTGCAGCGGGTGGTGCTGAGAGCACTGCCTGCCGCAATGTCAAGTATGCAGGATGCGCCCGTCAGTGTGGCGGGCGCATCCTAATGTCACCAACAGGACCTCCGCACCGATGGTGGGCGGTCCCATTCTACGATAGGATGGCGGGCGGACAAAGTCCGCCCGCAATCCTAATGGTGACCCCCGCGTACAAAAAAAAAACAAGCTACAGCTCAGACACATTTCACAATGCGGTAGTAGGGTGAACACAGAGAACCTGGCACAGCACCATAAATAACATAGACAAAGTCCAATGCACTTTTGGAAAGGCCGGGATGGGAAACCCAAAATCCTGCATCAAAAAAGCATTGCACACTTTCTCCAGTCAAGTTGATAGGCCCAGTAAACACCATCCTCAGCTAGGGCACAAGTTATGGAAGCCATGTTCTGCCTTTAAATAGACAGGTCATACGAAGCACAATATCTGCAGGGACATCTTAAGGATTTTGGGGGCCCTTGGCTAAACATAATATGGGGGCCCCTGTTTGGAACAGATATACATTTATAATCCAATTTCAGCTATTTCATGCCACCTTTGGCTAGGTCACAGACAGTGCACAGGCACACTACTCCAAATTCTGAAAATGTTTACATCTAATATTCAGGAAAAGTGACTATTGTTTAAAGTATTGTACCAAAGGAGTAGCTATTTAATATTACTGTAAATAATCTCTGTGACACCCATTTTGTATATGTGAGGTCCTGTTTTGATCTAAGAGAAGCTTTATGCATGTTGCATGAAGCATAAAGACAACATATCTCCCCAAAATGTCTGATAGAGAGACTCTCACACATCACCTGCCTTAAGAATAAATTCAAGGAAAACGGTATTTAAAACTATCTGTTTAAGAATTATTCAAGGACAACAGGGCAAGACTCTGTGACTCTGCAGAACAGAGCTGGCTCTACCACGGGCTCCCTGGAAGGCTGGGGCCTTGGGCCGGAGCCCACTTTGCCCATGCTTTAAAAAACCTCTGAATGTATGTCTGCAGTACAACCTATGAGCCTTTATGCCCCTGAAAGAAAGACTCGCCCTCTCCCTGCAGCACATTTCTGCCCTGTGGCCAGCAACTGGGCCATGCACTGGGAAAAGCATGACCCACCCTTCTGTGCCCACCCTGAAGACCATGGTACGTGGTGGTCACCGTGGAGCAGCGGCACACAAATGTGAACGTGCACCACTGCACGAGTGCGCGGCCACGCAAGCCGAACCTTCATCTCCAGTGGAATAATAAATTAATAATAGCCTGCCGCCTAGGTCCATGGCCATATACGTACTGCAAGTGTGGTGCAGGGGCGTAGCGGCAGGCAATTAAAACGTGCAGAGACTGACTGTGTGCAGAGCTTCAGTTCTCGTGGCAGTGCCAGTGATACTGCTGCTGCTAATAACATTTAAACCCCTCAACCCAGCCCCAGAATCAGAGGCTCTTCCCTCAGCTCAGTCTCAGAGCCAGTTTGTATTTGTGAAGAGGGGCCCCCTGGACCTCAGTCCCCCCCCCCCTTTTGCAGGGGATATTGTTTCATCAGTGAATAACATAAAACACTTCTGCTCAAAAACTTGTGGCACCCCAATTACAGAGACACAATCTCTGCTTTTTACATGTAAGCATTCACCTGCTACTGATGCTAATATTGCCCACAATGATGATCCATGCAGCAATAGTTAAATCTGGCAGAACCAGTTAATGGGGAACCAACATCCTGCACTGTTATAAAAAGATAACTGATCAAGCGTCTCCAGTTCATACTCATCCTGCTGCAGTGCATAGAACACATCACCAAAGCACCTTCTAGTCCGATAATTTATCTCACATAGATTTGGTAAAGTCAATGTGTCAGCCATTATTTTTGCTTTGTCAAAAATGGTTGCTTTGGGGTTTTGTCAGAGTATTTCAAAATGTCATTGCTGGGAATGCTGTGGGCCACTAGTCTGTCTAAAATAAAAAATAAAAACAGTGGCTAAAAGGAAAACTAATATTCTGGGCTCTCTCATAAAGCAGACATTGCCATAGTAGTCCCTGGCGCTGAATAGAACTACCTTGGGTGCGGGTGTGTTGCGTGTGGTAGGGAAGAATGCTGTCATTCACAGTGAAGTTAGCCATTGGCTTAACCCCTTCAGTGCCACGCCCTTTCCCCCTCCTGTGCCGTGCGTTGCATTAGTGGGTGGGGTTCATGACGAGATAGTCTCGTCATGGGCACAGCGCAACTGTGCTCCATGACGAGACTATCTCGTCATGGGCACTGAAGAGGTTAAGTGGGCAGACCCTTTGCACCATGCCATATGCTGTAGTGGGCAGAAGAAAAACGTGAATAACACAAAAACAGATCAATGAATGAGGGGCTGAAAGCCTCTACAAGTATATTATACATATCATTTTTGTAAAATCAAAGGGGCATATTATCAAGAACGGCGTTAAAATGATCACTGCTTAGCGGCAGGAAACTGCCGCTAAAGCGGCGATAATAGGCTTGATAATATGCCCTTGAGAATTCCAATAGAAGCCCAGGTTGACACCAGAACATACATGTCGTGTCGCTTCGTAACAGACTCACAGGAGACAGGTAAGGATGAGTGAATACTTTATTGGAGTCTATGTTGTTCTCGCCGTGCCCACGCACGTCTGCCCACGTCGCTCCCTTACTCTGCAATCCCTCCCACATCCCCTGACCGGATGTGGTGTCCGGTTCCCTTCGTGTCCACCTAATGTCTTGCAGGGTCCTAGTGCCCTGCCCTCAGGTCACTACATCTCCCCCTTTTGTCACGAAGAAGTGACGAGAAAAATGAAACATAGAGATGTGTAGATAGAGATAGATGCAAAGTCTGCCCGGGCACTTGTCGGTGTGCCTCCCATCATCACATTTCTTCTATTAGTCTTTTTGGATGTCTGCATGCTCTTTTCTGGCTTGCTTCCGTCTGTTGCTCTTCTGCTGGCCCCTCACCATTGTTATGCTCTTGCTCTTCTTGTTCTACTGTGTCCTTATCCTGGTCCTCTCTTTTTTCCTCTTTTAGTTCTTTGAAATGTGAACTGTTTCGTGTTATCCGCTGATGTGCTGATTCTGCCGTGATCATCGGTCCCTTTACTTTCGTTACTGTTAGCGGGTCTTTGGAGAACGTGCTGTCTGATTTCCTTTGTTGCCGCTGACGTACTATCACCGTGTCTCCTTCCTTTAGGTCTGACACTCTGGCATGTCGCTTGGCATCTGCATATCTTTTCATTTTGTTCTTCTCCTCTTTGTCTCTTTCTGCAATGCTGCTGTGATCCGGTGTCATTGTTGCCTCAATTTGCGGTAACCTTGTTCTGCTTGTTCGCCCCAGTACTAGCTCTGCTGGGCATCTTCCTGTGGAGTTATGCGGTGTGTTTCTGTAATCACGCAGAACCTGGCACAGAGCTTGGCCAAGTGAAATTTGCGCCAGTTTTGCTCTTTGAACTGCCTTTTTGATGTTTCCCATGAACCTCTCCACCATTCCATTCGCTTGAGGCCACAGAGGAGTTATCTTCCTGTGGTTTATCCCTAGGTAGGCCATGAATCTGCGGAAGTCTTCCCCTGAGAATGGAGGACCATTGTCTGTTTTTAGTGTTTCTGGTGAACCCCATGCTGCAAAGATGTCATCCAGTATCGGTAGTGTTGCTGTTGCTGATGTCGACGGGACCTGTCGTACTATTGGGAACCGTGAATATTCATCTATGACCACAAGCAGGTAGTTGCCTGTTTCTAGGGGCCCAAAGAAATCAGCCGCTAGTGTTGTCCACACCGCTCTCGGAAGTTCCGACATTTGTAGTGGTTCATTCCTAGCTGGTGATCCTGTTGCTTGACATAGGTGGCAGGTCGTTATGGTGTCTTCTACCATGTGGTCTAGGCCAGGGAACCATACTTTCTCTGTTATCAACTTCTTCGTTGCTACTATGCCTCGGTGTGACTCATGAGCCAGGTTTACCAGTTGCCTCCTGAGTGATCTTGGTATCACTATTCTTGTTCCTCTCATCATTATCCCTGTGGCTGTCTCTGACAGTTCCTCATTAATCTTCTTGAGAGCTAGCACTTCTTCCTTGCATACTCCTGTTTCCCAGGCACAATTATTGTTGACATGCCTCCATCGCTGCTTTCTTGTTACTTCTAAAGCCATTTGCATCGTGGCGTCTTTCTTCGTCTCAATTGCCAGTTCTGTTAGTGTTATTGGTGCCGGGGTGTTTTGTTTCAGTATGAAATTGAGGTACTCCTCTGCCATCGATGTCGTCTCATGGGCTTTCGGTAGTGGGTGCCTCGACATGTAATCTGCTGGGTTGTGCTCTTTCCCTGGCTTGTGCACAATCGTGAAGTCATAATCCATCAACCTTATGCCCCAGCGTTCAATCCTGGGCGGCATTTTGGCTGACGGGCTGCCATAGATCGTCACTAGCGCCTGGTGGTCAGTTATGATGGTGAATGACTTCCCGTAGATAAACATGTGGTAATGTTCACACGCCCAGACCACTGCTAGGCTCTCTTTTTCTGGTTGCGAATATGCTCTTTCAATGTCCGTTAAACTCTTACTCGCATACGCAACAATTTTCCTTTGTGAATCTCTCCCTGGCAGATGCTGCGCTAGTATCGCTCCTAGTCCTACTGGGCTGGCATCAACAGTCAGTTCAGTGCACAGTAGTGGGTCAAAGTAGGCCAGGTGTTCCACAGTCACCACCGCTTCTCTTATTTCTTCAAATGCCCTGTCGCATTCCTGGGACCAGATGAACTTCTGTCCTTGTTTTGTCAGTTCTCTTAGTGGTGTGCTCACCGTGGCGAAGTCCTGTATGTACCGCGCACAATAGCTGGTGAGACCTAGAAACGACCGTACTTCTGCAACATCTGTCGGGTGGTTTGCATTTTTCAGTGTTTCAACTTTGCTTGGGTCTGGCCTCATCCCTCGTTTGGAGAAGATGTGCCCGAAGAACACTAGTTCCCCTCTTCCCAACTCGCACTTCTCTCCATTTAGCGTGAGGCCCGCTCGCTCCAGTTGTGTGCACACTTGACGCAAAGCTGCATCATGTTCTTTGTCTGTTTTTCCAAATACCAAAATGTCATCGCTGTAGTTCAGGCTGTTCCGTACCGGTCTTATCACTTGCCTTATTGTCTCCTGGAATATCTCCGCTGCTGACGATATTCCAAAACTCAGTCGCTTGTATCTGAACAGACCCATGTGTGTGGAAAATGTTGTGATGTACCTGGACTGGTGGTCCAGTTCTAACTGATGGTACCCTTTGCACAGGTCCAGCTTTGAGAACCGGCAAGCCCCAGTGAGGCAGCTGATCATGTCATTTAGGTGTGGCCCCGGGTGACGTTCCCTTGCGATTGCGGTATTCGGGATCCTCATGTCCACACAGATGCGGATCTTTGAGGTGTTCTTCTTTGGGACTGCCACAATCGTGGACACCCAGGGCGTCGGTCCTACAGCAGGTTCAATTATATCCTGTGCCAGTAGGCTTGTTATTTCCTCCTCAACTTGTGGTTGTAGGTGAATTGGTACTCGTCTGTGATGCTGGGCCACTGGCTTGATCGCTTCATTTATATGTAATGTTATCTGTTTTCCTTTTAGTTTGCCAAGACCCTTCAATATGGCTGGGTATTCTAGTAAGATGTTTTCCGTTTCTGACATGTGGTATGTCATTGCCAGTAGCCCCATCACCTGGGCCGTCACGTTGCTGAGCAGGCATGGTGCTGGGATGTCACCCTTAAGCACATGTATTTCATCTTGGTATGATTTGCCTTTGTATGTCAGAGTCTCTGTAAATTTTCCCATGTTTTCTACCGGCCGTTTGGAACCCCACGTGAACACGTCCACAGTTGATGGTGATAGCCGTGGTTTCACTATCATTTTTTGATATTCTGACATGCACATGATGTTGCAGGTTGCTCCACTGTCAAGCACAAACTTTGCTTTGTGGTTTCCTACGCCGATGTCCACAGTGGCCGTTTTCTTTATTTGTTCTTTTTCTACGAGATGCACATGTTCTGTCTCTCTGTCCTCTCTTGGGGCGTCTGACATCAGATATAGTCTCGCTTCCCTCACAGATGCTGCCGTCTCTTCTGACTCGTCGGAGGAGCTGCGATTTGCCGTGTCCATGTGTCGTGCGTATCTGTTGCTTGTCATCCGTGGTCTCATCGTTCTGCCTCTTTCACTTCTGAATTGTCTGGTCATGCACGTGCTTGAGAAATGATTGTCCCTGTTGCACTTCCTGCACTTCTGACCCATTGCTGGGCAGGCGCCTACATGCGGGAACTCTAGGCCACATCGATAGCACGTTTGTTCGCCTCTCTTTTGTAGGACCGGCGCCTGGAATTCTTTCTTCTTGAAGTTCCCAGTGACGCGATGTGCTAGCTCCGCTTTCTTCTCTTTCCCCATCTCCATCTGCTTCGCTTGCTCCGTGGCCCGTGCTTCTGTGCGAGCCATCGTCAATATCTTCTCCAACGTCGTCGGTTCTTTCAGAACTCGTGCTCGGAACTCCACCGATTTACACCCTTCGATGATGCGCAGTCTTATTGCTTGCTCATTGTCGAACTTGTCAAACTCGCAATATGCGACCAGCTTCCTTAGTCTTGTTGCAAAGTCGTCCAAGCTCTCTTCTCCCTGCTGGCATGCCGTGTTGAATGTATATCTTTCAAAATCGACATTTCGTTGGGGGTCGAACTTTTGTGTGAGACATTGCATCACTCCCTTGTAGTCCGCAGTCTGGTCAGTAGGGAATGTTAATAAGAGATCTTCTATTTCATCCCCTGCGAGATTCAGTAGTAGGTGCAGTTGCTTGCTATCCGGGACGTCTGTGGCACTCATGTAGCGCTCGAATTTCCTGACCCATCTTTCCCACCTAATGCCCGCTTGTGGCTCCGATAGGCTAAATGGTAACGGCCTGCGGAAAATGGCTTGCGTGCTCTGCTTCTCCTCGTTGTCATTCATTTTCTTTTATTTATTTCTTTATTCCTTTTATTTCTTTCTTTGTTCCTTTCCCTTTTATTTCTTTATTTTTCTTCTTATTTCTTTGTTCCTTGTGCTTTATTTCCTTTATTTGCGCCTTTATTCCACTTTTTCTTCTTTTTTTCAATGTATTTCAATGGCCGCCTGACTTCAAAATGGCCGCCTCTTATGCCTGGCTTCTCATTGGCTCCCTTGCCTGACTCTAAAATGGCCGCCGTAGTCTTGCGAGGTGTCTTTTCTCTCTTTCTCCCTTCGCCTGACTTTTTAAAATGGCCGCCGCTCGTTTCTTGCTTCTGATTGGCCCGGGATGCCTGACTCTAAAATGGCCGCCGTAGTCTCGCGATAGTTTGTTCAAACTAACGCGCGCCTTCCTTCTCTCAGCGTTAGTTTAATCGGAGCGCTCTTGGGTGCAGGAGCTTATTTGCTTGCCGCTTCCCTCTTTATTTCCTCACTATGCACAGCGCGCTTACCGATGTGTCGGTCGGGGTGGGCTCCCGCGTCGCGCTGTTTTCTGGCTGCACTGCTCGGACCAGGGTGGGCTCCTGGCTCCGCTCTTCTTTCCCCGTCACTCCACCACGCACGAGTGTTTCCTGAGTTGGCCAGCGGACCAGAGTGGGCTCCTGGTTCCGTCGCGCTTCTTCTCCAGGAAACAGACGTTCTAATCCACTTCTGTCCTTCGGATCCCGCCTTCAGTCGCCAGATGTCGTGTCGCTTCGTAACAGACTCACAGGAGACAGGTAAGGATGAGTGAATACTTTATTGGAGTCTATGTTGTTCTCGCCGTGCCCACGCACGTCTGCCCACGTCGCTCCCTTACTCTGCAATCCCTCCCACATCCCCTGACCGGATGTGGTGTCCGGTTCCCTTTGTGTCCACCTAATGTCTTGCAGGGTCCTAGTGCCCTGCCCTCAGGTCACTACAATACACACAGCAACAACAGAATTTTAATGCCGTTCTTGATAATATGCCCCAAAAGGTCTTGGCTAACGCCATAACTTACACTGAGTGATAACAGTGTCCCTGAAACGTACCTGCAACTAGTGTATGATCATGCAATAATGAAGAGACTAGAGATCGGTTCGACAGTTAATATGTATTACAAGGCAGCTAGAGAAAAATACCCTACCACTTTATTCAATCCCTGTTTAGCAGTATTAGCTCACTAAATCCAACATTTCTTTCTGAATGTCATTGATTTCTCCATATTCACACCTCTTCTGTTCTGTTTTCTCACATCAAAGTCCATTCATCTCATCTCATCCTCTCGATGATTGTTACAGGTGTACTGTTCAATAAGGGGGCATTCAGCGTCTTACACCCAATACGTGACTAGTGTTGCAAGATCCTTTTCTATCCCTGCCGGTAGGTTTTCCTCATGTATTGTTAAAAAAGGGCATTCAATGCAGAATATTACATTCTGTGTGTTAGAATGCAGTCTTAATGTAATATTCAGGCTATCCTTGGTAATTTGCTCAGAAAGATTTGGTAAATTCCACAGTGTTAGTACCAATGCAATGACCACAGTTATAATGGCCTATGACAGTACTTGTCTTTAATGAGTCTTTGTAAGCTGCAATCAAGCAATCTCTGTAATACGTGCCATTTCAAAGCAAAGAAAGGTTTATCTGGGCAGAATTATCCAGCTGGTAATGTCTCATTAATCGTTTTTGACATCGATAGATTCTGTGTCAAAGGTCACACAAACTATCTTTTCCATAGTTCACGTCTCTCTGACCTGCAACAGACTCTCGTGATTTTTATTCCGTGCTCTTTTCATCGATCTATTTATATAAATCTATACAAATAGCCAATTGATTGAAACTCATTTGCCAGCACGCTTGTTTCACATAAGTAGTCTGTTTTTTGTACAGTCACAGTTCCGGCATATACGTAGAAATTGGCCATAGAGAAGCAGATGACGACTTCTATATTTGAAGAAGGTGTTACGCTTTGTGGATTTCCAATAAAAATGAGTGGAGGGATAGCCACTGTCCACCAGAATCTAAAGATCCTAGAGAACTAATTATTTGTGTATGGTGGGCAAATGTAAAATACATATTCTAACTTTGGAATTTAACTATTGGGGGAATGTGGAAAACAAATTCAATAGAACCTCACCAAATGAGAAAAATATCATCAAAATATCTGATCCATTTTAGATGATCTGTTCCTGATTATTCTGAGTAAAGGGATTTGTAATATCGTAGATAGACCCATCCCATAAGGCACATTTATCAGCTATGTTTGTGACGAAAACCTAGCAGATTGCAGTCGCTTTTGTTTGTTGATGAAATAATTTTCAAGCAAAGCCATTTTAGAACATTGGGCCAGTTGTACGACTATTTTTTGCAGTTGCAAACAGGAAATCAGCCGGTTTGCAAACGCAAAATTGGTCTGCCCCATGCACAAACCCTATTTTACGAGTCGGTAACCTATTACCGACTCGCAAAATAGGGTTTGAGACTTGCTATTTGTAAGGGTCGTGCCAAGGGCATCCCTTCCTAATAGCGACTTGCACGTCAATGTGCAATTGTTTTGTGACTGCAATTGCAGTCGCAAAACACTCGCAGGTTACCACCTAGTACAAGTGGGTGGTAAGCCACTCGCAAACAGGAAGGGGTACCCAGGGAACCCCTTACCGTTTGTGAACTGATGCAAAAATCTTTTTTTAGAGCAGGCAGTTGTCCCACGGACCACTGCCTACTCGTAAAAAAATGAAACAGAAATGTTTCATTTTCTTCTTTAAATGCATCCCGTTTTCCTTACAGGCTGCATTTTACAAAAAAACCTGCTTTATTTGAAAAGCAAAGGAAACACAAGGAGATGATGGACAAAGCGCTGAAACTTTTCAGACACTCACCCCCAGTCACAGATCTGGGTTGAATCCATCATCGTTCTTTAGCTCACTTTGCCACCCCAGTTCAGAGACAGCTATATGCAAATCAGTCTTGATCCTGTGCCTCATGGGAACAGTCCAGCCCAAACTGCCAAGCCGTGTCTTCCCTGGACCGGAAACAAGCATCCTGGGACCGGTTTCGGGTTAACAGCTCTCATCAGCCAGGCTAGCTTGAATCCAGTGGCAAAGTGAGCAAGGGACCCACGTCTGGGCAAACACAAGGAGATGATGGACAAAGCGCTGAAACTTTTCAGACACTCACACCCAGTCACAGGGAGTGCTAGCCATTCCCAATGGGATCTCAAATAGCACTTGCCTCATGAATATTAATGAGGCATGCAATTTGCGACCCATTTGGAATCGGAAACAGTGTCTGAGACACTGTTGTAAATTACAGTTTGAGAGTCTCAAATTGCGAGTTGCAAAACGACGTAATTTGCAACTCGCAAACATCATTTAGCCCATTCAGTGCTAAATGATATTAGCAGCTTATATGGGTGTGGTCTGTTGTCTAATACTTCCTCCAAAACCAATAGCACCTTTGGCTGAGAGATATAAGTGCAGAGGCTTTCAAAGCTTTGGTCTCTAACTGTATATTTTGTTTTATTGATTTACCAGAGAAACAAATCATATTTCGTTCAGACTGAGGGGCTAATAAAAGATTATGTTGTTGAATTATGTCATCATTACAATTGAGTCATGTTATCGATCATTAAATGTTAAGTGTTAATATAAAGAAATTATTATATTATTCGGACTGGCATTTATAGACCTTTTAAATCGTATATTGTATCCTTGGATCTGGATTGATTTTGTTTTGAATTTGAAGAAGTGTTTAATTAATTGCAAATTGTTTTATTTGTAGCTTTGCAGATGTTATTGTTTTCAGGAATGCTATTTCGTCCTGAGGTATGTCTCATATATGGGTAACAACTTGAGACTGAAATGTTGACAATTGTTCTGCTATCAATTATATAATATTGTACCTTCTCTGGTCAAACTGTTAGTTTACTTGGAAGAGGATTCATGTGTTTGATAGTATTGTTCACATCTCACAATTATAATTCTATATATCACTTGTTGTTTTGAATTTTTTACATTTTGTTTTTATGTGTCTTCGCTTCGTGTCCCCATGCATCTTTTGTTACACAAATTGATTTAAGTATATGTGTATATAAAAAATCTTTATTTTACTACTTTATTAGTTCCAGGCATAGATTCATTGTCAAAATTTAATCTAGCTCTCTGTTTGAGAAGACTGCAAAAAGATATGTTTGGAAGTGTTTGTCTCTAGATGTTCCATCGCAGGCCACCAATAAAACTCTCTGGTCACATCACTCGATGCCGACACATCACTTTGTTCCAAAATGACCAGCATCATTGCAAGTCAACATTTCAAACATGTTTTATGCTGTAGGCATAGACAGAGGTCATAAAATATTATTTTCCATTTCACTGCCTTAATCGAGGCCCAGCCTGTATGTAAATGGCAAAGATATTCAAAATGGAGTTCTGGAGCAAGGCTTCCTTAGAATGCTTCATCTAATGTTTTGATTCAAACCTATTCAAGCATTTCCAAACATGGTGGAGAATTAAACTTGTTATTAGGGTATGGTTACACCTACAATATAAACAGTGTATCATTATTATTATTATTATTATTATTAACATCATGTTACCACTGGTTTCGGTTTCAGTCTTGTTGGGCCTCATCATGGAGATTCAGCTTCAGTCTTATTGAACAGTGAACTTAGGACCCAAATCTGGCATTAACTCCTTTCACGTTGGGAGACCCACTTAGCACAAGAAGTGATGGATGCAATGCTCAAATTATTCTAAGCCACTGATAATCACAATTTGAGACAGGGACCAGCCATATGCATACAATTCGTAACTGAGCTGCCAGGCTAAGTCACCTTTGAATGGGAACATAAGCTCTTCAATCTGGTATCAGCCTTTTTAGGACACATTATTGAGGTGCAGTTCGAGTCCAATAGGACAGCAAGCTTAGGATGCACATTTGGACATATAACCCCAATTTAGGGAGACTCTCTCAGACAACATTGCTAATCAATCTGGACAGCTTCAAGTCCATTGCTTTCTAGCGTGTCAGGACCAATACATACTGGGACCAGGTATGTACAAAGCTGCCATGGCCCCATCAACACATGACTGTCCAGACTAAGGAGCTAGACCAGTTCCCATCTGATTTGCTACACAAGACATACAGACTGGTTTTGTTCTTGCTACGTCTCATCTCCTTGGGCCTTCTCTGGGTGAAACTTGGCCTGGCAATTCAGTACGGACTCTCTCCATTGAGATAGAAGCAAGGCTGCTTTGCATGTGACTGGAGTGGTGTAGTGGGCACAACAAAATTATTAACTTTATTGCAGACTAAAGGCATTGCCAGTTTCTGAGACTTTAGCATCGGTGCCTAATTTGCGCTAGCATTTGCAGGTGGGGCCCACTGGCACTCATTTTTGGTGACCAGCACTTCTTTTTCCTCATCTCGGAGCAAGAGTTAGAAAACCACAGATGGAGGAAAGAAGGAGAAAGACGAAACAATTGTAACAAAGGGAGAAAGGAGAAATGGGAAAAAAAAAAAACAAGAGTGAGATAACAAGCTAGTGTATTGTGGTGAGGCGTGAATGGGCATAAGCTTTATTCAAGACCAAGCAGCCTTGGTTATACAGCACCCTGAAGTTTGGTAATCCTGGCCACTGGCTAAAAGACACATCTTTGGGCCCCAGCACTTATTGATTTACAAATTAATGTATAAATGTATTACAATAGGGTGCATTGGAAATCAGAGAGGACCAACAATGAGATTGCTCAGGAACAGGAAGATTTGCATTGTTTGTAGACTGATGGAGCAGCTTCCCTCTCTCTGCCCTTCGGCATACATTTGTTATCTAATGCTGCAGGAATGACAGCACACCAATAGCGCTTCCTTGAAGAATGCCTGTCATAATATTATGTGCAGGTTGTGAGCTGTGGGCTGCATGAGAGGTGGAATTGGACAGCCTGAAATCACACTCACCAAGAAGATGGAACAGTTTTCCGCAGGTGGTCTGACCTTGTGCTTTGTCCCGCAGCTCAGCATAGGCCCCTGCGTGTGGACATATCCTCCTCCTGGTACTGAAGGGGAAATCTGTACTTGAGTCTGTCACTGTTGTAGAGCAAGTTACACCCCCACCACCACCAGTGGTTTATGCTACAAAATCAAATGTAATGTTACCAAAACTTTTCATACTATTCTACCATACGTCTAACTAAGCTAGGCTGGCGAACAAATCCACTGTGGTTATCTTCAGATTTACATTATTTGTAAAATGCTTAGGTCAGATAGAATATCATTTACATATCTTATTTGTATGATAATTTCAGCATTTTAGGAGACACTTAGGGCCCGATTACGATGATGGACGGACCTGAGTCCGTCCGACATTGTTTGGGAACTGGGACCATGCGACCTCCTGTTGTTAGTCCTAACCCAGTAATTAGGATGCGACCGAACACTCCTATTCCTTACAATGGTAAAGAGTTGGGGTGCAGTTCATCCCTGCACCTCGTGGCAGGCACCTCAAGGTGCCTGCTATCGGGTGCACGGATCAACATCTATGCCGCCATCCAGAGGCCTTGCACCCATGGGCGTCCTGCTGGTGGCCCCCAAAGTTGGATTCCCACAACCTTTCTGTCTCAGAAAGGCCAGCACAGAAAGGCTGTTGGAATCTGCTATCGTAATACCTCGGGCAGAAAGAGCCGCCCGAGGGATTACTGGAGGCTTTCCAAATGACAGACAGGCTCTCTGAGCCCTTCGGAGGCCATTCGTGAATCCGGTTTGGATTCCTTTCCGACTGACCGCATCAAAATGGGTGGGTCAGAAAGGAATCCAAACTGGACATTTTGGTGCGGTCAGAACGTCTCCGAGTGCATCGAAATCGGCTCCTTATTTGTTGGGTGAATCCGTGTGAGTGGTTTTCCTTAGGATCAAATGTCCAGGCTATGGGAGTGATATCTACATCTTGTGCAGTGAAGTTTTGAGAGAGCTTAAACTACACAAAACCACCTGTGCCATGCAGACAGTAAAATATGCATGGTGGGTGGTCCCCCGTAAAAAGTAAGGTAAATCCAACGCACTGTTATTCATGGTTTTGTCGATGTGTGATGCATTGACTGAAAGTAGCGCACAAAGCCTGTAATGTGTCAACATTTTTGCACATTGTCAATCCAGGCATAGGAAATGACGCAGTGGCTGTGGTACATAAAGACAAGCCACACAAAACAATTTCACAACTCAACTACGCCATGGAGGTGGTCATTCTGCAGCTGGAAGTCACCAGGAGATCACCAATGCCACCATGTAGACTGCGCAGGAGAAGGGAGCATGTTTTTCACCAACAGATTTCCCTCAAGAGGGGCTCCATCATAGGATTGCTAAACAAGATTGCACCAAGGCTCCAGCCACTAATTGCCAGGCCCACTGGCATCCATCCACAGCTCAAACTGATGACAGTCCTCCACATGCTGGCAACTGGTTCCTTCCAGATCTCATCAGCCAGAGTAGTAGGACTATCGTATCCATCATTTTCTGCTTTCTTACCTTCTGGCCTGGATGCCTTCATCCACTTCACACCCCAGTGCCTCCTCTACCCAACACCCAGCAACAGCAGCTGGAGACCAAGCAAGTTTTCTATGCCATTGTGTGGGTGTTTCCATGCAACTCCCATGGTTTATGTCACACGTCATGTATACCGCATCCAATTATTAGGCTTCCCCAGGTGATGTGTAATAAGGATAAATACCTCAAGTCGTCTAAGTCACTCCTGCTTTCTTTGTGTGCTGCATTCTGTGGCACACATACATAGACAACTAGGCATCTAAGGGTTAATTATGTGCAGGAGGCCCTATTTATGATACTTATGATAGATGCTGACATGAGTAATTTGGCTGATATACAGACTTTATTTTTATTCACTTGATGTTAAAAATTGGTGTGTGGGACATATGTTACTGGAACAAAATGAGGCTAAGTTACACTGAATTTGCCTTTCATGTGGCAGTATCTTTACATTGTTACACAGCTTGCTGCCCTGCCCTGCCTGTGAGGGTAAGTGCAGGTAAGGGCCACATCTGCCATGTTGATTAACTTTCTTTTTCATGATGGCTATACTGATTAGAGAGTCACTTATTGACTCCACTACTGTGCACATCACACCAAGTTACCAGGGAGCCTTCATTCCCTCTAGCCACTACTTGGCCTACAGCTCCTGGGAAAGTGATGTAGGATTATTCAGGTATTCGATTTGGTCCAGCACTCTGCCTTGCACACAGTACACCATGCCAGCCTGCCTGGTTGTGCTGTCTTGCATGCCCTTTGTGCATTAATGTGGTCAAGGGACCATATTTGACACACATCCACACAACTCTTCAAAAGCAAGCAACTGTGCTACACTCTAGGAATGTGTATGGGCATATACTTACCATGGGTAATGTATTTGTGTGTAATCAGGTAATTTCATTACACACACAGTCATATTCATAGTTCAGGACAGTATGCACTGTGTACCATCTCTAAGGGGGATAGGCCCAGTGCAACTTGGCATATTGCAAATGCTAACGCTCACCCATATCGTCATTGTCAGAGATGTTTATATACAGAGTATCACACATCTCTTAAGTCATCCAACTCACTTGTACCTGTACATTACTCCTCTGGCAATCCTTATTGAACACACTGATGGCACCCATATCATTTATTGACTCTCATGTGACACCAATACCAGCCATATATATTACCATATGCAATTGGCCGACTTGCCTGCCTGTATGGGAGTGCTATGGCTAAAGCCCTACCCCACATGCTAGTAGTCATGAAATTATGTGACAAACAAATAGGCTCATAAACCTCACCATCCTACCATCCCCAAAACCTACCCATCATCCTGGACACCTTGCTCACCCTGTCACTTCACTATTCCCTGTTTCACATTCTCCTGCTTTGAAATATGTGGCATAGTCAGCCTTTTCTTCTTACAGCTCCCTCTACTCCACATTTACCCAGAGCAACATTACATGTATGCCGTAGTACACTAATGCCCTCTTCTGCACCATCCCTTCACAGCTGTGACACAAGTGTGACACCATCAGACACAGGAGTGCGTGACTATCGCTCAGGCTACCTTGCAGTACACACATCACACCTCCCCTTCTCGCTATCCAATGGTTCCCCATTCAGACATACGTTCAATGTGCTCAGCCACACCTACATTGCACTATACTTCCAGGGCCCACCAGGCAAACACTCATGGTCCTCTGGTGTTCATCACTTGCATTTGCCCCCACCCCAGCATACATTTGTACATGACAGACGGTAGAGTGGTCTCCAAAATGGTGGTCAACACCTGTGTGCTCTCACCCCACACAGAGAAAAAGCTGCGTGCAACATAGTTTCAAGGCTAGTGACTAAACATGTGGCTCTTCACATGATCCTACTTCATGATACTTCACAAACTCCCTTTCAGGTGAGGGGTTAATCCTCTGGCAACTCCATTCCATTACTTTACACTCCAATTTTGGCTGTATGGTGCTGAGATAGACACATAAGCCCCATGTTGCGGGTTTTAACCATATTGTCCCTTGTTGCCACTTACCCTGTAGATCTTTCTGGTCATCAAACCCAGCACTGTACTGTCCGGCAACTCCTGCCACCAACTCTGCTGGAATGACTGATGCCACCTGCTCCTCCAAGGGGTCCAGCACCTCTGGGTCCTCAAATCCTCCTCTTCTGATCTGCATGGCTGCCTTCAGGTTCTTGACTACTTTCTCCTTGGTCCTGCACTTATAGTCATGCAGCGCTACTCTGGCACTGTCCTTTTAGCTTGCCCTACACTCTTTATCTTCTCCCCAATGGGCTGCCAGATTACTTCTTTCTTCCCTAATGGCAATTTGGAGGTGACCAAGAGAAGGTGTTCATTCCTTGTCACCTCAGTTGTTAAAGTGTGGTTCTCCTCCTCACTGAAATTACTCTTCCTCTTCCCCTGGGGTTCTGTCTGGACATCCTCCTGGCTGGTGTTAGGGTTGTTGCTCTGACTGCTGCTGCCTGCTCCATATCTTCCATTTGATGTGTGGGATTTTGTTTTCTTCAATGAGTCACTTTTTGTAGGGATTTTGGACGCATGATGCACTCTAATGTAATGCAAAGCTGATTTTGAACACATAAAGATTGCTTTACGACCTATAAAGCAGCTTTGCGGCACGTTGGCTGCAAATGCATCACATTTCTCTGCGCCTTCCATCCCACAGAAGCGGCAATATTTTTGATGCACCTTGGAACCTTGCAACATGGTGCCTGTACCATAAATACTGCGCATCCATGTCATTATGAACTGTAGTACAGCAGCACAAATTTTTCTGATGTATTGCTGCTTTGCCACAGCGATGCATCAGTTCTCATAAATGAACCTGTTAGTTGTTATAAATTCAGAAGTGAATGTCTGTATTTGAATATGTTCTTTAATGCTGAAGTATTGGAGATTATGGATGGTCTTTCTTATTTTTTTTTAGCTTAGGTAAATGCAAATAGAACAATTTGATTCAATTTGACATAACCAGTTTCTCTTTGAAATATTTAATTTAAAATGTGTTTGAATGGGAATTTGATATGTATGTATTCAAAAGTATTCCCAGGCAAATCTATATGCTCAGAGCTATGCAAATGATATGAAAAGAATGACTCATGAGTGGTAGAAAAAAAAAGGAAATGTTTATCAGTGTGGGTGTGTGGCAGCAAAAGGGGTGATCTGAGATGGATTCTCTTGAGCCTTAAGAGGATATCTATTGTAGATCCAACACGAACATGAGGGCAGGATATCCAAGGTCGCCTGCTATCACTAATGGTTTTACCCCATAATGCAAAGATATACAAAGAGAAGTGTGTGTGTTGAAGCTGAACATCAACCAAGGTCTGAAGGAATGAGATTTATTCACGACCATAGAATTTTTTTTTAAGACCAACATATATGCCAAGGTCAGATAGTCTGTGATTTTGATTAAAAGGAGGGCGAAATTATGTGAACGAGATGATTGATAAAATCAGCAAGAAATGGACTTCATACTCTGCATTCTGTGTCAGTATTTTTTCACAGTTTTCTTATTTTGCAAATTAGTTCTGTCTCCATGGTACCTTCTTAACCTTACTACAGCATTTAGCAACTACAATGGGCTTGATTTGGATGTTGGGCGGATACCCTCCAACAGTCTGTCAGAGGGGATTCCGTTCATCTTCCAATGAGCTCACAGAGCCCGTTGAAGAGGAGCAAAATTGTAATCCCTTGAATGACAGCAGAGCCAGCCTTGTCTGCGCCGTCGGGATTACAAAACCGTTTCCGACAGCCTTTCCATGCCGGCCTTTCTGACATGGAAAGGCAGTTTGAAAGTGATTCTGGAGGCCCCTAACAGGGCCCCCTTCCCCCTGGCCCTCTGCTATGGGGCCTGGGGGGCCCCTAGGGTGCCCCCGTAATCATCCCTGCACAGTGTGGCAGGCACTTCATGGTACCTGCCACAGGGTGCAGGGATGTTCTCAAACATCCATTTTTCAATGTAAGCTTGTGCTGCGGGCCTTTTCCGCCCGCCGCACAAGGGTCCATTGACAGATTAATGTTTGCAGGTTGGAACTGCTGACCTGAGGTTGGCTGGTTCCAGAGCCGCCCAACAGCGTAATGAGCCCCAATGTGACCAGTTTACCTTTGGAATGGGTCTGTGACTGCACTGCGCTGCTGTATTGATTTTTAGTAACTTCTGATTAGTTTAAATAAGAAATATTTTTGTTGAACTCTGTAGATTATGAAATGTACACTGCCATTTGAGTACCAGCAGACAGTGTGCACTAGTGTGCTATGGTATGCAGTGGGTTATCATGGAGTATGTACACCACAATAGTGTGCCCAAGGGTGTAAGTATATAACAGGATACTGTGTACACTGTTATGTATACTTGTATGTGGGTGTGCTCATATACCAGGATACAGTGTACACGGTATTCAGCCAAAATATTGAGAAAAAATATATACTGTGTCACATAAATATCGTATTGAGAAAATCATGATATATAAATATCGTTGTATGTAATAATGTTGTCAAACGATTTTAGGTATTGTATAACATATCGATGTACATAATATCATTGTCAACATTATTGCTGTATATAATATCATTTTTTAGTGGAAAATTGTGTGTAATCATATGCATGTTTTATGCACATGTTTTTATTTATAGTAAAATATTTCAAATGTTCTAGTAATTTTTATGTGTTGTATTATGACAAAATAAATGTTTTGGGAATTTAGAAGATATTTTTATATTAGAATGTTTTGTGTAGAAGTGAATATAGAGGGTTCCTTTTAAAAAGTTTTTTTAAATCAATTTATAAAAAACTTTTTAATGTGTTGTTTTTAATTTGTTTGGTATAAGCATTGCTCCTATTTTTAGTGTTATGTGTTTTTTTTAGTCATGGTAAGTGTGATTTACTTGTTAAAAAAAGAAGTATTATATCATTTACATTATAGCTATCTGAAACAAATATAAGAAATTATAAAAAATAAAGGATTTTTTATTTGCATTATTTACAATTTTAAACAATCACATTTCTAAAAAAGTACATTTAAAAAAAATGAAGGACAATTTTTTTAAATCTAATATATTTTTATAAATTATTTTAAATTATATAATAAAAGTTAAAAAATATATTACAATATATATTAATTAAGGGATTTTTTTACAAACATATTCATAATATGTGTATGTTGAAATTTGAACACTGCAATAGTGAATATACATTTTCTTTTTAGTTTCTACACTATTACCATATTATATTATAATGCAGTGGAAATTTGACATGTATATTTTGTTTTGTAATATTAATTTCATATAGAGTCAAGTAGCCCTTCAGGGTGGCAGTCAGAGCCTAATCCCTACAATGGTGGCAGTGCCCCACGTAGGTATTAGGATGTCCCTTTCTCTCTGTCTTTACATGTTGGTCCAACCGCCATGCAAAGGCAGATGGAAAGGGACTTTGGGGCCCCTCGCCGCGCCCCCGTCTTCAGTGGGCCTCCGCTCTGGGGCCATGGGACACATGTGGTGCCCCCAAACATCCATGGCACACGGTGCATGGATGTTTGTAGACATGCATTTTACAATTGGGGCTTGTGCTATGTCGCTTTTCTAGACTGCAACACGAGCCACAATAGTAAACTGCTTGTTTCCAACCCCCTTCACCCTGTTGGATTGTAATATGGTGGATGGAGCCACTGACTACATGTCTGGTAGACTCCATCTCGTCTGACCCTCATCGTTATTAGGGCCATAATGTTTTAGGAGCAGGTGGTGTTTTACTGGTGACCTTTTATTGTGGCAATTAGACGTTTTAAAATTGATGTAGCAGGTAACTGGCCTGTTACATGCTCTGGTACATGGAGTAACATGTCCTCAAGAATTTGTGTTGTTGGTTCTTGGAGTCTAGTGCTTGATTCTTTTATGTTTTCTATCACCTCTCTTACTTTGCATTCTGTTATATTGGAGGTGGTTATGTTCTCTAACAATAATTGCTTTTGTTTCTCTAAATATGTGCAAAAAGCCAGTTTTATCACCAGAGACTCTGTGAGTCTAAGTTTAAATTAGTCATACACATTTTTCCTTTTTAGCACTTTTATTTTTGGGAATACGGCTACGCTCGAGCCTATTTTGGTCAGCCTTGGTTACCACGGACGAGAGGCCCCAACCCATCCTTCCCAATATGGTGGCTGTGGGTACCACACTAGTCTTTTTCCATTTGAGACAGGAAGTGGCGGCATTGAAATAACCCCACCATGAGAGGCTCACCTTGTGTAGAAGCACAAGTCACGCCACAACATAGTGAGTATTCGCTCTCTGAGTTGCTTCCTCTCCTAAATCGGGGTAAGATGCACGATCCTCTCTAAATCTATCCCACATATTATTATTTTTTCAGGATGTGATTGAGCATTTTACTCTGTTTTGACGCGTAAGACCAACACTGACTCTAATACAGCTGAGTGGGTTACTTAACAACCAGAAGCAGAGTTTTATTCTTGTATGGATACCGCTAACGGCACACAGCACTGATGAACATGAGTTGTTGTGTACGTAAGGTTTAATTTTCTTGATGTTTGTTTGTGGTATACCTTGATGAGAACCCGATCACGGACATGTGTAGTTTTAACGCTAATGGCACTCAATACGCATGGATATTAATTGAGTTCTGTGCATGGCCACGCCATCGTAGTTTTAAAAACAGGTAACCCAAGGAAAACAACCCAATCACTGACACTCATGGCAATGAATATTTTTTAGTAGCACACAGTCCACATCTATGTCAGAAAGGGTTTTGCGCAAGGTGGTGCTCGATGTGTTTCTCTGGGTGTTCGATCATAACATCCCGTCACCTTGAGAAACAACATGGGGCATGTAGTTAACAAAGTGATATAAAGTAAACTACACCATGCATGCAGAAGTATTACCGAACGCCTGACAGAATTACAGTATGGACATTTA
This sequence comes from Triturus cristatus, assembly GCF_964204655.1. NCBI lineage: Eukaryota > Metazoa > Chordata > Amphibia > Caudata > Salamandridae > Triturus > Triturus cristatus. The sequence goes on along the minus strand of NC_140594.1, from coordinate 943,841,356 downwards.
AATGGTTTATGTTCTGTTTGTCTCTTTTGTTTTCTAGGTCAGATCGCAAGACAAGGTACAAGAGTGCTTTGTTATTTGTTATGGGACTGATTACTTGAATACTTACTACTCATTTACGAATCAGTCACTTAGTAGTGTAGGTTGCATCATTTTGGTTCTGAAGAATTTCCAGCAGATCCCTAGTGGTCTAAGTTAGGCAAGAAACATGTTGACCTCATGTTTTGATAAATGATTAGGATTGCTCCCTAGGACCAATGAATCCCACACGAGCAACTTTTTAATGTGTTTAGTGAGTTTAACCTGTAAAGAGTCCTCAAACCCAGCATTATTAGACCTATTTTGTATAACACTCTACCACCACACTACACATTCTTCATAACCCACATACCCACTCCTCATCAGACAGCAAATTAAAAGATCTCCAGTAAAGAACCCCTTTGCGGGTGCTTGTCATGCATTGCAGCGCTGGCCTGATGAGGAGCATGCCCAGATGATGAAGCATAACCCCTTTCAGGGTGTGTGAGGGCACTTGCTCCTATTGAATCCTATTCCATTGACTTGGAAACCTAAAATCTTTCAATTCTTCATATTTCCTAATCTCCTTTAAAGGAACTGCACACTCTTTTATCTAAATTATGACCATAGAGATCCTGTGTGCTGGACCTAGCTAAAAGCTCCCGGTTCCTCCTGTTTGAAGAAAAGATGTTACTAGAAACTCATCTGGTACTAACATAAGTTACTAAGCATGTTTGAGCTTGGGTGCGACACGTATTCTCATGCCTAGCTCCGGTAAGAAGAATGGATTGGTCATTCTGTGTAAAAAATCTCTTGGTATTCATTTATTATCCCAGGAATTGGATGTGGGTGGGAGCTGGCTTATAGTTAACTTGACTATTAATACAATCCTTTTCTCTATTCTCAACATTTAGGCTCCTACACAGCCAGACAAGATTTATTAGGATAATATTATTCATAAAGTAATGTCTAGCCACATGATTACTTTATTTTGGGCAGTGAATGCAACTTAGTTATAGACCCTTTTATTAAATGTCATTCTGAGGTTACGTTTGTTCCCTTTATAATTCACAAACTATTCCTCTCCACGATCACTTAATAGTCTTTGGTGGATGCTTGGAGATTATGTCACCTTACACCTTGAATATGCCTTCTTTTCCCCAGTATACACCTCCCTACCAGATTTGACCAGATATTTCTTTCTAAACCTCTTTCATCACATCTTTTGATATCAGGAATTGGTTCAATACTAATATCTGAGCTGGCACCTGTTATTGTGGATTTAGAATTACTACCCATTCCTCAAGATCATAAACAATCGCGTTTTAATAATTTCCTCTTATTTGATTTTTAATTTACAGAAGGTTTTCAGGCATTTTCACAAGGATTAATTTAAAGCTTCATCAAGGGACTTTATAATTTCTTATGTAGCCAAACATCAGAAGTTAAAGTTTCACAAATCAACTGAACTTCTGAATGATATTAAAAAGTTTTAACAGACCTATTTTTCTACTAAATCCAAAACTTGTCTTGAGGAATTAATTAAAGCTAAATTCCAATTTAATAAACATTCCTTTGAAGACACAACATCTTATTAACTTAGATCTAGTTCAAAATATTACGGAGGGCAGAACAAAGCAGGTACACTCCTAGACAAGTATCTGAAAATTAAAAAAGAGAGAACTAAAATGGAATCAATTATTAACAGATGATAATGTTTCTTAAAGATTCTGCGACCCTGCAGGCATTCTACACACCTGCATCAAGCTCCTTATCAATCTCCTCCAAAAACAAGACTTACTAGCTACTCCAAAAGAATTTGAATTGTCCATTAATTTCTCCCCTGTGGAGGAGAACATTACCACGACTGAGATTCTTAAAACCATGAACTCAATTAAAAAAGGAAAAGCCCCTGGTCCAGATTGCTTTTCAATTTAATTTTATATTCATTTCTTCAAATTATTCTCTTTCTTTATCAGGAATAAAGCTTCAAAGGGATCATTTCAAGATATATTAATCTGTACAATACCCGGAGAATCATAACCTCAAGCTATGTCAAATTTATTAGTCAATTTAGACTATAAAACTTTTGCAAAACCTTTTGCTCTCAGCCTTGAACCATCATTACGTCAATTGATTGGGCGTGAGAAAACAGGCTTTATTAAAGGTAGGCATCTATCGGACAATAGCAGATTATTTTTTAATAAATATTAGCACTCGGTGGCTATATTACTGAACACAGAAAAAGCATTTGATAGGATGTCTTTTATTTTTCATTCGCATAAATTATTTAGTTTAGCTTCTTACTTTCTTAATTTAGTTTCGCTTTTGTACACAGCCCCAGCACCTTCTAGTTATGCACATGTTTTAATATCTACTCCACTATACAGAGGAGTTAAAGAGGGATGCCCTCTTTCCCCTCCTCTTTCCATTCTTACTTTTGAAACCTTCTTACTTAAAACTAGGCATAATCCATCTATGACAGGATTTAATTGTGATAAGAATCAGATTACATTGGTGGCATATGCTGATGACATTTTGATGTTTCTTTCTAATCCAACCTCCTCTCTGACAACTTTCCTTACTAAGGTAAATCATTTTTTATGGTTTTAGGCTGTAAACTAAACTTTGATAAGTGTGAAATTCTCCCTCTTAATACATTTTGTTTTAAACAGGACTTTGCTTGAATGAATCTTGCCTAGTCTATCACAAAAATGAAATATTTGGGATTATGGTTTACAAATATTGTTAAAGACACGGTTTTTATTACAAAACTTTCATCTTCAACATCTAGATGGAACCCATTATTCCTCTCTTGGTGGGGAAGATTCAACTCTATTAAAAGGATACTTGTTCCTATTGTTCTCTTTAGTTTAGCTAATATTCTAGTATTGATTTCAGACCAATATTTTAAAAGAGTCCACACCATTGTACCTAAATTCTTGTAGCAAAATAAAAAGCCTTGGCTGTCTGTTACTAAATTACAGCATCCAAAAGAAATGGGTGGGGTTAATTTTCCCAACTTTTGTTCTAATCATTCAGCTTTCTTTTTGATCACTTAAAATACCTTGAGTTTGACGCAATTTCTGATACTCTTCTTTTATGGACTGATAGTGAGTTGTTCTTTCTACACTATTTCATACACATTGCGAAGCCTTTGTTTCCACACCATGTTTATATATCCCAGATGTACCTATTTCATATCCCACTTTTAAAGAAATGCCTTTTCTAGCATGCTCTCCTCCACATTTTTAGACTGATGTTGCTGGGTTTTCAATTCTGAGAGTGCACTGAGGACTGCTAACCAGACCTCAGCGCCAGTGTTCTAACCCTATACAAATGATATGCTGAATTGGATACACCCGATTGGCAAGTACTGTCTTACTTATAAGTCGCTAGTATATGGTACCCAGGGCATGAAAGGCAGAGTGTTCAACCAGGGCAGCAGTACTGTTTATTCCACCTGGAATGTGACAAGGCCAAAATGGATCCCAGCCTGCTAGTGCAGACAGAAATGGCAGTGTTTACACTGCTAGTATGACTTTGCCAATACAACTAATGGCAAAGCCCCCACTCCTTTCAATGAGATATGTAAGTCTGCCCTAAGGAAAGTCTTTGGAGCCCTATGGCAGTGAGCTATACATTATTAAGTAAGACCTACATTTTTTGATATGTCTTAACAGAAACACTTCCAAATTGTTGTTTTGCTGTGGAAAGCTCAGCAACCCCAATTGGCTAACACAGGGTTACCAAATGGCACCCCAGCCTGGCTAACCTCTTAATTGGACTACCTTATTTTTCATGGCGGTCCAACCACCCTGAAAAGGCTGTCGGAAAGGGACTTTTGGGGGCCCCAGGCAGGGCCCTGTTCCCCATGGGCCACAAATAAGTGGCCAGGGAGGCAAATGTGATCTCCCCCACACAATCATGCAGTGTGCCAGGCAGTGGTGCCTGGCTCACGGTGCATGAATGTTTGAAAAGTGTTTGTTTGTACTGCGGCTTATGCTGCAGCCCTTTTCCTGGGCTGTAGCATAAGAGCTATACAAAAATGCAAATTCCTATCGCTCTGCTGGTGGTTCTATCCTAATCGGGAAGGTAGGATCGCCGACTCATTGTCAGAAGGACACCTGTTGTGGCGATGACAGCTGGACACTCGTCCGGCCACCATCCTCACCATCATATGGAATGGACTTAATATCAACTTCAGAATATCATAGACAAAATATGGAGGGTCAAAATATTGTTCATTATATTTAGGTAAGTAGAGGTTTACTTTACCTAACTCCACATATATATATCTTCGTCGTATGTAGATATAGATTTAAAAATAGTAAATCAGTACTTACCCATATGCACTTGTCTTCTAAAAATTGTGTACCTCAATATTTTGGGCGCAATATTTTGGTATTACAATGTCTCTGAAGTTCAATGTCTTGAAGCTTTCTGTTCAGGATGAGAGACAAATCAAAATAATTTGTTGTTTGATGTTCGCCAGTTGAGAGACAATGACTGTCTTAACCATTTTTAACTATATGGATGATTAATGGGTGCCCTGCTTTCTCCTGCATTTAACTACATCTGCAGTGTGGAACTTTCTTAGTAATGGTCAAGCTCAATTATAGTCCTAATTTGTAAGATAGGGAGTTGTATGGACCCCAAATGCTATCGTCCAATATTGGCCACTACCATTCATTGACTCTTCAGTTAAGATGATTGGGATGGTCATATTTAATAGTAAAAGGGATTGGACTCTGGAAAATAACATTTTGAGTGCCTGTCAATACAGCTTTAGAGAGCGTTTAGGTATAATGCAAAAGTGCATAAACTTGCATTTGCTTATAAGCAAGTACACTGTAGCACAGCGCTGATTAGGGGTTAGATGCCACATTTTTGGTTTACAATGCATCGAAATTTATAGGCTAGGGTCAGAGTTGGACGTGATGGGGAGCTTTCTAACCCTGTCAAATTACATTGAGGTGTGTGACAAGGTTGTGTTCCTGCTCCTCTGTTGTTTATTGTATATATTGATAAACTTAGGGCCATATTTGTAAAATTTGTGGTGCACGGCAGTGCAGCAAGTCATCTTGCTGCACTGCCCTGTGTCACTGGGAAAGGGCAGGAATGCTCCATATTTATCCGAAACAGCCCATTCCTGTCCTTTTCCCCTTCACCTGGGCTGTTTTGGCAGCCTAGCGTCAACACAGTCACCCTTGAACCATGGTACAAGAGTGCCTGTGTTGTAGGCAGTATTGTTTTGATGCAGAAAGGGGCACCTTGCTGCACAAAAACAATCCAGAGAGACACATAAAAGAGGTAACCACTAGGAGAAAAAAATATATTTCTCCTTGTTGAGCCTCTCCCAGGGAGGCATATATTTTTGGTGCATTCCCAGGTTAACAAATCTTTGTAAATATGGGAATGTGTCAAAAACCATGGAAGTTGCATAGGAACACGCAATGCTCCTGGAACCCCTCTGTTGCGCAGAGTAATGCAATTCAGCAATTTGCGCTGCTTTGCCGTACTCCAGATTTTTAAAGCCATGCAAAGCAGCTATGCATGGCTGCATAAATCTAACTTGAAGATTTGTGTCACGCATGTAGCATATTGCATTTTGGAAGTTTGTGTTTGGTCCATCTTCCACCAGTAATATTTTGCATCGTAGTTTGAAGTTTACTTACACAGTCAATTCCATTTTTATTGTTAGCCAAACTGTAGGAGTTATACCTATTTCCGCTCTCTTGGACATTTACAAAACCCAGTGTGTGCAGACTGCAAGTTATGGAAAAGGTATTGGGCTATGCCGATTGTTGTGCACTTTAAGTGGAGGAATATTGATTTTGCAGGCACTTCCTCTCCCTTCGCGATTTAATGTCACACTACTTTGGTCATAAAGAACTTGTCCTAGGATATCTTGAGAACTATATCAAACTGACTCCTCTTGTTGTGGCTCTCAATGTGGAATAAGCCCCAGAATACTCTGAATCTCAATAATTATGAGTGCCTTTTGCACTGCGAGCTTGGATTGAAAATGCCATGGCTAGCTAAAATCAAGCAGAATTTTGACGAGTTAGGTAGACCTTCTCTGTTTGAACATCACTCTTCTGTAAGAAGGAAAAGATGGATATAAAGCCTATGTTTTTTTAATGCCGAAGTTTTATGAGGAAAGGTATAGATTTTAGCAAACCACTGGTGCAGCAATATGCAATTTTGAGACCAACGTTGGCGTGGAGCGCTATCTGACTTTAGTACGCAGCAACTGGGGGAGAGACTTGTTATTGAGGTTCAGAGCTGGTATAATTAATCATCTTTTATGTTTTCCTCTAGAACAATTTGGTAATATGAATGCATTTGTGTGGTCCTGTGATGGTGTCTCTGTCTACTGTAAATTTGAGTGTGTTTTTAGAATTCAATTTATGTTGACTCTTTTAAGGGAATACAAATTTAGTCAGTGCAGAATAGCTCTTCAATGCCTGCAACTGTTATCAAATAAGGAACTGTGCTACAGAGTAGAGTCCTTTCTTTAATCAGCTGCTCATTATTGTAAGTGAAATATTTCTAACCAGAGTAAGGTGTTCTCTTAATTTAGCTCTACATAGTGATAAGTGTATGTATTTTTAACCATTTGTGTGATTGTTGTTGTTGTTTAGTGGTGCTATGAATTTTATATGCTTTTATGATTGTCTCCAACTTTTAAATAATGATGATGGTGAGGAAGATGATGACTGTCTTAATAAAAAAAACTTTTTATTTCAAAAGGTTACAGTTGCCGGAGCTTCATCAACAGCAGGAGATGGTAGTTGCAGAATTTTTTAATGCCAGTTTATAAAAACCCTTGAAAAGAGCTTGATGTTAAATCAGCTTCCTCGATTTCCAATGGTTAGAACTTGTATGTGTTGAAAGTGCTATAAGTCAGTAAGTAGGAAGATGTCAATAAAAACGTTATCACATTTTTTAAATTAATGTAGACTGCCTAGCTTCAATGCAGCATTATCACACTAAGGGCCATATGTAGGTAAATTACATTTACCGATTCTTAAATACCGAATTTTACCGATTCGGTATTTATGAATCGGTAAATGTAATGTAGGTAAAAAAATACCGAATCGGTAAGTGTCGGTATTTTAGAATCGGTATTGACCGATTCGGTAATGGCAACTGGCTTCCCATTCATTCCTAGGGGCCTGGAGGCCCATAGGAATGATTGGGAAGCCAGTTGCCATTACGGAATCGGTAAATACCGAATCGGTAATGGGGGAGGCATCATTATGGGTGGCAGGGTGTCACATTGACACCCTGTTGCACCCCTGATTCGTCCATGTGTGCACATGTGGCGCACATACATGCCCTAAGGGCATGTATGTCTGCCACATTGCACACTTCAAAGTGCACAAAAATGCTTTTTTACACCTATTCGTCATTTACCACCAACTTTTAGTTGGTGGTAAATAACGAATCCCCACACCCACGACACACTCCCCCTACATCTCATTTCAGGATTCGGTATTTACCGAATCGGTAAAATTACCGATTCGGTAATTTTACAGATTCGGTAAATTACCGAATCCTGAAATGATCCCCCTACATAGCAAAAGCCTAAATACCGGTCGGTAACGGTATATTTACCGAAAATCGGCCGTTACCGACCGGTATTAGGCTTCCTACATATGGCCCATAGACTCAAGAACAATTAAAATTCTGCTCCTGCTTGTTTTTAAATATCCCAGTTGGTGTTTCCAACTGGATTCAACCATGCAAGGCTACTTCATTAGCAGGTTGGTACTCAATAAATCTAAAAAATAAACTAAATCAAGCTGAATTCATCCAAATGCAGGAGTAGGAAAAGAGAAGGATTTCAAGAAGTCCAGATTAAATATTAATCCCTGTGTAAATAACATCAGGGAGTTGGGGTCCCTGCTTGTCCTTCTGCCACCCTGACATTTAACTTGCCTTTTCCTCATGGCACCGGTGTGGTAAAATGCACACTTAAATAAAAATGAAAATCTGGCTATTCCGCCTTTTCTAACAATGTTGTAAGGCCTTGCCATTAATATAATTACTTTATAAATCATAAGCTACTGTTAAGTGAACCACTTACAATGCTTGACGCACTTCACTGACATGAACTTAGAGGAAATGTACTTAAGAATAAAAGGGCTGCAATTTTTTTAATGACACACATAATTGTTCTTCCTGTGCCTCCTTCTCCTGGGTAATTACTGCTTAATACCTCCAATAGTCTGCAATTTCTGCTGCGGTCATGACCTTTTGATTGTTGGAAACAGAATCCTGCATCCGAGGAGGGAATTTTACTGTGGAGACCTGTTGCAGGCAGGGTTGGCTGAGAGGCTGGTTCATTCACTGCCAGAGGTTTTCACCATCCTGACAGTTTCAGATCTGATGAAGCAGATAAACTGCTGAGTCCATTAGTTGACTCATAAAACCCATGTTGAAACTGCTGAGAGAAAAATGATAAGCGTGAACAAATTGTGCTAACTATATGTTGAAGAATCATGAGAAACAGATAATGAAAGGACTAGTTACTGCATCATCCAAGCATGCAGAGAACTTGTAGGGTAGATGGAAGCATATACATTAAGTAACATTGGTTCATAATTTAACCTGCTTCAGTTGCTAATTCCATGTCTATCAATCAAAAGTAAATGTGATATATTTAGTTGTTACAAGATTTCTACCCATTTTTATCGAAATGATGTTTGTGAAGAATTAATGAAGTCTAATACGGTTAAGAGATTTATGTGTTATATTGAAAAGATTTCATATTCAATTCAAAATCTCTTTATTCGATTCAAAGAATCATTAAAGCATTTCGAACACATCTTTAAAAACATTGTGATAATATTCCAACTAGCACAAGCATTAGGAACAGTTTTCAATAATAACTAAAGCGCCAAAAATATAAACAGTACGAGTTTCCAATTTTTGACATGGTACTAAAGATCATATTTCGACTAAAATTATTGTAAGTACAAAGTGCAAATGCTTGTTCAATTAGCCCATGACTGCGCCCGAGTTAAATAAAAATGATTGTAAAATAATAAGGTCCTGGCCTAGTTCACAATAAAAACATTCATACTATTTTCCTTTATCCCAACATATAGGTGCCGATCACGATCCTGTAAAAACCGGGTACGAACCGTCGGACGGAGCATATTCTCCGTCCGACGCGTACCCGGTCGTCAAAATCTACCAACATGGAATTACGATTCGCACGGGAACACCATTTCCGTACGAATCGTAAAAAACCCCGACCGAACAAAATAAACATACAAATGCGATGCGGGAAAGCGCCGACCTGACGTCGGGACGCTCGCAGCCTGCCATTCACGAACCAGGAATTACGATTCGCACCGACGTCATCCCGTACGGTGAATATTTTCCGGCTGCCAAAAACTGCCGGGAAATCAGGACGACGCGAACAAGGACCACCAGTACGCGACGGACAGACAGGACGACGCGAACAAGGAGGACCAGTACGCGACAGGACGACGCGAACAAGGAGGACCAGTACGCGACAGGACGACGCGACGCGAACAAGGAGGACCAGTACGCGACGGACATACATGGACCCGAACCTACGAGTCATCCCGGCCCTCATAGCAATCGACCTCCTCTACAGGTTCGGACGCAGACGCCGCAGAAGGTCAGACCAACTAAGGGAGGGGGGAAAGTGGGGTGGGGTGGGGGTGGCAGGACCAGGGCAGGCCACAAACCCCCCACCAAAGTCACACACCACACATGCCCTGGACATACCTGACTCCCATGCCCTGGTCACTACGAGGGGGTGGGGGCGTGTCCAGATAAGCCAGCGACCGCCACAACGGAAGTCCGTCACGACGCGAACAGGCAACACAACCAGACAGGTACGTCCCATACCCACGCCTGAAGAGCGTGGGTACGAGTCGAACCACGCCCACACCCACGTCACCCCAACAATGGCGGGACGGCTCGTACCCACGTGGCAAAGGCCTGGGTACGGCCCGCACAAGCATCACACAGCGTGGGGACGGATATGTACGGACCCTACCCCCACCCTGTATGCATGGAGCGTACCCCCACCCCAACAGTGTAAGTACGACCCGTACCCACCCACGTACGTATGGAGCATACCCCCACCCCAACAGTGTAAGTACGACTCGTACCCCCCACCCGCGTACGTATGGAGCGCACCCCCACCCCAACAGTGTAAGTACGACCCGTACCCACCCGCGTACGTATGGAGCGTACCCCCACCCCAACAGTGTAAGTACGACCCGTACCCACCCGCGTACGTATGGAGCGTACCCCCACCCCAACAGTGTAAGTACGACTCGTACCCCCCACCCGCGTACGTATGGAGCATACCCCCACCCCAACAGTGTAAGTACGACTCGTACCCCCCACCCGCGTACGTATGGAGCGTACCCCCACCCCAACAGTGTAAGTACGACTCGTACCCCCCACCCGCGTACGTATGGAGCGTACCCCCACCCCAACAGTGTGAGTACGACTCGTACCCCCCACCCACGTACGTATGGAGCGTACCCCCACCCCAACAGTGTAAGTACGACTCGTACCCCCCACCCGCGTACGTATGGAGCGTACCCCCACCCCAACAGTGTAAGTACGACTCGTACCCCCCACCCGCGTACGTATGGAGCGTAGCCCCACCCCAACAGTGTAAGTACGACTCGTACCCCCCACCCGCGTACGTATGGAGCGTAGCCCCACCCCAACAGTGTAAGTACGACTCGTACCCCCCACCCGCGTACGTATGGAGCGTACCCCCACCCCAACAGTGTGAGTACGACTCGTACCCCCCACCCGCGTACGTATGGAGCGTAGCCCCACCCCAACAGTGTAAGTACGACCCGTACCCACCCGCGTACGTATGGAGCGTACCCCCACCCCAACAGTGTAAGTAAGACACGTACCCTCACCTCGAATGCATGGAGCGTATCCACATCCGTGTATGTCATGAGCGTACATATTGTGAAATCGGAGAGGTGGGTGCAGAGTCCTCCCAGCAGTGCCCAGACACAGGAGGGGTGTGTGCAGAGTCCTCCCAGCAGGGCCCAGACACAGGAGGGGTGGGGGCCTATCACTCCCAGCAGTGCCCTGAGACAGGAGGGGTGTGTGCTGAGTCCTCCCAGCAGGGCCCAGACACAGGAGGGGTGTGTGCAGAGTCCTCCCAGCAGGGCCCTGAGACAGGAGGGGTGGGGGCCTATCACTCCCAGCAGTGCCCTGAGACAGGAGGGGTGTGTGCAGAGACCTTCCAGCAGTGCCCAGACACAGGAGAGGTGGGTGCAGAGTCCTCCCAGCAGTGCCCTGAGACAGGAGAGGTGGGTGCAGAGTCCTCCCAGCAGTGCCCTGAGACAGGAGAGGTGGGTGCAGAGTCCTCCCAGCAGTGCCCTGAGACAGGAGGGGTGGGTGCAGAGTCCTCCCAGCAGTGCCCAGACACAGGAGGGGTGGGGGCCTATCACTCCCAGCAGTGCCCTGAGACAAGAGGGGTGGGTGCCTATCACTCCCAGCAGTGCCCTGAGACAGGAGGGGTGTGTGCAGAGACCTCCCAGAAGTGCCCAGACACAGGAGAGGTGGGTGCAGAGTCCTCCCAGCAGTGCCCAGACACAGGAGGGGTGTGTGCAGAGTCCTCCCAGCAGGGCCCTGAGACAGGAGGGGTGGGAGCCTATCACTCCCAGCAGTGCCCTGAGACAGGAGGGGTGTGTGCTGAGTCCTCCCAGCAGGGCCCAGACACAGGAGGGGTGTGTGCAGAGTCCTCCCAGCAGGGCACTGAGAAAGGAGGGGTGGGGGCCCATCACTCCCAGCAGTGCCCATGGAACGCAAAGGGTGGAGTAGTCACAGATACCATGCCCACAAATGTCAGTCAGGTGCACAAAGACCCTGCAGTACATGTACCACATGTGTGCGAGGATGGAAGTATACGCATGCATAGGGCCAAAAACAAAACATTTACACATGAAGTCATGTCAATTGTCCACATACACAAGTACAATGACTACCAAGGATGCCACGAATGATGCAGCTGGAGAATGGCTCAGCATGCATGTGCCAAGGTGAGGGAGTCCGTCACACACCCAGTTAATGTACTCACAGCTCTGCACTAAATATTGGGAACACCCTGCAGGGAAGAAGTCAGGGTACATAGAGGAAGGAAAACACCTTGGGACAATTGCAACATGCAGCAACTGCTTACATGAATGGAGAAAGGTAGCTAACACCGTGTGAGGCACACTGATCCCAGGGTCCCCCCTATGAGCAGCACACCACTACATTTCCCACACACCCAACACATGACCAACACCCACAACCATGTAGCAGCCCCACCAACAGCAATGCCAGCAATGCAGGAGTGTTCCAAGGGCAAAAAATAAATAGCTTTATTCAGCATGAGAAAAAAACTAGTATGACGTAAGTCCCATCATAACAAAGGCCATAGGGCAGTCCAGGATTCCGAGCTGGATGGGGGACACAGTGGGATGCGTGTCCCCTAGCTTGCCTGCACAGTCACGAGTCCTCGTCTTCCACGGGGGTGAGGGCATCATGGGGGGGGGGGGAAGGAACAGGCACCGCAGGGACAGGAGGGCAAAGGGTAGGCGAATTGGGTGCAGGGATGGAGGACTCCACCACAGGGGGTGGGGCAGGGCCAAAGGTGGATTCTAGGATCTCACTGCACACCTTGGCAAGTTCCTCCAGGGACTCCCCTGCACCCGAAGGAACCACAGGCCCCAAGGAGGGGGGGGGGTCAGAGGGATGGGTCGCAGCGCCACTGGGGGAGGATGTGGACAGGGGGGGGGGGACTCAAGCACCCTGACCGAGGACTTCCTTGACCGCTTGCGTGGTGGCGTCACTGTGGGGCTCAGGGACAGAGCGGCCATGAACGAGTCTTTGGGGGAGATGTGGCCAGGAGAGCTGAGGGGAGGGGATTTGGAGGGAGTGGATTGGGTGGAATGCGGACTCCCACTCTGGCTGCGTGTCACACGTTTGCCCCCCGACCCAGTGGGTGTGCCTACTGCACCCTGTGTGTGCGTGTCAGGAGGTGTGCGGCGGACCTTCCCTGCTGGTGTGGTGCCTGTGTCTGTTGTGGTGGGTGCATGCTTACGTCTGGGTGTATGTGGGACAGGCATGGGAAGTGTGGAAGGGGCAGGGGTAGGGGGTGGGACGTAGCGCTGCAGGAGACCCACTGCTGCAGTCAGTGTGGAGTCTATGGACCTCAGCAAGTTGCGTTGGTCAGCCTGCGATGAATGAATGCCCTCCAAGTATGCCTCCATGTTGTTGAGGACCTGGCTGTGGCCATAAAGGACATTAAGGATCGCAGTCTGACCAATCTGCAACTGCCGCTGGATGTCCACAGACTCAGCATTGGCGGCAGCAGTGGAGACAGGGGCAGGGGGTGCGGTGCCTGGCAGGAAGGAGACATGTGGGGACCGGGCACGCTGGGAAGGGACACGAGCACGTGGGAGGCGGCTGATGGCAATGGAGGGGGCGGTGCCAGATGTAGGGCTGCTGTCAGATGGTGGTGCAGCCACCGCCCACTCGGAGGGATCCTCCTCGGACCCGTCGGCTTCATACTCTGTTGTGCCAGTCGACAGGTCCCCGGGTTCACTCTCCACCGCCTCAGTCCCACTCGAAGTGCCAGCCCCGATGTCACCGCTGGCACTGGTGCTCCGTCCCTCCGCGCTGTCTGTGTCCATGTCTCCCTCCGTGTCCCCCGACGATGCTGTGGGCAGGGTGAAGAGACAGAAAGTTATCATACACCTGTATACATATGTCACATGAGTCAAATCTACGTAGGTTACAGTGCATAGCCTGATACAAAACAAGGTACATATGTAGGGCATGCAAGGCACAGTTCCTCTACCCACCATGCCATGGAATAACTATGGAGAGCATGACACACTAGCAAATGAGATGAAATGGAATTTTGACTGAGGAGCAAGGCCCTGGGGACAATCCAGCACTGCATCAGCACCACACAGCGTGGCAGCAAATAGGGATGAGCAGGGACCATAGGCAGGAACAAGAGGCACATGCAGCATAGGTAATACTGATAACATGCCCACCCTGACTGGCACACTGCACCTTGAGTGTATGTCCAGGCAAACATCACACACTGGCCAGTCCTAGCAAGGAGATGACAGGTCTTGACATGTAGGCCATGCCCGCACCACCCACCCCCTACATGAGACAAATCTATGGAGACACATGAAGCACGTACATCTCTTAGTCTGGGTGAAATACACATGGGATGCAACTAATCAAGGTTGCACACCAAATACCCAAGGTGCGCCTGTCCAAAGAATCATGTACAAATGGGCATCATCAGATGATTGCTACAAGACACACAGGCATTGGCCACCGTGAGTATGTACTTGGAAAATCAGGTCAGGCTGTACAGTGGACACTTGTAATACATCGCACGTCGATATACATGGTGCCAGGGGACAATGGCACAGAGCACAACCTATGCTGTAGACACAGAGATTGTCAACATATTCGGATTACACACATGATACCTAGGAAAAAATGCCCATGGGGACAGTAGTGGCCACACAACTCCATGCTCGTGAATGGGAATGACTGCAACACACGCTAACATCCCTGCACTATGTGTAACGCACACTCATGCACATCATGTCACAGGCCACCACATAGGACATGCGTACTGTAAGGACTCACACTTGAGAGACTAACTCCCATGTCTGGACTCAGCATTAGTGCCAACTGACATGGAACCCACAAGTCCAGAACTGTACAGGGCACAGGTAAGGTCCCAAATCCAGTTACACACCACCCCCACACATAATGCTGCAGGCATTGTACACTTGTAGAAGGTGTCAGGCTACATGACCTTGTGATGGAGCGACTACACACAGACCAGGGAACACATTGCAAGGAGGGGAAGGGAGGCAGGAGAGCACAGCAAGTCTGTGGGGGATAGGATCAGCACAGCACCATAAACCCTGGAAGTGTATCCATGGAACATTGCACTTACAAATGCTGGTGAAACACAACAAACACACACATGTACCTACCCCCTTCCGGCTGCTGCATCTCCTGTAGACGCCTGTCCAAGTCAGGAAAGACCACCGCCAGCACACGTTTCTGGATGTGGGAGAGACGGCGGCGCCCGCGGTTCTTGTGGCTCTCAGGTGAGTCCCCCAGCAGGACCCGTGCGATCCTCCGCGTCCAGCACCGGATATCCTGCCAGCGTTTCCTCACCTGGGTCAGGCGCCGCTTCCGACCTTCCGCCCTGCTCACGGCGCTGACGGCGTCCAGCCATATCTGCTCCTTGGCAGAGGCGTCTACCTGTGAGGATGGACAAGTGACACTACATCAATACACCTGGCACATGTCACAGGGACACAGATTAGAACACATTCGCTGTTCACAACAAGGCCTAGTATGCATCCAACGCATTGCACCTTTGTCATAGGGACATGATCCTCTGGGGAAGGCCAAAAGCAGTACGTGCCATTGAAAGGACACAGGTGGAATGAGGGCAACGACACAATCAGAGATCCAGCCTCACACTGTGCATCACACCCACCCCTCCTGTCTCAGGGCACTGCTGGGAGTGATAGGCCCCCACCCCTCTTGTCTCAGGGCACTGCTGGGAGGACTCTGCACACACCCCTCCTGTCTCAGGGCACTGCTGGGAGTGATAGGCCCCCACCCCTCCTGTCTCAGGGCACTGCTGGGAGGGCTCTGCACCCACCCCTCCTGTCTCAGGGCACTGCTGGGAGGACTCTGCACACACCCCTCCTGTCTCAGGGCACTGCTGGGAGTGATAGGCCCCCACCCCTCTGTCTCAGGGCACTGCTGGGAGTGATAGGCCCCCACCCCTCCTGTTTCAGGGCACTGCTGGGAGGGCTCTGCACCCACCCCTCCTGTCTCAGGGCACTGCTGGGAGGACTCTGCACACACCCCTCCTGTCTCAGGGCACTGCTGGGAGTGATAGGCCCCCACCCCTCCTGTCTCAGGGCACTGCTGGGAGTGATAGGCCCCCACCCCTCCTGTCTCAGGGCACTGCTGGGAGACATCAAGCATTCCCACCCCTGGGACCCCCCTACAGTACATAGCATATGGGTCACACCTGGACACAATGCCAGAAGTCACAGACACGAAAAAGGGGCACAGTCTGTGCCAGTGGACACTGCACTCACCTGATAACCTGGTCGCCCATACAGCATGGGGTACTGTGGAAGGATCACATCCACCAAAGCCATGTTCTCCTCCAGGGTGAATGGCTGTGACCTCTCCACTGCCCTTGACATGGTTCCAGGGAATCAGTAGCAGCAGCTGGGTCGTGGAATACAGAGATGTGCAGGCAAGTGCTCCCTCATGGGACCTGGCTGCCTTATATCTGCCTTGCTGGCCCATCTCATGCACAGGGGTACAGAGTGATTGGTCACTCACATTTGCATCCTATGTTTCCTCCAATCCCTTCAAACCTAGCAGTCTGTGGGTTTCATTCTCCTGCATGATGTCAGCCCCACAAACACATTGCAACAAAGTAGAAGAATTCCAACTGACTTCTGCTGTGCACCTTCCAGAACAAATTCGAAATTTGAACTTGGTCTCCATGACAACCAGCATGCATGTAGGCATTAATACTTGTCCCCTATGTAATTTTCAGCGTCACACACAGGTACGGTGCGTTTTGGGGCCCAAGGGCACCCCAAATGCATTGCAACGGCCCCTACACGCGTGCCTACGTTCACTATCATTATGGGTCTCCTCGCGTATTCGTACTCGTCGTGGTACGGGCCGTACACACGCCTGTACGCTCACTATCACTACGAGTACGCATACGCGAGGCCACCCATAGTGATAGTCAGCGTACAGGCGTGAGTACGGCCCCATCACTATGGGTGTCCTCGCGTATGCGTACTCGTAGTGATAGTGAGCGTACAGGCGTGTGTACGGCCCGTACCACGAAGAGTACGCATACGCGAGGACACCCATAGTGATGGGGAGCGTACAGGCGTGTGTACGGCCCGTACCACGACGAGTACGCATACGCGAGGACACCCATAGTGATGGGGAGCGTACAGGCGTGTGTACGGCCCGTACCACAACGAGTACGCATACGCGAGGACACCCATAGTGATGGGGAGCGTACAGGCGTGTGTACGGCCCGTACCACGAAGAGTACGCATACGCGAGGACACCCATAGTAATAGTCAGCGTACAGGCGTGAGTACGGCCCTATCACTATGGGTGGCCTCGCGTATGCGTATGCGTAGTCGTAGTGGTACGGTACCTGACTCCCTATGTAGCATATGTGTATTGACAGATTAACATGTGCTCAGTACATATGAATTGTTGTCGTAGTGCACTCACTCTTCCTTGTCATTTCCTAATTACTGCAGAGCGCCGCCTCTTGCCCAACCTATTCCGGACTTGGCTGCCATGCAGGAGAATGACAGCATCCGGCTCTACCGCTTCCCCCAACCGTTGATTGTGGAGTTGACGGTGAGACTGGCACCAAACCTGCAACCGCAGCACAGGTATCCTACGGCACTGACACCCCAGCTGAAGGTAATGGCTGCCCTACATTTTCTTGCCACGGGTACCTTTCAAAATACCATAGCTCATGTTGGTGGCATGTCCCAGAGCATGTTCTGCCGTGTGCTGCATGATTTCTTAGAGGCCATGTTGATTCACCTGGATGACTTCATCAAGTTCCCAACCCCTGAACAGATGACTGAGGTCAAGCGTGGATTCTATGCCCTGGGAGGGATGCCCCATGTCATTGGGTCCATAGATGGAACACATGTAGCTTTGGTACCACCACACGCACGGGAGGTGGCGTACCGCAATCGAAAGCACTACCACTCCATTAATGCCCTTGTGGTGTGTCAGGCCAACATGGTGATTTCACATGTCTGTGCTCGTTTTCCAGGATCAGCACACGATGCCTACATCATGAGGCGTAGCAGGATGCCTGAAATGATGATGCAGCTGCGCAACGAACGGGCATGTGTTGTTGGTGGGTACAGTCTGTCTGTCCTGTATTTTGCATAACCTACCAGCACGACCGCTTCACCACTTCTAACGATGTCCATGTGCTTCCCATGTAGGGGACGCTGGCTATCCCAACATGCCTTGGCTGCTCACACCTCTCCGCAACCCCATCACACCGGCCCAGCTCCGCTACAACACCGCCCATGGCCGGACAAGGCGAGTGATCGAGAGGACGTTTGGCCTGCTGAAGAGCCGATTCAGGTGCCTACACAAGACCGGCGGCGCACTCCCATATGCCCCGGCGAAGGTCTGCAAGATCTTCATGGTCTGCTGCATGCTGCACAACATGGCAGTTGAAAGAGCTGTGCCACTCATCCTGAATCAACATGACGAGGACCATCCACCCGTGGAGGACGAAGGGCTTGGCAATGTGGCTAGTGATGTGGAGGATGTGGAGCCGCAAGAGGACATCCGGACTCTGCTCATACGCGACTTCTTTGCTTAGTGGTGAGTACCAGTGTCTGAGTGTGCACGCATTGGTCCCCGTGTGCCATGTGTTGTGATGTGTGTGTCCACCTGCATGTATGGCACGTGAGTCAGAGGTGTGTGTGGGTGTGTCACTGGAGTGATGGTGGCCGTGATGGTAGTATTTCCCCAGTCATAATTGTGACCTAGCATGTTGTCATCCATACATGTGTCGAGTCAATGCACATGCAAGTGGCTGTGCTTTTTGTGGCTGACTTCTTGTGTGTCTCTCTTCCCCAGGTACTTGCGCATGCCGTCTGCTGCTTGCATTGTTGTGGCACTGCTATTCCTCCTGGACACGACATCGTGGGCTGACTCAGCGTTACAGGCACGGACACGTTTGGAAGTCTCCATAGGGTAAGGGATGCATCAGGGGTGTATTGGGTGTGGCAGGTGTTCACGATGTATGCACACTGGCCCTGTCGATGTTTGGTTCCTCTGCAGCCATGTGGCATCAGCATGGGACAAGACATGCAGCTGTGTACACCTGAATAGATGGTCTGCCTGGTAGACAGTCATCAGTGATGGGATAGGGGATTGTGATGATGGCATCAATGTGTGTGACACTGCCCTCGGACACATACGGTTAGCATTGGCTTGACATGGTGTGGGACTTCCACATCAGCGGATCAATGGTGTATGGCAGTCTCTCCGTGAGCAGCTGTGGGTGTTGAGCTGTTAGCCGAGGCTTGTGTGCCAGTTCCATGTCAAACACACATTTGTGCTGCAGAAGGGGGGTTCCAGTGTTGGACCCACATGTTACTCCACAGGATGTGTTCATGTGTACTTCAAGTAGCCTCTGCACTCCCGAAAACATGACTAATAAAGGTGTCCCTATGCCTCCAAGGTGCCTCTTCTCAGTCAATGCTGGTGTGTTGCCACGGTGCATCCAGCATGTCTGGCATGGTATTCCCTGATTGTGGCTATGTGTCAATGTGTCGAGTAGCAAGATGCAAGCTGTGTGTGTGTGCTGAGACTGTGTATTGGGCATGATGTCCATGACTGTGTGGGTATTCTGACATGTGCCATCCCCATGCATCCAACGTTGTCCATGACCCCATTCTCTGCATCCACCGGATTCAAGCTTGCAGGACATGGTTCTGCCACCTGTCTACACATACCTGGGTGCCCCCCAGGACACTGGACTGGATCCCTGACCTCTGCGCATGACTGTTGCTGTACTCAATGTGTCTGTCAGCACGGTTGTTCGGCCACCCCCTCAGCTGGTTGGGCCCATCACGGGTGTGTATGGTGCTCCATGTCTGTCTTGCCTAATACACTGTGACCCATGTGTCCTGTGCCAGACTCAGGCCCCAGGGTGTGGATGGTTGAAGACAATAGATGACTCAGGCATGTTTAGACTTTACAAGACACATGTTAGGTAATTATGCAACCAGCAGGCATCTACTCTTCATAATGTGATTTATTAGGGGGGGGGGACAAAGTGAGGGGCTTTCCGGGAGTTTGGAATCCAAAGTTCAGTAGGGGAGTTGGTGTCCTTGCCATTTGAAATCCTCAGAGTCCATGCCACAGTCTTTGTCAACATTGGTCAGTCAGTGACCAGCAGGGCCATGTGGCAGAGAATGTCTCTTGATGCTGTGATGCTGTTGGTCCAGTGGCCCAGGTGCCAGGCCAGGTGTACTGGGAGATGGTGATGTAGCGCCGACCCTCACGGTCCTTTCCGTGGACGACCCGGCCTCCTGCGGGGACCCTCAGCAGCAGGCCGTGACGATGTCTGGGATGCTCCATCGGATGTTTCCTCCTCCTCCTCCTGATCCCTCCCTGTGGGTGGTGATGTTCTCCGCCTTCTGGCACAGGGAGGGTCGGCCATGTTGTCGGCCATCCGACGGAGTGTATCGTGAATCCCCTTGAACACCGTCACTTGCTCAGCCTGTCTGTCCTCCATCCTCCGTTGGTGTTGCAGTAGACAGGCATGTAGCTCCGCATGTTGCTGGGCCTGCTGGGTCTTGATCCCCTCGAGGACAGACACAACCTGGGCCAGGCCCGTGGTGTCCTGCCGGTATGTGTCCAGGATGTTACGGACATGGGAAAATACCGGTTCCCCAGCCAACTGGTCAGGCTCGCGCCTCCGCCGTCCTCCACTCCCACCACCCCTGCCCACTTGCACCTGGCCTGCACTTGTGGGTACATCGGGTCTCCGGGACCCCTGAGGGGTGGCATTGGCGTTGTCGCCTGCCTCCTCCTGGGTGCCCGGGACACCGTGTCCCTCCTGGCCAGCCTGGCTGCATTGTGGTGTTGGGGCAGGGATCCTGGGTGTCTCCTGGGATGTGGCAGGAGTGGGGGTGGTGGTTGGCACAGTTGTACCTGACGCAGGTGCTGCAGGTGGTTGGACACCAGAGGGGCCAGGTCGGTCGGGGTCGTCCACAGAGTGGTGAGAGTGGTCGCTGCCGGTGGGATCGGGCTCCCGCAGATCCGGGTCCTGTGAGTCTTCCCCCCCAGTGTTGGGGGGTGAACCACGACGTTGACCTGTGTGTGAGAGAGACAATGTTAATTTTGGTCCATGCAACATCCATGTTTCATCTGTTTCAAAGTTGGGACATTTCCTCTTGGAATTGGGATCTGTCTTGCATTCCACTCACAGTGCACTTGTGCATGGGTGTGTCCCTTGGGAACCAGTTTGGCCCCTTTAACTATGTGTGGCACAGTCTTACTTGCTGCGTCAAGTGTGACTGCAGTCAGCAGTGGAGTGGGCAGGTGTGGCGAGCCATGCATTGGCGCCTTCCGTGTAGCACTGTACATGTGCACATGGAGTGGATCCACACACTTATGTGATCCAGGTAGCTGTCGTTGTGCTCGTGAACAGGTTGTGACATAGCCCTGTGTTTTGCCATGGGGAAGAGGGGGGGTTCTGGGACTGGCCACCCTTGTCTACATGCACTCAGTCTACCTGCTGACGAGCAGACATTCGCACACGCCACACGGCTGATTTGCTCTCCCTGTGTCTCGCTCCCTCTCTGTCCCCCTCTCCCTCCCTCCGTGTGTCACCCTCCTCCCTCTGTCCGTCTTCCTGTGTCTCCCTCCCTCTCTGTCCCCCTCTCCCTCCCTCTCTGTCCCCCTCTCCCTCCCTCTCTGTCCCACTCTCCCTCCCTCTGTGTGTCACCCTCTGTCACCTCAGGCCAGCTTCCTGGGCACACACTGTTAGCAGATCTTTGAATGGGCCTTGGCTTGTTGAAGTGAGTGTGTTTCTGATCTCCAGGCACCCATTGGGTGTAGTGTCTGTGTGTGCGCTGCTGCTGTGGTGGTGTGTGCTGCCACTCTTTCACAATGTTGGCTGTTCATTAGCTGCTGTCATGTGCGAAACAGTGCCTTCACCCCCATGTGTTGATGCAAGGCGTCCGCCATTTGCTGGCAAGTCATTCCTGTGTTGGGACACACTGTTTGTCTGGCTGTGACCTAGGCCATATGGGCAGTGGGCATTGTTGTCTGCTTCTGAGTTGCACTATGTGATTTTTGGTGCCCAGCCTCCCGCCATCCGGGTTACCGTGTCATGTGTTGGTGTCTTCTGTGGCCTGTGACTTGACATTGTCCAGCTGGGTGCATGGGGCATGGTGGCGCCAGTGGCATGTGCGTGTTCATGGAGTGTGGTTGAGTCATGCGATGGCTTGGGGTGGTTGCGTGCCTGTTAGTGATTTTGGTTGTGGATGCCGTTCCCCCCATGTGAGGTGCGTTGTTTGTGTACTCACCCGGGTCTCGGAGTCCTTCTAATCCTTCGACTGCCTCCACCGGCAGTATGGCCATCACCCTCTCCTCCCAGGGCTGGTACTGTACGGGTCTGCGGGAGGGCCCTCCTCCGGTGGCGTTGGCCTGGTCGTGTTCCTCCTGCCTCTTGGCTCTGACCCTCCTCCGCAGATCGTACCACCTGTTCTGGCATTCCTGCCTGGTCCTTCTGGTGTCCCCAACAGCATTCACAGCATCAATGATGGTCTGCCACATGGCTGTTTTTGCTACCATGCTGGTGTTTCTGACCAATGTTCCAAAGAGCTGTGGCTCGACTCTGAGGATTTCATCAACAAGAACCTCCAACTCTCGGTTACTGAACTTTGGATTCTTGGTAGTGGGCATGGTGAGGGGTGTGGGTGTGGATAGTGGGGGGGGGGGTGTGGATGGTGGGGGGGGTGTGTGGATGGTTGTGGGTGTGTGGGTGTGGTTGTG
Source organism: Triturus cristatus (assembly GCF_964204655.1). NCBI lineage: Eukaryota > Metazoa > Chordata > Amphibia > Caudata > Salamandridae > Triturus > Triturus cristatus. The sequence continues at coordinate 943,818,658 of NC_140594.1, read as the reverse complement.
CAGGTGTGTGTGTGTGTGAATGTGATGAGGGTGTGTTTGTGAAGGTGGTTGTGTGGAGATGTGCAAGTGTAAGGTGTGGTGAAGCTTGTAGTAAGGTGCTGTTAGTTGTCTGTGGTGTCTAGCAGCAGTGAGTCTGTTGCAAAGGCTCATGGTTTATGTGTGTGGGCCCTTTTTATTGGTCCATTGGTGGGTGTGGCCGTGTTTGAAGTTTGGGTGGGTGTGTTATAAGGAGTGGTGGTGTTTAGTGCCTCTGTTTGTTTTTGGCAGTTGCAGGTCAGTGTATGTGTTTTTTCAGTGTTTGTTGGCCATGTTTAGTGGCTGTGTGCCATTTGAATAGTGTATTCTTGTGTTGTTTTGGTTTTTCCTGGTTGTGTACGTGCGTTTTGAGCGTGTGTACGGTGTGTACATGGGCCATTTGGTTGTACGGTGCTGGCCTTGTGTGTGGCTTGGTACGACTCGTACATGTGGTTGTGATGTTGGGGCCTGGGGTGCGCTCCGTACTTAGGAGGTTGTGTTGGGGGTGCGACTCGAACGTACTGGGGTGTGGGTACACGGTGGTACGACACGTACAGGGGTGGGGGTAGGACTCGAACGTACTGGGGTGTGGGTACACGGTGGTACGACACGTACAGGGGTGTGGGTAGGACTCGAACGTGCTGGGGTGTACATACACGGGTGGGGGTTCGACACGTACAGGGGTGGGGGTAGGACTCGAACGTACTGGGGTGTGGGTACACGGTGGTACGACACGTACAGGGGTGTGGGTAGGACTCGAACGTACTGGGGTGTACATACACGGGTGGGGGTTCGACACGTACAGGGGTGGGGGTAGGACTCGAACGTACTGGGGTGTGGGTACACGGTGGTACGACACGTACAGGGGTGTGGGTAGGACTCGAACGTACTGGGGTGTACATACACGGGTGGGGGTTCGACACGTACAGGGGTGGGGGTAGGACTCGAACGTACTGGGGTGTGGGTACATGGTGGTACGACACGTACAGGGGTGTGGGTAGGACTCGAACGTACTGGGGTGTACATACACGGGTGGGGGTTCGACACGTACAGGGGTGGGGGTAGGACTCGAACGTACTGGGGTGTGGGTACACGGTGGTACGACACGTACAGGGGTGTGGGTAGGACTCGAACGTACTGGGGTGTACATACACGGGTGGGGGTTCGACACGTACAGGGGTGGGGGTAGGACTCGAACATACTGGGGTGTGGGTACACGGTGGTACGACACGTACAGGGGTGTGGGTAGGACTCGAACGTACTGGGGTGTACATACACGGGTGGGGGTTCGACACGTACAGGGGTGGGGGTAGGACTCGAACGTACTGGGGTGTGGGTACACGGTGGTACGACACATACAGGGGTGTGGGTAGGACTCGAACGTACTGGGGTGTACATACACGGGTGGGGGTTCGACACGTACAGGGGTGGGGGTAGGACTCGAACGTACTGGGGTGTGGGTACACGGTGGTACGACACGTACAGGGGTGTGGGTAGGACTCAAACGTACTGGGGTGTACATACACGGGTGGGGGTTCGACACGTACAGGGGTGGGGGTAGGACTCGAATGTACTGGGGTGTGGGTACACGGTGGTACGACACGTACAGGGGTGTGGGTATGACTCGAACGTACTGGGGTGTACATACACGGGTGGGGGTTCGACACGTACACGGGTGTACATGCAGGGGGGGTGTACATTAACGGGGAGTACGACTCGAACGTATGGATGCTGGGGGGTGTGTTTGGCGCGTATGCGGGCACATATCTCCATGGTTGCAATGGGAGTTTGGTGCGGACGGTGTTTTTACCATACGGTTGTGAGTTCGGACGCACGGGTGGGATCGTGATTCCTCGGTCGGACTTGACTTTTCACGTTTGTACGGTAAATCGTCCGAGGACGTGTTGGACACATTTTCCGACCCGAGGACGTGTGGGGAATGATTCCGAATGCGGTTCGTATGGACTTTTTACCATGCGAATCGTGATTGCCAATTCGTACGGGACTTGTACGATTCGTACGGTAAAAAGACCGGATACGAGTCGCACGGGGATTTTTTTTGCCGGATCGTAATTGCCACCATACTGTACCATTAATTCAAGCAAGCAAACAGTGCAGCAATGTGTATAGTGTGTTTACATTTTTCCTGATTCCTGATGTAACTGGCGGCCATTAAAGATTTGCTCATACTAAATACAATAAGTTGAGAGCTTTAGTACTCCTCTCGTTGCAAGAATCGGAAAAAGAAGGATTAAACAGTTCTATTAGTCTTGAGGAAATATTGTTTATTATTAGGGGCCTAAAAAAAGGGAAAGCTGCGGGTCCGGATGCCCTCCCAAACAAGATTTATATAATACTAAGGGAAGAGCTCGCTCCGATACTACTGCAGCTGTTTAATTATGTTTTTATAGATAAACTGAATCTTCCACTTTCCTGGGCTAACGCTATCATAACTATACTATTGAAACAAAATAAAAATCCGAGGCACTGCGAATCATACAGACCAATATCTCTTCTTAACAATGACTATAAAATGTATACTCAGATTTTAACAAAACGATTAGACAGGGTTATAGGCCCACTAATTCATGTTGACCAAAAAGGTTTTATGAGAGTGAGGCAACTTTATGAGTTAACTCATGAATTAATCGCTACCATAGACCTAGCAAGGGAATTTGGGATCCCCTTGAGAGTGATGACTCTGGATGCCGCTAAGGCCTTTGATAAGGTTAGCTGGCCTTTTTTACATAAGATGATTCAGTGTTTTAATTTAGGTGAAAATTTTCTGTCTGCAATAAAAGCAGTTTATAAAAATCCCTCTTGGAAAAAGGCAACCTTACGAGATCAATAAAAATCAGTAGTAGGCAGGGATATCCCCTCTCTCCTTTGTTGTTTAATATATATATATTGAGCCCCTGGCATGTAAACTAAGGGCTAATCAGAATATCTTCCCCTTCGTTTGTAACAGCTGGACAAAGAAAATCGGTTTATATGCCGATTATTTAATGATTTTCACTGGCGACTTACAGCAGTCTATTGTAGCCATTTGGGAGTCTGTGGAACACTTTGGTAAAGTTTCGGTATACTCTGCTAATCAACAAAAGACTGAGTTAATGCTATGGAACACCCAATATAAAAGTAACCTAATAAAACAGGAAATTAAGTATTTAGGAATCCAAATTGTGCATAATATTGAAAAGATTCCACAGGTGAATTTTGATAAGCTAGCCATATCAGTTAAGAAACAACTTCAGGCCTGGAGAGTACTCCCACTGTCTTTTCTTGGTAGGTCCAATTTGTTAAAAATGAGGATCCTTCTGAAATTTACGTTTTTAATCAACAAAATCCCCTTGGAGTTTAAGCGGGTTTGGTTTAAGAAGGTACAGGGGGAGTTCACGAGCTTTATTTGGGGGGATAAAAGCACGAGAATTTCTCTGAAGAAATTGCGAAGGGGAAAGGGGGGTGGAGGCATTGCCACTCCTGACCTATATTTAATTATCTAGCCTTTCATTTAAAGAATTTTCGTCAGCTCCTGAAGGGCAGCATAGGCTTTGCCCTTTATTTAAAGGCCCTTATAAATGATTTCTCAGCTTCCGCAGATTCCTTTCTGTTAAAATATGGCCACCCCAAATTATTTTTAAACGTCAAGCTGAAGACCTCCTTGGAATAGTTAAGGTCTGGTATTCCATAAGACTCCTCTTGAAAATACCATATTATTGCGATGCTGCTCCTATCTGGGATTCTCTTGGTACCCCTGCTTGCCTCCTGGACTCATTAGCGACACCTTTGTGTGAATGCTGTATACATTTTTGGGGGCAACTTCTGGTAGATTTTAAATTAATCTCATGGCAGAGATTGACCAAAATCTCGAATGACTCAGTTTGAAAATTCAAGTACTATCAATTAACCAGTTGGGCTAACACTCTGGGTAAAGACGGCAAGGGAAACCACAAGATAGAGAATAGGATATGCTTGCGTCTTAGTATACGGAAATATACGGAAATAAGTTTCTTTATGGTACTGGACGCTGATTCAGACAAATGGGGAGACACATAACGTCCTGGTGGAGAGCTGGAAGAGGGAGCTGCCAGACCAAGACCACAACTTTATGGCAAGTATCTATGTCTTTTCTATGACGATACGTGAGATCTGCTCCACTGAGAAAGAACCCTCTTTTCACTGTCCACAACGCATACTGGACACCCAAGAAGTTATCAAAGATGGGAAGTTGAGCTGTGAAGAAGTGCCATAAGTGCGGAGAGGAAAACGCTCATGAAGTCCACATGTTTTGGCCGTGTCCCTCGATCCAGCCTTTCTGGGATAAAGCGGGTAAGATTATTTCGGAGATTCTGTGCCAAGAACTGAAAGTGAGCTTGGAAACAATAATATTTGTGGTTTATGCAGGAAGCGAGGAAAAAGCTTATTGCTTTAGTAAAAATCATAAAGTTATTATTTTTGTTTTAGCTCTGTTGGCCCATAGGGAGTTATGCATTAAATGGATACGCCCCTACCCCCCTACAGAGGCTGAATGGATTCAATCGGTTCAAAGGGTTGCAACTTTGGATCGCGCTGCCAGGCAAACAAAAAGAACTGATTTTTGGGCATTATGGGATATTTGGTATGAGGTATATATAAGGAACCTAACTTGTTCTTAGTTTGGAATATTGTTTTAACACATACTAAATACGGGCTAGATAGATAATTTAGGGTCAGATGTAGGTAAAATCCAAATTGTGATTCCTTAATTGCGATTTTTACCGAATCGCAATTAAGAAACCGCAAAATGTGATGGAGATAAAAAATCAATAAAAATTAGCGATTTGTTAATATTTCTTAAAATGCGACTTTGCAAATACCGAATCGGTATTTGCAAATTCGCAATTTAAGAAATCGCTAATTAGTGAATCTGCCATTCAGGTGCAGCCTGATGACCTCACAACCAGGAAGTGGCCACACCCATTCTGTTTCTGTTTCTCAGAGCAAGAGACAGGGAGCAACCACACACCCAGGAGCTGCCCAGCAATCACCAAGCAGACACCAAATCCAACAATGGACACACAGGAGAAGGGAAAGGAGCATGAAGAGAGGAAGAGGAAACAAATTTAGTGAGAAGGAGTTGGAGGTTTTAATTGAGGAGGTGGTAAAGACCCACAACTACCTGTTTGGGAAGAAATCCCTGCATGTTCCTGAATCCACCAAAAGGAAGATATGGCTAGAAATCCAACAAAAAATCAATGCCATTGGTGTCACCCAGAGCTCTATTGACGAGCTAGAAGCACTGGTATGACCTCCGCAACCGTGCCAAGGAGAGGGTGGCTGAGAGGCTCGAACAAGCGAAACAGACAGGTGGCAGAACATTCACTGCACCAGAACCAACACCCCTGGAAGAAATGGTGAAGTCCACCCTCCAGTGTGAGGCCATCATTGGCATTGGGGACGCGGACAGCTCAGCCAGAGGAACCAACTTACAAGGTAAGATGCATGCACAGCATGGTTTCCCCCCACCCATTCCCCAATTCCCAATCCCCAATCCCCAATGAGCAAGTATGAATCCCACTCCAGTATATTATTTGCTGGCAACCAGCAATGCATCCTGGGAGATGTAGTCCTAATTGACACATAGCATACCAGTGAGTCCAATTAACCTAAGTGCATGTGAGCCACATCAGTAAATAAGCAAGCTGGGGACTGTTAGTTACAATGGCATTCATGTAATTTAATGAAGCACAAATGCTGCAAGGCAAGTCAGTAAATTGACATTCTGTACCCACAGGCGAAGATACACCCCAGACTGCTGCGAGGGAGTCAGAAGAGGCACCTAGGGGACAAGACAATCAGGATGAGGAGACCCTGCCTGCCGCAGATGTCCCACCACTACCACCTCCTCCACCGAGACCCAGGAGGTACACAGTGGGCAGCCTTCAGGAGATGGAGGGGTCAGAGGATGAAAGCACGGGAGCCCCTGAGACCATGCAGGAAGAGGCAGAACAGACTCCAGAGACACAGACACCCATGGAGCATTGTCACACAAGTGCCCAACGACGCAAACCAAGGGCACACAGTCCATATGCACGGGGTGAAGGGTCCAGTGTATTTGCAGGACTGGAGGGAAACATGTTAAAGGTGCAGCGGCTGCAAGGCAAAACAATGCGGTCAATGCAACGTCAGATGGTGGACATGAAAAGACACACGAGGGACATGAAGGAAATAAATAAATACCCTAAATAAATACCCTAAATGCCCTAAATAACACTGTTGCTGAGGGCATGTGGGACATGGCATATGCTGTAAGGCTGTTGTGCAGCAAAATGGACATGGAGCGGGGGGCACGGCGCAGAAACAAACAGCGCATGGAAGGGTGTACAAAGGCAGTGAACCGCCTATGCAATGCAGTTGGAGATGGCCCACTGCAGCCGGGACATCGCAAGGGGTTTAGTAACTGTCACCACTGCATTGGAAGTGCTCCAGACAACACACATCGCTGCCACAGGGTGTGGGGATGGTGGTGAAAGTGAGGAGGTAACAAGCCGCAGCAGCATCACTCCACCAATTACAGAGTCTAGGAGGTGCAGTGCAAGGCAAGGTTCAGCCGCAGGACAGTCCTCTAGGGAGGGCAGTGCGCAATGTGAGCGGAGCAGTGCTGTGCGTGGCCTGCAGGAAATGAAAACATGCTGCAGCTGACATTTGGAGATGGACGAAGTAACCCATGTGACCGAATGATGAGGGATGACTATGAGCATGCAGTCTATCAATGCCATACTGAGATTGTCGAGGCACTGAGATGACAATATGGTGTGGCGGTGTGCATTACTATTGCATGTTGTAAGGTCAATAAAACACCTTTACACAATTGCAATTACTCGTTTTGTCTCATTACTCACTAAGAAATAGTTCTATGTGATCTCTGTCCGTCTGCGTCTCCCATCTGGTGGTGTTGAGTGACCTGCTGCGCGGTGCAGTGGCTGTGGACATTCCTCATCCTCTGATTCAGTGAGTTCCACGGGTGTTACCTTCTTTGTAGCCAGGTTATGTAGCATAGCACATGTTGCTAATATTTTGCAGCAGATCAGAGGGCGGTACTGCCGTGCACCTCCACTTTTGTGGACGCAGCGGAACCTGCTTTTCAGGAGTCCAAATGTACGCTCCACCACACTTCGCATTGATTTATGGGCCACATTATATCTCCTCTCACTTGGTGCAGATGGGTTGAGTTATGGAGTCAGGATAAATGCCCGCACCGCATATGCGCTATCACCTAAGTGGTAAAGGAACAAACATTATTCACAGTCAGCAACAGATACATCCAAGGCATACATCAGGGTGTGTCAAATTGATTACCTGGCAGGTATCCTTCTCCAAATTCAACCCCAGCCAGGCGTGTATAGATCCCACTGTTCCTGGAAATGTAGGAGTCATGCGTGACCCAGGACATTTTGCAACAATATCGGTGATGATGTGAGACGCATCACAAATGACCTGTACGTTGATTGAATGTGTTGATTTACGGTTCTGATCTATATACGCAGTAGTGGAGGCCGGGCAGATTGGAATATGTGTCCCATCAATGCACCCTATAACATGTGGGAACTGGGCCTTCTGATAAAAATCCATCTTTGTCTTCTGCAGTTCCATCTGTGTGCTGGGGAACAGGATATAGTGGTGTATTCTTTGCATCATGGCATCCAGGAATGTGTTGAAAAAGCGTGACAGGCAACTTTGAGAGACACCACCTGCCACAGCTATGACCCCCTGGTAACTACCTGATGCAAGTAGTTGTAGGCAACAGAGGACCTGTACATGTGGTGTTATTGCATGTGCCGTTGGTGTCTGGTGCTCCAGGATTGGGGGCAGGGCACGTATCTGGTCTAGGATGGCGGTGGGCTGCAGTCTGTACCTCTCATGGATTTCTGCCTCTGTGAGTTGGAATAGTGTGATGCGCACTCTATATACGCGTTCTTGTCGCCTCCAGATCCTCTGTGCTGCTGCTTGCATCCGCATCCGCCTTGCAATGACATAGAGGGCCGCCATTGTGTTCACTCATGCGTTCTGGGGCTGTTTATATGCTGTGCACCTGTTTACCACCTGCTTTGAGTCAGTGTTAATTTGCGACTCCTAAATAGCGATTTTTCAAAAATTCGCTATTTGTGATTTTTGGTACATTGATTTGCGATTTTGTTTAGCCATTCCTTATTTAGCAAATAGCAAATTGGGGAGTCGGTGTGGCATGTTCACTAAATAAGGAATCCCTAACTGTTTTCCTTTGATTTTAGCGATTCTTTATTTTGCGAATCGCTTTTTCTGTATCTACATTTCACATGGGTCATTTTGCGATCGCAAACGTAGAAATTCTGCGAATTTCTGCGTTTGCGATCGCAAATTATCTACCTACATCTGGCCCTATGTGGTTTTAAGATTCCTTAGTCTTTGGTATTGTCTAATGCCCCTCCTTTTTGGTTTTACTCATGGTCCTATGATTATAATATGCTTTACAGGTTGGTCTGATTATCAGAAAATCAGAGCCATTCTCCTCGCTAACCTGTGTGGATGAGTAAGCTCCCCTTTTTTTTTTAGCGTACCGGAGGAATTGGTAGCCCGTGATGTTAATTCCATCCCCTCCGTAAGGAGAGACTAGGCTTCTCTTGGTCTAAGTAGAAGGGGCTTTTATCGAAATCCTAGCATATACAGACAAATGAGACTAAAAAAAGAAAAAAAAGAAAATAAATAAGTTGAGAGTTGTCTGATTTTAATATTCTAAGCGTCTCTAAGTAGTTCTTGGTATTCAACCTTTTACACAATGTCCTAATCCATTTACGTCTGGGGGTTACATAAGCTGCAAAGAAGAATAAGACATGCGCAATATCTTCATTTGCACCTAATGAGCATAATGTACATTTGGGGTCCCTTGGTTTCAGTTGAGGCTTTGCCCATTTAGCTGTAAAGGCGTTTAACTGGAGTATCTCGTATCTGAATTTCATATAAAGTGTCTTTCTAGTTGCGGATCAATTTCATCTAGGAAGGGCTCGAAGCTTGGGGTCATTTTAAAAGACAAAAATTGGGTGGTAAGTCTCCATGTCTCGGAGTTTAAAGTGACTTTGTGTGAGATAATATTCCCAAAAATATACTTGATCTCTCTCTTTGATTCAGGAATCAGCAGGCTCGGATTTACCCAATACCTGTTTAGACCTAAATCACGGAACAATTTTCGAATATGGGCCAACCAGGGAAAAGTAACATGTACTTCCAATTCCAAAAACTCACTCAGGGTCTGCCTGTAGGTCTCTAATTCCTCGGTTGTCCAAATTCTGGCCCAATATGCCAACAACCTCCATACAGCAAGATTCCAGCCTTTTTATCCCAATGTCGTATGTAAGTGGGATCATTGGTGTATTTTGGGGGAGACACAAGAACATTCTCAAGATTTTATTTTACTCTACAATTAGAGGTTGAAGATTTTCGCCACCCCTTAGCTTAGATCCATAGAGGGTGGCGGATTGGGCTCTAGATTTATATACTTCCAGAGCAGGAGTGATGGCCTTTGACACAGTCAGATATTGTTTCTTCACAATGGGAGTAGAATTTTGCATTAAAATTGTTTTTGACTTATTTATCTGTGGCTTCCATGACAGCTTTGAATCTAATGTGACGCCTAGGTATACAAAGTTGGAAACACACACCAGGGGCACCACATTCAAAGCTAATCTTTTTTTGAAGTTTTTGTGTGGTTTAATAGCCATGTACTTGGTTTTATTAGGGTTTATCTCAAGACCTTTTAATTTGCAATAGTTATTAAGGCTATTGAGTAGATTTTGTAAACCCCTGGGTGTTTGGGACAATAAAATAGTATCGTCCGCAAATGTAAGGGCCCAGATATGAGTGCCTCCAAGTTTAGGTGAATAATGCAAGGCTAATTGCAAGTACTCAACCATATCTTTAACATATGAGAAAAACAGAGTTGGTGCCAGGACACAGCCCTGGCGCACTCCTCTCCTGATCACAATTTCATCTGTTAATTCCCCTCCTGCACCCCATCGTACCTTGGCAAAATTTCCATCGTGAAGTCTTATAATTTGATTTAAAATTTCCTCTGGCACTCCCTGGTCCTGTAAAGATTTCCATAAAAGATCTCTTGGAATAGAATCGAAAGCTGCTTTCAAATCGATGAAAGCCACATATAAATGTCCCTGTTTTAACTTAGTATACTTACAGGCTATGCTTAAAAGTCTGAAGACTTGATCAGTTGTGCTTATCTTCTGTCTGAAGCCAGCCTGGCAGGGTGAGAGAATGTTTTCATTTATCATCCAATCATTTAACTTAGCCAAGATTTGTTTGGCAAACACCTTTTGGATAATATCTATCAGATTTATAGACCTGCAGTTTGCGGGATCGTCCCTATTGTCCTTTTTGTAAATGGGGACTATCTCTGCTGCCTTCTAGGATTCTGGCATAGGCTCTCCCCTGGCTCTTGCATTGCGTAGTTGATTTGCATACGGGACCCACACGTTTGGAGCGTGTTTTTAAAGGACACCAGGGATCTTACCTGGGCCGGGCGCCTTTGCTGATTTAATAGAAGCTATAGCTTGAGCAGTATCCTCTAAACTGAATTGCAGAGGTACTGTTTGTGCTATCAGCTGTGGCTCCTCATTAGAAACTGGCGAGTCTATAGCGGGCACATCTGGTGCAGCATAAAGACTAGAAAAGTGTCTGTGCCATGTGCAGGGGTCCAAAAAGTGGTCAGTAATCGCCTTACTCCCTTTGCTCCCCTGAACTATTATTTTCCAGAACGTAGACTGATCTCTGGCTTTTGCAGCTATTATGAGATCACTCCAACTTGTGTCCTCCCTGTTTCTCAAGGCTATTTTCTGCACTTTTTTATGTAATGCTCTTTCAATTCTAATCTGGATTATATTTTTGGATTTGAGAGCTCCAATGGGTCTATGTTTGGCTATTGCACATTCCTCATTAAATCAGGAGTATAATGGCTGTGGCCTAGATCTGGATTTATTAGTACCCCTTTGGATTTTGGTTAAATTAATTTTTATAATCTCCGCCATTCTTTGATGGATTTGTGTGAAGGGTGTGAACCACGAGCTCGACTCCACGTAAGCTGTTAGGAGTTCACAGAAATCGTTGTATATATTGGTTAGGGGTTCTACCTGATCTAATATTGTTGGCCATTTAACTGATCTCCGGTTATTACTGACGAATGGATGTCTGTTCTCTTCCCTCTGGTCCATTAAATAAATTGGATGTCTAGCAGACCCATCCCTGACAGATCTAAGCATAATGGGAAGTGATCACTCTCACCTCTTTTATCAATTTTAAAATCCTGGATATGGGCCCAGTGAGCTATGCTTACCAGCACATAGTCAATACGGGAAGTGGCAGTTCCTCTGGAGAAGGTATTAGAGCATTCAATGTCTGAAGGAAATCGTCTATTGCATGCCCTTAACCATCTTTCTATGGTAAAATGGAAAATTTGCATTGCTGATGTGGAGCACGCCCCCTTTATGTATGTATCAAGAAGAGGGATCCCCCTAGCCAAGTCTTTCTCCTGGAAGATCATATCCATTCCAGTCATCGGTTCATAACAATTAAAATCACCCCCCCAACAAGGACCACTCCATTTGGTTCAATGCTGTCAAGAACTTCTTCTAGCTGTTGGATACCCAATACTTCTTTTGAGTGCTTTCTCGGTCTTATATATATATATGTTGAAAAGATATATATGTGTCATCTGTGCAAATTTCAGCTTTAACCCTAAGATATCCTGTGAACCAGTGTGCAGTATTTCTATAGTGATATTTAGATTGATTTTTATCCAAATGATCAGTCCACCCGAGGGTCTTCCTCTTTTCGATGGTAAGGCCCCTTCATTAAAGGTTCTATAGCCCAGTTTGTGCAAAGGCTCTGTTGCCCAAGTCTCCTGGAAAATACATAAGTAAAATTTACAGATGCATTCTTGCCAATCTAGCTCAGAAAGTTTTTGATTGAGGCCAGCTATATTCCACGATACCATCTTTAGATGTTCGGGAGCTAAACCAGAAGAAGACATGTCAGGGGTCCTGCCTGGTAAACTGTTACTGTAGTTGTCCTCGTGCCTAGAGATTATCTCAGTATCTTGAGGGAATTTTGTGTGTAAATAAGCACCATACGAAGCTTGGGAACCAGATTCTAATTGGGGGGACCTCGAGTTTATGTGACTATATGTAAATTCAGTGGTTGGCTTCACTGCGCCCCGCTCGTTCAGTCAATCTACTAGTTCTAGATTGCTTGTCCCCTCGGAATCGAGGGAAAGGTTGTTTCTGTCTACTACAGATGTACTGGTCTGTCTGAAACAATTTTTTGATTCAAAAAGTGCATGTGTTCATAAATTCATAGTTATCAAAGTATCTACAATGGTTTTGGGATAAAAGGTTAATTTTATGTCATCCATGTTCCCTGATTCTTGCCGGAGACGTTCGGCTTTTATGATGTCAGATCTTATTATAGAGAGGCATTGGCGTTTGGTTCTAATCCAATGTGTCACTTTGTTTATTAGTGAATCCTCGTCTTCTCTAGTTTTCTTGTTTAATCTGGGGACATTTGTCAAGAAGATATTGTAAGTGTTCTTCCTAAATCTAGTTGAGTGTTGGATAGGATTCCTTCGGATGATGCCTGCCTAAATCCCTCCGACCAATTCCAGGGTTCTGACACAACTCTTCTTGTCCTCTGTAATTTAGCCTGTTTAGTGTGTAAATGTCAGATGACTCAGTATTGGGTCCCCAATAGCAATGGAGAAGGGGCATTCTAGGCTGTGCTCCCAAGGTTGTCAAGTGATGGTCTGGCATGGATGGGTAAAAAAATGTGCAGGCCAAAAGATTCTTGTGACGGGCAGTCTCCGTTGATACGGGGGAAAGCAGCAGTCTAGGAGAGCACCTATCTACTGTGCTTATATTCTGGTTACAGACAGCTTTTTCCCTCAGTGGCTTACTGTTTTCTTGTATTTTACTCACTTCATTTGAAGTAATACTATTTTGTTGTTGTTGAATCCCAATTATTGTCTTAAGGGCCTTAATCTTGTCTTGTATAGTAATTAATCTTTGGGAGAGCACTGTTGTGAGTGCAAAGATATCCATGCTCTCAGTGTGAGTTCCAACTTCCCTGCTGCTAGCTTTCGGCTGGGTGTCATGGTAATCCTGGTTTGGTTGTGCTCCCTGGTCTTTTTCTTGCAAACCTGTTAACAGTGAATATCTATTGGTCGAAGTTACTGCTGGGATTTCACAGTTTATAGATCCACTTTGTCCAGATGATGCTATGGCTGAGGGGATAGGGTTAGAACAATCTGGCCTACTCAAAGTATGCTTTGGGGATACGGTTCAGGTTTGCCCAGCTTTTTCGGTGTTATCATGGTGGACTATGATTGTGGAGGTAGGAACTATTGGGGTGTTTAATTTAACCTGCTTGCTCTACTAAGGGGATATCTTTATTGCGTGGTACACAAATCAAGCGGGAAAATTTGCTTGCTTGGTAAGGGGCCGAGAGGAGCTCAAGACTATTTCACCAAAAGTACTCTCCTGATTACCTAACCACTGTTAAGTGGTTAAGTTTCCTGGAACAATCCCTGAACTAACATTAGGTGGGAAACCCAATGTGAAGCTGTGAATATAACACCACTATAGAGTGGGAAAGGAGGCACGTCCTTTTGTTTTATATTCCCTCACACACCCTAGTGGTGTCATGCTTCATCATCAGGCTTCATCATCAGGACACCCTGACGCCTAGAAGTCAGGGTGGGCTCCACCATCTTTCAGGGAGCACTTAATAAGATGTTTTTGGCCAGGGGGATAAAGATTAAAAATCCACTGTCAGAACCCAGTTTCCCTTTATTCTTGGATCAGCCAGGGACAATAAAAACAAAGAAATGGGTCAGTAGGGATATTATGGTCCTAAGACCCTATTACCAACATGTTTCAGTCCGCTGCTGCCCCATGAAGGGTGCTGGACTTTCTTCAGGGCGGGAATGGTTACCCCCTAGAACAAGGAACAGTAAGAGAATTTCCCTATACTACTTTGAATAAGGGCAGATAGCTTCTCCTTAGTTATCTTGGACTTATGCGCCTCGTATAATCACTCCATCTGCGGAAGGAAAAGAAAGAGACAACACACAACCACCGTTGTATTTAAGTTCAGAATTGTTCACATATTCATGCGTTTGTGCTATTATCCCCATGTTAAAATGTTATGACGGTGGCAAACGCAGAGAATGCGTGTGATATATTGGCATTGTCTATCACACACACATATTTGTGTAATGCCCATTTTGGTGGCGGCAAGTTGCCGCATCCTGTCACCTTTCACTCATTAGTGTGTGATCAGCATTAATGAAACATCCGTGTCATTCACTCATTCAAACATGTACACATAAAAACGCCGTATCTCTCATCACTGTGGTAATTTTATAAGAAGACTCTCTCTATATTCACTTGAACATACATGCTCCTTATCCCGTTCTGGGAGAGGTTTTACTCCACGTGGGACCTCACCTTACACAGGGGTAGCCCTGTAGTCAAACACTGTTTTTGCCAGGATAGTTTTAACGGCCATGTAAATCAGGGTTGTATTGCAGTAAGTTAGTATTCACGATTGGCAAAGCCAGAATGAGGGAAGGGAGAAATAGAAACGGAAAAGTGGTGAGATAAAGATGAGGAAGCCACTCCTGAGTGGGGTGGAGCTCACTCATGCCTTCCGGCTGCTGTTAACTGCGTAATTACTCACACCATCAAGGGTCCTGCCCCGCGTATCGTCCTATTTGGAGGGGGTTTCCACCACTTGGAGCTATGAGTGTTCCGTGGTCATGGTTTTTAAAAAGGGGAACCAGGCTCTGATTGAGGACGCGTGTCCCCGCCGATTTCCGGGGTCGCGTAGTCCAATTCATTACGCCTAGCGATGGTATCTTGGGTAATGTAGTTCCTCCTGGTAGTTTTTATGCTATATACGATGATAGGATCTTATTGCTGACTATCATCGTGGTATTGATGGGGTCTAGTACCTCTTATATTAAAAATATTATTATATTTATATAGTCGAATGACTATGATTAAGGACGCGTTATCCCGCCCCATTCCATGGTCGCCTAATGCAGGTCATCGCGCTAAGTGATGGTATCCAGGGAATTGTAGTTCCTGCTGGTGGTTTCTACGCCATATACGATGTTAGGATTTATACGATGTTGCTGACTATAAACGCAATGTTATTGGGGAGTAGTACCTCTTGTAGGGTGTTACTTAAGGTTTCAAGTGAATAGTCTTATTTAAGGATGGGTCAAATGTTCTGTCACGATATTACAGGCGGACAAAGTGGTGTAAATGGAAAGTGGTGAAATGTGATAACCTAAAGACGGTGTTGCTTTAGGTTTCCGGTGACTCGCCTTATTTCAGAGACAACCAGTCTTCTGAATTAGTTGGAAAAGGTGCATATTATTTCCTACTTGTTGTGCTTCAGTCAAATCTAATGTACATCACTCAAAATGTAGACATCATATAGATTATTGCTGCATTATCTGTTTCTGTTAAGTTGATTCCATGGTATGGAATCGTTTAGTCCGGAGATATGGGTTTTCAATCTATAGACCTATCGTTGCTCACGTTCCAGCAGAATTTTTGTCATGTCACCATCCCCCTTCACCTTCTCAATTACCATCCACCATAGGTCAGTGTCTGTATGTTTTTTTCTCCATGTAGTGAGCTGTTAGTCTAGTTGCCGAAATAGCCCTTCTGATTGTGCTCCTATGTTCACTTATGCGCACCTTTATTTTTCTCCATGTCATACCCACGCACATGAGCTGGCAAGGGCACTTGATCAGGTAAATTACTTTATCGGGGTTGCAGTGAGTGTGCGATCATTGCTCCCATACATGGTGCATGCCTAGGTCTATTTCTTTTGTGTGTTCTGTGAACGGGCAGGCCACACATGAACCGCAAGGATAGTGGCCCATAACTCCTGGCTGGTTCCAAAGTGTAAGTTGGTGTGATGTTTTGATTTTCTGGAGATCCGTGTGTATAAGGGAGTCCCTAAGACTCCTATTTCTTTTGAAAGAAAACATTGGTTTCTCAAACTTCAGTTTATTTGAGGTTAAGACCACTTTTTATTGATGATTTCTTTAATGTCATTACACGACGCATTAAAAGTCGTCACACATATAAGTCTGTCTTGCTCATCTTTCAGGTGGGATTCCAGCAGAGCCTCCCTTGGTGTGTTACGGGATCGTTTTTTTTGCTCTCTCTATGATCCTTTTGGGGTAGGATCTTTCTTCCAGTTTCCTTGACAAGATTTCTGCTTCTGCTCTGTACTCATTGAGGTCAGCACAATTCCTGCAAATTTGCAGAAATTGGCCCACGGGTAAATTCACTCTTAGAGCGCGGGGTGGGCGCTATTAAAATGTAATAGGCTGTTTTTATCAGTTGGTTTTGTGTAAAGAGAACAGACAACCCCCCCGTTTTTAGCCCTGATTTTAACATCTAAGAAGGATACCTGTTCTTGGTTATGGGACATGGTAAACTTCAAGTGTGAAACTACCCAGGGTGACTGCATCTCCCTCCCATACTACCAAGATGTCGTCTATGTAGCGCCACCATTTTTTTATGTTATTGGAGTAGGGGTTTGGGGTCCAGATATTTCTTCCTCTAGTTGTCCCACATACAAACAGGCTATACTGGGCGCAAATGTGCTGTCCATCGAGGTGCCGTGGACCTGGAGATATAATTGGTCCTCAAACCTGAAGAAATTTTCTTTGAGTGCTAGGCACATCAATGTGATTACCCAGCTTACCAGGGTGTCCCAGGTCCAGTCTTCTTGATGTAGAAGTGTTTCAATTACCCGAATACTTTCTTCTTGCGGGATACTGGTGTAAAGCGCTTCCACATCTAAACACACTAGGATGTTGTGCATAGTATTATATGTGACATCTTGTAGAACATTCAGCAGATGTTTTGTGTCTTGTATATAAGACCTAATGTGTGTAACTAAAGGGCGGAGGAACCAATCCGTGTATTTGGACAAGGGTTCTAACAAAGACCCAATCCCAGACACAATAGGTCTACCTGGAGGTGGATTTTTACCTTTATGAATTTTGGGTATCGTGTAAAAGACTGGTATTCTCGGGTCATCACAGTTCAAAAATTCATGTTCTTTTTTGTTTATCCACTCTCGGTCCAGTGCTTCCGTGGTCAATGTACTTATAGCTCTTTTGAGGCGTGTTGTAGGGTCTCTGGTGATTGGTTTTTAGTACCTGGTATCCGCCAGTAGATTCATACAGGCCGTTCTATAGGCCGTGGTACTGTGTATCACCGTGGCTCCGCCTTTGTCCGCTGGTTCGATAGTGATATCTGTTCTTGTGCTCAGGTTTCTTAGGGCCTCCCTCTCTTTTTTGTTCAAGTTGTCATATGTGCCCCTTCTTATGGGTAGTTCCTCGACCTCCTTTGATATGCCCTCCTCAAAGGCCATCACCTCTGGGGGCATCATAGATGCTGGTGGAAAGAAGTTGGATTTCCGACATAAGAATGTATGGTTGTGATCTTCCCTTGGTGTCTCTTTGTCCATGAAGAATGTTTTTATCCGTATTTTATGGAAAAAGTCACTTAGTTCGCATCTTATCTGGAATTTGTCCAGATAGTCGGCTGGTGCAAATCCGAGTCCCTTGTTTAAGACAGCGATTTCCTCTGTGGTCAGGGTGATATCTGTAAGGTTCACCACTAGTCCCGGGATGCGCTTGTCCCTGCTGTTGGACACTTCGTCATGCTCCGTGTGCTCACTGGTGTGTTGCTGTCTTCCCATTGGACCTGTTTGCCCATGTTGTTTCTCCTGCCATGTTTTCCTCTCCTTCCGCCCTGTCCTAAAAAACGATTCTGATTATAGTTTGGCTGAAAGAACCGTCCTGTCTGGTAATGTTGCAGTCTGTTGTGGTCCATGGAAAGGAACCGGGCCAAATGCACCTGGCCATGGTGCTACCAGCCATCTGTGGTGGTTGGTAGCCTTGATTATAGTTCCCTCTTCTTGGTCTCCTTGGTCTGCCTCTCCAACTCTTGTTTGAGCCATCGCTAGACCAGCCCTCCTGGTCTGATTCTGAATTGCTAGAGTCTCCTTGGTATGAAGATCCAGAGTCTGAGTTTTCCTGACTTCTGTAATCTTCTTTTATATGTGGATATACTTTTTCATGGGCGAACTTTTTAAGATCTTTTTGTAATTTGTTAACCTTACTTTGCATTAGAAAGTCTTTATGTTCGCTAATCTCTTTATTCACCTCGTCTAGTTTTTTCTTGTATAGTGTGATTTTTATTTCTGTCATCAGTGCATCTTCGCTGGTTTTGATCTTGACTAGGATGGCTTCTGAGAGGCGTTTCGCAGTATTGATAATCAATATCAGCCAATCGCAGGTACACCGCCACGCGATTAGTGACCACTCTTTTTTGAATTGTTGGTCATCCAAAAAGATTCTTGGGGCATTAGTGACCAAGAGGCCTCTGGGTGCTACATTTCCCCATAGATATTCTGTTAAAATGGCTCCATGAAGGAGGATTTTTATCTGGGCTCGTTTGAGTTCTTTCAGTTCATCCCAGCTCTGTGCTTGATTCAAACTTTGATTTATATTAGTATCTGGTAATAATGATGGGCCAGCCAAAATGGCTGATGCAATTTCGTCTGAGTACCCTAATACTAGGGTCTCAGATGCAGAGAGTGATCCTGGTGTATTCATTGTGTCAGGCCAAAGAATTGTAGAGAGGATAGGCGACTAGAATGTTCACAATGTTTGGCAAGTGGACATCCACAGGAAGTCCGCCAATGCACAATTTCTATGGGGCTCCTCATGTGTTATACGTATGTATTTGTGGGATGCCCCACAGCTGTGCGCTGCTCAAAACGTGGTACACAAATCAAGTGGGAAAATGTGCTCGCTTGGTAAGGGGCCGAGAGGAACTCAAGAGGGGAGTGCACCCTCCCGTGTTGTAACACTATTTCACCAAAAGTACTCACCGGATTACCTAACCACTGTTAAGTGGTTAAGCTTCCTGGAACAATCCCTCAACTAATATTAGGTGGGAAACCCTATGTGAAGCTGTGAATAGAACAGGGGCGGAGTGATTATATGAGACGCATAAGTCCAAGATAACTAAGGAGCAGCTATCTGCCCTTATTCAAAGTAGTATAGGGAAATTCTCTTACTATTCCTTGTTCCAGGGGGTAACCATTCCCTCCCTGAAGAAAGTCCAGCACCCTTCATGGGGCAGCAGCGGACTGAAACATGTTGGCAATAGGGTCTTAGGACCATAATATCCCTACTGACCCATTTCTTTGTTTTTATTGTCTCTGGCAGATCCAAGAATAAAGGGAAACTGGGATCTGACAGTGGATTTTAATCTTTATTCCCCTGGCCAAAAACATCTCATTAAGTGCTCCCTGAAAGATGGTCGAGCCCACCCTGACTTCTAGGCGTCAGGGTGTCCCGATGAGGAAGCATTACACCACTAGGGTGTGTGAGGGAATATAAAACAAAAGGACGTGGCTCCTTTCCCACTCTATAGTGGTGTTATATTCACAGCTTCACATAGGATTTCCCACCTAATGTTAGTTCAGGGATTGTTCCAGGAAACTTAAGCACTTAACAGTGGTTAGGTAATCAGTGGAGTACTTTTGGTGAAATAGTGTTACAACACGGGAGGGTGCACTCCCCTCTTGAGTTCCTCTCGGCCCCTTACCAAGAGAGCAAATTTTCCCGCTTGATTTTTGTACCACAATATCTTTTTTGCACCATTAGTTGTTGGGTCCCTCTCATTGGCTAATATGTTTTCAACCTCTTCAATTAGGTCATCGATTGCCGCTAATGTGCAATTGTCAGCTGCTGAGTTGGCTGTCTTATGGATCTTTGCTGGCTTCTTCCTTTCTGCGACAGCTTCTACTGCCTTCCTCTTGCCCATTATCTCAAAGGTATAATTCTAACTGACTCCTAGCTATTAACTTTAGAGCTTAGTCAAAGAAGAAGAAGACAGAAAATAAAAAAATAAATATATATAACCTATAGCTAAACAGCAGATTGTAGTCCCCCACCACACACTATATGCAAATGGTAGATTCACAGCATTAGGAACATTCAAAACATTAAATAATGAGAGCAATGTTCCGATGATGACTTCCGTGCAACAGGTACCAATGGCCAAGTTTGCGCCTATGACCGTATTTAGTTAAATGGGGAATGAAGGTGTCAAGGTCGCAACAGTCTCAAATATCCCCAAGTATTCCAAAGCAGGGATCTAAGATCTTAACTGCTGCCTCCACACACGCTATTGTAGCTAGTTGAAAATAAAAGTCTTCCAGAGTAATAGAGGTACGTCAGGATCTGTGGCTAAGTCTAATCATAAATAACAACCGGGCTAAGAACAAAACGAAAGATGCACACACGATACATAGATAGTTTCTGTTATGGTCCCACAGGCTCAAAATATGGAATATATTCAAGAGCAACAAAGTCTTACCAGCGAGGCGACACTAAAATTTCAGGGCCAAGGGGGTGGGCCCCGCCCTGCCGCCACCTGTCGCTGACGGGCGCAGACGGGCCCGCCCTTGGTCCGGGCTTCGTCTGGACGCATCCCGCGCAGCGGTTGTCCTGTCAGCGTTTTATGCGCCGTGGAGCGGCGTGATTGACGTGGCTGGTGTCAGCGGTACAAGATACGTTGCAGGGGAGCCTGGGAGAGTGAGTCCCTGTGCCTGGCTACAATCCCGGATCCTATAGAGATTTCATATGTAAACTCCATTATTGCAGACGTGAAAATATGCACCAGATGAGAAAAGGGTGCTACACGTTTATAAGAAGAAAAAATGCTTCAAAACCTTTATATCGAATAATCTTCATATACATATGTACTAATGAGAATTACTAGAAACAATATAAATTTTTTATGTTTTGAAATGATCTTACACGTTTGTACTTGCAGTAATATGTCATAGTTACATGTGCTAATTAAAATTTAACTAAAATGCTTTATGAGTGCAAATAAGTTGAAGAGAAAGAAATAAGGTCTAAAGACTCTAGAATTTAATGCAGATTTCCATTATTTTATATTCATAATATCATGACCTAAATATAATTTAGGCCTGCATTTTCCCAACTTTGCTAGATTCTGTTCTCATGGAAAGGCTTTCTAAACTTTCAATGCGAAGAGAAACTATGGGGCTTATTTACAAGCCCCTTGCGCAGCTGATTGGTAACCTTTGTGACGCACCGGAGGCGCATTTTGCTGCCCATATATACAAGAATACAAAAGTCACCATGTGTGGCTTTTCCTTTCCATGTAAATACAGCCCCTTTACATGCAGCACTTTGCGTGAAAGGGGCATTCCATGGGTGTTGCTTTGGTTGTCCCATGCAACACCCATGGAACATGACACATTCCTAGATTTACGGGGAATTGTAAACCTGGGAATGTGTCTGAATGCTATGCCACCTCAGGGGAGGCACGAGGAGAAATGTTTTCATTTCTCCTAATTTTTATTCTCTTTCTACGCATGCTGCATTCTGCCTCTTGAGATTATTTTTGTGCAGGAATGTGCAAAAAAACAATCATCCCTGTGACGCAGGCCCCCCTGCACCATGGTGCAAGGTTGCCTGTGTCGGCGCATAGCAGCTAATTATGCTCCAGTGTAGGGGTGAGCAAAAGGATCCGTCATTTCGATGTAGATATGATGCATCCCTTTGCTTTGGGATTAACGCAGCGCTGTGCAGCCACCGCTCTGTGGTAATTCCTTATAAATAAGGTCCTATTTTCATAGGGAAAGTTCCTATGCTCATACTAGGACTGCTTGCAACCACCTCATTACTTTGGCAACATCTGCTGTGAGAAACTCTCTTCTTGAGCTCACTTGTGTGCATTTATTAAAAGACTATTTTTTAGTAAATATACATACTGGATAGTTCAACAGCTTATGTGATGATCACCACCTTTTTGCCATAAAATGTGTCTTCTTTATGGTGCATGACAATCACCCTGTACGAACTGACCAATGGACTAAGTGGTCTGACCAGATGAGGTGGCCCAGGAGATGTGACCCCAGACCTTGAGGATTATATTATAGGTTGTGTGATGGCGAGATGGAGAGGAGATCTTGCTCTTTTGCAGACTGAGAGACACATAATTTGTGTCTTTGTAGACTCTATTGGCTTCCATTTGGCTGACGCAATGCTGTGTGAGCTATACACAGACTACTTCCCCTCATGGGAGAGAACTTTTAAGCTCATATGGGTCGCGTCCTTTCCTGAATTCTTCTAGAGATAAATTTGCTCATTCTGCACTTCTAAAGTTAAATGACTTAGGGCCATATGTAGGTAAATTACATTTACCGATTCTTAAATACCGAATTTTACCGATTCGGTATTTTTGAATCGGTAAATGTAATGTAGGTAAATTATTACCAATTCGGTAAATATCGGTATTTAAGAATCGGTATTTACCGATTCGGTAATGGCAACTGGCTTCCCATTCATTCCTATGGGCCTGGAGGCCCAAAGGAATGAATGGGAAGCCAGTTACCATTACTGATTCGGTAAATACCGAATCGGTAATGGGGGAGGCAGTATCATGGGTGGCAGGGTGTCACATTGACACCCTGTTGCACCCCTGATTCGTCCATGTGTGCACATGTGGCGCACATACATGCCCTAAGGGCATGTATGTCTGCCACATTGCACACTTCAAATTGCACAAAAATGCTTTTTTACAGGTATTCGTCATTTACCATCAACTTTTAGTTGGTGGTAAATAACGAATCCCCACACCAACGAGACGCTCCCCCTACATATCATTTCAGGATTCGGTATTTACCGAATCGGTAATTTTACTGATTCGGTAATTTTACCGATTCTGTAAATTACCGAATCCTGAAATATGCCCCCTACATAGCAAAAGCCTAAATACCGGTCGGTAACGGGATATTTACCGAAAATCGGCCGTTACCGACCGGTATTTGGCTTCCTACATATGGCCCTGTGACTGGTATTTTTACTCTTCTTAATTTACTTTTAAAGTCTAATTTTAACCCAAAAAATCATTTCTGTCTCTCCATGCCTTGTCTCCAACAATTCCAATTGAGTATTAATGAGGGATAGGAATTCTAATAGAGCCCACTCCAGTCAGCAGATACTAATGTTACTATTCTGCATAGCTATACCTGAATTATTGGTTTGCATCATTTTTGTCCAATGATAATTCTGGATTTGTATAGCGTAGTTTTGAGAATCATATATATAAATCTAATTGCGAGCTTGTAGGTCAGTTAAGCAAATCCTTGTCCTCATTGGATAACTTGATTGGATACCGTATGTCTGATCCTTCTTGGCACGAATCTGAATCCATTGGAGGACCAAGTAAATTAATCTGAGGCATAAAGTTAAGAGATAAAGTGAGACAAAGTAAATGGGCACAGTGGCTCTACAACAGTCATTCTGGTAGCGTGTCTGATGGTTTATCTGTCCGATGAAGTTAGGATATAAGGGTACTAAGATCCCTCTTAAAATCCCCTGTCCAAAGATTGCCCACTCCAGCCCAAGCTCAAAGCTTATGTCTGGTTGAAGGAGACCGAGTGCCAGTACTGATGGAGGAGTGTGACGAAGACGGTTTAAAGCAGTGGTTTGAGTATCAATCAGGTTGTGCGTTACAAATGCTTAAAGATTGCGGTATTGTTAAATGGCTGAATGAGGTTATGCACAGTGGTTAGAGTTCATGTTTGAGTGATGCTCTATGTGCAGAATAGTTGAAGTTGTTATCAGGTCTGTTGTGACCTAAGATCCCGGGATATACACCTACAGGTGTACTCAGTGTGGCAAATGCTGAGTAGGTTATCTTCTGTGTTTCGAGGTGCTGTTTGTGAGACGTTGTCCTCAGTACCACCAACAGAAAGGACATTTCTTTGTGTGAGTGAGGGTTATGGTTGTTACAATTTATCAGTGCACGGGAACATATTGCATCCGCCTGTTTGAGAGTGCGCTGGTTGAGGTCTCATTTGAAGTGTATGAAAAGTCAGATTGGATCATTATAGTTGGTTAGACTTCTTGTGTGAAAGGATCTATCAATTCTTTAAAGGAGCAGACGGAGAGTTTTTAAAAAAAAATAAGCTTGCATTGTATGAAGGTTTGCTTTGAGAGAAACACTCATGAACGATTGTAAAGGAGGGCTAGCCGTTGCGAGGAGCAAGATTGATGTCACAGGGTGCTGCGCTGGTACTGGTTGGTTGGTGTAACGCCGTGCTGTGATAGGGTGACTATGTCACTGTGCTGCATGTTGGTATAAGCTGTAAGGGAGCTAAACAAGGAAGTTTAGGAGAAATTGATTGAGGAGCATTATCTGTAAAGGACACACTTTACAATCTAGGGAAAAATAAAAGTTCTGAAATATTTGAAGAGTTTGATTCAGGGGATGCACCTATACCCACTTGAGGAGGGGCACCACACCACCTGAGGGTACACCTGCATTGTATATGTCTCAAGAGAGGTAAAATGTGTATATGACTTGATAATTGGATGAAATACACCAAAAAAGATGGACCATTAGCTTTCTCACAATATTGAACATTTAGGGCCTGATTACGATTACCGTCTGCCAATTTTTTGTATTTGGGACTGCCCACCTACAAGGCGGAGGTCCCACAGGGAAAATTACGATGCTTCTGCTACCGCGGTGGTCGGATTGCCATTGTTTTGTACTGCGGCGGGTGCAGCACTCTACAGCACCTGCCGCAGTACTAAACAAACACCCCATACATATCCCTGCACTATGTGGCAGGCACCATGCAGTGACTACCACATGGTGTAGGGATATGTAGGGGGGCTCCATAGGTGCCCCCTGGGCCTATGTCATTGGCCCAGGGAGTTAGGGGGGCCACTATGGCAATCAAAATTCATTTCTGACTGCTGTTTCGTGGTGGGTTGACCACCGCGAAACAACCGGCTGAAAGGGATATCGCAATCCCTACGGCGTTGCCTGACAGGCACCGCCGCCAGTCAGGGACTACAGGAAAGTCCAACAGGCAGTTGGATAAAGACCGCCTGTTGGGACCGTGGCGGTCAGTCTTTCCGACCGTCACATGCCCACCTGCCATTGTAATCTGGCTGGCGCTCATCACTATTATGATGGTGCAGGAACCGCCACTGACAGCCTGCTTGTGGCGGTCCCTCCACCATCGTAATCAGGACATGAATATTAGAATTCTTGAAAAATTGAGGAGACAAATATATGCTATTTAACTGCCTCCTAGGCCCATGCAGTTCGAGGCGCTTAGTGAATGGGAACATATGGCTCATCAATAGGAGAAACAGAAATGTCAGGAAAGGTACAGGAATACTTTAAACTGATATGTCAAGGCTAGATGGGATGCTCAACCGAGGGCAACAGAAGGCCTGGAGACCAGATATAGTAGAGGGAACTAGAATGTATCCCATAATAGTGGTAGAAAAGGAAAATGGAGGGAAGCGTAAAGAAAAAGAAAAGAATCTTGAAGAGTCAAAAACACTAGATCCAGCTTGAGACAGTGATCATGAATTTGATGACGAATTCCTAAATTAATTGTTACAGAACAGTCCACCACCTTATAATGAAGGCCTATCCCAGAGTTTAACAAACTCTTATTCGAAGATAGTTCCTGATGCACCTGCTGTGCTCATAGATCAAGTTCCACATACCCCTTTCACACCAGAAGGTGAGAATACAGGGATACATGATGTGAACAATCAGATTGTTTGGAATGCACCAGATGCTTTTACTGTCCCAGTAACTATAGCTCCGGTTGTTCCTTAATATCAGCCTGGGTATAAAGAGAAAAAGGTACGTATATTGACTATCCTACTGAGTAATATGGTTCAACTTTTATTCCTGCAGATTCGAGATCGTGACAGAATATCCAGATGCCTTTAATTCCAACTCTAGCTCATGTTCTTCATGTAGCCTGCACTGGTTCGAGAGTACGTTCCCTCGAATAACTTTTTCCAGTGGAAGGACAGGACAGGCCCAAACTTTTTATGTACCTGAGAATGGTATGGTAACTCCACCAAGGGTAACACACAATACTACAGGAAACACTCTCCCGATGGGAACACCAGACTCTGAAGTGTCCCTTTTACATTTCACACCTTTTGCTAGAATGGAAGGTCAGGATGAGGATTTATTAGGGAATGCCACAGAAGGAGAAACAGTTCCTACTTCTCAAGAATTTGATGATTGACTTAAAGCTATAGCTACTCCTGCAAATAACACAGGTGTTAATCGAATAAATGCCTCAGGGACAAAAAATGATAGGTCCTTTGATGTTGGAGGAAATGATTATAGGTACAATAAGCCCTGCCTGGATAGTAGCATATCAGGATGATGAATTATTTTTTTGTCTGCACATGAAAAGTTATCTGAGTTGGCACAGAAATATGTTGTGGATGTACAACGGTCAAAAACATTGCAAAAATCCTATAGAATAGATTTTATTGACAAGGATATCGAACACATGAAACCATTAGGAATTAGACAACAGATTAAAGAGTTACTGGCTACCCTCAGGAAATGGGGAGAGCTAGAAAAATAGGAAGGTATGTGGGCCAAGAAGAAGGAAACAAAGAGGGTCACTATGCAAATGTTTCCGGTTATCAAGGATGATGGGAGCTAGAGAGTGAGGTTGCTTCTGATGAGAGAGGTGCCTGGAGGAGGATATGTATAAGTCCCTTCGACTAGACCAGACATATTGTCCTTTACCAATGATTTCCTGAAATTGAGAGAGAAAATCCTGTTGGATGGTACAAACAAGTTGAAAGTTTTTTGAAGGTTTTGCTGAATTATTTTGATCCCTTATTTGAAATTGTGGTCCCGAGTGATTTGTGGGCAGAATGTAAAATTCCTGTAGATTGACCTGAAACAGAACCAGCAAGGAATGCTCCCACAGGTGCACCGTCTCCTGAGGTGATGAAGAAATATAACCAAGCCATCACCTATTTGAAAGGGAAAATTTCACCTAAAGAAATTGATTGCATAAAATGTGTCAGGATGACCCAAGAACTGAAGAAACAGTTCATGCTATGAGAGGCTTTTGCATGCCTTCAAGCTGTACAATGTGATGAAAAATGTGTCTGAAAAGAATATGTGACATTATGTTTATCGGTTTGTGTACAGATTGAGACCTAAGATTAGCAACATGATTCAGCAGCATTTACTTTGCTGGCAAAGTAAACCCATAGATGAAATACTCGATTAGGCGAAATATTGTGGAAATGAAATTGACTCGAAACACAAGAAGCTCAGGTAAAAACGGATGATTGCTAGGGGGTGCTAGAGGGCACACTGCAAAATGGCGCCACTCTAAGGCTGCTCCGCCGGTCGGGGACAATATCCGACATTAAACTACTACTTTTGGCGAAGCTAAATGAGCAGAAAGCATCACATTTTACGTTGGAATGACTGCATAATGAGATGATGGGGCCAAACCTGAACAACAACGTAACAACGAGGAGAAAACTGGCCCCAAAGGTGTGACGCACTGACTTCATCCAACGGACCTAAAATGGCAGCGGTGAGCGATGTGTATTGGATGGACATGTAAATAACTCTGCGATACCGAAGTGCTAGTTATTAAGCCCGGGACAGACAGATCGGAGTCCACGCTGCTCTGCTGCAAGCTGCTGCCAGTGTGTGGAGGTGCTAATTACTCTGCGGAATACCGACACATCATATCACGGAGCACGGGTCGGAGGCTACCAAGATGGCGGAGCTGGGTTGGGACTGATCTGCCGAAACGCCTTGCAGGAGCGCAGTCTCCATGTCCTCCAGTGCCTCACAGATGGAGATCCGGAGGTGTGTCTCCAGGAGAGAGGCACTCTGATACACCACGCTGGATCTGGGGCCTCACCACTCAGGCAAGTGCTACGAGTCAAATAATTGGCAAAACGCGCCATACCCAACCGCTGCACGGAATCGCATCCCCTGCATGCCAGACTTGACTAAGACTCTGAGCAGCGCCGTGCTACACATACCCCCTCACTGACGATGACTCGTCACTGCCTAGATTGAGACCACCGGTAACTGCGAGGCTCTTACAACGCGCCGTGCATGCGCCCAAGCGAGGAACACGCGGATTGTCCCCGGCACAACCACTCTGCAGAGACGTACCAGATAAGAGCCCATCTGCCCCCACTGGACACACCAGCTGCTGAATGACACCTTAGTGCCAGATAACCGCTACCCACACCCAGGCCCTACTAACTCCTATCTGGCAGAAGAGTGCCGTGGTGACAAGAAGTGAATCTGTCAAGTGTCGTGGAGAAAATTATTGCTGGGATCCACAGGCTATATGCGGAGCAGGAGACCGGCCGGCTAAATTCCTGGATAGCAAAGTTCTATCGATAATGCCAAAGAAAACAAGATACAACTGCGGCGCTGCACCGCAACGTCACTGCTAGCATCCCACGGGCCCTGTATATGTTATGTTATGTTATGTTATGTTATTTACTTTTATTACGCGCACAGATACTCGAAGAGTGTCCCGGCGCGATTCAGGGATGACAAAAATAAAACTCGACCCTACGAGAAGAGGTAAGTTTTAAGTAGTTTTTTAAAAGCCCCAGAGTCTTCAACCGATCGGAGAGAAAGGGGGAGCTCGTTCCAGGCGCGTGCCGCAAACAAAACCAGGGAGGCGCCACCTAATCTATGACGCTGGAAACGCGGCACCTTCATAAGCCTGAGGGAAGAAGACCTCAAGATACGCTCCGGCACGTAGAACGAGAACCTTTTCTGAAGGTATCCTGGCCCCTGCCTGTGCAGGGCACGATGTGCAAGGGTAAGAGATTTAAAGACAATCCGGGCTCTGACCGGAAGCCAGTGGAGGGAGCGACGGTAGCCCTGAACACTCTGTCTGGGACCCAGCCCCCCCAGCAGGCGGACAGCCGCATTCTGGGTAACTTGAAGCTTATTGAGAGTATAGGCTGGGAGTCCTGCATAGAGGGCATTGGCATAGTCCAAGCGGGACAAAATAAGAGCCCGAACCACAGATTCCCTAGCCGCTTGAGGCAGCAACGGAAGAAATCTTCTCAAAATTTTGAGAAGACCGAAACAACAACCTGTCAGACGAGTAACCTGGCTAGAAAAGGAAAGGTTATTGTCGAAAAAAATGCCCAGGTTCTTAACGGTCTGGCTGTTAGACACAGGTGGTGGGAACTCAGGTGGCCAAATAGCCTCCCTGAATCCAGAGGGGAAGTCACCAAACATCAACATATATGCACTAACACTGATCATTTACTAGCTGCAACACTTTGCAACCCACGGCCAGAAGTCGCTGCCAGTGTCCCTCCCCATGGTTTATACCACACCACTACTGACATGGGTCTGTGTTAACTAATGGATGACTACGCATAGCTGATGCCCAAATTGCAGCCAGAGAGCGGTGCAAGCCCTATATATACTAACTGCACCCACTCCTGGGGAAAACACGGGAGAGCATTGGATAAAGAAACTATCTTGCAGGTGACTGGGTGCAGCACGATCGCTCATCGTAGGATTCACGACTAATCAGTCGCTAATCAGCTACCAATCGACCGCTACTGCACGCAATGACCTAACTACTACTGCTCGGTGGCGATACACCCCAACACTCCGTACAGTTTGACTGAGCTCTTCTCCTGGTGTAGGGGCGTAAAGAATTATTCGACAAATCCACGTATTAACACGACAGGTAGCCGAGTTGACATATGCTGGCTGCAAACTGGACACTATAAAAACACCATAACTCAGCGAAATACCACCTTGTCGGAGACACAATGGACATCAGGCACTATGCTATGACGCACACCACAGCTGTGTAAACTACTCCTGCGTTGAAACAGCAACACGCCAGCATCTATTAGTATGACAATTACTCAATTAAACAACGAGTGAGCAGGCAAAATCATTGACATCAGTCCTAACCTCTCTCCTACGATTACTAGTGTCATGGGTAAAATAGACAGACAACAACCAAAACTCTCTTTCGACACCAGACGCACTCCCAAGGTCACAACAGCGCACTCAGATACTGAGCTAGGCGCGGAACAGACGTCAAACAAAACCATGGAAACCGCCCTACACGCTATACAGCAAAGCCTCCAAGCTATAAACGGAAAACTGGACACTATCTCCGCCAAACTGGATAAACAAGGAGAACGTCTAGATGCGGCGGAGGATCGCATAACTGCAGTGGAAGATGAATCCAATACAACAACACACAGATGCACAGAAATGGAGAAGATCACGGAGGTCCTTAAAAACAAAGCTGAAGATTTGGAGGCGAGATGACGCCGCAATAATATTCGCATCATCGGAATTCCCGAAAGTACCAATACTGGACGGCTGGAAACATACGTGGAAGACATGTTGCAAACTGTTTTTGGGACCGACAATTTCGCCCCGGTGCTGATCGTTGAACGCGCCCACCGATCTCTGGCACCTGCACCTCCACCAAGTGCCCCACCGAGACCCATTATCGCTCGCGTCCTCAATTACAGAGACCGGGATGTGCTTTTGCGGTTGGCAAGAGAGAAGCAACAAGTTACCAACCAGGGCAACGTGTCATTTTACCCAGACTTCACGATGACAGTTCAGGCGGCATGTAGAGACTTCAACCCTGCAACAACAAAAAAACTAAGGGAAATGGGTATTGAATATGCCATGCTCTATTCAGCAAGACTGCGTGTAACTTGCGATGGGCAAGTGACAATACTACAGACGCCGAAGGCAGCAGAAGACTTCATAAAGTAGACAATTGCTAGAAGAAAAACGCAGGACCATAGGGATACGGACCCAGAATCAGATTGAGAAAGCCACCACTGATGGCAATATACAAGGCATGCTGTTAACAGGACCACCAATGACGATGCTGGCAGCCTGTAAGACAACCTGCCTTGCAGAGAAAACACTGCGAACTCTAGGTATTATATCAGTGAAATCAAACTTGGCGTACTCACAAGGGACCCACAGAGGTCAAGAGATACATCTCCAGACACCTGAAGCAGCACTTGACTTCTGAGAACGGACACTTGCCAGCTGGAAGTCACATGGCCCTCTGATCATTGACCCGGTCTCAGATTGAGAAGACTCATTCTGGTGGTAAAGTATAAGACATGACACTGCGCCCCTAATTCCTATGGGAAGCCATGTCTCCTGACCTGTGGGTATACTCTAATATGCACTTTTTCAGTAGACGGGTGATTTAATGCCCATGAAGTCTACGTCAGGCATCGACACCAGAACTCTGAACAGACTTATGGAAGTAAGATATATATGGGAAATATGAGACTGGTGTTGCATTCATTAGAGAGGGGTAGGCTGGATAAGGCTAACATGCTTGAGTAGATATCATTGACTTGCCAACGGGTATACTATTACAAAGTAGCAGATGTGTGTAGGCACTGCATGTATTGTTGTACAGCTACCTACTAATGTAAAAACGAGGACCAGGGCTCATGATGTACTTAATAGTGCGCACATTAATTCACGTACAGATATGAAGCCAACTACTCAGGTAATACCCGACCACATCCACTTCTGTGGATGTTGATGCGAGCACTCAGCGACCCCCGCGCGGGTGTTCCCCATAACAGTTATTGCATTGTTGATGTTGTAATGAAGGGCATGTCTTTGGCATGAGTGGGATGCCGAAGTGGGTGTGGGGTGGGAGGGGTTGGGATGTTTTTGTTTATACAAGCAGGTCCATTCACAGTACACTACAAACACTCATGTTCAATATAGCCGTCTATGTATCACCACACTATTAACAGGTACGACACAAGCTCTTTACACGAAAAGCAGACAAAACGTCATTATGGAAATATCTCACACAAAGGGTTATAAATAGACTACAACCACCGCATATTAAGCTATTATCCTGGAATGTCAGAGGCCTAAATAACCCTAAAAAAGATACGTCAGATTTTTGCCTACCTTGACAGACTTCACGTCGACATAGCCCTATTGCAAGAGTCTCATCTGGCCAAAGCAACTAAGGTGATGATTACGATCCGGTAAAAAAATTCCCCGTACGACTCGTATCCGGTCTTTTTACCGTACGAATCGTACAAGTGGCGTACAAACTGCCAAGTACGATTCGCATGGGAAAAGGTCCATACGAATCGCATTGGGAATCATTCCCCACACGTCCTCGGGTCGGAAAATGTGTCCGACACATCCTCGGACGATTTACCGTACAAATGTGAAAAGTGAAGTCCGACCGCGGAATTACGATCCATCCCGTGCGTCCGATGTTACAACCGTATGGAAAAAACACCGTCCGCACCGAACTCCCATAGCAACCATGGAGACATGTGCCCGCATACACGCCGACCCCCCCCCTAGCCCCCGTACGTACGCGCCGACCCCCCCAGCCCCCGTACGTACGCGCCGACCCCCCCAGCCCCCGTACGTACACGCCGACCCCCCTCCAGCCCCCGTACCCCCACCCGTGTATATACACCCGTGTACGTGTCGTACCCCCGTATATGTACACCCGTGTACGTGTCGTACCCCCGTGTATGTACACCCGTGTACGTTCGAGTCGTACCCCCACCCGTGTATGTACGGTGCGTACCCCCAGCGCTACGCGCTGGGGGTACGCTCTGTACATACACGGGTGGGGGTATGCACCGTACATACACGGGTGGGGGTACGCACCGTACATACACGGGTGGGGGTACGCACCGTACATACTCGGGTGGGGGTACGACTCGAACGTACGGGGGTGGGGGGGGTACGACACGAACGTACGGGGGCTGGGGGGGTCGGCGCGTACGTACGGGGCGGGGGGGGTACGACATGAACGTACGGGGGCTGGGGGGGTAGGCGCGTACGTACAGGGGCGGGGGGGTACGACATGAACGTACGGGGGCCGGGGGGGGTCAGCGCGTACGTATGGGGTGGGGGGGTACGGCATGTACATACGGGGGCTGGGGGGGTCAGCGCGTACGTACAGGGGCAGGGGCGTACAACATGAACGTACGGGGGCTGGGGGGGTCGGCGTGTACGTACGGGGGCGGGGGGGGTACGACGCGTACATACGGGGGCTGGGGGGGTCGGCGCGTACGTACGGGGGCGGGGGGGGACGGCGCGTACATACGGGGGCTGGGGGGGTCGGCGTGTACGTACGGGGGCGGGGGGGTACCGCGCGTACATACGGGGGCTGGGGGGGGTTGGCGTGTACGTACGGGGGCGGGGGGGGTACAGCGCGTACCGGGCCACCTACTCTGGTCGTTTCGCGCCGTACTTCGCTTTTCCGGCACTTTTTGGGTGCCGTGAAAATATCGCCGTCCGGACTGCTGTCGGTCCGAATCGTACTTCCTGGGTCGTGAAACGCTGCCTGACAGCGTCCCGACGTCACGTCGCAGCATTCCCGGATCACATTCGTACATATATTTTCGACGGTCGGTGTTTTTTACGATTCGTACGGAAATGGTGTTTCCGTGCGAATCGTAATTCCATGTTTGTGAAGTTTTCCGACTGGGTACGAGTCGGACGGAGAAAACTCTCCGACCGACGGTTCGTACCCGGTTTTTACCGGATCGTAATCGGCACCTAAGTCTACATTGGGGAGCAAATGGGCAGAAACGGTAGTGACCTCATCATACTCCTCATACTCTAGAGGTGTGATAATACTGGTGAAGAAGGGAACACAATTTCATATAGACCACACCTGTCATGACGCCAATGACCTGCGCAAACATTGAAATAGGGAAGACAGAATGCTCTCCTGAGAAGTTATCCCCAATGAAATATCCGCGTTGGATTAAGCTGGGTCCCACTTGGAAGACAACTCTTAAGTCCATTTTAGTTGGACTAAGGGTTTCCACTTCCTCAAATCCAGGCCAATGTCCCACTTCCTTAGAGAGTTCTCGGTCTAGTGGTTTCCTGACTCGAGACTCTCCTTGTGTCCAACGCGCCTGCGCGAGGTTCGCGCGGCGCACTTCAACTGTGAAGCAACCCGAAACGGACGTTTCTTGTCAGCGCGCTGTGAACAGACTGAGGAGATTAAGTCTGTAGCGAGCGTGTATCCTGAACTTCAGTTGAAGTATCTTGAGGAAAGTACTGGAGATATTCTCTTGTGAATTTTGCTAGAATATTTCTTTACGTTTTCAATTTCTTGATTTTCAGCGCTTTTCCTGTCAGAAAGTTATCGCGCTATTCAGTCAGCCAGTTCCCTAAAGCAGTGTCCAGTATCTGAGGAAAGCGCATTGCAGTGTTGACAAGGACAGCTGAAGAGAAGAGTCTTCTGTGAAGAGAAGCCTTCTCAAAAGTTATAAGTAAGAGTGTTTGTCTACAGTGTCATAAAAGTGGGCAGGATTTTGCTGAGAAGAAATTAAAGGCAACGTTTATTTCCGTCATGAATTCCTAGATAAAAAAAGACTTGTGAGAGTTTTTCAGACATTTATCTTCAAGGACGATTTAAGAAAAAAACTTTAGAGATCTGCAAAACTATTAAATGGTGTGAAAGACTGCCCAGCTACAATCTCACCATTTTATCTCTCAGATTTAATCTCGCTCTGAGACCCTAACAAACTGATCAAATAATCAAAGACAGAACTAATAGAGAGGGGCTAGTCCTCTGGCATAAAAGGTAAGAGTAGGGAACATATTACTATACTAGGTTTTAGATAGGGAATAAAACTAATTGTTGTCATTCATTGCAGGAATCAAAAAAAGACCAGAAATCCAGAAGAAGAAACAGATTCCAGAGGCAGTCTCTCTTGTTTTGTCTTCCACTTCCCCTTTCCCCCTTGCTGAATTTGGAGGCAGTTGTTTTCACCTGTTGCTGACTTTAATGAGAGGGTTTTGGGACTAATCATCTGTTCCTGGGGAGATCGCTACAGGACCCTGAAAACACCATAAAGGACGACGTAGGTCGTTATATAATTGATACTGGGCATATCAGAGGACATCGCATAGGTCTAATTAACGCGTATGGTCCAAACGTTGACGATCCAGATTTTTTTAAGACCATATGGCGGAAACTGGGTGAGCTGCCTGAAATGGAATTATTATGGGGCGGCGATCTGAACTTATCCCTCAATGAGAGCTTGGATAGATCGGAATTAACAAAAGAACCACACAAGCGGGCGGTGAGGGCGATATTAGACATTATGATTGAGCTCAAAATGGTAGACATCTGGAGGTTCTGACACCCTCATCAAATGGAGGCCACACATAACTCTATGATCCACAACAGTTGGTCACGCATCAACTACTGGTTAGGGACGGAGGGAGCTGTATCATGGACACAACACATACATCACTTACCAAAAACATTATCGGGCCATAAACCAATTCTGCTAACTGTTGAACTCCCACATTATACACCCCGCCATATGTATGGCGCTTTAACGCCAAAGCACTACTAGACTCTACATACAACGACGCCATCAGACAGGCCATTACTGACTACTTTCACTTCAACCAGGCCTCCATGGACGACCCAAGTTTATTATGGGAAGCGTTTAAAGTCACCATACGGGGAGTCTGCATTAGCACAAATGCTGGCATCCTAAAGGATATCCGAGGCCAGATTGCCCAACGTGAGGCTATGCTACACACCCTAGAACAAGAATATGAGCGCACATAGAACACGGCCATACTGAGTGACATAAGAAAGGTAATGACTGAATAGCAGGAATTTGCAGAAGACAAACTTAAATACATCTCGAAAAGACACATTGCACGCACATACGGCGAGGTAGGCATACCAGGGCGAGTATTGGCACATAAAATATGCACTGGACATAAGGTACATTCGGTCCTTAAAATAAAAGACAGCACCGATACTCTACATTTTGATAGTGAAGGCATACTAAAGGCCTTCATAAGCACATATGGTGATTTATACGCATCACGTGACACAGCTACTCCGCCAGAGATTCTATCATACCTAGAGGATGCGGCAATAGCCTGGCTTTCAGATAATCAAAGAGATTACCTCTCACAGCCGGTGACGGTAGAAGAAGTTACAGAAGTGGTCAAGACGCTGCCAAATGATAAAGCTCCTGATCCAGACAGATGTACCAGTGAGTTTTATAAGGAATATATCGATTTGCTTGCACCTCACCTTGTAGAAATGTATTGTGATTCCCATAGCAACCAGATCCTACCTCCCACATTACGAGAAGCCATGCTTATTGCTCTCTTGAAGCCAGTTAAGGACCCCGAGAAGTGTGAATCTTATAGGCCCCTAGCTTTAATAAACACAGACACTAAAATATTAGCCAAACTACTTACTAAACGCCTACAACCGTTAATGCCCAATATAGTACTTCCAGACCAATCGGGATTTATACCTCATTGCTCCACTGCCCAGAATATTCAAACCTTGATTGCGTTATCACACTATCTCGCCCCAGATTTCCAGGCAGCTGCAGTTCTATTGGATGCAGCAAAAGCATTCGACTCAATCGAATGGCCATAACTCCTCACGGTATTACAAAAAATGGGCCTCCCCCCGATTTTCTTGCAATGGATCAAGATACTTTACACAGCACCCGTAGCGTGGATAAGAGTAAATAAATATGTATCAGATACAATATAAATAGAGAGAGGCACGCGACAGGGATGTTCCCTATTCCCCTACTATTTGCAATTGCCCTGGAACCTTTAGCGTGCAAAATACGGCAGTGTCATAAATATGCGGCACTGCAATTCCCTCATCGACCCTTGAACATATCACTATATTCAGATGATATGGTACTGTATATTAGAAACCCCGCTGAAAACCTTTCCCCTCTACTGCGAGAGTATATTAAATTCGGACGGCACTCGGGTCTCCAAATCAATTGGAATAAATCTACTTTTGTCCCCTCAACAGAGAATACCCGGCCATACCCTGCGGAGTTTCCACTAGAATGGCAAACAGACCCAATCAAATACTTAGGTGTCTAGTACCACCGCGACCCCGAAATTGTCATCCGCACAAATTACGGGACAGCAATTAGCAAACTCAAAGAGAAAGTGGAGCGTTTGATTCAGTTGCCACTCTCTCTAGCAGATCGAATGGCCATTGTTAAGATGGTCATTCTGCCTAAATTCCTATATCTCTTTAATAATATCCCCTTCACCCCACCAGGGATTGTATTTCAAAGACTCACAACCACCATTACTCGTCTCTTATGGGCAGGCAAACAAGTGCACATCGAGCTACGTGCTTTGATGTTACCATTCTCTAAGGGCGGGTTCAAAGTGCCGGATTTCTTCCTCTACTACCTGTGCGCTCAAGCACAATATGCATATATACTGGTACCACGCCATCCCTACTTACCCAATATAGCGGTCGAAGACGGAGATGCACACCCAATCCTGCTGCAAAGTATATTACCACATCAACGTACTCATATATCTAAGCACACAATAAACACGATAAGTACCACTAACACAGCATGGCAGCAAAGGGGGAAGTTGGCACATAAATTACCATTGTACGCACTGGCAATGCTTTTACAGTTCCACCCAGCTTTATCAGTTACCTAAGAAAAGGTTGGAATGGAGCTACTACAAAGAGTGGGTATAGCGAAAATGGGAGAGCTATATAATAATGGCACATTCATAGAACCCGAGGATCTTATATATATCAGCAACCTGACATTGCTTTTTAAATTTACGTGTCATAGATTAAAAGGAGCCATAAAAAAGCTATACCCTACGTTTCCCGGCAAACCACCACAGATGAATGCATTGCAAATGATTATCACCAATCCCCATAATATCCACTTGGTAACAAAATTATATACACAGCTCCAAGACGAAATAGGTGATAATACATATAAAGCTCTAGAACGCTGGAACACCGTGCTCGATACACGCCTCACAGAGGAAGAGTGGTCTACCTGCTGTGCCTTGACTAGTATGCTTACTCCTAATGGCAATCTACACATATTGCATTATAAATATTTGCACCAAACCTATCATACCCCTACTAAACTACACAAATATTGTCTCCGACACGATGCACGCTGTCAACCATGCGGAATGGACAATGCCGATTTTATTCACCTAGCATGGCAGTGTTCTCAGATTAGGATTTATTGGACAGAAATTACTGAAATATTGAGCGAGATACTGGGAACCCCAATAGAATGTACAATTCGGATATGTCTGCTGGGTCTAACACACAATATACACTCTACCAAACGTAAATTCTGCATGATAGCATTCATATTGGCAAAAAGAAGAGTGTCAATGTCCTGGGGTAGTAAGAAATCTCCACAGAGCAAACCTGTGGATTAGAGATATGGCATATTGTAAAGATACAATAAAGACGTATGAGGAAGAACTTCCTTCTCTGTCTAAACCCAGGGACTACTGGATGTATCTGGTTGATTATCTTCAATCTCACCAAGCTGTATAGGTGTACACTGATGTAAGGGATACAGTATTATGGTTGGAAATAATGACGAAATATCGTACTGTACTGTATTGATTATCAATATCTATTGAAGCCTGTATGTCTGTAATTAAAAAAAAAATATTTAAACAGATGATTGCTCAGATAAAAGCTGTATAGAAAGTACAGTGGAAAATAGGTATTGATTCCATGTTTATAGTGCAGGGAGTTTATCAGCAATACCCGAGGATGTAAGGGGTAAGTGGAGGACAACAACCGGGTATGCAAGCCCAAGGTAGAGGTCAAGGTGTTTCAATTGATGTGTTGAAGAGGACAAATCTGTGCCACATTTGTGGCAAATTGGGGCATTGGAAGCACAAATGTCGATTTAATCTAATTAATCAAGGAAATGGGGGACTGATTCAGAATGTTGGTAATGCACAATCGCAGGAATATGGCATAGTACATACTCAGCAGGTTTACAGTCAAAGACATCAAACTCAAAATGTGCCCTAAGCCCTGATGCCTCAAATGAATGGTCAGGCTCAGAAATACAATTTGAATCAAGGATTTCATACAGGTACATAATCCCATGCAAATCAGAATGTGTCTCGGCAATATTCATTGATCGAACTAAATGACACAGATTCAGACCTGTCACAATGACGGTGCCTGAGAGGAGAGGAGTAATGTGTGCATGGCGTACACTTAGAGGTAGACCACAGTGATCCCTATGTGGATGGCATGGTGAATAGGACTCCTATCTCAGTTCTTGTCGATTCTGGTGCTACCCATTCCACTGTAAGCACTGAGACAGGTTCTGCGCACACGTTTAAGGATGTAAATAAAGTTGGAAAACCATCAATTAGAATAAGTAGATACACAGTTGAGGTCAACACCAGAAATGTCTTTGCAATGAAATTTAATAGTGCGTTTCTTCAAATGGTTTGAAAAGGGAAAGCAACCAGCCGACACGTGTTTCGTCAACGGGAAACAACCCGTGACTCTTCTGGGCTGGGAAGGACACAAGAAAACACAATAAAGAAACCAAATGGGACAAAGGAAAATTCATAGTGAAAATGACGAAAAGCACCCAAACGGTGAGGACCCCACAGGAATGGTGTAGAAGAGGTGTATTAATGCATGGGCGAAAAAACATTTCCAAAAGCTAACATAGTCACTTCATGGTGGTGTTAAGTGGGATGCACATATATCAAGTGGTGCAGAGTGAGAAGAGGTGCGACACAATTATTGAGGGAGGCCAAATCATAATTGTAAGGCATAAGCCTGGTCGCAAGTGAGAAGTGAAACCAAAAAGTGTCAAGTGGAGTCTATACGTAGAGTCGAACACGTAAAAACAAACACGCTGCCGAGGGTAAATAAATGCAGTTCCTTTCAACAGGGTCAGGCTATGAATGCGCGTTTAAGAATGAGAAAAGGAGGGAGAGGAAGAGAGGAAACGACACGTAGTAGAGATACAAAAATAAGCGTGCGTGAGTGACATCCTGAAGCGGATATGTAAGGAGAAGGTCCCATCAGTGTGAACAAGCAGTAGGAGAACTAAGAAATGTGTTGGTGGTACAGTAGAACAAGAAACACAAATGCATAAAACGGCACACTGGCAAAATGCGCTAATCCGCGAGAGAGTTTCGACTAGGTAAGTGAGGACAGTAAGTGCAAGAGCACGAGGAGCAAAGAAAGGAAAGAGCGTGAAAATCGGACACTCGGCGGGCGTGATTGGAGGAGGTAGAAAAGGGAATCTACTTGAGTAAGAGTGACCATGGCCGGGAGAGTAATCAGGAAAGCGAATGTGTTCCAACGGTGGTCTGATATAGTTAACAATGAGCGGAGATGCCACGGTCAAAGGGAGCGGATGCTTCAGGGTAGGAGTCCGTAATAGGACTGGACGACGGATGTGTCAGTCCAAGGGTCGATCTAAGGGCAAAACAGTGTAAATAAATAGCCAAAGATTGGAGTAGGGTGGGGGGCCGTAGGGTACTAGAGCAAGGCTTACCGTTGTGTACAGTCGATGTGGGTCAGTTTGTCTCGAGCTCGGTAGCGGGAGGAGACGATCCCACAGGAAGTCATTAAATAGGGAAAGGAGAACGACTAGACCGGGCCGGGGAGAGAGGGCGGACCGGAAGTGAGGGAGTGTGGTCGGAGTGTGATCACAATGTAAACAGAGAGGAAGGTAAAGCTGAAGGGGTGGGCAACGGAGAGAGGAGGACAACAACCGGGTATGCAAGCCCAAGGCAGAGGTCAAGGTGTTTCAATTGATGTGTTGAAGAGGACAAATCTGTGCCACATTTGTGGCAAATTGGGGCATTGGAAGCACAAATGTAGATTTAATCCAATTAATCAAGGAAATGGCGGACAGATTCAGAATGTTGGTAATGCACAATCGCAGGAATATGGCATAGTACATACTCAGCAGGTTTACAGTCAAAGAAATCAAACTCAAAATTTGCCCTAAGCCCTGATGCCTCAAATGAATGGTCAGGCTCAGAAATACAATTTGAATCAAGGATTTCATACAGGTACATAATCCCATGCAAATCAGAATGTGTCTCAGCAATATTCATTGATCAAACTAAATGACACAGATTCAGACCTGTCACAATGACGGTGCCTGAGAGGAGAGGAGTAATGTGTGCTTGGCGCACACTTAGAGGTAGACCACAGTGATCCCTATGTGGATGGCATGGTGAATAGGACTCCTATCTCAGTTCTTGTCGATTCTGGTGCTACCCATTCCACTGTAAGCACTGAGACAGGTTCTGCGCACACGTTTAAGGATGTAAATAAAGTTGGAAAACCATCAATTAGAATAAGTAGATACACAGTTGAGGTCAACACCAGAAATGTCTTTGCAATGAAATTTAATAGTGCGTTTCTTCAAATGGTTTGAAAAGGGAAAGCAACCAGCCGACACGTGTTTCGTCAACGGGAAACAACCCGTGACTCTTCTGGGCTGGGAAGGACACAAGAAAACACAATAAAGAAACCAAATGGGACAAAGGAAAATTCATAGTGAAAACGACGAAAAGCACCCAAACGGTGAGGACCCTACAGGAATGGTGTAGAAGAGGTGTATTAAGGCATGGGCGAAAAAA
This sequence comes from Triturus cristatus, assembly GCF_964204655.1. Classification (NCBI taxonomy): domain Eukaryota; kingdom Metazoa; phylum Chordata; class Amphibia; order Caudata; family Salamandridae; genus Triturus; species Triturus cristatus. Next base: position 943,777,157 of record NC_140594.1, on the reverse strand, counting down.
CATTTCCAAAAGCTAACATAGTCACTTCATGGTGGTGTTAAGTGGGATGCACATATATCAAGTGGTGCAGAGTGAGAAGAGGTGCGACACAATTATTGAGGGAGGCCAAATCATAATTGTAAGGCATAAGCCTGGTCGCAAGTGAGAAGTGAAACCAAAAAGTGTCAAGTGGAGTCTATACGTAGAGTCGAACACGTAAAAACAAACACGCTGCCGAGGGTAAATAAATGCAGTTCCTTTCAACAGGGTCAGGCTATGAATGCGCGTTTAAGAATGAGAAAAGGAGGGAGAGGAAGAGAGGAAACGACACGTAGTAGAGATACAAAAATAAGCGTGCGTGCGTGAGTGACATCCTGAAGCGGATATGTAAGGAGAAAGTCCCATCAGTGTGAACAAGCAGTAAGAGAACTAAGCAATGTGTTGGTGGTACAGTAGAACAAGAAACACAAATGCGTAAAACGTCACACTGGCAAAATGCGCTAATCCGCGAGAGAGTTTCGACTAGGTAAGTGAGGATAGTAAGTGCAAGAGCACGAGGAGCAAAGAAAGGAAAGAGCGTGAAAATCGGACACTCGGCGGGCGTGATTGGAGGAGGTAGAAAAGGGAATCTACCTGAGTAAGAGTGACCATGGCCGGGAGAGTAATCAGGAAAGCGAATGTGTTCCAACGGTGGTCTGATATAGTTAACAATGAGCGGAGATGCCACGGTCAAATGGAGCGGATGCTTCAGGGTAGGAGTCCGTAATAGGACTGGACGACGGATGTGTCAGTCCAAGGGTCGATCTAAGGGCAAAACAGTGTAAATAAATAGCCAAAGATTGGAGTAGGGTGGGGGGCCGTAGGGTACTGGAGCATGGCTTACCGTTGTGTACGGTCGATGTGGGTCAGTTCGTCTCGAGCTCGGTAGCGGGAGGAGACGATCCCACAGGAAGTCATTAAATAGGGAAAGGAGAACGACTAGACCGGGCCGGGGAGAGAGGGCGGACCGGAAGTGAGGGAGTGTGGTCGGAGTGTGATCACAATGTAAACAGAGAGGAAGGTAAAGCTGAAGAGGTGGGCAACGGAGAGAGGAGGACAACAACCGGGTATGCAAGCCCAAGGTAGAGGTCAAGGTGTTTCAATTGATGTGTTGAAGAGGACAAATCTGTGCCACATTTGTGGCAAATTGGGGCATTGGAAGCACAAATGTCGATTTAATCCAATTAATCAAGGAAATGGGGGACAGATTCAGAATGTTGGTAATGCACAATCGCAGGAATATGGCATAGTACATACTCAGCAGGTTTACAGTCAAAGAAATCAAACTCAAAATGTGCCCTAAGCCCTGATGCCTCAAATGAATGGTCAGGCTCAGAAATACAATTTGAATCAAGGATTTCATACAGGTACATAATCCCATGCAAATCAGAATGTGTCCCGGCAATATTCATTGATCGAACTAAATGACACAGATTCAGACCTGTCACAATGACGGTGCCTGAGAGGAGAGGAGTAATGTGTGCTTGGCGCACACTTAGAGGTAGACCACAGTGATCCCTATGTGGATGGCATGGTGAATAGGACTCCTATCTCAGTTCTTGTCGATTCTGGTGCTACCCATTCCACTGTAAGCACAGCAGAAGTTCCACACCTACCCATTGGGAGAAAGAATACAAGTTGTAGAAGTCGCAAACTGACAGATGTCAATCCCAGTAAGGAAACCTGTACCTATGAAAATAGGTTATTTCAAGGATTTGAACACATTTGATGTATGTGATTCAAATCCAATACCCTTACTGGAACGAAACTTGTTGTGCAAACTCAATTGCTCAATCTGTTGTACTCCAAAGGGAATTGAATGTTACACAAACGATAAGGATGTTGTCTTTAAATTGGTTAAGCAGAAGTCAGAAAGCACAGGATTGTTTCCCATGTTAATGAGAGAGATGCCTTGGGAATTGAGAGACTCCATATTTGTAGAGGTCTGGGATCTTACAGGAAAAGACATTGGTCTCATCAAAGTTGTGGCTCCAGTAAAAATGACGGTGAAGCCTAATGCTGAATTTCCGTGAATCCCTCAAAATAATTTGAGTCCAGAAACCATTGCAGGGATTACTCCTTTGATTGATTTGATGATTGAGCAAGGAACCTGAAATAAATAATGGGGAGTCCATGTAACTCTCCTATCATGGGTTTGCAGAACCCCAATGGTAAATACCACATTGTTCAGGGTTTACTCAAAAGTAATCAGATTGTTGCCCATGTTGTCCTGCAATACCGAATCCAGCAGTGATTCTTTTCCAGATCCCATGTGAAGCTGAATGGTTTTCTGTCATTGATTTGTGTCAATCCTTCTTTTCCATTCCATTTCATGAGGACAGTCAATATCTCTTCGCTTTCCGGTTTCGCAATTGTGTTTTGACATGGTGCTGAGTTCCACATGGGTATACGGAAATCCCCTCAATATTCAATCAGATCAATGCCTTGGTTGACATAAAAAATCAATTTTGAGACTGCTGAGAGAAAAATGACAAACTTGCACAAATTCTGTTAATTATACGTTGAAAAATCATGAGAAACATATCATGAAAGGACTTAGTTACTGCATCGTAAAAGCATGCACATAAATTGTAGGGTAGATGGAAGCATATCCAATAAGTAACATTAGTTCATAACTTAACCTGTTTCAGTCGCTAATTCCATGTGTGTCAATCAAAAGTAAATATGATGTATTTAGGTGTTACAAGATTTCTAACCATTCTTTTCGAAATAATGAAATGTGTGAAGAATTGATTGAGTCTAATATGGTTCAGAGATTTATGTGTAATATTGAAAAGATTTCATGTGTAAACTCCATATTTGCATACGTGAAAATGTGCACCAGGTAGAAAAACAGAAAAGTGTGCTGCACGTTTATAAAAAGACTAAATGCTTCACAACTTTTAGGGAATAGCTCTAAATGAATCATTGGTTTGTATGATTTGAGTCTAACTGAATTTCTTCAGGAGATTTAGTCTAGATGTGATAATTCTGTAGTTGTATAGTGTAGTTTTGAGAATCATATCTATGAATCTAATAACGAGCTTGTAGGTCAGTTACCCAATTCCTGGTCCCCATTGGATAACTGGATTGGATCCCCTGTTTCTGAACTGACTCAGCATGATTCAAGATCCCTCGGAGGACCAAGTAAATTAATCTGAGTCGTAGTGTTAAGAGATAAAGTGAGACAAGGTAAATCAGTTCAGCGGTGCTACAACAGATACCATACAGGACAGAGTCATTAAGAACACTAAAGTACTTTAAAAGTAAACGTTAAGTATAGAGTTTGTCTGGATTCGGCAACTCCATCTAAGGTTATATTAAAGTTGAACCTAGCCCTTAGTGTTTTTAATGTGTCACAGACAATACTGCACCCCAAACTAGAAAATCAGTTGCAACGAGTGGGCCCGATTCACACCATTTACAGCCATAAATATACGTTTACAGCGTAAATAGCTCTATTTACTCTTGTCGGGAATCCACATATTGAAAGATAACTACTTCAGAATGGCAAAATGGCACTGCATTTATTACTGCAAAATTGTACATCAGAACTGTGTACAATCAGGCAGTAGACAACCCCGTGCCAAGGGTTGGGAGTGGGTGAATCAAGGTGTTGTTTGCATTGAGGGTTTTGGGAACACCCAGAAACTTGAGAGTTTGTGGATATTCACATTCTCCTCTTGGTTTCCAATATGAAGCCTTATGGAGATTATTTTGAGTAAATCTCCAAACATTTTCCAGCATAGGAAGTGGAGCGGAACAACCCAAATTAGATAGTAGGAGGCAGCTCCTGCCCTTGTACTGGAGGGCAGCACTCACTCACTCCCTAGTACCAACAGCCTTCAGGGTTCCTTTGTGTGGAGTCCCCGCTCGATGTGTACAAAACCTAGTGCACTCACCTTGTGTGGATATGCCACAGCCCCCGTGTAACTTTAATATGCTACCTTTTGAATCTCAACATTGCTGCTTAATCTGGGGGGAGTCAGTGTGTCACTTTTCGAGCCCCAGCTTTCTCAAGAATCATGGGACAGATCAGACATTGTCGTGTGGCTGCTGTCTTGAGCAGACGCAATGGAATCTGACACTATTACCAGAGCACAAGGGGGTCTGGAGATTCCCAACACCAATTCCAGATAGTGGATCTAGGCAGTGACACACTGAGCACTCCTTGTGCGGATATAAGGAGCGCCATGGCACGCGCAGAGGTCGGAGATGACGTTTACGGGGAAGATCCGACTGTAAATGGACATTGAAGATACAGACAGAAAATTTGTCCTTTTGGTATGGGAAACCTCACTCCAGGATTGATATGTTTGGAGGTTCCCTAATTGGTGATTAATTAAATCGATGTCCAGCTAAGAAAGTGCCGTTAACGAAGCGTTCTAGTGTTCTCAGTCCTGAGGAAAACCCCATAAATCAATACAAAGGGATTCGAAACGCGTTAACTGTTTACTCATATTCAAACAAGTGTTTTATATATGACGTTACTGTAGCTTTGAACAGATTGTTTTTTGAAGGATTCGCGATTTCTCTCGGAGCCCAGTATGGATACGGTTTGGTGTTGGCCCACTACGAAAGCAGCAGAATTAAAATAATTAAGGAAGCTTAGTTGGCTTTGTCGAAAATAGCCTGAAACAACAGAACCTAGGGCCATATGTAGGTAGCCCAATACCGGTCGGTAACGGCTGATTTTCGGTAAAAATCAAGTTACCGACCGGTATTCAGGCTTTCTGTATGTAGGGGGGACATTTCAGGATTCGGTAATTTACCGAATTGGTAAAATTACCGAATCGGTAATTTTACCGATTCGGTAAATACCGAATCCTGAAATGAGATGTAGGGGGAGTGTGTGGGTGTAGTGTGGATTCGTTATTTACCACCAACTGAAAGTTGGTGGTAAATGACGAATGTCTTAGTTAATGCATTATTTGGCCCTTAGATGTGTGCAATGTGGCAGACACACATGCCCTTAGGGCATGTATGTGTGCCACATGTGCACACATGCAGGAATCAGGGGTGCAACAGGGTGTCAATGTGACACCCTGCCACCCTTGATTGTGCTCCCCCCATTACCGAATTGGTATTTACCGATTCGGTAATGGTAACTGGCTTCCCATTGATTCCTATGGGCCTCCTGGCCCATAGGAATCAATGAGATACAAGTTACCATTACCGAATCGGTAAATACCGATTCTAAAATACCGACACTTACCGAATCGGTATTTTTTTACCTACATTACATTTACCGATTCATAAATACCGAATCGGTAAAATTCGGTATTTAAGAATTGGTAAATGTAATTTACCTACATAAGGCCCCTAGTCTTTTTGAATTGTGCTATGAGTAAAATTGAGATTGTTTTGTTAATTTTGTGCAATTGCATGTCTACATATGATTTTTACATGTTATTGATGCTTTCCCTGTGTATTGTTAAGTTTGTATAAATTATCTGAATTGAGTACAGAAAATACTCCCCAAAAAGATTTTGAAGAGCAAAAGTAAAAGTAAGTAGGAAAGGGGCATCTCAGGATTTAAAAAAATAAAAAAATGTTTAAAAATGTGCCTTTGGACTGCAGGCTGCATTTAGTCAGGGTGAATTATACCCTGAAAGTTAGTCTGCCTTGGGAAAATAGCAGATGACACGCAACATGCACAGAACATTCCCAGTGGTGCACCTTGGAAGCTGCAGTTGGTTCAGTTTTCCAGTAAATGAACAAGTATGAGTACAAATGTATACTTTTTCTTTGTGAATTGGGCTGAATATTTCTTCAAAAATATATAGGGTGAGATTAAGTAAGGTGTGTAATTATGCTGCAATCGAAAAAATAATTAGGAAAGTGTTCTTTGTGAAAGCTGAGAAAAAACCACACATTTTGGCTAATATTTAAGACAAAGGTAGAAAAAAATAAATGCAGTGTGGTGGTGAAGAGAGCATATGATTTTCAAACTTTCTGGTGTTTGAAGTTGCAAAGTTTTCCTCTAACAATCTTCCTGTAATTTTCACAAACATTACAGCTACTCGCCAGAGAAGGTGAAGGGTTCTGCATGTTGGTTTTCATGTTACAATTAGGATATTTGCACCTCTTTTAAGTTCTCTAAAAAGGATTGCGTGCTTCTGCATTGTTTCAAAGTTACAAAGAAACTGATTTTAAAATGAGCTCTCGAGCAAACGACTATTTTCTTTTTTCTTTTTTCTTTTAAATGTAGCATACAAAACACTTAATGATACTTCTTCCATAAATTACACCAATTAATTACAAGAATCAAGAAACATGCTATACAAAATGAATATAATAGGCATAGAAAACTCTTAAAAATTGCACATCACATCGAGCTAGAAACTTTCCATTATTTCCATTCTTTCCATATTCTATTTACTTTGACCATAGAACCAACTCTCCCTGCATACATGGTTTCCCGATTAACCATTTTATAATTTTTTTGTATCCCTTGGGAGAGGGTTGGGATTATTTCTGATTTCCAATTTGCCAAAATTAATGATCTTGCTACCAAAGCGGCGATAAAAATAAATTGATGCTGAGAAAATGTTAAGAGGCTCTGAGCTTCAGCTAAGCCTAAGAGAGCTGTGGAAGCCTTAAAGGGGAGATCTATTGCGAATAGTCTTCTTACTTCTGAAAAAACTTTTCCCAGAAGCTTGCGATTTTAGTACAAATAACTCCCACATGTAGCCAATCTCCTAGAACCTGGCAGCCTCTAAGGCAGCAAGGATTAACTGCAGGATAGATTTTATTAAGTTTGGCCGGAGTAAAATAAATCTGCCATTTACTAAAAAAGGCCATCCTCCTTAAGTTAGCTGCTCTCACTGCCTTACAACTCATTTTATTATAAAAACGCCATTGCTGAAGATTGAGACGATAATCAATTAATTGAGAATTTTTTTCCAAATGGGGTAGGAATATTTGATGGTTCTGCGTAGATTTGAGCAGCCTGTACCAATTCTCAATTCCCCGAATTTTCAGTATAAAATGAGCTTTGCTTAATAGTAACCCTTTCGAATTAACCACAATCCTCAAACCTACACAAAACATATTTATCTGATAGTGACTGAAAAAAAGAGACTTCTTGATGTTGTTTTTAAGCGATCTAATTTCCTGCCAGAGTCAAAATCTATCATTTAAAAAAAATCCTGAAGCTTAGAGAAACCAAATTTAGCCCAGAGATCGCAAGTGGACATGTGTAAACCGAAAGGGAGGCTTTCCACTAATCTCAGCTATGGATGTAACCAAGGGATATTAAATGTCTCCCAGATCCTCTGGAATTGAAAAGCCACTAATTTAGGAAATTTATATCGTGATCTCTTTGGAAGCTTCGGAATTCGTAAAAATGGTGCTAAAGCAATTTCCATTTCCCCTAACATTAACTCATTTCCCACCAAGTTGTTATAATTAAGCCAGTTGATCAGTGAAGCTTGGTAGTATAAGCGTATGTTAGGAAACGCAAGACCCCCATCTATGACTTCTAATTGCAAAGTTTCTAATTTTAATCTTGGTTTCTTACACTGACAAATAAAAGATCTCAATTCTGAATTAATTTGCTCAAAAAAAGACTGAGGTACTTCCACCATCAAATTAGAAAATAAGAATAAGAACAGGGGGAGTATATTCATTTTAATAAGAGCTACTCTGCCCATAATAATCAGAAGACGATCCTTCCATTGAGAAAGCAGGTTTCGCATTTTATTATATAATATAATATAATTAATATAATTAAGCGAAAACAGATCTTCCAAGTGTGATGAAAAAAATATTCCCGGATACCTTATTGAGTGGGACCTAAGATGTTGTCCCTGCACCAAAAGGGGTAAGACAGCTGGCGAGCAGTTGAAAAGAAGTGCCTCAGATTTTGCTTGATTGATTTCATAACCCTGATAACTGTAAATTCACTTATTTTAGCCAAGGCAAGTCTGATATTATCTTCCTTGGCTGCCAGGTACAAAGCCATATCATCGGCAAAAAGCTTCAGCTTGGCAGCACCTGGAATAGGGGGTAAAAATAGAATGACCTTTCCTTATTGAAAGCAGCTCCAAAAACAAGGAAAACAATATTGGAGAAAAGGGGCAGCCTTGCCGCATCCCCAGGCTAATGGAAATCATGCCCGCACTTTTGCCATTTATCACTATGGATGCTTGAGCACCTAGATATAGGTTGCTTATCGCTCGACAGAGCTCAGATGGAAGCGCCAATTTATTTAAGATTGAGAAGAGATTGTGCCACTGAACTCTGTCGAATGCTTTCTACTTGTCCAACATTATAATGACTGCCTTTGTCTTATTGGTATTGAAATAATCAATCGCTTGGCATAAATAATGAGAGTTAGTAGCTAAAATTCTACCTGGGATAAACCCATTCTGGTCACAATGTACAAGAGAGGTAGAGACTAGAGATAAGCGATTCGCCAGAATCTTTTAAAAAGTCTTATAGTCGTTGTTTAACAGGCTTATTGGACGATAAGAATTAACCTCCTACTCCGCTTTGCCTTTTTCAACGAAGCTAACTACCACAGCTTGCATAAATGAAGCTAAAATCAACTCGCCTTCCAAAATTCCATCAAATAAAAGCTCCAAAACAGGGCTGAGCTGAGGTAGAAAAAGCTTATAAAAATCTATAGGGATCCCATCGTATCCGCGTGCTTTCCCAGAAGGTGAAGACATCACAGCGCTTTTTATTTCTTCTGTAATTTCTGCAATTAAGCTATCTTTATTTGCCTGTGACAATGAAGGGCAATTAATTCCGTTAAGCCAGGTATCCGCTGCCTCCACTGAGCTATTGTAAGGATCAGAGTAGAGCTTCTTATAGTGATCCAAAAAAATGGCCGAAATTTCCTGAGGATGGGAAGTAGATCTAATAGTAACTGGGTCCTTTATCAATTTAATAGTATTTCGATTAACCTTGTGTTTTGCCTGACCAGGCTAAATATTTGCCTATATGCTCATTTTCCTCATCACTTTTCTGTAATACTGCGTCATGTGCTAGAATTTCTTTAGAGACAAAAAATTCTTGTAAATTATACTTAGACTGAAACAGCTTCATTTTATATTCCCTCGAGGGTGCTGCTAAATATTGGGCTGTCAATCTAGAAAACTGATTCCCGAGCTGCAATTTTCTTCCCTCTCTTTGCTTCTCTTGTATGCAGTATAAATAATTGCTTTTCCTTGAAAAAAAAGCCTTCAAAGCCCCCCAAACTGCATAAATTTAAGCCGTGTTTCCATTATGTTTCCAGAAATCCTTTAAAAGTGAACGCACATTTGCCACCCAATTCTCGTCAACTAGAAGAGACTTATCTAATGACCATCTAAATTCGGTTTGGGCTTGAGTTTGAATTGAAAATTGAACCAAGATTATTGCATGGTCAGAAAAAGGATTTTCAATGATCTCTGATTTGGTACTTAAAAGAACATGTGAGACAAGAAAAAAATGTATTCGTGAAGACGAATGATATCTCTTTGAGTGGCAAGTGTACTTCCTCTCATTGGGGAATTCATCACGCCAACAATCAACCAGCCTCAAATCACATAGTAGATCTTTACATAGCCTGATAGATTTAGGCTTAGACTGAGATTTCTGGGGTCCTGATGAGTCAATAGCTGGAATAATTAACAAATTAAAGTCTCCTCCAATGACGAGATATCCTATTTGAGCAGAGGCAAAGTCGTATAATGACTGAAGCGGCTCTATTGAGTCTTCTATTGGACCATACAAACTAACAAAATTGAATGTTTGGTTGCAGATCTTCATTTGCAGCCAAAGCCATCTTGCGTTATTGTCCTTCTGTACCATTATAATATCTCCCTGTATCTTTTTGCTGACTAAAATAGCAACCCCTCTAATAGCCGCATTTGAAGAGGCTTCCCTACCTATCGACTCCTGCCGCCTCCTCCTCCTCAGTCTCTCAGGGAAGCCAGCGCTTCCTGGCAGCAGGAAACCGAAAAAAACTCTGTCCAAGCCAAAGAACCGAAGCAGCAGTTAAAGAATCAAAAATACGCTCTCTGCACATCTAGGCCATTCCAGGCTGGCCAGAAAGCGTGAAAACGGATCATTCAGCCTTGCAAGGCAGGGGCCGCCGCCACCACCATCTCTTTCTCCCTCCCGCTGTCGAGCAAATCTATCAGCGATCGGCCACGCCCACCTTAGTCACGGAGCATGGCGGGAGCTCCCGCGACCACCGTTCACTAGCCCTCTGACTGATCTATTTTTAGCACCAAGTAAACAGGTTTTAGGGCAAATTACATCAGTGAGGAAATTTAGAAAACCTGGAAATTTAGTAAACCACTTTAAGACCAATACTCTGGATGCACATTAGACATGACTTACGAAATGAAACCTGCAAATACACCTAATCGATTCAAAGCCTTATTACACCATATCAAATTACCATTGGTACAATAACATACACCTAAACAGTAACACACCACCATGATAACAATGACAACATGCACTCTCTACCACTCGCAAGTGTGTTTTTGTTTAAGTACAATATCATCACAACTTTCAGCACTAAAGCGATTACAGAGAACATAGTTCTACCAGGGAAAACACCAGTCAGCAGGCACTCTAAAATACTGCCATGAAAACCAGATCAAAGTATAGTGGTGCTGTTTAGAGCATAGCGGTCATATCTTGATAACTACTGACACAGATCACTCTTAAACGATACACACCACAGGCACACATCAACATGTGCATTCCAAAAACCACAATATTGCTTGGTAGTGAATGCTCTGATAAGTTCACCAAACAGAACATAGACATTTAAAGAGAGAAAAAAGTATGTATTGCAGAAATATTAACAAAGGAAATTGTTTCATGACAAGACATGCAGACAGTTCTTCCACTTTACAAGCATCAAGATGAGGCTTAGCAAACTACACCAATGTCAATAGCGACAGTCTATACCCACAAGTGGGAATATATAATTGCCTTTATACCGCTCAGAGTAGACCATACATTAGATCTGTTTTTCTGTATTGAGGGTCAGATTTTTTTGTCTTACTACAGACCTTCTACATGATAGTACCACAAAGCAATCCAACTTCTGGTCTCAACCACATCTTCTTAAAAGAAGTATAACTCTAAATCGAAGATCACCAAATGAAAATTGCTCTTAGTGCACTCATAATCTTGGTGATGCAAGAAATGTTTCCATAAAGAGACTGTCCATTGCAAGAACACTAAATGGAACTTGAGAAAGACTTTTGAGATCATAAAACAAGATCAGTGTCTAGAATATTGTTGTAGTTTTAAAGGTTTAATAAAAGAAAGCAAAAGGTTATTATTACCGTAACACAATGTGGGAAGCCTCTTTCCTCCCAACGAAAATTCTGACTGATTTCAGACCAACTTCTCTCAAATGAGTATTACAAAATAAAGCCTATTCTTATTTCTCCTCTAATTTTGATACTATCTAATCAAAGATCACATTTGGTGTAACATTTCAACACTTTGTCCACTCTAAAGTTTTTTCACATAGGTTCTCTTGAAGGACAGAACAGCCTGTTATTAGCGTTTTTGAATATAAAGATATAACTTGCAAATAGTATCTTGAAATATAACATCCCCCTTACAGTGGCAAATTAATCAAGGACAGTTCGGCAGGGGTGCTATTGTATTTTTATATCTTATTTTTGATTTCATTTGTACATTTTTTATCTCAGCCAACCATCGAACTATATTAATGTTTCTTGTATTTTGTATGTTTACTATTTTTTAATATGACTGTGCTAATTTATGTGTAATGTAAATGAAATAAACTTGACTTTATCTGACTTAAAAACACAAATCTATAGTTAAACCTTCCTGTAAAAATCACAGATAGTCTCTAAAGATTCTTACGATTTAGACCTATCCTGAACCTACTGTATCCCATTACACTTTTGCAGTAAGGAATGGTAGCTCAAAAGCTGGCATTCATTTTGGATATCAGCCGTCTAGATTTGAGTTGGGCAGGCTTCGGTCAGCCCTTTGAACAGTCAATCATGATGTCCATCCTAGATATCCTAAGATTCGAAAGGGGTGATTTGCTGGGCACTCATTTTTCTTGATCTACCTGCTGACTGATTTTTGTGTGGTTGGCTATACCACTCTCCTCAAACGACTCAATGCCATTGTACTACATGGCAGTGTTTTGGAATGGACTGAGTGCAAACACAAGTGGTGAATCTCCATGGTAAAGCCTGTGGGGCTCCAACAATCTAAGCCTTTCCCTTCTTACCAATCTTATTACTTCCTCTTGTCAAACTTATACACCAATTCAATATTAATTTTGCAACTACACCGATGTAATGCAGTTCATTTTGAATCTTTTACCACCTTCTTCTAACTAGCATAATAATATCACCTTATGTCTTTCAACCATTAATTGGGTTAGACCTAGCTTAAAATTGATCACACTAGGATCACAATCATGTTTATTGAGGGCATACCAACCATATGGCTCTTAGAAATCTACCCTAGAAAGTAGGTCCATTCCCAGAACCAATTACAAAAGTGAAGAATGTGGGTGTCATCGTGGACTTTCACTTAACATGACACTGCAGTTTTTTATCTAATTATGACTGGCTTCTTCCTCCTCCAAACCCTATAGGATATTTCCCCAACTCATTTTTCCCAGTATAATGTTGGTGCTTGCATTGTGGATGTTGGACTACCTAGGACTCCATCTACGCCTAGTCCAAACTCTAAGGCATTTTTAGACTGAGCTGCACATACCTAGTGGTGTGCAAAATTGTGTATTTGTTTTCTCAAATGTTTGTAAAATTGCATGGACATTTCAGGTAATCACATGAATTACAATTTTACAGTGAAACATGGTTTGCTGGCATCTTGGCTCATTTTTTTCAAGTGCACACCTCATGTAATAATGAATTCCGAAATCCCTGCTGGAGATTGCTTTGAGAATAAACTCTCTTTCTGCACGCATTTTCTGCATGAACCAGCCTCTGCACAAAATTGTATAATTCAATACTTCGAGACATTCAATGAATTGTGCTTAACAGTAAACTCAAGAATTTTGTAAAGGCCGACAAACACTGCTCCCTTTGAAAATCAGGGCGCATGGATGCTCACCATTTGGTTAATACATTAAGCGGCAGAATGTCATTCAACGTACTGTATTGTGACCTGCAGAATGTTATCTTCCTTTCCTGATAAAAATGCAAAATCTAGAGATAAGCTAGATCTCTGAGCTCAGTGAGAATCTTTGAAAATAGGAGGACAGGAGTTTTCTGCACCCCCAGATAACTTGAAAGAGTTCATTTCAAGGATGAACAATAAAGAGGTCTTTAAATATATTTCTTTTGCCAGCATTGGCTGTGTAATCAAAGACAGACACTAAAATATCAAGCAACATCTTCTGACATACTACTGCTAAGTATTTTCACATGAGATCTATGTTTTAGTTTCTTTTTTCTAATCTCAAAGTGAGAGAATTTTGTAACTTGATCCCAGTGTTACTCTGAAAGGGAACAGAAGTGTGTGAAAAGAGTAGGCTGCAAACATGTCAGTGATTTTACTAACACACATGTAAATAAAAAGACTTGTTTGGTTTGAAAACTAAATTGTCCATATATCTTCAAATATCCCAGAAGAATGAAAATCATGTATGAAGCACATTGTCGCTTAATACTGAAATGAGGTGGAACAAAGATTTTAGCACGATCAAAACAGAACTCACATGGGGCAGATTTACAAGCCCCTTGCGTCACTTTTAACAAGGGAAAAGTGACGCAAAAGTGGCGCAAGGGGCTTGTAAATCTGCCCCATGAAGTTTAGGTAACAGATGCAAAGTGAACAACACTCTAATTTATTGTTTATTCTTTTATGTCCTATTTTCATTTAAAACTGAAAGCAATGCAAATCCCCCGCCCAAAAAATCTAAGATTTGACTGGAATAGCAAAATAGTCCAATCTTCTAATGTCTTAGTACTGTTTGTGCAATAAAAAAAACCAAAGTCTATGATTTAGCGCAAAAAGCCATTTATTAGGACACGGTTGCAAACTCATATTTCAACTTTGATCAACATATATAACATTAGCTTTGCAAGTACGACATCCTCCATAAACCACTCACACCTCAAGCCAACTTTCAATCCCCCAAGCCCTCATACCTTGTTCTATACTTCCCTGTTCCACTCACTGGTCTCTTGCCATATATCAAGACTCTCTTTCCTTTTCCTACCATAGACCCTTCCCTGAAACTCTTTCCTCACTCGACAACGTATCGCACACTGTCTTTTGTCACCTGTACTCAGTTCTTCTCCACCCAAGGGTGTGGATACGCCCGCATGTGACTCTCCGCTCCCCAGAATAGCGACACTCAGAATTCCAAGAGGCCATTTTTCTGCTCCTCCCACTCCAGTCAAAAATGTACATCAATGGAGATCTCGACTGCACCAGATGTTCTTATGCCTTAAGCGGCTGACCACATCCTGCAACTCTGTCATATAGTATGCATTCCCCATTTGAGAAAGATGCGTCCATCGTCCCGAAAAAAAAAAACCTCTCCTCCCTTTATGCCCCCATGCAAGATCACCATAGTGTTCTTACCCATGCAGAAAACCCTCATGGCTCTGTTGAGCTTTCGTGGAGCCTTGTCAGTTTCGGCATGTCTCAGAGCCCCCCTTCAAACCTGACATTGCACAAATTCTCTCTAGATTATGCATGTCCAGGTAAAGTTCCTTTTGCTTGCCTCCTGATCCTGTTGCATGTGCTGTAATAGTGTTAATCCTGATACTTGCACCAGATCATTTTCCTCCAGGTGAATCAAAAACATATCAGGTTAACCCCTCTGCAGAACCAGCCTTGTCATCAACCGAGCTAACAAGTTACCCCAGCACATTCCCCCTTTACCCCACCATAGCACCTCATACCCGACTGCTGTGCAGTCTCAGGTTTCGTCAGTATACTTGCTGGTCTGCATATTTCGCTGCCCAATGCACAAAATAATATCCCATGATTCAGATCACCGTCTTGTTCCCCGTCCAGCTCACACACCCTGCATTAGAAGATAAAGGAAATTAGGTCTGACGTCCAACAGATCATCAAAAAACGTTATTCAGCCAAAAGCCATAAAGGACAAGTAATACACAAACAGGAAACAAAACAAATGTGAATTACATCATAAAAATAAAAATATGGAATGTGTAGTACAATATATCAATTAGTCAATAAAAGGAAAACAATATTCCATAGTGATACCAACTATAAAAGGTATCATAAAGTGACAAATCATGGTGCACAAAAAGTCTTCAACAAGTCATATTCAGTAGTAGTCAGGTTGAAATACACATTACACAAAAAAACATATTTTTATGAAAACTAATTCAGGGTAAGAACAAGACAAAAGCAGGAATAGATTAAAAAAATGATACTTCATATCACCCTAAAACATGTTCATTACTTTGAAGACCGAATTTCCTGTGCTTAATTGCATGCTGTATATAGCTCACTACAGTTAAACAAAAATTCAGAGATGGAAAGGATTGTAAGTATTCCATAACTGTCATAGTGTCTAACATAAATATCCTTTAAAAGTGGAAGTAAACTAGTTTTCCTGAAACTGCAATAAAATTTACAGAATAGGATTAGGTGTAGAGTGGACTGTGCAGAAAAATTATCACACAGACACAAGTCGAGGGTCGTTGGGTTCCTAACAGGGTCAGGGAAGGTCACCATAAAATGAAAAGTACTTCATCTCAGCCTGGTTAGCAGTACCCCTTTGTAGTTATTTCATATCCATATAAAATATGGTTCCATAACCCGTCCAGAATTTAAGGGGCTTTTGACCATCTCAGTGCGATCTCTGTTATTCATAGCCCAGCTCCAAAAATGGTCTTTGAGGATCTGTCTAAATGCTGAAGAAAGGGCCTCAGGGCTGCTATAAAAAGCAAGAAAATCCAGAGTGTGGCTAATATTCTTAATATACAATAGTCAACGGATGCTAGTAGTTTTATCTAATTTCATGCAGTCCCAAATCCTTACGGCTGAAGTTGGGTGCAGGCTTTGTTCAGGTTGCTAGCCACAATAAAAGAAGTAGAATTCTGATAATAACAATGACATCAATCAATCAATCAACCTTTATTGTGTGATTACAAAAAAAACATTGAAACCATAGCACAATATATCATATTATACTATGTGATAAGACCAAATTTTGAAATACGCTTTGATATAACAGTGGTAACTGAGTTGTTTAAAGTTCGAGCCCTTATGTGCGTGGCAACTTGTACCGACCCAAAAATCTCAGGTTTTACAGGCGATCTGATAAAAAGAAAGAGGTATTTAAAAGTTTTAAGATTATTGTATTTGTAAAGTTGCCGATAATGCTGGCACTCGGACGCTTCATAGCTCAAGGTAGCTGAGACAAGCAGATACTGATTCTGTTAGGCCTTGATGCCAAGGCGGATGAAACTTAGGTGAATCGTAAGGTGGCACTACCCAGTGTCTGCAAGTTGGAGTTTAAAAAATGTTTTGCTTTGTCTAGAAATTGGACAAGGTGGCAGGCTAGTTGGAGATCCTCGCCTTCGAAGCATGCCTTAACTGCCTGCCTGCATGTTCTTATCTCTGTTTCTTTTAAAGCAGGTTTTAGTATGCCTTTTCCTTCCTTATCCAATTTCCTGCATATGCAAAGTAGTTGTATCATATCTTCTTTTGAATCTCCAAATAGTCGGCAGTTATTTGTTGATTGTAGGCGTTTCCTCGAGGGTAGATGAAACAGTGATGGGAGACTGCCCAACCTTAGTTGAAGGTATTTCTCCTTTATAAACCGAGTGAAGCCTGCTCCTAGTTAGGATTGAGACGAGCCTCTGGTATACCTCTGTCAATCAATCAGACATTTATAGAGCGCACTACTCACCCGTGAGGGTCTCAAGGCGCTGGGGGGAGGGGTGCTGCTACTGCTCGAACAGTCCGGTCTTGAGCAGCCTCCTGAAGGTTAGAAGGTCCTGGGTCTGCTGCAGGTGGATAGGGAGGGTGTTCCAGGTCTTGGCGGCGAGGTGGGAGAATGATCTGCTGCTGGTGGATGCTCTTCAGATGCGGGGGTCGGTGGCGAGGTTGGCGGAGCGGAGCTGGTGGTTCAGGGTGTAGAAGGTGAGTCGTCTGTTGAGGTATGCTGTTCTGGTGTTGTGGAGTACCTTGTGTGCGTGGGTGAGGAGTTTGAAGGTGATCCTCTTGTTGACGGGGAGCCAATGCAGGTCTCTCAGGTGGGGTGTGATGTGGCTGTGGCGAGGGATGTTGAGGATCAGGAGTGCAGAGGCGTTCTGTATACGTTATAGTCGTTTCAGGAGTTTGGCCAAGGCTCCTGCGTAGAGGGCATTTCTGTAGACCAGTCTGCTGCTGACGAGGGCCTAGATGACTGTTCTTCTTGTTTCGGTGTGGATCCATTTGTAGATCTTACGGAGCATGCGTAGGGTGTTGAAGCAGGAGGATGAGATGGCATTGACTTGATTGGTCATGGAGGGTGTTGAGTCGAGGATGAACCCCAGGTTGCGTGCGTGGTCAGTGGGTGTCGGTGCTGTTCCCAGTGTGGTCGGCCACCAGGAGTCGTCCCAGGCTGAGGGGGTGGAGCCGAGGATGAGGACCTTCGTTTTGTCCGAGTTCAGTTTCAGTCGGCTGTTCTTCATCCACTCGGCAATGACCTTCATTCCTTTGTGGAGGTTGTTTTTGGTGCTGAGGGGGTCCTTGGTGAGGGAGATGATTACCTGGGTGTCGTCGCATAGGAGATGATGTTGAGGTAGTGCAATCGGGCTATGTGGGCGAGCGGTGCCATGTAGACGTTGAACAGTGTCGGGCTGAGGGATGATCCTTGGGGTATGCCGCAGATGATCTTGGAGGCTTCGGATCAGAATGGGGGGAGGCAGACACTCTGGGTTCTGCCGGAGAGGAAGAAGGTGGTCCATTCCAGAGCCTTGTCTCGGATTCCTGCGTTGTGGAGGTGTGTGCATAGTGTGCAGTGGCAGACTGTATCGAAGGCGACTGAGAGGTCCAGGAGGATGAGGGCTGCAGTTTCGCCATTGTCCAGCAGGGCCCTGATGTCATCGGTGGCGGCGATGAGGGCAGTTTCGGTACTGTGGTTGCTGTGTAACCTGGACTGGTCCAGGATGTTGTTCTCCTCGAGGTAGCGGGTCTTCTTGATGACCTTTGCCGGGAATGGGAGCAGGGAGATGGGCAGAGAGTCTGAGGTGTCGGTGGCTGTCAGGGTGGTCTGGTTGTTGAAGCTGCCGTGGATGTCTGCGATCTTGTGATGGAAGAAGGTGGCTAGGGAGTTGCCCAGGTCTTGCAATGGTGGGATGTCGTTGGTGTTGGAGCTGGTGTTGGAGAGTTCCTTCACGATGTTGAAGAGCTCTTTGCTGTTGTGTGTATTGTTGGCGAGGCGTTCCTTGAAGGAAGCCCTTTTGGCGGATCAGATGGGGTGATGGTGTCTGCTGATGGCGTTCTTGTGGGCTGCGTAGCTGTCCGGTGTCTGTTCGGGGTGCCATTTCTTCTCGAGCTTTCGGCAGGTTTGCCTGGAGGCCTGAAGGTCGGCGGCGAACCCAATGGTTTTTCTGTCAGTGCGTCTGTTGGAGGGTTTGTTGATCGGGGCGAGAGTGTTGGCGCAGTCATTGATCCATCGCCTGAGGTTGCGGGCGGCGGTAACGGTGGAGTCGGAGGGGGGGCTTCGGGCGAGGGTGGTGTTTAGCTGATCTTCTGTGACTTTGCTCCAGTTGCGGCGGGGGATCTGTTGAGTGCGGTGGTGTGTGGTGGGTTTCCAGAAGGTGAAGTGAATGCAGCGATGGTCGGTCCAGTGGAGTTCAGTGGTGTGGCTGAAGGTGACGTGGGAGCTTGCGGAGAGATGGGGTCGAGCGTGTGGCTGGCGGAGTGGGTGGGCGTTGTGACGAGCTGTCTGAGTCCGAGGTTGGCGAGGTTGTCGATCAGGGTGGTGGAGTTGCTGTCGTTGTTGTTCTTGAGGTGGAAGTTCAGGTCTCCGAGGAGGATGTAGTCTGTGGAGGCGGGGGCGTGCGTGCTGATGAAGTCGGCGATGGCGTCGCTGAACTGAGGCCGTGGTCCAGGGGCTCTGTTGACAAGAGTTCCTCTAAGGATGGTGTTGGGGTCAGTGTGGATCTGGAAGTGCAGGTGTTCGGCAGAGCTGAGGTTGTCGTCGGTGCTGGGGGTGTTCCTGTGGATGATGGCGATTCCTCCTTCTACTCCGTTGGTACGGTCCCTGCGGGTGATCTTGTAGCCATCCGGGATGGCTCTGGCAATGTCGTGTGCTGAGGAGGCGTTCATCCAGGTCTCTGTCAGGAAGGCGACGTACGGGGAGGATGTGTCGAGCAGGTCCCAGAGTTTGACGGCGTGTTTGCATGTGGAGCGGGTGTTAAGTAGTATGCAACTGAGGTGTTTGTGTCCTGTCTGGGTGGGCGGTTTGGCAGCTCGGAGGCTGGTGAAGCTCCAGCTCCGGCAGGAGAAGGGTCCTTGTTTGCGGGAAGCAGGTTTGTGATCGTCCGGTGTTGAGTGCGTGTAGGGTGCTGGTGTCATAGCAGCGTGGGTCATCGTGGTGTTCGCGGAGACCAGGGGGTCTGGTGCTGGGCACGGTTCAGGCGCAGACGGGCTTGCCTTAGGCATGCCAGCAGCGTGACCGCTGCGTGCAGCTGCGCAGCTGCCGCACAGCGGCCGCCATAATAAGGGGAGGTGGGAGGGAGAAGCAGCAGGGAGGCGGGAGTGGGACGAATGTGTGAGCGGGGGGCAGGGCCACAGGATGCGCAGCGGCGGGAAATGGGAGAGCGGAACGGGCGGAATGAAAACAGAAGGCAAGGGGCACAGCAGAATGGGCGGAATGAAACAAACAGCCAAAGGGGCACAATAGAGGTACAAAAGGGAAAAAGGCAGGCTACAATGAAATCAAGAAAACAATACAACAGTTAGCACAAAGTAGTACTCACAACCGGGGGCAGACCGGAACAAGGGGCAGAGCGAGCACACAGAGACCTGAGGCGCAGGTGGGAGCCTGTGGGTGGAGGAGGGCCTGGAACACCCGGCAGCAGCGGTAGCAGTGAGCTTCAGGGACACGGACACACAGGTGGTGCTGTGCGGCGTGGGGAGCGACCTGCCTGAGAACAGGGTCAAGGGTCGCTCTCTTCACCGCGCAGCGGCACCATAATAAAGGGAGGTGGGAGGGAGGAGCAGCAGCTGGGAGGGGGGAGCGGGACGAATGGGCGAGCGGGGGGCGGGGCCACAGCATCGGGAAATGGGAGAGCGGAACGGGCGGAATGAAAACAGAAGGCAAGGGGAACGGCAGAACAGGTGGAATGAAGCAAACGGCAAAAGGGGCACAATAGAGGTACAAAATGGAAAAAGGCAGGCTATAGTGAAATCAAGAAAGCAATACAACAGTTAGCACAAAGCAGTACTCACAACTGGGGGCAGACTGGAACAAGGGGCAGAGCGAGCACACAGAGACCTGAGGCGCAGGTGGGAGCCTGCGGGTGGAGGAGGGCCTCGAACACCCGGCAGCAGCGGTAGCGGTGAGCTTCAGGGACAAGGACACACAGGTGGTGCTGTGCGGCGTGGGGAGCGACCTGCCTGAGACCAGGGTCAAGGGTCGCTCTGTAGGACAAACCATCCATGTGCCCTTTTCGTTAGCATCGCTTTGTCCTCCACTAATGAAATAATTTGTTCTGTTTTGTTCACCAGCTCTTTAAAAGTATTATGAGAGCCAGGCTGTCTAATGAATTTTATAGGTAGGTCATTGCCGCGCTGCCTTTTTTGGATTCAAGTTCTTTCCAGAGGTAGATGTTCAGAGTCATCAGATCTGCTCCCTTTATTTTGTGCCAGCATTTGACGTAAGCACCCTTCCATGCTGTTTGTTTGTTCCGTAGGCCGAATTCAAGCCTTATTTGTGCCTGAGATGTATATTTAGGAAGGCTAAATATAATTCTCATTGCTCTTGCTACTGTACTGTCGAGGATCCGCGCATCGCCTCCTCGTAGGCATCCGTTTCGGTAGGTGATGGAGGGTGGGAGTTTTGCTTGGATCACCTGTAGCAAAGGGGTGAGGCTTGGTTCCACTATTTTGAGTTTGAGGTTTTTTTAGTGCCCTAGCTGTTGCGATGCCTCTCTTTACTATTGCTGCTTTCTGTTGCTGGAACGTGCCTTTGCTGTCCACTATTTCACCCAGGTATTTATATTCTTCAACAATTTCCAATGGGGATCCTCCTAGTAGCCAGCGGTATCTGTGTGTGAACCTCCTCAGGTTTATTCCCATCACCTTAGTTTTCTATAAGTTTATACTTAATCCTTTTGTAGCCGTGTAACTGTATGTTGTGTTATTCAGATGTTGAAGGCCAATCATCGTGCGACTGATTAACGGAATATTATTGGCGTAAAGTAAGTTTGAGAGGTTAAAACCACCCAGTTTAGCAGAATGGGAATTGCAGTTTTCTAACTTGGGGAAGAGATCTGACTTAAAGAGGTTGAAGAAGGTCGGGCCAGGACGCAGCCTTGTTTCAGGCCCTTGGTCGTCTGAACTTTCCTCAACAGACAGTCGCCGGCTCCCAGCTTGATTTGAACCCACGTATCAGTATGGAGTAGAGCCAGCTGAGACAGTAAAGCCAAATAAATTTTTGGGGGATAACTTATCCCATAATTTATTCCTATTGATGTTATCGAAGGCAGATGAATTATCGATGAAACAGATGAAGAGACGGTAATTGGCAGTTTTGGCAGCATCTATTAGAAGAGATAGGGCGAGGATGTTTGTAGCTGTTCCAGTGTGCTTGCAAAAGCCTGTTTGGTTAATAGGAACTACTCCCTTTTCTGCAGCCCAGTCAGTAAGTTTTTCCAATAAGAGGTCAGCGAAATATTTGGCATTGTTGTGAATTAAGGCAACAAGCCTGTAGTTCTTTGCATCTTTTTTGCTGCCTTTCTTGTGGATTGGTGATATTATTGACCCCTTCCACGAGTTTGGTATTATTTCCGCTTCTAAAATCTGTTTGTACAGTGGCAATAGTGCTGCTGCCCAATAGTCTGGGTCTTTCTTATACAGGATAGGTGGAATGCCATTGGGGCCCGGTACACTCTCTGACTTTCCTTTCGCTATCCTTTCCTCGATCTGTTTATCCGTGAAGACCATGGGTTCTGGGTCCGGTGATGTAGCCCGATTTAGTATTCGACTACAGACTTCTTGAGGGTCATTTATGGTGTCTGATGGTGTTGAATTGAAATGATGCCAGAGATAGTTAGCCCATGCTTCTTCTGTCAGATGTGAGTTGATACAAGCTATTATTGAATTGTGGAGACTATTCACTGTTCGCCAAAAGCTTGCACTGTTATTTGTTTTTGCATCATGTAATAGTTTGGCCCATAGCTTGTCCTCCGATTCCCTTTTTATGTGCCAAGCGAGTTTATTTTTAGTGATTCTTAGGTGTCTTAATTCCTCTTGGAAGGCCTCGTTTGGGCCCGTTTAGCGTAGCCACTGCAGTAATCTATTTATATCTCTCTTAAGGAATCTTAGGCTGGATTTTTGCTTGGTTTTCAAATCGTTACCTTTCGCCTCATAAGATTCAGGGGTTGGCCTTCTTTGTGGTTGTCCTTTAGTTGTTACTCAGGCGTCTTCTCTTTTTGTGTGGGCTCCTCCAAGGCTGTTGATGAAGGTTTGCCAGCGGCTTAACATACTAATGTTCATAGTTTTGCCTTCCTCCCAAAGCTTTTTTTCTTCTACCTCGAAGCCTTCCAGGTTGCGGGTATTGCATTTTATTATTTTGTGTTTGACCGAAAAAGTCACGCTCAGGTTTCCTATTGGCTGGGTTGGCATTACACCTTGTATATTTAGTGTGGTCTCTTTAGGTAAGTGGTCACTTGCGTCCATTGTTCCTATTCAGAAATCACTGATTTTACTGTCCAGTGGCAATGATGAGAATGTATAGTCTATTGTTGCACTAGCTGATGCGTCATGAAAAGTTGCTGCTGGCGGACAGTCCTTTGGAAAACGGCAATTTAGTGCCACCAGATTCAGGTGATCTAGATCCTTTAAAAATTACTTTGCTTGCATAGATTGCTTACCCCATTTATTCTCTTCTTGATGCAGAATACCCCATGCCGAAAACTGTTCTTCCAATGTGGGGTCCCTGTCCAGGGGCCCGAGTGGTGCAAGTTGATTTACCCTGTTATGAAGATATTCGTGGTCGCCTTCTCTGCAATTAGACTTGTCAGTTCCTAAACCAAGAGTTTCATCCCTGTTTTTTTCTCCTGAGGATGAATGTATATGTTTAATAGTATTAGTTTGTGATTAGGTTTATTGTCTCCTAGGTCCCGTTCGATGGCGTTTATACCGTTGTCTAGTGACTGTTTGATGACCAATTCCTTTATTGCGTTCATGCTCCTTATTGAAGTGTGGATCTTTTGTCCGCCTTTTAAATACCCAAATTTGGCGTTTCTGACCGTCGGTAGGTGGTATGCTTTGAAGCCCTGTAATTGATAGGGTTGGTCTATTCAGGTCTCTTGAAGAGCTATAAGATCACATTTTTGAAAGTACAATATTAGTTGTATGTCGTAGATTTAGTTGCCTAGGCCAGGTTTTCTTTTCCCGTGAATTAAGTGTCCTTGCTATCAAAGTCATTAGGACTAGTGTTCCCATGTGTTTGCCTGGAGTTCCAAGATTTGGATTCAGTCTGCTGGAGGGAGGTACTACGAGCCCCTTTGAGGACAGATAGGGTATTTCCTGATGTTCGCATGTTTGGCAGCCTGCAGCCTCCTTGCTCTCCTTGTATTTTAGACAGAGGCTCTGGATATCCAGTTTTTTGATGGAGGTTAAGTCAGATCCCCAGGCGTAAAATCGACTTTCTTTCTTCAAGATTCTCTGAGCTTTTTCCTGCATAGCCCAGGTAGTCTTGGTGACCTCCTGATCAGACAGATGTTTAAAGTCTTTAAACTCAACATATTCTAAATCGCTTGTGCTTATGTCTGTCAGGTTGCTGATGAAAGATAGTAGTTGTATTATATTGCCTTGATTGAGAAGTGTCTCCCTGGCCTCTTGATTCGTACTCTGGGATTAGAAGAATGGTACTATTATTGGGACCCTCCCAGTCGCTGCTCCTTGCCTTGTTTTCAGCAGCAGGCAGTTGTTCCTGGGTTGAAGAAACTCTCTCTGTTGTGGTTGCCAATGCTTCTGCCTGTGTTGCCTTTGGACAGCCGCTAGTACTGCGGATAGGGCTGGGTTCAGTCCTCTTTTTTGGGCTGATAGAGTTGTTTGCCTTGGAGTTACTCCCGATATTTCCTCTGAGTCTTGTGCCTTCTTCGCTATTTTTGCCCTTCTGAGTAGATGGAGTCTCCTTGGTCGGTGAGGATGGCGGTACCCAAGTTGCCTTGTATGCTTCTTCTCCCCCTTTTGAAGTAGCTGTGCTTGCTTTGAAGTATTCCCTAATATTGGTGATCTTTTTCTCCCTTTCCGCCTCTGCTTCCGGCAGTTATTATTTACATGTGAGGGTTTTTCCGGACTTCCTTTACCTACAGGCTGCCTCTTCGGACTGTGGCAGCTGATATCTGCTAAGTCGCTTGCCTGGTGCTGCAGGATATGGCCGAGCAGCAAATCCCTGCTTCCGTCGAGCTGTTTTCCACTAGACAGCTCCCGGCCTCCTCCTACACCTGCCGCATAGGTCTTTTCGTTGGCGCGGTCGGATGGATTCCTGCTGTTCCCTGTTGGATTTTGGTCCAGTGATCCTTTGACGTCAGAGTCCTTGTTTGAGGTTTTTTGATTCTGACTCTGCTGCTTCCTTGCCCCCATGCTGCTTGTGGTTGAACCTGACCTAACTTTTCCTTTGGTGATATGCTGTTCATCTATCATGGCATATCTCATTGCACTTGTTGAATCAAATTGCTTGCTGCTATTCCCTGGTGATTTTTGTTCTGTTGTCACTTTGCTATTGCAAGGTGTATTGGTGGTTTCTCGATCTTGACTCTGCTACTTATTTCCCCCTGTGATACTGGGGATTAGGACAATCAAGTCTTCACCTTGGCCTTGATGGTGTTCAATACCTGCATTACTTGTTACCTTTTTCAGGTCGAGCAAAAGGTCCCCCAGTAGTGATGGAATATATGTGAGTTTGTCCACAATGGTGTGACGGGTACAACTCGGCTGAGTTATTTTAGTTTCTGCTTGGACCCTCTTGATCATACTGCTCATGTCTGACAGCTTGTTGTCAATGTTCAACACGTGTATTGCCAGAAAGTTTAGGAGAGATAGTTGGACATCCATTTCATCTGAATGATACTGCATGGCTTTTATTGAAAGTTGTAAAGTATTTAGTAGAGAGGACCAAAGATTTTCTGCTTCCGTTGGAGTCTTCTCTGCCACCCTCTTTTGCTCAGACTTACTGCTGTCCTCCTGAGAGATAACCGGGGAGTATGATGCTACCAACCTTTCCCACTCTTCTGTTGTGAGGTATGATGTATTTTTCGGTTTAGTAATTTCCATTATTTCGAGCTCAGCCCCCTCTATTTTTGCAGTTTCCACCAGTTCTTTCTCTTTCCCCTTTGGGCCGCAATCCGTTTGGTCATGCTGATTTTCTGCCTGAGGTTTTGTAGTACAGGCAACCAAGCCGCTTTTAATAGTTACAGGACCCTCTGTCTTCCAGTCTGGGACATCTTTTCCTTGAAGTCGGACTGTATTTGGGTTTGCATGTCAGAGATGGTCTGGGGAACTGACTCTCTTTGTGTAGCGGGATATAAAAGAAGGCTTAACACAAGTCGATCTCTGTCTTGACACAAGTCGATCTCTGTAAACCACTCAACTTCAAGTGGTATCTGAAACAATATTATGGCAGGAATCAGTACCATGAGACAACATATGGGACAATAATGTTATTACTTTTCCATAGGTACTTGACAATTCAGCACTTTGTACTAGGCTTTTGCAAGCCATGATTTGGGAGTCACATGGGCTCCCCAAGATCTCTTTCTGAATTCCTTGGTGTATCATAGATTCAATCACCAGGGCAATTCCAGCCAACATCTCTTGTGAAATGTTTGTCCTGGATCCTAAGAGGATACTCTACACTTGGTTTAACTGCTGTTCACACTGGCTGTACACCTTTTATAAGGTCAATGTACTTGCCTGGGAAGTCCACAACTTCAGGTTTTGCATGATCTTTTAGATCAGGGGCAGGCCATCTGCAGTCATCATGGGACACAACCCAACCGATGTCCCCTGTTCAGACATTTTCAAATCCCCATCTTCATCATGAGTCTAAATCGCGACACCTTCAGGGGCGCAATGTATCATGCAATTTAACTTACACAGTAAATCCCTGCCCAAAAGGTTAACAGACTTGAATAGCACACTACAAATTGATGACGCTCTTCAAAGGAACATGGTAGATTTGGAATTCCCACTGTCCTAACAGTGGAGCATGTAGCACCGGTATCGATCAGAAATGACACTAGGTGGCCATCCACCTCACCTTCACTGAATGGACCACTCTGGTCTACCTTCAGGGCCACTCCAAGTATGCAATCTTCTTCCCCTTTCAGGCACCGGTATTGTGATTGGTCAGACTCATATTCTCCTGAAATGTCAAAGATGGGAAACTGTTGAACACTGTCTTGATTCTCAAACACAATTAACAATTCAGCGTCTTATTTATTCTCACTCCTAGGACACTACAACTGCTTTCAGAACCTCCTGAACACCACTGGCACCCTGAACTGGGCCACGGACTTCAGTGACAATGGCTGGACTTTGGCAAGTTTAAGTCTTTCTGGGGTATTTCTAGCTCCATACACTTCAGTGACAAACCATCCTCATCACTACCAGTTGATACAGATTACCTTTCTATACATGTATGCTCTGAAATCAGTTCATCAATTGGGCATATTTAGCAAAATGACGATTCAATCTAAGATAAGATATTTTATAAATAATAATGTACATAATGCACGCTTGGTGTAGATGGCTTTTTTCTCATCTCTACACACTGTATAAAGAAAAAAAAAGTATCCAATTCACTTTTAAACTAACATTTATCAAAATAACAATAAACAGTTCTTCTAACTAATACGTGTGAAACGGTATGTTAGAGTCGGGGATCTCTGGTTGGCGCAAGGTTGCCCTTGTGTCAAGCAGGAACCCTCTCCTCCACGTCAGGGCGCAGGATAACCCCTCGCGAATGACCCTTGCTCACCCTCTAGGTGCGTGGCGTGAGCAGCCAAGGCGATTCCTCAGGCGTTGTTGGTTAAGCACTTACAATCGTACACACAGTAAATACATCAATCCCCCCAGAAACGGACACCAGACTTGGATATATATAAAAATACGATTCTTTATGTAAAAATAGGTATATATCTCAGCAGACTTATCACAAGACCAATAACGTTTTCGCTATGCCACCAGGTTGTAAAGCGGGCAAATGTTCGTTGTTCGTAGCTTCAAATGGATACTTTGTAGTTCTCTTGCAAATGTTACTTGTAGTTTCCAGTACTCACAGAGATCGACTCCTGCGAACGGGGAAATAAGGCGTTGCGGGCCCCGAGCCCGATACTGGAACTTCTTTCGTGATGTGGCGAGTCGGCACAGGTCGGTGCGACTCTCAGCTTGGGAAGTGTTCTTGGGTCCTCAATCAGCAGGTGTGGGCAAGTAGGCAGGCGCGGCCCGCGACCCTTTAGCACGGCGGTGCAGGAGGGGTCTCCACAGCGGGGGCGGCGCGGCTTGAGATGTCCGGGGATAGCGAAGCGGGGTCGCAGGGCACGGTCAGTGCAGCTGGATGACCCGGCGTAGATCACAGTCGTCGGACGGCTTCCGGCGGGAGGGGTGATAGCGCGGTCAGCGCGCTCCAGTAGCAGGCGGTGACAGGGATGCAGGCGGCCTGGCCCGGGGACAGAGAGCGGCTCGGGACGGAGCGGGGCTCTCACGGGTTTGAGGCAGGCGAGCTTCTGAGTGTCACGGCCCTAGGAGGGGCGATGAGGGGCGCAGTCTCTTTTCCAGCGGGATGCCCACACGGCTCGAATTGGAGGATGAGCAAGAAGCACAGAGAACCCACTGTTCCTGGGGTTCAGTTCAGGGGGCAAGCTCAGATCAAGCCCTTGGAGAATGTTCAAGCACAAAGTAGCAAAGTCTTTTCAGTAAGTCTCTTCCTCTCCTTTCTCAGCAAGGCAAGCAGCAGGCCAGCTCCTCCAGCGTCTTCTTCTCCTTCTAGTCGGGCAGAGGTTCTTTGTGGTAAACAGGATTCTGATTTCTTAGGAGCCAGGCTCCTACTTTTATACCATGATTCTTTTGTTCTTTAGCGCCAGGGGGCCTAGGCCTGGCTCAGTCCAGTTCTGGAGCACTTTGTTATGGTGACTCTGCTCTTTCCTTTCAGCAGCAGGGCAGAGACATCAGCCGCCCCACAGGGGGTGGCTCCGGCTTTGTGGTGGCAGAGCACAGGCCTATTCAAGAGTCAAGGTGTACTCCTCCCACCCATCCAGGTGTCACCTCTCTACCCACCACCTGGCAGCCAACCTGTCTCTGGGGATTCCCCAACCCTGCTCCTTACTGTTGCCAGGCAGAACACATACACACAGCAGAGGCGGACTGAGATGGTCAGGTCAGTAAATACTAACTTTCTAAAAGTAGTATTTACAAACCCAGGATATTAAAATAAACTTGACTACAAGAAGTATTTTATTATTCTGAGTTCAGGCATACTAAACTTGACACTTCTACCATGCTCTCTGAGTCCACTGGGGTCACAGCGTTGGCGTGATCCCGGCAGCCCATTCTGGCCTATGGAGAGCAGGTAGCCTTCAATAGTGAAGAACGGAAATGGCTGTAATTCACTACTAAGACATGCCACACACATCAGGGCATGTCCTACCTTATGCCTACAATGCACCCTGCCCTTGGGCCTACCAGAGGGGTGGCTAATATGTAGGTAAGGGAAGGTTTAGGGACTGGCAAGTGGGGGCACTTGCGCAGTCAGCGCGACGGCCCCGGACCGCGCACAGGGTCTGCGGTGGCAGACCCTAGACACACTTTACAAGGCCGCTTCCGTGGGTGGCGCAACCAGCGCTGCAAGCCCACCAGCAGCATTGGCATTCACAAGCCCTGGCACCCCTGGTGCACTTTACTGGGGACTGACAGTGAATCCAATAAACCAATCATGGACATCAATTACAGGTACACTTTACTTAGGGAGCACTTGCACTGCGGCACGGATTAGCCGTGGCGCAGTGCCCTGAGCGGACAACACCAGCAAAACAATCGAGGCACACCATCAAAAAGTGGAAGGGAAACTCACGCCAAGGTGCCAGGTCTAACACGTGTCCCCTCCAGCTGAAATGTGGGGAGAACTACCCTTGCCCAGGGGGTTCCTCGTCACTAAGGCGGAAATACCTGGACAGACCGTCAGCGTTGGCGTGATCTGTACCAGGACGGTGTTCCACCGTAAAGTCCATACCCTGTAGGGAGATGGACCACCTCAACAGCTTCGGGTTTTCACCCCTCATTTGCATCAACCATCTGAGGGGCCTGTGGTCCGTCTGAACCCGGAAGTGAGACCCAAACAAGTAGGGTCTTAGCTTCTTCAGTGTCCAGACCACAGCAAATGCTTCTCGCTCAATTGCACTCCACCTACTTTCCCGTGGAAGTAACCTCCTACTGATGAAGGCTACGGGTTGGTCCCAGCCCTCCTCAGTCATCTGTGAGAGAACAGCCCCTACACCATGCTCTGAAGCGTCTGTCTGTACTAGGAATTCCTTGGAGAAGTCAGGGGCCAAGAGCACGGGCGCCGTGCACATGGCAGTCTTCAGGGTGTCGAAAGCTTTCTGACAGGTGTCAGTCCAAATCACGTTCCTGGGCTGCTTCTTGGAAGTCAGCTCTGTCAAGGGGGCAACGATCGTTCCATAGCCCTTGACAAACCTCCTGTAGTACCCAGTGAGCCCCAGGAAGGCCCTCACTGCGGTCTGCGTCTTGGGGGGTTCCCAAGCCAGGATGGTCTCAATTTTGGGTTGCAAGGGTGCCACCTTGCCACTCCCCACTTGGTGTCCCAAGTACACCACGGAACCCTGCCCGATCTGGCACTTGCTTGCCTTGATCGTGAAGCCTGCTCGGCGCAGAGCCATCAACACTTCCCAAAGGTGGCGCAGGTGTTCGGGCCAGGTGGCACTGAACACTGCGATGTCATCCAGGTAGGCGGCACTGAACGCATCCAGCCCAACCAGTACCTGGTTGACCAACCTCTGAAAGGTGGCAGGGGCATTCTTCATCCCAAATGGCATGACTCGGAACTGGAAGTGCCCATCTGGTGTAGAGAATGCGGACCTCTCTTTGGCCCCATCGGTCAAGGCGATCTGCCAGTACCCAGACGTTAAATCAAACGTGCTGAGGAACCGGGCAGCCCCCAGCCGATCAATGAGCTCGTCAGCTCTGGGGATGGGGTGCGCGTCAGTCTTCGTTACTGAATTGAGTCCTCTGTAGTCCACACAGAACCGGAGTTCAGGTGTGGCTCCCGGCGCAGCAGCTTTGGGGACCAAGACCACGGGGCTGGACCAAGGACTGCTGGAGGACTCAACCACCCCTAGCGCAAGCATTTTGGAGACCTCCTCCTTAATGCAAGCTCTGACCCTGTCAGTTACCCTGTAAGCCTTGTGCTTCACAGGTAAGCTGTCTCCTGTGTCCACATCATGGACGCACCAATCTGTGACACCAGGAACCAGGGAGAATCGGTCGGAAAACTGTCCCAGCAAGTGGCGGCAATCTTCCTGTTGTTCGGGCGTCAGGGTGGGTGAGAGGTTAACTCCATCCACTGACCCATCTTTCTCAGAGGCCACTAAGAGGTCAGGAAGAGGCTCGGTCTCCTCTTCCATTCCATCATCAGTGGCCAGCAGCATGCCCACTTCGGTCCTCTCTAAGTGGGGCTTAAGGCGGTTAACATGTAGGACCCTCAAAGGGTTCCTGGGAGTCTGCATGTCCACCAAGTAGGTGATAGGACTTTTGCGCTCCACAACCTCAAATGGACCTGTCCACTTATCCTGAAGTGCACAAGGCTCCACTGGGGCCAAGACCCACACCTTTTGTCCAGGTTGAAGCTCTACCAGAGTGGCATTCCGGTCGTACCACCGCTTCATTTCCTCCTGGCTGGCTTCCAGATTTGCCTCAGCAAGTTGCCTGAAACGCCGAGTCTGGTTTCGGAAGGCCAGCATGTAACTATATACATTCTGGGGAGGTTTCCTGGGAGATTGCTCCCAGCCTTCCTTTACCAAACTCAGAGGTCCTCTTACCGGGTGACCATACAGAAGCTCAAAGGGGCTGAACCCTAGAGACTTCTGCGGCACCTCTCGGTAAGCGAAGAGCAGGCATGGCAAGAGGACGTCCCACTTACGCCTCATTGGACCGTCCAGGCCCATGATCATGCCTTTGAGGGTTCGGTTGAATCTCTCAACCAACCCATTTCCTTGGGGATGGTAAGGAGTGGTGAACTTGTAAGTTACCCCACACTCCTTCCACGGGGATTTCATATATGTGGATATGAAATTGGTCCCCCTGTCGCTCACCACCTCTAGAGGGAATCCCACTCGGGAGAACATTCCCATCAGTGCCCGTCCCACCACGGGGGCCGTCACTGTCCTCAGAGGGATGGCTTCAGGGTACCGGGTGGCATGGTCCACCAAGACCAGGATGAACCTGTTGCCCAGGGCTGTCTTGGAATCCAGAGGCCCCACAATATCAATACCCACTCGTTGGAATGGCGTACCGACCACAGGGAAAGGTTGCAGAGGAGCCTTGTGCTTCCCTCCGCTCTTACCACTTGCCTGGCAAGTCTGACAGGTTCTGCAGTAGGAATTGGAATTCTTATGCATTTGGGGCCAGTAAAAGTGGGTGACAAGCCTGTCATAGGTCTTGTCCATCCCCAAATGTCCTGCTAAAGGCACATCGTGAGCCAGCCCCAGTAGGAAGGTTCTGAACTTCTGGGGTACCACCAGCACACGGGCTGACCCAGGTTCAGCAGCCTTAGGCTCGGAATACAGGAGGTCACTCTCCCAGTACACGTAGTGTGTTTTGGCCTGAACACCGTTGGCCTGGTCTGCAGCCTGCTGCCGCATACCCACGAGAGAAGGGCATTCTTTCTGCTCCCTGCAGAATTCCTCCCTGGAGGGACCTCCTTCTTGCTGCCAATGGGTCAGCTCAGGCAAGTCTCCCAGTTCGGCAATCTGTTCCCCGGTAGGCTCCAGAGCATCCCCCTCAGGGTCTACTTCCTCCTGGGCCGTGGGAACTTCGGGGGCCGGTTTCCCGCGCCTCCTGCGCCTTCTCCCTAAGGCCGGTTCCTGGACCTCTCCCTCAGGCTCCAGGACCCTCTCAACACCCCTACTGGCTGCCATGGACCGGGTGGTCACGCACGCCCAGTCGGGTAGACCCACCATCCTCAGATGCGTGGTCTTCTCCACCTTTTCCCAAGGGGAACTCTCCAGGTCGTTCCCTAGCAGACAGTCTACAGGCATGTCAGTTCTCACAGCGACTTGTAGAGTACCAGAGACCTCCCCCCACTCAAAGGGAACTTGAGCCATTGGACAACGACTCTCTACGTTGTCAGCATTGACAACCCTACAGTAGGCATTGGGTACAATTTGCTCTTGAGACACCAGGTGTTGCCTCACCGAGGTCACGCTGGCTCCTGTATCTCTAAGAGCCTCAACCTTCTTTCCATTGATGGTCACTACTTGCCCATATTTCTTAGTGTTAGAGGGCAGGTAGGTTATAGGGACCATTTCACTGTCTCCTAGCGAGACTAGGGTCATCTGCCCGGGACCCCCACCCTCCTGGACTGCTACCTCCTCCCCAAAGTTAACACTAGCTACTTGCCGGGGTGGAGCACCAGTGGGTGCGGTCTTACCAAACAGGCGACACTTAGGATCAGAGGCAATGTGACCCGGGTCACCACACCTATAACAATTGAAGGGCCCCTTTGGAACAGGTCTACCTGTCGGGGCCCCGTTCTGCTGCGGGGTTGGGGGAGGCTGAGAACCCTTCTGCTGGTTCCCTTGGGAATTACTTT
The DNA here is from genome assembly GCF_964204655.1 of Triturus cristatus. Lineage (NCBI taxonomy): Eukaryota > Metazoa > Chordata > Amphibia > Caudata > Salamandridae > Triturus > Triturus cristatus. Next base: position 943,744,129 of record NC_140594.1, on the reverse strand, counting down.
GGGGGCCTTTTTGGAACCCCTTCTGTTTACCCTTGTCCCCCCCACTCTTCTGCTGGGGACCCTGCCCACCTTTGGCGGAGTCTCCCACTTGACCCTTGTGGACCCTGGTGCTGAGCCAGCGGTCCGCCTCCTCAGCAAGCTTCCTCGGGTTGGACAGCTTGCTATCTATCAGGTGCTGGCGTAGCTCAGGAAAACATTGACTGGACAAGTGCTCCCATGCAATTAAATCAAGCAGCCCTTGATAATCATTCACTTTGCTACCCTTCACCCAACCATCCAGCGCTCTGCAGAAAAAGGTCACATATTCCACATACGTACTCTCAGGGATCTTCTTGGTCTCCCTGAACCTCTGTCTATATAGCTCAGGAGTTAACCCATACCTGGTCATTAAAGCTTCCTTCATATGGGGGTATGAGGTCTGGACTTCTAAGGGCAAATCTAACAGTGTGTCCCGCCCTTCCGCAAGGAACCTTCCCCACAACCCCGCTCCCCAGTCTTTCTCAGGGACCCGGTGTGAGGACATGGCCACCTCGTAGGCTCTAAACCACTGCCCTATGTCATCCTTTCTAAAATACTCCTTTACTACATCTTTGGGGATGTACACCTTGGACTCTACCTGCGCTGGTGGAGCGCTGCCACCAGAAGGAGCGGTGTCCAAACTTTTCGCCTTCAGCTCCAACTCCTTCAATCTTATATCATGATCCATTTGGCGTTGTTGTGCCTCCAGGGCCAACTTCTGCTTTTCCATTTCCATTTGTCCGGCCAACTTTGCCATCTCCATTGCATGCGCCCTGTCGGCTGCCCTGTCTGCCAGCTCCTCTGGCGACCGGACTCTGCTGGGTTCCTCAAGGTTGTCGGGTGGAACGATGTCCCCCGCATTCCGTAGGTCTCGTGACTCCTTCCAGGCTCTCAACGCCTTGGTGTACTGGGGCTTCCTCTTGCATCCAGCATGGGGGACTCTGAATTGTACACTGTAGCCTTTCAATTGCTCCATCGTGTAGCCTTCCAGTCTCTCCCAATCCACCTCATCTATTCCAGAAATCACAGAGAGTGCTCTTCCAGCGGAGTGCGAGCCAGGCATGGTTGCAGTAATGGCAGATGTTTCAACAAAGTTCAACAATTACAAACCTGTGGCTGCGTTATTTGGTCTGCTCTCACTATCTGGCGATTAATAATTCACTGTATGCAAATTACAAGTGCAAATCCGAAATCCCAACCGCTGCCAACAATGTTAGAGTCGGGGATCTCTGGTTGGCGCAAGGTTGCCCTTGTGTCAAGCAGGAACCCTCTCCTCCACGTCAGGGCGCAGGATAACCCCTCGCGAATGACCCTTGCTCACCCTCTAGGTGCGTGGCGTGAGCAGCCAAGGCGATTCCTCAGGCGTTGTTGGTTAAGCACTTACAATCGTACACACAGTAAATACATCAATCCCCCCAGAAACGGACACCAGACTTGGATATATATAAAAATACGATTCTTTATGTAAAAATAGGTATATATCTCAGCAGACTTATCACAAGACCAATAACGTTTTCGCTATGCCACCAGGTTGTAAAGCGGGCAAATGTTCGTTGTTCGTAGCTTCAAATGGATACTTTGTAGTTCTCTTGCAAATGTTACTTGTAGTTTCCAGTACTCACAGAGATCGACTCCTGCGAACGGGGAAATAAGGCGTTGCGGGCCCCGAGCCCGATACTGGAACTTCTTTCGTCATGTGGCGAGTCGGCACAGGTCGGTGCGACTCTCAGCTTGGGAAGTGTTCTTGGGTCCTCAATCAGCAGGTGTGGGCAAGTAGGCAGGCGCGGCCCGCGACCCTTTAGCACGGCGGTGCAGGAGGGGTCTCCACAGCGGGGGCGGCGCGGCTTGAGATGTCCGGGGATAGCGAAGCGGGGTCGCAGGGCACGGTCAGTGCAGCTGGATGACCCGGCGTAGATCACAGTCGTCGGACGGCTTCCGGCGGGAGGGGTGATAGCGCGGTCAGCGCGCTCCAGTAGCAGGCGGTGACAGGGATGCAGGCGGCCTGGCCCGGGGACAGAGAGCGGCTCGGGACGGAGCGGGGCTCTCACGGGTTTGAGGCAGGCGAGCTTCTGAGTGTCACGGCCCTAGGAGGGGCGATGAGGGGCGCAGTCTCTTTTCCAGCGGGATGCCCACACGGCTCGAATTGGAGGATGAGCAAGAAGCACAGAGAACCCACTGTTCCTGGGGTTCAGTTCAGGGGGCAAGCTCAGATCAAGCCCTTGGAGAATGTTCAAGCACAAAGTAGCAAAGTCTTTTCAGTAAGTCTCTTCCTCTCCTTTCTCAGCAAGGCAAGCAGCAGGCCAGCTCCTCCAGCGTCTTCTTCTCCTTCTAGTCGGGCAGAGGTTCTTTGTGGTAAACAGGATTCTGATTTCTTAGGAGCCAGGCTCCTACTTTTATACCATGATTCTTTTGTTCTTTAGCGCCAGGGGGCCTAGGCCTGGCTCAGTCCAGTTCTGGAGCACTTTGTTATGGTGACTCTGCTCTTTCCTTTCAGCAGCAGGGCAGAGACATCAGCCGCCCCACAGGGGGTGGCTCCGGCTTTGTGGTGGCAGAGCACAGGCCTATTCAAGAGTCAAGGTGTACTCCTCCCACCCATCCAGGTGTCACCTCTCTACCCACCACCTGGCAGCCAACCTGTCTCTGGGGATTCCCCAACCCTGCTCCTTACTGTTGCCAGGCAGAACACATACACACAGCAGAGGCGGACTGAGATGGTCAGGTCAGTAAATACTAACTTTCTAAAAGTAGTATTTACAAACCCAGGATATTAAAATAAACTTGACTACAAGAAGTATTTTATTATTCTGAGTTCAGGCATACTAAACTTGACACTTCTACCATGCTCTCTGAGTCCACTGGGGTCACAGCGTTGGCGTGATCCCGGCAGCCCATTCTGGCCTATGGAGAGCAGGTAGCCTTCAATAGTGAAGAACGGAAATGGCTGTAATTCACTACTAAGACATGCCACACACATCAGGGCATGTCCTACCTTATGCCTACAATGCACCCTGCCCTTGGGCCTACCAGAGGGGTGGCTAATATGTAGGTAAGGGAAGGTTTAGGGACTGGCAAGTGGGGGCACTTGCGCAGTCAGCGCGACGGTCCCGGACCGCGCACAGGGTCTGCGGTGGCAGACCCTAGACATACTTTACAAGGCCGCTTCCGTGGGTGGCGCAACCAGCGCTGCAAGCCCACCAGCAGCATTGGCATTCACAAGCCCTGGCACCCCTGGTGCACTTTACTGGGGACTGACAGTGAATCCAATAAACCAATCATGGACATCAATTACAGGTACACTTTACTTAGGGAGCACTTGCACTGCGGCACGGATTAGCCGTGGCGCAGTGCCCTGAGCGGACAACACCAGCAAAACAATCGAGGCACACCATCAAAAAGTGGAAGGGAAACTCACGCCAAGGTGCCAGGTCTAACACGGTACCTGCAAGCAAAAAGGACAAATGGGAAAGAACATGGAAACCAACAACGCTACATAAAGTAATACTTCAAGTGTTTCTGGCCTGCCCTGCAGTCAGGCTAAAATTAAGAAAATCTCAGTTAAATGGACTCAGCCATGGCATAAGCAGTTCATGCATTGTACTTCGATGATACAAATGTGGCTTAGTTGTATCAATATAGTGCCACACAATAACACACTGATTAACATGTTAGTACATTGATTAATATATAACTAGTAACTTATTGAGCACTAAACGTTTGCTGCTCTATGTATAATAACAATTTGTGATCACACTACTCTCTCCCTGCCCCACAACCACAGAAAAGTAATTAAAGGTGTTTTCACTCATCTCTCTTTATAGATGCACAATGCTCAGACAGGAAATAGTGATGAAAGGACAAATAACACAAGAAACAGCACTTCTTTGAATTAAGTAATAAGGTGGGGACATAATTGGCACTTCAATAGAGCGAGAAATTTGAAATATCATACATGTGAAATAATTTCTAGCACAGCAGAACCACTGACTGGAGATGATGAAAAACTGGAAGAATTCAGAAAAGGTTCCGCTTCTCTTTACTCTGAAGACACATACGTTGTCCTGAATCAATTTGTGAACAGGGAAGAGATTACTTGATTAAAATCCCCTATGTTTAGGAAAAGTTGTTGAAGGCACCAATAACCTATAAGGAAGTCAGATAGGTCATATACTTGGCTAAATCTAGCAAAAGACCAGGCCTGGGTGCATACACAGCGGCTTTATATAAGACATTTGCTACCTAGCTTGTCTCTACATATCATCAGCTACATAAACACTTTGTAGAGGCTATGTGTGAGGCTGACCTCACAGTGTTATCGAAACCAGGAAAAGATCCTCAAGGATGTACTTCCTACTAGCTGACTGCTTTCCTTCGCATATACAGCAAACTTTACACACAAATTCTGATGAATAATCTTGAATACTTGCTTCCCGGGCTGGGGCACCTTGACTACTTTTTATTTTTCTAGGAATTAAAGAGGCACAATACCATGCAAAGCATAGTTTACCTGGTTGAGAAAGTTCAGAAAAACAGAGTCCCATCAATACTACCCTCACTAGACACAGAGAAGGGCTTTCAATTCAATGACTGGCCCTTTTTCTCATAGCTTCTGTGGAACCTTGAGCTAGGAAGTAGATTTGTGTCAATGGTTTTAACTAATTACAAGAGTGCCACAGTGAGAACAGCACTTAATTGTCGGATATCACAACCATTACATCTAAACATGGAAACACAGCAAGAATGTCTACTGCTAATCTTTACTCTCAGCATTGAACCACTTGCTTACTGCACAAATTAGGCTGATGGCCTTCAGGGCATTACACAAATGGTCCCTCATTGCATATGACATCATGCTCATACTTGGGACCTAGACACTCTCCTGGTGGGCTTAGCAAGATAGATACACTTCCTTAAGGGGGAGGCTGGCTATGAAATTAACATGGGGAAATCTGAGATTTTAAATTTGTATCTGTCTAAGGAAGAAGTGAAAACTCCACATAGTAAATACCAATTTAAACAGCCTTCTGCACATGTTAAATACCTTGGTGTTAAGATCACAGCGTAAAATGGCAATCTATATAAGGTCAATTATCCATCATTCCTAAATGTAATTCTATGTCAGGACTTGAGGCTCTGATTATGCTTTTCTCTCTTCGCTTTATTACCATACCAATTTTTTCAGCAGCCAGAAAAGCATTACATTTCATTGCTTTCCAAAGGGGAAAAAGAAAAACAACAATTTAACAGAAAGAAGAGAAACTCGATCAGGACTACAAATCCCATAGTCCCAAGGGGCAATGTCCAGCAAGTCCTTCAACAGTGTTCATGTCCTCCACAAAGACCCTCCATCTTGGCTGTCCTTCCCCCTTCTTCAATGCTTCGCAGCCAGTTAAGTGCCTTTTTCCTGTTTTGCATATTTCACGCCCAGGCGCTTGTCTGGCAGCGGACAGCGCCTGGGAAAGAGTGTGCTGTGTGTTGTATGTCATTGTATATTCAATGGTGCTTATGTATATTGTTCATTTCAATTGGCAGCATTAATGTTTTTTTCTTCCAGATTCCTTTCTGACTGCGGGAGTGCTCCTTACGCGGCTGCTGCCCATTCAATCGCGGTGTTTGATCAAACTGCTGGTGGCGCTCTTCTGACTTGTTGCTCCCACGGCATGGTCTCCTCATATGAGGAGTCGCGCAGCGAGAGCAGACGCGAGAGCATTGTCCCCTGTTACCGCCCCACCTTACGCCCTCCTGCAGCGTCTGTATCTTCCTGCATTTGTCACCATTGTACTCTTGAATGCCCCGGCGGGGGTCCGTATTGCGGTTTTACCGTGTTTAATTGCCTGCGGGCAGTTTGTAGCACACGTGTGTGGGCGTGCTGGGAGGGGGTTGAGGGCCTGATCAGATTACTGAGGGCCGTGTGCTCCTGGGGCAGTGCTAGCCTTAAGTGCACTTTTTGAACTGCGTGGAAAAGTTTTGCAGTCCCCTGGTCTGCTCATATTCCCCTATGGGATCCCAGGGCCATACTCCAAGGTGTCCACCTATGGGCCTCTGGTGCCCATGAGTAGCCTAGTTTGTTGCTCCCTGGCTGTGGTTGTGGAAATGGAGCAGGATGATGTCTATGTAGAGGAGGAGGTGGAGTACCTACCCTCTGAGGATGCTTTCTTTGAGGCTGTAGATTAATCGATTTCTCGCTGTGTCAATTAGGTTGAGGGGCCCATGGAACAGTGCCTCTCTGAGAAGATTGTGCAGGAGTGCGCCAAGTTGGCGCAAGCCCGTTTTTAGGCCACGGTCCCGGCCCGACTGGTACTCCCAACCCTGGGGAGGGACCCCAACTGGTACTCCCAACCCTGGGGAGGGACCCCCACCCCCCAAGAAGAGTTGTCCTGAGGGGGACCCGGGGGAAGCACAAGGGGTGGACAGGGATGCGTTTGAGTGCTTGCGGAGCACCTTTTTAGCTAAGACAGTTCCCCCCCTTCCACCTCCCATCCCGTCCCGGAGCCCGTCCCGTCCCCCCGGGCCGGATCCCCAACATGGATGGGGATTCACTGGGGAATTCGGACGACGATACGGGGTCTTCGCGTTCTTGGCGCCCGGCTGCTTCTTCCACCTCTCTGCCACAGGAAAGTTTGGGTATGCTGGACCCTGATGAAATCATTCATCCTCGGTCAGCGGCGGGCCCCTGGGGACAAGGCAAGGGGTTGTCTGAGGTCTGAGTGCCCGCGGCCCACTTTGGATGAGAAGGTGGCCTGCATGCCGGAGCTTGACTCCAAAATGGTCACCTTCTTGGCCAAATACATGAAGCACCCGCTCAAGGGTATTGACAGGTCTTGGCGTTCCTGCCAAGACAAGTTGTTGGAAGCTGTAGTGCCTATGACCAATATACTGGACATGGCGGAGGAGGCCAAGGTATCGGGTTCTACAATCTCTCCTGAAATTCTTTCCAATTGGGCGCAGCGCACCATAATATTCTTGGGCAATGCTAATTGTGCCCTTTCGACGAAGCGCATTAGTTCTTTGTTAATAAAGCTGGATCCTAAGTTAGGGGACCTGGCCTCTTCGGAGGCGGGAGCAGTGGCGCAAGGGTGTCTCTTTGGACACCCTTTTGTGAAGGAATTGGGCAATTTTGTGGCCACTTTTACCTCACTGGACAAGGCCCAGTCCAGCATAAAGAGGGTTTTTCAGCCCCGGGTCTCTCAAGGGGCCGGTCGTGGCAGGGACCGCGCGACCGGCCGTGGTGCAAACACATTCCCAACAGGGGACAAGGCTCCGGGCGAGGAGTATATTGCCAATGCCAGTTACTCTGAATTCTACCCCACCAGTGGGCAACGGTTCAGAGGCTGTGGAAACTTTAAGAACAACGCCGTTGGCGGAGGTTCAAATGGTAAGTGTCTTGCCAGCAGCGCACGTCTGTATCGGGGGTTGTTTAGTGGACTTCCAGGGCGCTGGGCAAATATCACAGATGCTTGGGCCTTGCAGACTATCCGAGGGTTTCATACAGAGTTTTGCAAAACCCCGCGCCAGCAGTGCCTCCCTCACCCCATCTCCATTTCTGTCATGGATGCACAGCTGGCCGATGAGAAGGTCTCCGCGTTGCTTCGCAAAGGGGCCATTGTCATTTGGCTTTGCACCCCCACGGATTTTTAAGCAACATCTTCTTGGTGTACAAGGTCGACGGGGGGTGCCGTCCGGTCATCAACCTCAAGGAGTTCAATGGGTGGTTGGTGTACCGGCATTTCAAGATGGAGGGGATTCACCTCCTCTAGGATGTTCTTCTTCCATCCGATTGTATGGTGCGGTTGGATCTCAAGGACGCGTACTTTGTGGTCCCCATCTATCCACCGCATTGACGGTTTCTGCAATTTTGCTGGAGGGGTCACATTTACGAGTTCACCGCCCTTCCGTTCGGTCTTTCTTCGGCACTCTGGTGCTTCACAAAGGTACTCCGTCCAGTAGTAGAGTTCCTCAGGGCTCAGGGTATCCATATGATTGTTTACCTGGACGACATCCTGATTATGACACAGTGTCCCAGGAAGTTGTCAGTGAAGCTGCATCAGACAGTGTCGCTTTTGCAGGACCTGGGCTTCGTGATCAACGGGGACAAGTCCGTCCTGAGCCTGGTTCAGAGTGTGGTTTTCTCTGTTTCGTCCTGGGTTCGGTCAAAGCTTCCTTGAGCCTTCCATCCCGGAAGATGGATAAGATTCGGCACAAGCTACCGGCAGACCATCTCCAAGACTCACACCTCTCTCTGGCAGATTGCCCGGATGGTGGGTCATCTGTCCTCGTTCATCCAGGCAATCTTTCCGGCTCCCCTACACTATTGGGCTATACAGCGCTTGAAAGCGTATCATCTTCGGAAAGGGCTGTCCTATGACCAGTCAGTTCTCCTTACCACGGAGGTGAAGAACGAGATGGCGTGGTGGCTCACCCACATGGAAGCGTGAAAAGGCCGTGCGATTTTCGGGTCGGTCCCAGACCTAGTCATAGAGTCAGAAGCCAGCAGGTCGGGGTGGTCTTCAGAAGAGCAGGCGTTGCACATAAATTGTCTGGAACTCCTGGCGGGGTCCTTCACTGTTTGGTGCTGGACCAGGGTCCGGGTGCAGTCATGTGTCCTGTTAAAAATGGACAATGTGTCCGCGATCCGGTACCTCAATCACTTGGGGGGCCCCCGCTCCTGTGCTTTGGTAAACCTGGCGAAATATTTGGGGGAATACTGCCTGGCTCATCATATCTCGGTGACAGCGGAGTATCTCCCGGGTCAGTCCAACCAGGTGGCGGATTGGCATTCAAGGCATCTGGTCGATTCTAAGGGTGGGCGTAGTGGGCGTAGTGGGGCTACGTGAAGCAGCACGTAGTGTGCCCAAATCTACGCACACTACGCGCTTCGCGTAGCCCCACTACGTGCCACCCACCTCCCGCCCGCCCTTCTTTTAAATAATATAAGCAATGAAAAATAAATTAAAGTAAGTCGACTTACCCGTAAGCGCGGCGTCTCCGGGGCTCCCTCTTTCTGTTTCTGATTTCTTCTGGCAAATGCGCATGCGCGGACGCCCGCGCATGCGCATTTCTCGCGAGAAATGCGCATGCGAGAAATGCGCGGCGTGTGCGTAGCGCTGCCCTGCTTCGCCTACTTCGGAAAGTGCGAAGCAGGCAGCGCTACGTACACTACGTGGGCGAAGCGTAGTGCTACGCCCGGGGTTAGTCGATTCCAGTCAGTGGAAATTGGATCCCCAGGTATTCAGGTGGCTGGCGAGCTTATGTGGCCTGTTTACGTTGGATCTCTTTGCATCCCGCCTGGCTCATCAGCTCCCGTGCTTCTTCAGCTGGAGGCTGGATCCTCTCGCAGCAGCCAAGGATGCATTTCTGCAGGACTGGGGTCTGGAGAAGGGCTACGCCTTTACCCCCTTCTCGATGATAGTACGGTCGGCGGCCCAGATCCACCGCCAGAGTGCAGAGCTGGTAATGGTGATGCCGTTTTGGAGGTCCCAAGTTTGGTTTCCGGTTCTTCTGGAACTTTCTTGGGATTTTCCAATCCTAATCCCCCTGTTTCCTCGGCTCCTTCTGAGTCCGAACGGGGAGCAGCATCATCTAGTCAACGAGGGATCCCTCTGCCTCATTACATGGCGGCTTTCCGGCAGCATTGGTCGCTCCCAGGTCTTTCGGGACCAGCTGAGGAACTCTTATCCAAGGCCTGGGCTAACAGCGCCTCGAAACGCTATGGCTCCGCCTGCACGAAGTGGATGCGTTGGTGTCTTCGACGGAGTCTGGATCCCATGGTCGCAGGAGTCGTTCCCGTCTTAAACTTTCTGGCAGAGTTGGCAACGGCCGGGTTGGCATATCGCTCTATTAACACCATTCGTTCTGCGATTTCAGTGGCCCATTGCCCGGTGGAAGGGGCCCCCTTAGGAAAGCATTCTTTCGTTTGTAAGCTCATGCGGGGCATTTGTCTTTCATTGCCGCCGGAGCCGTGCTATTCTGTCTTGTGGGACGTTAACTTGGTTTTAAATCTATTCTTGTTCTGGCAACCAAATAAGTACCTTTCTTTGAAAGAACTTTCGGCCAAATTGGCTATGCTTTTGTGCCTGGTCTCTTGTCGGAGGGTGTCCGATGTGCGCACTCTGGACATCTCAGTGTGGGTTTTTTCCCCGGAAGGGGTGACTTTTACGGTGGGTCACCGGACTAAGTCTCTTACTCAGTCGATCTCTTATCCTGCTTTTTTGGACGTCCCCAAATTATGTGTTGTGAATTGCCTCAAGGCTTACGAAGACCTTACTCAGGAATTCCGCCCTCCGGGCAAACGTCAACTTCTTATTGCCTTACGGAAACCGCATAGAGCAGTGTCCTCCCCCACTATAGCCCAGTGGGTGCATTGGGTCATGCAAGAAGCAGGTATTGACACAAATCAGTTTGGTGCTCATTTAGCCGGAGGTGCAGTGGCTTCTAAGGCTTTTTCTCGGGGAGCCCGGTTGAAGGACTTGATGATTGGTCCTCGGATTCCACCTTTAAGAAGTTTTATCTCAAACCAGTCTTGGAGGTCGCTCAGTTGGTGGTAAGAAAGCTTTAAACTAGCATAATGGGAGCCTCCGGTCCTGACATAGAATCAGAATTTGCCTAGCATTGTAACAGTAAGTTTCAATTCTATTAAGGACATGGAGGCGAGGATTATCCCACCCGTGGCACGATCTCTTGTGAACCCACCCGTATGTGCCTAAGTAAAAGAGTTTTCTTCAATGTTCATATTCCATATCTGTTTTTATTGCCCAGTTACTGGCTTGAAGTTTGGTTGTGCTTGTTGTTCTCGCACAGAAAGGTTGTCCATGGTGAGCCTTATGCTGTCTTTGTCTCTTTTAGGGAATGATGGCGCAAAACAGGGCCAGTAAAGATGCTGCGTGACTTGCGCGAAATAAGAGGAAGGACAGCCAAGATGGAGGGTCTATGTAGAGGACATAAACACTGTTGAAGGACTTGCTGGACATTGCCCCTTGGGACTATGGGATTTGTAGTCCTGATCGAGACTTCTCTTGTTTCTGTTAAATTGTTGTTAGGTCTCACTGAGACAGCGAAAGCTGTCTCTTTGAGACATTTTGTAAGTGGGCTTTCAAAAGTGCTACCCACATGGTTTTGCTGGCCTAGGGCTTGAGTGCACGATGGCGTGCATGTGCACAGCTGCTCCTTGCATTCCCCCCCTCCCTTCTCACCCAGCCCTTTGATGCTCTGCTCGATTACTTTCACTGTAGCCGCTTTGACCCATGCATTCCCCCCTCCCTTCTCACCCAGCCCTTTGATGCTCTGTTCGATTACTTTCACTTTCGCCGCAGCAATGCCTCTAGCTATGGGACGACAAACATCTGTCATACGGCACCAGAAAACCCCATGTGTGATCGTGTGCTTTACAAATACATCTTACGTCTCATCGCCATTGTCAGTCACTCATAGCGCTAGGAAACCTCAGACGTGGTTAGAAAGAGCTGCATGAAGAAAATGTACTGTTTCTTAGGCCTCTCAGAGGCGTGTACAATCCTTATGAGGACTCGCGCACTCTGATGCGCGCACTGCATTTAAAGATTTATTACAGCGCACCTGTGCTTCTTGGCACTTCCAAACGAGGCAGAAGCAGTCATGTATAGAACACACACAGCACCCACCCCCCCAGCGGGCACGGAAACACACAACCCACGCCTTCACAGTTCTGCACAGGACACGGCAGACAGAGTGGACACCCAGCCAGGGGCGTAGCTTCCATGAGTGCCGGAGGTGCAGTGACACCGGGCCCCAGACACCTGAGGGGCCACTGATTCTTGAAGGTTCCTGTATAGGACCCACGACGCACTGACCATGCCACAGCATCCAGGAGGCCCTTTGCCTGCCTTGCACTAGGACCCACGATGCACTGACCACACCACAGTATCCAGCTGCACACACTGTGAAGTCACAGAAATCAACCTCTCCTACGTCTCTGTCCTGCACCCATCTTTTTCTCTCTCCTGCCCGCTCTCTCTCTCTCTCTCTCTGTCCCTCCCTTTCTCTGTCTCTCTCTCCTTTTCTTTGTTCTATTCTCCTTTTCGTGTTTTCTTTCTCTTCCATTTTTCTCGTTCTCCCTCTACCTTCTGAGTCTGTTTACGTTATAATTCATTTCTTTATCTTTCCTCTTACCTCCCGTTTTCTCTCTTACCTCCTGTTTTCTCTCTTCCGATTCTCTTGCAGGCTCTCTCCCCACGCTCTTTCTCCCTCTCCTGCTCCGTCCCACCTTACCTGTACCCTCTCCTCTTCATGCCATCTGTCTCTCGACCCTTTCTTGCGTTCTTTCTTTTTTTTTCTCCCCTTCCTTGATTTTTCTCTTCCTCTCCCACTGTTCTCTTGGTCGTTCTTTCTCCTACCTCTTTCCATTATATGTGCTTCTCCATATTCCTTTCTTTCCCTGTCCAGTGGGTTGCAGTGTGGCCCAAGTAATTACCGGAGGCTGAGATTAATTCCAGCATTTTATTCTGTTTTTTTAGTTCACTGCACATCAGCATCACAGCTTCCTCGTCTTGTACACCTACAGCATTGGGGTTTTCGTCTTTGCACCGCTGTCTCTCCTCTCGCACAGCTGCCCCTCCTCCTGCACATCTCTCGCACAGCTGCCTCCCCTCCCACATCTGTAGCACAGCTGCCCCCTCTCGCACATCTCTAGCACAGCTGCCTCCCACACAGCTGCCTCTCCTCTGCGGCATCTCTAGCACAGCTATCTCTCCTCCCGCACATCTCTAGCACAGCTGCCTCCTCCCATATCTCTAGCACAGCTATCTCTCCTCCCGCACATCTCTAGCACAGCTGCCTCTCCTCCCATATCTCTAGCACAGCTGCCTCTCTTCTCGCACATCTCTAGCACAGCTGCCTCTCTTCTCGCACATCTCTAGGTCTCGCCTTTGGGACCATATGAGTGTTTAGCCATGCAAGACTTGATGTTGTTGCACCAAGGATATTGTGCTGGATAACTAAACACTTATGAGGTCCCAAAGGCGAGACCTATTGGCTATGCCAATGCTTGTTTTTCTTTTTCTCCTTTGGCAAACGATGAAAGATAATGGTTTTCTGGCTGCTGAAAAAATTGGTATGTAATAAAGCGAAGAGAGAAAAGCATAATCCTCGCCTCCGTGTCCTTAATAGAATTGAAACTTACCGTTACAATGCTAGGCAAATTTCGATTCATATGGATTTTATGGGTGGGCAGAACTTACAGAGTTTTACTCCATGGAATTCTGCAGAGCTATATAAAAACTCAGCAAGATTCCACAGAGTTACGCAAGCGGTAGAATTTTGGCATGTCAGGCTGATCACACTGAGTTTTAGTGCAAGTAGCTTGTTTCGTGCTGTAGAATCAGTGCAAACTGCACCACTGGCTGCACCAGAGGGTGATGATTCTTTCTGGTTTTCTACTCGAGTGACAGCATTCTCAACGAGAACAGTAATGACCTGCTGCGACCGCCAGCATAGAGAAATCATGCCAGGACTTGTCCTAGCACTCAATTTTTCTCACTCACCAACTTAACATCAGTGAGCCTCATGTGAGAAAAATGTGCAGTTCATGCAGTTGTTCAGGAATTCCGCACTCCAGGTGGAGCACCGAGTGGGCAAAACTCTGCGAACTCTGCCGATGGAGTGGAGTTTACCACCCACCCCTAATGGATTTTAAAATATGGTCATCCTCTTTGGCCCCTCATTGGGGAGCATCAATGCAATTATGATAAATATCTTTCCAAGGATCTTACACCTTTTCAGGTATCCATCATAGAGGAAGATACTGGATACATTGAGGCCTGTCACACGTAAGTTAAACCTTTCATCTGGAGTGTCTCGTTCCACAGAATGCCCCTTTGGTTACTTGAAAGTCATATGCAGATAGAAGATCGACATTTAACCAATTTAAAAATGTAATAATATTCTTCTTGGTTGAGAGTCATAATAGAGTCAGACAAAACCAGGACAATATGTCAAGGCAATGATGATGCAGTCGCTTTGGAATGTCATTTGCTTATGGAAAGAAGGATGGTGCAGAAACTCTTATCTTAGTCAATAGTTGTGCATTGTATTAACTATGTGCAACAAGTTATCGGTCACACTTCAACTCCTATTTCTCCCCCATACACACCGATCCACTTTAACCCTGTGTTCACGCCGACATTGCACCATAGTCATTTAAAAATCGCACATAGGAGGCTGTGGGCTCCTTTAAGTTTCCTTTCATAAATGCATTCATTTTCCCAACATAGTCTACACTATGCACAGCTGATAAACTGTGCACTGTAACCCATGATGTGGGATGCATCTACCCATGAAAAAATATATATTTGAGAAACCTTTCTCTTCAGTTACCACCTTGAGAGGGAATGTCCAAAATAGGCTTAATCCTATTAGAATGCAGAGTAAGATCCAAATGGGCACACGTCTAAATAGAATGGGGGTATTGAAGGAGAAACAGCATTTAGAGATTGAGAGTCACATTTATCCAGTTTAATGACTTCTGTATCTCCACTGGATCTTATTCCAGATTCCGGTAAAGCACGAAAATAACCCTCTAAGACCACTATGTTTATCACTGCATTACACATATCAGATTCTGGCCCTGTACCATATTTAATTGTCATGTGCCAATCTAGTTATATGAGCAGCAATAGACCCACTGATTGTCCATGCATGTTAGTCCCTAGGACCTAAAGGTCACTCCAAAGATTGTGACGAACACACGGAATGCCCTTCAGGTGCTAAGAAAGTTCTTGCATGACCCCAGACTATCCTTGAGATTATGCAAAATCACTCATCCATCATAGGTGTGATACCATATACACTACACCAAAGGCCCATCACATTGCTGGGCTAGAGCACTTGACTTTCGATAAGAGACTGACCTGATCTCCACTCTGACTGTGAGTGGTTTTGTTTTTCTCCGAGACGTCTCCAGTGGTTATTCATCTGTCCTTGCTGACACCACTTGAACAGGACACTTCACTCCACAGGAGAAACCCTGCAAACGGAAGAAAAAACCTCCAAGCTGATCAAGTAGCATAATTTGCAACTCAGGTTAGTGTAAGTGTAATTTTTATATCTGACATGCATCAAGAGAATAAGGTTTATGCCAGTTTAGCAAAAGAGTTATACTGTTGTGTAGATCGATACATGAAATTGGACTTATCATATTTCAGCACAAGAGTATTGGGAATTAGAAAGTTATAACAACCATCATTACTTTTTCTTGGTTTAGGGATTCCATTAAAGGCACTGAACAGCCTTGAATGACTACAGAAAAGTTGACCATGAAAGGAAATTCATGATTTGGAGTAGAAAATCCCTGTCCCTTTTACCCCTTCCCTGGATCTAAATGCTCTGATGTATGCAATTAAGACCTACACTGCAGACATGACTATACAGGGGAATTGGCGAGTTTATTTTGTTCCTCCAAAATCCACCATTCAACTAGTGGCCTTGACAACGGGAATTTTTATGGAGGGATATGTGCAATAAATGTGTGTGCACATCAAAGAGGGAAATCCACTGTAAGATCTTCTTCTTCTAGGCCTGCTAGTACAGCACTACTAATTTACATTCAATATAGCAATGAGTCCCAATTAATCTGGGTGTGGGGAAATGAAGTAAAACCTGAAATGTATGGTAAGAATAACTCAAATTATCACCCTTTTGGTTTGAGATGATTGAAGCATTCAAGGAGATTTTTGGATACCCCATGCCCAACAAACCTGACATGTTGTTACTGAGTTTATGTTGACAGAATCGGGACAGAATAATAAATGTAAAAGGAACAATGATCTGGCAAGGTCTCAGCGCAGCCAGCTTGGTGATTTTTTTTTGGTGGAAGAAAAAGATGCACTCTCACTGACAAAATAGGGGATTGTGGAACAATTTAGTCATGTATTCTTGAAGACCACAAAATTACACCACTCAAGTAAAGTGTAGCTCCTTTTGTCTCTTTTTCCCAAACAAATGACAGTGTCAAGTACAACTTAATTACCTAATGCTAGGGTTAAACACATGGAGAAGGCAGGTCCTGATGAAAACCCCGTACTCTGTAGGGACACTACTTATGGGATAGAAACATGCTGATATTTAACTGGGAGTCTGCATTGCACAGATTCCACAGCGCACTGATTAGGCATGCAAAAGGGAGGAAGTGGTACATTTCTATGAAACTTCCTGCATTTTTACTTTTTTCAGGTCCCATCTACCTCACCACTAGGGGGGCGTAGCTAAACACCCACGAAGATGGCCGCCTTCCTTTATAGTATGTCCAGGGTTTCTCTCCTCATGAGTGCAGATATGACTGGCAGCTTACATTGGGTGCTGGCGTCTGTGCTTTGGATCCTTGCCACAGATCAGACATGGCAATTTGTTTTTCTTCTTTTCCTTGGTGCAATGTTTTCCTCAGCAAGGCCACCATTTTTTCGTTGCACTGTTAATGTAATACAGGACATTCCTCATAATGTTACCTTGAATATAAGAAACCAATACCATTTGCTAATTACCATGTGAATTTTATTATATAAAGATGATGCTACAGTGACTTTTTGGGATAAACTATGTAATTGCAACATTTCATCTTCCAGCTACTGTTTTCAAGTCATCATTAAGAAGAATATCAAAAGACTACGGTATATCCTGCACTTTCTTTTCCTTCTCTGGTCCATATCTTCACCAACACTAAATTAGCAGTGTTCTTTCATTAAGACATCTCCTTTTGCTCCTCCTGAATCTTGCGTCTTTTGCATATTGAGAGATCCCAAGACATGTCTTCTTACTTATATGGGAAAATGAGAAGGTTGGAATTGTCAGGTCCTCCCCTCCTCTCTCATTGTGATCCCAAAACTCAGCAAGATATGTACTCTGATTAAGATGCAAGCATTTTGAGGGACCACAGTGTATCAAAACATGATTTTATAGTATCTGGTATTCCAAAACCACCCTCCTCTAGCAAAGCTGCTTCGAGCTCTGTGAATACCACCAATAAAAGACCACAAAAAAGCCTTCATTTCCAATCGACCCTTTATCATCTGTATCCATGGATTTGCTGTTGGAGGAAATTAAAGCCTTGAAACCTTGTACTGAATAAACAAATAAACATCTACAAATCCTTGATGATAAATGGTTTCATATGGATAAAAGAGTATCTGAAGTTGAGCAACGAGTAAGCGATATCCATGACTCTACTCAAAAGATTTGCTCTTTGCAACAAGAAATATGCCTTCTCAAAAACAGAGAAAGGATCTGGAAAATAGAAATAAAAGAAACAACCTTCAAATGTATGTCTTCCCAAACGGCATTGAAGAAACTGATCCGATCACTTTCTTTTGGGCCTTTATTCCAAAAGTTCTACGCATGCCTGAATACATGAGTGCAGATAGACTGGGCTCAAATCCAGCTTCCCTGCTTCCCCTGCTAGGTTAGATGAGTTATTTGTCTTTCTCTAGCTAATATAGACCTTATTAAAGCCATTCTTTTAACCAAAAGCAAAAAGAATATTACTTTGTGTTAGCCCTATCATACTTAGGGTGGTCTTTCCCTCAACCTTTTGCCTCCCACTTTTTACTGTATCTTTTTGTTGGCTTTAAGACTCTTACTGGCACATGCATCAATATTGGCTGTTGCGATTCCTTAATTGCGATTTTTAAGGAATCGCAATTAAGGAATCGCAAAAGCCTATGCACGTAGAAATCGCTTGAAAAATAGGGATTTCCAAACATTCCTTAATTGCGAGTCGCAATTAAGGAATACCTCCCCATTCATTCCTATGGGCCAAGAGGCCCATAGGAATCAATGGGAAGACATTCTCAATTTGCGATTCTCAATTAGAGAATCGCAAATTGAGAATGCAATTTCAAGGGTGCAAGGGTGTCAAGAAGATACCCGTTGCACCCCTGAAATCGATCTGTGCACAAATGTTACACACACACCTGTCCAAAGGACATGTGTGTGTGTGTGTAACCTACGACTTTGAAAAATGCACTTTAGTGCATTTTTCAAAGTTTCCACAATTTACCATGTGGTATGATTCCACGGTAAATAGCGGGCCCACATAGCGAAATCGCTATTTTTAAAGGCATCTTGCATTGCAGTTAAGATTCCTTAAATCCAATTGCAATTTAAGAAATCACAAAAATTTACGAATTCTTAAAGTGTGAGTGGCAAGTTGTTTCATGCATCGCAAAAGCTATTTTTGCGATCGCAAACGGACGATTTTTGCGAATCGCTCCATTTGCGATCGCAAAAAGCTTTGATGCATGTGCCTGTTAGCACTTTACCACTGCTTACCAGTGCTGAAGTGCATGTGCTTCTCCCCTAAACATGTTTACATAAATGTATACCTGTGTGGCATATTTAGTTTACCTGTAAGTTCCTTGAAAGGAGGTATACCATATACCCAGGGCCTGTTATCTAAATGCTACTAGTGGGCCTACAGCACTGATTGTGCCACCCACCCAAGTAGCCATTCAAACCTCTTTCAGGCCTGCAATTGCAGGGTCTGTGTGTGCAGTTTACTGCCACTTTAACTTGGGATTTAAACCTCTTGCCAAGCCTTAAATTCCCTTTTAATTACACATAAGTCACCCCTAAGGTAGGCCCTAAGTGACCCTAAGGGTAGGGTGCTTTGTAACCGAAAGGCAGGGCATGTACATTTAAGTTTTCCATGTGCTGGCATTGACAAGCAGTTACATTTGTTTCTCACTGCTGTGAAACCTGCTCCTTCCATAGGACAGAAATGGAGATTCCTTAAAACACCGTTTAAGCTGTAATTCCTGATTGGAGAGAAGTAGCCACTTCAATATCTTTAGAATAGTGGTAATGAATCCTCTTTAATGGTAAAGTTGGATTTAACACTACCCTTTTTGAAATGCCACGTTTAGAAAGGGGACATTTCTCTGTTCTTAACTTTGCTCTGTGTGCCTTCACTGGGCCTCCAATACATGTCTGGCCTGGGTGACAGCTACACTTTGTGCATACTCTCTAGATAGCCACAACCCAGGTGAGGCTGGCTGTGACAGGGGATACATCTGCATTCATCTGCATACTAATAGTCTTCCTGGATAGGGAGAGGTGTTTCAAACTTACATCTGAATAGGTTGTGTCCTGTCCACACACAAAGGGTTGATTTACCCCATACTGGCAGTATGGAGCCAGGGCTGGGCTTAAAGGGATCCTTGTGTACTTCATAGGGTTTCTTTGAAGTCACACCTACATCAAAGGCTCTTTTGAGTATAAATACTAGAGATCTGGCCCTATCAAATCAGTACACTACTGGACCAGGAAAGGAACTCTGCTGGAGTAAAGGCTGCTGTGCTGAAGAATTGCCACTGTGCTGTGCCTGACTGTTCTGAGAAACTGCTTCCCAGCTTTGTTGAGCTACCCTGCTGCCTGCTGACCTCCGCACTGCTCAACAATTAAGGACTAACCCCCAGAGTGACTCCAAGGGCTTGCTGGCTTGCTCCTTGTCCAGAAATCTCAGGGCCATCAAAGATTTCACTAATGCACCACTACAGCGGGACTCTGTCGATTGTGAGTCTAGTAGTAGTGCGCACTGACCAGGACCAATGGCAAGCGCTCTTGGCTTTGCACTCTTCAGTCCAGCGTGTTTTGAGTGCTCCCTCTTTTCACCGAATTCAGCGCATGTGCCCTAGCGATGTACTCGCTGAGGCGAAGTGTTAGAACTGGGGGTCTCTAGTTGGCAGAGGTAGGTACCTTTGACCAAATAGGGACCCTTGCTTCTAAGTCAGGGAAAGGGAATTACACTACTCGATAACCCCATCTCACCCCCTTGGTAGCTTGGCACGAGCAGACAGGCTTATCTCAGAGGCAGTGTGTTAAGTATTTGTGAACACATACAATAATACAGTGAAAACACTACAGATGGACACGGGGGAGACGATGCGTCGCGCCTTAATGCTTGGGCAGAGTAGGGGATGGGTCTTGATCCTTACCGGAGAGGAGGTGATGCGTAGATTCTCATGCTGCAACCCGGTTGCGATGCGGCAAGATGGTGCCTCGATGCGATGCAACAATCTGGTGCGATGCGATAAGATGGTGCCCTTGATGCGATGATGTTGAGACAATGCGGGCACGCCCTGGCAGCCTTGCGGCCGCGACGGTGACCCTCATGGTTGCGACGTACTTCTCCGGTGCTGCGCCAGCAGACAGGTGCGCCGAAGGCACGCTTCTGGGAGATGCGGCGGCACGCTTCTCCGGCGATGCAATGACTACAGCTGCAGGAGCGACACGGTTCTTCTTGTTGCGTTGCACTTACAGCTCCAAGCGACACCCAGGCTTCTGCAGATAGAATTCCCAGCAAGGGAATTCAGAGGGGAGCTGGTGGTGAAGTCTGTTGTCCCTGAGACTTCAGAAGGAGGAAAGCACAAGTTCAAGCCCTTGGAGAAATATTCTGCAAGATGATGAAGTACACACAAAGTTCCTTCTCCTCTCCTTGGCACTGAAGACACCACTGTAGGCCAACCCAGCATCACAGCACACTGGCAGGGGGGGTCAGTCCACTCCTACAGCTTCCTTTGGTTCTTCTCCTTGGCAGAGGTTTCTTCTTGTTGTTCCAGAAGTGATCTTAAGTCTTGGGGTCTGGGTCCCCATATTTATACTACTTTTCTCTTTGTTCTCTGAAGGCAGAGAGGCCTTTGCTTAGTCCAAACCATTTCTGGTCAGTCCTGGAGCACTTTGTTTACCTGACTCCTTCTTTCCTTTCAGAGTGCAGGGCAGAGGCATCAGACACACCACAGGAGGTGGAGCCAGCATTGTGGAGGGAAGGCACAGCCCTATTCAGGTCCCAGGTGCAACTCCTCCCACCCATCTACATGCAGATCTTCCTATTCAGCCCTGTGCTGACTCACCCTCTCCCCTGGAATCCCCCAGCCCCTGTCACTCACAGAACCAGACACACAATACACAACCTAGCAAAGGCAGGCTTGGACAGTTAAGCATGAACATGCCTACTTTCTAAAAGTGGTATTTTCAAACACAGAATGTTAAAACCAACTTTACTAAAAGATGTATTTTATCATTCTGAGTTCAGGCATACTAAATTCGAATTTCTACCATGTTCCCTAAATCAGTCAGGATTATAAGATGTAATAATCAAACTGCCCATTCTGGCCTATGGGGAACAGGTAGCCTTGCAATAGTGAAAAACGAAAATGGCTGTAACTCACTATTAGGACATGCCACACACACCAGGACATGCCCTACCTTATACTTACAATGCACCCTGCCCTTCGGCCTACCATAGGGGTGTATGAAGAAAAGGGAAGGTTTATGGACTGGCAAGTGGGTGCACTTGGTCAGTCAGCATGGCAGAACCAGATTGCCCATAGGCTCTGCAATGGCAGACCTGAGACACACTTTACAAGCTGCTTCTGTGGGTGGCACAACCAGTGCTGCAATCCCACCAGCAGCATTTGATTTACAAGCCCTAGGCACACATGGTGCACTGTACTAGGGTCTGACAAGTAAATCAAATAACCCAATCATGGAGTCACTAATCAATACATCAATTTAACATAGGACGCACTTGCACCGTGGCACTGAATGGCAGTGGCACAGTGCCCAAAGCATCTAAACCAGCAAAACATATAAAAAAGATTGGAGGCAATCGGAAAAATGGAAGGGAGACTCACGCCAATGGTACCAGGTCTAAGACGAAGTAATCACTGAACTGATGGACATCCTCTGGATGCCCCACACCCATTGCCATAGCAACCCTGTTCCCTTCTACCACATGGCTATGGAGACAGTGCTATTACCACAAGACAAAGACCAGCGTGACTACAGCTGATTGCATAGGTAGTTCACCATTGAACTGAAACCCACGAGGTCCGCTTTGATTGCTTGACATGGCAGTGTCATTGTTATTTGTGCATTTCTCAAACATCATCATTCTGCGCTCATAGTTATCTGTGCACTTTCCAGATCTGTGTGTAAGTGCCCAGTGAGGCCCCGAGCGGCAGTCCTGCCTACTCTGTGTGACTTTCCCAGCTGGATTTCACTGACCGATCGGTCGGGAGTACCATACCACAGTTCAGAATCTCGAGGGCTCTCCCAGTACTCACCCTTAAAACATTTCTGTAAATACCATATTAAAAGCGCACAGACTCCTCTGAAAGCTGCAGTAAAACACATACTTTTAAATGTCTATATCTGACCAAGTACTTATTTGATTTTTGTCATTTTGGTCTCATTTTATTCATGTAAATATCTCCTATTTTTCTACACATCTGAGGAGCCTTTTTTGTGGTGTTCTCATTGGGATACTGTGTGTGTGCACTGCAAAAATACTTCACACATTGCATTGGTGATAAACCTCCCTGCTCTGTGCCAAGCTAACATAGGGTGAGCACAGGTTATCGTTGTTGTGTATCTGACTTACCCTGACTAGATTGGTGGGTTCTGCCTGGCTTGGGTGCATACTTCAGCCAACCACAAACCCCATTTCTAAGACTTGGTCTGGTAACAAGCAATACTCTTCCCAGGATGCCAAGAGCACTGTGGATCTTCGTAAAACAATTTTAGACATGTCACCTGCTATTCGATCTCTCAATAAACGTTATGGTCTTTTCATCCATATTTATTCAAGGTTACCTATAATAACAATACCATGAATTATAAGGATCCTCTTGGACTGAAGCAATATTTGGAGAGCTGTAGATATGATTCAATGGAAACTTCAATACCCATTGGTTCTTGAACTCATATTTTGTCTTTCATGCTATTTTTCTACCTGATTAAATTTTTTGCTTAGGACTGATATTTCAATTAATGACTTTTTGAATTAACCCTTAACCTATTTTTCTTTCATAGATATTCATGTTAACATATTTAGGTCTGGAAGGAATACGCGGACTTCTGCTACACGAAACTCTGCAAAGTGACAAAAAACACTCCGCCGCGGTACACCGAGTTCTGCATGCAGCGGAATTAGTTATGTTGCACGGTTCGTACTGATTTTTAGTGAATGATGTTTGTCCCACACTGTAAAATTAGCACAAATCGTACCACGCACAGCCCGAGAGAGCACTGCTTCTGTCTGCCACTTGAGTAGATGTTCTCCTCATTTGGCAGCATCCTCAACGCGAACATTAGGTTTCTCAACTTTACAAAGCGCGGAGTGGGAAAAACTCTGCACAATGCATGAGCAGAGCAGAATTTTTACACCCAGCCCTAATCATATTCCCCATGTCCATCTTCTTCTGCATACCTTTGTTACTCTTATCTGGATCTCTATTTGTGGTTCCTTCACTCTTTGTATACTCTGTAGGTATGATGTCATTTTTTATCTCTTACTGTTAGCTTGATACATTGTTTTCCACAGTTTCCCTTCATACTCTCTGTCCTGGTTTCCCTTTCCTGATCCTTACCTTTCTCACTATATTCTTTCCTTACAATATCTCCCTCCCTTTTCTCTTTTCTTCTGTTCTTCATGTAATTTTTCTCACCAATTATCTCATTGTGGAATATATGAAATACATAATCTTACTTAGATCTTGTTATTCTATGTTTAGGGTTCTCAAGATAGTTTCTTGGAATGTGAAGGGACTTGGCTTTCCTTTTAAAAGCCAATGAGTTGTAGATTAGGTATGCAAATTTCAAGTTGATGCTGCTTTTTTATTACATGAAACCAATTTAAATGAGACAGAAACAGCAAAACTTGTACGTAACTGGGTGGGTAAAAGAAAAAAAAAAAGCATCGACAAAGCCAATAGGTCTTATCTTTAGGACTAGGCCCTTATAAGTATTTAGCCATGCAGCACATTATCCTGGATGCTACAACATCTACTGTTCTATGACGTGGAAGCTTTGACACTAATAGATACATTATAGCACTGCATTGAGAAGTACTTATTTAAAGTGTTATTTTTGTACAACTGGCAGTGTGAACTCATACATCTGGAAGTGATTTCATGAGCGATAATAAAGTCTAAAAAAAGAGTTTTAGTGAAATAAATATTTTGCTTGATAACACAAATTAAGCAAGGAAGCCACAGTGTGCCCAGGTTTTCTGGTTTCACTTTGTACAAATTAGCCCAAAATTGGGTATCAATATCTTAACTGCATTAGTGTGGATAACAAAAATGGCCAGGGGCTCTGAAAGGCTCAACTGTATTCCGGGTAGTCAGCACACCAGCACAACAGCAGTTAAACAGCAACAACAAACCACCTGTGTTACCTTTGAATTGTCAGCTCTCTGCAGTGTTAACATGAATGTACAAATGTAATGCATCTTGCTCCAAGCTCGGTCCATGGCTGAAAGACTGTGACAGTGCTGGGGATCAGAGTCACATTTTATTTTATTTTCGCACAACAGAAAAAGCTTAAAGATGGGCATTTCAGGCACCAAAGGCTAACCCACCTGCACCCTTCCATGCCTAGTCTGTGCACCACACCAGGAAGCCTAGCCAAATGACCATCCAACACAACACCACAGCCAAATCTGCCACCGAAGCCAACGGACAATGCCACTACTCCTTGCCATCCTCTGCGACCCCAACACAAACAGGCAGCATGCTACTGCTGCACATCCCCCAGCATCACGGTAGGACCTTTCTCCTGCACCCATTGCGATTTCACCTGTCACACCTCAGACGCTGACACCACCACATTTGAACAACCGATGCACGCCACAACACCACCATCCCACACAAACTGTCCGTCATGTTCCTAAACGTCTGATCCCTTGGAAAACACTCCACTGAATTCTTGAACCTCATCAACAGTAACACGCCGGACCTTATCTTCCAGACCAAAACATGGCTCAACCCAGCCTCCAACCTGGACATCGCTGCAGCCATCCCGCCTGCCTACAAAATCATACAACAGGACCGAATCCACCAACCAGGCAGAGAATTCAAGATCATCTACAAAATACAATTGACTGTACCACCTTTACAGACTCGGACACCAACCTCATGGAACACCTCCACTTCAAAATACGAATGAACTACATCACCACCCTTAAGGGAACCCTCGCTTACAGTCCCCTGGCCCCAAGCGGAATTCTGCAACCACATTGCAGACTTCCTCGCTCCCCTCTCCATCAGATCAACCAACTACATTGTCCTCGGGGAGCTCAATTTCCACCTGAAAGACACCACAGACCCTAACTGCACGGGTCTTCTCAACAGCTTCAGCAACATTGGGCTCACCAAGCTTGACCAAAAACCAACCCACACATCAGAACACACCTTCAACCCTATTTTCTTGACCAACAACAGGATCACCACCACACACACAATGCTACTCACATGGTCCGACCACTATTTCATACATTTCAAGATAGCCGTCCACCAAGCCACCCCACCAGAAAAACCCAAAGCACCATCAAGACACTGGGGCTAAATATCTGAAGAAAACTTGACCAAGACCTTACAGGAGCACCCACCCAACCACACCGGGAACCTTGATGTCACACCAAGCTCTTCAATTAATGGCTCAACAACTGCCCCAACCACACCGGTCCCATCAGAAA
The DNA here is from genome assembly GCF_964204655.1 of Triturus cristatus. NCBI lineage: Eukaryota > Metazoa > Chordata > Amphibia > Caudata > Salamandridae > Triturus > Triturus cristatus. Next base: position 943,718,616 of record NC_140594.1, on the reverse strand, counting down.
CAAGACCTACAAAAACAACAAATTACCGAGCTGGTATGCAAATGGTCTCAGGGAGTCCAAGCACCACTGCAAACAACTTGCGATAAAATGGAGACTCAACTAAAATACCACCGCAAGATCCCCCCACCAACTTCTACCACTAACAACTAACTCTCAGACTCGAAGCTAGCTCCAATGTTGGCAAAGAACTCTTCAACAATATCAAGGAGTTCTCCAATCCCGCAGCTGCCAACAACTACATCATCCCATTCCAAGCGGTCTGCAATGACCTCTCAAACTTCTTCGGGCAGAAGATTGCCAAAATCCACAAAACATTCAACCCACAGCATGCCTATATGAACTACCCCCAACCATCTGGACACCTCTTTCAGTGCCAAACAGCAGCTAAGTGACTGCAAGCCCTTCATGAATGAAGAAACCACTGCCCTGATAAATACCATCCACTCAGAAGCCTCCTTAGACCCATGGCCCCACTTCATATACAACCTTGAAAGAACCATCATCTCCTCTGCACTCACTTCTATCATCAACACCTCCATAACCACTGCCACCTTCCCATCTTGCTATAAAAAGGTAGAAGTCAATGCACTATTGAAAAAACCAATAGACGACCCCCAACAACCTCAACAGCTACAGGCCCATACTGCTCCTGCATTTTCCAGTTAAAGTAGTGGAGAAAGTCATCAAAAACCACCTCGCAGACCACCTAGAACTCCATCAACTCCTAGACAGCTCTCATTCAGGCTTTTGCACCAACCACAGTACAGAGACAGACCTCATTGGGGCCACCGATGACATCAGAAGCATCTCCAATCAAGATGAAACGGCCACACTCATACTCCTAGACCTCTCTGTAGCTTTCATTTGGTCTCCCACAAGTCACTCATCAGAAAGATTCAGCACTTGGGTATCTGTGGACCAGCCCTCAAGTGGATATCCTCTTTCCTTATGGACAGAACTCTATGAGTTAAACTTCCCTCCTACACCTCAGAACCCAAGAGAATCATCTGCGGAGTCCCTCAAGGGTCATCGCTCAGCCCAATATTTGTCAACATCTACATGACACCCCTTGCAGACACCGTCAGAGCCCACAGCATCAACATAGTATCCTACACCAACAGCACAGAGCTCATCCTCTCACTTACAGACTCAACTAGCACCACCAAAGCAAACGTCGCCAACTGCATGAGCACTGTCACTGCTTGGATGTGTAACAACTGCCTCCAGCTCAACACAGAACAAACCGAAATCTTAATCATCGGCAACAACCACTTCCCCTGGGATGCCTCTTGGTGGCACTTCGAATGTGGCCCCCATTTACCCCCGTGGACCATTTCAAGAGCCTCGGTATCAACCTAGACACCAACCTCTTCACGAGGAGACAGATCAACGCCAACTCCTCATCATACTTCCATATCCTGCAAATGCTATGCAAGATTTTCAAGTGGATCCCACAGAACACTAGCTGAATGATCACCCAGGCTCTTTGCACAAGTAATGTGGAAATAGCTTCTACATCGGAATCTCAGCCCATGTGTACTACCAAAAACACGGCCACCAGACTTATCCTCAATGTCCTGCAAAATAACCACATCTCTTTACACTTTAACAATCTCCACTGGTTTCCAGTCCAGGAAATATGTAAGTTCAAACTACTCACCCACACCTCCAAAGCTCTCCACAACACCTATCCAGTTTACATCAACCTCTGCCTCAACTTCTACCAACTTACCAGAAACCTTTGATCTGTGTCCCAGTCAAGAGCCTACCTCAGGTACATCAAAAAGACCAGAAGCGGAGGACACTCATTCTTATACCTCATAGCCAAGACCTGAATCAATCTCTTGAATCACCTCACAACCTCCCCCTCGCTCATGGACTTCAAAAGGAGCCTCATGACTCTTCCAGATTAAACAGGCATGATCTGATCATCCACCCACAGGCCAGCCCCACTCAGTGCTTGGATAGCCTCACAGATGATTAGCCAGGCTCTAAACATTCACACAATATAACAAATTCACATAATGTATATTATCTTTCATAAAGAAACTTGAACACCTGTACTATACTTCTAACTCCACACACCACTTAGATGATTTAGTGAAAGCAAAATTCCAATTTAGTAAACACTCAGCTGAGAATGCATCTGATATTCTCCTTATATTTAGTAGTAGATGCTAGAGAGTTCAAGACCAAACAAGGAAAATATACAATTGCCTCTGAAGTTGACTTTACCACTGACAAAAGATATTTCTTTAGGTGAAGTTCTAAAAGATCTACCTTTAATTGAAAGAATTAGGCCCCTGGCCCAGATGGTTTCTCAATTGAATCATGTGGCCACTTCTCTCAGATTTACTCTTTTTACTAATTTCTCCAATTCTGCATTTTTACATGGTACTTTTCAAGATGCTCTTATTTGTTTAAAACCTAAAGAGGAACGTGATCCTAAATTCGAACATACAAGGATTTCAACAAGGGGATTATCAACTAAAGATGTCAGTATATGCAGAGAATATTCTCTTACTCTTATCAAATCCTGAATCTTCACTCAACCTCCTTTTCTTACAGAGGTTGAATAATTTCTGTAGTCTCCAGATAAAAATTAAGTTCTGAAAATTCTGAATTGCCACCACAAAATAAATTTAGTTTTCCACAAAGGTTTGTTAATTTGGATTTTTTGGGGGGCAATCATGTGAGTTCAAATATCTTAGTTTGTGGTTCAATAGATCCAAAAATAATACTCTTAAAATAAATCATGATGCTAAATACAACATGCGATTTAATTTAATCTCTAGATGGAATCCCCAATTTTTATCTTTGTGGGGCCATCTTGACTCAATAAAGATGATGCTGGTACCAATTATTTTATATTCACTTGCTATGATCCACCTACATTTTCGGAGTTCTTTTATCAATATATTGAATACCTACTTTTTCATTTTTTATGGAAGAAGAGAAAAATGCCTTTCTCACTTTCTCGATTGAAAATGTCCAAGGATGCGGGTGGAGGTCATTTCTCAAATGTTATCCTTTCATGTTCCTGGCTCTCTGAATCTGATAATTCTTTCTCACTACCATGGTTAGACATAGATAAAAACCTTCATCAACCAGTTCTCTTTTAAAGAAATGTTAGACCTTACAAATAAACCTCCTCATTTAACTATTCCTATCTTTAAACATAGGTCTAGCCTACCTCATCTGTTTCTCCTATCTAATCAACATGACAGAATTGCTGTTCTTAATTCCTCCATATGGTACAATAAACTAATTGCAGTAAATCATAAATCTTCACACTGGTCTTCTTGGAAATTTAAGAGACTCGTGTGGGTACCTCAATTTATATCAAGTGAGGAAATCATCCCTTTTCTAAAGCTAGATAATTGTTTAATCTACCTAGATTACAGAGAAATAAAGACAGTTGTGTTTTTGTTACCTCTTCAAACATACAAGATATTTATATTTTATGACTCCATTCGACTACCCCAAGGCCTTCCTTGTATATGGAACACCTAAAATATCTTCTTAAGAGGATGTGTCCAAATGCAAAATAGAACTTCTTTGGGACCAAGACTTAAATGTATCATGGGCTCCCTCTTCATGGATTTAGATGTGTTGTAAACTTCATAAATCTTTTTCTGCTAATGCTCCACACTGTTGTTTATATACAATACCATTGCTCACACCATGTTATTTCCATTTGCAAGCTAACTGTTGGTCATGTAATAAACCTAATGAAGACTTCAAACATATGTTTTTCTATTGTAAAAATGATTCCGATTTTTTGAATAAAGCTTGGCATCAAATGAACTGGTTATTTCCTAAAAATTTCTTATTGCATTTTTATCTACGGGTAAAAACAATGGTAAGAAAAATGTAATTCTTGTTCACTGTTGCATTTCAACAAATTACAAAACATTAAAATGATACTTCAAATGTTACTTTATTAGCTTGGTGGCACGGAGTATGCTACAATCATAGACTGGCTAGTGCATATGTAACACCTTTGACTCTCTCTATCAAATGTGAAATGTCATGGCCACCAGTAACTTATTTTCTATAAATTATTGCCACTACTTCAACATCACACTCTACATAGGATGAAGAAGTACCCAAGCCACATAATATCTTTTATTGTGTACTTATAATACTTGTTATTCTATGTTTTTTTATTATAATATATTAAAATATAATTGCGTAATTATTATTATGTATAACATATTCACTATAAGTGATTACATACTATAATAGCGCCGAGACACCAACGGGTATTTGTGCGCTTTACAAGTTGTTTAAATATATGTATATATAAATATAAATATATATATATATTTATTACCTACTGGCGGTCGCCAGTAGGTAGTTATAGTTATAGGACCCTGTTTCCATAGGAAATCCGCAACATTCTATTTTGAATAACTTTGGCGCCGGTCGACGAATCCTCGCGAATTTCTCAAAATAGGTGGGGCGCTACGCTCCGCTCCTACCCTGAAAGTCTCGGGGGGATTCGTCAAGCGGGGGCTGAGATAAAAGGGGGGTCCCAAAACGCGTTTTTCCCATGCATTTTTCCATAGGACCTTTAGACAGGGCTACAGCCCGAACGGCTGAACAGAATTACTAGAAATTTGGCAGAGAGGTAGTCCTCAGGTCAAGGAAGTGCCTTTTGTAGGTTTGGTGTAAATCTGTTCAGTAGATTCTGAGAAAATAGCCTTTAAATCAATATATATATCTGAGCCAGCTTACGGTGCGCTTACGGTACGCTTACCGTACGCGTACGGTGGCGTGCGCGAGCGCGATTCTGATTGGCTCTTAGATCTTAGTAAACATTCGAATCGGCCGAAACCAGGAAGCGGCGGCCGCCATTTTCTCTCTCGCACTGAGAGTGATTTAAAGCCCAAAAACATGTAAAGGGGCTGTTTCGACAGCTCCCACACACATAGGCATGGTGAGGGAGTCCCCAAAGAAAAAATTATAAAAAAAAAAAAAATCATCCACACTGTCTCCACCCCGTGTGCAATTGGTGACCGTAGGCCACCAATTGTGCATGGCTTTTTTGAGGTGAGATAAACTAAAATATTAAAAAAAAAAAAAAAAAAACAACTTATCCACACTCTCTCCACCCCTTGTGCAAATGGTGCCCGAAGGGCACCATTTGTGCATGGCTTATAAAATATACGAAAAATTAAAATATTACCTTTCAAAACGAAGTACATCATATGTCCTCCATGTGCGCACGGTGCGCGAAGCGCATCGTGCGTACATGGCCCATCTAGCGTAACGTGGGCACGCGGTGCGCGTAGCGCACCGCGTGCCCACCGTGCGTGCATGGCACTAACTGCGTAAAGTGGGCGCGCGGTGCGCGAAGCGCACCGCGTGCTCACTGTGCGCGCACAGAACGAACTGCGTTAAGTGGGTGCGCACGCCACGAATGGCGTAAAGTAACTTAGCATTTAAAAAACCGTACAAATTCACTGAAAAAACCATAGGTTTCACACACGTTATAGTTAGGAATTAGCATTTAAAAAACCTTGCAAATTCACTGAAAAAACCATAGGTTTCACACATGTTATAGTTAGCGGAAATTTTACTGATAAAAAACCAATGAAATTCCCCCGTTATAGTTACTGCAGGCAACTATAACTCACGCGACCGCAATCTTCTGCTGATGACATATGTGTCTTTATGAAAAAAAAATATTTGTAATATATGTATAGCTAAAAATGTATGGAAGAAGACATGGGCAAATAAGTGTCTAAATACAGTATTAGCATCAGCAGAGGATTGCGGTCGCATGAGTTATAGTTGCCTGCAGTAACTATAACGGGGGAATTTCATTGGTTTTTTATCAGTAAAATTTCCGCTAACTATAACATGTGTGAAACCTATGGTTTTTTCAGTGAATATATATATGTGTATATATGGAGGAGCACCATCGCAGGCTGGGGAGAAAGCAAACCAGCCTGCAAGACTGCAGTTTGTGACTTCCTTAACTTGAACAGTACAGCGCAATATGCTAATTAAGCCTGTGGTCTTGGTCTCATTACCTACGAAGGTTCATAATGTTTCTTAAATTGCAAGCAAGATTAATGACCTTACCAAAGGATGTACTTTCATCGCACCACGGGACTCAATGTCCCACAAGGCAACCGTCTACGCCCACTGGGGACGTGCATACCAACAGATGAATAAAATCAAGGAAAGTGAAACGTGGTGCGCTTTTCATTACTTGCCTGCTGCCCATGAAGAAGGGATCTGATATCCTGAAACGCGTCGGCATGAAGTTATTAAAGATGGACTGACTAAGCAGGCTGCATTTTACTAAGGCGATGTCGAGTGACCTCCTATGCGCAAGGCACATTGATATTACAATAATATATATATATATATATATATATATATATATATATATATATATATATATATATATTACCTACTGGCGGTCGCCAGTAGGTAGTTATAGTTAGGACTACGTTTCCATAGGAAAACCTCAACATTCTATTTTGAATAACTTTGGCGCCGGTCGACGAATCCTCGCGAATTTCTCAAAATAGGTGGGGCGCTATGCTCCGCTCCTACCCTGAAAGTCTCGGGGGAATCCGTCAAGCGGGGGCTGAGATAAAAGGGGGGTCCCAAAACGCGTTTTTCCCATGCATTTTTCCATAGGACCTTTAGAACGAGCTACAGCCCGAACGGCTGAACAGAATTACTCAAAATTTGGCAGAGAGGTAGTCCCTAGGTCAAGGAAGTGCCTTTTGTAGGTTTGGTGTAAATCTGTTCAGTAGATTCTGAGAAAATAGCCTTTAAATCAATATATATATCTGAGCCCGCTTACGGTACGCTTACCGTACGCTTACGGTAAGCATACGGTGGCGTGCGCGAGCGCGATTCTGATTGGCTCTTAGATCTTAGTAAACATTCTAATCGGCCGAAACCAGGAAGCGGCGGCCGCCATTTTGTGTATTTCAATCTGAAAAAAAAGAGTGAAAACAAGGAAAGGGGGCAATGAGGAGAGTTACAGACCCCCTTACATTTGTGAGGGGGTCAAAGAAGGACTGTAAAGTACAAAGAAAACATTTATTGATTTTAAAAAAAGTCACGGGGTACGCGTACGGTAAGCTTACGGTAAGCGTACGGTAGAAAAAAAAAAAAAAAAAAAATGAAAATCAGATTTAAGTGTTTAGATATTAGGGGGCTCTAAAAAGAGCCGTTGTGTTTATGAAATGATTTTTTAGTGGTACCTACAAGTAAGTACAGATTTGTTGACGTGCTTTCTTGCTTTGTCATCGCACCTCGTGCCCACCGTGCGTGCACGGCACTAACTGCGTAAAGTGGGCACGCGGTGCGCTTCGAATGGCGTAAAGTAACTTAGCATTTAAAAAACCATACAAATTCACTGAAAAAACCATAGGTTTCACACACGTTATAGTTAGGAATTAGCATTTAAAAAACCTTGCAAATTCACTGAAAAAACCATAGGTTTCACACATGTTATAGTTAGCGGAAATTTTACTGATAAAAAACCAATGAAATTCCCCCGTTATAGTTAGTGCAGGCAACTATAACTCACGCGACCGCAATCTTCTGCTGATGACATATGTGTCTTTATGAAAAAAAAATATTTGTAATATATGTATAGCTAAAAATGTATGGAAGAAGACATGGGCAAATAAGTGTCTAAATACAGTATTAGCATCAGCAGAGGATTGCGGTCGCGTGAGTTATAGTTGCCTGCACTAACTATAACGGGGGAATTTCATTGGTTTTTTATCAGTAAAATTTCCGCTAACTATAACATGTGTGAAACCTATGGTTTTTTCAGTGAATATATATATATATGAGAAGAAAGTTTCCCGATTTCACCAGCTCCTCTTCTCCCGGGGTCGGGTCCCGGTATTACGTATTTCGGAAAATCCACAGTGATTAAAAAAAGGAAGAACTCGCACTCCAGGGTTCGTGTTTCAAAAGTGATTTTAGTTATATATATATGAAAAGCAGTCACATAACCTGAAGCTGCTCATGGGGGCCTCTGAGGAAGGGGAAAGGATTCCCTGAAACGCGTAAGGCTGGGGACATTTAATCAGGATGTGATGCTGCATGTTTTTCAAATAAAGGTGTTACCTCTCTGCCACGGAGTGCGTCCTCGAATCTGGTGAACTCTTTGTGAAGGCATATATATATATATATATGTAAGCGGGTCGCACAGAGGACACGAACACGGGAGGATGGGGTGAGGCGTTTTATTGAAGGTTCACAATAAAGGTCGCGATGGGTTCTCCCTCGGTGGTAGGATGTCAGGGTCGGGGCGCTGTTCTGGGTCCTCGTGGGCTAGCGTCCCTCTTCTCTCTTCTCCCGGTTTCCCGTAAGGAGGGCTCTCGCCGTGCCAATGGAAAGAAAGAAGGAGAGGTGGCTGTTAGGAACGAGTGTTCTGTTTATCACGCTGTATAAGGGAGGGGAGTGAGGGTAATAGACTCGTGATAAGGTGCTCTCCAACGAACGGTCGTGAAGGGGGTGAGTGAAAGGGAGGACGTGCAGTACTAGGTACGGCTGTAAGCGGCGGCGTTCAGTGGCGCTCTCTCCTCTCCCGCCTCCCGACCCAACCCGTGAAGCGATCCGGTACCTGGGATAGCCACGCACCTCCTCCTGGGGCGTGGCTCGGCGGAGCGTGAATGCCGCGGTCTCCTGCCTCCGGCCTCAGTTCCTCCTCGCGTCCTCTGCTCCTCTTCGGTCCTTCGCTTCGCTCTGTCCCGTCTTCTTCCTCCGGTTCACCGTCGTGCTCTGTCTCCTTCCGTCCTCCGGTGTCGTCACACGCCACTGTCTTCTTCTCGCGGGTTCTTATTGGCGACTGGCCGTCTATGGTGGAGTAGAGGGCGGGGCTATCCCGGAAGACGTCCCAATTAAAGGCACAGTGTTCCGTGCTAGTGCCGTCTGACGTCTCTGCTGGCCACGGGTCGTCCTGAGGGACACAAAACAAGTCACTGGTCAGTTCAGGAGGGGACCACCATTCTCCTCCTTCCAGTACGGAGTCCGGGTGGTCCCCACTCCTCCACCCCTGGATTCTCCCGCTCGGGGAGAGGGGAAGTCCGAGAGTCCGAGAGAGATAGTCAGCGCTAGCATTTTCAGCCCCCTTCCTATGTTTTAAGGTGAAAGAAAAGGGCTGGAGGGTGAGAAACCAGCGAAGCACCCTGGGGTTGTTCGAGATGTTCTGGCTCATCCATTGCAGAGGGGCGTGATCAGTATATAAGGTGAAGTGCCCCCCCTCCAGGTAATATCTGAGCTTGTCTACGGCCCATCTAATAGCGAGGCATTCCCGCTCAATCGTGGGGTATCTCATCTCCCTGGGGAACAGCTTGCGACTGATGTAAAGCAGGGGGTGCTCAATACCATCGGCCGCTACCTGGGACAGGACCGCCCCCAGGCCGTGATCAGAGGCGTCCGTATGTAGGATGAATGGCCTGGTAAAATCAGGAGAGGACAACACAGGACTGGAGGTGATTATGTCTTTCAAGGTCCGAAAGGCTTCTCTCATTTCGGGGGAGGGGGTTTGGAAGACATGGGGTTTTACGTTCTTCAAAAGGGTATCAGTTAAGGGGGCAGCCTGCTCTGAAAAGTTAGGGATGAAACGCCTGTAGTAGCCGATCAGGCCTAAGAACGCCCTCATTTCCTTTTTCGTAGAGGGGAAAGGGGTGTTGTGAATCGCCTTTACCTTCTCGGTCTGGGGGGCTATGAGACCATGACCCAGTACATATCCCAGATAGTTCACTTTCTGGAAGGCGATCCTGGATTTCTTGGCGTTGACGTGTAACCCAGCCTCCTGTAAGGCGGAAAAGATAGTTCGCAGATGTTGCAGGTGCGTTTTCCAATCAGGGCTAAAGACCACGATATCATCTAGATAGGCTGATGAATAGGGCTGATGTTCCCGTAAGACGTGATTCATTAGGCGCTGAAAGGTGGCCGGGGCGCCATGGAGGCCAAAGGGAAGGACCGTAAATTCGTAGAGGCCGTCTGGGGTGGAAAATGCGGTCTTCTTGCGGTCTTCTTCCCTTAAGGGCACCTGCCAGTACCCCTTGGTTAGGTCTAGCGTGGTGATGTACACGGCTTCTCCCAACTTCTCAATTAACTCGTCAATTCGAGGCATGGGGTAGGCGTCGAAGGTTGAGATGGTGTTGAGAGCCCGGAAATCCATACAGAAGCGGACGCTTCCGTCCGGTTTTGGCACCATAACTATTGGCGACGACCACTCACTGCGGGAGGGACGTATCACCCCCAGTTGCAACATATCCTGGACCTCTTGTCGTATCGCTTCTCTACGAGCGGCGGGGATTCGATATGGCCTTTGTTTGATGATCGCCCCGGGCTTGGTTTCGATTCGGTGTTCTGTTAGGTGAGTTCTTCCAGGAATATTGGAAAAGAGCGAGGCGTGGAGCTGTAAGACTTCCCTCAAGTCCTGGGCCTTGTCTGTGCCTATCTCGTTGTTGATGACCAGCTGGTGAAGAGTCTCCGACTCTTTCTGTTGCGTGGGTACCGTTAGGTTGGTGGATCGGGGGGGTGGCCCTATCCACTTCTTTAGCATGTTGATATGACACACTTGGGTCCTCCGGGGGGTGATCTGCAATTTGTAGGTGGTTTTCCCTATGGTCTCGATAACTTTATATGGACCCTTCCACTCTTTCTGGAATTTCTGGGAAGCGATCGGTAGCATCACTAACGCCCAGTCATTGACTGCTAAAGTCCTCCATTTCTTCCCTCTATTGTAGAAAGACGCCTGTTTTCCTTGCTGTTTCTCCAGGTTGGAATAGGCCAAATGTATTTATTTATTTATTTATTTATTTAATGGTTTTATAAAGCGCGTAGTAACTCAAGGAGCATCCCAGCGCTGACCTGTTTCTCCAGGGGTTTCAGCCGTCTGATGGAATTATGTCTGCGGGAAAAGGAGGGTTTTTAGGGTTTTTCTAAACTGGAGGTAGTTCGGTTCTGTCCTGAGTCTTTGTGGTAGATGGTTCCAGTGTTTGGCCGTGTGAACCGAGAAGCGACGGCCACCGGTCTTGGCTTTTCTGACTCTAGGAACTACTATGAGATTTTCTACGCTAGACCGCAGGTCTCTCTCCGCTTTGTATGGGGTAAGGAGTTCTTTGAGAAGAGGGGGGCCGTTATTGTTGAGGGTTTTATGGGCCAGACAGAGGGCTTTGAAGACGACCCTTTCCCTGACTGGGAGCCAGTGAAGGGATCTAAGAGCCGGCCTGGCGGAGGATCTTCCAGGTGTGCCCGTGAGTAGGCGGGCAGCGGCGTTTTGGACTTTTTGCAGCGAGTTCAGGGTGGCTTCGGGGGCTCCCAGGTAGATGGCGTTACAGTAGTCTAATCTTGCCAGGATTAGACCCTGGATGAGGAGCCTCCTAGCGGTATCGGGGAGCAGGGGGAAGATCTTCCTGCATGCTCTGAGAAGCCCAAAACATGTCCCTGCCGTTCTTTTGGCCTGAGTCTTGAAGCTCATATCCTTTTCAATCCATACACCAAGGCTCTTGACCTCTTCCTTGGGAGCGGGAGGGTCACCTAGGCAACTGGGCCAAAGGTGAGGTGGTAGAGAGGGCCCCTTGTGGCCCATCAAGAGGATCTCAGTCTTGGACCCATTCAGTTTCAGTGAGGAGAGATTCATCCATCGGTGTACTTCGGAAAGGCAGCTGTGGAGATCGGATGGGGCGTGGTGGGGGTGTGAAAGGGTTACGACCAGCTGAGTGTCGTCGGCGTAGCTGATAACTGACACGCCGAACGAGCTGACCCTCTTCTCCAGTGGGGCCATGTACACGTTGAATAACGTAGGGCTAAGGGATGAGCCCTGAGGTACTCCGCACCGGAGGGGGAAGGTGGATGAGCAGCTGTCGTTTTCCCGCACCTGGAAGGAGCGTCCTGATAAAAAGGATTCTAGCCATTTCAAGGCCGTACCCTTTAGTCCAATCTCTCCCAGACGGTGGATTAGGGTGGGATGGTCTACAGTGTCGAAGGCCGCACTGAGATCCAGGAGGATCACTGCCACTGATCCTCCTGTGTCCAGAATGCTTCTGGCCTTCTCCACCGCTGCCAGGAGGGCGATGTCCGTGCCATGACCTGGACGGAACCCTGTCTGGGAGACCGCTAAGAGGTTGTTACTTTCTAGAAAATGCGATAATTGCTTGTTTACCAGCTTCTCTGCGATCTTGCTATTTCCAGGGAGAAGGGATATGGGCCTATAATTGGTGAAGTCCTGCGGATCTAAGGAAGGTTTTTTTAATAGACCTTTTACTGCGGCCGTTTTCCAGCTGGGGGGGACTATGCCCTCCGAGAGAGAGGAGTTGATCAGGGCCGTAAGGGGAGGGATGATAGTACTCGACACTTTTTTTAGAGCATGGAGGGGTGCAGGGTCGAGGGGTGAGCCACTTTTGATAGAGGCCAGCGTTGCTCCTACTTCTTCCGTTGTTACGGGGCCGAAAGCGTCCAGGGAAGGTTGGGGGTGAGCTAATAGCAGAGGTGGATAGGTGCTGATGGTGGTACGGTCCTGCTCTGTGTGGGCCTGATCGAGGGGGGGTATGGTAAGAAGAATTTTTTGAATCTTCTCGTCAAAGAAGGTGGCTAAGTTGTTACATTTAATTTCAGCTTCTTTGGGATCGAGGGGTTTAAGTGGGGGGTCAGGGGCGTGGAGAAGTTCTTTAAGAACTGAATAGGTTTCATGGGCCGAGCAGGCAGCGTTTTTAATTCTGTTCTCGTAGAAGCTAGTTTTGGTGTTACGGAGCTCTTTTTTGTAGGTTTTTATAGAGGTACGGAATGATTCTTTTTGTTCCTTGGTTTTTTCCTTCCTCCAGATGCGTTCATTCCTTTTGCAGGCCTTACGTAGAAGGTTGAGTTCGGGGGTATACCAGGGTGAGGGATTAACTTTCTTAGTGTGTTTCAGGGAGTGGGTTTTAGGCAGAATAGCGTCGAGCGATTGGGTAATCCAGGTACTGAATTCTTTATCCCCTGCTACGGTGTCGTGGGGGGGGTGGGGAACGTTTTCCCTAAGTTTGGCTGCCCAAACGTCTGGTTCCAATTTCTGCCATCGTCTGGTATACGTTTTGGTTTTGGGAGGTGGGGGGGGCGGAGTAATGAGGTTCCATACTAGGGAGACCAAAAAGTGGTCCGTCCAGGGAAGGGGGATATGGTCAAGAGTTCTTAGATTGGGGATATTGGAGAAAATAGGGTCAAGCAGTTGCCCTCTTTCATGAGTGGCCTGTGGGTTTTTGAGATCAAGGCCCATTGAAGTGAAATCCTGAAGTAGTTCACTGGCCTGCTTGTCATCTGGGTCCAAGAAATGTACATTCAAGTCTCCTAGTAATAGGTAGTTGGTGGTGGACGTGCATTTGGTGGACGTCTGGTCAATAATTTTGTTTGGGAAGTCTCCTAGGTTGCCTGGCGGGCGATAAACCAGCGTTCCTGACAGCGAGGTAACTGGGGAGATTTGTATTGTATAGTGGCAGCTTTCGTATCCCTTGATGTTGCCATCAGATGTTCTACTGGTGAGGGTGTCTTTGTGAATTATCGCTAGTCCACCTCCCCTCCCCTCTGGCCTGTTCAGTGAGCACATAACGTACCTGGGGGGGAGTGCTAGCACGATGTCTGGGCCGCTACTGGGGGTGAGCCAGGTTTCTGTTAGAAACAGAATATCTAAGGTATAGTTTGTAATTAAGAGGTTCACTTCGTGTGCATGTTTCACGAGCGACCTGCAGTTGAGTAGGCCTAGGTGCAAGCCCTTGGGTGCCGTGTTCTGTTTAGCGGGGTCGCAGAGGTCACAGCCGGAGAATTGGGTATCTCCAGTCAAGATGCGCGAGCAGAAGGGTTGTTTGTTGGGGTTTAAGGCTAGTAGGTCCGCGCGAGTGTAAGTCCTGTCCTTACGGGCTGCAGAGGGCAGAGTGGCTGGGCCTAGGGCCGGCTGGGCCCGGACGGGCCCAGACGGGCTTGCCTTTGGCGCGCCTTCGGCGCGCTGACGGCGCGCCCGCTGCGCCCGTCCGCTGCGCTCCCTATGCTGGCACATGTTTTATGGGGGAGGTAATGGGCGTTGGAGGGGTGGGCATGGCCAACAGGAGTGGGCGTGTCCCGTGGCTCCTCGAGGTGAGTGTTGGCAGCGAGCAGGCGTTTCCTGTCCCTGACAGCGCTTGGATCGGCTGATTGGGGTTAGCAGGTGAGCGCTAGGGAGTGGGTGCTAAGTGCTTTTTAAAAGTACAGAGATACAGTTTTAAAAGCGGTGATTTCAATTTGCGCGAAACAGAACTCCCGGCTTCCGCCTCAGGAGGATTTAGGTACAATGCGGTCCCAGCGATCAGGGTGCGCTTTTGTACTGGCGAGGGGTGGACGTGGCCAACAGGAGTGGGCGTGTCCCGTGGCTCCTCGAGGTGAGTGTTGGCGGCGAGCAGGCGTTTCCTGTCCCTGACAGCGCTTGGATCGGCTGATTGGGGTTAGCAGGTGAGCGCTAGGGAGTGGGTGCTAAGTGCTTTTTAAAAGTACAGAGATACAGTTTTAAAAGCGGTGATTTCAATTGGCGCGAAACAGAACTCCCGGCTTCCGCCTCAGGAGGATTTAGGTACAATGCGGTCCCAGCGATCAGGGTGCGCTTTTGTACTGGCGAGGGGTGGGCGTGGCCAACAGGAGTGGGCGTGTCCCGTGGCTCCTCGAGGTGAGTGTTTGCGGCGAGCAGGCGTTTCCTGTCCCTGACAGCGCTTGGATCGGCAGATTGGGGTTAGCAGGTGAGCGCTAGGGAGTGGGTGCTAAGTGCTTTTTAAAAGTACAGAGATACAGTTTTAAAAGCGGTGATTTCAATTTGCGCGAAACAGAACTCCCGGCTTCCGCCTCAGGAGGATTTAGGTACAATGCGGTCCCAGCGATCAGGGTGCGCTTTTGTACTGGCGAGGGGTGGGCGTGGCCAACAGGAGTGGGCGTGTCCCGTGGCTCCTCGAGGTGAGTGTTGGCGGCGAGCAGGCGTTTCCTGTCCCTGACAGCGCTTGGATCGGCTGATTGGGGTTAGCAGGTGAGCGCTAGGGAGTGGGTGCTAAGTGCTTTTTAAAAGTACAGAGATACAGTTTTAAAAGCGGTGATTTCAATTTGCGCGAAACAGAACTCCCGGCTTCCGCCTCAGGAGGATTTAGGTACAATGCGGTCCCAGCGATCAGGGTGCGCTTTTGTACTGGCGAGGGGTGGGCGTGGCCAACAGGAGTGGGCGTGTCCCGTGGCTCCTCGAGGTGAGTGTTGGCGGCGAGCAGGCGTTTCCTGTCCCTGACAGCGCTTGGATCGGCTGATTGGGGTTAGCAGGTGAGCGCTAGGGAGTGGGTGCTAAGTGCTTTTTAAAAGTACAGAGATACAGTTTTAAAAGCGGTGATTTCAATTTGCGCGAAACAGAACTCCCGGCTTCCGCCTCAGGAGGATTTAGGTACAATGCGGTCCCAGCAATCAGGGTGCGCTTTTGTACTGGCGAGGGGTGGGCGTGGCCAACAGGAGTGGGCGTGTCCCGTGGCTCCTCGAGGTGAGTGTTGGCGGCGAGCAGGCGTTTCCTGTCCCTGACAGCGCTTGGATCGGCTGATTGGGGTTAGCAGGTGAGCGCTAGGGAGTGGGTGCTAAGTGCTTTTTAAAAGTACAGAGATACAGTTTTAAAAGCGGTGATTTCAATTTGCGCGAAACAGAACTCCCGGCTTCCGCCTCAGGAGGATTTAGGTACAATGCGGTCCCAGCGATCAGGGTGCGCTTTTGTACTGGCGAGGGGTGGGCGTGGCCAACAGGAGTGGGCGTGTCCCGTGGCTCCTCGAGGTGAGTGTTGGCGGCGAGCAGGCGTTACCTGTCCCTGACAGCGCTTGGATCGGCTGATTGGGGTTAGCAGGTGAGCGCTAGGGAGTGGGTGCGGAGCTTCCCTAGTTTGGATTGTAGGCCCTGGGTGTACTCCAGCATCTCTCGGGTCTCCACCTTCTCTTCATTTTCCCAGGCTTCTTTCGTCATGTCCATTAGACTTCTCGGCTGACGACCATAAAGCATCTCGAAAGACGAGCAACCGAGGCTGCTTTGTACCTGGCTTCTGATGACGTACAAATCCAGTGGCAGTAGCTGGTCCCACTCTCTTCCTTCTACGCTGAGCATCTTCTTGAGAGTGGTCTTGAGGGTTCCGTTATAGCGTTCCACCAACCCGTCCGTTTGCGGGTGATAGACTGATGTTCTTATCTGACGGACGTCGAGCAGTCGACACACCTCCTTCATTAGGCGAGACACAAACGGGGTACCCTGGTCCGTGAGAATTTCTTTCGGAAAACCGACTCTTGAAAACAGCTCTAGAAAGCGGTCGGCGATGTTACGGGTTGTGGGTGACCCTAAGGGGAAAGCCTCTGGGAACCTAGTGGCGTAGTCAACCACCACTAGGACAAACGTGTGACCCCTTTTTGTTCGAGGCAAGGGCCCTATGAGGTCCATCCCAACTCTTTCATACGGGGTTCCAATCACCGGTAGAGGCTGAAGGGGAACGGCTGGTAGTATTCGTGTGTTCCTCCGTTGACAGACCGAACAGGTCTGACAGTGGTCTTTGGTATCCTTATAGATGCCAGGCCAGTAGAAGTGTCGGAGAATGTTTTTCGTGGTTTTTTCTGAGCCTGTATGTCCTGCCGTGAGGTGGGTATGGGCGAAAAACAGAATCTGCTCCCTGAAGGATAGGGGTACCAATAGCTGATGGGGCTCAGAGGGACCTCCCTGGCGATATAGCAAATCGTTTGTTATCAGGAAGCGGGGATAGGTATAGGGACCTCGTTCGGGTGCACTGTGAGCTTGTTCCCAGGCATTAAAGAGTGTAGTGTCGTTGGCTTGGGCGAACCGAAAGCTGCGGTCCAACACCCAGGGTGTGGGGGTTATCAGAGCAGGCGCTGTGGGGACCCTCTTGCCTTGGTGCGTCCTCCCCCCCTGGTCCTCGCTTAAGGCTAGGCGAAACATATCTTGGAACGCTGGGTTATCGGTTCCAATGATGAGGTCCTCCGGGAGGTTATCAAGGACCCCAACTCGTACCGGGCGATGGACCCCCGAGGGATGAATTACTGGAATGTCGGCCACGGGGTAAGGTTTGACATCCCCATGGACGCAGCGAATGTGGACCGAGGAGTCCGGTACTATCTGCTCCGGGGACACCCACATACTTTGGATAACCGATTGCCTACACCCTGAATCTAGGAGGGCCTGGAGGGGGGTCCCGTTTACCTGTACCTGGACGTGATATGCGGACCCCATTTCAGCGGTGTAGAGGATCGATTTGGGCACATATCCCACTTCCATGGGCTCTTCTGTGTGTCGTTTCTTGGGGCAGGCTCGGGCGATATGTCCCCACTCTCCGCAGTCGAAACACTGTGGGCCCTTCAGGACGGGGACTTCATACCGCTGGGGCCTGACCTTTGGTTGCTCCAGGATTCTGGGTTTCTTATCCGAGCGTAGGGCCGGGGGTCGCTGTCTCTCTGGTTCCCCTACATACCCCTTCGGTTGGGCCCTGGAGAACGTCGTGGCCATCTCTACCGCTTGTTCAGCGGTAAGATGCGTGTGCTGCCGCAGCCACCTTTGGGTGTGATAGGGTAAAGCGTCCAGGTACTGTTCTAGGTAGATCTTCTCCATGATCTCCTCCTTTGTGCTAGTACCCGGGCTCAGCCACTTGTCGGCCGCCATCTTCAGCCGGAAATACAAGGTCTTTGGGTTTTCGCCGGGCGCCCCCTTCTCCCTTCTGAATCGTACCCGGTAGGCCTCTGCATCAAGGCCCAGATGGTCCAATATGAGGGTCTTGATGGAACCATAGGGAGCGTCTCCGGTAGCGTTTGCCACCTGATAGGCTGCTTGGGCCTCTCCAGTCAAGAGAGGGGCCAGAAAGAAGGGCCATTTCTCCAGCGGCCAGCTGCATGCCCTGGCGACCCTCTCGAAGTTCGTAAGAAAAGCGTCCGGGTCGTCCCCAGACACATATTTCTGCAAGGATATCCCGGCTGGGGTGGGGTGACTGGACCTTGTCGCGAGTCCGGAGCCGGTGAGGGGATCGGTTACCGCCTTATGTAGCCCCTCCAACTGTGCTGCAATGGTATCCTTAAAGACCTCCCGATCCGCGCTGGCGGAGGTCATCTGTCGTTCGACGGCCCATTCCAGCTTCTCCTGCCCCTTGATCATGTGTTGAATCAACGCATCCATCTTCTGTGTACAGATGGGTCCTCTATGCCCGCATTCTCCACCACTGTAAGCGGGTCGCACAGAGGACACGAACACGGGAGGATGGGGTGAGGCGTTTTATTGAAGGTTCACAATAAAGGTCGCGATGGGTTCTCCCTCGGTGGTAGGATGTCAGGGTCGGGGCGCTGTTCTGGGTCCTCGTGGGCTAGCGTCCCTCTTCTCTCTTCTCCCGGTTTCCCGTAAGGAGGGCTCTCGCCGTGCCAATGGAAAGAAAGAAGGAGAGGTGGCTGTTAGGAACGAGTGTTCTGTTTATCACGCTGTATAAGGGAGGGGAGTGAGGGTAATAGACTCGTGATAAGGTGCTCTCCAACGAACGGTCGTGAAGGGGGTGAGTGAAAGGGAGGACGTGCAGTACTAGGTACGGCTGTAAGCGGCGGCGTTCAGTGGCGCTCTCTCCTCTCCCGCCTCCCGACCCAACCCGTGAAGCGATCCCGTACCTGGGATAGCCACGCACCTCCTCCTGGGGCGTGGCTCGGCGGAGCGTGAATGCCGCGGTCTCCTGCCTCCGGCCTCGGTTCCTCCTCGCGTCCTCTGCTCCTCTTCGGTCCTTCGCTTCGCTCTGTCCCGTCTTCTTCCTCCGGTTCACCGTCGTGCTCTGTCTCCTTCCGTCCTCCGGTGTCGTCACACGCCACTGTCTTCTTCTCGCGGGTTCTTATTGGCGACTGGCCGTCTACGGTGGAGTAGAGGGCGGGGCTATCCCGGAAGACGTCCCAATTAAAGGCACAGTGTTCCGTGCTAGTGCCGTCTGACGTCTCTGCTGGCCACGGGTCGTCCTGAGGGACACAAAACAAGTCACTGGTCAGTTCAGGAGGGGACCACCATTCTCCTCCTTCCAGTACGGAGTCCGGGTGGTCCCCGTGACAATATATATATATATATATATATATATATATATATATATATATATTCACGCTCCAAGGTTGCCCATTGATTGAGGACGCACTCACGACACGGACTACGAATCCCAGAAATCAATGCGAATACCGCATCGGCGGAGCTCATCTGAGAGCAGTTAATTATTTATTTAATGGGGGCGTGTCAGAGCAAGCACACCACTGAACTGTCGAGCCTCTGAGGAAGGAGGATTCAACCTCTGAAACGCGTCAGGCTTATCAGCATGTAAGCTGCCAAACGGATTCGGCATGGTGGTGCACGTTTGTACCTAATAAAGGGCTTCAAAGCTGGTTGCTGTCTGAGTGCGTTCTCAATCAATGGGCAACCTTGGAGCGTGAATATATATATATATATATATATATATATTACCTACTGGCGGTCGCCAGTAGGTAGTTATAGTTAGGACCACGTTTCCATAGGAAAACCTCAACATTCTATTTTGAATAACTTTGGCGCCGGTCGACGAATCCTCGCGAATTTCTCAAAATAGGTGGGGCGCTACGCTCCGCTCCTACCCTGAAAGTTTCGGGGGGATCCGTCAAGCGGGGGCTGAGATAAAAGGGGGGTCCCAAAACGCGTTTTTCCCATGCATTTTTCCATAGGACCTTTAGAACGAGCTACAGCCCGAACGGCTGAACAGAATTACTCGAAATTTGGCAGAGAGGTAGTCCCTAGGTCAAGGAAGTGCCTTTTGTAGGTTTGGTGTAAATCTGTTCAGTAGATTCTGAGAAAATAGCCTTTAAATCAATATATATATCTGAGCCAGCTTACGGTACGCTTACGGTACGCTTACCGTAAGCGTACGGTGGCGTGCGCGAGCGCGATTCTGATTGGCTCTTAGATCTTAGTAAACATTCGAATCGGCCGAAACCAGGAAGCGGCGGCCGCCATTTTGTGTATTTCACTCTGAAAAAAAAGAGTGAAAACAAGGAAAGGGGGCAATAAGGAGAGTTACAGACCCCCTTACATTTGTGAGGGGGTCAAAGAAGGACTGTAAAGTACAAAGAAAACATTTATTGATTTTAAAAAAAATCACGGGGTACGCGTACGGTAAGCTTACGGTAAGCGTACGGTAGAAAAAAAAAAAAAATAAAAAAAAAATGAAAATCAGATTTAAGTGTTTAGATATTAGGGGGCTCTAAAAAGAGCCGTTGTGTTTATGAAATGATTTTTTAGTGGTACCTACAAGTAAGTACAGATTTGTTGACGTGCTTTCTTGCTTTGTCATCGCACCTCGTGCCCACCGTGCGTGCACGGCACTAACTGCGTAAAGTGGGCACGGAACGAACTGCGTTAAGTGGGCGCGCACGCCACGAATGGCGTAAAGTAACTTAGCATTTAAAAAACCGTACAAATTCACTGAAAAAACCATAGGTTTCACACACGTTATAGTTAGGAATTAGCATTTAAAAAACCTTGCAAATTCACTGAAAAAACCATAGGTTTCACACATGTTATAGTTAGTGGAAATTTTACTGATAAAAAACCAATGAAATTCCCCCGTTATAGTTAGTGCAGGCAACTATAACTCACGCGACCGCAATCTTCTGCTGATGACATATGTGTCTTTATGAAAAAAAAATATTTGTAATATATGTATAGCTAAAAATGTATGGAAGAAGACATGGGCAAATAAGTGTCTAAATACAGTATTAGCATCAGCAGAGGATTGCGGTCGCGTGAGTTATAGTTGCCTGCACTAACTATAACGGGGGAATTTCATTGGTTTTTTATCAGTAAAATTTCCGCTAACTATAACATGTGTGAAACCTATGGTTTTTTCAGTGAATATATATATATATATATATTACCTACTGGCGCTCGCCAGTGGGTAGTTATAGTTAGGGCCTAGTTACTATAGGAAAATGGCAACATTCTAATCGCAATAACTTTGGCGCTGATTGATGAATCTTCGTGATATTTTCAAAACAAATTCTTTGTTGAGATCAGCTCCTATGTTGAAAGTTTGGCGGTTATTCATGAAGGAGGGCCAAGAAAAAAGGGGGTCCCAAAACGTGTTTTTTCAATGTTAATTTCCATAGGAAACTTTAGACAAGGCTACAGGTTGAACGGGTGAGCGGAATTACCCCAAATTTGGCAGGGAGAAGGGTCTTGGTCTAGAAAGCACGCTTTTAGTTATTTGGTGTAAATCCGTTCAGTAGTTTTTAAGAAATATCGAAATTTACAGATATCGATATTTGGGAATTCTGACATCTGATTGGCTGAGGCCTTACGAGCACAAGCTTGCTGCTGATTGGCGGCGAGCACTGCAAGCGTGTGCAACTAGGAAGTGTTGGCCGCCATTTTGTGATTCCGTTGAAGCGAGTAATGGGGAAAAAGGGCGAAAAATGTGGGA
Organism: Triturus cristatus; assembly: GCF_964204655.1. NCBI lineage: Eukaryota > Metazoa > Chordata > Amphibia > Caudata > Salamandridae > Triturus > Triturus cristatus. Next base: position 943,697,147 of record NC_140594.1, on the reverse strand, counting down.
AAGAGGAGGGTAGGAGCACTGTAACCGTTGTGCGGTGTTTAGGGTGTGCTATAGAGTGGGTGCGAAGTGAACTAATCATACCTACCGGTGTGAAATTGCTAGGCTACAAAAATTAAGTGAGGTATTGGCTAGTGTGTGATGTTTCTAAGGTGAGCTTGTGCGCGACTCGAGTATTAAAGCGTGAGCCCACACTGTGTGTCTTATTCTGTGAAGTCATGTGTCCTGGCCGCTACAGTACAGTTGTGGAAGTAGTGTCAGCATGTGTTTATACCTACTAGGATGAACTACTAACCCGTAGTGGTGTGAAAGTCCTGGGTACGGAAAATATGTGAGGTATTGTCTGGAGTCTCATGGAAGGAGGAAGTGTTGGCCGCCATTTTGTGATTCCGTTGAAGCGAGTAAGGGGAAAAAAGGGTGAAAAAAGTGGGAAATTGGAGGGTAGGAGCTCTGTAACCTCTGTGGTGAGTTTTAGGGTGTGCTATAGAGGGGGTGCGAAGTGAACTAATCATACCTACCGGTGTGAAACTGCTAGGCTACGAAAATTAAGTGAGGTATTGGCTAGTGTGTGATGTTTCTAAGGTGAGTTTGTGCGCGACTTGAGTATTAAAGCGTGAGCCCACACTGTGTGTCTTATGCTGTGAAGTCATGTGCCCTGGCCGCTGCAGTACAGTTGTGGAAGTAGTGTCAGCATGTGTTTACACCTACTAGGAGGAACTACTGACCCGTAGTGGTGTGAAAGTCCTGGGTACGGAAAATATGTGCGGTATTGTCTAGAGTCTCATGGAAGGAGGAAGTGTTGGCCGCCATTTTGTGATTCTGTTGAAGCGAGTAAGGGGAAAAAAGGGCGAAAAAAGTGGGAAATGGTAGGGTAGGAGCACTTTAACCTCTGTGGGGAGTTTAGGGTGTGCTATAGAGGGGGTGCGAAGTGAACTTATCATACCTACCGGTGTGAAAGTGCTAGGCTACGAAAATTAAGTGAGGTATTGCCTAGAGTGTGATGCTGCTAAGGTGAGGTGGTGCGGGACTCAGGGATTAGAGCGTGAGTCTAAATTGTGTGACTTATGCTGTGAAGTCATGTGCCCTGGCCGCTGCAGTACAGTTGTGGAAGTAGTGTCAGCATGTGTTTATACCTACTAGGATGAACTACTGACCCGTAGTGGTGTGAAAGTCCTGGGTACGGAAAATATGTGAGGTATTGTCTAGAGTCTCATGCTGCTAACCTGAGCTGCTGCCGGACTCGGGGATGAAAGCTTGAGCCCAAACTGTGTGTCATATGCTGTGAAGTCATGTGGTCTGGCCGCTGTGCCACATCTGTGCAAGTAGTGTCAGCATGTAGTTATAGCTACTTGGAGGAACTTTTGTTTTGAACATTGTAACTTGTGTATGGTGCTTAGGGGGTGTTATATAGGGAGTGCGAAGGTAAATTTGTGTGTATGAAATGAATTTGGATATTTGGAAAGTGGAAAGCACTAACTCCTATGGGTCTGATGGCACTGGGGGCATAAGGTGAAGTGCTGCTGGAGTTGGGAATAAAGCTGATGAACTACTGACCCCTTTTGTGAACTTTTAACGTGCACGTGCCGTTGAATGTTCGATAAAATGTTGCAAAAGTATATTGTTAGGTTAAAAAAAATTATGAACTTTTAACCTGCAGGTGTCGTAGAAGGTTGCAGAAAGTGTGGTGATAAAATAGGTTGAACTTGTGACCTGTATGTGGCGCAGAATAATAAGTAGCTTTTCGGAAGGAAAATTCAAAATTAACAAATGGAGGTAAGTTTTTGAATGTCGTTGAAGGAATGAAGTATTCTGATTTGTTCTTTAAATGTATTTATGTGTGGAGCGACAGAGAAATTGTGCCATGTCTGGTTTCATTCTTGATGAAGTCGGAGCTTTACATGTACGACGTGAGAAAGAGAGAATTGTATGCATGTGTCATTTGAAATCTGGATAACAACTACAAAGGTGAGTTAGAAATGAACAAGGTGTGTTATGTGTTTTATAGTATTGATTAAGTATTTCAGGTGATGTTTTTAATTTTGAAAGTATTTCTTATTTCAAAGTAATATAGTGTTAGTAAAGTGTGGTTATGAAATATGCATAAAATTTGAGCTGTTGTTATATAAGTATTTTATATATGTTTAGGAATTTTTCACAGAGAAGAAGTGTCGTTTGTCATCTTTATAGGACTTTATTGTTTTGAAAATGAGGTACAGAGTTAATTTGAGTTTTTAATGTATTTGGGGAGATAAAGCAAATGTCGCACGTTTGCCACTGATACCTTTTGTGGAAATAGTGGGGTGGGGTGGTGGTGGTAGGAGACGTATGTGTTATTAAGTTAAAAGCGATAAAACGAAATGCAGAAATGTTATGTGGGCAGGTTGTGGTCTTATTTTTGGCACTGAGAGGTAGGTTTGAATATAAGTCAGGGTAGGTTGTTGTACAGTGGGGCTGTGTACTGTGTTTTGAGATTACATGGAGAGGAGATCGAGATAGGAAAAGTGATATGTTCCTTTTAAATGTACGCATAGTTTGAATCATGTGATACTAAGTTGAGATATAATAAGAATATGGGGCTATAATATCAAGGACGGCATTAACATTATCGCCGCTTTAGCAGCAGGAAACTGCTGCTAAAGCGGCGGTAATGGGCTTGATAATATGCCCTTGTGAATTCCCATAGAAGCCCATGTTCACACCGGAACATGGGCTTCTATGGGAATTCACAAGGGCATATTATCAAGCCCATTTTCGCTGCTTTAGCGGCAGTTTCCTGCCGCTAAAGCGGCGATAATTTTAACGCCGTCCTTGATAATATGGCCCATGGTTTCTGGTTTGCATTTGGGTATAGTTATTAGTTTTTGTAGTTTCTGACTAGTGAATAATAAAAAGGTAGCTATACTAAAATATATGGTAGTAAACGTATTCGTTATTGTCTGTTCTTATGGAATAGAAGTAGTTGGGGAGTGCTTAGAAGAGATGTTTTATAAATGTGTGAGAGATAAAAAAAATGTAAATGTGCGGTATATTTTCTGTATGACTTTGTTGACATTAGAGAACTACATGTGATTATAAGTGATGCTATTTGTCAGGCTGAGTTGCTGTGACGGATATGTGTAGGTGTTGAAGTGGTTCGTGTTTTACTGATGGTGAGCTTCACTATCCCTTTTGAGACACTCGTCAATTTATTCATTTAATTTAATATCTTTAATATAGATACAGTAAAGGGACTGTATATCAAAAGTTTGGGAATTAGAACTTTGTTTACTCTCCCCATACCCTGCTATACACTCTACAGAGTGTTTAAACGACTTTCGTAACATATAGATGTCTAGCTAGTAAAGGTGGTGTGGTTCGACTGGGCCCATTTATAAACCGTGCCATGGGATGGTTTGTGTTTTACCCACCAATTTGCATGTTTGAATACTTTTCGCTGATAAGTGTTCCGGCAGACACCTGTTAATGTTGTATATGGGTATAGAGGCGCAACTGGGAATGGTGGGGGTTTCTGTTTGATTTCGTACGGTTAAGGAAGGGCGGTGGTGGGTGTGGGACAGGTGGTTATGTTGCTGATTGAAACACAGAATATAGTAACGTGCAGATGTCGAGCTATTAAAGGTGATCTAGTACCACTGGGCGCACTCATAAAGCGCCGTATGGCATGGGATATGTTTTAATGGCAAATTTGCATGTTTTAATACATTTTGCTAATGAGCGTTTCGGGAGACATCTGTTGAAATTAAGTCTCCGTTTGGCTATACTGGCGCTTGTACGCTTGCTGGGGCTCTTTCTTTTATTGCATAAAGTTAATCAAGGGCGGGTGTTACGGTGGTGTAGTGGTACTGTGACTATTTATAAACCGTCTTATGGTATTGTGTATGTTTGAGCTGCAAAATTGTAAGTTTTAATAGCTTTTGCTGATGAGCGTTCCGGCAGACACCTGTTGACATTAAGTCTATCTATGGCTATAGTGGCGGTAACGGGAGTGCAGAGGCTTGTTGTTTGATTTCATAAGGTTAAGCATGGGTGTGGGTGGGGGATGTGTGTTTGTTGCTGACTATAAGAGGGACATTTGTAACGTGGGCATGTGTAGTTAGTAAAGGTAATGTAGTTTGAGTGGGCCTATTTATTAACCTGCTATGGTATCGTTTATGTTTTTCCCGCGAATTTGCATGTTTGAATACTTTTTGTAGAGAAGTGTTCTGGCACACACCTGTTAAAATTAAGCCTGTGTAGGGTATAGTGGCGCTACTAGGAATGGTGGGGGTTTCTGTTTGATTTCGTATGGTTAAGGAAGGGCGGGGTGGGTGTGGGAGAGGTGGGTATGTTTCTGATTAAAACACAGAATTTAGTAACGTGCAGATGTCGAGCTACTGAAGGTGATGTAGTACCACTGGAGCACTTATAAAGTGCCCTATGGAATGGTATATGTTTTACCCGTAAATTTGTATGTTTTAAAACGCTTTGCTCATGAGCGTTCCAGTAGATGGTTGTTGAAATTAAGTTCTTGTATTGGTATAGTGTGTTTACTAGGTTTGGTGTGGCTCTTTCTTTAATTTTGTAAAGTTAAGGAAGGATGGGGAAGAGGGTGGTGCAGTGGCAGTGTGCCCATTTATGAATCGCTTTATGGTATGGTATATGTTTTTCTGGCAAATTCCCATGTTTTAATACGTTTTGGTGATGAGTGTTCCAGCAGACAGGTACAGAAATTACACAACATTTCTGTGGATAAGACATCTTCGTGCTGATAGACACTCTGTGGTAGAGGGCTGATAGCGTTGATGGAAAATTATGAAACTTGGTGCCATTGTAGATTTTAATGGAAGGTTACACTGTTTCTTTGTATGAGAAAGTGGCTCTGTATATACTGTTCCCTAATAGGTACAGGGTGTACAGAGTCCACAGTCCCCAAGGGTTTGGCAGAGGCTAAAGTTAGATATAACCTTACTCTCTAAAGTGGTAGCTTGGTCGAGCAGTAAGGCAGTATCAGAGGACAGTGTAAAGCATTTGTTGTACACACTCAGTCAGCAAATGGTCTCACACACTCAATAACTGAACTCTAGGCCAATGGTTTATATATAAAAAAGATATGCTTGTTTTATGTTAGAACCAACAATTGGCATTAAAATATACTTTCTCAGAATGAGATGCTTTGTATAAATACTTTTGCAATATGCAATTGACTTTTGTAAACAGTTACAAGTGGTTGCAATAGGCAACACTATTTTAAACACAATAATGCATTGAGCTCAATGGAAGTTTCAAGTTATTTGCAACAGATTACTTTTAGGATTACTTTTGGAATTCCAGGACTGTATCCTAGATTCAGTCCTGGGTCAGTACTTAGAATCAAGTGATGAAAGTCGACTTAATTACTGTGATGATTTTTAAACAATATTTAGCTATTTTAAAAGTTGACACTTAGAAAATATTTCATAGAAAACAGTCAATGATTCCCTATGGAAGAAAATTCAAGTTACAGATATAATACGTTCTCATTACTTTTGTAATCCAGTACTGGGTACCTAGACTCAGTACTGGGACCTTTATCCAAAACAGGTAAGCAATTACGTTTTCAGAAGTTATATGATTTTTAAAGAATATTTAAAGTTTGCAGAAATTGACACTTAAGAAGAAATTTCACAGAAAAACAGTCAATGATTTCCTATGGGAGAAAATTGGGTTACTGGTAAGTACAGTTGTAAGTATTTTTCAGAGTCAGTGCTGGGCACCAAGATCCAGCACTTGGAGCTCACCTAAGAGCAGGTGAGTATTTTCGTTTTCGTTACTCGGCTGATTTTTGGTGAATATTTTAAGGTTTGAAAAGTCCACACTTAGAAGAAATTTCAGGAAAAAGCCAGTCAATGTTACCCTATGAAGAAAATAGAGTTATCGTTTTAAAGGAAAGTACTCGACTGGCAGAGTTGAGGTTCTGGGCATAGACTCAGGGGTCCCCCAGGGTCAGGAAGGTACAGTTGGTTCACCCTCAGCGACACTAGGGCGGCCGGGTGCAGAAAGAGTTAGGCCCAATGTTATCCTAGGAGGGATAGGGGGGCCTTGGTTGGTGGCTGCTGTCTAGCAAGTCACGTGGCTGTGGGAGCTGGGCTCCTGGTCACTTACTCAGGTCAATTGGGGAAGTAGGTAGGTGTAGAGGTTGCACTGCCAGGGCCACTCGGGCGGCTGGGTGCAGGGTGCTTTTGAGCATTCTGGCGCTCAATTCATTTCAAGGGGAAATCTCCGGTTTAGAAAAAGACTGCAAGCTCGGGGATGAGGGTTCTTCAGGTGCCACCACCACTTTGAGAGGTAAGTTGGGTAGTTAGAGGATAGGTAGGTACCCCGGGATTAGGCACAGGGGGCCGCAGGGCGCCGTGTGCAGGGGTGCCTTTTGGTGTCGGGAAATCTTACCCTCTGTTGATCGCGGTAGGGGGGCACCTTGTTCTGAGGCTGCAGGCTTCTCCAGGAGTGTCGAGGGAGGTCCTTGGGTGCCGGACTCGGGGTCACAGTCGCCGTGGGGTCGTCCTCATGGTCTTTGTTCACTCCGGCACCGGCCAGGCTTGACTGGTTCAGAGTGTGCTGGGTTCGCGGTTCTGGGCTGCTGCCAGGGATTAGAAGTAGGTTTTGAGTAGAGCCTCTACTCATGGGAGTCCCAGGGGCTTAGAGCCAAAAGGTAGCCAGGTCCTCCGGGGTTTGTGAGGTTGCTGGCCACAAGAGATGCCGGGTTGGAGCAGGTGCAGGTTCGAAGGTCGACAGGCCGGTAGGGCTGGGGCCAACGCAGTTGGTGTCTTCCTCTTCTTAGCAGCTGCAGGACAGGTCTTCTTTCTTCTTGCTCTTCTTTGTATTTCGGAATATGGAATCTGGGGAAGGAAGGTTCAGGGTGCCCCTAAATACTCGATTTAGGGGCGTTACAGGTAGGTGAAGGGCAGGGACCAATGGGTCCCTGTCCTGGGGTGGGCACACCCTCTATCCTGCCTCTCTCCTGTGGGAGGGGGCAGTGGCCTAGTCCTGATAGGGTAGGGCTTCCCATCTTCAAGAAGGTGAGAGCCCGGAGATGTGCTTCACCTCGCCTCCCCCACCTGAGGGGTGGGGTTGGCATCCTGGCACATCCCCTGTCCTTATTTGGGGTTTCCGGCCAAGCTTCCCATCAGAGTGGGGGGTTGCAGTGGCCTGGGGAAGCTCACAGAGGCGGCATGCCTTTGAAGCTTCCCCCTGCCTATCCTGGGGGAGATGATTTAGCACCTCGCTCAGGATGTGCATTGTTGCAGGCCCAGGAGAGCAGGGGCTCTCCTACCCAGGGGTCCAGCAACATGTCTGCTGTGTGGCAGCCTAGGCAGCCTCAGAACAGACATGGATTGTAGGTTAGGTTTTAGGAGGCATCTCTAAGATGCCCTCTGGGGTGCTTGGTACATTAAATCCCACACTGGCATCAGTGTGGGTTTAATGTGCTGAGAAGTTTGATACCAAACTTCTCAGTCTTCAGTGTTGCCATTATGGTGCTGTGGAGTTCGTGTTTGATGAGCTCTCAGCACCATGTACTCTTAAATGGCAGAACTGCACTTACAGTGCCCAGGAATGGACATGGGTACTGTAGGGGCACTGGGCTCCTGCTCCTGTGCCCACACCATTGGCATAAGGCACCCAGCTAGAGGGGTGGCTGATATATGCCATGGCAGTGTAGGTGATGGGCATGGCACACAGGGATGTGTGCCATGTCGACTCTTTGTTTTGTCTTGCGCCCAGACACCCAGCCTACAAAGGCAGTGTGTGTGTGTAAGGGTACAGGGCCTCTAAGGGTGGCACAATGAGTGCTGCAGCCCTTAGAGGCCTTCCCTGGTCACAAGGCCCTGGGTACCTAGGGTACCATTTACCAGGGGCTGACATGTGGCCAGGGTTTGCCAATTTGGGTTTTGTGTGTTTAGGGAAGGAACATAGGCCCTGGGCACCTGATTGGCAGGAGTCCAGGGCACACTCAGTCAAAGTACATTCAGCAATTCAGAAAAAAGTGGGGGCATACCATGCAAGAAAGATGGCACTTTCTCACAGTTTGTTACTATGGTGTAGTTAGGGTTCTAAGTGGGAGAAAAAAAAGTGGGGGTGCTCTAAAAGGATGGGGCAAAGCTCTTAAAGGGTTGTGAGTTATGCAAGTTGGAGTGTGGTCCATATCAAGATAAGTATCATTGTGTGCTTAAGAAAATCCTCTCCAATTATCGTAGGTTCGGAAAAAAACATTGTTTAAAGGATTTCCCTTTCTTCTACAACGTGGGTAACCTAGCGTGATGTCTCCAGTTCTCAGTAGTGAGCAAAATAAGCACGCATACATTGATGTGCATGCTGTCACTGCAGTGTAATAAAAAATGAAAAAAATTGACTATCTTTGAGAGGGCCGAAAATAGAGCCTGGTAGAAAGTTATTTGGAGGCTGCCTGAAAATAAGTGCCGGTCACCAGACCCGGCCCAATTAAAGCGCAGTATCCATGCATCCTAAGCACTGCGCCATTCAACCATCTTTTAATTGATGGACATATTCCTACATATATATACATAAATCTGTTTGTCCGCTTATCTTAAGCATCTATGAGCGCATTCGCCTATAGTAAGCACTGCGCCATTCATGCAGCGATACGCCTATAAATGCATAGATATATCCGTCCCAGAATCAATCCTAAGCATTTATCAGCCCACCCGTCTATCGTAAGTACTGGTCTTTGCATTCATTCATCCATCCATCCATCCATACATTGATACATTGATCTATGTATCTATCCATTGATGCATCTGGCCATGCAAAGAAATGTAAAGGAGCTTTTAAGTGTAATACGTTAATTTAGAAACATAACATTTTGCCGAGTTGTTTATAGGTACACTGTTTTAAAGTGTCCGTGACTGACAGATACAGAATACCTGTACTTCTTATATTTGAGAAAGTAGACCAGAGAGCTAATTTGGGTTGGTGAGAACCTTGAGTTCTATATTTCCATGTGAAGTACAGTATAGGAATATAAAAGTAATTGGAAAGCTTTTATGTTCATATTAAAGAGGGGGTGTGAGAACTTATTGAGGCAGGCAAAGTGTGTGTTTTCGTAACACTAAAACAAGACTGTGTGTAAGGTGAGAGCAGGCTCGTGCTGGAGTTGCCTTGTTGTGGTCATTTGCAGAGGCGCAACCAGAGGGAATTTCCAGGGGAGCCTAATTCTTTCAGCAATAGGCAGAGTGGGCATGTAGGGGTTGTAAAAAGGAGTGAAAAAGAACAGAGTCTCCTTTACAAAAAAATGATATTTTGAAGAACGGTGAAGTACTTGGGTGCGGCTCTGTGTGTGCGCCCGGGAAGCTGTGTCAGAGAGTCCGGGGCAATGGGCGTTGTGCGCATGGTGGTCTGTCTGCTAATCACCCCACGATGATGTTGCTGGTGCGTTGCAAAAGGAGAAAGGAAATACTGAGAGAAAATGGGTCTTTTTAAAGGATTTCCCTTCTCCTACAATGCGAGTCACTTGGCATGATGTCTGCACTTCTAAGTAGTGAGCAATGTGCATGCTCTCACAGTGTCACTGCAGTGCAATAAAGAAAAAAAAATGGATTACGTTTGTGAGGTCGGAAAATAGTGCCCTTTAAAGACCCGTTTCGAGGCTCCCAAAAATAAAGTGCTGGTGGTCACATCCCCACAGACACCCCTTTCAGTTAAAGCCCTGGGTGCAGTGTAATGTTTGCGAAGTTGTTGATAAAATTGTTAGGTAATAATGGAAATTTTCATGTGTGCTGTTTGGTTGATAATATCATTCTAAGTACATAGATGAAAATTTGTAAAAATACTATTTTTAAAGTTGTGTGTGGTGGGTTGCAGAGAAAGTGGTGTGGGGTGGTGGGGTGTGGCGGAGAGGTGAAAAGTATGAGGTAGTGCAGTTATATATAAATTGTAAAGGAGTATGTAAATAATTAAATACATACTTGCTGTATGCTCTATGGCACTGCTTGTCATCCTAGTGCTCATCTGTCGTGCTCTATCACGTTGCAGCACTGGGTCTGGAAGTTGTTATTGGAAGTTGTGCAATTGTATGGTATTATTTTAACATGGTGAAGAAATGTAAAAAATTATTGAATCTATTTTTTGTTTTTCAGAAAATTATTTCGTTTGGATTGAAATTTGGAAATGCCTAGAAGAAGTGAAAAAAAAGAAAGGAGAAGAAAAATATATATTTGACCAAAAGGAAAGATCTTGAAGTAGAAAAAAATGCGAGTAGTAGACAAACTGTTTGTTTGAGTAAAAGCAAAAGACAATTTTTGAAAAAAATATTACGAACATTTAATGAGAAAAAAATCACGCAAAGCAAAAAGAAGAATTTTTCAAGTAAGTAGAAAAAAAGACTTGTGAGCAGAACCAACATTTGTAAAAGCTTTAGTGGACATTGGAGACATACTTCTAGTACTGAGCCTTTTTTTAATGAGGAAATTTACTTCCAGGAAAATAGTTTATCATTTGCAGTTGATACTGGAGGTCGTTGCTACGAAGTTCAGGATGGTTTTCCTCTTCCAAAGGAGGAAATGGTTGGTAAAAGTGCAGAAGAGTTAATAGCTGAAGAAGTGCAAGGGAAACATTCGCGAGCTCCTGTGTATAAGTGGAGTTGTAGTAGCATTTGTAGTATTCGACAGGAATCCATTGATAAAATGCGAAATTTGCTACAAGAATATACTCAGAAAAGTATAAAACAGAAGATTAAGTTGTTACAAGGACTAGATCCATGCAATGTAAGAAAATATACTGAGAAGTATGGGCATTCTCTGGCTTGTCTTTCAAGAAAAGTTTGTAAAAGTGTTTTTCATCATTTGAGGATGTTAGCAGTACACCATTCAGAAATGCGGAACTTTGTAAAGAAACTGTACTATGTAAAAAGTCCTGCATTAAGTTTAAGTGAACTGAATGGAAGTCTTTTATGTGGTTCTTTATCAGATGTTCTAAAAAAGTGTGATGATATTGAAATGCGATATTTTGGTTCTGAAGAACAGTTCATAGAAAGTGAAAGTTTGACAATTACAGATGTTGGAGGAGATGAGAAAGTGATTAGCACTGATCAGTTTGAAGAAGAAATTGGAAAGTTTAATGTAGTGTGCTCTGAAATACCAAACTTTGTTTGTGTTTGTTGTCGTTGTACTCATTATAAAAGTCAAAGTAGGAATGTTGATTTGTATTTGAAAAGTGAAAAGGAGAACAATGGTAAGTGGGAAGAATTTGCAACTTACTTGTTTGTTGAAGGTCGATTTGAGTTAGGTAGTGATCAACGTATAGGTATATATTGTTACAACAAATTAAAAGAGAACAAAATGCCTGCTAGAGCAGTGCATAATAAGTTGGAGTTAGTAGCTATTCCGCAGGAGCTGGCCAAATTGAATACATATGAGTCGGTTCTAATTCAATCTGTTCATCCTTTTCAAACTATAATTCGGATGGAGCCTAAAACAGGTAAACTGCCACCAACAGACTTGCAAAGAGGGCTGAAAGGAAGAGTGGTCTACTTACCTTTGGATTTTAAGAAAAACATTGAAACTATTGCTGGAGAGAAAGAGGAAGATGAGGCAGTAGTTATTTTAGTAAATGGTATACCCACAAGGAGTTAGAAGATATAGGAAGAATTTGTGGATGTTAATAAAGTTGAAAAGGCTACCTTATATCTTATAGAGAACAATATTTATTACAAAAATGTGAATGTGGATGAACAGGTAATACGTTTAGAAGATGATTTTGAAATTTCAAGTGGTCAAATAGAGAAAGTGGACAAGTCAAGGACTGAAGAGATTTATGAACATTATACAATATGTCCTTTGCATTCAAAAGAAGTGATAGGAAGTAGCATTGAGTTATTTCAAATGAAAAAAGAACAGGAAACTCCAATGAGTGTATAGGAGAAAAGCTTGGAAGCTTGTTGTTTTCCACAGTTGTTTCCTACTGGAGAAGGTGGACGATATGATGACGGATTCCAGCTTCAGATTATCGGTCAACAAGATTATATTCTGAAGATCCCAGATTTCATACATATTTCACCTTTTGTTTGAAAGTGATCTGTCTTCTCTCTCGCATGCAGTGAATCATATACTTAAAACTGGAGTTCATGAAACACTTCTTTCTGCGAAAGAATTTGTGGAAAAAGTTCAAGTAACAGATGAAAATTTGGAAGCACAGTTAGTCAATTTGCTGGCATGTCAACGTGGAACAAATGAGTATTGGTATCCTCGTCATGGAGAACTCAAGTGTATGTTACAGAACTTAGGTACACCAACATGGTTTGTCACACTTAGCTGTGCAGAGTATGCATGGGAAGATTTGCTTGAGTTTTTAAGAGAAGCGAATTCTAATATAAGAAATGTTGAAATAAAGACTCCTGGTGAACTGTGTTCATTAGATCCTGTAAATGTGTGCAGATATTTTAATCATAAGTTTCAAGGTATGATGTCTTTTATCTGTAATAAAAAGAATCCACCTCTTGGAGAAGTTGCCGATTTGTTTTGGAGAAAGGAGTACCAAGCAAGAGGTGCACCTCATATACAAATGCTACTATGGGTCAAGAATGCACCTACATTTGGAACTGATTCTGATGAAACAGTATTGTCTTTCATAGAACAGTGTGTGACATGTGAGATTCCTAGAGAAGGAGGAGATAGAAGCTTGAGACAGCAAGTTTTACATTTCCAAAGTCACCGTTGTGGAAAGTACTGCAGAAGAAATTACAAGTCTAAAGGAAGATTTTACACAAAATATCGGTTTGGTTTTCCCCATCCAGTCATTTGTAAAGGAAGAGTAAATTCTTTTTTTTCTTTTGTGAGGCACACAATAACTCGGAAATCACCAAAGAATACCTACAACTCAAAAAGAACAGAAGTGTCAAAGTATATCAATGACTACAATCCAGTCATTTTAAAAATGTGGAATGCGAACATGGACATCCAGTATGTTGCGGATAACTCAATTGCTGTTGCACGTCATGTTACATCGTACATAACAAAATCTGAAAAAACAGAGATGAAACAAATGTGGGAAGAAATTGCACAAGAGAATAGTCTTAGCAAAAAATTGTACAGCTTTAGTTTGAAAATGCTTTCCCACCGAGAAATTGGATCATATGAATGTTCAGACCGCTTGTGTTCTTCAAGTTTATATTCAAAGTCACGAGGAATCATTTGGGTAAGTTTAGGTCTTGCCTGCAAACGAAATAGAGTGTTGAAATCATTGGAAGAAATTGAACTATTAGCAGCAAATGAGCCAGATAGTACAGACATTCTTAAAACTAATATGTTGGACACATACTGTCCGAAAAGGAGTCAACATCTGGAAGAGCTATGTCTGTATGAAGTACTTCAACATTGCAACTTCAAAAGAAATGTTAAAGAGAATTTAAAAGAAGGAAAATTTGCAGTAGTTGGATGTGATGGTTGTTTAGTAAAACATGCAAAGGGTAATCTTATAAACCACAAGACTCTTTGGGGCCGATTCCGATCCGTTAAAAATATTCCCCGTACGAATCGTATCCGGATTTTTTTCCGTACGAATCGTACAAGTCCCGTACAAACTGGCAAGTACGATTCATATGTTAAAAAATCCATACGAATCGCACTGGGAAAATTCCCCGACATGTCCTCAGGTCGGAAACAGTGTCCGACACGTCCCCGAACAGTTTTACGTACGAATCGGTAAACTGAAGTCCGAGCGCGCAAGTACGATCCGTCCCGTCCGTCCGAATGCACAACTGTATGGAAAAAACACCGTACGGAGCGAACTCCCATAGCAACCATGGAGACGTCCAAACATGTGCCCGCATACGTGCCGAACACCCCCCCCAGCCCTCCCCCCCACATACGCACCGTACCCCCAGCCCCCCATGTACGCACCCCCGTAGGTACGGAGCGTACCCACACCCCCGTAGGTACGGAGCGTACCCACACACCCGTAGGTACGGAGTGTACCCCCACCCCACCCCCGTAGGTATGGAGCGTACCCACACCCCACCCCCGTAGGTACGGAGTGTACCCACACCCCTGTAGGCATGGAGCGTACCCCACCCCAACCCTGTAGGACGGAGCGTACCCACACCCCACCCCCATAGGTACAGAGCGTACCCACACCCCCGTAGGTATGGAGCATACCCCCACCCCCGTAGCTACAGAGCGTACCCCCACCCCAACCCTGTAGGTACGGAGCGTACCCACACCCCACCCCCGTAGGTACGGAGCGTACCCCCACCCCCGTAGTTACGGAGCATACCCACACCCCCGTAGGTACGGAGCATACCCACACCCCACCCCCGTAGGTACGGAGTGTACCCCCACCCTCGTAGGTATGGAGCGTACCCCCACCTACGTAGGTACGGAGCGTACCCCCACCCCCGTAGGTACAGAGCGTATCCACACCCCCATAGGTACAGAGCGTACCCACACCCCCATAGGTACGGAGCGTACCCCCACCCCCATAGGTACGGAGCGTACCCACACCCCCGTAGGTACGGAGCGTACCCACACCCCACCCCCGTAGGAACCGGAGCGTACCCCCACCCCCGTAGTTACGGAGCATACTCACACCCCCGTAGGTACGGAGCGTACCCCCACCCCGGTAGGTACGGAGCGTACCCCCACCCCACCCCCGTAGGTACGGAGCGTACCCATACCCCTATAGATACGGTACGGACCCCCAGCGCTATGCGCTGGGGTCCGCACCGTACCTACGGGGGTGTGGGTATGCTCCGTACCTATGGGGGTGTGGGTACGCTCCATACCTACGGGGGTGGGGTGTGGGTACGCTCCGTACCTACAGGGGTGGGGTGGGGGTACGCTCCGTACCTACGGGGGTGGGGGTACGGGATGGACATGGGGGGGTGCTGGGGTACGGCGCAGACATGGGGGGGTGCTGGGGTACGGCGCGGACGTGTAGGGATGGGGTACGGTGCGTACCGGGCCCCCTTTTCGCCGTGCATCGTGGCGTACTTACCTTTTCTGGCACTTTTTGGGTCCCGTAAGAATATTGCCGTGCGAAGTGCTGTGGGTACGAATCGTACTTGCTGGTCCGTAAAACGCTGCCTGACTCCGTGCGAATGTCGCGTACGCGGTGTCCTGGATCGGAATTGTGGGTATGTTTTAGCCGGTCGGTGTTTTTTACGATTTGTACGGAAATGGTGTTTCCGTACGATTTGTACTTGCGAGTTTGTAAGGTGTTTTTCCCAGGTACGAGTCGGACGGAGAAAACGCTCCGTCCGACGGTTCGTACCCGGGTTTTGCAGGATCGGAATCGGCACCTTTGTTGTGAATCTCCAGATCAGCGAGAATTTTACTATTTAGCCCTTCTGTAGCTGTTTAAACCATGGCTTAGCAAAAGTGAATTACTTGGAGAGTTTGACTGCTACAAAGATTCTTTTAATGCTTGTAAAGATAGCATTCGATGTCCAATTTTCCCTACATATTTAGAAATGTTGAATGATGAAGTTGAACAGGAAAAGACTATTACAGCTGAAATAGCTCATGAAAGAAATCAAGATAGTCAAAGTAGTGGTGAATGTAGTCAAGATCCTCTTGGACAACCAATGCTGGAAAATGAAGCAGCGATTGCTATGCATGAAGTCGAAATTGCAATGAAGCAAGCACACGAGGAGAATATAACATTGGAAAAGTTAGAAGAACAAGTAAATGTTGAACAGAAAGAAATATACTTGCAAGTGAGAAAACGGATAGAACATGGTTTGTTGCATGAAAAAAAAGATTGTCTGTGTTCATCTTTTAAACCTCTTCTGTTGTACAGTTTAATATGTAGTTTAAAGGCCAATTGGTCATAATAAACTTATTTTTGATTGATTGATTGATACATCAGTGGTCAAGCTGTGACAGGTAAAAGTTTTTAAATTAAAGTTTTGACCAGTTATCTTAAAAAAACTACTGGTTCACATTTATGTTGTGTGGTAACAGCTCCAACTGGATTAGCTGCACACAATGTTAAAGGAGTTACTTTAAATAGATTAATGATGTTACCAGTGGAGCATGATAATAAATTAGAATATCAGAAGTTGTCTGGAGAAGCTTCTTATGAAGTGTCAAGAGTGCTGAAGAAAATGAAACTTTTAGTTATTGATGAGGTGAGCATGGTCTCAAACTTAATGCTTGCTTTTGTACACTTAAGAATGCAACAGGTATTAAAAACAGATTACGGCGTTCTCTTTGGAGGAAAACAGCTAATTGTATTTGGAGATCTGCTACAACTAACCCCTGTAAAAGGAGAACCAGTGTTTAAAACTCTTCTACATGAAGACACAAAGAAATCTCTTGGAAGTATTGGAAATGTGAAGCTGTGGTTAAATTTTGAATATTAAGAACTCAGAATATGCAACAAGCAAGAGATAAAGATTATGCAAATATTCTAAAAGATGTAAGAATTGGTGTTCTAAGCAAACATGGTAAAGAAGCTTTTCAAAGTCGTCTACTAAAGAACTTGTTTACAAATGAAAACACACCAGCAGAAGTAATGTACAAGAAAATGAAAGAATAAAAGTCTATAGTTTGCTTAATGCCTACAGTGGAAAAGTGTTATACATTTAATAGAGAGCTTATGAAATTGGAAAATCCAGAAATAGTTCACATTGAAGCTATTGATAAAATAGAGCATCGAGGAATAACAATTGTTCTTTCAGAAAAACTACAGACTAAATTGGATTCTTTGGAAAAGTCTGTATCAAAAACTGCTGGCTTAGAAAAAAATGTAGATGTATGTTTAAACTGTAGGGTAATTTTGAAGCGTAATCTGAATGTAGAAGAAGGATTAGTGAATGGAACAATGGGGAAAGTTGTTGATTTTGTGAAATATCAAAATAGAAATGGAATTGAATTTTTGAAAGTTAAATTTGATCAGATTGCAGAGGTAAGACAGATTGCATGTTCTGCTGCACGTTTTTTGCTTGTATGTTCGTAGAAAACAGTTTCCCTTCTGTTTAGCATATGCAGTAACTATTCACAAATCACAATGTTTAAGTGTAGATAATGCTTTGGTAAATGTTGGAAAGACTGTGTTTAAAGAGGGAATGGTATATGTTGCATTATCTCGAGTTAGAACGTTGTCTGGTTTGTATTTAATTGATTTTGATGAGAACAAGGTTAGTGCTGATGTTAATTGGGTAACAAAATATAATTGTATGAGAAGGCTTTATGCTACCCATTTAGGTGAATATCCTATTTATGAGAAACGTGTTGTGTGTTCAAAACGCAAATATGTTGAAGAGTTAACTATGGTTGAAAAGCAGAAAGAAAATCAACAGAAAAGAAAAGATGTAAAGAAGCAGAAAATACAAACAAGTGATGATGTTGTTGGATACCAATTAGAAAAGGCTTCTGGTGTCAACTGCTATGGTAATGTCATTCTAAATGTTATATTTTATCTTGAAGATGTTTGTGGTGAAATTATGGAAAGTCAGGAAAAAACTTTAGGTTCTGCACTCTAGACTTTATTTCAAGAATTGAGAACTGATAGAAGTAAGAGTCATTCTGCTTCTGGTATTCGCCAACTGTTGGATACATGTACTGGATCTTTAACGTTCAGTGCTAATACACAGCAAGATGCACAAGAATTTCTGATGGTTATGCTTGGAGTACTAGAAGATGAAGGAATTCAGATTGAGAGTTTATTTGGACTCAGTTACAAATGGCAACATAAATGTGAAGAGTGTTCGTTAACTTCAAGAACTATAGTTGACAGAGAACGATTTTTATATTTAACAATACCTGACTGCAAATCTGTACCATTTTCCAAATTAGTAAAAGAAGCTGATCATGAGATGATGTGTTCTCATTGTAAATCAATAATGCTATCTGCATTATGCCTACAAAGATAGGGAAAATATTTGATTATAATGCTGCAACTCTGTCGACCAAATGGAAGAAAAGTGGAAACTAAAATTACATTTTTTGTTGCTAATCAAGTATCTATTTCTGGAAGAACTTTTGCAACAGTTGCTATTGTTTTCCATGCTTGAAGTACTACTACAAGTGGACATTATACAGTTTATTTAAAGTGTAATAATGGTTGGAGTCACTGTAATGGTACACACTTGGAAATGAAACTGAGATTGCCTTATGAATTACCCAACTCATACTTAATTTTTCTGAAACAAAGATTTTAGATACACTATTCGGGTTTAATAGGATGGTGTATAGATCTTTAAGGAATTCATACTGGATGCTTTCAAAGCAAAAATTTGTATGCATTATCTGGCGTATTGGGAAAATGTGCAGAGAAACTACGTAAGATCTTTAAGGAATTCATACTGGATGCTTTCAAAGCGAAATGTTTTATATATTATCTGGCGTATTGGGAAAATGTGCAGAGAAACTACGTAAGATCTTGAAGGAATTCATACTGGATGCTTTCAAAGCGAAATTTTTGATACATTATCTGGCGTATTGGGTAAATTGTGCAGAGAAACAATGTAAGATCTTTAAGGAATTCATACTGGATGCTTTCAACGCGAAATGTTTTATATATTATCTGGCGTATTGGGAAAATGTTCAGAGAAACTACGTAAGATCTTGAAGGAATTCATACCTGATGCCTTCAAAGCGAAATTTTTGATACATTATCTGGCGTATTGGGTAAATTTGCAGACAATCTACAAAGTAAAGGTAAGCTTTGAACATTTAAAGTACTATTGGATGCGTTATTTGTGTTGATTTTTATTATATTTGAGAGAATTCGTTTTTTTTGTTTTTAACTATCTAGTTGATTGTTTTTTTTTCCCCTGCTGTTTATGATGAAACTACACTGGCATCACTATGAATAGTGAAGTTAAGTAGTAGCTGATGACAGCAAAAAAAGGGAGAACAATTGTTATCTGAATGATAAATTGTTTTGTATTATTTAAAAACTCATTGTAATTTGTGAAATGTATTACGTTACATGGTACTTTTGCAGTTTATTTTATGTAGTTGAAAAGTTAGAAAAAATAGCATTAATGACAAATACACAATAGTAGTTCGATATTTAAATAACCTTTGAAATTTATTGAAAAAACCATAGGTTTTACAGATGTTATAGTTAGGAATTAGCATTTAAAAAACCTTAGAAATTCACTGAAAAAACCATTGGTTTCATGGACGTTATAGTTAGTTGGACATTTGACTCATATAAAACCAGAGAACTTCACCTCTTATAGTTAGTTGAGCTAACTATAACTCACGCACCCACAATGCATTGCTGATGATGTCACATATTACATCACTCATGACATGGTCAGTGACATCACTGATGACATCACTGATGACATAACTGATGACATCATCCACGTGACAATCTGATGCACATACTGATGCTCTAATATAAACTTTGATACACCCATTGTAAAATGCTGACTACTATTTTTGAAACCATACACAGAAGAATGCCATATACTACATAGCACTCACTATTTCCTAGGTCTACACACACATCCAGTCACTTATACATGTAGTTACTCATCAATAGAGGACTATAATATGCAATCATACATCTATACATGCAGTCACACGCTGTCACTCATCCATAGAGTTACTCACACGCCTAGTCAGTAATGCAAAGAATTAATCACATACCCATTTAATCATGTATACAGTTATACACACCAACTTCGTTATTTTTAGACATACCACATCACTTATTTATACAGATAATAACACATATTTACTGTCTTATACAATCACTGATAGAAGCAGACACTTATTTATACACCTAC
This sequence comes from Triturus cristatus, assembly GCF_964204655.1. Taxonomy (NCBI): domain Eukaryota; kingdom Metazoa; phylum Chordata; class Amphibia; order Caudata; family Salamandridae; genus Triturus; species Triturus cristatus. The sequence goes on along the minus strand of NC_140594.1, from coordinate 943,677,436 downwards.
TCTTGAAATAACTTAGTCTCACGTATACTCATTTATATACTCCAACACTCACATATAGTGGCTTAAAACATATGTAGTTAGTCACAGATATACCACTGAGACATTTATTCACTCACCAACACACCCATAGACACACTAACTCACCCATACAGCCCTTTCCAAATGTACTTTTTAATCCATGCAACCACTGAATCACCCACTCAGACATCTATGCACAGGCTCGTACACCCACCCACCCACACAGACACTCAGGGACCCATACAGATACTCAGACAACAAATCAATAACCTATATAGACACTCATGTAGGTATTCAGCAACCCATGCAGTTGCTTACACACCAAATGAGAGACTAATACAGACTTTTACACAGTTTAGTCACTAAGACACGTTCAATCCCTCACTTATACAGTCAGTCGCACACATATGAAATAATTCCTTTAGGCACTTGGAAATGCATTCATTCGTCAATACACCTTGGCATATATATATAAAACATATTTACATTTTATAGAAACACACATTCACTGGATGATATCATGAGTGATGTAATCAGTGATGTCATTTGAGATGTCATGAGTGATGTAATATGTGACATCATCAGCAGTGCATTGCGGACACGCGAGTTATAGTTAGCTCAACTAACTATAACAGGCGAATTTCTCTGGTTTTATATGAGTCAAATGTCCAACTAACTATAACGTCCCTGAAACCTATGGTTTTTTCAGTGAATTTCTAAGGTTTTTTAAATGCTAATTCCTAACTATAACGTCTGTAAAACCTATGGTTTTTTCAGTTAAAATATATATATATATATTGATTGTGTCTTAAATTGTGTATCAGCAGCTAAACCCACTGGAGGGTATTTAAATAAAGAGAAGCACTACAGATCCCAGCGTGCATCGTTGAATGGACAGGCTCAATGTGAAGGCACACCGGAAGCCGAGAATTTTTGAAATCACGCAGGGGAGGCTCGTTGCAATTGAACAGCAAGGGCTGCTGATACGGGCCTCTGAAGAGAAGCCAATGCTTCGAAACGCGTCAGGCCAGAGACAGTACGAGGGGATTGAAAGCTGAATGCCTTAAATAAAGGGTTGGAACTTACCTGTTGTGGAGTGCGGTCTCAGTCTTTGGGACAAGTTTGGAAAAATATGCAGCGGCAGTCTCAAGCCGCATGGGACGACACACCGTCAAAGAAATTACAGCGAACTCGGAAGAGTGAACTTTTCATTTTTTAATGAGCACAACAGGCTTATGATTGCAGACATGCAGCGGTTAATCCCGAAGCCCCTTGGAGGGCGATTGATTGTGTCTTAAATTGTGTATCAGCAGCTAAACCCACTGGAGGGTATTTAAATAAAGAGAAGCACTACAGATCCCAGCGTGCATCGTTGAATGGACAGGCTCAATGTGAAGGCTCACCGGAAGCCGAGAATTTTTGAAATCACGCAGGGGAGGCTGGTTGCAATTGAACAGCAAGGGCTGCTGATACGGGCCTCTGAAGAGTAGCCAATGCTTCGAAACGCGTCAGGCCAGAGACAGTACGAGGGGATTGAAAGCTGAATGCCTTAAATAAATGGTTGGAACTTACATGTTGTGGAGTGTGGTCTCAGTCTTTGGGACAAGTTTGGAAAAAAAATAAAATAATATATATATATATATATATATATATATATATATATATATATATATATATATATATATATATATATATACCTGAACTGCTCGGTGAGAATATGGCGCAGCTGGTTCCTTATACTACAGGAACAGGATTCTTACTCTGAGGCCCACTGGAGGGTTTTATTTGGATCCTGTAAAGAGGTTTGAAAGTGCACATGAATCCACCGGAGGAAATAATTAACTCTGATTGCACCACAAGTTCCGGCATGCACTGTAAATATTTCTACCAAGAATGGCACACCGGAGGCCACTTAAGTTAAGTGAAATGCAGGGAACTGTGGGAGTTGAACTTTATTGATGCACGCAAAACTGCCTCTGATGAAAGAGCTTGAAGGCTCAGAAACGCGTCAGGCAGCAGGATGAAACAATCGGAGTGAAATGCCTGTTCCTTTTGAATAAATGATTTGGTTAAATCACTAGCTGGAGGAGTGCGTGTCCAAATGCATGGGCATTTTTGTTGGGCTGTATATATATATGTATATATATTATCTACTGGCGGTCGCCAGTAGATAGTTATAGTCAGGACCTATTTTCCATAGGAAATCCGCAATATTCTATTGGGAATTTCTTTGGCGCCGATTTGCGAATCTTCGCGAAATTCTCCAAACTTTTGGCCAGCTCCGCTCCGCTCCTACCCTGAAAGTCTCGTGGTGATTCGTCAAGCGGGGGCCGAGAAAAAGGGGGGTCCAAAAACGCGTTTTCCCCATGCAATTTCCCATAAGATCTGTTGTCGCAGCTACAGCCCGAACCGCTGAACGGAATGACACCAAATTTGGCAAAGAGGTAGTCCTCAGTTCGGACTCGTGCCTTTTGCATATTTGGTGTGAATCTGTTCAGTAGTTCCTGAGAAAATGAGGGTAAAAAAATTAGTGATATCTATGGCCGCGGAGGATCCGCGGACCCTACCCGCACCGTACGCGAACCCTCCCCGAACGGAGCGCGCACCCTCCCGATCGCACGCTGAATGCTAATTGGCTGTCGAGCGTCTCTCTACATTCGAAACCAGGAACTGTTGGTGGCCATTTTCTGCCTCAGTAGAAGCGAGGCTGAAGAAGCAAGGGGAATCAGGGCGTAAAACATATAAAGGGGGCAGAGTGGGAATACTCTGACCCTCTAGAGGTGCTTAGGGGGTCCCAGAAGGCCCCCTGGGGCCCCCCTTTAAAAAAAAAAAAGCGGCGAAATGCACGCACGTTGCGCACATCCTATCGCGTTGGATGCACGGATTCTCTCCCGGTGGGTGCGCGGATCCACGGCAACGTTTTTTGAAAAACGACAAGAAATCATTGGTTGTATAACAACTTTCTACACTGAAAGGTAGGGTGTATATTTTTGTTTTTTAAAGGTATGATTGTTATTGGTTAACAAAAACAGATTGTAAGGAACATTATATATGATAAGCTGATATGTTGAAAAGTCAAGCACACTTCCTGTCTTGTGTAGGAACATTGTGTGCTGAACTTGTGACCTGTGAGCTCAGTGCAGTGTTCCATGACCTGTTTCTATGGTAACAGGCAGAAGGCAGATTGGGGGAAGGGTTGAAATGTATTTCAGTTGGAAAGGGTTGAAATGTTTAACCAATAGAAATGTGTGTTTGCTTTTGAGTTTATGTGCGAAAGATTGTGATTTGATGTTTACATGTATAAGTGAGAAAATGAAAGGGAAACTTTTCCATTCTTTGCTTTTGCTGAGAGGTGCACAGTGCAGAGATTATGTAAAATAAAATATGGTGAGTGATTGATATACTCCTTAATCTACAAAAGAACTTGAAAGATGAGTTATTTAATTGTGAAGGGATGTATGTGGACTATTTTGATTTTAGTCAGACTAATGTATTTTTCCTGCTAAAGTGTAGGGAGTACTTTTTTTCTCTACAATGTGTGTGCATGTAGAAACCATTCTGTGATTGGCATTAGTGTTTTTCATGTGTTTGTAGAGAGATAACTGTGCAGTTTTTATATTTTGGTAGAATTAGAAACCAGTCATTGTTTATGAATTTGTGAAATGAGTTATGTTATGTTTCTATACTAAAATGTAGTACTACTTCTAGATGAAGAAATGTGTTTTCATATAGTGCAAGGGATAGTGTTGTTTGTCTAGAATCACACAGTGAGTCTGTGTGCATTTGGGGACCACTGTGAGAGAAGCATTTGGTAATATCGTGTATTTGCTGACAGATAAGTGTTTTAAAACCAGTCAGGTTGTCAAGTTTTAGTAGCATTAGAAGACAGTTATGGCTTATGCTTTCATTAAATGAGTGAGGCATTGACAGTAAATTGCAGTCGTGAAATATGTAGATTGTGTGCAGTTCCCTTACCACTTGCACTGTAGTGAATGAGTTTTGGTAAGCTCATAGGGATAGTGGTGCTTGTCTAGAATCACACTGTGAGTTAGTGTGTATTTGGGATCAGTGTGAGAGAATCATTTGGTAACATCATGTATTTGCTGACAGATAAGTGTTTTAAAATCTGTCATGTTGTGAAGTTTTAGTAGCAGTAGAATCCAGTCTTTGCTTATATGTTGATTAAATGAGTCATGCTTTGACACTGATGTGCTGTACTTAAATATGTAGATTGTGTGCAGTACCATTAACTCTTCCAGACTAGTGAATGAGTTTTGGTAAACTCCTAGGATAGTGTTGCTTGTCTAAAATCACACTGTGAGCCTGTGTGCATTTGGGTAAGGATTGTGAGAGAAGCATTTGGTAACATCGTGTATTTGCTGACAGATAACTGTTTTAAAACCTGTCATGTTGTCAAGTTTTAGTAGCATTAGAAGACAGTTATGGCTTATGCTTTCATTATATGAGTCAGGCATTGATAGTAAATTGCAGTCGTGAAATATGTAGATTGTGTGCAGTTCCCTTATCACTTCCAGTGTAGTGAATGAGTTTTGGTGAACTCCTAGGAATACTGGTGCTTGTCTAGAATCACACTGTGAGTCTTTGTGCATTTGGGAACCACTGTGAGAGAAGCGTTTGGTAACATCGTGTATTTGCTGAGAGAAAACTGTTTTAAAACCTGTCATGTTGTCAAGTTTTAGTAGCATTAGAAGCCAGTCTTTGCTTATGTGTTGATTAAATGAGTCAGGCATTGACACTAAAGAGCAGTCGTGAAATATGTAGATTGTGTGCAGTTCCCTTATCACTTCCAGTGTTGTGAATAAGTTTTGGTAAACTCCTAGGGATACTGGTGCTTGTCTAAAATCACACTGTGAGTCTTTGTGCATTTGGGAACCACTGTGAAAGAAGCGTTTGGTAACATTGTGTATTTGCTGACAGAAAACTGTTTTAAAACTTGTCATGTTGTCAAGTTTTAGTAGCATTAGAAGCCAGTCATTGCTTATGCGTTGATTAAATGAGTCAGGCATTGACACTAAAGTGCAGTCGTGAAATATGTAGATTGTGTGCAGTTCCCTTACCACTTCCACTGTAGCGAATGAGTTTTGGTAAGCTGCTAGGGATAGTGTTGTATGTCTAGAATCACACTGTGAGTCTGTGTGTATTTGGGAACCACTGTGAGAGAAGTGTTTGGTAACATCGTGTATTTGCTGACAGATAAGTGTTGTAAAACATGTCATGTTGTCAAGTTTTAGTAGCATTAGAAGACAGTTATGGCTTCTGCTTGCATTATATGAGTCAGGCATTGACAGTAAATTGCAGTTGTGAAACATGTAGATTGTGTGCAGTTCCCTTACCACTTGCACTGTAGTGAATGAGTTTTGGTAAGCTCATAGGGATAGTGGTGCTTGTCTAGAATCACACTGTGAGTTAGTGTGTATTTGGGATCACTGTGAGAGAATCATTTGGTAACATCATGTATTTGCTGACAGATAACTGTTTTAAAATCTGTCATATTGAGAAGTTTTAGTAGCATTAGAATCCAGTCTTTGCTTTTATGTTGATTAAATGAGTCATGCTTTGACACTGATGTGCTGTACTTAAATATGTAGATTGTGTGCAGTACCATTAACTCTTCCAGACTAGTGAATGAGTTTTGGTAAACTCCTAGGATAGTGTTGCTTTTCTAAAATCACACTGTGAGTCTGTGTGCATTTGGGTAAGGATTCAATCAATCAATCAATCAAGGCATTTATATAGCGCGCTACTCACCCGGAGGGTCTCAAGGCGCTTAGGGGGGTGGGGTCTGCTACTGCTCGAACAGCCAGGTCTTGAGTTGCTTCCTGAAGGAGAGGTGATCTTGGGTCCGGCGGAGGTGGATGGGGAGGGTGTTCCACGTCTTGGCTGCCAGGTAGGAGAAGGATCTTCCTCCCATGGTGGTTCTTCGGATGCGTGGGACGACGGTGAGGGCGTGGCTGGTAGATCGTAGCTGGCGGGTGGGGGTGTAGAAGGTCAGGTGGTTGTTGAGATACTTGGGGCCCTGGTCATGGAGGGCCTTGTGTGCGTGGGTGAGGAGTCAAAACGTGATTCTCTTGTTGACGGGGAGCCAATGTAGGTCTCTCAGATGTCCGGAGATGTGGCTGTGACGGGGGATGTCCAAGATGAGTCGTGCGGAGGCGTTTTGGATGCGTTGGAGTCTTTTCTGTAGTTTGGCTGTGGTTCCGGTGTAGAGGGTGTTTCCGTAGTCCAGACGGCTGGTGACGAGTGCCTGGGTCACCGTCTTCCTGGTGTCGGTGGGGATCCATCGGAAGATCTTACGGAGCATGCGTAGGATGTTGAAACATGAGGATGAGACGGCGTTGACTTGTTTGGTCATCGAGAGGGAGGAGTCCAGGATGAAGCCCAAGTATTGTGCGTGGTCCGTTGGTTTGGGTGCGCTGCCCAGGGCCACCAGGAGTCATCCCAGGCAGAGGGTGATGATCCGAGGATGAGAACTTCCGTCTTGTCTGGGTTCAGCTTCATTCGGCTGTTCATCATCCACTCGGATATGTCTTTCATCCCTTCGTGTAGGTTGGTTCTGGCGGTGGCTGGGTCATTGGTGAGGGACAGGATCAGCTGGGTGTCGTCGGCGTAGGAGATGATGTTGAGGTTGTGTTGGCGTGGGATGGCTGCGAGGGGGCTCATGTAGACGTTGAAGAGAGTGGGGCTGAGTGATGATCCTTGTGGTACGCCGCAGGTGACTTCGGTGGCCTCGTATCTGAACGGGGGGAGGCGGACTCTCTGGGTTCTTCCGGCGTGGAACGAGATGATCCACTTCAGTGCCTTCTCTTGGATTCCGATGTTGCTGAGGCGTTGCACTAGGGTGCGGTGGCAGACAGTGTCGAACGCTGCAGAGAGGTCCAGGAGGATGAGGGCCGCTGTTTCCCCGTTGTCGAGCAGGGCACGGATGTCGTCAGTGGCTGCGATGAGGGCGGTCTCAGTGCTGTGGTTGGCTCGGAAGCCGGACTGCGAGTGGTCAAGGGATCCGTTCGTCTCGAGGAAGGCGGCCAGCTGTCTGTTGACGGTCTTCTCGATGACTTTGGCAGGAAACGGGAGGAGCGAGATGGGGCGGTAGTTTCTTGAGGTCGGTGGGGTCTGCTGATGGTTTCTTCAGGAGGGCGCTGAGTTCGGCATGCTTCCAGCTCTCCAAGGTGGCGGTGTTGAAGGAGCAGTTGATGATGTCCCGGAGTTGGGGTGCGATGACGGAGTCAGCCTTGTTGAAGACGTGGTGAAGGCATGGGTCGGTTGGCGATCCGGAGTGGATGGTGTTCATCGTGTGGATGGTGTCTTCCGTGCTGACCGGGGTCCAGGCGCGGAGGGTGGTTGTGGGGGGTGTTGGTTCTGTGGTTGGGTGCGTGGTCTGCGCGCCGAAGCTGTTGTGTATGTCTGCGATCTTGCTGTAGAAGAACGAGGCGAGAGAGTCGCAGAGGTCTTGTGAGGGAGTGATGTTGTTGATTCCGGCGCTGGGGTTGGAGAGCTCTTTGACGATGCTGAAGAGTTCCTTGCTGTTGTGTGCATTGTTGTCAAGTCGATCCTTGAATGCTCTCTTCTTGGTGGTGTGGATCAGCTGGTGGTGTTTGCGGGTGGCGTGCTTGAGGGCGGTCATGTTGTCTGTAGTCGGGTTTTTTCGCCAGGCTTTCTCGAGGGTACAGCAGTTCTTCTTGGAGTTTGTGAGAGAAGCATTTGGTAACATCGTGTATTTGCTGACAGATAACTGTTTTAAAACCTGTCATGTTGTCAAGTTTTAGTAGCATTAGAAGACAGTTATGGCTTATGCTTTCATTATATAAGTCAGGCATTGACACAAAAGTGCAGTCATGAAATATGAAGATTGTGTGCAGTTCGCTTACCACTTCCACAGTAGTGAATGATTTTTGTTAAACTCCTAGGTATAGTGGTTGTTGTCTAGAATTACACTGTGAGTCTGTGTGCATTTGAGAACCACTGTGAGAGAAGCATTTGGAAACATTGTGTATTTGGTGACAGATAACTAATTTAAAACCTCTCATGTTGTCAAGTTTTAGTAGCTTTAGAAGCTAGTCTTTGCTTATGCATTGATAAAATGAGTCAGGGTTTGACACTAAGGTGCAGTACCATGTACTATTATGTTCACTGTGGCAGAACTGAAAATTTAAAAGTTTTACCTAAGCACTGTCCTAGAAGTAGTCTGATTATTTAGTCAGTTTCTAAGTTCCAAATAGATTGCTTCAAATAAAAGTGTTCTGACATACTATACACTTGTCTTTTACACCTTCAATTCCCTAGTCAATATCCATACACTTCCAGGAAACATCCTGTCACTTCCTTTGCAGTCCTCTAGAGACCCATTCACTAATGGGTCTCTAGTGTACTAATCCATTGACTGTGCCAAAACTCAAACACTTATAAATTCACCTAGACACTCTCTTTCCAGTACTCTAATGATTCAGTCACTGCCTAAGTATTCATGCACTGAGCCAGTTCTTAGCACATGGACTACGTCAAACCCATATCCACTATGCATGCAGTCCTCTAACCACCTACACACTTGTCTTTCACACCTTCAATTCCCCAGTCAGTATCCGTTCACTTCCAGCAAACACCCTGGGACTGTCGTTGCACTCCTCTAGTGACCCATTCAGCATCATGTACTAATCCATTCACAGCGCCAAATCCTAATAAATTCACCCAGGCACTCTCCTTGCAGTACTCTAATCATTCAGTCAGTACCCAAGTACTCATCCAGTGACCCAGGCCTTAGTATATGGACTGTTTCAAACCATTATCCTTTATGTATGCAGTCCTCTAACCACCTACACAATTGTCTTTCACACCTTCAATTCCCTAGTCAGTATCCATACACTTCCAGGAAATACCCTGTGACTCTCTTGCAGTCCTCTAGTGACCCATTCAGCACCATGTACCAATCCATTCACTGTGCTAAAACCCAAACACTTATAAATTCACCAAGATACTATCTTTGCAGTACTCTAATCATTCAGTCAGTGCCTAAGTATTCATACACTGAGCCAGGCCTTAGCACATGGACTGCTTCAAACCCCTATGCACTATGCATGCAGTCTTCTAAACACCTAGGCACTTGTCTTTCACACTTTCAATTTCCTAGTCAGTATCCATACAGTCCAGCACTTGTCACTGCCTTTGCACTCCTCTAGTGACCCATTCAGTACTAATCTATTCTCTGTGCGAAAAGCCTAGCACTTATAAATTCACCTAGGCACTCTCCTTGCTGTGCGATAATCATTCAGTCAGTACCCAAGTAGTCATGCAGTGAGCCAGGCCTTAGCACATGGACTGCTTTAAATGCCTATGCAGTATGGATGCAGTCCTCTAATCACCTACACAGTTGTGTTTCACACCTTCTATTCCCTAGTTAGTATTCATACTCTTCTAGCAAACACCCTGTGAGTCACCAAGTGTGTCTCCTTATACTACTGTAATCATTTAGTCAGTTAGCATGTAGTCTTTTAGTGAGGTAGGCTTTAGGGCATAAACTGCTTCAAAGTAGTATGCACTATGCATGTAGTGTTTTAATGATCGTCACACTTGTGGTTCAGGGCTATAGTTTCATAGTCAGTTTTTATATAAAATGTGTTTGTACTGTAATGGAATAGTATACATTTGAAAGTTATTAATATACATTTATTTGTGATTCGTTTTTACAGATACAGAACAGGAGTGTTTCTCATCTGTTTGCACTCTTCTCGTGCAAGATTATTTGGATGAAGGGTCCTTAGGTGTTTCATCATACTTGCTGTGCCGCACGAGTATTTTTTGTTAGGATCTCCTCGTAACAGAACTCTTTGGCAAATCTTGCGAGTGACGAAGGTGGCATTGGTCTTTGTTTGCTCCTTGGAAAAAGTAAAAAATGTCCTCACCACTGAAGAAAAACGTTGTTTGTGTGGTGCCTTCTGCAAAACATTTTCTTCAGATTCGGTAAATATTTTAAAGCGGCAACATCTACAGTTTTTGTAAGTTAAACTTATAAAATTTTGTTAGCTGTATGCATTTTATATATCTGTGATTTGTTTCTTGTGGTATTTTGTTGAGAATACCATGTTGTTGTTTTTTTAACAATCTTTCTTATTTTCCAGGTCTGTCGTCGACATCCATTGTCCCCACAGTAGTGTTCCACCTTGTTGTTTTTTATTATTGTTGTTACATTTTGTTTATTAGTTTATTGTTCATATATATGTTAATAAAAAAATAAAGTTTGAAAATAGTTTTTCGTTTATATATTTATTATAAAAAATAAAGTTTGAAAAAAAAATTAATAACGTTTTTGGTTGTTCTCTTAACTGCTGTGTGACTCTTTCTTGTTCTTATTACTGTTATTTGATGGAGTCCACCATGGTGTTAAATTTTGGGGGACTTATCGCTGGAATACTGGTGATATCTACAGTTTGCACTAACTTCTTAATAGTGTGTTAGATTTATCTCAACTTTACTTCAGTTAAAGTGCTGATAATGAAATGGAGAGTAGCCGTTCCCGTGCAAAAAGACACGAGGTGCACCTTTCCGATTTATTCTAAATACTAAAATCCTGTATTGAATTGCACAGAGGTATTGGCTGCAGTTACAGTGTACACACAAAATCTATTAAGAAATCTCATTGTATTTATATTGATTGGGAATAGTGCGTCAGGTGCTGGATCTTGATTAGGCCTGGGCGGTAAATTCCGTTCCGCTCACGGAATTTGCGGAATTTGGGTAATTTCGCGTTCCGCGGAGAACGCGAAATTGCCCAAAATTCTGCTTTCCGCAACTTCGCGAAAGTTTTTGCTTGTTCGCGTTCTCAAAATGCGTGTTCGTGAGATATTTCTCCCCGAGCACGCAAACAGCGATCGTGAACAGGAAATAAGCATCGCGAACAAGCAATTCCGCGTGTTCGCGGAATTTCTGCGTGTTCGCTGAGATTTTTTACCGTTTCGCGGAGATTTGCGTAACGCGATTACGCAAATTCCGCCCACCCCTAATCTTGATGAGATACACTGCTCAGTTCGTATATTGTTGTGCACACGAAAAAAATCACATCACAACTTTCACACCAATTGCAATGCGAAACAAATTCCGGCGATAAGACACGTTATCACCAGGGATTTTACACCTGCTTTCTGCTGGTGTTAAGCAGGACAACTACCTGCACCATGAAAGGGAACACAGCCAAGAGCCACACCAGAACACCCACAGGTACCATAGAGTCAATGAGCATGATACAGGGATACCAATGAGGGACAGAAGACTCATCTCAACAACTCCAGGACCGCCAATGCCCCCCAAACCACATCTTAGTAAGTGTGCCCCTGTGGTCATTGTCTTAGCATGATAGGCACGAGCCCTGCAACATCACAGTGTGCTGTCACCTCAGCGTTGGCAGTGAGCCTGGATGTGTAGCTATGCACGCATCCTCCTGCATGCACAACTGGCGTGTGCTGGTCTAGGGTTCACAGGTCAGTGCAGTGGTGTGCCTATCCGGCAAGGGGAACGGGGTGTCTCGGACATGTCCGTGTACAGGAAGTGCGGTAAGTGTGCCTCTGTGTTCTGGTCTGCTACAAGAGCCGCAGCAGTTGATGTTGTAAACTGGCATGCACCACCTCCAAACGGCACTGTGATGTTGTAGTTGGAATGTAGCAGGACATGCGCAAATAGGCATTACAATGGTGTGCTGTACGAGTGCACGAGATACAACAGCGCACCGTACAAAAGTGTGGGGGCTCGTGGGAGGGAGGTGCAGCCGTTTGGCAACATAACACACAGTGAACTCAACCATGTGCCACATGCTGGGCATCCCATCCATGATGACCACGGTCGCAGACATCCCACAACCCCAACGACTGGCCTTTGTACACATCCTGTATGAATGCAGCATGGTTTTTACTTCTATGCTCGTTCAGTGGTGTGATGTTGGTGGGTTGTGTGACTTGTGCTGCTTGTTGGTGTATTTCATTTTGGCCATTGTTAGTCTATATGTGTGTTGTACTTAATTTTGCATGTGTGCCATTCTGCCCATCTCCCCCCCTCCCCCAACTCCCTGCTTCTTCCTCTTCCTAGTGCTGTTGTGTCTATAATTTTGTTGCTGCACACATAAATACATGTAAAGAATAAATTAGAATAGTTCCTTGATTCGTTTAGGTTTCAAAACTTCTTTATTGGTTTCTTTTTAATTTTCCATATGAACTGTTTTTTTAATATTGAACAACACATAGAAGTCAGAAGTGCAACGTATTCTATCAACACACTTTCTAGAACATTCTACAACACGTGCAGGTTAAAAGTTCATCAACTTTTTAAAACTTAACGATATTTTTTTGTAACCTTTTCTTGAATATTTAACGACACGTGCAGGTTAAAAGTTGACGATTGTTTTAAGTTCGAACAGTGCCTTTCAAATGCAAGTACCAGGTGTGGTTGATCTGAGCAAATTTTATCCTTTGATATGTACTCCACGTTGAAACTGCTTTTTCTTAACCAATCACAAAGATGCTTTTCCACAAAACTAATGTGCACCCTACTTTTAAAAAATAATGCTTTTCATGATATCTTCAGAGATAAGTTATAGATAGGAATTAGCATTTAAAAAACCTTTGAAATTCATTGAAAAAACCAAAGGTTTCAGGGGCGTTATAGTTAGCTGGACATTTCCCCCGTACAAAACCCTATAAATTCCCCTGTTATAAAAAACCAAGAGCCTAAACCATGAGCTCATTGCTGTAAAGTGATGTGCTCTGGTCTTTGTAGCATACCTGTGCAAGTAGTGTTAGTAGGCGTTTATACCATACAGGGAGTGGGAAGCTAACTACTGACCTCTACCGTGCGTTTATACTATACCGGAAGTGGGAAGCGAAGTACTCACGCCTACCGGTGTGAAGACTCGGGGATCAAACCAAGCTGATTGCTGTAAAGTGATGGGCTCTGGGCACTGTAGCACACTGGCCGCTGTAGTATAACTGTGTAAGTAGTGTTAGTATGCGTTTATACAATACAGGGAGTGGTAAGCGAACTACTCACCCCCACTGGTCTCAAGGCTTGTGGATGAAACCATGAGCTCATTGCTGTAAAGTCATGTGCCCTGTGTAGTATTCCAATGTAAGTCATAGTAGTATGTAATGCTACTAGAAAGTAAGTATGTAATGTTAGAATGTAGGGCTGTCATGATGGGAATCTTGGGGAGTTTGTACACGGTGCTGGAGAAGACGGTTGCCTTGCTGCCTGGTCCTGTTGGTGGCTGTTTAAGCTGTTTTCTTTTCCTGCAATAAATCTACTTATCGGATCCACTGCTGTCTTCCTTTTCACTGCATAAATTTGGCGACAAGCGGGAGAAGGTAAAAAGAAGGCAGCACTCACCAATATTTTGAGCTTCCTTGCGTTCTTCTGAAGACCCATTTTCTTGGTGAAGCTGTTTCTACTCATCCCGGGGTCGTCAGCTCATGGAACTATGTCATCCGACCTGGTGGGATTTAAATTTTTGGATTTTGGACTTCCTCTGCCTCCTCACTACACTCTGGGTGCTGTACAACATGTGTGCAAGTAGAGTTAGTATGCGTTTATACTAATTTTGTAGTTATGCAGTAACCAATGCATCATGGCCCTCTGGAGCGCCACCACCCAGGCGCTGTTCATACTATGTCCCGGGGTGTGCATCCACGGGACATTTATGTTTGCTATTTCAGGGCGGGAGCATGGCTTCCACCCTGTGATAGCAAATCCTTGTTTGCCTCGTTGAAGCGAGAGGCGGAAACCTCATATCGCTTCAATAAAGCGGATCCCGATGGTAAAAATGGAGAAAAAAAATTGAAACGGGGTCTCACCCGTTCATTTAAATGAGCCCCTTGGTGGGTAATGTTTCGGGACCAATCCTATTATTATATTGCGGGGTCTCTGCAGCACTGGGGACCTTAATCTCACATGTAAATTAGGGCCGGGAGGGCACAGACACGTTTCGCAGCCTAGGGGATCGCCACCACCCCGGGTATTGTTTAGTAATTGTTCGGGGTGCTTCGAGGCAAACTCCAGTCCGGGGATTGCCACCCTCCGGGACTTTACTTAAATATGCAGGGTGGGCATCTCCAGTCCCTGAAGCCTCGGTGGCACTAGGCAGTGCCCTATTGGATCTGTAATCACACGGGCAGTACTCATGGTCTTATAAAGTGATACACTCATAGAAGCCTTGCAGTTGTAGAATTACCTGGGCTTCATTTATGCAATAGTCTGTTGGTTTATATTTGGTAGGTGCACAGCAAAATTACAAATGTTTTCCCTCATAACCTCTTATCAACCACCGATTTTCACAATAAACTACAGACAAGTGTTGTCAGAAAAAGAAGACCTATACACTCACTTATTTATTGGTAAAAAAAAAACTCGTATTAAAACAACACAAATAAATGGAAACGCAACTTTATTCGAACAAACAACAGTAGAACATGAAATAAGTGGGTGGGACTCCTCCGGAAGCAGCTTACAAAATGTGTAAGACAAAAAAGAAACATAAGTATGTGTGCCATGTTCAAGAGAAAAAGAAAGGTAGTCAGAATGAAAGGAAGAAAGTGAGAATGGGACAGAGAGCGAGTGGGTGGAAGGGTGAAGGGGAGGGAGAGTCAAAAGAACAGAGGAAGGAGGAGACAGAGCGTCGACCTAGTGCACCCAGCCCTCACTGTTAACCTCCCGTCACCCGTGTGTCTAGGATGCTGGGGTCCACAAGAAAGACTGCGGTCCAGCAAGTCTTTAAAATGAAACAGAGATATGAATGAGGCCAAAGATTACATTATTATCTACGGCAACATCGCTTGCCTGCACCTGTGCACCAGGGCTGCTGCACCCCAGCCCCTTCGCCTTCAGTGTGCTCAATTGCAGCTCCTGCACACCAAGGCTTCACTGCTCACCTGCCACAACCGGTGTGTCCAACGACGTGCCAGTACGAGCTCTCAGGGTGGCACAGCAGGTCTCCGGTCGCGGGAGGTGTCTTAATACCACGATGGAAGGCATCTGAATGTGCAGGGCCTCATCTGGTGCCACTAACTCAGTGTCTGAAAAGGGAGAAATACAATAATGGTGGAAACGTCTTGAGGTAAATGAAGGTTTATTTCAAGCTTAATAGAGAACACCAGTTGAGTGTATCCTTCCTTCTTGAAGTACGATCTACCAACTGTTAGTGGTAATCGTGGTTCAAAGAGGAGTTGGAGTGCACGAGTATACACAAGGTTAAATAATAATATGTTATGCCAGCGTTCACATACAAAGGAACAGAGCGCATGCTAGAAGCATAATGTGCGCGTGCAATGCAGTGGCGCAAGCCTGTGTGCATGTACACTTAGGGCCTCATGTAGGTAAATAAATTTTACCGGTTCTTAAATACCGAGCCGTACCGAATCGGTAAATTAGAATCGGTAAGTTATATGTAGGTAAAAATTCGGTAACAGTTACCGATTCGGTAACATTCGGTAATTACGAATCGGAATTCACCGAATCGGTAAATACCGAGGTGGTATTTACCGAATCGGAAAATACCGAGGTGGTATTCACCGAATCGGAAAATACCGAGGTGGAATTTACCGAATCGGAAAATACCGAATCGGTATGTACGGATTCGGTAAATACAATCACATGACTTGACGAAACAGCTAATCCAGTGCAACGACAGCCCACCCAACCAGGAAGTGCCCACACCCAGGCAGGTGTACATAATTATCCGAAGTGGCCACACCCAGGCAGGTGTACATAATTAGCCGACCCTGGAGAGGCTTGGAGTGCAGAGGAGAGGCAGGGAGCCGTTGCATGTGCGAGCGGGTAAACGAACAGCATGTCCAGCCAGAGAACACAGAAAGACGGAGGGGAAAGGAGGAGGAAGCTGAAATTTAGCCCCAAGGAACTCCAGGTGCTGGTGGAGGAGGTGGTGAAGCAGCACCAGAAGCTGTTTGGAAGGCAATCCCTGCAAGTGCCTGAGGTGGAAAAGCGCAACATATGGCTGGCCATCCAGGCGCAGGTCAATGCCGTGGGAGTGACCCACAGGGACATTGAGGTCCTCAAAAAGCGATGGTATGACCTCAGGATCGTAACCAAGAGAAAGATGGGCGACATTCAGAAGGAGGCCAGCCAGACCGGAGGTGGAACCAACAGGGCACCTGCCCTCACCGAACTGGAGGAGCTGGTGGCGGCCACAATCGAGCAAGAGAGCGTCGTGGGTCTTGGGGACGCCGACAGTTCTGCCAGAGCCGCAACACACCAAGGTAAGACGAAATCACAGCAATGTAGCCCCCCCTACCCCTATCCCACATCCCCCAATTGTGAAACGATAATCACACTGCAGTCCACACGTGTCAGTGCAGACAGGCAATGCATTCCGGGAGATGTAGTCAGGGCAACACTAACCATGACGTAAATGTTACAGGGCAACAAGGCATGTCACGCACTCGAGGCACAAGGAGACAGGGGACATATTGGAATGTGAAATGAGTTATATTGACGCTTGCAATGCAGCCCTTCGGGGACACTGAGCCAATGTTGTATTTCTGTCCACAGATGTGACATCATGCAGGACAGGGCATGCTGCAGGAGAGACGGCACACCGGCCACATAAATCACCTCCAGCCAGCACAAGTTCAGACCAGGGAGCAGGCCCACTGGCAGCCGCACCACCAACACAGCCAGCCTCGCCGCACACAGAGCCAGCATCACCTCACCGAGAGCCAGCATCACCACCACCAGAGCCAGCATCGCCACTCATGTTCGAATCACCGGCCACATCTCCGCTTGCAGGTGTGAGAATGAGGAGGCGTCCAGCAGCCAGGCTACGAGCCTTAGACACCTCGTCAGACGACAGCATGGGCCCAGAAGACCGCACCGGGCCCCAGGAAGGGAGCCATGCCACTGTACCCCACACCTCACAGGCAGCACAGACGGAAGCAAGAGGGCGCCGCAGGTCGCGTGTCCAGAGTCCACCAGCACCCACTGACGGCCATGGTGTCTTCTTGGGGCTCGAGGGCCAAATGTTGAAGCAACAGCGCCTGCAATCAAAGGCAGTCATGTCAGTCCAGAGGCACATGCGGGTGATGAAGACAACATTAGTCAACATGGACACTAACATTAGCGGCATGGCTGCGGGCATTCGGGACATGTCCCAGTCAATCCAGCAGTTGTGCAGCAAATTAGATGCTGACATCGAAGCACGGCGCCGGGAACGCCAGAGAAGGGACACTACCAACAGGGCACTCAACCGTCTGGCAACGGCGACTTCTCTACTGTGCCGGCGCTCTGTGACGATGCAGGAGGGCCTAACACAGTGCTGCAGCGACCTGTCTCGGGGGATGGTGCAGGTGACAAGTGCACTAGGGGTGCTATTGACTAGTCAGGCGTCGACAACTGCTGCAGGGGATGCTGCGGAGAGCATCGACACCAGCAGCAGCATCACACCCCCCGTCCCAGAAGCACGCAGGAGCAGCAGGCGCCTTGGGGTTGGCACTAGTGAGGATGCACAGGCCGTGCAATCCACCACTGCAGCGCGTATGCGCAAACATTGATGTTGCCCTGCTTATCCACTTGCCATTGGGTGACGTAACCCTGGACATACTCATTGTATAGATGGCATATTGCCAGATTGGCCTGTTATTGTGTTCATGGCGTGGTGCCACATTAAAACTACGTCATGACTTCTCACAACTCGCTGTGTCCCCTTACTTACTCAGAAATAGTTGCATGTGATCTCTGCCCGTCTCTCTCTCCCATCTATTGCAGTTGGCACTCTAGCTGCGTTGCCCTCTGGCTGGCCTGACTCATCCTCGTTGTCCTCAAAATATGTTAGTTCCACACCTGTACCTTTTTTCGTGGCAAGGTTGTGCAGCATTGCACAAGTGGCAATAATCTTGCAGCAGGTGATGGGTTTGTACTGGCGTGCGCCTCCGCTCTTGTGCAGGCAGCGGAACCTGCTCTTCAGTAGTCCGAACGTGCGCTCCACCACATTGCGTGTTGTTTTGTGTGCCACGTTGTATCGTCTCTCACTCTGGGTTGCTGGGTGTAGGTAGGGAGTGAGGATGAATGACCGGCATGCATATGCACTGTCGCCTGGATGAGTAAAAGGGAACCATCAGTAACATGCCTCTATGCACTATGATTTGCAGGTTTCAAGGGGCGTCACTGTTACTCACCTAGCAGGTATCCCTCTCCGAATTCTCCGGCACTCAGTCGTGTGTAGATCCCACTATTCTGGAAGATGTAAGAGTCGTGGGTGCTCCCAGGAAACTTTGCTACAATATCTGTGATGATGTTCCCTGCATCACAGATCACCTGCACATTGATGGAGTGGGTGGACTTCCTGTTCCTGTAGATGTGCTCTGTATCAGCTGGTGGACAGATTGGGATGTGTGTACCATCAATACAGCCGAGGACATGGGGGAACTGTGCCATGTGATAAAAGTCAGTTTTTGTTTTCTGCAGTGCAGCCTGTGTGTTTGGGAAGCTTATGTAGTGGTGCATTCTCTGCATCATGGCATCCAGGAACTTCCTGAAGAAACGTGACAGGCAACTCTGGGATACCCCACCCACCGCAGCTATCACCACCTGATAACTGCCGGATGCCAACAGATGTAGGCTGCAGAGCACCTGCACATGTGGGGGTATGGCGTGCGCCCTTGTTATTGGCTGGTCCAGGAGTGGGTGTAGGTCCCTGATTAAGTCCATGATGGTTTCGGGGTGTAGCCTGTACCTCTCATGTATCTCTGCATCAGTCAGCTGGAATAGTGTGATGCGCTGTCTGTAGATTTGTTCCTCCCGTCGCCACACCCTCAGTCCTGCTGCCTGTAGACGTAGGCGCCTTGCAATGACGTACATAGCGGCCATGTTGTCCACGCTGTTGCATTTTGGGTTTGCTAATATGCATTGTTGATGGTTACCACCTGCTTTCAATCCGTGTTAATTACCGACTCTTATTTACCGATTTTTCTGGATTTCTTAATTACCGAGTGCTCCTACATGTCATTTTAAATTTTACCACTTCATATTTACCACTTCATGTTTACCGATTCGTTAATTATGTCTTCGGTAAATATGAATCGGTATTTTGGAATTCGGTGAATCTGATTCGGTATTTACCGCCTCATATTTACCGAAAAGTGGTTTTTGGACTCCTACATCTCACTTGTCTGAATACCGGTCGGTAACGGCATATTTACCGAAAATCGGCCGTTACCGACCGGTATTTGGCTACCTACATGAGGCCCTTAGTAGTCAGCTCACTACAGTGCCCCAAAAGCCAACACCACGTGTCTGTAGGGCAGCGCTGCATGCTGTCTCAGGCCTACAGAATGGTCCAGCAGGTCCTTAAAATGAGACAGAGATGTGACTGAATGAGATCAGAGATCACATCATTTCGCATGGCAACACTGCTTGTTCAAACCTGCGCACTCAGGCTGATGCACCCAACCCCTCCCACCGCACCATGCTCAATTACTGCCCCTGTGCACCCAGGTACCACTGCTCACCTGCTGTCATTGGTGTGTGTACAAACACGACAGCCAGCAGGGTTCACAATTCAGATGTAGTTTTGATTGCCAGGATGGTGTACATCTCATGGATCCCTTTTTTTTTATTGCGCATTGTGATATGCGAGGATGATGCGGCCATATCACCTGAGGCAGTGTGGAAGAACTAGGACATGTGGCATCGTCGTTATCCTATTTATAGGTACGCAAAGTGGGCTGGGCTTGCGTACGCCAGGCCAGCGTAAGTGTGAATAATTATTCCGGGGACCTGGACGTTGTTCAGTTCCTGCCTGTGTGTCCCTGTTGCAGTTTTGACGTCGCACAATCCGCTATTTACATTAATGTACCATGTATCTGGAGGGTGGCAACTATCGCTATTGAGATGCTGTCCGAAAATATTGAATGGATAACATCACATGTCGTTGTCAAGCTTGTGGATATGCACAGACACGCATGTTAATGGTGTGTGGTATTATTGAAAGTGTTGCTATCGCGAAGCGCACACATGTGAATGTGCTCGGATGGAGGGAGGATCAGCAGTGAGGTTACGTCATACACAGTGATAACGCTCATTACAGTCAAGCAATGCATGTCAAACGTGAATCTGAAAGTCTCACATATGACACACTACTATAGTGGTAAAGCCTGACAACAGAGCATACTGCAACACAAATCTACACATTACTCTTTGATGTTTGTCATATGTGATCTAGGATGTGCCCTCTACTCATGGCTGTTGATACCCCTTCGAGCCACCAATACCCAGGCCGAAAGGCATCACAATTATGTGCACACACACACACACAAGGGGCATCATGTAACACACATTTGTTTTTTGATGTAATGTTTCAGATGCATGGCCATCACACATGGAAGGTTACTGTACAGAGCATGAATATTGATCAAGATGATCGTTGCATTGTACGTGTACTATAAGATATGTGTACACTGCCAAAAACTTTTTTAAAAGCTCTCTAAGCAGAAGAGGTGTGTCTCATCAAACGCTGTAGAGAGAATGACTAAAATGGGTGGGGTCCTCCAACTGTTACAATGGGAAATGTTATGAACAAATCAAATGCTTTTTTTTAAGGTCACATGGCAATCGCGCACCGAGCGCGCAAGTAGGCGGCACCCGACGCGATTTTGAGAAAATATATTTACCATAATATAAGTTTATTACAGTTAGAAATATATAAATGTTTAAAATATTTTAGATTATCGCTTGCTCTCATATACACTTTAAACTTATTTAGATATAGTTTTGAGGCATAAAAAAAATTGAGGGAATGGCGTACCCGGCGCCACACCATACGTCTATGAGGGCCTGGAAGCGTGCAGTCATCGCATACGGAACACGCAGCCGGCGCGACCTCACACGTATATGACGTAACGAGTGGCTTGGTACTGCGCACCTGTCGCATAAAAAACAAGCAACTGGCGCGACCTTATACGTATATGATGTTAGGCGGGACGCGGTGATACGAAGCCATCGGATACGAAATGTGCATCCTTTATGAATTTAGCAATATGGCGGATAGGATTCGCGTACTGATGGAGTTTGGTACACTACCGGTACGGGAGTCCAGTTTTCTCAAAAAAATAAAATAAGCTATACATACTTTTTTTTGAAGATATAACAAATTACATAATTTTTCAAGTAACAAAAAAGGATAATAGAGCTCCAAAATAATACAAAAAAAATAGAAAAATATGTTTTATAAATATTAAAATATGAAATTAACATTTAAAAAACCTTCGAAATTCACTGAAAAAAACATAGGTTTTACAGACGTTATAGTTAGGAATTAGCATTTAAAAAACCTTAGAATTTCACTAAAAAAAACATAGGTTTCAGGGACGTTATAGTTAGTTGGACATTTGACTCATAAAACCAGAGAAATGTGCACGTTATAGTTAGTTGAGCTAACTATAACTTGCGCGCCCGCAATGCACTGGTGATGACATCACATGCTACATCACTCATGACATGGTCCGTGACATCACTGATGACGTCACTGATGACATCATCCACGTGACAATCTAATGCACAAACTGATGCCCTAGTATAAACTTTGAAACACGCACTCTAAAATACAGACTACTATTGTTGAAAGCATACACACAACAGTGCCAGATAATACATACCACCCACTATTTCCTAGCTCTGCACACACATCCAGTCACTTATACATGCAGTTACTCATCATTACAGTACTATAATATGCACTCATACACCTATACATACAGTCACACTCTGCCACTCATCCATAGAGTTACTCACACACCTAGTCAGTCATGGAAAGAATCTATTACATACCCATTTACTCATGTATACAGTTATACACACCAACACTGTTATTTATACACACACCACATCACTTATTTATGCAGATACTAACACATACTTACTGTCTTATACAATCACTGATGCAAGCAGACACTCATTTATACACCCTCTCCTCAAATAACTTACTCTCACGTATAGTCATTTATATACTCCAACACTCACATATACTGCCTTAAAACATTTGTAGTTACTCACACATATGCACTGAGACATTCATTCACTCACCAACACACCCATACACACTCTAACTCACCCATACAGGCCTTCCCATATGCACGTTTGAATCCATACAATCAGTAAATCACCCGGTCAGACATCTAGGCACATAGTCAGACCCCCCCACCCACCCACACAGACACTCAGGCACCCATACAGATACTCAGACAACAAATAAATAACCCATATAGACACTCATGTAGCTACTCACCAACCCATGCAGCCGTTTATACACCAACTGAGACACTAATACAGACTTTCACACAGTTTAGTCACTAACCCATGCATTCAGTAACACTTGTTTAACCACTCACTTATACAGTCAGTCACGCACCTACCAAATAATCCATTCAGGCACTTGTAAATCCACTCATTCTTCAATACACCTTGGCATAGATATATATGAAAAATATTTAAACTTTACAAAAACACACATTCACTGGATGATGTCATCAGTGACGTCATTTGAGATGTCATCAATGATGTCATCAGTGATGTCACTGACCATGTCATGAGTGATGTAATATGTGACTTCATCACCAGTGCATTGTGGGCGCGCAAGTTATAGTTAGCTCAACTAACTATAACGTGGGAATTTCCAACTAACTATATCGCCCCTGAAACCTATGGTTTTTTCAGTGAATTTCTAAGTTTTTTTAAATGCTAATTTCTAATTATAACGTGCCTGAAACCTATGGTTTCTTCAGTGAATATATATATATATATATTCACGAGGTAGTTGTCAGGGATTTGATGCGTGTCTGGAATACTACCAAAAACAGACACGCACATAATTTAACACCAGAACAACGGCAATCATTGTGCACCTTGAACAGTGATCCAGGGTTTGTAATTAAACCCTCGGATAAAGGTGGGAATGTTGTCCTTTGGGACATTAATTTATACAAACAGGAAGCCAATAAACAATTAATCCTCTCAGGTAACTACATGAAATCAAGCAGGGAAGACTACACTTTGGCAGCAAATATCTATTACAATAAACTTGGAGAATGGAGGAGAAAGGGACTATTAGAGGAATGTGAGTATAGATTTCTCTACATCAAACATCCAGTAGCATCTTGTTTTTATATGTTACCAAAGGTCCACAAGAATAAGACTAACCCCCCAGGGAGACCAATAGTATCCGCCAAAGGCAGTCTTCTCGAAAACACGTCCATTTTTCTTGATGCATTTCTCTCTCCTTATGTTTTGGCTCTCCCATCATACTGTAGAGATAGCACTGATTTTATCAACAAAATTGAAGGAATAATATGGCAGGAGAATTTTTGGCTTGTGACAATTGATGTGGTATCCCTGTATACCTGTATATGACACTCTTATGGGATACATGCGTGTAAACATTTTTTTAGGGACAGGTCTATCTTCCTATACGATCAAACACACATGCTTTTGGATATGTATATATTCTGTTTGAATAACAACTTTTTCCTTTTTGAGGACCAATGGTTCAAGCAAGAGGTTGGCACGGCGATGGGAAGTTGCTTCGCGCCGAGCTATGCTTGTATGATGATGGGATGGTGGGAGGAGCAACTTGTGTGGACTGATGTGAATGAATGCTTGACAAAAAATATTGTCTTCTATACTAGATGTATAGACGACATTTTTTTAATATGGGGTGGTTCAAGATCAGACCTTGATAGATTGTTTGAAACCCAAAATAACAATGATGTCAACCTTTGTTTCACACATAAAGTTGCTCAGGATGAGATGGACTTTCTTGATGTACGCGTTAGAATTGAGGAGGGGGTTATGACAACTAGCCTATACAGAAAGTCCACAGCTGGCAATAGCATCTTACATGCCAGGAGCCACCATCCCCCCAAACTGAAGTGGAGTATCCCGTACGGGGAACTCCTACGGGCCAAACTTAATTGTAGCTCTGAAAGTACCTTTGAGAGGGAGCAAGAGACTATGTTACAGAGGTTCAGAGAGAGGGGTTACCCAGAAGATGTCCTCATGAGTGCAAAGGAGAAAGTAGCTAAACAGAACAGAGCAGCACTATTGGTGAAGAGACCTATTGAGGAGGAAGGTGGAAGAAATAATATCAGAATGATTACCACATTCAATGTGGCAGCCAAAGCTGTGAGTGGTACGCTTAACAAACATTGGCATTTGGTCAGAAATGACCCAATTGTAGGTGTAACTGTGAATGCGTATCCTCAGATAACTTATCGCAAAGCGCGTTCTCTAAAGGATATGCTTGTAAGAAGCTATATGGGGGCGAGTAAGAAGTTGACATGGATACAACAGCAGAGGGGCTTTTTCAAATGTGGAAAATGCAAGGCCTGTGGTACGAGTAAAAATGTCAAGACATATCCTATGCCCACAGGGAGGACAGGTGTTAAGAAATTTATGAACCGTATCACAGAGTTTTGTGTGTATGTTATCAGATGTCCATGTGCCAAAATGTATGTTGGGAGCACGATTTTTCCTGTCAAAAAGCGGATTCTTGAACACCTAAGAGCGATTAGGAATGTGGATCTGAATTATTCTACTCCGAGGCACTGGTTAAAATATCATAACAAAGATGTTAATTGCTTTTCATTCTTTGGAATTGACAGGGTGCCGGCAAACCCCAGAGGGGGAGATCGGGAGAAACAATTGAGAGTCCTGGAATCGCAGTATATCATCCTTTTAGAGTCCAAGAACCCTTTTGGTTTAAATGAAGATGAGGAACTTTTTGTCCATATTGGATGAGTATCCATTGGGTTTCAATTTCTGCTCTGTACTTATCCCTGTGTATATTCTTTTTATTATGCCCCTGTGTATAGTTTATTTATAATTTGATCTTGTTCAGTTTGAGCGACAGGGTGCTGTAACATTGTCTTTTTGGATGTACAAAAAGAATACTAACTTTATTAGGTAAATAGTGAATGATTTCTGTTATGGTTTGGTGTTTTCAGGGTGATATCAGCCGATCGGGTGCCCCCTGTTTCCTCCTGCTGTGTTCAAAATTTCGCACAAATATTTTGTGACTTTGTCATCTCACTCTGATTTGAATCCTAATGAGGACCATGACTATCAGGCCACTTGGCCTGTTTTTTCGAGAGTTTGCATGTGGCAATAGATTGCTCATGAGCTATTTAGATAAAATTGTTTAAAACTTGTGTGATGCTTTACACACATGGCCACTTGGCATTGATTATATCACTTATACGTTTATATATATTTTTATACATCTAGTTTTTATGTACTTACAATGAATTATTGAATTGTATTTACATATGTATACTCTTTGATATTGATTTTGTAAATAATGCACTGGTGTTTGCAGTTTGAAGAGTATATGTTTTTCTCTCATTTTTGCTGCAAGAAAGTCTTTTGTTTATCTCCATGCTCGGGTTACGAGCAACTCTGGTCCGTCTTTTATGTTCACACATACTTGAAATGGTGAACGAGCCTTGGAGTGCGAGTTATTCCTTTGCTGACAGTATTGTGGAGTTTTCTACAAAATATATATATATTCACTGAAAAAACCATAGGTTTCACACATGTTATAGTTAGGAATTAGCATTTAAAAAACCTTGCAAATTCAGTGAAAAAACCATAGGTTTCACACACGTTATAGTTAGCTGGACATTTCACTCGTAAAAAACCAATGAAATTTCCCCGTTATAGTTAGTTAAGCTAACTATAACTCGCGCGCCCACAATGCACTGCTGATGACGTCACATATTACATCACTCATGACATGGTCAGTGACATCACTCATGACATCACTGATGACATCTCAAATGACATCACTGATGACATCATCCAGTGAATGTGTGTTTTTCTGAAAATTAAATATGTGTAATATATGTATAACTCAAGGTCGATGGAAGAATAAATGAGTATATAAGTGTCTAAATGGATGATTTGTTTTTGAAAAATTGATTGTATTACTGACTGATTAAGTGTATCTTTTTGAATACATGGCTAAGTGAGTAATGTTTAAATGTGTAAATACCTGTATCAGTCTCTCACTTTGTGTATAAGTGTCTGCATGGGTTGGTGAGTAGCTACATGGGTGTTTATATAGGTTATTATTTGGTTTTTTGAGTCTCAGTATGAGTGTCTGAGTGTCTGCATGGTTCGGTGGGGGGTATTACGTAGTGCATAGATGCATGAATGAGTGACTCACTGTTTGTATGTGTTGAAGACAGCATGTGTGCAGGACTGTATGGGTGGATGAGTGTGTGTATGGGTGTGTTAGTGAGTGAATGGCTGTCTCAATAGTGTCTTTATGAGTAACTACATATGTTTTAAACTAGTATATGTGACTATTGGTGTATATAAGTGAGTATATGTGAGAGTGAGAGATTGAAAGAGTTCCTGTATGAATAAGTATGTGTTTCTATAAGTGATTGTTTAAAAGACTAAGTATGTGTAAGTTTCTGTAGAAGTAAGTGTGGTGGTGTGTGTATAACTGTATATGCAAGTAAATGTATGTTTGATTCTTTATTAGCATGAGTGACTATGTGTGTGAGTAACTCTATGGATGAGTGGCATTGTGTTACAGGATGTATAGGTGTATGAGTACATATGATGTGTGAGTACACGTATGAGTGACTGTACAGGACTGTTGGTGAATGAGTGGATGTTTATGTGGATCTTAGAATTATTGAAGAGGTTGTTGTAATTGGTATTGGTATGTCCATTTTTTTGAAAATTTCAGTCTCTATTTTTGAATGTTTGTATCAAAGGTTATATTAGGGTGAGAGGAGGTCTACCACTCTGTCACAAGGATGATGTTATCAGTGATGTCATGAGTGATGTCACTGACCATGTCATGAGTGATGTAATATGTGACATCATCAGCAGTGCATTGCGGGCGCGCGAGTTATAGTTAGCTTAACTAACTATAACGGGGAAATTTCATTGGTTTTTTACGAGTGAAATGTCCAGCTAACTATAACGTGTGTGAAACCTATGGTTTTTTCACTGAATTTGCAAGGTTTTTTAAATGCTAATTCCTAACTATAACATGTGTGAAACCTATGGTTTTTTCAGTGAATTTGCAAGGTTTTTTAAATGCTAATTCCTAACTATAACGTGTGTGAAACCTATGGTTTTTCAGTGAATTTGCAAGGTTTTTTAAATGATAATTTCTAACTATAACGTGTGTGAAACCCATGTTTTTTTCAGTGAATTTGTATGGTTTTTTAAATGCTAATTCTTACCTATAACATATGTGATTCCCATAGTTTTTTTATTGATTTTGTATGATTTTTTTATTATAAATTCTTATATTAAATGTGTTTTTTTTTAAAAAAAAAACAAGTATTTTTTTAACTTTTTATTCTCTTAACATACTATGTTTTTTTTAAAAAAAATCTGCAATATATCAATTTTTCTCTTTTTTTTTTACCAAACAGGTAAGATATATTAGTTTAACACAGAATTTTTAATTTTTTTTTTCTTTTTTTTTTTTAGTGCGCGTACGGTAAGCGACGAGCGTACGGTAAGCGTACGGTTTACGCAATGTTCGTAATTTATCTACTCTGTTTGCGTATAGTTACGCAATTTGCGTAGCCGTGCGTACTGCGCGTGGGGCGCGTAGGGGTGTACGCTACACGCGCACGTTACGCGGAAGTGTTGTGGAGTGACTGTTTTGCGCATGCGCGCGAGCGCGTGTCTTTTTTACGCGCATACGTACTTTTACCGAAAGCGCACCGTAAGCGCACCGTAAGCGTAACGTACGCGTACGGTGGGTCATGTGATCAAGAAACAACACTTTTGATTGGTTTTTACTACTTTCAGTTCTAGAACTCTCCTACACCACACCTATTCCCCTCATTTCTGCTTGTGATCCCTTTGGAGAAGGAGCTGAGTTGTCTTTGTGATACGATGGCAGAACAGCAGACCTCTTCAGAGAGTGAGGCTAGCAGCACTACCTTGAGGCAGAGAAGGAGGAAACAAAAGAGCTCTTTCATATGGGAGTATTTTTCTTTTCCAGAGGGCAAGAAAAAGGTAAATGCACCTTTAGTGACTTGTAAGCTGTGTGACCGTGTACTTTCAAGAGGGAATCCTAACAAGAAGTATTCCTTCGGGAATCACACTATGTTGAGACACCTTCATGATGTACATGGTAGGACATATGCTCGACATACTGGAGGAAACCCTTCAGTAAGTCAACCAAGCACATCCACAGCAGCTCAGCCTGGTCCCTCATCTGCAAGGCCGAGTCCATCTTCGGCAGGTCAGCTGAGCCCTTCATCTGTGGGGGGAGCATCTCCTTTTTCTGGTCCTCTGGAAACTAACCCTCGGTTTGCGAGAGTTACAATGCGGTGTGCCACTTGTCATGGTCTAATTTGTCGTAGGGAGATCAGTGTTGCCCTAGTTAACAATAAAATAGACCAGCACATTTGTCCTACCGACTAATATTCCCATTCTTTCTTTCCTCTGTCCCTGTACGAACACAACGGCTCTTTTAAGAGCCAACCTTACCTTTCAACTTTTTTTTATATTTTTTTTTTAACTTTTTTTTGATTTTTTTTTTTTACCGTACGCGTACGGTACGCGTAATTTTTTTTTTTTTTTTTTTTTAAAAACTAAAAATCAATTATCACATTACAAGGTCCTTGAGAGATTACAATGAAAAACTGGAAATGTGATTGTGGAGAAGTGGAAAAAAGGGACCATGAAATTTCTCACTTACCATACCCACTCAAAAAATTATTTATTAATTAAACTTTAATTTAAATTGTTAAAAAAATGGTTCAAGTTTTCGTAAATTTTCTTTCTCAATCTGAAAAAAAAGAAAAAAGTATTAATATTTAATAAAACATTTTATAATACAGTACACGTATTTACATATTTTCCAAAAACAATTTTTTGCCTTTTTTTTCTGTTTTCAGAATATATTGCATTTCACTATAAATCGTGAAAGCAATTGCATTCATCACTTAACAGCGGGCAAAAAAAAAATAACAATCCCAAAGATTGTTTAAAAAAAGCCCAGAATCTCTTCTCAGTTAAACATAACATTATCGAAATGCAAAATATTATTCATTAAAAATATCATCTAATAACAAAAACTATTTCTAAAAAATACCGTCTGACAATTTTCTTTCAGAAGCATAATCTCAAAAAAAATATATCTCAAATAAATCCACAATACATCTAGTTTCCTTTCCTTTAGGCCAAATGTTAATTTTTGAAATTATTTTTTGATTAAATTTCCAACGATAATCCAATAAAATTCCAAAATTTAAATTGTACACATATTACCGATTCTCTCTAAAATTTTGGTTTCCGAAAGATTAATTAGGATTTAATTAAGTCCACAATACAATTGGATACCTTTCCTTTAGGCCAAATGGTAATTTTAAAAATCTTTTTTGATTAAATTTCCAACGGTAATCCAATAAAATACAAAAATTTAAATTCTACAGATGTTACCGATTCTCTCTAAAATGTTGATTACCGAAACATTAATTAAGAATTATTTAAGTCCACAATACAATTGGTTACCTTTCCTTTAGGCCAAATGGTAATTTTAAAAAACTTTAAATTTGTAAATTCCAATGGTAATCCAATAAAATGGTAGCTTCTGCACAAAAAAATAGCTCCCCCTTTCCATCTAATGCAAATGTAAAATCACCAGAGCAATAACAAACAGCTTTCTGAGACCAGCAACATGTGTAACCTGGGTGACTGACTACACTCCAGCAAGGGCAACCAGCCTTAGTGATGCTCAATGTATTTGCATTACTGACTGCAACCTCAAACCCTAAAAGTATTCCTCATTTATACCACTACACCTTAATTTATGGTGAAAACATAGTCCATATTATTTTACATGTTTGTATTTGCATTACTAAGTGCAACCTCAAACCCCACTCGGTTGTGAATACTGTGCATAATTCCACAGGATAAGCAGCTGGGTGTGTGCTAAGAGTCTGCTTCTGCAGAAAAAAATAGCTCCCCCTTTCCATCTAATGCAAATGTAAAATTACCACAGCAATACGCAATAAATCTCTGCCTGTAATTCCTCTTTGCACACAGAGTCATGTTTTCATATTAGTCTGAAAACGAAATTTCTTTGCCAATGTGAAACCACACTTACTACTCTTTTTTTTGGCAAGTGATAAACACTTTTACAGTCTGACACATTTTGAATCCACTTTCCAGATTCTTAAAAAAGCATATGTCCAAACTGCTTTTTCAGACCAGCAACATGTGTAACCTGGGTGACTGAGTACACTCCAGCAAGGGCAACCAGCCTTAGTGATGCTGAATGTATTTGCATTACTGACTGCAACCTCAAACCCCACTCGGTTGTGAATACTGTGCATGATTCCACAGGATAAGCAGCTGGCTGTGTGCTAAGAGTCTGCTTCTGCACAAAAAAATACCTCCCCCTTTCCATCTAATGCAAATGTAAAATCACCAGAGCAATACCAAACAGCTTTCTGAGACCAGCAACATGTGTAACCTGGGAGACTGACTACACTCCAGCAAGGGCAACCAGTCTTAGTGATGCTGAATGTATTTGCATTACTGAGTGCAACCTCAAACCCTAAAAGTATTCCTTATTTATACCAGTACACCTTAATTTATCGTGAAAACATAGTCCATATTATTTTACATGTTCCTCACATTTAAATTTCTCCCAAAACAGAAAATGATAAACACAACTTCAACAAAAGGAATTCCAATTCTATTATTCATTTCTTAATTTACCATATACATCCCCTCTCAAACTCTAAACTCACCTTTAAAATTAGTTAGTTGTGAAAGAAACGTGGCACTTAAACAGCAGATTATCAGAGCCAGGATCTCTGTTCTGTACACCTCTCTCCTCTCAGCAGAACCAGATAATGGCAAAATTTCCCTCTCTTTTTCCACACATATACATGTTAGTTTCAAATCTCAGTGCTTCCCCCTTTTTTTCAAATGTAATCACACATTTCTATTGGTTGAAAACCAACCCTTTTCCAAAAGTACCCTTCCCCCAACTTGACTTCTGCCTAGTACCCTTCCCCCAACTTGACTTCTGCCTGCTACCATAGCAACAGCTCTTGAAACACTGCTGTGTAGAGTTAGGTCAGAAGTTCACCAAACAATGTTTCATTTCCAAAGAGCAGGGGTGCTTGACTTTTCAAACCTAACAGCAAATCCATAGTACTGTTCTTTGGTAACACATTTTTTTGTACCAATACAAAACATGCTTCTATAAATTGACACATACAGCCTAGTTTTTATTGTAGAATGGTATGAAACAGCCAATCAGTTCTTTTTATTTTAAAAAAATATGTATGCCTCCATTTCCAAACTGTCTTTCATTTCTTTTTCCCATTCTACTGAAATACACCTCCTGAGTGCATCCAGATCTCCTTGGAACATGTTCACAGTGTGGATTGTAGGACACAGCTATGTCTTCTGGAGTGAAAAGTATGCAGAGAAAACAGGTATGGTGAGAGACCTTGCTTTGCCAAATGTAGACATTAAATGGATTGGTCAGAGAGGGTTAAAGTGGCACCAGTTGATGCCATTGGTGAAATCCTTCATGCAAATCCAACACCCTGACCTCATAATAGTGCACTGTGGTGGCAATGACCTAGGCACTTTGACTGGGGTAGGTCTGGAAATGCTTATGAAGGAGACCTTTGCACAACTGTTTTCACTTTTCCCTAAAACTGCCTTTGTGTATTCTAACATATGCCAAAGGCAAAAATGGAACTGGGCCAATCATTTTTGTCCGCAGATTGACAAAGCAAGAAAGCACGTCAACAAATCTGTTTCTGCTTTCCTCCGTGACTATGGTATGGGTTCCATTTACCACAACAACTTGCGTTACGACATGCAAGACATTTATAGAGGAGATGGTGCACACTTCACTGATGAAGGGAACAGAGTCTTCCTCTTGAACCTTAGACTCTGCATCGGTACTTACTTGTAGGTACCACTAAAAAATCACTTAATAAACACAACGGCTCTTTTTAGAGCCCCCTAATATCTAAACACTTAAATCTGCATTTCATTTCTTTTTTTTTTTTTTTTTTACCGTACGCGTACAGTGAGCTTACCGTACGCGTACCCCGCGATTTTTAAAAACATTAATAAATGGGTTTTTTGTACTTTTCTGTCCTACTTTGACCCCTTTTCAAATGTTAGGGGGTCTGAAACTCTCTTCCTTGCCCCCTTTTCAAGTTATCACCCTTTTTTTTCTGAGTGAAACACACGAAATGGTGGCCGCCGCTTCCTGGTTTCGACCGATTCGAATGTTTACTAAGATCTAACAGCCAATCAGAATCGCGCTCGCGCACGTCACCGTACGCGTACGGTAAGCGCACCGTAAGCGCACCGTAAGCTGGCTCAGATATATATATTGATTTAAAGGCTATTTTCTCAGAATCTACTGAACAGATTTACACCAAACCTACAAAAGGCACTTCCTTGACCTGAGGACTACCTCTCTGACAAATTTCCTTAAATTCTGTTCAGCCGTTCGGGCTGTAGCTGTGTCTAAAGGTCCTATGGAAAAATGCATGGGAAAAACGTGTTTTGGGACCCCCCTTTTATCTCAGCCCCCGCTTGACGAATCCCCCCGAGACTTTCAGGGTAGGAGCGGAGCGTAGCGCCCCACCTATTTTGAAAATTTCGCGAGGATTCGTCGACCGGCGCCAAAGTTATTCCAAATAGAATGTTGCGGATTTCCTATGGAAACGTGGTCCCAACTATAACTATCTACTGGCGACCGCCAGTAGATAATATATATATATATATATAATATCACATTAGATTCCCTCCGGTTTTTCCCCTCCTCAAGTTATTTTTCATTTTCTGTTCTACTGTTATATATAAGCACTCTGAAATTTTCTTTCTGCAATATGTCATTTTCATACAATCTTTACATGCCATATTGTAAATTTAAAAAAACTTTCGTTAAAGTTAAACAGTTTCAACCGGAGCCCACCATATGGACCCTTTGAGACCTGCGGTGAGTGACAGACTTTTTCCTTTTTAGGGAACACCCTTTACTGGGTTTATCTGCCTTTTTGGTGCCAGATAGCTGCATTAGAGGTCCCAGTACCCAAGTGTAATGAAGGGTGCATTTCTGACACCATAACATCTTTTTTATCTTCTTCTTTTGTATGGTTATATTCTAAATCCTGGCTAGTGTGGATAGGGGGCTATTCAGAGTCTGTTGTATTCACCCAAAACTCTGTGGGAAATGGGTTCTGCCCAGCAACCAGTATGCTAGAGTTTGGCAAGGTCATGGCCTGGGTTGCCATATCACTTCATATGGTCGTGTAACAAATCAGAACTTTGTGTGAATTGCATTCTTTGTTTGCTTTCAATGGGACCAATGTGGCTAATTAATCATACATTCCAGATTTGTATAAGTGAAGGACGGAAGTGTGGTAGCCTGTTGACATGGAGCAGTTTGACAGTCCTAGATAAGGGGCATGAAACTGCACTTGCGGCCTAACACTCCATGGTTGGTACCTCCCTCCCTCCCTCTAACACATAGTTATTATGCTGGTATTTGGCCCGCTATTCTGAGAAGCACTATATCTCGGTCCAGTACCCAGAGCATTATTACACTGAAGAGCAGCACTTTTGGACGTTATTTTTACTGGGCAGAAACTACTTCTGATGACAATATTTGTTTGGGACAAAAGGCCTTGTGTTTTCTACAATAATTAAACATCATTTGGCAACTCTTTCTCCTGGCTCAGTGTCTCAGAATGAGAAACACCTGTTTCTAAAGGAAACAATCCCAGTGGCAGCAGTAAGAGATAATCTGAATCATTCTTGACACCAGTCCTTTGCTGAAAAGACAGGAGTTGAAAGGCATTCCTTATTAGAGGGTGGGGGAGGGAGGACGGGAGCAAGGAAGGGAGCAAGGAAGGGAGAAAGTGCTCCTCCAGTGACCACACATACCTGCATTCATCCTTTAATAATACTTGTTCCTAACTATTAGGATCAAGAATGATTCCTAAATTCCTTTGTTCCAGCCATCCCAAAAGACATGACCCATCCTTAGCTGCATACACAGTGCCAGGTACCATCCTCATTGCCACTGAAAACATCTCAGGAGCCAGACAGGAGGTACCGGTAAATGTATTTATTAAGGGCACGCAGAGCAACTGGACTTACCTGTGGACACTATCACTGCTGGGGCCCTGACGCTGCTATTCTCCCTGCCGCCGTTGCCTGTAACACCACACGGCCGCTGTGGGGGAGGACTACAGCTCCCAGCTAGCACAGCGGTGACCAGCACCGCCCACTTCCTGCCGTGCGCGCCCGGAGGCGCTTAAAAACCAGTTACTCCCTCGGTGGAGCGGGGGCTTCATTTACCTATTGCCTGAGGTTGGATTGACACGCATTTCTTACCTGTGGACACTATCACTGCTGGGGCCATGACGCTGCTGTTCTCCCCGTCGCCGTTGCCTGTAACACCACACGGCTGCTGTGGGGGAGGACTACAGCTCCCAGCTAGCACAGCAGTGACCAGCACCGCCTACTTCCTGCCGTGCCCGCCCGGAGGCGCTTAAAAACCAGCTACTCCCTCAGTGGAGCGGGGGCTTCATTTACCTATTGCCTGAGGTTGGATTGACACGCATTTCTTACCTGTGGACACTATCACTGCTGGGGCCCTGACGCTGCTGTTCTCCCCGCCGCCGTTGCCTGTAACACCACACGGCCGTTTTGGGGGAGGACTACAGCTCCCAGCTAGCACAGCGGTGACCAGCACCGCCCACTTCCTGCCGTGCGCGCCCGGAGGCGCTTAAAAACCAGCTACTTCCTCCGCGTCGCGGGACGCGCGGGCGGCGCCGGGCTAAGCCCGGGCCATGGGCGGGCCCGTTTAAGCCCGTTAAAGACCGGGTAAGACTGGGCTGGGCCCCCCCTCATATATTTGAACTTGAGACTCTAGTTATATTTCCTTATATATCACGCACATTCATAGTTGTCTCTTTTTAGAACTTCTATTTGATAGTTTGTGGGGGAATATATTAATGTCATGATGACTAGGGGTAGCAGGAGTAAAATTGCACAGGGGTCAGCGCATGTCACTGACCCAATCGACCAGTATATTACTAGGGCTAATGAGGCGATAAACCAAGGCATATCACTCCTGGAGCGTAGGGTGTCTCAGGATCTGGCCTTAGCCAAGCGTTCATCAATGGGCTCTCTAGTTTTAGCCAAGTCACCCATTAATCCAAGGGAGAACAGACCCCTAATTGAAGCACGAGTAGAAACACATACTATGCCAAATTGATTTTTCGGTATCCCTGCTACTCTCGGATACGCAGTTGAGTGAGGCGCTTGAGAAGACGCCAGAACTTTTTTCGAGCCCGAGGCAGGAGGATCACAACACAGATCATTCCAGGGGAAAGAGGGAGGGTGCAATATCAAAGCGAAAGAAGCCCAAGAAAGTGAAAAATCGTAAATCTAATAAAAAACTTCCCATTATTCATACGCCAGGAAAAAATGCATCTACATTGAGTAGCTCAATCAATGTAGCAACAGATATGATAACCCTCTCTTTGAATCCATCAAATCTTAACGACCCTGGTAGTCTGGGTGAGGGCTGCAAAGTTTGTGAGGTAAAAAACCAACTATTACTCAGATTGGGAGAACTTATCAAAATCTATATGCAGCCCATCGAACTATCTCTTTCAAATATCGAAAAGCAGATAGCTTCTATGAATGCAACTCCTAATATTCAGATGGGTGCCGGGTTGGTTAAACCAAGGGGGTCAAAAACAAATAGAAAAAATTCAATGGGGGAGTTGCAAACCAAAAAAGTAGCCACTGATGGGCCAAACATAAAAACGAAGCCAACTCCAGCAGTATTGAAGAAGGTTATTGAGCCACTCAAAACCCCAGTCCCTTCTGACAATACTAAAGCTGTGCCGGTTAAACCATCAGGGTCACTGTATAAAAATGATAAGACCAGGGATGGGGGTGGGTACCCAACACATCTACCACCAGAGGCAAGTCCATATGTTGTAATTGTGACCGGAGTTCCCGAGCTAAGTCAAAATGCGGAGGAACCGACATGGTCTCTAAAAAATAAGGTACAGCATTGGCTTACTACCAATAGACCGCTGCCACCTCATTGTAGCAGCAGGATCTTAATGGTGCGCAGGGTACCCTGGATAGGAAATGAGAGTAAAAGGACTCGGTGGATTGCGTCACAGTCCACTTTGACGACCCCCGAATGGCCGATCATATTTGCTGTTGGGATATGCGGGCAAAGAATGACGGAATAGAGACAAGAAGGCTTTCTTTTTTCTACCCCCCCACAAATCGATATAATGATGTCCCTGATTGGAGCAGGTCACAAGTAAGAAATTGGGATAGAAGAAGGGAGTGGGCTGATTGGTCAGGTCATGGAGGTGGTGACATAGCTCCTCTTGTAGGTTGGAGAGGCATACCAGTCACAAATAGGTTCAGCTGCTTAGAAGCAGTGGATTGACCACTATTGCGTACTGGACATGACCTTGAGGGCATTGAATTCCTTAGTCCCAAACCCTTACAATACTTGGTTAGCTCTACGACTAATACAAATATAGATATTAGGCATATGACCCCAGCGATGCAGACAACTAACCAAACAATCTCACAGGTCCCAGCTTTTTGTCCCCACCTTAACTCCGTACCAGGGCCTGGTATTGCTCAGTCCATGACTTCTATTAATCTCATGCCTTCTGCTGTACTCATGCCTTCTATTGAATGCCTGGGTCCTCAAAATAGCGATGGCCATGATCCTAGGGTTACATTAAAGATTCTTAGTTGGAACCTAGCAGGTATCCATAGGAAATTATGTTCACCAGAATGGAATGCTTTAGTAGAGGCCCATAAGATCTGCCTGTTCCAGGAGACCTGGAGCTTAGAACCACTCGAGTTGGGTATGTTACATACTCTGTGCCTGCAGCACTCCCTAGAAATGGGAAGGGTCGCCCTTCGGGAGGTCTTCTCATCTGGGTAAGCATTTCCCTTAATTGCCGCATAACACCTAAGCATATTAATAGCCCAGATATTCTAGGAATTTCCTTGAGAGGTCCCCACAGGGGGCTAACCCTCGATTTGTTTAACATATATGTTAGAGGTACCAAATATGGGTCTATGTCCCCGATAGTGACCATTCTTGAAACAGATTTCAGAGAAAATACTGTTGGTGCCCAAGTCCTGGTTGCGGGAGACTTTAACTGCACCTATGAGCCTCTCTTAACAGATGACATTCTGGACCTGGTTGAGGACGATGTTAGAAGGGGTATCCCAGCCCTAACTATTCCTCCGATTAAAAGATGGACCCAAAGTGCGATACAGTTAAATGCTCTAACATTGGAGTTTGGCCTAAGAGCCACAAATGGTCGTACAAACTCAGACCCTATGGGTGCTGTTACATTTAATAGAGTCAACCACACCTCGAGGATTGATTACATTCTCCTAGATTTTTCACTGTGGGGTTTAGTACAGGATATGGTAGTTCTACCTACTGTTGAAAGCGACCATAATTCGCTTTCTTTGACTCTTAAAAACCCTTGGCCTAGCAAAACACTCGAAGTACCCTCTAAGCAAGCTCATAACATTTTTGTTCCCTCTTGCGGCAGACGTTTGAAGTGGAATAAAGTTTCAGTTGATGAAACTAAACTTAATAATATCAATGAAATGCTTAAAGCCTCACAAACGGAGTTGGATACTATTGATCCGGCCCTGCTAACAACTGGAAGGGTTACATCTATTTTCGAGGGAACACTTAGGTTTATTGGGGATGTTTTCTTGAAAAAGGTACATGTGGGTAGGAACATGGCAACCCGGAATCCAAGGGGCAAGCATGATTGGTACACATCTGCATGTAGACACGCAAAATCTCTTTTGATTGAGGCTATTAAAGGCAAATCCCAAGCCCTGATACAGGGTGCTAGGAAAGAGCATAAGCGAACATTGGCAAGTGCAAGAAAGGAGTGGGAAGAAGAGTATTGGCGCACTTTAAAAGAGGCAAGCTCCGAAAACGATTCAAGGCGTTTCTGGGATACAATCAGAGCCAGAAATAGACCAGATAGCGACCTCATAACATGTAACATTACTAGCCAAGTGTGGGTTAACCACTTTTCTAAATTGTATACTCGCCAATCTGGAAATGTCACCACAGCTATACCCAATGATGAGCAGGGCTGGGAGGTGGCTCTAGCAAACCCTGACTTCCCAACAAAAAGAGTAGAGTATGCTATTGGTACTACTATGCCCCAAAAGGACTGAGAGGCAGTTTCTGTAGACCCCGACTTCTCAATAAAAGAAGTAGAGTATGCCATTAGTACCATCATGCCCCAAAAGGCGGCTGGTCCAGATGGCATTCCCGGGGACCTGCTTCGCTCAGACATTCCGAAATGGGGGAAATTTATCTATTGCCTGCTCATTGCTATCTGCAGGGGTGCACCGATTCCCACATCCTCGAAAGGGGCGGAGGTTGTCCCTATTTTTAAAAAAGGGGCCAGGGACGACCCGTCGAATTATAGACCTATAAGCCTGCTGGATGTAACCCAAAAGGTAGTCGGCAAGGTGCTGTTGGTTAGAATATTACAATGGATTAGCGAAAATAACGTTCTTTCTGACTACCAGGCAGGATTTAGAGCAGGCACTGGCACAATAGAACAAACCTTTAGATTGCTGCTAGTGTACTGGAAGGTGGTGGTCTTGGGCACAGGCAGTCTTTATCTCGCGTTTATCGATTTAAAGACTGCCTTTGACCTTGTACCTAGGGAGACTCTCTGGAGAGTTCTTACTGACATGGGGATACCACATTACATTCTATTGCTACTTGTAAGGCTCCATGAAAACAGTTTTGCCCAGATAAGATGGGGTACAGAGGGAGAGAAAACTAGCAGAATCCCGGTAGAGAGAGGGGTTCGCAAGGGATGTGTTCTAGCTCCCACCCTCTTTTCTTTGAATGTCAACGGTGTGGTTGAGCACCTGTTGAAAGATCCTTCAGATGAACCTTCCCTGGTGGGGGAGCGTATCCCCACCCTTCTCTTTGCGGATGATACACTCCTGCTGTCCAAATCACCAATGGGTCTTCAAAAACTACTCGATAA
The DNA here is from genome assembly GCF_964204655.1 of Triturus cristatus. NCBI lineage: Eukaryota > Metazoa > Chordata > Amphibia > Caudata > Salamandridae > Triturus > Triturus cristatus. The sequence continues at coordinate 943,638,290 of NC_140594.1, read as the reverse complement.
CTTCCAGTCCTTTTGTGCAGAACGGGGCCTGGTAATCAATACTGATAAAACAAAATATCTTGTGATGAACCCCCCTAAAAAACCTGTGCGTCCCCCAAAGTTGAACGCCGTACCTCTGGGGAGGGTGGATGTATTTGATTATCTAGGCATCCGTTTGTCGCACAACATGCAGTGGGCTCCTCATTTATGTAAAATGCTGCTAGCCCACAAGAGGGTAACAGGGGCTCTTCTGAAGGAGCAGCGCTCCTGTGCCATTAGACCTATAGACCCTGTTATTGAAATCTATGCAGCAAGGGGAGTTAGCTCTGCTCTTTATGGGGCAGAGCTATGGGGCTCATGCAACACTAGCGAATTGTCAAGATCTGAGAGGAAGTTTTGTAGGGCCATCATGTCACTTCCCCAGGGAACTCCCATGATTCCACTAATGCTTGACCTAGGTTGCCTCCCTATTGGTGATTTGGCAAAGTTCCGGCCTTTACTTTTATGGGCCCGGTTATGGTGAGCCCCGGAGCTTGCCAAATATGCCAAAGGCCTCTCTGAAGTAATGTCACTCCCTGGGTGGCATAGGATAAAATGGCTGAGAGATATGAAAGCCCTCCTGTCTAACTTGGGTTTAAGTGAAGCTTGGGTAAATAGGTCTTCCCCCCCAAAGGCAACACTCAAGAGTTTGTATTGGAACTGGATTGCAACCCAACGGAGCACTAATTGTACATTGGGTAGACTTACGGAGGACTTTCTGAAATTTAAGGATTTGCCGATCCGGGAACTCTACTTAGACATTATTGAGAGACCATTTGACAGGACCCTTTATTTTAAATTTAGGACTGGGACTCTTCCACTACATGCTTTTACATCTCGGTGGAAATCCCCAGCACAGACGACAGAATTTTGCCCTATTTGCATATCCAGACAAGAGACAGTGGCACACTTTCTGTTTGAATGCCAGGAGTATGCACAACCAAGAAGAAGATGGCTCAAGCAATTGTGTCGTTTGTTGGGAACCAGGCATCCTATTGAGGCACTACGCATTTTAATGTCGGACTCTCGCCCATTGTATGTTTGTACCCTTTCCAAATTCTTATCATGGGCCTGGTGCATTAGAAGCAAAAGGCTTAAAGGAAATGTTTAATCTTTTTTTAAATATTTATTTATTTATGATGTGCTTCTTTTATTTGAAAATCAAGTTTTTAAGGTTAAATGTAATCAAATTCTTGCTTTTCTTTTTCTCTGAAGCTTTTATGATAAGTTTTTTATCGAAATAAAGCCTTTGACTGACTGACAATGCGAAACAGCAACTGCCGTTCAAGTCTCTTTAACATTCCACAACAGTAGTCTCCCTGGAAACCATACAACTGCTCTGGATTCCAAAGTAAGAACCCAACACATGTCCATTCTTAGGTGTTTGATTTCAAATTTATGGTCCTGACCAGGCATAGGTTAAAGGGAGAAATGGTGGAGAGATCTGCTTGGATGGACCTTGTTAATCTCGACCATATCTGATTATCATTTTGAAATGTCAAGAACTGGCTGTATTATGTAGCTCTTTGAATGCGAGAAAGAGGTGGGAGGGATAAGAAACTTATTTTCTGGTCACATTAGCCCCCTAGTTCTGGGTAATCAATTAATGTATGAATGTTTACAAAAAAGTATGAGTATTTTATGACTGGTTGCACTAATACCTAAAATAAACAAATCATACCAAACATTAGTCTGGTTGAAACCACCTGACTAGGGTTGCCACATTTCTTAGAAACTAATATCAGCCATTTTCTTTAATTTTATCTGGAACAGTCAAGAGCTGGTAGGTGAAAAAAATAGGTATAAAATTCTAAGGATTCATTGATACCATGTAAATTAAAGGCTCATAGGGCAATGCTCATTCATAATGAGCAAGCACATATTTGGTATTAAATCATCTCCCATCCTCAACCACAAGTGAGTTGTTAGTGTAGCAGTTATTTCTATTGATTTAATAGCACAAGTGACACTTTGATATGGCGTGTGCTAGGAATGTCCTAGCCATAAACTCTCATGATTAGCCTTGTATTATATGAAGTGGCAGTCCCTCCTTGCACTTTGGCACAAAATGGGTGGAGGTACAGTGTTGTGGGCGAAATTTCAGCCTACAGCCATATCAAGACCACAGCAATGACTACTACTATATCATCAGGGTAAGTTATTATTATTAATATTTATAAAGCGCGACAGCTACTTCCAACGGAAGTGTCCCGGCGCTAGCATCCTATAGGCAGAGAGAAGTGGAGAGGGTCGCAGAAGTCTCTAGGGCAGCTCAAATAACCAGGTCTTCAGAGCCTTCCTAAACGGTAGTTCTTTGTCAAGCTGCCTGAGATCATTAGGTAAGGTGTTCCATAGCCTTGCCGTTTTAACGGAGAACGCGCGTCCACCTGTCCTAGCCTTTCTAAAATGTGGAGTAGCCAAAAGATTTCGACTTTGCGATCTAAGAGTTCTCGCCGAAAGGTATTTCTGGAGCCTCTGTTTGAGATAGCGTGGGCCTACCCCTCTAGTTGCTTTATGAACCAACAGAAGAGCTTTGAATTGAACTCTCTTCCTTACCGGCAGCCAATGTAGGCTCTGCAGATGAGGCGTAATGTGATGGCGTAGAGGCACATTTCTTAAGAGCCTGGCTGCTGAGTTTTGGATACGCTGCAGTCTTCTCATTAGATAATCCGCGAGGCCAATGTATAAGCTGTTCGCGTAATCAAGTTGAAAAGTGATAAGAGCATAAACCACAGTTTTCCTACAGTTCATTGGGAGGAAGTGTAGAAATCTACGCAATGTCTTCAGTCTCCAGAAACACTGGGAAGAGACATGCGTAATTTGAGCCTTGCCAGACAGTTGCGAGTCAAATCTAACACCCAAATTCCTTGCCACCGTTACAGGTGTCGGAGGAGGACTCAGCTCTACTGGCCACCACAGCTCAGTCCGTGGTGGAGTAGGTTGATTAAAAAATAAGACCTCAGTCTTATCGGTATTTAATTTTAGGCAGCTCTCAGTCATCCGTGAGGAGATGTTTAAGAGGCATTGCCTAAAATTGAAGAAAGCTGTCTCGCTATGTTCCTTAAAAGAGAAGACCAGTTGCGTGTCATCTGCATACGAGACAACACGCATACCCCATTTCTCTACAATTGCAGCCAGGGGTGCAAGGTAGACATTGAAAAGTGACGGACTCAGTGCCGAGCATTGTGGCACCCCCTGCGCCATGGGTCTGGAGCTGGAAACATGAGGATGTAAAAAGATCTGTTGTGACCTGCCTTCCAAGAATGACTAAAACCAATGCAGCACGGTCCCCGTCACTCCTAGCCGATGTAACCTATTCAGGAGGATCTTATGGGAGACCGTGTCAAACGCTGCAGATAAGTCTAACAGCACCAGCATTGTGCAGCTCTAAGCAGAGTTTAGAGCAATAAATCTGGAACTCCCTGTGATATACTTACCAAGAGGATATAGTTACCATGATGTACTTACCTTTACAGGGTTACAATATCATGGTTGAAATACAACAATATCAAGTCAACAGCAATGACTATCATATCATCACAGTAAGTTGAAGTGGAGTTAGGAATACTAAATCTATACTTCCCTGTGCTATACTTACCATCCCTACCCAATTGATATTGTGGACTCAATATTTCTTCATGTTAATATAGTTGTTCTGATTTTGTGTTATTCAACCTGCACATGTTTGGGTCAGCCGGCTGGTAAACACAATCTTTAAGTAGCAGTTAGATTTTTGCTTTAGTGAAATTACATTACTGCCAGCACCCCCACTTCGTAAATTGTACCAACTCCGCTGCTTCTCTACCTTTCTCTCCCATGTCTTCACTACTGCTCTCTCTGTGCTTGTCTGTCCAGAGAAAAATGCAATAGAAACCAGTGTGTGTTCGGTAGAACAGACAAACAAAGAGGACCTGCGGGCAACATGGTCGCTTTAGCGAGCTCATCATCTAAAATTAGAAATGTTTTCAGCAATCACAACAAAACTCTTGAACCCAAAGGTGAACGTTGAACATTCACAGAAGAGCTGATTGCCTTTTTCCTTTCGGTAAGTACCATTACAGTGTGCCAACCCTCTTAGGAGGTCGTGAACCACTCGAAAGCCCTCCCTTTGCCTTTCCATTGGTACCCAGCACAACAATCGTTCCTGGCAACTGAGCCAAGAGACATAATACAAATTGAACAGAGATGCAACTTGACCGCAAACACAGTGGCCTAGCTTGTGTGGCATTAACCCTAATGCACAAGTGGAAAATATATTGTTTCCTTTTGTTCAGCTCCCTTTGCCAGCTCCTTTCACTAGGTCGTACAATTGTGAATAGCAGCTGTATCATGTACAAAACAATTATGTCTTGCATGCCCACCTACCATTGGTGCAGCAGGTGCAGTTGTACCAGGAGCTAGAACCCCGAGGGTCCCATTGAACCCTGTAAATTGCTGTATTTTACTACCACAACAGTATTCAAAGGGGCCATTGCCTTGCTTGCACCAGGACCCATGGCATCCTCGCTATGCTACTGCCCATGTAGCTGGATGACAACCTCACCAGCTCTGGTGGCCCTCAGCACTTCATCACACATGCAGCCAGGACACCATCAGGCTGAAGATGAAGTGCAAAAATAAAAGTACTTCTCATCTATGCACCGAGATTTTGAAATGATATCCCTGTATCCATGTTCTGTTCCAATTTATGTACGAACTGATGAAAGAACCTATCAGAAAACATACCTCTTCAAAGAACACTACACCATAATACATCAACACAACACTGCAGCTACCTCAGTTACACCTCCAATCCCTTCCTGTTCATTTGGTTACCCTGTGTGAATGCCAATTAAAAACATACATAGTTCATTAAAATCCTGCAGCCATCCCCCTATACACCTTTCACTAGTGTATTACATCTAGACTGAAACATTGTTTCAGCTTCATGCACAATCTAAATCTGTCCTGCTTATCCTTCTCCCCTCTCTCCAGTTAATACTCTCATTCACTGATGGGAAGATCTTAGCTGGCATATAAGAGGAGGTAATTTTGACACTAACTACAATGGGAAACTTAAATTTTGATGATGCAACAATCATGAGCAGTTTTTCTAATTTACTCATGTCCATTAAGGGATACTTTTGTAAGCACTGCCAAAATGTCCCACCTCAGTGGAAAAATGCACCCTTAATTAATGAAAATAGTAAACTAGCTAGATCAGCTTTAATCTCAGCTGCGAAGAATGGTAATGGTACTGCTTTAGTACAGTGCAGAAGGGTATACAATAGAATGCAATCAGATGCTAAGAAAAGCTGTGAGGAAGAGAACTGGCACAAATTAGTCCAGGGGTCAAAAGTGAAACTAGGCTACTTTTTTAAATTTGTTGACTAAAGGTGAAGCTAATACAGTTACGGAAGAAGACTTTTTCAAACAGCCTCATGTAAGGGCAGAGCACTTCACTAAACTATATTCGGGGAGGTGCAGGGGGTAGAATATGGGATTATGAAGGAGGATCAGCACTTTTCACCTGAAAGCGAGGCAGGGGATTTAGTTAGTTTTACAATAGAGGAAACTGGCTGCAATTGGTAGTATAGTAAAGGGCAAAGAAACGGGGTTGGAAACAATACCTGGAGATCTCTATTACTCTGAGCCATCGATTTGGGGTTATTTACTCAACTTAGTTTTGAATGCCATTGCTCGAGTGGGCAATATTCCAAACACATGGAAGGGTGCTGAAATCATCCCAATATTTAAGAAAGGTGATAAAGGAGACCCCTCAAACTACAGGCCAATTAGCCTAATAAATACCTCACAGAAAGTTTTCTGTTAATTGATACTGAAGCAGATACAAACGTGGATCACAGAAAATAAGATATTAGAGCATCCACGAGCACTCTAGACCAGGTGTTCCACTTTCTATTGCTTATCTGGAAGCTTGCTGTTATTGGGAAGGGGCACCTTTATGTTGTGTTTGTGGATCTCAAATCTGCCTTCGATTTTATCCCGTGTGAAAAACTGTGGGCCGCTCTAAGGGATCTGGGGATACCAAATGGTTTGTTACAACTCATATTACGTTTGCACGTAGAACATTTTGCACAGGTTAAGTGGAGCAAAAGTGGTGATCTTACTAGGAATATCAATGCCACTATAGGAGTTCGCCATGGTTGCTTCTTAGCCCCTACATTAGTCACCTTGTATATGAATGGGTGAAATAACACACTTTTTGAATTAGCAGGCAGGCTAAGTCCATTACAGGTTTACTAATGCTTGTGATTATTTTGGCTTAGAAATTAACTGTTTGAAGACCAAATTAATGAAATTTCGTCTGCATCGATCCGTTAAAGGGAAACTGAGGTTGGAACCCAATACTCTCGAGCAGGTTAAAGTTTACGATTATTTAGGGATCAGACTGTCTAGCAACTTGTCATGAACTGCCCAGATCCAAAAGAGTTGCTTTTCATTACAGCACGTAGAGGCAGCAATTGTTAAAAATTAAATCGATCTGTATTTTGACACATTTCTCCCGCACTCAAAATCTATCGAGCAAGAGGGTTGGGTGCAGCTCTATATGGAGCTGAATTGTGGGGTATGGAACAGACTAAAAGCCTGGAGTTGATAAAGAATTAATTTGTCAGATATCTACTGAACCTCCCAACAAACATTACATTGGTGCCTGTACGTCTCAATCTCGGGCCAAAGAGTATCTCCCACATTTCTGCAGTGATGGTTTTATTGGTCTGGGTGAGGCAATGGACAAGCAAAACCCAGATTCCCATCAAAGAAGCTGTACCTGAGGTTCAAACATTAGATAGAGTGGCTGGTTGGGTTGAGTGGCTTAAGAAGGTCAAACAATGGTTAAATAGATTAGGTTTGAGGGACCTTTGGGAGGATCCCAAGTCTAGGAGCAAAGATGTGGTATACTTGTGAGAACTCTTTAGCACTTGGCACTTTAAATGAGCGGTTTTTGGACATTAAATGTTCTTTCATGCTGGAGTCATTTATGGATTTGATAGAACAACCATTTGAATGTGCACTTTATTTACAATTTATGTATGATACGCTGCCAGTGAACCTTAGTAAAAGTAAATGGAAGCAGTTCACTGTAACCTCAGCTTGTTCTGTGTGGAGCTACTGTTCGGAATCCATAGATTATTGTATGTTCTTCTGCCCTTCAAATGTCAAGTCCAGAAAGAGATGGATATGTGGGTATGTGGGCTGCTGTCTATAACACGAACTGTAGAAGCCTTGCGAGTGCTGAGATCTGATACCAAAGAATGGCTAGTATTTTCTATATCAATGTATCTGCATTATGCCTGGCGTACTAAGATTAGGATTTTAGCTACTCAATAGAAGTTCTTTTGTACTACCTTGTAGGTTTTTGGTACAAATGTGATTGTTATTTTTAGATGTTTTTAGTATGATACATTTTATATGGCTGGTAATATTAATGACAAGGTATCCTGTTATTTCTAAGAATGCATCCTTTAGAATGTACTATACTATGCAGGATCTGTAACTGGTCGAATTAGGACTAAGATTTTAGTCACCCATTTGAATGTTTTGGCTATTAATTTATTTGGAATTAATGTTATTGTCTTTTCCAGTTGTTACTATATTATGAAATATGACTTTTTTAATTTTAATTATTCACAGTTCTGTTATATTGTTGTCTAATATTTTTATGAATGTATTATGAATGTGTTTTAATCTGAATGATCATTAATTGGTTGAAAAAATTACTACTACTACTACTCTCACTTACTGCCCCTAAATTGCTTTATTCAATTCAATTCAATATGTCTTTATTTCGATTAAAAATAATAAAAGGCGTTGACATTTAAAACATAATTATCCAGTTCATTTTCGTAGGAAGTTACATAGTTATACATTAAAATAATGGTCACAAGGAAAATAGATCCACAATGATAAAGTGCTTAGATAAATAATAAATAGATATTTTAAAATAAATAAAAACTTCTAACGGTTGTACCGCAAAAATCTATAACAGTAGATTCAGCTTGTTAGTAAAATTGATCAGGTCGGTACACTTAAAACAAATTAAAATGACCTCATCTTTTTAGCTCGTATAGCCCACATCCAACTTAGAAACTTGGCAACTGCAATCACTATAGGTTCATCAGTTTCTGTTTTTAACATCCTGAATGCTTTGTTGCCAGAGCTAATGCCCAAAGACAAACAAATTGGTTTTAGCCACTTGTGTCTAGGAAGTTTATAAACAGGGCAAATGAATAAAATATGTACTAGAGATTCGTTCTGAGTTGGACAAAAGGGGCATTTGCTGCGATTCGTGGCACGCCATTTACTAACAAACAAATTGATTGGGAGTGAACCCACTCTTAGTTGATGGTAAAGTTTCCTATCATTAAAAACAGTGATAAAATCCCAGTACCCTTCATACTCTGTATCATGTTTAAGCTCTAAGAACTCCCTTGTTAGTGACGGCCTTGTTAAGGAGGAAAAGCACTTCATTTTGACCATACTCCAATACATCTCCTTGAATTCCTTCTTTGAGGGAAAGACATTATCAACGGGGTTTTCTCACAGTCGGCTCATCCCCATCTCGCTCAATATGACTTTTCACCTGTCTCAGCCAGGGGATTTTATGCATACGGTCTGCCTACCTGACTTCGAGAAGGGCCTGAGCGTATAGGGACAATTCTGGTGTAACCCAGAGCCTTCTCCAGTAAGCCACTGGCCTATATCGTACCATATCCTCAATAAGATGACAACCCATATCTAAATAGAGGGGCAGCAAAGGAGTTTATTGGGGAAGACCAGTTATGCCCCTCAGGAATTTATTTTGGGCTATCGCCAAAGGGGCTCGGTTGTAAAAATCCCCATAATTCTGCCCCGTATAAAACCGAGTCACTAATTTTGGAGTTGTAAATTCATTTATCACCAGTTACATGAAACGGATTGACTGCGCGACCTGTAGGCTAGCACAGTTAAGTTGTATTGCTGGTACAATGTAAAGTGCTGTGCTGCACCTTGGGGCAAGGTATACACTATATATATTTTTCACACAAAAAAGGATTGGGGACTGGGAGCAAGTTAGAAAGAAAAAGGTCCAGTACCCGTGCTCCCACAAAATAACGTGTATACACTAGAGGAGTAACAGTTCCTCAGATTTCAGAAAAGTATAAACCAAATTATGGTTCATAAAAGAGAAAGATGCAAGATGGTCAGACTCTCAATAGGTTGGATCTCTAAATGAGGTGGGGGGAATTCCTCCTTTTGGATATAGTGCCCGCACACACCCTTGTGAGTGTCATGCTTCATCATTGGCCGTTGCTCCTCGTGTGGGTGGCGCTGCAGTCCCTCACGGGCCCCGAAAGAGGGCTCTTTAGCGGAGATCTTTTAAGGAGACACCGCAGTTGTGCATGCAGGTCCTGCATGCCCCCTTCCCCTCCCAGCACCCATCCTGAGAGCAGTGGTGAGTCACACATCCACCCTCTATATTTGCTTTTAAAGGGGAGCTCCAGGATTAACACCATTTTAACTTACCACTCGGAGACCTGAATAAACAGAGGTTCTGGGTACCGTTCGGTAATTTTAAAACACCCACTCACTGTCTTCCCTAGGCCCACACACCCGCATGCACAACTGCGGCGTCTCCTTAAAAGATCTCTGCTAAAGAGACCTCTTGCGGGGCCCGTGAGGGACTGCAACGTCCGATGATGAAGCATGACACTCGCAAGGGTGTGTGAGGGCACTATATTCAAAAGAAGGAATTCCTCCCACCACATTCAGAGATCCAACCTATTGAGAGTCTGACCACCTAGCATCTTTCACTTTTACGAACCATAATTTGGTTTATACTTTTCTGAGATCTGAGGAACTGTTTCCCCCTCAGTGTATATACACTATATATACCCATCCAAAGTAAAATTAAAAAACAAGAGATACCTTTATGAATTTCACATTTTAGTTGTATTTATGCAGTATTTACTACTTATGATGAGCTGGCGAACTACTTTCCAAATGGACAGCGTTCTACTCCATTGTGGTACATTGTTGGAAAGGTGTTGGTTAACTTAGTGGACATGTGTGAGGTGTTTTCATGTCGTGTGACAACGAGAATGTTGCTAATATTATGTTTTATATCATTGCCCTTTGCTGTGCAATAGATTGAAAATGAATGAGAGATAAGGTGGTTATGCTGATAAGGCCTTTTGAGACAGTTGTTCTAACCTTTTTTATGGTCAGAAACACGCAGAATTAGTGTTTGCAAACACAAAAAGGGTTTTACTCTGTATCAATCCCATTTTAGGAGTTGGTAATGTTTTGTGGACTTTTACAATGGAACTGCAACTGGATACCGGATTGGTATTTTGGACATCCTTTCCAAACACTGAATCTGAACCCTATGTTTCAATGGCTTGCGACAAAAAATCTGGTAGCATACCATTGAAAAGTTACTGACCCCCCCTTCCCCAAGGAGGTGTGGTATCTCCTTTGAAAAAAAAGAAATGGTCCACTTTGGATCTCCTCCCCTTTGTGAATTGTGGAAAATATTTCTAGAGGAGTACGGAGACGTCCAGTGGGCCACGGACAACTATCAGACAATACTTTAATAAAAAAGAAAAGATTTTTCTTTTAAAATAGCTCCTTTTGTTTTTAAGGAAATCAGGTTTTTTTTTTTATTTAAATGCAATCAGAGACGACATGGACTGCTGACCTTTGCAGGCCCCCATCCATGAGATTGTATCCAATTGGATGAGTCGCAACTGAATGCTAGTTAGGTAGGTCGGTTATCGAACCACTTCAATTCAGAATTTAGTGAATTGATATATTACCACATCAGCCAGTTCACAAAATTCAGTCCTGGTCATCAATGTACTAGTTACAAACTAGTAGCAGTATTGTGACGGGTATAATGATGCATCTGCCTCTATGGAAGATAGAGAGACTGCATGGACCCCAGGTTGGGGTGTTTTGGTATTGTCCTGATTGGCTGAGACTTGTTATACTCTGACACTGCATAAGTATGGCTGTACTGATGCATGGACTGGAGAAAAGGAGTGTGAGAGATAGCTGCACATGCTCTCCATGCCACTGGAGTCAAGCTTTCCTGGCTGATGAGGGGTGAAACCCCGAAACCGGTCCTAGGATGCTTGATTCCAGTCCATAGAGGACCTGACCTGGCAGTTCGGGCTGGACTGTTCCCATTGGGTGCAGGGTCAAGACTGATTTTCACATGGCTGTGTTCAAACTGGAGTGGCATGGGGGAGCAAAAAAACGATGGATTTGGGCCCAGATATTTCTACTGGGGTGAATGTATGACATTGTTCTGCATTCTGTCCATCAATTGTTCATTTTGCATTTGTCACCCAGAGTGGGACGGGTATGCCCAGACGTGGGTCCCGTGCTCTCCATGCCACTGGAGTCAAGCATACCATGGCTGATGAGTGTTGAAACCCCGAAACTGGTACTAGGATGCGTGTTTCCAGTCCAGGGAGGACCTGATCTGGCAGTTCGGGATGGACTGTTCCCTTTGGGCGCAGGGTCAAGACTGATTTGCATATGGCTGGTTTCAAACTGGAATTGCATGGGGAGCAAAAAAACAACGGATTTAGGCCCATATCTTTGTACTGGGGTGAATATATGACAATGTTCTGCATTCTGTTCATCAATTGTTCTTTTTGCATTTGTTACCCGAGTGGGACGGGTATGTCCAGACGTGGGTCCTGTGCTCTCCATGGCACTGGGGTCAAGCTATCCTGGCTGATGAGGGGTGAAACCCTGAAACCGGTCCTAGGATGCTTGTTTACATTCCAGGGAGGACCTGACCTGGCAGTTCGGGCTGGGCTGTTCCCATTGGGCACAGGATCAAAACTGACTTACATATGGCTGGGTTCAAACTGGAATGGCATGGGGAACAAAAAACGAAGGATTTAGGCCCAGATCTTTGTCCCGGGATGAATGTATGACATTGTTCTTCATTCTGTCCATCAATTGTTCTTTTTGCATTTGTTCCCCCGAGCGGGATGGATATGCCTAAAGTGGGACCCGTGCTCTCCATGCCACTGGAGTCAAGCTATCCTGGCTGATGAGGGGTGAAACCACGAAATCGGTCCTAGGATGCTAGTTTCCAGTCCAGGAAGGACCGACCTGGCAGTTCGGGCTGGACTGTTCCCATTGGGCGCAGGGTCAAGACTGATTTGCATATGGCTGGGTTCAAACTGGAAGGGCATGGGAGGGCAAAAAACAATGGAATTAGGCCCAGATCTTTGTACTGGGGTGAATGTATGACATTGTTCTGCGTTCTGTCCATCAATTGTTTTTTTTGCATTAACATACTTGAGGTAGCATTTTTGCAGCTGCAGGGTGTGTAAGGTCCTCTGTTCTGTGGCAGCCTTGTCTTCCTTGGGATGGTCAATGTATATTAGAACACTCACCGCAAAAGAATGCCCAGCGGATAGAAAGTTGTAGCGTGCTTCAAGGGGTATCACTGTCTGATCATTAAGTGAGGCAAATAATCAAATCCAGGTAGCGCCTCCTGATTAGGGGACATCCCCCTGAGCACTGCTTGTGGGCCCCACAAATAGGGGATCTAAAATGTTGAAGTGGTAGGTATACCAAATGATGCCACTTCACTTGCAATGGTGAATCTCGGAAGAAGTTTATTCTTGTATCAATATTATACGTTCATATCGAGTATGAATAACTCCAAATACGCATTTAACCAATATACAGATTCAAATGTGTCTACCAATGCATTTCGGGCTAAGGCTGCCCTTCGTCAGGGAAGAATATCTGTAAAATAAATGTAGCAAAGATGGTATGAGGACGTCACTCATGAGTGAATAAGCAACCGTCACCATGTGTTCAAGAGTGAGTTAGAGGAAACCCGAGTGAGGCGGTTCTAATAAATAAGAAAATCGGAAAGCAATGCCCTGAAGCATTCAAAGTGGCGGTCTGGGTGCTGTCGATGTCATTAAAACATGGATGCCACACTTGAGCTTGTATACGCGCATTCGCATACCACTGGCGGTCTAGAATTGTCGGCGTTTTTTCTTCCATGCTGGCATCAGCATGCACCTTAGATCCTCCTTTGTGTCTAGAGGCCTGGAATTATGTTGGTTGACCGCCTTCTGCGGTTTGACTCCACTAATTTATTTGATCATCACCCGACTGCATGTTTATTGTACTTACCGTTATCACACCTACCGGCACACGTTTGATCTACTTACATTCATCCATGTTTTAATGACCTCGACAGTGGCCAGGCCAGCACTTTGAATGCTTCAGGGCATTGCTTTCTGATTTTTTTATTTATTAGAACATCTTCACTCGGGTTCCCTTTTAATCACACTTGAACACATGGTGACGGTTGCTTATTCACTCACGAGTGGCGTCGTCATACCATCTTTGCTACATTTATTTTACATATATGATCCCCTGACGAAGGGCAGCCTTAGCCCGAAATGCATCGGGAGACACGTTTGAATATGTATAATGGTTAAATGCATATTTGGAGTTATTCATCATCGATATGAACGCATCATATCGATACAAGAATAAACATCTTCCAAGATTCACCATTGCAAGTGAAATGGCATAATTTGGTATACCTACTACTTCAACATTTTAGATCCCCTATTTTTGGGACCCACAAGTAGTGCCCCGGGGGCCGTCCCCTAATAAGGAGACACTACCTGGATTTCCTTGGGATGGTGACTGCTTCTTCAGGATTCATCTTTGTGTCAGTATGTTTCTTTTTATGTGATTGACTGCAACCACCAAAAGGCCCTCTCTCCGCACCTGTTTTTCATAATTTCAGTAGAGCACCTTACTAAGAATAATATAGGATGCCACATTCAGATTCATCCATCTACTTAACATATGAAGTGGCAGATGTGTAGGCCACACTATATGTGATTTTAATGAGCATTACAATGAGGCAATGGCTGAAGAAGGTGGCTGATCAATATGTCAATGCTACATATAGCAGCCAATGGCGGTGTCATCAGTAAGAAGGCTGATAACAGCGATAGGGTTTCAAGAGCACTGTTACTATGGAAGACTTACGATGTGCTTTGTCTTGGCACACACAGGTTGTGGGCTGTAAACAAGTCCCTGGAAACCAATGACGGTAGCACCCACATGCTTTCGATGTTCAGCAAATGGCATCATTGGCAAAGATATGACAGCTGAGGTGAGAGTTGGTAATATTTTAGGTAGCCACTGACAGACCCTCTCTGCTAGACACTCTTTAAATGTAGTCAACTGCTTGTGTATTTGCAAGTCCACAGCTTTCATTTCTCTCTTGCCACATCCTGCCTGTTACCTTTCTTCATCTAATGGTCAAAGAGGAAAGTCTTTGCATCTTTGTTTCTTGCTAGCATACACACGTTTCCTCTATTTGATACTGTGTCATAAAGGTACACCTTCCTGCTAAAAACCAATCTTCTGAGACTTTTTGCTCTTTCTAAGTGTGCTGCCGAAGCAGCACACTGAGAAATAGGAAACAACTAAGGCATTAAAAAATATTCCTCTTCGTTGCGCCTCCCCTGAGAAGCCGTGGCATTTCGATCTATTCCCGAGTTTACCAATCTTGGTAAATCTGGAAATGCCACAATTTCCATGGGTAGATACGTGGACACACCCGCGCTCCATGCATGGAACGCCTTCCATGGGCAGAGTAACGCAAAGCAGCGACTTGTGCTGTCTTGCGTTACATCAAATTTACCAAGCAGTGCAGGTCCATGCAAGGTCACCTTGCATTGCTTGGTAAATCTGAGTTTACTATTGCATTGCCCTTGTGATAATATGCGTGATGCAAGGGCAACACAATACTATGATAAATCTGGCCAATAGTTTTTTGTATGATCTGAGCAATCATCCAAAGGTATCACACCCAGCTCATGAGGCATATGTACTGTTTCAGTTGTTGATGTCCTAATATTCTCATTTCTTAGGTAGGCACTTGTTAGAACCCCATTCAGAGGGCCACAGAGCAAGAAGGAGCTACTGGGCCCAACGGTGGGGGTTGAGGCCTTTTACTCCTCATATCCCCAGGCCATTCCTACTATGGATCTTGAGCAACTGGACCAAGTACCTCTTCAGCATTTGACTATCAGTGGTAGCAGTGGACCAGCAAAGAAAGGCTTCTTGGGGGAGGTAGATTCAGTAGAGTTAACATTGTCTCACACCTCAAGGTACGTTCAGTAGCAGCTATAAATGATTGCCCAGTCAAATACTGTCTGTTATGACAAGAGTGGTATTCATGTATGAATACAAAGTGAAATACATCATCCATTTACAATAAACACAACCCCCTGAGGTCAGGGTTCTTGTGTTCAATTGACAGGCCCTTGAGTCCCACTCCCCTCTCACTAGTGGGACTTTTTCATTCACTATAGGTGACAATTAGGTTAGGCTCCACTAGCAGTCCAAGTCTTGGGAGTCCCACTCCAACTCTGTTGAAAAAAGTCAAAATTGTTCCAGTGCCAGAGCTCTATATGGCAGACAAGTTACCTCGGGACCTTCCGGCCCTTCTATCCATCTTATCCAGATCAGCAGGGATTGTCCAACCGTTGTCCCCCACGGAATCTCTTTCACAGGGGCAGTGGCTGTAGCTGCTGCCTTCAGGGAGTATTGCACATGGGGCTCTGCAGGAGTCGCTGCTTGGTGTCCTTGGTGCTTTTCCCATGGTGAGGTAAGTTTTCTCTGGTCTTCCCTCAAAGGCGGGAGGGAGGAGGGGGTTTGACGGCTTCCGGTTCTGATCCGCAGTCGGGGCTTGGGCCTGGACAGGACACAATGGTGGCTTTGCCTTGCAACAATAGAATCAACCAGGCTACAATCCTTGTCTCTTCCGGTCGTCCTCGGATAAAAAAGTCCACCTACCTGCTCTGCACTAGGATGATGGCCTGTCAGGACAACAGCAGGTTCCTCTTTACAGAAGCTCTCCGACATACAGGATCGCTGACTGACACAAAACACATGGATGATGGCCCGATTGGCACAGCAGTGAAGATGACCACAGGTACCTTCAGGGCGCAGCCCACTCTGGCATACAGGGTCACCGAATTGAAACTGCACATTGGCAACGACTCGATTGGTGCAGTAGCTGTCTCCTCACACCTTGCTTCAGAGAACCTCTTGCCAGGATCCCCCAATGGACAATGCTCACCCAGTGCTCTCCTCTTCCTTATAGGGCTCACTGGTCCTAGAAAGCAAGCAGGCACTGTTGCTCCAGGCTCCAAAGGCTGGTGGTCTTGGATGTCCCTGGGCTATGTCCCCTCACCACAGCTGGCTGGCTGCTTGACAGGTGAACATTTTAGGGGCCTGCATCTTCCCTTCTTATAGTCCCTTTTGACTCACCAAATGCTATTTATAGTTAGAGTCTTTGAAGTTTGTGTTGGGGGTCTATTCCTTTTGAACTGCCAACTCCCATGCCCTGCCGTTCATCCAAATAGCGGTCTGTTGCAGCAGGAGTGACACCAAATATGATAGAACCACAACACAAGCCCAGGCCATGGGAGAAATAAGAGTTTCAAAACTGGATGTGATATCAAAAGATTACACCAGCACCCCAGCTCTACTCTATGATTCTTTTATCAGTCACATCTTCTTTCTGAGATGTACCCAGGCCCCTTTACAGTCATCTCCCTCTGAATCAAAGAGCATCTTGGAAGTGTGCGGAAGAGCTTGACTCTCCTTCCTCTAGTGTGCCTTCCACAAGGTCACAGGAATGCAGCAATCCCCAATTCTGTCTGGGGGGATTCCCTTACCTCCTCGTGCTCCTCTAGTCAGTCCTGGGTCTCCCAAAATTAAACCCGGAATCTTTCATGTATTGTACCATTCACATGCATATACATACCCAGCACGTACATACTGCATACACACACTGCAAAGTGCTATATTCTAACTTGATGTAAACCAAGGGTGAGTTAAGCACAAAGAAGTAGAACTGTACATGAGAGAGCCTGTAGGCCTCACTCCAGTGACACAGGTTAAAAGGCATATTCACTTCTACTGATCACCATACGGTATGGTATGCTGCCGCCATTGCTCTCATGCTGCCTAACTTATGGCAAAGGCATGGCAGTAGCCTTTCACCACTATGAAGCTAGCGCTATGGGCACCCCTCCAAGGTCCTACAAGAGTGCAATCTGTGAGACAGGTCTATGTCAAGGCGCACACGCATGAACCATGTTCGGCCATGACAACATTTATCTGCACTGGGGTTCCAGACATTGTTGTAGCTGAGACACTTAGGGCAAGGGTGCACATCCATCACCATGCAAGGGATGTTTTAGCCCCTAAAGATTCTGCCAAACTTCAGTGCCTTATCCTGTTTTCCATCTATCCAATAAATATCCCTTCCCCAGGGTGTTTCCTCCAACTGAGCGGTTTCACCTTCTAAGGGATTGTCTAGTTCAATAGTCAAAAGCTCTTATAGTGTTCAAATATCAGCCCATGACAGGAGGTGGGGGATGAGCTTTAGCCCCACTCGTTCTATGATTGGATTGTCTATGCTTTAGTTTAAGCTCAACAAAATAACTAAAGCTATCTTTTGCAGTTGCAAAAATATGTAATTTAGAAGTTCACAAGCAGGGGCTTCTGGTGCTCCTGAAGTATCTTTCCCTTTCCTTTATTACTGTTGGCATATTTCACTCTGTTCAACATCTGCTCTTTCCTGTCTTCACTTGATAGAACCAACTAATCTATTTGATGTTTTTTCGGTACAACAGAAGTTGCTACTCTCTCAATCGTAGCGAACAAAGTGACAGAAAAGCAACTAATACACCTGAGTGGTGTTATTGAGAGATTGGTACAGTGGGCGTCCAAGTTTCTCTTCCAGGTGCAGTGGTCCCTGCAATGGTTGGAAGAATCAAGTGTATTATTTTAAACCAGGGTGATATTCTCAACTGATTGGAAATGGTTCATTTGATTTCTGATAATCACTTCATGATACAGCTTATTTTCAGCAGATATTAGATGTTAGATGTGGCATCCATGGCGTGGTTACCCCTGACTTTTTGTCTCTCCCTCCTGTATTTAGGATGGTATGCTGGATTAAATTTTTGCTGGCTTAGATGCTTTGGGCACTTTGCTGCTGCTGATCAGTGTCAAAGTGCAAGTACTTCCTGTATAAATTGTTATTATGATTGGTTATTCATGATTGGCATATTTGATTTACTGGCAAGTCCCTAGTATAATGCACTGTGTGTGCCCAGGGCCTGTAAATCAAATGCTATTAGTGGACCTGCATTACTGCTTGTGCCTCCCACATGAGCAGCCCTGAAAATGTACCTCAGACCTGCCGTTGCAGAGTCTGCATGTACAGTTTTAAACTCTCATGACAGCCTGGCAAGCCCCAACCCTCCCTATTCTTACATGTAAGGTGCCCCTCAGGTAGGCCCAAGGTACCCCCATGGGCAGGGTGCAGTGTATGTGAAAGGTAGGACATGTACTGGTGTGTTTTACATGTCCTGATAGTGAAATTCTGCCAATTTTGTTTTTCACTATTGAAGGGCTATCTGTCCCAATTGGCTAACATGTGAGTTGCTTTGTAACATCTTACAAGTACAACTTTCCATTGGGATCAGATAGAGAAAAGGAGCTTAGGTTCTCTGAACTCCGAATTTAATAAAACATCTTTTTAGGGAGGTGGTTTTGAAATTGTGTGTTTGAAAATGCCACTTTTAGAAAGTAGGCATTTTCTTGTTTAACCATTCTTTGTGCCTCTGCTATTTGAGTATTGACCGTCTGATTTTGGAGTGCCAGGTGTTGGGGATGTGAATTCACTACATACAGACAGTCACAAGGGGGGGGGGGGGGGGTTGAGGTGTGTCCCGCCTTTCCTGGGTGACTATTAGCTGGACTGAATAGGCCCTGGCTGAGCTTAGAGGAGTCGGAGGAGTTTTGCTTGCACCTGAAAAGGGCTGTGTCTTTTTTGCACAATGCTGTCTCCACCTCCTACAGTCATGCTGCACTAGAGAGGACAATACTGGTTTGGACTGTGTTCAGAGACCCATGCCACAAAGAGAACAAATAGAAAATGCGGTATAAGTATTGGACATTAAACCTCAGAGAATTAGATCACTTCTGGACTCAAGAGGAACCTCTGACAAGGAGAAGAGCTGGAAAACTGTGAGGAGTACTGCCCCTTTGCTGTGTGTGCTTTGCTGGGTTGGCCTGCAGTTTCTGCTTCTGCCAAGGAGAGAACAAATTCTGGAACTTTGCTGTGAACCTGCTTGAAGAAGAATCTCCAAGAGCTTGTATGTGCTTGCCTCCTGTTCAGAAGTCTCAGGGCCACAAAGACTTCACCTGCACCCACTGACCAACACCTGGACTCCTCTGTGGACTCCTGTATTCAAAAGGTCACCAATTCCAGTTCCTGCACCCTGATATTTGTGTGGTTGGTGGTGCAAAGCAAGAAAAACGATGCCGCCAGTGACGGCTGAGGGCATCGCTCGTGGAAATGCACGATGCACGACCTCGCCTGCACAGCAGCTCCGAAACCTTTCAATTCGTGTCGATGCCTGCAGTTATCGGCCTTTCCGTCGTCAGCGCTCGTACTGATGCTGTCACTGCCAGCACCTGCATCCCATTATTTCAGAGCCGATAACAGACAAGGGTGACTTCAGGAACTCTTCAAAGTCACATTGCCCCACCGGCACTTACGCCTCTCTGCCAACTCCATCTAACTTCCCTGTCCTGGACTCGACGCCTCACCTCCCCTGTGGCACAAGGGAACCAGCTTCGCCTCAGCACCGACGCCATGCGTCGTCTGTTGACTTCGTTTCCAAGATACTGTTTTGTGGGCGACGGTGTTACTCCATGCCCGGCCCACGCACCTCACGGTTGGCGCCGCACTTTGGACTTGTGCCTTTCACAACATCGGAATAGCCCCAATTGGAGCTACTTGTTTCTAAAAGCGTTTTTTTTTAAGTAACTGTTCTAAAAGTGATATCTTAATACATGTATGTTGGATTTTTGTCTTTTGGTCTTGTTTGGTTTAGATAAAGATACTTTATTTTTCTAAAGTGGTGTGGTGTCCATTTGTGGTGTTATCACAGTATTGCTTTGTGTTTGGGTACAAATACTTTAGACATTGCCTTTGGGATAAGCCTGTCTGTTTGTGCCAAGTTACCAAGTGGGTGAGCATGGGTTATCTAAAGTGTGTAGTTCCCTTACCCTTACTAGAAGCAAGGGTCCCTACTTGGACAAAGGTGCAAACCTCTGCCAACTAGTGACCCTCATTTCCAACACTGGAATTATTCAAAATTCCTAGATTTGAAATTTAAATTTCGAGAGCACAGTTGCAGTGGCCACCAAACACTACAAAACTGAGAAAATTGAAGATCATTACTAATAAAAGTACTGGGTGTTTAGTGCTTGACTGGCAAGAAAGTATCCTCTCCACCAAACTGAAGGTTCACCTGCCACATGTAGAGTCAAGCGTAACTTCAGTATGATGACAGTGGAGACTACAGAGTAAGGGCTGTTAGAGATTTGGCCATTTGCCCGCCTACCCTATTTAGAGGGAGGCCAGGGGAGTAGCCAGGAAGAAACATACCCCCCACTTGAAGTACATGCCGCAATGCTTTTAGCGAGCTAAGCAAGCAAGCAAGCAAGCCTGTGCCTAACTCGGAGGCTGTGAGGTTGTCATGTACTCTCTTAAGATTTTTGTTTTTTAAAGTGGGGCCAAACTGTCAATCTACCAAGAATTTCTTTTAGACTGTTAGCAAGTGATACACTAATTCCATGAGCATATATGATTGATACATTTTTGTCTTTTATGAAAGTTGCACAAACTCCTCCATCCACCTCATTTCCCCTCGTGGGCCGCAATACCCTGTGTAGCAGGTGCGACATTACCACCTTACAAGACTCTGAATATCATGTGATATTGGGAGGAAATGGTTTTATCACTCAGTGAAATAGGTTAATTACTCTGAATTAGAAAAAAAAAAAATCTTCGACAAAGAGCCATTTCATTGCCCAAATCCAGAATTCCAGTGGGAAACACTTTTCAGTCAATTTCGTACCTGTATATTATTCTGCATATCTCTCTATAGCAAGAAGAATTGTGAGCTGTGCCCCCATAGTAAAATACATATTTACATACACATTTCAGCTGCTAAACCTAATTTATATTTTTATAGTCCTCTTAAAAATTAATTAGGTTAAGCAACAGATGTACAAGAACAAACCTCACACTGAAACAACATTGATGAAACCTACATATGCCTAGGGCAGGAGTGTCCATTATAGGTCCAGGAGCACCATATCCGAGCCACTGAATATATAAAAGAGTTACATTTAGATGCATTGTACATGTCCTGAAACTCTTACATAGATCCATCTCCCCTGGGCCTATTTTGGACACTTCCATGGCCTAAAAAGGAAATAAGCTGTTTTATTTGCAGTTTTTTTGTTACCATCAGACAGAACCATGTAAAATAATTTCTGGAGAAGGGATTTCATCATTTGGTAATTACGATTTTGTAACCAGAAAGATCACACCCCTGTTTGTTTATGAAATGTTGGAAAGTATGCGTCATGTATCATAGGGCAGAACAGTGGTGCATTGGCAAAGTTAGTGATAGCAACCCAGTGCCATGCTAGCATTTAATCACCTAACCAAGGTATCAGTTGATTGGCAGAGGTTTGCATAGGAGTTTTAAGTTCAGCAACTAGATCAAAAACCCTGAAAAGGAGTTTACTTTTCTTCTTTAAAGGCTCCCCCTCATTTTCCCTCCACTCTCTTCCCCTAAATGTTTTCTCTCATCTTCGCCTGAGTTGTTTCAGGATATGTAACAATTCTTTTGAAATCTGCTAAGGGAGAGAATGCTGCATATTTACTGATAAAATAACAATGGTAATGATGCCTGCAAGGGATTTACACAAGAACTATAGCTAGGGTTACTGATATCTTATGGAAGGTGACTTCTAATGACACCCATTTGGATAACTCGAAACAATTCAAAGGAGTCAATAAACAAATTAATTGCAGGAAACGGGTGTGTCAAAAAATGTAATTGATTTTATATTTCAATAACATAAAGGTAAGGGTACAGAAAAAACATCAATAAATCCAAAACACAGGCTGTGGAAGGAGGAGCTTTGATGTGGGAGAACATGGTGGCCAGTGAGTAGCAAGTTGCGGAGGCTCCAGGAGTTGGGAGTCCTTTTGCTTTGAAATGCTCGTGTAGATTGGGCTATTTGATGGAAAATAACTGATGGGAACACTTACGGCTAGTAAGAGAGTCCCTCTGCACATTTGGTCTCTTTCCTCACTACTGCGGTGGCAGGGTCGGCGGAGTTGGCTGCGGCAGCCGCATAAAGGTCGGTCCAGGACTCCTGGTAGTTGTGTTGGTCCTGCGCTGTGCTCGAGCTAGCGCGAGGGCGGAGAGCTGTGGCACGGATCCCCATCAAGGGGGGTCAGGGGCAGTACAAACGCGGTCTGCTCCGCGCGGGAGCTAAGAGAGAATTAGAGAAGATCAAAGGCTGCAGAGAGTGTCCCGGCTGACGTTGAAGCTGAAGCAGGTAGAGAGGAGAGGCCACTCTGGGAGGGGAAAGTGGGGAAATCAGCACAAGAGAAAAACTCAGGTTTAACTTTGGAGGAGGGGGTGAGAGCGAGCACCAGAGGTACGGGGCAGCAAAAAAGATATGCCCTGAGGAGTGCAGGCTCAAGGCAGTATAAAGAAAATTCTAGGGGAGAAAAAACACACAAGCACCCGGTCTTACCAGCCGGAAGCTGAGGTGGAGGAGTGGGTTAACCCTAAGAGGAGACAATCAAGGAAGGCAAAGGTCCTCCCTCAGATACAAGACAAGGTAAAAATTACCCCCTCGTTAAGAAGTTTTTTTAAGGTTATGCCCAGAACTTTAACATTAAAACCTACAGATATTTCTATCCCTAATAACGTCACCCGTATATCAAAATATCCTGAAGATATTCTCAGTCTCAATAGATTTCATGTGCTTGCAGGTGACTCAAAGCTATCAGAGGGAATCACTATGGAAATTCTGAGGGTGGATACCGAAAATAAGGGTATAGCCGTGAGTCCCCTGCCTTACCAAGAAGAGGCAGGGGTCTGGGGGGACACACAAATAAGTGACAATGACCAAGGCCAGGTACTGATTTTGGATCGGAGGGCTGGATCATCGGACCAAGTAGCTTCCCAGGTAGCCTCTCAGTCTGTCTCAGATTTGGTACAATTGTTGACAGCGGAAATTAGAAGTAAATTTGAAGTATTGGAAAAAAATCAAGCCGAGATCAAGTTGATGTGTAAAAAGATGGAAGAGAAGTTGGACTCTCTGACAGCTAGAACAACAGCCTTAGAATTCACTGTGATGGCGTTAACCACCCAAATGGAAGAAAATACAAAAGATATAACTCGGATAAAAGAAAATGAAATGTGTTTTCAAGAAAAGCTCGAATCCCTTGAACATTTTTAAATAAGGAACAATTTAAGGTTGTTAAAGATCCCAGCATGGACCGAAGGGAATAACCTCAAGGAATTTGTAGTCAAATTGATTACAGAAGATACACAAATTGACATTACTGAGCAAGCTCTCATGGCGGATATCCAGAGGGTTAACAGAAACCCATTCAGGTTAACTCCAAACAAAACAAGGCCCAGGAAAATGTTAATCCATTTTTTGACGAATAAACTAAAGAAATAGATCCTCAATAAAGCTCTCAAGATGAATTTGCTAATAGTATATGGAACTACTTTTGAAATACATTCAGATGTTTCATCCATTACTGAAACTAAACAATGGGAGCTGGGGAAGCTCCTCGATCCTCTGAGGAAACAGGGCGCTGCAGTACAATTAAAATTCCCTGTTATGTTAAAGGTGATGTACAACAACAAAATGCAAAAGTCTTCCAGGCGGATGGAAGACGCGGAAACATTTCTACAATCCATCTCAGAGGGAGGTATAAGCTAGTGGATAAAAAAAAATTCTTCTCTTTTTAGATAAGGTAATAAAAAATTACGGGCAAGGAGCATTAAACAGTTGGAACATGAAATGTATATTCTCCCGACTCCAGGGCGGCGCCCATAGGCCAGTATAGGGCCATGAAGGAAGGAAGGGAGGGGTCTCTAGCGTAGGGTTCACAGTGGGGTAGGGGGTGAAGGTAGGGTGCATCGGGTGGGGTGCAGTGGGAGAAAAGTTTTTAAAAATATTTCTGATTTGCCTCAGTATGATTTTCAGAATTTCTTTGATAAAAGGGATATGACACAATCAATGTGACCAAAGTGTATAGCTGAGGGTCCTGTCATGGAATGTTAATGAGTTAAGAGAGAAGTTGAGGAGGGAAAAGATTTTACAATATCTGAAAGATGCTTCGGAACAGGTTTTAATATTAGAGGAAACACATCTAATGGATACGGAAATGGGAAACCTAGTTAAATCACGAAGGAGGGTCCAGGATCTTATTTGTACAACTCAACAGTTAACCATAGAAGGAGTGGCAATTTTGATTTTAAAAAAATCCATATATCATTGTAGAAGACAGTAGAGTAGATAAAATGGGGAGATGGGCCATAGTTCAGATCAAATGTTATTCTCATAAATTCACTGTGGTGGGATACTATGGGCCAAACATAGATGACCCTGGCTCTTTTAGATGGTTGCTTACTGAGTTGTTAAGCTTTCCTGATCCTATAATCCTTTGCAAGGATTTTAATGTGGTCTTGGATCCAGTTTTGGATCGTTCATTAAAAAGCAGAGCAACATCAAATTACTACACAAGGTCAATATTAAAGGCCTCTATAAAGCAGTTAGGATGGGTGGATATATGGAGAGCCAAAATGGGAAACAGAAGGGGATACACCTTTAACAGTAAGAAATATCGACATCAGTTAAGATTGGATTTCTTTTTAATTAACCAAGATCTGAAAAGATGGGTAAAAGATGCAAAGCATCTGGGGGCACATCTTTCGGACCACTCTGCAATAACTTTATTATTAGATCTACCAGTCAGGCCAGCGTATAGGAGATGGACTCTAGACCGTGCTATTTTATTAGAAGAGGAAGTGATTGAGAAGCTGAGCGCAGAGACCCAAGAGTTTTTTGCGATTAATCAAAACAGCGCTCCAATAGGAACTGTATGAAATGCCTATAAAGCCTTTCTAAGGGGGTACATAACGTCTCTCCAGATATCCAATCAGAAGAAATACAGAGCCGAAGTGGGACAAATTGAATGGAACATCCAGCAGTTGGAACAACAGCTATTAGTCAAGGGGAGTGGTCAGGAGTCAGAAGGTATTCAGACATCTCTTCAATCTCTTAGGACGGAACTTGCTGGTGTGATGGAACAAAGACTAAGGAAGTGGTGGCAAGCTAGCAAATTAGCTCAATTCGAATATGGGGAAGGCTGTGGAAAACTCATAGCCTGGAAAGCCAAACATGATCAGGCAAAAGGTTTTTTATAAAAGAACTAAGGTGTAAAATATCAGGAAATCCACTCAGAAGCTGTGAAGATATAGAAGAGACTTTTCATAATCACTTTGAAAAGGTTTATCATGAGGAATTATTAGTTGTGGAGGAAGATATTGAGGCTTGGTTGGGCCAAGATGCATGGCGTAGAATTAATAAGAGAGATTCTAAAAACCTCAACAGTCCAATTATAAGAAGCGAGGTCAAGAAGGCCATAATGACTGGAAAGTCTGGGAAAGAGGCAGGCCCTGATGGGATAACAGTGGAACATTTTAAGTGTCTGATGGAGAAGTTATTCTCTCAAATTTTTGAAGAAGGTAGGGACATGCCAACATCATGGAATGAAGCCATAGTTGCTTTGATTCTTAAACCAGCAAAACCACCAAATTCTTGTGATTCATACATACCCATTTTCTGCTTAATTGCGACTATCAAATCTTCACCAAGATTTTAACAGAGAGGTTAAATGAGGTGGTGGGGGGCCTTTTAGATGAAGATCAAAAATGTTTTGTCCGTGGGAGAGGAATTCAGAACCTGACTTACAACTTAATAGGGGCAATAGACTTAGCTACACTCCACAAAACACCTTTGGCCATTATTACCTTAGATGCAACGAAAGTGTTCGATAGGGTAAATTGGCCCTATCTACAATGAATACTGAGATTGTGTAATTTGGGAGACAGCTTTTGTAGGACTGTGAGTCTAATATATCAAACTCCTACAGCTAAAGTCTTAGTAAATAAAAATGTATCTGCCCCTTTTAAAATCCAAAGGGGAACTAAACAGGGGTGTCCTTTATCACCTCTACTTTTTAACTTATATATTGACCCCCTAGCTGTAAAAATCAGACAAGAAGCTGGAATCTCTCCTTTCAAGTATAGAAACTGGGAGAAAAAGGTGGCCCTGTATGCCGACGATTTAATAGTATACACATCAGATCTAAATTCGGGGGTCCCAGTATTGTACAACTTGGCTTCACAATTTGGCTGTGTCTCAGGCTATGATGTGAGCGCGTCAAAAACAGAGTATATGGCATGGAACATGGATACGCAACAATGCATAATGAAAAAGGAGATGAGATACCTGGTTATCATAGTCTCACAAAACATCGAGAGAATTCCGGAAATAAACTTTAAAAAAGTCAGCAAAGAGATATGTAAATCATTAATAAACTGGGCACATCTACCACTGACTATAATTTGCAGAGTAAATCTAATTAAAATGATGCTCTTCCCAAAACTCATTTTTCAGAGAAGCCTGGTTGAAGAAACTGTAGGCAAAACTAAACAGTTTTATCTGGGCTTCTAGAGGTATACGAATTTCATGGAAAAACCTTTGTATACAGAAAAATAAGGGAGGTCCATGTTTGCCAGATTTAGTTTATTATGCATGGGTCTTTCTTATGAGGGCTGGGAAAATGTTGTTGAATAAACCTGACGGTTCGGACAATGGGAAAGGGCTGAAGGTGATGCTGTTAGATATGAAGGGAGGGGGCCAAAGTTTTATATATAAATTTGTTGATCCCAGATACTTTAAAAAGGTGTGCCTCAAGATTTTGCATGGGTTAGCCTATGCGTGGCATAAAATCAGGAAGACACTAATAATCAGCTACTATAGTGCACTGAC
Organism: Triturus cristatus; assembly: GCF_964204655.1. Classification (NCBI taxonomy): domain Eukaryota; kingdom Metazoa; phylum Chordata; class Amphibia; order Caudata; family Salamandridae; genus Triturus; species Triturus cristatus. The sequence goes on along the minus strand of NC_140594.1, from coordinate 943,611,239 downwards.
ACCCATCTGGGAGCCCCTGGCTCACCTGAATGGACAAAGGACTCTTTGGCAGTGCCTTTGAAAAAAGCTGCATTATTGTGCTGGGAACAGCTAGTTAAAGATGGCTGTCTACGTTCTTGGGATTATTTGGGGAACATCACGGACAATGAGCTTTCCAGATTTAAATATTTGCAATTGAAAAGCTGGCATTAAGCAGCTGGAACCACAACCGTTGGTACCTCGAACAAATTGGAGTCTGCCTTAAGGAGGAAAGTCAAAAGAGGTGGCAAACCTATACTGGCTCCTAATCGATCTTGCAGAGGGCGATTTCAAACTGCCAATGGAGCTGTGGGAAAGAGCTTGCCTGGGATCCATCTAGAAGAATTATGGCAAGTATTATGTAACACTTTCTATTCCACAGTCCAGGCTGCAGACCAAAGGAGAAATCACATCTTTTGTCTCCATAGGGGCTATTGGTCTCCTTTAAGGCTTTTCTAAATTCGGGAAGGGTGCCACTCCAAAATGCCTTAAACGTTCTCAAGAAAAGGCCGATGATGTGCATATGTTTCTGGATTGTCCATGTTACAACATTTCTGGGCCTATGTAAGTAAGAGCATCTCTACAGTACTTGGGGTGGACCTTCAGGTAAGCCTAATGCTGGTATTTTTTGGGGTTATGGCAAAGCATGAATCTCTATCCATAGAAAAAAACTAATTATTGTTTTATTTAATTTTACTTGCACACAGGGAAATTTGTAAATACTGGATAAAGAATGCCCCCCCCCCCGACTACTGTAGATTGGATCATTTCTATGCAATACACAATAAAGTTAGAAAGGGCATCCCTGAATAGGAAGAAAGACTTTTGGTTACCATGCATAAATTGGCTGGAAAATTAGGTGAACACAGTCCGATGATTATGTCCCTACACTGAGATACTTCACCACCCCAGTTGTTCTTTGGGTAACTCAGAGGGAGGGTTGGAACAGATCAACCACGAAAGGAGAGGTTCTGTGTAAAGTGCACCCATCTGGAAACAGAGCTCTCTGGCCGGTACCGATTATGAGGGGGGGCCCCAGAGAAATCCAAAACTAACTCTGTTTATATCCAAGGCAAATGAGAACATTAATACATTTTTATAAAAAATAAATAAAAAAATCCAAAACATACATTGACAACAGAAAACATATAAATCAAACATACAAGAATGTCCTAGTAATCAATGTATAACTGCCTATCTTCATTAAATGAAGCAATGAGTCTGTCCTACACATAGGATTCAGAACTCAAGATAAATGAATTTAAAATAATTAAAGAAAGAAGAATGAGCTAGGCGTTGACGTTTCGGTCTTCTTTGCATTACGTCAATGAAACCATCTTCAGGACATGGAAGGATCTTGTAAAATTGCTTGACCTCTTAGTTGGGTAACGGAGAAGCAATTCAAATTCTCACTGTAGATGTTTACAGTTCGCTGATAGGGACAGTAGTTATCAATCAATGGACCGCTCAATGAGGAGAAAAAGAAATTAAATTCTTATTTTAAAGTTCCTGCAGTATTTGTAAGATGGTCATGGTCTGAGGTCCAAACAAATTGGAAAGCCACATATTTACTAATGGCAAAATGCAGCCAGTGTTGTCTTTTTTGGCTTTTCAGGCACAAGCCACACATGTTTGAAGAGAGAGGGCAAACTTCCAGCCAAGGAATCAGCTCTCCAATGTAGCACCAAACTGCAAAAAAAATACATTAAGAGTGATTCCTGTTGCACGCCCCTGGTCTGCAACTGTGACCTTAGACCAGAGGTCTTCAAATGTTTTGAGGCCGAGACCCGCTTATCAAACTCTTTAAGGCATAAGGACCACCTCCTGACAAAATTATTTCTAGTACCTTGTACTCCTCATCGGCAACCATAAACGCTCCCAATTCCCACACAAAATCATTTTTACAGTGGGGACATAATATTAAACAGTGTTTAGCAAACCAAAGGTCAATGAGCATGGGGACGAGGTCAAAGGTGTAGCTAAAAACAAAGGGCCTCATTTATGAGGAATTGTCGTAGGGCAGTGCCCCAAGTCTTCTTTCTGCTCTGCCCTACGCCAATGTGAAAGGGCAAGAAAACACCATATTTATGAAATATGGTGCATTCCAGTCCTTCCCCCTTGCGTTGGCGCACAAATTGCTGCCTAGCACCAACATAGGCAGGATTGTTTCTGTGTAGGAAGGGGCACCTTCCCTCAAAAAAACAATCCTGAGAGGTGTTTTCCTCTTTCTATGTGAGCTGTAGAATGCAGCGCACATGGAAAGAGGAAAAAACGAAGAGAGATGTTTTCACCGGGGAGACGTACGTTTTGGTGCTGCTCCAGGTTTACGTGGTTTTGTAAATATGGGGCAGCATCAAAATCCATGGGTGTTGCACGGGAATCCCCACAGTGGTCCCATGGAACAGCTGCTTGATGCAGAGTAAGGCAACGCAGTGACTTGTCCTGCTTTGTCTTACTCCTTATCTATGAGGCCTTGGAAAGCCATGCCTCATAGGTATGGTTGAGACGCTTGCGTCACCAGAGCGTAAAAAAACACTGATGCTCTGGTGGCGCAAGCCTCTCATAAATAAGCCCCAACATATTCTTTATGTTTTTTAGGTCTTTCACCATCAGGTACCTACATATAAAATATTGGGCAGTGTAAATGAAAAATAAATGTAAAAAATTGTTACTCAGTGGGAAAAGCACTGAAGTACATTATGAAACCTCTATTAGTTAATGAACTGCAGAGGTCTGTGTGTAACCAGAGAGAGACAGAATTAAATCTTGATTGGTGCAGTGAGAATAGTGTATTTTTAGTGCTACAAGGTCACAGCCTGTGACAGAAAGCACTGTGGGTATGTAAGTCATTATTTTATATTTGCATTATATTACACACAGTAAAATATAGACTGATACAAAATGTGGAAGTTTTAAAATAAAACGGTGTTTCCAAAATGTACATTTCAGTAATACCAGAGCGCATGTATTGCAATTTCTTTTTTACATAACTGTCCCTTCAACACCTCCTTAGGGGTACTAAGGGCTCTGTAAATACAGTTACAATTAAAAGCATGCACTTCACCTCCGAGTTGTTAACTCTCGCACTTCCATTGTTTTTGTGATGACAAAAAACAACTCTTTGTAATCACAAAGCTTGGAGTGATTCACCGGGTCCCAAGCACCCTTTACACTTGCAGATTAAGTAGTAGGTCACATTTCTTTCAGCCGACCAGACACCCTGGCACAAAAACTTTTCACAGCACAGGAGACTCAGCGGAAGCATTTTAAATAATCAAAATAATCTGTCCCAGGACGGCTGTCTTTTTCCAAATCCAAAGCAAAAGTTTTAGAATCCAGGCACAAGGGAGGCTGGAGAATGCGCTACACCCTTCCCAGGACTCCACGGCCCCCCTGGGGTTCCCGCCCCACAAATTGAAGACAACTGCCTTAGGCTGATAACTTGTAATAACAAGTGTTGGTCACGCCGGTTGCACGATCAGCACCTGTTATGAAATGTGCTTTTGTCTCACAGTCTGCTGTACTGCGGATGCCACCAGAACAACAGGCAGAGGCGTAGCTAGAGCTTGTGGAGCCTGGGGTTATCCCTCAGATTGCCGCCCCTGGGGGGGGGAATAAAAGGGGAGAGGGTGCTGGGGAAAAAGGACCGAGAGACATGTAGTATCGCCGCTAATAGTTACCTTGATCATGCAAGTTACATGCACATACATGACACGATCCAAGGCTACACAGTTGAATACACTGGTGACCGTCAGTACAAAGGAGAACACACAGACTGCCACCCTGCAGGATTTCAGGGAGGGCCAAAAACCATGGTTATTCGATTAAGGTCCCTCATCAGCAGCACCGCCCCCGCCCCCCAGCGCCTAGATACCCTTACAGGTGATAAGTAGCGCTATGCATATCCTGTTTGTTTGATTGATTGACACCCGATTTCCACACATCGTTTGTGCGCTATATTAGTTTTATCTGTAAAACTGTATGTCTTTGCAAGTTGAGTGACCCCTTCAATGGAGATTGTGCTGTCTATAAATGACAGTGCACGAACACACATGCTTTAATGATATATGTGAAACATTGTGAGTTCAGCGATGAAGCATTGATGGCAGCGATGCCACTCTGAAAATTGTTCGAGCACCACTGGGTGTTCCCAATCCTGTTTCTCTTGGTTATTACCTTCTCTGACTCAAGGGAATTCTAGTGCCCCTCCCATATGAATGTGTCACAAGCCCTCTGGACATTATTAAGGCAGGTATTGTCCTGATAATGTGGTAACCAGATATTTTTCTCATTTGCCTTTTTAAAGAAAGGGCGCATGTTGTGTGTGTTTTTAGTGTCTCACCAGAGTGGCCAAAAACAGAAGCCTGCTGTGGTAGGCCCTTTATAGTTTTCAAAGTTCTATACAGTTTTTGACAATTCTATGTTTATTCGTAAATTGTCTGGATTCCTCCTTGCACAATTGTTGGCATGCACAGGCCTTTTTTGCGTTTCCTTTTTAAACTGTTTCTTATCCTCCCGTCATTTATAAGACATGATACGTTTGCACGACATTAATGAGCACCATTTAGCCTTATCTCCTTGATATAATCTTTTACTAGAGTTTAGTAAAGTTATTATGACACATTGGCCCCTGGGGTTGCAGTAAATTTCACGGAACCTGACAGGAGACTGGAGAGCTGCACGTGATACCTAGTTTGTCTGTCAGATTTGCCAAATTAGTGCCACACTGACACACTCTAGTCTAGCCAGTCGAAAAATAACTGAATAAAGAGACAAGAAAATATTTGCGCCAAACGAAAATTTTGAAGCAAAGGTGGGTATTTCTCAACGCAGGCACTAGGGTCATAAAAACAGGCAGCACAGTCCACAGGCACGCATAGGCTCTGAGTGGCAGCATGTCCCGTGTTATTAGTGGTTGAGGTTGTGTTTTTTTTAAACATGCAAGCGCGTCCCATGACTCATTGTAGTTGGCGCAGAGAAAGAGCACCGTGCCCTGTTAGCCACCGAGCTGCTTTTGCTCACACCCATTCCCAGTGTCTCGAGCTGGAATGCGGCTGCTTTTAAAACTGTAATGTAAAAACAAATTTAATCTGGGGTTGCTGAGCAATCTTCCACAATCCTTTCAGGTCTCAGTACCTCTCAGAGGCGCACAGGTGCATCTCCACAAGCTTGTCAGCTCAAATACTTTAACTGTAACTCTAAACCTAGAACACAAACCCTAACCACAAACCTGCGGTAAGACCCAATCGAAACACTTGTGTTCATCCAAACCTTAAAACTAACCCGCATAATCATACATTTATCTCTAATCCTATTGGTAATCCAAGCAATGCTAATAATTCCAGTCCTCGTTCCACCCCTATCCCATTCATCTAACCATCACCCTCATCCTGGTTGTAACCTAATTCTTTCTAACACTAATATTAACTGTCACTCCAACTCAAACACTAATACCAGCTTTAAGGCAACCCCTTTCTCGTGCGCTAACTCGAGAATAGCAGATCTTGTTTCAGTGCAAGATTTGTGCATGCTGTGGTGCCTTATGTTAAAAACGAGATCGGCAAACCTTAGTCCAGTCTCTAGATGTCACCAGGTAGGTATGTGAAACTGCCCTACTCACTGGCCTATCGAGCCTGGCTTCCCCAACATTATTATTAATCTCAGCAGCAAAGCTTACTGCAAACATTGAAAGGGCAGACCACAGCTCATCAGTTCGAGAATGTCTGAGCTCACTCCCAGTAGAGAAAAACTGCATACTCAGGACGGTGTGCATAACCTTCAAAGCCCCTCACCAACCTACATAGCATCAGCAATTAAACAGAAACCCCAGAAACAAAGAAGCACTGATGCTTGTAGCTCTGAAATTCTACATACAAAAATCGTATGGCCTTATTTAGAGATTTGTGAATGGAATACTCTGCCACACAGTGGCACATATCCTGTGCTCTGTATACAAAGGCTATAGGCTACAATGCACCTGTAATACATTTGTGTCTGAGTATACCATCGGCCAAACTCCAAAGTAGGCGCTTACTCCATCTCAATAACAGCGCCCAGAATATGGATTTTTTATTTATCCAATAAAAGTCCATATTCATGCATCATAACACCTAATACTAACACTTACGTTTGTGACATTTAATTGCAGCTCAATCCAGCACCTGAACCGCCACATATGCAGTGTCATTCTTAAATCAAATATTGTAGCGTGAAGAACAAACTGACGGCTTAACGTTCACTATAAGACAACATGTCTTTGCTAACATGGATTTATATCACTTGTATGCATTTCTCAAAATATGCATCTACAAATTGCAAAATGCTCTGACGTCCTCCTGAACATTTATTTGTAACTATGTATGTTTATTATTTGGAATCATTTCTCAAATTTTTTTGTAAAAAACATAAATGTAGAGTACTATAACGTCGTCTGCGTGTGGTATAAAATTTAAAATAAAGAAATAAAAACGTAGAAATTACCAGCATTCGCAGGGTTCTATACTTTATGGAATATTCTCCGACACCCCACTGTACAACCGGCGGCCATGTCTACATTTCTGCAGTTTCAGGGCAATGCCTACAATGTTCAGCTCATGGTGTGCACGTCGAAGGGCGCAGCTGGCACCGGAAGTACAGCTAACAACAGGTCGGACATAAAGGAAGGCAGAGTTAGTCACATATGGACTAGGGAATGGCGGAGTGAAAAAGGCGGGAGTGGCGCACCCCAGCCCCCACCTCCTCGCCAGTCTTCCACCGTGGTTGGGAAGGCTTTGACTGCGTGCTCTGCTATCTGTCCAACTTCTCTCTCTGCTGTACACTGACATAGGATGAAGCCCACTCTCCTTTATGCTGCCAATCCGCAGCCAGCAGCCGGCTTGCTCAGGCCTGGTCCAAGAATACTCCCCCCTCACAACCCGCCTACCTTGTTTGTGAAGGGGAGGAACTTGACAGAAAAGTTGTTTGGCCTTCGATTCACCTGGACAACTTGCAGGACTGGGGCAGAGGAGACACCAACACCCCCTTTATCGCTGGCAGCATTCCCTCATTGATGTCAATATGCCGAGTCAAAGGCGTCAGACCGGCCCGCTCCTACCGCGCACGAGGGGCAGGGCATCAAAAGAGGCAGCATGCCACCTGGCAGTGCACAGGAGGTTGGCATTGCCCAGGAGACTGCATGTTCTGACCTCGGTGACCCGGTCGCGCAAGCACCACACCACCACTATGCTAGGTGGTGGTGCGTGCAGCGTGCGTCAGTTAGTGTGCACTGCAGGCAGCAGTTGCAAGCAGGTGAGATTGCTTGCACTTTAAACGGGGCCGCACGCGCGGCACTGCACGCCTGCCAAGTATCACGCATCAGGCGTGACTCTAACGCATTTCAGTGTGGTGTTCCGCATCACCGCACTGAAATGCATTGTCACACATTTTAATGCCGTCTCTCTGGTGTCCCAGCGCTGAACTATTGGCCACGCTAGACTGCTAACCTGTGCGCATGTGACCTGCGCCAGCTCTTCTGCTCCCCACAGACTTGCTGCCCGGGAGCTGCCACCAGCACAGGCTCAGTTAAATAACAGTTAATCTTGGGCGCACTCACCACTGCTGCTACAAATATATCCAGGCTGCTGCATTGAAATTGATTCCCGCCTGTGGCGCCGGCGCGGCTGCATAGCTGCCAAGGTTTCAGATTGCCATGTGTGACATTTTCATAATTTCAGTGTAATTATGAGTGACATTTCAATGACTATGAGTGACACTCGTGCGAGCAAAACCAAGCATTGAAGACAAAGGAGACATATAGATATCTGTTTTTTTCCCAAGTATCCTACATGGTTTATGTTTGCTGAATTCTACTCAAATACTAATCTTAACATTACCCTGTTTGATTATTGTGTAATTTTTCTGTTTGTCTTTAAGCTAGCCTCAGTGCCATTCAGGCCAAGCCAATTGGTATTGTCTACAGATGCCATGCTTAATTTGCAAACAAATAAAAAACATAAACAAGGAGCTCAAACGTATTCCTACAAGGCTGTCACCCATGCTGCTGAATGTAGGGGTTTATGAATACCAAGGCTTATACATTTTGATTCTACTTCATGCTTCTTTCTTCGATCACCCTACATTTCCTATCTCCTTATCTCACTCTTGTAGGCTATTTTTAATTTCTGCTATGCCCAGCTGTCACTGTTCCCTTATCTTCCTCAGCCTTCTTCTTGCTTCATTTAAAAAATTCTCTCTTGCAATGGACCAAAATGTGGTTGAAGAAAAAATATTCTATCAGGCCCCCAAAAATGAATTCCCTCTTTACCAACCACCTGCATAAAGTAAGCACTGCATATTGGACATTGATGAGTCACAAGAGGTGGAAGGCCTCCTGCACTTACCCTGCCCAGCCCGGCAGCCACTGTCAGTAGCTGCTCGCTGCTGCTGCACAGAGATGAGCTGCCTAAGTAAAGGACAGCTGGAGCTCTTGTCTGGCCGAGGGTGAAGTATAGTTCATATATACTCCATACACTTCCTCCTTATCGCTCTATTCTCCCCTCTTTCTGCCTTACCTCTCATTCTCCAAACACAGCGCACTGCTGCCACTAGATGTCTGTCTGTCCCTCCTATACAACCTCCTATATGGAACACTACTCCTGATAAGAAATAAGGAGCAGATATCCTTAAGTAGAGTACTTTGTTCACTGAAAAAAGGTGTTTCAAATTAAAGTTGGGCATTCGGTCAAAAAAGAATTTACTGAGTCTCTGCTGAACGTGTTAAACTTAAACTAGACGTTCTCCAAAGAGAGAATGTACATACAGATAAACATATGCACTGGACTCCAGGCTGGTTTACTATGTTAGCAAATTTACTATTCCAAACGTATTCAATCAATCAATCAGTAAATTTGTAAAGCGCGCTGCTTACCCGTAAGGGTTTCAAGGCACTGGGGGGGGGGGGGGGGTGCTGTTGCTACTGGTCGCAGTGCTCCCAACCTTTCTAACGAATTTTGGGTCTCATGTAAACGTTTTATGTTTGAAAATCCTGCCTGTAATTTGAAAAAGCGGAGGGTGAATGTAAAACAGCAGCAGCAGACAGCAGCACGCACCCCCGGGCATTTTGGGCAAAGCAGGCTCAGACAGCACACACTCAATGGTCAAATGCACTGGGGAACTTTATGACTGGCACTGGCTGCGGGTAGGTGAGCACGTGCTCACATGCAAGGCTGGTACAGTCTCACTTACTTGGAGGCAGCCCCCATCACTAACTGTACCCAGGACTGTACCCAGAGGGAAGCCTGACGTGCTGCACATGCGGGACCCCGCACCACAACAGCTGAAACAAATGCAACTCTATTATTAAAAGAAAAAAATGTTTCCTACCTTACAGATCGAACCAACTGAAAACTTTGGGAAAAGGAGGCCCATGCACTTCGTGGAAAGCCAAGCCGATAGTGTGTGGCAACTCTATGCTACACCATCCTGCTGCCGTAGCTGCCCTGAAGGTGTCGAGGTCAGGGTGGAAGGACAATCAAACTCCCGCCGGCAGCACGGGCAGCTCCTGAGGGCCAGGTCCATTGGCAGGAAATTGAAAAAAACACATAACGGTGGTGCCTGCCTCACGCTGAGTACGAACGGTGCCACATTGTCGGAGTCTGTTCACGTGACCTGATAGACTGGCGCCAGCGTTCGGGTCCCACTCTAGCAGAGGGCTCCAATTTCATACTAAATGCCCAGCTGTGATCCTCGGCGTATAGTGTCCCAGGCGGCCGCCAAAAGGTGTCAGTGGCATAATGGGGAGTGGGTGGGGTGGCAGGCCCACTGAGGGCAGGCCCCACCCGGGGCCGGCAGGTGTCACTGTCTCGATCTGGTGACGTCTGGCCTGGGTTGTAGTCTGATTGACTGGTGGCCCGTTGCGGAGGCCTTTATAATTTATTTGGGGACTCGGGACACTGACTGACACTACTGTACAGTGTCAGACAGTGAGTGTCCCCACTCCCCAAATAAATTATAAAGTCTGCCGCAACGGGCAACCAGTGGCCGCCACCACCCCCAAAATAGTGCCGCCTGGGGCGGTCCGCCCCCCCACCCCCGCTCCCCCTAGCTACGCCACTGACAACAGGACATCAGCTACAGAACTCCTCCCCCGCTCCATCTGACAAAGCGGGGGCCTCACGACGCCACTGGAGTGGGCAGACAAACGGCCAATTTTCAATGTCACTCACCACCATGTAACAACTGATGGTAAGCGACAATGAAAACTGTCAAATGCCGATGGTGAGGGGGTCATTGTTTTTTCTATTTTCAAAAAGAAAATCCTGCTTTGAGAATAAAAAACACAGCAAAAAAATCATTGTAAGTTTGCCGCACAGCTCCGAAATGTTCACAGAGCCATTGTTAACTTTCAATGCATTAATGGGAACCTCAGTGACGGCGGTTCCTATAAATCCAAAGGAAATCCTCTGGACTGGCTGCCAATCTCAACATTTAGCTAGTAAATACCCATCCACCAAACTCTAAATCAGGCCCTTAATCTGTAATGGAAAGGGGGACTCACTAATACTCCTTGAATCGCCAAGCAGACATGGAATGGCAGTAAAAGACATTTAATGGGGGTGGAGTAGGGATGGTTTAGGTGCAGTACTACACAGTCATTTCTGGTGCTTGAAAGGTGTTAAAGTTCAGCCAGAATTAAAAATACACAACACTTTAACACTTTAATAGTAACTCATTGGGACATATTTGTATCTTTACAGTATAAATGTAAATTCAAATATTCGAATGACACCCAAAAAAAAATGGCAATTCAAAGCAACATAGTCATTTAACTGGGGCGTCTGTCGATGCACACCATACCAACTAGGCTCCTCCAAACCATTTTTATAATGAGAGTAACGTCTGATCACTGAAAACCACCAGTGGTTGCTAACAAATATTGTATGTGTTATAGTGAACACATCAGACGAGATCGCATCAGTGACCACTCCCTGCAGGATTTCCAGTAGCCACAACCCCACTGCCTCGGGCAGAGTTACCAAAACTAACAACATTAAAAGCTTTATCGATATGAAATACCGCCAACAGAGTAATGGAATAAAAGCTGGAGCAGCAACACCTCTATGGCACCAAGGACAAGATAATGTCTTCCCAATTCAGCATAAATTGTCATTCAATAAACAGTGTTAAAAATCTTTCAGAAATGCATATTTTGTTCCTCTCAATATCAGGCAATTATTTATTAGAAATGTATATTTTGCTTTCAATTAAACACTTTTCATGTTATGTAAACTAATTTTCCCCAAAAATAATCGGTATTTTCTTCTTTTTAAAAAAACACATTTTTCAAAAAATCAATGTTAATAAATACACATTAGATCCCCAATATATATGTACTTTTAATCAAATACTGCATGTGAAACTGCTCACTTGGATCGATTCTTCCTGATTTGCCTATAAGCAATAATCACATGTCAGGCTTGGTCCCGATAATGTCAAGGATGGCCATTATGATGCCAGAGCTGCCAGAGGTGGGCACCATAATACCAAGGATACTCACAATATGCCAAGGATGGCTTCCATTAACAAAGGCATCTACAGTGCTATGATTGGGCAATTTAACGCCAACGATACCCACAATATATTATGACTGCCCTTCATTGTGCCATGGGTAATCATCATTGTGCCATGGGTGGTAAGAATGGGCCACTATTAATCCAGCAATGGCAACCCCCGAAGTCAGGAGTGGTCATGGCTAGACCAAGGATCCTCACAATCCCACAATACGTCATGCCTGGCCACCATTATGACAGGATCACCCTTTGAAAAGTGATGAACTTTGGAAAGGGTGTCACCATATGTCAATGACGGACACATTTACACCAGGAGTGACCATTACTATCCCATTATGGAAAGTGGGCTAAAACAGGCCAAGGACACCCAGAATATTCGAGGATGAACATTAGTAAACTGGAGATTTAGAATTAGGCCATGGATTCCAAAAATATGCAAAAAATAATTCGTTTAATGTAAACTGATGTAAGCAGTTACAGCCATTGTGCCAGAAATGGCACATCATGTGATTTATGGAATGCTTGAATTACTCACAATCTCTGGGAATTGCGTTTGGATAATCTTTTAGTTAATCTGTGCCATTATATACAGGGGCCAACAATACCAAAATCTATCTTTTACCCTACCTCTGGGGGCGTGGTTACGGGCCGTACTACCATTGTTGGGGTGACATAGGGGTACGGGCCGTACCCACGCTCTGAGGGCGTGGGTATGGGCCGTACCACCATTGTTGGGGTGATGTAGGGGTACGGCCCGTACCCACGCCCTACGGCCCATACCCACGCTCTGAGGGCGTGGGTATGGGCCGTACCACCATTGTTGGGGTGACGTAGGGGTACGGCCCGTACCCACGCCCTCAGAGCGTGGGTACGGCCCGTAACACCATAGTTGTGGTGATGTCGGGGTACGGATGTACCCACGCTCTAAGAGCATGGGTACGGACCGGACCGCATCACGCGTACCCCTAGGGCACCAGTACATTAGTGATACAAGGCGTACACACGCCACAAATGTTGTCATAGGGCCTGGAGCAGCATCTAACCAGTATATTGGGGGGTGTATGCCCAAGAGAGCAGTGTACTGCACCAAGGGTGCAGGCGGGGGGTGGGTGTCTGCCTAGGATTCACATCAGTGGACAGAGACATGTGAGGGGTGGGTGCCTATCACTCCCAGCAGTGCCCAGACATATGAGGGGTGGGTGCCTATCACTCCCAGCAGTGGACAGAGACATGGGGGTGGGTGCATATCACTCCCAGCAGTGCCCAGACATATGAGGGGTGGGTGCATATCACTCCCAGCAGTGGACAGAGACATGGGGGTGGGTGCAGAGGAATACCAGCAGTGCACAGAGACATGTGAGGGGTGGGTGCCTATCACTCCCAGCAGGGCCCAGACATATGATGGGTGGGTGCCCATCACTCCCAGCAGTGCCCAGACATATGAGGGGTGGGTGCCTATCACTCCCAGCAGTGCCCAGACATATGATGGGTGGGTGCCTATCACTCCCAGCAGTGCCCAGACATATGAGGGGTGGGTGTCTATCACTCCCAGCAGTGCCCAGACATATGAGGGGTGGGTGCCTATCACTCCCAGCAGTGCCCAAACATATGAGGGGTGGGTGCCTATCTCTCCCAGCAGTGCCCAGACATATGAGGGGTGGGTGCCTATCACTCCCAGCAGTGCCCAGACATATGAGGGGTGTTTGCATATCACTCCCAGCAGTGGACAGAGACATGTGAGGGGTGGGTTCCTACCACTCCCAGCAGTGCCCAGACATATGATGGGTGGGTGCCTATCACTCCCAGCAGTGCCTAGACATATGAGGGGTGGGTGCATATCACTCCCAGCAGTGCCCAGACATATGAGGGGTGGGTGCCTATCACTCCCAGCAGTGCCCAGACATATGAGGGGTGGGTGCCTATCACTCCCAGCAGTGGACAGACATATGAGGGGTGGGTGCATATCACTCCCAGCAGTGGACAGAGACATGGGGGTGTGTACATCATCCTCAGATGACCACAACTCCATGGGTGTATGAACGCATCCCCAATGTGCGACTATGTTGAGAGTGCCATAACAACACATCACTGACAGCAGTGTCCCACTCCCATGAGGATGGATGTCCTTCCCCCACTGCATGACACACGACATGTGTGTGTGGTGACAAATGACACATGCATACCCACCCCTGGCGTATGCAGCACAATACACACACTGAGATCATGCCACAAGACTGTATAGTCATGTTAAAGCCTACTAAACTAAGAGAGCCAAAGGGAACACACACTGTCACGCGCATTCCAGGACTGATAGGAATGTACAGGTGCTGGGATAGCCACCAAGTTGTTGTCTCCCATGGAAGGAATAGGGTGGAGTTCCCACAGATACAATGCCCACAATTGTCATTCAGGTGCCCAAATACCCTGCAGAACAAGTAACATATGTGTGCTAGGCTGGGATAACACACATGCATAGTGCGTAAAAGGGACCATTTCTACATGAAGGCATGGCAACATACTCTATACACAAGTACAGTGACTACCAAGGATGGCATAGACACTGCAGGCAGAGACATTGCTCAGCAGGCATGGCCATAGTTGAAGGGATCCGTTACCCACCAAGGAAATGTAGACACAGGTCAGCACAACAATTGTGCAACTCCCTGCAGGGAAGATGTCAGGTGCCACAGAGGAAGGAACACTCCTTGAGACAATGTTTCCAAACACAAAGAGCATACACGACCAAAGAATCTTTGCAGAGACCCTGTGTTGGCACGCAGATACCAGGGTTCACCCCATGAGCAGCAGACTACAACATTTCCCAGACACCTAACACATTATCACCACCCCAACTCATGGAGCATCAGCACCAACATCAATACCAGAAAAGCAATAGTGTTCAAAGGAAAAACAAAATGCTTTATTCAGCATTAAATTAAAACGTAGAAAAGGACACTATTTACAAAGGCCATAGGCCAGTCCAGATGCGAAGTCCTGGGGAGGGACACATGGCCACGCGTCTCCCCTAGCTTGCCTGCACATTAGACACTTCATGTTCATCCACTGGGGGGTGGGCATCATGTGGGAAAGGACAGGCACTGCAGGGACAGGAGGGGGAAGGGTAGGTGTTGTGGGTGCAGGGACGGACAACTCCACCACAGGGGGTGGGGCAGCGCCAAAGGTGGTGGTTAGCAGGGCGCTGCACACTTCTGCAAGCTCGTCCAGCGTCTCCCCTGCACCCGAAGAAACCACAGGCCCCATGGAGGGGGGGGGGTCGGAGGAATGGGTTTGCAGCGCCACTGGGGGAGGTGGTGGAGAGGGGGGAGACTCAACTCCCCTACCTGTGGAGTGCCTTGCCCGTTTTCGGAGGCCCAGCACAGCCAAGTAGGTCTCCTTCTCAGATTGTGGGGCAGGGGAGCCGAGGGGAGTGACATTGGAGGGACTGGGGAGTGAGGAATGCGGACTCCGACTGTGGCTGCGTGTCTGCCTGTGTGCCCCAGACCCAGTGGGTGTGCCTTCTTCCCCCTGAGTGTGCATGACAGGAGGTGTGCGCTTGCCCTTCCGTGTTGGTGTGCTGCCTGTGTCTGGTGGGGTGCGTGCCTGGGAATGTCTGGGTGTGCTTGGGACAGGCATGGGAGTGGGAAGTGTGGATGGTGCAGGAGTAGGGGGGGGACGAAGCACTGCAGGAGACTCACTTCTGCCGTCAGTGACGAGTCCATGGACCTCAGCAACATCTGTTGGTCAGACATCACTGATGACATGCCCTCCATGTACGACACCATCTGTGTCAGCAGTCTGGTGTGGCCATGGAGGACACTCAGCAGCGATGTCTGGCCAACCTGCAACCGCCGCTGAATGTCCACAGACTCGGCAGTGAGGGCAGCAGGGGAGACAGGGGTAGGGGGTGCGGTGCCTGGCACGAAGGAGACATGTTGTTGCCCTACACAGACAGAAGGGACCGGAGCAACTGGGAGGGCGGTGATGGGAATGGAGGGGGCAGTGACAGATGTAGTGCTGCTGCCAGCTGTTGGAGCAGCCTCTGCCCCCTCTGGGAGTTCAGCCTCGGACCTGTCTGCGTCGTAGTCAGTGTTGGTACTAGACAGGTCCTCCGCCTGACTTCCCTCGCCCTCCGTGCCACTTGCTGCGCCAGACTCGCCAGCACTTGTGGCACCGGTGCTGGATCCCTCCTCCACGTCTGTGCAGGTGTCTCCCTCGGTGTCCCCCGATGATGCTGTGGGCAAGGTGAAGAGACAGAAAATAATCAGACACCTGGATACATATGACACATGAGTCCAAACAAAATAGGTCACAGTGCATATCATGAAATGCATCATGAGTAACATCTAGAATACTCCGCACATATGTAAGCCCTGCACTCCCCAGTTGGTTGACCCATCATGCCACTTGGAAACAATGGAAATCAGGACACAACAGCAAATAACTCCATATCCAATTAGACAGAGGATATGAATGCATGCCACCTCTTGTTCACTGTGAAAGAAACAGTATTGGTGCACCCAAGGGCAAATAATAGACGCCAATGCTGAAGGTGTCCCCACACTCAGAGACCTGTGAGTAATTTTGAAAGGCAAAAGAAATACATTGCGTACCCTTGGGAATCACAACACTTTACACAATCGATGTGTTTGGAATGTGTGAATGTGCCACTTTTTGATCAGAACACACATGTGCCTGTATAACAGAAGTTACACAAGGAGGTGCACACAAAACTACATTTACATAGTCATTGTATGAGCTGCCAACCTAAATCAAAAGAGCCACTGTAAAGAAGAAATGGGGTATCAGTAAGTACATATACATGGCACCATGGTGGTCTGGATTACTTGACACTCGTAAGTTGGTATCATCAACAACCAAGGACTTACCCAAATGCAACCACACAGTGGGAACATGTATATGTATAATCTCTAAACAAATATTTTTAAAAACTGTGCCTTTGTTTTAAAGGTGCCAGCGTGTCCCAGAAAAGTGTAAAGGTCGTGTCTTGTGCACTTCCTTGGGAGACATCTGTCATGCAGGCACATTATTGTCATTCACCACAAAACATCAAAGTCATGCATATCAACTATTGAGACATGTTGACAAGTGTAGTGAGTGCCAACGTACAAGACTTCTTGACTAACGACTTGAATCATGCCACCTGTCACATGGCCATCCGTACCAACATGACACATTTGGCAACACATCTGACCCACTACCTGTCATGTGGAGTGGCACACATGTCCAAACACAGGACAATGCATTAGCTAATGGCCCTGCAATTGTGTCGGAATAAGGAGCACCTGCACTGAGGAGACACCCTCATGGGAACCAAGATTGTCCACTCTGATGTCAGCACACACAGACCAAACTACGTAGCATCTGGACCACACACCGTTGCCAAAATATGGATGAGCAGGAACCATGTCTTTTAACTTTTGACACATGCTGCAAAGCACAAATATTAAACCCTGCACAACATGACTGGGTCACTGCATGTTGATTGTCTGTCCAGACAATTATCACACACAGGTCAGACCTGGCAAGGAGACATAAGGTTTGGACATGGAGGCCTTGCCCGCACAAACCCCCCATACCTGACACAATGTGATTGAGACAGAGCAAGTACTTACACCTCTTAATCTGGGTTTACTAAAATGTGCATCAAGAATTCCTAAATGTACTCAACATCACCTCGTGAGGCTGACCACACATGTTAGTGACAAACAACCATCATCAGATAGTTGTACATAGACACACAGGCACTGGCCAGTGTGAGTATGCACAAGTCAAATGGGGTCACCCTGTACAGTGGACACATGTAGCACACTTTACGTAAATACAAATGAGGCCAGGGAATAAGGCCACAGAGGCCAACCTATGCTGAACATACGTGAATGTCCACAGTGTTGGATGACACACATGATTCCTAGGAAAAGGTGTCTCAGGGGACTGCAGTGGGCACACTGCTCCATGGTCCTGGAATGATCTGACTGTAACAGGAGCAACCGTCCCGGCACTATGCATATCTCCCACTCATGCACATCATGTCTGAGGCCACAACATTGGTCATGCATGCTGCAAGTCTGTTCATTTTAAGCATCACACTCCTATGTTAAGACTCAGCATCAGTGCCAACAATTATGGACCCCCAAATTACTGAACAGGACAGGGCACAGGCAAGGTACCAACACATGTCACAGACCACCCCCACACATGATGCAGCAAGCATTTTGCACTTGGATTAACTGGCAGCCTATATGACCATGTGCAATAGTGATTACACACAGACCAGGGAACACATGTCAAGGAGGGGAAGGGAGGAAGAACTGCCCCGGTTGACTTGGGGCAACAGGATATGCACTGCACATATAAACCCTGGCAGTGTATCCATGCGACTGAGCAGTTCCTAAAGCTGGTGACACACAACCAGCACACATGTACCTACCCCCTCCTTGCTGCTGTCCCTCCTGTAACCGCCTATCCATGTCAGGGAAGACCACCGCCAGGACACGCTTCATCTGGTGGACGCCCGCCGTGGGGGCGTGGAGGTGAGTCCCCCAGCAGGACCCGGGCAATCCTCCTGGTCCAGCACCGGATGTCCTGCCAGCGTTTCCTCACTTGGGGTAGGCGCCGAAAGCGACCCTCCACAGACATCACGGCCCTGACGGCCCGCTTCCAAATTCTCCCCTTCTCGTAGGCGGTTACCTGTGAGGATGACAAAGTGAGACAACATCACTACACCTGCCCCATGTCACAGAGACACCCATTTGAACATCTTTGCTTTTTTGAACAGGGCGTAGTATGCTGCCAACTAATAGCACCTTTGTCATAGGGACATTAGCCTCTGGGGAAGCCCCAATGCACTACATGGCATTGAAAGTACACATGTGGCATGAGGGGTGCAACACACTCCCTGATCATGGCTCACACTGTGCATCACAAGCAACACAAGGCTGATGGACAGCACCTCAAAGCAGTCACATGCCCCAGGCCACTGACGCAACCTCAGCAGAGTACACAGACACACACAGGCACAGATCAATCACCTGCCATTGGCAACAGTGGATACAAACCTCAGTCTGCACATGTGCCACTTGCCTGGGGGGTGTCACAGCTGTGGGGCTAGCTCAGCACGTCAGACACACAGCACGGCTTCCTTCTCACATCAGATGGGTCGAGCATTTGCCTCCTCCATGCAGGTGTGGTGCAACACTCCACATAGACACTCACCCACATGACAAGGAACATTCACATACATCAATGTCCACAGGGCGTACACATCATTTGGACACTCTCACCACAGCTACACTCAACTCACACACATCTGTGGGTACAGTCACCTATCACACCGGGGGGACCACTGAATCTCATCAGGACTATAGAACAAAAATGCCGAAGAGGATTAGCCAGGCTGAATGTGCCATGCACCATGCAGTGATTGTCACAGTAAGCACAATGCATGTGAGGAGTGCAGACATGAACTACATCATGCTCTGCATGAGAGACATAAGGCATTACCCCCCTGGGACCCACTCTAAACAACATTGCATGTCTGTCACACCTGGACACAATGCCAGAAGTGACAGTCACAAAAAAGGTGCACAGTCAAAGCTATTGGAGTCAGCACTCACCTGCTCCACTGGTCTCCCATACAGGCTGGGGTACTGTGGGAGGATGACGTCCAGCAATGCCTCATTCTCCTCCTGGGTGAATGGCTGGGCCCTCTCCACAGACCTGGACATGGTGACAGAGGAAGCAATGACAGCAGCAGTGGTGTCCAATGACGTGTTGTGCAGGCAAGTGCCCTCTCATGGGTTCTGGCTGCCTTATATCTGTCTTGCTGGGTGCTTTAATGTACAGGAGTACAGAGTGATTGGTCAGACTCATTTGCATCCTACGTTTCCTCCTATGCCTTTAAACATACACCAGTGAGTGCCTTTGCATGGTTCAAAATTTGAGCATCATGTCAAGTCAACAACCACTTTGCAACATTGTATATTGTCTCCAACCGACTTTTGCTGGCCAACTGATGAAAAATTTTGAACTGGAAACTCGGTCTCCCTGACAACCAGCATGCATTTAGGCCATAATACTTGGCCCTCATGTGTCCCCTATGTAATTTTACAATCCACACACAGGTATGGTGCGTTTCACATGTACCCCTACGGCACCAGTTGCACAGTGCGTTTGGCACGTATGTGTACACACTGGTCGTACACGTACGTGTACACACTGGTCGTACACGTACGTGTACACACTGGTCGTACACATACGTGTATATGGTCCTTACACACACGCGTACTCCTACGCCAACACCAATATAGTGATACGTACCATACACACACCCTCAGAGCGTGTGTACGGTGCGTTTCACATCTTCCACTGGTGATAGGAGGTGCACAGGACAGGAATGGAGGTCTCAGACTCGCACAAGGCTGTACATCAAGTCATTGTCAGTACAGTCCTTCTTGTGCAGGGCCTATGTGTGTCAGGCAGTGATATGGCACATGTCTCCTCATGTTTTTGCACAATAGATGTGTGATGACCTGTGTACAGATGGCATGTGTGATGGGGCACTATGTGGCACACTTCCCCTTCACATTTAGCACATGTGTGCATGTAGTACAAACGTGTTAAGCACTGCATCACTGGTATGGCACAGTCACCAACACCCGCAACTGTCCCCTGATGCCAGGGACAGGGACACTGACACCTGACATCTCACTACCAGCGTGGCCCGATGTGACTATGTCGTGTGTGTCATGTGTTCCCATGAGCTTGCTGTTGGTGTTCCGTCAACTGCATCTGCTGTTGCTGCATCCAACATGTGTCTGTGCGTAGATGGCCATGGCACACGTTACGTGTGTCTGGATGCTTCGAACATGTTCTTTTGACATGAGGACCTATCTGCGTTGTCTCCATGTCAGTGTTTTCTTTTTTCATGTGTACCCCTTCATCGCAATGTGTGTGAGCTGCTAATTTGTAATGACATGTGCCCTGTGCATCTAGCTTGCTGCCAGCTGTCTGTATGAGATGACATCCTTCAAATGCAGATATGTGGATGTATGTCACTCCTGTGATGTCTCTGGCTGTTCACTTACACTGGCCCACAGCTTGTTTCAGGGCATGTAATGTAGAACTTGACAATCAACGGTTGTAGCTGGCTCTTCGTAGGAGTCACATCTGGCTGGCATACATGTCCTGGATGTATTGCACAGACCAGACTCTGTATTTCGCAGTTGTGTATTAGCTGTTGAACATGTGCTCAGTTTCTTGACATTGGTGTTGTGATGTACTCACTCTTCGTTATTCCGTCCAAATTTCTGCAGGGCACCGCCTCTCCCCCGACCAATGCCAGACTTGGGTGCCATGAGGGAACGTGACTGCATAAGACGCTACAGCTTCTCGCAAGAGTTGATTGAGCACTTGACCGCCCGGCTGGAACCACACCTCCAACCGCTACACAGGTATCCTACTGCACTGACCCCCAAGATGAAGGTGAAGGCAGCCCTACATTTTTTTTGCCACCGGTACGTTTCAATTCACCATAGCTGATGTGGGTGGCATGTCCCAGACCATGTTCAGCCGGTATCCTGCATGATGTTTTAGAAGCCATGTTGTAGCACCTGGATGAATTCATCCATTTTCCGACTCATGAGCAGTTGACAGGTGTCAAGGGTGATTTCTATGCCCTGGGAGGGATGCCCCATGTAATTGGGTCCATTGATGGGACACACGTGGCTTTGGTACCACCACAGGCACAGGAGGTAGTCTATTGAAACCGAAAACATTATCACTCCATTAATGCCCTTGTGGTGTGTCTACCTAACATGCTGATTTCCCATGTCTGTGCACGTTTTCCAGGGTCAGCAGCACACAATGCCTACATCATGAGGCGTAGCAGGGTGCCAGAAATGATGCTGTGGCTGCACAACGAACGAGCATGTCTTGTTGGTGGGTATATTCGGTTTGTCCTGTATTTAGCGGTATCTTTGTATCTTACTGCATCTCCTGACCCACTTCTTTACATGATGTTTCCATGTAGGGTACTCTGGCTATCCCAACATGCCATGGCTGATGACGCCTCTCCGCAACCCCAGAACAGCTGCAGATCACCGTTACAACAACACCCATGGGCAGACCAGGCGAGTGATTGAGAAGACATTTGGCCTCCTGAAGAGCCGATTCCGGTGCCTTCACAAGACAGGCAGATCCCTCCCATATGCACCTGTGAAGATCTGCAAAATCTTCATCGTGTGCTGCACGCTGCACAACATGGCAGTGGAGAAAGCTCTGCCACTCATCCTGGATCTGGATGAGCAGGAACATCCACCCGTGGAGGATGAAGGGCTTGGTCACGAGGCAAGTGAAGAGGAGGAGGAGGAGGACATCTGGAGTCAGCTCAGGCGCAACTTCTTCTCATAATGGTGAGTCCCTGGGTCTGAGTGTGCACGCTTTGAGCCTTGTGTGGCATGTGTTGCGATGTGTGTTTCCAGCTGACTGTATGCTAAGTGACTTAGAGGTGTGTTCTGATGTGTCACTCGAGTGATGATGTCATTCCACACATTGTAGCTGAGACTGTAAATTTAAAACTAGCATGGTGACAACCTTATTCCTGTAGAGTCAATCACCATGCATGTGGTTGACTATCTTTTCAGTGACTTCTTGTGTGTCTGTCATCCCCAAATAGTTGCGCATGTTATGTTATGTTAGTTTACTCTTTTATAGCGCACGGCTACTCCATAGAGTGTCCCGGCGCTTTTATTGACAACCTGTAGCAGAATAACACAACACAATAGAATAAAACGGGCCCAGCAGAAAGAAAGAAAAGCGAACTAAAGGGCAAAAAGGCAAGTTTTGAGTAGGCCTGGGCGGCAAATTCCGTTCCGCTCGCGGAATTTGCGTAATTTCGCGTTCCGCGGAGAACGCGAAATTGCTCAAAAGTCTGCTTTCCGCGATTTCGCGAAATTTTTGCTTGTTCGCGTTCTCAAAATGTATGTTCGCGAGATATTTCTCCTCGAACACGCAAACAGCAATTGCGAACAGGAAAAAGCATCGCGAACAAGCAATTCCGCGTGTTCGCGGAATTTCTGCGTGTTCGCGGAGATGTTTGCCGTTTCGCGGAGATTTGCGTAACGCAATTACGCAAATTCCGCCCACCCCTAGTTTTGAGGCCCTTCCTAAAAGTCAGCAAATTAGAGGTGCTGCGTAATGCCAAAGGCAGAGTATTCCAACGCTGTGGCGCCAGCAGCTTAAAAGAGCGACCTCCAATGCGAGCCCTTTTTACTCGGGGGACCACAGCAAGGAACAATGATTCAGACCTCAGAGATCGGGCCGGATGGTAAAAGGCAAGCCTCCTTTGGAGATATTTTGCTCCCGAAGCGTGGAGAGCCTTGTGAGCCAAGGTCAAGGCCTTAAAAACTATCCGTTTCCGGATAGGCAGCCAGTGGAGTGACTGCAAAAGACCGGAGGCACTGGCTCGCCTATACAGGCCAAAGATGGCCCGCGCGGCCGAGTTCTGGACCACCCGCAACCGTTGCAGGAGATCTTCCGGCAGGCCAAGATATAGGACGTTGGAGTAGTCCAGTCTTGAACCAATTAAGGCCTGCACCGTCGTCTTCCTATGATCTTCTGAGAGCAGAGGAAGGAACTTACGCAGCATCCTAAGGAGGCCAAAACATGTTCCCGTAAGACCAAGGATCTGAGATCTTAACGTCAGACCATTATCAATCTTGATCCTCAAATTCTTTGCTAGCTGGGACGAGCACGCTGGAGGAAACATATTAACAGGCCACCATTCCTGCCAATCTGGGTCAGATGGACATCCGAAGAAGAGTACCTCAGATTTATCTGAGTTGCACTTGAGGCTGTTAAGCTGGAACCATTTAAAAACAGCCCCAAGGCACTCACGGATACTCTCTCCATCAAAATCTTCTCCTTTCCTGCACGTAAAGAGGAGCTGGGTATCCTCGGCATAGGATACGATCTGGGCCCCAAAAGACTCCGCCAATGCCGCCAAAGGGGTCATAAAGATGTTGAAAAGAGTCGGGCTCAACACAGAGCCCTGCGGAACTCCGACTCCCAAAGGCGGCATCACGGCAGAGCTGGGTGAGACCCAGACCGTTTGTCGACGGCCAGCCAAGAATGATCTAAACCAGCTGAGCACCGTCCCCCTCAGACCGATCTCATGAAGTCTGGCGAGGAGACCCTCATGGGGGACGGTGTCAAAGGCCGCCGACAAGTCAAGCATTACGAGCATAGCTTTGCCCCCCGAGTCCAGTGCCTCTTTAATGGCTTCGAACACCTCCAAAAGCGCCGTCTCTGTGCTTAAATTGGGGCGGAAGCCAGATTGAGTGGGGTGCAGCAAATTGTGAGATTCCCAAAAATTGGAAAGCACGATGTGCACATGCTTCTCCAAGATCTTAACCAGCGCAGGGAGAAGAGAGATAGGCCTATAGTTGGCCAAAGCCTCAGGGTCTAGGCCAGGCTTCTTGAGAAGGGGAATAACCATCGCCTGCTTCCAGGCCTGCGGGACCACCCCCCGACTCAAGGAGAGATTAAAAAGTGGGTTCGCCAACGGATTTACAACTTCAGCCATTTTCGCCAGGAATTTGGCCGGGCATGGGTCAAGAGGCGACCCAGATTTAAGGTTGGCCATAAGTGCTACTGACGAGAAAACTGAGACTGCTGTCTGCTCGTGGCATCGTTGGGCTCCTGCTATTCCTCATGAGTATTGCAACGTGTGCTGAATCAGCGTTACATGCACGGACATGGTGAAAAGTCTCCTTTGGGTAGGATTGCAGCAAGGCATTTTGGGTGTGGTAGTTGTTTGGAATGTGTGGGCACTGCTCCTGTGCATGTTTTGATACTATGCATACATGTCGACTCACCATGGGGCACCTGACATGTAGCATGACTCCCATGAATTGATAGTCACCCTACGTGACAGTCATCTGTAATGGGATTGTGGATTGTGAGGAAGGCATCAATGTGTGTGAAACTTCCCTCAGAAACATACGGGAGGCTACGGGTGGACATAGTGTGGGACATCCCCATAAGAGGCTCAATGGGGAATTGCAGCCTCTCCGTGTGCAGCAGGGGTTGTTTGGCTCACCCCCTTCACTTGTGTGCCAGTTCAATGGATTTACAGCATCTGTGGTGTGAAGGGGGTGTCCAGTGTAGGTCCCACATGTTCAGCCAAATGACCTGTGAGTCTGTTCATATTGATGCATTTCCCTTAGTGTGGGCCTGAGTAATAAAGGTGTCCCTCACCCTCCAAGGTGCCTCATCTCGGTCAATGCAGGTCTCTTGCCACTGTGCATGCGGCATCTCTGGCATGGTTGTATGACATAATATCGACAGACAGAAAATCGACCTACAAATATATCGCAACAAAAATATCGATGTCAAGAATATCGACATCCTATCTACAACATGGTAAGTACAAAAATATTGAAAATTTAATATCGATGTCAAAAATATCGTTATTGAAAATATCGTTTTTTTTTTACTTTAAAAATATATGTAAAATAAACCAAATTATACTTAGAAATAAATAAACATAATTAAATATATTGTATAATATTTAAAATGTATAATTAATATATATAAATTAATAAAACTTTAATTAAACATATACATATAATATATAATATATATACTTACTTAATAATTAATTTTACTAATAATTTCTGTAACGTATAAATTATTAAATGTTTTTAAAAATTACCAATACATCTATACACATAAAATAATAACATTAATAAATATTTAATAATTACATATAGCAAATAATAATCAATATTTTTAATGTGAATAATTTGTATTATTAATGATATATTACAATAGCAAAAATAATACAAAACATATGAAATATCAGACACAATTAAACTACTAGTCCAACTCCAACAAAAACAACAGAAAGTAAAATGTTGGATACCGTAGGGGTAAAAATTACTATTCCAACTCCAAAGAGTGCAACAGTAGGGAAAGCGTTGGATAGCGTAGGGTTAAAATTACTATTCCAACTCCAGAGAGTGCAATAGTAGGGAAAGCGTTGGATAGCGTAGGGGTAAAAATTACTATTGCAACTCCAGAGAGTGCAACAGTAGGGAAAGTGTTGGATAGCGTAGGGAAAAGAATTACTATTCCAACTCCAGAGAGTGCAACAGTAGGAAAAGTGCTGGATAGCGTAGGGGTAAAAATTACTATTCCAACTCCAGAGAGTGCAACAGTAGGGAAAGCGTTGGATAGCGTAGGGGTACAAATTACTATTCCCACTCCAGTAAGTGAAACAGTAGGTAAAGCGCTGGATAGCGTAGGGGTAAAAATTACTATTCCAACTCCAAAGAGTGCAACAGTAGGGAAAGCGTTGGATAGCGTAGGGGTAAAAATTACTATTCCAACTCCAAAGAGTGCAACAGTAGGGAAAGCGTTGGATAGCGTAGGGGTAAAAATTACTATTCCAACTCCAGAGAGTGCAACAGTAGGGAAAGCGTTGGATAGCGTAGGGGTATAAATTACTATTCCCACTCCAGTAAGTGAAACAGTAGGGAAAGCGCTGGATAGCGTAGGGGTAAAAATTACTATTCCAACTCCAAAGAGTGCAACAGTAGGGAAAGCGTTGGATAGCGTAGGGGAAAAAATTACTATTCCAACTCCAGAGAGTGCAATAGTAGGGAAAGCGTTGGATAGCGTAAGGGTAAAAATTACTATTCCCACTCCAGAGAGTGCAACAGTAGGGAAAGTGTTGGATAGCGTAGGGAAAAGAATTACTATTCCAACTCCAGAGAGTGCAATAGTAGGGAAAAGGTTGGATAGCGTAGGAGTAAAAATTACTATTCCCACTCCAGTGAGTCCAACAGTAGGGAAAGCGTTGGATAGCGTAGGGGTAAAAATTACTATTCCCACTCCAGAGAGTGCAACAGTAGTGAAAACGCTGGATAGCGTAGGGGTACAAATTACTATTCCCACTCCAGTAAGTGAAACAGTAGGAAAAGCGCTGGATAGCGTAGGGGTAAAAATTACTATTCCCACTCCAGTAAGTGAAACAGTAGGGAAAGCGCTGGATAGCGTAGGGGTAAAAATTACTATTCCAACTCCAGAGAGTGCAACAGTAGGAAAAGCGCTGGATAGCGTAGGGGTATAAATTACTATTCCAACTCCAGAGAGTGCAACAGTAGGGAAAGCGTTGGATAGCGTAGGGGTACAAATTACTATTCCCACTCCAGTAAGTGAAACAGAAGGGAAAGCGCTGGATAGCGTAGGGGTAAAAAGTACTATTCCAACTCCAAAGAGTGCAACAGTAGGGAAAGCGTTGGATAGCGTAGGGGTAAAAATTACTATTCCAACTCCAGAGAGTGCAATAGTAGGGAAAGCGTTGGATAGCGTAAGGGTAAAAATTACTATTCCCACTCCAGTGAGTCCAACAGAAGGGAAAGCGTTGGATAGCGTAGGAGTAAAAATTACTATTCCCACTCCAGAGAGTGCAACAGTAGTGAAAACGCTGGATAGCGTAGGGGTACAAATTACTATTCCCACTCCAGTAAGTGAAACAATAGGGAAAGCGCTGGATAGCGTAGGGTTAAAAATTACTATTCCAACGCCAGATAGTAAAACAGTTGGGAAAGCACTGGATAGCATAGGGATTCTATAAACATAAGAACCAATTAAATAATTAGTTATAAAAAAATAGCATATTAATAATTAATTTACAAAATATGTATTATTAAATACCAATTATTTAAAATAAATATTTATATAAATAACTTTAAATTACATCCCACACTATTCCCCCTTTAACACACAACACACTACACATACAAAATACACAATACATTTAAATATCAGTTTATCTATTATTTACAATTAATAACACATTCTTTATAATTAATATACTTATTATTTACAAATTTATACATATTAACTACCAAATTACAATTATTCACAAATTAATTATTAATTAACAATACATTAATTAGCAATAACAACAAATAACATGGAATAATAAATTATTTATATTTACTATATTTAACGTACTAATAACAATTAAATACCAATTAACAATTAACAATTAATTATTATTAATTACAAATAAAAAACAATTATCAGTAATTATTTGAATTTAATTGCATCCCACCCTATTCCCCTATAAACCCACAACCCACTACACATAAAAATTCACATAATTAATTTAATCATCAATTAATCACTTAATAAAATTAAATCACCAATTAATTAGTAATTAACAATTAATTAATTAACAATACCAATAAAGAAATATTAATATTAAACTAATTATAACTTATATAATTAACCAATTAATAAAATTAATTTACAATTAATAATTAATTAACAATTAATTAATCAATTAATGTATTTAATTAACAATTAGTAATTAATGAACAACTAATTAATCATAAATACCAATTAAACAATGCATATTAATTAATTAATTATAATTAAATTACTTCCCACCCTATTCCCCTATAAACCCACAACCCGCTCTGATACTAAAACGCTAAATTATATTTTAAATAATTATTAATCTCTAAACATTTATTTTTAAATGTATTAAAATACATTACAATAGTCTTTAACATACAAATAAAATACATATTAAAATACATTACACTAATAAAATATCAATATTCTTGACATCGAAATTTTTGATTACGATATTACTTACATCTATATTAATGACTTCGATATTATTAACTTCGATAATACTTACCTTGGGGTCGATATTCTGTCCATCGATATTCTTGACTTCGATATTCTTTACCTACGATATTTACAACTCGATATACTTGTAGTTCAAAATTTAAAACTCGATATTTAGACTGCTCACCCTCTGGCATAGTTGTCAAATATTGTGCATATGAGTCTATGTGTAGATTAGCAACATGCATGCTGTTCTTCATGGATTAGAATCTCTATTGTGCATGAAGTCCATGGTTGTGTATGTATTTGGTCATGTTGGTCCCCACAACGGGCCCTCAACACCTGCTGAGGGTGTGTTTCCTGTGCGCAGCTCGGCCTTCAGTTTCCTGATCCGGTGTCAGTCATCTTTGGTGATTGTGCATCCATTGTCTCTGGGTGTGCCATGGAAAACCGGACAGTCCTTCCTTTACATACGCATGTTGCAGTTGGCCTTTCTGACATCCTTGTCTTTGTGTGCAACTTGTGGCATATTTTCCAGGACATGCCGCCTGCTGCTGCTGCCCCTGCAGCAAGGGCACACAGAGTTTCTGGATTTGGCAACACACACGCCTCAAAGATGCAACCCTTCCTCCCTCCACCCATTCATTTGGCTGTCATCAGCTGGTCTGTGCCACTGTTGCGGCCACGCGGTGCCAAAGGCTGGACCGTCTGCACATGCAACGTGCACATTGCACGACCCTCATGGCCTTGCATGACCCACATCACACTACAGTCTGATGTTGCAGCCACCCTCCATGCAATGTCCATCCGCATATCTACCGCCTGCTCTCAGGCATACACTAAGCGCACACACAACACCTTTGCATGATGAGTGTGCAACTCCGACTGCCTACACAGTGCTGCCACGCCTTCCAGGTCCTGTCACACCAACCAGGTCATGTCCCTCCTACTCCCCACCGGCTCTGTACCCCAGCAAGGCCATGGGAGTGGGGCTCCAGGCTTCTGCATGTAGTATGGTGTTGTCGTCTGGCACATGGCACAGGTATAATCTCTCAGCGTGTCAATCTACAATGTGTCCAGGACCCCCCTCACCACCATCACATGCGCACAGCACCTCATCATCAGCTCGTATGCCATTGACAGCCAGGTGCTCCTCACCCTCACCAAAGACGCCGACATTGCCAGTTCCAATAATCAAGAATGCATGAGATCCATTGATGAATGGCTGAACATCAGCCACCTGAGGCTGGATTTGTACAGGACTGAGGTAATCATCTGAGGATTGTCCCCTTACAGCTGGGTCAACTGCTTGTGTCCCACCCGCAAGAGCCCTGCACAAGCACCCAGTGGCCACGCACACAAGATGGTGTGCATCATGTATTGCTCGCTCACATTTGCCATGGTAATCACCAGCATCTGTACCTCAGGCTGCAACACCCTCTGCATTATGCACATGCTGCACAGATAGATCCACTCCAAGGAAAGACAGACCATCCCCCAGCTCCACGACAACATCCGTGTCAAATACTGCCCTGCCCTCTACGGAGCAAGTACATCCAAACTCCCGGGAAACTAGTACACATCCAGGGTGCATCTGCACATGTCAGCTTCAACGTCCCGCGCCCCAGCCACATCACCGTCCAGCAGAGATAGCTGCATTGGATCACTGTGTGCTGCAGGATGACCTTCAGACTCCCCACCCACACTCAGGAGGCAGGCCACAACCTCGACCCTAAACCAACCTTGTACCACTGTCATCCGAGACCCCGTTGGGCCATCTCCGTGCATTCAACCTTGCCCTGGCCACCATTCTTCACATCCATCGTACTCCAGCATGCAGGACATAGTTCTCCCACCTGGGAAAACATACCTGGGACTTCCTCCCGGGGAACCTCCACATGAGCCATGACCACTACGCCTTAATGATTCTCTTCCAAATAGGTCTGTCCGCACTGTATTGCAAGCCCACCCTCAGCAGCTTGAGGTCATCACAGGTGAGTATTGTGCTCCATGTCTGCATAGAATGATACATTGTGACCCATGTGTGTCCTGTACCAGACTCAGATCCAAGGGTATGGATGGGTGGAGTTAGTTCAACACTCAGGCATAGTTTGACATTTACACACACATATGTTGTGGACTAATGCAAAATGACTGCAACATCTCATGATACAAAATAAATCTTTTTATTTGCGGTGGGGTACATGTTTCGGTAGATAAAATAAGGTGCTCTACCGGGTGCATGGAATCCAAAGTTCACAGGAGGAGATGGTATCCTTGGCATTTGTAGTCATCAGAGTCCAGACCACAGTGTTGGTCATCATTGGTCAGACTGTGACCAGCAAGTCCATGTGGCAGAGAATGTCATTGGATGTGGTGCTGCTATTGCGCCAGAGGGCCAGGTGCCAGGCCAGGTGACCTGGGAGATGTGGATGGTCCGCTGCCTCTCACGGCCTTTTCAGTGGACGACCCACCTTCCTCCGGGGACCCTCAGATGCAGGCCTTGACTATGTTTGGGACGCTCCGTCGGATGAATCCTCCTCCTCCTCCCTCCCTGTGGCTGGTGCTGGTCTGCGCCTGGTGTCACAGGGAGGGTTGCCCATGTTGTCGGCGATCCGACGGAGTGAATGGCTTATGTCCCTTTGCACTGCCAGGAGCTCACCCAGTCTTGCCTCCATCCGTCCTTGGTGTTGTTGTTGACTGGCATGTTGCTCGGCCTGCAGGTTCTTCATCTCGTCGAGGGTCCCCTTCATCTCTGTGAGGCTCCCCACTACCTGGCTGATGCCCCTGGTGTCACGCCGGTATGTGTCCAGGATGTGACATACCGGTTCCCTCAGCTGGCTGGTCAGGTTCGCACCTCCGCCTGCCTCCACTCCCACCACCCCTGCCCACACGAGCCTGGCCTGCCGTTGTGGGCACATCGGGTCTACGGGACCCCTGAGGGATGGCATTTGCGGGGTTGCCTGCCTCCTCCTGGGTGCCCGGAGAACCTTGTCCCTCCTGGTCAGACTGGCTCTGTTGTTCAGTGCGAGCAGGGCACCTGGGTGTCTCCTGGGATGTGGCAGGAATGGGGGTGGTGGATGGCACAGATGTACCTGAAGCAGGTACTGCAGGGGCTTGGGCACCAGAGGGTCCAGGTTGGTCGGGGTCATCCGCGGAGTGGTGAGAGTCGTCGCTGCCGGTGGGATAATCTTCACGCCGGGCCGGGGACTGTGATTGTTCCCCCCCATTGTTGGGGGGAGATCCATGACGTTGCCCTGTGTGTGAGAGAGAGACAATGTCAATGCTGTTTCATGCGACATCCATGTTTCGGAAATATTCAAGTTGGCACAGTTCCTCCAGGTAGTTGGATGTGCCTAGCATTCCTTTCAATGTCCACTTGTGGATGGGTATGTTGCGGGGGACAGATTTATATGTTCTCCTGAGTGTTTGACCTGTAGAATTGTGGCTAGGGTGCTTATTTGGCTATGGATTGATCTTGTTGTGTCACATGTCCATTGTGAGAGTGGATGAATCCGTTGCCTGCCCCAGGGGTGTGTGCTTGTGTAAGGGGGGGGGGGGGTTGTGACCGGGCCTGCTGTTGTGTGTAGTGTGATTTGTCAATGGGGCTCCCAGGTGATGTGTCTGTCCCCTCATGGTGCATTCTGGCATGACAGTGAGTGTGAGTTCCTGTGCTAGATATCTGAGCTAGTGGAGTTGGTGTTTGGGTGTACAGTGGTCACAGGAGGGCCTTGTGCTGCATACAGCAGGGCCAAGTGTCAGCTACCTTGTCAGTACTTTGCCAGTCCCTGTGCCTTGGGCATGGTGCATGGGTATGTACCTAGGCCATATGGGCTAAGGGCATTGGTGTCTGCTTCTGAGTGTCACACTGTGTTTTGTGAGGCCCACCCTCCCAGCATCCCAGACATCCAGTCTTGGGTTTGTGGTTTGTGTAGCCTGGGACATGGCATGACCTTGCTTTGTGAATGGGGCATGCACATGTTAGTGGCATGAGCGTGCTTTTTGAGTGTGGGTGTGTCCGGTGAGGGCTTGGGGGTAGTTGCGTGCATTTGGTGTATTTGGGGTGTGGATGCCATTGCCCCCATGTTACGTAAGTAGTTTGTGTACTCACCAGGCTCTGCGACTCCTTCGACTCCGTGTACTCCCACCGGCAGAAGCAGGACCAACACCTACTCCTCCCAGGGATGGTAATGTACGGGTCTGCGGGGCAGCCCACCTCCAGTGATGTTGCTCTGGGTGTATTCCTCGTTCATTTTCCGCTTGACTGCCCTGCGCAGATCGTACCACCTGGCTTGGCATCCATGCCTGGTCCTTCGGATGGGCGCAACAGCATTCACCTTATCGACGATCCTCTGCCACAGGCTTGTTTTTTGGGCTATGCTGGTCTGTCTGACCAATGTTCCAAACAGCTGTGGCTCGATTCTGATGACTTCGTTGACAAGGAGGTCCAGCTCCACCCTTGTGAACTTTGGATTCTTGTCTGTGGGCATGGTGTGGGGTGTGGGTGTGGATGGTTGTGGGTGTGTGGGTGTGAATGTGACGGTGTGTGTGTGAATGTGAAGATGGGGTGTTTGTGAAGGAGGTTATGTGAAGGTGTGTAAGTTAAGGTGTAGTTAAGGTGTAAGTAAGGTGCAGTTGTTTGTCTGTGGGGTCTGGCAGCAGTGGGTCTGTTGCAAAGGCTCATGGGTTGTGTGTGTGGGCCCATTTTATTGGTCCATTTGTGGGTGTGGCTGGGTTTGAATTTTTGGTGGGTGTGTTATAAGAGGTGGTTGTGATTTTGGGCCTCTGTTTGCCTGTTTGGATGTGCCAGGTCAGTCATTGGGATGTATTTTGTCATGTAGACGGGTTTTGTGTTGTTGTGCGATCCGAATTGACCCTCCTTGTGCTGTTTTACAGTGTCCTGGTTCTGTACGTGTCTTTTTCGCGTAGGTAAGGTCCGTACATACACGATGCTGGGTGAGGGTGCTGGGGAACGGTGTTGGGGTACGGTGCGTACAGGCACTACAGTCCTGGGGTACGGTGCGTACAGGTACGGGGCTGGGATACGGGCCAGGGGTGCGGTGCGTACAGGTGGGGGGCTGGGGTACAGGCCTGGGGCACGGTGTGTACAGGTGCGGGGCTGGGGTACAGGCCTGGGGTGCGGCGCATACAGGTGCGGGGCTGGGGTACGATCCTGGGGTACGGTGCGTACAGGTACGGGGCTGGGGTACGCGCCTGGGGTGCGGCGCGTACAGGTAGGGGGCTGGGGTACGGGCCTGGGATACAGTGCGTACAGGTACGGGGCTGGGGTATGGTCCTGGAGTATGGTGCGTACACGTACGGGGATGGGGTATGCGCCTGGGGTGCCACGCGTACAGGTGGGTGGCTGGGGTACGGTCCTGGGGTATGGTGCGTACAGGTACGGGGCTGGGGTACGCGCCTGGGGTGCAGCACGTACAGGTGGGGGGCTGGGGTATGGTGCGTACAGGTACGGGGCTGGGGTGCGGCGCGTACAGGTGCGGGGCTGGGGTACGGTCCTGGGGTACGATGCGCACAGGTGCGGGGCTGGGGTACGGTCCTGGGGTACGGTGCGGAGGGGGGGTATGGTGCTGACATTAGCGGGGGGAGGGGGGCTGTACGACTCGTATCTGGGCACAAGTTTACCCGTGTACATGTGTGCTACTGCGTTCGCTCCGTACGGGGCCTTTTACATGCGTTTGTGTATTCGGACGGGCTGTACGGATCGTACTTGCGCGCTCGGACTTCTGTTTTACGATTTGCACGTAAAAATATCCGGCTCCCTCTCGTACACTTTTCCAGACGCTATTTGTATGTATTTTTAACGTACGAATCGTACTTCGCCGGTTGTAGTGCACTTGTACGAATCGTACGTAAGAATATACGGATACGAGTCATACGCAAAAAAATTTTCACGGATCGGAATCGGCATTTTTAAATTGTATTTCTTTTAAACAATTACAGGCTTGTTCCTTTCCAAAATGGAATGTATGATGTTTACCCTGAATTTTGTGTCTCTTTTATTGTATTTTACCGAAATAAAGTGTTTGATGATGATGATAATGATGACCTGCCATCCACTAGTGCAGCTTTAGGTCTTGCCTGCGACATCCGGCACCTGTTTTTCTGAAAACAGCGAGCGTGAGAGAGAGCCAGTGACCGCGACTGCATCCTCGAGCAGATTATCTCCTCATGGTGGTGTTTGCATTCAATTTCGATTGCGAGAACACGTGTCACGTTGCCGAACATCAAAAACGTAGCGCAAACGGGCGTGTTGAGTAGCTCTGCCTGTTTGCGAAATTCCACAGAGTCACGCAGAGTTTTGGGGGTGCTTTGCAGAATTCCGTGGAACAGAACTCCGTGGGCTTTGCCCAGGCCTAGTTGCAGCCACAGAGACGCCTGCATGCTTGAGAACCCAGCACAAAGAAGACTCAGTGCCACTGGATGCCACACGATAAGTCCTCAAATTCTCAGGAGCTGTAAAGACTATCAGAGTGCAGTTTGGCTGCCCTGCAAGAAAGCTTTCACCAATTAAAGGAAACTGCAGGGATAGCTGTAACTGGGGACCGATAGACAAGTGACAACTTGTCCAGCCTTCGACTTAACCTGCACCCAGTCAGAGAATAACTTTTGAGGTGAAAGATGACCCCTCAAGCCTAAGAACCAAGAGGTAGTGGCCACGGGAAGATCCACCACACTAGCTCACAGATCAACAGCATCTTCAAAATGCTTCAACATTCTATATCTCTTGCAACAGGACCACTCCATTGACCTCAATAGTGGTCAAGGATAAGGATTTGGACGTGGACCGAAGACTGCTAAAATCAACAGGTGTGTGTGTGTGTGTGAGAGAGAGAGAGAGAGGGGGATAGAGAAAGAGAAATAGAGACAGACAGAGTGAGAGAGAGAGAGAGAGAGAGGGAGGGAGAGAGAGAGAGAGAGAGAGAGAGAGAGAGAGAGAGAGACAGAGAGAGAGAGACTGGGTTCCTGGTATTGGTTGGCTAACTGATGCTAAGAGAGTCTGGAGGGGAATGATGCTGCCTCCTACATTCTGCAGAAGGTAGTACAAATCATCTTAAGAACTTATGAATGACTGGACCGGGCTCCACATCCATAAGCTGCTCCCTGGCAGCTATTTAGCTACTGCTTGGTCACTAAACAATTAAAACTATTGACATAATTCTGAATACAAACAACATAATACCCTAATGAAAACAACATATTGACAGTGGAACCCTACAAGATACTAGCACCTAACCTGCTCTCCGCTATTTGTTATGCGAAGTGGGAAATACCCAAATGGTGTGTGCACACAATTAACGCACCCACTGTCACGATGCGGCCCACCTCTGAACTTAACAATGTCTAAGAGTACTGCATCATCGTCTTGTCTCCTTCCGGTGTGCCAACGACACCGCGGAAGGAGGCGAGATGACACTGCAGTTCTCTTCACTTATCAGGGTGTGGAACCTGTGATCGCTCCTGTTTTGGTCCGCTCCATATGTGCGTGGACGATTAAATTCTGTACCTGGACTTATTTGGGCTCGATTTCTGGTTTATGAACGTTCCATCCACACTAAATGTAGTGGATACGGAGTGTTCATTTTATAACCGCTGGCTATACAGATCCATTGCGGATATCCTGACGTAAAGTTAGGAGTACGTTGCACACGCCCTGAAGAAGTCCATCTCTTTGAATGAAACGCGTTGGCTGTTCGAATCAACTTGATGTGCTAAAAGTTAATTAAATAAAGGATGATTTGAAGAAACAATCATGGACACAGATCTCTTAAATCTTATGTTCATATAAGTGGTGCACCATTTGTTCTTGTTTGCATTTACAGAAACGCTTGAAAAGTTAACCAGTTCTCGCACACATATAATGATCATGAGCAATAAATGATCAATGTCAAGAGACTGTAAAATGGAGGATCACACCTGTCCTACCAAAAATGGTTTAATTTGTCACAAGGCAGTCACATTTTCTGGTCACAAAACTCGTTTTTGTGAATAGAGGACAATGTAGACTCAAAACTAATGTAATGGTCAACGAAGCATAGTCTATCAATATTGCAGGGATCTTGCTTAAAAACAGAACTATGGCTGGGACAACAGAACATCAGTATGTAGGAAGTGAGACCCCATACCACAGTGCCTATTGGTCCCAATCCAGATAATCTCATAGTGCCATTCTTGCTCTCCTAACCATTCCAGTAAAAAAAAAAATTAGCACCCCAGAACAAAACACTTAGGGCCAAATGCACAACCCTATATTGCATGCGCAAACGGGTTTGTGACCCGTTTGCGTATGCAAAATGGCCCAGGGCCATGTACAATCCCTAAATAGCGAGTCACAATTTATTTGCAACTCGTGATTTAGGAATTGCGAGTCGCATGGCAAATTGCACCTTGCAAATTGCAATTTGTAAATGAGTCACAATTTTGCTGGTTGTACATTTGGCCCAAGATCCTCTCAGGGATCACAGTAGCAGGCCATCACTTTTCCTTCTCTCACTCATACGTATGCACAATAAACTGAAGAGAGACACAAAGAGTGATCATAATATTTATTAAAACTATTGTGCTCTATCTGTAATAACTGTGCTACAATTAAAATACATCTACACGTCAAAAATCTGATTATCATAATCAATTGACTGTACACAATGAAAACCCTGTCATATTGAAAGACAGATCTGCCTAAGACTATTCTCATAGAAATAAAGGGCCCGATTCCGATCTCGCTCGGAAAGCCCTACGGCCGACTCGCGCTCATAGAGCTTTATGAGCGACTCGTGCTCCTGGGCTCTGAGCGACAGAGTATGATGTGCTGTAGTGCTGACGGACTCGGGTGGCTTGGAGCCCCATTAAAGTCTATGGGAGCCTGATGTACGTTACGTACATAGGCTCCCATAGGCAGTGAATGCACGTCTCGGACGAGGGCGCCCTGTGTCATGGGAATGCCTCGGTCCCGCCCGCAGCGTGCATGCATGTGTAGGGGGGACCCTTGGGCCCCACCCAGTGATCAAGTGGTAGGTGCCCGGGTTAAGGAGGGCCCGAAACAGACCCCCGAAGTTCGCTTCCCTGAGCTTTTTTGAATCAGAGGCTCCGACTCGATCCAGCTGCTCGGCGCGCACATCGTACTTGGTCGTTCGGGAATCCACACCGTTGTGCTGTGCGTGTCAGCCATGGCGGAGTCGTCCAGAGGAGATCGCGGACGCGTACAAAAATTTGTTGGCATTTATGATAATTTCTGAGCCTGAAAAAAGGTACTAAATACATTCACATAAATTATTGGTAGCGCCCACAGAAAAAAAGTAAAATGAATCATGATTTGCTTAGATACATTGTTGCATGGGCAAACATGTGACCTCAAATTGTGCTGGAAACCTCGTGGGAAACAAAGGGAATAGTTCAGGGTCCCTACTCTAAATTGAAATAGAAGCAAGCACACGCAGCTGCCGGTGTTATAGATCTCTGGGATTAGTGGGGAACCCCATACCTAGCATACATAGGTAGTTGTTCTACATCTCAGGCAGTGAATCTCACTTCTCGTCTGGACCTTTGCTCTGCGAGAATGTGTCCTCTCTGTTTTAAAAATCACAAGTCCCAGCTTCTATGGTAAGAATTGCATGTTCAAAACCACAGGTAGATTTTGCTATTATGTCCACCAAAGAGAAAACAAAGCACAGTGTTTTTCGACCTTGTATGAAATGATCCATCTGAATCGCAGCAGAAGAATGAAATACCAAAACGTGTGCTGCCTATTTGAAAAATAAATATTTAGCACAGAAAAAGCGTGTTCTTTTGTAACGTGTGCAAAGCAAATGCTGGATGTTACGGGAGTTAGGCTAACATAAGGGAAAAAACACAATGAACCACTTGGAAATACATGACATCTGGTAACCTGCAGGCTTATGGGGGGGTGTAACTAAGTAATGAAAGTGTGTCTACTGTGTGCATGGAGTCAAGTATATCACCTGTAAAAAGAATCAACCAAATGGGGATACCCTACTACCTGGAGGCCCTAAAAGCTCTGGGTTATTACCTGCTCCTTTAGATTGGACAAACCTCAATTATGAAAGTGGGGCAGACTAATTCCTGACCTGTAGAAATTATTGTAAGCACATAGAAACAAAGGTCTCCGCTTAAGCCACAAATGTCTCTCTTGATTCAGCTATCTGGTAAATCAGATGTGTGCTAGACCACCACAACAACAACAGGGTCAAATTGAGAATAACATGGTAAAAGGTGTGTCCTCACAGTCAAAATACCACTAAGTTCACCTACACTTGCAACAGATATTTTTGGGGGCAAACTGCTTGGGGCTCTGATGAAGAATAGAGAGGGCTTCAAGATGCTGGGTTTGCATCTCTGAGGTCCTAGGACCCGAAATGGGGCTTGCATGCAAGCAAGCTCAGCAGCAGCATCTTGGTAGGAAAGCATGGACTCAGAAGGTTCCTACAAGCTTGTTCATAGGCAGGAAAAAATTAGCAGCACTCAGCTAAACAGGAGCTGGGATGCACAAGAG
Source organism: Triturus cristatus (assembly GCF_964204655.1). Lineage (NCBI taxonomy): Eukaryota > Metazoa > Chordata > Amphibia > Caudata > Salamandridae > Triturus > Triturus cristatus. The sequence continues at coordinate 943,572,482 of NC_140594.1, read as the reverse complement.
CAAGGGCTGACAGGTGTTCGTCAAACTGATAGGAAGCTTCAGCTGATATGTCTAAAGTCAGGTTTTTGGGTCATATTTTACTACCAATCAGAGGCTGATTCAGTGTATCATCCAGAAATACATGATGAGCCAATCAGGCTGGGAAATTGCTTCTTGCCTCAGACTAGGAGGTTTCTATTACCGGAATGCTTTGTGGTGATCTTGACCTTGTGTCAGGCTATACACAGGCATTAGCATATGTTCTTAGGTATACTCCTCGTCGCATGCAAAAAATCCTCATGACAGGGCTCATGATAGCTGAGCCTTAAAGGGTTTTGCAATTATGCAGGGGATGCCCTCAGAATGTAGAGTTGTCTACCTCCTTTCTTCAAATGTCCAAGCAACAGAATGATTTCTTCCTCAGCCCTACAGACAGTCTAGGATGGGTCCAAGACTCATCTCTGTATTGCCGCACAAAAATTCACTATTCAGATAAAGCGGCAATTAGTGCTATGTCAACCAGCCTCTCCAAACTTGCAATACTGTAGTGAATTTAAAGGAAGCCAATCAAATCAAAGTACAACTTCTTTGGTATTCAATCAAGTACCATTATAATCAGATACCCAATAATATGCAAAGTGTCTAAGAATCCATGGTGATGATACATATTGAATAATACATGCTCAGGTGTATGTCCACTCCAGACATAACTCAGCCTATCAGAGGCTGTGCTAGGGCTGAAACTCATCTTGCTGTGCTGGTCACAAAATATGGAAGATGTATACAGGGCACATCTCCTTGTTGCAGGTGACAGAAGGAAGTGCCTTTGATCCCTGTCTTTGATGACATGTTGCTTCTTGCAGGTGACAGGACAATATTCTCAGTCTTGATCCAACCTCTAAGGTAAACACAAATGACCTTTCAGTGCTCCTGGAAAATATTTTAATACCAGCCCTGTTTTGCACTGAGAAAACAAGAGCTGTAGACGCGTCCAAATCTTCACAAAACAGTTTATTTTGGGGAGGTGGGAGAGGATTAAATGAGGCAAAACAATGTAGCACACCTGATAAACTCATTATATTCCAATAATTCTTCTCCACAGATGCAAACATCCAGATAATGTATGGATTTACAAGGCGGGTCAGACTGGGAAGTTTAAAGCTTCTTGAAAATATGTCATGTGTTTCCGATCAGAATGTCTCTCTTGCATCCTTGCACATAGTACCTTGACCCGTACAGAGGAGATTGTGTTTCTCTGCAAAATGTTTGTGAGTTACATGTCATTACTTTCAAACAGGGTTACACAGTGAACCTCAGGATCTGGGTAGAACTTAGAATAAATAACAAAAAACATGTAGGTGAACAATTACCATATAAGACCCCAATGAATTAAAGGTCAAATGAAGAACAAATCAACAACACCACAAATGAACTAAAAACACAACCATTGAGAAATACTTGCTTACAAAATGCATGTACATTTTTATCGGGAGTACACGAAGATATCTATGTAAAGAACAATTAAGGTTGTTTCAAATAGTGGGAACAAGGTGATAAAGTGCTAGTGTAGAGTGCCCATGTGAAGTACGAAGTGACTGTACAGATAAAAAACAGTAAAATGCAGTGCTATAGCAGCCTGGAAGCTGTCTGTCCAAAAAAAGAATGACTAAATCCTCAACCCATAGGACTTCTAGAAATATCTAAAAAGTCCAAGGAGGATTACTGCTTTAGTGCAGACAATAGATATTGTCAATATTTTGACCTAGGAATTAGTGGGAGCTTGAAACCATCTTAAAGGGACTGTACGGTAGGGGTAACCTGTGTAGTAAGGACATGGAGTTGTTACATTTACTTTAGCTGGAAAGTGTGCATGGAGCTGCTTAGTTTTCACGCACAAACTCACCTTGAGTTGCATGTAAATTGACCTTCCACAGGATTCCAATGGAGGGGAAAGAGTCAGCAGGACTGCTAGTTTTTGATGGGTTCTAAACAAAATTAATTGATCCGATCAATGAAGGTCCCTTAACATTGATTTAATAATGAGGTGAGTAGCTAAACAGGTACTTACCAGATTCAATAAATGAAAATCCTAGTCATGAAAAGGAGGCGTTCAACACAATAAATAATACTATGTGGGCTGTGGAAATAATGAAGAAAAGGGCAATGGTCAGTGTCCATACTGGAATGTAAATGAAACACTCAATTTCAGGTAAAATACTTTATTTACGGATGAAAAACGTACCCAGTGAGGGATGTTTTTCTTTCAAAATGGAGAAAACAATGAACTGTAGAAAAAAAGCCAAAGATGAGGCTAGTCACAATTCCAAGATTAAAACATGTGAAAAAATGCGGCAAGAAAACTGTGTCTTTACTCACTGCTCGCTGAGCAGGTTTGATCTTCAATTGTGAGTGACCAGACTCCAGCCGGCAGCGGGTAAATGAAGGTTTAGGGAATTCGCTCCGTGTTTTTTTTGCAGTCGGAATATAGGTGTCGCACCGCAGGCTGGAACAGGACCAGAATTGGAAAAGGGGCAAAGGATAGGACCAAGGTTGGAACAGGGGCCACAGAGGAGTGCAGTTCTTCATACAGGAGTGTCATGGGGACATGCAAGCGAGATGGCAACAATACAGGTGGTAGATAGTTTAGGCACTCTCGACCCCATCAACAAAAGTAATCCTGCGATTAATTTCCGGGATTATACCTTGACCCCTGGCGAGTTACAAATACTGTCTAGAGACCTATCCTTTGTCCCAAAAACACCTTCCAATCCTTTCAACATAAAGATAGAACTTCATTAGTTCTTGGGGAAGGTGGGGCTCAGGCATTATATTAACAAAGTTCCAGTCACTAACGTACAAACCAATGCTGGCCTTAGAACACCATCAGCCTTTACACTATCTGCACACCTTATGTCACACAAAATCTTGGCATTTAAGCAAGTTGTCTTCTGCAATGTCACAAATCTGATATCAAGGAAGGAATACATAAGTTACAACATCAGTAAGGATGAGTGTAACTCCCTCGAAAAACTTAAGCAGAGCAACAAGATTGTGATCAAGGCTGCAGACAAGAGGGGACCCATTGTTGAGCAGAACCTAACTGACTACAAGGGGGAAATCCTATCCCAACTGGGTGTGTATTAACACTACCTCAAAATAGGGGGGGACCCCAGTGAGGTAGAAGACCTCATATGATTACCTGCTACTGAGGGAATGTTGGAAGGTTAGCTCAGTAAACAGGAATATGACTTTCTAAATAAACAATGCCTTAGGATGCCAACTATTTACACCTTACCCAAGATACATACAAACTTGAGACATCCTGCAGGTGCCAGATAATCTCTGGGTGTGGATCTCTACTTGAGTCACTGTCTAAGTATATAGACCTATTCCTGAAACCATGCGTCCAGTCCACATGATAATACATCAGAGACACAATGGAGGTCATTAAGTTAATTGAGGATTATCCCTTTGTCCGATTAGAACAATTACTTGTGACTATTGATGCTACCTTGCTCTTTATGAATATCCCACAGGATCTGGCCCTTGAAATGATCAGACAGGTCCTGGACCAAAGAGCGCAACCCATGCTATTTCCTACGGAGTTCATAATTAAATTACTCCTGATAGCCATGGCAAAGAACTTTTTCATGTTCCAATGGGACTACTATTTTCAAATCAAAGGGGTGGCAATGGTGACTGTCTTTGCTCCGGATCTGGTCGTTCTCTATATCGACGAATATGAAGCAACACACATTTATATAGACAGCAATCCATTCTCTTCCAATATTACCCTTTGAAAGAGGTACATTGATGATGTTTTGCCCACCTGGACAAGGGAGCGTGCTTGAGCGTTTCCATGTGTGGCTCAACGAGAGGTCAGATGATATAAAATGTTCGTTTTACACAGCAAAAAGGAGATCAATTTCTTAGATCTCCCTATCAGAGTAGATGAAAACTACTATACACCACACTTTATAAAAAAGAGACCAAACACAATACTCTATTAAGAGATTAAAGTCACCAACCCAGAAACTTACGGCATAATCTTTTCTATGGGCAATTCCTGAGAATAAGGAGGAATTGTCGGCATAGGGAGTGTTATTTTAAGGAATCAGATGTCCTGGTTAAAAGGCTACAGGAGTGAGGTTACTCTAATAGACTACTCAGGCACTATAGATAGCGTGGTATTGCCCTTACGAGACACTCTTGGAACCCCACAAAAAACTGATGCTTTGCAGCAAAAAATGATATGTGTCATGACTCTCTGCACTTGGAGCAATGCTATTAAAAATGTCATCAACAAGCACGGAGGGTTGGTCGTGGATGACCTGGACCCAAAAGTGAAACCCAAGTACTCCTTCAGAAGAGCAAAAGTGTAAAATATCATGTAGTCAGTGCCCTCCTGAAATCACCCACAAACACAGACTTATGATCCCACTGGAACCTGCCACCAGTTCTGGGCCATTCCAGCTGTGGATGTTGTAAAGCCTGCGCACTCACCATCAAAGACTTTTCCCCCAACAACCTCAGGTTTGTCCTCAAAAGCCACATGAACTGCAACAGCACAAATGTGATCTATGCCAACCAAAATGCCCCTGCAACCATTGGTACATAGGTCAGACACAGCAAAAAGTGAAATTGAGAAACCTGCAGCTTGGCAGCAGGATTCGGTGCAAAGTCCAGGGAACCCCTTTGGTCGAACACTTCACGACACTCAACGACCCTGCGGGAAGCCTAAGATGGTTTGTAATTGAAAAGGTCATGCCCAACTCAAGGGGTGGAGACATCTCAAATGCCATCAACATGCACCAGTGGAAATGCATCCATTTATTAGGCACTGTGACTAACAGGCTGAGGTAGACACACTAAGTAACGGCTGAGGTTTCTGTTGATACAACTCATTTGATGAACTAAGTCCTCGGTTCACTTTCTGCATATAATTCCATTGTTGTGGACCTAAGAGCCATATTGCACCACCTGTAGTGTTTTATATAGAAGTTTTAGCTCTGGGTCCAAGATAGATTGTGCGGGTTTAAGTATGCCCCAGTTCACAATGCAAACTTTTGTGTCTAACCACTCTGTTAATCATTTATGTGAAGCATGGAGGCTGTCTAATTTCACGGTTGTTTGAAAATGTATTTGTTTCATTTATCCATGTAGGTCATACTATCATTCTAATTGATTGCAATTGTTGTCTTAGAATTTTGAAACAAACCACCTCTTTTCGCTGTCTTAAGTACAAGAATGATATCATTGCTAAGTAAGTCGCTCATGAAAGCATACCTGATGAATGTGAAGATTTCTCTCACTCCACACAGAGAGATATGCTACCATATACATTTAAATACTTTATTCTTCAAAGGAATCTCTGTGTGAACATGTTTGTATACATTTTATTATGACACAACTAAATGCTAGACAGTCTGCCTATGTATGCCATACAGTATCCATTGAAGACACTGTTCTAATGCCTGCCTGGCATTTTGCACCATGGATACATTTGACCAATGCACGTCTACATGTTGTACGTAGATGCTGCTTGATCTTCCTTTTGACATCTCAACTTTTTTGAGTCACTACGTTTCTTCAATTAATGCAGCTGCATTTTCCCGCTTTATATAGTTAACGCGCTGCCTAATTCTTTTGCTGATAATTCAGGTAGTTTACTCGCTGGGCTCAAACGGGCACTGAGAGACCTGCTGTGTGAGATGTACAGATGTTCACGCTTACGCAGTGTGAGCTAATTCCCTAATTCTTTATCTACCCTGGAGTCTTGACCCTCACAGTTAAAGCTTCAGACCGGCTTGGTGAGCAGTGAGTAAAGGCACGGTTTTCCTGCCCACATTTTTTGCATGTTTTGAGCTTGGAATTTAAGCTAGTCTCTTTGCTGGCTTTTTTTCCACAGCTCATTGTTTTCACCATTTTGAAAAAAAACATCCCTCACTGGGATGAAGTTTTTTATTTGTAAATTAAGTATCTTATCTGATATTGAGTGTTCCATTTACATTCCAGTATGGACACTAACCATTGTCCTTTCCTTCATCATTTACACAGCCCATTCGGTATCATTTACTGTGCTGAATGGCTCATTTTCGTGTCTAGGATTTTCATTAATTGAATCTAGTGAGTACTTATCAAACTACTCACCTCATTGTCAGATCAATGCTAATGGGCCTTCATTGATTGGTTCAATTAATTTTGTTTAGAACCCTTCAAGGTGAGCAGGCCTGATGTCTCTCCGCCCTCTATAGGGATCCCATGGAGGGTCCATTCACATGCAACCCAAGCGGCTCCATGAAAACACATCAGCTAAAGTACATGTTATCACTCCGTGTCCTTACTACACAGATTTGACCTCCCCTACGGTAAACATTGTTTACCACGAAAACGTTTCCACGCAGGGAATTACAACGCGGTCGTTACAACGCCAACGTTGTAACCACACATACCATCGGAACAATGACGTGTGTAGGGGGGAGAAGGTGTTGGATTTGAAATCCAACACCTTCCCTACTGTCCGCACAGACTGGAGTTGGAATAGTAAATTATACTATTCCAACATCCAGCGCCCCCCTCCGCAAACCGTTGTTACAAATTGCAGTGTAATGGCATGCGTGGTTACAATGCGGTCGTTGAAACAACCGCGTTGTAATTCCCTGCGGGGAAAAAAGATGCATAAAAAAGCAGTATATTCCTCCCCTACATCAGTATGAGGACCCTTCACGATGGTTTCAAGCTGCCACTAATTCCGTGAGTTGAAACTTTGATGATATCTGTTGTCTGCACTAAAGCATTAATCTCTCTTGGACTTTTAAGATATTTCTAGAAGCCCCATGTATTGAGGATTTGGTCATTCTTTTTTTGGGGCACACAGCTTGCAGGCTGCTCTAGCACTTCATTTCTTTGCATTTTATCTGTACAGTCACTTCATACTTCACATGGTCACTCTGCACGAGCCCTTTTTCTCAAAATGTTCCAACTACTTGGAGCAACCTTAATTCTACTGTACATAGATATCTTCATGTATTCCTGATAAAGAAAATACATGCATTTTGTAAGCAAGTATTTCTCACTAGTTGTGTTTTCTGTTCTTTTGTGTTGTTGTTTATTTGTTCTTCATTTGACCTTTAAATCATTGAGGTCTTATATAGTAATTGTTCACCAATGAGAGTTAGATGTAGCAGAAACATAGGTGTCCTGCACAATGCAGCTGTAGAAAAATGCTTTCCTTAAGGGAAGCTAATACAGCAAAACGTGAACACTTTCTAAGGACCATTCCTGTACCAGCAAGAGACCAGACCCAAAGCATTTAATGCTGTCAGCATCTCTGGTGATTGCCCTATTGAGTTATTGTCAATTTGGTCCCTTCTTGGAAGAACATGCCTTCCTACTCCTTCAGGGCTGCATGGAATGTGGCTAACTTCTTCCAACCAGACCGCCTTACAAACATAAATATTACCTGTGCCCTATGAACAGTTACTTGGCAATTTATTTTCCAGTTTGTATAGTGTGAACACGACCCAAAGGTATTGTCGTGATTGACATGAGCACCAGGACGCATTCATTTCACCAATTCTCAAGTCTGCAACTCTGGCCATTATGCCACATCCCCAACACCTGTACAACAGGAAACCTGTACCCAGGAGTCCTGTCCTATCTTTTTATGTGTAGAGTTCTCCGCCCTCAGTCATAAGATTACTATTAGTACAATTAAACTCATAGTTTGTGAACACCAAAGAAAAGTGTAACCTTACACAGAAGAGTAAGTTTGCCTTTCAAAATCAGGCCCCTAGTTTTATAACCACCTAACCTTACTAACATACTATGGGTTTTATTGGGTTTAAATTTGTCTCTTAAGATCCTGGTGTTAGTGCTGCTGAATGCTGGGTTTGACCAATCTCAAGAAGACTTGGTTTTGAATGCAAGTCATCCCTTTTCCTTAATCACTGTACTGTTCGTGGGACGGCCAGGATTTTTTTTTATAATTGGTGTCAATATATGCCCTTAGTGATAAGAAAAGCAGTGCTCGGTGCAAACATCTTTAACCATGTATCATAAAAGCAGACTTTTTAGGTAGTAACATGTGGCAAGAATACTTGTGTGTACATGGCCAGCAGGGGGGGTGGGGCTGGGGCTACAATTTGATATGCCTTTTGGGGCGTTTAAAGTACCTGCTTCAGAGATCTTTGTATGCTCAGATATTTTCAAACAATAATAAAAATGTCACGATAACTCTGTAATGTAAATGCTGGAAATAGATGAGGTTTTCTCCAGTCAGTTTTGCTTCATCATAAAGTACTGAAGAGTGTTAATGTGCCTGCTGCGAGGTATGTAACATGCAGATAACAGAATTATATTTTATGTAATTGTGAGCTATGAACTGACATCAAAGAGGCCATGCAAACTGCAAGTCATACGTTAGAACCTTATTTTCTTCCCCAATCTTTCATTAAACTAAACCTGCTAAAAAAGGTTTGTTTGAAGTAGAAATACATTATTATTAGTAAAGTCAACCACAGTGTTACGTTTTAATATCCTGCACTTCTCCAGCTCAAGCACTCTTAAATATAATGCATACCGGTATGAATGATGTGACTACTACAACCTGTAGTCCTCATTGTCATATATAACATTATATATACACTCATTTCCTCACAGTGCTTAATTTGAGCAGGTGGTTTCCGGTGGTCAGCACCGGCACTTAATTGTCAACAATGGCAGTTATGACAATCTGCCACATGGTGACACTGTTTGCCTAATTTAGAGACACGAACAACAACAGTTGTTTATTAATTCAATATAAATTAAAAATGACTAAAATCTGCTGCTAAAGCCATTCCTATTGATTTGGGGACCTGGAATTATCAGAACTGCCACACTTGTAGTAGTGTGATGGTTAGTAGTTATATTGCTACTGTAATTGGCAGTGCTGACAGAGGCAAGTGGGAGGTGCAAGTGGAAGTGGCCTCCTGACGAGGGCCCTGACAGTTGTACAATGTAAGCACTGCGTATGATTCATTTTGTGTCTGTACAATGTATGTGATGTAGCAATGAAGCAGTAAGGTCTGCTTTGGTTGCTGCCGCTCCCGCATGTTATCCTGTTACCTTACCTGTGTGTAGCTATTTGATTGTTTTAGATGGTTTTAATTGTATTTTATACTCTCTGTACGTTTAAAAACAAACATTTTAAACACCATTTCTCACTGTACTGTACACTGCTCACCGCTCCTCTAACCGTGTCTCTAATGTACAGCTATTGGGAGTTAGGCCGTTACCAGGGGCTTGGTTGGTTCCCCCTTCCTTGGCTAACTGACATTCCTGCTCCTTGCTCTCCCATTTTTGCCCCGGTTCATTGGGGCAAGTGCTGTTTGAACGGAGGGCGTCTCTCCAGGCTTCTGACTATTTTTCCTACTTCCGGGCTGTTCAGTTATTTCCGGGCCGTGAGTGGGCTAGTCTTTGCCACCGCTCACTCTACAAAGCCCGATGATGGAGTGAACGCACAGCGGACGTGCACAGCGGGCGTGCCACAGGCGCACCAAAAGCAAGCCCATCTGCGCCCGTCCGTGCCTGGACCACGCCTAGAGCCAGAACCCCTGTTTGTTTTTCCCACAAAACAAAGTCTAGTTCCTACACAAGGAATGAAATACTTGGGCTAAATACAAACTTTAGTAACACTAGTTGCCCACAAATAGACTTTCAAAAGGAGCCCAAGCAGTGCCCACACTGTAAATTACAGCGGAGTTTCTGCAAAGTTAAGGCTCATGCACCCCTAAAAAAACCATCACACAAAAAATGTATCCAAAACCTTTCGGGCTATGTTGATTAATACACGGTATTTGCTGACACATAACACAGAGGTTGCTGAATTGATTAGTGTACATATTCTAGGCCTAGCCTTCATTACAGAAACTTGGGTGGATGAGTCATCAGACCCTGATCTGGCATTAGCACTACCAGCGGGATAAGCTATCATCAGAGCAGATAGAGTTAAGAAACGTGGGGTGGATTAGCTATCATCCTTAGAGAAGACATACCTGCGACGGGATTCCCAGCCTGAACTTCACAGGACTGTGAAACCTTAACATTTCAGATCTTTTTGAGTAACAATTACACATTTAAGGCCTACTTCTACATAGGCCACCAGGAGCACGGACCTCCTTCTTGAATATTATCAGCCCCTTCCTCGACTCTAGTCTAGAGGTATCTGATTTCACTATACTAGGAGACTTTAATTATCATCTAGAAAATTTGGCTGAGCATGACACAGCTTTATTAGTCGACTCAATGGCTAATTTCTCATTAACCAAATCGTAAAGCACAACACCCACGTTGCTGGACATACCCTAGATGGGATTTTCACTTCAAATTTGTCGTTTAAAATATTAGGAGTGATTCCGGTTCCCTGGTCTGACCATAAAGCGGTATTTTTTACCTTAAATGCAGACCAGAATTCCCCGATAGTCGCAAGCACACCGGTCTCCGTCACCCGTCGACACTGGGCCAATACTGACCCTCCAACCCTACAATTGCTACTGTCAAGCACCACCCCGGACCTTTTAACACATATTAACACCGCTGTCCATGGGTTATCCTCTTGGGTTAAATCAGTAGTGGACACTTTAGCACCCACAAAGAGTTGTTGATCTCGGCGTAAAAGTCCCTCTGAAGCGTGGTTCACAGATATTCTCAGAGCACAACAACAAGTATGTAGGAGGCTATAAAGAAAATGGAGAGAAAACTATGGTCTGGAGGAGAAAGCCAAGTATTCACAAGCTTTGGCAGCCTACAAGAAAATTATTGTATGGGAAAAATGTAAATACTTTATGGCAAAGATCCTTGAGGCAGGGAATTCCTGCGTGGAGCTTTTTTCCATAGCTAAGAACTTAGCTAAATTACCGGTAATGGCTCAGACAGAAAGTAGTGCAGAATTCTGCAATCTACTGGGTCAGTCATTTATAGATAAGGTTGAGACAGTGTGTAATTCCTTTAAGGACAGTGCCAGCTCAGTCCCTAAGATTACTCCGAAAGCTTTAGATCTTACGGCCACCATTCCAGCTTTCTCCTTCTCCTACCCCACACCAGAACAAATCAGTCAGGTGGTAAAAACCACTAGATCAGGAGCCCCAACAGACCCCTGCCCTCCGAAAGTATTTCATTTGTTTCCGGAATTATTAAGCGAATCCCTAATTTTGGTGTTCAATAAAATAATTCAGGCAGGCATCTTTCCAGACTCTTGGAAAATAGCTTCACTTCTTCCTCTGCTAAAAAAACCAAACCTCTATCATGAGGACCCCAGCAGCTATCGTTCTATTTCTATGATCACATTCCCCGCAAAAGTACTTGAGAAACTTCTCAACGCACAACTTACAACACATATTTCCTCACCAAACTTTTGGATCACTCACAATATGGGTTTCGGGAAGGACATGGAACGGAGACAGCTTTGGTTATGGCAGCAGAAGAACTTAGGACAATACTGGAATCAGGGGGCAAGGCTGCCTTAATTCTGTTAGTCCTATCGGCGGCCTTTGATACGCTGAACCACAAAATATTAACCAGTAGACTTGCAGAGTGGGGATCCGAGATTCTGCCCTCTCACTGTTCTTGTCCTATCTTGTCAACAGAACCTTCTCAGTTGAATTGGGAGCCTTCTCATCCAAGCCTTTTAAACTGACTTGTAGGGTGCCTCAGGGCTCGTCTCTGAGCCCTACATTATTTAATGTATATTTGGCTCCTCTTGCTTCGATTATACGGCAGTCTGGGTTTTTGGTCGTCTCTTACGCAGACGACACACAATTGGCGGTGTCAGTCTAAAGCAATGTGGAGGAGACTGCCAACCGATTTAAGAGCTGTATGTCACAAGTCAACCAATGGATGCAGTCTAACTGCTTGAAATTGAACGGTGGAAATACTGAGGTCTTGCTTCTGGGCGCCAACACCACCGTTTGGATAGCCCAGGTGGTGGCCTGCCAATCTGGGAGATTGTCCTACCCCAGTGCCCAAGGTTAAAAACCTTGGAGTCATCTTCGATGACAAATTAACATTTAGTAATCAGATTAACAAGCTCTCCTCCTCTATCTGGTTTATTTTTAAAATGATTAGAAAAATCCGCCCATTCGTTCCTCCCGATGAAATTAAAACTCTGGTCACAGCATCGGCCCTTTCGAGATTGGACTACGGGAATGCACTATACCTGGGAATTCAATCCTAGCATCTACTAAAACTGCAGCGTCTGCAGAATGCTGCTGCCAGATTGGTACTAGACATCCCTAGGTTTCAATCAGTCTCTCACAGTTTAAGAGCCCTCCATTGGCTCCCGATAAAAAAAGGATTGAGTTTTAAATCTTAATGTCTGGCCTTCAAAGCTTTACAGGGTATAGGGCCGCACTTTCTGAGGACGCACCTGAAATGGTGTGCGCCGGGCAGAAGCCTAAGATCAGCCCATACAAAACTTCTGCAGACACCTAAATGGAAGAAGGCCCAATGGGGTGGCAGAAGCGTTCTGTTAGGGACAATTAAGATCTGGAACCAGCTCCACATTTCCATAAAGAGCAGCCCATCACTCTGGTCCTTCAGAAAAGCACTGAAAACCGGGCTCTTAAACAACTGATCTTCCTGGATTCCTGCCAGTACCTTGCAATCTACCGTTTCTAGCACCAAGACGCCCATGGGCATTAGTCGCGCTTTACAAATACATAAATCAAATCAAATCAAATCATGTAAAGTGCTATGACACACTACATTGGTATGAGTAGGGCTAAGGGCGTTAAAAGAAATGACATGCATGTGCGAGAGGGGCTATGAAGAGATGAGGGGCTCCACTGCAGGGTGGTAATGGTGGAATCGATGGAATAGGAGGCCACTGGAGGGAGCCAACAAAGATTGCTGCACCAGAAGCCACCAGTGCTAAAGCCGGCCTTGTGTGCATATTTGGTATGTTTCACTTTGCTGTTATTACTTTAAAGGTGCCAAAAAATGTTACATTTCCAGCCAAAAGTAACATTCTCCTTTAAAGTCCCAGTGGCTAACTAGCTAATATGGTAAGCTACTGCTGCTCCAACTCTTCCAATATTTAAGACACTAGTCCGCTCAAAGCGTGGCAATGAGAGGTGCGTTAACAGCATAGAAATATAGGATCATGTCAGTGGCAGCTCGCAGAGGGAGTGCTGCGGGGTGGGGGAGGGGAGGGGCAGGATGGGGGGTAGTGGAGTCGGACATACGACGGCATGGAGTAAGGTAAGTAAATAAATAAATACGACTATTTACCTTGCGTTTACTGCATCGCCAACTCGGCGATGCAGCGAGCACAAGGTAAGTAGTTTTATTTAATTATTTACTTACCTTACTCCATGCTGTCGTATGTCCGACTCCATTACCCCCCCACCCAGCCCCTCCCCGCCCCACTGCACCGCAGCACTCCCTCTACGAGCCGCCACTGGATCATGTGTTGACATATCAAAAGTAAACAACAGAACAGAATTGGAATAACATATACAAAATAGCATATGAACACAACTAAAACATAAGGCACCAAACAACCTGTCAAAATAGGAGACAACTACATTGCCAAACAATATCACATTGTAGTAAATCAGTACAAAAGTGCAGAGGCACAAAATCAACAACAAAGCACATCACCACAACTAAAACACCACAAAACATGTATGTCCCAAACAAGTTGTCACACATTTCCACCACCAGAAACCTGCTTTAGTAATAAGGTGGCAAACGCTGTTTGGCTCAAACACTGCCTTAACTCACCATGAAGTATTTGAAACAGTGCCAGTCAAAAATGCTTTGTGATCTCGCACTGTTTTAAATTAGCACTTTCAATACTCACTTTAGGGATACAGCTCGTCCTCTGTTTATCTCACTTTTAACACGTTCTCTTCCTTTCATTCCTACTTTCTCCCTTTGCCACTGTTTTCCTTTCATCCTCTCCCTCCAACTTTCTCCCTTTTCTCTCTTTTGCTCTGGGTCAAATTCTGACGATGGAAAACAGGGCCCGCCGCTCGATCCTCAAAAATGAGTGCCACCCACTAGCACAAATTACGCGTTCGCACAGATGGACCATGCAGATACCAACCATCCTCGTGCAAACTTCTTGGAGCACGTGTCAAGTGACAGCGCGCGCCTTCTGAGAGCGCCTCGTGCCTCACAGCATTTCTGCAGCTCGCATGTGCTTTCCCCATGATTTCCATCGCGCAGCTAAAGAGACCCCAGGTGAGAATTACAGAATATCCGACTTCCAATTCAAATGAAATATGTTTCAAGAGTTATTTCCCGGCAGACGCACAATAGAATATTCCTGGAATAATGACTTGCGGGGGAGACTAAAGATTTCATTAATGGCCCGTGGGATATCGCGGCATTTCTGTTTTTCCATTTGTTCAAATGTTTTAAGAAAGAGCTGCCTCGCGTGGCTTTGTTTCATGGTTCGCCCTCTGTCATCCACTTACTATATTATGTATCCGGCATTGAACTGAGAATTGTACCTCCTAGCGGGGGCGTGAAGAAAGGCATCAGGAAAGGAGAAAATGAATCTGTGATCCGTGAATACGTGCACTGGGTGTGTGACAGATCGATGCACTGATGATCATAAGATGTAGCAAATGTATTTGTGTGAGCAGCGAAGGAGATAGGAACATTTTACTATGCTGGATTCCTGGACCTCATTCTGGTCTTTCTTCTTCTCCTCTTCCTCCCTGACCCTAAGATCCGCCATGTACCGCTTCCAAGAATTTCATTCAGATTTTTGTAATGTGTTTTTTTGGCACATTCTGTATTTTTGTGCAATGGTCGTTTGGAACAGAAAGAGAGCTCAACAGAGCCTTTTTTTTGCTGGCGCAGAGCACGTGTAGAAACTACCTCCTGACAAAAGTGGGTTTAATTTACCTGTGTCCTAGTGCGGGATGGTGAGAGAATTGAAAAGGGAAGATTGTGAGTGGGAAGTGTGTAGGCTGAACAAGTAATTCCATGATATCAAGCCTTAACATTGGTTTACAGACACCTTTAAAGGAACAAACCCTCTCTACAGCCATAGAGAAGACCAGTCAAAGCCTAAATGAGCGAGACTTCATAGAGCCTCAAAGCAAACTCTACCCCAGTTAACTACCCAAAACACTACAACCAAAACCCATGCTCAAAAAGACAGCAGTGACAACAGATATCCGCTTTGCTCGTTGGAGTTTTTGACGCTTTCCAATGGACTTTACTAGTCTTGGCAGCCATCGTGAGTGGTGTCGACATATAAAAGCCTTGTCCATTGTTGGCCTCCCGCTCTACACACATGTTCACTCCAATCAAAAGCATGATTAGATCAGGAAAAAAATGCTGACGCTCATGATGTTGTCACCAGTAAACATCGTTTACCACAAATCCTTTTCCCCGCAGGCAATTACAAAGTGATCGTTACAATGACCACGTTGTAACAACGCATACCATTACTCCGCAAGTCGGAACAACGACTTAATTAGGGGTCAGAAGGTGTTGGATTTAAAATCCAACACCTTCCCTACTGTTGCACATACTGTAGTTGGAATAGTAAATTATACTATTCGAACATCCAGTGTCCCCCCCCCCCCCCCCGAGCAAGTCGTTGTTACATCTTGCGGGGTAATGGTATGCGTTGTTACCAGAATTGCCTGTGGGAAAAAAGCATGCGTTGTACGGAGGCATATTTGATGTCACCAGTCCACCAGTGCAAATGTTGACAATCTTGACAAAGTCCTGAGCGCCAGCGTTTGCACTGTTACACTGATATAAAGTGATCTTGCACCGTGGTAAATCCCCTCAGACATGCTCAAAATCAGACAGAATAGATGTAGCTGTGAGATGTATTTTACATAACCCCTAACCAGCCATGTCTGAAATAGCATTTGTCTCAAACAATGTGCAAGTTGTCACAAGAACAACTAATATCCAGAATAATATCAATGAGAGGTTCTCACCCCTCTTGGGGTATTACAACTGACAAGAACTGCAAACAAGCATTGGCATTGCCAATAGGTCTCGCCTTTGGGACCTTATAAGTGTTTAGCCATGCAACAGTTGATGATCTTGCACCAAGGATATTGTGCTGCATAACTAAATACTTATAAGGTTTCCAAAGCGAGACCTATTGGCTATGCCAATGCTTGTTGAAATAGGGTACATAAATGAATGGGGTAATGCTGCAACTCGGTGCTCTTTTGAACAGGGGTAAAATAACCCACGTAAGTGATGTGTTCAGCCTTCACCACAGCTGTATATTTTACATTAGTCCCGAGGATTCACTGCACAGTCCCCATGTGCGACTTGTGAGGGGCAGGCTCCAGCCTGGATGCTGCAGGACTACTATTGCAAACGTATTTTCTGCCACCGACCGCGCGCTCTGATAACTCGGAAATCTGAAGGATGCAGGCAGCGCTAGCGTTCCCGAGGAGCTAAGGCAGGAAGGAGGGGGCGGGGCTGTTCTAAATGGGATCCTGTCCCGGCATAAAACGTGGGCGGCCGTGGTTTAGATAACACAGGCCCTGCTGCGTTAACCACGGTTCGGTGTGAGTCAATGAAAGGAGTGGAGCTACTCTTCTGACGGAGCGGTGAAAGGACAACTAAAAGAGTCAGGACTGACAGGAAGTGAAGTACTAAACCAAACGTTAGCTAAACCAATAGAAACAAAGAATAAAGAAATAAACTGCAGAGAACGAGAGGGAAAAGAAAAGAGAAGCGACGGATGGAAGCTAAGTTAAGTGTCCAGGAAAAGAGGCGAACTAAAGTGGAAAGTTTGTAATCAGGAAAGGGTGCGTACAAATAATTGAACGCGAGGCTCAGAGAACAGAGGGTGTAAGAAAGATGGCAAAATGAGTGTGATATGAACAAGCAAAAAGACAGACAAAGAAAGATTCGAGGGAGAGAAAGAGGAAAGGAGGAAACGTGTGACAGGGATATGAAGGCAGCGTAAAGAGCAAGCAATAGTTCACTTTAACAAAATATCAAAGGAAATAAATGAGAGATAAACATTAAAAAGAGAAAGAGAGCAAAAGCATCACGAGACAGCAGGAGAGGGATAGTAAGAGCAAAAATATAGACAAGCGCTAGTAATGTTGCCAGTTGTGGGTGTGCTGGCAGAGGAGGCTGGGTCTGCGCAGCAAAGCGGCCGTGCGGCCGCGAAATTGAAAGTGATCGTGATCAAAGCGGCCGTGCGGCCGCGAAAGTGAAAGTAAGCGCGGCGCGCGCGCCCGCGCACATGCACTGTAGCTTTAGGCCACGGCAGCACTTTGTAAAGCCCAGATATAAAATGTCTCTTCGAGCCTTTGGCTCGCGAGACCTAAAAAGGGCACAGGAACTTCATTAACACGAATGGGACACACACGGAGACTGGTTGGAGACATAAGATGAAATGGCATACAGTGAAGAAATGAGCAAACACTATCCACATATTTTGTGCTACTCACAGTAATACATATATACTAATTGTCCTATTTCGGATGTCTAAATATTTATTTACTATTAATATCAATTAGCACATACCTGCCAGCCATCGTAGCAACTCATAGACTGCAAAGTAACACCACTGGAAACCGTGATAACCATATACTTAACAGCACCATGACGGGCATATCTCCAAGGAAAGATGCTAACTACCAAAATCAATAAGTAATTACCACCAAAACACTGAACCTCTCCACCCTTCCACTGGAAACAACACCTACTCTTTAGGGGCACCGACCAGAAACCTTTGTGCACCCAGGAAGCCCTACCTGCCCAATCCCAGCCTCATCACCTGGTTTCCTATATACAGTGCTAGTTTCACACTCACTTTCACATCATAACCTATTAGGAGGGGCAAACACACAAATGGGGACCTCACCTGCAGCTATTTCACGTTCACAACAAGACAAGCAATTCAACATACAGCACCTATGCCATCCTAAAACAAAGGGCATACACCAGCAACCCAGCATAGTGAACTAATGCATGACATCTGCAGCATGGACCATGAAAGAGAAGGGTGTCAAAAGGCCAAGATACATGTAAAGCTGTTGGAAACATTCATGAAAATGCAAGTACCTTCATAATTGGCAGGGGTGCAGAGACAGAATATCGACATCGAAATATTGAATTGCATGAATATTGTGTCAGGAATATTGATGGTGGAAAATATCAAGGTAAGTACTTTCGTTATTTTAAAATATCGATATTTGGGTAATATAAAAATATTGATTTTGTAAATATTGATTTCAAATACCTTGTTGTAAATAACATCGATTGTTTGTATTTTTTTGTTTACTGTTTGTTTTTTCATTAATTTGGTTATTTTATATTTTTTAATACTTTGTGAAAATGTTTTTTATTGAATTTTAATTATTTATTTTTAGGTGCGGGATGTTAGGTTTATACGGCATAAGTGTGAGGGATAATTGAAAAATATTTGTTTAAAATTTAAATTATTTGAAAAATGTAAAATTTTAGGGTTGGGTTTGT
Organism: Triturus cristatus; assembly: GCF_964204655.1. NCBI lineage: Eukaryota > Metazoa > Chordata > Amphibia > Caudata > Salamandridae > Triturus > Triturus cristatus. Next base: position 943,554,035 of record NC_140594.1, on the reverse strand, counting down.
AGGGGATGAGGGTGGGGAGCAAATTAAGAATGTTTGTTTGGGGTCAATTGTGTAAAATATTTGATAAATATTTTTAAATAAAGAAAAATGAAATAAATATTTGATTGGTTTATTGTTTTTAATTTTTTATATTTTATTTTACTGTTTTGTACATTTCAGAAAACTTTTTACTTTTTTAATTTATATTTTTACATATTTGTCATTTTTACAATATGGGGCCGATTCCAATACCCGGTCGGACAGCTGCCCGTAGCCTTACCATGCGACCGACACGTACCCGGAGCCGGTCCGTCCTGTAGAGTAAGTATGATTGCGCATAATTGCCAAAAACCCGCCCAACACGTAGGCTGTGATTCAAGCTCCATTCTCCGTCCGAGCCGTAACTCCTAACGCTGAACCGAGTCGCCCAGAAGCAGTATCCATAGCAGTTTCCGGCATGGCAAGTACGATGCGTACTTCCTATGCGCCGAACGGGTCGCCACGTACGGCACATCACAGCATCCGGAAAACAAGCATATCAGCTACGATTCGCGCCATAACTCAATACACGGCTACGAGATGGACCAGCTTGCAGCGGGTACGAGACGGAGGAACAAGCAGCGTGTACGACACGATCACATCATGAATCCCATCGCGCAGGTCATACCAGTACTCTACATCTATGACCAGATCAGGAACCGACGGCGCAGGTGGTAAGTCAGACACCTACCACATAAACAAACGACACGTACCCGCAAAATGGCACATACACACAGGGGATCCACATCCTGGCCACTAACAACATAGGGGTTGCATGGCCAGCACCACTAACACCCCCATCCATAGGGCTTATGTTGGCCATCACTACTGCCACCCCCAGCCATAGGGCTCATGTTGCTCATCACCCCTGCCACCCCCAGCCATAGGGCTGATACTGCCCATCACTACTGCCACCCCCAGCCATAGGGCTGATGTTGCCCATCACCCCTGCCACCCCTACTCACAGGGGACCTGTTGCCCATCACCCCTGCCACCCTCACCCATATGGCTCATGTTGCCCATCACTACTGCCACCCCCAGCCATAGGGCTTATGTTGCCCATCACCTCTGCCACTCCCACTCACAGGGGACCTGTTGCCCATCACCCCTGCCACCCCCACCCATAGGGCTTATGTTGCCCATCACTACTGCCACCCCCAGCCATAGGGCTTACATGTTGCCCATCACCCCTGCCACCCCCAGCCATAGGGCTTATGTTGCCCATCACCCTTGCCACCCCCAGCCATAGGGCTTATGTTGCCCATCACCCTTGCCACCCCCAGCCTTAGGGCGTATGTTGCCCATCACTACTGCCACCCCCAGCCATAGAGCTTATGTTGCCCATCATCCCTGCCACCCCCAGCCATAGGGCGGATGTTGCCCATCACTACTGCCACCTCCACTCACAGGGGACCTGTTGCCCATCACCATTGCCACCCTCACCCATATGTCTTATGTTGCCCATCGCTACTGCCACCCCCAGCCATAGGGCTGATGTTGCCCATCACTACTGCCACCCCCAGCCATAGAGCTGATGTTGCCCATCACCCCTGCCACTCCCACTCACAGGGGACCTGTTGCCCATCACCCCTGCCACTCCCACCCATAGGGCTCATGTTGCCCATCACTACTGCCACCCCCAGCCATAGGATGGGTGATGCGCAACACATCCAGCATACTCCAACATCAGGTATGTCCGCAAAATACATCCCCCTAACATCATGTCAACAGTGTGTAGTCTGTGACAAATGCCCACAACAGTGATTATGGCTACGAACATACAATGTAAGTAACAGCATATGTGTGACCAACACATGAGTGTGACATACACAAGGCAAGCATCACCATAGCACTGTGGCAATGTAAAAATAACACCCCCTCACTGTGTAAAACAGAAGTTAAGTGTGGGCTTCCAAAATGCAGCAGATGTTGAGCATTGAGGTGATGGGGACTAAACCCCCCCTCATCACAGTGACCAAAAGGTAAGTGTCATCATGGTCAAAGCTGCAAATAACAAACAGCATGTAGGATCCCTGCTCCCAACACATTAAACACTTCTGGGGCAAACTAGTGGTTGTGTCCCCTTCCCACAGAGATGTGATGAGGCTAACAGTGCTGTGAAAACATAACACACTCTCGGCCACGTGCAGACAAGCACCACACATGGGGGCTGACAATGCATACAGGGTACAATGACACAAGAGCAGAAGTGACCATCACCAAGCATGCACACATCTCGAAAATAGACACACCAATCAAAACAACATGTGTAGACTGTAGGTGTCCGCTCAGAAACTCACATTCCATGCCAGCAATGGCACCTAACAACCAGGATGAATGTTCACAATGATGTGATATGACTCACAGGGACAGCATCCAAAATCACAGAAACAGCATCCAGACAACGTTCCACAAAAGTAACACCAGTGCACTGGTGCAGATGCACAAACACAAACAGGCAAACTCACACTGCACATCTGACACAGCATGTGTGTGTGTGTGTGTCACAGTATCTTTTTAATTAGAAACAACAAGAGAGAGAGGGTCGAGTAACACTCTTAATCCCCCGAAATCAATGAAAAAAACAACGAAAGAGTGTCTATAGGAAGAGGTACAACCAGCCGGTTGATCTCTTAGATAATGTACTGAGTGCCAGTGTCACAGTATCCCCAGGCAACTACACAACACATTAGGGGGGCTGAACCACAGTGACACAGATGGGGACACAGTGCCATACAAAAGTAAACCATCATTGGGACACCCTCAGTGGGCAATCAGGCATTGGGAGATGAGAGGGAGCACAACAGACACATGTGACACAAGCTGGAATGAACACAAACTAACACAGCAAGAGACTGACACACAACAGCACTACCTCCAGGGACCAGACATTGGGGTGACACAAGCATGCATGACACCTCCACTGTGATGACAAAGGCAGATGTCATACAAACTGGGAAACCCAGACATGTGTCCTGTGCCAAAAACATACATCACACATACACAAACACAAATCACTCAGCATGACCCCTCATCCATGGACAAACTGGAGCTAGGGGACCATCCATGCAAACATTCACATCAGTCTACCCTCAACACCACACACCCTGAACTGCAACAATGTGTATCTGTGAAGCCCACATGGACAGCTGACATTGCACATGCACCCATGACAAACACAGGAATGTTGGGAGGAACTAAGGTGCACAGACACATCACACAAGGACAGTTTACAACCCTGGGGAATGACAGACATACTGCACAGTATGCGGTACATGGCCATGACCTCAAAGCTCACGTAACCTTCAGAATCCCTGCCACAGTCCCAGGACAATGCAGAAGCCAAGGAGAACCACAAGGCACACATGCTGACACCTGCCAGCATCGCAGCCATGAACCCGACAAGTGGGAGCAGTCACACACACATACAAATGTCTCAATCACTGAAAACTACCACCTATGGACAACTACATGATTTAGCAAATAAACAGGTGCCTTGAGGAACCCTGACTGTGTCCCATCTGTGTCTGACAACATCATCACCACTCAGAACTGACAAATCCCAATGATGATACACCAATTAACAGTAGTGTGTCATGCACCCACACATCTGGTAGCCCATTGGAAAAGTAATGGGATGAACCCAGTACCACTCAGCAAGCATCAACAACATATCAAGGGAACACTGTCTGTGTATGAACAGGGATGTGGACACACACACATGCTCATACAACACACACCATGGGCCTAGGCCATGTCACTGGACAACACACTTACTTGAGGGGACCCAACTCCTGTGTGAGCCCAGCTGCGCCAAACATATTCACCGCAAGTCTCACTCATGTCTGCAGAACACTTGGTCAGTCAGCCATCAGTTACCACACAATGGAGGCTCTGGTCACAACAGCCTGGGTACGTGAGTCTCCCCATAGTCATCTGCACATACTCAAAACATATGTCTAGCACGTTGCACAGAGGACCCAGTTGCACCTATAACAATGATGCCCACACCTGTAGGTCCAGTGTTGATGAGCACCAAGTCTGTGGAAGTGACAAATTGGACAATGGGAAGCACATCATATGTGCATGGGTGCAAGCCAGAGATGTGACCATGCAAATTAAATGCTCACAGAGAGATGTCCACACATAGTTGATCCTGACACATCCAGGTAGCTGCAAAGGATAACATGGATACCCACCAGAATAGGATACATATCTCATGGACCACAGGGAGTACCTCACAGCAACGCTTCAGTATTCAACATTGTAAACAAAGCATCACAGGTGCAAGGGCATGTTAACATCATCAACATAATGTACAGCTAAATCTAGTTCACAGGGATAAAGAAAAAAGCTTTATTCAGCATATTAAAAGTTAAACATCTGTTCAAACAAAAGGCCAATGGCCAGTACATGTCCAAATGCCAAGGAGTGAAGTAGAGTGACAACTGTCACATCTTGCTTGCCTGCACTGCTAAGGACCGCGGTAATCCCCTCGGAGGGGCATACATGGGGGCAGGCCAGGCACCGCAGGTACAGGATCAGGGCGCAGCAGAAGGAGGCAGTGAAGAGGTGGGGGATGCAGGCGAGAGTCTTGCAACTGCAGTGGAGCTGACTGAAGTGGTGGGTGCTGCCACAACTGTGGGGCACAAGTCAGATGGGGTGGGTGCCGGCACAACTCCAGTGGGCAGGTCAGATGGAGTGGATTGGCTCACCACTGCACTGCCCAAGTCGGACGGGGTGGTCGTGGACTCCAATGTAGTGCCTACATCTATGGGAGCGGAATGGGGGACAGGTGAGGTCGGCAGGGCAGGGGGGGGACACGGTCCCCACATCAGTGGCACTAACTGTCTGACCAGGTGTGGAGGAGCAAGTACTAGGGGGGATGGCCTTAGCATTTTGGGGATGGTGTATCTGTGGGTGGGGGAACCCGGGGCAGAGAATGGCTGGGGAACCTCTGGAGTGGTGGCCTGGGGGATGGAGGACAGAGACTTTGCCTTGGAGCTGCGTGGTGGCGGGGGGGTCTTGCTCTTCTGGCGCTGGGGGGGACTTGCGGGTGGGGCTCTGTCTGACTGTGCCTGGGGGAGGGTGTCCGGGTGAGAGGGGCACTCCCCTCTGTGTGTGGGGACTTCCTCTTCCCCTTTTAATCAGGATCTGCTGGGTCGGTGGGCAAGAGGCCAAGGTCACAGAGGAAAAGCTTCTGGGGAGATGGGGTTGCAGGTGAGGCAAGGGAAGGGGGCTGGGAGGGAGAGGTCTCAGAGGACTGCGGAGTGGTTGTGGATGACTGTGTGTGTCTGCAAACCAGCCCCTGTGAGTGTGGTATCATTCCCCTGTGCTTGCTTGTGTGCACGTCTAGACCTTGTTTGGGGGTTTCTGTGTTTGGGACAGGTAGGGTGCTAGGAATCGTGGGTAGTGCAAGGTTAGGAGGGGTGCGGGACTGTTGGAGGAGGGACGCTGCTGCCATCAGGGAGGAGGCCAGGGACTGATTGGTCCTCTGTAGGGCAGACATGCCCAAGGAAATGCCCTCCATGAATGACACCAGTTGTGTCAACAGACCTGTGTGTGAATGGAGGACCCTACATGGATCTGTCGAAGTAAGTCCACAGACTCCTCACTCAGGGCAGCAGGGGACACAGGGGCAAGGGGTGCGGTGCCTGGCACAAAGGAGACATGCTCACGAACATGGGAGCCCACAGGGACCTCTGGGATGGGAGCCGATGGGAGGATGGTCGTGGTGGCGGTGGCAGGGACAGCCTCACTGGCTGGGGTTTGGTGGCTGCTGACACCTGCCTCCACAAGGGAGTCATCCTCAGAGCTGCTGTGGCCCTCAGCTGGGGGTGATGGTGCTGACAACTCCTCTGTGTGGCTCCACTCGCCCTCTGTGCCACTGGGTCCACCCGACTCCTCTCCTTCTGTCCCTGTCAGGCTCTGTGGCTCCTCCTGGTCTGTGGAGCTGTCCCTTCCTGTGGCCGTCGATGTATCTGGATAGGAATAGGAAGTAAGAGAACAACATCAGTCACCTGCACCGACTGCACACACCACTGTGAGTACATCACATCACAGGGCAAGCCCTGGCATCATCAGCTGAACACAGCTCAAAGTGCCAACACTGTTTAGAATAAGACAATTGTCATTCTCAACATCAACCATGGCAAACATATCCCTCCTTGACTTTCACACATATGTCCGTTGCATGTTGGATGCTAACACCCCAATGTGCCAACATGCACCACCCACACATTAGTTGTACATGCAAGTCAACATGTAGGAGTATGTCACTATACACACAGCACATCTCTTGCTACTGACTCACTACAGGTGTCCGGATGAAGGGATGGGCAGAGACTCATTTCACATGCTTGTGATGCATGCCAGCAACACACACTATGATGTACCCATGTCCTGATGGGCAATGCCACAATGGGGTGCATGGTGCACACTTGAACACAATGCCGGATCACTCATAGCAAGTTCAATGCCATGGCACTGGGATGCCCTGAAAGTCAGTCAACACTGTCTCCTGTCACAGGGGCAGGGCATCCTGACAACAACAATATGCACTGACTCACAATCCTAGCTCAGGGGTAAAGCTAACTCTGCACATGACCGGCCCTCCATGAATGACACCAGTTGTGTCAACAGACCTGTGTGTGAATGGAGGACCCTACATGGATCTGTCGAAGTAAGTCCACAGACTCCTCACTCAGGGCAGCAGGGGACACAGGGGCAAGGGGTGCGGTGCCTGGCACAAAGGAGACATGCTCACGAACATGGGAGCCCACAGGGACCTCTGGGATGGGAGCCGATGGGAGGATGGTCGTGGTGGCGGTGGCAGGGACAGCCTCACTGGCTGGGGTTTGGTGGCTGCTGACACCTGCCTCCACAAGGGAGTCATCCTCAGAGCTGCTGTGGCCCTCAGCTGGGGGTGATGGTGCTGACAACTCCTCTGTGTGGCTCCACTCGCCCTCTGTGCCACTGGGTCCACCTGACTCCTCTCCTTCTGTCCCTGTCAGGCTCTGTAGCTCCTCCTGGTCTGTGGAGCTGTCCCTTCCTGTGGCCGTGGATGTATCTGGATAGGAATAGGAAGTAAGAGAACAACATCAGTCACCTGCACCGACTGCACACACCACTGTGAGTACATCACATCACAGGGCAAGCCCTGGCATCATCAGCTGAACACAGCTCAAAGTGCCAACACTGTTTAGAATAAGACAATTGTCATTCTCAACATCAACCATGGCAAACATATCCCTCCTTGACTTTCACACATATGTCCGTTGCATGTTGGATGCTAACACCCCAATGTGCCAACATGCACCACCCACACATTAGTTGTACATGCAAGTCAACATGTAGGAGTATGTCACTATACACACAGCACATCTCTTGCTACTGACTCACTACAGGTGTCCGGATGAAGGGATGGGCAGAGACTCATTTCACATGCTTGTGATGCATGCCAGCAACACACACTATGATGTACCCATGTCCTGATGGGCAATGCCACAATGGGGTGCATGGTGCACACTTGAACACAATGCCGGATCACTCATAGCAAGTTCAATGCCATGGCACTGGGATGCCCTGAAAGTCAGTCAACACTGTCTCCTGTCACAGGGGCAGGGCATCCTGACAACAACAATATGCACTGACTCACAATCCTAGCTCAGGGGTAAAGCTAACTCTGCACATGACCGGCGCACCTGCCCATCCCATGCAAACAACATATCCAGGACCCAGAAGCCCCCACATCATGCAAATCATACATATGAGTCTCTGCAAACACAAATCCTTGTAAACATACACATCACAGTCTGCCATGCATGTAACCCAAGTGCATGAAGGACACAGTTGCATACACCATTGTGCGCTGTCAGATGATCACACACCTATATGTCACTGTTAGACGGACCGGGAGGGTCGGAGCGCCAGCAGGTCCCGGTGAAGGTGGTCGTTACAACGGTCCGCGGCAGCGCCAGCAGGTCCCGACGAGGATGGATGTTGCAGAAGGCCGCGGCAGCGCCAGCAGGCAGGACGATAGTTCGCAAGGTAGGGCTACGGCAGCGCCAGTAGTCCGTCAAGGCTGAGTTCTCTCGGTGTCTCTCGACTCCAGGATACAACTGCCTCCCTGCTCCGGAGCTGCCCCAGTTATAGGGCAGGCGCCCTTTGATGTCCGGACCCTCGCACTTGGAGGTCGGAGGGTCCGGGATGAAGGTGTCCAGACACCCAGCAGGGGGTGGAGCCAGTGCCTGGGGGAGCTGGAGGCGATCGGCACCTGGCGGGGGAGAGTCCTTGGCGCTTCGTTCTCCCATTGACCTGCCAAGTGGTCCGCTCACCTCCTGGGTGGATGGTGGTGCCGGGATGTCGGGGCCAGCCAGGCCCAGGGTTAGGGTCAGATGGAGGCCACGTGGCCTCGTGGCGCAGGGCCCAAGATGGCGGCTTGACCCGGCCGGGGGAGCCGGTGGTGGCTTGGGTCCGTGATACATGGAGGTCCGAGGGCAGGAATTCCGTCGGGAGACGGGGTGCGGGTGATTCTCGTGGGTCACGCCTGGTGGGCCTGGGCTGGGGCCCTGTCATGCGGGGAGGGAGCCAGCCCTTCGTGTGGCCTGTCCAACATGCGTCCCCCCCAGCTGAAGGCGGGGAGAGTCACCCATCTCCTTGGGGACTCTCCTCGTCGAGGCGGAAAAAGCGTGACAGGCCATCCGCGTTGGCGTGGTCTTGGCCCGGTCGGTGCTCCACGGTGAAGTCCATTCCCTGCAGGGAGATGGACCAGCGCAATAGTTTTGGGTTCTCCCCCCGCATCTGCATCAGCCACTGCAGGGGTCGATGGTCGGTTTGTACCCGGAAGTGGGTACCGAAGAGATAGGGCCGGAGCTTTTTGAGGGCCCACACCACTGCGAAGGCCTCCCTCTCGATTGTGCTCCAGCGCTGTTCTCGGGCCAGGAGACGTCGGCTGATGAAGGCCACCGGCTGGTCATGACCTTCGGGGTTCACTTGGGAAAGAACCGCCCCGATGCCGTGGTCGGAGGCGTCTGTCTGTACCACGAATTCCCGACTGTAATCGGGGGCCTGGAGTACAGGGGCAGTGCACAGGGCGGCCTTCAGCTTTTCGAAGGCCGCTTGACAATCGGGGGTCCAGTTAATCCGCTTCGGTTGGTTTTTGGACGTGAGACCCGTGAGGGGCCCCACAATGCTGCCGTAGTCCCTCACGAACCGCCGGTAGTAGCCGGTGAGCCCCAAGAAGGCTCGGACCTCGGTCTGGGTGACGGGGGGCTGCCAGGACTGGATGGCAGCAATTTTAAGTTGCAGCGGGGCCACCAGCCCGCTTCCCACCTGGTGCCCAAGGTAGGTCACGGACCCTTGACCAATTTGGCATTTGCCGGCCTTAATCGTGAGGCCGGCCCGCTGGAGGGCCTGTAGGACCTCTTGGAGGTGGAGGAGGTGGTCGGACCAGTGGCGGCTGTATACAGCGATATCGTCCAGGTAGGCCGCGCTGAACTCTTCGAGCCCCGCCAAGACCTGGTTCACAAGACGTTGAAACGTGGCGGGGGCGTTCTTCATGCCGAAGGGCATGACCTTGAAGTGGTAGTGGCCATCGGGGGTAGAGAAGGCAGATCGTTCCTGAGCCCGGGGTGTGAGGCCGATCTGCCAGTAGCCCGCTGTTAGGTCGAAGATACTGAGGTAGCGGGCGGCCCCCAGCCGGTCGATCAGTTCGTCCGCCCTGGGGATAGGATGAGCGTCGGTCCGGGTGACAGCGTTCAAGCCCCGGTAGTCGACGCAGAATCTCAGTTCAGGTGTGGTGCCGGGGGCAGCGGCTTTGGGTACCAATACAACCGGGCTGGCCCAGGGACTGTCCCAGGGCTCGATGACCCCGATCGTGAGCATTCTGGCTACTTCTTCTTGTATGCAAGCCCGTACCCGATCTGGTACGCGATAGGCCCGGTGTCGGATAGGGGGACTGTCCCCGGTGTCCACGTCGTGCAAGCACCAAGGGGTGACCCCGGGGGTGAGGGAGAACAGTGTAGCGAACCGCAGCAGGAGGTCCCGGCAGCCCTGGCGTTGCTCTGGGGTGAGGGCATCGGAGAGCCGGACCCCGTCCACGGAACCGTCGTTCTCCTGAGCCTTCAGTAGATCCGGGAGGGGTTCGGAGTCTTCCTCTGCCCCACTGTCCGTAGCCATCAGGAGGCTAAGTTCTGAGCGCACAAAGTGTGGTTTGAGTCTGTTGGTGTGGAGGACCCGAAGGGGGTTCCGGGGGGTCCCCATGTCGATGAGGTAAGTGACGGGGCTTTTGCGCTCGACCACTTTGAAGGGCCCCGTCCACTTATCTTGCAAGGCACATGGTTCGGTGGGGGACATCACCCACACTTGTTGACCAGGTTCGAACTCGACGGAGGAGGCATTGTGATCATACCACCTCTTCATGTCTTCCTGGCTGGCCTCGAGGTTCGCCTTGGCCATCTCCCTGAAGCGCCGAGTCTGGTTGCGTAGGGCCAGGAGGTACTTGAAGACGTCTGGAGGGGTCTTTAGGGGGGCCATCTCCCAACCTTCTTTGACTAGGCTGAGGGGCCCTCGCACAGGGTGCCCGTACAGGAGTTCGAAAGGGCTAAAACCGAGGGATTTCTGGGGAACTTCCCGGTAGGCGAAGAGGAGGCACGGGAGTAGTACATCCCACTGGCGACGGAGGGGCTCTTCCAATCCCCCAATCATCCCCTTGAGAGTGCGGTTGAATCGCTCCACTAGTCCATTCCCTTGGGGGTGATAGGGGGTCGTGAATCTGTAGGTGACCCCGCACTGTTGCCAGAGGGACTTCATGTATTTGGAGATGAAGTTCGTCCCTCGGTCGCTGACGACTTCTCGGGGGAAGCCCACCCGGGAGAAGATCCCCATTAGGGCCCGGCCAACCACCGGAGCGGTCACAGTTCGTAGGGGCACCGCCTCGGGGTAGCGCCAGGGGTACATCGTGGGCCAGGTTGAGCAGAAAGTCTCTGAAGCGGAGAGGTACCACTAGTACTCGACCGGCCCCTAGCTCCGCGATTCTTTGTTCGCTGTATAGCAGGTCGTTATCCCAGTAGACCCAGTGAGTTCCGGTGGAGTCCCCTGCGCTCTGGGCGCTGGCTTGTTGGCGGAGTCCCTCGAGGGAGGGGCAGGTCTTTTGCTCCTGGCGGAACTGTTCCTGGGTGGGCCCCCCTTCTTGACGCCATTGAGCCAGGCCGGGTAAGTCCTGGGGTTGCGTGTCCCCTTCGATCGTTGGTTCCGGGGGGTTGGCCTCGTCGTTGTCTTCTACTGGGGCGACCGGGGGCGGAGGTGCTGGCCATTCCGGTTCTTCGGATCGGGGGACGGCACGGGCGGCCATGGACCGGGTGGTTACGCAGGCCCAGTCCGGGAGGCCCAGCATCCCCAGGTGCTCTCTTCTCTCGACGGTGGCCCACGGGGAACTCTCAAGGTCATTCCCCAGGAGGCAGTCCACGGGGGCATCATCCCGGACCGTCACCTTCAACAGGCCGGAGACCCCTCCCCATTCGAAGGGGACGCAGGCCATTTGACACAGACTTTCGGAGTTGTCGGCTGAGCGGACGGGGCAGAGAATGTTCGGCAGGATCTGCTCGGGCTTCACCAGGTGACAGCGGACGGCCGTCACACTGGCGCCTGTGTCACGTAAGGCCTCGGCCCGATGCCCATTAATGGTCACCCACTGACCGTATTTCCTGGTGTTGGCGGCTAGGGGAGCCCGCGGGACCATGTCTTTTCCCCCTAGACACGCTAGAACCATGGCGGCCGGTTCCCACTCTTGCTGGGCCGGCTCATACTCTTCCTGTTCCTCTGATAGTCGTTCTTCCCCCAGGGCGGCGGCAGCCACCTGGCGGGGCTTGGGCGTTTGGTTCTGCGGGCAGCTCGGGTCATTGGCGTAGTGGCCGACTCGCTGGCATCGGTGGCACGTGACGTTGGCTCGGAACCCAGGACGCATCGGGGGGTTGCCCCGGCCGGTCGGGGGCGGGGTGCTGGTCACGGTTGTTGCCGGGGGGCTGTCTCTCCCTCGCCCCTGGCCTCCTCCTCCTCCCCGGGGACGGTGCTGGCCTTGGTTGCTTCGGTTTTGCTCGTGTGGTCCTCTCCGGCCCACTCGGGTGCTTTCCCATCGATCAGCCTCAGCGGCGAGCTGCCGGGGGTCAGTCAGTTTACTGTCGAGGAGGTGCTGCCTGAGCTCGACGAAACAGTTGTTCGACAGGTGTTCCCATACCATAAGGTTAAAGAGTTGTTCGTAGGTTGTTACCTGGCTCCCCTTGATCCAACCCTCGAAGGCTCGGCTGAAATAGTTGACGTACTCCACCCAAGTTGTACCCGGGATCCGGGTGCAATCTCTGAACCTCTGGCGGTACATCTCGGGTGTGAGGCCGTAGCGGGTGAGGAGGGCAGCCTTCATGTGGTCGTAGGACGACATTTGGTGATCTGGGAGCTGCAGCAGGGCATCGCGGCCTTCGTTGACGAACCTCCCCCATAGTCCGGCTCCCCAATCACTCCGGTCGATCCGGTGGGAGGTCATTGCGATCTCGTAGGCTTTGAACCACTGTTGTATGTCGTCTTCTCGAACATACTCTCGGACAACATCCTTGGGGATGTGGACTTTTTTCTCGGTTGCCCCCGGGGTGTGCGGTCGCTCAGGCATCCCCGGTTCTTTATTCTGTTTCCGAAGTTCTATTTCCGCCAGTTTGCGCTCGTGTTCGAGTGTTATTCTTTTTTCCTCAAGCTCTCTCTGTCTTTGCTTTTCTTCTCGCTCTTCTCGGAGCCGCAGATGCTCTAGATTTATTTTCTGCTCGGCTAACTTGAGTTCACCGTCCATCTTGAGTCGTGCCATTTCCAATTCGTGTAGTCTGGTTCTTTCTCTTTCCTGGATCTCCTCCTGCGAGAGGCCCGTTCCCCGCTCCTCGGGAGCCGTGGCGTTCCCCTCTGGTGCGACACTGTTTTGGTCGGAGGGTCCGGCGATCCCAGTTTCTGTCCACGATTCAAGGGCGTGCTTCAAATCATCTTTGGTACTCAGGCCGGTGGTAGCAATGCCTAGTTCCATGCAGAATTGTTTAAGTTCGCGGTGGCTATATTCTTCCAACTTATCCATTTGGAACTTTTCAGTGGAACCGCTATCTTTGGCTGACATCGTGGTTTTGTCGTGGGGTGAGCTACTCTCTGTACGATTACGCGTTGATTCGGATCCCACCGCTGCCACCAATGTTAGACGGACCGGGAGGGTCGGCCGAGGACAAGGGGAGAGGTCTCCGGGGAGAGCCGTCTCCAGCGATCGTACAGACAAATAACTTCCCCCCCACAGACAGATACCACACAAGGATAAGATTTAGCGTTCTTTATATGCACTTCTTAAGGTACGATGAAATGGTACAAGGAGGTCTGGACTCAGGGGTCCCCTCGATTAAGTCTCTCAAGATAGGAAAAGAGGTAGCGGGACAGTCTGTTTACCAGTCTGGTAGTTCGGATGATATGGTGATTAGCTCACACTCCTCGAGCTTGGTGGTTTAGCCGGTACGGGCCGCGGCAGCGCCAGCAGGTCCCGGTGGAGATGGTCGATACACGGTCCGCGGCAGCGCCAGCAGGTCCCGGTGAAGATGGTCGAGGTACGGTCCGCGGCAGCGCCAGCAGGTCCCGGTGAAGGTGGTCGTTACAACGGTCCGCGGCAGCGCCAGCAGGTCCCGACGAGGATGGATGTTGCAGAAGGCCGCGGCAGCGCCAGCAGGCAGGACGATAGTTCGCAAGGTAGGGCTACGGCAGCGCCAGTAGTCCGTCAAGGCTGAGTTCTCTCGGTGTCTCTCGACTCCAGGATACAACTGCCTCCCTGCTCCGGAGCTGCCCCAGTTATAGGGCAGGCGCCCTTTGATGTCCGGACCCTCGCACTTGGAGGTCGGAGGGTCCGGGATGAAGGTGTCCAGACACCCAGCAGGGGGTGGAGCCAGCGCCTGGGGGAGCTGGAGGCGATCGGCACCTGGCGGGGGAGAGTCCTTGGCGCTTCGTTCTCCCATTGACCTGCCAAGTGGTCCGCTCACCTCCTGGGTGGATGGTGGTGCCGGGATGTCGGGGCCGGCCAGGCCCAGGGTTAGGGTCGGATGGAGGCCACGCGGCCTCGTGGCGCAGGGCCCAAGATGGCGGCTTGACCCGGCCGGGGGAGCCGGTGGTGGCTTGGGTCCGTGATACATGGAGGTCCGAGGGCAGGAATTCCGTTGGGAGACGGGGTGCGGGTGATTCTCGTGGGTCACGCCTGGTGGGCCTGGGCTGGGGCCCTGTCATGCGGGGAGGGAGCCAGCCCTTCGTGTGGCCTGTCCAACAGTCACACAGGTCTTGTCTCTCACAGTCACATCTCAGATGTCATGCTGACCCTCTGAATCATGGACACCCCAGTTGCACATAAGAACAAGCCACACCCTAATGACACAAAGGCAGACACCTGAGGGCACATGTCACTAAGCACAACCTGCAATTTCATACACAGGAGTGGGATTACAGAGTGTTTCTAAATGCCCTTGAGGAGCCATGACTGGCCAGGTCTACATGAAACAGTGTTTGGCCCTGGACAGTAGTCAGGTGGCTAAGCAAGTGTGACATACTTGATATACATACTCCTGAGGCCCCAAAATTGGAGTCCCCTGCTGCATGGGTTTGTTTGGAATACCCCAGCCACATGTTGCGAGTCAGACCAGCAATTGGTACACATCTCAAGGGCACACACAGATCACATGTCAGATCACAGGCATTGTGTAAACAATTGACCCACCCATGTAACACACAACAGAGTCACGGGAACAGATGCTGACCGGTAGCTGAAGCATAGCTGACTGCAGGGACACAGTGCCCTAGTGACACATGCAACAGACTCTAGGGGCCACACCTGTGGAACAGATGAGGAGGGTGCATCACACAATTGAGGGACCTGAGTATTTTACTACAAGACCTACATAATGTGGAAGTGTGACCAGGCCAAAAGACTGCTATTAGCATGTCAGACATAGTACACAGATTAGGCATGGACTTACCCCCTTCCTGCTGCTGTCTGGCCTTCAGCTGCCTATCCAGGTCCGGGAAGACCACCGCCAGTATCCGGAGCATGTGGGGAGTGAGGGTCCGGTGTCCGTCCCTCCTGCGTGGAGGTGACAGCTTCAGCTGGACTCTAGCTATCCACCGGGTCCAGCCCCGAAGGTCCTGCCACCTCTTCTGGCAGTTGCGGATCCGGCGCTTGTAGACCCCCACAGAACGAACAGCCCGGGCGATGGTCAGCCAGATCTCCTGCTTCTGGTGGGCATCAACCTGTGAGGATGACAAAGTGAAAAGTACATTAACACACATGCCCCAGATTTGTGCAGCACACATTTGGATATACATGTCATCATCACAAAGGGAAATGAATTACACAGGTAGTGCAACAATGGGGAAGGAAAAATCACCTGCATGTCTGACATGTTAACAATGCCTGGATAGTTTAAGCTTGCAATAATGCACTTTAGCAGCAGGAAACCTATGCATTACATGTACCCACACACTTTGGGGGATGAAAGTAGTCAGTGAGAATGCTTGAAACTGGTGTACACACTGCTAGTACTGCTAGTCAGACAACATGCATAATTAGGAAGTCAGTGTTCTGCACACTCACCTGCTCCCCTGGTTTCCCATAGAGCTTGCTGTACTGTGGAAGGAGCCCGTCCAGCAGGGCCTCGTTCTCCTCCTCAGTGAAGGCTGAGGCCCTCTCCAGAGTACGTGCCATAGCAGGAGCCAGAGGATGCAGAGACAGCAGCAGTGGTAGCAGGGTTGTGGTCCAGTAGTATGTAGTGCAGGCAAGTGAGCTCCCTGGGGGCCAGTTAGCCTTATATCTGTGCTGCAGAGGCAGACTCTGTGCCATGTGTCCCAAGTGATAGGTCCATCATGGTTGCAATCTATGAATCTGGCCAATCCATTTAAAAGTATGACTCGTACACGCCTTCCGCATCGATCAAATCTTCACCTTCATGGAACACTTGAAATTGCAACATTGTTGCAGGCATCCAACTGAATTTCCAGTGCACAACTCGTACAAGTTTTGAATCCGCATCGGTCTCCATGACAGTCCGGAGTCAATGGGTGCGCCCGACTTGTTCAATTGACTGTACAACGCATATTTTGAATATACACATGCACCCGTCTCCATATGATTCAATGGCCAAGGCGTACGCCTTACTCAGACCATGCCTGTCCGACACGTATGCATGATAGTCACCCGTGTCGGACCTCATTGCATTCAATGACAAAGCGTACGCTCGGCTCGGACATGACCCGTGCAATGCGTACGCATTGTCACCCGCGTCGGACCTCATTGCATTCAATGACAAAGCGTACGCTCGGCTCGGACATGACCCGTGCAATGCGTACGCATTGTCACCCATGTCGGACCTCATTGCATTCAATGACAAAGCGTACACACGGCTCGGACATGACTCGTGCAATGCGTACGCATTGTAACCCGCGTCAGACCTCATTAGTGTGACTATTATACGAATGCAACAAACTGGCCACGGACACCTGTGCACACCTACCACACTACAGCATTGGCCACACAGTGTCCCATGGCATGTAAGGCTGCATTCCCTGGTTGTTTGGGGGGGCCACATCTGTTTTTTTGGCTGGCACTTTGTGCAGCCCAGGCTGTGCACGTGTACATGGGGGCAGAATCCTTTGTGTGTTGTGGACATTACCACTGTGATGTGCAATTGGACATTAATGGGCATGAGTCACGGCCACAGTGTCAGGTTGGATGTGTTTAGGACAGGTCACATACACCCTGAGTCCTGGGGGTGATGGCATGTACGTCACAGTGAGACCTGTAGCCACAATACTGATGTGCACACACAGTCTGTGTGCATGTTGTGTCTCAGATGCGTCTGATCAAATGTTCCCAATGGGTGACAGTCTCCACATCCATGTGGTATATGCATCAACCTTGATGGGGTGTGTGTCTAAGAGACGTACATGTGGGGCCGGCAGGAACAACAGTGGCCACTACCTGTGGGACTTACGCTTGCCTTGTGGTGTGTGCGTGCTACGCCAGGTCCATTGCTGTGTTGATATGGCAATACAGGGAGCCTGGGTTTCTGCATAGCAAAGATCTGTGATGCCTGAGAGACATGAGGCCTCAATTGTCACTGTGGTGTGTGTTTGGAACGTTGCAGCAGCACATAGGTTGGGTGACACAGCCAGATGATTGTCCATTGCACTACATGGGACTCATGTGGACATATGGAATTGAGATGTGAGGTGGTGGTCTTGTAGGTGACATATGTGTCCATGACCAACAGCACACACCTCAGTACATTGTGTAATGTCATGAACTAGCATGTGATAGTAATCGTGGTCATGGCCACATGGGTGGATGAACCAACAATCTTTCTTTGTGCATCTCTGTACTGCAGGGCACCAGCTGTCCATCGGCCGTTCCCAGGCCTTGCAACCATGCAGGAACGTGACTGCATCAGACCGTACCGCTTCACCAGGCCACTGATTGCGGAGTTGGTGGAGCAGTTGGCGCCACATCTGCTACCTGGCCGGACATACCCTACAGCACTGACCCCAGATGTGAAGGTGATGGCAGCCCTGCACTTCTTTGCTACTGGTACCTTCCAGTACACTGTGGCTACTGCTGGTGGGATGTCACAAACGATGTTTAGCCGGGTGCTACGTGATGTCTTGGAGGGGATGTTGCAATTCCTCAACCTGTATATCAAGTTCCCGAGCCCAGCTGAACTCCCTGAAATAAAGGATGCCTTTTATACACTGGGGAGGATGCCGAACGTCATCGGATCTATTGATGGGACACATGTTGCCCTGATACCACCACAGGCACATGAGCAGGCATACCGTAACATGAAGCACTACCATTTGATCAATGCTCTAGTGGTCTGTCTTGCTGACATGTCGATCACACATGTGTGTGCACGGTTCCGTGGTTCTGCGCACGATGCCTATATTATGAGGAGTAGTTGCACTGCAACGCTGATGTCATAGATGCCAGCTCAGCATGCTTGGCTTGTCGGTGTGTACTGACTGTTTCTCATTGTGTGTGTTTGTCAATGTTGTATTCCGCACTCCTACAAAACACAGCTACTTGTTCATTTTTGTGTATGTAGGTGACTCCGGATACCCCAACATGCCGTGGTTGCTGGCACCCCTCAGGAACCCAGTGACCCAGCCGAGCTGCTCTACAATGAGGCACATGATCGGAGCAGGAGGGTGATTGAGCGGACATTCGGCCTCCTGAAAAGCCGCTTTCGCTGCCTGGACAAGACCAGAGGGGCCCTCCCTTATGAGCCTGCAAAGGAGTGCAAAATAATTCTTGTCTGCTGCATGCTACACAACATGGCGGTTCGAAAGGAGGTGCCTCTCATCCAGGATGACGATGACTATGACCAACATCCGGCACCTGTGGAGGATCCTGGGCTGGGCCAAGATGCCAGTGATGATGAAGATGATGGTGACGTCTGCTCACAGCTCATCAACAACTTCTTCACCTGAATGTGAGTTTCCAGGGTTATGTGAATGTATGGAGGTAGCCTGGAATGTGTTGTGCCAGCTCTGTTGCTGTCTGAGTGTCTGTGTGCCACTTGATTGGATGTGTGCTGTGATGTGTCCATTCAGGTGGTGTGTACTCCACAATAGGGTAGTATTGCTAACTAGTGTTTGTGTAGGTGTCTTGCAACATGTTTTGTGCATGTGTATTGCATTTCTCTCCTGTTCTTCTGTGCTTTTGACTGTGTCTTGTCTGTCCTTCCCAGGGTACTTTGCCTGTTGTGTGGTCAACACTGACCCCCAACACCCAGAAGCCAACACCAGTGTGGAAGTTGACAATTCCCATTAACTGATGTACCACACATCACTGGACTTCCATTCTCCAACACATTGGGAGCGTGTGTCCACTGTTACATAGAATTACCGTGCAACTAGTGTGGAGTAAACGTGTTGCTGATGTGTAATGAACCTGTGCTATGCTTTTTTATGTGCGTTGTCTGTCTTCCCACATCTGAGTGACATCTGCTTACCTCACATGTGGACTTGTTACCACTGACTGGGGTTGGTGTTGTGTCTGTGCATTCCAATGCATTTCAGGTCTACATCATTGTGTGTGATGAGTAACATGGCCATGGTGAGTATGTTTTGTGTTGCCATAGTGGTGTATCTCCCTCACATGTGTCACATTCCCATGGCTCAACTTACTTTGGTCACATTGTTGCAGTATTTGGCATGCACTGTGTTGTGTAGCAGATCGACATCTCCCTGAACATGACAAGTTGGAATCACAACAGAGGCAAGTATGGTGTACTGGTGAATTTATTTACAAACATGTGTGAGGGAAGTGCAAAGCATGGTGGGTGCTGTACATTGGTTTGGGAATCCAAAGTTCACATTGGAGTTGGAAGTGCTGGTAGCTGAAATGTCCAGAGTAAAGTCCACAGTCATCTGATACATTGGCCCAACATGAACGCTCCATGTCATGTGGGCTAGTTGTGTGCGATTGGACAAGGTAAATGGGTTGCACACAAAGTACATTGTCCAGAACAGGTTTAGAGGCCCTGGGGGATGTGCTGGGACATCTGCCTCTCACATGTCCTTCTTTGGACGACCCCTCTTCTTCTGGGGGGGGGATCCTCATGAGCAGGCCTCTGCGGTGCAGGGGACTCTCCGTCAGAGTCCTCCTCCCTCCCTGTGGCGCTGGCAGATGGTGTTGCGACAGATGTTGTGGGCACACAGGGGGGTGTGGACAGGTTGGTGTTGATCTGGTAGAGGCATTGTAGTATGTACCGATGCACCGCAGTAATGTCATCCCACTTGGCCTCCATGCGGGCATGGTGGGTGACCTGCTCGTGTTGCATGTCCTTAAGGATCCCCACTACCTGGCCAAATCCTCCGGTGCTATCCTGGTACGCATCTAAGATGCGTGCCAGGTGGGGGTCATCATGCAGTCCAGACCCCTCTGCAAGGCGCACCCTGTGCCTCACACCCCTCCCAGCACCGCTCTCCACACGGGCAGAACCAGCGGCGGGACGCACAGGTGACACTGGTGGTGTTTGCTGTAGCTTCCGGGGGGTCCTGTGTCCCTGTGCTGTGGGTGTTGATTGGCCTTGGTCTGTCCGTGTTGGCGGGGGTGCCCTGTCGGTGTCCAGATGCTGGAGGCGTGGGAACAGGAGGGGCAGATGTTGATGCTGCTGGTGCTGCATGATGGCTCACACCGGAGGGGCCAGGTTGGTCGTCATCATCCGAAGAGGACAGTGAGAGAGTCAGACCAGAGAGCTCAGTGTCCACCAGAGTCTGGGACTGGGTATCCTCATCGTTTGGTGCTGGATGCCCAGGACCACCTGTGTTTGGAAGAGACACACAATGTGATTTGTGTTTCTACATGCATCGTTGGTTAACAAACATGACTTTTTCTACTTTTCGAACAGATGCCTGCCTGTACACTGCTTTTTCCCAGCTTGTCATGGACAGACTTTGATATTGTTGTTGGCCATTTCCCAGCATGGCCTTGTGCTCCCCACAACACAGCCCAGTGTCAGACATCTTGTCAGTCCCTTCCCACTCCCTGTGAGGTGAGTATGGTTCAGTTTGATCTTGCTGGGCCATGTGGGTGGGTGTAGGTTGTCTGTGACTGCGAGTCCCATCATACTCTTGGCTACACCCCCCTTCCCAGCATGCCCATACCTCCTCCCTCTTGACTCTGCTTCCCTGTGAGGGGGTGTGACAGCAATGGCAAGATGGCTGACTGTGAAATCCTGGTGTTTGTTTGGCTACAAGTCCAAAGTGAGCCCCTGTGCTTCACACAGCAGCACCCAGTACGGGGTATCTTTTGCTGATATTTCAATGAGGTGTGTGTCAATGCATTGTACCCGGTGAGTTGTGTGGAGTTTGTGTTGAGGGGGTGTCTCCCCATGCTGATAAGTATGGTCAGGGCTGTCAGCCCTCCTTCCCATCATGAAACGTGCTTTCATTGTAGGGCGTGCAAGTTGTCTTTCAGGATGTCAGTCAGTGGTGTCCTGCTTCTGATTTGCACACAAGCCCTAGCAGGGCCTTGTGCTCCCCACAGCAGGAGCCAGTGTCAGCCATCTTGTCAGTCATTTTCCACTCCCTGTGATGTGGGCATGTTTCAGGGAGGTCTTGATGGGCCAATCAGGAGGGGGAGCATTATCTGTGACTACAGGCCCCATCATGCTTTTGGATACACTCACTTCACCTGCATCCCCACTATTCCTTCCTGACAGTCAGCTGCACTGTGTGGTGGTGGCAAACTGTCTGGCAAGGTCTATTTGGCTTTGTGCCACTGGCTTGCTCTATTTGTTTGTAGGTTGGTGCATGTCATGACACAGTTCCCAGTCACTCTGAGATGGCAGGTATTGTGTTTGTGTGACTGGCATACACATCTTGGGCTGATTATCTATTGGTTAGTGTAGCTTTGATTGCGGTGCGTGGTTTCAGTGTCCCCTTGCCACACAATCTTGGGTATGTTGTTTGTGTACTCACCAGGCTCTGGGATGTCTGTTAGGCCATGGACGCTCTCTGGTGGTAGGATGTCCCGCACCTTCTCCTCCCAGGTCCTGAAGTAGACTGGTTTGGCAGGAGGGCCACCGCCGGTGCACTGACTCAGGGCGTGATCTTTTTCAATGAGTTTCTTGACCCTCCTGCGCACGTCATACCACCTGTTCTGGATATCGTGCTTTGTGCGCCTTGCTGGTGCTTGGGCGTTCACCTTGTCCACAATCCTCGCCCACATCTTGGTTTTCTGTGAGATGGGGGTCCTTTGGACCAATGTACCAAACAAATGTGGCTCTACTCTGATGATCTCGTCTACCAGCACTTATAACTCACTATCTGTGAACTTTGGATTCTTCTTTGGGGGCATGGTGATGGGCGGTGGTGGTGAGGGATGTGTGTGTGAGGGTGCAAGTGATGGTGGGTTGGTGTTGGTTTTGCTGGCTGTATGTGTGTGTGCTTTTGTATGAGGTGCTGATGGTGTGAGAGTTGTGTGATGGGTGAGTTGTGAGTGTGTCTGTGGTTGCTGTGTACTGGTGTTTGCTGCTGGCTGTGTCTCCTGTTTGCAAGGGATGATGGTAGTGATTGTAGTCCTTTATATAGTTGGAGTGGTGGGTGTGTCTTTGTCCCATGTTTTTTGGGGGGGTATTTATTGGCTTTGTCATTTCTTGTTTGGTCCTTTTTTTGTCTTTTTTCCTTTGTGTTTTGAAGGCATGAAGGAGACATTCATGTGACGGAAACGAACGCTGCTTGCTGTTGTCTCGTGTGGGCTTCTCCACCTCGTTCACGCTGCCTATCTTCTGTGTTTGGTACGCGTCAGTCACGGCGGTCTCTATTGCTTGTGTGCCGGGTTGTCTGAGCTTGTCGGTCGTGCGGCTTGGTCTCCGTGCGAGTCGGTCTGGTTTTACACGCATTGCATCGTTCTGCGCAAATCGTACATCGCGGGAACAGGTCGGTCAGCTTCATTCCGGGTTCGTGTCGGTCGGTGATAATCACGTTGGTTTTCCGTCCGGATCACTATTTTCCCTACAGTTCGGTTGTACGGCTTGTATTCCATATGTGTCGGTTGTAATTCACACGCGTTGCATCGTACTGCACAGGTCGTACGGCGCTGGTCCGTGTCGGTCAGTATTCGGTCCGAGTCCGTGTCAATCGGTTAGTTTTGCGGCCGGAATCGTAATCAGCCCTTCTGTAGTAGTTTTCTTTTTTTTTGTTTTGGAGTTAGGTATAGTCATTTTTGGGGGGTTTATTATCCAGCATTTTGGGGGATGATTACAATGACGGGTGGACTTCAGTCCGTCCGCCATCGTATCAGGAAGTGAGATCCACAGGGGGAATTACGATGTGACCGCCATTAATATGGTTTTTTATCCAGCACTTTCCCTGAGTTTAGTTGGTTTTGGAGTTGGAATAGTAATTTATTATGTTTTATTGTCCAGCACTTTCCCTGAGTTTAGTTGGTTTTAGAGTTGGAATAGTAATTTATTATGGTTTATTATCCAGCACTTTCCATGAATTTATTTGGTTTTAGAGTGGAAAAGTAATTTATTATGGTTTATTATCTAGCACCTTCCCTGAGTTTAGTTGGTTTTGGAGTTGGAATAGTAATTTAGGGGCTGATTATTATTGCAGAAGGCCCGCCACCGCCAGCCGTGCGCTGCTGGGCCCTCCACCATCGGACGATGATTTTCCACCGCCAAATCAGGATTTACGGGGCGAATGAGCCCGTGACCGTGGCAGGCACAAAGACTGCCCGCCACTCTTCCACCACAGGCAATCGGCCGTATTGCCTGGCGGATGGTCCACACTGGGTAAAATGGTGGTGGTGCCCAGTGTTGGTTCGAGGCAGTTGTGCACTGGGGGCTACCCATGGTACCCCCTACATTTCCATGCACAAGGTGGCAGGCACTGTGTGGTGCCTGCCAAGTTGTGCAGGGAAATGCACGACATGGCCATTTAGCAGCGTGGCGGGTGCTGCAGCTAGCAGCACCCGCCGCAATTTTAAATTGCTGGATGTAACCGCCATGGTGGCGGTCGCATCATTATATGGCGTGCGGGACCATTGCCATACAGGCGGGTGGTTCCAATCGCTGCTACGATGGTGGGCGGACTTCGGCCCCTTGTTATGGTTTATTATCCAGCACTTTCCCTGGTTAATTTAATGCGGAAGGCCACCCACTGCCAGCAGTGCGCTGGCGGGCTCTCCGCCTTCGGACTATGATTTTACCCAGCCAAATCAGGATTTACATGGGGAATCAGCCCACGACCGTGCCAGGCGCAAAGACCGCCCGCCACTCTTCCACCACAGGCAATCGGCCAAATTGCCTGGCAGATGGTCCACATTGGGTAAAATGGTGGTGGTGCCTAGCAGGCACCGCCCGCCAAATTACAATACAGGCCTCAGCCAGCCGTTCCAGGCGGTGGAACCACCATTCCAGGCTGGCGGGGATTGGTTTTGGGTGCCCGTGGCAGGCCCCCCTTGTGTTGGGGGGGTAGTTGTGCACTGTGAGTACCTATGATACCCCCTACATTTTCATGCACAAGGTGGCAGGCACCGTGTGGTGCCTGCCACGTTGTGCAGGGAAATGCACAACATTTTCCTGAGTTTATTTGGTTTTGGAGTTGGAATACTAATTTATTATGGTTTATTATCCAGCACTATCCCTGAGTTTAGTCGTTTTGGAGTTGAAATGGTAATTTATTATGGTTTATTATCCAGCACTTTTCATGAGTTTATTTTGTTTTGGAGTAGGATTAGTAATTTATTATGGTTTATTATCCAGCATGTATTTTTTTCACAATTACATTGTATTTATTTTGTATTGTTATACAATTTTTGACAATATTAAAAACATGATTCCGAAATGTTGATATTATTCAGAATTTATTATAAAGTATAATATATTTTTTAAATATATTTTTCATGTACATTGGTAAAATTCAAAATATATTTTTACATACATATTACATACACAGTTTTAAAAAATGATACATTTCTGAAGTATAGTCATGTATTAATAAAGTAAATATATTTTTAGTATTTTAACTATAAACATTTTCAATTTTTATAATTTTTTAATGAGAAAAAGTAAACATTTTAGTACATTTCTTTTTATATTTACTTAATACATTATATATAATTTCATTTGTGTTGTAAAAATATATAATATGTATTTTACAAATATATATGTTGTATCATTATATTTATTATTATTCAATATATTAAATATTATTAAGAAAATCCTATTTAATATATTCATTAATTTACAATTCTATTAACAAATATATTTTTTATAATATATATATTTTTTAAACTTTGTTATAATGGTTACACATTTGCAATAGTTTTATTGAAATTTTATATTTTGAAGGTAAGTACATGAAACAAACATACATCTCAATATGTATTAAATATGATATTTTTTGATTTTTCATAATATAATATTTAATGCATATTTTATAATGGTTTGTAAATTTTTCGAACATTTGCAAACATTTTTGACAGTAAATAAAAAAGACATGAAATGTTTTGGATTTTTGTATTAATTCTCCATTCTTGTCTATGGGGAGTTATCCTTTTTTTCATTTTTATTATGCGGACTTTTTTTCCTTTTTCTCAATTTTATGTCTATCCGTTTCGTTTTCTGGTCATTTTGCAAGACGGAATCTCACGTTTGGGAGCTGCGTTTCTTCAGTTAAGGTAGGTTTGATTTATTTTACTTTTAAGGTAGTTTTAGGGTAGGGGCAAGGTAGTAGCAGTGTAGTTAGAGATGTTAGGTTGTAATTTGTTTGATTTTGGTGTAGTTAGGTATTGTTTTGGTGGTTTAGTATTTTATGTGTTTGACGTAGTGTTGGATAGAATCAGAGTGGTATTTAGTGTTAGTTATGTGTTGTTTAATTATGTTGTGTTGTATTTAATGTTAATATTAATGTTTGTGGGTTTTTACATGTTATTTTGGGAGGGAGTTCTTTTTCTTTCTTTACAGGTTTTCCGGTTCGTGGATTGATGTGGCTGACAACGCCTTTAGTTTTTTTAAAAAAGGAAAATGTATTCTGTTTCTTTGAAACAAGTAAATTTTTACATTTCCTTTTATTTTTTTGATTTTTTGGAACGTTTTTCTTTTAAGCTATATTTCGGGCTTTTGAGGGTTTTGTCATGGAAAGGATTACTTTGTTGGAGTCTTTTTTCTACAGTTCTATTTTTGCGTTTTTTTAAAGCTCATTTTCAGGTTTTTGCGTGTTTCCTTATTGAGAGGATTAGTCGTTGGAGCCTTTTTTTAACAGTTGTACTTTAGCATTTTTTTAGGGCTTTGTTGTCCAATGGATTCGTCTTTCGATTTATTTACAATAGATCTATTTGTTTTCAAGGACCGTCTAATGCAACATAACTGTAAGTTATTTTTTATTATTATGGGTGGGAAATGTTTTGGTTATATTAGTTTTTTTTGTTTCTTTTTTCTTTTAATATTTATAAATATTAATTAATATTTTAAATAGAGTAGAATTGTGTAGTTTAAATGTTCTGTCATTTAAACATACTTATGGTGTTTAGGGTTGTTATTTGTTTATAGTATAGATTTAGCAGTGATGTCTAGGTATTGTAGCCCTTTGGTTTTTAGAAATAGTTGTGTTTTATGTTGTACGTCAGTCAGTCAAACAAAACTTCATTCGATTTCTTTTTAGAGAATCATAAAAGCATATAAAATCACATAAATGTTGCCCAAATAGACATAACATAGAGTATAAATAGCATTATATGGAAAGTCATTTCGTGCAGCGATATTGATGATCTCAAGTTTAGATCCCATATTCATGTGTGATTTTGTGGGGAAATTAGACAATCACATTAAAATCAATTTCCTACATTTAAGTACGCTTTTTAAAAACATTGATAAAATCCATACCACATGTTTATTTTCTAAAAATTGTAATGCTAAAAAGGCTGTTAGTGGTTAGATCCATTTTTTCATTTGCACATCATAAAAGTTACAGAATAAAACCACATGAAGTGTTGTTTGTTCTGAACGATCGTCACAGGGGCACAGTTGCATAGCTCTCGACCAGTCATTCATGCTTGGAAAGCTTGTAAATCTATGCAGAATCCCTAGTCTGAGTCTTGTAAGTAATAATATGTCATAGTCACCAGGGACGAGTGTGAGATAGGGTTAGATACTATGGGGGTGATTACGATGGCGGGCGGACTTGAGTCAACCCGCCATCGTAGCAGGGATTGTGACCGCCCGCCTGTCATGCTGGATGCAGCACCTGCGGCACTGCCAAAAATGCATTTAGTGCATTTACCTGCACTACATGGCAGGCACCACGTGGTGCCTGCCACTTAGTGCATGGAAATGCGGTACCCCCACAGTGAACCACCACCTCCCCCAACACAAGGGCGGCCAGCAACGGGCCCCCGAAACCAATACCCGCCAGCCTTTTCATGGCGGTAGGTTAGCTATGTAGAGACTGTCTGGCATTTGAATCCCTCCCCAGGGGTATACTATCTGTGTCTCTCCTGACATGGTTGTGTGAGGGCCTTGCTAGGCCAGGAGGGTTTTAGACCCCCCGTTTCTGGGTGGTTCTCAGGGTTCACAGGGTTGGTACCTACTTGTTTCCCTTCAAGTGTATCTAGTAGTTGAGGTGCTGACACATGGGGTGCCTTTTTAATCCAATTTCTTGGGAAATCAGCGCACTCTCAAGTGTTGTTATCTCCACTGAGGGTGGTGTTTCCTGGATGTTTTTCTATGGACACTTCAATAGATTGTAATATCTCTGTCAACTTTGCTATGGCTTCTTTTGAAAGGTTCTCTAGCCCATCCATCTTTAAGGATAGCTTTCTTATGTCATCCTTTGAGTTATTAAACTCCATGTGTGTTGGTAATTTTCCACCAGGGCCCGTTTGTAATGACACTAATGGTTTGCCCCACTTGGCTACTTTTTTCTGTTACTTTTTACTTGAAGTTCTTGGTCCTAGATAGCAATCATCCACTACCTTAACGTCCATCCCCGTTTCCTAGGGCGCTGTGACGGGGGTTGGTTGTCACTTTCCTGATCACTAACCAACACATGATAGGAAACATTCTGAATACAACCATTAGTGGGCTGTTGGCATTCAGTTACTACAGATGTTGAATGTCTCACACTTGGGATTGTCTCCGCTCCCTAGTTGTCTCCCCTGTTTTCTGCGGTGGATGGCTACTCAACAGATCATATCGGTTTTTCTATTGCCCCGATGAGATAATTCAGTAAAGAAGAACGTGAGCCCATTATCGGTTTGGATGTGATCAATGTGGCTGTAATCCTATTGGCTTCTGTCTTTCTTTTCTCCATAGTTCAAACTTAGATAGGTAATCCGATTGGCAAAAAAAAAGTTTGTTTCTTTCAGCAGTTTGCAGGTTCAAAGTGGCCTGACAGCTTATAATCACAAAAGCAGGCGTCACAGGCATATATAAAGTAATATAGGAACCCGATGGACAAAAAGTTACAAAAACTCTCCACATTGGACCCTCACCAGCAATAGAGTAACGTGGTAAATCCGGAAAAACCAAGAGAGGGGGCCCAGCCCGGCTTCTTCCGGTCTATAACGGGCTAAGGTGGGCGCGTCTTGGCCCGGTCTTTGCCCGGGCGTAGCCCGGGCATGGTCCGCGCGTGTCCCGTGCTGCAGGATGCCTCCAATGAATTTATTGCACTCCTGTGCTCGTTACTCAGCGTGGACCCACCTCCAGGTCAGGGATCAGGGAACAGGAATAAAGTGCACTGTGCAAGCAGCTTTCTGAGGCTATGTTGTAGGTACTCATACATTGTTTTTGTTTGTTTACTTAGTTTAGGGATTATTTTAGTTAGGGATTGCTCTAGCCTTAGCTCTTGATAGCTTTGTTCTTTTTTATGGGTTCTATTAGTTTGTGTAAGGTTGGTTGACCTCTTCCTATTGTGGCTTGAAAGGCATTTTCAACAATTTTAAGGGCCAATGAGACCCGTCCTCTGCGCACTATAACGAGCAGGTGAAAATACATGGATATTTAAAACATTGTTATTATCACAATATTTAAAGTTGTATAAATCTTATACTTCTCATAAACATAAAATACACAGCAAATTCGAAGAATCCAATGTATTGATATAAATACATTCAAATTTTATTCATTGAATGTCCATATATTCATCGTGTTCATTCCGAGTTCATAAATGAATAGAATTTTCAGAAAATTATCTTGCTGCCCAATGCATTTCAAGCCTGAACTGGCTCTTCTTCAGGGGCTCAAATTCTACAATATAAACAAGAAAATTATGCTATACAATTGTAGGAGTACTAGCGTCATTAATTCCAAAGCAACATATACTTCGTTCAATAAGACAATAGTGGTGATTCATGGATCTTTTTATAAACAACATTAAAGTAGACAGAAAGCCCTCCACCAGAGAGTGACGCTATTCTGAATAAGTGTTTAATTAGATTCCAGACTCTATGAAAGTGCTAAACACTCTTCATTTTTTATCCAAGGACCCAGACCCCAGTCAACCACCAGGAACGTCAAAAACCGAAAAAAGGAGAAGCCATCGGAAAGCCAGGACGAACCCGAAGTCAGAAACAAACTTAGTAGTTAACATCTCATCCAAAGAGTTCACCCCATCGCAGATCCAAATTCTTAACAAAGTATTGGGCTTTGTCCCTACATATGATACCAACATACTTGAATGTGAAATAGCTCTTTTGAAGTTCTTAACAATTTTGCGACTCAAACATTTTTTCACCAATGTGTTACCACCCAAAAAAGATGAAGAGGCTTCAGAATTCCTGGAATTTCGTCCAAAATCTGAATTCCAAGCACCCATCTCCCACAAAATACTGGACTCTTTTGAGAACTTAGTGAAAAAAGATTTTCAACAGATGCACTTCAACAGAACTAAGAAAACCAATTTAACTAGACATGAAACCTACACGTTACGTTCATTCAGAATAATGCTGAAGTACAGATACAAAGAGCGGATAAAGGAGGCGCCATTGTCATAATGCACAGTTCTTTTTATTTCAATGCTGTTCAAGATCATGTAGCAGACTCACAGACATACTTGATGTTAGACAAAGACCCCATCAATGATCTTAAAACAACTCTAAGGAGCATCTTAGAACATGCCCTAGAGATGGGCTGGATAACCATTGCCACCAAACAATTTCTCACTGTGGATTATCCTCGTAAACCTTTACTATATATGCTACCAAAAATCCACAAAGATTTGTACAACCCTGCTATGCGACCGATAGTAACCGACCGACATGACTGTTGCGTGCCTCCTCTGCAGCACGCTTTTATTCAAAATGTTTAAGATAGAACAAATACATAATTGATTTAGTTAAAAACAGAGTGTGCCTCTCCAAAAATATTGTTGAAAGGCATTTTGCCATCCTTCCACTGCGTTGTTAGTTTTAGCTTTTTGAGCTTGAGAGCTATCATAGATGTTCCACAAGGGAATTTGAAATTTTAGTTGTCTACGGTGCCCTGACCTAAGTAGCCTTCCCACCCAAATGTCTTCAAAGTCGTCTAGGAAGGGAGTTAGTTTTGTTTCGTCTGTTTGTTAGAAAGGGCTTTCAAGTAGTATGTTATAATGGTTGGCTACTTCAGTTGTTGGTACATAGGCCAGGGCTATTTATTTTTTAACTTGATAGGCAAAGTTGCTATTGGTGGCATAATCCATACTTAGGGGGTTATTAGGATGGCGGATGGACTGGAGTCCGTCCCCCATTCTGGTGTGAACAGGGACTTTCCACCATACATGCGGTGGTCCCGCACCACAAATCAGGATGCGACTCCCACCATGGCAGTCGCAACCTGCATCTTTAACATTGCGGCGGGTGCTGGTGACAGCAGCACCTGCCGCGATGTCAAAAATGCAGGTTCTGCATTTCAGTGCACTACTTAGCAGGCACCACATGGGGCCTGCCATTTGGTGCACTGAAATGTAGGGCGGGTACAATGGGTACCCTTCAGTGCACATACACGCCCCTCCAACACTCGGGGAGGGCCCCCAACGGACCCCCAAAGAGAGCCTCCGCCAGCCTTTTCATGACGGAATCGCCATCATGGAAAGGCTGGCTCATGGGCTGCATCATAATATGGTAGACGGTGCCTGCTAGGCACCGCCACCAGTTATGACTCAATGGGCCGTCCACCGGGCAATCGTACCAATTATCTGTGACGGTTCAGTGGCAGACAGTCTTTGCGTCCCCCACTGTCCCTGTCTGGAGTCCCCCATCATCGTAATGTGGCGGGGGCAAAATCCACTTTGGATGGTGGACGGATTGCCACCGCATGGCTAACGGTGGCGGTCCTTTCGCCATCCTAATAACCCCCTTAGAGTCGATTTTTGGAGATGTCTCCAGATATTTTGGTTGAAGTGATAATAGTAACCTTGTTTTGCAGTGTGTGGGTATATTTTTAAAATTGACTGAATCATTTCTTTTTCAAAGTCAATGAATATTTTTTGTGAAAAGTAGTTGTTGGTGTGTTGTTTTATTTTTGTAAGGAGCTTTATGTAGGTGGAATTTTGCTTATTAGGGAGTAGTGTGTATATGAAGGGGATGTTAGTGTCTTAATATTCAGCATGGATGGTATATAGTTGGTAAAAAGGTTTGGGGCAAACTTTGAATGTCCCGTTCATTATTCACGTTTTTTAGTTTTTTAGTTTTTGTATGTTGTTGTTGGTGGCAAAGTTGATAATTCATTTTTCATGACTGTTATTGTCATGAAGAATGCATTTCTCATCTTTGTGGGTGACCATGCATTCTGGTAAGATTTCTATTTCAGCAAAAGTTTGGGGGCTGAGCAATTTGAGCAATAGCACTTTTAGTTCTGGCTATTAATATTTTTAGAGTGGGGATGGATGGTAGTTGTCCTATGACATGTTCAGGGACTCTAGTTAATATTTTTTAGTATTTGGGTACTGGTCTGTTGGAGCTGGTGTTTTCTTCCCTTATTGTTTCTAGAGCAACTCTGACCTCAATTCCTGTCATGTTGGGGGATACTTGTGTTCCCTGACATTAACTCCATTTGTTTCTACTGTTGTGGCTCTCCCAAAGCAAGAATTGGAGTAGTATTTACTACATTTCTAATGGGTTTTGTTTCCAGTTATTTTTTCTCACATATAAGTGTAGCCCATGCAGCCCAGAACTAGTTTTCCCTTTTGTGATGTGATGAATTTTGCTCCTTCTGCCCTTTTTTTGTCTATCGGTGAATATATGTATATAAACATATTTATTAATTATAAGGTCTTTAATAGTAAAATTGTTTGAATAATTATTTTATTTGAAGTTACCTTTTAATTTGTTTAATATTTATGTTTGTTTATTTACTGTTTAGTTTCATTTTGTTTATGAATTTTACTTTAATATATTTTTAGTTAAATGTGATATTTTCTTACATATGATATATATTTATGTTTGTTTATTTTTGGGACTTTTTTATGTTGCATTGTTTGTTTATGTATTGTTAGTGTATTTGTTTTATTTAATGTTATTAAATCTGTGATTTGTTTTAGTGTATGTTTAAAAGGTTTGGAATATGTTTTTTTATATTATTATTGAAAATAGTTTTTTTTATTTTTACGTGTCATTTTCTGCCTAGTTTATATTTGTTTATCGATGTTTGTGTTATCGATATTATTTATAATTATGTTTTGTTGTGTTTAATTTTATTTTAATGTTATCGATAATTATTGTGTTTTTTATTTTTGTTGTCGATATTTTTGTCATTGAGATTTTTTAAGACAATATTTTTTATCGATGTTTGTGTTATTTTTGTTTTGTGTATTGGATGTCGATGTTTTTGTATACGATATTGTTGACTCTATATTTTTGTACTTCAATGTTATAATAGTCGATGTTGTATTAGAGATCCATTGGCTGGCATTTAGCGCCAATAATATTCCACAGACCACATCTTAGAATTCAATTCTGTAATGCTGTATTGCAGAGCATCCAGATTCAGACTAAGGTGGGCATTGCCTGCTACACAGGCTCCAATAACAACTTATGGGTTATTTACTGCTGATGTATGAAAAGGAGTCATGTGTCTTTTTAGTAGTGATGCACTTTGGCTATGTTTTCTCCATCACCCTACATGGAAACAGATCTCTTTTGTGAAAACAAGTATCAAATTGTTGAAAAAATGCAATTAATACATTAATTGCAAGAGAAGATTGTTCTTTCAGATTGTTTATTATATGTCTTGGTAATTTAAAATTGTATATGTTTTGTGTCTAACTACGGAAGACTCTTTATTTTGCTATAGAGTTTAAATCTCAGTGAACCATTACTTCTTTAACACATTGTATTACCCCAGGTTCTCTAAAGCTATGGGGTCACACTTGTCAAAGCATGCGTCATGACTTCATTGGCACAGGCCCATGAATACCGCTCCTACTTAGGGATACTTACTATTCTATTAGAATTAGTGATGGCTGGAATATTTGAGATCATCTCAGCCACTGATAATCCCTCATGATTCAGAACTGCAGCATAGGTCCCACCTTGGTTATGGCAGATTCCCTGATGCATTCACTAAAATAGCTTTATGAGCACCCCATAGGCTCTATTGCTAACTCTTTGTGTATGTATGTGCACCTTGTTCAGTACCATCTTACGCTTGTGGTTGGTGTACGGTAAGGTATGACCAGACACGTTTAGTGTGTTGTTCAGCCATTTTGAATGACTGGTGTTCTCCTATTCTCTCCAGTGTCCTGCCACCAGTGCAAGCCCCATGCGTTAACCTATTTCCAAACATGTTTAGCAGAAACAGGAGAATTGGAAAGCCGGAGTACACAGAGGGAATTGCAAACGATCCCATAATCAAGACAACAGAACACATCTTTCTTTCTGGGAATGGGATTCATGGTCTCGCACAAGTACTGCTGCTTCCAATAAGGTTCGCTGTGCCTGTTAGCTCATGAAACATTGATTATTGTTTCAGGTTTCAAGGGAGTTGAGCTACAACTTGGCTGCATCTTCTAATGCATTTCCTTTTCACACACTTCTAATACTTTGAAGTACTACAATTGCTAGCTCTCTCACTCAAGGGAACAAGACGTTCTTGCCAAAGAACCCTGATGTATTCTGAAAAAAACCCTTCAGTGTTGTTCATGAAGCATTTCTAAAAGCTGATATTAAACCTCTGTCTGTCCTTCCCCGTAGTGTGTGTGTGTATGTGTATTTATATATATATATATGCTGATTGTAGCAGCTACAGCCTGAAATTCTGCATTTTAGCATCTGTGATTCTTCACCACTTAAATACAGTCTGTCTAGAACTTCCTGTCAGCTTATCACTGTTTATTCAGAAAGCTCTGCAGATAATTATGTTGTCATCTTCATACGCATTCAGGTCAAGCTGTCATGTATTTACTATACAACTGAAAAAATTGTTTACTGTAATAATGCAGTCCTGGCCTAAATATTTTCGCAGCCTGATAAAATGAGGTGTCCACAATACAGAACCGTCAAGCAATTTTTGAAC
Source organism: Triturus cristatus (assembly GCF_964204655.1). Lineage (NCBI taxonomy): Eukaryota > Metazoa > Chordata > Amphibia > Caudata > Salamandridae > Triturus > Triturus cristatus. The sequence continues at coordinate 943,519,974 of NC_140594.1, read as the reverse complement.
GGAATGGTGACTTTGAAAGACAGGTGGCTTTGGTTGCAGTGTCAAGTGAATGACAGTTCAACAGCATTTTTAATATTTCCCAGGCATAAATCTTTCAGGAACTATCTAAATTTTCCTCTAGTCAAGCCTATCTCTGTCTTTACCATCACTTCACTCTAGATAACAGTTCTCAAGGAATATAATGTAGCCTCATAGCTGGCTGCCGAGGGCTAAATCGTGGTTAACGGCCCTGAGCCCAAGTTAGAGGCCTGAGCAACATACAAGGGCCTATAACAAGGTAAAGCGTCAGTAACAACCAGTATAGTCCAAAGCAGACAGGCTGTAAGGCTGCTAGAACATTCCACCCACAGAGGGTAGAATGTTCTGAATTTAAGAGGGAGAATCTGAAAGATTAACATTGCAATGTTGGGACTCCGGAATTATAACAGCCATTATAAGCCCTGGGCCACTTCATTCTATTCAGTGGAGCTCCTAACATTCCAATGTTTCAACTATCAGGTCAACACACCTTTTTTACAACAATGGACCAGGGGCCATATTACAGTAAGTGCCCCGGGGGCACTATGGTATTACAGAAGGGGGTGCAGACGCTTGTGCAACCCCTTCAATAATAACGATAGCGCTGGTGCACTTAAAGCCCATCGCTACCTTCAGGGGGCGTTCCCTCATTTGCATTGGGGCATGCCCTATGGAAATGATAGAATTCCTTTGCCTCTGCCCCCGTGCCATATGACAGACAGTGTGCAGAGGGGAAGACACTCTCAGGGACGCATTCACAGTGGCACTGTGTGTGCCCCTGGAAAGGAGCCCTCTGGAGGGGGTAAGGGGGTTCTTTGGACCCCCCAGACATCCCCTTGCAGGCGGGTGCACTCACTGACTGCACTCGCCTGCAAGGGTATTTTATTTATTTACGGTATTTATAGAGCGCAACACTCATCCCAAGGGATATCACGGCGCTATGAACCAAGAGAGACTACTAGAGGCATATGCTGGAAGGTTACGTTTTGGGGAAAAGATGTGTTTTTAGTTTTTTTCGGAACTGAAAGTAGTTTGTGGTGTGTCTTAGGTCGGTAGGTAGATCATTCCACCTTTTGGCCGCCAGGTAGGAAAAAGCGCGACCGCCTGTTCTGGCTTTATAGATTCGTTTGGGTTTGGCCAGGGCTGAATGGCTCGACCGTAGATTCCTGTTGGGGACATAGAACTCGATTTTCCCTTGAAGAATTATAGGACCAGTTTTATATAAAGCTCTATGCGCATGGCTAAGCAGTTTAAAGGCAGACCTCTGACGCATCGGAAGCCAGTGGAGTTTCTTTAGGCATTCCGATGCCGAGTCTCGTTTGCCTTTATTACAGACCAGTTTGGCCGCTTGATTTTGCAAGACCTGTAGACGGGAGAATAGTTGTTCATTCATCCCTTCGAATAGTGCGTTGCCATAGTCCAGGCGGCTGACCAATAGTGCCTGTGTGACTGAGCGTCTATAGTCCAGGGGTATCCAAGGAAATATCCTTGCGAGGAGTTTTAGTATAGCAAAGCCCTTGCCCCAAAGGGAGCGGACATGATCCTTCATGGACAGGGCATCGTCCATAATGATTCCCAGATTTCTGGCGTGTTGTTTGGGAATGGGGGCCGTTCCCAGCGAAGGTGGCCACCATGTGGCATCCCACACACGTTTGGATCCACCAAATAGGAGGATCTCAGATTTGCCAGCGTTTAGTTTTAAACAATGGTTGTGCATCCATTGGGCCATCTCAGAGAGGCAGTCATGTAGCTTTTTTTTGGTTATCTCAGGCCCTTCGTTCATAGTCACCATCAGCTGTGTATCGTCTGCATAAGAGCAGATGCCTATGCCCCACTTCCTTCCAATGTCAGCCAGAGATGAAATATAGACATTGAAAAGAGTGGGGCTCAGTGAGGCCCTCTGAGGGACCCCACAGCCGATGGGGTTGGGTTTTGAGTGGAACTGGCCCATATGCACTGCCTGGGTGCGGTTGCTTAAGAAGGATTGAATCCAATTCAGTGCTGTAGATTGAACTCCTTTACTCAGGAGTATGTTCAGCAGGCAGTCGTGGGATACCGTGTCAAACGCTGCTGACAGGTCAAGCAGTATCAGTGCCACTGCTCCCCCTTGATCGGTGGAGGATCTGATGCTGTCCGACACTGCCAGCAACGTTGCCTCGGTGCTAGTGTTAGCTCTAAAACCAGTCTGGGAAGGATCCAGAAGAGAGTTGTCTTCTAGATACTTAGTCAATTGTACGTTGACCAATTTCTCCAAGGCTTTGGAGAGGTAAGGGAGCTGGGAGATGGGTCTGTAATTTTCTGGGTTGAAAATATCAGATCCCACTTTCTTCAGGAGGGGGGTCACGGAGGCGTGTCTCCATGCCTCAGGGAAGATGGCAGTAACTAGCGATTTGTTGAAGAGTTGGGTGACAAAGGGGCAGAGTGTGGGTGCGATTTTAGAGAACACGAAATGGGGACACGGGTCCGAGGGGGAACCGGATTTAACTGTGTTTAATACCGCTAAAACCTCTTCTTCAGAGAATGGTTCAAAACTGGTTAGGCGGGGTACATTGCGTGGGTCTGATTGGTCTTTGCCTCTTTCAGATGAAGTGACAGTTTTACAAAGATTGTCTGGGGTACTGAGAGTATTTTGGGGGGCAAAGGTGGAATATATTTTTTTCTATTTTGTCAGAAAAGAAGGTGCTAATACTCTCACAAGCCTCAGTTGAGGGGATGAGGGTTTGTGAGGTGCTCGAAGGTTTACTAAGCTCCTTTACTATTCTGAACAGTTCTTTAGCTGAGTTGCTATTCTCCTGAATGCGCTGGGTAAAATAGACCTTCTTTGCATCTTTAATGGCCGAGATATATTGCTTCCGTTTATAGGTATAGATTAGTCTTGCTTCGCTATCTTTCTTCTGTCTCCATAGGTGTTCATGTTTTTGGCAGTCCCTTTTAAGGTTTTTCAGTTGGGGGTGTACTATTTCTCTGTTGTAGTTTTATTCCTGGAGTCCCGCATAGGTGCTAGTTTATCTAATGTTTGCCGTATTCTGGCATATAATAGGACGACGTCATTACCGACAGGGGAATTGTCCGGTTGTGTAGCGTCCACTTCACAGAAATATTTCTCAAAGTTCGAATCATTGATTAGCCTCCAGGCTCTCTTGGAGATAAGAGGGGCTGTTTTAAGCTTTGGAGGTTTACCAGGAAATTTAAATGAGAAGGATATCATGGAGTGGTCTGACCAGGATAGGGGAAGGATTTCTCTTATATCGGTGGATTCGATATTGGTAAATGGTAGGTCTAGGGTATGGCCAGCTAAGTGCGTGGGACCCACTATCCACTGTCTTAGTTGTAGAATTCCCATATCATATTCCAATTGGGAGGATCCTGGGGCATCCGTTTTCTCATAATGGATGTTAAAATCGCCAACAACCATATAGTTTTTGTTTTTTAGACAGAGAGGTAGCAGTTGGTTCAATACTTTGGCGCCGAGACTGGCTTGTTGTCCTGGGGGATTATATATAACTGCACCGGCTATGATGGTAAGACACTCAAAAAGTAATTTGAATGGTAGGGTCTGATGTTCGGTATAGGTAGTTGTAGGTTCGGTGAGGCATGTTAGAAAATCCCTGAATATCACAGCAACTCCGCCACCTTTTTTGCCCAGTCTATCTTGTGTGATGATTTTATAGTTGGGGGAAGGGCGTTTGCTAGGTCTGGAGCACTGGTTTCAGATAACCAGGTTTCGGTGATGAAAACCAGGTCTGGGGTCTTGGATTTTAGTAGATCCCAGATATCAAGGGAATGTTTAGGGAGGGATCTTGCGTTGAGATAAAGACAATTCAGCGCAAAATGATTAGTGTCGGGGATTATTTGGTAATCTGTTAGAGTTTGACTCATGCTGGACCATCGACACGCAAGGCAGGAGATGGGTCCATAGGATAAGCCTGGGCCAGTTTGGATACAGGGATGTGGTTTTGTGTTTGTATTGGCTTTGTTAGAGGCCAATAACTCGCTGCGCGAGTAGCGAATTTGTGTGGTCAGAGTTTGGGTGGGACCAATAGGGGGTATAGCCCCTAGTCCCGGCCGGCCGCGGACGGGCACAGACGGGCTCGCCTTTGGCGCGCCTTCGGCGCGCTGACGGCGCGCCCGCTGCGCTCTTCCGCTGCACTTCCGGTAAATGCACATTAATGCAGAGAGGAAGAAGGGCGTGGCCTTAGAAAGTGGGCGTGGCCCGGGGATCGAGCGCGCGATGGCGGCGAAGATTGTTCCCTGCCTGTAACAGCGCTCAAATCCGCTGTGCAGGGAACTTCAAGGCGGTTGAAGGGAAGTGCCCAGGGGTGAGTGAAACGTGCGTTTAAAACAACAGGATACAACTGTTTTAAAATTGCACACAAAGCATACTCTCCCGGCTTCCGCCTCAGGAGTGGTTCAGCGATTCTGGCGCGCTAGTAGTCAGCGCGGCTTTTTGAAGGTTCAGTGGGCGTGGCCTTAGAAAGTGGGCGTGGCCCGGGGATCGAGCGTGCGATGGCGGCGAAGATTGTTCCCTGCCTGTAACAGCGCTCAAATCCGCTGTGCAGGGAACTTCAAGGCGGTTGAAGGGAAGTGCCCCGGGGTGAGTGAAACGTGCGTTTAAAACAACAGGATACAACACTTTTAAAATTGCACACAAAGCATACTCTCCCGGCTTCCGCCTCAGGAGTGGTTCAGCGATTCTGGCGCGCTAGTAGTCAGCGCGGCTTTTTGAAGGTTCAGTGGGCGTGGCTTTAGAAAGTGGGCGTGGCCCGGGGATCGAGCGCGCGATGGCGGCGAAGATTGTTCCCTGCCTGTAACAGCGCTCAAATCCGCTGTGCAGGGGACTTCAAGGCGGTTGAAGGGAAGTGCCCACGGGTGAGTGAAACGTGCATTTAAAACAACAGGATACAACAGTTTTAAAATTGCACACAAAGCATACTCTCCCGGCTTCCGCCTCAGGAGTGGTTCATGCGTATCTTAAATCCCCTGAAAAAAGTACAGACGGGTGCTGCCTACATTGTGAAAACACAGAGCAGCAGCAAGTAGCCTCCTCCGAGTTTTCACATGAATGTGCTGCCCTGGGGGCAGCGCATTCACCGCAAAAAGGCGCACTTTCATTGTTTGCACCGGGCGCACCTTTTAATAGGTGCTCCCGGGGCAAACAATGACAATGCATTATATGGCCCCAGATGCTCAAACTTGACAGAAATGTAAAGTCAGAGAAACATGTCCCACACATTATCGAGTTTTTGAGATCCAAGGAACTCTCTGAACACATGAAGTACAATTAGAACTCACTCAGCACCTGTTACACAGAGATAAGATCACTTACACCGGAAGTCTCAACATGCAGGGTACCCTACAGTTAAGCACTCATTGGGTTTGCTTTACTCCCTTTTTGTTCTCACAGATCTCATGACACAATAGTTCCTGGCATTTGGCAAATAAAACTGTAAACATATTCAGTTTACTCCAATGCCCTTCAACTTATCCAACTCAGAGTGGATAATATGACTGCCACTAAATTAGTGGTTCTTAACCCTTTGTCGACTGTGGAAACCCATGATTTGAACCACATGCCAACTCACAAGAATACAGAAATAAGCATTCATCAAACAAACAATTACATATTTTATTTTATTCACAAATATAAATAAAATGATTTTTCTTATTTTAATGAAAAAGTTGGAGCTTTTCTATATTAAATTGAGGCAACCCATCCTTCACACCATCTTCGGATTGATGTACTTGCACTGCTCCCCCAAATCAATTAGAGGACACTAACTTAATTTTATTCTCAAATTTCAAACTTATCATTATTTAAAGAACGATTCAACATTTTAAATCTAGCATTTTGCTTATTTATACACTTTATTATTCTACTAATAATATTTAATTTTATAGGCAGCCATGGACCCCCCGAGTAGTCGGCCCAGACTCCCAGGGGAACCCAGGGTGTGTGAAATTAAGAATGTAATATGGAAAATTATGTGAAATTACACATGTTTTGCAAAGAGGGCCTGTTAGACCTGGCATCTTTTGATTTGTTTCCCCAGTCATTTTGCTTTTTGACCTCCTTTTTTTGATGATATGCCAAACATTTTTGCTGGTTTGTTGTCCCTGTGCACTTTGCCACTGCTGATCAGTGCTATTGTGTATTGATTGGTATTTACAGGATTTATTTATTTGATTTACTAGTAAGTCCCTGGTATTGGGCATAGGAGTACCCAGGGCCTGTAAATCAAATTCTACTAGTGGGCCTGCAGCACTGATTGTGTCACCCACACAAGTAGCCTCTCAAATGTGTCTTAGACCTTCCACGGCAGTGTCTGTGCACACAGTTTTGATCTGCCATGTCGACCTGGCAAGCCCACTTGCCAGATCTAACAGTTCCCTTTTATTACATATAAGTCACCCCTATGGTAGGCCCAAGGTAGCCTAATTGGCAGGGTGCAGAGTGTTTTTACATGTCCTGGTAGTGAAATACTGTACATTTCGGGGCAGATTTACAAGCCCCTTGCACTACTTTTGTATCATTTTTAACATGGGAAAAGTGATGTAAGGTTGGTGCAAGGGGCTTGTAAATAAGCCCCTTTGTTTTTCAACATTGAAAGGCTATCTCTTCCATAGGTTAACATGGGGTCTGGCTGGAAACACCCTTCCAATCCAGAGTTCCATTGGAAGATGATGAAAAGTTGGAGTTTGGGATGTCTGAACTCACAATTTAAAAATACACCTTATAGTAAAGATGGTTTTTAAATAGAGCGTTAGAAAATTCCACTTTTAGAAGGTTGCTATTTTCTAGCTTAACCATTCTGTGCCTGCCCTTGGAATCCATTTCTGGTTTAGACAGACGAGGGCTGTTTGTGCATTCACTCCAGACACTAACACAAAGGGAGCTGAGGTGTGCCCTGCATATCCTGATCAGTTGCGGCCGCCACAAAAAAGAGGTAGTGGGGCGGGTGGAGGTGGCGCTGGGGAGCGCAGGAGGGGGAGCGCATGGGGGAGGGCTATAATAAGAAATAAATTTAAAATAAAAACTTACTTGGAGCTGCCTCCCAGGTCGCACTCTGTATTGTCCTTCCTTGTCCCAGCAAGCACTGGGGCTACGTCACTGACTCCCTGCAGTCCCCCCTCTGCTCTCACGTGAGAGCAGCACGGGGAGTGATCTGAGGGTTTCTCCAGCCCGGCTGCTCAATGCAACTGGGCTGGAGAAAACCTAAGTGCGCATGTGTGTTTTGGTCAGCCTGAGATGGCCGGCCAAAACACATATGCTTACTTAGGGAGTGGAGTGCACGCTGCACTCCTCCTACTGCACCACCCACCCCTCCCTTCGCAAGTGTCGGAGTGTCAGTGGCGCAAGAGAGAGAGAACAAGCCACTAACCTTGCACAGCAGCCAGCGGGGACGACGTCAAGCAGAAAGGCCCCCCTATTCTCCAGGACACACCTCCCCACAGCGTAGAGGACACAACTCTGGGGAAGAGCACTCACGAGAACAGGGGAGTGAAAGCACTCAGGTGGTAGTTCGGAGAGTCTGGCTCTCGGGCAGGGGAATGCAGCAGTATAGGCGCCTCCTACCGACGTCCTGCACAAATGACAAATGACAGAGGTCGGTTCAACTATCAGTGTTAGCGGTATTATACTTTGCGACCCCCCCTACGCTTAACCCTTCAGATACTCACAGGTTTAGGTAGGAGTAAATGTCCCTTCCTTGTCACTGTTTTCACCCTCCCTCTTAGGATATATGTCATAAACAATAGTAGTTCTGGAAGTAATCCGCCTGGCTGTTAACTTCACAGACAGCGGTTCGGAAATGATCCCCTGCGCGAATAAGTGTATGAAGTCAGGGTGACAAGATACTTGTTACCTGTCACGGCGAGGTCTCGTGTCTTCGACCTTGAGGCGGGTAGGAAAGCGTCCGCCCTCAAGGCACCAAACTCACTCCAAGACGGGAAGGAAAGCGTCCGCCCTCGGAGCTCCTCTGTGTAGTCTCGGGATCCGCGGAGTCAGGAATGGCGCACCACGGCGCCCGGCGGGTAGGAAAGCGTCCGCCCTTAAAGCATAATACTTACTCCGAGGCGGGAAGGAAAGCGTCCTCCCTCGGAGCTCCACTTTGCTGTCTCGGTTCCTCGGGGTCTGGAATGGCGCGCTACGGCGCCCGGCGGGTTGATTACAGGGACGGAAACTCCAAGCGGGAAGACAAGCGTCTGCGAGTTTCCAGCTTGACGGGAAATTCAGGTGTAGAATAAGCGAGGGGGACTGGAAGTGTTCCCTCGCCGTCGGCTTCCAGGAAGGATTGTCAAGCACCGTCTCATCACTGAGGCGGTGTTTATATAGGGTAGGCCGTTCCCCCCCCCGTGAGCTGAGTTTACGTAAGTCCTGCCCCGTTGCCTCCTGGGAGTTGTAGTCCCTTCGGTTCTCGGACTGCCTACCTCGTCTCCCACAGCTGCCTGAGGACTTGCGGGAGTGTGTGCGGCCTGGCCCTTGCCCGCCACAGCCGATGACCGTCACAGAGCCCCCCCGTAAGGACCGTCGTCTCGGCGGTTGGCCTGGCTTCCCCGGGTTGTTCTTATGAAAGAGGTCTAATAGATCTGGGCAGTGGAGATTTTGCAATGGTTCCCAGGTTCTATCTTCCACTCCATACCCTTTCCACTCAACTAAGTACTGAACCCTTCCCCTGACCAGTCTAGAATCTAGCAGTTGCTGGACCTCATATTCCTCCTGATCTTCTACATCTATGGGAAGGGGCCGATCAGGTAATCTCATGGACGCTGGACATGGTTGGAGCAGGGATACGTGGAATACAGGGTGTATGCGCCATGCCGGGGGTAAGGACAGTTTCATGGTGACGGGGTTGATAATCCTCTCGATGCTGTAAGGACCGATGTACCTGGGTTTCAACTTTCCCGCCCCTTTGAGGTGTAAATGTTTTGTGGCTAACCATACTTTGTCTCCAACTTGATAATCGGGTTCTTTGGTTCTTTTCTCATCAGCGTACCTTTTTTGTGCTGCCTGGGCTGTCAGCAAGTGGTGTTTTGCATCCAATAGGACTGCCCTAAGATGAGCATGATGCTCCTGTATGCTTGGAAGTTTAGTTACAACTGGCCACTCAAAAGGGAGCATGTTAGGATGGTGTCTGTTTAGACAAAAGAAGGGGGAACATCCCAAGGTAGCATGGTCCGCGTTATTATAGACGAACTCTGCCATCCACAACAACGTGACCCAATCTGTGGTGTTCTGTATAGCAAAGCATCGTAGGTACTGCTCCAACGTCTGGTTCAGCCTTTCTGTTTTTCCATCCGTTTGTGGGTGGTAGCTGGATGATAGGCGAGCGTCGATCCCCATTGCCTTGCATAAGGCCTTCCAGAAGCGGGAGGTGAACTGTGTTCCCCGGTCCGTAATAAAAACACTGGGTATTCCGTGGGCTCTCACTACGTGTTGTAAGACTAGCTGGGCTAGTTCTGAGGACGAGGGAAGCCCTATCACTGGTATAAAGTGACCCATTTTCGTTAAGTGATCCACTATTACCAGGATTGTTGTGTATTCCTGATAGGGAGGCATCTCTACTATAAAATCCATGGACACTGTATGCCAAGGTCGAGGAGGGATAGGTATTGGCCGAAGTAGTCCTGTGGGTTTGGAGTGTTTAGCTTTCCCTTGTGCACATACACTACAACTTGTCACATAGTTCCGGACGTCTTCTTTCACTGATGGCCACCAGAACGAACGTTCGACGCAGGCCGTTGTTTTGTGAACCCCCAAGTGCCCTCCTAAGAAAGAATCGTGGGCCCATCTCAGGACTTGTACTTGCAGGTCAGGGAGGGGCACGTACAATGCGTGGTAATGGTATAACAACCCATTCTCCAAAGTTCTATGGTCCGGGCCCTCATCTAGCCAGGTTTGCACGTCCATCCCTTCTGTGGCTGTCTTGACCTCTGCCACAAAGTCTCGTGAGGTTGGGAGAGCTATGGATTTGTCAGGAAACACCGTTTCTTCAAGAATAAACGGACTGTCTGTCGGCGGTTCCTCTTCTGTGGTCAGACTGCGGGAGAGAGCATCAGCTTTTCCATTCTGGGGTCCCAGGCGGTACTTTATTACGAAATCGTATTCTGCGAAGAAAAGGGTCCATCGTAATTGGCGAGGTGTAAGGGCCTTAGCAGTCTTTAGAAATAGGAGATTGCGATGATCCGTGTAAATTTCAACGGTATGTTGGGCTCCCATAAGATAGTGTCTCCATTCTTCGCATGCCCTTTTTATGGCCAGCAGTTCTTTATCAGTTACTGAGTAATTTATTTCACTGGGTGTCAGTTTCTTGGAGAAGTATGCCACGGGGTGTATTTGTCCTGTTGTTGGATGTCTTTGGGACAGTACTCCTCCCAAGGCGTACTTTGAGGCATCTGTCTCCACTATAAAAGGGAGGTGCGTGTCCGGGTGTCGAAGGATGGGAGCTCGTGTAAATTTGGATTTTAACAACTGGAAGGCACTTTTGGCTTCTTCTCCCCATACAAACGGAACTCCTTTTCTCAATAGAGAGGAGATGGGATGTATTATCTTTGAAAAGTCCTTGATAAACCTCCTATAATAGTTTGCGAAACCTAAAAAACTCTGGATGGATTTCACATGTTGCGGGGTTTTCCAATGAGTGATGGCCTCGATCTTTCCGGTTTCCATCCGAAATCCCTGAGCGGTGATTACGTATCCCAAAAATGCTACCTCCTGGACGTTGAAGAGACACTTCTCCAGTTTTGCATATAGATTATGTTGTTGGAGTCTACTTAGGACCTCTTTAACGTGCTCGACATGCTCTCGGGGACTGGAAGAATAGATGAGGATGTCGTCTATATACACTACGCAGGTAGTGTCAAGCAACCCCCTTAGTACCTCATCCATGAAGTATTGGAATGCCGCCGGGGCGTTGCATAGCCCAAAGGGCATCACCCTGTACTCGAAAAGTCCAAATTTAGTCCGGAATGCAGTCTTCCACTCATCCCCGCTTTTGACCCGTACCAGATGATATGCTCCTCTGAGATCTAATTTCGTGAAGTAACGGGCTCCTTTAAGTTGGTCCAGAAGAACGGGTATCAATGGTAGGGGATACCTATTCTTTACTGTGATGCTGTTTATCGCTCTATAGTCAATGCATGGTCTGAGCTCGTCACAATCTTTCTTCGGTATGAAGAAAAGAGGGGACGATGCCGGTGACGAGGAGGGAGTGATAAATCCGGAAGCCAGGTTTTCTTCAATATAATTCTTTAGGTACAAGGTCTCGGTTTCCGTTAAAGCGTAAACCCGACTGCAGGGGATGTTGGCTCCAGGTGTTAATTTGATACAACAATCGTACTCACGATGCGGAGGAAGTCGCGTAGCTTTTTGTTTATCAAATAGAGGTCTATACTCTTCGTACTCCTCAGGTAAGATGCTGTTACTGCTGCGGTTTTCTTGTGCACATGCAACCGCCAAGAGACTGGCTTGCGTGTCCATGGGCTTTATTGAAGGTGTTGTCTGTTGATAGCACGTCTGTTGACAGTAATCGGAGGTCAAAGTCACTGTACGTGTCGCCCAGCTCATAACAGGATCGTGGAGCGTAAGCCATGGCATGCCAAGGATGAGTCTGAATTGTGGTGCATCGATGAGATCGAATTGAATATATTCATAGTGCTCTGTGTTAACTCTCATTAATAACGGAAGTGTATGTGAGGTGACGGGTCCTGAGGTTAAAGCTGATCCATCCACAGCGTTCACATACTCAGGTTTTGTCTTGTTTTCATACTGAACACCGATGGTGGAAGCATATCCCAGGTCCATATAATTCCCGATAGCACCCGAATCCAACAGTGCTGCTGTGTCCAGGGGTTTGTTTTGAGTCACCCACAACTCCACTCCTATACATAAATGAGCCACCGCCGGTTGTAGCGTGTTTGCGATGACATTAGAGACCTGTGTATGTTGACCGCCTGACCCATCGGTCTCTTTCTGGTTCGGGCTCCTCAGTTTTCCGCCGCTTCTTGGGTTCCCACCACTGCTTGTGTCCGTGTTGTGACCCCACGTTCCGGGAGTTGGGCTCTGGCTCTGCATTCCCTAATGAAATGCCCTCCTTTCCCGCAATATAGGCATAGCTTCAGTTTGCGACGTTTTTCCTTTTCTTCAGTGGTGAGGGGACCTCGGATACCCCCGAGTTGCATGGGCTCTGTTCCATCCATTGTCTTGGGATGTTCGTCTATGGTTTGTTTTGGTTTGGGGTACCATCCCCGAGCTTCTCCTCTGCCCTTATCTCCCTTTCTGTCCAGCAGGCGATGGTCTAATTGCACTGTTAGATCTATCATTTCCTCACAGGTTTGCGGCAATTGCACCACTTGAGAGAGGACGTCTTTCAACTCCCCTCTCAACCCTTGGTAAAACAATGATGTTCTTTTCTCCTGGGGCAGTCGGTTTCAACCACTAACCTGTTAAAGGTGGTTATGTAGGTCAGCAGGTCTTGAGATCCTTGACAAATGGTTAGTAGTTCTCGGTCCAGAGTTAGCATATGCGACTTTTGGTCAAACAATTTCCTCATGGCGGTACAAAAGTCAGGAAAGGCATGCAGCATGGGGTCATTTCTCTCCATCAGCGGTATGGTCCAACTGGCCGCGTTCCCCCCCATATAAGACATCATAAATGCGGTTTTCGCCGCATCGGTCTGGAAGACTACAGGCTTGCATAAGAAATGGAGCCTGCACTGGTTTAGAAATGTCTCGAATTTCTTCGGGTCTCCGTAGAAACGCTCGGTTGGTGCCAGAGGGATACCTGTGTTTTGAATGACATGTACCATAGGGGCAGGATCAGAAGCCATGGCAGGGACAGGAGGGACGGAAAAGAACCCACCCACTGGGGGGTTGGCTGTAACGGGGGGAGATGCCGTGTGTCCAGGAGGTGGTAAAGTGGCTTCTCTGATATATGAGCCCGCACCTGTACCCTTTCGGGACAATCCCGCCACCTCTCTACGCAGGGTACCCATTTCCCTTCTTAGGTCCTGATTTTCAAATCGGGAGGTCTGAACCTCCTGCTGGAGAGCTGTGAGGCTATCCAGTAGGGAAGATAAAACCACATTGGTGTCCATCGTCCAGGCTAGTCGTCTAACTTGGGCTTGACAATCTGTCGGAGTGTCAGTGGCGCAAGAGAGAGAGAACAAGCCACTAACCTTGCACAGCAGCCAGCGGGAACGACGGCAAGCAGAAAGGCCCCCCTATTCTCCAGGACACACCTCCCCACAGCGTAGAGGACACAACTCTGGGGAAGAGCACCCACGAGAACAGGGGAGTGAAAGCACTCAGGTGGTAGTTCGGAGAGTCTGGCTCTCGGGCACGGGAATGCAGCAGTATAGGCGCCTCCTACCGACGTCCTGCACAAATGACAAATGACAGAGGTCGGTTCAACTATCAGTGTTAGCGGTCTTATACTTTGCGACCCCCCCTACGCTTAACCCTTCAGATACTCACAGGTTTAGGTAGGAGTAGATGTCCCTTCCTTGTTACTGTTTTCACCCTCCCTCTTAGGATATATGTCATAAACAATAGTAGTTCTGGAAGTAATCCGCCTGGCTGTTAACTTCACAGACAGCGGTTCGGAAATGATCCCCTGCGCGAATAAGTGTATGAAGTCAGGGTGACAAGATACTTGTTACCTGTCACGGCGAGGTCTCGTGTCTTCGACCTTGAGGCGGGTAGGAAAGCGTCCGCCCTCAAGGCACCAAACTCACTCCAAGACGGGAAGGAAAGCGTCCGCCCTCGGAGCTCCTCTGTGTAGTCTCGGGATCCGCGGAGTCAGGAATGGCGCACCACGGCGCCCGGCGGGTAGGAAAGCGTCCGCCCTTAAAGCATAATACTTACTCCGAGGCGGGAAGGAAAGCGTCCTCCCTCGGAGCTCCACTTTGCTGTCTCGGTTCCTCGGGGTCTGGAATGGCGCGCTACGGCGCCCGGCGGGTTGATTACAGGGACGGAAACTCCAAGCGGGAAGACAAGCGTCCGCGAGTTTCCAGCTTGACGGGAAATTCAGGTGTAGAATAAGCGAGGGGGACTGGAAGTGTTCCCTCGCCATCGGCTTCCAGGAAGGATTGTCAAGCACCGTCTCATCACTGAGGCGGTGTTTATATAGGGTAGGCCGTTCCCCCCCCCGTGAGCTGAGTTTACGTAAGTCCTGCCCCGTTGCCTCCTGGGAGTTGTAGTCCCTTTGGTTCTCGGACTGCCTACCTCGTCTCCCACAGCTGCCTGAGGAATTGCGGGGGTGTGTGCGGCCTGGCCCTTGCCCGCTACAGCCGATGACCGTCACAGCAAGCAGGCTCAGAGCCAGAAAATGAAAAATAAACCAATGGCATTGTTATATTTTTCATTTACTGGCTCGGAGTCAGGCAGTGGGGCGACACTCCTCCGCCACTGCAGACGAGTCACCACTGATCCTGATGGGTGTTCCTGAGCTAGAGTGGTGCTACGAGTTGTCACTGACACCTGAATAGGGCTGTGTCTGCATTTCTCAAGGCTGGCCCAACCACCTGTAGTGTGGCTGGACCAGAGAGGACAGAACTGGTTCTAGTAAGGCAAGAAATACTTTTTTTAAGATTGGCAACTTCAAACAGTAAAACTGGTATCAGTACGGGGGCTCTAACCCCACAAGTTTAGAACTCTTTTAGATGAAGGAACCTGCAAAGAAGAAAAGCTGGAGCAGCAGTCAAGAGGGACTTCAACTTTGCCGTGTGTTTTGCTGTGTTGGCCTGCTGCTTGCTGCTTCTGAATTGGGCAGTGAAAGGAATGGACTGAACTTTCTGCAACTTATTGCCTGAGCTTCTCTAATGGCTCGAAGTAGTGCTTGCCTCCTGTTGGAAGTCTCAGCAACATAAAAGACTTCAAGTTCATCTGCGAACAGCACTGGGAACTGTGGGCCAGATGTACGACCATAGTAAATTGTGACTCGTAATTTGCGCTCGATTGCGAGTCACAAATTACGAGTCGCAATTAACTGTGTACTACAGTGTCAGAGACACTGATTACGATCCCAATGGGGTTGCAAAATGCGAGGCTCATTAATATTAATGAGGCACTCGCATTTTGTGACCCCCATTGGGAATGGGTGGCCCTCCTAGGGATGGTGGCCTGCTGGGCTTAGCAGACCACCATGTCTGGGACTGCTTTCAAATAAAGCAGTTTAAAAAAAAATGCAGCCCAATTTCTTTAAAGGAAAACGGAATACATCAAAAAAAAAAATGAAACGTTTTCATTTCATTTTTTAAGGGCATGCAATGGTCCCTGGGACCACTGCCTGCGTTAAAAAAATATTTACGCATGCATTTGCAAAGGGGAAGGGGTCCCCTGGGGACCCCTTCCCATTTGTGATTGCATTACCACCTACTTGAAGTAGGTGGTAATTTGCGAGTGTTTTGTGACTGCAATAGTGGTCGCAAAACATTCATACATGGCTCATGAGTCGCTATTAGGAAGGGAACGCCCCTTCCTAATAGCGAGTCGCAAAACCTATTTTGTGAGCCGCTAATTGATTAGTGACTCGCAAAATAGGTTTTGTACATGGGCCCAAGGTTCTTAGCATGCAAAAATGGGTCGAAAACCAGTCAGTGCATGCTAAAAAACGTCGTACATCTGGCCCTGTGTGTTAGTGCTGCAACAGTAGAAAAACAACTACATCGCCGTCAACGACACAGCCGCCGGCTCCGTGACCTGAATGCACCTCCCGGAGCATTGCCCTGCTTCACAATGCAACCCTGGTCTCACTGATGCTGCCACAAGACGCTGTCACCGACGCCACTGATTGCACGGTGACCTTTGGGCACCGCACCTCTCATTGCCTCATTTCAAATTGCCGCCTTGGTATCACCGATGATGCCGCTCCTCCCTGACATTGATGCCATTTCCTGCACCGTGGCCTGTGGACACTGCTCGTGAGTTACATGAAGCATCGTCCCATTCCACACCACAACCCTGGTCCACTGACATCAGCACCACTGACTCTAGCCTCATCAATGAATGCCACTGCTTGCACTACGACCTGCACAAAGCATTGTCCCACTTTGCAACCTTGGGTTTAACGACAATGCCGCTGCATGAGCCGTGACCTGTGGACACCGCACATCACATCGCCCCACTTCACACCACAGCCCTGGTCTCACTGATGACGTTGGGCGCCGTCACTGAGCCGCTGCCTGCACCGTGAACTGTGGGCACTGCACATCACATCATCCTGCTTTGCATTGCAACCCCGACTCCATTGATGCCAGCGCTCCTGACTTCAACCTCACTGGAGTTCGATCGCATTGCATGTGACTTCAAGGGCCTGACGACTCCTGCTCCGGTGCCAGTGATGACGCCTCTTTGGAGCGCATCACAAGGTCCACGATGCCCTGTATTTCCAAGATACTGTTTGTGGGTGTTCGCGACATTGTAGCTGGCCCACAACCTCACGGTTGGCCTGAACCGTTGGATTTGTTTGTTCACAATGCTGTGATTGCCCCGGACGGAGATATCAATTTCAAGGAACTGTCTTTTAAGGTTAGTCTTGCAGTATTCATAAAATTATTACTGAATGTTGGATTTTTATCATTTTGGTCTTGTTTTACACAGATAAATATTAGCTATTTTCCTAAAACTGCTTTGATGCCATTTTGAAGTGATTTCACTGTATTACTGTGTGTTATGTGCAAACTTTTTACACATTGCCTCTGAGATAAGCCTGACCGATTGTGCCAAGCTACCATCGGGGTGAAAAGAGTTTATATAAGGTGTATAACTCCCTTCTCCGGACTAGAAAGAAGGGTCCCTTCTTGGACAGGGTACAAACCTTCCAACTAGAGACCCACATTTCTAACAGGGCCTTTATCAACCGGTATAGTCTTAGGCAAAAGACGATAGGGCGATTAGAACGTTCCATCCACTAATGGTAGAATGTTCTAAATGAAATAGAGGGAAACATGAAAACAAGCATTGGAATGTTGAAGCTGCAGGCTTATACAAGCCATTACAAGCCCAGAGCTACACCATTGTCTTCAATGTTCTGATATCTCCTATAGTAACCCATTCAAATACATTCCAGAACTTGTTTAAGGGATGATGGCAGCTTAGCGGAAATGAGTATTGACATACACAAGATTCAAGCTGCTTTCCTGAGTGTCAATAAAAATACTCGCTCCGGAAAGACCCTGTCCTTCATGAAGTGTCCAGGAGCGGATCTTCATGCAGTCGATGTCCAACCAATGCCAAACAAAACCTTAAGGGGATAGCAAGACAAGACCTTTATGTTTGTTTGCAGTTTTTTAAAGCGTGAACTTGGCTTTACTTGAGCACCAGATTACAATACATAGAGTAAATATTTTTGGCACTGGGGGATTAAACGATTTGACCAGAATGACAGGATGATGAGTCCATGCTGGGATTCGAATCTGGCTCCTCAGTCCAAAATCATCAGCAGCTCAGGCTTTTATGACACATCTCCTCTTTATATTCATTACAAAACCTGGAGATGGAGCATCAACATGCTAATTAAAATGTTGTCACTTGAAGTAATACTGAAAGATCTGAGACAAAGTTAAAAGAAAGGAATACTGCTACTTATGCAGTGAGAGAAGACACATCCTAGCCTTGTCAAGAATATGCAAGGCTGCAAAGTAAACTGCATGGGAGTAATCACAATTATTTTGTGATGTCTTGACTGTGAGGCAAAAGAAAATACTGGGACACTGATAAGTGAGTTTTTGAAAAGAATATTTTGGACTTTGAAAATAAAGGACGTTGGTGTTGATTTACCCTAAAAACTTCTCCAGTCCCATAGACAGCTTTTGCTGACATATCCAGAATGTCAGTTAAGTCATGAATAACTAAAGAAGCTATCAAGCAAAAACAATACAACCGGAAAAAACAACACATCCGATTTTTTCAAGCTATATCTAATGAGCAATTGTGTAGGAGAAAGGGTCACATGGACCATCACTTTTAGTGGTCGCAAATGGAGATGCGGCCCATTTGCAACCACTAAAATGGCTAGTGCAATGTATCAACCCTATTTTGTGAGTCAATAACCTATTACTGACTCTCAAAAAAGGATTTGCAAGTCGCTATTAGGAAGGGGCATGACAAGGGCGTCCCTTCCTAATAGCGATTGGCAAGGGCATTTACGATTGAATGAATGATGATACAACGCGATCATATAGATCGCGGAACATTACATCGCTGTTTTTACAATGCAAGTTGTTACAACGACCTGCGATGGGGGGTGCTGGACTTATGAATAGTATGATTTACTATTCCAACTCCAGCCTACGTAACAGTAGGGAAGGTGTTGGAATAGTAAATCACACTATTCCTTAGTCTAAAGTGCCATCCCGCGCAAGTCATTGTAACGACTTGTGTTGTAATGACAGCGAAGTAAATGTATTGTGGTGTTTTGATCGCGTTGTAAAGGTCGTTTTCCTTTATGATTGTTTTGCGACCGGAATTTCTGTCGCAAAACAATTGCAGCTTACCACTTCCTTTAACCCCTTCGACGCTTGTGACGGAGCGGTTCCGTCACGTGCGTCGGTTGTGCTGTGCGCATGACGGAACCGCTCCGTCATGGCCCCACCCGCGCACGGAATCTTCAGCGCGGCGCGGAAATCCGCACCGTGCTGAACGGGTTAAGTAGGTGGTAAGCCAGTTGCAAATGGGAAGGGGTCACCTTCCCCTTTGTGACTGGCAGCGAAAGCATTTTTAGGTCACGCCTAGAGACATCCTGTATCTTGTACATGGGTTGGAAGAACCTCCCATGTTTTCTATTGGGTCCTGTCAATGTCCTTGTAAATGGCTGCTCTGCATTGCTGAATGCAGTTAATTTGTCCCGCCTTTTGCTGCTCCGGACCCTCCCATGAGACTTCTTCTCATACATGTCTTCTGCCTTGTTTTTTTTAATACTTGTTTGTGGAACTTTTCTTTTTGATCAACAGGGCACCCGACGCCTTTCATCTGTTAATATGCCGGCGCAATCTCCAAGGCTCTTGCCAGTGCAGGAGAGGTTTTCTGCTCTTCACCCTTGTAGCTGTGTCTCTCCCCCCGATCCCAGCTGGCTCCCGCCACACCACAGCTCCCCCCTGCCCACTTAATTTTTTTATGTTTCTTGCAGTTTCTTCTGTGCAGCCTGTGAGACGCGCATTTTTTGGAACAGCTGCTCTCATAATCATAGAGGGTGAGGGACTCTGGCTGCTGCTTTCTTGTCTTGGGGGTGCACATATTTTAGACTATTCAGTCTTACATACCACAGAGCACAAACTCTTTCACCTCAGAGACCAGAGGCAGAGACTTGCAAGTGAGGGTTTACAGCTCAGCCCCTCCCTCCCACACTCCCCTTCCAAGGAGAACCATGAAACAAAAAGAAACAGGCCCGTCTGTTTCTTCTTTATACTGAAATGCTGATAGGACTGAGCCAGTTTCAGCTGAGCCGTGTTCAATTCTCTCCCTTTCATTCTCTCCTTTTTACATAGGTTTTCTACTACTCTATCTAGAGTTCATTCACCACTTCATATACAATCTTACTTTCTATCTATTTTATAAAGTTCTCAACCCTATCTATTCACCATGCCACATATTTATAATACACAGATACACTACACACCACATATTTCAACTCCACACAATTGCACAACTAACTATTCCAATTATGCATCCACTCTACTGCAAATAAAAAACATAAGTAAAAAGCAATATCATTTACAATGTAAATACCTCTAACTTTCACAAATATGAAACCGGTTGCATTGCAAATGCTTGTTTAAGAGCAGGCAGTGGTCTCACAGACCACTGCCTACTCTTCAAAAGTGAAACCGAACCGTTTAATTTTTCTTTTTGAAACGCATCCCGCTTCCCTTTAGGGAAATGGGCTGCAATTAAAAAAACAAAAGTTGCTTTATTTAAAAGCAAATACAGACATATTGGTCAGCATGTTAGGCCCCTCTCCATGCCCCTCGATATCCTTGAGCTAATTAGTTAATCGTGGAAAGGACCTGCTTGCGAGGCTCTTGGCAACTGTTGACAGAAGAATATCTGTTCCTGCTGTGCTGGTAGTAACGGTAGCAAGCCTTTTATTCCACCGGCACTTCCCTGGTGACCTGGAGCTCTTGTTTGCTAGTTAGGAGGACCACTCCACTGCCACACAAGTGATGCACAGACAAGAGACTTGTTCTTCATGCATACTCACACATCTGTAGGGAAGAAGTCAGGGGGCCCGATTCACAGAAGTAATCTGAGCAAAAATCCTAACTTTACGACTTTCGGTGTTCACAGAAGGCATTTAGGAGTACTAAAGTTAGGATTTTTTCTCAATTAACCTTGGTGTTAAATTAAACCTAAGACCAACTTAAGTTTAACTGAGACAAAATCCTAACTGCACGACTAGGATTTTGTCTCAGTTAAACTTAAGTTTCGCTTAAGTTTAACTTAAGACCAAAACTTAAGTTTAATTGAGACAGAATCCTAACTTTAGTACTCTAAATGCTTTCTTTGACTACCAAAAGTCGTAAAGTTAGGATTTTGTCTCGGATTACTTTTGTGAATCGGGCCCAGAGAGTTTACAGTAATAGCTGGCTTGAGAATGCTTTCTTTTAATGTTTTTTTTCTGTAATTTAAAATCGAAATTGTTACTGATGTTGTTTAATAAAAGAAGATCAATTCAAATTGATTTACCTCTTGATTGAGGTCATAAATACTCTTAAGTGGATCAATTAGCATTTTCTTCCTGTCCCTTACTTCTGCAGCTTCTCAAAGATGGTTCAGCCCTGTTCTGTGTCATGTGGACATCGACATGTTGTTGACCTGTTTCTAGATCTCATTGCCATGTGTTTTGAGTCTTTGTTTTAGTGTTTGTCGGAGCACCACCAATACATCTACTGCAAATATACTATGAGTGTTTCGACCTAAGGTGTGTGAGATGAAAAGTTTTTGGTGAAATTGTATGAAATTCTACATAAATAGCACAATATCCTCTGGAAAGTTGTGCATTTCATATGGCACTAACTTACGTTAAAACTGAATTCAAGGGTATATGCTGCATTCAAAAGCCACACAAGATACTGGCAGGAACCTAGTTAGAGTAGCAAATGTATTCAGCAAGATGCATCTGGTCTGTCACAGGCAAATATTATATGAAACATTGTAGCTTTGAAATTTCATGACATTTCAAAGAAAACTGTAAAACAAAAATCCTAAAATTCACAGGATTTCACATTGTAAAAACACAATTGCCAATCTCAGCACCCCTTGAGCTTCATATACTTTTGGTTTGTTTCTAGTACGTGTGTGCACTTTTTCCACTTTTCACCTGTAGTCCAATTGTCTGTCAAAGGTCTCTGACAGTTCCACTTGAAAATATTAGATATCCTGGAAGTGCTTGTGAAATACTCACTGACATTTTACATTAATTGCTTAGCCCTCATGCCTACATGTAATCATTTTCCTTGACTAATATGCCACCATAGCACACCGATTGTGTGGTTGTGAGATGCATAAAAATGCACTGGCAAACTCTATGCATAATGATGATCACAAAGGGAAATCTGAAAAAGTCAGATATGTGCTTTTGCAATTGGCCGATTTCAAAACTTTTTAGAAACTCAGAATTTATATTCAAACTCATACCCTGTTTTTTGTAACTTTGAGTCAGGTGTAGAGTTTGGAAGATGGACCGTCATTCCTGCATCAAGGTGGGACTGATCTGTCTGTCAGGCCGGCACCTAACTGTCAGCTGTACTTAGGTTTTGGGCTGACAAACTGCCATTCAGAATGACAGAGGAAGGACTATTTGCTGCCCTTCAGACCTCTATCATCAATTTCCTGTCATCCATCGACAGACAGCCCTCTGTCAATATCCACCATATTTAGAATTGTCCACCTCACAGTGGCATTGAGGGGCCTTTATGACAGAGGTCAGCAGTGGCAGACGGGGCATACGATGTTTCCCTCGAAACACCTGCTCAACATCAACTAATCAAGGATGTCTGAAGTTTCCAGTAGGGTTGAACCCCTGCTATTTAGAGCACATGTCCAGACAACTTCCTTTAGCCAGCTAAGGAAAGCGTGGGCCAGAATCATGGATCAGGTGAATGCTATCACCAACACCAGATTCTCAAAGAGGACATTAGCAAGTAGTGAAACAAACTGTGGGAGAGTCTGATTCCTCGCTTCCAGGGCACACCAAGAGGCCATGAAACTGATAGTGAGTTTCTCAGGCTACTCAGCCTCATGCCTTAGAAAAAGTTGTCCTTACTCCACACTGAATGACTTGTGAGAAATTCCAGGCAGAGTAGAGACTAGAAAGTACAAACACTAGCTCTCTCTTACTAACAAATCCACAATCTGGGTTCCACTATTCCTTTATGCAGATCTCTATACTAAAGACAACCTATGCACACAAGTATGCTAAATTATGTCTTTCTCAGCCAATTCATTCCCAATGTAATCACAATTTACCTATCCTTCACTCTGTCACACAATTTTCCTTAGCACAACCTATATAAGAAACCCATTCCAACAGTTGTAACATTTAATCTTGTCCACAACTCACACTCTCTCCTATGTAAAGGCAACATCCATCAAGTTACTTGTCCCAATATAAAGTGCCCCCAGTCTCAGATAGTACATACTAATTATCAGGAGCCATTAAAATGACATCTAAAAAATAACCAGTAGTATCAAGTTGACAAATGAATCCATGTCACTGGGACTCCATTGTTCCTGTTCAGGGGTTTCTTTTACCATATAACTGCATTCTGAAAGTATTTTTCAATTTTAGTTATTCTATGAACTAACACACAAGACTGTAATGATACTTAAAATCTAAGACAAGGAAAGGAAAAGTAGTATCGCAGTGACTTGGATCCATCTAAGAAGCACATTTTTGCGGCACTCATAATAGTGAGAAGAGTGGGACTTAAATAGTACAAGGAGGTCCTAGTCTTTACATTGCCCCATCTAAACTGAAGTGGAAATATATGGAGTTTTGTCTATTCAAGTACCTCAAGAGCACTGCAAAGTAACCTGTGCTTGCTGACCAGAGTGATAAGCTTTGTCACTTGTACACTGGTAACAAAAGACTGTAAGCAGAAGGGGCACTATTGCTTGCTGATGCCCAGAGATTGTTTGGGAGCCTGTAGCACAAATATAGTCACAGACACCATGCAAGAACTGAGGGGTAGTGCAGCACCTACAAACGGTATCTTGCCTAATAGACCCAACACTACAAAAGGGAGTGAGTTGAGTCACAGGCAATCAACAATGATGGTTGTGTGATGGAAGCATGCATGCATTTACCACACATGCTGGTTCCAATGTGCTCTCAACCATGTAAGTCTTAACCATGCATATGCCTTTACGACACATGTCTTTACAACGAAATATGCATTGTTATGGCATGTATGGCAAAGACAAATCTGTGGTTAAGACTTGACAGGCAAGTCTTACCCCCCAACTCCTGCCCCCGCCCAGGGTCCTAAAACTACCCCCTTCCTCCTGAAAACCAACTCCCTCCACCCGACCCCTAAAAACTTCCCTGCACCAGTCCTAAGAACTACCCCGCCCTCTTCAAGCCCTAAAAATGACCAATATCTGTCATGAGCCCCAATGTACCCCAATATAGGCCTAGGTATTTGCATGCCCTTTTACCTACATTTGTCCTACCTTGCTTTACATAACGGCTCTGGTGCTGACCTTTTACCTCGTTGGGTGCCAAATAAATGTTGTGCAGTTTTCTTCGAAAACTAGCCTCATTTATTATGCATGAGGATTCTTAGTATCGCAGCAGGATTACCATCTTCTACATAATAACGCTGTACAAAAGTCACCACTGCCATCATCCTTGGCTGACAGGCCCACAGTACCATGACACATCTAGGTTGAACCCATAAGGGTAAGTTTTGGGTATATAAGTACCACATCTTCGCTGGGCAAACCAGAGGAGAAGCTTCCATGCTGACACGAGATGCTGAAGTCCCTGCACGCAGACACTCCAGCATGCAGTGGTCTGACATCCCTTGCGGGGTGTCCAACTCGAGACCACGACAGGGTCCTTCATTCTCTCCCATCAGGTAATGGAGTTGGTTCTTTCCTAGCGGGATTCTTGGCTATACACCTACATACATGCTAGGTACTCTTAGGTACATCTAGTTGGTGCTTTCATCTTAGGAGTACTCATGATTAGTGCCATGTATCTATATGCCTGCATATATTCATTGTTTTAACACCATGGTAGAACTCTACCTTTTATTTACTCTGTTGGTGCTTATAACCGTATACATCTGCTTCTGTCTATTGGTTGTTGCAGCACATGTATTATATACTTGAATGGTGCTGGTTCAATAAATTCTTATTGAAACGTCCTCACCCTTTATTGTGTATATCTCTCTGAGACCGAGTGAGCACAAGTGACTGGGAGAAAAGGACTGTATTGTTTCCACGATCCCTGAGTGGTCAGGGTTGTCATGTTCGATAGTTGCCAGAAACTATTCGCTCCTTGGTAAGGGTGTGGGGCTTATAGTGGCACTGTGAGCTAGCTGGTCTACAGATTAACACATCCTTTGGGGGTATCTGGAATCAGTCTGGAGACCAATCCCCTAGTTTATGTTGTCTAAACGCACAGCTCCTATATAGATTTGTAGGAACTACATGACAGATCCCTGCCCCGCCCGGAGCCCTAAAACGCCCCCTGAAGCCCCTGCCCTCATCCCTAAAACTATGCCCCTCCCTCCTAAAACCCACCCCTCCACTCCAGCCCTAAAAACTTCCCCGCCCCCAGCCCTAAAAACTACCCGCCCTCCCCTAAGCCCTAAATACTACCTTGTCCACTGAGCCCTAAAAACATCCCCACAACAGCCCTGAAAACAACCCCAACCTCCCCAGGCCTGTAAACTACCTCAACCCCCCAGCCCTGAAAACTACTGCAACCCCTAGGCCCTGAAAACTACCCTGACCCCCCAGCCCTGAAAAATACTTTGACCCCCCCAGCCCTGAAAACTACCACGACTTCCACAGCCCTGAAAACGTACCCGACCCCCTAGCCCTGAAAATGACTCCAACCCATAAAACTACCCGCACCCAACCAAAACCCAGCCTCAGCCCCACTTACCTCAAAGCATCCTCTGGTTCTCCTGATACTTCCTGTGTCTGCCCAACAGCAGATGAACCGCGTACTGCCTTAATCACGCATAAGCGTGGTTAAGGCATATGCGTGGTTAAGGCAAGCGTGGTAACACTTGGGTCGTCGTAACACGCGTGGCTAAGCCTGCGTTGTCCGACTGTTTACCAGCAATATGTGTCTTTGGCTCACACTTGCATATTGGCTACCTGATTCTTTTTAGTTTATGTGTAATAGTGTTTATATCAACATAAAATACTTGATTTTATTGCACAAGAACCATTTGGATGCACAATGCTTTTAATCCACTCTTGGCTATATGTTTGGATCGGAGGGGTATTGTATGCCCACACTAACCTCCCTGAGCAGCCTGTGATTGCTCACCGTCACTACCACTGACAGTGAAGTGCTGGTTGGCTTGTGCTTGACACAGGTTTGCTGAGACATATGGTGCCGATTACGATCCGGTAAAAAAATAGCCCGTACGACTCGTATCCGGTCTTTTTACCGTACGAATCGTACAAGTGCCGTACAAACTGGCAATCACGATTCGCATGGTAAAAAGTCCATATGAACCGCATTCGGAATATTTCCCCACACGTCCTCAGGTCGGAAAATGTGTCCGACACGTCCTCGGACGATTTACCGTACAAATGTGAAAAGCGAAGTCCGACCGAGGAATCACGATCCATCCCGTGCGTCCGATCTCACAACCGTATGGTAAAAACACCATCCGCACCGAACTCCCATTGCAACCATGGAGACATGTCCCCGCATACGTGCCCAACACTCCCCCCAGCACCCATACGTTCGAGTTGCACTTCCCGTTAATGTACACACCCCCCCTGTATGTACAACCGTGTACGTGTCGAACCCCCACCCGTGCATGTACACCCCAGTACGTTCGCGTCATACCCCCACCCCTGTACGTGTCCTACCCCCGTGCATGTACACCCCAGTACGTTCGCGTCGTACCCCCAACCCTGTATGTGTCCTACCCCCGTGTCTGTACACCCCAGTACGTCCGAGTCGTACCCCCACCCCTGTACGTGTCGTACCACCGTGTATGTACACCCCTGTACGTTCGCGTCGTACCCACACCCCTGTACGTGTCGTACCACCGTGTATGTACACCACAGTACGTTCGCGTCGTACCCCCACCCCTGTACGTGTCCTACCCCCGTGCATGTATACCCCAGTACGTCAGAGTCGTACCCCCACCCCTGTACGTGTCGTACCACCGTGTATGTACACCCCTGTACGTTCGCGTCATACCCCCACCCCTGTACGTGTCGTACCACCGTGTATGTACACCCCTGTACGTCAGAGTCGAACCCCCACCCGTGTACGTGTCGTACCCCCTGAATGGACACCCCATTATGTCCGAGTCATACCCCCACCCCTGTACGTGTCGTACCACCGTGTATGTACACCCCTGTACGTTTGCGTCGTACCCCCACCCCTGTACGTGTCCTACCCCCGTGCATGTACACCCCAGTACGTCCGAGTCGTACCCCCACCCCTGTACGTGTCGTACCACCGTGTATGTACACCCCTGTACGTTCGCGTCGTACCCCCCCTGTACGTGTCGTACCACCGTGTATGTACACCCCATTACGTCCGAGTTGTACCCCCACCCCTGTACGTGTCGTACCATCGTGTATGTACACCCCTGTACTTCAGAGTCGAACCCCCACCCGTGTACGTGTCGTACCCCCCTGAATGGACACCCCAGTACGTCCGAGTCGTACCCCCACCCCTGTACGTGTCGAACCCCCACCCGTGCATGTACACCCCTGTACGTTCGCGTCATACCCCCACCCCTGTACGTGTCATACCCCGTGTATGTACACCCCAGTACGTCCGAGTCGTACCCCCACCCCTGTACGTGTCGAACCCCCACCCGTGCATGTACACCCCTGTACGTTCGCGTCATACCCCCACCCCTGTACGTGTCATACCCCCGTGTATGTACACCCCATTACGTCAGAGTCGTACCCCCACCCCTGTACGTGTCGTACCACCGTGTATGTACACCCCAGTACGTTCGCGTCATACCCCCACCCCTGTATGTGTCGTACCACCGTGCATGGACACCCCAGTACGTTCAAGTCGAACCCCCCCCTGTACGTGTCGTACCTCCCTGTATGTACACCCCTGAACGTCAGAGTCGCACCCCCACCACAACCTCCTAAGTACGGAGCGCACCCCATGCCCCAACATCACGACCGCATGTACGAGTCGTACCAAGCCACACACAAGGACAGCACCGTACAACCAAATGGCCCATGTACACACCGTACACACGCTAAAAACGCACGTACACAACCAGGACAAAACAAAACAACACAATAATACACCATTCGAATGGCACAAAGCCACTAAACATGTCCAACAACCACTAAAATAACACATTCACTGACCTGCAACTGCCAAAAACAAACAGAGGCCCAATACACCACCACTCCTTATAACACACCCACCCAAACTTCAAACACAGCCACACCCACCAATGGACCAATAAAAAGGGCCCACACACACAAACCATGAGCCTTTGCAACAGACTCACTGCTGCCAGACACCACAGACCTACAGCACCATACTACAAGCTACACCACACCTTACACTTGCACACCTTCACACAACCACCTTCACAAACACCCCCTCATCACATTCACACACACACACACCTGCACAACCACACCCACACACCCACAACCATCCACACCCCCCCCACCATCCACACCCCTCACCATGCCCACTACCAAGAATCCAAAGTTCAGTAACCGAGAGTTGGAGGTTCTTGTCGATGAAATCCTCAGAGTCGAGCCACAGCTCTTTGGAACATTGGTCAGAAACACCAGCATGGCAGCAAAAACAGCCATGTGGCAGACCATCATCGATGCTGTGAATGCTGTTGCGGACACCAGAAGGACCAGGCAGGAATGCCAATTCAGGTGGTACGATCTGCGGAGGAGGGTCCGAGCCAAGATGCGGGAGGAACACAACCAGGCCAACGCCACTGGAGGAGGGCCCTCCCGCAGACCCGTACACTACCAGCCCTGGGAGGAGAGGGTGATGGCCATACAGCCGGTGGAGGCAGTCGAAGGATTAGGAGGACTCCGAGACCCGGGTGAGTACACAAACAACGCACCTCACATTGGGGGAACGTCATCCACAACCAAAATCACTAACAGGCACGCAACCACCCCAACCTATCGCATGACTCAACCACACTCCATGAACACGCACATGCCACTGCCGCCACCATGCCCCATGCACCCAGCTGGACAATGTCAAGTCACAGGCCACAGAAGACACCAACACATGACACGGTAACCCGGATGGCGGGAGGGTGGGCCCCAAAAATCACATAGTGCAACTCAGAAGCAGACAACAATGCCCTCTGCCCATATGGCCTAGGTCACAGCCAGACAAACAGTGTGTACCCACACAGGAAAGACATTCCAGCAAATGGCGGAGGCCTTGCATCAACACATGGGGGTGAAGGCACTGTTTTGCACATGACAGCAGCTAATGAACAGCTAACATTGTGAAAGAGTGGCAGCACACACCACCACAGCAGCAGCGCACAGACACACACTACACCCAATGGGTGCCTGGAGATCAGAAACAAACGCACATCAACAAGCCAAGGGCCATTCAAAGATCTGCTAACAGTGTGTGGCCAGGAAGCTGGGCTGAGGTGACAGAGGCTGACACACGGAGGGAGGGAGAGGGGGACAGAAAGGGAGGGAGAGGGGGACAGAGAGGGAGGGAGACACAGGGAGAGCAAATCAGCCGTGTGGTGTGTGGGAATGTCTGCTCGTCAGCAGGTAGACCGCGTGCATGTAGCCAAGGGTGGCCAGTGCCAGAACCCCCCCTCTTCCCCATGGCAAAACACAGGGCCATGTCACAACCTGTTCACGAGCACAACGACAGCTACCTGCATTATATAAGTGTGTGGATCCACTCCATGTGCACATGTACAGTGCTACACGGAAGGCGCCAATGCATGGCTCGCCACACCTGCCCACTCCACTGCTGACTGCAGTCACACTTGACGCAGCAAGTAAGACTGTGCCACACATAGTTAAAGGGGCCAAAGTGGTGCCCAAGGGACACACCCATGCACAAGTGCACTGTGAGTGGAATGCAAGACAGATCCTAATTCCAAGAGGAAATGTGCCAACTTTGAAACGGATGAAACATGGATGTTGCATGGACCAAAATTAACATTGTCTCTCTCACACACAGGTCAACGTCGTGGTTCACCCCCCAACACTGGGGGGGAAGACTCACCGGACCCGGATCTGCAGGAGCCCGATCCCACAGGCAGCGACCACTCTCACCACTCTGTGGACGACCCCGACCGACCTGGCCCCTCTGGTGTCCAACCACCTGCAGCACCTGCGTCAGGTACAACTGTGCCAACCACCACCCCCACTCCTGCCACATCCCAGGAGACACCCAGGATTACTGCCCCACCACCACAATGCAGCCAGGCTGGCCAGGAGGGACACGGTGTCCCGGGCACCCAGGAGGAGGCAGGCGACAACGCCAATGCCACCCCTCAGGGGTCCCGGAGACCCGATGTACCCACTAGGGCAGGCCAGGTGCAAGTGGGCAGGGGTGGTGGGAGTGGAGGACGGCGGAGGCGCGAGCCTGACCAGTTGGCTGGGGAACCGGTATTTTCCCATGTCCGTAACATCCTGGACACATACCGGCAGGACACCACGGGCCTGGCCCAGGTTGTGTCCGTCCTCGAGGGGATCAAGACCCAGCAGGCCCAGCAACATGCGGAGCTACATGCCTGTCTACTGCAACACCAACGGAGGATGGAGGACGGACAGGCTGAGCTACTGACGGCGTACACGGGAATCCACGATACACTCCGTCGGATGGCCGACAACATGGCCGACCCTCCCTGTGCCAGAAGGCAGAGAACATCACCACCCACAGGGAGGGAGCAGGAGGAGGAGGAGGAAACATCCGATGGAGCATCCCAGACGTCATCACGGCCTGCTTCTGAGGGTCCCCAGAGGAGGGCGGGTCGTCCACGGAAAAGACCGTGAGGGTCGGCGCAACATCACCATCTCCCAGGACACCTGGCCTGGCACCTATCCCACTGGAGCAACAGCATCACAGCATCAAGAGACATTCTCTGCCACATGGCCCTGCTGGTCACTGTCTGACCAATGTTGACAAAGACTGTGGCATGGACTCTGAGGATTTCAAATGGCAAGGACACCAACTCCCCTACTGAACTTTGGATTCCAAACTCCCGGAAAGCCCCTCACTTTATCCCCCCCCCCCCCAAATAAAATTTCACACCATGAAGAGAAGATGCCTGCTGGTTGCATTATTACCTTACATGTGTGTTGTAATGACCAAACATGCCTGAGTTCTCTTTTGACTTCAACCATCCACACCCTGGGGCCTGAGTCTGGCACAGGACACACGGGTCACAGTGTATTAGGCAAGACAGACATGGAGCACCATACACACCCGTGATGGGCCCAACCAGCTGAGGGGGTGGCCGCACAACCGTGCTGACAGACACATTGAGTACAGAAACAGTCATGCGCAGAGGTCAGGGATCATGTGGAGTGTCCTGGGGGGCACCCAGGTATGTGTAGACAGGTGGCAGAACCATGTCCTGCAAGCTTGAGTCCGGTGGATGCAGAGAATGGGGGCCTGGCCAACGTTGGATGCATGGGGACGGCACATGTCACAATACCCACACAGTCATGGACATCATGCCCAATACACAGTCTCATCCCACACACACAGCTTGCATCTTGTTACTCGACACATCGACACATAGCCACTATCTGGGAAAATCATGCCAGACATGCTGGATGCACCGTGACAACACACCAGCATTGACTGAGAAGAGGCACCTTGGAGGCATAGGGACACCTTTATTGGTCATGTTTTTGGGATTGCAGAGGCAACTTGAAGTACACATGAACACTTCTTATGGAGTAACATGTGGGTCCAACACTGGCACCCCCCTTCTGCAGCACAAATGCGTGATAGCCATGGAACTGGCACACAATTGTCGGCTAACAGCTAAACACCCACAGCTGCTCACGGAGAGACTGCCATACACCATTGATCCGCTGATGTGGAAGTCACACACCATGTCAAGCCAATGCTAACCGTATGTGTCCGAGGGCAGTGTCACACACATTGATGCCATCATCACAATCCACTATCCCATCACTGATGACTGTCAACCAGTCAGACCATCTATTCAGGTGTACACAGCTGCATGTCGTGTCCCATGGTGATGCTACATGGCTGCAGAGGAACCAAACATCGACAGGGGCAGTGTGCATACATCGTGAACAACTGCCACACCCAATACACCCCTGATGCATCCCTTACCCTAAGGAGACTTCCAAACGTGTCCGTGCCTGTAACGCTGAGTCAGCCCACGATGACGTGTCCATGAGGAATAGCAGTGCCACAACAATGCAAGCAGCAGACGGCATGCGCAAGTACCTGGGGAAGAGAGACACACAAGAAGTCAGCCACAAAAAGCACAGCCACTTGCATGTGCATGTACTCGACACATGTATGGATGACAACATGCTAGGTCACAATTATGACTGGGGAATTACAACCATCACTGGCACCATCACTCCAGGGACACACCCACACACACCTCTGACTCACGTGCCATTCATGCAGGTGGAGACACACATCACAACACATGCCACACGGGGACCAATGCGTGCACACTCAGACACTGGTACTCACCACTAAGCAAAGAAGTCGCGTATGAGCCGAGTCCGGATGTCCTCTTGCGGCTCCACATCCTCCACATCACTAGCCCCATTGCCAAGCCCTTCGTCCTCCACGGGTGGATGGTCCTCGTCATGTTGATCCAGGATGAGTGGCACAGCTTTCTCAACTGCCATGTTGTGCAGCATACAGCAGACCATGAAGATTTTGCAGACCTTCGCCGGGGCATATGGGAGTGCGCCGCTGGTCTTGTGTAGGCACCGAAAGCGGCTCTTCAGCAGGCCAAACGTCCTCTCTATCACTCGCCTTGTCCGGCCATGGGCGGTGTTGTAGCAGAGCTGGGCCGGCGTGATGGGGTTGCGGAGAGGTGTGATCAGCCATGGCATGTTGGGATAGCCAGCGTCCCCTACATGGGATGCACATGGACATCGTTAGAAGTGGTGAAGCGGTCGTGCTGGTAGGCAATGCAAAATACAGGACAGACAGACTGTACCCACCAACAACACATGCTCGTTCGTTGCGCAGCTGCATCATCATTTCAGGCATCCTGCTACGCCTCATGATGTAGGCATCGTGTGCTGATCCTGGAAAACGAGCACAGACATGTGAAATCACCATGTTGGACAGACACACCACAAGGGCATTGATGGAGTGGTAGTGCTTCCGATTGCGGTACGCTACCTCCCGTGCGTGTGGTGGTACCAAAGCTACATGTGTCCCATCTATGGACCCAATGACATGGGGCATCCCTCCCAGGGCATAGAATCCACGCTTGACCCCAGTCATCTGTTAAGGGGTTGGGAACTTGATCAAGTCATCCAGGTGAATCAACATGGCCTCTAAGAAATCATGCAGCACACGGCAGAACATGCTCTGGGACATGCCACCAACATGAGCTATGGTATTTTGAAACGTACCCGTGGCTTGAAAATGTAGGGCTGCCATTACCTTCAGCTTGGGTGTCAGTGCCGTAGGATACCTGTGCAGCGGTTGCAGGTGTGGTGCCAGTCTCGCCGTCAACTCCAGAATCAACTGTCGTGGGAAGCGGTAGCACCGGATCCGATCATTCTCCCGCATGGCAGCCAAGTCTGGCATTGCTCGGGGAAGAGGCGGCGCTCTGCAGTAATTTGGAAGTGACAAGGAAGAGTGAGTGCACCACAACAACAAATCATTTGTACTGAGCACATGTTATTCTGTCTATACACATATGCTACATACAGAGTGAGGTATGTGCCACATGCCCTGGACACGTATGCCTGCCAGGTGACACTCCTACCAAGAGCCAGCTACACACGGAGATTGAGAACCTCCCCATGCCATGCCATGGGATTAGCTGTGTCCCAGTGCAAGTGAACAGCCAGACGCAAGACAGGAGTGACATACACCCACACATCAGCAGAAGTAGGAGGCCGATTGCAGGGACTGGTAGCGGAACACTAGAGCCACAGGTCACATGACATTACACTAGGACAGCCCACACACCTTGCCATGAAGGTGCACATGTGATGACTCACCACACATTCATAGAGAGGATGCAGACATGTCCTTGTCACGCTACTCCGTGTCCCATGCATACATGCGCACCTCACATCCGAAACCACATGTGGCATGGTGTGCGGAACAGTGTGCGATGTCAATCTACACACAGACACATGTTGGTTGCTGCAACAGCTGCAGCTTTTGAGGGTGCTCCAACATCAACCAAATGGGAAGCCCCCACACATACATGACATAGTCACATCGTGCACCGTGGGTAGTGACAAGTCAGGTGTGGTAACCCCTGTTCCAGCCATCAGGGGACACTTGCGTGTGTTGGTGTCCGTGCCATGCCAGTGACGCTCATCCCAAGTGTGCGGTCCGACATGCACACATGCCCAAGGAGTCAAGGGCATGCCTGGCACACATTGCACCGTCACACATTACATCTGTACACATCTCATCATACATCTGGTGCCTTCTCGACTCAGGAGTAATGTGCCACATCACAGCCTGTCACACCTGTGCCCCACACATGTAGTAATGCACAGACAATGCCTTGATGTCCATTCATGGACAAGTATGTCCATCCATGGACAAGTATGTCCGCCATATTCATTCCTGTGTGCTGCCTGTCACCACTGTGATGTGTGAAAACCATTACTGCTGCTAAGAGGGCCTGTGTACGTTCCCATATCACTATGGGAGTGCTGCCGTATGTGTACCCATCGTGATGGCGAGCGTACAGGCATGTGTACGGTCCGTACCACTACGAGTACGCATACGCAAGAACACCCATAGTGGTACGGGCCGTACACACGCCTGTACGCTCACTATCACTATGGGTGTCCTCGCGTATGCGTACTCGTAGTGGTACGGACCGTACACACGCCTGTACGCTCACTATCACTATGGGTGTCCTCGCGTATGCGTACTCGTAGTGGTACGGACCGTACACACCCCTGTACGCTCACTATCACTATGGGTGTCCTCGCGTATGCGTACTCGTAGTGGTACGGGCCGTACACACGCCTGTACGCTCACTATCACTACGACTACGCATACGCGAGGACACCCATAGTGATAGTGAGCGTACAGGCGTGTGTACGGCCCGTACCACTACGAGTACGCATACGCGAGGACACCCATAGTGATAGTGAGCGTACGGGCCTTCCCCCAGAGGATCATGTCCCTATGTCAAAGGTGCAATGCGTTGGATGCATACTATGCCTTGTTGGAAACAGCAAATGTGTTATGATCTGTGTCCCTGTGACATGTGCCAGGTGTATTGAGGTAGTGTCACTTGTCCATCCTCACAGGTAGACGCCTCTGCCAAGGAGAAGATATGGCTGGACGCCGTCAGCGCCGTGAGGAGTGCGGATGGTCGGAAGCGGCGCCTGTCCCAGGTGAGGAAACGCTGGCAGGATATCCGGTGCTGGACGCGGAGGATCGCACGGGTCCTGCTGGGGGACTCACCTGAGAGCCATAAGAACCGCGGGCGCCGCCGTCTCTCCCACATCCAGAAAAGTGTGCTGGCGGTGGTCTTTCCTGACTTGGACAGGCGCCTACAGGAGATGCAGCAGCCGGAAGGGGGTAGGTACATGTGTGTGTTTGTTGTGTTTAACCAGCATTTGTAAGTGCACTGTTCCATGGATACACTTCCAGGGTTTATGGTGCTGTGCAGATCCTGTTACCCACAGTGTTGCAGGCCTCTCCTGCCTGCCTTCCCCACTTTGCAATGTGTTCCCTGGTCTCTGTGTAGTCACTCCATCACAAAGGTATGTAGCCTGACACCTTCTCCAAGTGTACAATGCCTGCAGCATCATGTGTGGGGGTGGTGTGTAACAGGTTTAGTGACCTTGCCTGTGCCCTGTCCAGTTCTGGACTTGTGGGTTCCATGTCAGTTGGCACTAATGCTGATTTCAGACATGGGAGTTGATCTCTTGAGTGCGAGGCCTTCCAGCAGGCATGTCCCATGTGGGGGCCTGTGACATGATGTGCATGAGTGTGCGTTACGCATAGTGCAGGGATGTTAGCGTGTGTTGCAGTCATTTCCATTCAGGAGCATGGAGTTGTGTGGCCACTACTGTCCCCAGGGGCATCTTTTCCTAGGTATTACGAGTGTCCACTGTACAGCCTGACCTGATTTTCCTATTACATACTCACGGTGGCCATTGCCTTTGTGTCTTGTTGCAATCATCTGATGATTCCCATTTGTACATGATAATTTGCACAGCCGCACCTTGGGTAGTTTGTGTGCAATATAGAAGTTTTGCATCCCATGTGTATTTCACCCTGACTAAGAGATGTACGTGCTTCCTGTGTCTCCATAGATTTGTCTCATGTAGGGGGTGGGTGGTGCGGGCATGTCCGACATGTCAAGACCTGATATCTCCTTGCTAGGACTGGCCAGTGTGTGATGTTTGCCTGGACATACACTCAAGGTGCAGTGTGCCAGTCAGGGTGGCCATGTTATCAGTATTACCTTTGCTGCATGTGCCTCTAGTTCCTGCCTATGGTCCCTGCTCATCCCTATTTGCTGCCACGCTGTGTGGTGCAGATGCACTGCTGGATTGTCCCCAGGGCCTTGCTCCTCAGTCAAAATTCCATGTCATCTCATTTGCTATTGTGTCATGCTCTCCATAGTTTTTCCATGGCATGGTGGGTCAAAAAACTGTGTCTTGCATGCCCTACATATGTACCTTGTTTTGTAGATGTAACTCTTCCTTTGTTTCAGGCTATGCACTGTAACCTACGTAGATTTGACTCATGTGACATATGTATACAGGTGTATGATTACTTTCTGTCTCTTCACCCTGCCCACAGCATCGTCGGGGGACACGGAGGGAGACATGGACACAGACGGCGCGGAGGGACCGAGCACCAGTGCCAGCGGTGACATCGGGGCTGGCACTTCGAGTGGGACTGAGGCGGAGGAGAGTGAACCCGGGGACCTGTCGACTGGCACAACAGAGTATGAAGCTGACGGGTCCGAGGATGATCTCTCCGAGTGGGCGGTGGCTGCACCACCATCTGACAGCAGCCCTACATCTGGCACCGCCCCCTCCATTGGCATCAGCCGCCTCCCACGTGCTCGTGTACCTTCCCAAAGTGCCCGGTCACCACATGTCTCCTTCCTGCCAGGCACCGCACCCCCTGCCCCTGTCTCCACTGCTGCCGCCAATGCTGAGTCTGTGGACATCCAGCGGCAGTTGCAGATTGGTCAGACTGCGATCCTTAATATCCTCCATGGCCACAGCCTGGTCCTCAACAACATGGAGGCATACTTGTAGGGCATTCATTCATCACAGGCTGACCAACGCAACTTGCTGAGGTCCATAGACTCCACACTGACTGCAGCAGTGGGTCTCCTGCAGCGCTACGTCCCACCCCCTACCCCTGCTCCTTCCACAATTCCCACTCCCATGCCTGTCCCACATACACCCAGACGTAAGCATGCACCCACCACCACAGACACAGGCACCACACCAGCAGGGAAGGTCCGCCGCACACCTCCTGACACGCACACACAGGGTGCAGTAGGCACACCCACTGGGTCGGGGGGCAAACGTGTGACACGCAGCCAGAGTGGGAGTCCGCATTCCACCCAATCCACTCCCTCCAAATCCCCTCCCCTCAGCTCTCCTGGCCACATCTCCCCCAAAGACTCCTTCATGGCCGCTCTGTCCCTGAGCCCCACATTGACACCACCCCGCAAGCGGTCAAGGAGGTCCCCGGTCAGGGTGCTTGAGTCCCCCCCCCTGTCCACATCCTCCCCCAGTGGCGCTGCGACCCATCCCTCTGACCCCCCCCTCCTTGGGGCCTGTGGTTCCTTCGGGTGCAGGGGAGTCCCTGGAGGACCTTGCTAAGGTGTGCAGCGAGATCCTGGCCTCCGCCTTTGGCCCTGCCCCACCCCCTGTGGTGGAGTCCTCCATCCCTGCACCCACGACGCCTACCCTTCACCCTCCTGTCCCTGCGGTGCCTGTTTCTTCACCCCCACATGATGCCCTCACCCCTGTGGAAGACAACGGATTGTAACTGTGCAGGCAAGCTAGGGGACACGCATCCCACTGTGTCCCCCATCCAGCTGGGACTCCTGGACTGCCCTATGGCCTTTGTTAATATTGGACTTACGTCATACTAGTTTTTTGCTCATGCTGAATAAAGCTATTTATTTTTTTTCCTTGGAACACTCCTGCATTGCTGGCATTGCTGTTGTTGGGGCTGCTACATGGTTGTGGGTGTTGGTCATGTGTTGGGTGTGTGGGAAATGTAGTAGTGTGCTGCTTATAGGGGGGACCCTGGGATCTGTGTGCCATCACACGGTGTTAGCTACCTTTCTCCATTCATGTAAGCAGTTGCTGCATGTTGCAATTGTCCCAAGGTGTATTCCTTCCTCTGTGTACCCTGACATCTTCCCTGCAGGGTGTTCCCAATATGTGGTGCTGAGCTGTGTCAACATCAGCTGGGTGTGTGAGGGACTCCTTCAACTTTGAACATGCATGCTGAGCGATGTCTCCACCTGCATCATTCGTGGCATCCTTGGTAGTCATTGTACTTGTGTATGTGGCCTATTGACATGAGTTCATGTGTACATGTTTTCTTTTCTGCGCTATGCATGTGTATACTCCCAGCCTCGCACACATGTGGTACATCTACTGCAGGGTCTTTGTGCACCAGACTGAAATTTGTGGGCATGGTATCTGTGGCTACTCCACCCTTTGCGTTCCATGGGCACTGCTGGGAGTGATAGGCCCCCACCCCTCCTGTCTCAGGGCACTGCTGGGAGGACTCTGCACACACCCCTCCTGTCTCAGGGCACTGCTGGGAGGACTCTGCACACACTCCTCCTGTCTCAGGGCACTGCTGGGAGTGATAGGCCCCCACCCCTCCTGTCTCAGGGCACTGCTGGGAGTGATAGGCCCCCACCCCTCCTGTCTCAGGGCACTGCTGGGAGTGATAGGCCCCCACCCCTCCTGTCTCAGGGCACTGCTGGGAGGACTCTGCACACACCCCTCCTGTCTCAGGGCACTGCTGGGAGGACTCTGCACACACCCCTCCTGTCTCAGGGCACTGCTGGGAGTGATAGGCCCCCACACCTCCTGTCTCAGGGCACTGCTGGGAGTGATAGGCCCCCACCCATCCTGTCTCAGGGCACTGCTGGGAGTGATAGGCCCCCACCCCTCCTGTCTCAGGGCACTGCTGGGAGGACTCTGCACACACCCCTCCTGTATCAGGGCACTGCTGGGAGTGATAGGCCCCGACCCCTCCTGTCTCAGGGCACTGCTGGGAGGACTCTGCACACACCCCTCCTGTCTCAGGGCACTGCTGGGAGGACTCTGCACACACCCCTCCTGTCTCAGGGCACTGCTGGGAGTGATAGGCCCCCACCCCTCCTGTCTCAGGGCACTGCTGGGAGGACTCTGCACACACCCCTCCTGTCTCAGGGCACTGCTGGGAGGACTCTGCACCCCCCCCCTCCTGTCTCAGGGCACTGCTGGGAGGACTCTGCACACACCCCTCCTGTCTCAGGGCACTGCTGGGAGTGATAGGCCCCCACCCCTCCTGTCTCAGGGCACTGCTGGGAGGACTCTGCACACACCCCTCCTGTCTCAGGGCACTGCTGGGAGGACTCTGCACACACCCCTCCGGTCTCAGGGCACTGCTGGGAGTGATGGGCACCCACTCCTCCTGTGTCTGGGCACTGCTGGGAGGACTCTGCACACACCCCTCCTATTTCACAATATGTACGCTCATGGCATACACGGATGTGGGTACGCTCCATACGTACGCGGGTGGGGGTACGTGTCGTACTTACACTGTTGGGGTGGGGGTACGCTCCATACGTACGCGGGTGGGGGTAGGGGTCGTACTTACACTGTTGGGGTGGGGGTACGCTCCATTCGTACGCGGGTGGGGGTATGTGTCGTACTTACACTGTTGGGGTGGGGGTATGCTCCATACGTACGAGGGTGGGGGTAGGGGTCATACTTACACTGTTGGGGTGGGGGTACGCTCCATACGTATGCGGGTGGGGGTACGTGTCGTACTTACACTGTTGGGGTGGGGGTACGCTCCATACGTACGCGGGTGGGGGTAGGGGTCGTACTTACACTGTTGGGGTGGGGGTACGCTCCATACGTACGCGGGTGGGGGTACGTGTCGTACTTACACTGTTGGGGTGGGGGTACGCTCCATACGTACGCGGGTGGGGGTAGGGGTCGTACTTACACTGTTGGGGTGGGGGTACGCTCCATTCGTACACGGGTGGGGGTACGTGTCATACTTACACTGTTGGGGTGGGGGTACGCTCCATACGTACGCGGGTGGGGGTACGTGTCGTACTTACACTGTTGGGGTGGGGGTACACTCCATTCGTACGCGGGTGGGGGTACGGTCCGTACATATCAGTCCCCATGCTATGTGATGCTTGTGCGGCCCGTACCCAGGCCTTTGCCACATGGGTACGAGCCGTCCCGCCATTGTTGGGGTGACGTAGGTGTGGGCGTGGTACGACTCATACCCACACTCTTCAGGCGTGGGTACGGGACGTACCTGTCTGGTTGTGTTGCCGGTTCGCGTCGTGACGGACTTCCGTTGTGGCGGTCGCTGGCTTAGCTGGACACGCCCCCACCCCCTCGTAGTGACCAGGGCCTGGGAGTCAGGTATGTCCAGGGCATGTGTGCTGTGTGGCTTTGGTGGGGGGTTTGTGGCCTGCCCTGGTCCTGCCACCCCCCCCCACCCCACTTTCCCCCCTCCCTTAGTTGTTCTGACCTTCTGCGGCATCTGCGTCGGAACCTGTAGAGGAGGTCGACTGCTATGAGGGCCGGGATGACACGTAGGTTCGGGTCCATGTCTGTCCGTCGCGTACGGGTCCTCCTTGTTCGCGTTGTCCTGTATGTCCGTCGCGTACTGGTCCTCCTTGTTCGCGTCGTCCTGTGTGTCCGTCGCGTACTGGTCCTCCTTGTTCGCGTCGTCCTGTCTGTCCGTCGCGTACTGGTCCTCCTTGTTCGCGTCGTCCTGTCTGTCCGTCGCGTACTGGTAGTCCTTGTTCGCGTCGTCCTGATTTCCGTCAGTTTTTGGCTGCCGGAAAATATTCACCGTGCGGGATGACGTCGGTGCGAATCGTAATTCCTGGTTCGTGAATGGCAGGCTGCGAGCGTCCCGACGTCAGCTCGGCGCTTTCCCAGATCGCATTTGTAGGTTTATTTTGTTCGGTCGGGGTTTTTTACGATTCGTACGGAAATGGTGTTCCCGTGCGAATCTTAATTCCATGTTTGTATATTTTGACGACCGGGTACGCGTCGGACGGAGAATATACTCCGTCCGACGGTTCGTACCCGGTTTTTACAGGATCGTGATCGGCGCCATAGTAGATTGTACTCTGCAACAGGCGAGCCAAAAAACCCAGCCCCTACAGCTGAGGTCCAGTAGCCCAGACCTGCCCTGTGTACCTGAAAATATCATTTTCCACAAGCTGGGATATATATGTTATATATATGAAATCTTATCAATCAACGCATGCTTCATCAAAAAATATATTATGAGATGATTTATTTGACCAAGATCTCGTAACACTACATCAACAACACAGTTCAGAAAACATCATTAAAACATATAGTTAAGTAGAAATGTATTAAAATGTATGTGCCTAAGAAATTGGTTCCATAAACTCATACGTGTAAGGTACTAATGTACCTAAGAAAAAGCTGGATTTACATAGCAGTTTAACATGCACACCAATGTCAGCCAATACAAGGAGCACAATAGGCCACTGCCACCATGCAACCAAAACTCTCTTCTAGTACAAAAACACAAATATTTCTTAGCTATAAACAAAAAATATTAAAATAAATTACAGGTATGACAGATTAATAAAATTACTTTCATGACAAATCACATTAGAACTATTATCTGTAAACCCTATTTGATTTACCGTCAAATAACCAATTCAAAATTGTAATTAATTTAGCAAGATATCAAGGCTATCACTAAGACTTTGAATACACATGTAATTCAGAACGAATTAGGATTAACATACCTCCAAACACCATATCACACTAGGTGGATGTCCTTCTACAAAGAATAAAGGGATATTTTCCTTTAGTTTCAAGGATAAGTTTATTTGAGAAAGTTAATTAAATAACAACACTTTGCACAAATATTCATTAAATATTTCATAAGTAAAAGAAAAAGAAATGAAGGATAATGATGTTATATATTTGCAATTGAAGTGGTAAAGAAAATACAATAAGAAGTATAAATACATTAGGAGTATAAGGATCTGGTTCATGTGAGTCTTAATAAAATAAGAAATGAGACGAAAAAGCATAATACTATTAAAATATACAATCATATACATATTTCTGAAATAATATATTGAACAGTGTCATTTTCAATATAAAGGAAGTCAAGGAGGCTTAGTAACTTCTTGTAGTGAAGGGATGGGTACAAAAGATTTTTTGGCGCTATCATCTAAAACTTGTGTGATAGGAGACCACAGTTGTAATAGTTTTTTAGCAAGAGATATGGGATGTATAAGAGTTGTGTCCAGTCTATGATTATGACAAACAGCGTACCCCCAAGCTAGATATGTAATTTACATGTGTCATTCCAGTTTTTTGTTAGGGATATTTTTAAGGGAAGACATTCAGTCACAAGACATTTACTTAAAATGTAGACAAGACTTCTACATTTTATCACAGGTGTGAAGAAAATTAATCATGAGGTGTCCGGCCTTACAAACATCAGTAAAGGGCCAATCTGAATAGCATACTATTGCAACTTATATAATAACAACAAATATTTCCAAATGGTTACATTATATATTAATATTTTTTTTTGAGGTGACACACCAAGTTCGCAGTCCGCTATCTAAACAGCATTGTCCATACTGCCTGAGGATACAAGTCTACAATACATTTAAATAGGAGTAGCACTCCTGCTGACGAGGAAGAACTTAATGACCTGCCTAGCCCATCACATTTTACTGGCCGGGACCCTAGATCTCTCTAGCTATATGAGGACACAACACCCAGAAACTGATTCAGAGAGGACCTGGCTTGGCAGGTTGGGCAGGACTATTCTTATTGGAACAGGGGCAAGGCTGATTTAAATATGAGCAGGTCTAATTTGAGGCGGTTTGGAATGCTTTCCTAACTGATTACTAGCGGTTAGACTATTGTAAGCCTTTTCCCATCCCCTTTTGTGTATGTGATGCAATGCGTTACATGACAAAGTGTATGTCCAAAAGTGGGCTCTTTACTCACTGTTCTACTGGAACCAAAGTGCGCCCTACTTAAAAGGCTCAAATAGGCCAAATTCAGTCTTGGGTTGCTTGCATTCCAGTTCAGAGAGGACCTGGATTTGCAGTTAGTGTTGGATGGTTCTTATTTGAGCAGGACCAATGCTGATCTATATAAGTGTGGTCTAATCTCAGGTGGCATGGTGGGCAAAAAAATGATTTGTAGGAATGCTTTCAAGGGTGATTGCCAGTGGTTAGACTGCTTTGAAAGCATTCCTCCTATCAACTTTTGTCTGTTTGATACAAGACAGAGAACATCCAGAAGAGTCCTGGTTCCATTACCAACATCAGTGCCGCTAGAAGCCCCCTGTTGTCCTAACCCCCAAACAACTTTTACCACTCTTGTTCTGGCTCCTGTAAAAACAATGATAACATCTGCTGTGCAGCTAAGGACACACTATACTTGTGGACAAGTTGGTTTGGAAAGGGATATGGTAGGTCCCGATGTAAGAAGGGAAGCATAGGGTGCCTTTACCTATGTCACCAACATGAGTACAGTTATGCGGAAAGAGGATCAGTCGGGCAAGATTATTGAATTATAAATCTTTCATTTCATATCAAAATTAAAATGTTGCAGTCTTGACAGATAACTAATATCAGTATATAAAACAACAGCTTTTTTGTTACTAATAAAAACATTAATTGGTAGTGGACATCCAAAAGCCCTGCAAGGGAGAAGGTCACACAAGCAATGTGTATATACACTTGTATATATACAGAAATTGCAGAGAAGACAAAACATGTAGAAGTACAGATCTGATTACAAAATAAGTTAGAGGCATGTTGGAAATAGAAATGTGATGTTTCAATGCAGGCTATTAAAGGATCCACCCATTGTGTAGAGATCACTTTTAGAAACTGGGGACAAATGGTGCATTAAAGATAGTAGGAGCCTAAATGGTAGTCTTCAGCACTACATTTGGCTGCTCTCCATTATGCTTAGACACAGGCATGAGGTACACCAAGTTCCACAAATGATAACATCAAGTCTAAATTCTAGGCTTTACGACATACCTTACGTGTAAGGGCCCTTTGATTAAACTCATATATTAGCATCACTCCATGACTGAGAGGAAGTGCACTGCAACTGAATCACCAACGATGCAA
The DNA here is from genome assembly GCF_964204655.1 of Triturus cristatus. Lineage (NCBI taxonomy): Eukaryota > Metazoa > Chordata > Amphibia > Caudata > Salamandridae > Triturus > Triturus cristatus. The sequence continues at coordinate 943,476,196 of NC_140594.1, read as the reverse complement.
CAATGGGCAGGCAACTTGCATGTTTTGATCTCTCCAAAACCAATAACTGTGCATTAGTCCAAAGTATCTACCAAAACATGCTAGTGCCCTTGCAGATGACAGGATGACATGATCTAGGAAGTATTAAGAAGAAAACACTATGGGGCATATTATCAAGAACGGTGTTAAAATTATCGCATGGGTATCTCATTGTCTTTACAGCTCCATCTGTCAGCTTAACAGATCTGTTTATTATAAAAAATGATGCCCACAATCTTTTTACTATCTTTTTATTGCCTATACCCTTCTCTTTCTTTCAATATTAATTTCGCTCAGCTAATTCTACCCTTTCAATATGGCCACTACTGCCGAGTCACCGGGCACCTTCTGATCACGTGATTTGTCACATGACCCTCCCTGCACTTCCTTATATACCCTCCTCCTGGCTCACCCATTCCCCGAGCACACTGGAATACCAAAGGATACACAGGTAAGCTCACTCACCGGCAAGTCCCTACTTGCATAGATATTCTTTCTTACTCCTTTGACACGCTGTTATCTCCCCGCACAGGTCATTGTACCTCCTCAGGAGTACTCGCATCATTGTTGTGTGACACACAGCACCTTTTTTATATTTCCTAATTGGATTGGTTGCTGCGATTCATGTAATTAGGTAAGCCCTTCAGCAGCTGGCGTTTTTATCCTTCACGTGCCTACCCACAGCACTCTCTCTGTCTGTGAGCCTTCTCTCTTCTTACTAGGTTACCGAGTCTCTCCATACCAGTACCCTCAATTGGGAATTGCCCCAATCCCACCCTACCTTCTTTGCTAACGTAAGAGTTAACACTTGCCGTTATTGGTTTTAGACCATACAATTAGTGGCTATTCCTGAAATTTTTTACCAGCGCCAAGATACTCGAGTGACTTAACGTACCTCTGAGCGACCGCAGTAATCCCTTCCTGGCATTTTCGCATTTGCCTCATTGCTTGCCCTCTGCTATTACGCTTGGTAAGCTACGCTAGAAACAACTTAGCCCATCACAACTCACGCCATTAAAGCACTTGTATGCAAGGCTGCCATTTCACCCGTAGCACCCACGCCGTTACACTTTAAGGTCTTGATTTATTGCTGCACCTTGAGATCGTTGTTTCTTACCAATTTTCACCCAGCATGTGTATTGTATTAACACCTAGTACACGACGTCAGGATGGAAGAGTTGTACCTCCTTTGTCTCTCACAAGCACTATGTTACAGACCATTTTTTCTAAAGTCTTTTTGATCTACTTATTTTTCTTTTGGCCCCTCTACCATTCACTATTGTCTTTCAGGCTAAAATTCCCTCAGGCATGTCATTTTTACTTCCTGATGATGATCCCAATATTGTTTCTACGGGATCGAAACGTCGTCGAACTTGTATGCACTGTAAACGCAATTGAATTATTTACTGATGTGTAAGTGTCTCTACATATTGTTTGCTTGTTGCATTTCTTTATACTAGTTACAAGCATTTTTGTCCTGCCTGAACTTTTTTTGAATTTGTGAATTTCTGTTCATTTGTGTCTTTGTTCTATATGCTGCGTTGGATTCAGGATTTGTCCCACTTTATTCTTGTGTTATATGTGATTTGATACATTATTAAATTTTCTGTCCGGCTGGACAGCTTTAATATAGCACTGATTTCAGGCCTATATCCATTGTTTTCAGTGTGAATTTCCACTGTCAGGGACTATTTTGTAATTGTAACGTACTACTACCCAAGGTCCCTAACCATTACAATTGGGTTCCCTTGTTAACTAAACAATTAACTTTATGGCAGCCAGGTTAGCAGGGGGTGGATTTCATTGGAAAGATCACTGCCCACCTGACTTTAAACTAAGCATGCATACTGTCATTTGGGTGGAAAGGATATTCCATCCATAAAAAACAAAGGACCAGATTTCGATTTTGTGAATGAGATACTTCATCACAAGCAAATATAATGTCTTCAGTATTAAAAGTGCTCTATATCAAAAGTCACTTGTAATATCACATTCATAATATCAAACAAATTTGTGATGAAGTATCACATCCCATCCAACAAAAATGTAAAGGAGGACCAGGCTCTAATACTTATTCATTTATACATATTATAGATATGTTACTATTGATTATATACAGACAAGTTGGCACTTGATGCCATCACACAACATTGAGTGATGTCCTTCCTAAATATTTCAAAATCATTATCCAATAAACCAAAAAACCAGAACAGCTGCCCTTATTTAGATATTACAGGTGGGTACTTTGCCACAAACGTGACAGATATTCTGCCCAGCTTATTTCAAGTACAAGGATAGAATGGACTTGTAATAAGGGTTTCGGTATCTACATTGTGTCCCATCCGCTGAACTCTAAACCAGGTGCAATATATGTTAGGTTATATTCACATATCTTTATAAAATTTTGAAAAAATTGGTGATGCTTGACATAACATGTTTGATAATAGAATTTTTTTGTTCTCATCTCCCTTTTTGTAGGTTAGCACCCAAAACAAGAAATAGATCTTGCAGGTCATTTCAAAGAGTGTATGGTCCACAGGTGCCACAGCATCCACTGTAGAAAAAGGTGGAAGGACCTTTAGCGGTGGACCCGCGTCATCACTTTAAATCAATTGGGAAGATCCTCCCCGGAGAAACACTGGGTGAGGCAGCTGCAGACCCCCAATGAAGTGTCATATATTTCAGTGGCCTACCCCGAGTTGGATGCGGAAGTGAAGATCATGGAGCAGTGGTAAGGGGTAAGTTTATAACCTTTGAGAACATGGACGTTGCTTATGACCCTTCTTCACAATTTGATGGACAGAACACTGTATCACAAATGTGGTAGGCACACTATCCTCTTTATTACAAGTGCAAAAAGATATAATGCACTTGCCGGTCAGTGAGAAACTCATCCACAAAACTGTAAATTAGGGCCCATGTATCTAGACAACGATTTGTGTTTCAGTGCTACTGACTTAATGTAAAGTTTGGCAAATATGTTACTCATTCACAAAGATGATGGATATCCTGTCCACTTTTTTAGAAGTGCAATATGTCCTATGGTCCTTGTATAACAGGAGATGTAATGTGGTCACACTGTGGCACAGTAATCCTTCCACTAAACTCTAAATCAGGCTCTAACAATGACTTACTCATTTTGTGCATGTAGCTTCGCATGTTAACTTGTTTGCAAATTTTTATCTATATTGAAATATGTATGCCTAGGATAGCTCGAAATCATGAATGTTCTAAAATTAGGATTTGATTTATATTATTGTGGAAGGGATACTTCATTGCAAACATGTTTGGATATCTCATCTGCAGGCAAAATTGTAATATGGCAGATGGTATATTTGCCACATTAGTCATGAACTATTCCATCCATCCAAACTAGAAAGCAGGCCCTTTCATAAGTGTTTCACTGGGCTTACGCTCCTGTGGTGGGAGAAAAAGTGTTGGTCATGCTCAGATCTCTGCAAAACATGTGGGTGACACTACCATGCAAAAGACAGTGCTCTATGACATGGACAGGATACCTTGACAAGTACTTGAGGGCATTTTAATGTATGTATCCAGTTCCTGGTCAAGTGCTTGACCAGTCTATTGACACAATGCTGCCCTACATATTCTCACAAAGGGCTTTGTATGGTGGCTGGTCCATGTAGTCCATTGTATGATGACAGATACTTACAATTGTGAATGAAAGGCTTGGGTTACAATTCTACACCATGCAGAAGACATTCCTGCCTAAAAACAAAAAATATTAATGTAATATTACGGGCCTGATTTTGAGTTTGGTAGTCATGTTATTCTGTCACACCGTGACTGATATTCGGTCCACCTTAATAGAAGTGTATTATATCCTATAGATCTTGTAACAAGACAGACAGGATATCTGTCATGTTGTGACAGATTCACCAGTCTACGAAATTATAAATTCAGCTCTATGTCTTATGAGTCGAAATTCGAGTTTGACAAATTAGAAACTTCTTTTGAAAATTGGTGAGTCTCCCACCCTCTATATTGCAAGTGCATTATAGCTGAAGGCCCTATCCTTAGGAATATGGGCAACAGGAATTATGCAACAATGAAGATGGTGTATCCCATCTACCAAACTTTAAATATGACCACTGTGATTTGTGACCAAAAACATTCTGCTAAAAATGTCAATGTTAGCTTGACTTCAAATATGCAATTTTACATATCTTGTTATATCACATTAGGTAATCTTTCTTCATTGAATGTGAAGATTCAGAACATCATAGGTGTGTGTACATTTTGATATATCACTTTATACTCTATGACTAATGTGTGCATATGTCTGCTTTTAGCTTCCTCCAGAGCAAGCACAGGAGATGGTGGCCACACTTTGAGTGAACAGCAGTAGGGCCACTTTGACAGACATTGAAGGGTTCAGTGGCACTGAGGGTGGGTGGGCTGACCAGGAGGCTACATCTTCATCTGACTCTGAGGCCTCTGACTCTGGCCATTCCCTTGTAGAGTCTACAGAAACATCTGAGGCACAGGATCTGCTTCTGTGGCCGCCACCACTACCACCAGCACCACCCTCACTACTGCCCCCCCAGACCAAGTCAGCACCCTGTTTAAAATGGACCTCGTTCAAAAACAGACTGGGGTTTCCTTCATCCAAGGGACCTCTACATCTGCTCCCTAGTGTCAGAGGAGGATCTGAAGGTTCTTAATATTCCCTCTGACGGGTAGACAGCAATGTTGGATGCCATCCAGTGTGTCAGTCACCAACTTACTAAAGTGATTGGCATCTTGGAGGACATACGCACTACCATGTCTGCCCCACACAGAAGTCCTATGATTGGCATCTTGAAGGACATATGCACCACCATGTCGGTCTGCACAGAAGTTCTGTCTGTGCTAGTAGTTCCTCAGGCACCAGTGTATCACGGACAACTGACTATATGCCAGACACTGCCCATATTCCTCCTCCTGACCCAGTTGCAACACCTGCCTCAGTTTCTTCACCTGCCCATATTCCACCACCTGTCCCAATTTCACCTGAAGACCTGATTACTCCACCTCCATCCATTATCCCACCTGCCCTAAAATGTCACAATGTTCTAAAACCTCACTATGCCCCAAAACCTCACCATGCCCCAAGCCCTTCCTCCCCAAAACACCCAGGCCCTGTCCCTCCCTGAACAAATTCCTGAAAAATCACGCCATTCAAAAATAGGCACCCAGATTGCCATCAGCTCCCTGAGGATGGAGATCACCATGAGGAGGAATCTATGTAAAATGGGAGGTAAGGACGGTGGGCATGATTGCAAGTTTGGCAGATGGGATACTCTGCCATAAACATGACGGAAATCCCTTCTGCAGTATTACATTTCCATTGTAGCCTAAGGAATCTGTAATACTGGGGACAGGATATCTGTTACGTTTGTGATGGAGTATCCCATCCACCAAACTCGAGTCTGAAGCCTATTTGAAAATTTTGATCTGTGATAGGACACTATTTCACCACTGTCCCAGATGTATCTTTTTTTAAACATGTACATGTACTTTATACTTTTTTGCCCAGAGGTTGAAAATTTGAGTTGCCTTTTTTATTTTACATTAAAAAAAAATTACAACAGTTTGTGTCCGTTTTATAAGTTATTGGTTGTTGATCAAAATGTAACATTTTATTCCGTATGTGATAGTGTATGTCAACAATTTTATTCAATTTCCAGATCTTGTGATTTTCTCTGTGTTGTGCTGTGGAAGATGTAGTTTGTTTTCCTTTCCCATGTTCGTTAATGGGAGTGGTGATGTGATATGATATGTTAGTGTTTGTGGCGTGCAGAGTAGGGATGTGATTATTATATTTTACTTTGTAACATATGCTTGGCAAAATGTAGTTATGCCTTTAGGTACTGGGTTCACATAGACGTCATCCAATGTATTAAGTGTGTATATACCTAGGTAGCCTACGTTAGTGTTATGTGTGGTGGGGGAGTGTATCCTGCCCCTAACACTATATGTAACATTTGACAATGTAACATAGCAATGAGCGGGTTGTGGTAATGTCTATTTGGTATGCATAGTTAATTCATATGAGTGTAGTGTGAGGTAAGTGCGAAGACAGGGATCAAGGGTAGCATCATATTAGGTGGGTTTTAGATTAGCCCATTTCTGCTTTAAAATGTGCATTCACTTACAGATTTAAGGTTGGGGTAGAAACACTTTTTTACATAAGTATTGTATGTGGGTAGGTAATGTGAGACATGTAGACCAAGCGGAAGACATGGTTTCTTGTTACCAGATATGATTTAGTGTGCATAAAGTTAGGTTTAGTGATAATTGAAGTTAACATAGTGTATGAAAAAAGGTTTAAAAGATATATACCTTATATTTTGTTGCCCATTGTGTTACTTGTCCTTCCCCTATGACAGAACTTGTAGGAGTAAGAACACCAAGACTGAGTTGGTTGTGTGGGTTTGAGGGCAGGGTTCAACTTTTTGTGCTATTTGTCCTCCAACAGGTGTGGAAGATGGAACCGCCTTATTTCTGTCGACAGAAATTATAATCTAAGTACATTGCCTGAGTTTTGTCTTTCCATTAGGCGTTCCACCGTGTTTAAGGTATACCGCCATTGACAGAGCAAGGAAAATGTGGTGGAGGAGGCAGGTGGATGATGGATTTTTATCTCTCAAACCATCTAACTCTAAACAGGATGCATGGAGCTCAATGTCGGTGTACAGTTGAACAGTTAGTAAACCCATTTGCTTCCACCAAACTCTAGACCAGGCCCCTAATTCTATTGTCATTATGCCACACAACATTGCACACAGAAGTGAAATGGGGGAAAGGCAAGAAAAATGTTCAATGTTTTTTATATTTTGAGAGTCATAATAATCCTCAATACTCAACCCCTATCTGTTACAGTCCCCCATCCTTTCAATTAGTTGGTTGCAGCTCCCAGTTTCAGTCCCACAAATCCTCAGTTTTCACCACCACTTTTAGTAGCGAACATTATTAATTACACTATACAGAGTGCCCAGTTGATCCCCAGAATGCAGAAAGAAAAAATCAAATGGACTGGTTGAAGAAGAGGGTGGGATTAGGAAAGAGGGGTTCTATCACCGGTATTCAACTGAAGAATTGGCCACACTGAATTAAACAAAACAGTGATGGAATGCTTGACTTAATCGCAGCCACTGGTAATTATTCTGTCTGCATCCCAGTCCATCATTATTTTTCTCACCATGCCACCTCAGATGTTTTTTTATTTTTTATTTTATATAGCGCGAACTAGACCCGAGATATCGGGTATCAGAGCGCTTTACATGAGCACCGGTTTCGTTACATGAGGACACATTCATTTGTTTTAGGCACGGGGAGATTACGTGATTTGTCCAGAATCATAGGATGCTGGGCGTCGTTGTCGAGACTCGAACCCGGTTCCCCAGCTTTGAGGTTGACCGCTCTAGCCGTAAGGCTACATCCTCTCCCCTACGATTAGACCATCTATGTGCAACTCAGCCATTGTCCTGTTCCAGTAGGAGCAGTCCAGCCCCAACTGCCAAGCCAGTCCCATTCTGGACTGGAACACAAGCACCCCAAGACCTGTTTCGCCCAAATTGAGGCTCGTCAGTCAGTTGCAGCTTAGATCCAGTGACACAGAGAGCACAGGACCCACATCTAGGCATAACATTGCATTTAGTATACAAAACTGCGATGGGTGAAATTTTTGAATTAATCACTGCTACTAGTAATTATCACTTACAAAACCAGGTCCTCCGATTAATATTTTTGTAGAGCTAATAAAGACGGATGAAATTCCCTTCATGAGGAACTAAAATGAAGGAAAAGCCTAACTACCAAACATTTTCGCAGTAATTCAATTTTGTCAATAACTCGTCAATAATGACAAACTCTGAATACTTAACAAGTCACTTTTATCTAATATTTCAGAATAGGAATGGTCAATACACAAATACAATAAGAAACATCATAAAATTCTTCATTAGTTCAATGTTACAGGCAAAATCACTAATAAGAGAAATACAGTTTAATAATGAATTCATTTCAATATCAATAACAGGTGTGAGTGGAGAGAAGGAGAGGCAAAAGTAATAGTTATTTTCAAATATCAATATGCAATTTGATTTTCATATGAACCTAGATCAATGAGAACTAATGCACAAAGTGCAATAGTGAGGAAGAGCTAATCCTTCGGCCGGAAAGGTATAGCTTAAGGCAACATCATCAGCCGATGAAGTGCAAAGTAATCAGGACAGCCTCAGTCAGGTATTGCAAAGACAGCAGCCAGCCAGAGTAGTGCAGAGAAAATAGCAGCAAGGCTCTCCTCTCATAGAAACAGCTACTACCAAAATTCTTTCTACGAGTAATAATTATACCCTAAATGTCAAATGTCCAACCCCCTAAAGTTACATTCGCAAATTCTTCACAATCTCATTGGCTTTTAAAAAGGAGGTGTTCATTGTCTCATTCAGTTCATTCAGGTTTCTTAAACAGTCTATTGTTAATACGAAAGATGCCATCCTTCCGCGGATGCCGGAAAAAGAATCTTGCAACTTTATCTACGTCCTCGTGCACGCTCCACATCAGCTTGCAACATTTGTCGAACAAATTATTCATAGAAGGATAAATATTTAGCACAGAGGGGAAATTCCTAGATATTACTTTGTTCACAGCTAAACGAACTAAACCTCATTTCAGAACTAGTGAAGGAAACAGATTTATTTGTGGCCTACATTTTGAGAAAGAAAATCACCCTAGGCCTTCATAGGAAAATCATAACTGAAAAACTGACTGTTTTCCCAAGGAATAAAGCACACTTAATTAGAAAAGAAATATAAAAGAATACATAAGGAATTCATTATGGGCTTTAGTTCATTATTCTGATTAAACTCAAAAGCATAATCTAATTAATTAATATAAATGTGCGGGACATATGCGGTCTGGCTGATTTTGCTTCGTAGCTTTCGTTTCGCATGGCCATGCCACTCTTATGCGCCCGATCTCGGAAGCTAAGCAGGGTCGGGCCTAGTTAGTACTTGGATGGGAGACCGCCTGGGAATAGCAGGTGTTTTAGGCATTTCCAATACCGGCGGTTCGAGTCACGCTATATAAATATGCAACAATTAAAAAAAAAAACATTTTAAAAAGAAATCTTGCTCTGGCGAGTTGCGCGGGCATTTTATGCCCCCGGGTTTACTTAATCTCCCCCTTTTGGAATGTGGATGCAAACACGGCTCTCATGTTATGCGCGCCACTACCTTCGGTTCGAGCTCGCGCTATATAAATATGAAAAAAAATAAATGCTTGCTGTGCAGAGTCGCACGATAGGAACCCGGGGGGGGGGGGATGCTGTTTGCAAGGCAAGGGTGGCGGTTTCCGCATAACAATCGCGGGCCACAGGAGGTGAAGGGGCGGCCAGATCTGTTCCACGCAAATGGACTGAGTGCATTAACCCCCACCCACCCCCCCCATTTGCCTATGATTGGGGGGCAAATTGCTCTCATGCCTAAACGGCCCGCTTGCGTAAGGCGACAGAATTAATTAGCTTGAGAGTGTGCTTATTTATTGGTTGTAGCCAAGAGGGCTAAGAGGTGCGGGGGCGCGCCGCAGCAGCGCGATCCGCAGAGCAGGCGTGGGCGGACCTGGTGGGTAGAAGTCTTCCGCTGGGACAGTGTGCAGTGCAGCCCCGGTGTAAACTCCCCCCACGAGCACCCGAGTGCGCAATGGACGGTCGGAGGTGACCATGCTGCGGTGTGTTGTTCTCCCCTTTCTGTCTTACAGACGCTGTGGTACTACAGGTTTAGACGAGCAGCCCCAGGGTGTAAGTGGTGTGGCCAGAACCTGCTGGCCCTTAGGGGCGCCAGGGTGCCATGCAGGGCGGGGCTGGCTCACACCGGCCGTGTTTCTAGGGATTGTACACCGCTTAAGCTAGGGGAAAGGTGGACACTGGTCACGCTAGAATGCTGGGTGCAGCACTCCCCTTCCTTGCCTCACACTTGTTTTTTGTCTTTGCCGCAGGTCAGTGAGGGAAGAGTAGAGATTCGGACGCGGAGTTCAAAGGGACACTTGCACGCTGCAGTGCCGCTGGAACGCCTGTCCGAACAGCACGACGGTCGCCCGTGTCCCTCGTTTTCTTAAGTAAGTACGGCTTAGCCACGGGGGGCCAGAGCTGGTTCCCCGGACAAGGGTTTGGGCCAAGAGTACTCTGGGGTGTAAGCGTGTGGTCTAAACTCTTTTCCTTATTATTCCATATTGGGAGGCACACGCACGAAATTCGATGGATAGTCAGGGATCCCCACCGCTTTTTACGATGAGATCCCAAGTCGAGGAGACCCAGACTGGCATCTCTGAGGATGCACGGATCACAGCTTTTCTCGAACTAGCCAAGACCAAGGGATTGGCTTGGGCCACCGAACTTTTGAAAACCAATAACCCCGAGGACTCAGGAATCGCCAGCGAGGTCCCGCCCGTAGAGCAGGAGCACAGTGACGAAGCAGGCCCCTCTAGGTCTAAGAGGATACGTCGCCCTACGGTCAAAGACTTTCCGGCGGAGCAACCGACAGCGAGGGGCAGGGCCGTGGCCCCCTCTCGGGCCGCCACCCCCCTCCAGGTGTCCCCGGCTTTGGGAGCTGGACCATCACTCGTACAGGCCAGCTGCCTGCCCCAGCGGACCTCTGTAAGCTCTCTGACACTTTGAGGAGCTTCATGTCTGAGGTCAGAGTGGGCTTAGCGCTGGATAGACCGCCCATTGGTTCCGGTTCCGTCGTTCCCACCCTCCCCGGGTGGGCCCCGGTGCCAGCAGCGTTCACGCAAGTTTGGGGGGGGTGGGCAGCCCGTCCAGCGCACCCCTGGCTCAGGTGGGGGGACTGGCGCTCACAATCCCCTTGCCCATGGGACGACAGCCTCCAGTTGTGGGGGTCCCCCGCCAACGACCTATCCCGCAGCTGACCCAGCCTTACCCACGGTGGTGAATGCACCCAACTCACCCAGTGTGGTCCCACTGGTGGTGCCACCAGCAGTGTCAGCCCTCGCAGTAGTGCCTAAGCCCTTGGTCACGATGGCACCACTACTATCCGGCCGCTGCTCTTTGGGATGGGAAGTGCCCCTGGCTGCCAAAGAGGGTATCTGGCGGAGGGAGTTTATTGACATTTTCACCCTACTCATGCACGGGGCCGAGGGGGTCGACACTAGGAAGATGGGTGCCAAGGAGGACGATAAGAAAGTGGGCTTTCAAACCTGGCCCGAAAAGAACATTGTCACATGGGGGCAAGCCTTCGCCATCTTGGCGGCGGTAATAATGGAAAGGTTCCCGGACCAAGGGCCAGGGCTATTTCAGTATGCAAGTATTATCATGGAGGAGGCCGCAAATAGTGGGGGTATGGGCTGGTACCGTTATGACTGTGACTTTAGGAAAAAGAGGGCAATCTGCCCAGAATTAGAGTGGGACCAACTGGAGGTTAAGCTTTGGGTCATGCATATGGGAAAGCGTGCAGTGGTAGGGACAGCTAAGCCAAACACCTCTAAATAGAGCAAAGAAACAAAACAGGAAGAGAAGGGAAAGACAAGGAAACCCTTTCGGGGGGCCGTAAGCCGGGCAATAGATCACAGTCCAACGGCACCTGCAGGCTATTCAATGCCGGCTCCTGTTCATGGGGCATAGCATGCAGGTTCGCCCACAACTGCAGTAAGTGTGGGGCCCCCCACCCTGCCTCCTCCTGTTCCAAGCGAGACAGCTCGGGCCAACCACCGGCAAGACAGGACAAGTAAGAGCTGCCCTGTCCAAGTCTCCCCCACACCACCCAGCACCCTTTTGCCTCCCAACTGTAACACAGGCCTCCTTGCTCCACATGAGTTGGACCCGGCCCCTCCCACCCCAGGTAAGGGTCCCTCCCCCATTAGTATTGCCAACCTCCTTCCCCTGATCCATGGGTACCCCAATAGCAAAGATGGCACCCTCATTGCGGAAGGCTTTGTGGAAGGTTTTCGCATCCCATACCTAGGCCCCCTAGTGAGCAGGGATGCGGAAAACCTCAAATCAGCGAGGGACCACCCTGAGATAGTGATGGCTAAACTTAAGAAGGAATTGGCCTTGGGTAGGGTGGCGGGCCCGTTCAGCACCCCTCCCTTGCCGCATTTCGTAATCTCCCCTCTAGGGGTAGTGCCAAAGAAAGAGCCTGGATCTTTCAGGTTGATCCAGCACTTGTTGTACCCGGAGGGGGACTCAGTAAATTTTTGGTTGGAGGAAGGGAGGTGTTCGGTGTCCTACTGCTCCCTAGACCTTGCGGTAGACATGATCAGGAGGGCAGGCAAGGGTGCGTGGTTGGCCAAATCGGACATAGAGTCGGCGTTCAGACTGCTGCCGGTCCACCCTGAGAGCCAACAACTCCTGGGCTTCAAATGGCAGGGCAAAGTTTTCTATGACAGGTGCATGCCCATGCGCTGCTCAGTGTCTTGCACATACTTCGAGGCTTTCAGCTACTTCCTTCAATGGGCCCTAATGAGCGAGTACGGGGTAGAGGGAGTGACCCACTACCTTGACGACTTCTTGTTCATTGGGGGTGCTGACACGCAGGAGTGCGCCCGAGCGCTGTAGTGTTTCCAAGACCTGGCAAAACACCTGGGTGTGCCGCTAGCACCTGGCAAAACTGAGGGTCCGGCACAAGTACTGATATTTTAGGCATTGAGTTTGACACGGTCAAGGGCGAGTCCAGACTCCCTGCGGACAAGGTACAGGCTCTGTGTCAGGTGATTCAGGCTTTGCTGGGGAAAGACAAGGCTACTCTGGGCGACATCCAATGCCTTTTAGGAAAACTTAACTTTGCAGCCAGGGTCATCCCCATGGGGAGGGTTTTTGCTCAGAGATTAGCAAGGGCTACAGCAGGGGTTAAAAAGAAGCACCATTGGGTCAAGCTAGGGACAGGTTTGAAGCAGGACCTCGCCATGTCGGACGACTTTCTCTCCCATTTCAATGGAACGGTGATATGGCGGAAAACATGGGTGGACAGTCAGGAGCTATGCCTATTCACGGATGCCTCGGGTAGGGAGGGCTTTGGGTCAATCCTGGGTGAGAACTGGTGTGCCCATGAATGGCCCAATGCCTAGCGCAGGCGCAAACTCACCAAGAACATCACGGTTCTTGAGCTGTTTCCCATCGTGATTGCTTTACACCTTTGGCCTGAAACCCTGTTGGACAGAAAGGTCCTATTCTGGTCTGACAACATGGCGGTAGTCCAGGCCATCAATGGGCAGACAGACAGGTGCCATCTTGTCCTATGCCTGCTGAGGGAACTAGTTAGGATTTGCCTGCACGCCAATGTGGAATACAGGGTAAGACACATTGAAGGTGTGAAAAATGTGGCAGCTGATGCTCTTTCTCGTTTTCAGTGGATCCGCTTCAGGGAGGCCTGGCCGCGGGCGAGAGCACAGATGACCCCATTCCCGGCGCACCTTTGGAGGAACCTGCAGTGGGCCAACGACTGAGAACCATGGGGGAGAGATCATTGGCCGCAGGCACCAGGAGGCGTTATGATGCCCACATGACCACCTTCAGGACTGTGGCTCATGCACTGGGTATTTCGGATGCATCAATCGACATTAGAGTCAGAGCATTTGTGGTGTGGGCAAGGGAGCAGGGCAAAAGCCACTCATGGGTAGGTAGCCATCTGGTGGCGGTGAGCCACGACACCAGGCTGTCAGGGGGGATAGACCCAACTAAATCTTTCGCCATAAGGGCCGCTCTTAAGGGGTGGGCCAGGTACGAGCCCAGTGTTCCAGACAATAGGGCCCCCATCGATTTCAACATGCTCATGGGTATGCTGGGTGCGCTGAAGGGGGTTACCTATTCCAAGTATGAGGCTACCCTCTTCGCGGCTGCTTTCTGTTTGGCTTTTTTCGGCACATTCCGAATTAGCGAGCTGGTGGCCAGGTCCAAGACCGACAGTTCAGGGGATGCCTTAGGCATTTTAGATGTGTCCATCACAGACTCTCTGTTGATCCGACTCCGGAGGTCAAAGACTTACCAGGCGGGGCACAGGATTGACGTGGTCCTCAGGCCCCTCGGGACCCTAGGTTTTGCCCGGTCCACTGGGTTAAGGAATACCTGGTGTGCCGTCCCCCTGTCCTAAGCTATTTGCTGATGCATATGGACCAGGCCCCCCTGACCAGATATCAAATGGAAAGAATCATCAGGGCCATCTTGTCCAGGGCAGGTTTGGCTCAGCCAGAGAAGAGATACTCCAGCCATTCATTCAGGAATGGGGCTGCCACGGCTGCTTTTATGGCAGGCTTGGAGCCCGCAAGTGTGAAGATGGTGGGGCGGTGGGTGTCAGACTGCTATAAACGATACGTTCGCCCGTTACGTATCTTGCCAATTCTTTGTGTGCAGTGACTTGTAGTGGTTATTGATTATTGTGCCTATATTTTACAAAGTTATTAAATGACCAGGAGTGTAAACCATGTCTCTTGTTTTACTAGTGCTACCGGTGTGGGTGATCGGGCATTCATTTATCTGTAGGGTGGCACAATGGGCTTCGCACCGGAACTGGATGAGGCACTTCCCACAGACACAGTTTGAGTGGATGGGTTTCCCTGGCATGAGATGGAGCGGGCTCCGGAACAAGCTGGAGCAGAGACTGGTCGCACAGGGGTCCCCCCCCCAAAATCTTAGTGATTCACCTGGGTGGGAATTACCTCATTGCCCTGGGTAGAAGGCTTCTCCTGCAGGCCATGAAAAGGGACTTAGGGGAGATCTGCAAGCGCGTAGGGCAGTGTGATGTCCTCTGGTCAGAGAGGATTGCACGCAGAACGTGGCTTGGGGCCAAATCAGTGGTGGCAGTAGAGCATTCCCGGAGGCATCTCAATGGGGCAATGCGCAAGTTTGCTGAACAGAGGGGCCTAGGTTTCATAAGACATGAGATGATCAAAGAGAATGTGAAGGGGTACTTTGACAAAGATGGGGTGAACTTGTCACCAGTTGGCATGGACCTATTTCTCTTAGACCTGAGCGAGGTGTTAGAGATGAGAGGTTGCAGGTAGACTACAGCTGTGGTGGGGGGCTCTGGCGGTGACGGGGGCCACCTCCAGAGCTGTGGCGGAGTTACAGGGTGATCTGGAAGCAGACCGGTACCAAGGGTACCTCTGCGCGGCACCATAGGGGGTGCTAGAGCCAAATCCGAGGAGCCTCATGGGAGGGTCCTGGAAGCCGTGTCGGCGCCCCGCTAGTCCTTCGGGCGGTTGTGGGCCTGAACAACCGGGGGTTTGCTATGCGACACTCCGCCCCGGGAAGGGGCGTGAGTAGAAGTTACCAATGGTCACGTGATCCTGTAAGAGAATCACTTGGACGGCAGCAAAGGCGGGGTGAACCCCAGTGCTGCCCGGCTCATCAGGTGGCCCAGTTGGTGGCCTGCCCTTGGATCGCCCGCAAGATAACCCACCATTACGTGACGGTGTATGTAATAAACCTGCAGCATTTTGTACCCAATCAAACAGTTTGTGTGTGTGTTATTATTGGGTAATGTATTTTGTTGGAGGGGGGACTGAGGGGTGCCAATGGCGATACTATGCCGCTGACCGCGGCCCCCACAGGGGGCCACTAGAGCGGTCGGCGCCCTAGTGTCGCTTGGGCACCGGTCACCCCTCCCCGCCCCCCCCCCCTTCCTGGGGGCAGGGACTCCGGCCGGTGTCCCCCTCCTCTTTCCTGCCCAGAAGTGACGTGGGGGGCATCACTTCCGGGGCTCCTTTGGGCGAAGGGGGAGGCTATATAGCCTTCCCCCACCATGCTGGCGACCTCTTGTTCGCCTCGCACGCCGCATCCCTCCCTACCGCTTACCCGGCGTGGTGATGGCAGGTGGGGGTGAGAATATTGTAATGTTTTCTCTTTTTCGTTGCAGGCGGAGTTACAGGGCGATCTGGAAACAGACTGGTACCAAGGGTACCTCTGCGTGGCACCATAGGGGGTGCCAGAGCCAAATCCGAGGAGCCTCATGAGAGGGTCCTGGAAGCAGTGTCGGTGCCCCGCTAGTCCTTTGGCCTGAACAACCGGGGGTTTGCTATGTACCACTCCGCCCCGGGAAGGGGCGTGAGTAGAAGTTACCAACGGTCACGTGATCCTGTAAGAGAATCACTTGGACGGCAGCAAAGGCGGGGCTCGCCCCAGTGCTGCCCGGCTCATCAGGCGGGCAGGTGGCCTAGTTGGTGGCCTGCCCTTGGATCGCCCGTAAGATAGCCCACCATTACATAACGGTGTATGTAATAAACCTGCAGCATTTTGTACCCAATCAAACAGCTTGTGTGTGTGTTATTATTGGGTAATGTATTTTGTTGGAGGGGGGACTGAGGGGTGCCAATGGCGATACTATGCGTTTGCCGCCCCCCGCAAATTCTTGTAAGAGGGGGAGCCAAAGCCGCTCACAAAACTCGCCCCGCCTCCCTCGTTTCGCCACTGCCAGGCAGCAGTCGAAACTATCTGTATTTTTGCGCGGCTCCCGTGCATTAAGGACAATTAGTTTTCAAATAGAAATAAACGGTTTAAAGGGACTCAAGAGAGCGGAGCAGCTGGTTACACCTAAGCTCTTGCAATTAGGATTAGAAAAACGTGTTTTTTGTAAGACAGGTACGTGAAAAATAAAAGTTAAACGCAAACTTCAAAAATCAGAAAATGGCGAGACACACAAAAACTGCACCCCCTATAAAATCTATTACGAGGACACTCCCCATTTCCTGTTTCACATCCGAGCACTGGTGTCAGCGTTGTTAATCGTAGGTAGAGCGCCGCGTATTGAGTGAGTCACCACACCTGAAATGCCACAACACAGGGCGACTGGCTTCGAAGAGCATCCTGGGGTCGGAGGTGACCGTGCATATTCAGCATCTGAATGATTCCCAGAGAAGGATCCAGTCGAACGAGCTTCCACAAAAACGAAAATGCTAAATCACAGTTTGGTTTGAAAATCGTAATGACCAATGTGATGATTTCAGCGTTGCCATGTAAGCAAGGCAGCAGCAATGCGAATCTAATTTTTTTTACAATAAACAACAGCAGGCGTTTTCACTTTCTTCCGAAATATAACAAATGCGCCCAGTTTTGGCTGCGGCAGATCCAATGATGCAGCGCATAAGGAAATACACTTCTCAGAGTTGTGTGTCTTGCAGCAGAGCCCCCTTGCCGTGCTTTCATTGTGCACCGCACAGGTGTGTTCAGTTATTTCAGACTTAAAATGGGGCCGTTTCCATGGTTGCCTCGATACCACTAAACACTAAAAGGAAATTGGTAGCAACCAAAGTTGACTAGTAAAAGGACAGATGGCTGCACTGTGGCTCCAGGTACAAAGGAAGTTGTGAAGTGGTTGACGGAGTATTGTGGGTGGGACAGGAGTGGTAACTTCCTTTCCTGGGGAGCTTCCTTTTCTTTCTCAGTTTTGCTTATTTAAAAGCTAATAATTCACAAAACACCAAAAAACAGGTATTCAGACACTACTATGTACATGCACAAGGTCTATGTTTAAAAGAAGGTTACTCAGTTTATGAGACAAAAAGACTACACAAATGTGTGCTGCATTTTATTTGGGGAGTCTTCGAAACTAAACGAAAAGCGCCAAAACGAGTTCTAAAGTGACCTCGTGTTCAGGAGCAGTTTTTTTCCAGCTCTGACATTTTACCCTAATCCACATTGCATGCTGGGACTTGAAGGCTCATGCATAGTTTCAGGCTGGTTATTTCCACTTGCATTTCTGTTCTAAAGATAGAGAAGGAGGGCAGACATACATTATTGCGTTGTCTAAGTTCTTTGCTCCACAAAGTCGTGGTTTTCTTACAAAAATCAAAATCTTTCAATTTTGTTTTCCAAATGCGCATAACCCTTAAGGCAAAGGTTTGAAACTCGCACACCGACCATCAACAACATTTTTTATGACTTTGGTACAATGGTCGAAGTGGGCAGGATCTAAGGGACACAATGTGCTCATACGTTTTTTAATTTAAGAAAAACATTTCCCCTACTTTTTGCGAGGGACTGTTAACTCCAAGAGTTGAAATGCTTCAGTTGAAGTGTAAGGCAGGGAGTCTCATGTGCTGTGAAATCGAGGGAGGGGCAGACAGGTAAACTAACCTTGCAGCCATGATGCTTGCTTGCCTGAAAGAAAAGTAAATTTTACACAACTGGTTAATCTCCAAATGTAGAGGGTGCTTGGAAGGCAGTATTGGCTTTAATTGATGGAGACACTTCTTGAAAACACATATTTATTCTTTTTGATTAGTATTGAAAGGGAGTTGCCAGCTAAGCTGTGAAGGTTGTGCTATTAGTGGGTAGTTATACAAAATAATTCCTCTACATGCAGTCTGGGTATTACTAAAATCTATATTTTGGAAGCACATTCTTTTTATCTTAAACCTTTTTGCAAATTTTGTAGCAGCCTATCTTATACAGTGTGTAATGCAAATTTAAATGAGGACTTGCATCTTCACAGTGCTTTCTGTCACAGACTGGGACCCTGTAGTACTAAACATACACAAGTCACTGTTCTCCACTGCAGCAACCAGGTTTCAATTCTGTGGGTGTTTGGTTACAGACACAAACCTCTGTAGTGCATTAACTAATCAAGGTTCCACAATGTATGATAGTGCTTTTCCCACTGATTAACTTCACTTGCATCCATTTTTAGGTCGATTCTGGGCAGCGCACGCGCTGCTCTGCGAGGCATGCTGTATTGAGGTATGGAATAGAAGCTCCGACCATTTCCCACCCATCTTTTCAATTAGCTCCTGTTACTGTCCTTTCAAAATCGTTGCTTTTGATAGATTAATAGGCTTAGTAGTCCCTCCTTGGTACTGCCTTGTCTGCATTTGTAACCTCCTGTGAGGAATGGCCTTTTTACTTGTGTTGTTACACGGTCTGCTTTATCGACTCTGTGAGCACTCGGCCTGCTTTTTTCTAGTCTGTGAGCAATACTTTTTAATGACCCACAATGTTCTTTCCTACAAGTCAGCACGCCGCCCACTTATATATATGTATTAATAGTAATGGCTGCGGGTCCGCTTTAACTAAAGCGGATGTGCTTATTTATGTATTTAATTTGCAACTCGGTCCGCTTTAACTATAGCCACCGTGCTTATTTATTTAATTTGCAGTGCGGTCAGCTTTAACTTTAGCTGTTGCGCTACGGAGCCTTTGTTTATTAAATTAAATGTTTTGGGTTAAAGTGCTCCATACTGTGCTTTCATTTTAATGTTGGCCGCGCCCTTTCTTTAGACGTTGCACACTGGTAACTGAATACGGCGAGCAGTGTTTAAAGAAAGGGGCGCGACCATCATTAAAGTGGTCTCGCATTTGAGAGAGTTTGAGCTATTGGCATCATAAATAACAATACCTTTTATATGAGTATTGGTTTTAAAAACACATAAATAAAAGGCATTGCCATTTACAATGTCAATATCTTAAACTCTCACAAATGTGAAACCTTTTGCATTGAAAATGCTTGTTTTATTGTTTGCATCATCAATGGCACCTAAAGTGCGGATTTCTAAGCCTACAATCCTCAGAGCCCAGAAGCTCTGCAACAAAAATTGCTGCCAGCTGAAGGGGGTGGGGCCACTACCTCCGACGCACATTAAAGCACCTTCTTTCATCCCGCAGCGAGGAGCCTCTGCTGCAGTTTAGGGGTCTGAAGCCCCTGTTTTCATTGTTGGCACCATCACTGGCACCTGATGTGGGGACTTCTAAGCCCACAATCCTCAGCACATGGATGCGCTGCAATGAATATTGCTGCCAGCTGAAGAGGGCATGCCACTGCCTCCGATGCACTTTAACACACCTTCTTTCATTCCGCAGCATGGGACGCTTGCAGGCTACGTGACGCTTGCAGGCCGTTCCGGGGCGAAGTCTGGGCCAATGGTGGCCCCATCTTTGCCCGTCATTGGCCCGAAGAGGCTGGGCTGGGCCATCCCTCTTGGTTTTTGCCATGGAACAGACTTAGGATAAGCATGCCGTGCAATAGAGGTGAGGTTTGCCCTATGGAAGCTTATTCAGTTCCAAGAAGTTTGGGGTTTAGTGCATGCAGGGAAAATGGGCTAGCATAAAGTGCTAGTAACTGCTTCCTGCACTACACATGCTCCATCTTGTACCACCACTGACAGTTTTCAAGCCCGAGCAGTTGATGTTATCACAACGGAAATGCAACTAGCAGAAAGAAGACTTTCCCTTACTGCTGATGACAAACCTCCTGAAGTGATACAACCTATTGTCCCGCCAATAGTATCCCTATTGCCCGATGGGGATGATCGCCAAAGGTCCTATTGGGTATCAATTCATACTATGCAATCTAGTGCTCTCCCTGCAGGTACCAAGGAACATAGGGGTAGGGAGACCAGGGCATACAAGGAAGAAGGTCAAGCCAGGTGTAACAAGGATATATCTTCCCCTAACTCTGGTCCTGTGGCCAAAAGCAGAAAGAGGGCCCCCAAATATAAAGTGAAACCATCTAAACCGTGACTACCATTGCAAATATAAATTCTGGGGCAATAATCCCCTACAGTCAAAAGGTTTCTGTCTGAGATGCTATTATGGGACCGCTGTCTGAACCACTTGATGGCAAACTTCGCCCTGTATATGAGTACCTCATTTTCATCAAGAGCATTCTTAGTAACATCAGTAAGGGTGGGGAGTCAGACCCTCTCAACAACTCTAATGGAGGTCGAAGCATAGAGAAGAGCTGTGTTACGCTCCAACCCATGCCAGTAGAAAAAAGGGTGGGCACCTCTGGGGAAGCATGTGTGGGAGAGTTAGACAAGGTGGGTAGTCTTTGTGTTGCAACTGCTGCTTCCCCTATGGTAAACCTTACGGCCAGTTCTAACACTAAGCATCCAGGGGTAGCCACTGTGTCTGTGAGAGCCTGCGAGTCATACCTGTGAAGAACCCCTTCCTGTTATTGACCTACCCCCTGTTGCTTGCCCATATGTGGCTATTTTAGTTAATGTCCCCTGCTTAGCTCCTGGCAAAACCGAGTCCACCTTTAAACTTCAGAATAAAGTAATACACTGGATATATAGTAATGAGGAAAGTGGACGCAACTTGCACAAAGAATTTATCTTCGTGTAGAGACTAGGTGGATTAGGGCCGCTACCCAATCAATTTCAAGGGAACTGCATCATTATAAAATATTCGTCGGCCAGTAATAGCAGGTGAGAATCTTTGCCAGACACAAACTGACACCTTCTAGGATGGGTGTATAACTGTTGTTAGATTGGGCTACTCTTACAAACATCTAGCCCCTAACCCCAGGACTTGCAATCATACCTGCTCTAGCTGCCCACAGTATAAGGAGCATGACCTGCAGGGAAATAAATATCAAGCCTTGTCTGGATTAGAAGATACGGATGTATGACGTTACAATGCATACATTTACATCGCGGTACATTACATCGCGGTTTTGACAACGCAAGTCGTTACAACGACTTGCGTTGGAGGGCGCTGGACTTAGGAGTAGTAAAATTTACTATTCCAACTCCAGTCTATGTACAGTAGGGAAGGTGTTGGATAGTAAATTATACTATTCCTTGTCCTAGAGCGCCATCTAGCGCAAGTCGTTGTAACGACTTGCGTTGTAAAAACCGCGATGTAATGGCATCGCGATGTAATCCCCGCGTTGTAAACGATGTTTCCCGAAGATACTGACTGACAATCAGCAGGGAAGTGTAATACTGTTCTAGCTTTCAGTACCAGGAAAGCCATAGGATATTATAATATTACTAGTGCCAATCTTTCACATTGAGACCTTGGAAGATGTGCTAGCATAGCTTTAGCCTCTGGGAGTGATGTCTCGTGTGGCCCTGATGGTAATAGTCAGGCCAAAGAGGCAAGGGAGTCATTAATGGACCCAACTACAATAGGGCAAAACATCAACTTAGATACAGAGGGCTATATAAATAGTCGCAATGTTCTCATGCAGTTTAACTCTGGTAGTAGAATAAATATGATGCAGGAAGACATCATCACTACACATGAGGGCACAATTAAAACAATGCTTGGCTCCTCGATCTCCATAGTTTTATGGAATGTGGCTGGATTTAGGGCTAAGTTGCAGCAGACACCTTGGTGTAATTTAATTGATAATCATGATGTATGTCTACTTCAAGAAACTTGGTCCACCGAACCAATATTTAGAATGGGATACTTACTGTACCTAATCCCAGCCACACTGACAGGGCCGGACTCGGAACCAAAACCGGCCCTGACAAAGGGCTCGGCCGGCCCCCCCCCCTGGGTGGTTGGGGGTGCGGCCGAGCTCTTTACCAGGGCCGGTTTTCGGCCGATTTTGTTACATGGCCAATTCTGCAGCTATGCTGCAAAAACGTCCCTATAACAAAAACGGCCCCCAGGGGCCCAAAACCGGCCCCCACACGTGCGGCGCACTGGGGTATTGCCCAGTGCCCGCTACTGCCAGTCCGGCCCTGCACACTGAGTAAAGTTGAAAGACCTGCAAAGGGTTTAATAATCTGGGTGAAATCATCCTTAAAATGCCAGATTCACTTATTATTAAATTAGTTGCCCAAATATACTGGGCATTGAAGTGGAAGGGGGAAATGCACACAGGGTGGTGATTTTTAACATCTTTGCAGGTGGGGTCAGGAAGGTGGACCATCAGGAACCATTTATGCATTAGAAGCTTATTTAAATAGCCTCCAGTCATGTCCCCATTTAATCCTTGCTGGGGACTTTAATTCTAATCAAAATAAGCTTTATTTGATTTTAGTCATTAAAAATCATAAAAGCAGGCAGATAAAGTACAAATATACACAATAATTCCACAGTTCATTGGATAAAAGAAAAAATAATGCAAAAGCTGAGCATATTAAAACAGATAATAATGCGGGCAAATTCATTTACATATATATTTTAGCTACTTATGCTTTTCCTTGCTTTCATGATGTTTTTAAAGAAAACAGTCATGACACCAATACAATACACGCTGACCAGCAACTGCAAATATAGAAAGGCAGGACGACATTGTCTCCATCCCCCCTCCTTCAGTAATGGCATAATCCATCTAGATCTTTCCTTACTGTAGTGTTTACAGAATAAAATCGCATGGATAGTAGTTTGAGAAGAAATCTTGTCACAAGGGCAGGGGCTGAGGTTACTAGAGCAGTCATTCATCCTTGGGTAACTAATCAGATGGTGAAAAATGCCAAACCTAAAAACGCGTTAAAAGGTATCTGTCATAATCCCCAGTACAACATAAAAGATATGGCTGAATATCATAAGTAATGAAGGTCAATTGGTGTTGGGCTACCATACATTTGTTCATCTCGGCAGTCATCCTTTCCGACTCGAGGTGGGACATGCAAATTGGTTTGAGATCCTTCCTTGATATAGAATTCATTGACTCAGGAGAAATATAATATTCTTGATGACCCAGATCAAAAACAAACTTCTTAACATATTTCAACCAGGTGATCTAACTTGCATGGTCCAAATGCATTGAATCCTTGATAATTTCCCTGTTTAAGCCAGTAAAACTGGAGGTCCAGACTCTGTGCCATAAAAGCACCTGTTGTGTTTTAATCTCGTCTGTAATGTAGGAGAAACCCAACTCACTATGGCAGTTAAAAACTGGGGAACTCACAGGTACCGCTAATATATACCTTAAAAAGCATTTTCCACTCGTTGGATAGAAGATACATCATAAAAGCCCCATACTCCCGCCCCAAATGTCGCTATACTCACGCACTTAGCTTGGTAAATCTTTAAAAGGATCCCCGGAGGTCTTTTGCCCATTTTCCTTGAAAAATTTGCCAGGGCTGCAGTCGAATTCATAAAAAGAAGGGTCCTTGCCTTCACTGCTGGCCCCCATGATCCTGACTGCTCGAACACGACACCAAGGTACGTGAAGATGTTAGTGGAAGCAACCCTACTGTCTCATAAAGGGAGACTGCTACATTTTTTTCTCCCCGCCCACAGGACATAATAAAAGTTTTTTGGGCATTTAATTCAAGTCCTAGATCGTCCATAAAACTGGTATACGAAGCAAGGGCCTTCTGTAAACCAAGCTGCGTGCGGGCCATGAGTACTGCATCGTCTGCATAGAGAAGGGAGACAATCGGATGTTTGTTCATACATGGCAGGTCTCTAGCCTTACATGCCAGTTCCTGTTCCAAAGAGTTTGTATATAAAGTGAACAGGAACAGCGCCAAGACACAGCCTTGTCTCGCTCCCCTCTCTACTTTAAACGGCGCAGTACACTCCCCTTTGGTGCCATAACGGACCTTGGCGGTGCTCTAGAATATAATTGCCTCAGAAACTGGACCAAGACCTGGTCGACCTTCAGGTCTGCCAAAATGTCCCATATTTTGCTGTGTATAACACAGTCAAAAGCAGCTGTAAGGTCTACAAATGCGACATTAAACTTCCCTGCCTTTGCTTGGGTACATTTTCCTATTAAAATTGCAACATTTAAAACCTGCTCATTTGTGCCAAGGCCTTCTCTAAAACCATATTGGACGTCACTTAAAATGTTGTTCTCCTCTGCCCAGGTCTGCAGTCTGGCTAAGTCTATCCTTCCCGCTACCTTCATCAGGGAGTCGAGTAAGGATATTGGGCGATAACATGCCGGGTTTTCCCTGTCCCCTTTTTTAAAAATTGGTACTATTATGGATTCGGACCAAGTTTTAATGAAGCCATTCTGGCAGCAAGCTTGGAGGACCCTTGTTATTAATGGGGACCATAAAGAAGGTGTTAATTTAAAAAGATCAATAGGGAACCCCTCAGGGCCGGGAGCCTTGCTGCCCTTACTTGCGTTAATTGCTCCAATGACCTCTTCATGGTTGAAATGGAGTTCAATTGGCATAAAAATTAGACGGTCTCCTCCCTGACTATTCGCAGTGCCGATAGTACTATCTGCACTAGCCTGTGATTTATACACGTGTGAAAAAAAATCTATCCAAGTTTTCTCGTCAATTTTGACCGCTAATGTCGCAACATCAGTCTTGGTAAAGAAAGGAGCATTAACTGGCCTCCAAAATGTTGAGCTATCTGTACTCAAAGATGCTTCTTCTTGATTTTCTAGCCAAATTATAATTCCTTCTGATGTCTCGGATTTCTGCCTGATCTTTCACAGTCCTATGTAAAGCCTCTTTGAGCCGGGTATAAGTTTTAGTACAATGCATGTCAAACCATCCATTTTTACTACATCATGTACCCTTTGTTTCCACTGTTAATTGGTTTTTGATGACCCCCGGTGATTTCAGAAAAAGCCCGCAGAATATTCTCGCAGGAGGTAGTTTCCCCCAAACACGTTAAAATTAAATCATAGGCTTTTGTTATGATTTGCTTATTTAGCTCAGCAGGGTTGTGGCTAGACCAACGCAAGGTATAACCATTTAAGCTACCAAGGGAGATGTCTTTTGTCCATACCAATTGATTATTTGGATGTAATTCATTGTCAATAGGCAAACAAATGGTGATACTCAGGGGCAGGTGATCACTCAGTGCATTAGAATGTATTTTATACTCTGCAATAATATTAGCGTAACGATTAGGAGCAATTTTATAGTCAATTGTCGATCGAAGTCCCCTATCAATAAAAGTGTAATTAAACTCCCCATTTTTGGGTACACAAACAATTGGCGAACCCAAGATCATATAAAAACAAGATTTCATTAAATAATTTGCCCTTATAAGTATGCTCAAAGTGAATCGGGAATACATCCTCTTCCACCTCCATCCCACAGATGCCCACCCCAGAATGCTTACATAGATTAACATTAAAGTCCCCTCCCCAGACAATAATCATGTCAGTGCCAGTATTTGCCCTTAGGTTGCCTAGATCCTCACTTAGTTGTTTTAAGATAGGTCCCAATTCCCCCTTTTCAGCATTATTATAGAAGTTAACAACAGCCAAAGTATGGCAAGAGTATATACAAATCGTTATTATTTGGTAAAAGGTGACAGATTTTATCAATTCGATCTTTAATACATTCAATAGATTAGAAATGTACACGCATAACCCTCCTTTAGGCCTCCCGTGTATTGATTGAATTGCAGGAGTGTGGTAGGTTTTGAAACCATTTAGATGGATTTCATCTGTCACCCAGGTCTTCTTTAAACATAGGATATCAAATTTATCAATACATACCAGCCATGCTGAATTGTTAACTTTATTATGCAAACCTGCTATGTTCCAAAATAGGACACTTGCTTTTTTAGGGAGATTTAAACCACCAACCAATTCTGTTTGCTGGCTTAATTTAGAACTTGGTTGCTCGGACTGTGTGGGATTGCTAGGCATACTTTGATCTAAGATATCCCCAGTCTCTGCCCCGGGAACCTCTCTCACTTTAATTGTACTAATCGTCAGGGCCGTAAACAAAGATTTTTCTTTAGCTTCGTGGAGTGTCTGGTTAGGCAATAGTCATTCCAAGCTATCTAAGTCAGACAAAGGAGAGAATCTATTAGACTCTGTATGCAAGGCGATGGCATTTATGTTTGGACCTGGGGAGGGTTTATAAAAAAAAAAACAAGGGTAGTAAGGTTGGGGGTAAGGTTGTTGAGTTCCTGTGTCATTAGTATAGATCTCACTAACGCTGGACGGCGGAAATTAATGACAACGCAGTCTCCCTCTATGTTTTTTGCTGAGGGGCCAACCCACCCTACCCTGCATACTATTATGATGTCATTTACATTTGCCGCCCTCAAGCCTTTATGTTTAATTAGCCAGTCGGCACTTTTGTTACGCAGTTGTTCCCAAGACTCGGTCTGATTTTTCCTTAAGGGTGGTACACCGGTGCGAACTAAGACATAAGGGCAGGCAGCCAGAGGTAGGCTAAGGTTTTCTTTGTTGAACACCGCAATATCATTTGCATTTGCATCTGTTACAGTAGGAGATTTCACACACTGGGTATTGCTAACTAAAGTGGTGTTGTTTGCATGGTTCTTGGCGGCAACTGTAGAAGTTGGATGGGCTGGTTGATGAACATTATTAATAACACCTGATGTTAATGATTTATTCTGTGCGACAGTGGGTTCGGGTGTTAGACATTTCCTAATTTTACGACAGGTAACACAAGCACTAGAAGTATTAATATAGGAAGAATGAGCAGGCATTGAGTTTTGCTGTTGATTATCAGAACTAGTTACACTAGATAGACAAGGGAACTGCGGCTTAAAAATCTCTCCTTGTTGTAAAACCTGCTTGTGAGTGTTGTGTGTGCCTAAATTGTTCATTAAACACTCCAAGCGATCTAGGCGTTTCAAAAGAGCTGTAAAATTCTTGTCAACAAGTGTTTTAATAAGGTCATTCACGGAGTCTGCTATGATATCAATTGCAGTATCGCCAAGTTTGAAGCAAGATAAGGGACCAGTCACGGACTCAGTCTGGGTGTAGTTAGACGGGTTTGATACTACCGGTGCTGTTAACCCCTTGTGTGCCACGCCCTTTCCCTGCCCTGTGCCGGGCGTTCCATTAGCGGGCGGGGTTCATGACGAGCTGGACTCGTCATGGGCACAGCGCAACCGCGGCCCATGACGAGTCCAGCTCGTCATGGGCACAGAAGGGGTTAAATCAATAGTAGCATTGGCGTTGGTTGAGCTCAGAGCCGCAGGAGCCACAGTACCTTGAATCCATGAACTCAGGGCAGTGCGTTGTTTATTTAGAAGGGGAGGTTGTTTACTTTTGGAGCTCACAGGTTTACTCAGCTTCTTTTTTCTTTTAGCCCCAGTAACTGCTGGATTTGGGGAAACATTTGTGTCTGGTAAAATATCATTATGATTTATCGTTCCCGAAGAGTCCCCGTCAACAACACCCCCAGTGGCCTCACTGTCCCTATTCCTTTCATCATTGTAGGTAGGTTCCAGAGCTTGTATATCCCTAATAGAGGTAGATGGCAAACTCGTTGTCAGGGACGGGCTAATACGATCGCTATCCTCAGTAAGGGAAGCAATCCGGGGAGCTGTAAGTCCCAGTGACAGACGCCTCTCAGTTAGCTCGATCTCAGTAGCCACAATGTTCACAGCCCTTTCCAGCATGCTGTCTATTGCAGTACAGGTACAAGACTTTTGCACAGTGGTGCGTTTCCCCATAGCGTGTTGCTCCTTTACACATGCAAGGTAATAAATATAACTGACTCACCGCAATAAAATTTGAGGAATGAAGCTTGTCAGAGGAATGGCCCTGCCCGGCCTCCAACGGTCTCTGACGGGCGCAGACGGGCCCGCCCTTGGCCTAGGATTCGCCCGGGCACGCCTGCGCACGTCCTGTACTGCGGGAGTCTGCGACTTGATTTCTAGTGCCTCTGGGTGCTGCTGCGTGACGCGGTAGGTGGCGCCAGGGAAGAGAGGCAGGCTGGGCGTTGCGGTCCTTCCTAGACCGGTAGCTCTCTAAAACAGCGGGACTCGCGCTGCGGGAGCCCGCGACCCGATTTCTAGCGCCTCCGGGTGGTTCTGCGTGATGCGGTAGGTGGTGCCAGGGAAGAGAGGCAGGCTGGGCATTGCGGTCCTTCCTAGACCGGGAGCTCTCTGAAACAGCGGGACCCGCGCTGCGGGAGCCCGCGACCCAATTTCTAGTGCCTCCGGGCGCTGCTGCGTGACGCGGTAGGTGGCACCAGGGAAGAGAGGCACGCTGGGCGTTGCGGTCCTACCTAGACCGGGAGCTCTCTGAAACAGCGGGACCCTTAATTCAACAATAAAGCTCTTCGATATCGATGATATTGGCATTACAGCAAATGAGAACAAAATGTGGTCAATTCCCCAGTTGGAGCTTGTCCCAATTAAAAGGTGGACCCAGGCTGCCCTACAGTTGAAAGCCTTCTCTATTGAATTGGGAGTTAGGTCCACTAATGGGCACACTAAATCTGACTCTAAAGGGGCATGCACTTTTAATAACAATCTGACCAAAAGTAGTATCATCTATATTCTGGTTGATTTAAGATTGTGGTCCCGACTTGACGACATGGAAGTGTTGGACAGGTTGAAAAGTGATCACAAACTCCTGTGCCTTACAATGCCATCACTCTTAGATAAATATCTAATAGAACCTGCTACATTAATCAGCACCAATAATGTTGTTCATACATCAAATAGGCAGCGGCTAAAGTGGTGCTAGGTTAGCATGAAACCAGAGATCCTGATAAATATTAGTAAAGAGATGCAGGCGACATTACAGATGGTTGAAATCAATAGGGACAAAGAGAGCTCTAATAATTTTGCTGAGGTACACAAAGAGCTATTGCATGCGCTACCAGTTCATCACGTAACTTCCCCCACTGCTGCGAAAAGGAATGCCGCGAAGCAATAGAAAATATCAAGGAGGAAGAGGAAGAAAAAACCCTCCCCTCTTATATCTCTCCCCTCCTCTACTTCCAGCACCCACCTCTGAGTACATACCGAGGTGCTAGCAAGCAGAAAGAACACAGTGACATAATCGAGGACAGTCACTTTAAGGGAGAGAGCTTGCAAAGCCTTGTATGTGCTAACGTCATGGGTCCCGTACAAATCCCAGGACCTCCTCGATACGGGGGAAGAGGACTGAGCCGGAAGAGGAAAGCATTGGCATTGGCATACCACGGCGAAAGGAAACCCAGAGAGGATAAAACAAGAGGAAAGAAACTCCAAAAAAAGAAGTCCCGGTTGAAGAAACAGTGCCAGAAGAAACCGAAGACCCTGCTGGGACCGTGGTCTGTACGGCAATAGCAAGTCCGGAGGAGAGAACATTCAGAGGATCGTAGAAGATCAAGCCCAGCTGACTACACGGTTACAGAACCGTCAAGCAACACACCCAGGATACCCTAACATTTCCCTCCAGAAATATACCCCCAGATGTGCTGGAGCAGAGTTTTCTGTTGAAAATTTATCGAGTTTTAAGCTCCAGTTTTGTTTATATGTTATGACTAAAATCACTGATTTTAAAACTACTAATTATTAAGTTTTGTTAAGAGTCTTGACTAATCAACATTACTAATGAGAAGAGACTACACGTGGGAATGCATATATGTTGCTTAATAATAAATGTGCGGTTTAACTAAATAAGTATCGTAAAGTGCTATTTGTTTTGTGTTTGTGCGTTTAAAATAACGTGTGCTAATGCTTTATTGCGTTGCAGAAGGCTAGATAAGTACATACACATAAGGGTATTAGTGGGGTTTAACACTGTACAATCATTATGATGTGGTAACGTTGTTTTGTGTTTCTTTTAATTAAGATGGTCCGTTCTGGCCTAAAACAAGATGGCTGCCATTTACAGCCTGCGCTCGAGTGATCGAATTTTGATGAGAGGCTTTCCTGAACATGGTCGAGAGTCACCTGACCACAGCTTCTGCCTGGGTGAAAGTTTTCCGTGAGGACAGCAGCTTTGGAAAGATTCCAACTGTCCTTGGACAAGGATAAAGCCACAATGAACAATGACCAGTCTGCGGTGGCTCTGCTAAGATATCAAGGAAGAGCATTTACGAAAGAAACATTTGCAAACTCGAGTTTCCTTCTTCCGTTTTTTTATTTTTGTGATTTTTCCTGAGCGGAGGTTTCCTAAATGTAACCAAGAGACTTCCTTTCCTGCTCGCTCTGCTCAGTGGCTCAACGGATATCTGACATTTGTTTGTAACTTTTTGTTTGTTATTTTTCCTATAAATATGTTAGACTAGAGAGGGTTCGTGTTCCATTGCGCTCATTACTTCCATTGCGTTCCTTGCGGTTCATCGTGTTTTGGACTTCTTCCTGAACTTATGCTGGGGACGGCGGCTCGAGAGACTTTACCGAGAGTCCTGTCCTGACCCATTTAGCTAGAATAGGTAACTATGAGAATAATGATTTTGCTAATGATTGATTTTCCATTTGAATTACTTTTAGATAAACAAGCATTTGTTTGAATTCCAGTGTCGGGTGTTTATTCCTTGTCATTTATTGAGTTTCAAATGTATTTCTTATGTCTAAAATCATGACTCAAGGCAATGTCATTAAGGTTGCATTGACCTCAGTGTAGATGCAGATTGGTTCAGGTTTTCTCTCCTATATTCAGTGTGGATAGAGTAATAGTGTGAATTTAGTTTCCTGGTAGCAGTATGATGGTTTGATCATTGTCTTGACCTGATTAGATTGCTTGTACAAAGGCTTTTGATTTATTGATTATTGATTATTGTTGGTATATGTACTAATACTATATGTTGAGGTCGTCGTGTTGAGTTCTATGTAGTGTGTACGGCTTCTGGAACTTGGGAGCTGGTGACGGTTCCGTAGTAGGGCAGAGGGAAGTAAGTGCTGCTCTCGGAAAAAAACGGGATTGTTGGCCCTGTACGTATGCGGGGAAAAACGTGTGACAATTGAAGTTGCGCGTCACATTGTTCGGAATCAGTGACATCGTCGTGTGTTACTATTAGGGACATATTTTCGGTATAAAAGGAGTGTGTATGGTAGCGAAGGTTATCTGTGAAACTCTGGTCTTAAGTCCCAGGGATCCGTAAGGTTCGCCGTTAAAGCTTATCGCGGGAGTAGTAATAGGTATTCTCTGAGCTTGTCTGAAGGACTGTGCAGAGGTAAGCTGCTTGGTTAACGTGTGTTATAATTCTGTAGTGGGACAGACTGTTTGCTGTTCTCGGGAAAGGCAGGATTCTGTGTGTATGTGCTATATTTTTCTGGTGTGAAAGTGCGTGGATGTATGAGCATTTAATTGATTGTAAGACTCTTTGGAGCAGTCCTAGAGGAAACAGTTATTGGATGCATGATAGAAGGGCAGAGTAGAGGGATGTGCTACTGTGTCAACGAAAGTAATTATTCCGTAGTGGAGCAGAGGTAAGCGCTGTTCTAGAGAGAAGCGGGATTCTTGTGAGAAAGATTTTCTTACTATTCTGTGGTTAGCGAGGCAGACAATGGAGATGTTTATATGTTGTAACTAATAGATTTTGTAGAATCTAAAACGAAGTCTACTGAGAAGGATTTGTAAAGGAGGGGTAGACGAGTGACAGAAGACAAGAGCAGAAGCAACTGCAGCGACTGCTGACGTCATTGAGACCGCGCTGTGATTGGGTAGTGGATCAGAACAGTGCTCGCGCTAGGATTGGTGCGTTGGTGTGAGACGCGCAGGGATTGGAAGGAGTACAGAGTGACGTAGACGCTCCAGGATTGGTGCGTTGGTGTGAGTCGCGCTGTTATTGGACAAAAATTTGTACAGTTGCGGAAGGGACTAGAGAATATTGGTAAACGTTAAAATGTATTACCAACCGGAGGAAAAAAAGAAAAAATCTTTGTTCGGTAAAATAAAGAGGTGGTTCGACAAGGATAAAAATGTAATAACTAGAGAGGGTGAATTGTTACCTCCGATGAGAACTCCTGCATCCTCATGGTTGCGAAATATGGGTATCATACCTGTATATGGTTGGACAATTGGGCTAAGTATACTAAGGATGATGGTGTCTTAGCGTTCCCGGAACATGGTTCATTTAATCTGGCCGTGTTGAGAAATTTACGGGAAAAAATTATGTGTCTAGAGCCTAGACCAAGGCCGACACAGTTCGAGGCGTTAGTGGAATGGGAAGATGAGGTGCATGAGCGAGAAAAGCAGAGGAGTGGAGGCAATTATAGGTACTTTTTTGGGAGGAAGTATGATCGTGAGACTCATCATGATCGAATGAGGAGATGGCGAGATGCTAGTATGTCAGAAGGATTATATCCTATGAGGACTGTTGAAGAAGCGGAAGGGAGGAAAGGTGCAGAAAAGGTGCCTGATACAGAAGTGAGAAGGTATGGAGTTACTGATTACGAGGATGAGGTCTTGGATGACATGATTTACAAGAGACCACCTCCGTATAGACCAGAACCAGAAGAGAGCACGCCAGTTTCTACTCCTGTAAGAGATACTTTGCGAATTATTAAAACTGAAGTTGTGACACCTGATCTGAAAAGTGATAGCTCTTTCGTGGAAAGGGAGAGAGAGAGAGAGCGAGAGAGAGAGAATCGAGTCAGTGAAGAGAAAACAAGAGAATTAGCCAGAACAACATCTGAGCTGACTGAGAAAATCTGAGAGCTGACGAAAAATCTTGAAGCAGTTACAGTGCCTGTAACTATTGGTCCGGTTGTGCCTATTTTTGATAAACAAAGAATGGGTGAAAATAGTTTGACAGTTCCTTATGTCGGAAATGGTTTGGTTGGTACTTGTACTTTGGAGGAATCAAGAATGAGAACAGGAGGAAATGATTCGAGACAGTTGAGACATGACACATGTAGTGGAGGATTAGATGTGCAGCCTAATTCAGGATTGAATACTGGTTGTTTGGGAGGAACAATTTTGGAACCACAGAGGATGACAGAACAAGTGGGTGCAGTGTAAAAATCTACTGAAATAACAGCTGAAGATTTGAATGATTGGTTGAAAGTTCTTCAAAAAAGGGATAAAGATTCACAGGCAATTGATGTAGCCAGGTTGCGCATAGAATTGGAGGAGCTAATTGCAGGGACAATTCCTACAGATATACTCAAAAACCGTTCTGATGGAGAGTTGTTATTTATGTGCAAAAGCATCACCTGGAGGGCTAAGAGTACACATGACAGGTTAAAGGCGATAGCGAATGAACAGGGAGTTGACATGGATAAAGTGAAAGCTTTGCAGAAGCCTTACAGGGTGGATTTTACAGACAAAGATATTGAAAATCTAAATGGTGCTGGCAGAACAGGACAGATTAAGGAAATGATTGCCTTATTGAGAAAATGGGGTGATGTAGAAAAGTGGAAGGATAGGTGGTACAAGAAAAGGGAAGATTCAGTGGACAGGACTTACTCAGCTTTTCCTGTGAGAGAAAAGGAGAAAACAGTGGATGCTTATCCTATGAGAGAGATTCCTGGAGGAGGATATGTACATGTCCAGTGGACTAGACAGGATATTTTGTCATTTACGAATGATTTCCCTCGACTGAGAGAAAAGCCTGTCGAGTGGTATAGGCAGGTAGACAGGTTTGTGAAATTGTCAAAAGTGCTGTGGATTGACCTGAATAGTCTGTTTGATATAATTGTTCCAGCAGACTTGTGGGCTGAGTGTAAAATAGTTGTAGATTGGCCTGCTAAGGAGTATCCAAGAGATCCGAAAACAGGAGCACCAGATCCAGAGGTTATGAAAAAATACGAGCAGGTAATTGTATTCCTGAAAAATAAAGTACCCCCAAAAGAGACAGACTGGGTTAAGATAGATCGAACGCATCAGGAAGCAAAAGAATCAGTTCATGCTTTTTACGAAAGGCTGATACTGGCTTTCAAACAGTTCAGTGGAGACGAACACCTGGGTGATAAGGATTTGAGTCATTTTGTATACAGATATGTATATGGCCTGAGACCTGAAATCAGTGAAAGGATACGTGAGCATACAGTTGACTGGCAGAGTAAAAAGATTGATGAAATCTTGAGACATGCAAAATACTTCAGTGATGAGATTGAGGCAAAACAGAGAAATCTGAAAGAGAAAGCAATGTGGGCACAGGTGAAAGTTGCGGAAAGACAAGAAGCACAGTTGATGGAACAGGCAAATAATCCAGGAATTAGACCCAGATATGCGGGAAAAGGAAATGGGAATTTAGAGGAGGCTAAGAAAAAGTTTCCTTGTCACAACTGTGGACAATTAGGGCATTGGAGATCCGAGTGTACCAATCCACCATTAGTGAGTAATGAAAATAAACCCTTAAATCAACAGGTGCAGAACGAGGGGTGTAATCAACAGCAGCAACAGCAGAAGGTTGTCGGACAGCAGAGTCAAGAGCCAAAACCGCCCTTGCCGCAGGATAGAGGGTCCCAAAAGTATAACCAGCACTCAGGATTCTACAATGATGAGCAGGTAAACAAACCGAGACGTTCTAACCTGGTACAGCAGTACTGGTTAAAGAATGAGGGGAGTGAGTCTGAAGGTGACTATTGACGGTGCCGAAGAGAGGAGGAAGAGTGCATACTTGGTGCAACTCTAGAAATAGACCAGGCAGGACCATTTGTAGATGGGAAAATAAATGGGGAGAGTGTTACTTTTTTGGTAGACACAGGAGCGACGAGATCAACTGTCAGGTCAGCAGATATTAGAAATCTTCCTCTCTCGGACGAAGCAATCCAAGTAGTTGGTGTAGCCAATACACAGATTAAGACTCGTCTTACCGAACCAGTAAGGGTAAGAATAGGGAAATTTTCAGACATGCACAGATTCGTAGTCTGTGACACCAGTCCAGTGAACTTGTTAGGTAGGGACCTATTGTGCAAAATTAATTGTACAATTTTCTGTACTCCGGATGGAATAGCTTTTGAGACACCAGATGAGGATGTTTTGTACCGGATGACTCTAGATAATAGAGAGAGTGAGATTGTTGGTACATATGCTGTGTTTAATCCAGATGATTTGCCTCAGGAGTTGAGACACACAGTGAAAACAGCAGTTTGGGATTTTACTGGAGAAGATGTGGGATTGATGAATAATGTAGATCCAGTGAAGATTTCAGTGAAAGAGGGAATTGTTTATCCTAATATCCCACAGTACAGATTGACACCAGAAATAATTGAAGGAATAACTCCTATAATTGACAAGATGATTCAACAGGGTGTTTTGAGAGAGTTACTGAGTAGCCCGTGTAATTCACCGATAATGGGGCTGAAGAAACCTAATGGAAAGTTCAGGATTGTACAGGATTTGAGAAAAGTTAACAAAATTGTGGTGGCATGTTGTCCCATTGTGCCAAATCCTTCAGTGATTTTGTATCAGATTCCTCATGATGCTGAGTGGTACACAGTGATTGATTTGTGTCATGCTTTCTTTTCAATTCCATTGCATCATGACAGCCAGACGATTTTTGCATTCCGGTTTGGCCAGCGTATTTTAGCATGGTGTCGTATCCCACAGGGGTATACAGAGAGTCCTTCGATATTCAATCAGTTGTTGAAAAAGTCATTGGAGAGTTTGATCATGCCTGAAAGCTCAGTGCTAGTGCAGTATATCGATGACTTACTTGTGGCATCGAAGACACGTGAAGCTTGTGAAGTGGATACTATAGCTTTACTGAATCATCTGGCAGATGGAGGGTTGAAGGTATCTCCAGCCAAATTGCAATTTTGCAAGAAAGAGGTGCATTATCTTGGACACAATATTGAAAAGGGTCTGAGAAAGGTGACTGATGACAGGATAAAAATTATCAGAGGAATGAGAGCCCCGATGACCCAGAGAGAAGTGAGGATGTTTCTGGGGATGGTGGGTTATTGTCGTCAGTGGATAAGTAATTTTTCCCTGATAGCGAAGCCACTGATTAAACTGACCAAAAGTGAGGTGAGAGACCCATTGGAACTGGATGGGGAACAAATGGCGGCATTTGAAGAGTTGAAAAGCAGAATGTGTGAAGCTCCTGCTTTGGGGATGCCAGACTATGAGAAAGAGTTTGAGTTGTACTGTAGTGAGAGAACTGGATGTGCACTTTCAGTGTTAATTCAGAAGCACGGACAACTGAGAAGGCCGATTGCGTACTTCTCATCGACACTTGACCCTGTAGCTGTGGGTTTGCCAGGTTGTCTGAAAGCGGTAGCTGCTACATGCAGAAGCTTGGAACAGAGTGAGGGCATAATAATAGGATATCCTGTAAGGGTGTTCGTACCTCATGATGTGGCAATTCTTTTGACAAGAAGCAGGACTCAGTACATGTCACATAGTCGGCTGACTAAATATGAGAAAATCATTCTGGGAGCATCAAACGTGACTCTCGAGAGATGTGTGAATGTGAATCCAGCAACGTTGTTACCAGATGCTGACAATGTGAATGTTAGAGATGATGTTGATCATGATTGTTTGGATGTGCTTGACTACTGCACGAAACCAAGACCAGACATAAGAGATTTACCGTTGCCTGAGAGTGATCATGTGTTGTTTGTGGATGGATCATGTCTGAGAACTGATGATGGTGTGCTAAGTGCAGCAAATGCGGTGTGCAAGGTTTCAGAAGTTATGGAAGCTTCGCCTTTGAAAGGAGTAAGATCTGCTCAAGTGGTTGAATTGGTGGCATTGACAAAAGCTTGCAAGATTGGGAAGAATCTGAGAGTGACTGTGATGACTGATAGTACGGATTTGGGGTCGTTCATGACTTCGGTCAGCTTTGGCTACAGAGAGGTTTCTTGACGTCGAGTGGGACTCCAATAAAGAATGCTGAGGTGATTGGAAAGTTGCTTGAGGCGATACAGCTGCCAAAAGAACTAGCAGTTGTGAAATGTGCTGCTCATGGACAAGGAGATGATTTTGTTACTCTTGGTAATAGATTTGCCAACGACATAGCACAGTATTGTGCCAAAAACAATCATTCGATTGATAGGGCTCGAGAGAGGGAAATGTCTTTTTGTTCTGTGATGTTTACTAATGTCCTGGAAACGTGGGATGAAGTGAAACAGTTGCAGGAGGAGGCAGGAGATGAGGAAATGAGAGATTGGATCAAGGCAGGTTGTGCCCCGAGAGAAACAGACCATGTTTGGATCTATAGAGATGGTAGACCAGTCATGCCTAACTCAATGCTGTCGACAATGGCGAGAATGTATCATGGCCAAGGACATCTGGGGAGGGACGCAATGATTAGGTCTTTTAAACAGACCTGGTACAATGCAAAGTTCAGGTTGATTGCAGAGAGCATCTGTCAAAGATGTTTGATTTGTCAGCAGTTCAATACTGGGAAAAAGACAGTGGTGAGCCTAGGAACAATAGGCAGAGAAGGAGGTCCTTTTACCAGAATGCAAATAGATTTCATTGAAATGCCCCAAGTGAATAAATTGAGGTATGTTCTAGTGGTAGTCTGTTTGTTCTCAAGATGGGTGGAGGCCTATCCGACTAGGAGAAATGATGGAATAACAGTTGCAAAGTTACTGTTAAGAGAGTTGATTCCTAGGTACGGGTTCCCAGTGACCATTGAGTCTGATAGAGGTGGACACTTCTATAATGAGCTCATGGGTTTAATTTGTGAAGCATTGAGCATACAGCAGAAGCTACATTGTGCATACCGACCAGAGGCTTCTGGAGTCGTTGAACAGATGAACGGCACAATAAAAAATCGAATTGGTAAGATGTGTTTAGCCACTGGAATGAAATGGCCTGATGTCTTGCCTCTAGTGCTGATGACTATTAGGTCTACTCCAGATAGAACCACAGGTTTGAGTCCGCACGAAATCTTAATGGGACGTGCGATGAGACATGCATTTGTGCCTGTCAACAAGTTGATGACAATAACTGATGACATGATTTTGGATTACTGTAAAGGCCTGGCTGACGCAGTTCATTCTGTGTTTCACCAGGTTGGAGAAGACGCTACCACACTTGAGAAGAAGCAAGCCCATGATCTGAGTCCAGGGGACTGGGTGAGGATTAAGGTACACAGGAGAAGAAATTGCTTGGTTCCAAGGTGGGGAAGGCCAAGACAAGTCATTCTGACTACTACGACTGCAGTAAAGTGTGCCGGTGTGAAAAACTGGGTGCATGCGAGTCATACTCTGAGAGTTCCAAATCCAAAAGATGGGACTGGTAAGGAGTATTTTGAAGAGTCAGATTCCAGTGATGATGCAGAAACTGAACCAGTGAGAAGGGGGAAAAATCCTGAAAGAGGTGAAGGAGAAAGAGAGTTGAGTGATTCTTTTCCTTTTCCAAGAGAGGCTTCAAGAGAAACGTTGGGAGTCTCAGAGGAGAGATCAGATTCTGTAAGAGTGCCTGAAGTTCCAACAAGCAGCAGAAGAGGAAGGAGTAATTCCACAGAAACTACACCTGAATCAGATGAAGAGGTTGAAAATCCACTTGAGATTACACCTGAAGAAGCAGGGTCAGTAGAAGATAGAGAGGGACAGATTGCGGAAGACCCCCGAGGAGGTGTAGGGAACACTTCTGATAAGCTAGGTGAAGGGACAAGTAGACAGCAAGAAGATTGCGTGTCGGAGACCCGAGGAGGGACAGAATTAGGGAAGTCTCAATCAGTGGTAGAAAAGACTGTGGAGCGAAAGAAAATTGTTGAAGAACAAGAGGCAAATGAGACAGAATCGGATGAGAGTGAGAGTGAGAAATCAGAAGGTCGAGTTCTGAGAAAGAGAACTTGGATCGGAGAAAGAAATAATAAGGAGGTAAGACCAAAAAGGATTGTAAGAGGAGATCTTTGGCCCAACAGAATAAAGAGACTGAGGTACAGACTGACACGAGCAAATTCATCAAAAGCTGAACAGGTGAACGAGGTGTCAAGTCAGAATCAAACAAAGGGTGAAAAACAAAAGGTCTCAAAAGAACCAGAGGAGATCAAGAGAATAAGAAAACCTAACCAGAAGTATAGGTCACCGGAATGGACGTATGTGGCACTGTCTGAAGGTGAAGAGGCAGAAAGTCAAGGAAATCCAGAAGGGACCGTACGAGAAGTGGTTGAGGAGAAAACTGTTGGAATTCTAAAAGTTATCCTGACTGACATTGGAGAAGAGTCGGATGCACAGGATGTTGTTGATGATCTAATACCATTTGATGTTGTTGAAGAAGGAGTGAAAAGTGATGAAAATCCAAATTGAGTGAACTGAAGGAGTCACTTGGAGATAAGTGAAAATAAAAGTCTGAAATTAGCTGTTTGAAATAATCTAGAGTTCTAAAACTCAGTAGTGGAGTAGAAGAGGCTAAGTCAAAAGACACTGCCAAAGTAGTAAAATGGCTAACACAGAGAATAATCAAAGTAGATGTGCCTTTTTGAAAAGATGGTGTAAAATGTGCTGCTGCTGTATTGGATTATTAATGCTATTATGGGGTGTATTAGCTTTATTAGTTACTTTTAGAGTTACAATAGACGCTTTTGGAATACATACTGAGAATGTGACCAGTGTAGAGAAGAGTTCACAAAAAGTAGTTCCAACTAGAATTAGTAACATTTACGTACATAAAGATAGGTCGATTAATAATTTTTCTAGCAATGTTTTTTCAAAGCTGTTGTACGAATACGTAAAGACAATGGAAGTTAGGGATTGCTACGTTTGTATGCAATTGCCTGCATCCGTTTCAGAAGGTGTTACTTATCACCATTTACCAGCTACGTATGGAATTTCATGTAGTGTGCTAAGTAGTGTTTTTTATTTGTTAGGGAAAATAGATTATGAGATGTCTAACAAAGATAACATTTTTGGGCAATTGCCTATGAACAAAAAGCTGAATCCAGCTAAAGAAGCTAACATTTTTGGTGAGATTTTTATTGAGAAAGAAGAATTAACCTTAGATTATATTTTTAGAAACAATTTAACTTGCAGTCTGAAAGAAGAGGAGAAGGCTTTCTTAAACATGGTAGCGGAAAGAAGAATGAGCATGCATGAGAAGGCAGGGAAATATAAAGTGAGTGAGACAATTTGGGACATTGAGATGGGAAAGGAGTTGAAGAATGGGGCCAGTCCGACTTTGGCTTTAGATGCACCACAGAAGGGTAAACTATGCATTACCAGGAAGAAATCCCAATATGATACATATTTTGTTGGGACTAGTGAGTGTCATGCTACATACTTCATTGCAACAGGATGGGGTTTTAAAGGTGGTGAAGATCCAGTTTTCCCAGGAGTGTATTATGTTTGTGGGAACAAGGCTTATTACAAGTTGCCTGACCATTGGTATGGCACGTGTTATGTGGGCCTGGTCTTTCCAAAGATTTTTCGTATAGATAGTATAGAAGATGTAGAACACATTAATTTACTAACACGTTTTAAGAGAGAAACTTGGTCAGAGATAGTGGGTGACATTTTTGGTGCTTTAATTCCAGCAGTGGGAATTTCTTTGAATGCATATGGGATTCGGAAACTGTCAACAGTGGTGGATCGCTTATCGACAAGTACCGCTGGAGGGTTTCTTTTGGTGAATACGGAAATGATTGCCGTACGTGCCATGTCTATGCAAAATCGACTTGCCCTTGATATTCTATTAGCCAAAGAGGGTGGAGTCTGCGGAATGCTGAAAGTTCAACATTGTTGCACTTACATTCCTGATGAAAGCAAAGATCTAAAGGTCTATATCAAAAATATTACTGATTTGCATGAGGAATTAGTACCCCTGGAAGCTGAGAGTATCTGGACTAAAATAGCTAATAAGATAGTTGCTGTTAAGAGTTTTATTGCTAAGATAGGTAGTACCATTATTGGTAAAATATTGTTTCCTTTGACATGCATAATTGTTGCTTTATTGATACTAAGATTGGGGTGTTTGTGTTGTAAAAACAGGGGAGGGAAAAAGAGAATGATAGGAGGGAATGCTGAAAAGAAACAAAAGAGGTCAAGGAGAGACCCACAAGAAATAGAATTAGAAGAATTGAGGGAGAGTGTGTACTTGGAGTCAAGGAGGGATGATGTGAGAGAATCTGGTGTTTAATGTTGTGTCATAAAAGACATTTTCAATTTCTCCTAAAAATTGGGAATAATTTTTCTTTTTGGGTGGTTTTTGTGGTGATAAGATATCACCAAAGGGGGGATTGCTGGAGCAGAGTTTTCTGTTGAAAATTTATCGAGTTTTAAGCTCCAGTTTTGTTTATATGTTATGACTAAAATCACTGATTTTAAAACTACTAATTATTAAGTTTTGTTAAGAGTCTTGACTAATCAACATTACTAATGAGAAGAGACTACACGGGGGAATGCATATATGTTGCTTAATAATAAATGTGCGGTTTAACTAAATAAGTATCGTAAAGTGCTATTTGTTTTGTGTTTGTGCGTTTAAAATAACGTGTGCTAATGCTTTATTGCGTTGCAGAAGGCTAGATAAGTACATACACATAAGGGTATTAGTGGGGTTTAACACTGTACAATCATTATGATGTGGTAACGTTGTTTTGTGTTTCTTTTAATTAAGATGGTCCGTTCTGGCATAAAACAAGATGGCTGCCATTTACAGCCTGCGCTCGAGTGATCGAATTTTGATGAGAGGCTTTGCTGAACATGGTCGAGAGTCACCTGACCACAGCTTCTGCCTGGGTGAAAGTTTTCAGTGAGGACAGCAGCTTTGGAAAGATTCCAACTGTCCTTGGACAAGGATAAAGCCACAATGAACAATGACCAGTCTGCGGTGGCTCTGCTAAGATATCAAGGAAGAGCATTTACGAAAGAAACATTTGCAAACTCGAGTTTCCTTCTTCCGTTTTTTTTATTTTTGTGATTTTTCCTGAGCGGAGGTTTCCTAAATGTAACCAAGAGACTTCCTTTCCTGCTCGCTCTGCTCAGTGGCTCAACGGATATCTGACATTTGTTTGTAACTTTTTGTTTGTTATTTTTCCTATAAATATGTTAGACTAGAGAGGGTTCGTGTTCCATTGCGCTCATTACTTCCATTGCGTTCCTTGCGGTTCATCGTGTTTTGGACTTCTTCCTGAACTTATGCTGGGGACGGCGGCTCGAGAGACTTTACCGAGAGACCTGTCGTGACCCATTTAGCTAGAATAGGTAACTATGAGAATAATGATTTTGCTAATGATTGATTTTCCATTTGAATTAATTTTAGATAAACAAGCATTTGTTTGAATTCCAGTGTCGGGTGTTTATTCCTTGTCATTTATTGAGTTTCAAATATATTTCTTATGTTTAAAATCATGACTCAAGGCAATGTCATTAAGGTTGCATTGACCTCAGTGTAGATGCAGATTGGTTCAGGTTTTCTCTCCTATATTCAGTGTGGATAGAGTAATAGTGTGAATTTAGTGTGATGGGCCCTAGCGTATGATGTGTGACTGCGCGTGTGACTGTAGATTTACTCTGTCCGTGGAAGCAGGGAGAATTTATATGCGCCGATCTGCAGCAGATGCATTTTTGTTGAACTTCGAAATGGCTGCCAATGCCTGTGGGTGGCCTGAGACAAAGTAGCCATTTTTTCTAGCCCCTTTGCTAGTCGGAGAAGTACAGACTGCATACCAAGTGGCAAACCCCACTGGTAATACCCCATATAAAGAAATACTGGAGATTATAGTGGATCATCATTGTATGGACCCAGAAACATACAGGTTGAGGTTTAGGAAGGAGCGAGGCTAATCCGAAGACCCTATTTTTCAAACTAAAAGCAGCTGCAGACCACAAGAGAACAGCAAAGAGGACATAATGGCGCTCATTTATTTGGAGCAGTATTTGGAAGCTCTACCATTCCCCACGCAATGGTGGTTACGTCAGCACACCCACCTCACAATAGAACAAGCGGTGGATATGGCAACAACTTTCACCCGGGCCCAAACTAGATCTATTCCGCGGGAACCAGACAAGTCCTCTCGTTCCAGCTCAGGGCGTATAAAAAGTGAAAAGAAAAACACCCAGACTCTTCCAGAACCACTGAAGGAGCAAACCTCTAAAATAGACTCTTTTCCACTCAAAGGGCCACAATGTTTGACTGCAGAAAATGGGGTCAAAGAGCCAGATTTTGTCCTCATAAAAACGGACTGGGGAACCAATGGATATTAGCTATGTCCCTAATTCCATCCTGTATATGGAAGAACTAGTTTTCTGCTTTTTTGTAAGGCTTTTGGTTAATGGAGAAAAAGTTACTGCTCTACTTGACTCCGGGTGTTACCAGTCTGTTATGCAAACAACGTTAGTGAAGGAATCAAGGGAGCAAATACCCATACGCTGTGTGCAAAATATATCCGGTAGCCAGTGCTTAATTTGTGCCGGTGCTTTCCGGTGCTTAGCACCGGCACCTAATTATCAGGGCCGGGTCTACATATCTGCTGCGCACGTCACATATTGATGTTTTTTTAAATGTACCTTTACTGTGTGTAGTAGGTGCAGCCGCCGCAGGCCCGCAGCATTTTTTTCACCTTTTACCGAGTGTAAGTCACGGCGTTTAGTGTTGCTGCTGTGAGACTTCTTAACCACTTGGCCTGCAGTCCAAGTGAATATTCATAAATGAAATAATATGTAGAACATGGCGGACGCGGCCCTTCTTAGTTCAGTCAGTGCAGTGTTAACTGTTGTCACTTGCCAGTGGGCGGGCCGCAGAACACACACGCTGATTTATTTGGGCGGGCCGCACTGGAGGTTCTGATGAGGGTAGGGGCTGTGCGCGCAGCGCGCACAGATTATTTTCACAT
Organism: Triturus cristatus; assembly: GCF_964204655.1. NCBI lineage: Eukaryota > Metazoa > Chordata > Amphibia > Caudata > Salamandridae > Triturus > Triturus cristatus. The sequence continues at coordinate 943,432,177 of NC_140594.1, read as the reverse complement.
TTGATTGCCACCAGTTGCCACGCCCCAGCTTAACCACTGCAGCTCCCCACGAGTCATCGCCGTTAAAGTCAGCCCGGCCCCGACCCGACCGACGACGTAGACGTTAAGGCAGAGCTGGGCATCCTGTGCAGGTATCGATCAGCAGCCAGCAGTACAGGGCTGATGGTCTGGTAGCAAGCAGCACCAGGCCACCTAATCGCACTAACTAAAGAAAAGGTAGTGCAGCCAGTGAGTGTCCCTGCCGGCCGGCCCACCCACCACGAATAACGGTAAGATTAGAAGTTAAGCATTAATTGTAAACTAACTAACCCGCATTGGTTTTGGCACGGTGACTGCATATTACTGGAATGGTATCGCTAGTAAGTTGGCTTAGTTTAGCTTGGTCCGGTGGTAAGATCACCAGCAGGGTAGGAGGCAGCTCACCTCCGATGGCTCCATAAGATATGACGTTTATTAGGATCATCATGGATGTGATTCATTCAGATTAACTGAATGCTAGACCATGCAGAGACCAGTGCCTGGCCTAGTAGTAGGCGCGGATAACGTCACCCCCGCCAGCCGTTGCGGTACACTTTTATGTATCTGGATATGGCAGGGCAGGTTTAAGTAAAGTTAAAAGGCCAATGCGAGGCCAGTGTAAAATAAAAAGAGGAGCCAGATGTCATACATGGGGGCTCATTTTGATTGGACAGTTTTCTATCTTTTAAGATAGCAATCAGCAGGCCTCAGGTACATTGGCTCTCATAGAGGGAGTGGTCCTACAGATGGGCGGCGGTGCCGAGTGCTGGACTCCTCGATGCTGCACAGCACATGTGCCCAATGACTGACCAAGCATCCAATTTCAGGCCCTCCTCCTATAGTATTAAAACACCGGCATCACTCTCTGGTTGTTTAAGCAACACGTACCATGCCCCACCCTGTCCCGTAGATGGTTTCTTGGTTCCAGTCGCCTTCTTGTAATATAACTATCTGGGTGTAACTGGAGAGGAGTGCCGATACATCCGCTGTGTTCCCCTTTACAGAACTGTAAAACAGTGGCTATACCCCGCACCCCTCTGGGTGGGGAACTTTCCCTTACTGAACCGGAGGACAGACATAGCTGCCAAGGTTTCAGAATGCTGTGTGACATTTTCATAACTGAAATTATGAGTGACATTTCAACGACTAGAAGTGACACTCTCATGTGCGCACAATTATCTGCCGGTGTAACGGTTTATTGGAAGTCACTCTTACCTGTGCTTATGCGGCTCTGCTTAGTGCACTGCGCAGAGCCAGCATGGCGCGATCGTGCTTTAAGTGACACTCTTTTGTGAGCAAAACCAAGCAATAAAGACGAGTTAAACATATACATATTCGAAATTACACTCCATTGAGCAACGAGAAAGACTAAGAAGTCACAGGACTAAGTGCGCTAACGGGAGGCAGCTAAAAACTGAGGAGAACAGTCATACTACTTCATGCAGTGGATGGCATGGGTGTAATGATAATGCAGAAAGTGATGTTATCTGCGTGGTGCCTTTAAGAAGCAAGCAGATTATTTCGAAGGATTAATGGCTAAAGTGCATGAGTGAGGTGAATTAACAAAAAATGTCTGACAGAGTAGAGTCCCTACAAAAAAAAAAGATTGTGCTTGTTGTAGTCGGAAGAAACTATTGTTCCTAGCGCGTTCGTAATGAGGCCTCAAAGAAAGGGAATCCGATGTAATTAGTTTGTTTCCCAACATTGGAAAGAAATAATTTGTTATTATTAACACACAGACAGTACACACACTCGGGTGGGTTGCAGTGGCTGGTACCTACTTATTGGTCTTGAGTTTTGCAGCACTGCAGGCAGCTTTCTGACGTCGGTGACTCTGCAAGGCAGCAGGCCTACGGCTGGGAGCCGCCTGCTTTATGTCCAGGCTCACGGGTGTCTTTATTGTGGCCACTATGTGTGTACAGGGTCGCTTTAGCTACGGGGGGGGGGGGGCAGAAGTGGGGCATAAAAATGCCTCACCCCTCTAAATGCAACTGCGAGGTTGTCAGAGAAGGCTTTCAGGCTCCAGCTTGCTCTGCTATGCCTATGGGGCTGGTGAGGTCCTCCCAAGGGCTCCAGTCCTAAAAAAGAAAATCAGCTAACAGGGCTCAGTTTTTACACAGATGCCATCTGACTTGTAGCAGTGCCAGTTGAAGATGTGGGTGGAACTAATAGAGTAAGTGGGTGGAGCCAGTGGAGGGAGTGGGTGGGGCCAGAAAAAAAGTGGGTGTGGCCTCCGACAAACATTTGAGCACCTGCACTTCATATTTTACAAATTAAGCACTGCCGGTAGTCATAGTCCCTGTTATGCTACTAAGGGGCCGATTCCGATCCGGGTCGGATGGGCACCGAACGCGATCCAGTCGGAAAAACTACGAGCCGTACGCGTGTTTTCCAGCCAACTCGTACAGCTGTATGAGCGAGCCAGTACGATGCGAGCTACATGAAATTCACTGACCGAGTCGTTTCCGGGTCTGAACCGCTCCGTACGTCTCGGTCGTAAGCTAACCGTGGCGTGCAATGGATGCGATTCACGACCGAGCCAGTACGATGCACGCGTCGGACAGCCTGTGCGAGCCAGAGTGTCCGGCTCGCAAAAGCTCCCAGAGTCAGACTTCGGGGGTCCGCGTCGGACCCCCCGACACCCGCAGCCGTACGACTTGCACACAGGGGGAGACCTATGGGTCTCCCCAACAAAGGCATGTACTGTGTGGATGGCACCGATGCGTACCCACTGTAGGGGGTGCACTTGTTCGAGACGTACCCATTCAGTCAATGGGAGCGCATGTACGTGTCGTACAACTGGCTCCCATTGACTTTTATGGGAGTCCGACCGAACCGAGTCCGACATCATACGTGCGCATCGTACGGACTGTAGGGGTCCGGCTCGGTCGGAAAACACTCCGGATCTGACACGGTCGGAGTGCTTTCCGACCCGAATCGGAATCGGCCCCTAAATGGGGTCTCTATGCAAGTTAAAGCTGGGTAATGAATGATCTTCATGAGAAACTAATCCTATGAATAGATAATCCAGAATTTCACACCCTTCTTAGGAATAGGATAAAACAGAAACCCCCTCAACACCAAAGCTCCTCACTCAGGCTCCATGGCTTTCCGATAAGTAATTTTGGTATGCTTAGGCTCAAGATCTTACTCTTCAGGTTGGATGGCAGCAGGCCAGGAACCCTCAACTCCCATCCCAACTATCCCATCCCTGTTTCTTAGTCATGAATAATCTGTGTTACCGAGTAGGGAAATGAGATGACCCCTTGCAGTAAGTGGTACCCCAAAGGTTCCGGTAACAGGTTCTCTTCTTCGCCCACTCACATACCCTTGCAGGCCATACTGGAGCTCTGAGGACTACTCAAAATGTCTTCAGATATTTGTATTGGGACAGCAATTTTGCCAACATTGCTAATTATTATCAGGAGTGTGAGACTTGTCAAAAAAGAAACCCTTACAAACCCCGTTTGGTTCCACTAAAGCCCATTCCGATTAATGGGAAGCCCTTTTAGAGAATAAGTATGGTTCTAGTAGGTGCCCTCCCCAAATCCAGGAAAGGGAACCTATACATAATGGTTGTGGTGGACAATGCTACTAGATACCCTGAGGCCTTTCCTTTGCGAACACCCTATACTGCTAACATAAGTGACAAACTGTTAGAACTCTTTTCTAGAGTAGAATTTCCCAGAGAAATTTTGACAGATCAGGGTACTTCCTTTGTTTCACGCCTTATGGGGCAAATATGAAGGACCCTGACTATTTCTCAAATAAAAACACCCATCTACCACCAACAGATGGATGGTTTATGTGAAAGATACAATGCCATGCTTAAATTAACCCTTAAAAAATGTTAACCACAGAGGGGAAGGGATGGGACTTGCTTCTACCTCTCGCCCTCTTTTTCATCCGAAGCCAAGTACAAGCAGTTTCGGTTGTTCTTCCTTTGAGCCCCTCTATGGAAGACAACCCCAAAGTTTATTAGAGATGACAAAGTAGGCCTGGGAGTGGGAGAAACAAGAAGAAAACCAAAATCTTCTAAAGTATGTTCAGCGGCTAAAAATACGTATCCATAAATTACGAGATTTCTCCCATGCCAACTTAGAAAAGGCCCAAATACCCAACAAATATTCTATGATAAAAGAAAGAAATGGCGTCATTTAAAGTTCCAGGGTTGGGTATTGGTCCTCCAGCCGTCCAACATGATCAATAAACAATCAGAGTGGAAGGGCCCTTACAAGATTATAGAGAAGATAGGTCTTACTACCAATTGATTACAAATTCCCCCCCCCCCAAAAAAACAAATTTGCCCCATAGACCTCCTCAAAAAGTGGTTGTGGCCCTTTCCTAAGAACACTAATCTGCTTGTTTCAGAAACTCAACTGGATCTCTCCTCTCTTAACCATCTGAGTATAAATGAGTCCTTGACAGAAGACCAAATGGCATCTCTCCAAGAAATCATAACTCCTTTCTCTCTATCTTCTCCAACCTCCCTTGTAGAAATACCTTGGTAGAATACTCTTCCAGGAAGAGGTGTAAAACAGCATCCATACAGAATTCCAGCAGCCAGACAAGAGGCCATCTCAGCAGGGATGGAAAACATTTTAAAAGTGGGGGTTATAAAACCATCTCACAGCAATTGGTCTTTCTCTATTGTAATAGTACCAAACCCAGGTGGTTCGATGCGTTTTTGTATTGATTTTGGAGCCGTTAATGCTATTTTTGAATTTGATTCCTACCATCTTCCTAGAATGTATAAATTAATCAAAAAACTGGGCGTATATATGCACTCTCGACCTTACAAAGGGTATTGGCAGGTTCCTCTGAGAAATGCGGACCAAGAAAAGACCACCATTAGCACACCTACTGGTCTATATGAATTTACAGTGCTACCTTTTGGCCTACACGGGGCTCCAACAACCCTCCAAAGGCTTATGAATAAGGTCATATACCATCATCAATCCTACTCATCAGCCTACCTTGATGACATAGTGATATTTAGCCCTACTTGGGAACAACACCGTATGCATTGTCGGGAGGTACTACAAGCCTTAAAAACATCTGGGCTCCATATTAATCCCAAGAAATCAAAATAGGATTCAATAAAGTCAGGTATTTGGCATGTCTCTAGGGGATTGGTGTCATTGAGCCTCAACAAGAAAAAATTAAAGCAAACCTTAACACTCCATTTCCAACCACTAAGAAGGAAATCCGAGCCTTTCTAGGTCTACTGGGCTATTATCAACAATTCATACCCAGGTACTCAGAAATCGTATCCCCGTTAACTGAACTAATAAGAAAAGAAGTTAAAATGAAGAATTTAACAAAACCCCGACCATCTGCACAAAAAGCTTTCCAATATCTCAAACAGGCTATAACTTCTAGTCCAATCTTAATAACCCCTAACTTTAAAGAACCCTTTATTCTACAGACAGATGCTTCAGAAACAGGGTTAGGGGCTGATCTCTCCCAAAAATCAAAGGATGGTATTGCCGTTCCTGTGCTAGTCACCAGTCGTAAGCAATAGCCCAGAGAGAGAAAATACATAGTGGTTGAAAAAGAGTGCCTCGCCATTAAGTGGGCTGTAGACAAATTGAGGTATTATTTGGAGGGATCCCCCTTTACCCTCTATATGGATCATGCTCCTTTACTGTGGATGAGCCGTAATAAGGGTAACAATTCACACATCATGTGTTCGTTTTTATCCTTGCAGCCTTTTGTATTTGAGGTAAAACATCGCTGAGGCTCTGATAACGGTAATACAGACCTCCGATTCCGTATTCCTCATTTTCCCGATCGGGAAAAGACTGGGGGTGTGTCGCGAAGCGATAAAAAACATCAAGGGGGAAAAAGCAGAAGAAATGCTCCCCTCTTATATCCCTCCCCTCCTCTCTTTCCAGCCCCCCCCTCTGGGTACATACCGAGGTGCTAGTGAGCAGGAAGAAGGTGGCGACATAGTGGAGGACGGTCACTTTAAGGGAGAGAGCTTGGGAAGCCATGTACATGCTGACATCAGGGGTCCCATACAAATCTCAGGACTTACTCGATACGGGAGACGAAGGAAGAGGACTGACCCTGAAGAGGAAAGCGTCTGCATTGACATACCGCGGGAAGAGAAAACCCACTGGATTCAAGCTAGCTTGGATGATGAGGGGTGGTAGTCCAAAACCGGTCCTAGGATGCTTGTTTCCGGTTCAGGGAAGACCTGGCTTGGCAGTTCGGGCTGGACTGTTTCCATGACTCACAGGGTCAAGACTGATTTGCATATAGCTGGGTCTAAATTCAGGTGGCGAAGTGAGCTAAAGAACTATGATGGATTCAACCAAGATCTGTGACTGGGGGTGAGCGTCTGAAACGTTTCAGCACTCCGTTCATCATCTCCTTGTGTTTGCTTTAATCAAAACTGGTACTCACAAAAGACAGAAGAAAGACCCAATGTCGCTGTCAAAATCACCATTGCCTTTAATTCTTGAGGATTTAATGGAAGAGATTAATCGTAATCGACGTAATAACCTCAGAATGTATGGAATTCCGGAGGGTACAGAAGGCTCGTACATGCTCCAATTCCTTAAAGTGCGTATTCCTCAGACTTTCTTAAAGAAGGCACTAATTTTAATCTGCTGAGAGCTCACAGACTTGGCCCAAGGCCCTCGACCAAGAGAAATTATTGTTTAAACTTAAAGTATTCTGACTTGACCATGGTTCTTCTAACAATTAAAAAAAGAAAAAAATGCAATGGTTGGGCAATAAAAAATTATTTTCACAAGATGTGGCTCAAGAAACGCAAACAGAAGGCAGGAATTCCTATCTTTACGCCCTGCGATTTACAAATGCTCATTATGGTTTACTACATTCATGCTCGCTTAAGGTTGCATACAAAGACAGAACTTCTTAATTCGACTCCCCTGAGGACCTGAATAAATGTATATTTCAGCAAAAGGGGGAGGAGATGGAACCTGAGAACTTGATTTATCCTTTCATCATATTCCTGTACATTTGACTCTAGTGATGTTTTTTACTGTGATATTTCTTAATGTGTTATCCTCACATTTCTTTTATGTCCTTGCAGGTGCTTTGAGTCTTACCCGAATGTCTCCCATGGATGTTTTGCATACATGTTTATCCCCCCTGACCCAATGTTTACACCGTGTTCCCTGTCTGCTGTTACATTACTCTGGTTTAACATTATTTTATTTGTGGTCAAAGATTGTCTATTTTTATCTTTCTGATTGTGGAGTTCCCCTTGTTGGTTTCTGTGTACTCTTTGTCATTTACCTGTCTGCTTTTTCAACACCTTATTTCATTATTTATGTTGAACAACATGTTCTATGGTTGACTATGGTTGCCGCCGCTCTGGCTCCTTACCATCTCTTTTTTTCTACATAACATCCTTACCTATTTTTGTTTTTTCTTTCTTCTTTTTTCTTACTATTTCTGCTTCTCATTTTGCTCTATATCTTTTCTATCATTTTGTTCCATTAAGTATTACATGCTCATACTTGACATGGTTTGTTTCATTAAGCATTACATGCTCACTATTAATATGGTTGGGTTGCTACTTTTATTCAATTTGTTTAAATAAGATGAATATATATAATGGCTATGTTTTAAATGGGTTATATCCTGGAATGTTAAAGGTATGCATACTCTTATCAAGAAAGAGAGACTTCTTACTAATTTATCCTGACTTAAATGTAATATTGCTGTATTACAAGAAACTCACCTGTTAGAAAAAGATGTCACTTCATTATGCAAAATTGGATTGGTCATGTATTCTGCTCTCCGACTAATGCAAATAAAAATGGGGTTGCCATACTTGTTGACAAATCCCTTCCTCTGGTATTTGATAAAGAGGAAAGAGATGAATAGATGGAGTAGATGGCTTCTCATACATGCTACTATTCATCACACACCTATTTAAATACGGATCATTATGGCACTAACAGTGTTGATATACAACTTTGGGAACAAATGTTGGCTACAATACGTTCCTTCTCTAACACAAATCTCTTAGTCAGTGGAGATTTCAATCAGGTCATGGATTTTATTTCTAAACAGAACATCCCAAATTAAATATATCTCTAATAAAGTGTAAAAAACATTCACATGTTCTATTCATTCCAGAAGGTGGATGGATGCCTGGAGAATATACAATCCAAACACTCTGAAATACACTTTTTACTCACCTACCCATCAATCCCAATCCGGATTGATTACATATTTCTTTCACATCCTTTAATTTCTGCACTTACTCATGCTGAAATTGTCTCTATACTTATTTCAGATCATGCAACTTTCGCAATTGATCTTGATTTATTACCTGAATCTTCCAGATCTAATCAATGGTGCTTCAATAATAGTTTACTGAAAGACAAGGTTTTTGTAGAAAAGTTTAAATGCTTCCTTAAAGAATTTTCAGCTGCGCAAAGCCATATAATTTATTACATTTGCACTAAAAAGAAAAAAGCCATCAAGGATTCTTCACTTCACTGCTATTAACTTCCATTAAGCAACATGGATATTTTACTGGCAAAAATATTAAACCACTACAACATCTAATGCAAGCTAAATTTGAATTTAATAAAAAATCAACAGAAGAAGCTTTTGGAATATTGTTAAAGATCAATTCCAAATTTTACGAGGGTGTAATAAAGGAAGCAAATGACTTGCTAATTATTTGAAAGTTAAATCTCAAAAGTCGAAGATAGTTCCAATTATAGATGAAAATGAAGTTCCTCGTTTTAAAGATACAGAAATCTTGAAGTTCTTTACTGACTTTTATGAAACTTTATATAAGCCAGATCATTCTCCTTTCGATGAGGCACTTGATTCTTATTTTAATTCCCGTCCACCACACCAACACCAGGCACAGGATTTCTCTATTTTAGACAAAGAAATTTCTATTTGTGAACTAAAATCTGCTCTTGCTAAATTGCCCAAAGTCAAAGCCCCTGGACCAGACGGTTTCTCATCTGAATTTTAATCCCACTTTTCACATATTTTGCTCTCACATTTACTTACATTATATTAATATTTTCTCTCTCCTAACAAGGCTCGAGGCACCTTTTGGAAGCCATGATCTGCTTAATCCCCCAACAAGATAAAGATCCCTCCTCTTGCACAAACTATAGGCCTATCCCTCTTCTTAATTTAGATTGTGAGCTTTTTTCCAAACTTTTAGCTCTTAGGATTACTTATGCTATTCCAGATATGTAAGGTCGAGAACAAACTGGATTTGTAAAGGGCAGATATATGACCGATAAATTTACAGTTTTTCTGGGCATTCTACACATTGCTTCTGTAAGTAATACATCTACGACTGCTGTCACTCTAGATGCCGAAAAGGCTTTTGATTGCGTACATTGGCGATTTATGATGCACACTCTTGAATGGCACGGCTTTAGTCCAACTTTTCTAAAATACGTCGGTCTACTTTACTCATCTTGAAAGACATCAGTATTTCTTAATGGTATCCAATCCTCTTATATTTCTCTTTTAGGTGACACTAAACAAGTATGTCCACTGTTACTTTTTATATTGTCCCCAGAACCCTTTCTGCACACTTTATGACACTCCTCCTCCTTTCATGGAGTCCGGCATCTGAGTCCTGAAATTAAATTCACAGCATATGCAGATGATGTAGTCCTTTTTGTTTCAGATCAGCAAACATCAATACCTGTCTTTGTTAATCTTTTATCAGTTTATTCTCATTTATACAGGTATAAATTAAAGTTCACAAAATCTGAGGTTCTCCCCCTTAATAAATATTGTTTAAAGACATGTATGTTGACTCTGGGTATAAGTGGAGCTCACAATATATTGAATGTTCAGGAATAAAATACTCCACCACCATTGCAAAAGCCTTCAGATCAATCTTGATGATGTCCAACAAAAGATTCTTCAAATATCTAACAAATGGTCCCCTTTTAATTTGTCATGGTGGGGTAGGTTAGACACAATAAAGATGATAATGCTGCCTGTGATCAATTTTTATCTGTCCATGCTACTGATAAAAGTTCCTGTAAAATTCTTTAAGTCAGTTAATAGAACGCTTGGAACATTTTTATGGAGTGGCTGAAAAGTACGTATTTCCTCAAATTCCTTATGCAAACCTAAAGAATTGAGCAGGGTAAACTTTCCAACTTTTCAACAATATCACACTGCATTTGTCTTGAAGCAAGTATTACCTTACATGAGTGCTGATAACTCTGCATCTACTACATGGTGCAAATTGGAAGACTCCTTGATATCATCATTCCCTTTCCATTCTTTAGTACATTTTTCAAGACACCTAGATCTTTCTCCTCTCCTCCTATTAAATATTTTATCTTATCAACATCCCGAAGTCTTACACAACCTATGACACCATTGCAGGAATTTCTGGAAAGTTCCCTCTGGCATAGCAAACTCATCAATTTCTCTAATCACATAATTTATTGGAAACAATGGGTGATCAATTGCATAATTCAGGTAAAACAACTAATGTGTGGAATGACCCTTATCTCTTTATTGGATATTCAAATTAAATTTGGGCTTTTTTCTCCCTGCATTCTCAAATACGAATCTCTCAAGGCTGTCTTTATGCAATCTATTTCTACGCTCACACAAACACAAGTTCCTATTCTCTCTCTGCCCCCTGAACCTGTTAACCGTTCCCCAAACATCAAAGCATCTTACATATATAAATATTGCATTACATTACTCCCTATCATTCAAAATCTAAAACTGAGATATTATGGGCGATAGACCTACAACAATCCTTTTCTTTAAAAATCTCGAAATTAATTTGGACTAAAATACATCACATTTCTTATAATGCCAGTACCACAAAAACACTCTATTATTGCTTTAATAGGTTGTATATCACTACAGTTTCTATTCATAAATACAACCCAACTCTTCCAAACTCATGTTGGTCTTGTAAAACGCTAATTGACACATATGTGCATATGTTTTTCCATGTCCCCCCTGTCGGGCGTGGGCTTTGTGTTTACGCTTTCTTTGTACACAATGAGGTAAGGACGCGTATGGATAGGTGCTAGTTAGGGAACTTTATTATGTTTGTACAGGAAGTAAAGTAAAGTCCACGGTAACACAGTTCTTCCTGGTTGGGGAGTCTTCACCAAGAGCACCGTCTGACTGATAGTGAAGATTGCTGTTTTACTTCTGCCGCCTACTCGCAACCGAAAGGGGAAATCAAAATAACACCAGGTCAGTTTTACGGAAAGGCGATTCCTTCTGGCAGTAGGGAAGGGAGTGAAGGAAGGATCACCTAAAACCCCTGCACCGAGTGACTCCTATAGTGTCCTCCCTCTAATCGGATTCTGTCTCCTGCCCGTGCCTTGAAAACCCCTGGAATTTCGCCCGTACCTTGTGGAGCCACCCTCCTCCGGCAGAGTGGCGGGGCGAGGAGCGGTCTGGTTGGCCTCCTGGCTTGACGGTCGTCTCGGGACCCGCGTCTTCGGTCAGTTCTCTCCCCGGCACATCAGTTTCCTTCGGCTTCTGCGTCTCTAGGTCTTCTCCAGATGGGGAACTCGCTTCCGACAGCTGTGCCTCTCCTCTTGTGGTGCCGTGCCTCTCCCCTGATAGGCCGGTTGTGGGATACAACATCAGTCCTGCCCCTTGGAGATCGTCAGGAAGTATTCCCTTAAAGGGCTCCAGGCCAGCCTGTGGACGGGACGAGAGTACGCAGATAAAAGTCTTTGTTGGGAAATATGGAAGCTCCGTTGTGGTTTCGTCATCGGGATCCTGACACCCCCACAATTAAAACCTTCTGGTTTGAGGTTTGTAGAACAATTTCCACTATATGTTCAATTAAATTTTCCATTTGACATTAAAATTATTTTTGGGGGAAGCTCTTCAAACTTCTAGTCAGGTAATCGTTACCTAGGTAAATTTGTGGACCTACTAATTGCCATTGCATTCCAAGGCATCACATCCAATTGGAAGAGCGCTACTATGGTCAATACAGCTAGTTACTGGAACCTTCTCATCATAGACATGATACTGCATCAGTTACGTCTATGCTACTTGTGATTAAAAAGGATATGCTCTGGCCACCTCTTACCGATTATTTAAACAAAAAGTGCAGAGGGTCCCAGGACTCTACTATGGCCTTCCAGCCTGCATTAACTTTTTCTTTAATATATTTACCATTTTACCTTGTTTATTAGTCTACATAGTAATTATACAATAAATAATGTTATTATAGGATATAAGTAATGTTATATGAATTGTTGATTTCTTTTACCTTCCTTTCATTCCTTTTTTTCCTTACCTTTCTCTCCTCTGTTCTCTTTGTCTTTTCTTTCCCATCCTTCATCATAAACTATAAAATATAAAATGTGATTTTCATAAGGTACAGAATTATTATATTGTTGTAAAAGGTTTTCAGTGTATCTTGCATTATTCATTTAATTCATTATTCTTTTTTGTACCTTGTCTTATTGCATATGTTTTAACATATTGCCCTATTTTCCATTTTAAACGGAGATTCTGTGCTTATGTAACTTATTTAAATAAAGCATCTTTAAACCAGAATTCTGTATAATTGTAATGTGTCGTGGTACCAACTCCTCCAGATCGGAACGATGCTCAAAAATGGTTCACCTCTTGACAGCTTCAAGTCTGTATGCTGTTATAGCACAGATCAGTGAAGTGATTGAGCGAGCGAGGGAAGGAAAGGGAGGGGACAGCGGGGAAGGAGACCTGAAATGACACCAATGGACAATCCTATTAGTAACAGATTAGTGTGGTTTCTATAGTGTATTCACCAATACCCAGCCCACAAATACCTGTAAAGAAAAAAAATAAGGAGCGTGATCATTTCTGCTGAGCCCTTTGGTTTATCTTGCTCCTATTAGTCTTCATAGGAACATGAACTTTAAACCTTCTGGAAATGACCCACTGTTGTCCATGTAAGGAGACACAACAAATAGAGAGAAGCATGAATTTCACATCCTATCCGTTTGCCAACAATACTAGTTTTTGTAACTCAACACCAGACCTACCCAGATTTCACCAGGCCTGTCGTCACAGGGTAGTAAGAGATAGTATCACTGGCTCTTCTACTGTTCCCTGCTATTTGTATGCAGCCTGCACATAGAGGATAAACATAAATCAAATGCGCTAACATATAAGCGATACTTCACTTGTCTATAAGTGAAAAATATTACATGAACATTTTCTGCGCATGTTTCATATTGCTAGCAACCAGCTGCACAATGCTATGTTGCACCTTGTCAAACAGTACCAAGAACAAACATATATATAACATATATATATATTATCTACTGGCGGTCGCCAGTAGATAGTTATAGTTAGGACCGTGTTTCCATAGGAAATCTCAAAATTCTATTTTGAATAACATTGGCGCCGGGTGACGAATCCTCGCGAAATTTTCAAAACTAATGGGGCGCTCCGCTCAGCTCCTACCCTGAAAGTCTGGGGGTGATTCGTCAAGCGGGGGCCGAGAAAAAAGGGGGGTCCCAAAACGCGTTTTCCCCATGCATTTTTCCATAGGACCTTTAGTCGAAGGTACAGCCCGAATGGCTGAACAGAATTACTTGAAATTTGGCAGAGAGGTAGTCCTCAGGTCAGGGAAGTGCCTTTTGCAGGTCTGGTGTCAATCTGTTCATTAGTTGCTCAGAAAATAGCATTTAAAGCATATACATATCTATATGCGCGCACCGTACGCGCACCGTAAGTGTACGGTGCACACACCCTAACGTGCGCGAGCGTAATTCTGATTGGTTGTTATATGTCTGTAAACATTCGAATCGGTCGAAATCAGGCAGTGTCGGCCGCCATTTTGTCTGTCACACTGAAAAGGAAAGGTGGAGAACGTGAAAAGTGGGCAGGGTAGGGAGTTCTTGACCCCCTAGCGTTTGTCAGGGGGTCACAGTGGGACCCCGAAGGGCAAAAAAATTGATTTTAATTTTTTGTAAAAATTCGCGAGGTGCGCGCTCCGTTCGCACACGGCAAAAATGTTTTTAAAATAATTTTTAAAAAAAAGATTACGTGTTTGGATGTTGGTTGGCTCTAAAGAGAGCCGTTGTGTTCATTGAGTGTTTTTTGGTACCTACAAGTAAGTACCGATGCAGAGTCTAAAGTTCAAGAGGAAGACTCTGTTCCCTTCATCATTGAAATGTACACCGTCTCCTCTATAAATGTCTTGCATGTTGTAACGCAAGTTGTTGTGGTATATAGAACCCATACCATAGTCTCTGAGGAAAGCAGAAACAGAATTATTGACGTGCTTTTTTGCTTTGTCAATCTGCGGACAATGTTGGTAGGACCAGTTCCACTTTTGCCTTTGGCATATATTAGAATATGCAAAGGCAGTTTGTGGAAAAAGTGACATCAATTGCACAAAGGTGTCCTTAATAAGCATTTCCAGACCTACCCCAGTTAAAGTGCCTAGGTCATTTCCACAACAGTGCACAAGAATAAGGTTAGGCTGTGGGAGATGTAGAAAGGTTTTCACCAAAGGCATTAATTGGTGCCACTTTAACCCTCTCTGACCAATCCATTTAATGTCTACATTTGGCAAAGCAAGATCTTTCACAATACCTCTTTTTTCTGCAAACTTTTCACACCAGAAGACATAGCTGTGACCTATAATCCACACTGTGAACATCTTTCAAGGAGATCTGGATGCACTCAGAAGGTGTCTTTCAGTAGAATGGCAATATGAAAAGAAAGATAGTTGTAAAATGGAGGCTGAAATGAAATGAAATGAAATGAAAAGGAGTTTTATAAAGCGCGACTGATGCCCAGGGGCGTCCAAGCGCTACAAGAAGAAGATAGTACCTCATAATGCAAAGACACCGGGGGTGATTAGTCAGTGAAAGAGAAATGTTTTGAGCTTTTTTCGAAAGGAAAGCAGGTTCGGGTCACGTCTGAGTTGTAGAGGGAGGGAATTCCAAAGCTTGGCCGCGTTGTGAGAAAATGATCTGCCTCCTGCTCTTGATCTCCTAATCCTGGGGGCTACAGCCAGGAAAGCATTAGCAGATCGGAGTTGTTTACTTGGTTGATACGGGGCTAGAAGACAGTGGTTAATCCTTGGACCCGTGTTCCAAAATGCCTGATGCGAAATGCAAAGGGCTTTAAATTTGATTCTGTCCCTCACAGGGAGCCAGTGAAGTTTCTTTAGTCCTGGCTCCACTGATGTTTTACGAGGGAGTTGTAGCAGGAGGCGGGCAGCGCAATTCTGGATGCGTTGCAATTTCAGCAATACGTATTCTGGGGAACCTAGGTATAGGGCGTTACTAAAATCTAATCTGGATTGAATTAGGCCCTGTATCGCAACCTGCTTGGCTTCGAAAGGTAGAAGCGGAAGAATTTTCCTTAGCATTCTAATTATTCCGAAGCAGGTTGCAGAGATCTTAGTTGCTTGGGTGTTCAGAGTTAGAGAGTCGTCCAACCAGACTCCCAGACTTTTTATGTTGGTTTTTGGGATGGGCGGGGCACCCAAGCTATGGGGCCATAACAGGTCCAAGGTAGCGGGTGCTGATGGTCCAAGTAGCATGAGTTCGGTCTTATCACCGTTGAGTTTGAGGGACGAAGCTGTCATCCAGATTTTAATTGCTTCCATGCAGGCAGTCAGATTGGTCTGAGCCGAGCCACTGTTCTCCTGTGCAAGGGAGACCACGAGCTGAGTGTCATCCGCATATGTAATGATTTTGATACCATATGGGTGAACAATCTCAGCCAGGGGTCTCATGTACACATTGAACAGGGCTGGGCTAAGTGACGAGCCCTGCGGAACCCCACAAGCCAGGGGTTTGCTTGATAAAAAGCAGTCTCCATCAAAAACCTGGAAGGTTCTTCCAGACAGGAAGGATCTAAACCAGGATAAAGCATTCCCTGAAACTCCCAGATCAAGGAGTCGATCCAGTAGGGTTTTGTGACTAACTGTATCAAAGGCTGCACTTAGATCGAGGCGGATTACTGCCACTGATCCTCCCCGATCCAAGATTCGCCTGGTTTCCTCTGTTACGGCCAACAAGGCCGTTTCTGTCCCATGTTTAGGGCGGAACCCCGTCTGGGAGGTGTCCAGTAAATTATTATTCTCGAGAAATACAGTCAGATGTGAGTTTATGTATTACATACTTTTTTCAAAATAAAAATAAATCATTGGCTGTTTCAGACCATACAGCACTAAAAACTAGGTTGTATGTTTAAATTTTTAAAAACATGTTTTGTATTGGTTCAGAAAAATGTGTTCCCACAGAACATTAGTTTGGATTTGCTGTTAGGTTTGAAAAGTCAAGCACTCTTGCTCTTTGGATTTGAAACATTGTGTGCTGAACTTCTGACCTCTCTGCTCACACCAGTGTTCCATGACCTGTTGCTATGGTAGCAGGCAGAAGTCATGTTGGGGGAAGGGATCATTTGGAAAAGGGTTGAAATTTGCAACCAATAGAAATGTGTGTTTCCATTTGAAAAAATGTGGGAAGCACTGTGGTTTGAAATTAACATGTATATGTGTGAAAAAAGAAAGGGAAACATTGCCATTTACTGGTTCTGCTGAGAGGTGTACAGTTCAGAGATTCTGGCTCTGATAATCTGCTGTGTGAGTGGCACATTTCTTTCTCAACTAACTACTTTTAAAGGTGAGTTATAAATTTGAGAGGGGATGTATGTGGTGTAGTTGGATATAAATGATAGAAATGTGAATATTCTTATAAAGTTGTGTTTTACATTTTATTTTAAGTAAGATATTTAACTGCC
Organism: Triturus cristatus; assembly: GCF_964204655.1. Classification (NCBI taxonomy): domain Eukaryota; kingdom Metazoa; phylum Chordata; class Amphibia; order Caudata; family Salamandridae; genus Triturus; species Triturus cristatus. The sequence goes on along the minus strand of NC_140594.1, from coordinate 943,415,428 downwards.
TTGAACATGTCAGATATTATGGAGTATGTCTTCACCATAAGTTAAGGTGTACTGTTATAAACCAAAAAAACTGTTTGTGCCTAGACTCACACCATGAGTCTGTCTGTACACAGGAATTTTTCACAGAGATTTAATTTGTGTTGCTGTTACTCTGTTTGACTTGCACTAGCAGGAAAGGGGCAGCTTGTTTTCAAGAACTGTGATGGTTAGCATTGAGCAGAAATCACTTTCTCACAAATGAGAGGCAAATGCAAACATATTTGAAAATACCATGGTACATTTTCCTACCACTTTAAAAGTTGTGTTTTACATTTTATGTAAAGGAAGATATTTAACTGCCTTGAACATGTCAGATAATATGGAGTATGTCTTCACCATAAGTTAAGGTGTACTGGTATCACCCAGGAATACTGTTTTGTGCCTAGAATCACAACATGAGTCTGTGTGCACACAGGAATTCTTCACAGAGATTTAATTTGTTTTGCTGTTGCTCTGTTTGACTTGCACTAGCAGGAAAGGGGCAGTTTGTTTTCAAGAACTGTGATGGTTAGCATTCAGCAGAAATCACTTTCTCACAAATGAGAGGCAAATGCAAACACATTTGAAAATAGCATGGTACATTTCCTACCACTTTAAAAGTTGTGTTTTACATTTTATGTAAAGGAAGATATTTAACTGCCTTGAACATGTCAGATATTATGGAGTATGTCTTCACCATAAGTTAAGGTGCAGTGGTATCACCCAGAAATACTGTTTTGTGCCTAGAATCACACCATGAGTCTGTCTGTACACAGGAATTTTCACAGAGATTTAATTTGTGTTGCTATTGCTCTGTTAGACTTGCACTCGCAGGAAAGGGGCAGCTTGTTTTCAAGAACTGTGATGGTTAGCATTCAGCAGAAATCACTTTGTCACAAATGAGAGGCAAATGCAAACCCATTTGAAAATAGCTTGGTACATTTTCCTACCACTTTAAAAGTTGTGTTTTACATTTTATGTTAAGGAAGATATTTAAGTGCCTTGAACTTGAAAGATATTATGGAGTATGTCTTCACCATAAGTTAAGGTGTCCTGGTATCACCCAGAAATACTGTTTTGTGCCTAGAATCACACCATGAGTCTGTCTGTACACAGGAATTTTTCACAGAGATTTAATTTGTGTTGCTCTTGCTCTGTTACACTTGCACTCGCAGGAAAGGGGCAGCTTGTTTTCAAGAACTGTGATGGTTAGCATTCAGTAGCAATCACTTTCTCACAAATGAGAGGCAAATGCAAACACATTTGAAAATAGCATGGTACATTTTCCTACCACTTTAAATGTTGTGTTTTACATTTAATGTAAAGGAAGATATTTAACTGCCTTGAACATGTCAGATAATATGGAGTATGTCTTCACCATAAGTTAAAGTGTACTGGTATCACCCAGGAATACTGTTTTGTGCCTAGAATCACAACATGAGTCTGTTTGCACACAGGAATTCTTCACAGAGATTTAATTTGTGTTGCTGTTGCTCTGTTTGACTTGCACTAGCAGGAAAGGGGCAGCTTGTTTTCAAGAACTGTGATGGTTAGCATTCAGCAGCAATCCCTTTCTCACAAATGAGAGGCAAATGCAAGCACATTTGAAAATAGCATGGTACATTTTCCTACCACTTTAAAAGTTGTGTTTTACATTTTATGTTAAGGAAGATATTTAAGTGCCTTGAACTTGAAAGATATTATGGAGTATGTCTTCACCATAAGTTAAGGTGTACTGGTATCACCCAGAAATACTGTTTTGTGCCTAGACTCACACCATGAGTCTGTCTGTACACAGGAATTTTTCACAGAGATTTAATTTGTGTTGCTCTTGCTCTGTTAGACTTGCACTCGCAGGAAAGGGGCAGCTTGTTTTCAAGAACTGTGATGGTTAGCATTCAGCAGAAATCACATTGTCACAAATGAGAGGCAAATGGTAACACATTTGAAAATAGCATGGTACATTTTCCTTCCACTTATAAAGTTGTGTTTTACATTTTATGTAAAGGAAGATATTTAAGTGCCTTGAACTTGAAAGATATTATGGAGTATGTCTTCACCATAAGTTAAGGTGTACTGGTATCACCCAGAAAAACTGTTTTGTGCCTAGAATCACACCATGAGTCTGTCTGTACACAGGAATTTTTCACAGAGATTTAATTTGTGTTGCTCTTGCTCTGTTAGACTTGCACTCGCAGGAAAGGGGCAGCTTGTTTTCAAGAACTGTGATGGTTAGCATTCAGCAGAAATCACTTTGTCACAAATGAGAGGCAAATGCTAACACATTTGAAATTAGCATGGTACATTTTCCTTCCACTCCCGCAATGGGTGAGGTAGATCCTACATGTTCAAAATTCCAATTAACCTTTACCACACATGTACTCTTACATACATCTCTGCAGTCTTCATGCAGTTCTACAAGCGTCCATGCAGATCTGTGTTGCACCTGACAATACACGGTCTGCAGAAGCACGCTCTTAGCACACAGACAGGTGCTTCTCCTGCACTCTCATGCTTACTATTCAGCTCTGTGTGGTATTTTAGATAGCAGTGTGTAATACTAACACATTCAACGTCACCAAGGCTCATTTCCTTTGCTCTACTCTAATCACTCACCCTGTAACACATGCTGATGGTCTCAAGTAGCTGTTAGGACGTGTACTCTTTTCTGCCTCTTTAAAATATAAGGAAAATGTGTCAGGCTGCCATAGTAATTATGACTTACTCTTCCACAGTAGTAAATGTGCTTTGAAATTGCCAAACTAAAATCGTTTTTTTGCCTAGAATCACACAATGAGTCTGTGTGCCATCAGGAATTGTTGTCAGAGATTTAATTTGTGTTGCTCTTGTTCTGTAAGACTTGGAGTTGTAGGAAAGGGACAGGTCATGTGATAGGATTTGAAAAGCTCTGAAAAAAATGGTAATGTATTAAAATTACATAAAGCTTTTTGTTTTTTAGTTTCTTTCAGGTATTGCTGAACAACAGTGAAATTAATTAAAGATGCCTATAAAGTCAAGAAAGAGAAAAGAACAGCAACAACATCTATATTTGAAGAAAACTGGACCAAAAAAAATAGTTGAAGAACCTCATGTTGGAAAAAAGAAAAAGACTTCTGGTAAGCAGACTAAGGATGTTTTAAAAAAGTTCTTCAAACAAAGAAAAAATGTTAAGAAAATATGCACTGCAAATAGTGTTTCAAGTACAAAACAACAACAGAGTCGACAGAAAATACGAAAAGCCAATGTTGAAACAGAAGTAAGAAAGAGTGACTTAACACGAAAAATAGATTTTAAAAACATTCGTAGAAAAATATTTCAGAGAAGAGTGATGTTAAATTTGCTAAAGGATGTGAAAAAATATAAGAAGAAAACAAAATTTTATTAAAAAAAAAGAAATATATTGAAAAAATTGTTTCTAAGGCTTTGGAAATAAAACTAAAACTATTCATTTTAATTTTGAACAGGATGCGTAGATTTGAAAAATTAGTAAAAGCAATGAAGTCACAAAGCAAAAGGAAAAGAGTAGTGAAAAAAAGTAACTTTTGTAAAGTGTTCTTAGGAGAATGGAAGCATAGTTCAAGTACTGAGCCTTTTTTTAATGAAGAGAGTTATCTTCAAAGTAATAGTTTGTTGCATGCAGTTGACACCAATGATCGAGCTTATGAAGTTAAAGATGGTTGTGTAATGGAAAAGGGGAAAATGGTTCCAAGAAATGAGGAAGAAGTGTTAGCTGATGAGGTTATGGGGAGACGTCCTAAAGCCCCAGTGTACACTTGGAATTGTAGTAGTATTTGCACTGTTCGACAGGAATCTATTGATCAATTACGTGATTTCCTAAGAGAATATAGTAAAAAGAGTGTTAAACAGAAGATTAAGGTGCTTCAAAGACTAGACCCATGCAGAGTGAGAGAGAATACTGGTTTGCAAGGACATTCTCTTGCTTGTCTATCTAGGAAAGTTTGCCAAAGTGTTTATCACCATTTTAGAATGCTGGCTGTTCATCATACTGAAATGAGAAAGTTTGTGAGAACATTGTATTTTGCTAAAAGTCCAGCACTAAAGTTAAATGAGTTGAACAGTGCTCTGTTCCGTGGATCTGTATCAGATGCAGTGAAGGTTACTGATGATATTCAGTTTTGTTACTTTGGTCCAGAGCAAGAAAGTGCAGGAAATGACACAGTTATTGAGGAAAATGTGGAAGAGAATGTAGAACCCACTGTTAGTAAAACATTTGAAGATCAAATGACAAAATTTACTATCATCTCTAAAGAAAGACCAAATATTACTTCTATTTGTTGCCGGAGAAGCCATTATAAAAATCAAACAAGGTATGTTGATCTCTATAAAAAAAGTGAAAAAGAAAATAATACTAAGTGGATGGATTTTGCTACATATTTATTTCTGGAAAATTGTTTTGATTTGGGTGAATATCACCGTATTTGTAAATACTGTTATAACAAGTTAGAAGAAAATAAAATGCCAGCAAGAGCTGTACAAAATAATTTAGAATTGGTTGAAATTCCAGCAGAACTTAGTGATTTAAATACATATGAGTCTATACTCATTCAATGTGTCCATCCTTTTTAGACTATAGTTCGTATGGAGCCCAAAACAGGTAAATTACCTCCTTCGGATTTACAAAGAGGTTTAAAAGGAAGAGTTGTCTATTTGCCATTGGATTTGAAAAAAAATATGGAAACAATTGATGCAGATAGATTGGAAACTGAACCATTAGTTATTCTGGTTAATGGAGTACCAACAAAGAATAAGAAAATTTGGCAGGAGCTGGTAGATGTACGAAAAGTACAAAGAGCAAATTTATATTTGAAAAGAAATAATAAATGGTATGAAACAATTTATATGGATGAAGATGAAGAAGTTTTACTAGCAGACTCAGGAATACCAGCTGGGCAAATTGAAAAAGTGGATAAGTCAAAAGAAGAAGAAATTTATGAACATTTCAGCATACATCCTCTTCATTCTAAAGAAGTTATGGGAAACACTATTGATCTGTTTCAGATGAAAAAAGCACAAGGAAGTCCCGTGAGTGTATGGGAGGAGAGCTTGGAAGCTCGTTGTTTTCCCCAGCTGTTTCCTACAGGAAAAGGTGGACGATATGATGAACGTCCAGTACAGATTCCTGCTTCTGAGTATCGGACTACAAGATTATATGCAGAAGACCAAGATTTCGTCAAAGTATTCCTTATTTGTTCCATCTTTTATTTGAAAGTGACTTGTCTGCACTATCTTATGCAGTAAATCACATTTTAAAAACTGGAGTACATCTACATAATGTGTCTGTAAAGGATTTTATGAACAAAGTGCAACAGCGAGATGATCATTTGGAATCTCAATTGATAAATTTGATGGCTTGTCAGCGAGGAACTAATGAATATTGGTACCGACGCCATGGAGAATTGAAATGTATGTTATGGAATTTAGGAACTCCTACATGGTTCCTTACCCTAAGCTGTGCTGAGTACGCTTGGGATGATTTACTGGATTTTCTTCGAGAGGCAAATTCAAATATTGAAAACATCCAATACAAGGCAGCAGGAGAATTGTGCTCATTGGATCCGGTTAATGTTTGCAGATATTTCTATCATAGATTTGAGGCTATGATGTCCTTCATCTGCAATAAAAAAAATCCACCTCTTGGAGAAGTTGTGGATTTCTTTTGGAGAAAAGAGTTTTATGTCATCTGTGCGACATACTATTACAAGAAAATCGCCTAAGAATACCTACAACCTAAGAAGAAAAGAAGAGTCAAAATATATAAATGACTACAACCCAGTCATTTTATCCATGTGGAATGCTAACATGGATATACAGTATGTTGCTGACAATTCTATTGCTGTTTCTCGGTATGTCACATCTTACATCACTAAATATGAGAAAACGGAATTGAAAGAAATGTGGGAAGAGATTTCTCATGAGATGACTGTCAGTAAAAAGCTATACAGTTTCAGTTTAAAGATGTTATCGCATCGATAAATTGGATCCTACGAATGCTCAGATAGATTATCATCTGCAAGTCTGTACTCCAATTCCAGAAGAATAATTTGGGTAAGTTTAGGCCTTGCAGGAATGAGAAATCGGGTACTGAAATCTATTCGAGAAATTGAATATTTAGCAGAGTACGAACCTGAAAGTACAGACATTTTAAGAACAAACATGTTGGACACATATTACCCAAAGAGAAGTCATCATCTTGAGAACATGTGTCTCTATGAAGTGCTGCAGAACTACATTTATAAACGGAATGTCACAGAAGACATCAACAATGGAAAATATATTTTATTGGTGAGGAAGGATGTTTGGTAAAACAAACAAAAGGAAGTTTGATTAATCACAGAAAGCTGAGTTGTGACACTACTGACAAAAAGGAATTTTACTACTTGGCACTTTTACAGCTGTTTAAACCATGGCGTTCAGAGGACGAACTACTTGGAGATTTTCAGAGCTATGAAGATTCCTTTAATGCTTGCAAAGATAGCATAGAATGCAGTACTTTCTCAACTTATGTTCAAATGTTAAATGAAGAAATTGAACAAGAAGCTACAATTGTAGCTGAAGTAGCTAGAGACAGTTCTCAAGACAGTCAAAGTTCTGGTACGTTCAGTCAAGATCCTCTAGAACAACCAATCGTAGAAAATGAAGCTGCAATAGCCATGACTGAAGTCGAAACAGCTATGAATCAAGCTCAGGAAGATTTAATAAACTTACCAAATATGGAACAACAACTGAATGATGAACAACAACAAATTTATGAGGAAGTCAGAAAAAGAATTGATCACGGATTACTACATGAAAATAAAGAGTGCTCATGCACATCGCTTGAACCAATCAGAATGTATGTGAGTGGACAAGCCGGAACTGGAAAAAGTTTCTTGATTAAAGTAATTAGAAGCTACCTACAGCAAAAAACAGATTCAACTTTGTCTTGTGTTGTTACTGCTCCAACTGGGTTAGCAGCATATAACATAAAAGGAATTACCCTCCATCGTTTGCTAATGTTACCAGTAGAGCACGAGAACAAAATACAATACCACAAGCTAACAGGAGAAGCATGTTTTGAAGTTGCAAGAGTATTGAAAAAAATGAAAGTTCTCATCATTGATGAGGTAAGCATGGTATCAAACTTAATGCTTGCCTTTGTGCATTTAAGAATGCAGCAAATTCTAAAGACAAACTATGACGTGCTATTTGGAGGAAAACATGTTTTAGTTTTTGGAGATCTTCTGCAGCTTACTCCAGTTAAAGGACAACCAGTTTTTCAAACCCTTACACATGAAGACACGAAAAAGTCATTAGGAAGTATAGGTAATGTGAATATTTGGACATACTTTGAGTACAAAGAACTCATTACCAATATGCGGCAAGCCAATGATGAGGATTATGCAAGTATTCTCAAAGATATCAGAATTGGACTACTCACAGAACATGGCAGAAAAGCTTTACAGAGTCGATTGCTATGTAATGTGTTTCCAACAGAACAAATAGTTCCAGAGAAAATATACAAGAAAATTGCTGGAAAAAATACTGTAATCTGCTTAATGCCAACACTACATGAATGCTCTATATTCAATCAAGAACTTTTGAAATTGGAAAATGAAGAGATTGTCAAACTGGAAGCTGTGGATAAAATACAACATGAAGGAATAACTATGATATTGACAAACAAATTGACAAGTAAATTGGATTCTCTAGAGAAAAACATCTCAAACAGCCGGTTTAGAAAATAATCTTTATGTATGTATGAACTGTCGAGTAATTTTAAGACGTAATTTGGATGTAGAGAAAGGTTTAGTGAACGGAGCTATGGGTAAAGTTGTGGGTTTTGTTAATTACCAGAAAAAAGTTGGAATTGAATTTTTAAAAATAAAATTTGATCAGATTGAAGAGGTAAAGACATTTTTCGTTGTTCAGTTCGTTTCTTGCTTGTGAAAGACTTCTATGTACGTAGGAAGCAGTTTCCGTTTTCTCTAGCACATGCAGTAACTATTCACAAATCTCAAGGATTAACTGTAGATAGTGCATTTGTAAACATTGGATCTACTGTGTTTAAAGAAGGTATGGCATATGTTGCTTTGTCACGCGTGAAAAAAATATCTGGTTTATTCATGATAGAATTTGATGACTCAAAAGTAAGTGCTGATGCAAACTGAGTAAAGGAGTATAATAGATTAAGAAGAAGCTATGCTCCTCATTTAGGTCAGTATCCTGTGTTTGAAAAACGTGTTGTTTGTCGGAAAAAGGAGATTTGAGAATATCTGTAATGAGGATGTACAGAAGAGAAAACAAAAAGAGAGTGATGTGACTGCAAGCAAAAAGAAAAAGGACAGTGTTGAAGAGGTTGTTGGTTGTCATTTTGAAAATAGCTCTGGTGTCAACTGCTACGCAAATGTGGTGCTCAATGTTGTATTTTGTCTTGAAATTTTGCAAGAGCAGATAATAGTAAATCATGAAAAAAGATTCTATTCTCTGATGAGTCTCCTTTATGAGAAGCTGAGTAATGATAAAACTAAAATAGAAAGTGCTTCTGATGTTAGAAATCTTTTAGATGTATGTTCAGGATGTACACAGTTTACTCAAAATGTCCAGCAAGATGCACAGGAATTCTTGATGTATATGCTTATGGTACCGGAAGATGAAGGGGTAGAAATAGAAAATATGTTTGGTCTCTCTTATAAATGGGAACATAATTGTGAAAACTGTTTGAACACATGCAGCTCTAATGTTGATTCTGAAAGGTTCATATATTTAACATTACCAGAGAGTAAATCAGTGACTTTTAGTAAATTAGTTAAAGATGCCAATCACAACATGGAATGTTCTCAATGTAAATCAGACCTGTTTTCAACGTTATTTTTAAATAAATATGGACAGTATGTAATTTTAATGATGCAACGTTGTAGAGCTGATGGTACAAAATTGGACACTTTAATAAAGAAGTTTACAGGACATCAATTATCAATATCTCGAAAAACTTTTGTTGCAGTTACAATAATTTTTCATGATGGACCTTCTATAACTTCTGGTCATTACACAGTTTATCTTAAATGTGAAAAAGGATGGACACTGTGTAATGATTCTCAATTGATTTTCAAGCAACGTTTGCCTTATGATTTACCAAATTGTTACTTAATTTTTCTAAAACCAAAATTTTAAATACAAATTGCACCATCTGAACAAACCATTATTGCGATTTTATTTTATTACCATTGGATATTTCATCAAAAAAGAATTTAAAAATTACCATTTGGCCTCATGGAAAGGTAAAAATTTCTCTTGTGGACTTCTTTGACAGATATTATTTTGGTGTATGTGCTTAAGCAACAAGATTTACAGACGATATTTATTGCAAAAAGTTATTGTTCTTACATGATATTTTTATTAAATATGTTACATTTCTATAAAGGTATGCTTTACTGAGAAGAGATTCTGGGCTTTTTTTAAACAATCTTTCAGATTGTTAATTTTTTTGCCCGCTGTTAAGTGATGGATGCAATTGGTTTCACAATTTGCAGTGAAATTCAATATATTCTGAAAACAGCAAAAAAAAGGCAAAAAATTACTTTGTTAAATATGAAAATATGTTTACTGTATTCTAAAATGAATTATTAAATATTAATACTTTTTTTCGTTTTTTTCAGATCGAGAAAGAAAATTTTAGGAAAATAAATCCTTTTTTCTAGCAATTTAAAAAAAACATTTATTTATAATTAATTTATTTTGTGGGTCAGGTAAGTTTGAAATATCTGTATTTCTCACCCCTTTACTTTCATGCTCCCTTTTTTTCACTTTTCCTCACTCTGCTTTTCTCATTCCCCTTGTGGTCCCTCAAGGACCATGAAGGGTGAAAAAAACATTTTATTTTTAAAAAAAACACAAGGGGTGCGCGCACCGTGCGCGCACACGGTAGGAAAAAAAAGTAAAAAAATAATAAAAAAAATAAAAAAAATTTAAGAGGTAAGGTGGCTCTAAAAAGAGCCATTGTGTTAATACAGGGACAGAGGAAGGAAAGAATGGCAATATTATAAGGTGTCGCACTTGTGCTGTTGTATCTTATTATCTATTAGGGGAATACTGGACTCCCCAAAAGCAATAAGAGCGTAGCAAGTATTGCACCTTATATGTACCCTCTGAAACCGAGGGTAAATGTCCAGAGGAGCAGAAGAGGGTGACACTCCCACCGCAGAGGAAGTGCTCGGCTGAGCTGCCGATGATGTACTCGGCTGTCATGCTTCGAGGATGAACGGGTACGAAGGTCCAGTATATAAGGACTTGAAACGCTAACGAACGCGCTTAGCGTTCTAGCTCCGAGCCCTGTTTCCGTCCTTTGCAACCTTTGCCTGACTTCCGTTTGGTTGTTTCCTGTTTCCTGTCCCGGAGGCTTCGTAGTCCGAGTTGGGTGTTCTAGTGAGCATTCTGGGAGATAGATAGCGGCCGTGTTGTTGGCGTTTGAGACGCCGTTGCAGATAGTTGCCTGTACGGTTCCTGGTGTCCCAAGATCCCATCACCCGTTTCTCCGCACTTACGAACTTCCTGGTTCACCGTGGATCTGCTCACTCCCCATCAACCGAGTGAGTGTGTCTGCGCCCTTCCTTCGTTTCCGCACAATTCCTTGCCTCAACCTCCTTGTTGTGGATTATTGTCGGCTCCTGTGCGGTGCCCCTTCCTAACCCCAATCCTTGCCAGCTCCATTCCTTCGTTTCAGTGCCATCCCTTGCCTATGTCCTTGTAGATGTTTATTGTCTGCTCTTCGGCAGTGCCCCTACCTTACCCCACTCCTGGTTTATGCTGGTAGTTTGTCCTTCACCTTACCTGTATTTGTGGGTCCTGGTCATCCGTGGTTTGTTGCTCCACTGAAGTGGTTTCCAGAACTATGAGATAACACTGTTGTATGTTCTGGCTACACTCATCCTACGAGTTGTATCCGTGTAGTCTGCTTAGAGCCTGAATCCGTCGCCCCCTAGGCAGAAGGGGTATCTGGCGTGAACCACTGTGCTGTAACCTCGACTCGACAGAAGAAAACGGTAACAGCGCTGTGCGCTGCTTTATTTGTTCTCACATGTAAAGTAAAAAGGGGGAAGTAATTTTGTGATGTTCCTTTCATAGTGTTCCGTGTTACCATTCAAGTGCAACACTAGACAGACCACGCCTCCACTCTTCAAAGGACAACCCTTCCACTGAACCTGTGAGTGGAGAATAGAGGGGAAGGGAGAGTTGTGCATACATTCAGGAAGAGTTATAGCTAACCCCCTGTTGCTTGTGGTATAGGATGTTCCTGAGTGAAGTCATCAATTAAACCTGTTCCAAGTCCGAAGTTACCAGAACTTTGGTAGGCGGCATTACAGAATGTACTTTCTTTAGACATAGAGGGACATTGTGTTATTTGTAGGGAACCCACTCTTTCTATTGCAGCGGAGTGTTGCCTTATCCTGAAGTCCTCTTCAACCAACCCTAGACTGGACCCCCTTCTTCCCTTGTTTTGTTTCCCTGTTTTCCCCTGGTGTGTCATCTGAAACTCTAGTGCTTGATAGAGTCGGAGAACCGCAGGGGAAGATTGAGGCTTACTCTACTGGTTCCTGACGCTCCTGCGGAAAGCTCCGAGATTCCTTACATCGGCTGAGCTTCTGTGGATGTGCTCGGCTGAGCTGCTGGAGGGGTTGCTCTAGTAGCTCGAGCAAAAGTCTTAGGATGTACATCCCTAATGTGCCTGAACATAGTGAAGATACTAAAAGAGTACTTCTTCTTAGGATCTCCTCTAGATAAGACACGCCCACAAAGTTTGCAGGTGACTAATGGAGCATTGACTTTCTTCTGCCCCTCTGGAAATGTAAAATATTGCCAGACAAAAGAATCTTTCTGTTTCCTCTGTCTCTGTCTGATAAGGCTCTCCTGCTCACTCCCAGAAGATGATTGCTGCTCTGCCATTGTATCCCAAAAACAGTTCAGCTCCTTCTCCCAGGGAATCAGAAGAAATAATGAGGGGAATGGGTGTGGTGTAGGAAGTTTCTGGAACTGAAAGTACTTTAAACCAATGAAAAGTGTTGTTTCTTGATCACATGACTTACCGTGCACGCAACGTACGCTTACGGTGCGCGCACGGTTCAAGTACGCATGCGCATACGTAAGATGCGCGCATGCGCATATGGTGCACGCACGTACTATGCATGCGCGCATGCGCATTAGGGGCAGGCACGTAAGGCGGACGCGCGCATGCGCAGTCCGCGCGTACGCATCGAAGACGAAGTATGCATGCGTACGTAAATCACGTCCGCATACGCACACGGAGCACGTAGCTATGGAAACAGCGTGCGCGCACCGTACTTGTACCGTACCGTGCGCGCACCGTAAGCTTACAGTGCGCGCACGGTAAAAATCCCTTAACAAAAAGAAAAGCAATGTTTAGAGGTTTGTAGAAGATATTAACTATGCTGTTCAACTATATCTAAACATTTTTTTTAAAAAGGTGAGCCATTCCATATTGCAGGATACAGTAAATCTAAAATTATATACATAGGTAGCATATTGTTAAAAAAAAAAAAAAAAAATCAAAAATTAGCATTTAAAAAACCTTGCAAATTCACAGAAAAGAATATAGGTTTCACACACGTTATAGTTAGGAATTAGCATTTAAAAAACTTTGAAATTCACTGAAAAAACCATAGGTTTCACACACGTTATAGTTAGGAATTAGCATTTAAAAAACCTTGAAAATTCACTGAAAAAACCATAGGTTTCACACATGTTATAGTTAGCTGGACATTTCGCTCGTAAAAAACCAATGAAATTCCCCCGTTATAGTTAGTTCAGATAACTATAACTCGCGCGCCCGCAATCCACTGCTGATGACGTCACATATTACATCACTCATGACATGGTCAGTGACATCACTCATGACATCACTGATGACATCTCAAATGACATCACTGATGACATCACTGATGACATCATCCAGTGACTATGTGTCTTTCTGGAAAAATTATTATTTTTTATATATGTTATCTAAGGGTTAATGGAAGAATAAATTGGTAAATAAGTGTCTAAATGGATGGTTTTTTTTGAAAAATTAATTGTATAACTGACTTATTAACAGTATCTTAGTGAATACAAGTATTAGTGAGTAATGTTTAAATATTTAAATATCTGTATCAGTGTCTCACTTTGTGTATAAGTGGCTGCATGGGTTGGTGAGTAGCTACATGAGTGTGTATTTGGGTTATTAGTTCATTTTTACAGTATCAGTATGAGTGTCTGTGTGGTTCAGTGGGGGATCGTACTTAGTGTATAGATGCATGAATGAGTGACTCACTGTTTGTATGTGTTTTGAAGACAGTATGTGAGCAGGACAGTATGGGTGGATGAGTGTGTATATGGGTGAATAAGAGAGTAAATGACTGTCTCAATAGTGTCTTTATGAGTAAGTCCACATGTTTTCAAATAGTATATGTGAGTATTGATGTATATAAGTGAGGATATATGAGAGTGAGAGATTAGAAGAGTTCCTGTATAAATAAGTATGTGTTTCTATAAGTGATTGTTTAAGAGAGTAAGTATGTGTACGTTTCTGTAGAAGTAAGTGTAGTGGTGTGTGTATAGCTGTATATGCAAGTAAATGGATGTTTATTTGCATGTGTGAGTATGTGTGTGAGTAACTCTATGTATGAGTGTAGGTGTGTAACAGGATGTATAGGTGTATGAGTAGATATGATGACTGAGTGCATGTATGAGTGACTATATAGAAGTGTTGATGAATAAGTGGATGCGTATGTAGATTTTGGAATTACTGAATAGGTTGTTCTAACTGGTATTGGTATCTCTATAGTTTTCAAAACTTTAGTTTGTATTTTTCAATGTGTGTATCAAAGTTTATATTAGGATAAGAGGAGGTCTGCCACTCTTACACAAGGATGATGTCATCAGTGATGTCATCAGTGATGTCATTTGAGATGTCATCAGTGATGTCATGAGTGATGTCACTGACCATGTCATGAGTGATGTAATATGTGACGTCATCAGCAGTGGATTGCGAGCGCGCGAGTTATAGTTAGCTGAACTAACTATAACGGGGGAATTTCATTGGTTTTTTACGAGCGAAATGTCCAGCTAACTATAACATGTGTGAAACCTATGGTTTTTTCAGTGAAAATATATATATATATATATTCACAGAAAAAAACATAGGTTTCAGGCACGTTATAGTTAGGGATTAGCATTTAAAAAACCTCAGAAATTCACTGAAAAAACCATAGGTTTCAGGGGTGTTATAGTTAGCTGGACTTTTCACTTGTACAAAACCATTGAAATTCCCCCGTTATAGTTAGTTCAGCTAACTATAACTCGCGCGCCCGCAATGCACTGCTGATGACGTCACATATTACATCACTCATGACATGGTCAGTGACATCACTCATGACATCACTGATGACATCTCAAATGACATCACTGATGACATCACTGATTACATCATCCAGTGAATGTCTGTTTTTCTGAAAATTAAATATGTTTTATATATGTATATCTCAAGGTCGATGGAAGAATAAATGGGTATATAAGTGTCTAAATGGATGATTTGTTTTTGAAAAATTGATTGTGTAACTGACTGATTAAGTGTATCATAGTGAATACATGGCTTAGTGAGTAATGTTTAAATATGTAAATATCTGTATCAGTCTCTCACTTTGTGTATAAGTGGCTGCATAGGTTGGTGAGTAGCTACATGGGTGTCTATATAGGTTATTAGTTGGTTTTTGAGTATCAGTCTGAGTGTCTGCATGGTTCGGTGGGGGGTATTACGTAGTGCATAGGTGCATGAATGAGTGACTTACTGTTTGTATGTGTTGAAGACAGCATGTGTGCAGGACTGTATGGGTGGATGAGTGTGTGTATGGGTGTGTTAGTGAGTGAATGACTGTCTCAATAGTGTCTTTATGAGTAACTACATATGTTTTAAACTAGTATATGTGACTATTGGTGTATATAAGTAAGTATATGTGAGAGTGAGAGATTGAAAAAGTTCCTGTATGAATAAGTATGTGTTTCTATAAGTGATTGTTTAAAAGACTAAGTATGTGTAAGTTTCGGTAGAAGTAAGTGTGGTGGTGTGTGTATAACTGTATATGCAAGTAAATGTATGTTTGATTCTTTATTAGCATGAGTGACTATGTGTGTGAGTAACTCTATGGATGAGTGGCATTGTTTAACAGGATGTATAGGTGTATGAGTACATCTGATGAGTGAGTACATGTATGAGTGACTGTATAGGACTGTTGGTGAATGAGTGGATGTGTATGTGGATCTTAGAATTACTGAAGAGGTTGTTGTAACTGGTATTGGTATGTCCATTGTTTTGAAAATTTTAGTCTCTATTTTTGAACGTGTGTATCAAAGGTTATATTAGGGTGAGAGGAGGTCTGCCACTCTATCACAAGGATGATGTCATCAGTGATGTCATCAGTGATGTCATTTGAGATGTCATCAGTGATGTCATGAGTGATGTCACTGACCATGTCATGAGTGATGTAATATGTGACGTCATCAGCAGTGCATTGCGGGCGCGCGAGTTATAGTTAGCTGAACTAACTATAACAGGGGAATTTCAATGGTTTTGTACAAGTGAAAAGTCCAGCTAACTATAACACCCCTGAAACCTATGGTTTTTTCAGTGAATTTCTGAGGTTTTTTAAATGCTAATTCCTAACTATAACGTGCCTGAAACCTATGGTTTTTTCTGTGAATTTCAAAGGTTTTTTAAATGCTAATTTCTAACTATGCCTACAGAGATAGGACATGTGAAGAAAGAAGAAAAAATGCACAGAAAGAAAAAAAAGAAGTGCAGAAAGAAGCAACAGAAGTCCTCAAAGACGAAGAAAAGTGCAGGAAGAAGGATAACATGCAGAAAGAACAAAAAGAAGAGCAGAAAGAATCCTTGTTGCAAAATCATCCTGTACCCTCAACTCTTTCAGACGGATACAGGTGGTAACTGAGTCTGACTAACCAGTCCTAGAGCCAGTGCTATGTTAAAAGACACTTAGAATACAGTGAAAACACCTACATACACTAGGGAACATTATGCGTTGGGGTCCCCCTGTGATTAGCATGACCTCCTCTGTAAGCCCCTAGTATATAATAGGGCAGGGGGATTAAAACTACCTCTTAAAACAGGCCACAGGGCGGTTTTGCACACGTTAACTCAGGCCCCGTCCCCTCCCTTCACCACTGTGTAAACACGCCCTGTGTCCGTTTTTAGTTGGGAGATTAAGTTCATTTGAATCCTGAGGGTCCCTAGGGTCCAACTAGCCCACTAGGTACCTCCAGTAAGTGCCACAGAGCTGCGTTGCAGAGAGGTGTAAAAAGTGGCACAGCCTGGACCACCTCTCTGCAATGCAGCTCAGTGGCGCTTACTGGAAGCACTTGGTGGGCTAGTTAGCCCCCAGGGGCCCTCAGTATTGAAGGGAAATGATATCCCCAATTTAAAACGTGCCATAGTGCGTGTTTGCACACGTCACCTCAGGCCCCGTCCCCTCCCTTCACCACTGTGTAAACGCGCCCTGTGGCTGTTCTAAGTTGAGAGATTAAGTCCCCTTGAATCCTAAGGGTCCCTAGGGTCAAACTAGACCACTAGGTACCTCCAGTAAGCACCACAGAGCTGCGTTGCAGAGAGGTGTAAAAAGGGGCTTGGCCTCAGAACACCTGTCTGCAGCGCAGCTCCCTGGGGCATACTGTAGATGCCTGTTGCCCTAGTTGGCCCTCAGGGACCCTCAGTATTGAAGAGGAATTAATTCCCCAACTTACAACTCGCCGGGGGGCGCGTTTGCAGAGTGCTGCAAGGAGGGGGCGTGGCCTCCGGCACGATGCCAGTCTTTTATTTAGTTTAATTTTTTAAGAAGGGGGGCTGTGTGGTTCCCCTTCTTATTCTAATGTATTGACCCTGATGACCCCATCCCCCAGGGCCTGTCTCCTAATTATATTTATTTACCCCAATCCCCAGGGCCGGCCACTGTTTTTTATTATTTTAAAAAAATATATATTTATAGACACACCTAGGACATGCTGGACAAACCGTACGTACCTATCACCATGACGATTTGAGTGATATTCATTAAAAGGCGACTATGCATACAATGAATCCACGTGGAATGTATTTACACCACAAGTGAAGCTCTGACATTACTGATGCCCTACCGTGCCTAATCCCGGTAGACACCCTTGTCGTTTATTTATACAAACATGGGTAGCTATTGACGGGCACATTTAATACACATGCACACCAAGCCATTCAAAGGGGATTCGACAAAAATTCGACCAAAACTATGCAAGAAACCCCCCTCACGGTTAATAAAACACACATCCACTGCCGGATGTGTAATACTTTTTATTTTACTCTCTGGAAAGGGGACGAACATCACTTGAGAGTCACAGCGCGCTCCTGGCAGAGCCCAATGCTGTGTTACACCCACCATCGCCTGCCGAGTGCCACACACCTCTGTGTTGTATTCCACCAGCTAGTGCATATGCTATGACACTCTCTAGCCCATGTGCACTGTAACACCACCCCGTGAATATGTCATGCCACACTTGTCTTCGCACGGGTTATATTGCCCCATCTAACGTGCCTTCCTCGATGCCTATGTTATAACGCACAGTGCTATGCCATACATATTACAATCTGGGATCCATATCTTTGTCACAGTGCATATGCAACGTTACACTCCCCAGCACATATTTTATATTACAACTTTAGAGACTAGTTAGGATACACAACACTGCCCTGTGCATATTACACTCCAAGGCGCACATCGCATAGCACGCGCTAGTGCCTGTGCTATCTCGCGCTCTCTAATGAATCTGTCATTGCGCACAATGTATTGCATATTATATTTCATGCCTGGTTCATCTTATATCACACTTTTTGGTGCATAGTTTATACCATACACTATATCTAGTTTTCATTTTCAATCGTGCTCTCAGGACTATGTTCTATATAACACTTTTCACGGGCATTACATTTTGCGATAGGGGGTGGAGGGTCAGGGGGTGTTTCTGCCAAGTGAGCCCGGAGTCACAGTCACTAACGTCCTCTTCTTCCTGAATAAAAGTGAGATTATGCTGCATACTTGTTCATATTTTAAGTAGTTTGCACAGACACACGTTTTAAAAACAATAAAGTTCCTAATACCCGCCTTCTCTGAACAGTTAGCTTGCTGCCCCATCCCCCTCCTCCCTATCCTCTGTTGTGTGAATCCATGGACTAGCCTCCTCCCTCCTGCCATGTATGGTCTGATGTGCTGCCACTGCCCTCAATTTAGTATGATGTACTAGTCCCCTCCTCCTGCCATCCATTGCCCAATTCTATGCCCCATCATTGACCTCCTGCTTAAACTCTGTGCTTAGCTTGCTGCCCCTATTTTCCTTCCCCCTGCCCTCCGATGTCTTTGTGCATGCCCCTTCTCCATCCTTTTTGCCCACCATGTTCCATGTACCTGCCACTCCTATCTACTCTGAGTGTTCTGTTGAGCTGCCTCTCCCCTCCCACCCGCCCAGCATTGTCAGATGACTGTAACCTGTCCCTGCCACCTCCACCCTGTCTGTCCACATGCCATGCCCCTATTCTCTTCCTCCTGTCCTACATGGTCCATTGTACTGCCACACCCTTCTGCCCTCCCTGGTCTGTTGTGCTGCAACAACTCCTCCTGCCTGCCCGTGCGGTCTGTTGTGAGGCCCCTTCCCCTGAACTTTCTTGTCTGTGCACAGGTCCTGACCCTCCCTTCTATCCTCCATCGTCCTTTGTGCATGCCCCTGCACCCTCCTTCTTGCCCATCATAGCCATTGTGCTGCCACTAACCCTCCCACTTGCCATGCATGGTCTTCTGTGCTGCCATGGCCCCTCTCACCTTCCCTGTGTGGTCAGTTAGCTGCCCCTGACCCCTCCCACCTTCCCTCCATGGTCTGTGTGTATGCCATCACAGTCTCACTGTTGCTCTTCATGGTGTGTCTTTCTTCTAGTGCCCATCCTGCCTGACCTCCATGGCTATCTTGCTGCTCCTGCCCTGCCCCCTTGCCCCCAGCCCACTGTTTACATGTGCAGACCCCTACTCTCTCCCTCCTGGCTTGTCTGTTCCATTGTAATGCCCCTGATCCGTCCCTCCTGCCCTTTATGGTCTGTTATGCTGCAGCTTTCTCTCCTGTCTGTCCATTATGGTCAGCTAGCTACCATTGCCTCTTGCCCCTCTGTTCTCTGTTGTCCATGTGCATGGTCCTGCCCCCTCCCTCTTGCTTTCTATGGATTGTTGTGCTGCACTCCCGTCCCGCATGCCCTGTGTGGTGTATTGTGCTGCTGCAAACCCTGATGCCTGCCCTGCAGGGTCAGTTTGGTGCACCTCTCCATGTCCCTCCTGTCCTCTGTTATCCAAGTCCATGTACCTACCCCATTTCCTTCCATGATCCAATGTACCATACTTGCGAACATTTTGAACTTGGGTATTGATTTTCCCCTTTGAGTTACATTGAAAAAGAGGAGATTGTAGACAGGAGACAGATCAAATAAAGCCCATTTGAGCTTAAAAACATTGGACGTTTCCTGGCTGAATCGGGTCTGTTGGCATGTATGGTTGTACTAACATTGCCTCTTCCTTCTGCCCACAATGGTCTATTACATTGCCACAGCCTCTCTTGCAAGTCCTGTATTGTTGGTTTGTTGCCCCTGCCCCCCTTTCCACTGCCCTCCATAGTCTGTTGTGCTGCCACGGCCCTTCCTGCCTGCTCAGTGTGGTTAAATTGTTGCCTTTGTACCCTCCTACCTGCCTTCAATTTTCAGAGTCCGTGCCCCTGGCCTCTGCCTCTCAACAGTATCCTAATGAACAACTAGATTGCTAACATTCTATATTTATTACAAAAGTGTGGAACGCCTGACGTCATCTTGATGTAATCAAAACTGTAATACCTAGAGCATTTCCTTTAGAAATTACATATATGAGAGGGTCTTATTGGCATCAAAATTATGGTTAGTGCTCTAAAAGACAAAAATAAGGACATATTTTCTGAGTTTTCAAATAGCGACAAAGCACTTTTAAATTATTTGTTATCTTTATGTTTTTTTATCCAGTTGACCACTTGATTAAATGTTGCACTTAGGGGAGAGGATGTGGTGTTACTTCCAGAACTGCAGACTTTGCAACTGGGGAACCAGGTTGGAGTTTCTGCTTCAGCTCGACATTCTGTGATTCTGGTCAAATCACTTAGTCTCCCCATGTCTACAACCAAAATGAATTTGTTCTTGTGTGATGTACCCAATGCTTATGTAAAGCACTCCAATACCTGACAAGTCTGCACTATATAACACTGCAAAAACACAAAATAATAAGTGTTTTGCACACTTCTGTCATTGGGCTATATTTGGGCTACATCTGGGTGATTTTGGGCTACATTTGGGCTCTTTTGTCTCCGGTGGCCATCTTGGGAGATTTATTTGTTATGAAGTTTCCTAATTTCCTCATGTACTGCAGTCTCCCCAGTAGGAAATGCTTTCAGTTTTTTACTTTGATTCCATCATGAAGGCATTCAGATATGTCACACATTTGCTTGTGAAGCTTGTGCATTCAGTAAAAGAACTTTGAATTATGAAATTAATGGTATGAAGGAAAGTAAAACCATTAGGAAATTCATCACATGTCAAACTACGCATGTAGTTTACTGCCTGATGTGCCCTTGTAAGTTAAGGTACATCGGGAGCACTATACATAGTGTTAAAATCAGGATTCTGGAGCACATGCGTGCTATCACAAACAAAGACATGAGCTGACCGGTGGCAAGACATTTCGCTATCAAACATCAGAGTAACAGAAACCTGCTTCAATACTTTGGGCTGGACCATGTACCACCCCATATTAGAGGAGGGGACAGGGTACTTAAGTTGAGGAGGCTTGAGTCAAGATTTATTATTGACCTACAAACGAAAAGCCCGAAGGGTATGAATAGTGGGGAAGAGTTAACTGTGCACCTGGGGACCTAGGGGACTGTTAGAACGTAAATCAATAGAAGGCAGAAGAAAAACAATATTGTAAATATTCAACACCTCTTAACATGAACAATACACATTTGGGCTTTATCAGCCGATATACGGCAAATATGACGAAAGCGATGAGGAACAGGGCGGTTCAACTGAACCGCTATTAGCCGATCCACGGCGAGATTTAGAAACAAAATGAGATTTATGTACAAATCATGATTTAGAAACACCTGATACAATATTTATTGTGGTAAAGGATGAACGAACATTCTGTGAGTATCGAACACTAATTTAATTGGTAAATCTAGTGGGAAATACGACATTTGTACACTCAAAGAGGGCGCCCAAATAATGTATTGGGCGGCAATGTCCTTCTTTGCTTTCAATCACCCAGAAATGTGATGTATATAAAATGGCGCTGCGCTGTATACATTTGTTAAACACACTGACGAAGGGGAGACCCGAAACGCGTCTGTGAAGCGCTTAATAAAACTGGCTACCAACCAAACCCGTGAGTGCTGCTATCTTCTTCCCGGACGGGAGAGAGGAATTTGGGAGCGAGATATATATATATATATATATATATATATACATAAAGACAAACAACATATACAAGTGCCTCCTTCTAGTCTGGGCACAGAACGAGCCTCTGAGTTAGTTTATGAGCCCCCCCCAAAAATCGTTATTGCTACCACCTGCACGAGAGGACATACGTGTCTTTCGCCAACAGGGAGGAACCCCGCTATGATTACAGAAGCACAGCAAGCATTAGGAGAGATAGGTATCCTTACCACCCGCACAAGAGTACAAACGTGTCTTTCTCCAACATGGAGGGACACTGTATTGCCGGAAGGAGGCTTAACTGCCTACACAGAATCAGGTTCTTCAAGTAGCGTGGCTCAGTTACGGTGGTACGACACCCTTACCGGACTGAACATCTAATGCTGGAAAGAACGGCTCAACAATGCTTCCGAAGCGTCCTTCGAGGTCTCCAAAATAATCGGCAGCGCTGCAGGGAGGAGGATGTGCTAATGACTCCTTCCGCTCTCCCTGACGGCAGCGTGGCACCCGCAAGGCATTCCGGGAAGATTAGTCTTTTCCCGCTGTAATGACGGGACGGAAAGGAAAACCCATGGACTACGTTTCTTGCGTCTCGAGGTGAGACAGGGTTCAAGTGCAGCCAATAGAGGGAGGGATTATGACATAATGTGGACTATTTACCAGGTGCAATAATGTCTGACCCTCAGAGCTATATTTCAGCAAGTCAAGCCTGTCAGAATTGAATTCTACAAAAATTGCCAATAATTACCAGAGCACCAGGAAGCATCAACATTTGCATATTATTCCTCCATATGGTTTAATAGGTGATAATTATCACACCCGATAGATTACCACCCCCAAGGAGTCATATTTTATTGAAGTGATAATCATCACCTTCCATTCTGGGCAACTGATATTGAGAGTCTAAGTCTCAGGCACTGTTTGCAGCTAAAGAATATGCCATCATGAGAGGTGGAATACAACAATCGTGCCTGCTTGGCAAGGGTGGGCCGCCCTCTGCTCACAGAGACAGGTCTATTGCAGGCTGGTTCTATTATTGGTCAGAATACCCATGGAGCCATAACTCACTGTTAGAAAGAATGCTCACCTTTAACTCAGACAGATTGTAGTGCCATACTTGTACTGTTTCACCAGGAGGTCTATAAGAAAGTAACCTGTTAGTTATTGAGGATGCATTGAGTAAAGAATCTCATGGGATTTTTAGAGTCTTGCATAACCGTATATATGTGAAAGAACATCAGCCCTAAATAAGACAATATACCACACTAAATACATGGATGAAAAGCACACTGTCAGGATATATAAAAACAAAAGCAACACACTGATGAATGGTTATGTGCATGGCACAAAAAAAGCGGCATTGGATATACACACAATAAGTTGTGTTAATGTGAAGCTGGGAACAGGCAGGATAATCCATCAAATGATTTCATGTCATGATACTCTTTTACTTACAGCACAACAGAAATACAGCATTAGCATTAGCTGTCCGACCTAATGCTGTGTCATTGTGACCCACACACTAGTTAGTGTTCTGCAAGCTCTGTCTGTAAACAACATTGTGAGTAAATCAAAGAGAAAGGAACAAAGAGACACCGCAATAGAAAAGTGAAAGGTGAGACAGAAAGTAGAAAGGAGGAAGGAAACATGCATGATGATCTGATGTCAGTACCTTTTGCTTCACACAGTACCAAGATGTATTTATTGAATTGCATTTATTCATTCATTTGCAGCCCTATGGGAACTTGAATTAGAAACCAAGGGGTCTCAGAGGGAACTACATATTGCTGTAGAGGTAAGTGAGTAATGGCAAGGACAGTCTCCATGAAAGTGGTTATCAAATATTGAAAGATAAGACAAACTTAAATATTAATACTCTTTGCAAATGATAACAAGGTTGGCAAGGAAGCAGCATACTATTCCCATAAAATAATTAAAGAGTGGATAGCTTCAGGTGAACACAGGCTTGTACTAAGATTGCAAAACTTGACAAAGAATGCAAGAATCAATCATTTATAGTGTGAATCAAAAAGCCCACGTTCATGCAATCTGAGTAGTTAGAAATTAACATTTGTAACACTTTTCATCAAGCTTCATCCTGTCTGATGAGCCAGAGGCAAGTTGATTGTGAGCAATGTCAGTACTTAACTTAGAAAACAAAGTGAGAGTTTGGGGCTCAAGTGTTTTTTTGGGGTTCCACCAAATACAGGGACTGTCAAATACCAAGGCATACTATTTTTGATTCCATATAAATCCTCGTTCCTCCGCCACAATACTTCTTCCTTTCTCTTTATCTAACCCTTAAGGGATCTTTTGTATCCCTGCTTTGTCCCTTGATCACTGTTTTCTCATCTTTCTATTCCTTTTTCTTTTTCTGCCTTTCTATGTCTTGTTTTGGGTTAAACACCACCAACTTCATCCATAGGCCCAAATTTGGCACTGGCCTCAAATACGGAAAATAGATCAGAGATCTCAAACCTTTCCTGAAATAAGAGGTACTTATTTTCAATGAACAACATCACAATCTACTAATATTATAAGAAGTGGTTTAGAGACCACAAGATTACATTGGTGGGCACCCTATACAAGATTGCCAGCAGTACTCACCTCAGTGTGTCATATACAGTTGCCAAAAGTAAAGTAAAACATGATTTGTCAATGTGGAATGCCTTGGCATGGGTAATACATAAAAGCTGCAATGCCCCTGGCACCTAGATCATAATATCAGTAATAGGTCTCCCCAACACTTCATGGTTTATCAGACATGAGTTTTAAATATATTTTGAAAATACAACAATTTTTCACCAGACTCCAGCTAACAAGTTCTCAAAATACACACATTTTCATCTTGAATATACACTTTCAATTTATTGATACATATATTCATGCAACCAGGCAAAAGCTTCTAACTTACTAGGCTGGGTTGCACACATGAGATATATTTACAGGTTGGGGGAGAGCCACCAAAATATCTTCCAAGCTACTTGTTGGAGACTTCTGATAATATATCAGGATTAAGAGGCAGTTTTCATTACTATCAAATATTCAGAAAGCGTCATCTACCATGTATGTTCTGTGACATTAGCAGGGTGAAAAACAGATAGTTTCTAACTTAGTAGGGTGTTGTCTTTCATGTAGCATTTTAGTTGGGGAGGCTGAAAAATATTACTTAAGTTTATACTTTTACAAACTAAATATCTTGGATGAGTTGCAAATTATCTGTTTGGTTTATATTAGCTGGTGGTTTCTTTAATTCTTTAACTGGCTTATATGGCCACTTTGTATAACTCTGGTGCCGTACCTGTTTAAGTGAGGAGTTGTTTACGTCTAGCTGGCAAAAAGACAAAGACAGAGATAGAGAAAAAGAGATTTTGCACAATGTGTCCTTAGAATAGCTGGGTGATTTTGTATGAGATGCAAACTCCAGGAGGGTCAGGGTTGAGACTGACTTGAAATTAGTCCACTAGGCTAAAAGAACAAGTTACTTTCTGTCGGTAACGATGTATATGGTAGAGACATATGTTAGATATGGATTACTTACCATAGAATTTTCCCAGGCGTCAGTCTGGTTTCGAATAATTTTTCTTTAGCAGTAACCCTGCGCATTGTTAGGTGGTATCGGTCGGCTCCATGTTTGTCGTTGGCATCGTGGGTGCAGCGATGACATCCCGGGACCTACATAGATGCCGCTCATGTGCGCTGACATCAGTTCTTAACACGACTTTCCACGCCAGAAGCACAGAGCCATGAAAAACACTGACCACTGGGGAGTCCCTATCCCTAGAAATCAGTTCGCAGAGCAGGAAGGATGGGTGGGGCGGTAGAGAATCTACAATTAACATGCGTCTCAACCAGATACATCGTTACCGAAAGTAAGTATCTTGTTCATCTGATAGAGACCGTTAGTTGTAGATTCCTTACCTTAGAATAGATTCCCCAGCAATACCAACATTGGAGGAGGTTCTGTGAACCAAGATCAAACCAGAAAGTCCTGGAGGACCGAACAGGCAAAGTACCCATCCCTCTGGACCTGGCTGTCCAGGCAGTAGTGTCTGGTAAATGTGTGCAAAGACGCCATGTTGCTGCCTGACAGATGTCAAGGACTGGAACTCCACGCGCTTATGCTGTGGTTAAATGAGCACACAACCCCACAGGTGGATCCTTTTTGGCCAAAGCTTAGCATATTTTGATGCAAAGGACAACCCATTGGGAGATGATCCGTTTATGAACAGCCCGACATTTCTTGCCACCCACATAGCCAATGAAGAGTTGATCATCCACACGAAAATCTTTTGTGCGATCAAGATAAAAAGACAATGCACATTTTGGGTCCAGCTGGTGTAGTCTCTCCTCCTCCTTGGAGGGATGCAGGGGTAGATAAAAGGTGGGCAGAGTGATAGATTGTCCCACATGAGAAGGCGTCACAACCTAAGGAAGGACGGAAGGTTTGGTCCTAGGCACCACTTTATCCGGATAGACAGATAGAAAAGGGTGCTTAAAAGATAAAGCCTGCAGCTCGCTCAACCTGCAACCAGAGGTGATGGCAACAAGAAAGGCAGTTTTGAGAGTCATAATCTGGAGGGGACAGTTATGAAGAGGCTCGAAGGGAGTACAGATAAGAAAGGTGAGACCCAGATTTAAGTCCCATTGGGACATTACAAAAGGAGATGGAGAGAACAGAGAAATAAGGCCCTTAAAAAAAATCTATTAACAATAAGAGACTTGAATAAAGAAGGTCGACGGCAGCCGAAGAAAAGCAGAAATGGCTGGAAGTAAGAGTGCCCAAGGCAGATTCCTGCTGGTCCAAGAAAAGTATATACAAGAGAACCTATAAAAGAGGACCAGAAAGGGGATCAACAGCCTTTGCTGTGCACCATGCCACAAATTTGTTCCATCTACATGCGTATACCGTTTTAGTGGAGGGATGCCTAGCTGCCAAGATAACATCACAGACTTTGGGCAGAAGGTCGAAAGCTGTCAACTGCCGCTGCTCAAATTTCCATGCAAGGAGGTGGAGACTGGACAGGTTCGGGTGAAGAACCCTCCCCTGCTGCTGCGACAGAAAATCCTCCCGAAGGGGCAATCTGTTCGGACAATTGATGGACATGCCCAGAAGGTTGATGTACCAGACTCTTCATGCCCAGTCCAGAGCTACAAGAATGACTTGAGCCCAGTCACGCTTGATCTTCTTGAGCACTCTGGGTAGAAGTGGTACAGGCGGAAAGGTGTACAGGAGGCTGAAGCTCCACTCACGATGAAAAGCGTCACTGAGCAAGCACTGCCTTGGGAACTACAACGCGCAAAACTGCTGACATTGCACGTTCTCTTCGGAGGCGAACAGATCTAACCAAGGTTCTCCCCACCCCTGAAAGAGCCCTTGCACCGCCTCCGGATGGAGATGCCATTCATGATCGACTAGGCACTGACAGTTGAGGCTGTCCACCCTGGCATTCAGGGAGCCCGCCAGGTGTTGAACCACCATGGTTATGTCCTGAAGTTCCAGCCACGTCCAGAGGCCTCTTGACAAAGGGTGCACGACCCCACCCCACCCTGTTTGTTGTAGTACCACATGGCGGTAGTGTTGTCGGTGAACACCTGACCGATTTTCCCCTGAGAGAGAGAAGAAATGCTTTCAGTGCCAGTCTGATCACCCGGAGCTTCAAAAGGTTGATATGGAGTCTAGACTCCACCAGAGACCAGACGCCTCTGATCTCTGCTTCTCCCAAGTGGCCGTCCCATCCCAGAAGGGACGCATCCGTCACCGCTGTTAGATCTGGCTGGGGAAAGGAGAGGAATCTGCCTTTGACCCAATCTTGGTTCATTAGCCACCCCTGCAGTCGGTGAGCAGTTCGCTCTGAGATCTCGACGTAGTCGTAAAGATTTCCCTGATGCTGCACCCACTGGAGCTTCAGGTCCCACTGAAGTAATGGGTGATTCCTACATTATAAGGGATACCTGTTCATGGCTACACTCTTCTCCCCACCCCTGACCATGCATCAATATTCTGCTCACTGCAGCATGAGGTCCTCTGTGGGATGTAATTGTAGTTACGATATTTCAGGGTACGTATGTCTGAATATGGAACGTCTGGTCTCTTAATTTGGTACCAGGTGTCGTATGATGCTATTAGCTGGATGTAATTTTACACACAACCAATTTTGGTTTAAATATCAAAATCAGTATTTCCTTTTCCTTGTTTTATTAACTTTCAGAATTGTATATATGAAAACATGCACATTTGTTTTGAAATATATGCTTAATGTGGCCCATGGACTACACTACACTCATGAGCCCCGTGGTTATTTCACTAACATGCATATGTAAAGTCTGTGTTTAAAAAAAAATATTAATTGTATACATGACTTCTGTACACCGTAGTATGAAACATCTTCGTATCTCCTGACTCTGTCTCTAAACTTCCCTGTGCATGTAACTTCCATATAGGTAATACGATTAACAATAATCGAGACTTTAACTTCCTTGTGAGTCATAGGGGGCCCGGCAAGATGACACGGAACATCGGACTGGGCTTCAGGGCTTTTGCCTGTTATTCCAAACTACCTAGTTCAATCCTTGCCGACATCGGTTGGCCTTTAGGGGGCCTGTGATGAATAAATAGAGCGTCTTCCACCGCTCCGTTATCTCCGAGTCAAGTCAGCGTTAGTGTGCATGTTGATGCCAAGGAGCAATATCTATATAGTTTCCATCACTCACGTCCGGACATTTGCAGCCAGCTGCCTTAGGAATAATGTATCTCTCATTTCTCCTTCTTTCAATAGAGTTCACAGCGCCGATCCCTCACATGTTATATTTTATGTATTGTGAACAGGCCCGGCTCCAGGAATTTTTATTTGGGTGGGCCAAGGGTGCATTTGGGTGGGCCACTCCGGGCTCGATTTGTGGCATATATGTCTAGGCAGGCCTGCTTCAGGGCCCTCCTTTATCTCTTCTTAGTCTTACAAGGCCCAGTAAATCACAGTCTTTTCCAAATCTCTTTCTAAATATTATCACTCTCAAAAACAGTTTTTTCTATGTAATTTTCCTTTGATGGGAAGAGGAGGTTTCTGAGGTGGTAGTATCAGGCAAGTGACACTGCTGGAGCAGAGTTTTCTGTTGAAAATCTATTGGGTTTTTAAGCTCCAGTTTGGTTTATATGTTTTGATTTAAAAACACTAATTTAAAGACGACTAATTAATAGTTTGTTTTGTTTTTATTAACCAACATTTACTAATGAGAGAAACTACATGTGGGACGCATATATGTTGCTTAATAATAATGTGCAGGTTTAATTAAATGCATGTTGCTAAAGTGCTGTTTGTTTAAAGCACAAAAACGCTTTGAAATAACGTGTACTAATGCTTTACTGTGTTGCAAAAGGCTAGATAATTACATACACATAAGGGTATTAGTGGGGTTAACACTGTTCAATCACTATGCTGTGGTAACGTTGTTTTTGTCTCTTTTAATTAAGATAGTTCGTTTTGGTCTATGATAAAATGGCTGCCATTTAAAGCCTGAGCTCGAGTGATCGAATTTTGATGAGAGGGCCTTGCTGAATATGGTCGAGAGTCACCTGATCACAGCCTTCGCCTGGTTTTGAAAATTTCCGTGATGACAGTGACTCCAGGCAAGCGTCCAAGCGTCCAAGTAACCTTGGAGGACAAGGGAGCCACAATGAACTTTGTGATTACAGTGGTGGTTCCGAGGAACTGTGTGCGCAAAAGAAACATTTGTAAACTCGAGTTTCCTTCTTCCGTCTTTTTATTTTTGTGATTTTTCTGAGCGGAGACTTTCCAAATGTAGCGATGCTACATCCTTTCCTGCTCGCTCTGCTCAGCGGTTCAACGGATGTTCAGAACATTTTATGTTTCTTTAATTTGTAAGATTTTCTATAAGTATTGTTAGCCTAGAGAGGGTCTGAGGCCACTTCTTCCCAAATCTGCGTTGGTGAGGATCGATGCTGTGAGGACAGCGACTCGGGAGACTTCTACTGAGAGACCTGTCCTGACCCATTTATGACATTTAGCTAGAATAGGTAATTATGAGAATAATGATTTTGCTATTGATTGACTTTTCATTTGAACTAATTTTTAGATAAAGTACCATTATTTTAAATACAGTGTTGGTGGTTATTTCTTGTTGTTTATTGAGTACTCTATTTTGATTATTGTTGTTTAGATCATGACTCAGGACAGTATCAAACTGATCCTATTGGCCTCACTGTAGATACAGGGTGTTTAGGAGTTTCTCTCCGCAGGTTCAATGCTGATAGAGTAATCGAGTGTATGTTAGTGAAATGGGCCCAAGTGTGTGACGAGTGCATGTGTGTGTATCTGTGAAATTACTCTATCCGTGGAAGTAGGGAGAATTTGTATGCCCTGATCTGCACCAATTTCCTGGTAGCAGAATTTGATGGTTTTGATGATTGTCTTGATCTGATTAGATTGCTTGTACATTGGCTTATGATTTATTGATTATTGATTAATGTTGGTATATGTACTAATACTATATGTTGAAGTCGTCATGTTGAGTTCTATGTAGTGCTTCTGGAACTTGGGAGCTGGTAGCAGTTCCGTAGTAGGGCAGAGGGAAGTATATACTGCTCTCGGGAAAAACGGGATTGTTGGTCCTGTATGTATGCAGGAGAACCGTGTGACAATTGAAGT
Source organism: Triturus cristatus (assembly GCF_964204655.1). NCBI lineage: Eukaryota > Metazoa > Chordata > Amphibia > Caudata > Salamandridae > Triturus > Triturus cristatus. Next base: position 943,385,167 of record NC_140594.1, on the reverse strand, counting down.
TGCACGTCACATTGTCTGGGTTCGGAATCAGTGACATCGTTGTGTGTTACTATTAGGGATATATTTTCGGTATAAAAGGAGTGCGTATGGTAGCGAAGGTTATCTGTGAAACTCTGGTCTTAAGTCCCAGGGATCCGTAAGGTTCGCCGTTAAAGCTTATCGCTGGAGAAGTAATAGGTATTCTCTGAGCTTGTTTGAAGGACTGGGCAGAGGTATACACTGCTTGGTTAACGTGTGTTATAATTCTGTAGTAGAGCAGACTGTTCGCTGTTCTCGGAAAAAGCAGGATTCTGTGCGTATGTACTACATTTTTCTTGTATGAATGTGCGTGAATGTATGAGCATTTATTTGATTGTAAAATTCTTTGGAGCGGTCCTAGAGGAAACAGTTAATGGATGCATGTTAGAAGGGCAGAGTAGAGGGATGTGCTACTGTGCCAACGGGATTCTTGTGAAATAGATTTTCTTTACTATTCTGTGGTTAGCGAAGCAGACAATGGAGATGTTTATATGTTGTAACTAATAGATTTTGTAGAATTTGACACGAAGTCTACTGAGAAGTTTTGTAAAGGAGGGGTAGACGAGTGACAGGAGACAGAGCAGAAACTGCAGCGGCTGCTGACGTCATAGAGACCGCGCTCTGAATGGGTAGTGGATCAGAACAGTGCTCGCGCTGGGATTGGTGCGTTGGTGTGAGCCGCGCAAGGATTGGAAGGGGTACAGGGTGACGTAGACGCTCCAGGATTGGTGCGTTGGTGTGAGTCGCGCTGTTATTGGACGAAAGATTGTATCGTACAGTTGTATTACGGAAGGGATTAGAAATTTTTGGTAAACGCTAAAATGTATTACCAAGAAGAGAAAAAGAAGAAATCCTTGTTCGGTAAATTAAAAAGATGGTTTGACAAGGATAAAGATGTTAAAACAAGAGAAGGTGAATTGTTACCTCCAACGAAAACGCCTGCATCCTTCATGGCTGCGAAATATGGGTATCATACCTGTATATGGTTGGACAATTGGGTTAGGTACACTAGAGAGGATGGTGTTATGGCTTTCCCGGAACATGGTTCATTTAATATGGCTGTGTTGAGAAATTTACGGGAAAAGATGTTGTGTCTTGACCCAAGACCAAGGCCGACACAGTTTGAGGCATTGGTGGAATGGGAAGATGAAGTACATGAGCGAGAAAAACAGAGGTCTGGAGGCAACTATAGGTACATGTTTGGGAGGAAATATGATCGTGAAACTCATCATGATCGAATGAGGAGATGGCGAGATGCTAGTATGTCAGAGGGATTATATCCTATGAGGACTGTTGAAGAAGAAAGGAAGGGTACGGAAAGGGTTCCTGAGGCAGAAGTGAAAAGATATGGAGTTAATGAGTATAAGGATGAGGTCTTGAATGACATGATTTACAAGAGACCACCTCCATATAGACCAGAACCAGAAGAAAGCACACCAGTTGTTTCTCCGATAAGAGATACATTGCGTATCATTGAGACAGAAGTTGTGACACCTGAGTTAAGAAGTGGTAATCCTTTCAGGGAAAAAGAGAGAGAGAATCGATGTGGTGATGAGAATATGAGAGAATTAGCCAGAACTACATCTGAACTGACTGAAAAGATTAGAGAACTGACAAAGAATCTAGAAGCTGTTACGGTGCCTGTAACCATAGGTCCGGTTATGCCTATTTTTGATAAGCAGAGGACAGGTGAAAATGGTTTGGTGGTTCCATATGTTGGGAATAAAATGACAAGTTTGGCTGGTCCCTCAGGACACTCAGGGAAAAGGACAGAAAGTAGTGATTTGAGACAATCCAGACATGACACCTGTAGTGGAAGATTAGAGGTACAGTCTAATTCGAGACCGGATACTAGTGATACTGGTTGTTCAGGGATGCCAGTTTTAGAACCACAGAGGATGCAAGAAAAAGTGGTTCCAGTGAGAAAAACTACTGAAATAACAGCTGAAGATTTGAATGATTGGATGAGAGTCCTTCAAAAGAGGGATAAAGATTCACAGGCAATTGATGTGGCCAGGTTACGCATAGAATTAGAGGAGCTTGTTGCAGGGACAATTCCTACAGACATTCTAAAAAACCATCATGATGGAGAATTATTATTTATGTGTAAAAACATCACCTGGAGAGCTAAAAATACACATGACAGGTTAAGAGCAATAGCGAATGAGCAAGGAGTTGACATTGATAAGGTGAAAGCCTTGCAGAAGTCTTACAGGATGGATTTTACGGATAAAGATATTGAAAATCTGAATGGTGCTGGTAGAACAGGACAGATTAAAGAGATGATTGCCTTATTGCGAAAATGGGGTGATGTAGAGAAGTGGAAGGATAGGTGGTATAAGAAAAGGGAAGAATCAGTGGACAGGACTTATTCAGCATTTCCTGTGAGAGAAAAAGAGAAAACAGTGGATGCTTATCCTATGAGAGAAATACCTGGAGGAGGATATGTACATGTTCCATGGACCAGACAGGATATTTTATCATTTACGAATGATTTCCCTCGACTGAGAGAAAAGCCTGTTGAGTGGTGTAGGCAGGTAGACAGGTTTGTGAAATTGTCAAAAGTGCTGTGGATTGACCTGAATAGTCTGTTTGAAATAATTGTTCCAGCAGACTTGTGGGCTGAGTGTAAAATAGTGGTAAGTTGGCCTACTGAGGAATATCCAAGAGATCAGAGAAGAGGAGCACCAGATCCAGAGGTAATGAGGAAGTATGAACAGGTGATTGTATACCTGAAAAGTAAAGTACCTCCAAAAGAGACAGACTGGGTTAAGATAGATCGAACACATCAGGAAGCAAAAGAATCAGTTCATGCTTTTTATGAGAGGCTGATACTGGCTTTTAAACAATTCAGTGGGGATGATCACCTGGGTGACAAGGATTTGAGTCATTTTGTATACAGATTTGTATATGGCCTGAGACCTGAGATTAGTGAGAGAATTCGTGAGCATACAGTGGACTGGCAGAGTAAGAAAATAGATGAGATTCTGAGACATGCAAAATACGTCAGTGATGAAATTGAAGCAAAACAAAGAAAGCTGAAAGAAAAGGCAATGTGGGCACAAGTGAAGGTTGCGGAAAGACAAGAAGCACAGTTAGTGGAACAAGCAAATAATCCAGGGAATAGGCCCAGATATGCAGGGAAAGGAAAAGGGAATCTTGAGGAAGCAAAGAAAAAGTTTCCTTGTCACAACTGTGGTCAACTGGGACATTGGAGGTCCGAGTGTACCAATCCACCATTAGCGAATAATGAGAGTAAAACCTTAAATCAATAGGTGCAGAACGAGGGGAGTAATCAACAGCAGCAACAACAGAAGGTTGTGAGACAGCAGAGCCAAAAGCCAAAACCGCCCTTGCCGCAGAATAGAGGATCACAAAAGTACAATCAGGATTCAGGATTCTACAATGATGAGCAGGTAAAAAAACCAAGGCGTTCTAACCAGATACAACAGTATTTGTTAAAGAATGAAGGGAGTGAGTCTGAAGGTGATTATTGACGGTGCCGAGGAGAGGAGGAAGAGTGCATACTTGGTGCAACTCTAGAAATAGACCAGGCAGGACCATTTGTGGATGGGAAAATAAATGAAGAGAGTGTTACTTTTTTAGTAGACACAGGTGCGACGAGATCAACTGTCAGGTCAGCAGATGTTAGAAATCTTCCTCTCTCGGATGAAGCAATCCAAGTAGTGGGTGTAGCCAATACACAAATAAAGACACGTCTTACTGAACCAGTAAGGGTAAGAATAGGGAAATTTTCAGACATGCACAGATTTATTGTCTGTGACACTAGTCCAGTGAACTTGTTAGGCAGGGACTTGCTATGCAAGATGAATTGTACAATTTTCTGTACACCGGATGGAATAGCTTTTGAAACACCAGATGAGGATGTTTTGTAACGGATGACTCTAGATAATAGAGAGAGTGAAATGGTTGGTGCATATGCTGTGTTTAATCCGGAGGATTTGCCTCAAGAGCTGAGAGACACAGTGAAAAGGACAGTTTGGGATTTTACTGGAGAGGATGTGGGATTGATGAATAATGTAGATCCTGTGAAAATTTCAATGAAAGAGGGAATTACTTATCCTAACATTCCTCAGTACAAAATGACACCAGAAATAATTGAAGGAATAACTCCTATAATTGAGAAAATGATTCAGCAGGGAGTTTTGAAAGAACTACTGAGTAGCCCGTGTAATTCACCGATAATGGGGCTGAAAAAGCCGAATGGGAAGTTCAGGATTGTACAAGATTTGAGAAAAATTAACAAAATTGTGGTGGCATGTTGAACCATTGTGCCAAATCCGTCAGTGATTTTGTATCAGATTCCACATGATGCTGAGTGGTACACAGTGATTGATTTGTGTCATGCTTTCTTTTCAATTCCATTGCATCATGATACCCAGCCGTTTTTTGCATTTAGATTTGGCCAGCGTATTTTGGCATGGTGTCGAATCCCACAGGGGTATACAGAGAGTCCTTCGATATTCAATCAGTTGTTGAAAAGGTCATTGGAGAGTCTGATCATGCCTGAAAACTCAGTACTAGTGCAATATATTGATGACCTACTTGTGGCATCAAAGACACGTGAAGCTTGTGAAGTAGATACCATAGCTTTACTGAATCATCTGGCAGATGGAGGGTTAAAAGTGTCTCCAGCTAAATTGCAATTTTGCAAAAAAGAGGTGCATTATCTTGGACACAATATTGAAAAGGGTCTGAGAAAGGTGACTGATGACAGGATCAAAATTATCAGGGGAATGAAGGCCCCAAGGACCCAGAGGGAAGTGAGAATGTTTCTGGGGATGGTGGGTTATTGTCGTCAGTGGATTAGTAACTTTTCCCTGATAGCAAGACCACTGATTAAGCTGACAAAGAGTGAGGTGAAAGACCCATTGGAACTAGATGGAGAGCAAATGGCAGCATTTGAGGAGCTGAAGAGCAGAATGTGTGAAGCCCCTGCTTTGGGTATGCCAGACTATGAAAAAGAGTTTGAGTTGTACTGCAGTGAGAGAAATGGATGTGCACTTTCAGTGTTAATCCAGAAGCATGGACAGCTGAGGAGGCCTATTGCGTACTTCTCATCGACACTTGACCCTGTAGCTGTAGGTTTGCCAGGTTGCTTAAAATCTGTAGCTGCGACCTGCAGAAGCCTGGAACAGAGTGAGGGAATCATAATGGGATATCCTGTAAGGGTATTCGTACCTCACAATGTGGCAATTCTTTTGACAAGAAGCAGAACTCAGTACATGTCACATAGTCGGCTGACTAAATATGAGAAAGTCATTCTGGGAGCATCAAACGTGACTCTTGAAAGATGTGTGAATGTGAATCCAGCAACATTGTTGCCAGATATTGAAAATGTGGGTGTGAAGACAGAAGATGATCACAATTGTTTGGATGTGCTTGATTACTGTACAAAACCGAGACCAGACATAAGAGATCTTCCATTGCCTGAGAGTGATCATGTGCTGTTTGTGGGTGGATCATGTCTGAGGAGTGATGATGGTGTGCTGAGTGCAGCATATGCAGTGTGCAAGGTTTCAGAGGTTATGGAAGCATCACCATTGAAAGGAGTGAAATCTGCTCAAGTTGCTGAATTGGTGGCATTGACAAAAGTCTGCAAAATTGGGGAGAATCTGAGAGTGACTGTGATGACTGATAGTCAGTATGGATTTGGAGTTGTGCATGATTTTGGCCAGCTTTGGCTACAGAGAGGTTTCTTGACGTCGAGTGGGACTCCAATAAAGAATGCTGAAGTGATTGGAAAGTTGCTTGAGGCAATACAGCTGCCTAAAGAGTTAGCAGTTGTGAAATGTGCTGCTCATGGACAAGGAGATGATTTTGTTACTCTTGGTAATAGATTTGCCAACGACATAGCACAATATTGTGCTAAGAATAATCACTCGATTAATAGGGAACGAGAAGGGGAAATGTCTTTTTGTTCTGTGATGTTTACTAATGTCCTAGAAATGTGGGATGAAGTGAAACAGTTGCAGGATGAGGCAGGAAAGGAAGAAAAGAAAGACTGGATCAAGGCAGGTTGTGCCCCAAGAGAAACAGATCATGTTTGGGTCTATAGAGATGGTAGACCAGTCATGCCTAATTCTATGTTGTCGACAATGGCAAGGATGTATCATGGCCAGGGACATTTGGGAAGGGATGCGATGATCAGGTCTTTTAAGCAGACTTGGTACAATGCAAAGTTCAGGACAATTGCAGAGAGCATCTGTCAAAGGTGTTTGATTTGCCAGCAATTTAACACTGGGAAAAAGACAGTGGTGAGTCTGGGAACGATAGGCAGAGAAGGTGGTCCTTTTACGAGAATGCAGATTGATTTCATTGAAATGCCCCAAGTGAACAGGTTGAGGTATGTTCTAGTGGTAGTCTGTTTGTTCTCAAGATGGGTGGAGGCCTATCCAACTAGGAGAAATGATGGAATAACAGTGGCAAAGTTACTGTTAAGAGAGTTGATTCCTAGGTACGGGTTTCCAGTAACGATTGAGTCTGATAGAGGTGGACACTTCTATAATGAGCTCATGAGTCTGATTTGTGAAGCATTGGGCATACAGCAGAAGCTACATTGTGCATACAGGCCAGAGGCTTCTGGCGTTGTGGAGCAGATGAACGGCACAATCAAGAACAGGATTGGTAAGATGTGTTTAGCCACTGGAATGAAATGGCCTGATGTCTTGCCTCTAGTACTAATGACTATTAGATCTACTCCAGATAGAACTACTGGTTTGAGTCCACATGAGATTTTGATGGGACGCGCAATGCGACATGCATTTGTGCCTGTCAATAAGTTGATGACAATAACTGATGACATGATTTTGGATTACTGTAAAGGCCTGGCTGACGCAGTTCATTCTGTGTTTCACCAGGTTGGAGAAGACGCTACAACACTTGAGAAGAAGCAAGCTCATGATCTGAGTCCAGGGGACTGGGTGAGGATTAAAGTGCACAGAAGAAGAAATTGCTTGGTTCCAAGGTGGGGAAGACCAAGACAAGTTATTCTGACTACGACAACTGCAGTAAAGTGTGCTGGTGTGAAAAACTGGGTGCATGCAAGTCATACTCTGAGAGTTCCTAATCCAAAAGATGGGACTGGTAAGGAGTATTTTGAAGAGTCAGATTCCAGTGATGATGAAGAAACAGAACCAGTGAGAAAGAATCGAAGTTCTGAAAGAGAATCAGAGGAGGCTTCAAGAGAATCATTGAGAGTCTCAGAAGGGAGATCAAATTCTGTAAGAGAGCCTGAAGTTCCAACAAGCAGTGGAGAAAAAAGAAGAGAAAAGAGCAGTTCCACAGAGACTACTCCTGAATCAGATGAGGAGATTGAAGAACCACTTGAGATTATACCTGAAGAAGCAGGGTCAGAAGAAGATAGAGAGGGACAGTTTGCGGAAGACCCCCGAGGAGGTGTAGGGAACATTCTTGATAAGCTAGGTGAAGGGACAAGTAGACAGCAAGAAGATTGCGTGTCGGAGACCCGAGGAGGGAAAGAGTTAGGGAAGTCTCAAACAGTGGTGGAAAAGACTGTGGAGCGAAAGAAAACTGCTGAAGAACAAGATGCATTTGAAACAGAATCGGATGAAAGTGAAAATGAGAAATCAGAGGGTCGAGTTCTGAGAGAGAGAACTTGGATTGGAGAGAGAAATAATAAAGAAACAAGACCGAAAAAGGTTGTGAGAGGAGATCTTTGGCCTAACAACAGAGTAAAGAGGCTGAGATACAGATTGACACGAGCAAATACCTCGAAAGGTGAACAAGTGAATGAGGTGTCGAGTCAGAATCCAGCAAAAGGTGAAAAAAGAAAAGAGTCAAAAGAACCAGAGGGGATCAGAAGGATAAGAAAACCTAACCAGAAGTATAGGTCGCCGGAATGGACGTACGTGGCACTGTCTGAAGGTGAAGAGGCAGAGAGTCAAGGAAATCCAGAGGAGACCGTACGAGAAGTGGTTGAGGAGGAAACAGGTGAAATCCTGAAAGTTATTTTGACTGACATTGATGAAAAGTCAGATACTGAGGATATTGTTGGAGATCTAATACAATTTGATGTCGAAGAAGTTGAAGTGAAGAATGATGAATATCCAAATTGAGTGAACTAAAGGAGTCATTTGGAGAAAAGTGAAAAGAGAAAAGTCTGAAATTAAGCCGTTTTGAAGTGATCCAAAGTTTTAGGTGCCAGTAGTGAAATAGTAGAGGCTAAGTCAAAAGACACGGTCAAAGTAATAAAATGGCTAACATAGAGAATAATCAAAGTAGATGTGCCTTCTTAAAAAGATGGTGTAGAATGTGCTGCTGCTGTACTGGATTATTAATGCTATTATGGGGTGTTTTAGCTTTATTAGTTACCTTTAGGGTTACATTAGACGCTTTAGGAATACATACTGAGAATGTGACTATTGCAGAGAAGAGTTTGCATAAAGTAGTTCCAACTAGAATTAGTAATGCTTACATACATAGAGATAGGTCAATTAATGATTTTTCTAGCAATGTTTTTTCAAAGTTGTTGTACGAATACGTGAAGACGATGGAAGTTAGGGATTGCTACGTATGTATGCAATTACCTGCATCCGTTTCAGAGGGTGTTACTTATCACCATTTACCAGCTACGTATGGAATATTCATGTAGTGTATTGAGTAGTGTTTTTTATTTACTAGGGAAAATAGATTATGAGATGTCTAACAAAGATAACATTTTTGGGCAATTGCCAATGAATAAAAAGCTGAATCCAGCTAAAGAAGCTAACATTTTTGGTGAGATTTTTATTGGAAAAGAAGAGTTAACATTAGATTACATTATTAAAAACAATTTGACATGCAGTTTGAAAGAAGATGAGAAGGCTTTCCTAAACATGGTGGAGGAAAGGAGAATGAGTATGCATGAAAAGGCAGGGAAATATAAAATGAGTGAGACAATTTGGGACATTGAGATGGGGAGAGAGTTGAAAAATGGGGCTAGTCCAACTTTAGCTCTAGATGCACCACAGAAGGGTAAGCTATGCATTACAAGAAAGAGATCCCAATATGATACATATTTTGTTGGGACTAGTGAGTGTCATGATACATACTTCATTGCAACAGGATGGGGTTTCAAGGGAGGAGAAGATCCAGTTTTCCCAGGAGTGTATTATGTGTGTGGGAACAAGGCTTATTACAGGTTGCCTGACCATTGGTATGGCACGTGTTATGTGGGCCTGGTCTTTCCAAAGATCTTTCATATAGATAAGATAGAAGAAGTAGAACATATTAATTTACTAACACGTTTTAAGAGAGAAACTTGGTCTGAAATTGTAGGTGATATTTTTGGAGCTTTAATTCCAGCAGTGGGAATTTCTTTGAATGCATATGGAATTCGGAAACTGTCAACAGTGGTGGATCGCTTATCGACAAGTACCGCTGGAGGGTTTCTTTTGGTGAATACGGAGATGATTGCCGTACGTGCCATGTCTATGCAGAATCGACTTGCCCTTGATATTTTATTGGCCAAAGAGGGTGGGGTCTGTGGAATGCTGAAAGTTCAACATTGTTGCACTTACATTCCTGACGAAAGCAAAGACCTGAAGGTCTATATCAAAAATATTACTGATTTGCATGAAGAATTAGTACCACTGGAGGCTGAAAGTATCTGGACTAAAATAGCTAATAAAGTGATAGCTGTTAAGAGTTTTATTGCAAAAATAGGTAGTACTATTATAGGTAAGATACTGTTTCCTTTGACTTGTGTGATTGTTGCTTTATTGATACTAAGATTGGTGTGTTTATGTTGTAAAAACAGGGGAGGGAAAAAGAAATTAATCAAAAGAAATATTGAAAAGAGAAATAAAAGGTCAAAAAGAGAACACAAGAAATAGAATTAGAAGAATTGAGGGAGAGTGTTTACTTGGAAACGAAGAGGGATGATGAAAGGGAGTCTGGTGTGTAGTGTTGTGAAAGGAGAAAAAGGCATTTCCAATTTCTCCTAAAATAGGACTAAATTTACTAATTTTTTTTTTTTTTTTGGTTGTTTATTTGGTGATAATATCACCAAAGGGGGGATTGCTGGAGCAGAGTTTTCTGTTGAAAATCTATTGGGTTTTTAAGCTCCAGTTTCGTTTATATGTTTTGATTTAAAAACACTAATTTAAAGACGACTAATTAATAGTTTGTTTTGTTTTTATTAACCAACATTTACTAATGAGAGAAACTACATGTGGGACGCATATATGTTGCTTAATAATAATGTGCAGGTTTAATTAAATGCATGTTGCTAAAGTGCTGTTTGTTTAAAGCACAAAAACGCTTTGAAATAACATGTACTAATGCTTTACTGTGTTGCAAAAGGCTAGATAATTACATACACATTAGTATTAGTGGGGTTAACACTGTTCAATCACTATGCTGTGGTAACGTTGTTTTTGTCTCTTTTAATTAAGATAGTTCGTTTTGGCCTATGATAAAATGGCTGCCATTTAAAGCCTGAGCTCGAGTGATCGAATTTTGATGAGAGGGCCTTGCTGAATATGGTCGAGAGTCACCTGATCACAGCCTTCGCCTGGTTTTGAAAATTTCCGTGATGACAGTGACTCCAGGCAAGCGTCCAAGCGTCCAAGTAACCTTGGAGGACAAGGGAGCCACAATGAACTTTGTGATTACAGTGGTGGTTCCGAGGAACTGTGTGCGCAAAAGAAACATTTGTAAACTCGAGTTTCCTTCTTCCGTCTTTTTATTTTTGTGATTTTTCTGAGCGGAGACTTTCCAAATGTAGCGATGCTACATCCTTTCCTGCTCGCTCTGCTCAGCGGTTCAATGGATGTTCAGAACATTTTATGTTTCTTTAATTTGTAAGATTTTCTATAAGTATTGTTAGCCTAGAGAGTGTCTGAGGCCACTTCTTCCCAAATCTGCGTTGGTGAGGATCGATGCTGTGAGGACAGCGACTCGGGAGACTTCTACTGAGAGACCTGTCCTGACCCATTTATGACATTTAGCTAGAATAGGTAATTATGAGAATAATGATTTTGCTATTGATTGACTTTTCATTTGAACTAATTTTTAGATAAAGTACCATTATTTTAAATAAAGTGTTGGTGGTTATTTCTTGTTGTTTATTGAGTACTCTATTTTGATTATTGTTGTTTAGATCATGACTCAGGACAGTATCAAACTGATCCTATTGGCCTCACTGTAGATACAGGGTGTTTAGGAGTTTCTCTCCGCAGGTTCAATGCTGATAGAGTAATCGAGTGTATGTTAGTGAAATGGGCCCAAGTGTGTGACGAGTGCATGTGTGTGTATCTGTGAAATTACTCTATCCGTGGAAGTAGGGAGAATTTGTATGCCCTGATCTGCACCAACACTACTTGGGCTCCCTCTGTTCGAGCCTTCATGGAGGATCCTTCTTCATTACTACCTCCACCTGACCCCAGACTCCGCAACGCACTCCCTTGCAGGTTTGATTATCCACTACTCCTCTCCAGTGCACCTTATCTCACAGCTGACCTTGGGCCCCAGCCCCATATCAGGCACCATTGGGCTCCACTTTCATTTTTCCCGGTAAAAACATTAGTAAAATCACCTTCAAACTTAAAACATTGAATATAGCAGTAAATATAATTAGCACACACTTTAAAGTATGTTCCACAGTAGCCCTTATGACCCGACTGCTAATTAAATAAACAAAAACAGAAAGGCCATGACAGGGCCGGCTTTAGCGCTGATGTGAAAGTCTTTTTTGGCGCTGCACCAATAATCACTGCCATACGCCACAAGTGCCCCTCATCTCCCCATAGCCCCTCCCCCTCATGACCTCCTCCTCGGATTCCTTCATTGCCACCCTCCACCAGTGCCCCTCATTTCTCTGTAGCCCCTCCCCCTCATGACCTTCTCCTCAGAATCCCTCACTACCATCCTCCAGCAGTGCCCCTCATCTCTCCCTAGCTCCCCCCTCCCCCCATGACCTCTTCCTCGGATTCCCTCACTGCCACACGCCACAAGTGCCCCTCATCTCCCCATAGCCCCTCCCCTTCGTGACCTCCTCCTCGGATTCCCTCACTGCCACCCTCCACCAGTGCCCCTCGTCTCTCCCTAGCTCCCCCCTCCACCCCATGACCTCTTCCTCGGATTCCCTCACTGCCACCCTCCAACAGTGCCCCTCATCGCTCCATAGCCACTCCCACTACCTCCTCCTCGGATTCCCTCACTGCCACCCTCCAACAGTGCCCCTCAGCTTTACGTAGCCACTCTCTCATATGCATTTCATTTGTTGTGTAGCGCTACTCATATCAGTGTAGTGTGTGTCAGTACTTTACACCACGCACACATTATACAGAGACAACAAATCATACAAGTATGTAAATCAGCCTACAGGGAATGTCACATAAGCCAATGAGGATTAGAAGGTGTATGAATCACATGTCATCCATACTGGTGGGCAGTTATTTTAAGAGGGTTTGGTCTGGAGAAGCACAAACTCAGAATTTAAAGAGTACTCCAGTGGTTAGGGGTTGGCTTTACTGATAAAAATGTATATCTGCCCAAAGATACTCATTTTAGCAACATTAGAATAATGACAGACTGGGGAAGTTCTAACTATATCACAAAACAAAAAACGCGAAGTTCTAACTATACCATTCAGGTTTGCATGCAGCTCTTTGATGACAGTTCATTGGTCACTGTCCTATGTTAGGATTGTAACTTCTGAACTGCAAGTAACACAAGGATCTCCGTCACAATGACAATAACCCACTGAGCTTCCACATAAAATACAGTTCATCTGCACTTAACTACTAACAGAGAAATGATTGCTCTCCAGCAGGATCATTAATAGCCAGCGTTATTTGGGCATTTTTTTATTGTCCTATTGTTGTCCTGCATCCGCCATGATAATGATAAAAACTGATTAAATGAAGCACACACGAAGTACATGTCCTGCTGGGCCTGTGCAGATTTTAAAAAGAAAAACAAATAGTAACACATTCTCTTACCTACTCCATTAGTCAAACTTAGTGTCACAGCCTGATGTGATAAGCAGCTGCAGGGGTTGGGAAAGGTGAATCAAAATAAACAAACTTCTTTTCTCCTGCGCTGCATAGAAAAAGAAATATCCACACAGCAGAACAGTGGGCAAAGGTTACCGCGACCAAAGAAAGGATTTGTCGCCTTTCGCCATGCCCCTGTTGGAGATGAAGGGGTGAAAAAATAAACATAGCCTCGTTAACATGTAAATGGTCTTTTAAAGACCTGTGAAGTACTCAGGTACGGCTGCGATAAATGTCAAAAACTGTCTGTGTGTGCGGGTGCGCACACACGACGGGGGAGGTGGGGGGGGCTTTGAAGCACTTTGAGCCCCATGGCGTTGCGCGCCTTCCTTCAAGCCCTCACTGCAAGGGCCAAGGCTCCAGTTTGGGTGGGCCAGGCTAATGTTTGGGTGGGCCCGGCCCACCCGGCCCACCCGCTAGAACCGGGCCTGATTGTGAAAGAGAAAGTGATACCGTTTTTTTTCTCCTTTGTGGTTTGCTCTCTCTGATCGGACCATTGGTTGTCTGCTTCCAACACCCGAGGCAGCCGCAGGGAGGGACGCCCTGTCAGGGGGAGACTCATCAAACACCCCACACCGTGCAGTTGTGGATCACCCCACCAGACGTAGGGTGGGACATCCAAGGAAATATCCAGGAGGGTCAGATGGTAAGACCCACCACAGCCAGTAAGAAATGGTACCCCTGAATTCCTCCTTTGTGTACAATCCATTCACTTTTTTACTATTTTTGTACACTTTCCCACTTTTGATGGGAGGAGTGTGTTGGACTTTGGACTCCAGGAAATGTGGCTTTTACAACAATGTTCCATCCATCACCACTGACAGCTGCACTACATTGTGGTTATTTTTAGTCTATTTTTGTTCCATTTCTTGTTGTCACCATGCGCACTGCAATAACTTCACTTATCACAACAACACTAGCTCATGTAGTATCATTTTCAGCTACCAATGTATGTTGTAATTCCCATGTGATCTCTCTAATGAAAGTATAAGCTACTTAGGTATGCATGTACATGTGTATTGTCAACATTGTGTTACTGAGTATCTCAATCATTCAACCATGCCATCAAAAGACAGACATACAAGTGTACAGTCTCAGGACAACTTTATTCCATAGTCCCAAACTTAGGCTGGCATAATGTCAAAAAAAGAGCAAAACAAGACATCATAAATGCTATCTGCATCAGTGACCACTAATGTCATGTACATACTTCAAAATACATGGTAGTAGGAGACTCATCTGGCAATGCCAAATAGAATAGGCAGCAGACAATTGGTTCATCAGCTGGAACCACATCAACACCCTCACAAAAAGTGTCCCACATCATTTGATAAAATAAACCAAAACATGGCATTACAACAGTTTCTAAGCACAGGTTCATTCCAATCCAGTTTTGTTGCATCTGGTGAAACGTTACAATCATATGTCAGTGGTGTGCCGCAAGCACTGTGGCATACAGTGAGGAGAGATATCAACAGTTACATCCAGTTTATGCACAGACTAGCATGATTTGGCACAAAAACAACATTGATGGAGAACATGATAGCACACATATTGCAATAGGACCACCACATGAAAGGGAACAAGTCCAATGGAGTTTAAGCAACTTCCATTCATTTGCTGTGCAAGCTGGCTTGGTCCCGGAGTAGTACACACCAACGTCTGTGCCAAACATTCCCAGGAACAATCCATGTCCACTTCATACTTAAAAACAGCATCATATACCAGCTGATGTCAGAACTCTGAAATGTCCAAATGAAGATGACATCGTGAAGGTACCTACAAAAGAACAATACTAAGATTCGGCAGGAATCCATACGTCAGACAGCAATTACATTCAACTTCTGGTGTACACAGTACATTGAAACATGTCACATATATAAAGCTGCAAAAACTATGTGTGTATGTCTCCAAACCTATCTACACAAACAGCCATGCACAGACTTTGACACATCTGTACATACCTAACATGTATCCATTAATGTCTGCATCATAGCATCACAACAGTCAATGTAACAGTCAAGTAATGACATCTCACAGCATACTTACACTCAAGAAAAGACGTTGTTGATGAGCTCTTGTCTCATATCAACTCTTTCATCTTCCCCACTATCATTGTCATTTGTCATTTCAGGATCCTCACCCGGTGGCTCCTGCTGGTCCCCATCCTCTGCAATGAGAGGCATATTCCATCGCAGTGAAAGGTTGTGGAGCATGCAGCAGGCTACCGTGATCTGACACACCTTCCCGGGTGAGTAGAGAAGGGCTCCCCCAGTCCTGTCCAGACATCTGAATCTGGCCTTCAGTAGTACAAAAGCCCGCTCCTCTGGCCCCCTTGTTCTCCCACAGGCCGCATTGAAGCAGACTTCCCCTGGCGTTGTTGGATTTCTCAAAGGTGTCAACAACCATGGGCGCCTGGGATACACGGAGTCTCCTAGATGGAAGATATGCAAATTGATATGTCACACATTTATAGAACATACAACCTGACATCAAGCACACACAAAGGATTGTGCATATCATACTCACCAACAAGCCAGGCCCTCTCCGGTAGTAGTTGTGACATCAGCTGGGGTATGGTACTGTTCTGCAGTATGAAAGCGTTTGGGAAGATCCTGGGAAACTGGCACAGATGTGTGAGATGTATAAATCCCATAAACACAAAACTTGCACGTTGATCGAATGGAAGTGCCTCCTGTTCCTTTACACCTGCTTTCTGACTTGCTGTGGTACTGAGGCAGTATGTGTGCCGTTGATAGATCCAACTACATGATGGATGCAACCTAAACCATAAAAGTCACCCTTCACATTGGCCAAAGCTTCAAGTCTGGGGAACTGAAAGCAGCTGTCCATGTGTCTCACTAATGCTGCCAACACATCATGTAGCACACATTTGAACATAGTGTGTGACATTCCACCAGCTATGGCCACAGTGTACTGAAAAGAACCAGTGATCAGGAACCTAAGTTTTGCCATGATTTTCCCCATTGGTATCAAGGATGTGGGAAAGTTCGTTTGAGGATGTAAATGAGGCACCAACTGGTCACATAATGCATTCTCTGCCTATTGCATCAAACCTTCCTGATAACGTCCCTTTCTTCCAAAGTTTGTAGGTCTGGAAATAGCTGGTAAACAGGAGGCTGTCGCCTCCACCCTTTGCCAGGGTACCTATGTTATGAGGGTACAGACATATGGATATTGGTCAAAGTGTACACACTAACATACACAGTCAAATAATGTGAACGTACATCACCGAGATGTCAGCTGTAGACCTCAATACACATCAACATTGTATGACATACAACAGCATAAAAAAAACTACTTCTTGGATGAGGAGAGTGGAAGAGATGCCTGCTAATAATTTGGAAGATGCATATACTTCACTGACCACTGTTGTAGGAGGGGCCATTCCAGGCGGCAAACAGCCTAAAGCATCACACAACTTCCCAGAGAACTATGGAAATGACCAAGAAGATTCTGACACATTGCCATGACTGCAAGATCCACCTATCATTCCCAATCTGGCCTCTTCATGTTTCTGTTACAGCACTGTGCCCATCATACAATCTACTATTGTATGGTGGACACCGCCTTGTTGAGGAGTTGGCATTGCACACATGCCTACCGTCACTGCAGGTGTACCCTGGCCTGCGGTAAACGTGTGTTCATGCACAGTCATGTACAGCACTGACGTGTGAGGATTGATATAGGCAGAGGAATAGTGTCATACATCAGTGGACATGTTCCAACATATATGGAATGATGAAGGTGCACTCAAGAGTTTGTTAGCCAATGAGGCCTTTAACACTGACATGGTGGATGTCTGACCTCACTCATGGGACATGCTGAATCACAGACCGCTGCCTATTGGAAGCACGCAGTAGGCGGTATTGATTACGGCAGTCACAGCCATTGGCCAATGTTGAGAAATGATGTCATCTGTCGATGTACGAGGCCTATGTTCACCTCCAGATGACACCGCTTATGTGGAGTCCTGTAGCATAAAATGGGACATGCACTGGATGTTTGTACCTGGCAGTAGGCTGTATGTTTGTACCTGGCAGTAGGCTGTATCGAATATGGAGGTCACAGCCATTGTCCAGCATTGAAAAATGCGACCGTCGCTGCCAATGGCTGTGTCCATCTGCAAAGAAGTCAGCCTATGTGGCAAACGTATAGGTGGCAGTTTCAGCATCAACTCACTTGCTTTCAGACTGTTAAAGATTGCAGGAAACACTGTTAGCATGAGCTAAAAGCCATTTTGTTCTTGGCAGCCATTTTAGTTAGCCATGTGCTTTCTCCCTCTTCCAGAGCCTTGCACATGCTCAGAAAGACCTGTAGCTGCCAGAATGCACCTGCTCCTAGTATAGAACTGTCAGGCTATTCTTACTGGTGTAAGCAGTTTAGTCTCCCCTCCCACTTTGTTGAGCAAGCACATTTTGTATACCCATATTAGTCACTAGCCATGCTTGTATGTGCCAGGACCTCCCCTTGGTTTTATGCTGACTATGTAACAAATGCATATATAAGGCCCCTGTTCTCTGTACTCCTTAGACTGTCTCCTAAAGTGGACTGAGGGTACTGTGTAGCGCAGTCTCCCTCATGTGAGGTTAATAAATGCATTATTTTTATATTACAGCTTCCGTGCCAATCTCTTCTTCGTTGGGTTAAAGTACCAGGTGTATCAGTGAACCCCTAAAAAGGTTTTTATTTCTATAAATGGCGCCCGAACGTGGACCTCATCGGAGAAGCGGCTATCCAAGGGAGTGGTCTTGACAGGAGACAGGAATCTACTGAGGAGGAGAGGACAGGAATCTATAGAGGATGTACCCTGCGCAAGGATTCTTTGTCTTTGCAGACCCATGTGGTTCTGGTTTCCCTGCTCATGTCCTCCAGGTGTTAGCCGCTCTCGACTGAGACCTTCTTTGGCGTGAGTAGTCTAAAACGACCGTTAGGTCACTCAGAACTTGGCAGTGGTAGGCTGGAGATTTGTGCTTGGTAAGGTCGTCGACATTTGTTTGCTTGTTTGGCCAAGATTTGGACTTGTTTGGAAATATGCAAATTGCAATTTGTATAGGCAGGTAATGAGAAACTTTGAAAACTTGAACGGCACACTTTGAGTTAAGTGCTACTTTGTGTATAATATTGTATATCTTACAATATTCTTGGAATGCCTGTTTCAAGCGCACTTCGTAGAATGTGCTGCTTTCTTGGAGGTACCAATGTGAATCTTGAAAGTACTCAGCTGAATCCCCTCAGGGGGGATACCTAAATAGGTTTAGGTATATTAAAAAAATGGTATTTCTTCCCTGGTACATCATGGAACTAAATATAACTATACAAAGGATCCGGATCTGTGCACTTAGTAACATTCAGAAGTGGTGATATGCAGAGCACTTTTTGAGTGTTCTGCCAGCCAAACTGGCAAATTTGGTGTATTTTGGCTTCTTGAACATGGAACAGTCTCTGGGCTGTTTTGGTGCAGTCTTTTAAATTCCTTTTGAGAGCTTTTCTTGTAAATATGACTTACAATTAGTATTTACAAATGGTTAGGTTTGAGTACAGTCTGTGGGCTGTCTCTTGTTCTTGCCGTAAGTGTTGATTTGTGGGTTGATTGTGTGTTTGAATGTCTATGTGGTTTGTAGGTTTGACACCGGTGGTACTTATGTGAGTGAGTAGCGATTGCGCTCTTTGTTTAAGAATGGCTAGCCTTAAGCGCGCTGTATTGTGTGTTCTGAGTGTATGACCCCCTTCTGAAAATGTCTGGAATGAGCTCAATGTGTTTTTTGTCAGCATTTTGTTATACAAATGTCATTGAAAGAATTACATAAAAAATTCCAGAAATGAATTATGTAACATATTCTAAATAGCTGCACACTATCATTAAAATTGAAAGAGTAAGAAACTATAAATGTGTGCAAATTGCCACAATGCTAAAGATAAATTAGAATTCACAATCAATAAGAATAAAATAGGCCATATAGAAAGGAAGAAAAAATGAAATTGTGTGCTTTACACACCTAGGACTCAAATAAATTGTTACAGCATTCTCCTTAGATACATTGTATTAGATATTAAAAGGAATTCACATTATCTGAGTAATTAGTTGCTGGTTAAATAGAAGCGCCTCTTGTGTACAAACATTCAGAACAATAGATTTTGACTGGCTTGCAATGCCTGACTTTTAAATAGATTGAACTGTGCTTACATTTCCTGCACAGGGAAAAGAGCTTTCAAACAGCTGTGTTTAAGCTGTCTCACTGAGAAGAAGCTGTCTGACACACCAAACGGAGATTAAACTTTTTCAGGACATTACAATACAGAAAAGGGTTTTTTCATGAGAAAGGCGTGGAAATTGACGACTGCTGGTCAAGAGCACAGCTGAGTCAATAACACATGGCTGTTCTTGGTCACAAGCCATAAGGGAAAAATGCTGGGTCAACTAGATCTTAAGTTAGTGCAAACATGGTTTGAAAACGTGCATTGAAAACTGCTGATTTTAAAAGTCAAAAAAGATAGTTTCATTATTTTGGATAACAGTGAAAGGATTAAAAGTAGGAATTTCTTTCTTGTTGCTTTTTACATAAGTACATCTGTGGATCTGATGGTAAAATTATCGCTGCTCTTTTAAAAGGGGCGCAGGCTAATTCATGTTTCAGTAAAGCTTCTGTACTTAGTGTTATAAATAAATGCATTTAAAGGCAAAAGGAAAGGAATGAGGCTTGCTTTTCATATGTGGAACCATCAAAAGGGTTGGTGATAATTATTTTTTTTTAAAAGGGAATTTTGACTATATGAAAAAAAAAATGTTTATTAAAAATAAGTGCACTAAAATCGTTTTTTGATCTCTATACTGTCTAATAATCATACTGTGAACTCCTAGCATCAAAGTTGAATTTAAGCAGCGTTTTACCGCAATGGGGGGGGGGGGACTAAAATGTGAAACCTTCACTTTACCCAGGCGTACAAAACTCTTTTTAGAAGGGTGTACCTTATACATTTCTTATTCCCCATTCCTGGGATATCTAGAGGACACTCTGGGGGTCCCTAATATGCCAAAATATTGTAGGTTATTCATTTTTTAGTGCCCCTAGCACCAAAGTCGAATTTGGGCAACATTTACTTTTTAAAAGCAGTTCTGCCACTCAGGGCAGTTTTCAAACTGATCTCAGGCTTCAGTAATGCACACATGCAAGTATTGAACAAACAGCTGACCTCTATACTGCTAGACAGCACACCACATACTGCACACAAATGATAATAAGTATAAAGAAACCAGCAGAAGTTATTATCCTACCTTTAAATTATTGGCAAACAGGAACGGAACAGGACTGCCTTTCAGCTGTCAGTCTCCAGAGTTACTTTGAATTGGAAAAAACGCATGGAATAGCCTTGCACAAAATAGGACAGCTGGTAAGGGTTAGAGGTCGAGTTCTGCATTTAGTAGCCTAGCAGGGCTACGGGCACGGTTTGCTTTGACACTTCGGCCTCTGAAAAATTCTGAAAGACGAGATGACAGCGCGGGGAGAGAAAAAGAAGCTTTGCTTACTATTTTTGGCAAAAGCAAGTTTTTGCGCAGTCATATGAACAGAAGGAAAGATAGTGGTATATGTGGGCCCTGAGTAGAGCATAGCTCTGTCATGTATTTAACATTAATGCTTTTAGTTTAAAAATTACTGTGCAAGGGCTGAGATAAGGAGGCAATGGGATTTAGTTTGCATTCATTCGCCCTCATGTTACACTAGTACAATTGCTAAAGGAATTGGTAGTTGGTTATTAATGTTTTCTAGCTAGCTTAATGTGCTATTTACCTCCTACAAGTTTTGTTTGTGCCCTGCTGCCAAAACTAGTGTAGATAGTGTCGACAGAAGGTAAATCTGTTTCAGGTTTCCTACTGTCGAAATGGGGAAAAGGAGGTTAGCTCCTGGGCAAATTAAGCGTAAGCAAATTTATGTTTTCTCTCTCTTTTTCTCACTCTCTTTTGAGACTGTCTAAGCTGTCTACGAAATGGCCATGAGACATTTAATTGGCTATTCAGTAATACTGTTTTAAAATTGTTAGAATTAATAAAATGAATAAAAAATACGTCATGTTACTGCCCATCCTGTCTGAGAATTTATGAAAGTTTTTGTAGTGCTCAGCTGTTGCTTAGTACACATGTGGTGTGTGCACTTTTGATTGATGGGTATGCAATCTGTGTACAACCTTTGTCTCACCCTAGCAGATTTGCTATTTCTTTCATGTCTGCTCAGTCTCTTCATCTCTTGCATCCATACAGGTCAACGCCAATCAGAAGGTGCCCATGTGGAAAGCCATTGCCCGGATGGTGCAGACCCTCTAGGTCGCTCGTCGGCACAGTGTCCACTGCAGGAAATGGTGGGAGGACCTGAGACGCTGTCCTCCCCAGGCAGAAAGGGCACATGTCAGACCCTCACCCCCCCCCCGATGACCTGAATCCTGGCGGTGGCGTACCTTGACCTTCATGGGCAGTTGCAAGCCCAACAGCAGCTAGGAGGGGGTGAGTATTGTCATGAGTTAAAATGTATACATAACCATCTGTCTTCTGTTTCAGGCAGCTATTTCCCCATCAAGCTTGACGGTAACTCATGGGAGAGTTGTTGCAAATGTAGGCCTTGCAGTAGGTGCATGCTGACACCCATAGACGTTTGTCCATATGAACAGGTACTAAGCAGGGTCTAAAAAATGACAGTTGCTAGAGATTACCAGCTACAGGGCTGGCCAATATGTAACAGGTTGCGTACATTATCAGTAGATGTAACGTGTGACAGTGGTCCCAAACTGCCCTCTTGTCATCCTTATGTGTGGAGTGATGCTTCCTCACAACTGTGTCTCATGTGAAGGTGGTCCACAGACTTGTGTCATGGCATACAATGCACTCTGGATGCATGTACTGTGCACTACTTCCCCTTGGTAAGTGGGGAATGTACAGTATTCTGATGTGGCTCACATCATTGGTGCCACCTGTATTGATGCCTACATGCTGGCTTGTGTTCATTTAGGTGATGTACTGTCATATGTACAGCTATTCTATGCATGATCTGAGGGCCTACTTGCATTTCATTCTGATTCCATCATATGGGTATGTGTTGGCCAATGTGTTCATGACAATAGGCTTTTCGTTATGGGTGTACAGAGTAGGTGTCACCACATACAGAGGTGTGGAGACATGGGTGGGTAGAAACACATACCCAATGATATTGTTGGATGTCATTAGGCAAACAAAACTGTTTTAGCAATGACACACATGGTGGGAAGACTTCCTGTACTATCTGGCACTGTGAGTTTGTATGCCACTTAGGTGGGAGTATTAAGTGATGTTTGATGGACATGTGCATTTCTGGAGGCTGATACACTGGCTGGTTAAATGTATCAGGGAGAGACATACTGATATATAGGGGCCATATGAGTGTGTCAGCACTGAGGACAACATTGGTATGAGTGTTTATTAGACTACAAAGGTACAGTGAAATCCGTTCTCTTTTGGACACAACTGAAACCATATTCTGGACTGTATATTTTCTAACCCTCAGGCACTTTCAGCGTTCTAATGGCATTGACATTTACAATGTTCAAAAGGTCTGCTGACATGGGACATCATAGACTGGGGATGTTCCTAGCCAGAACTCATGTATAATGCTTAATTGTGCTGATATCTTACACCACTTGGAGCCTCAATGTCTCCATTTTACTCATGGGGACTACGCGTGACACCTAGCTAAACAACTCATGTGCAGCTTTCAACAGCGTCATCTGGCAGTGTACACATGTCAAAGTGCCACTTGGGAAGTGTGAACAGTGTGGAGTGTGTACTTCAATGTCACCTCATTCTTGGTAGTCACACTCTTGGTAGTCACACATTGCTGTGACTTAGCTGTAGCATGTGCCCAGCAGTTCTCCATGTTGTAGGTTAGGGATATCTGACCATTTTCTTATTGCAGGGCGTTGTATGGATTGGTAGAGATGAAGTCCATGTGGACATCCCATTTGACGACATCAGGTAACTATGGTATGCTACAAGGGCTAAGCTTACAGGCAGATTAAATTTCCTGCTACACAAATGTTGTTTGATTTGGAAGAGGTCACGCATGCAGATGGAACAGACAGTGGTAATGACACCATTATGTGCAACTGTGCATGGGACATATAGCTATCATGCATGTGCTCATGCCTACTTTTGAGGCTATATAGTCATCCTTGTAGGTGTTGTGATCTGTGCATATGTGTAATGTGTTGCGTTAAGATCTGTTTGCCCAGTGCGTTCATGCAATAGCAATTAACTAATTTCTACTATTCTTGCAGCATCAACCCAGGACAGCGGAGGAGACAGGGCAGTGACCGTTGGGGAAGCAGTTGGCCAGATTGGGTCCCGTCTCTTTAGTGACACGGATGGAACCAGTAGCATGGAGAGTGGTGGGTCCTCCCTGGTGCAGCCATCCAACTCAGCCTCTACAACCTCAGAGTCGTTCTCCTGTGGCCAATCCATGGTGGGGGTGGACCAACCAGTACTTCCACACACTACGTCCATGTCCACCATGCCCCCTTCCATCCCCACCCTCCCTGCTTCTCCCCAACAAGCTGTCTGTGTTGGCTCCCTCAAGAAGAGGAGATTCTCCTTCTCTCCAGGCACCTCAGCCCCTGCCTGGTCTCCCTGCTTCCCTGAGTGTGGAGGCCATTGACACCCTGAGGCATATCTCTGTGGGTCAGAGTGCAGTGCTGAATGCAATTCTCCTGCCTCCTCCCCATCTACAACTCCTACTCCGAAACCCACTTAAAGCACACACACACACACATAGGTATGCATCAACCTCAACATCCATACACAGCACACACAAACATAAGGAAAAACATAGGCACACACTCACTCCTACAGCTCTTGCACTCCTCATCACCTAATTCGCTGACATGCAGCAAGACACCACACCACCAGACACTACGCCAATGCAGAAAGACAACACACCAGCAGATACTTCTCCCATGCAGCAGGACACCAAACCACCAGACACTGCCACTTCCTACATCACACACCCAGACACCACAACACCACCAGCCACGTGAACATAAGACGTTGCTACAGACCAGACACATTCCACAACCACACATACATCAGGCTCAGAGACACATGCATGCACAGCCACACCTCACACCCCTCATCCCTTGTCTCACCGCCTACCCATTTCTCTGCCTTACTGCTCTTAACCTCTTACTTGCCACAGCTGCCCGGTGCCCTCCCAACCCAGGTCTGATTTTCCACTCACTTCTACCCCTGTCAAAACCCAAAGTAAAAAGAGAGGTCAATTTCCCCGAACAGTCCCACCCCCTCCCAAAACCCAGGGGACCTCTTCACCTCTCCACCCCAAATCCTAAAAAACAAAAGATAGCAAAAACGAATTGCTGTCCCACCCCCCTCCCTACACCCATAACTACCCTTAAGGGCTGTAAAACTCCCAGATTGGTCCAGTACAGCCCTCACCATCCTAAGCACAGCCCTGCCACAGCCCAACCCAGACCTCCCCATCCTGAACACAGCCCAAACCACCCCCGCCCCATCCCAATACCCACCCTCCCACAGACCAGCCAAACCCTCCAATTCCTACCCCAGCCCACCCGAATGACATCAAGGTGCCAGGCCTGCCCACTAAATGCCTCTTGCTGGGGAACTTTCCCTTGCAGTGTCCTTGAAGGCAAGTTTGTGGCACAGCAATGTGCTGGACCACACTTAAAACATTGGACTGGCCATTAGTCTTTGTTTTACAACAGAACTTTCTTGTCTGTAAGCAAGACAGTCTTGTTGTTGATGACCTTTGTTCTGCCATTGCTACTTCTAAAATTCTTGTCATCGGATATTTTGGTATGTGTGTCTACAGTTGTGTTTGAACATGATA
Organism: Triturus cristatus; assembly: GCF_964204655.1. Lineage (NCBI taxonomy): Eukaryota > Metazoa > Chordata > Amphibia > Caudata > Salamandridae > Triturus > Triturus cristatus. The sequence continues at coordinate 943,360,224 of NC_140594.1, read as the reverse complement.
GATGATCTATTTGCAGTGGTGAGTACAATCAGACCTTGGGATAAGTAATGGAGTTACAGAGGCTGAGGATCCAGTTTCAATGGATGTATATGTGGGAAGAGTTTCTGTTGGGGAAGACATTGCATTTTGTGGTATCTGCAATGGTAAGTATTGCAGCTGACCTTGGCCACTGTCCACGAGTTTGGGCTTGCATATGTGGATGCCACTTTGTGAGAATATTGTTTACCCCTGATTAACCTCATGCCACAGGCCCTGTGCACATGGGGATTGTAAGGAAGATGAAATATGAACTGTGGCCTTGGCCCTTCTCATGCCATGGGTGCCCCTGGTTTGAGTAACCCATTTCTACAGGGAGTCTTTACATTGTGGCCTTTCAATTTTTTACACTGTGGTGTTTGGGAAACCCTGTTACCTGGCTTTACTTTTTCACGTGGGTGATGTATGAAGGCCCATTGCAGTGCATTAGCAGTAGATGGGTGTTTATGGGCCTGAGACATCCATACTGATTGATGTCTGCTCGGTGTGACAACAGGAGATAGCTTATGGTCAGTGTGAGGGTGTTACAGAAGTTGATTGATATATCATTGATAAGAAGGGGCTGTTTTGTGACAATAGTTATTGCACACATCAGTACACAAGCTTCAAAGATGATCACTAATTCAGCCCCCTTCTGTCATTGCAAAACATCAAGGTATGTGCAACTCGGAGTTGCATTGCACATACATGTAGCCAGGACTGTTGGATTTGCCAATGGGTGTTAGTAGCATTAGTTATTAAGAATGACAACTGTGGCATCATTGCATTGGATTATGATACTGCCTCAGTACTGAGCTGCCAATACTGGGAATGGAGTATTGCCAGTGTCTTTGCAGTTACATCTGCCGTAGATGTTCTGCTACAGAGCTGTCTTAATGTAGCGCCCTGAGGATGAGGGAAAATATGGAGAGTCTGATGGGATCTGTCTCTACATCATCTTTTTTGGCCCACAAGTGGTAATCACCGGCAGACGGCTGACCACTTCAAGCTCTGCTACGCTACTCTCACTGCTCACTCTTTCAACTGTCCCTTCAGGTCCCCTTCTGTCAGGTAAACAACGCTTACCCCGAAACTTTTTTCCCGCTTGGAATCACAACGCGGTCGTTACAATGACCGCGTTGTGATTCCGCATACCATTACTCCGCAAGTCGGAAGAACGACTTGCGGAGGGGGGAGGGGAGGTGTTGGATTTAAAATCCAACACCTTTCCCAGTGTCCACACACACTGGAGTTGGAATAGTAAATTATACTATTCCAACATCCAGGGCCCCCTCTCCGCAAGTCGTTGTTCCGACTTGCGGAGTAATGGAATACGGAATCACAACGTGGTCGTTGTAACGACCGCATTGTGATTCCAAGCGGGGAAAAAGGCGGTGTAATAACGTCGTAGATTCCTCCTGTCATGCTTCTCATACAATATGCATTTGAAAGATTTCCCAGCGTTATGATTTGGGAACATGTTGCTCACATGACCCCCCCCACACTCATTCTGTGCAAGCTGTACCCCCGCCTGTCCATGGTGGTGCATCGCTTGGCTATGGACTGACTGTGCATGGGGTAAGTGTGAGACTTACCGGCAATTGTGCCCATGACAGTGTGTATTGTCAAGGGCATCGAGCAGGTAGAGCAGCGGTCTGACCGCCAATGGCAGGACCGTGGAAGCGGGTCCGACTGGCATCGTAGTGAGGCCTGTATTTATAAATTTGTCACAGAACTGAAATATGAATAACAAACTTGTAAAATGTGTTAAATGTTGAGCGAGGATTATATTAATTTCTTTAAAAAATGGCTTTCATCCAGTATATAAGGCAATCTAGAGGCACACACTCAGGGGGTGAGCCAAAGATGTTGGTTCTTTACCTTATGACTACCCAGGACTTTTACAGTAAGGTGGTGCCAGGTCTGAAGTAGCCAAAGACCCCATTGAACCACATCAGTGGGATTGATTGGACTCCACCTCATAGCACATTCCACGGCACAATAGCAGCTGATAGACGCTTGGGTGTACTGCTTCACAAGCATGTGACATCCTGTGGTCCCTGTGTTCCTCTGTGTTACTGCTCTTGAATATGACAGCTCCACCCCAGTACCGAGGTTACTCTGTGGGGCCCAGTCACAAACCCATTTTGGAGTATCAAAAGTGATACTCCTGTAATGCTCTACTATGTATTCTTACATGTCTTCAAGAATTGGCCTCAAAACATCTCAAATGAGAATAAATTGGAGAGATGTAGGTAATATTCATGTGCATTTAGTGGAAACTGAAAGCACTGTTCCCCCGTTGCTCTTTTATTAATAAAGAGTGGGACATTTTGGGGCCGTTTCACGAAGGCATGTAAGAGTACATAAAAATGGTAGTACTACTTCCGGTACACATAGTTGCTATTGAGAATAAGCCCCTGTGTGTGCAAAAGAAGCCTGAACATTCTTGCACCCATTTTCACATCCTGCACCCTGCATTCCCCCTCACACCATACCCTCACTCTTGCAGCCTTCATTGCCCTTTGCACTTCCCTCTTGCCTATCACGACAGGGCATGATAATCTAACAATCACACTACATACTATCATTTTACATACTATGCTCCCCTTTCACCATGCAGTCCCCCTTGTATATTGTGCTCTACCTCTTGCATTATGAGCTCCACCGCTGTACCCTGTGCTCCACCCTTGCATCCTGCGTTCTCCCTGATAAACCTTGTCCTCCTCCCCACGCACCCTACATTCCCTACGCAACCTGCCCTCCTCCATCCCACTTAACAGCGTAAATCATTTTGGGGTTCGAATGGTGAAGTGTTTATCAGATGTCATCAACATTCAACACAGATACAGCAAGCTTCCACCCACATTGCAGTTAAGGTGGTAGGGTGTGCTCATAGCAAGGGCTTCCAGCTTTATGACATTTATTTTTTAGACATTTTATATTTGATTTTGTGTTTTAAGTGTTGCTCATTATATATACCGTGATCCACTTTTATTTTGTGTTTTCTAAAAAATAAAAAAGGAAACTGCAATGTTTCACATATCTTTAGCCGGTAAAGGTGTACTCTCGTGTGGCTGGCTGATGAATTTTAGCTAGATAAGAAGCCATATTTAATGCGTCACTCATATGCAGTACACAGCATTGCAGGACAAACACGTGCACATCTTTAGCTGTCAGAACATCTGTTCGAATGATAGTCATGAATAGCGACATTAAAAAATACTTTAAAGAAGACCTATTTCCACTTTATCCAGATTAATTAAAAAAAAAAAAAGAAAAATAAGTGGTTCTCTGTATTAATATTTCAAAATCGGTATGAAAGTGAGGCTTATTCGTAACCCACATAGAAATGGAGCAAGTGCAGCAGGTTGCAAGATTCCCTGTGAGCGGGAAATGAGCATTGGCTACTGCGACCCAAGTTCTGCCTCGTCTAAGGATGCTCAAGCTTGCCAAAATTGTTTCAGTATCCAGAAGTCAAATTGATTGTCATTGCCAGTGCCTGTCGAAGACATTCCCCTTCACATGGTGTAATAGAAAGTGGGACCCGGTGTTAAGCTCGATTTTCAAACAGTTCCCACCTGTGATGGAGCAGCAATCTCTGGTTTTTAAACTTTGCCCCATGAGCTATTATTCTTGATGAAGCTCCGCTCTGCAGACAATTAAGACACTCCTGGGAGACGTGAAGGGAGCATTCGGGTTCACAAATGACTACGAAAAACGAAGTAATTATACGTCTCTGGAACGCTTTCACTGGTTAGTATTCTGTCCTAGCCGGGCCGCCGTAGAAACCGCAGTCGAGCTCTGAGGCAATGCAAAGATCACTGGCTGCTCCATTACATGAACGAGCTCGTCAGCTATAGGTCAGAAAAATCTGCATGCACTGCAGCTGACGGTACTCCAGACTTCCCAGAATGTTCGTGCAGAGGATCAATTATGCATCACTTGATCTGAAAGGCAAATCTCACAGCTGCCAATGGGGAGACAGTTCAAATGGCAGAATTGTGTTTTACTTGAATATTGGAAAAGCTGCTCAGGAACAAGGCCCGAGAAGACATCTCTTCATTACTACTTCATAAATCCACATGCGCCCAGCTGGAATGGCCAAGGTGACAACATTGACTATATTAAATCATAATAAATAATTAAGTCTACGTCATGCATTCTACAAACAAGACTAACCCGTCATATGCCTCACTACATGGATTTATTTAATGCTAATATGGCTGGCAATAGCGGTTACTGGTCCCATTGTAAGTAAGTAGTAAGTAAAAGTTTATTGTTTCTGATTAATTAAAACCATTACAAAAGTTCATATTAGATACACATTTCATCAATTGAATTTTTTTTTAAAAGAAGAGAAAGAGAGATCTTAATTGTTAAGAAAATGCAATAATTATAAGATAAGAGTTTAAGAAATGTCCATAATTCCTTATTTTTCTGAGCCACCATCGTCTGTTTTGGATTGTTTGAGCATGACTAGTTTCATAAATTTTACCAACAATCCATTCAGTTGTGGGAGTCTTGGGTCACAGCATGCGATGACTGCTTGTCTCCGTGTACGTATACTATGTTAATTAAAGGTGGTTTTCAAGAGAGCTACTCTTTCCTCTTTTAGCTTCTTGCAGGAGCATAACAAATGTTCAATATCTTCTTTCCCTGCGCCGCACAGCCAACATATAGTCCCGCAGTTCCTTCTCAGCCATGGTTGTAGGTGGGGTATGGCTGGTAAAATTCCTAGCCTGTGTTTTAAAAAGACTTCTTTTGATTTCCTGCACTACCCCAGTCCGAAGTAAGCCTGTAACCCAGGTGATTTGTAGGTTCTCAAAATCATCCATGCGTGGCGCCTATGGGCAAAGGTAGATTTATCCTCTATAAAGGAAAGTCTCTTTATGCTCTTGTTGACTACACGCTTGAATTGTGCATGCGGTAGAGAGATTTCCCATAGTTCTTTTAAACCTGTGATCGCTAGTGACTACTCTAAATATTTTTTTGCAGTCCCATTGGAATTACGAGATCTGTGGGAACATCACTGTTCGGTTATGTTTCACCTGTAGAGTTTAAGGGCCTGATTTCTATGTTACTGCAACAGCGATGAACTTCCCTCCCCACCAAAAAAGTGGTTGCCCTCGTGATTTATATGTGGGTGGAACTTGTTTGGCTACGGCTGTGACTACTCCATCTTGCCGTAGCCAAACCTCAACGGCGGTCCTTGCTCTGTTGGGCTGACCTAGAATTGGCTATATGTACATCTGCCCAACTAGGATGGGCGGACATATAAATATTTTTTTTACTGTCCCGTCACCACCAGGCTAACCCTGGTGGTGAGGGACACTAAGAAAGAAATATTGCCCATAGGAGATGACTCCCAGGGCAAGAAGTGGGATATTTTTCTCTTTTTTCTTAACGAAAATCCTGTTCCTGGATTTTCATTTTTAATATAAAAAAGGAATCCAGTTTGGTGCAAGCCTCCATCTAGTTGATGGGGCCCTTGCACCAAACCGTTAAGAGCATTGACCAGAACCGCTGTGACAATGGTTCCTGTCAATGCTTTAGAAATGACCGACAGCTTGGTAGTCATTTATAAATCTGGCAGGTGGTCCCTCCACCACACAATGGAGTAATTTACTCCATCACCCAGGCAGAACAACAGGCCGTCCACTAGAATATAAAGCAGACCATGAGTCTTTGGGTGATACTCAAGAGCAAAATGAAAAGTTGCCAGGGGAATTGGACCTGAAAAAAACTATTCCCGCAGCAATTTCTCCTTTTGACGGGGACCATCACGGTATCACTTGTAACCTAATTTCTTAATTCAGAATTATTTAATATATTTTATTTCATTATATGATTGATATTTATCATGCAAATTATGTAATACTGAATTATTTTCATTGTATATTATTTGCAACCTGTTCGGTTTGTAGGGGTATAGGGTGGGAAGTTAATTAAGTAATAATTAAAGAACTATTCATTGTTAATTTTTTTTTTTATTCCTTTGTAACGGTGTAATTCATGGAATCCTTCTTCATTTTACTTATGTTTTAGTTGGAGGCTGCTAGGTTTGTAGGGGTATAGGGTGGAAAGCTAATTAACTAATAATTGAATAACAATTATTATGGTAACCAAAATGAAACCCAACTCATAAAAAGAGTAAGAAAGCATTGTGAACGGCTGCCATATTGACATAATGGTTTCATACATACAATTTGGAGAAATCCTGGGACTTATAAACAAGAGGCCTGCAGCGCCAGAGCATCACCTTTTTGACGCTCCAGTGGTGCAGACCTCTCAGTCATATCTATGAGGTGATGCAAAGCCACCTTGCATGGCTTTGCACAGCCTCATAGATATGGAGTAAGGCAAGGTAGAGCAAAGCTCTGCCCTGCTTTACACTGTGTCAAGGAGGTGTTCCATGGGCTTTGCAGTGGTTTTCCCCATCCACCATCCATGGATTTGGACTCTGCCCCAGATTTACATCACATAAACTTGAGCAGTGCCATAAACGTATGCCGCCCCAGAGCAGACATAACGAGGAGAAATCGTTTAATTTCTCCTCTGTTTTCCTCTTTCCAAGTGTGCTACATTATGCAGCACACATAGAAAGAGGAAAACACCTTGCATGATTGTTTTTGTGCAATTTGGTGCCTCTTCATGCACAAAAGCAATCATGCCACAACACAGACGCCCTCGCACCATGCCTGCATTGGTGCAATCCTGCAAATTGTGCGCCGACGCTCGCGGAAAGAACAGGAATGCACCATATCTTGTAAATAAGGTGCACTCCTGCCCTTTAGAATTGGCACAGGGCAGCGCATCAAAATGACTTGCGGTGCTACCCTATGCCAACTCTTTGTAAATGAAGCCCTCTTTAAAACAAAAATAATAATCATTGATACTATGAGACACACTCTTTCACCTTATACATTGCTACAGGATACAATGGATCTTTCAGATCGCTTCATGAGTTGACCCTCAGGCTTTCCAAATATTCACCCACCGACTTCCTGTATGTATAATGCACTAAGTTTTATATGATGCATTTGCTTTTAATGTTGATTTTGTGATTCGAACTGTTTTTTTCATATCATACACAGAAATGTTTTACTCCAATATGGCCTGTTCACTTCTCTTCTCACTTTCTCCCAGGACTTTTCTGATCCTTGGAATGATATATGGTTATGAGTCTGTTCAACACGGTGATGTAACCAAGGCCAATTGACAGCCAAAACACATCAACGTTTCTTGTTGAATAAAACTCTCAGCGCGGAACTGGCCATGCATGAGCGTCTTCACTGATATTTATTCCGAGATAGATATTTATGTATGTATATATATATATATATATATCACGCTATGAACAACCTTGATCCACATGTTGAGAACTAATTACTAAAAGCACCGGAGTAGACGGACGTCTGAGCCAGCTCCTAGTCACTGCTTGGGGTACTTTACCCCTAGAGCCAAAAATAAGCAAGGATGAGAATAGCCACGAGGAATTCCTCTAGTCACGACAAGAACTAGTAACAAGGGCACTAGTCCCTTCACTTTTTCAACCAAGCCGACTTACAACTATGGCACCAGTCCTGTATCCCTCATAAGAAAGTCTCTCAGAGGTTACGATTTCCTTTCACTGCAGTTAATTACCCTTAATACTCCTTAAAACTGCAAATGTGAAACAGATTTCCAATATTATTATTTCAAAACAGTTTTTCACTATTTTTGTTTATCACAAAAATTATGTTATAACATTTCTTCTATGCCTATGATAATTTGATGTGCACGTACCTTTAAAACAAATGCAAATGCAGGCGGTGGTCATGTGACTAAGACCACGGATGTTGTCGAAACACTTCGTCCTTACCTGCTGTACCGAAAATAAACTGCTACAACTGACCGAGTGGGCTTGTGTGATTTCTTTGCATGCAAATTGCTTTCCTGTGGAATATATATATATATATATATATATATATATATTACCTACTGGCGGTCGCCAGTAGGTAGTTATAGTTAGGACCCTGTTTCCATAGGAAAACCGCAACATTCTATTTGGAATAACTTTGGCGCCGGTCGACGAATCCTCGCGAAATTTTCAAAACTAATGGGGCGCTACGCTCCGCTCCTACCCTAAAGTCTCGGGGGGATTCGTCAAGCAGGGGCTGAGAAAAAAGGGGGGTCCCAAAACGCGTTTTTCCCATGCATTTTTCCATAGGACCTTTAGACACAGCTACAGCCCGAACGGCTGAACAGAGTTACTTGAAATTTGGCAGAGAGGTAGTCTACAGGTCAAGGAAGTGCCTTTTGTAGGTCTGTTGTAAATCTGTTCAGTAGTTCCTGAGAAAATAGCATTTAAATCAATATATATATCTGTGGCAGCTTACGGTGCGCTTACCGTGCGCTTACGGTAAGCTTACCGTACGCGTACGGTGCCGTGCGCGAGCGCGATTCTGATTGGCTGTTACAGCTTAGTAAACATTCGAATCGGTCGAAACCAGGAAGCGGCGGCCGCCATTTTCTCTCTCGCACTCTGAGGGGGGGAGGAAAAACAAAGGTTGAAAACATGTAAAGGGGCATGTTAGACAGCTCCTAACCACCTACCCCTGATTAAGGTGTCCTAATAGAACCCCCAAAGCAAAAAATGCAATTTTAATTTTTTTCGGAAAAACGCCGATTACGCTTACCGTATGCGTACGGTAAAAATTTAATATAAAAAAAAACTATCCACACTTTCCCACACCCGTGTGCAAAATGTGCCCGCAGGGCACCTTTTGTCCATGGCTTATTTAACTTCAGGACCAATTAATAGATTACCTTTCACAACGAAGCGCATAATATGTCCTCCGTGTGCGGACGGTGCGCGAAGCGCATCGTGCGTACATGGCCCATCCAGCGTAACGTGGGCACGCGGTGTGCGTAGCGCACTGCGTGCCCACCGTGCGTGCACGGCACTAGCTGCGTAAAGTGGGCGCGCGGTGCGCGAAGCGCACCGCGTGCTCACTGTGCGCGCACGGTGCGCGAAGCGCACCGTGCGCGCACGGAACGAACTGCGTTAATTGGGCGCGCACGCCACGAACGGCGTAAAGTAACTTAGCATTTAAAAAACCGTACAAATTCACTGAAAAAACCATAGGTTTCACACACGTTATAGTTAGGAATTAGCATTTAAAAAACCTTGCAAATTCACTGAAAAAACCATAGGTTTTACACATGTTATAGTTAGCTGGACATTTTACTGATAAAAAACCATTGAAATTCCCCCGTTATAGTTAGTGCAGGCAACTATAACTCACGCGACCGCAATCCTCTGCTGATGACTTATGTGTCTTTATGAAAAAAAAATATATTTGTAATATATGTATAGCTAAAATTTAATGGAAGAAGACATGGGCAAATAAGTGTCTAAATACAGTATTAGCATCAGCAGAGGATTGCGGTCGCGTGAGTTATAGTTGCCTGCACTAACTATAACGGGGGAATTTCAATGGTTTTTTATCAGTAAAATGTCCAGCTAACTATAACATGTGTAAAACCTATGGTTTTTTCAGTGAATATATACATATACACACACAGCCCTGTCCTGGGGTGGGCACACCAGGACATGGCAGGAGCCAGCCATGGAGGGCAAAGTGGCCCGCCTCCTTGCTTGTATTATTGCCTACCCGGGGGAGGTGGCGGTCCCCAGAGCCAAGAACGGCCCCTTAGGGGGGCCACATGGCTCCCACTCCTATTTATAAAAATAGATTTTGACCCTGGGGAGGTGGTGGTCCTTGAGGCCCCCATTTCAAGATGAAACAGTCCTGTGGAAGTGTTGCTTCCCGGACATGAGGGGTCCATGTGGCCCAGATTTCATTGGTATTAACCCCGGGGAGGTGGCAGTCCCCGGAGTGTCAGGGGAGGCTATGAGGGCCTCCCCCGCATTCTTTTAATAAATAGTCCTAGGTAGGTGGCAGTTCCCAGGGCTTTTATAAAGCCTTCAATCAATCAATCAGGGTTTTATAAAGCGCGCTATTTACCCATGAGGGTCTCAAGGCGCTTGGGGGGGTGCAGCTCCGGATCAGTTGAAGAGCCAGGTCTTGAGGCTCTAGGGGAGTGGCTGATGTTGACTAGAAGCTCATTCCAGGTCTTTGCTGCGACGTAGGAGAAGGCTCTTCTGCCTGCTCTGATTCTGCGGAGTAGAGGTTCCTTTTGGGTGCGTGGAAGGAGACTCTCTCCTTGAGGTATTTGGGTCTGATGTTGTGGAGGGATTTGTAGGCATGGGTGAGTAGCTTGAAGGTTACTCTCTTCTTGACGGGGAGCTAGTGGGGTCTCGTAGGGGCTGGGTCATGTGCTCTATTGTGGGGTTCCGAGGATGAGTCTGGCTGCGGTGTTCTGCATGGTTTGGAGCTTGTTTAGCAGGGTTCTGTTGATTGCGGCGTAGAGGACGTTGCCGTAGTCCAGTCTGCTGGTTATGAGTGCTTGGGTGATGGTCTTTCTGCATTCAGGGGGATCCACCTGAAGGTCTTGCGGAGGATGCAGAGGGAGTTGAAGCAGGTGGAGGCGACGGCGTTGATCTGGCGGGTTATGGTGAGGGAGGAGTCTAGGATGATGCCCAGGTTTCAGGTGTGGTCTGATGGGGTGGGTGGGCCTCCGAGGGCGGGAGGCCACCAGGTGTTGTCCCAGGTGGTGGGGGAAGGTCCAAGGACAAGGACCTCTGTCTTCTCCGAGTTGAGCTTCAGGCAGCTGTTGTTCATCCAGGCTGCGACGTCCTTCATCCCTTCCTAGAAGCAGGGTCTGGTGTCTTCGGGATTCTTCATGAGGGAGAGGATGAGCTGGGTGTCGTCGGCGTAGGATACTATGCTAAGCCCATGCTGTCAGGCGAGGGGGGCCATGTAGATGTTGAAGAGCATGGGGTTGAGCGAGGATCCTTGTGGTACTCCACAGTTCATCTCTGTGGGTTCCGAGAGGAAGGGTGGGAGTCTGATCCTTTGGGTTCTGCTAGAGAGAAAGGAGCGGATCCAGTCGAGGGTGGTTCCTCATATACCGGCGTCGTGGAGTCTGGCTGCGAGAGTGCGGTATGAGACAGTGTTTAAGGCTGTGGAGAAGTCTAGTAGGATGAGGGCTACAGTGTGGCCCTGGTCGAGTAGCATGCGGATGTCATCGGTGGCGGTGAGGAGGATGGTCTTGGTGCTGTGGTTGCTACGAAATCCAGACTGGGAGGAGTTGAGGATGGTATTCTTTTCGATGAAGGTGGTCAGCTGGGCGTTGATGAATCTCTCAGTGACTTTGGCTGCGAAGGGAAGGAGAGAGATGGGCCGGTAGTTTTTCAGGTCCGTCGGGCCGGCTGAGGGTTTCTTAAGGAGGGGCTTGATCTCTGCCCGCTTCCAGTCATCGGGAAGTTGCCGGATTAGAGGGAGGCGTTGATGGTCTAGCCTAATTCGGTTGCTATGGCGGCGGCGGATGCTCTGTGGTAGATGTGCAGCAGGCAGGGGTCTTTGGGAGCTCCTGAGTGGCTGTTCTTCATGATCGTGTCAGTGTCTTCGGTGGTAGCAGGTTTCCAGGTGGTGATGATGGGCTGGTTGTTGGTGGTGGAGAGGGGGGTGGTGTCCGGAGTCTGTTCGCTGAAGTTGTCATAAAGGGCCTTGATTTTCAGCTGGAAGTAGGAGCTGAGCTTGTTGCAGAGGTCCTAGGATGGTGTGATGTCCGTGGCTTTGCTGGGGGTTTGGTGAACTGCTGTATGACGTTGAAGACTTCTGTGTTACTGGCATTGGTGTGGATTTTGTTCTTGATAAATGTCCGCTTAGTGGTGTGAGAAAGTGCCATCTTTCTTATATGGTATGCCCCCACTTTTTGCTGAATTGCTGAATGTACTTTGACTGAGTGTGCCCTGGACTCCTGCCAATCAGGTGCCCAGGGACTATGTTCCTTCCCTAAAAACCTCAAACCCATATTGGCAAACCCTGGCCACATGTCAGCCCCAGGTAAATGGTACCCTAGGTACTCAGGGCCTTGTGACCAGGGAAGGCCTCTAAGGGCTGCAGCACCCATTGTTCCACCCTTAGAGGCCCTGTACCCTAACACACACACACTGCCCTTGCAGGCTGAGTGTCTGGGTACAAGATAAAACAAAGAGTCGACATGGCACACATCCCTGTGTGCCATGCCCACCACCTACACTGCCCTGGCATACATCAGCCACCCATCTAGCTGGGTGCCCTATGCCAGTGGTGTGGGCACAGGAGCATGAGCCCTGTGCCCCTACAGTACCCAGGTCCATTCCTGGGCACTGTAAGTGCAGTGCTGCCATTTAAGAGTACATGGTGCTGAGAGCTTGTCAAACACGAACTTCACAGCACCATAATGGCAACACTGAAGACAGAGAAGTTTGGTATCAAACTTCTCAGCACATTAAACCCGCACTGATACCAGTGTGGGTTTTAATGTACCAAGCACCACAGAGGGCATCTTAGAGATGCCCCCTGAAACCTAACCTACAATCCACGTCTGGTCTGGGAGGCTGCCTAGGCTGCCACACAGCAGACATGTTGCTGGACCCCTGGGTAGGAGAGCCCCTGCTCTCCTGGGCATGCAACAATGCACATCCTGGGCGAGGTGCGAGATCTCCTCCCCCAGGATGGACAGGGGGAAGCTTCAAAGGCATGCCACCCCTGTGAGCTTCCCCAGGCCACTTGCAACCCCCACTCTGGCGGGAAGCCTGGACGGAAACCCCAAATAAGGACAGGGGATGTGCCAGCCTGCCAACTCCACTCCTCAGGTGAGGGAGGCGAGGTGAAGCACATCTCCGGACGCTTGCCATCTTGAAGATGGGAGGCCCTACCCAATAAGGACTAGGCTACTGCCCCCCTCCCACAGGAGAGTGGCAGAATAGGGGGTGTACCCACCCCAGGACAGGGACCCATTGGTCCCTGCCCTTTACCTACCTATAACGCCCCTAAATCTAGTATTTAAGGGCACCCTGAACCTTCGTTCCCCAGATTCCAAAATAGAAAGAAGAGCAAGAAGAAATAAGATCTGCCGTGCAGCTGCTAAGAAGAGGAAGACACCAACTGCTTTGGCCCCAGCCCTACCAGCCTGTCGACCCTCGAACCTGCTCTTGCTACAACCCGGCACCTCTTGTGGCTAGCAACCTCACAAACCCCGGAGGACCTGGCTACCTTCTGGCTCTAAGCACCTGGAACTCCCATGAGCAGAGGCTCTGCTCAAACTCAGCATCTAATCCCTGGTATCAGCCCAGAACCGCGAACCCTGCACACTCTGCACCCGCCAAGCCTGGCCTGTGCCGGAGTGAACAAAGACCACGAGGACGACCCCCCGGCGACTGTGACCCCGAGTCCGGCACCCAAGGACTTCCCCCGACGCTCCTGACGACGCCTGCTGCCTCAGAACCAGGTACTCCCCCAACCGCGATCAACAGAGGGTAAGATTTCCCAACACCAAAAGGCACCCCTGCACCCGGCGCCCTGCGGCCCCCTGTGCCCAACTCCTGGGTACCTACCTATCCTCCAACTACCCAACTTACCTCTCGAAGTGGTGGTGGCACCTGAAGAATCTTCGTCCCTGAGCTTGCAGTCTTTTTCCAAACCGGAGCTTTCCCATTGAAATCAATTGAGCCCCCGAAGGCTCAAAAGCCTTCGGGGGCACCCGAAGGCTTTTGCCGCCCGAGTGGCCCTGGCAGTGTAACCTTTGCACCTATCTACTTCCCCATTTGCCCTGAGCAAGTTACCAGGAGCCCAGCTCCCACAGCCGCGTGGCCTGCTAGTCAGCAGCCACCAACCAAGGCCCCCCTGCCTCCCATAGGATAACATTGGGCCTAACTCACTCTGCACCCGGCTGCCCCTGCGCCGCTGAGGGTGTAACAACTGTACCTACCTGACCCTGGGAGACCCCTGAGTCTGAGCCCAGAACCTTAACTCTGCCAGTCGAGTACTTACCCAACAGCCAATAACTCAATTTTCTCCATAGGGTAACATTGACTGGTTTCTTCTGAAATTTCTTCGGTGTGGAGTATCTAAGACTTAAATTATTCACCAAAAATCAGCCGAGTAACGAAAACGAAAATACTCACCAGCTTTTAGGAGAGATCCCAGTGCTGGATCTTGGTGCCCAGCACTGACCCTGAAAAATATTCACAACCGTACTTACCAGTAACCCAATTTTCTTCCATAGGAAACCATTGACTGTTTTTCTGTGAAATTTCTTCTGTGTCGATTTTTGCAAAGTCTAAATGTTCTTTAAAAATCGTGCTAACTGTGAAAACGTAATTACTTACCTGTTTTAGATAGAGGTCCCAGTACTGACTCTAGGCACCCAGTACTGGAGTACAAAAGTAACGATAACATACTATACCTGCAACTTGAATTTTCTTCCATAGGGAATCATTGACTGTTTTCTATGAAATTTCTTTTAAGTGTCAACTTTTAAAATAGCAAAATATTATCTAAAAATCCTGGTAGTAACTAAGTCGAGTTTTCTCACTTGTTTCTAAGAACTGTCCCAGGACTGAATCTAGGATCCAGTCCTGGAATTACGAAAGTAAACCTGAGAGTAATCTATTGCAAATAACTTGAAACTTCCATTGAACTCAATGCATTATTGTGTTTAAAATTGTGTTGCCTATTGCAACAACTTGTAAATATCTACAAAAGCCAATAGCATATTGCAACAGTATTTACCTAAAGCATCTCATTCTGAGAAAGTATATTTTAATACCTATTGTTGGTTCTAAAATAAAACAAGCATATATTTTTTATATATAAACCATTGGCCTAGAGTTCAGTTATTGAGTGTGTGAAACCATTTGCTGACTGAGTGTGTACAACAAAATGCTTTACACTGTCCTCTGATACTGCCTTACTGCTCGACCAAGCTACCACTTTAGAGAGTAAGTTTATATCTAACTTTAGCCTCTGCCAAACCTCTGGGGACTGTGGACTCTGTATACACTGTACCTATTTTGGAACAGTATATACAGAGCCACTTTCTCACATTGGTGGAACAGAGGTGGAATACAAACTTGCATTTGTTGGACTACTTAGTTACCATCTGATCACACAACAGAACTCTTGCCTTTAGAATTCTGATTGGTCTTTTCCAAGATACTAAAAGTCTTGTCAGGGCCTTGTTTAAGTCCCATTAGAATTTTAGAAAAATAAAAGTCACTAGTCACTATAGTCAGGGTAGAGGATTAGAACTGTCAGGTTAGAATGACTCAAACAAACCCAGCTATTAGTGAAAATAATAACATGGACCTGGGGGAGGAGCTCGACCTCACACCTTACTTACACTTGTCTTTCAAGGACTTGAGGTCCCTATGCAAACATAAAAATATACCAATGGGCCTGCATCCAACCAAACTAGGGCTCAGGAGTTCTTGGCTGAGTATGCTAAGGACCACCCATCTGAACATGGTGATGGCCAGTCAGATGAGGAAAGGGAAGACGAAGGGATGGATAATGACCCCCCACACTATTCTCTAGGGAGGAGAAGGCACCCATACCCTTCAATCCAAGAATTAGCATCTGGGAACCTAGGGATCACGAAGGTGACCCTGGTACCAGAGAGATCACTGGGGAACCCACCAGTGAAGAGGACAGCCTTTTAGCAAGGCTGGCCAAAAGATTGGAGCTAGAGTCCAGACTCCTGGCTCTAGAAAAAGAAAGGAGAGAGATGGGTTTAGCACCCATCAATGGTGGCAGCAATAATAAAAATAAGGATAGGGAGGAAACTTCTGATCCTAAGATCCCCAAAGGGATTGTCCCTAAATTTGAGGAAGGTGATGACATCACCAAATGGTTCACAGCCTTTGAGAGGGCTTGTGAAATAAGAAGAGTAAAGAAACCTCTCTGGGGGGCTCTCCTGTGGGAACTGTTCTCTGGTAACTGCAGAGACAGGCTTCTGACCATCTCTGGGCCAGAGGCAGGATCCTATGACCACATGAGGAAGACTCTGATTGAGGGATTTGGATTCACTACTGAGGAGTATAGAATTAGATTCAGGGGGGCTCACAAAGCCCAGACCCAGTACTGGATTGACTTTGTAGACTTCTCAGTAAAGACACTGGATGGTTGGTTAGCTGGACATGGTGTGCAGGATTTTACTGGATTGTACAATTTATTCATGAAGGAACATATATTAAGTAACTGCACAAATGAAAAGTTGCATCAGCATTTGGTAGACCTAGGTCTAATTTCTCCCCAAGAATTGGGAAGGAAGGCAGACCACTGGGTCAAGACTAGGGTGACAAGGACAACCAATGGGGGTGACCAGAAGAGAGTGGTCACAAAACCTCCCCAGGGGAAAGGTGGTGAGAATCTCCAAGATAAAAAGTCTGAGTCTTCCAAAGGGCCCCAAAAACCTGTTCAGGGGGGTGGGACCCAACCTACTCCCTATGTGCCTCAACCCTATAGGGGGAAAAACTTTGATCCCTTAAAGGCCTGGTGTAATAACTGTAAGAGGTCAGGACACCTAACTGTAGATAAATCTTGCCCCCACAACCAAGCCCCTAAGGCACCCAGTATAGCTACTCCAGGGGCAGCAAGTATACAGATGGGATCAGAAGTGTACCCTGAGCAAATCCGGGGACACACTGAGGCGGGTCTAGTCTCACTGGGGGAAGTGGAGTTTGCCACTGTAGCTGTGTGGCCACCCAACTTAAAGAAATATTTGCAGTACCCCTGGGTGAATGGGACTAGGGTAGAAGCTCTGAGGGATACAGGTGCCAGTGTCACTATGGTGAAAGACACACTGGTTTCCCCTGAGCAATATTTGATTGGGAATTCCTACCCAGTCATCAATGCTGACAGTGTCACCACTAGTCATCCCATGGCCATGGTGACCTTAGGCTGGGGGGGGGGGTTACTGGCCTGAAACAGGCAGTGGTCTCTCCAAAGTTGCCAGCTGCATGTCTGCTTGGAAATGATCTGGAAACCTCATGCAGCTATGCTGGGCATCCCTGAATTGGTGTGTGTGTAAACCAGAACACAGAGCAAGAGGAAGGGTGAAAAAGTAGGCCTGGAGCCTGAAATAATGGCCCAACCAACCAAGAGTAAAGGTAAGAAGACTGGGGAGCCAGTTTCTGTACAGCAGGACATTCAGGATCCCTCTCCACAGGGACAGGATTTGGATACCCCTGAGGGAACTGAGCCCATGGAACTTGACCCTTACCAGGTTGAACTCTTGGGGCCAGGGGGACCCTCTAGGGAAGAGCTGTGCCAGGTTCAGCGAGACTGTCCCACTCTTGAAAGCCTGAGGCGGCAAGCTGTTTCAGAAGCAAAGGGAGATGTCAGTGGTACCCACAGAGCTTATCAGGAAGAGGGATTAATGTATGCTGAGGCAAGAAACCCCACTCCTGGAACTACCAGGAGGGTGGTAGTGCCACAGAAGTACAGGGAGTTCCTCCTAACTTTGGCTCATGACATCCCCCTGGCTGGACATCTGGGGCAATCCAAAACGTGGGGAAGGCTAGTTAGTCACTTTTACTGGCCCCAGATGCACCAAAAGGTGAAGGAGTTTGTCAGCTCCTGTGTTACCTATCAAGCCAGTGGCAAGACAGGTGGCCACCCAAAGGCCCCCCTAATCCCACTACCAGTGGTGGGGGTGACCTTTGAATGGGTAGGAGTGGACATTGTGGGTCCACTTGAACCTCCCACAGCCTCAGGAAACAAATGTATTCTAGTGGTAGTGGATCATGCTACTAGGTACCCTGAAGCAATTCCACTTAGGACTACTACAGCTCCTGCAGTAGCCAAGGCCCTCCTGGGTGTCTTCACCAGGGTAGGGTTTCCTAAGGAGGTGGTTTCAGACAGAGGTTCCAACTTCATGTCTGCTTACTGACACACATGTGGAAGGAGTGTGCAGTGCAGTACAAGTTTACTACATCCTACCATCCACAAACCAATGGCCTTGTTGAGAGATTCAACAAGACATTGAAAGGCATAATCATGGGTCTCCCTGAAAAACTCAAAAGGAGATGGGATGTCCTGTTTAGGGGTGGGCGGAATTTGCGGAATTAACCTTCGCAAATTATCGCGAGAATGTTTAAAATTATCGCAAACAAGCAGAAATATCGCGAAGATGCGGAAGTTTTTTTCCGGCATGTTCGCGAGATTTTCTGCATGGTTGCGGGTCGCCAACTTACCCATGTGGTTGCTTGCGGGCGCGGCCATCTTGTTTTGAGTTGTTCTCGCGGTGCATGATCGCGAAAAGAAAGACGTGATCGCGCGACGCATGACGTCACTGCGGGCGCGAACTGTCGCGAGACAGCGCAAATGGCTAAAAACAATACAACTTCTCATGGAGAACGCGACCGGATCAAGAAAACTTGTCGGCGAACGCAGGGATTCAGGTAAGGCGATCGCGCGCGCGCGAGAATGTATCATTTTACAGCGCGAGCAAGAAACAAATTATCGCCAAGCTGCGGAAACCGGAATTTTTGACATTTTCGCGCTCTCCGCGGAACGCAAAAATGTCAAATTATCGCAATTTCCGCGAACGGAACGAAATTTTTGCCCAGGCCTAGTCCTGTTACCATGCCTGCTTTTCGCTTAGAGAGAAGTACCACAGAAGAGAGTAGGTTTCTCACCCTTTGAACTTCTGTTTGGTCATCCTGTGAGGGGACCACTCTGTCTTGTAAAAGAGGGCTGGGAGAGGCCTCTTCAAGAGCCCAAACAAGACATAGTGGACTATGTGCTTTGCCTAAGGCTCAGAATGGCTGAGTACATGGAAAAAGCATCCAATAACCTTGAGGCCAGCCTGGAGCTTCAGAATCACTGGTATGACCAAAAAGCTGCACTGGTTGAATTTCAACCTGGGCAACAGGTGTGGGTTTTGGAGCCAGTGGCGCCAAGGGCCCTCCAAGATAAATGGAGTGGCCCTTACCCTATCCTAGAGAGAAAGAGTGAGGTCACCTATTTAGTTGACCTGGGCACTAGCAGGACACCCAAAAGGGTTATCCGTGTGAACCGCCTTAAGCTCTACAATGACAGGGCTGACATCACCATGCTGATTGTGACTGATGAGGAACAGGAAGCAGAGAGTGAACCTCTCCCTGGCCTCCTCTCCTACAGCCCACAAGATGGGTCAGTAGATGGTGTAGTCTTTTCAGACACCCTCTCTGCCCAACAGCAGACTGACTGAAAGCAAGTCTTGCAACAGTATGCTAGCGTCTTTTCCCTGACCCCTGGTCTAAGAAACTGGTGTACCCATGATGTGGACACTGGTGACAGTGCACCTGTCAAGAACAAAATCTATCGCCAGTCAGACCAAGTCAAGGAAAGCATCAAAGCTGAGGTCAGCAAGATGCTGGAGTTAGGGGTCATTGAACCCTCTGAGAGCCCCTGGGCTAGCCCAGTGGTTCTGCTCCCCAAACCTCATCAACAAGGTGGAAAGAGAGAGATGAGATTCTGTGTGGACTATAGAGGGCTCAACTCTGTCACCAAGACAGATGCTCACCCTATTCCAAGAGCAGATGAGCTGATAGATAAATTAGGGGCAGCCCAATTCCTCAGTACCTTTGACTTAACTGCAGGGTACTGGCGGATTGGCATGACCCAAGGTGCAAAAGAAAAGACAGCATTCTCCACACCTGATGGGCATTATCAGGTTACTGTGTTGCTCTTTGGTTTAAAGAATGCCCCTGCCACCTTCCGGAGGTTGATGAACCATGTCCTGGCTGGGCTGGAGTCCTTTAGTGCAGCTTATCTTGATGATATTGCTGTTTTAGCTCCACCTGGCAGGATCTACTGATCTACCTTGGGAAGGCTTTAGAGGCTCTGCAAAATGCAGGTCTTACTATCAAGGCATCCAAATGCCAGATAGGGCAGGGCACTGTGGTGTACTTGGGCCACCTTGTAGGTGGAGGCCAGGTACAAACCTTACAACCCAAGATCCAGGCCATCCTGGACGGGGTAGCTCCAACAGCCCAGACCCAAGTCAGGGCATTCCTTGGCTTGACTGGGTACTACAGGACGTTTGTGAAGGGATATGGGTCTATATTGATCCCCCTCACAGAACTCACCCCCAAGAAGATGCCCAAGAAGGTTAACTGGACAGTTAGTTGCCAAAAGGCTTTTGACACCCTGAAAGAAGCAATGTGCTCAGCACCAATTCTAAAAGCTCCAGATTATGCCAAGCAGTTCATAGTGCAGACTGATGCCTCTGAGCTAGGGATAGGAGTGGTCCTATCCCAGATCAATGATGAAGGCCAAGTCCAACCTGTTGCTTTTATAAGCAGGAGGCTACTCCCCAGAGAGCAGCGTTGGAGTGCCATTGAGAGGGAGGCCTTTGCTGTGGTTTGGTCCCTGAAGAAGTTGAGGCCATACTTGTTTGGTACTCACTTCCTGGTTCAAACTGACCACAGACCTCTCAGATGGCTAATGCAGATGAAAGGGGAAAATCCAAAACTACTAAGGTGGTCCATCTCCCTACAGGGAATGGACTTTGAAGTGGAAAACAGACCAGGGACTGCCCATGCCAATGCAGATGGACTTTCCAGGTTCTTCCACTTAGACAATGAAGACTCCATAGGGCAAGGTTAGTCTCATCACCTTTCGTTTGGGGGGGTTGTGTGAGAAAGTGCCATCTTTCTTACATGGTATGCCCCCACCTTTTGCTGAATTGCTGAATGTACTTTGACTGAGTGTGCCCTGGACTCCTGCCAATCAGGTGCCCAGGGCCTATGTTCCTTCCCTAAAAACCTCAAACCCATATTGGCAAACCCTGGCCACATGTCAGCCCCTGGTAAAAGGTACCCTAGGTACCCAGGGACTTGTGACCAGGGAAGGCCTCAAAGGGCTGCAGCACCCATTGTGCTACCCTTAGAGGCCCTGTACCCTAACACACACACACTGCCCTTGCAGGCTGAGTGTCT
Source organism: Triturus cristatus (assembly GCF_964204655.1). Taxonomy (NCBI): domain Eukaryota; kingdom Metazoa; phylum Chordata; class Amphibia; order Caudata; family Salamandridae; genus Triturus; species Triturus cristatus. Next base: position 943,339,346 of record NC_140594.1, on the reverse strand, counting down.
GGGTACAAGACAAAACAAAGAGTCGACATGGCACACATCCCTGTGTGCCATGCCCACCACCTACACTGCCCTGGCATACATCAGCCACCCCTATAGCTGGGTGCCCTATGCCAGTGGTGTGGGCACAGGAGCATGAGCCCTGTGCCCCTACAGTACCCAGGTCCATTCCTGTGCACTGTAAGTGCAGTGCTGCCATTTAAGAGTACATGGTGCTGAGAGCTTGTCAAACACGAACTCCACAGCACCATAATGGCAACACTGAAGACTGAAAAGTTTGGTATCAAACTTCTCAGCACATTAAACCCGCTGTGATGCCAGTGTGGGTTTTAATGTACCAAGCACCACAGAGGGCATCTTAGAGATGCCCCCTGAAGCCTAACCTACAATCCATGTCTGGTCTGGGAGGCTGCCTAGGCTGCCACACAGCAGACATGTTGCTGGACCCCTGGGTAGGAGAGCCCCTGCTCTCCTGGGCATGCAACAATGCACATCCTGGGTGAGGTGCTAGATCTCCTCCCACAGGATGGACGGGGGAAGCTTCAAAGGCATGCCGCCTCTGTGAGTTTCCCCAGGCCACTTGCAACCCCCACTCTGGCGGAAAGCCTGGCTGGAAACCCCAAATAAGGACAGGGGATGTGCTAGCCTGCCAACCCCACCCCTCAGTTGGGGGAGGCGAGGTGAAGCACATCTCAGGGCGCTCGCCATCTTGAAGATGGGAGGCCCTACCCAATCAGGACTAGGCTACTGCCCCCCTCCCACAGGAGAGTGGCAGAATAGGGGGTGTACCCACCCCAGGAAAGGGACCCATTGGTCCCTGCCCTTAACCTACCTGTAACGCCCCTAAATCTAGTATTTAGGGGTACCCTGAACCTTCCTTCCCCAGATTACAGATTTCAAAATATGAAGAAGAGCAAGAAGAAAGAAGATCTGCCGTGCAGCTGCTAAGAAGAGGAAGACACCAACTGCTTTGGCCCCAGCCCTACCGGCCTATCAACCCTCGAATCTGCTCCTGCTACAACCCGGCACCTCTTGTGGCTAGCAACCTCACAAACCCCGGAGGACCTGGCTACCTTCTGGCTCTAAGCACCTGGGACTCCCATGAGCAGAGCCTCTGCTCAAACTCAGCATCTAATCCCTGGCATCAGCCCGGAACCGCGAACCCTGCACACTCTGCACCCGCCAAGCCTGGCCTGTGCCGGAGTGAACAAAGATCAAGAAGACGACCCCCCGCCGAATGTCACCCCGAGTCTGGCACCCAAGGACTTCCCTCGAGGCTCCTGACGACGCCTGCAGCCTCAGAACCAAGTACCCCCCCAAACGCGATCAACAGAGGGTAAGATTTACCAACACCAAAAGGCACCCCTGCACCCGGCGCCCTGCGGCCCCCTGTGCCCAACTCCTGGGTACCTACCTATCCTCCAACTACCCAACTTACCTCTCGAAGTGGTGGTGGCACCTGAAGAATTTTCGTCCCCGAGCTTACAGTCTTTTGCCAAACCGGAGCTTTCCCATTGAAATCAATTGAGCTCCCAAAGGCTCGAAAGCACCCTGCACCCAGCCGCCCGAGTGGCCCTGGCAGTGTAACCTTTGCACCTATCTACCTCCCCATTTACCCTGAGCAAGTGACCAGGAACCCAGCTCCCACAGCCGAGTGGCCTGCTAGTCAGCAGCCACCAACCAAGGCCCCCCTGCCTCCCATAGGATAACATTGGGCCTAACTCACTCTGCACCCGGCTGCCCCTGCGCCGCTGAGGGTGTAACAACTGTACCTATCTGACCCTGGGAGACCCCTGAGTCTGTGCCCAGAACCTTAACTCTGCCAGTCGAGTACTTACCCAACAGCCGATAACTCAATTTTCTCCGTAGGGTAACATTGACTTGTTTCTTCAGAAATTTCTTCGAAGTGTGGAGTTTCTAAAACTTAAAATATTCACCAAAAATCAACCAACTAACGGGATACGAAAATACTCACCTGCTGTTAGGAGAGATCCCTGTGCTGGATCTTGGTGCCCAGCACTGACCCTGAAAAATATTCACAACCGTACTTACCAGTAACCCAATTTTCTTCCGTAGGAAACCATTGACTGTTTTTCTGTGAAATTTCTTCTGTCGATTTTTGCAAACTCTAAATATTCTTTAAAAATCGTGCTAACTGTGAAAACGTAATTACTTGCCTGTTTTAGATAGAGGTCCAAGTACTGAGTCTAGGCACCCAGTACTGGATTACAAAAGTAACAAGAACATACTATACCTGCAACTTGAATTTTCTTCCATAAGGAATCATTGACTGTTTTCTATTAAATTTCTTCTAAGTGTCAACTTTTAAAATAGCAAAATATTATCTAAAAATCCTAGTAGTAACTGAGTCGACTTTTATCACTTGTTTCTAAGAACTGTCCCAGGTCTGAATCTAGGATCCAGTCCTGGAATTACGAAGTAATCCTGAGAGTAATCTATTGCAAATAAATTGAAACTTCCATTGAACTCAATGCATTATTGTGTTTAAAATTGTGTTGCCTCTTGCAACAACTTGCAATTATCTACAAAAGCCAATTGCATATTGCAACAGTATTTACCTAAAGCATTTCATTCTGAGAAAGTATATTTTAATACCTATTGTTGGTTCTAAAATAAAACAAGCATATATTTTTTATATATAAACCATTGGTCTAGAGTTCAGGTTTTGAGTGTGTAAAACCATTTGCTGACTGAGTGTGTACAACAAAATGCTTTACACTGTCCTCTGATACTGCCTTACTGCTCGACCAAGCTACCACTTTAGAGAGTAAGGTTATATCTAACTTTAGCCTCTGCCAAACCTCTGGGGACTGTGGACTCTGTACACACTGTACCTATTTTGGAACAGTATATACAGAGCCACTTTCCCACAAGTGGTTCTTATGCGCTGGTGGTATTCAGTCATGGCGTTCCTGTAGGTATTCTGGTCTTCACTGGTTTTCCTGTTCCTCCAGAGTTTCTCGAGGTGTCTCTGCAGGAGTGCCTGGCTTCTTGGAGGTCGGTGGTGAAACAGGCACCCTTGAGGGGGTGTTGTTTGACAGGTGCAAGCTTGTCTGCACAGCTATAGATCCAGCAGTGTCGTTTTTTGGCTGCGGAGTTGGTGTTGGTCGTGGCAGAGGGTGTGTCATGGAGGAGCATGGTGTGGAGGTGTTTTTCTGTGATCTTACTCCAGTTTCTTTGTGGTGGGTGCGGGCGAGTTTGGGTGAGGTGGTAGTGTTGAAGGTGAAGTGTACACAGTGGTGGTCTGTCCAGAGAGGCTGTGTTGTGTGGCTGAAGTGGATGTTTGTCCCTCCTGCGAAGATGGGGTTTAGGGTGTTTCCGGCTCTGTGGGTGGGGGTGGTGACGAGCTGCTTCAGTCCGAGGTTGTCAAGGAGGGTGGTGGAGTTGGGGTCACTGCTGTTGTCGAGGTGGAAATTCAGGTCTTGAATGAGAATGTAGTCCATGGAGGCGATGGCGTGGGGTGTGACGAGGTCGGCAATGGTGGTGGCGGAAGAGGTGCGAGGCCCGCTGGGTCTGTAGATGAGGGTTCTGCGCAGCGTGGTTCTGGGGCTGGTCTGGATCTGGAAGTGAAGGTTCTATGTGTTGGAGAGGGGGTCACTTGCGCTGGAGGTGGAGAGTCGTGGGGAGCTCTTGTGTTCGCTGGCGAGTCCTCCTCCTGGGTGGTGGGGGTGGTCCTTTCTTTGGATCTTGTATCTGTCGGGGATGGCAGTGGCGATGTCGGGGGCGGAGGTGGCGTTGGTCCATGTTTCCGTGAAGAAGGCGACGTCTGGTGAGAGGGTTTCGAGCAGGTCCCAGATCTCCATGGCGTGTCTGTGTAGGGAGCGCACGTTGCGGAGGATGCACGTCAGGGCTTCAGTCATGCGGGTGTCTGGCGTGGTCCAGTGGTGTTGGGGGGGCTGTTGATGGTGAAGGATTGTCAGCAGGGGAACTGGTCGTGGGTGGTGTTCTTGACAAAAGAGACCAACCACGGCTGACCACTGGTTCAGCACCTCAAACCTAATATGTACAATAAATAAAAATCCTGTGCACAATTCTTCCAAAGTCCGCCGCAGAAGAACTCCACTGAGATCCAGATGAAAAATCACTTTTAACAAAAGAGGAAGGTGCACCAGTAAAAAGTCCAAACTTGATAATAAGTCCTTAGAGTTCCTTTTATTCTTATATGTGTTTTTTCATAGAACGAGAAATCAGCCAACGCGTTTCGTTCTTTAAGGCAAGAACTTCTTCAGGGCAGTATCTAGACGTTGTAAGGTAAATACAGGTGAAGGTCATCCAACAATATATAATTCAAGCATCACCATGCGTTAGAAATTTAGAAAATTCCATGATGCGAATTCAAACAAATAGTTTGCAGGAATTCCAATACGCTATATTAGGATGATGTAAGTAAATATAAATGCAGGTCATCAAAAAGTGAAAGATATAAATATATCCATGTCATCAGAATCCCATGATACGAATTCAGATATACATAATGTATAGATTCCAACACACCAATTCAAATAAGAAAAGGCGTGAGACGAGTATCTCATACTCGTGGGTGGTGTTCAGCGTCGATCTCTGGCAGCTGTTGTTTCTTCCGGGGTTGAGTGCGAGGAGGGCAACAGAGTTGTAGCGGTGGGGTTCGTAGATCCAGGGTTCCTGGTGCTGGCCGCGGACTGCAGCAGATGAGCTTGCCTTTGATGCACCCGTGGCGCACCAGTGGCGGGCCCGCTGTGCACGACCTCGCAACGACCACTATAAAGTAGGGGAGGGAAGCGCAGCTGGGATGTCGGAAGCGGGAACCTGCAAGGGGGGAAGGGGCAACGAGGCAACAGTGGTGGGAAGTACACAGAGATAGAAAACAGCTAAGAACAATAGGTAAAATGAAAGACAGATAGGAGGCAGAAAACAGGCACAAGAGAGACAGAAAAACAGGAAAGTGCACAAAGACAGACACGGGCACAAGAGAGGCAGAAAAACAGGAAAGTGCACAAAGACAGACACAGAAAACAGTGGCCAGCAGAAGAGCAGGGCTCTCCCACTGGACCACCAGGGATGAGGCGCAGGCAGGATCCTGCGGTTGGAGGAGGGCCACGAACACCTGCCTGTGCTAGCAGGTCACAGTGCTTGGAGCGGTGGCACTTACCAGCAGAGCTGCGGGGGGAGAGCAGGTCCCTGACCAGGAGGTCAGAGGTCTTGCTCTATACGCCTTGGAGAGGGGCCCCATGCTCTCCCTCCCTTATGTTTTAAATGCCTGCATGCCCCTGAGATTAGGCACGCCGGGGTGCTTCCTTACAAAGATGTGCTTTATTTTCAATGTTGCTGCAAATCCTAGGATCCACCTGCAATTTTGCAGTAAAGTTAATAAAAACATTCTTTTAACACTCACCACAAGTTCTACAGGATCAGGACCCTGCCCTCCTTTCTTGATTTTTTACATTTTTTGTGGGACTCAGCTCAAGACGAGTCCCAAGATGGCTGCCAACACTTCCTGGTTGAAGTGTTGGCTTCTAAATCAGAGGACAGCACGAGGACTGTTTGATCTGCGGAGGATCCCCATCCCTATATATATAAATTTGGATTTTCCTTAATATTTCCAAAACTACTAAACGGTTTTTCACAAATCTCAAAAAGCAGGGTCCTGCATGCAGACCTACAGCTAGCTTTCTGCCAAATTTGGTGTAATTACGACCCTCCTTGTTCTTCTGTCCCTGCCTGATAAACCACTCCAAAACGTTACAGACAGCACCTTAAGTACCAGGCAAATTATTTGGGAAAATGTCATGAAGTCTTATCAACCAGTGCCAAAGATATAGGCAACTGAAAATCCCCTTTTTGATAGAAGCTAGGTCCCAAGTACAACTACTTAGGTAGTGTCTATAAATATTTATATATATATATTTCATCCAAAAGTTGTCCAACAAGTAGAGATGCACTCGAAGCCAGGCGGGTCCCGCAATTTCAACAGGACTCTTTCTTTATTAAATCAGGAACCGGCACACGCGCTTGGATATTTCTGTCTGCCCTACGTGTTTCGGAGCTCCTGCTCCTTGTTCATGGGCATGTTAATGGCTGATTCAGTGAGAACAAAGTCCTGTGTTGGTTCCTTTGTAACGCCCTCAAATGGGAAACAATGGCATCATGGGACTTGTAGTGTTCGCACACAATTTCACCCTTAGATTAATTCAGTCTCATTAACATTATAATACGCAATTTCAAAGCCCATGTGAGCTTTCTGACAGGTGTCAGTCCAGTTAACCTTCTTTGGCTGCTTCTTAGAAGTCAGCTCAGTCAAGGGTGCAACAATGTTTCCATATCCCTTGACAAACCTCCGGTAGTACCCCATGAGTCCTAAGAAGGCCCTCACCTGCGTCTGAGTCTTGGGGGGTTCCCACGCCAGGATAGTTTCGATTTTGGGCTGAAGGGGTGCCACCTGGCCGCTCCCCACCTGGTGCCCCAAATATACTACAGAACCCTGCCCAATCTGGCACTTACTGGCTTTGATTGTGAGGCCTGCCTTCTGCAGTGCCATCAATACCTTCCAGAGGTGGCGCAGGTGGTCCTCCCAAGACAAGCTAAACACCGCAATGTCTACTAGGTAGGCAGCACTGAAGTCTTCCAGCCCAACCAACACCCTGTTGACCAACCTTTGAAAGGTGGCAGGGGCATTCTTCATTTTAAAGGGCATCACTGGTAGTGCCCATCGGGTGTGGAGAAGGCTGAACTCTCCTTTGCGCCCTCAGTCAAGACGATCTGCCAATACCCAGACGTCAAATCAAATGTCCTGAGGTATTTGGAAGCCCCCAACCGATCTACGAGCTCATCAGCTCTGGGGATGGGGTGCGCGTCAGTCTTCGTGACTGAATTGAGGCCCGATAGTCCATGCAGAACCGAAGTTCCAGGGTGGCACCAGGCACTGCAGCTTTTGGGACCAGGACCACTGGGCTGGACCACGGGCTGCAGAGGACTCAATCACCCCAAGGGCAAACATTTTGGTAACCTCATCCTTAATGTGGGCCCTTACCCGGTCAGTCACTCGGTAAGCCTTATGCTTAATGAGAGGACTGTCCCTGGTGTCCATGTCATGGACACACCAATCAGTGACACTAGGCACCAGGAAGAACAGATCGCTGAATTGTCCTAACAGTTGTCGACAATCACCTTGCTGCTCAGGAGTCAGTGTGGGGGAGAGGACCACACCTCTTACGGACCCATCTCGCTCCTCTGCACACAGGAGGTCAGGAAGGGGCTCGCTCTCCTCTTCCATTTCAGCATCTGTGGCCAGAAGCATGCCCACTTCAGACCTCTCCAAGTGGGGCTTCAGGCGTTTAACCTGCAGAACCCTCAAGGGGTTCCTGGGAGTCCGCAAGTCCACCATGTAGGTAACAGGACTCTTGCACTCCACCACCTCAAAGGGGCCGGTCCACCTATCCTGGAACGCATGGGGCTCCACTGGGGCCATAACCCGAACCTTTTATCCAGGCTGAAACTCGATCAGAGTGGCATTCTGATTGTGCCAGAGTTTCATTTCTTCCTGGCTGGCTTCTAGGTTTGCCTCAGCAAGTTTCCTGAAACGCCAAGTCTGGTTTCTGAAGGTCAGCATGTAACTAACACATCCTGGGGAGATTTCCTGGGAGATTGCTCCCAGCCTTCCTTGACCAGACTCAGAGGCCCTCTTACCGGGTGACCATAGAGCAGCTCAAAGGGACTGAACCCTAAGGACTTCTGTGACTCCTCATGGTAAGCAAACAATAGGCATGGCAGGAGGACATCCCACTTATGCCTCATGGGCTCGCCTAGGCCCATAATCATGCCCTTAAGTGTCCGGTTGAATCTCTCAACCAGCCCATTACCCTGGGGGTGGTAAGGAGTGGTGTGCTTATACGTCACCCCACACTCCTCCCACAGAGACTTCATGTACTTGGAGGTGAAATTAGTTCTCCTATCGGACACCACCTCTCTGGGGTATCCCAGGCGGGAGAAAATCCCCATGAGTGCCCGTACCACCACGTGGGCTGTCACTGTCCTGAGCGGGATGGCCTCAGAGTACCTGGTGGCATGGTCCACCAAGACCAGAATTAACCGGTTGCCCATGGCTGTCTTGGGATCCAGACGCCCCACAATATCAATGCCCACTCTCTCGAATGGGGTACTCACAAAGGGAAAGGGCTGTAGTGGGGCCTTAATCTTCCCCCCACTCTTCCCACTTGCCTGGCAAGTCTCACACGTCCTGCAGTGAGCATCTGAGCTCCTGCGCATCTGGGGCCAATAGAAGTGGGTGACCAGTTCTCAAAGGTCTTGGTCTGCCCCAGATGTCCAGCCAATGGCACATCATGAGCCAACCCCAGTAGGAAGGTCCTGAAGTGCTGGGGTACCACCAGCACACGGGATGACGCAGGCTCAGCAACCTTAGGCTTGCTGTAAAGGAGGTAATTCTCCCAATAGATCCAATATGACCCTGTCTGATCACTGGCTGCCTGGGCGGCGGCCTGTAGACGCACCCCTCAAGAGAAGGGCAGGTTTTCTGTTGCTCACAAAATTCCTGCCTAGAGGGCCCCCATTCCTGCTGCCAATGGGTCAACTCTGGTAGGTCCCCCAGTTCAGCCACTTGTTCCCCTGTAGGTTCCAGGGTATCCCCATCAGGGTCTGCGCTCTCCAGGACCGTAGGAACCGCGGGGCCGGTCTCCCACTCCCCTTACCCCTTCTCTTTAAGGCAGGGGCCTGGGCCATAATTTCAGGCTCCAGGCCCTCCTGAACACCCTTCTGAGCTGTCATGGACCGAGAGGTCGCACATGCCCACTCAGGCAGGCCCAACATTTCCAAAGGAGACTTTCTCTCCAATGTAGCCCATGGGGAGTGCTCTAGATCATTGCCCAGCAGACAGTCTACAGGCATGGCGGGCCTCACAGCCACTTGAAGAGTTCCTGCGACCCCCCCACTCGAAGGGAACCTGAGCCACCTCACACTGGCTCTCTGAGTTGTCTGCTGACACTACGGGGCACAATGCATGGGGGACAACCTGCTCTTTGAACACCAACCTGGAGCTTACACCAGTCACACCACCTCTGGTGTCCCTGAGAGCCTCCACCTTATGGCCATTGATGGTCACCCACTGCCGGTACTTTTTAGTGTTATTAGGCTGTGTGTGGTTAGGGACCTTCTCAAAGTCTCCTAGCGAGACAAGGGTTAACTCTACAGGATCCCACCCACCTTGGACCTCCACCTCCCCCCCCCCCCAGGGCTACACTGGCAATCTGGTGGGATGGTGCTCGGGGTGGTGCACAAGGGGCTGCATTGGGGTCCCTCTGGGGACCCTGGGGATAATAATACCAGTGGCCTACTTGACCACACTTGAAACAAGTGAGTGGTTCCCTCTGAACAGGCCTACCTGTCGGGGACACTGACTTCTTCTCAGGGGGAGGCTGGAACACCACTGCTTGGTTCCCTGGGGAATTACTATGAGGCCCTCTTTGGAACTCACTTGGCTTACCCTTGTCCCCCCCACTTCTCTGCTGGGGACCCTGCCCATCTCTGGCGAAGTCTCCCACAAAACCTTTGCAGACCCGGGTGCTCACCCAGCGGTCCGCCTCCTCAGCAAGCTTCCTACGTTTAGTCAGCTTGCTATCAATCAGGTGCTGGCGTAGCTGTGGAAAGCAGTTACTAGAAAAATTCTCTCACTCAAACAAATCATACAACTGCTCATAAGTTTCCACTTTGCTACCTTTTACCCAGTGATCTATTGCTCTGCAGAAATACGACACATATTCAACCCATGTGGTACCCTCTAACTTCTTACAGGTTCTAAACCTCTGCCTGTACATTTCTGGGGTCAAACCATAACAGGTCATCAAAGCTTCCTTCATATGGGCATACACCATCCTGCTCTCCTCAGGCAGGTCCAACAGGGTATCCCTACCATCACTCACAAAGCGTCCCCACAACCCCGCTTCCCAATCCTTCTCAGGGACCCGGTGGGATACCATGGCTATCTCATATGCAGCTAACCATTGCCCAATATCCTCACTCTTGTGAAAATCCTTAATGACATCTTTAGGAATATAAACTCTACTCTCAGGAGTTACTAAAGGTATGTTGCCACCAGAGGGGGAGACCAGGACACTCCTCGCCCTGATCTCTATCTCCCTCAACATTCTCTCATGCTCCATTTTCATTTTCTCAAGTTCAAGTGACAATCGATTCTTCTCAATGTCTAACTTCTGACTCTCAAGGTCCTTCTGACCTTTCAATTTAGCCATCTCCAAACTATGCCTCCTATCTCTCTCCCTGTCCTCCTGTGGAAATATGGATTTTTATGGTCGGTTATGTCCCCTATCTTGGACCCCAACGGTTTCATGTATAAATCACAAGTACATGTATGTTTCCTCCAGTTCCAGTTATGAAGACGCAAACACATGTGCGTCCACCGTCAACATGTCCTCTTTCAGATCCGCCATGAATGGGTCGGATATTCCATTCCTAAGTATGAAAGGCCACCGGCTTTATATGGTTCATTTATCCCATTTTACAGTCCAGGCGAGTAGGCCCTGATTCTGCCATCAAGCCTTTTCTTGCCTTCTGCCTCTGAAAGCTCCAGTTTGAGCTCGCATCTGTATCCATGAACTTTGTCCCACTCCCTGCGCGGCTAACGGTGCCTGACTCCAGCCTGTTGCCTGCCAAAAACTGTATTTCACCTTCGAGATTATCTGCTCCGCTCCCTATCCAATGCATTCCTGTCTAGTAGTTTAAGTAAACATTCTTCCAGCTACCGAGCAAAGGGCCCGGCTTCTCTGTCTTTATGCAAGTAATTCATAGCCCTGTTACTATGGAAGATTTCTGCCCTCGCATCTAGTGTAGACACTTAGACGCTTGTACACGCACTCACAGTCAGTATAGAATAGATTTTGCTCGAAAGACCTTTCCTTTTGGATAACATAGTTCTTTAAACATAGGATGTTAGATATGATTTGGGATTAGGTTGACTTGACCCCCCAGACTTCTGTCTCCACATGTAGAGCTAAATGTCAAGTCCCCTTCACCCCCTAGTTGCACGTCAATCACACGTCATGCTGCTGCGCGCGCATCTCTGCCAAGTATTTCTGCTGACATTGCGAAATTCTTTCATGAAACCACCCATTTATGACATCATACCTGATGACGTTCTTTAGTTACGCCCAGTTACACCCATTTTTAGTTACGCATGTATGTTTTATCTTTGCTATCAATTGTTACGCCTCCTGCATCTGTTTCACTGTAATGCCTATTGTATAAAAATGATTACTTGTCAATAAAGTATGGTCCTTCACTTCCTGAACCTTCGTGGTGATGGAATATGGAGTCCATCAATTCGAATTGATTTTGGAATAAAGCTCGTTCCGAACCTCTAATACCACGGATTCTGCCTCTTATTTTACTGAGCTATTATTATAGATTTTCCGCATCAAATTAAGAACCGGTAATTAAATTATTTACCACATATATGGCGCCCGAACAGGGACACTTTCTCATCTCACGCGCCGGAGGTGCGTTGCAGGCCCGGTCTCCTGTCACAGCTGGACGGACAACAACGCGTACCCACAGGATTTCCTGTATCTCCCTCCTGCCGAGCGGGGGTAACTGAGGCTGCGATCAACACCCAGACGAGGCGGTGAGAAGTGCGAAGTATCCCGACCAGAGCCTAGCTGAGAGAGCAAGATCCGAGGTATACAGAGGCCCACCAGTTTCCGAAGTTTCCGAAGTTTCGAGTCGATTCCAGTCCGGTTCAAGTCCAGTTCAGTTCAGTTCCGAGGCCTTCCGTTCCGAGCTACCCGGTGAGTACCATTGTCGGGGAGGCGTTCTGACGTGCACATAATTTGTGCCGGTCAAGACGGGTTTGGGTACACAAATCCGGTCTGCACTGTTTCAGCAGTGTATCTGTACTGTTTAGCAGTATATCAAGTATGTCTAGTATATAATTATTATGCTTAGTGACTAGTTCCCTAAATGGCCATCATTGTTTCATTAAACGTTAAATGTTAAAATGTTTTAAATACGTTCTGTATATTGTGGTGTGAATGACTGTTCATTATTGTGTTTTGTGGTATTAAACGTGTTCAAATTTAGGTATCAGATCAGTTCTCAATATGCCGCTCTTTTCGAAATTAAGACAGATCAAAACTAGAAAAGGGGTACTCGAAGAAGCTGTTCCCATTCCTCCTAGGGACACTCCAGGGTACTTCATGTATCATAAACATGGCCTAGACGCCATATTATTTCTTGATTTATGGGTAGACTACACCAAGGAATTACCAGAAAGTCAGAGGTGGCCCGCAGCTGGGACCTGGGATGCAGATTGCATCATGAAAGTAGAGGAAGAATTATGGAAAAAGAAAGCTAGACAGTCACAGAAAGATGCCATTGAATTATGGCGTAAAGAATCACATAGGCGTACAGAAAAAGCGCTCAGACAGGAAGAGAAAAGTAAGGAGAATTCAAATAAAGTTCGAGAAAATCTATTAATTGAAGAAGGTACTCGAGTAAAGTCAGAACAAACAGACAGGCAAAGAAATGCCCTTATGAATGGTATGTATCCTCTTCTGGCCGAAGGATTACCTAAGGCTACTCCGGAGATACCAAAAGACTTGCCACCCCCATTGTTTCCGATAAAAGTACATCCCAAAGGGCATCCCAGAACCGCAGAAGATGTTTTCCTTTCGTCTTATTTAGACGACGCAGCTCCCGAGTATGCTAATGCTGCGCCACATAGACCGCCTGCCGAGGGGGTTCAACGCCAAGACCCTCTTCCGTCTGTACCTCCGCAACAGCAAACTCCGACACAAGTTCCGGCAAGCACATCTGTTTCTACATCTGTATCCACACCTATGGTTGCTATATCACGTTCAACGAATCCTTTCACATCCAGCACCCCAGGTGGTGCTACCGGAGGTACATCGAACATTTTTTCCACGCCACCCAGAGTAAATAAACTTTCCTTTCAAGAATTAGCCCACCAACGTACGCCCAAACTAGTAACTCCCGACACGCTCAAGGAACTTCTAATAGATTGTAGATATGACCCTGTGCCCGGAAAAGGGGACGAAATGCTGCTGGCATCATTACGTATCCGACGAGCTGCAATATATTTAGGGAAGCTACCAGGAATGACTACACATTTAGAAAATATATATCACTTTGTCCAGTCAGGGCGAGATTCTGAGAGTATTAACAGAGCCATGGAGTACCAGAAAGTGGAAATACAGGGGGAACTGTTACGTTTCCTCATAAACTGTGTGATCAGAAATCAAGACCGACCAGGGGTAAATCCGGAAGAAATGCAAATTCTTACCACATGGAGTAGGAATATATCAGAGGGAAGACATGATAAACGATCATGTATAGTAGCTATGTGCCGCAAGATCCGCAAAGAAGTAGAACGAATACACGAAGAAAGATTAGCAGTAGACGAGCCTGAACAAACCGAGGAGGAGGAAGAATTAGAACTGCCCACAGGACAGTTAGAAACCATGGCCTATGTAGGTAGAGGAAGATCTTGCAATAATACTAGATGCTTTACTGATCCGATACGTCCGATACGTCCAGATAATAGCAGAAATTTCCAAACTCCTATAATAAATATAAGGTCCCCCGAACATTCGTTCCAAGCCGCTGACAAATTACTCCGAGAACGAAGGGGTTATCATATACTCGATTCTATGGACGAACAAGAATTAGCCAGGTCAGCCGTTCATTGGGTTGATAGTCCCGGAAAATATAGTGATGATACATTAGCCCACACGTTTTTGAACCTCGCCCCAGATGAACAGCGTTTAGCTGGTATCTATATGATTCAACAACTCCTTATATTATATAAAAGCCAACACTCCGATCCTGGCCCCTTACCTAATATATTGACTGAATTACTCACGAATAAATGGAGAGGTTCAGGTACTGAGTTAATTAGAGAAATACTAGAATCCAGAAAGCAGTACATTCTTTTTGTATGCCCCGAACATGTCTCACTGCCCATCAAGGAAAGAACGACGTATTATATGGATAGACAGAATCCCTTACGCGAAGTCCACCCGATAAAAGGTGAGGACAATCAGTTTAAACGTGTGTTTGTATACACACCCATATCTAAAATAGAACTATTGGAAATGAAGAAGGTGGTACCCAGTCATGACAAAGACCCAGCGGGTTTCCACCGTGAAATTAAAGACATGTTGCTCATGGGAGAATATACCTATCCCGACATTATGACAATATTGAAGGTATTAATGCCTGCGGGCATTTACGAAAAACTCAAGGAAAAGGATTGGGAGGTGGGAGACCAAAAGATAGATTGGACAGCATTAGAAAACGAAGAAAAAGCTCGAGGTCCAGGTGCAGGGCTTGGGGAAAAGACCAAAACACTACCAGGTTTACTAGTACAGGTACTGCCACGTTTATTAACTACGAAAAAGGAAGACTGGGGTGCAATATCAGCCTGTAAACAAAAACCAGATGAAGACACTAGTGATTTCTATGCCCGATTCGAAAAATGTTTTGGTATAAATAGTGGAATAAAAGCAAGTAGCGAATCGTATCCACATCTGTTTGTGACAAAGTTAGTTGAAAATTCCTTGCCCCAAGTTAAGAATAGAGTATTGAAATTCGAGAGTACTTGGCAAGGTAACACTCCGTCACAAATGTTACAAATGTTACAGTACCATCACAATAGAATTAGAGAGGAACAAGAACATGAACAAAGACGCATGAAAGACACGAAAATGAAAATGCTAGTTTCCCAGACAGTTCCAGCTGACGGTCATAAAAAGGGTATGACACAGTCCAGTGTTTCAACAGGTCCTGTAAAAGGGACATGAAACTATTGTAAACAGCCAGGTCATTATGTACACGATTGTCCAGTTTTAAAACATAATATCGCCATAGGTAATACAAAAGAAAGACCACGGCCACTTAGACAGGATCAGAACCAACAAGGAGCTCCGCAGCATGCACAGTCCATGCCAGCTCCGCAACAGTCTATGTCAGCTCCACCACCGCAGCCTATTGCTGCCACACAAACGACGACACGACAGATGTACCAGACCGCACAGTATGACTATCCTGATTATCAACGATATTCATGAAGCAGCCTAGAGAGGGAAGTTGGCTTACCCCTTATTGAGGTTCCTGTAGATCAAGAAGGACCTTATGTACACAGTGAACTATTAGGCCAAGATAGAAAATTTTTACTTGATACAGGGGCAAGCCGAACAACAATAAAACGTAGTGAAGTTCCAGGGGCACCCCTCTCAGGCTCACAGAATATTTCCCTTGGCTTTTCAGGAAAACCTATCATTAACGAAGTATCACAGCCTCTTCCACTTACGATTGGTCCCTTGACACGAACTACAGATTTATTACTTACTAAATCATGTCCAGAAAACTTGTTAGGTATAAAAACATTGAAAGCTCTAGGAGCTATAATATGTTGTTCTCCGGAAGGAGTAAGATTGTTTTTACGTGATTTCAAAGGGCACTACGTGTCCCGAGACATGGATCACCGACTGCAGACTTTACCCACACATTTATGGGCACAAGGCCCTACAGATGTTGGTTGCATGAACATTACACCATATCGAGTCACACTAAAGGCAGGAGTGGTACTACCACGAATGCGACAATACAAGTTACCCCCAGATGCTGTAGTGGCTTTACTGCAAATCATTGACGAGCTTATTACCCAAGGAGTGGTTGTGGAAACCGACTCCAATGTATGTAATTCACCGATAATTCCGATTCTTAAACGAACTGATCCAAAAGCCCCGCCAGTATATCGATTGGTTATTGATCTGCGCGAATTAAATAAATGTATTGTACCACAATACCCCGTGGTCCCAGACATTTCTTCATTACTGACAGCCATTGATTCCGAAGCAACATTCTTTACTGTAATTGATCTCAAGAATGCTTTTTTCAGCGTCCCAATAGATCCGGAAAGCCAATACTTGTTCGGATTTAGTTTAAATGGACGAAGCTTTAAATTCACACGCGCACCTCAAGGATTCACAGAAAGCCCCAGCATCTATAGCCAAGCACTAAAACGAGAACTTGACAGTATCCACATGCCAGTCAACACTGCCCTGCTTCAATATGTCGATGATCTGCTGATCACCGCTAGAAGCGAACCTGAATGTGAAAAAGCCTCACTGACGGTTTTACAATTTTTGGCCGAAAAGGGGCACAAGGTGTCCCCTTCTAAGCTGCAATTCTGTGTCCAGCGAGTTGTTTACCTTGGTCACTCGCTGTCCAAGGAGGGAAGGCAGCTTACACCAGATCGCATCCAGTTAATTGCTAACATGCCAATACCCAAGACACAAAAGGAGGTGCGGGCCTTTATAGGCCTCACTTCATATTGTAGGCAGTGGATCCCGCAGTATGCATTTCTAGCAAAACCACTCATTCAGTTGACAACACAGGAGGCAGCCACATCGACTGTTCTCCCTTGGACTCAGGAACATACACAAGCTTTTGAAAGCCTAAAGAAAGCTTTATGTCAAGCGCCTGTTTTAGCAACACCATGTTACAATAAACAGTTTACACTCTTTGTTACAGAACGCGAAGGTACTGCCTTGTCAGTACTCACACAGGAACAAGCAGGATCACACAAACCATGTGCTTATTTTTCTAGTACATTAGATCCCGTAGCTCAGGCTCTGCCTGCGTGCCTGAAATCAGTGGCAGCGACAGCTTTAGCAATACGACAAAGCGATGCCATAGTGTTAGGACACCAATTGACAGTACAAGTACCACATGCAGTAGAGGTTCTCTTGAACCGCACACAAACACAACACTTGACTATAGCACGACTCACTGGTTACGAATTAACATTGTTTCAGCCACATATAGAAATCAGACGTTGTAGTACATTGAATCCTGCCACACTGTTACCAGTAAATGGAACAGACCCACTTGCAAATGATTGTATTGAAGTTATCACTATCACGACGAAACCCAGACAAGACTTGACAGACGTCCCATTGTCAGACCCAGACCTGACGTTGTATGTAGATGGTTCATGTATGAGAACAAGTACAGGAGAGTTAGTGGCCGCTTACGCAGTCACAACAGACACTGAAGTCATTGAAACAAATCGCATAAATACCTTGTCCGCTCAAGCAGCAGAGCTCGTCGCTCTGACACAAGCCTGTATTCAAGCTACGAATAAAAAAGTCAACATATACACTGATTCACGTTATGCATTCGGAGTTGTACATGACTTCGGCGTGCTGTGGCGAGAGAGAGGTTATTTAACTTCTCACGGTGCCCACATTCAGCACGGACCCCTCATTCATGCCTTATTAGATGCAATACATCTACCCACTGCAATATCAATTATGAAATGTAAAGCTCATACGAAAGTCACTGATATCATTTCCCAAGGCAATGACCTAGCTGACAGAACAGCTAAACAGACTGCTCAAACTCACACATCTGCCATGACAAAGACAATAGTCCCGACACCAACACATTGCATGACGGTTAAGGATCCCGCTCTTGACGTAATTGACATACAGACATATGCTACACCAGATGAAATAAAGAAATGGACTGAATTAGGAGGGATCCAAACGGATCAAGGATGGATGACGAAGGAAAAATCTGTATGGTTCCTTCCTGATTCGATGGTCCAAGTTATCATTAACACTGTACATAGTCCAGCGCACCTAGGAGAAAAAGCTATGCTAGACAGCATTCAACACATTTGGTTCAACAAACATTTACGAGCAGCAGCTAAACAAAAAGTTCGTACCTGTATGATCTGTTGCCAGTTTAACCCAGGTAAAAGCATTCCCGTAGAACAAGGTGGATTTCAGCCTCCTGATCACCCTTTTGAAGTCCTCCAGATGGATTATATCCAGATGGAACGATGTCGAGGATTCAAATATGTTCTCGTAGTTGTCTGTGCTCTTTCCCGTTGGACAGAGGCATACCCGGTTTCAGATTACACTGCCCCGACTACTGCCAAACAGTTGGTTCGAGAATTCTTCCCACGGTACGGTTTACCACGTGTTGTCTACTCAGATAACGGCCAGCCGTTCTCATCCGAACTAATGAAACACGTTTCTCTTTTGTTAGGCTATCAGTGGAGATTTCACTGTGTCCGACACCCCGAGGCAGCAGGTCTCGTGGAACGACATAATCAAACTCTGAAAATTAGATTGTCCAAAATATGTAGAGAGAAAGGTGTCGACTGGGTAGTAGCCTTACCAGTTGCACTCTTTTACATGAGAATGGTAGCACACTCTCGAACAGGGCTATCCCCTTATGAGGTGATCTTCGGTAGACCACCAAATATGTGGGGGACGCCTATACCACGCAAAATAACTGATGTTGACTGTAATATGCTGACAGATTACTTGGCTTCCTTGATGTCTGCACTACAATCTTGTCGTTCACAGGTAGCTGCAGCCTTTCCCGACAACACCGAGGTGAAACCCCATGACGTAATTCCAGGGGACTTGGTGTTAGTGAGGAACTTTGACCGGAAGTCTCAGCTGGATCCTAGGTGGAAATCGCCTCAACTCGTACTGTTAACCACGAGGACAGCCGTGAAGATCGAAGGTCGAAAAGGCTGGATACATTCAAGTCATATCAAGAAATTTCATGGACTACCGTCCGATGTAAACGACACACCTCGCGTGTCTTCACCGATTGACTCAAAGCTTCCTTTGGTTGAACTGAATGACAAGGAACAATATAAACTAAAACTAAGGTCTAACAAGTCAGGCAATTTGATTGTTTAAGTCCTCTCCAAGGTGAATCGGTCGAATTTGTCTCTGACATGTATCCTCTAGACCTGAATAGAGAAAGAAACAGAAAAATGCAGTTGAAACAACATGCGTACTGTAAATCACTGCGTAGTCATTGCACAGTGACGTTATTAATTTTGTTTTTCTTAAGTCTTTTAATAATCGCTGCAAGTATATTGTTGCACATATATTATCCTATTTCTAAACATATTTACAATGTTACTGCTGAACATTCTTTTAGTGAATTACCCCCGCATGAGTTGTCCTATAGATTTGCGCTGCGCAATAACACTTTTATTAGTATGTTACATCATTCCCATCAGGTTAGCAATGCTACAAATTGTTGGATATGTGGCCGACTCCCTCCCTATCAGAACTATAAGGGAATTCTGCCTCTCTTTCCATACCCGTTCACACACAATGGCTCCTGTGGAGCATGGTTTAGTTTGATTAATTCCCTAGATTCGAATTCTGCAGTTGATAAAGACAACTGGGTATGGGGAAACCTGAACTTAGTTTTGCTCAAAATCTGCTACCCTGACAAGAAGGGACTTCCCAAAAGAACAGGAACTGATCTAGAAAATGAAGTATATGGATTAGGGAATTTCACGCTCAATCTCATGATCCTGAATGTTGAATCCGAAGCTGCACCAATTTTGCCCGCCATGTCAGTATTTTCAGTAAAAGGTGAATTATGTGTGAGAAAGAATGGTTCCATACATATGGGCCATAGTAAATGCACCACTGTGATAAAATTCAGTGATCAAGGCAAGTCTACATTTAGAGCTTCTCGCCATTCCTACTTCATATGTGGTCAGACTGCATATATACGTTTGCCTCTAGATTGGGATGGTACCTGCTACATCGGATTCCTTTTGCCACCTGTTTTCCTAGCTCCTCCTGATTATCATAGAAATACTCATTTAGTACACAATAGAAAACGGAGAGATCTCCCAATAGTCGATTACACTGAGACAGCATGGGAAAAATACACAGATTTCAATAAAGGTCTCTTTCCCTATATAGGTACAGTTACCAATAGTAAGCTGATACGTAGATTAACCAGAACCCTTGAAGCAGTAGTGAACGAAACTATTTCCGCCTTAGGCAATTTAACAGAAGAGCAGTCTGCTATGCGGATTGTTGTGCTTCAAAATCGTCTTGTCCTTGACGTCATCCTGGCCGATAGGGGCGGAGCTTGTAGGGTCATCGGATCAAGCTGTTGCATTTTCATACCAGAAAATTTGCCATCTGTATATAAAGCCATAACTCGCCTTCATAAGATTGTAAGCCAGATACACCAGAATCCAGGCACCTGGACTTGGTCCGGTTGGTTTTGGAGTGTATTGTCTACCTTTGGATGGAGGGTCCTATCATTCCTAGGTATTGGCTTTCTCCTACTATTCAGTTGCTGTTTATGCCTACAATGTGGACCAGCGATTTGTGGTCTGTGTGCCACATCGTGTATTCCACCACCAAGATTTCATTCATCCCGGAAGAAGAAAGAAGAACAAATGATGCTATATGAACAGATCAACGGATTAATGAAGATTGATATCTCTTAAGGGCAAGTAGGGGACAAGGAGGGAATGTGGAAATATGGATTTTTATGGTCGGTTATGTCCCCTATCTTGGACCCCAACGGTTTCATGTATAAATCACAAGTACATGTATGTTTCCTCCAGTTCCAGTTATGAAGACGCAAACACATGTGCGTCCACCGTCAACATGTCCTCTTTCAGATCCGCCATGAATGGGTCGGATATTCTATTCCTAAGTATGAAAGGCCACCGGCTTTATATGGTTCATTTATTCCATTTTACAGTCCAGGCGAGTAGGCCCTGATTCTGCCATCAAGCCTTTTCTTGCCTTCTGCCTCTGAAAGCTCCAGTTTGAGCTCGCATCTGTATCCATGAACTTTGTCCCACTCCCTGCGCGGCTAACGGTGCCTGACTCCAGCCTGTTGCCTGCCAAAAACTGTATTTCACCTTCGAGATTATCTGCTCCGCTCCCTATCCAATGCATTCCTGTCTAGTAGTTTAAGTAAACATTCTTCCAGCTACCGAGCAAAGGGCCCGGCTTCTCTGTCTTTATGCAAGTAATTCATAGCCCTGTTACTATGGAAGATTTCTGCCCTCGCATCTAGTGTAGACACTTAGACGCTTGTACACGCACTCACAGTCAGTATAGAATAGATTTTGCTCGAAAGACCTTTCCTTTTGGATAACATAGTTCTTTAAACATAGGATGTTAGATATGATTTGGGATTAGGTTGACTTGACCCCCCAGACTTCTGTCTCCACATGTAGAGCTAAATGTCAAGTCCCCTTCACCCCCTAGTTGCACGTCAATCACACGTCATGCTGCTGCGCGCGCATCTCTGCCAAGTATTTCTGCTGACATTGCGAAATTCTTTCATGAAACCACCCATTTATGACATCATACCTGATGACGTTCTTTAGTTACGCCCAGTTACACCCATTTTTAGTTACGCATGTATGTTTTATCTTTGCTATCAATTGTTACGCCTCCTGCATCTGTTTCACTGTAATGCCTATTGTATAAAAATGATTACTTGTCAATAAAGTATGGTCCTTCACTTCCTGAACCTTCGTGGTGATGGAATATGGAGTCCATCAATTCGAATTGATTTTGGAATAAAGCTCGTTCCGAACCTCTAATACCACGGATTCTGCCTCTTATTTTACTGAGCTATTATTATAGATTTTCCGCATCAAATTAAGAACCGGTAATTAAATTATTTACCACACTCCAGCTCCTCTGGGGTCAGGCTCCTTTAGGATACACTACTACCTGGATTGGAGGGTGTTCTATCGCTCCCCCTTTTACTGCATCATCCTGCTGCCCTCCAGCGTTCTCTTCCTCATCCCCAGCAGACTCTCTCGCTTCCCACCAGGCTTTCAGCGCCTTCTGGTACTCCTCTTTCCTAGAGAGGCCTATCACAGGGACTGCGAATTGCTTACAAAACGACTTCAGCTGTCTGGCAGTATAGGTATCTAATCTTTCCTCCTCAAAGACGAGATCCTCCGAAGCATTGGCTGCTATCAACAATTCAATACTAAGACAACCAACCGAACAATACTAATAAATAAAAATCGTGGCTGCGCTTCGGTCTACATTCACCATTGGTGTTTACCAGTTATTGTACGTGGATCATAAATGCAAGTCCTGATCCTCACCGCTGACCGCCAATGTTAGAAATGGGGGTCTCTAGTTGGCAGTGGCGGGCGTCAATGTCCAAATAGGGACCCTTCTTCCCAAGTCAGGGCAAGTGGGCTATCCCCTTTGACAACCCCTGCTCAATCCTGTGGCAACGTAGCATGAGCAGTTAGGCATATCTCAGAGGCAGTGTGTGAAGCATTTATGACCAAGTACAACACGGCAGTAATGACACCACAAAAGGACACAACTCAGGTAGGTATAGAAAAATAGTATCTTCATCTAACAGTTTAACTCAAAATTCTCAAAGCGTTTCAACAACTACAATTCACGTCAACTCGTAGGGACTCCAAAAGGCAATACGTATTCACCAGAACGTGACACTGACTGAGTTCAAGGCCGGGCCTACACGACCTGCCGCACACCAGATACCTGTCGGGGAAAGGGGACACAGCACGCAGCTTCTCAAAGAAGCAGAGACGATGACAGGCGGACTCCCAGCGACCACAAGTCTGGGCTGCAGAGGTCCGTAGCAGGCACCCACAATGATTCGGGCACTCGGGGACAGGCGGGCTCTCAGCGGCGGCAGCAGCACGCGGCTGCGGTGGACCGGGCTTGGGGTGGCGATGACTCACGTCGTGCAGCTCTATGGTGGGCTCACAGCAGCAGCAGCTCTCTCTTAGCTGCGGCGGCCCACGAGACGATAGCAACAATCCTCGACAAGGGTGAACAAGGAGCGGGCACACAGCGGCTGCAGCTCTCTCTGGGCTGCGGCGGCCCAGAGGACAAATCCCAATGATGCAAAGTTGACACAGGTGTGGGCACTCAGCGGCCACAGCTCTCTCTTAGCTGCGGCGGCCCACAGGACGAATCACGATGATGCCCAGTGGCAAAGGGTGCGGGCACTCAGCGGCAGCAGCTCTCTCTTTAGCTGTGGCGGCCCTCAGGACGCACCACGATGATGCAAACATTGGCAAGGGTGTGGGCACTCAGCAGCAGCAGCTCTCTCTTAGCTGCAGTGGCCCACACGGATACAGCGAAAGGTTCAAGAGTTCAGATTCAGGCGGGCTCTCAGCGGCGGCAGCTCTCTCTTAGCTGCAGCGGCCCACACGGATCCAGTGAAAGGTTCAAGGGTTCAGATTCAGGCGGGCTCTCAGCGGCGGCAGCTCTCTCTTAGCTGCAGCAGCCCACACGGATCCAGCGAAAGGTTCAAGGGTTCAGATTCAGGTGGGCTCTCAGCAGCGGCAGCTCTCTCTTAGCTGCAGCGGCCCACACGGATCCAGCGAATGGTTCAAAGGTTCTAATTCAGGCGGGCTCTCACCGGCGGAAGCTTTCTCTTAGCTGCACCGGCCCACACGAATCCAGCGAAAGGTTCAAGGGTTCAGATTCAGGCGGCCTCTTAGCAGCTGCAGCTCTCTCTTGGCTGCAGCGGCCCACACGGATCCAGCGAAAGGTTCAAGGGTTCAGATTTAGGCGGGCTCTCAGCGGTGGCAGCTCTCTCTTAGCTGCAGCAGCCCACACGGATCCAGCGAAAGGTTCAAGGGTTCAGATTCAGGTGGGCACTCAGCGGCGGCAGCTCTCTCTTAGCTGCGGCGGCCCGCGCAGGTTCAGCAAAAGTTTCAAAGGTGCTCAGTCCAAGGTCCTCACAGTAGAACTAGAGGCTTCGGATTACTCGACGGAGGCCTCACCTGCAAGCAAAGTTCCTCGCACAGGAATTCCGACGGCTGACGGGGGAGGTCTGATGTCCCTGAGACTTCTGCCGGAGGCGCTCTCGATTCAGGCCCTCGGGTAGTTTCTTCGGCAAGCTTGGTGAAGGTTTCAAAGTCCTTTTCCTCTGTTCACTCGGACAGACTTTTGTCTTGACATCCAGAAGGAACACACCCGGCCAAAGTTCCAGCGCTGCATTTTTTACCTAAAAAGTCTTTGTTCTCTAAGGTTGAAAATCCCTGACTCCAGTCAGAACCAGTTCGGTGGGGTCGGGGAGCACTTGGTTTATGAGATGACATAAACCAAGGGGGTCTGCTATCAGACACCCAGTGGGAGGTGGAGCCATCATTCACCTTGCCAGGCACGGCCCTGCTCATATCAAAGAGTCACCCCTCCCCAGGCTCTGAATACTGATCTCTCTCTCCAGCCAGGTCTGACCCAGCTGGCCCTGCTGCTCCAAAACCACACGGCCAATATACATACTCTCAAAGCCTACAGTAAAGCTTAGGCAAGAAACTACAGCGTTTTCAGAAGAGGCATTTCTAAACATGGGATATATAAACGGTCCTTACTAAAAGATGTCTCTCAAGGTCCTGAGCACAAACATATCAAACTCGAAGTTCCTATTAGGTTCCTGGGGCCAGATAGGATGATAGAAAGTAATCCTCAACCGGCCCAGTCTGGCCTATGAGAACATATCGTGTCACAGTAAGGACAGTGAAATGGAGGGTAACTCACTATTGGACATGCTACACAGATCTAGGCATTATGGTTATCCTAAGTCAAACAGTAATTTATATACAGGGAGCATTCGCACTGTGGCACCGATTAGCAGTGGCACAGCGCCCAGAGCATCTAAGTCTAGCCAACATAAAAAATAGGAAGAGGAGAGGGGAAGGGAGACCCACGCCAATGATGCCAGGTCTAACAATAACTAACCTCCTTCCAACCCTGTACCCCTATAAACCCACAACCCGCAACGGTACTAAAAATCACAAACAAATTATTACATTAACTTTCATAACTACTATAAATGGAACAACTATATTAAAAAAACATAATAATTATACAAACAATTCACATCATATACATTTAAAATATACCAAAATAACATACCAATAATTAAAAAACAATATTATCAATGACCGATAGTTTAAAAATTGACATTACTTGCCTTAAAATCAATATTCTTGGCAACAACACTCTTGCAGAGGATATTTCCATATGACGATATTTTGGATATGATATTTTGGTATGACGATACTTCAATTTCGATGTTTTGTCTGAATACCGACTGTTCCTATAGAAGCAGGACCAAATGCAGATTTTCATATGGCTTGCTCCTGTCAGAGGTAGTATGATGGCATATGGCCCTGAGTAATTACCAGTGGCTGAGATTAATTCAAGTATTTGACCCATCAGTTGGTCATACTTCCCAGTGCCACAGAGGAGGGAGCACATGTCATGTTAGCTACTTCCTCAGACTTCTTATCACATGTGCGTTGATTGATGTGCAAGCATGAAGTGTGGACAGTTTGTCTCACTCCTTCTCTGCACTAAGAGTTTTTCCCTGCCTTTTGCTCCTTCAGTAATGCACTACTTTCCAATGGTACACATAACTGCCCCTCTACCTGGGCTTGTCTCACAGCTTCTTCACTAAAGTCTAAGACTGAGTTGGTGCAAAACTCAACAATGTGTTTCATAAATTGTAACAGTGACTCTACATTGTGACCTTTAATGATTCTTTAATGATTTCTTGATTCTGTGTATTTCAATGGGACATGAATGTTATGATTATGGCTGGGCAAAAAAAAATGTACACCTGCAAAATTCTCAAAATGTATGATGTTTGCGTTATACAAATTTCATGAAATGTTATCAACTGTGTCAGTGATATTTTGCATATTTTTTGAGAGTCTGAATGTCACAAGGTGTCCTCAGACTCCGGGATGGAAACAGAATGATGGTCTGCGCCCTCTGTTACAAAGCCTCTCATTTCTCAACAGGAAGAATGGAACGCCTACTCCTTCACCACGCCAGAAGCGGACGCCTTGGTTTCGGGAAGCGGGCCCTTTAAGCAAACCCCGAGCTGTGAACAGACCGCCCTCTTGGATGACGTCGGCATTTCCTGGCCAATAAGGTACAAGGACAGCCCTTCCGGGGTGAAGCGTGCTTCCGGGAGGACTGAGCGAGCGCAGCAGACCGACGCGGGAGAAAGAAGCGAGGAAACTACACTGGCGGGAGCAAGTCCGTTACCTGAGACCCCGGAGGGAACCAGCGATCCGGAGCAGCCAGGAGGCAACCGTTTCTGCGCTACGCCCCGCTTCAGGAGAAGCATGGCTAGCAAAGGTACGGAGCAAGTTTGCGGGGTGGGTTGGATCACAGGAAAAGTCAGATTCATAGAGAGGTGTTTCCACTGCACTCTGTCTCCCCTCTCGGCTACTCCTGTTTCCCTGTGCACGGGCACTTCACTGTTTAGCACCAAGCACACACGCATGATTCCCTCACTCCCCCTCCCTCAATTTTGGTCAAATTCAGGACACTGATTCTCGTCTCCTCCTCTTTACATGTGCTAGAGACCATCGGATCAAGACCCGACCTGGCCCTACGATGCCCAGAAGGAAGCCACAGTGAACCGGACCCCGTCAAGAAGGATAGTGAAGTGTCTTAACTCTGGCTTCTCTTAGGAGACAGTGCCTGTATCAAATAAAGCCTGCTTTTCATAGACCCGGTGTCGCGAGCCTTTTGTCCTCAAGCCCACACTGAGACATTTTCTGCTCGAAATGATTTTAACTGAATTTATTTATTGTATGAGTACTTAAATTCATTACAATCTCATAAATAATAAAACATTAGTAAATCCTTGCCGAGATTTAAAAACAATATTCTAAAATCAACACCCAAAGCCGTGCAATTGATCTGAATACTGTTGCACCCCCTGCACTCCTTGTTCATGACTATTACTCACAGATATCAAACATTTGAGCATGAAAGTTTTCATTTTTGCCACTTTGTCAACATTATAAGAAAGTATATGGCAACCCAACCATCTTACGTGTGGCCCCGCTCATAAAGTCTTTGGCCCGTAGAACATATCAATTACCCATCAAATTACAATATCTTTGAAAATGTCCCTGATTAAATTCGTCTTTTAAAACTGCATGTCTGGTCAGGAGTCTTGGCTGTTTTTTAAACCTAGCTGGCCACAATATTACTGGCTAATAAATCAATCAATCAACCAGTGTTTATTAAGCGCAACTACTCACCTGGGAGGGTCTCAGGGCGTAGGGGGAGACGTGAACGCAGCTCCTTTGCACTCACAGAGAGTTGAGAGGACCTGCGAACTTCTGGGGCTTGCCAGTGTTCGTGCGGTAGCCTTAAGCTCATGGTGATTCGTCGAAGAGCCAGGTCTTGAGGCCCCTCAGGAACTTGGAGAGAGATGGTGTCTGGCAGAGGTGTAGAGGGAGGGGCTTCCATGCCTTGGCCACGAGTAAGGAGAAGCAGCGGCCTCCTGTTCTAGTCTTCTTGATGCGCTGCACCATCGTAAGGGAGAGCTGGGCTGAGCGGAGGGATCTTTGGGGTGCATGGAATGCGAGACGGTGGTTCATGTAGGCGGGTCCGGTGTTGTGGAGGGCTTTGTGGGTGTAGGTGAGGAGCTTGAAGGTGATTCTCTCCTCGATGAGAAGCCAGTGTACCCGCAGGTGATGTGGCAGTGGTGGGGGTAGGTTAAGGATTAGTCTGGCGGAGGCGTTCTGGAGTGTGCGGGTGAGGTTCCTGGTGATTCTGGTATAGAGTGTGTTGCGGTAGTCTATTCTGCTGCTGATGAGGGCATATATGGCACCCGTCTGGCGCGTTTCCAATATTTTTAAAGTCACAAGGCATTAGCACAGAACAGAACGCAGCTACTAAAATGTTTTTAAAATGTTTTGCTTACAATCTTTAATCAAAAAGAACCATGCAACAATCATGATCAGAGCTATTCTACATTTTAAACTCCACACAAGGCCGGACTAATCTATGGGGGCTATCCAGTCAGATCTTTAGGTACCTGCATCAAAAGAAGATAAGGGGCGTGCCATGAATTGACCAAAAAGCAAGCAAAAATCACAACTCCAATATGGATTGACAATAGCAAATGAAAGCCATCTTTCAGAGTTACACAGATTGACACATTTCTTGCAGCATCATGCACAGCTCAGTTCTCCAGCTAAGCTCCTCACTTCGCTGGGCTGCTCGATTGGTGTTTGGCCGTTCAGTACTCTGGCTGCCTGCTTCATGAACCTTAAACCCATTCTGGGAGCTGGCCTGAGTCACCAATCAGAC
This sequence comes from Triturus cristatus, assembly GCF_964204655.1. NCBI lineage: Eukaryota > Metazoa > Chordata > Amphibia > Caudata > Salamandridae > Triturus > Triturus cristatus. The sequence continues at coordinate 943,311,363 of NC_140594.1, read as the reverse complement.
AAGTTTCCACTGCCAGGACACATGTGCGAATGCGAATATTGGCGTTAGCCCAAATTTGTGTAGCTCCAAATGAGCCTATCTGGGACACTCTTTAATCTACCGTACCAGTGAGCGTTTAGTAGCAGCAATTCAAATCTACAGATACCTTTTTAACTCGAGTGACCAATATTGATTCAAATATGATATGGTGTTGGTACAGTTGTAAAGTGAACGTGCCAATTCGGAGTGCGACTTATTGCTGAATTCTTTCCTTTCGAGCACCTCTGATAGCAGCTTCGCCTGTTTACTCATTAATTTACTTGTTAGCTTGCTAGAGAGGACCCTATTCCAAAGCTCTTCGACTTCTAGACCCCTTAATGACAAATCCAAATACAATTTCCATTGAGAGGACCCGTTCATTATACAAGCCCATAACGTGCTTTTTAAAGTGCCTGCTTGCGCCTCTTAAAGCTTAGAGCCTCAAAACTGTCTCCTGCAGGTATTTCGGGTGACTTCAATTTGAGGTTTGTCCTTGTGTTCACTTTCAGTGCAACATACCAGCAAGTACACTTTAGGCCTCAGTTGAATGTCGGTCGGAAAGCCTCCAACCGCAGGTCGAATGTTTTCTGACCGACATCCCCGGTTTGAGTTTCGGCCGCCTAATAACCATGTAGGCGGTCAGAAGTCAAAACGTCTGGTCATTCTGGCTGGCTTCTGATGGGCTCAAGGACCCAGAAACCACACAAAGCCCAACATGAAAAGCCTGTCGGAAAGTGACTTTGGGGCCCCATAGCTGGGTCCCCTTCTCCCTGTGGCCTCCAGTCCCATGGTGCCCCCCTGTAAATCCCTGAACTGTGTGGCAGGCACTGTGAGGTGCCTGCCACATGGTGCAGGTATTTACACAAACTCCCATTTCTCTATGGGATCTTGTGTTGTGGGCAGAAACCGTCCACAGCACAAGCTCCCATAAAGAAATGGGAGTTTGCGACCGCACCATGTCCGTTCGCATCCTAATATGGTGGTAGGAACAGCCGACCTATGGTAATCGGTTCCTACACCGAAACGGTAAGGTTGCAGCTGCCTCAATGGCAACTCACATCTTGGACCCCATTTACAAGCCCATTGCACCGCCAGTGCATCACGTTTTTTGATGCACTGGAGGTGCAGTGGGCTTGCCCATATTTACAGGGCCACCTAAAGTCACCCTGTGTGACTTTTCGTGGCCTTGTAAATATGGGCCCCTTTCACGCATTACTCTGTGTGAAAGGGGTGTTACGTGGCTGTTGCTGTGGGTGTTCCCTCGCAACATCCACGGAAGCTGACACATTCCCAGGTTTACAATGTTTTGTAAAGCTGGGAATGTGTCACAATCCTACGCCTCCCCAGGGTAGACGTAGGAGTGGCACGATGACAAGAAACACTTTATTTCTCCCCGGTTGTTTTCGCTTTCTATGCATGCTGCATTCTGCATGCATGCATAAAAAAGGAAAATGCCATTCATTATTGTTTCTGTGTAGAAAGGTGTCCCTTCCTGCACAAAACAATCCTCCTTGCAATGCAGACACTTTTGCAACATGATGCAAGGGTGTCTGAGTTGGTGCACGGCCGCTGCTTATCTGCCAGCGCTGGGGAGAAGGACAGGAATTACTCCAATCTTTTCAAAATGTGTTATGGGTCCCGCCATATGTCAAAAACTACCTCCATTTTAACTGGGCTAGCAGTTTGTCATGGGTGCCCTCTTATTCCATGGTTCCGTGGGTGCTCGAATTTTGCAATTTATGCCATGCATATATCATTGGTGAACCTTACATCAAAGATGACCTCTGTATGTCAGGGTCATCGTTTTTTCACAGTTGCCACCCTCCTGTATGCCAAGTTTTCTGCATTTATGCTGATAATCGACTCCATTGTGCCTGTACCGGCATTCTGCAGCTGGTGTCCATATGCCAAGAATTTCCTCAAGTATGCCAGTATTTTTCAGCGGGTACCCTATAAGCCATGAATTAGCTCTACCATGCCAGTACCATTTTTTTTTTTACAATTTTTGCCCTTAATGCCAGGAAATACCCACAGTATTTTGACACAGGTGTCTGCAATGATGAGAGTTGCTGCAAGTATGACAGGATCAGTAATTTTCCCTTGGTGTCTCTATAAGACAATAATTACCTTCGTTATGCCAGGGACAACCACAAACTTTGCAAGCATCACATCACATTGTTGTTCACACTCACATTTACTTACACTCATTCTCTCAATCACTCACTTATTCATTCACACTCTCTAACATCCCCATACACTATTTTTTCTTCATTACCACTCTTAATCTCACTCATTTGCCTTCATTCATACTTACTGATACTCAGGTCCAGGTTTACTGAAGTTTTATACCAGGATTGTGTCACTTTTGTGATGAAAACCTAGCACAAATTGTTGGGGGGGATTTACTCTCCAAAACAAAACAGTATTTTTGCCAAAGTGAGGCAAACTTGCGCTACGTTTTGTGTTATATTGCATCAAGGGGGCATTCCATTGGTTTTGTCTCAAATCCATACCTACAAACATTGGTAGACAGGAATTGCACCACAATCTTATGCCTCCTCAAGGCAAGCATAGTAAAAAGATATTTTTCACTTCTTTTTTTTAACTTTGCTTGTGTGCCTCATTGTATAACATACATTCAAAGTGGGAAAAGTCTTAAAGCATAGCTTTTGCACTAGAGGGGACACCTTCGAGTATTAAAAAACTATGTTTCAGAGAACACACACACTCTTGATCTGTGGCACAAGGATATGCGCGTTGGTGCATGGCTGCCAAAAGTGCACCAGTGCATGGGGAGCGAAAAATTGTACTATTTCTTAATAGATATGGTGCATATTTCTCTCTTTCTCTTTGACGCAAGATAGTGCAACAACTTTAGTGCAGTTACCTTGAACATAGTTACCTTGCGCTAAAGAATAGTAAATCTGAGCCTCAGTCGACACAATCTCAGCTCCCTACCTGTCACTGACTCTCATTCAATTTCACTCACACACACAAATGCTTACACGTACAGATGCACTTACTCACACACACGCTCTCTCACTTAAACATGCTCTCACTCGCAAACATGCACGCAGCATACATTTAAAACCATTTTTGATTACCACAGCTGCCACCAAATGTCCTATGTGTGCTCGATTTTTATTATACTAACAGTGAATATTAGCATCTTATTCACTTTTAGAATAATGAACACCGGGCAGAAAATAAGGAATGTGGGAATTCTTGGCACTCATTTTGCCACCCCTATTGGTAGGTGTCACAAATACAGTGCCAGGGGTTATAAGGGACAAGCCAGGGGATGCAAGTCTGACCCCTGGTGACCCCTAAATGATGTCCATGCAAGATAGCTAGAAAGTGATCAAAAAGGGAGACGAAAGAGAGGAGAGAAGAAGAGAAAGGATATAAAGAGAGAGCTTGCGTGAGGGTGCAAAGAGAGTGGCTGGTTTGGGTATTTTTTCATTTTTGCCAGGGCTGCTTTTGGTGCCCCAGCCCAGACCTGAATAGCTGCACCTCGCAGATGAAGCCTCTCAAGCTTGAACCCAGTCTGGGGCTCCATGTATTCTTGTTCATAGAGGACATGATGGCCTGAAAGTTCAAGCTCGACTGTTCCTATAGAACTAGGCTCAAGGCTGCTTCGCTTAGGATTGCTATACGTCTGGAGTGGTACAGTGGGCAAAAACATAACAAAGGACTTGAACGAGGCCCGGGCGATTGTCAGCCTTCTTACTGTCGTCTTTGTTAATCTAATATTATTGGATGGAGAGGCAGAGTATAATTGTGGAGGCAGGATTGAACTGGTACAGAAAATAGGCCCTGGCACCAAAAGCAAATGCTCCCTGTGCCTCATTAAAAGGCTTGCTACAGCCCCTGAGTTTGGCATTTAAATCTCGTTAGATTTGCAAGTTTAGTATCAATTTTCTGTCAAATGCTCGAAACAAATGCACGGATGACGTATTGCGAATTCGGATTATCCGCACCTGGGCAGTCAGGGGTGAAAAACTCTGCTTGGCTCACTCTCTTGGTATCGGCTTTGGCACAAGCAGGGCATCAGTTCCAAAAAGGCGTGCAGATTAGCAAACGGTAACTCACAACTCTCGAAGATGAACGGCCACAAGGGAATGAATACGTGTGCTTTTTTCAAGTGACTTCTCCAAAATACTTAACGGAACAAATCTAGTAAAAACCTTATTCTGAACTTTGCTTTAACCTTAAATAGTATTTTGTCAGCGGGGGCAACTTTTTTAAGACTTGTTCACAAACAAAGGTAGAACGGTACATGCGGCCTGCCATCCACACGCAGTTCAATTGCATCAGACAAGGAAAGTGTTGCCATGACTACCAAGCGTTTTACCAGCCAATCGCTGGATCGTGTGCTGTGCAGCCTTGAAGTGCTGGACGGGGGCAGATGTTAACGCACCCGATCAGTCATGTGTCAATGTCAAGATCGCCACAGATAATTGTTATTGTTGACTCTTTGTTGTTGTGATTGGCTGATTGCACTTTTATGATTGATCAAAGACGTTATCATTTACCTATAATACTTAAAATAGAAAGACACGATTGTGTGATTGACTGGTGAAATCGACTTCCCCCTCTTTCGGTCTGATATAAATGACAGAGTTGACATCACAATCTCCCCCACTTAGAAGTAATATTGAACACTCTCCCTCTGCCGCTTTACAGTGACCTCACCCTCTCACTAATTAGTGATATTATATCACTCTCCAATTAAGCATCTCTCTCTGAAGGGACATCATATCACCCTAACTCTCTGGTGACATTACAATTAACGTTCTCTTACAATACACCACAATACACCTTGCTGTGTTGCTTGGCTTTCTCCCCCTCTGTCTTCAGTGACATCATAAGCACAATGTCATAAACTAGTTCTTGTCTCTTCCCTACTGCTCAGCTGGAATGTGTGATGACCTCATAGAATGTTTGGGTGCCTGTGTGTGTGTGGAGCGTCAGTTGGTGAATGCGGGCTGAGCAGCAGGGAGGCTGCTTCTGGTGGGGCTACGCTTCATCTCTTTACATCCTTCTACTCATCTATCCTGGAACCAAGCTACAATAAAGATATCGGGCCCGATTCACAGAACTAACTTAAGACAAAATCCTAAACTTACTACCATTTTGGTATTCACAGAAGGCACTTACTCATTTCGGTATTCACAGAAGTTAGGACTCCTAACTTTAGGACTCCTAAATGCCTTCTGTGAATACCGAAAGCCTTAAAATTAGGATTTTTCTCAGTTTAGTAGTAGTATAGTTAGGACTCCTAACTTTAGGACTCCTAAATGCCTTCTGTGAATACCGAAAGTCTTAAAATTAGGAATTTTCTCAATTTAGTAGTCCTAAGTTTAGGACTCCTAACTTTAGGACTCCTAAATGCCTTCTGTGAATACCGAAAGCCTTAAAATTAGGATTTTTCTCAGTTTAGTAGTCCTAAATTTTAGATTTAGGACTACTAAATTGAGAAAAATCCTAATTTTAAGACTTTCGGTATTCACAGAAGGCGTTTAGGAGTCCTAAAGTTAGGAGTCCTAACTATACTACTACTAAACTGAGAAAAATCCTAATTTTAAGGCTTTCGGTATTCACAGAAGGCATTTAGGAGTCCTAAAGTTAGGACTCCTAACTTCTGTGAATACCGAAATGAGTAAGTGCCTTCTGTGAATACCAAAATGAGTAAGTGCCTTCTGTGGATACCAAAATGGTAGTAAGTTTAGGATTTTGTCTTAAGTTAGTTCTGTGAATCGGGCCCATCCTGTTTATACACCCGGCCTGTGTATCATCAATTTACAACAATTTGGTGACGATCTTGACGAACCTACGCGCTGAGTAAGGAAGGCCCTGCACAAAGGAACTAAGGAACCAAGTGACTGTGGGCCATATTAACAAGGACAAGCGATAATCATCGCTAAACGCGCCTAGCGCAATTTAAATTATCGCCGGCTATCGCAGGATTTCATTAGCATTAGCAACGCTTAGCTGACAGGCGATATGAAATCCTGCGATAGACTGTGATAATGAACATTAGCGTGTAAAATCCTGCGATGATTGACCAGCGCTAATGCCAAGCTTGGTAATAGGGGAGTGTGGACTCAGCCTTACAATCCACCTCCCATAGGCATTAATGGTAAGTCAGGTTTTTTTCTGGCATTGGAATCATGCGATAATGGGGGCTTAGCGTGTGTTTTGTTATCGCTACACTGTTCAGGGGCAGCATTGTTGACACAGCGATGTTGGTTTTGCGAGCATTTTACATGTTGAATTAGGAGGGAACGCCTACTTTGCATCTCATTAACGATATTTATCGCAGTCATGAGATGCGTTACGAAATCGGCTGCTAACATGCGCTGATGCATGTTAGCGCCGCCTTGTTAATAGGGCGATAGGAATATCGCCGTTTTAGCGGCAAAAAGTGCCGCTAAAGCGGCGATAATGCCCTTGATAATATGCCCCTGAAACTTTAAGGAAAAGGAAACAATAGGGAAACTAAGACATTGAAACTTTGAAGAAACGCCCTGGTCAGCCCCACCAGTGTCCTTTTCTATCTGGACAGCCTACAGTCTGGGCGTTTGTCGTTCTACTACACTGAGAGCCTCTGCCATCCTATGTGAGGAGTCGCGCTCTTCATACCATGCCTGAGGCCACAAGCTTTACAAGCAGTCTTTGGAAGAAAACTGACAGCTCTAATTTGACAACATTGGTAACTTAGGAAGACTGGCTGCATCGTATTGACACCAACCGGCACACTTTGGCCTGCGTGGGACATCAGTGCTGACATTTGTGGAGTTTTACGGAGGCTGCATGTGGTGGTGGAGTGCGCTACTTTATGAAAGCTGGCCCTTGACTGTCACTGCGCATGTGACTTTTATTTGCTGCGGGCACTTGTTGGGTCCATGATTTGGAGGTGCCCTGGTGGAGCCAGTGACGATGTCTCTAACTTCTATTTTGGAGACTATTTGGGACACCTGTTCTTCGTTGGTGAGTGCCTCTTTTGTGTTATTGAGCAAGTGGTGGCCGTTTGCCATGCTTTGCGCAGCATTTGAATGGGCGCCACAAGCAGCGACATTTGAATGTGCGCCACAAGCTCAATCCAAGCACCAACAGGAGCATTCTAACCTGCGTTCTGTGTTGCCTCCATCTGTCCTTCTATGACGTCTGTCCTCAAGGTACCTGGCTGTTGAGGATGTTTTAGAGCACGGTGAGAACGGGAGCCATCCAGGGCGGCATCACCGGTGTGTGCTACCATCTTGTGGTTGGCAGAAGCCTCAGTGTTCCGGTCAGTTTAACTGGCCAACCACGTCTGTTGCCGATGAACTCTTTACAGTTTGAGGGAGTGAATAGAAAGTTTTATTCAACCGGCCCACTTGTTGTGTTCTTTGTTCGCAGTCTGACACGGGGTAAAAATCACCAGTGCCCGATCTATGGTCGCATGAAGAAACTGGTGAGACTTTTCTATTTCCTGTTTTTCGGTCTCCTCAGCACTTGTCATCAAAACGCGCTATTTCCATTGTCTGCGCTTGCATTTGCTGTTTGAAGACATTAGTGATCCTCCTTGCTGACTCTACCGTTTAAATCTGGTACTGGCATCCAGGAGTTGTTAGAATTTAATGTCAACCATTTTGATCTAGATTGCAAGACACATTGGTGTTTGCTTTTCGCACGCTATGCAAGACACTAACTACGATGAAGTTACTGCACAGCAGTATATCGGAAGGCGACAGCTACATGCAGCTTTTGGACAAGAATTTCTCTGTGGGTCTAGACCTCGTGTGAGAGACCGCTCACCGGAGCTTGAGACTTTCTTTTCATTATATTGCTGGCCGTTATAATGCATGTCTTGTTTAGTTTGTGTGCGCTTAAGGTCGTAGTTTGTGCATAGGGTCCATATCAGTTGTAGGGGAGCCCTCCTTCGAGTTTATACTGTACTGTGTACCCATCTTTGGGGACGTCATGGGGGTGGTGTACCCTGTCCTGAGGAGGTTTAGTGGGTGGTCGCTACCTCCTATTCAGCCTATGGTGTCCTTTGTACCAATTTTTACACCGGTTATGGATGTGGCGTATCTTGTCATGGTGAGGTTGTGGGGGCAGTCAGTGACTTAATTCTTTAGGGTGACGCTTACCCTGCTGTGTATCCTGTCATGGGGAGATTGCATGGGCAGTCAGTGCCCTTGATGTTTAGAGTGTACCCATGTATGGGGAGGTTGTGAGAGCGGAGAGGGCTCCTATTTTATGTTAAATGTAGGTTGTGGGTGCAGTTAGCGTCCCAGTCATATTCTCAAACATAGAGTGCACTCATCCATGGGGAGGTTGTCAGAGCCAGTCAATGCTCCAATTTTGGTTTCTAGGGTGATGTTTTACCCTACAGTGTAATCTTCATTGGGGAAGTTGTGGAGTCAGTTAATGCTCCATTTGAGTTTTCTAGAGTGACATATACACTAAGGTGTACCCTTTAATGGGGAATTTAATGTTCCTTTTCTTTAGGTTGTGGGGGCAGTTAGTGCCCCAGCTATTCTCTCTAGCATAAGAGTGTACCCTCTTAAGCTGTGGCGTATCCCAAAGTCATGCCCTCGCAATTTTGTTCTTCCCCAAGGGAGGGGATGGGGCATGCCTAGTTATTCTTCCAAGTAATTATCCTCCTATTTTTCATCATGTATTACACCTGTTTTCATATGCACTTTGAGGTGTTTCTTTTCATGCTTATGTTATTTCTAATGTGTCTTACCTAATGTTTCCTGCACATTTCATGCATGTTTATTTAGTGTGTTTCTTCTCATGCATGTACATTTTGTAATGTTCTTGTTCCTCTTTTCTGACATTTCCACTATTGCACTCCTTTGCTGTTTTAATTCCCTAAGGAAAGAGGATGTGCCATAAACTAGTTCTTGTCTCTTCCCTACTGCTCAGCTGGAATGTGTGATGACCTCATAGAATGTTTGGGTGCCTGTGTGTGTGTGGAGCGTCAGTTGGTGAATGCAGGCTGAGCAGCAGGGAGGCAGCTCCTGGTGGGGCTACGCTTCATCTCCTTACATCCTTCTACTCATCTATCCTGGAACCAAGCTACAATAAAGATATCCTGTTCATACACCCGGCCTGTGTATCATCAATTTACAACACACAAGAGAGAGAGGGAATGTTATTGGTCGAAGTCTTTGGGGTGTCCTCGCTTCTCATGGTCCACATACACTCCCCCACTCTCTTCTCTACCAGGTGAAAGTCATTTATACTAAGTACAACTCCTCTCATTACACAATTTTCCAAGGACCTCTCTTGAGTCTACACTTCTAAGATACACCAGCTAATGAAGATTTTCTCAATGGTTCTGTACCTGTTTCCTGGTGGTGTTAATATCATGTGTTTCAAATGACTCCTGAGAAGGTGACTAAAAGTTTCTCCTGTGTCCTCTATGGTAGCTGTCCTTAACCGGTGATCTGGCGACCCCTGAGGTTTCTGTGATGCCTACTGAGAGGGTCCCAAACTTATTCGAAAATGAAATGATATCAACTGGTTAACAACGTGTAAATGAATAAAGAAGCAAATTGTAAATTAAAAGAAATTTGGAACTGGAGGCTAATATCTCAGTTGGTATGTTCAGATTGATTTGTGGGATCAGTGCAAGTGCATCAAACAGAATATAAGGATAAATTACATTTAGAAAAGCTCCAACCTTCCAATTAAAATTAAAATGTAGATTTGTTGTATGTGTTTGTTAATTAAATGAAGTATTTAATCGTTTGTGTATTTGTTTGAAGAATGCTTGTGTCTGTAACTTTGTGTATTGTTTTTCAGTTCAAATCATCGCAATTGCTTAGGATTAGGTCCCCAGCTTCCAGTAATGACTCAGTGGGGGTTTCTTTATTCCAATAATGAATCACTGGGGGTCCCCAGATTCCATTTGGGGTTATCTGGGGGAGGGGGGGGGGGTCCATAAAAGTCGATAGGTTAAGAACCACTGCCTAGTCTATTGTAAACACATTATTTCCTCATATTCATTCCTCAATAACTTCAAATAGGATTTGGTAAGTTCTATAACAAGAAAAAAATTGTCTTGGTAATAAGATTGGCACTTTGACTCTAAAAAATGGTTGGCTTTACAGGATACAGGAACAATCAAGAATTCAGGAAAGAAGGGAGGGACATCCCACGGTGCTTACCTGTGGCTCTCCTGCATCTTATGCTACAATAATTTCCATTACATATAGTAGAATGGATTATAAATGTCCAACCAAGACACCTCACTTTAACTCAAGACCTAGGCCAAACCATAATTGACCAACCCAGATTTCATTATCAAGTGCCTGGCAATCTGAATTCAATGTCAATATGCACTTGCTTTGTGTGTAGAGAAGATGAGCTGCTGGTTCACGGGGGGGTATTAGGATCAGCGAGTTCTTTATTGGCTCACTCTGCCTATGACTCCAAAGATCATGGGGAGGGGCTTGTAGTAGTGTTAATGACTCTGCATAGCGAAGCCAACTCTTAGGATTAATGTAGCCATCATCAGAGCCAGGAACTATTGGCTCACAGTATTCAACTCATTAAGACCAATATTACTTTTATACACGTGTTATTGAACCTATTTAATGATTATTATACATTTACTTAACACATTCTGACTTCTCTTCACTAATGAATGCTAATAAATATGGGAAGATAGAAACATATAGGGGCATATTTTGGGGGATTTTGTGCAGGGCAGCGCAGCAAGTCACCTGAAAGGTTAGAAATGCGCCACATCTATGGCATACGGAGCATTCCTGTTATTTCCCCCTGCGCTGCCGCCCTTTCAGCAGCCTAGTGCCAACATAGGTACCCTTGCACCATGGTGTAAGGGTGCCTGTGTTGCAGCAAGATTGTTTTTGTGCAAGAAAGGGCACCTTCCTGCACAAAAACATTCCTGTAAGGCTTTTTCCTCTTTCTCTGTGTACTGCAGAATTCAGCACACATAGAAAGAGGAACAAAGGAGGAGAAATAAAGGTATTTCTCCCCGTTGTGGCTTGCCTGGGGAGGCATAGTGTTTTGGCACATCCCCAGGTTTACATGGTCATGTAAATCTGGGGATGCATCAAAATTGATGGGTTGTGGAAACACCCACTGCAACGCCCATGGAACGCCTCCCTAGCGCAGAGTAAGGTAACACAGCAATTTGCGCTGCCTTGCCTTACTCCATGTCTATGAGGCCATTCAAAGCCATAGAAAGTGGCTTTGCGTGGCCTCATAAATATGATTTGGCGGTCAGGGTAATGTTTTTGCAAATGCAATAACCAAATACAGGTGCTAGAAGATGAGAGTATCAGGGCCTCAAGGAGCTCCTCAAAGGAGTACATACTATGTGGCATTTATATTTACAGCATTCGATATGTCTGTGGAAGGTTAAAAAGCACCATAAGGTCAATTGAGGTATTACCCCTACAGATAGCTTTAATATGACTGATATTTCATATGAGAGCACTTGGCCACACACATTTTCACCTCCATTCGCCTCAACATGAGAAGGGTACTCTGTATTAGTTCAAAGATCGGTATGAAAGTACTACAGCATTTTATCGTAACTCAACATGCAATTAAAGCACTCTAGTGCAATTGAGATCAATTTGCTGTTAGTATCATAACCTCTGTACTGGATAGGGTGACAGAAACACCGCGCCAGCGCTAAAGGCCAACAACATGTTATGTGCCCCAAACTAGGCCTAAGTAGAGAACGACCTTGCACCTACATTTGCCCTACCTTGCTCTGCATAACGGTTCTAGCACTGACCTTTTACCCAGTTATGTGCTGAATGAATGTTGATTTGTTTCCTTGAAACTAGCCTCAATTATTATGCATGACAATTTTTAGAAAAGTCCCCTGCACATGACAGGATTAACATACTCTGTATAAAAGTCATGGTCATCTTCATCCTAGAGTGATAGAACTACTTTGCATAATTGCAGGTACTGATTTAAGCTCATTTACATAATTGTACTCACAACATATCGATTGTGGTAGGAACCCAGAGGCTATCTTTATTGTATAAAATAACTGTACATTCACTAGATAAAGAGAGGAGGCACTTCCACGCTGACACAAGACATTGGGGTCCCAGCCTGTAGAAGCTCCAGCACGCAGCAGTCTGACATCACTTGCGGGGTGTCCAGCTAGAGACTAAGACAGGCCCTTTATTCTCTCCCATCAGGTAATGGGGTTGGCTCTGTCTTAGGTGATTCTTGGCTTTACACCCATATACATGCTAGGTACACTTAGATAGGGTCCGCTTAGTAGGAGTACACTATATTACTGCCATGTTTCCATATGCCTGTATATATTCACTGTTTTAGCACCATGGTAGAATTTTATTTACTCAATTGGTGCTTGTAATCTTATACATTTGTGTCTGTCTAATGATTGTCGCAGCAATCATGTTTTATACTAGAATGACGCTGGTTCAATAAATGCTTATTGAAAACGTCTCCAACATTTATTCTGTGTATCTCTCTGAGACGCTGAGCACGAGCGACTGAGCGAAAAGTACTGCACGGTTTCCACGTTTCCTGATGGATCAAGAGTTGTCATGTTCAATGGTTGCCAAAAACTATTCGCTCCTTGGTAAGGTTAGGGGTCTTATGGTGGCACTGTGAGCTAGGTGGCCTATAGGCTGACATATCTTTTGGGGGTGCCCAGAACCAGTCCTGGCACCAAGCCCTTAGTTTATGTTACCTACAAACGCACAGACTCTATGTATTATTAGGAACTACACAACACACTTTTCCCCATACTAAATTGACCATTACGTGGACTTTGCATATTAAGTAAAAATATATTTTTGGGGATATTTTTAGGTCTCTTAGATTCTGATCATTTTGCAGTTCAATTAAAAATCTTAGTCGATGCCGTAGAGAGCGATTTGCCTTATGTAATCAACCTGTTAATTTTTATGCAGGGACATATAGAGAGAAGAAAATTTGATGCTACAATAATCGGTTCATACCTCTGGCTCTGGGAGCTCTGTGGGTCTTGTGCTTTAGTGATTGAAGTCTATAAAACTTTCTTTAGATAATATTTACTTCTTTTAGTCACCTTGTTTATTTAATACCAAAAGTTCCAGGATCCAATATCATTTCTACAGATAATTTAGACTCCGATGTAAATCGTAAGTGCAAAAAGAGCCTGAGTACAAAAGTTGTTTATGAAGCCACTCAGGGGTGATTTTGTGGCTTTACTAGTTAGAAAACAAGCATTAAAAATGCAATAGGTCTCGGCTTTCATTAAGTTAAAGCCATTTGCTTTGCTATACAATACCATTAGCAAAGCAAATGGCTTTATCTTAATCGAAGGCGAGACCTATTGCATTTTCAATGCTTGTTATCATGTATGCTGGAGGTATTCCAACATTTGGAGAGGAGGTCTGGGTTACCAAAAATAGACCTATTGCAATCAGGAGAGAATCAGCTCCCTTGCTATTGCACAATGACATTGTCAACATGAGTGTGGTGTATAGATGCAATTTTGTTCATTTGACATCAGGTTCTGGTATATGCATTTCCTCCAATAGCCATGATTTCCAAGCTATTAGAGAATATCAGAGAAGACAAGGCATTAGTTTGGATGATAGTGTATGGTTGGAAATGGAGGCCTTTGTTTCCCCGGTTGTTGCAGTTAGCAACACAGTCTCATTGGTGGATTCAAATTCTTCCTTACCCGCTGTGGGGTTCTCAGCTGCTATATGCTTCGGTTATCAGCTCATGAATAATGTCTGTGTCGAGGAAGACTAACGAGTAGGTAATGCCCCAGTTACTTACCAGCAATCTTCATTATTTCGAGTCTAAGCCTTCCTGCCACATTCATAGTTTCCCATTCCGTAGGGGTCGGCTTCAATATGTACTAATGGCTTTGTATTACAAGAAGTGATGCAATTTAACTTGCCTTTTATATTATTTGCATACAATGTAAGTGTCGGCCATCTCGGAAACGACGTGTTTTTTTTTGCTTGGTAATTGTTCTGTGGACAGGAGTGTTTACTCAGGAACTAATAAAGTGACCTGGGAAACCTGAACTCGGAAGAATGGAGATGACCAGTAAATAACCAGGGCATGCATAGTCTTGGGTACAGCACTGCAATCGTTGAAGATACTGCACAGATTAACAATGCTCTCCATAAAGCGCTCACCTGCTCCTTAATACAAAATCTGCTCTGTATCACGTACCTTAAATACTTTTTTCCCCCCAAAGGTGGTGAAAGGCTGTGGAATAATAGGCTAAAGCGGTTCTACTGTACCATGTACAAACAGAACAGTTTTAACTGACACTGCCTTGAGGTGGTTTCAGCCTGACAGTGTCACAAATATTTAAGTAACAAGCTATCTGGTGGAAAATCTGGAAAATGTGTACGAAAAGCACAATGGTCCAGTGTATGTGGCGGTGTTGGGACAATATCGCATAGCAACCACGGCAGACTGCCTATCAGCAGGAAGCGGACCGGGGCATTAACGCATAAGAATTCCACTCCGGGGGCATCATCTTCTTGACAAAGGCACATTATTACCTACTTTGTGGAAAGAGCTGGAGTAAGAGAGCAATCAAAGTCCTCCCTGGGCTGTTGAGCGCGCATGACAGGTGCTACCTGCCCAGCCCAGGCGTTTTTCCAGCCTAGGCTCAGGATGGGCTGCAGGAATGCACGGCTTCTGAGTCACGAATTCTTGCGAGGCTGACGGCCTCTCTTCCGTGGGAACTGTGGAGTCTTCAGAGACTCGCGTGCAGACTCTGAAAGGTGCGACACGCCGCAGCAGAAGGCCTTGAAGCTCCGCCAGGGTTTTAACCAGCGCCGGGATTGGGACTATGGTGAGGGTGGGTGCGCACTTATCAACTCGCCCTCGTTTCATGGGTGTCATCTCTTGCACACACATTCACCCTCCTCACAAACAAATTGCTGCCACGGACTTCAACTGGGTCACATTCTGTTCAAACCTGTAACGTCCTCAAAACGGTTAATTCTCCAGTCACCTTAGAGAGAACCATGCGCTTAAACGCCTGGCTTCTTTCCCATTTTGAGTCAACAGGTTGACCGGTGGCGATGGGGTCCTGCACGTAGGTGTGAGCACTACACATATATGCGTGTCCATGTTCGTTCCCTGTCTTTAAGGGGTGCGTAGATTGGGTGGGTGGGGGAAGAGTGACACGGGTGGTTAAGAATGGCAAAATGAGTGGTTGGAGTTGGAGGTGGATGCGAGGCCGAAGGGAGGTTAACTAAAAGAAAGGTTAGCATTCGTGGGAGGACAGCACGGTGGGACTAACAGACTAAGAGGGCAGCATGAAGTGAGGAGAGTAGTTGCGAAAGAGGGATAAAGGCTGAGGAGAGGGTTTATGTTTGTGCGAAGAAGGTGTAGAAAATCGGGGCAATATTTGGAAAAGGGAAACGGATAGCTTTGGAGGGCAGAAAGGTTAAGGGCGAGAGGGGTTGGTATGTATTGCATGGTTGAGGAGAGCAGTTATTCAACGGGAACGGCTCATATAGGACAATTTTACTTATAGTAAGAAGGCTTACAGCGACCAGTTATGGATAAGAAAGCAGTGTGTGATGGGAGAGACAGGGAGGGTAAAGTGAGGACCTTTAGCAGTCATCTAGGCTACACCTCTAATAAGCAGTGTCTTCACACTGCCGATTAAAACAAGCGCTCGCCATTGCCTTGTCCTCTCCATGACCCTGTGCGCCTCTGAGCTCCGTGCCTGCTTCACAGCTGTCGTGAAGACTTTTCTTATCTGCTTGTTAAATAAACAAAGCGCTACCAAAGGGGATGATGAAAGGAGCGTTTGAGCAAATCAAACACTCCCCCCAGTCAACTGATCTGGGTTTAATCCATCATCATTCTTTAGCTCACTCCACCACCCCAGTTCAGACATGGCCATATGCATATCAGTCTGACCCTGTGCCTCATGGGAACAGCCCAGCCAGAACTGCCAAGCCATGTCTTCCCTGGACCAGAAACAAGCATCCTGGGACCGGTTTCGGGTTCATAACCCTCATCAGCCAGGCTATCTTGAATCCAGTGGCAAAGTGAGCAAGGGACCCAAGTCTGGGCATACCCTGCCAACTTAGGGCAAACAAAGCGATACCAAAGGGGATAATGGACGTAGCGCTTGAGCAAATCAAACACTCACCCCCAGTCAACTGATCTGGGTTTAATCCATCATCATTCTTTAGCTCACTCCAGCACCCCAGTTCAGACATGGCCATATGCAAATCAGTCTGACCCTGTGCCTCATGGGAACAGTCCAGCCAGAACTGCCAAGCCATGTCTTCCCTGGACCAGAAACAAGCACCCTGGGACCGGTTTTGGGTTCATAACCCTCATCAGCCAGGCTATCTTGAATCCAGTGGCAAAGTGAGAAAGGGACCCAAGTCTGGGCATACCCTGCCAACTTAGGGCTAACAAAGCAATACCAAAGGGGATGATGGACGGAGCACTTGAGCAAATCAAACACTCACCCCCAGTCAACTGATCTGGGTTTAATCCATCATCATTTTTTAGCTCACTCCATCACCCCTGTCAGACATTGCCATATGTAAATCAGTCTGACCCTGTGCATCATGGGAACAGTCCAGCCAGAACTGCCAAGCCATGTCTTCCCTGGACCAGAAACAAGCATCCTGGGACCGGTTTCGGGTTCATAACCCTCATCAGCCAGGCTATCTTGAATCCAGTGGCAAAGTGAGAAAGGGACCCACGTCTGGGCATACCCTGCCAACTTAGGGCTAACAAAGCAATACCAAAGGGGATGATGGACGGAGCACTCGAGCAAATCAAACACTCACCCCCAGACAACTGATCTGGGTTTAATCCATCATTATTTTTTAGCTCACTCCCTCACCCCTGTCAGACATGCCCATATGCAAATCAGTATGACCCTGTGCCTCATGGGAATAGTCCAGCAGAACTGCCAAGCCATGTCTTCCCTGGACCAGAAACAAGCACCCTGGGACCGGTTTTGGGTTCATAACCCTCATCAGCCAGGCTATCTTGAATCCAGTGGCAAAGTGAGCAAGGGACCCAAGCCTGGGCATACCCTGCCAACTTAGGGCGAACAAAGCGATACCAAAGGGGATGATGGACAGAGCGCTTGAGCAAATCAAACAATCACCCCCAGTCAAATGATCTGGGTTTAATCCATCATCATTCTTTAGCTCACTCCACCACCCCAGTTCAGACTTGGCAATATGCAAATCAGTCTACCCTGTGCCTCATGGGAACAGTCCAGCCCGAACTGCCAAGCCATGTCTTCCCTGGACCGGAAACAAGCATCCTAGGACCAGTTTCGGGTTCATAACCCTCATCAGCAAGGCTATCTTGAATCCAGTGGCAAAGTGAGAAAGGGACCCACGTCTGGGCATACCCTGCCAACTTAGGGCTAACAAAGCAATACCAAAGGGGATGATGGACGGAGCACTTGAGCAAATCAAACACTCACCCCCAGTCAACTGATCTGGGTTTAATCCATCATAATTTTTTAGCTCACTCCATCACCCCTGTCAGACATGGCCATATGTAAATCAGTCTGACCCTGTGCCTCATGGGAACAGTCCAGTCAGAACTGCCAAGCCATGTCTTCCCTGGACCGGAAACAAGCATCCTGGGACCGGTTTCGGGTTCATAACCCTCATCAGCCAGGCTATCTTGAATCCAGTGGCAAAGTGAGCAAGGGACCCAAGTCTGGGCATACCCTGCCAACTTAGGGCAAACAAAGCGATACCAAAGGAGATGATGGTCGGAGCGCATGAGCAAGTCAAACACTCACCCCCAGTCAACTGATCTGGGTTTAATCCATCATCATTCTTTAGCTCACTCCACCACCCCAGTTCAGACATGGCTATATGCAAATCAGTCTACCCTGTGCCTCATGGGAAAAGTCCAGCCCGAACTGCCAAGCCATGTCTTCCCTGGACCGGAAACAAGCATCCAAGGACCAGTTTCGGGTTCATAACCCTCATCAGCCAGGCTATCTTGAATTCAGTGGCAAAGTGAGAAAGGGACCCACGTCTGGGCATACCCTGCCAACTTAGGGCGAACAAAGCGATACCAAAGGGGAGGATGGACGGAGCGCTGGAGCAAATTAAACACTCACCCCCAGTCAACTGATCTGGGTTTAATCCATCATCATTCTTTAGCTCACTCCACCACCCCAGTTCAGACATGGCCATATGAAAATCAGTCTGACCCTGTGCCTCCTGGGAACAGTCCATCCTGAACTGCCAAGCCATGTCTTCCCTGGACCGGAAACAAGCATCCTGGGACCGGTTTCGGGTTCATAACCCTCATCAGCCAGGTTATTTTGAATCCAGTGGCAAAGTGAGCAAGGGGCCCACGTCCATCACTGGGAAAAGGACCTATTATTGATATTATCACCTCGATCCTCAGTAACAACAGTGGTTGAATTGTCACAGATATGTTCGTCACTGATAAGAAAGTAAGGATTAAAATTGCTGTCCCGCTTAATTTTATCATTCATTCTCTGACTATTGTTTTTTTTGCAAAGAGCAACTCTTCTCAAATTCCAGTTCTCACCATTATATAATGTAACATGTCTACTATGTACATTTTTTACTTTGTACGGGCCACGAAATGTAGTAAACCCAGGACCAATACGTCCAGGTTTTACTTTTACCAAATCATTGGGCTTTATACATATGCCATGTGGAGATGTTTTGTTATCCTCTAATTTGTCATAATCCAAATTAGCTAGGCCAATGCACTCTTTCATCCATGCAGGAATTAACTTGGTACTAGCAGGACGCCCTCTCATGACAACAAAAGGAACCTTTCCAGACACGGTATTTACTGTTGTGCGATACGCCCACACCAAGTCATTGACCATAGATTTTACATCTCTCCTGTTTATTATTGCCATTTAAATGACTCCTTTCCCCATGAAATTTGCCCTTTCGACAACACCATTTCCCTGTGGGTTGTAAAAAGATGTTCTAGTGTGTACTATTCCGCACGATTTTAGATACGTAGTCATTTCTGCAGAAGTTAATTGTGTGCCGTTATCTGTGATTAATTTACCAGGGTACCCTTCTTCCTTGAAAATATCAGATAAAACTCTAATAGTGTTTTTTGTGGTGATCTCTTTTACAAATTCTACAATTAACCATTTAGACATAACATCAACCATGACCACTCCAAATCTCAATTCCGCATTTAAACTAACAAACAGACCAGTGAAATCTAAACACACAGTATGCCAAGGTAAATCAGGAACATCAATTTTGCCTAAGTCTAGTTGATTACCTACCTTCAATCTTTTTTCACTCTCTACACATTCGACACACCTCTCAACCCAATCAGACACCTGTTGGTCCATTGCGGGCCACCAAAAGTGCTCCCTTAATCTGTTCTTTGTGAGGGTTTGGCCCATATGACCTTCATGAGCCAATTTGAATAAGGAAAACCTCAGACATTGTGGAGGAATTAATTTGTCATCCTTCATTATAATATTTCCTTCTTTATCAAATATGGATAATTCTTCCAAAACTTTCAAAAAAGGTCTCACAGCAATCGGAAGTGTACTTTCCCTCCTACCTCCTTTAACAATTAGATTTCTAACTGCTTGAAGAACCTCGTCCTTTAACATGCCATCATTCCACTGGCTCTTATCTATAGCTCCACTACATAACTCCACTAATTCATCAATTGTAGCAACTGCACCCTCACATTGAAATGATTCAACTCTCGTCTTGTCCACCTCATCCCATGGTAATGGTAGCCTGGACAAACCATCAGCTTGACAATTCTTCCACCCGGCAATATATTCAACTTTGTATAAGTATTCTTGCAAATGAGCTGCAAGTCTAGCCAATCTTGCTGACCCCTTACCTGCCCCACCAGGAGATAAGATCTTAATAAGGGGTTTATGATCTGTCTGTAATGTAAACTGAAAACCCCACAAATACATATGAAAATACTCAGTCCCCCATGCTGCTGCCAAAGCTTCTCTTTCTATCACCGAATAATTCCTTTCAGAATTTGTAAGGGATCTTGAGGCAAATGCTACAGTCTTAACTCCTGATGTGTGAACTTGTGTTAATACAGCTCCTATACCTACCGCACTAGCATCTACAGTAAGGATCAATCTTAATTTAGTATCAAATGGAGTCAAAATATTTGCTTCACAAATTTCCCTTTCAATCATCTCAAAAGCATTCTGTTGTTCAGTATCCCACACAAATTTATATCCTTTTCTGAGGAGTATTTTAATTTTCTCTGTTTTTTCCGCAAAATTATGTACACATTTGGCATAGTATTCCATGAGTCCTAAAAATGACCTAAGTTGATCCTTGTCTGAGGGTGCAGGAGCTTTCCGTATAGCTTCCAAAAGATCACGTTTTAGTTTAATACCCTCGCTAGACAAGGTATAACCTAGGTATTCTACCTCTTCTACAGCAAATTTGCATTTTTCTTTTTAAGCGTTAATCCCGCATCATCCATTTTACACAACACATCTTTTAAAACTAGGTCATGGCATTCTTTCATGTCCCCAAATACCAATACATCATCTTGAAAATAGACAACATTCTTTGTGTTTTTCAAAACGGAACCCATCACTCTTTGAAATACCCCAGCAGCAGACGCCAAACCAAACGGCATTCTAGTGAACTGAAATATACCTTCCGTGGTGATGAATGCTGTTAGTGGTTTTGAGTCAGCATGTAACTTTATCTGATGGTACGCGCTGCGTAGGTCTAGTTTTGAGAAGTATTTTCTCCCTTTTAAAGACAAGATTAGTTCATTTATATTTGGTAACGGGTAGTTATCTACTACTATATTCTGGTTAAGTGTGCGCAAGTCCACACAGAACCTGTAACTGCCGTCGGGTTTGCCTGTGATAACAACGGGTGAAATCCAACTTGAAGTTTCGATTTGCTTTATTATTCCTTGTTCCACCATTTCACTAAGCATGCGTTTTACTTCCTGTCTGGCAAT
The DNA here is from genome assembly GCF_964204655.1 of Triturus cristatus. Taxonomy (NCBI): domain Eukaryota; kingdom Metazoa; phylum Chordata; class Amphibia; order Caudata; family Salamandridae; genus Triturus; species Triturus cristatus. The sequence continues at coordinate 943,290,378 of NC_140594.1, read as the reverse complement.
AATAGGAACTTTTCTGACTTTATGTTGCATAGGTATTGCATCGGGTTTAAGTACAATTTTATGAACATAACCTTTTGAGTTCACCAATTTCTTCTGAGAATAGATTGTTCATTCCTTCAATGATTGTATTGGTTGTAACTTCATCAACCACCATTACCTGACGTGTTGCTCTGAGATTTATGATTATGTATAGATCATAATGATGTGCCCATCCTAATATTGGTGGTCCACTATGGGCCATATAAACTTTGCCCTTTACGCATCTATCATGAAAAGAAATGTCCGCTACTATATATCCTATGATGTCTATTTTCTCTCCTTGATATCCGCCTGGATTGATATATTTAGGGAGTAACTTTCCAATTCTGTTTGAACAATATTTGGGGAATGATTGTCCAAACAAACCTGAATCAACCATTATTCTGTTTCTTTTCCATGGATTACAAACATTGCTTTGGGTCTCATTCTTCTTCCTACAGGGTTTGTTATATTTTCATCATCTACACACAAGATTGTATTCACTCCTTCAACCTCACATAACGATGTTACGTTCCCCACTTTGCTTTGTACCACTGATAGTTTAGGTTTGTACGTCTTACACATCTTATAAAAATGACCCTTACGGCCACATTTCTTGCATTCTTTGTCAATGGCATAGCATCTTTTATAATCAGCTGTGTGATATGTGCTACCACACCTAGTACACATTCTTTCATATACTTTGTTATGGTCTGAATTCATACCAGGGTTATTACTATTTTTTTTACCAGGTAAACCATTCTTTTCACTAATCTCAGTACTTTTGTTAGAACTCACCGCAGCTATTTCATCTTTGCCTATGCACGTTACTGCTGTAGTGTTCTCTTTCTTTTCCATCTCTTTCATACATAACTCAGATTGTTCCACCACTTTAGCTATATCAATAGCATTTGTTAGCGTAGGATTCTTTGCAGCCCATAACCTTTCTTGCATTTTTTTGTTACGACATTGTACAATGAATTGATCTCTAATCATCTCTTCTTTCATACCACCAAATTGACAATTTAGAGACAATTCACATAAACGTGTTACAAATTGATCAATGGTTTCATCGTGCCTTTGTGGTTGTGTATAAAACTTATGCCTACACATTACTATGTTTATTTCTTTAGCATATTGTTTTCTTAACCTTTCTTTTGCCTCTAACTATACATTTAATATTGCCCTTCCTTCTGCATCAACACCAACAGGTAGGAATTTAAAAGCATGTTGTCCTTCTTTTCCTAGTGTACTTAACAATAGAGCTTTTTTCCTTGAAGCACTAAAATCTTTACCGTCTAGCGCTTCTATATAATTCTCAAATATCTCTATCCATTCATCCCACTCAATAGGAGGGTCACCAGGTTGTTGTAAGAACAAAGGTGGTGATATTACATTAGTATTTTCCATAATTCCAATATTACTATATATTGTTCAAAACTAAAAATTATATACACATGTGTTGTTGAGTGATAGTATATAGTAAATGATATGGTAACACCTCTGGTACTCCTTCTGATGACTGTTTCCTTAATGTTCCAATACTGATATGCAAGAAATTAAAGTTTAATGGTTAAGTAGCTGATGTTTGTCTCTTTACTGTTCCAATCCTGACATGTATGAAATTAAAATATTTCCTTATCTCTTCCGTTGACACTCTTTTGTTGTTCGATTAGCCGCTTGTTTTATTTTTCAACAATAACGTGATACACGCGCAACGAGGTGTTTATTTCCTCAGCGTAGCGTTTGTTTCCTTGGTAACGAACTCTACAACAAATATGGCCGTCAAATGCGTCCTTACGCCTCCTGAGTCAACACGCTTGCGCTTCCATCATCCAACACGCTTGCGCTCTCGTCATCTATACGAGCGTCATCCAGTGTGGAATCGAAGAACGCCGGTACGAGGACAACAACAATGCTTTACTTGAAAGAATTGAAGAGTTGCGCGCCGCTGTGATTTTTTGAAAGGTAACTGTTTCACGCAATATCAGTTCATATAACGATGTGTTAAACCAATAATAGTTCTTATATCGGTATGAAAATCCAACGTTATATTCTAGGGAATATATCATCGGTTGTGACTATAGTTCTTTAAAATGAAAACCGCTCCGGATATACCCCTTAATCTTCAAAATATATATCATCAAAATATAAACTTTTAACAGTTCCAAAGATGAATGTTCCAAAGGCAAATAATTACGCGCTTTTCAAATGCTTTCTTACTTTTAAAATTGTGGCTCAACTCCAATCTTATCTTCAAGATATTTCTTGTGTCAAGTCGATTCTTGTACACGTTCATGGACTCTTTAACCAACGGAACAAGTAGTTCCCTCTGCGCTCTTCTTAAAGGTTGCTAGCTGATCGTCGCCATCTGTTGTAATCAAGAAATCTCTACCAGGCTTGGTATTCAATTAAACAGATATTTTATTCAGAGCGCAGATATAACGTTGGTGTCCCCACTGCAGCCAGCATACAACTGACAGTAAAGGAACACGGCTGTGACAAATCACATAGCAACGCTAGATCACAAGGTAGAACCTAGCACTGAAAGCGCCATAACATAAAACAAGTTCAGAACATAACAATTGCCTTGGTCGGAGGGTCACAAAGTCTTAAAGCACGTTCCAAAAGAAGTGAGTCTTATGGTGACTGGTCAAGGTGATGCAGTTGAAGATGAATATTCTTCAACTATTAAGTCCTTGGATGTACGTTTTAAAGCGTGTAAGAATGTTACTTTCGAAAGACACACATTTTACTAGAGGGTTCAAGTGTCAGGAGAGTCTGTGTCTAGTTATATAGGCGTGTTACGTATGCTTGCAGTGTCCTGTAAATACATAACGTTTGAAGAAGAGCTAATTAGGGACCAGTTAGTGGAGAAGACTAATAGCAGAAATGTGCAGGAAATGTTGTTATCCACCCGTAACCGTAATGCTCTGGACATTGCTACCATGATTAAAAGCACCACTTCATACATGGAGCAAACATTAGGGCCTGACACAAAATTACAATCTCAATCGCAAGGCGTGTTGGCTGGTAGAAGTAAGTACAAAAAGAACAAGAAAAAGGACAAACTTGAGAAGTCCAACAAAAGTGATAAAGTCTCTGTTTAAATGTTTAGAATGTTATATATGTGGCAGCACATCTCACCTAGGCAATGATAAAGTGTGTCCTGCTGCAGACAAAACATATGCCAAGTACATGAATTAGGGACACTGCGAGGATGTGCAGGTCATCTAGGAGAGCGTTTGCTAGCAGGTGCATAGAACTGTGTCTAACAAACTGGATGAGGAGGACACTTCATATAGTGAAGAAGATGAAGTCTTTGCCATTATAGGAATTAATTTAAAGTCTCATGGGGAGGATGCGTGGGTGTAACGGGTCAAGGTACAAGAAGACCCTTTGGTTTATTGAACATAAGCTGGGTGGAGATTAAAGTAATGATGAATTCTGGATCTCCTATCACACTTGCGAGTGAGAAAAAATGGAAAGAGCTGTTTCATGATCAAGGGGTGACTTTGAGATGTTCCACCATTTGTCCAGTGGGTTACGGGCTGAGCAATATGTGATGTAGAATTTAAGCTTCAGAGAGAGCAAGTCCCAGGGTACTGTGTATGTAACACAGGATGAAGCATGACTGTTAGGCTGGTTCAATCAAGGTAACCTAGGAATCCTATTGGACCCCAATAATCCTGACCAAGTCGTTTAAATCAAGATCACGTGCAGGTCCTAGAAGTGCAGAAAAAGGCATGGGAGTTGACATATCCAGAGGTTTTAAAAAATGAACTAGGTTTGTTTAAGGGGTTCCTGCAGAAAATAAGGGTTAACAAAGGAGCTTAACCAGGAGTTCATAAAGTCTGCAGAGTTCCATTGACTTTACGTACAGAACTGAGAATGGAACTTGATAAATGATGTGAAAATGATGTGATAGAACCTTTGGAAACTTCTGATTTGGTCGCATCCATTGTTCTAGCTAGAAAGGCCAATGGTTCTTTGCGCATGTGTGTTCACTTGCGCAATTTGAATGAGCATATACGTGTGAATCAATACCCCGTAAATAACATCACGAAAATGCTTTCTACGGTCAGGTGTGGCAAAATATTCAGCCTATTGGATATGGCCAGCATATCACCAAATGAATTTATATCCTGAGCCTAGGCACTACACTGCATTGATCACTCCAAAAGGACTATTTCAGTTAAAATGCATGCCCTTTGGGCTAGCTTCCGCCTTATTTCAGAGGATAGTGGAAAGCATGTTTAGGGGCATGGTCGGAGTGATGGCCTTCCAAAACGATGTTTTAGTCTACGGTGAGAATCAGAAACACCATGACAAAATGTTGAATCAGGTATTGGCCATTCTTAGAAGCAAGGGTGTCACCCTAAATCCTGAAAGGTGTAAGATGAACACATCCACTATAAAGTGTTTGAGTTACAAGCTATCTTCTAGGGAGGTGGAACCAAATACTAGTCTGATAAAGCCATTGAGAATTTTTGTTCCACGGATAATAAGGACCAGTTAAGGTCATTTATTGGCTGAATAGAGTTCTATGCAAGATTTGTGCCCAATTGTGCTGAGAAGACATTTAATATGAGGAGTCTTCTTACAAAAAGTTCTAGGTTTCTATGGAGTGATGAATGTGTCAGTGAGTTCAGTCAAATCAAGAAGGAAATAGCACAGGCTATACCTCTCAAACCGTTTGACACTAGGTATGAAAGAATAATCATGACTGAAGCCAGTCAAAAAGGTTTAGGTGCAGTGCGCATGCAGCATAGATGGGGTAACGACGAAGTGGTGGTATTTGCTTTCAGAAGCTTGAGGGGAGCTGAAGCGACCAATTCTGTTATTGAGCGGGAGGCGCAGGCTTGTTTGTGCACCATAGTCCACTTCAAACCATATGTGAGGGTTTTGAGGTTCATTGTGCAGGTAGACCACAAACCTCTGGTACAGTTATTTACCAACACGGGTGGCAAATGAGCAACAGTCAGAATTGCCCAATGGCAATACAGGCTCCAGGAGCACAATTCTAGATTTGAATATGTGCCAGGAAAAAAAAATGTTGGCAGACTGTTGTCCAGATTACCTTGGAGCGTGAATGATGAAATCAAAGAAGAATTAAAAAAGAATGACACTGAGTGTATATGTAGTGTGGAGAGCCATTCGGAAGGTGAAATATTGGAACAGGAATGGAGAAATGCGCATGAGTTAGTCAAGAAATTTAGGATGTCATGGGTGGCATTAGTCAAGGCTGGTCTAGATGAAGTTCCAAGAATGGATCTGGTATGAAATATAAACATGTATTTGAGGAACTATCCATAGTTAATGGGCTGTTATTCCATGCCACTTTACTATCAGTTCCGGAAGCAGTCGGTCAGTCACAAAGCTTTATTCAATACTTATCAGTGAATGAATGAATAAATGAATGACGAATTTATAAAGCGCAGTACTCACCCCTACAGGGGTATCTCCATGCTGGCAGGAAAGCATAACACAAGAGAGGAGTAGTACTAGCCAGGCTAAAAAAGTTCAGTTTTCAATAATTTCCTAAATGTCGACAAATCTGTAAAATAAAAGCACAAGGTAAAAAGCAGGATACATATAAATATAGCAGCAAAACCTATGACACATCATTACAAAAATATACCGTTATAGCTAAAAAAATACTTAAAAAGAGGATTCAATTAAAAAGACATTTCAGACTAATACATTAAAATATCCTAGCACGATTACAAATGTTTACAACATGCCATAAAAAAGAGACCATTGTGCTACATACTCGAGGGTTATGCAATTGTTGCAGAAACAATAGGGCCAGTCTGCACTGTCTAAGTTTAAGGCCTCTAAAAAGGGGCAGTACAAGATTTCTTCTAGGTGTATCATAAAACGCACTCAAAAACAGGATATGTAAATTTGAAATGGGTGACACACCATCACAGCGGCAGGGAGGAAGAGCTGCCAGTGTATAACAATTAGCAGAGTAACCCATCAATAATGACAACTAATTAAAACGAAATCTGGCAAAACGAACCAGGATTGTACATTCTGAACTAAAGACAGATAAAACTGAGGCCCCTCCTGCATTGAGACCAACTTATAAACAGAAACAGTTAGTTTAACTCTGCACCTTTCCTATCTGTTTCCTCGGGCCTTCTGCAGACAGAGTTGCTTCAGCAAAAGTTTGCCATGATCCCAGCAAGTTTCTGGGGCCATAAAGACATCCAGGAGTCCGATCTCTTTAACAATGGAATTTAACATATGCTAACCATGGGATCTCTAGGACTGAATGCCAGAGTAACTGGGGTCCATCTTACTCTTATCCAGTTTATATGGAATGCCCAATTCCTCACCACAGATATTGTTAGAGCAGCTGGGTGGATCGGGTAATTCGTTTTTCAAAAATACATTATCCATCTGCTGGGCACCTTCTGAGTTCACCATGCCCGGGATGCCAGCTCCATAAGTTGCCAATGCCACACATTTGCTGGCATAAACAATCAACAGTTCTTTCACAGGTTTGGCTCCCAGTTTTTTAGAAAATCTATGTAGGCCATAAATGGATTTCTCCGGTAGTGCTATCGTATTTGATAACATAGATTACTATGTATAGTTGCTATCAAATAGAACCCCCGGGTAGGAGAATGTTGGAACCTCCCTAACTTTGAACCTATTAATAAAAAGGCCGGTTTTCTTTCTCACTCACGCCCCACAGGACATAATAAAGGTTTTTAACTCATTGAATTGAATTTCAGGTTCAGGTCATGCAAGAATGATATGTATCATCAATAAGCCCTTGCAGCCCTCTCCACATTCTAGCAATCAACAACGCTTCACAGGCGTAGAGTAGAATGGGAAGAGGGCACGAGCCAGCATACACTGTCCCTCCCCTCAACCGGTAAGGCTGTCTCCACTCGATTTGTATACAAGGAGAATAGAAAGAGAGCTAATACTCACCACTGTCTAACACCTCTTCTAATGTTGAAGCTATTGGTGCATTCGACATTTCTACCAAATTGAACACAGGCAATAGAATTGCTGTGCAATTGTCTAATGAAGGTGATGACTAAGCCTGGGCAAAGCACTACGCTACGCTCGCGTAGTTTGCGAAGTTTGCGCTACTTCGCACTACGCGAATTGCACGTAGCACAGTGCAAACACGCGTAGCGTAGTGTTGCGTAGTGCAGCGGTCATTTTTTGCTTGCTCGCGGTCCTCAACATCAAGTTGGCGACCGCGAGCAAGCAAAAAGACAACCCGGCGAGACTTTTTCCTCGTTCGCGATCAGCAACATCAACTTGGCGATCGCGAGCGTGGAAAATAAACCTCCCGGCGAGATTCTCAACGCGAGGAGGTCAGATTTCTCATTGCGAGTGGTCGCGTATGCTTGCGACCACTCGCAATGAGAAACTACCAGTCCGCATTGAGAAAGCTGCCGCTCGAGTGAAAATCTACTCGAGCGGCAGAAAACTACAGCTCGCACTGTGCACGATGCCGTTTTCAATGATTGCACAGTGCCGGTTGCTTGTCCGCACTGTGCAATCATTGAAAACAACATCTTGCACAGTGCGAACAGGGTACTATGCAGTTCGCGAAGTGCTACGCGTAGCTCGCGTAGTGCGAAGTGCACTTTGCGTAGCTTCGCGTGGTGCTACTTCGCGAACTACGCCCAGGGTTAGTGATGACACCGTCCTCTATGCCGAACTCTTTCATAACAGACCACAGTTTCAAATGCGAAACGCAGTCAAAGACTGATGAGAGATCCATAAATGAGTGGAAGATTGAGTCCTTTTTTGCCAAAGTATATCATCTATGAGCAGACTCAGGTTCAGGCATTGATCAACAATGCCCATCCCCTGTTTAAAACCACCCTGAGTATCTGAAAGGATTTAATTTGTTTTTGCCCAGTCTTCCAATCTACGTAGCATTATGCACCCCGTAACTTTTGCAGTAGAGTACAGTAGGGAAATCAGTCCATAGTTGTTTGGTAGAGCTTTATTTCCTTTTTTGTATATAGAAATTATAACAGAGCTATTCCAAGAGGGCGGGGGACCCCCATGGCACTCGTGTTAAAGTTATACTAGTAGTTCCGGAAGCGATGAGGAACAAGGTTCTCACTTTAGCTCATGAAGGCCACTTTGGCATGCAGGCCATAAAAAGAAGAATCAGAGAAAATGACTGGGGGCCTGTGCTGGAGGAAGATGTAGCGCACTTTGTGAGGGATTGCATGTGTTGTGCTATCAGAGACAAGTCACAGGTGACTGCACCCAGTCTTGTGAATGCAATCGCTGTGCCCAAGAGAGCATGGGCTAAATTAGCCATTGATATCATTGGTCCGATGGTGTTTGCTGGTGGAGTTCCTGAATATGGCATTGTAGTGATAGATTTGTATAGCTGTTGGCCTGAAGTCAAGTTTATGAAGGTTCCCAACTGTACATCTGAAATAGAATTTTTAGAATCCCTTTATGCCAAGAAAGGGATTACTGATGAGGTTTTGACCAATATTGGATGTCACTTCACATTTGTACAATTTGAAGAATTCTTAGTGTTCATGGGCATATAACACACCAGAACGTCCCATTGTCACCCAAGGAGCAATGGTCTCATTGAGCGATTTATTACAGTGATACAAGAGAACGTGCAACTGGCTAAAGCCAGTGGGTTTAATTGTAAACTAGAACTGAAGAAGTTGTTGCCAGCAAAGGCCAACACTGAAGTTTCTCCTTTTATATTATTAAGAGGACGAGTGCCAGCTTCTAAAATGTTGAGGGACTGGAAGGGCAAATTTGAAATGCCAAAGAAGAAAATTGAAGGGGAAGAAAATAAAAGAGTTCAAGCACAGAGTAAATACACTCAAGCACTGCCTCAGCATGAAGTCCGGGAATTGAGATTAACCATGGGCGATTATATGAGAGTAAAGTGTTCCAGAATCATTCCTAAAGAAGAAGAAACATTTTCAGAGCCCAAGAGAGTGGTAGAAGAGAGGAAGAGTGCAGTGAAGCTGGAGGATGGTAGTAGGTGGAACAAGAACAGGATTGCGGTGTCTCGCAGCCACCGAACGCATGCGGACCAAATGAAGGTGTGAAGAGTGAAGGCGTGGCCCACCCACCTTAATCCAGGGTCACTAGATTGCCCAACAGTTTCCGGGATTACATTTTGTAACTCCCCATTCCGTTGCTTTGTATATGACCAGCAAGTGTTGCACTTGTAAAACACACGCTTTTGTATTTTCGCCTACCTAGGGGCACCCTGTGTGTGTTCATTGTATAGATCATATTTCATAATTGCAAATGTTATGATTAATGCATTTTTGTTGTAATAGCACTCAATTTTTATATTTGCAAATGTATTTTTTTAATTTTGTTATAAAGGAGGAAGATGTGTTGGTGTTTGTATTTACAAGTTTAATTATTTTATTATGTTGTAAAGGAAGAAGATGTGATGGGTCATATGTCTCCTCTGTACCCAGTTTATGTGTCATTCCTGCTGCTTTATCGCAGGCTTGTATAATGTGAAGGGTTCTGGAAGGGGATTAGAAAGGGTGACAGTTGGGACAGGCATTTGGTTAGGTGGCCAGGCACAGTTTGAGGTATTCCATCTTTGCAGCTGTCAGTGAAATACTTTTAACCTATCTGTGAGTCAGCGACTTAATACCAGCCAGAATCTCACAGTCCATCTTATAGTTCCCCAAGTGGTATAAATATAGCTGTACACCATCCGCTCATCTGTGGAACTTATCACTTGCTTTTAAAAGATCACGTAATGGTTGCAGATAAAAATGAAGTGCATGTTTACAGAACATATAACCTAGTTGCATCCCCACAAGAAAAATAAGAGTTAGTCGGACCCAGACAAGCACTTAGGGGCATATCAGCATCAACCAGCAATAATTATCGCGAAGCGCACTTAGCGCTAGGATAATTATTGCCAGCTAGTGTGGATTTTTATCGATGAAATAGCGTGCTATTAGCAACGCTTATCTCACAAGCGATAAAAGTCCTAGTGCTAACTGCCAAACGTGTGATTATTGCTGGAAACCCAGCGATGATCCGACGAAGTTTGGGGATAGCTTGCTGATAGGGCCTCACATACTTAGCCATGATATCCGCCTTCCATAGGATATCATGGCTAAGTCAGTTTCAAAGCAGGTGTAAGGAAAGTAGCGATAACAGAGGTTATCGCTACTTTTCCTGTCACTATGCTGCTTTGCGTGAGGCTTGATAATGGGAGCAATGTCGCTTAGCGACATTTCTCCCGTTATCCTGGGGAGGAATGCCCACTTTGCATCTCATTAGAGATGCAAAGATGGGCGTTAAGGGAAATGGAGATAAGGCAAGGTTTCACGTGATAGCGTGACCTTGCAGATAAGGCGATAAAATTATCTCCGCTTTTCGTCCGAAAATGGACGCAAAAGTGGCGATAATTTTTTAACACCTGCTTGCTGATATGCCCCCTAGTTGATTCCTCCCATTAATCACTTAGTTTTGGCCACAACTGAGTTTTTCAACTATTTCCTGTTACATCCTAAGTACATGGCATGAAATACAATATATGTAGCTGTAGCCATTGTAGCAATATTTTCTTTCTGTATGGACTCCCACAGTTTTCTTGCCTCTTTGAGGACTAGTTTTGTTGCTATTTTGACTTTGAACACACTGAGACCTCAATTCGGTCTTACATTTGTGTTTACTGCCCCTAAAACATAAGATAAAATTGTCTTCACAAAATTGTCTTATTTACATTTTCAGTAAGGCTACGGTAAATTGGTACAGGAAGTGCACCTGTGAGGTGGCTAAACCAATAGAGCAGGCAGAATCCTGGTTTTGGCATAGTTATGTAAATGGCAAACCTAGGTGGCAACAGTCTTTCATCAAGGAAGTTTTCTCAGCCATTTGTCTCTGCACCAAATAGCGGAGAAACTTATTCCAAGGTTCGTTCCTCATTTCTATAGGGCAGGACCTGGAAGGGAACATGAGTTCTGAAGAGGAGAGTCTTACTCCTGCTATTTCGAGCAAAAGCTTCCTGGATAGTTTGCAGGCAAGCAAGACAAGAACTGGGTCGACTATTGGTGGAAAGTCTCGATGCATTGGGTCAGGGAGTGTTACCAAGCACCAGCTTATGCACTTGATAAATATGGCACCGGCCTTTTTTGGCTAAAGTTCCCTAAACTTTTTGCTTTCCCCTAGACCTTTTTTTTCACATGGTGTCACCAACTTAGATGCTTTGGGCACTTTGCCACTGTTAATCAGTGTCAAAGTGCAAGTGCTCCCTGTATAAAGTGTAATGGTAATTGGTTCTCCATGATTGGTATGTTTGCCTTACTAGTAATGCCCCTAGTAAAGTGCACTATGTGAGCCAGGGCTGGTAATGCAACTGCTACTGGTGGGCCTGCAGCACTAATTGTACCACCCACACAAGTAGCTTTAAAGAGGGAACTCAGGCTTGCCACTGCAGTGCCTTCACGCAGTTTGTTAAACTGTCATGTTGTTCTGACAAGTGCACCCACTTGCCAGACCTTACCCTTCCCTTTCTTTGCACATCAGACACCCCATGGTATATCCAAGGTACCCCCTGGGCAGGGTGCAGTGCATGTGAAAGGTAGGACATGTACTAAGGTGTATACCATGTCCTGACAGTGAAATAATCTCCATTTCTTTTTTCACTGTGGAAAGTCCATCTTGCCCATAGGATAGAATGGGGAGGCTGTCTAATATGTTTTCCAGCCTATCTTCCCAAAAGGCTTAAGATGGAGAGGTGAAGTTTAGTGTGCCTGAACTCACAATGTAAGAACAAATCTTTTTATGAAGGTGGTTTTTGCATTGTGTGTTTAGAAGCCACTCTTAGAAGTGGCTGGGTTTTTGTGCTCTAACATTTCTGTGTGTCTCTGCCTGGTTGTGGATTGACTGTCTGGATTTGAAAGTGATAGGATCTGGGAAATGTCTTGACCCAGGGGAGGAGGTAAAACAGCAAAAGGCTGACCTGCATCTGGAGCGTAGGGGGAGGTATAGCCACTAGAGGTGAAGAGGCCTGGATTGCTGCCATAAAACAATGGTCCCATCTCCTGCTTAGTGATTGAGAATCCAGACGCCCACTAATCAAAGGAAGAAGGTGTCACTGACAGGGAGGCACCCAGAACTGGTTTAAACAGGGGTCAGTGCTCCCCTGAACACAAAGACTTCAAATACATTTAGGGGTATAACTATGAGAGCTGAAGCCCCTGAACTTGGGAGACATGGATTGATCAAGTTTGAACAAGACTGAAGCAACTTAGTGGTCAAGAGGAACCATTGCCAAGGAAGAAAAACTGAAGAGACTGAAGTAAAGGACTGACCCTTGCTTTGTGTTCTGGGGCCGTCCTACAGTTTGCTGTTTTAACCAAGGAGAGGCTAAAGGGACTTTGCTGTGTGCTCTGTCCCCCTGCTTGAAAGGACTTTGCTGTGTGCTGTGTCCGGAAGTAAATTATACCCAAGGGCCCGGGGTGAGCAGGCTCCTGGTTGCGGAAACTCAGGAACACAAATGTTTCCAGGGGAGTCTCAGCGACACTGTGTGTGTGTGTTTTTTGCATCCTGAGACCCTCGTAAGAAGTGCCCTGTGATTGTGGGCACCTGGAGTCCAAGCGAGTCTCAGCGACACTGTGTGTGTGTGTGCTTTTTGTAGCCTGAGCCCTTCGTGAGGATTGTCCTGTGATCGGATGCATTGGAGTCCAAGTGAGTCTTAGTGACGATGTGTGCGTGTGCTTTGAGCAGCCTGAGACCTTCGTGAGGATTGCCTTGTTATCTTGCACACCCGGAGTCCAAGTAAGTCTCAGCGAGGCAGTGTGCATGTGCTTTGTGCAGCCTGAGACCCTCGTGAGAATTGCCTTGTTATCGTGCACCCGGAGTCCAAGTAAGTCTCAGCGACGCTGTGTGCATGCGCTTCGTGCAGCCTGAGACCATCGTGAGGAGTGCTCTGTGATTGTGCACCCAAAGCTCAAGTGAGTCTCAGCGATGCTGTGTGCGTGTGCCCTGTTGCAGCCTGAGATCTTCATAGCATCAGCGGCACAGACCGGCAGCCCCGGAGAAGCTGAGCCGCCGGCCCAAGTCCACCGTTGCCAGAGCGGGACCTCGAACCAACCTCGTCGAGGGAGGGTCTGAGTCCCACTGCCCGGAATTCACAAAGATTGCATTGGAGGCCCAAGTTGCTGGAAGAGTAGAGGTGACTAAGGTCGCACCCCCCAGGTAACGTGTGTCGATGCCTGGGGCGGGGTGCGGGCTCAGAGGAGACACTCTCGGCCTCTCCCATTCCTGCAGCGCGACCCTTTGCTTCGGCTCGTATCGCATCCCATACTTGCCAAAGGAATGGCAGTACCAGGGCCGGAGTGCAAAGCTGCACTTTTTGTTTACACCATACCCGTGTGGGGGCAACTGTTGACAGAGGCTGACTGCGAGTCAGCACGAGTGGCGGAGAGACAGCCTAGGGCACCGTGATCAGTGCTGGAGTGTATTACGCATTGCATTATTCCTGCATAACGAACTACCTGATTAGCGTATTACGCATTTCATTGTTTCTGCATAACAAACTACCTGATTGTCGTATTACGCATTGCATTGTTTCTGCATAACGAACTACCTGATTAGGGTATTACACATTGCATTATTCCTGCATAATGAACTACCTGAGTAGTGTATTACGCATTGAATTACTTCTGCATAACGAGGTACCTGATTGTTGCGTTATGCATTGCATTATTTTTACATTGCAAAGGGCCTGATTCTAGCATTACGAACTGCATTATTTTTACATTGCAAAGTGCCTGATTCTAGCATTACGAACTGCATAGCATTGCATTACTACTGCAGTGGAACGTTTAGAAGTGTTCATTAATATCGCCAGAACTTACAAAGGCTGGCTGGCCAAACAACTGGCCAGGAGGAATATTACAAATACGCATATGTTGGATTTGTATCGTGTGGTCTTATCGTATATCTTTTTATATAAATTTACACTCGTTTTTATGAAACTCATGTGGAGTCCATTTGTGGTGTCATCATTGGGTTGTTGTGAGCGTGGTTGCAAATACTTTACACATTTGCCTGAAGATAAGCCTGGCTGCTCGTGCCAAGCTACCACGGGGGTGAGCGGAGACTATCTGAAAATGTGTCCTTCCTTTCCCTGACGTGGAAACGAGGGTCCCTATTTGGCCTAAGGTACCTACCTCAGCCAACCAGGGATGTCGGGTCTAACAGGCATCACTTGACCAGCTCATCAGAACAGACGTAGTAGGAAGACTCTCTCTGGACCTGCTGTGAAGAATGCAGTGTATCCTTCTCTCCACTTGTATCAAGGGACAATAGATGCTCTTTAAGGGTCAGCTGACTGGTCTCCGGGCAGGCCCCTGATGCAAAAGGCTGAGGAAGAGGTCCATCCTGTGTGAGAGAGCCAGCTTCCCAACTGGGAGTTGACATCACTGGATCCTGTGGAGCTGTGGATAAATATGAGACAAAATTTGGAGCCTTCCCCGGAAGCCTGATAGCTGTGGGAGAGACCAGAGGTAACTTTACCAGCATCTTCAACAAATTTAGACTCTTGGCTGCAGCACAAAGCAAGTGCATGGACCTCAGTCTTACCTGTTAGGGCTATGAAAGGAGCCCACAGGAAGAGTACCAGGAAGACTGAAAGCATTCGAAAGAACCAACCTTCGAGGGTGCTTTCTTTTCCCAGGTACGCACACTTCTTTGAGGTTGAACACGTTGGTGTTAATTTTCTTGTGTTTTTATTTTTGTGTGACAGTGGCCACTTTTGGCAACGTACCCAGGATAACAAATACTTTTTATTTTGACTACAAACTTTAAAAACTCATAACTCTGATTTCCAAATCTTATTTTAGCCGTTTCTGGGCTATTTTGTTTATTAAATGTTTCTTGATTTGCTTCTAAATTGGTTTTCAAAATGTATTGTGTTATTTCTTGACTTTAATTTTGTCTGTCACTGCTTTAACTTATCACACATTTCCATGGAGGGAATCCAGCTGCTTTTGCCACATCTAGCAGGGGATGAGTGTTACTCTCTTGTAACCTATCATGAGAGTGTCTTAATAAGTTGGCATGACAACACCATCTCAAATTAATATTTTCGCTTTCTCATAGAAATGTAGAGCCATTTATCATCAAATGTTTTGAAAAAGAAGTGATTGTTCTCATTTGTAATATTATTTGGAAATGGAACATTTTCAAATTGCAAAGTCTGTTTAAAAATAAAACACATCTTTGTGAAGTAGAAGCGCGATTCATGGGTGGTGAAGTATGGGCTCTGAGACTGGCAAAGCTAAAAGGACATACAAAACAGCAACCGTGAGGCCAGATTGTGCACATATGCCCCTGGAGTAGCTCAGAAAAACGAAGAAAGGAGAGGATTTAGAGGATGCAGACAAATGTATTTTACATGACCCCTGACCAAATCCTCATATATGTATAGTCTGGGTCAGAAATACATTTTAAAGCTGCATAGACGGAAGCTAACAAACTGGAGCAATGCAACAACTGCACTTTTGTCATGTTCATAATGTTGCTCCATTATTGTGCTATTTGTTACATTTAAGGAATGGTAGCTTTTTCATTTGGCATGCACCAACATATCATGTGTTCTGTGCTGCAGCAAGTCAGGGATCCGATGATGATTTATACACCTAAATATATACCAACAAGCACTTTCTCCAAAACCAATCACTTACTATAAGGCAATATGTCCATAATAAAATTACAATTGTCCTAGAGACCAATGGTTTTCACTTTTTTTTCAAAAATATATAATTTTAATAAATCATGTTTATCTTTTATGGAATACAAATCCAGTTCAATATCAAACATATTTAGCAAATATAAAAAAGGCGATTTTCTGCGTTTTGAAACATTTATGGACAATGATCTGAAAAACTGGGCATATATCAAATTTTGTTCTAGTGTGTTTGTGTATTTTCTGTGTGTAAACAATGTCTGTTGTCTATTGTTTATTTGTCTTGGCAATGTGGTATGTTTTTTGTCATGTTTTATTAACCTATGCACAATATGTTTAGTTATGCCCAGTTTTTCAGATCATTGTTCATACTTGTTTCAAAAAGCAGAAAAGCGCCTTTTTTTATGTATGTTAAATATTTATTCTTCAGAGTTTGCTGGTGTATATTTTTGATAATGAACTGTATTTGTATTCTATAAAAGAAAAACATGATTTATTAAAATGATATATTTTTGAATAAAAATTGAAAAACATTGGTCTGTTGGACAATTGTAAATTTATTATGGACATATTGGTGCCGATCACGATCCGGTAAAAACCGGGTACGAACCGTCGGACGGAGCATATTCTCCGTCCGACGCGTTCCCGGTCGTCAAAATATACAAACATGGAATTACGATCTGCACGGAAACACTATTTCCGTACGAATCGTACAAAACCCCGACCGACGAAAATAAACATACAAATGTGATCCGGGAAAGCGCCGACGTGATGTCGGGACGCACGCAGCCTGCCATTCACGAACCAGGAATCACGATTCGCACCGACGTCATCCCGCACGGTGAATATTTTCCGGCTGCCAAAAACTGCCGGGAAATCAGGACGACGCGAACAAGGAGTACCTGTACGCGACGGACAGACATGGACCCGAACCTACGTGTCATCCCGGCCCTCATAGCAGTCGACCTCCTCTACAGGTTCGGACGCAGACGCCGCAGAAGGTCAGAACAACAAAGGGAGGGGGGAAAGGGGGGGGAGCAGGACCAGGGGCAGGCCACAAAACCCCCACCAAAGTCACACAGCACACATGCCCTGGACATACCTGACCCCCAGGCCCTGGTCACTACGAGGGGGTGGGGGCGTGTCCAGCAAAGCCAGCGACCGCCACAACGGAAGTGCTTGACGACGCGAACCTGTAACACAACAATACAGGTACGTCCCGTACCCACGCCTTAAGAATGTGGGTACGAGTCGTACCCCGCCCACACCTACGTCATCCCAACAATGGCGGGACGGCTGTACCCACGTGGCAAAGGCCTGGGTACGGCCCGCACAAGCATCACATATCGTGGGGACGCATATGTACGGACCGTACCCCCCCCCCCGTATGCATGGAGCGTACCCCCAACTGCAACAGTGTAAGTACGACCCGTACCCTCACCCGCGGACGTATGGAGCGTACCCCGACCCCAACCGTGTATGTATGACACGTACCCCCACCCGCGTATGCATGGAGCATACCCCCACCCCAACAGTGTAAGTATGACCCGTACCCTCACCCGCGTACGTATGGAGCGTACCCCCCACCCCAACAGTGTAAGTACGACCCGTACCCTCACCCGCGTACGTATGGAGCGTACCCCCCACCCCAACAGTGTAAGTACGACCCGTACCCTCACCCGCGGACGTATGGAGCGTACCCCCACCCCAACAGTGTAAGTACGACCCGTACCCTCACCCGCGTACGTATGGAGCGTACCCCCAACCCCAACAGTGTAAGTACGACCCGTACCCTCACCCGCGTACGTATGGAGCGTACCCCCCACCCCAACAGTGTAAGTATGACCCGTACCCTCACCCGCGGACGTATGGAGCGTACCCCCCACCCCAACAGTGTAAGTACGACCCGTACCCTCACCCGCGTACGTAGACGTGCCGCCCCAACAGTGTAAGTACGACCCGTACCCTCACCCGTGGACGTATGGAGTGTACCCCCCAACCCAACAGTGTAAGTACAACCCGTACCCTCACCCGCGTACGTATACGTCCCACCCCAACAGTGTAAGTACGACCCGTACCCTCACCCACGGACGTATGGAGCGTACCCCCACCCCAACCGTGTATGTACGACACGTACCCCCACCCGCGTATGCATGGAGCGTACCCCCACCCCAACAGTGTAAGTATGACCCGTAACCTCACCCATGGACGTATGGAGCGTACCCCCCACCCCAACAGTGTAAGTACACCCCATACCCTCACCCGCGGATGTATGGAGCGTACCCCCACCCCAACAGTGTAAGTACGACTTCTACCCTCACCCGTGTACGTATGGTGCGTACCCCCAACCCCAACAGTCTAAGTACGACCCGTACCCTCACCCGCGGACGTATGGAGCGTACCCCCACCCCAACCGTGTATGTACGACACGTACCCCCACCTCGTATGCATGGAGCGAACCCACAGCCGTGTATGTTCTAAGCGCACATATCGTGAAATAGGAGGGGTGGATGCAGAGTCCTCCCAGCAGTGCTCAGAGACAGGAGGGGTGTGTGCAGAGTCCTCCCAGCAGTGCCCAGAGACAGGAGGGATGTGTGCAGAGTCCTCCCAGCAGTGCCCAGACACAGGAGGGGTGGGTGCAGAGTCCTCCCAGCATTGCCCAGACATAGGAGGGGTGGGTGCAGAGTCCTCCCAGCAGTGCCCAGACATAGGAGGGGTGGGTGCAGAGTCCTCCCAGCAGTGCCCAGACATAGGAGGGGTGGGTGCAGAGTCCTCCCAGCAGTGCCCAGAGACAGGAGGGGTGGGTGCCTATCACTCCCAGCAGTGCCCAGAGACAGGAGGGGTGTGTGCAGAGTCCTCCCAGCAGTGCCCAGACATAGGAGGGGTGGGTGAAGAGTCCTCCCAGCAGTGCCCAGACACAGGAGGGGTGTGTGCAGAGTCCTCCCAGCAGTGCCCAGTCATAGGAGGGGTGGGTGCAGAGTCCTCCCAGCAGTGCCCAGACATAGGAGGGGTGTGTGCAGAGTCCTCCCAGCAGTACCCAGACACAGGAGGGGTGTGTGCAGAGTCCTCCCAGCAGTGCCCAGAGACAGGAGGGGTGGGTGCAGAGTCATCCCAGTAGTGCCCAGACACAGTAGGGGTGTGTGCAGAGTCCTCCCAGCAGTGCCCAGAGACAGGAGGGGTGGGTGCAGAGTCCTCCCAGCAGTGCCCAGACGCAGGAGGGGTGGGTGTAGAGTCCCCCCAGCATTGCCCAGACACAGGAGGGGTGGGTGCCTATCACTCCCAGCAGTGCACAGTCACAGGAGGGGTGTATGTAGAGTCCTCCCAGCAGTGCCCAGACACAGGAGGGGTGGGTGCCTAACACTCCCAGCAGTGCCCAGACATAGGAGGGGTGGGTGCAGAGTCCTCCCAGCAGTGCCCAGACACAGGAGGGGTGTGTGAAGAATCCTCCCAGCAGTGCCCAGACACAGGAGGGGTGGGTGCAGAGTCCTCCCAGCAGTGCCCAGACATAGGAGGGGTGGGTGCAGAGTCCTCCCAGCAGTGCTCAGACATAGGAGGGGTGTGTGCAGAGTCCTCCCAGCAGTGCCCAGACACAGGAGGGGTGTGTGCAGAGTCCTCCCAGTAGTGCCCAGAGACAGGAGGGGTGGGTGCAGAGTCCTCCCAGCAGTGCCCAGACACAGGAGGGGTGTGTGCAGAGTCCTCCCAGCAGTGCCCAGAGACAGGAGGGGTGGGTGCAGAGTCCTCCCAGCAGTGCCCAGAAGCAGGAGGGGTGGGTGCAGAGGCCCCCAGCATTGCCCATGGAAAAAAATTAGGGTGGAGTACCCACAGATCAAATTGCCACAATTGTCAGCCAGGTGCACAAAGACCCTGCAGTACCGGTAACACATGTGTGCGAGGCTGGGAGTACACACATGCATACAGCCTAAAAGGGAACATGTCCACATGCAGTCATGTCAACAGACTACATACACAAGTACAGTGATCACCAAGGATGCCACGAATTATGCAGGTGGAGACATCGCTCAGCATGAATGTGCAAAGTTGAAGGAGTCCGTCACACACCCAGCTAATGTACACACAGCTCAGCGCTAAATATTGGGAACACCCTGCAGGGAAGATTTCAGGGTACACAGAGGAAGGAATACACCTTGGTACAATTTCACCATGCAGTAACTGCTTACATGAACAGAGAAACCTAGCTAACACCTTGTGATGGCACACAGATACCAGGGTCCCCCCTATGACCAGCACACTACTACATTTCCCACACACCCAACACATGATCACCACCCAAAATCATGTAGCAGCCCCACCAACAGCAGCACCACAAAAGCAGTAGTGTTCTAAGGAAAAATAAAAGGCTTTATTCAGCATTTCCAAATAATGTGTGTGTGGATCAAGTTCAATATTTACAAAGCCCATAGGGCAGTCCATGAGTCACAGCTGGATGGGGGACACAGTGGGACGCGTGTCCCCTAGCTTGCCTGCACAGTCAGACTCCTTCGTCTTCCACAGCGGGGAGGGCATCATGTGGGGGGAAGGACCAGGCACCGCAGGGACATGAGGGCGAAGGGTAGGCGTCGTGGGTGCAGGGATGGAGGACTCCACCACAGGGGGTGAGGCAGGGCCAAAGGCGGAGGCCAGGATGTCGCTGCACACCTTAGCAAGGTCCTCCAGCGTATCCCCTGCACCCGAAGGAACCCCAGGCCCCAAGGAGGGAGGGGCGGAGGGATGGGTCGCAGTGCCACTGGGGGAGGGTGTAGACAGGGGGGGGGACTCAACCACCCTGACCGGGGACTCCCTTGACCGCTTGCGGGGTGGTGTCACAGTGGGGCTCAGGGACAGAGCGGCCATGAAGGAGCCCTTGCCGGATATGTGGCCAGGAGAGCTGAGGGGAGGGGATTTGGAGGTAGTGGATTGGGTGGAATGCGGACTCCCACTCTGGCTGCATGACTTACGTTTGCCCCCCGACCCAGTGGGTGTGTCTACTTCACCCTGTGTGTGCATGCCAGGAGGTGTGCGTATGACCTTCCCTGCTGGTGTGGTGCCTGTGTCTGTTGTGGTGCGTGCATGCTGATGTCTGGGTGTACGTGGGACAGGCATGGGAGTGGGAAGTGTGGATGGGGCAGGGGTAGGGGGTGGGACGTAGCGCTGCAGGAGACCCACTGCTGCAGTCAGTGTCGAGTCTATGGACCTCAGCAACTGGCGTTGGTCAGCCTGCGATGAAAAAATGCCCTCCAAGTATGCCTCCAAGTTGTGCAGCACTTGGCTGTGGCCATGGAGGACATTAAGGATCGCAGCCTGACCAACCTGCAACTGCCGCTGGATGTCCACAGACTCAGCATTGGCGGCAGCAGTGGAGACAGGGGCAGGGGGTGCGGTGCCTGGCAGGAAGGAGACATGTCGTGACCGGGCACGCTGACACGAGCAAGTGGGAGGCGGCTGATGGCAATGGAGGGGGCGGGGTGCGATGTTGTGCCGCTGTCAGCTGCTGGTGCAGCCTCCGCCCACTCGGAGAGATCATCCTCGGACCCGTCAGCTTCATATTCTGTCGTGCCAGTGGACAGGTCCTCGGCCTCACTCTCCTCCGCCTCAGTACCACTCAATGTGCCAGCCACGATGTCAACGCTGGCACTGGTGCTCGGTCCCTCCGCTCCGTCTGAGCTCATGTCTCCCTCCGTGTCCCCCGACGATGCTGTGGGCAAGGTGAAGAGACAGCAATTAATCACACACCTGTATACATATGTCACATGAGTCCAATCTACATAGGATACAGTGCATAGCCTGCAAAGAAAGATCAGTAACACCTACAAAACAAGGTACAGATGTAGGGCATGCAACACACAGTTGGTTGACCCACCATGCCAATCAAAATCCATGGAGAGCATGACACAATAGCAAATGACATGAAATGGAGTTTGACATAGGAGCCAGGCCCTGGGGACAATCCAGCACTGCATCTGCACCACACAGCGTTGCCGAAAATAGGGATGAGGAGGTACCATATCCATGAACTTGAGGCACATGCTGCATAGGTAATACTGAAAACATGCCCACCATGACTGGCTCACTGCACCTTGAGTGTATGTCCAGACAAACATCACACACTGGCCAGACCTAGCAAGGAGAAATCTGGTTTTGACATGTAGGCTTGGCCCGCACCAACCACCCCCTACATGAGACAATTTGTTGAGACACAGGTGGCACTTACATCTCTTAGTCTGGGTGAAATACACAGGGGCTGCATAAATGCAAGATTGGACGCCAAATACCCAAGGTGCGGCTGTCCAAATAATCATGTACAGATGGCCATCATCAGATGATTGTAACAAGACACACAGGCACTGGCCACTGTGACTATGAACAAGGAAAATCATGTCAGGCTGTACAGTGGACACTTGTACTACATTTCACGTCAATATACATGGCGCCAGGGGACAATGGCACAGAGCACAACCTATGCTGTAGACACTGAGAGTGTCCACGTTTTGTGATGACACACATGACACCTATGAAAATATGCCCCAGGGAACAGTAGTGGCCACACAACTCCATGGTCCTGAATGGGAATGACTGCAACACACACCACCATCCCTGCACCATGCGTATCGCACACTCATGCACATCATGTCACAGGCCACAACATAGGACATGCGCGCTGTAAGGCATGACACTTGAGAGACTAACTCCCATGTCTGGACTCAGCATCAGTGCCAACTGACATGGAACCCACATGTACTGAACTGGACAGGGCACAGGCAAGGTCCCCAAACCTGTTACACACCACCCCCACACATGATGCTACAGGCATAGTTCACGTGGAGAAAGCGCCAGCCTACATTACCTTGTGAAAGAGTGACTACACACAGACCAGGGAACACATTGCAAGGAGGGGAAGGGAGGCAGGAGAGCACAGCTATACTGTGGGTAACTGGATCTGCACAGCACCTTTAAACCCTGGCAGTATATCCATGCAACTGTGCACTTACAAATGCTGGTGACACACAACAAACACACATGTACCTACCCCCTTCCTGCTGCTGCTTCTCCTGTAAGCGCCTCTCCAAGTCTGGAAATACCACCGCCAGCACACGCTTGTGGATGTGGGTCAGACGGCGGCGCCCGCGGTTCTTATGGGTCTCAGGTGAGTCCCCCAGCAGGACCCGTGCGATCCTCCGCGTCCAGCACCGGATATCCTGCCAGCGTTTCCTCACCTGGGCCAGGCGCCGCTTGCGACCATCCGCACTCCTCACGGCACTGACGGCGGTCAGCCATATCTGCTTCTTGGCAGAGGCGCCTACCTGTGAGGATGAACAAGTGACACTACATCAATACACCAGGCACATGTCACAGAGAGACATATTAGAACAAATTTGCTGTTTACAACAAGGCATAGTATGCATCCAATGCATTGGACTTTTGTCATAGGGACATGATCCTCTGGGGAAGGGCAAAAGCAGTACGTGCCATTGAAAGTACACAGGTGGAATGAGGGCAACCACACAATCAATGATCCAGGCTCACACTGTGCATCACAAGCTACACCAGGATAATGTGCAGCACCTCTAAGCAGTCACATGCCACAGGCCACTGACGCTACCGCAGCAGAGTACACAGACACACACAGGCACAGGACATTCACCTGCCATTGCCAAATGCAGCGACAAACCTCACTCTGCACATGTGCCACTAGACGGGGGGGGCTCACAGGTGTGGGGCTGGCTCTGCACTTCAGACACACAGCACTGCTCCCTGCTCACATCACATGGGCAGGGTATATCCATCCCTCATGCAGCCCGGGTGCTACACTCCACATATGCACCCACCCACATGACAGGGGACTTACACACACACCGATGTCCAGGGTACGAACACATCATGTGGACACTCTCAGCACAGGTACACAGAACTAACACACATCTGTGGGTGCAGTCACCTGTCACACTGGGCTGACCACATAATCACATGAGGACTGTAGAGACTACATTCCCAGGAGGACAAGACAGGCAGAATGTGGCATGCACCATGCAGTGATTGTCACAGTAAACACAATGCTAGTGAGGACGGCAGACATGCACCACAGCATGCTCTGGCTGGGAGACATCAGGCATTCCCCCCCCTGGGACCCCCCCTACAGTACATAGCATGTGTGTCACACCTGGACACAATGGCAGAAGTCACACTCACAAAAAAGGGACACAGTCTGTGCTAGTGGACTCTGCACTCACCTGATACCCTGGTCGCCCATACAGCAGGGGGTACTGTGGGAGGATCACATCCAGCAAAGCCAGGTTCTCCTCCAGGGTGAAAGGCTGTGACCTCTCCACAGACCTTGACATGGTTCCAGGGAATCAGTAGCAGCAGCTGGGTCGTCGAATACAAAGATGTGCAGGCAAGTGCTCCCTCATGGGACCTGGCTGCCTTATATCTGCCTTGCTGGCCTGTTTCATGCACAGGAGTACAGAGTGATTGGTCACTCACATTTGCATCCTATGTTTCCTCCAATCCCTTCAAACCTAGCACAGTCAGTGGGTTCTTATTGTGTTTTTTTCTTCAGCATGATGTCAACTCCAGAAGCACATTGCAACAAAGTAGATTCATTCAAACTGACTACTGCTGTGCACCTGCTTAAAAAAATTCAAACTTTAAACTGGGTCTCCATGACAACCAGCATGCATGTAGGCCTTTATACTTGTCCCTCATGTGTCCCCTATGTAATTTGGAGCTCCACACACAGGTACGGTGCGTCCCGGGGCCCTAGGGCACCCCAAATGCATAGCAACGGCCCGTACAGCCGTGTGTACGGTCCGTCTCACTATGGGTGTTCTCGCGTATGCGTACTCATAGTGATAGTGAGCGTACAGGCGTGTGTACGGTCCGTATCACTATGAGTACGCATACGCGAGAACACCCATAGTGATAGTGAGCGTACAGGCGTGTGTATGCTCCGTACCACTATGAGTACGCATACGCGAGAACATCCATAGTGAGACAGACCGTACACACGCCTGTACGCTCACTATCACTATGGGTGTTCTCGCGTATGCGTACTCATAGTGGTACAGACCGTACACACGCCTGTACGCTCACTATCACTGTTGGACCCGGCCTCGTGGCGTGGTCTTAACCCTCTTGGATTGTGCTCGTCCCCCGCACCGGCCTACACGGGCCGCCCTTTCAGGCCGCCAGGGACCCCTCCTCCCTTCGAGGCCCCCGTTGGATTGTACCCGTTTTCCTACACCCGCCTCAGTGGCCCCCTTTTCCAGGCCGCACAGGGACCCCTCATCCCTTCGGGGTCCCCCCCATGCTTGCTCCACGCACCAGCCCACGCAGCCCGGCTCCCTCCGGCCTCGGCCCCAGCGAAGCCCCGACATCGAGGCACCAAGATCTGGCCAGGGGGCACCGCATGGCCACTTCACCACTCCCGGAGGAGGAGAGTTTCGATGGGACCCCCACCGTCCCTCAACACCTAGGTGCGATCGTCCTCCGGCCTCCCCGGGCCTGGCGCCTCTCCCGCTGGGCGTCTGGCCTCTCCCAGCCCGGCCTCTCCGCCCCCCCAGGCGCAAGGGTCCGGACATCAAAGGGCTCCAGACCTATATCTGGGGCAACCCCGCAATGGGACAGTAGTTGTATCCCGGAGTCAAGAGCCCTGCTGATGGAATCGCGGCTGACCCTACGGAGAAGAACTCTTGCTGACACTACCACGAGCCCTGCTGACTGCGTCGCGGCTCCACCTTATTGAGACAAGGAACCTCACGGAACATCGGAGCCCTGCTGACGCTGTCGCGGCCCAACCTCGCTGAAACCTCCACCAGAGCCCTGCTGACGTCGTCGCGGCTCGAGCTGAACTGAACCACCTTAAGAGCCCTGCTGACCTAGTCGCGGCTCAAGCTCCACGAACTGATCGCCAGAGCCCTGCTGACGCCGTCGCGGCTCGACCACTCCGAGCCCCGGAGTCCCTCCAGCTTGAGGATCAAGAACTGGGCCTAAGGTACCCTCGTACCCAGCTGCTACTAAAGACTGTCCCGCTACCCCGTCCCTACCAAAGACTTTGAGACTCTTGCGGATCCCTCGATCCCCCCTTGTATATATCGATAACCGTAACTTCCTAAATGCTGATAAAGGATTGCTCGTCTTGATAAACATCCTCGAGTCCTGTGTGGTGGTGTTACTGTGCTAGTACGGTATAGGAGAAGAACCTCTCCTAGGAGGCTTCTCAGCAACGCTCGGCTACTTCGTACAGTGTGGGGGCCCCCCCGGGTGGTCTCTCCGACTCCCCCGAGGTCTGCCTTCCAACATTTGGTGGCCAGCGACGGGATCCGAGCCGAACGCAGATCGTACAAGCAAGTAACCCACTCGCTATCCATCCAGACAAACAGAGACCATGGAGTTCCAACAAGAACGATTGGAAGAGTACACGCACAAAGAGTTAAAACAGTTCTGCAAGGACAAGGGCATTATGACCACCGGCCTAGGTACCAAGGAAGAGATGCAGAAAGCCCTGAGAACCTGGATAGAGTCCGAGGCGGGTCCCTCCCAGAGTGAAGGTCCCCTGCCCCTAAATGCAGCCACGCCACCAGCACCGACCCCAGCGAACGGAGGGAGAAACAGCCTGGAAACCGGCCTCTCCGCGGAAGAAATACGAGAGCGGGAGAAGGTCCGGACCCATGAGCTAGAGCTCGCACGACTTCGGCTGGACGGCGAACTCCTGCTGGCCGAAAAGAAATTGGCCATGGAACAGCTACGGCTACAAGAGGAGATAGAGGAGAAGAAGCGGCATCGAGAGCTGGAGGAGAAAAGGCTGACCCTCGAACACGAGCGGGGCCTCAAAGAACTCAAGCTCAAGGCCCAGAAGGGGGAGACCGGCACCCCCAGCAATAGAGACGCTCTGCCGCCCACCGAAGCCAAGGTCCATATTCCCAAGGATGTCGTCAAGGAGTACTATAAAAACGACGACATCCAGCAGTGGTTTAAGGCGTATGAGGTGGCCATGACCTCCCATCGGGTACCCCGGAAGGATTGGGGTGCCGGCCTATGGGGTCGGTTCCTTAGCGAGGGCCGAGACACCCTACTCCAGCTCCCGGAAGAGGTGATGACCTCGTACGACCATCTGAAGGAGGCCCTGCTCACCCGCTATGGACTAACCGCGGAAATGTACCGCCAGCGTTTCAGAGACTGCAAGAAAATCCCCGGTACCACGTGGGTAGAGTATGTTGACTTTTTCAGCAGGGCCCTAGAAGGTTGGATCAAGGGGAGCAAGGTCACCACCTACGGGCAGCTGGTCGACCTCATTATTTGGGAACACCTCTCCAACAAATGCTTTGTGGAGCTAAGACAACACCTCCTCGACAGCAAGCTGACCGAGCCGCGGAAGCTCGCCGCCGAGGCCGATCGATGGGTCAACACCCGAGTCCCCCGGAGCTCGATGGGGGAGTACCAGCAAAACCCCACCGGACCCCCCCGCCAGCGCGGCGGGGGAGGAGGGTCGAACAGGAATCGGGACATCCCAGCCGGGCCGCCCCGGAGTCCGCCTCGGGGGCCGCCTCAGCAACACACCTCCCCGAACCTAGTCCGAAGAGGGACGACGCCAGACAAAACCGGACCCCGGCCCACGATAACCTGCTACGGCTGCCAACAAACAGGACACTATGCCAGCGACCCTGCCTGCCCCCTGAACCGACGAAGGGGGACCAGCGGGCCCCCGCCCCGACAACTAGCAGCTGCCGCCCTGGGAGAAGGGGAGGAAGAGGAAGAACCCCTCGACGGGGAGTCCACTGAGTGGGAGCCGGCGGCCATGTCCCTGGTCTGCCTGGGCAGCCGAGAAATGGTGCCCCGAACACCCATCCCGAGCAACACCCAGAAATACCAACAGTGGGTCACTATCAATGGACGACGGGCCAAAGCCCTCCATGACACCGGAGCCAGTGTCACCGCTGTCCGCTGCCACCTGGTGGCCCTCGAACAGATCCTGCCGAATGTGCTATGCCCCGTCCGGACGGCCGACAACAGCGAGAGCATGTGCCAGATGGCCCAGATTCCCTTCGAATGGGGAGGGGTGACGGGCATGCTGAAGGTGACTGTCCGCGACGACGCTCCGGTGGACTGCCTCCTGGGGAACGACCTCGAGAGTTCCCCCTGGGCTCAAGTGGAGCGGCGAGAGCATCTCCGAATGCTAGGACTACCCGAATGGGCCTGCGCCACCACCCGGTCCATGGCCGCCCAGGCCCCCCGTTCGTCCATGGCCGCCGACACCGTCGAGCCCGAGGGGCCCGTGCCACCACCTGCCTCCAGCAAGGAAGACGTGGACACCGATGCCAGATCCACGGTGCCCCCCCCCCGGACGAAATCGCCTCTCTCTGCACACTCCCGGAGCTTGCCCAATGGCGCCACGACGGGGGCCCCACCAGAGAACAGTTCTTGCAGGAACAGAAGACCTGCCCCTCCCTTGAAGGAGTCCGGCAGCAAGCGGCCTCGCAGGCCAACGGTGACCAGACCGGAACCCACTGGGCCTATTGGGCCGAAGGACTACTGTACAGCGAGCAGAAGATTGCAGAACTGAGGGCCAGTCGAGTGCTGGTGGTCCCCCTCCGATTCCGGGAGTTCCTCCTTAACCTGGCACATGATGTGCCCCTCGCCGGGCACCTGGGGCAGAACAAAACCTACAGCCGCCTGGTGACCCACTTCTACTGGCCCCGGATGCGGAGGGACGTGGACAACCACTGCCGGTCCTGCCAGACCTGCCAAGCCAGCGGCAAGACGGGGGGACGGGTCAAAGCCCCTCTCCAGCCCTTCCCAGCAGTCAACACCCCGTTCGAACGGGTCGGAATAGACATCGTAGGGCCCCTGGACCCCCGGACCGCCCTGGGTCACCGCTTCATCCTGGTCCTCGTAGACCACGCAACCAGGTACCCTGAGGCCATCCCGCTTCAAACTGTGACAGCCCCCGTAGTGGGCCGGGCCTTAATGGGGATCTTCTCGAGAGTGGGGTTCCCCCGAGAAGTGGTGAGCGACCGAGGTACGAACTTCATCTCTAAATACATGCGGTCCCTGTGGCAGCAGTGCGGGGTCACGTACAAGTTCACCACCCCATACCACCCTCAGGGGAACGGACTGGTTGAGCGGTTCAACAGAACCTTAAAGGCATGATCAAGGGCCTGGAAGATCCCTACAGCGGAGATGGGATGTCCTGCTGCCGTGCCTCCTGTTTGCCTATCGGGAGGTCCCGCAGAAGTCCCTGGGGTTCAGCCCTTTCGAATTGTTGTACGGGCATCCAGTCCGAGGACCCCTCAGCCTGGTCAAGGAGGGCTGGGAGACGAAGCCCCGAGATGCCCCTCCGGACGTCTACAGATACCTCCTGACCCTACGAAACCAGACACAAAGGTTCCGAGCCCTGGCCGAAGCCAACCTCGAGGCCAGCCAAGAGGACATGAAAAGATGGTACAATCAAAACGCCTCTACCATCGAGTTTGAGCCGGGCCAGCAAGTCTGGGTCATGTCACCGGTTGACCCCTGCGCCCTCCAGGACAAATGGACCGGGCCCTTCAAGGTGGTGGAGAAGAAGAGCCCTGTCACCTACCTGATCGACATGGAGTCTCCCCGGAACCCCCTCCGGGTTCTACACGCTAACCGGCTCAAACCCCACTTTGCCCGGACCGAACTAAGCCTACTGCTAGCGACCGACGACGGGGGCGAGGGCGACTCCGAGCCCCTACCCGATCGCCTGCGGACCAGCGACCACGACGGGACCATCGAACGCGTCCAACTCGCCTCCTCCCTGACCCCGGAACAGCACCACGACTGTCAGCAACTGTTGCAGCCCTTTGCGGCCCTCTTCTCCCTCACTCCGGGGGTGACTCCATGGTGTGTCCACGACGTCGACACTGGGAACAGTCCCCCCGTGCGACACAGAGCCTACAGAGTACCCGACCGGGTGCGGGCCTGCATCCAGGCTGAGGTGGCGAAGATGCTGGCCCTCGGGGTCATCGAGCCCTCCGACAGCCCGTGGGCCAGTCCCGTCGTCCTGGTGCCAAAGACCGCCGCCCCAGGCACCCCCCCCGGAGCTACGATTTTGTGTGGACTACCGGGCCCTGAACACTGTTACCAAGACCGATGCCCATCCTCTTCCCCGGGCCGACGAGCTCATCGACCGCTTAGGGGCAGCCCGCTACCTGAGCACTTTTGACCTCACTGCCGGGTACTGGCAGATCCAGCTCACCCCCGGTGCCCAAGAGAGATCCGCTTTCTCCACCCCTGATGGGCACTACCACTTTCGGGTGATGCCCTTCGGCATGAAGAACGCCCCGGACACCTTCCAGAGACTAGTGAACAAGGTCCTGGCCGGGCTAGAGGCCTTCAGCGCGGCTTATTTAGATGACATTGCCGTATACAGCAGCCACTGGGCTGAGCACCTGGGGCACCTCAAAGCAGTCCTGGCCGCCCTCCAAAGGGCCGGGCTCACGATCAAGGCCAGCAAATGCCAGATAGGCCAAGGATCGGTGACCTATCTGGGCCATCAAGTAGGGAGCGGTCAGGTGGCTCCCCTCCAACCGAAAGTTGATGCCATCCAGGCGTGGGAACCCCCCACCACCCAGACAGCTGTCCGTGTCTTCCTGGGCCTCACCGGGTACTACCGGCGATTCATCAGAGACTATGGGAGCATTGTCGGCCCCCTCACAGAGCTTACGTCAAAAAAGCAGCCCAAGAAGGTACACTGGACCCCCCGCTGCCAGACGGCCTTCGAGACTCTCAAAACGGCGATGTGCACTGCCCCCGTGCTACAGGCCCCTGACTACAGCAAGGAGTTCGTGGTGCAGACGGACGCCTCCGAGTATGGAATTGGGGCCGTCCTGTCCCAGGTAGATTCAGAGGGACTCGACAGACCCGTGGCCTTCATCAGCAGACGGCTGCTGCCACGGGAGCAGCGGTGGAGCACCATCGAGCGGGAGGCCTTCGCTGTAGTGTGGGCCCTCAAAAAGCTCCGGCCCTATCTCTTCGGCACCCACTTCCGGGTCCAGACCGACCACCGGCCCTTGCGGTGGTTAATGCAAATGAGGGGCGAGAACCCCAAGCTGCTGCGATGGTCCATCTCGCTGCAAGGGATGGACTTCTCTGTTGAACACCGGCCCGGCAATGACCACGCCAACGCCGACGGCCTGTCCCGCTTCTTCCGCCTCGACGAGGAGAACCCCCAAGGAAATGGGTGACTCTCCCTTCCTTCGGCTGGGGGGGACGCCTGTTGGACCCGGCCTCGTGGCATGGTCTTAACCCTCTTGGATTGTGCTCGTCCCCCGCACCGACCTACACGGGCCGCCCTTTCAGGCCGCCAGGGACCCCTCCTCCCTTCGAGGCCCCCGTTGGATTGTACCCATTTTCCTACACCCGCCTCAGCGGCCCCCTTTTCCAGGCCGCACAGGGACCCCTCATCCCTTCGGGGTCCCCCCCATGCTTGCTCCACGCACCAGCCCACGCAGCCCGGCTCCCTCCGGCCTCGGCCCCAGCGAAGCCCCGACATCGAGGCACCAAGATCTGGCCAGGGGGCACCGCATGGCCACTTCACCACTCCCGGAGGAGGAGAGTTTCGATGGGACCCCCACCGTCCCTCAACACCTAGGTGCGATCGTCCTCCGGCCTCCCCGGGCCTGGCGCCTCTCCCGCTGGGCGTCTGGCCTCTCCCAGCCTGGCCTCTCCGCCCCCCCAGGCGCAAGGGTCCGGACATCAAAGGGCTCCAGACCTATATCTGGGGCAACCCCGCAATGGGACAGTAGTTGTATCCCGGAGTCAAGAGCCCTGCTGATGGAATCGCGGCTGACCCTACGGAGAAGAACTCTTGCTGACACTACCACGAGCCCTGCTGACTGCGTCGCGGCTCCACCTTATTGAGACAAGGAACCTCACGGAACATCGGAGCCCTGCTGACGCTGTCGCGGCCCAACCTCGCTGAAACCTCCACCAGAGCCCTGCTGACGTCGTCGCGGCTCGAGCTGAACTGAACCACCTTAAGAGCCCTGCTGACCTAGTCGCGGCTCAAGCTCCACGAACTGATCGCCAGAGCCCTGCTGACGCCGTCGCGGCTCGACCACTCCGAGCCCCGGAGTCCCTCCAGCTTGAGGATCAAGAACTGGGCCTAAGGTACCCTCGTACCCAGCTGCTACTAAATACTGTCCCGCTACCCCGTCCCTACCAAAGACTTTGAGACTCTTGCGGATCCCTCGATCCCCCCTTGTATATATCGATAACCGTAACTTCCTAAATGCTGATAAAGGATTGCTCGTCTTGATAAACATCCTCGAGTCCTGTGTGGTGGTGTTACTGTGCTAGTACGGTATAGGAGAAGGACCTCTCCTAGGAGGCTTCTCAGCAACGCTCGGCTACTTCGTACAGTGTGGGGGCCCCCCTGGGTGGTGTCTCCGACTCCCCCGAGGTCCGCCTTCCTACAATCACTATGAGTACGCATACGCGAGAACACCCATTGTGAGACGGACCGTACACACGCCTGTACGCTCACTATCACTATGAGTACGCATACGCGAGAGCACCCATAGTGAGACGGACCGTACACACGCCTGTACGCTCACTATCACTATGGGTGTTCTCGCGTATGCGTACTCATAGTGGTACGGACCGTACACATGCCTGTACCCTCACTATCACTATGAGTACGCATACGCGAGAACACCCATAGTGAGACGGACCGTACACACGCCTGTACGCTCACTAGCACTATGTGTACGCATACGTGAGAACACCCATAGTGAGACGGACCGTATACACGCCTGTACGCTCACTATCACTATGGGTGTTCTCGCGTATGCGTACTCATAGTGGTACGGACCGTACACATGCCTGTACACTCACTATCACTATGAGTACGCATACGCGAGAACACCCATAGTGAGACGGACCGTACACACGCCTGTACGCTCACTATCACTATGAGTACGCATACGCGAGCACACCCATAGTGAGACGGACCGTACACACGCCTGTACGCTCACTATCACTATGGGTGTTCTCGCGTATGCGTACTCATAGTGGTACAGACCGTACACACGCCTGTACGCTCACTATCACTATGAGTACGCATACGCGAGAACACCCATAGTGAGACGGACCGTACACACGCCTGTACGCTCACTATCACTATGGGTGTTCTCGCGTATGCGTACTCATAGTGGTACGGACCGTACACACGCCTGTACGCTCACTATCACTATGGGTACACATACGGCAGCACTCCCATAGTGATAGGGAACGTACACAGGCCCTCTTAGCGAAAGTACGGTGCCTTTCACACATCACAGTGGTGACAGGCAGGACACAGGAAGGAATAGGGCTGACATACTTGTCCATGGATGGACATCAAGGCATTGTCTGGCCAGTACTACATGTGTGGGGCACAGGTGTGAAAGGCTGTGATGTGGCACATTACTCCTGAGTGGAGAAGGCACCAGATGTATGATGAGATGTGTACAGATGTTATGTGTGACGGTGCAATGTGTGCCAGGCATGCCCTTAACTCCTTTGACATGTGTGCATGTCGTACTGCACACTTGGGATGAGCGTCACTGGCATGGCACGGTCAACAACACACGCAAGTGTCCCCTGATGCCCGGTACAGGGGTTACCACACCAGACATGTCACTACCCACGGTGCACGATGTGACTATGTCATGTATGTGTGGGGGGTTCCCATTAGGTTGATGTTGGAGCTCCCTCAAAAGCATCAGCTGTTGCAGCAACCAACATGTGTCTGTGTGTAGATGGACATGGCACACTGTTCCGCACACCAGGCCACATGTGGTATCGGATGTGAGGTGCGTATGTATGCATGGGACACGGAGTAGCGTAACAAGGACATGTCTGCATCCTCTCTATGAATGTGTGGTGAGTCATCACATGTACACCTTCATGGCAAGGTGTGTGGGCTGTCCTAGTGTAATGCCATGTGACCTGTGGCTCTAGTGTTCCGCTACCAGTCTCTGCAATCGACATCCTACTTCTGCTGATGTGTGGATGTATGTCACTCCTGTGTTGCGTCTGGCTGTTCACTTACACTGGGACACAGCTAATCCCATGCCATGGCATGTGGAGGTTCACAATCTCCGTGTGTAGCTGGGTCTTGGTAGGAGTGTCACCTGGCAGCCATACGTGTCCAGGGCATGTGGCACATACCTGACTCCGTATGTCGCATATGTGTATTGACAGATTAACATGTGCTCAGCACCAAAAAATTGTTGTTGTAGTGCACTCACTCTTCCTTGTCACTTCCAAATTACTGCAGAGCGCCGCCTCTTCCCCGAGCAATTCCAGACTTGGCTGACATGCGGGAGAATGACTGTATCCGGTGCTGCCGCTTCCCCCAACCGTTGATTCTGGAGTTGACGGCGAGGCTGGCACCACACCTGCAACCGCTGCACAGGTATCCTACGGCACTGACACCCAAGCTGAAGGTAATGGCCACATGTGGTATCGGATGTGAGGTGCGTATGTATGCATGGGACACGGAGTAGCGTAACAAGGACATGTCTGCATCCTCTCTATGAATGTGTGATGAGTCATCACATGTACACCTTCATGGCAAGGTGTGTGGGCTGTCCTAGTGTAATGTCATGTGACCTGTGGCTCTAGTGTTCCGCTACCAGTCTCTGCAATCGACATCCTACTTCTGCTGATGTGTGGATGTATGTCACTCCTGTGTTGCGTCTGGCTGTTCACTTACACTGGGACACAGCTAATCCCATGCCATGGCATGTGGAGGTTCACAATCTCCGTGTGTAGCTGGGTCTTGATAGGAGTGTCACCTGGCAGCCATACGTGTCCAGGGCATGTGGCACATACCTGACTCCGTATGTCGCATATGTGTATTGACAGATTAACATGTGCTCAGCACCAAAAAATTGTTGTTGTAGTGCACTCACTCTTCCTTGTCACTTCCAAATTACTGCAGAGCGCCGCCTCTTCCCCGAGCAATTCCGGACTTGGCTGACATGCGGGAGAATGACTGTATCCGGTGCTGCCGCTTCCCCCAACCATTGATTCTGGAGTTGACGGCGAGGCTGGCACCACACCTGCAACCGCTGCACAGGTATCCTACGGCACTGACACCCAAGTTGAAGGTAATGGCAGCCCTACATTTTCTTGCCACGGGTACCTTTCAAAATACCATAGCTCATGTTGGGGGCATGTCCCAGAGCATGTTCTGCCGTGTGCTGCATGATTTCTTAGAGGCCATGTTGCTTCACCTGGATGAGTTCATCCATTTCCCAACCCCTGAAATGTTGACTGGGGTCAAGCGTGGATTCTATGCCCTGGGAGGGATGCCCCATGTCATTGGGTCCATAGATGGGACACATGTGGCTTTGGTACCACCACAGGCACAGGAGGTAGCGTACAGGAATCGCAAGCACTGCCACTCCATCAATGCCCTTGTGGTGTGTCTGTCCAACATGGTGATTTCACATGTCTGTGCTCGTTTTCCAGGATCAGCACACGATGCCTACATCATGAGGCGTAGCAGGGTGCCTGAAATGATGACGCAGCTGCGCAACGAACGAGCATGTGTTGTTGGTGGGTACACTCTGTCTGTCCTGTATTTTGCGTAGACTTCCAGAACGACCGCTTCTCCTGTCCTGCTTATGTCCATGTGCTTTCCATGTAGGGGACGCTGGCTATCCCAACATGCCATGGCTGATCACACCTCTCCGCAACCCCATCATGCCGGCCCAGCTCCGCTACAACACCGCCCATGGCCGGACAAGGCGAGTGATAGAGAGGACATTTGGCCTCCTGAAGAGCCGATTCCGATGCTTCCACAAGACCGGCGGCGCCCTCCCATATGCCCCGGCAAAGGTCTGCAAAATCTTCTTGGTGTGCTGCATGCTGCACAACATGGCAGTTGAGAAAGCTGTGCCACTCATCCTGGATCAAGATGATCAGGACCATCCACCCGTGGAGGACGAAGGTCTTGGCAATGGGGCTAGTGATGTGGAGGATGTGGTTCCGCAAGAGGACATCCGGACTCGGCTCATACGCGACTTCTTTGCTTAGTGGTGAGTACCAGTGTCTGTGTGTGCACGCATTGGTCCCCGTGTGGCATGTGTTGCGATGTGTGTGTCCATCTGCATGTATGCCACGTGAGTCAGAGGTGTGTGTGGATGTGTCACTCGAGTGATGGTGCCAGTGATGTGTATTTCCCCAGTCATAATTGTGACCTGGCATGTTGTCATCCTTACATGTGTCGAGTACATGCACATGCAAGTGGCTGTGCTTTTTGTGGCTGACTTCTTGTGTGTCTCTCATCTCCAGGTACTTGCGCATGCCGTCTGCTGGTTGCATTGTTGTGGCACTGCTATTCCTCATGGACACATCATCGTGTGCTGACTCAGCGTTACACGCACGGACAAGTTTGGAAGTCTCCTTAGGGTAAGGGATGCATCAGGGGTGTATTGGGTGTGGCAGTTGTTTAAGATGTATGCACACTGCCCCTGTCGATGTTTGGTTCCTCTGCAGACATGTCGCATCACCATGGTACACATGACATGCAGCTGGGTACACCTGAATAGATGGTCAGACTTGTTGACAGTCATCAGTGATGGGATTGTGGAATGTGATGATGGCATCAATGTATGT
This sequence comes from Triturus cristatus, assembly GCF_964204655.1. Taxonomy (NCBI): domain Eukaryota; kingdom Metazoa; phylum Chordata; class Amphibia; order Caudata; family Salamandridae; genus Triturus; species Triturus cristatus. The sequence goes on along the minus strand of NC_140594.1, from coordinate 943,254,035 downwards.
TACACTGCCCTCGGACACATACGGTTTGCATTGGCTTGACATGGTGTGGGACTTCCACATCAGCGGATCAATGGTGTATGGCAGTCTCTCCGTGAGCAGCAGGGGGTGTTTAGCTGTTAGCCGACACTTGTGTGCCAGTTCCATGGCTATCACGCATTTGTGCTGCAGAAGGGGGGTGCCAGTATTGGACCCACATGTTACTCCACATGACCCGTTCATGTGTACTCCGAGTTGCCTCTGCAATCCCGAATACATGACTAATAAAGGTGTCCCTATGCCTCCAAGGTGCCTCTTCTCAGTCAATGCTGGTGTGTTGCCACGGTGCATCCGGCATGTCTGGCATGGTTTTCCGTGATAGTGGCTATGTGTCTATGTGTAGAGTAGCAAGATGCAAGCTGTTTGTGTGGGATTAGACTGTGTATTGTGCATGATGTCCATGACTGTGTGGGTATTGTGACAAGTGCCATCCCCATGCATCCAACATTGGCCAGGCCACCATTCTCTGCATCCACCTGACTCAAGCTTGCAGGACATGGTTCTGCCACCTGTCCACACATACCTGGGTGCCCCCCAGGACACTCCACATGATCCCTGACCTCTGCGCATGGCTGTCGCTGTACTCAATTGTGTGGCCACCCCCTCAGCTGGTTGGGCCCATCACGGGTGTGTATGGTGCTCCATGTCTGTCTTGCCTAATACAATGTGACCCATGTGTGTCCGGTGCCAGACTCAGGCCCCAGGGTGTGGATGGTTGAAGTCAAATGAGAACTCAGGCATGGTTAGACTTTACAAGACACATGTAAGGTAATAATGCAATCAGTAGGCATCTTCTCTTTATGGTGTGACTTTTTATTTTGGTTGGGGTAGGGGGGGGGTTGACATGAGGGGCTTTCCGGGTGTGTGGAATCCAAAGTTCACTAGGGGAGTTGGTGTCCTTGCCATTTGAAATCCTCAGAGTCCATGCCACAGTCTTTGTCAACATTGGTCAGACAGTGACCAGCAAGTCCATGTGGCAGAGAATGTCTTTTGCTGCTGTGCTGCTGTTGCTCCAGTGGGCCAGGTGCCAGGCCAGGTGTCCTGGGAGATTGTGCCGTTGCACCGACCCTGACGGTCTTTTCCGTGGACGACCCGCCCTCCTGCGGGGACCCTCAGAAGCAGGCCTTGACGATGTTTGGGATGCTCCATCGGATGTCTCCTCCTCCTGATCCCTCCCTGTGGGTGGTGATGTTCTACACCTGATGGCACAGGGAGGGTTGCCCATGTTGTCGGCCATCCGACGGAGTGTACTGTGAATTCCCGTGAACACCATCACAAGCTCAGCCTGTCTGTCCTCCATCCGCCGTTGGTGTCGCAGTAGACAGGCATGTTGCTCCGCATGTTGCTGGGCCTGCTGGGTCTTGATCTCATCGAGGGTCCCCTTCATATCGTTGAGGGTGGACACAACCTGGGCCATGCCCATGGTGTCCTGCCGGTATGTGTCCAGGATGTTTCGGACATGGGAATATACCGGTTCCCCAGCCAACCGGTCAGGCTCGCGCCTCCGCAGTCCTCCACTCCCACCACCCCTGCCCAGTTGCACCTGGCCTGCCCTTGTAGGCACATCGGGTCTCCGGGACCCCTGAGGGGTGGCATTGGCGTTGTCGCCTGCCTCCTCCTGGGTGCCCGGGACACCGTGTCCCTCCTGGCCAGCCTGGCTGCATTGTGGTGGTGGGGCAGGGATCCTGGGTGTCTCCTGGGATGTGGCAGGAGTGGGGGTGGTGGTTGGCCCCGTTGTACCTGACGCAGGTGCTGCAGGTCGTTGGACACCAGAGGGGCCAGGTTGGTCGGGGTCGTCCACAGAGGGGGGTTGAGAGTCGTCGCTGCCGGTCCTGTGAGTCTTCCCCCCCAGTGTTGTGCATGGGTGTGTCCCTTGGTCACCACTTTGGCCCCTTTAACTATGTGTGGCACAGTCTTACTTGCTGCGTCAATTGTGACTGCAGTCAGCAGTGGAGTGGGCAGGTGTGGTGAGCCATGCATTGGCGCCTTCCGAGTAGCACTGTACGTGGGCACATGGAGTGGTTCCACACACTTAGATAATGCATGTAGCTGTCGTTGTGCTCATGCACAGGTTGTGACATGGCCCTGTGTTTTGCCATGGAGAAGAGGGGGGGTTCTGGCACTGGCCACCCTTGTCTACATGCACGCAGTCCACCTGCTGACGAGCAGACATTCCCACACACCACAAGGCTGATTTGCTCTCCCTGTGTGTCCCTTTCTCGCTCCCTCTCTGTCCCCCTCTCCCTCCCTCTGTGTGTCAGCCTCCTCCCTCTGTCCGTCTCCCTATGTCTCCCTCCCTCTCTGTCCCCCTCTCCCTCCCTCTGTGTGTCAGCCTCCTCCCTCTGTCCGTCTCCCTGTGTCTCCCTCCCTCTCTGTCTCCCTCTCCCTTCCTCTGTGTGTCAGCCTCCTCCCTCTGTCCGTCTCCCTGTGTCTCCCTCCCTCTCTGTCCCCCTCTCCCTCCCTCTGTGTGTCAGCCTCCTCCCTCTGTCCGTCTCCCTGTGTCTCCCTCCCTCTCTGTCCCCCTCTCCTTCCCTCTGTGTGTCACCCTCTGTCACCTCAGCCCAGCTTCCTGGGTACACACTGTTAGCAGATCTTTGAATGGCCCTTGGATTGTTGATGTGAGTTTGTTTCTGATCTCCAGGCACCCATTGGGTGTAGTGTCTGTGTCTGCGCTGCTGCTGTGGTGGTGTGTGCTGCCACTCTTTCACAGTGTTGGCTGTTCATTAGCTGCTGTCATGTGCAAGAACGTGCCGTCACCACCATGTGTTGATGCAAGGCGTCCGCCATTTGCTGGCAAGTCATTCCTGTGTGGGGACACACTGTTTGTCTGGCTGTGACCTAGGCCATATGGGCAGGGGGCATTGTTGTCTGCTTCGGATTTGCACTATGTGATTTTTGTGGCCCACCCTCCCGCCATCCGGCTTACCGTGTCATGTGTTGGTGTTTTCTATGGCCTGTGACTTGACATTGTCCAGCTGGGTGCATGGGGCATGGTGGCGCCAGTGGCATGTGCGTGTTCATGGAGTGTGGTTGAGTCATGCGATAGCTTGGGGTGGTTGCGTGCCTGATTGTGAGTTTGGTTGTGGATGACGTTCCCCCCATGTGAGGTGACTTGTTTGTGTACTCACCCGGGTCTCGGAGTCCTTCTAATCCGTCCACTGCCACCACCGGCAGTATGGCCATCACCCTCTCCTCCCAGGGATGGTATTGTACGGTTCTCCTCCGCAGATCGTACCACCTGGCTTGGCATTCATGCCTGGTCCTTCTGGTGTCCGCAACAGCATTCACAGCATCGACGATCGTCTGCCACATGGCTGTTTTTTCTGAAATGCTGGTCTGTCTGACCAATGTTCAACTCTGAGGATTTCATCGACAAGGACCTCCAACTCTCGGCTAGTGAACTTTGGATTCTTGTTAGTGGGCATGGTGAGGGGTGTGGGTGTGGATGGTGGGGGGGGATGTGTGGATGGTTGTGGGTGTGTGGGTGTGGTTGTGCAGGTGTGTGTGTGAATGTGATGAGGGGGTGTTTGTGAAGGTGTGTGTGTGAAGGTGTGCAAGTGTAAGGTGTAGTAAAGGTTCTAGTATGGTGCTGTAGGTTGTCTGTGGGGTCTGGCAGCAGTGAGTCTGTTGCAAAGGCTCATGGTTTGTGTGTGTGGGCCCTTTTTATTGGTCCATTGGTCCATTGGTGGGTGTGGCTCTGTTTGAAGTTTGGGTGGGTGTGTTATAAGGAGTGGTTGTGTTTTGGGCCTCTGTTTTGGATTTTGGCAGTTGCAGGTCAGTGAATGTGCTGTTTTTGTGGTTGTTGGACATGTTTTGTGGCTTTGTGCCATTCGAATGGTGTATTCTTGTGTTGTTTTGCTTTGTCCTGGTTGTGTACGTGTGTTTTTAGCGTGTGTACGGTGTGTACATGGGCCATTTTGTTGTACAGTGCTGTCCTTGTGTCTGGCTTGGTACGACTCGTACATGCGTGATGTTGTGTGAAGGTGGTGATGTTGGGGCCTGGGGTGCGCTCCGTACTTAGAATGTTGGGGTGGGGGTATGCTCCATGCATATGCGGGTGGGGGTACGCGTCGTACATACACGGTTGGGGTGGGGGTACGGTCCGTACGTTCGCGGGTGGGGGTACGGGTCGTACTTACACTGTTGGGGTGGGGGGTACGCTCCATACGTACGTGGGTGAGGGTACGGGTCGTACTTACACTGTTGGGGTGTGGGGTACGCTCCATACGTACGCGGGTGAGGGTACGGGTCATACTTACACTGTTGGGGTGGGGGGTACGCTCCATACGTACGCGGGTGAGGGTACGGGTCGTACATACACGGTTGGGGTTGGGGTACGCTCCATACATACGCGGGTGAGGGTACGGGTCGTACATACACGGTTGGGGTGGGGAGTACGCTACATACGTATGCGGGTGAGGGTACGGGTCGTACATACATGGGTGGGGGTACGACTCGAACGTACACGGGTGTACATACATGGGTGGGGGTACGCCTCGAACATACACGGGTGTACATACACGGGGGGGTACGACTCGAACGTACACGGATGTACATACACGGGGGTACGACACGTACATGGGTGTACATACACGGGTGGGGGTACGACTCGAACGTACACGGGTGTACATACACGGGTGGGGGTACGACTCGAACGTACATGGGTGTACATACACGGGGGGTACGACTCTAACGTACACGGGTGTACATACACGGGGGTACGACACGTACACGGGTGTACATACACGGGTGGGGGTACGACTCGAACGTACACGGGTGTACATACACGGGTGGGGGTGTACATACACAGGGGGTTCGACTCGTACGTACATCGGTGTACATACACGGGTGGGGGTGTACATACACGGGGGGTACGACTAACGTACACGGGTGTACATACACGGGGGGTACGACACGTACACGGGTGTACATACACCGGTGGGGGTACGACTCGAACGTACACAGGTGTACATACACGGGTGGGGGTGTCCATACACGGGGGGTCGACTCGTACGTACACGGGTGTACATACACGGGGGGTACGACACGTACATGGGTGTACATACACGGGTTGGGGTACGACTCGAACGTACACGGGTGTACATACACGGGTGGGGGTACGACATGTACACGGGTGTACATACACGGGTGGGGGTACGACTCTAACGTACACGGGTGTACATACACGGGGGTACGACACGTACACGGGTGTACATACACGGGTGGGGGTGTACATACACGGGGGGTTCGACTCTAATGTACACGGGTGTACATGCACGGGGGGGTACGACACGTACACGGGTGTACATACACGGGTGGGGGTACGACTCTAACGTACACGGGTGTACATACACGGGGGGTACGACACGTACACAGGTGTACATACACGGGTGGGGGTGTACATACATGGGGGGGTTCAACTCTAACGTACACGGGTGTACATACACGGGGGGTACGACACGTACACGGGTGTACATACACGGGTGGGGGTACGACTCTAACGTACACGGGTGTACATACACGGGGGTACGACACGTACACGGGTGTACATACACGGGTGGGGGTACGACTCGTACATACACGGGTGGGGGTGTACATACACGGGGGGTACGACTCGAACGTATGGGGGCGGGGGGGGTCGGCGCGTATGCGGGCACATGTCCCCATGGTTGCTATGGGAGTTCGGTGCGGACGGTGTTTTTTCCATACGGTTGTAACATGAGACGCACGGGATGGATCGTGATTCCGCGGTCGGACTTCACTTTTCACATTTGTACGGTAAATCGTCCGGGGACGTGTCGGACACATTTTCCGACCCGAGGACGTGTGGGGAATTATTCCCAATGTGATTCGTATGGTCTTTTTCCCATGCGAATCGTAATTGGCAGTTTGTACGGCACTTGTACGATTCGTACGGTAAAAACACCGGATACGAGTCGTACGGGGAATTTTTTTGCCGGATCGTGATCGGCACCATTGCCTTACAGTAAGTAATTGGTTTTGGAGAAGTGCTTGTTGTTATATATTTTGTTGTTTTCCCTGCCTTCTTCTCCAGACTTATTCAATTATTCAGGGACCCTCTAGTTCTTTACCACGATTTATACACCTAGCACACCACCTGGCCCCAGAAGGATAAGGTTTGCTTTACTAAGGGCCAGATGTACTACGGAAAATTGCATGTGCAAACTGGTTTGCGAACCGGTTGCACATGTAAAAATCCTGTGGGCCATGTACTAACACTATTTTGCGACACGCAAATAATTTGCGACTTGCAAAATAGTGTTTTGCGACTCGCTATTAGGAAGGGGCGTCCCCTTCCTAATAGTGACCCCACAAGCCATGTAAGAATGTTTTGCGACCGCAATTGTGGTTGCAAAACACTCTCAGTTTACCTTCCTCTTCAAGAGGGTGGTAAAGCACTCGCAAATGGGAACTGGTCCCCAAGGGACCCCTTCCCCTTTGGGAATGCATGTGCAAAACACATTTTAAGAGCAGGCAGTGGTCCCTGGGACCACTGCCTGCCCTTAAAAAATGAAACAAAAAAGTTTCATTTTTCTTTTTGTAAATGCATCCCGTTATCCTTTAACCCCTTCGCTGCTGCGGACATTCCGCTGCAGCGCTGGGGGGGGCAGGGGGGCAGCGCGGCGGGCCTGTGCTCATGACGGAGCCGCTCCGTCATGAGCCACAGTTGAGCTGTGCTCATGACGGAACGGTTCCGTCATGACTCCGCCCATTTGCGTTGTCGCCCCGCACAGGCGGGGAAACAGCGCCGCGCAGGCGGAGCGGCCGCCGACAGGATTGTCATGACGGAACCGTTCCGTCATGAGCACACGGCAACCGTGGCTCATGACGGAACGGTTCCGTCATGAGCAGGGAAGGGGTTAAGGAAAACGGGCTATATTTAAAAAAACGACTTTATTTAAAAACAGTCCCAGACATGAAGGTCTGCTGAGCCCAGCAGGCCACCATCCTTGGGAGGGCCAGCTATTCCCAATGGGGTCACAAATTGCGAGTACCTCATGAATATTCATGAGGCATCTAATTTGTGACCCCATTGGGATTTGCAAGCAGTGTCTCTGACACTGTTGTACATGGCATTTAGCGACTGTCAAATTGCAACTCGCAATAGAGCACAATTTGTGAGTCGCTAAATGCCCCGGTTGTACATCTGGCCCTATATGTGTGTGTTATGGGCCGAATACGGATGACTAAGGGTTCTGGATTTTCTTTTAGCCGAGTTCCATCTCTGGCCACTACCCTATGCTGTCTGTGGCAATTTTAATGTGACGTTATGCCCCTTCTGAGATTTGGCATCTCAGCTTTCAACTCCTGATCAGTTATTGGGGGTTTCAGCGCATGACGTAAGCCATGCTTCAGGAGTGTTCTTCGTCAGATGATCTCCTCATATGTTCTGGTTAACCTCTGGTGATTTGAGAGAACCATTGTACCAGGATTTCAGTTCTGTTCTTCCCCCCTAGGGTAATGTCGCGGCTAGACATGTTTTTGGTTAGTAGCATGCTGGCTTCATCCTCCAAGCTGGTACTCAATCAAAAAATTATTTCTGACCACAACTCCTTATCTATTTTTATTCAACTTAGCTAGCCAATTCAGACATCAGGGCTTTGGGATGGACATTCAAACACAAACTATTCCTTATGTATGGCTATATTCTCTCCATGAACTCCCATCTACGGGAGATTCTGGAGTTCAATATCAGCTCAGCATCACTTCCGGTGGTATGGGATGCCCTAAAAGCTTCTTGCTAAGGGCAAACTTTGCATTTTGCCTCTCCTCAATGGAGGATTGCAATGGCGGAGGAAATGGCTCCTCAACAGATGCTAATTTCTCTAGAATTTAACATGGGACATAGCATCATCGGGAACGATGGATCCCAAGTTAAAAGCCTTATTGCGCAGTCTACTGTCCTCAGGGCCTCTCTCAGAAAACAGATTTGGGATCAGGCTGTTAAAAATGGACGTGTCAGGCAAATGATTAATTTTGAGAACAGCGAAGCAATGGGCCATATCCTTTCCTTTACAATAAGAGATAGATCCAGTTCAAACACTATTCAACAAATTAGGGGTGTGAATGGGGAACTCATGGCTGACCCAGAGGCCATTAGAGACGTCTTTCGGCGGTTTTACCAAGACCTCTATCAAGATCATTGTTCTTCTTGCGCTGAAGATATTCTTAGATATGTGGAGCGGTATCTCCATAATAAGTTGAGTCATACTCAGCGCTTAAAATTAGAAGTGCCTGACACTCTTATGGAGGTGGGAAATGCTATCGGTTCTCTTACCAGAGGGAAGGTTTCCTGCCCTGATCAGATTCCGCTGAAATTTTACTCCATCTTCTTGCAGATTTTGGCTCCGGTACTCCGGGACCTGTTTGACTCCTTTGATTTGTCTGATCAGGTCCCCGAGTCTCGGGGAACACCTATATTGTTATTTTTTCCAAAAAAGGTAAAGAGCCTACGCTTTGCTGGTCATATTGCTCAATCTTCTTAGTCAATGCTGACTCTAAAATCTATACACAAGTTCTCGTGAATCAGCTGTCTGTAATTATTGCGGAGGTGGTTGATCCAAACCAGCATAGTTTCATTCCAACCCGTGCCACAATTTCTCATCTACATATGGCAAGAGCAGCGGTGGAGACAGCTTTCTTTGGTAGGAGGACGGTAGGCATGATTTCTTTATGTGCGGGGAAGAACTTCAATCGGGTCCCCTCCGCATTCCTTTGAGGGGTCATGGAGACAGCGAGTCTTGGCTCTGTCTTCAACTATAGAATCTGTCACCTCTTTTCTGGCCGGAAAGCAAGGATCCATTGCTCGGGTTTACTCTCAGACACTTTTTCCATTACTCGGGGTGCCAGGCAGGGGTATCTTCTCTCTCCCCCAGTTATTTGTCTTATACATAGACTCTTTCATCCAATTCCTTAAATTGTCTGAAAAGATCTTGCCTGTGAGAGGACATTGCTACATAGTAAAAGTTATGGTTTATGCTGGCAATTTGGCAGTTTTAATGCACAACCTGATCACTGGTTTACGTGCAGTACTGGTAGCTGCTCAAGTATTCAGTGAAGATTCAGGCTACCAGCTTAATTCAGACAAGACGAAAGTTTTGTCTAATGTGTCCTCTTCAGGTCAGGATGAAAAATGGGTACAGTCTGCAGTGTATCTGGGTGTAATCCTATCTGTTCACTTTGCAGATATAATAGAGAATAACTACAGTAGCTATATTTGGCTGCTGCCAATGTATTTGCTAAATGGAACCACTACATCTGGGCATGACTGGCTGCTGCAAACTTATTAAGATGATTACTCTCCTGAGGTATCTTTAACTTTTTCATTGCCTCCCTTTTTCTCCTGTGGCCTTTATTTCTAAAATCGAGACTTCATGGCAGTGGTTTACAGAGGGCTATACGAAGCCTCACTGTAAGATCCAGCTCTTACAGCAGCCCAAGGAAGCGGTCGGGGTCTTGCTCCCTGTTCTTTGGTTTTACTATTTGGCCTCATTTTTTTCACGACATTGTTTAGTTCCTGGGTGGAGCCTTGGAAACAAGGGAGCAAGTTTACAGAATATTTGCAGCAGGGCGAATCAATCACCCCTTAGGTCAGCATTGTGGGCACACTGTATTTCAAGAAAACTCGTTTCAAGACCCTCAAGGTTTGCTATCTTATTTGGGGCTCTCTTCCGCATATCTTCTCTGGCACTTATTTGGTTAACCAGCATACACACTTAGGGGCATATTCTCATGGATCTATTGGCGAGTTATTGGCACTTTATCGCAGCCAAATTTGAAAGAAATTCATCGCTCCATTCACAAGGTGGTGCTAACAGCTGATACCACCAGTTTATCTGCGATAGCATCCGCAAAAAACATCACCACAGATGCCCCCTGCAACTATCGCTAATGAGATGCAGAGTAGGCGTTCCAGAGCAAACAGCAGCGACAACACCACACCTCAACATTCTCAATGACCAGCCAGATTGGCGATAAGACCACAAAACAGGCGATAAGGCGCGTTAGCAGCAGAAAATTAACACCTGCTCTGACCTTGTGCAAAGCCGAATGACAACCTGCAGCAGAAAAGGGAGCCCAGCCCACAGCCACACCTGAAGACCAACAGATGTCATTGAGCCAATGATCATGCAGCTCGGAGCCCCAACAGGGCCACAACACCCACCGCCACCACCCCCAGGACCGCCATCCCCCCCGGATCCCCCTGCCCCCCCGGACCACCACGGAGGCAGCGCAGACAAAGACAGCGGACCTTCAGGAAACGCATCAGCCTCACAGACCTAACACCAGACAATGTCATTGCCCACTACAGACTCAAAAGGAAAGCCATCCTCTGCATCCTGACCATCATTGCCCACAGGCTGACGGTACCAACACAGTGGACAACCAACATCCCTCCGCAGACAAAGCTGCTGGCTGTGCTGCACCTGTTGGCCTCTGGTACCTTCCAACCAACAACCGCCAGAGTCGGAGGAGTCTCACAGTCAGCCCCATCCAAGTTCCTCACACCTGTCCTGGATGCCATCATCAGCTTGGTACCCCAGTACCTATACATCCCCCACAATGTGCAGGAACAGCTGGAGACCAAGCAAGGACTATACGCCATAGCTGGATTCCCGCATGTGTTGGGGGCAATCGACAGCACACATGTCCTACTTGTGCCCCCTGCCGACAGTGCACTCAATTACCGCAACAGAAAGTACACACATTCCATCAATGTGCAGGCAATAGTGGACCAACGGGGACTCTTCACCAATGTCGTCGCCAACTACCCAGGCAGTGTGCATGATTCCCTCATCTTCCGACAGTCCATCATCAACCAGCGCTTCGAGGACAGCACCTGTGGGAATGCACTACTTGTTGTTAAGTACCAAATAAACACACCACACACCTCAACTTCACAATCATGCAACTCACAACTCTGGGAATGCACACGTTGCAAAATCACATACAACATGCCAAACACCATGCCCACCCACCAGACACGACAGCACAACTTACTGTGGCAACCTGGGATAGCCATGTACATGAGCCTTCAATGGCATGTCACCTCAGCCACACCATAGCGGAATGTGGGGAGAGGTGGGAACCAGGCATGTTCGAAAGAGGCAAGTGACTCATGAATGAGAATGTACACAATGCCAAGTATGGCATAGATGTGCTGGACAGACTGCAGTATGCAGACCACAGACATATCCATGTCTACATGCACTGCTGGTGTTTGGAGTGTAGTGGAGAGTGGACGCAACCATGTCACCCCAGCCAGTGGGTAAGATAGCGGAAATGTAGCTTGTGATGTCCCCCCTGTAAGCATGTGTGGAGTGAGCTGGTCCGGCGTATCCCAGGCCAGTGTAGGGGTGTGAATAAAAAGTACGTAGCTCTGGGCGTGGTTCTTTCCGGAATGCCCAACGTGTCTGCCAGGGTGGCGCCTCTCACTTCGCCATGAGGCCGATGCCGTCACTGTAAGCTGTGTGGCCGCTGGTCCCCAAAACCGTCTTGCCTGCCCCTGCGCAGCCAGGCCTCACTGCTCACCTGCTGACACCGGTGTGTGAAAGAGGGCCCACCACGTGCCAGCGCAAGATACAAGCCAGAGGCCCGTGACCTTGGCAGCCTCCTCAGACCATCACGGCCTCTGCTACACAGGCCCATTGTATTCCTTTCTCGTTGACGTACTCTACTGCTGCCTCCGGCCTACACTACGGTCAAGTAGGTCACACATTTGGAACTGAGTCTTGATTACACAATGGCCAAGTATACATATCAATCCAGAGTTTAAATCACTATACTCCCTTCGATGTGGTGACACCAAGTCTGTGCATAGCACACCAACCACACTGTGGGCCCTTGATGACTACGCCTTCGGCCTACACTGCGGTCCAGCAGGCCTCACACCAATGCAATCCAGTCCGTACCAGGCAGGACACGGCATCGTCGCTGGCAATAACACCTGTTCAGCTCTGGTGCTTCTACCACCGTCAACCACAAGTCATCCCCACATGCCATTTTAACGTTGTGTGTTAGATTTCCAGGAGGAGCTTGCTGAACAGCAGTTGGCCCCTGCTGACCGCTGCCTCCGGCCTACACAGCGGTCAAGTAAGTCACACATGTGGAACTGAGTCTTGATTTATGTATGGCAGAGTTCATATCATTGCACGTAAGGAGAGCTGTTAGAGGAAGACGCGTTTCGGTCTGGAGGAAAAAAGGATCATCATTACGGAGGTGATCGAACACTGCCAGCAACTGCTCTGGTGTCACTAACTCTGTGCATCGCGAGCCAACAACACATGGCTGTGGGCCCCTGCTGACCACTGCCTCGGACCTACACTGCGGTCGAGTAGGTCACACATTGGGAACTCAGTCTTGATTTATTTATTGCAGATTTGATATCACTGTACTGGCCTCTTCGCAGACTGCATCCCCTTTCAGCTCCGGTGCCACTAAGTCTGTTCCCCGACATTCAGGGACACTTTCTGGTTGAACTTTGGTGGCGACTGTGTCTATGGACTGGGGGCTGTCTTCATCATCATGTCGGTGATACTGACTTTGTGGCAAAAACGAGGCTGTAGTATTCCACTTCACCTTTTGCCGCTTCCAGCCGGCTTCTGCCCTCTACATCATGCCCTGGAGGACACCTTCTACTGTCCCCCAAAACACTCCACTACTTTCACCTTCGACATCGACGAGGACTCGCTCAGCTTGCATGACCCTATCTCACTGCACCGCAAGTCCCTGTCCCCTGGCAGTGTGCCTGTGCCGGCCGCAGTGCATCCGGGGCTACTAACTCTGTGCAGCACAAGTCATGGACCCTGTCTGATAGCATATTGGATGGCCTCTGGGTCGATGGATTGGGGTCATCAAGGTCATGTGTCTGTGGCCCAGCGCTGTCTGCTACCACCGGCCTCAACTGCGGTCCACCTGGGCTCACACATCAAATTGAGTCCTGACCTGCCCTGACGTCGCATCACCGCAGGATGCACACGCCACCACCTCCAGGACCAACTCCAAACAACAGGTGCCAGTGTCGGAGGTGTCTTACTGCCAGACTATCAGAGTTGCTCACACCTGTTGTGGGTGCCATCTTCAGCTTGATACCCGCCCCTGCGCAGCCAGGCCTCACTGCTCACCTGCCGACACTGGCGTGTGAAAGAGGGCCCACCACGTGCCAGCACAAGCTCCAAGCCCAAGGCCCGTGACCTTGGCAGCCTCCTCAGACCATTACGGCCTCTGCGACACAGGCCTGCTGTACTCCTTTCTCGTTGACGTACTCTACTGCTGCCTCCGGCCTACAGTATGGTCAAGTAGGTCACACATTTGGAACTGAGTCTTGATTACACAATGGCGAAGTACACATATCAATGCAGAGTTTAAATCACTATACTCCCTTCGATGTGGTGACACCAAGTCTGTGCATACCATCACAACCACACGTCGGGGTCATCAGGGCCATGTGTTTGTGGCCCAGCGCTGTCCGCTGCCTCAGGCCTCAACTGTGGTCCACCTGGGCTCACACATCAAATCGAGTCCTGACCTGCCCGGAAGTCGCATCACCGCAGGATGCACACGTCACCACCGCCAGGACCGACTCCCAACAACAGGTGCCAGTGTCGGAGGTGTCTTCATTGCCAGACTATCAGAGTTTCTCACACCTGTCTTGGGTGCCATCCACAGCTTGATACCCTGCTCAGCTCTTCAGGTGCCACTAACTTAGTGCACCACAACTCATGGACCATTCTGGTTGCATATTGGGTGAACACTGTACTTTCTACGGCTACCACCATGATGCTTCACAGTTGTTTATGTTTTGCTGGAGTTTTCTGTTTCCACTTTAATTGTGATCACTGTTCAAGTTGTTGCCAGCACCAGCGACTCCATGAGGGCTGGCTTACACTCACCCCACACACATCCAGCACAGGCGTAACTGTACAAGTGACCCTGGCAATAAAGGTGTCGAGCGCACATGCCCGTAGCCAGTTCAACTAACTATCTGAGTGTGTCCATGTGCTCATGATGTATGCATTAGGGCTCGGGGCCCTAAAAAATTACATTGTGCCGTGTACAGTGGACGCAGCCATGTCACCGCAGGCAGCGGGTGAGACCTTGCACATGTAGCTTTGTTGTCCCCCACTCAATACGTAAGAGGAGTGAATTAGGCCGGCGTACACCAGTCCAGCATGGGGGTGTGGATGATTATCCTGTGGCTCTGGGTGTGCTCCAGTACTGGAAATGTGCAAAGGCATGTGTCTCCGTCGCAGTGTGGGTCTCCGTTGGGGAGTGTAGGTGGTACCTGATGGGACTTAGACACCCATGTATGTGATCTAGTTTGGCTTACATGAGGTAGAACCCCGCCCGCACCTGTTCGGCCACCCCCTTCTGGCAGTCTGACACCTGGCCTTGGAATGCAATGTTTGCTTTGATGGGCTGCTGGGAGCCAGCCATGGTGGTGGGTGTGTTCAGCTGTGTAGTCTGTGCAGAGGGTGGGGTATCCTCGATGCATCTGGGCTGCCCTGCTCCTGGAGGTCGATTGCCTAAGATATCCATGAACTGTTGTAGGGCATTGGTGTCGAAAGTGTGGAGGTCCTCTTCAGCATCACTGTAGAGTTGTCTGGTCTGCTCTGCTGGAGGTGTTGTTTGTCCCTCTGCAATGTGAAGGGGAGCTGCTTGTTGACATTGTCTTGGCATGTATGTTGACGCATTGTTCAAGTTTACATACAGACTGCATGACAATGTATATTGTGACTGTTTGGGAGGAGCGGACAATTTGAGGCGGGACAGTGGACATTTGGACTACATGACGTGGGTGAGGTTGTACATGTACATTTTCATCTCACAGTTTCCTGCTTTGTCAGATGCGATTGGCCATTTTCTACGCACAAGCGGACCCAGTTGTGTCCTCTGTTCTGCAGTGTAAGTATTGCACTGTGTACCACATTGTCGTCCATGTGGATGTGCTGTCATTGCTATGTGTGTGTGCTGCATTGTGGGAGAGTCGCCCCTGCAGCTGTGATTTTGCTGCCGCTTATCCCTTGGAGGCGGTGTGCCTTTGACTTTTGTGCTTTTAAGGTGCTGTGATGTTGGCGACTTGGGTCATTTGTGCTCTTGGACGGTATTGTACTCTTGTGCATTGCTTGTCTGCAGATGTATTGTTGAAGTCAGTGTTTTTTTGTGTACGTGGATGTGTCAGAGTGTGACCTGCTTCTTTACAGATGTGGTCCACACTCAGCCACCTCATTGTCGTGGCGTGCACTATGTCATGGTGATTGTACTCCAGCCATGCTGCTCATCATGTAGTGTCACTTGAATTGTCGGTGTGGCTCACAAATACGCATCTTTGCTGTGTTTCGCACAGGTGCATGTGTGTGTTGTGGAATTGGTGATGTGTGGAGTGGGACCCCTTTGGGCACATGGTGGACGGGGGCCTACTTGATGTTTGTATGTGTGCTGCTGTGTGCCACGGGGATCAGGGCCATGACCCAGGGTCTTTGTGTGTGCGCGGTGTGATACATGTTGTGCATGTGTGCCATTGTGCCCGTCACCCCCGTACCCCCAGTCCCTGTTTGTTACTCACCCTGTTGATGTTGTGACAGGTCATGTCGAGCAGTGTATGGACTCCTGACTCCTTGCACCATCTCCACACTGATGACTGTGGCCACCATTTGCTCCAGCTCCTCCTGTGGCGCAGGACTCCCACCTCCATTTGCCGTTGCTGCTTTCCTGTTGGCAGCGGGTTTCTGCTTGGTTTGACTTTTCGCATCATGCCAGCGCATCTTGGCCTCCTCGACACTCCGACTGCATTCACGAAGGAATGCCATTTTTCTGTCTGTGTTGCCAATGACACGGTGGAGGTGACGGACAGTTGTTGTTGATGTTCTGTCACCTCCGTGACGATGATCTGGTTGTCATGCTGACTGAACCGCATCTTCCTCTTCCTCTTCTCCTTGGCCTTCCCCGACCCCGATGTTCCTTGCTGGTGGTCTGTGGGGCTTGTGGGGTTCGCATTGACCTGGGCACTCGGTCAGGGTGCATCCATGTTGCTACGCAGTTTATTTTGTTGTTGGTGTGTTTTTCTTGTTCTGCTTTTATAGTGCATTTTCCTGCATGACGCGTGAGAATTGCAAGCATGTCACTGGTTATCGCTGATTTTTGTATCGCGATTGGCCTCATTGCAACTTTTTCGCGTTCGTGTTTTGCATTTTTTGCAGCGTCGCGTTGATTTTAGAGTGATCGTTTGACACGTTATCATGGGACTATCGCATGGTGCCGCCAGGTTGAGAATACTATGTTAACATGTCGTTGTTTTCCCACGATAGACTGAGATATGCAAAGTTGCGTTAAGCTAAATTTGCGATGGTTATCACACGTTCTTGAGGATATGTCCCTTAGGGTATAATCCCATTGTACCGTCCTGTGTTCATGACAGCTTCCAAGAAATTTGGGAGAGAGCTAATCTTATCATCCTTGTCCAACTGTTTGAGGAGGATGTTCTTCTCTCTCTCTTACAGCAACAGTTTTCCCCTCTCCATACTTGTATTTATAGATATTTGCAGTTATGGCATTTTATTTCAAGCCTAAAAGAAGACAAGATAGGGCTCTTTGATTATTCTTTATTGGAGCTAATAAAGAAGGCTTTAATAAAGAGAAATATTGGTCTGGTTTATAGGGCAATTTAATACTCATAGTCAATGCATTGCTCCGTTTTTGCTAAGAGTGAACAAGTGGAGCCAACTCCTTCATTCAGAAGGAACGGGCGGTGATCTGCAGTGTATGTTAATGTTCTGGCACAATCAGCATTGAACGTATTGCGTATTAAGGTGCATCATTTTAAATGTATTAACGATCTGCATCATACTCCCCATCGTCTCTTTGTTATGCAACTACGGGAGGAGGATTGTTGCTTCTGGTATGGGCTGGAGGGGGCTAATGGGGTTCATGTTTTCGCTTCCTACCCTGCCATTTGTCTATTCTGGGAACTTGTTTTTGGAAAGATGTACTCTATGTTGAATCGTCGGGTTGC
The DNA here is from genome assembly GCF_964204655.1 of Triturus cristatus. Classification (NCBI taxonomy): domain Eukaryota; kingdom Metazoa; phylum Chordata; class Amphibia; order Caudata; family Salamandridae; genus Triturus; species Triturus cristatus. The sequence continues at coordinate 943,236,967 of NC_140594.1, read as the reverse complement.
AACTGACTCGAAGAAGATAATGCTCTGACTTTCACCGGTCATTCCTCCCCCTTTAGGCAGTAGATATTTTGCCACTATTTCTCTGGCCAGATTGGTTTTTTGCACGTTTTTGGCTCTCTAGTGAACCTCCAAGTCCATGGATCTTGTGGAGAGAATTTCTCAATATTAGCACGTTGGAAATGGAATTAATTGAAAATGATACAGGAAGGTGGAGACTGAGCCAGATCTGTAGGTGGAGACTGAGCCAGATCTGTGATCCATTCAGGTTGTGGCTAGTAAGTATGACTCCTACCCAGGACACAAATGCTTAATTTTGCCTTGTCATTTTTTGTTATTTGTCACCACGTCATTCCCCTCTGCATGTTTATGTATCTTGAAAAACAAAACAATGTAAGCCTTGCTTTCATTTCCTATTTGGAGATGTAGTTTATGTCATTCTGTATCTTGGCTAGCTGATTTGATGATTTCAAAAAAAGATAAATATGTTATTTAAAAAATCATTTAAACCAAACATTTTAATAAAGAAAAAGAAAAACACAAAAAAAAGAAATCAATTAGGAAGATTTTAGTAGTAAAATGAGGTATCAGATGAGTCTTAGGAGGGGTACATGAGGGAAGGGTTTAGAAAGGGTTGCTTGGGATGTTGTAATAGTAAAATGAGGTTTAGGGTTGTGCAAGGAGAGATAGAAGAGAGGAGAGTCAGAGAGTGGAGCTAGAGAATAAATTGAGAGAGGTATAGGGTGGAATACAGGGTAGTGCATTGAAGAGACTCAACTGTTTTTTTTTTACAGTAGGAGTAAAGTAAGAAATATATAGATACATAAGTACATGGAAGGTATACATGTATAAGGAAGGGAATATATCAGGATTTAAGTTGTATTTATTAAACTCAGACTATTTAAGTGTTGTATTTTAAGCTAATTTATTTGTATGTTTATTTCTATTTTATTCTCAATAATTAAATAGTGAAGCAATTGGAGACAAATAGTTATGAAAAATGTACATATTGTGATAGATAAATACATGGAGACCCATAGGCATCTACCTATTAAACATAGAATAATATAACCCTAAGTAATATGTACATTTGTTAAGCAGACCTAAAGAATATCTATATATTTATTTATAAACATAATTATTATACACATTTCTACCAAGGAATACACATATCTAGATACATGCATACAATCAAACTAAACGCTTGTATATACAGGGATATGCTGTACATTTATGTTTGAATATGGTGGTTATGTGGGGGAAGAGCCCAATCTTGAGTACTTTTCTGAAGATAAGATAGTTATCTGTGGATCTTATGTTTGGTGTACTGAGTTTCATAGTTTGGCTGCTTGAACAGAGATAGATGTGCCACCTATGGGTTTTTTCTTGTATGGTGGGATTTTAAGGCGAGGTGCCAACTTGGAGAGGATGTTCCTTTGTTGAACGTATTTTGTGACTTTACTCCTGATGTGAGGTATCCTTGTTCCATGTTTTTGCTTTGTTGGTGATACAAAGCAGTTTGAATGTGGATCTTCTGGCAACTGGTAATCAATGTAGGTCCTCAAGGCAGTTGAGATGTGAGCTTGTGGCTTTACATGTAGGAGTAGTCTGGCAGAAGAGTTCTGAATCCATTGTAGTCTTTTGATAGTTGATAAAGATGATCCATGGTAGAGACCATTGGCGTAATTAAATTTCAGCAGTACAAGAGAGATAGTAGCTTGTACTTTGTGTGGAAATCCCAGGTGGGGGAATATGCGTTGTATAGTTTTCATAGCAATGAAACTTGATCTTGCTAATTTGTCCACATGGGCATTCACTGATAGCTTGGAGTCCATGGTAATTCCAAGGCTTCTTACTTCCTTAGATACATTATGAGGTATTACCAGATTGTCAGGCTAGGCGGTGAGTGGGTCATCAAATCACCACATGTGAGTACTTCCATTTTGAAAGCATTCAATTTGAGATGGCTCCAAGTCATCAACTGATCAATGACTTTGAGGCAACTGAAAATTTGAGAGTTATCAATGTCTTTGGGGCTTTATAGTATAAGGAGTATTTTTGTGTTATCTGCATAGTTATAGCATGTAAGGTAAAATTCATTGATCATTGCCGGTAATAACTTCATGCAGATGTTGAAAAGCATGGGTGAGATGTTGGAGCCTTGAGGGATACCTGCTTTTGTGAATGCTATTTGGATGAGAATGGAGGAGAATGGACACATTTGTTCTGTTGTAAAGTTAGGATGTGATCCAGTCTGGAGCAGTTCCTTTTATGCCAGCTTTGTGGAATCTTTTTATTAGAGTGTCATAGTTAACTGTGTCAAAGGAAGCTGTGAGGTCCAAGAGAAGTAGTGTAGCAACCCCTTTCTGGTCTGCTGTGTTCTTAAGGTCATCCCAGATGGCAATGAGGGCAGATTCTGCGCCTCTTCCTGAATGGAATCCTGTTTGGGAGTCAGAAAGTATGGAGTTATCTTCAATGAATTGTGACATCTGGGAGAATGCTGCTCTTTCGATCAGTTTGCCCAGAAAAGGCCCATTTGTAATCAGACTGTAGTTGTTGGGGTCAAGCGGGTACAGGTTTGTTTTCTTTAATAATGGGCATATGTATGCCTTTTTGAGGTCTTCTAAGATTCCCATAGTTAAGGAATTATTGATGACCCTTCTTACTGGTTTGGCAGCAGAGGTGCTTAGAAGAATGTTCTTAAAGATTTGTGGTGGACAAGGGCCAGAAGGGCTGACGGCAGGCCTACTTCCTATGACCAGCTCCATAAATTCACTTTGTGATATTTGTTTGAAGGAATACAGAGGTAGGTTAGCCTACTCCTGGAGGGATCTTTTGGAAAGCTGTTGGTGCTGGTGGTGTTCCTTTGTTTTAAATAGGAATTCAATGAATATGCGTCATTTGTGTAATGATTTGCCAGTTTTTCAGTGAATTCTTGCGTAATGGGATGAGTTCCTTCTATGCATTTAGGTTTACGAAATTCTGTGACCATTTTTTAAGATTATTTATTCACATATTTAGGATTTTGAATTCTGTCTAAATAGTACCTTTTTTTTTAGCTTTTTTGATTACTGACTTGTATAGTCTGTTAAATTTCTATAGGTGAAGTTTGTGTTATTGCTGTTTGTTTTTAGCCAGGTATGTTGCAGCTTTCTAATTTGCTGTATTATCTCTTTTAAATTTGTATTTCTCCAAGGTGCCTGTTTTCTTTTGTCTTGTTTTCTGTTCTGAGTGATATTTAGATATCAAAAGGCTACAGGAAGCTACTCATATAGTTTTTACATGGAATTTATTGTGTCTAGATTTGTGTTGGATGTTAGTGGTGTTTCAAGTGTTCAAAATTTAGTTTGTTCCACAGTCCATAAGTGGATCCACATAAGGTGGATTTAGGTGTGTTGCTTTGTGGTGTTTTATGTTGGAAAGCTGACCATGTGACTGGAGTAATCGTTTGAAAGGTAACTAGTTTTGGATTTGCAAAAAGGACATCTAGGATGTGTCCAGCGATGTGTGTGGTTATGTGGACACTCTGATGTAGGTTCAGTGGGCTCGATCCACAAAGGTTAACATAAACGTTTGGTTTAAACTTGACCAAACATGTAAGTTTATGACTTCGGGAATTCACAAAGGGCATTTATGAGTAGTATCTTTATGTCCGCACTGGGGCGTAGATTTGCCCCGAGGTAGGAAATAAAGATACTACTCATAAATGCCCTTTGTGAATGCCCAAAGTCGTAACCTTACACGTTGGGTTTAAGTTTAGCCCAAACGTCTACATTTACCTCTGTGAATCATGCTCAGTGTGTCTACGCCAGTGATGATGTTTTTTGGGGGGGGCATATTGGGTTGGTCAAACCAAATGTTTAGGTCACCAAGAAAGCATAGGTTGGAGTGTAGTATTATCAGGTTTGAACCTGTGTCTCGGATTTTTTCTGGGAATATTGCATTGCTAGGTGAAGGCCTGTAAAGGAGAAGGAAGTTATAGGAGGAAGATGGTGTAGGGTTGCATCTGGTGAAGAGGGCCTCACAACCTTGTGTGGAGATGCTGTAAGCTTTAGAGAGATATATTGTTTGCTGGAATATAACAGCTAGACCACCTCCTCTTTTGCCTTATACAATTTTGTGTGGTAGTTTGATAGCCTAGAGGAATGGATTCATGAAACACTGGAGCCATGTCTTTTCCTGACCATGATTCCGTTATGAAGAGTAAATCAGGTTGTGTGTCAGCGAGTAGGTCTTTGATGTTTTTAGAGAGTGATCGATAATTTATTAGTTGGCAGTTTGGAGATTGTGTTTTGGTGATGGTGTGACTTTCTTTTGTAGAAGAGTGAGCAGTAATTTTTGAACTTGTAGCAGGTATGTAATTAGTGGTGGTATTAGCTACATGAGGATGGCAATAGTTTTGCCTTTCTATATCGTATTCCTCCTCCAGCAGGTTTAGAAGGCATTTTTATGGATCTGTGTGTGTAGGTGGTGGAGATGGTGGTTGAGAGTGAGTTGGCAAGCTGTGTTGTTTTTGTAGAGTAGCCTTGTTGTGTAATAAACAAAGAGATGCAAAGCTGTGTGGCATTTTGCTTATTTTGTTTGTGTCTGTTTAAGGTGGAAAGTGTATGAGTTAGGGGTGGTGGTTACGCATGTGGGTCATGTTGTAACTAAGACTCTAGATTGTCAAATGGATGAGGGCAAATGATAGTTGCTGTGTTAATGTGTATAATTTGTGTATCAGGAGGGTGGGAGTGGGTGTATGTTTCTAGTTTGTGATGGAATGTATTATGAATTAGTATTTGTGTGAGATTTTGTTGTGCTGGTGTGTGTGTAATGTTTTGTTTTTGTGAAATAGTGAGAGGAGATGGTGATGTAGTGGTTTTCTGGGAAGGATTTGTATGTAAAGTATTGTTGTGGAGTGAAAGTTGGATGGTGAAGGGGATGGTGATGTGTTTTGGAAAAAAGTGTATGCGGTGTGAGAGTGGGTATGGACAAAAGTTATGAGTGTGTTAGATATGATAGCTGAAGAGGGAGTATGTGTGGTGAAGCAGAGCATAAGGGTTGTTTGGTTGTGTTTTTTCGGTAAAAAGAGGAGGAGGGTGTTGATGGCTGAAATGATGGAGAGCTGAGTATAGGTTTGGTGGTGACAGAAAGGGGTCTGTTAGGAGTAAGTAGAGGGTAGAACTGGTGCTTTGTATGAACAGGGAGTGTGTGTCCAGATGGATTAAAGTTAAGTATAGGGTGACATTGTCTGGGTTGGTAATGTGTGTATTTGTTAGTGGTGTTGGACAGAGTGGTGTTTTGTGTGAGAGTAATGTTGCCATTGTGTGGTACCTGGAGTAGAAGGGTGTATAGGTGTTGTTTGTGGGGTTTTGTAGTGGTTGTTGAGACAAAGAAACGTGGTTAGTTTGTTTGTAGTATATGAGTAGACTGCATTTACTGTGTGAGTATGTTAAGATGTGTGCTGGTGAATGGAAAAAGGGTAGCATTTCTGGCCCTCGGCCTGACCAGTCCAGAACAGGCCCAAACAGGCAACTGCCCTTGTCCTCCCATCCTTTAGCCTCTACACCCGGGCTGAGACGCCCTTAGTCCTAAGCTTTATTAGCCCTAGTGATCAGGTGACACCTTCGGCCAATGGGAACCCTATCCCTAACCACTCAGAACACTAGCCCTAAGCCTTAGGACCAATATGTCATGAACGTTGTCTGCAGCACATGTACATCATTACAGCCAAGGGCCCTAGCAGCCATTGGCACTTTAATTTTTTTCCTCAATTCCCCCCAATTGAGACAAGCTACTCTTTTTTTTTAGAGTGGTGGAAGTTTTCTGGTGCTGGGTTTATTCTGGGCACTGGCAAACACCTGAATCAGACGTCCCAGTTCTCATGTCTAGGCTGCGTCATGTATATGAAAGTGACATCATTAATAACATTACACTCATATGGAATGGACCTGAGAAGGATTCTTTAGAACTTCACAGGTCCATCCAAGGAACGATCTGGTGGGTGGCACTATAGCAGGAGCTAAGGGCAAGTAACACTGCCCCCAGCTCCTCCAAGCAATGGCCCACTTTCTTCTGTTTGTGGAAGGTAGTGAGATGGGAGGGAGAGGAGGAGGACCATACCAGTTTCTCCCACCCTACCTCCCACTAGCTCGTTCACCTCACCATCTGATAAAATGAACCAGGAGATGGGAATTCGAAGGTGATGGACAAGTATTGTTTCACTCCCTCCACTTAAAATCTCCACTTCTTCATTTAGTTTCACACAGATCCTTCATTCCACAAGGCATTTATGTCCAGAATAAGAGTTGGGGAATGTAGGAGCTCTTTGTTTATGCCCCATCAAAGAACCAAACGTTGTCTGGATATTTTTATTTTCCCAAGAAGAAATCCACAGAATTTGGCTCCTTTTGGGGGCACAGACATATGATTCGGTGCCACATAACGGACCAATAAAACCAAAGCACCCTTATAAAACCCACACTTACCTGGTACTCCAAATCTCAAGGGACTCAGAGAAACAAAGTTGGGAGGCAAGCCTGGTCACAGGTATGGTCTTGCTAATGGGATACTGGAGGTAATTACTGTGTTTTTGGAAAGAATATAAAAAACCTGACAAACACCATGCTCAGAGCAATCTACTATCAACCCAACCAGGGTTTGAGAGGTCTGGACCCCAGCAAAAGAAGTCTTAGTATGTGTAGATGTTAAAATACATGATTGGGGGGGCGTGGCTTCGGAGCCTCAGAAGATGGCCGCTGTTCTCGGGAGCTCCGCCGAGACGTGAGGGTCCGCGACTTCTGCCGGCAATGTTTCATCACTAAAAAACGTCGGACTTGCTTGTTCCGGCAATCGGAACTGCCGCTCGTCGGAATGCTGCCACTATTTTTTCAAAGGGTGAGCCTAGCAAGCCTAATTTAATGTTTTTTCTGTTACCTCACCGTCGCGGCCGCCATTTTGTTTTTTCATCGACCCCTTGCTTCACACCTGGAGCTGCATGACGATGCTGGTTAACAGTTGGCTACCCTTTTTTGTCATTATCTTTTTCTTTCTTTTGGGCAACGCTTATTTTATTTGGTCTTCTGGTGTTCCTTCCATTGTTGCCATTTCCTCTATGCTTGCAGTTACTGTGGAACATTATTTTTGACATTTGTCTGGACTGGTGTTTTTTCACTTTCTTTGCATTTTTTCCCAAGTCTTCACTTGGTTTATTTTCAAGGGACTCTGAATGTCTTTTTAAATATCACCATGCCTCGCGGAAACTCTAGTGTTGCTCGTCCTTCCACCGAGGCGAGTTTAGAGGTCTATAATCCTTTCGATATTTTACAGGAGCATACTGAGGATAGCATCAAAGACTCTGGTGGCACCAAATCTACTGCACCACTTACTCCTCGCTTAAGCGCTAAACAAAGCTCCAAGATACCTTCTGCGTCACCATCTACTTCTGGCAAACGGGTAAAAGCTAACCCACCCTCTCCCACCAATTCTTCATCCCCGATATCTATGGAGCTCCTTCTTGACGAAATTCGCGCTCTCAAGCCGCATATGGAAGAAACTAACGTCAGACTTCAGAATCTGGAAGCCAACTGGTCTCTCACTGAAAAGAGAGTTGGAGACCTAGAAGTACGGGTTGACTCTGTTCAAAATCTCACGGCTCAAGTTCCTCTTCTTTCTAAGGAGGTCGTTCATCTTAGGCAACAGATTGAAAATTTGGAAAATCGAAATAGGCGCAATAATCTGCGCATTTACGGATTAGTTGAAGGCCTTGAAGGTGCTAACCCGATTTCTTTTTTCAAATCTTTTTTACCAACTCTTTTGGGTCTTCCTGAAACACCCTCATTAAATATCCAAAGAGCACATCGCTTAGGTACGTTATCCCGTTCTTCTCCCTCATCATCTTCTAAGCCGAGAGGAGTCATTTTGTACTTTTTGGAGTATACGGATCTACTCAGAGTTCTTCAGGCTGCCAAACAGCGAGGGAAAATTGCTTGGAATGGTTCTACTCTTTTCTTCGCCCAGGATTATGCTAAAGTGACTGCTGACCGTCGGAAAAAGTTCTTGGAGATGAGACCTGCACTACGCAGCATAAACGCACGCTGCGGTTTATTCCATCCCTGTCTTTTTAAAGTGACTCATAATAATAAAACTACCAGTTATGAGGATCCAATGTTACTCCAGCAATTTCTGAACAGCTGCAGAACAGAGTCCATGGAAGTGCCTCAGTCATGATTGTTTTATGTATTGTAGCAGTATCTGTTTGTTTCACCTTTAGTGATGTTTAGTTTCTCCCCTAATGTCTTTTGTACCATTTTGTCGGATTAACTTGTTCCTTCTTCTTTCCTCCATCAGGTAGCGATTTTTTGTGGTCCTTCGTCGTTCCTTGTTCTCCTCAACTTGCCTAGCGGATGTCCCTTCCTTACCGTCGTCCTGGAGTCTCCCGTTTCAGTGTCCCGTCTTCCTTATGTGGCTTCACCAACCCCGTTCTTCATTCCTTTTTGTGGTATGTCTACTTGTTATCTTATTTCTTCATGATTTGTGTCTGTCGTTTTGTACTTTTATTTTTTGCACCACATGTTTCTTCTTTCCCTTCCCACTTATTATTTATTCTTTTGGCTCTTTTCTTTGGCCCTTTTTCTATCTCTGTTGTTTCTCTTCTTCCCTATTTCTAACTCTCAACTTATTCCTTTCATGCCTCTCTGCTTACAATCTCTTTTCTCCAAGAATTTCTCTTATTTCCTATTTCACTTCCTTACACTATTATTACTCCTCTATGAGCAATGTCATTTTCTCTCAAGTTTTTATAAGATGCTTTGTATTTTATTGCCTTTGTACATATTTGATTCTCACACAACTTTTTGATATAAGTTATATTTTTTAGATGTCGATAACTATACTTACTTGGAATGTTAAAGGTTTGGGTTCCCCCATTAAGCGGCAACGTGTTTTATCCCATTTAGCAAGTTTACAGGGGGATATTGTGTTATTACAGGAAATTCATATAAAAGAAGCCGAAATCACCAAATTACGTCGTAATTGGGTGGGTCACGTTTTCGCATCCCCTGGTTCAGGGAAACGTAATGGTGTTGCTATTCTCTGTCATAAACGGTTAAATATCAAAGTTATAAGCCAAGCCAATGACTCTGATGATAGGTGGGTGACTGTATCTTTGTTGATTGATAATATCCCTATAACTATTTTTAATGTATATGCTCCTACCATACAGGATAAATTATTTTGGCCCCAGATGCTCACATCTTTGATGCAATCTTCTGATGACTATCTCATTTTGGGGGGGGATTGTAACACAATTGTGGATCCTATTATAGATCGAAGGTCCAACTGCCACGTCTCGCCCTCTTCCATGCACACTCAATTTACCTCCACTATTTCCCAACGTTCTCTTGTTGACTCCTGGAGACTCTGCCATCCTACACTTAGGGAATACACATACTACTCACCGGTTCATTCTTCCCAATCCCGGATTGATTACATTTTTATTTCTAAGGCCTTGACTCAACATATTCGCCACTCTGAAATAGGTTCTATTCTAATTTCTGATCATGCCCCAGTTTCTTTACACCTGGATTTACTCCCCCCCAATAAAAGGCACTAGAAGGTGGAGGTTTAATAACTCTCTCCTATTAGATCCCAAATTTACCCCAGCCTTCCTTGAATTTTCATCCCTATTTTTTACAGAAAATGAGTCGCCTACAATATCCCCTCAGGTGTTATGGGACACTTTTAAAGCTGCTTCTAGAGACTTCATTATTTCATTTGTCTCTCGTAAAAAACGTGCCGCCTCTCACTCCTTACAATCGATTAACTTGCAAATTAAGCAATTGGAACATTCTTATTACTTAACTAACTCTCATTCTGATTTGGATAAGCTTCTCAAAGCCAAATTCTCCTTTAATAAGCTCTCCACGGAATCTGCAAATTTATTTTTACTCAAATCCAGTGCCAAGTATTATTCTGCACAAAATAAGGCAGGTAATCTTCTTGCCAAATATCTTAAAGTTAAAAGAGAACGTACTAGAATCGAATCTATTGTTTCTTCATCTAATATCACTCTTCATAAGGATGAAGATATTCTACTGGAATTCACTAACTTTTATCAAAATCTTTATACTCCGGAGTCTCCTCCTCTGTCAACTGACATTGATCACTATTTATCCTCTATCCCTTCCCCTTCCTTTCCAGATATCGATTTTGCCCCTTTAGAAGCAGCTGTTGGTCCTAAAGACATTTTGGAATCTATTCAAGCGCTTAAAAAAGGCAAGGCTCCTGGACCAGATGGGTTCACGATAGAATTCTATTTACATTTCTCCAATTTGCTTGTTCCTAAACTCCATCAGCTATTTTCATTCTTTATCTCGTCCAAACAATCTGGGGGCTCCTTTCAGGAAGCCTTAATTTGTCTCCTTCCTAAAGAAAATAAGGACCATACTTTATGTAAAAACTATAGGCCTATTCCTCTAATCAATCTGGATTACAAAATATTTGCAAAAATTCTAGCGCTTCGTCTCGACAAGATTTTACCTAAATTAATTGGTAGGGAACAATGCGGTTTCATTAAGGGTCGTCACCTTTCTGACAACACTCGACTCTTTTTTTAATGTACTAAGTAAATCTCACTCCTACCAATCTTCTTTAGCTGCTATTGCATTAGACGCCGAGAAAGCATTTGATAGGGTTAACTGGCAATTTATGTTTGCAGTCCTTGTTTGGTTTGGTTTTGGCCCGAAATTCCTTGCCTACATCTCTTTACTGTACTCCTTTCCTAGGTCCTTTATATTAGCTAACGGTCTTGTCTCCTCTTCGTTTCCCCTCTTTAGAGGTGTACGACAGGGGTGTCCCCTCTCTCCTCTTCTTTTTATTTTAGCATTAGAACCCTTCTTGACAAAAATCCGAGAGAATAAAGATATCACCGGTTTTCCCTATGGGGATAAACATTTGAAACTTTCTGCCTATGCGGACGATATACTTTTATTTATTTCCAACCCCCAATCCTCTATTCCATCATTTTTATCTGAAGTTTCTGAATTTGCGAAAGTATCAGGTTATAAACTTAATGTTGATAAGTGTGAAATCCTCCCTCTAAATAAATGTTGTCTCCATGTAGATTTTTTGGCCTCCTCTTTTCATTGGAGCCCTTCTAAGATCAAATATTGAGGATTGTGGTTTCAATCCTCAGTTAAGGACACTGTAACACTAAATCTTAAAAATCTATTAACAACTCTAAAAGACTCTACAACTCGGTGGCATCCCTTGTTTTTATCCTGGTGGGGCAGACTGGACTCTATTAAAATGATGTTAGTTCCAATAATCTTGTTCGTTCTTTCTAATCTGCCAATTAATATCCCTAAATCTTGCTATAAAAATATTGACTCCATCTTATCGAAATTCTTATGGCACCAGAAGAAAGCTAGGATGTCTTTTGCAAAACTTAAATGTCCTAAGCAGTTGGGTGGAGTTAATTTTCCGGACTTTGCTTCTTATCATATCTCATTTTTTCTTAAACATTCTGTTTCCCTATTATCTGCCCAGATGTCTGATATCGCTTTTCAGCCTTTGTGGGTAGACGTTGAATCTTCTTTCTTTCACCCCTTTAATTTTGAAGAATTTGTATCACTGTCTCATATTCCCAAGAGATTCTCTCTCCCTATTCTTAAAAACTCTCGGAAAATGTTTTCTCCTCTTTTCCTGGACGGTTTAGATGATCGCTCTCGTTTATTGCAATCTTCCTTATGGTATAACCCCCTTATTAAAATAAGAAATAGGATGCTTTTTTGGGAGGACTGGAGGGACCTTGGTCTTAGTTGGACTCACCAACTTTTTCACGAAGGTACTTGTGTTTCCTTTTCTATTCTTCAATCCCGTTTTTCTTTACCAATTTCCTCTGAATTTAAATATAACCTTCTGAGTACAGCTGCACAAAATAGTTATGATTCCCTTTCTGATTCCATCACCCATACCAACTCTTCTCCTCTTCCTCTCCCTTATTTACTTGCTTCTTCTTCTGCTTCCCCAGTTTACAAAAAGTTACGGGATACTTCTAGCACTCGAGATAAATCTAAAGTAGAAAAAGACTGGGAATCAGATTTAGAGGTCTCTTTTTCTGTTTCCACATGGCAAAAAATTTGGATTAAGATAAGGAAGTCATCTAGAGCAGCTAATACAACTCAAACATTATTTTTTATATACAATAGACTTTTGATTACTCCTGCTAAACTAAATATGATTGACCCCTCTATTCCTTCCACTTGCTGGTCTTGTTCTGCTTCAATGGCAGATCTTAAACATATGTTATTTACATGCCCCGTGATTTATAAATTTTGGAATGATGTGTGGCAACAGATCAACAACATTTTTTCTACACATTTTCCCTTTACTTTTTCACATATTTTCTTAGGCAGTATATCAGACGTATGGTCCTCTTCCACTACTAGTACTTCCATTATTGATCTACTTATAGCTGTAGCGTTTCAACAAATCACTAAATCTTGGAAGGATGCCTCAAAAGTCTCCTTTCAAGCTTGGTGGTATGGGGTCTGTTATCACCATAGGTTAGACAGGGCCTATGTTTACCCCATTACACTTGCTATTAAACGTGACTTATTATGGGTGCCAATCACAAATTTTTTAAATGTAGCTGCACGATCTCTACCCTTCCATACTCCTTCTGCGGAAGAAGTTCCCAAGCCTCCATGAAATATTCCTGATGGTTTCAAGCATATATACATGTAGAGTGTTTTATATTTATTTGTGCATTGTTATTGGAGAAGTTCTTGTACATTTAGTATATCTGTATACTCGTTTTGCATATTTCTATATACCAATGATTACGTTCTTAACATATGTGTTTTGCTCTGTTAATTGATCATCCTTGTTCCCTTCCCTTTCTTTTTCCTTCCTTTCTTTATTTATTTCTTCCCCTCGCTTATGACAATGATAACAGTTTAGTTTGAATCTACACATGTTGTTCTATTACAATTTTGTTGTACTTAAATCTCCATAAACTTTCTTTTAAAACTAAAAAAAATACATGATTGGACCCAGCAAAAGAATTCTTAGGATGTGTAGATGTTAAAATATATGATTGTGGGATTTCCATGCAGCCAAGAGGTTACACCTGCAACTAAAAATAGGCAGCCTAAACTGACATTCTGCCTGCAGTTTCATTCTGAATGTCCGCAATGCACTTCACATATTTTATTGCACTGTGGCCACCCTGAATCCATAGAAATTCCATACACGTTTGATTTCCGATGCACGAGAGACTAAGGGGAACAAAGTTTGGAGTCAACCTTTGGTAGGAATATGTCCCTGCACAAGTGATATGAAGGGGATGATAAAATCTAGACAAATGTAATATTCAGTCTGATCTCCTGGGCAGCCAATCAGGGAGAAGTAAGACTGGTACTCACTGAACGAAACCTTAATAAGTGCAGATATAAAAAAATTATAGTTGTGGTATGTTTCTACACACCCCAGTGGTGATACGTAAGACCAAATAAAAAGTAGCCTTAAACGGTAATCATTTGCAGTCTTTCCAAATTTCAACAATATGCTATATCTAAGGTTATATCCCATTGGCATCGAACAAGCATAGAAAACCAATGATGTGTGGTGCTCTCATGCTCAGGACAACCAGAGTAACAACATTTGGGATCAAGCCTGGACAGGTATATGTTCCTGTGTGAGAGAGACTGGAGGGAAATATGGTTTGAAAAAATAAATGCTTAAAATGTGTCAAACATCTTGTTCAGCACATTGTCCTAGCCATCTGGCACCCAGCAAATGAAGCCTTAGACTGTGCAGATGATAAAAATATATAGGTGCAGTAGGGTTTCATGCAGCCCAAGCTGACACTTGTGCCTAAATGGCAAAATATTGCTATTTCAGTTGATTTCCCGATTTCCAAAACGCACTGCATCCCTGAACTAATAAAAAACCCATACATGTCCAGAACCCCAAGGCTCAGGAAGCCTTGGTGGGTCAAACCATAGCAGAAATATGTTCATGCATGAAGGCAACTGGAGCAAATGACCATGTTTTGGGAAATAAATTGCTAAATCTGGCACATATCAAGTTCAGTGTGTTCTGTCAATTAGGTCGCCAGAGCAAATGCGGTCTGGCTTGCACAAATTTATTCGATGAATTATACAGAATTAGAAAATATTACTTTTTTTTACTCTCCACATAGAGCTGAGTGCATGAACCACTCACCACACACATCGATTCTTCTCCCAGTTTTTGATATGTGCAAATATTGCATATTGTGCAGACTACATTACCTTGAAAAGTCCACCCTTATTTGCTATTGCTGGACGAAGACATTCAGAAAAACATGTCCTTGGTTAGTGTTCCAGGATTTACGCTCGTCCCATTGATAAATGCAACAAAATATTGAGCAAATTTGTTTAAAAAAATGAAATGTGAAAACGTTTTTCATTATATCTTTGAACTGCAGTTTTGTTGCACAGTATGTACCAGTGTATAGCTCTTTATGTGCTGAAAAAAACTCATAATTTGTTTGATAACAAAGAAGTACATATGTTTAAACAACTTAAGTTAGATTTTTTGACAAAAGCTCCAGGACCGAGGTGCACAAACGCCTCTGCTCTGAAAAGGTTAAACTTCAAATTAGTGTTTCATAAAGACATAATTCTCTTAAAAATATATGTATCTGTGTTTGAAACCAGTACCCTCACTGAATGGGTATAACAATCACTAAATTGTTCAAAGTGTTTACTCATTTTTAATAAAATTGTTAAAAACAACTTGTGTCTCTTCATCTGGTCTGCATTTAATTGAAAGAATGTTGATTAGAGATTATACTCTGAGTTTATTCAGAAAATAAAGAGTGATTAAATCAGTATCGCAGGAGAAAAAGAAAAAACTGTGATCACTTGAAGTGGCAAACTTACTTTTTCCTTTTTGATAAAGAAGCAGTCAGCTTTTTTTCTGTGATTATTGATAGCAATGACCACTTCACAATTAGAGGTGTATGCTCATTGAAGCAAAGACCCCTAGAGGGAGATGTCACTGATTGCTAACCCTCTTCTCTGCCACTGTGTCGTTCTGAACCAATTACCTCAATGATGCCCCTGATGGGATGCAGGCCTCAATTATCGACGTTTGAGAGTCCCCATTGACTGGGAGTGGTTTCAACTGTCTGACTCATGGCACCAGCAACATTAGTTGCATCCCTCACTTCTGAACTTAAAAGTCCTCTCCCTTTACGAGGCATGATGATGTCTCGCAAGGTTAAAGATTTAATGATTCATTGAGTTCAAACTTTCTCTGAGTGGTTGGTTAGATCTACATTACCCCCGTCATAGGTCGCCCTTGTCCCAGTCCTTACAATGTGAGTCATTACAATACGAGGCGGTCCCGCATCCCGACAGGCACTCTAACATGCTAGTGTTTTTTAGGTCTCGCCTGAGCCAGCGCATGCGCTGCTCTGCGAGACATTTAGTAAGTGTACTTTTCGAAGTGCTACCACACGCTTTTGCTGGCCTAGCGCTTGCGTGCACGTGCACGCGCGCAGCCGGCAGCTTTCAGCACCCGAGGCGCCATCTGGAGCGCGATTACTTTCACGCTTGCCGTCACGTGCGCACGTGCGCGCACCCCTGCTTTCACATTTGCCGGCGCGCGCAAGCGCGATCCACTCGCGTCCTGTTCCTCATTCTGTCCGCAGCAATCCTCACCTATATTTTCTCTGTGCAACTTTCAACCCTACCGTAAAAATACTCCGTTATTGAATAATTTGAATTCGAACTGGACCTGTAGCTGGTGGCATGTCGGCTGATTAGACTCAAAATCTTGAACAAAAGAAGTTGCAGACCTCCTCAAACCATGCCAATGATTTACTCCTTCGTGCAAAAAAAACCAACTTTACTTCCAGTGCACACCACAGCCTATCCTGGCCAGCGAAGTGTGCACGCCTGATCCATATGGTTGTTATATACAAATGTGCGTGCTGTGCATTTCTTGCATTCGGTCTAGTGCACATAACTGCCCAATGGCACAGTATTTAAGTTCAGTGCTTAGTATCTCTTGAAAAACACCCCAGCTCGCAGTAACCTCTATCATTTCATAACTCTGATCTTGTGCAGTGTGAATGTGACTCAGGCCTGGCATGAAACTGCATTTGGTAAAACATTTTGGCAGCTGAATTGATCTGCGATAGTAATTGCACATGGT
This sequence comes from Triturus cristatus, assembly GCF_964204655.1. Lineage (NCBI taxonomy): Eukaryota > Metazoa > Chordata > Amphibia > Caudata > Salamandridae > Triturus > Triturus cristatus. The sequence continues at coordinate 943,220,779 of NC_140594.1, read as the reverse complement.
GTAACCTTTCCTTGTTTGTTTCACTGGTTACACCGAGGCCTCAGTTAATAGTTCCGAGTATACAAGAAGCATTCCCCCTGCCCCCCCATGAGAAATGGAGAATTGCTACCCAAATTTAATAATACCCAATTCACAAGACAACCTTTGTTGTTCAAATAGTATAGCAGCAATATGACACACTGAAGCGTGTCGTGATGGATTGCTCTTTCGATTTACATTATCTGGGTTGCATTTATGTTACGTTCTCTACACCCACTGGCCTGGATTTAGACCCTCGATGCTATTGACATAAAATCTTCCTTGCACCAAAAAAGACTTATTCGTTTTCCATTATTAAAAAATGGTACCGAATTTTTCATGTAGGGATAGGATATTGGTTGGGCAGAACTGAACTTGCTTTGTCTTTGCCATTGTTTCTCAGTCACAACCAAAATATCAGGATCTGGTCAATTGTCTTCACCAGGTGCCCTTCAGCACAACCCAAGGTTTCTTTCCTTTTCTGTAGGCTATTCATTTTCTAGGTACACCCCCGTAAGTTGGCCAATTCCAGATGAACTTCCAAAAGTCCATGGATCACATGCATGCTCTCTTCCTGCTAGACTCCCACTCAAACAATCATATCAACATCACCACGTTCCTGGTTCAGGTGTTCCACTGGATGAAAAAAGGCTTTCTCACCATAAATGGTGCTAAAAACGGGGTGCTGGTTCTGTGGGAGTCTGTCTCCTCCCCACCATCATCAGGTGTTCTGAAGATCATGAAACCTCTCCGGCAACCTTAAAAGCCAATAATCTAGGACTGATTTTCGTCTCTAAACTGTTATTTCCCTCTCTAGTCAACAAGTTTTCAAGGATATTAAGCTCCAGCTCCCCTTCATTGCAGTATATTTCCACTCCTCCAAATTGTCCATATGATAGAGCTGACAAGAGTATGGATCATGGTACTACTGGACTACTGCATCACAAGTTACAATCTTCCCCAGGAAGCTCCTTGCCAGACTACAAAAGCTGGCACCATATCCTGAAATCTCACCCAGGACTTCCAGTAGAACCCAGGATCACATTCAGGGTTCAATGCATCACCCATAAAGCCCATTAGGGCAAAGGCCCAGAATATATGCAGCTTATGGTTCCATACTACACCGCAGCTAGAAACCTTTGATCACTGTCTGCCACCTGCTTTGTCAACAATTATTCAAGAGGATGAAACAATTTGGCAGGTACCTGGCCGTTTAGGGCACTATACCATGGGATGAACTCAACTCTGCCTTGAGGTCTAAATCCAATCACCTACAATTCAGAAAACTCCTTATGACTGAACTAGTAAACAACACTTCTAATGGGACTTCACATAATCGGGGTTTGCTGTGTCTGACACAAGCTGCAATTATACAGTTAGACTTGACCACACTGCATATTATCGTGCTTAGCAACCAGAAGTAGTTGTAATTTAACATGGATCACTGCGGAAACTTTGCAAATGAATACGTTTCATAGAAATTTATAACCTTGGTAAGGTAATGAAGTCTCTAAGAAGAGTGGTAATGCTCTTCATAGTAGGTTGTGACTGGTTGTTAAGCTGTTGTATAGTGGCATATAAAGGAAATGTTTTAGCATAGTGATATGAGGTATTCATAAAGCGCACTGTCACTCATGACGGAGCATCCTGGTGCTAGCCCAGCAACAAACACAGTAAACCATCACTTAACACACAAAACTGTAGTATGAAGAACCAAGGAGAACAAGCATTGGCATAGCCAATAGGTCTTGCCTTTGGGACCTTATAAGTGTATAGCCATGCAACAGTTGATGTGTTGCACCAAGGATATTGTGCTGCATAACTAAATACTTATAAGATCCCAACGGCGAGACCTTTTGGCCATGCCAATGCTTGTTTAATTTCCATAGAATAAAGGCCCTTCCCACCGTCTCCATGCCTGCTTGTTATCCTATCCAGAGGCATGTAAGAGAACGCACCAGTTTTCTGTTCTATTTGTGTTTCCTGTGGGCTGCTGGGGGGGAGTCAAGTTCCAACAGCTTGGTCTTTTTGCAGTTGTTCTTTTAGCTTGGCTCCCTTTTGGATTAGCAGCCAGGCGCACTGGGTGGTTCCTCTTGGGACTTGCTGGTGGTTCTGCGTTTATGCCTGGTTGGGCTACATATCCATGGCATGATCATAGGTGTTGGTGGACTGTGCAGCCGGGAGCTTTTGCTTAGGGGCAGGGTCTTGTGCCTTTGGTGTTGCAGGCCCCTCCATTGCAAGTGTTCGTCTCTGTCCACTGGTGGCAGGGTGTTTGATGGTCGCCTTTCTGGATCTGCTTTGTGGAATTTCTTTTTTTAAGGTTCCGGTTGGTGTCTTCTTCTCCAGATCATCCTGGCTGCTTGCCCATTGCATTTTCTGTTTTTTGTTTGCGCTACCACTGTTGGTCTTCCCCAAAACTTGGTGTGGTGGCTTGGTGGACTAATGCTTCCACTGTAGGGGGCTGTGTTTGACCTCATGGTCACAGGTTAGAATCCTGGCTGGTCAACTCAGCCTTTTATCCTTCTGAGGTCAAGTCGTCATAATATTCTTTATTCGGTTATTGCCGCAACCATAAAAGAGTACATCAAACATACACTTAAAATATCACTATGTGTGGTTAAAACAAGCAAAAAAGATCAAGTCATAATAATTTTACAAAAAGGAATCAGTGGGCAACGTGCTCGAGTGTCAAGGTGCATACAAATACATTTAGCAAAAGCTTATTAAAATCCATGTAAAATAGGTGATTTTCAAATTGTATCAGTCTTGTTCAATTATTAAAATAGTCACCAAAAATCAATAGACACCATACAGACTCATTATTACACAGTTAAAAAACCAAAGTAGGAAAATGTATTATACATAAAAAGATGTCATTCAATAACTGTGCGAAAAGTAACATTATGATAATTTTCCCACTAAATCACGCAAACGTACCGCTAAGGAAATAAAATTATGAATCGTCTGGCAAATTTCTTCTGTTTGCAGGAGCTGTAAGTGATACAGAGCCGGGCTACATTTCCTTATATTCAAAGTTTTTAAAAAGTGGGATGATACAATTTCTCTGTGGCCCTGAATAAAGCTGACAGAAGAATAGAAAATGCACCATAATTTGCTCTGACTTTGAATCGCACAGGCATAATTGGGACTCAGCATCACAATACGCCTTGCGGGGATATGAAACCAAAAGGTGGGCTATCCCGATCCTCAATCTAACCAAATGAAATCTTACCATATGACTAGGGGGAACAATAAATAAGGTTCTATGTTCTCTGTACAGTCCAATGGCAAATAGTCCTGGACTTTCTTCTTACCCAGCTCTATGTACTCATTATCTAGTTTTAACATGGATAACAAACCCTTTTTCAACTGCTGTTTGGATATATTTAACATTGTTTCCGTGATTTGCAGGAACCAGGGAATCTCCTGTATATATTCTGGGCTAGGACAATCTAATATTATTTCCACCATTAAGCGCAGGCTCTTCTTTAACCCACACAGAGTGCCACAAAATTATTGGGGCTATCTTTGCACAATGCGATTAAACCTAGCTCCCTGTAACATAAGATAGATGGCAGGCTGCTAGTAACCACCAAAAGACGTCTGAGAAAAGGATTTTCTGCTGTCTGGAGGCATGTTAAGTTACAAAAGCCCCACACTCCTGCCCCATACAAAATGACAGAACAGCTGTGGGCTTTATATATGATGATAAAGGAGTCTAACCGTTTGTGACCCATCTTTCTTGCAAACCTAAACAGTGCCTCCACGTTACGATCAAAGGAGCTTTTCCTAACATTAAAAAGGTGACTCCGTGTTCCTTTCTGAGCAAAAGGTATACCTGGATACGAAAAGGTTGGCACATAAAGTAATTTATTAGTATTAATTAAACAGGGTTTTAGTGGGCGGGGAGTCTGTCCAACAACCATGACATAAGACTTGACCGTATTGGCCTTTAATCCTGAGATTGTGCATAAAATAATTGAATCTGCTTAAAAGTAATTGCAAACCCACCTCAGTCCTGGACATCAAGACACAATCCTCGGCATAAAGTAATGCTGGCAAATTTTCAGAGCCCACCCTCAGAACATCAGCCTGCCTTCGACCAAGATGATTCTCAAGGTCATTAATAAATAGGCAGAATAAAAACGGGTCTAACATGCACTCTTGTCGGACTCCACAGTTCATATTTATGGGAGCAGAGAGTTCCCCATCTGCTCCATATCTTACTCTGCAGGTTACATCTCGGTGCATTTGTGCTAAAAAATCAACCAGTGGTGGATCTAAACCCATGGCTAGCATTTTTTGCCAGAGTTTCCCTCTGTCTACCCAATCAAAAGCTGATATTAAGTCCATGAATCCCAAGTAAAGCAATCCTTTCTTTGCTAGTGTATATTTCCTTATGAGCAATTGCAGAGTACGACACTGCTCAACCGTTCCCAGGCCTCTCCTGAAGCCATATTGGATGTCAGATAGCTTCCCTCTCTCAATTACCGAGGGTTTCAAGTTGGTCCAATAAGACTCTACCCATTATCTTGCAAGTGCAATCAATCAGCGAGATTGGTCGATGGCTCTTGGGATCTGCTCTGCCCTGTCCCTTTTCTTAAAAATCTGTACTATTGTCACGTTGACCTAAGACTTAGACGGGCCAACGTGGGCTATACAGCTCATGATGTTGGTTTAGACTGGGGCCCAGAGATTAGGATTAGCCAAGAAGAGATCGGCCGGAACACAATCCGGACCCGATACTTTGTTGGGAAAGGTCAATAAAATGAGTATCATTGAATTGGATAACAATTCATCTCTGTTTTTCAGCGCCAAGATAGCCTTGGGTGGACGTGTGCTTTACCTTTATGTAGGTTCCTGTTGTACCTCAGGTTGGGGGTTGATCTTTGGTGGGTTTTTGCTGCCTCTACTTTTGCTCTGGTCCAGTCCATATTCATCTTCTGCCCCACAGGACTTCCTTTCGGACTTTGAGCTACTGTTGCCTGTTTTTCCACCCTTGGGGCTGTTCCGCCTGGGCCTGACTTGTTTGGTGGTTTTGGCTCGGGTGGTGCCTGGGGGGGTTTCTCCTTGGATGGGCCTGCTGGGGCATGGTTCAAGTTCCTGTGGGTTTCCCCAAGGTGTCTGGTCGGGGTGCTGTTTTTATTTGCCCATTGGTTGCCTTTTGGGCTACTTGGTTGTTTGTGCTTTTTGAGCTTTGGGATGTGGCCACAAGGCTCCTAGTCTTTTTCTGTCTCTTCATATTCTGGGTTTCTGGACATGTCCGGGTTCCTTCCCTTTCATGGCTAGACTCCTGGTCCGGGTCCTGCATCTGCCATTATATTTTGGCTGCCGCTTCCGCAGTTCCTGGGCTGTGACTGTCCCGTGTTGGCCAGACTCTGCGTTTCATCAGTGGTCCTGTTGATTCGGTCCATTGGTGTCATTCCTCAGACAGGATTGTTGTGTTGGCTCCCATTGTTATGCCTCTGGGTATGTTTGGGGCATCCACTTTCCTTGGGCATCCGCTGCTGAGTGGGTTTGTGCTCAGTGGTGGCGGTGCTGCTCCCCTCTTTGGATATTGCCCAAGTGCCTCCAGCATTGAGGTTCTAGGGTGCTCCTCCATTATCTTCTCTTTCTGCATTCCCTCTGGGCCCTTTCGTGCTTCTGGGATCTTCACAGTTTGCTGTACGTGGTAAAACTTTGGTTGACCACTTTTGCAGTCTGTCATTCCTCTGGTCTTGGTGGCAATTTTGGCCACTTTTGGTTAGGTGGTTGTTTTTGTTTTTTACGTCTTTTCCCCTGTAGCCGGCCCATCATTCTACGTCTCTCTCTCTTTCTCTCTCCTGTTTTCTGCTTCCTGGGGTCGCTTTTCGGTCTGTCGCCTGCTCCTCACCTTTTCTCCGAGGTTTTGGCTCTGGCTGTTTGGCAGCTTCGGGGGTTCTCTGGATTGCCGGTCCTGGCCAAATGTTTGGCTTGTGCTTCCACTCTCCCTGACAGTCTCTGATGGTGGTGGAGGCATGTTTTGTTTGGGCAGTTGGGTTTCGGACTGCTCCTTGCTCTAATTTTTCTTGCCCGTTTTCGGTTTCTTGGCGGGTTGTTAAATTCTTTTTTTGGGGGGGATTTTAAAAAACCTTTATTGGAAAAGATTGGACAGCATAGTTACATAGTTCCACAATAGCAAAGGATTAAGCACAGCAATATATTGCAGCACAGCAGAGATAGACGCAAACTTGTGTCACATTGGAGACAATGCCATGGAGAGTTGTCATAAATCCATAGCAGAGGTGAAAGCAGATGACCGGGGGAGGCACCATGTGTAGAGGGAGAAGGCAGAGGGAGTGAAGGGGCCGTGAACGAAAGGGAAGCAGCTCATGGACTAGCACCGGCAGCAGCCGCGGGTGGGGTGCTGGCGGGGAGCGCAGGGGAAGTCGCAGGGTGCTGGGGGTCATATCTTAAAAGGTAGGTGACAAGTGGGCCCCATATGTCCAGTGGACGGGACTTGGCTGCTAAAAGGTCCTAGAACTAGGAGGGTGTGGCAGCGAGACGCATCTTCGAGCCAGAGGGCCGCCTTAGGCGCAGGCCTACGACCCCAGCACATGGACACCCTACGCCGCGCGAGGACCAGCAGCATGGCAGTCAAACAACGAAAGGCATCCGGGCAAAATTTAACGAAGCCTAAGTGGCAGATCACGGGGTCAGGTTGAAGTGGTGAAGAGGTGATTTCGGAGATAATTGCGCAAACCTCACGCCAATATGCCAAGACCTGGGGGCACAGCCAAGCAAGATGAGAGAAATCAGGCACGGGCGCGGAGCAGCACAAGCATCTGTCACTTGCTACAAGACCTAATCTATGAAGTTGGGTGGGGGTACGATACAGCCAATGTATGTATTTGAAGTGTATGAGGTGCAAACGATAGTTGGGGGAGAGGCGTTTGATCTGAGTACAGCAATACAACCAATCCACTTGAGAAATCTTGACTCCCAGATCCTTGCCCCATGCAATGCGCGCCCGGTCAGTAGAGATGAAGGACGCTGCAAGCGTGTAAGCATACATTTTAGTAACCAATTTCTTGGGAGAGGAAGAGGCATAAAGAAGATCAAGAGTGGCCAACGTGGGAGGAGGCTGGGGAAAAGTGGAGTGAAGCTTCCTGCAGTCAGCCCAGAGTTGGTAATATAACAGGGTGTCCATGGGGCCAGAGTCGGTGGCAAGCGAAGAAAAGGCATCCCCAGGATACAGGTCCGATATTGTGGAGAGGCCTAGACGAGTGGCGTGTTTAACCCTCCCCGACGACTGGAGTGGAGGAAAAGCAGGGTGATGGGCAATGGGCATAGTGTTTGCGGATAGCATATCAAAGCCGGAAACCTTACGAATTCCATCCCAGGCCCAGCGCAAGGTTTCGACCGTGTCGATTTCAGTGCGTTGGAGTTTTGCTGGGGTGAACAGTGCAGTTGTGAGCGGCCACAGGGTGGCGAGGTCAGCCTCCACCGCAACATGGGGTTGGAACAGAGTAGGGTGGATTCAGAAATGGAGAAAGCTGGTCTGAACGCTAAGAGCATAGAGCTTAAAATCCGGGGCTACCAGCCCGCCCTGCAACATCGGAAGGGTCAGGATGTTGTAAGCGATCCTGGGCTGCCGTCCGGCCCAAACCAGGGTGATAGGCAAGGAGCGAACATTGAGAAAAAAATTAGCGGTGAGAGGAATGGGGATGTTAACGAAGAGATATAAGAACTTCAGGAGCACCACCATTTTGGCGATCGCTATGCACCCGGCCAGAGAGAGCAGCAGCCGGTTCCAGAGAGGGATCTTGGACTCTAACCAATCCACTGCACGGCCAAAGTTAACCCTCCAGAGTTCATCCATGTCTCTGCTTAACCAAACACCCAGATATCTAGTGGGCTCCGAAGCCCACACGAAAGGGTAATCAGGGTCAAAGGGAGTCGTGGCGTCTGTGAGAGGAAATAAGACAGATTTATTCCAATTAACCTGAATGCCAGAATAGCCACCAAACTGTATCACCTCACGGACTAGAGGACTGAGATTCTCCTGGGGGTGACGAACATAACGAGTGATATCGTCTGCGTACATGGAAACAAGTAAAGCCCGAGCCGTGAATCCAATGCCTCTCTGGGTATGATGCTGCCGGAGACGAGCTGCGAGAGGCTCCATAGTGACAGTGAAAAGCATGGGAGAGAGTGGGCAACCCTGTCGAGTACCGCGCCCGATAGAAATGGGCTTGGAAATCTGTCCGTTGATACGGAGACAGGCGGTGGGAAGAGTATACAGAAGTAACATCTTGGGTATAAAGACCTGACTGAAGCCCCGGCGGGGAAGGTGGTAAAACAAGAAGGGCCATTCCAAGGTGTCGAAGGCCTTGTTGGCATCGAGCAAAGCTGCCACTGCCGGAAGCGACGGATTGATTTGATGAAGGATGGAGAAAATGGTCCGGAGGTTGTGAGAGGTAGCGCGACCGGGGATAAAACTGGACTGGTCTGGACGGGCAATGAGTGGCATGAGTGGAAGTAGACGGGAGGCAAGCACCTTGGCGAAAATGCTGTTGTCTGTATTGATGAGAGAGAGGGGGGCGGAAGGAATGTCTCTGCTCGGGGGCTTGTCCGGCTTGAAAAGTAAGGTTAAGAGTGCCTCACGCAGCGATGGGGGGAACTGGCCCATTTCAAAAGATTCGTTATACATGGCAGCTAAGTGAGGAATCAAAAGAGTGGCGAAGGCCTTATAAAAGGAGGCCGGCAGGCCGGCGGAGCCGGGGGTCTTGTCACCAGGCATACTGTTTATAGCAGCTAGAATCCCCTCCTTAGAGAAGAGCTCATCCAGGAATTCCCGATGTGAATTACCGAGCCAGAGGAGTTGAAGAGTATCAAAATATTTGTGAAGAACTTCGCAAGGTGGTACCGATCCGGACGTATATAGTTGTGTGTAGAATGCAGTGAAGCGCGCTTTAATCTCTACAGGGGAGGTAGTGTGGGAAGGACCACCGTCCTGCAAGGTGGGTATATACGATGCTGCGCGAGGCCGACAAAGGAGATTAGCCAGAGTTTTACCGGGGCGATCGCCCTCACCGAAGCGACGCGCCCGTGCCTCTCTACCGAGAAACGCCAGTTCTCTATTCGCCTCATCGGAAAATTCAGTCAGTTTCCCGCTTATCTGAGCGAGTGTATCAGCCTGCGGGTTCTGGGCATGGGAAGCGTCCAGCAGTTTAATCTCCCTTTCAATCCTATCCAGAGTGCCATGGATGGAGCGTAGAACACCAGATTGCTTGGAGATGCATTCCCCATGGATTACAGTCTTGAAACCCTCCCAGAGCGTGGACGGGGAGTCAGTCCACTGATCCCTCGTTGAGCTCAAAATAACTTATGATTGCAGTCTGTATCTCGTCGCAGAAGACCGAGTCACGTAGTGTGTTTTTGGGGGAAGCCGCTAAGAGAAGGCGCAGCAGGGAGAGTGAGGAAGACGGAGGGATAGGCTAACGGGAGCGTGGTAGGAGAGTGTGTGTGCCATATGATCAACTGAAGTTAGCCAGACCAATGCGTCCAGAGTGGTGATCCATAAGTCCAGCCTGGACCAGCAGCCGCGAGAACCAGTGACACATGTGCCCTCACGTGCCGCAGGGTGAGCATGACATCATGTGTCGTACAGAGAGTTGTCCAGGAGGATGGAGCTAAGGAGTCAGACCTCGCATGGATGGGAGACATGGGAGCCGGACCGGTCCAAAGTGGTGGACAGAGTCACATTAAAATCACCCCCCCACCCAGAGGAGAGCAGCAGGGCCGAAGGATGAGATGTGGTGCCAAACTTGAGCAAAGAAGTCCGGGTTGTCGCAATTAGGACCATATATCGCAGCGCGTGTCAAGGGCTCGGTCCGCAGGGTGCCGTGGAGTATTAGGTAGCACCCGCCAGGGTCAGTGAGCACTTGAGAGTTCTGCCAAGGGAGCCCCCTGCGCAGCAGTATGGACACCCCCGAGAGGAGTTGGAGTAGAAGGAGGAATGGATTTCGCCCCAATGTCGGGAAAGGAGTGTAGAGGCAGTGGATTGCATAAGATGGGTCTCTTGTAAAAACAGATGTCCACCTTGTGACGAACGAGATGAGCATAGACCAAACGTGCCTTGCGGTAGTCATTGAGCCCACAGACATTCAAAGTCCAAAGTGTAGTGTCAGTCATGTTGCTACAAGCAGGGAAGGGACGTCCGGAGGCAGTGGCATAGAGGGTAGGAGCCGTGTGCATCTGTAATAAGCAGTGCAATGGGATGTGAGAGCAGAAAGTGGTGCAATAATCAAGGGAACATCTCGGTATGATACAATCAGACATGCTTCAAAATCCCCAGAATAGGCCAACAGGACAAACAAAACAATCCCCTTGACGGGAATCTGGTAAGCATGGGGACCTGGTTACAAAAAGGCCCTGGACAAAAGACTGTGCAAGAAGACACAACAAGGCCTCATAAGGAGGCCGCGGACCCCAACCCCCAAGCAACCAACCCCCAGAACCCTTCCCCAAAACAAAAAAGCCCAGGAGACCCCCAACCCCGCACCCACACTAACCCCCCCCAATCAGGCTGAGGTACGATCCAGACCCACCCCAGGGACCCACAACTGGGAAGGAAAGAATCTGTGTCTGTGATGGGAATTATCCTGTGGGGGCATGGCGATGCCCAGCATACGCCCCTGTCAGAGAGACAGGTTGGCCAGGCCATTAGAATCAGCAAACAACAGGTATAGACATCAAGGAGTGAAGGAACTTCACGTCAATAGCAAAGAGGTAAGCAAAAACGACCCAGGGGGCAGCATGAACCCAAAGGTCTCAATGAAAATTACAGGCCTGGAGAACAAACAGTGTGAAGGATATGAAATCAAGGCTCGGAGAACAGGTCAGTCATTGTCACTCAGGTTATCATCAGCAGCTGCTTGAGAGTTGGCAGGCGAAGAGCGGTGGGGCCTGTCAAGTTTTTTAGCGAACGCTAGCGCCTCTCTTAGATCCGGGAAGGTGAGAGTCTTTGTGCCTTGTTTAACACGTAGTTCGGCCGGGTACGCCAGTGAATAGGTGATCTTGTGCTTTTGGAGGATCCGTTTGGCCGGTAGGAACTCACGTCGTGCCGCCTGAACCGCAATGATGTAGTCAGGGTAGAATGAGAGGGGGTTACCCTGGTGGCGAATGTCCCCTTTTTTCCTGGCTGCCCGGAGGATGGCATCACGATCCCTGAAGTTCAAGATTTTGGCTATGATGGGGTGGGAAGGCAGGCCAGGGCCAGGACGGGGGCCAAGGGAATGATGGGCCCGCTCAACAATAAAAACAGATGAGAGAACGTCGCCAAAGAGCTCACAAGCCATTTGCTCCACATAGTCTTCCATGCGAGAGATGTTGGTAGACTCGGGCACTCCTGTGATACGAAGGTTACTCCTACGAGAGCGCGCTTCCAAATCTTCATTCTTATCTCGGATAACAGCTACTATCTTGTCCATTTTTAGCAGTTTCTGGCGGTCTTGGGTAGCGGCGTCCTCTGCGTCAGACACCCTGGTCTCAACATGAAGGAGTGGGGCATCGTGGGAGTCAACTCGGGCCTTCACAATGTCCAGGCGGGCTGACAGTTGATCCAGCTGAGACGCTATGTTGGTGACAGTGGATTTAACGTCCAGCATGATGGCCTTCAGATCATCCTCGCCGGATTGCGCCATTTCAGATGAAACCAGGGGGTCACTTCCGTCCGCACCGGCACCCTCCTGGCGCGTCTGGTGGTGCTGATCAAAGGTGATCTTGGGCTGCTTGGGGTTGGTTCTTCCCGGAAGCAGAGGAGAGGGCACAGGTAGGAAGAAGAGACCAATGTACCCGAGAGGCGGCAGGCAAGCAGAGGAGAGTTGTAGTGATGGGCCCAGCGGGCAGCCACAGCGGCGTCCGGAGCGAGAACACAGGAGGGTCGGTTGTAGGAGAAGTTAGAGTCCTGTAGGTAACCAGTCTGGCATCAGTTGACCGCCCCAGATGGCTTGCCGACCCGCCAAACTGAGGGAGAAGCGGCATGGTCCGGCTCGGGGTGGACCGGCCAGAGTGATCCGCCACAGACAGCTTTGATATTGCGTACGGTCGTGGGAGAAACAGCACCAGCACAGGCGTAAGTGTGGCCAGAGGGACACAGGCCAATGTGAACAGCAGCACAGTGGAGGCAGGAGTCACCAAGCGGGGTACAGGTGGCTGGGCCCACAGGAGGAGAGTAAACCAGTTGAGTTGGACACTGGGCCGAAGAGCAAGCAGGGGTCAGCTCTGTGTAGATTCCACAAGCCGCGTGTGGAAGCGGCAGCAGGACCCAGCAGGGATCAGCCAAAGGGTGCAGTGCGGCAGGCCGTTCCTCTGTCCGAATCACAGGTAGCGCAGCCTGGTGCAGCAGGATTATTGTTCCGACAAACTAAGGCCCAGGAGGAGGGGCCGGCGGGTAGCGGCGTTCGCCAATCATGGCAGCAGATGGCAAGCAAGGAGGTGGCGAGCGGGTGCACATCGCTCGGACAGCCTCTGGGGAAGCACTGCGTCCGGTGGATTGAGGCCTCTGCAGAAGTGAGGCCCGAATGCCTATAGAGCAGATGCAGCAGCCACTGGTCGCTGACGCCGGGGAGCTGGTGGGCTGCACACAACGGGGGAGTCAAGGAGAGAACGCCACCCGCTTTGCCAGGCCCGATGGGAGAGGCCTGAGCCGTGGGTGCCAGTGGGAGGAAAATGGCGCCCGGGAGTGTTTAGGCCGGGCCGGGCGGTATGACAAGTGCGCCCCCACCCCCGCCACCGTGCGCCCCCACAGCAGCGGCACCTACCGGCTCCGATGGTCATGGAGTGGAGGTGCTGCATTGGGCAGATGTCTGGTCCCAGTTCAGGACCGCGTGGTTGGCTCCTGGAGGGCTGAGACTGCTTCGCGCGCCGCGAGGCCCAGGCCCGGGGCTCACTCAGCGGTGGAACACGGCCCAGCAACGACCCAGGAAGGCAGGAATGGGCTCAGGACTTGCCACAAGGACAAGTGAGTAGCGATGGCGTGGGTTCTCAGTGGTGATGGGAGAGATGTCTGCAGGATAGTGAAGGATGTTAGGCTTGGCCGGAAGAGCCCACTCAAGGTGTGGCCATTTTGCAGCCGGCTAAGCCACGCCCCCGGGTTGTTCAATTTTTTAGTGGGGGTTGTTTTTGCCCTCCCTGCAGGGTCTTTGGGGGGTTCTCTTGTACCCTCTGTTGGCTCCTCCTCTGGGTTGGTTGGGGTTCCAGGGATCGTTGACGTCCATTTCTGTGGTGGTTCCTTGGGCTCTTTTCCATCTGCCCTCTTCTTCCTTTTTCAATTGTTTCATTGGTGTCCCACCCTGGGGGTTTCGACTCCCCAATGCCCTTCTCCTGCTCTGATTTGGGCTAGTGGCTGTTCTGTCCCACCTTGGTGTGGAGTGGTTGGTTCCCCCACCCTCCTTCACAGTTGGTTTCCACTGTTGCCAGTCTGTGGGGTTTTGGGGCCCCTTGGGTTTGGTGGCGGTGGGCTGTCTTTGTCTTTCAGGCTCCAGTGCAGAGGTGATTCCTCTGTTCTATCCAGGCCTTTGGGTAAAGTTAATTGCATGTACAGGGGGTAAAAGGTGTGCCCCATATCCTCCTATGCCATCCATGTTTTGTTCCTTGGGGTTGCTGCCTCTTCTAGCATGGAGGCTGTTTCCATTCGGGTTTAATTGTCTTCTCATGCCAGCTGTTTGGAGCGCTGTCTTCCCATCTATGTCCTGGCCACTCCGGCTTGGCCTTCTTCAGGTCTTTTTATCTCCTCTTTGGGGGTTATGTGGCTGGGTCTATTTGCCTCTCCCTTTTTTCCATGTTTCTATGGTTCTTTTTTGAAGGTATTTTGTCCTATGTCTTGGTTTCCCTCTTTTCCCCTTTTCCAGAGTGCTGTTGGTTGGGCAGCTTTGGTGTCTATGTTTTTGTTGGCCCCTTTTTGGCCTCTTCATTTTTGCTTCCTCTGATGCTGCTGTGGTCCGTTGGGACCATTGTTGGGTTCCGTGGATCTCGTCCCCACTTTGTTTCTGTTCTGTCTTTTCCCCTTTTCAGTCCATTGCATTTACTGGCTTGACTCTTGGGCATGTCACATTGATGTCTTGGGAGGTCTTCTCTGTTGGAACCAGGTGTTAAGTGGTTCCATTTGGATTCTACCTTTGCATCTTCTGCTACCACAGGGGTTCCTTTTGTGCAGTGGTGTGTGATTCATGGGGTAGATCTGGTTGCAGGGGTTCTGGTTATGTCTTTTGCGTTTTTGGGGGCTGTTCTTGTTGCATCAGCTTTTCCCTCTTGGCTCCTCTGTGTGCTGCTTTTTTCTGCTAATAGGAGCTCGGGCACTCATTTGGCTGTTTGGCTCTTTGGTGCAGAAAAAAAAGATATATATATCAAGAGAGGGGGGGCTGGGAGCTAGTTGTGGTCCATTACCCGTGCTCCTTTTTCAAGATACAAATTAAAAACGGGGGGTAACCGTTCCAAGGTTGGGTGCAAAAAAAGTCGCCTAATGACAAAAAGAGAAAGGAAAGGGGGTAATCCTTAGTCTAGGACTCATTGACTAGAGACAAGCACTAGTCTTGTCTCATGATGCCCTCACACACCCCAAAGAATGTCATGCTTCATCATCGGGCGTTTGCTCCTCCTCGGCCGGCGCTGCAATGCCCTAAGGGTCCCCCGAAGGGTCGCTTTAGCGGAGATCTTTTGTTTAGACTGCCATCAGATGAGTGCGGCTGTGCGAAAGGGAAAAGAGGGTCCTTTGTAGGTGGTAAGTGGGTGCGTGAAAGATAAAACTGACTAAGGGATACCAAAAAGTCAATGAAATGTATTGTGTGGGTTCCCTTGTCAGATTAAAAGACCACAGAGGTTGTGAGTTACTGAGAAGGACGTATGGTGCCTTCGTAACTATAGGTCAACATGTTTCACGCCTGATCGGTCAAACAGTACCATGGCACTTCATTAGGACCAAATGATGTGAATAAAAAAGTGAAGGTAATAGGTGGGGTCGAGTACCCTACTAGTTCAGGGCAGGCCACACCTGTGTGTAGCTGCTAGGTCACGTAACCAAAATAGCTAAGCCTCTGCTGTGGTAACCTAAGTACCGGTGGAGAGATGCTCCATAGGCTAGTGCATGGGGATGCCTGAACATTCAGGCAGGCGTGTTTGGAGGGTAGGTGATGAGAGTCGCTGGCACCTACAGGTAACTCCCATAACAGTGCGGGCATCCACATGCACTAGCCTATGGAGCATCTCTCCACCGGTACTTAGGTTACAACAGCAGCGGCTTAGCTATTTTGGTTGAGCGACCTAGTAGCTACCCACAGGTGTGGCCTGCCCTGAACTAGTAGGGTACTCGACCCCACCTATTACCTTCACTTTTTTATTCACATCATTTCGTCCTGATGAAGCGCCATGGTACTGTTTGACCGATCAGGCGCGAAACATGTTAACCTACAGTTACGAAGGCACCTTACGTCCTTCTCAGTAACTCACGACCTCTGTGGTCTTTTAATCTGACAAGGGAACTCACACAACAAATTTCATTTACTTTTTGGTATCCCTTAGTCAGTTTTATCTTTCACGCACCCACTTATCACCTACAAAGGACTCTCTTTTCCCTTTCGCACAGCCGCGCTCATCTGGCGGCAGTCTAAATAAAAGATCTCCGCTAAAGCGACCCTTCGGGGTACCCATAGGGCATTGCAGCGCCGGCCCGATGAGGAGCAAACGCCCAATTATAAAGCATGACATCCTTCGGGGTGTGTGAGGGCATCATGAGACAAGACTAGGGCTTGCCTCTAGTCAATGAGTTCTAGGTTTATGATTACCCCCTTTCCTTTCTCTTTTTGTCATTAGGTGACTTTTTTTGCACCCAGCCTTGGAACGGTTACCCCGTTTTTGATTTGTATGGAGAAAAAAAAGACACACAGATCACACAGATGTTGGACGGAATGTAGAGCAAATCAAACATTCACCCCCAGTCAAGAGATCTGGGTTAAATCCATTGTTCCTTTGCTCACCATGCCACCCCAGTTTAGACCCAACCATATGCAAATCAGTCTTGACCCTGTTCCTCATGGGAATAGTCCAGCCTGAACTGCCAAACCATGTCATCCCTGGACCGGAAACAAGCATCCTGGGACAGGTTTTGAGGCATGACCCCTCATCAGCCAGGCTAGCTTGAATCCAGTGGCACAGTGAGCCTGGGGCCAACATCTGGACATAACCAGTGCACTGGGGGCAAGAAAGCAAAAGACACGCAGATGATAGATGGAATGCAGAGCAAATCAAACATTAATTCATTGGTGGGGCATTTGTTCTGGGGTATTGCCTTCCTCGCTCATTTCTCCAGTTGTGGTTTTGCCCTGGGACATGCCTCCTGTTCTTCAGGGTGTCTGTTTTGTCTTCAGTTTGGCTTGCTGTGGGTGCCTGCTCGCTGGCTTTAGGTTTGCTGTTCCTTCTGCTTGGGGTCTGGGGGAGTTCGTTTTACTCTTGACGGCTTTACAGCTTTTTCCTGGTAGGTTGGTTCTATTTTTGGGCCTGGCCTTGGTTCTTCCAGTTGTTTGGCAGTCTTTTCTGACAGAAGCTTCTTCCTGTTTTTCTTGGTGGAGGTGTTGGTCAGGTCCTCTCATCTTTGTTTGGACCGCGGACTCTTCTGTTTTGCTGCGTACTTCGCTCTTCTCCTGTTTTTCTTCATGGGTCCTAGTTGCTCCTCCTCCTCTGGGTGAGTGGTGTGTTTGTCTTTTTGTCAGTCTTCTGGCTCTTTGGATCTGGCTCCTCCTGTCCAAGCTAGGAGCCGCTATCTCTGTTCTGTTTCCCTTTCCCGGCTTGTGCTGCAGGAGTTTTCTCTCCAGGTGAATATGTCAGGCAGCCTCCTGGTTGTCATCTCGCTGTTTTGTTTGGTATTTTAGACTGGAGGTGTTCCATGCTTTCACAGCTGCTTTTGCTGTGGGTTTGGGTCTGCAGCCCTTTCGTAAGCTTGTTCTTGCAGCGGGGTTCCCTGCCCTCTTTTTTGTTTCATATTGTAATGGCTGGAACGAGGAGATGGTAACGTCCCATTACTTACCAGTAATCTTCATTAACCCGATTAGGGTCCTCCTCGTCCCAGTCCTGTTCCCTCCTCCCCGCTCTTTTGTTGTGTCTGGTCTTGTTACTAGGAGGCATTGAGGCTGGTGGGAGGGGCCTTTTTCTATGGAAATAAAAAAAAATACAAGTCGGGAGGCGGGACCACCTCATAATATAATGACTCATGTTGGAATGACTGGGACAAGGAGGACCCTAATCAGGGTAATGAAGATTACCAGTAAGTAATGGGACATTTCTCTCTCCGAAACTGTGTTCCGGGCAAGATCATTTGTTGCGGCATTTAGGCAGTCCAATGTAACTTCTTTGAAGATGGGCAGATCAAACAATTTTCAGGTGATTTGCTTTGTTGCGTTTTTTTACTTTACCTGCCTCATCACTGCTTCATCCTTCGGTGTCGTTTGGAGAGTATTCTCTTTCTCTAGCTAGTGCAAATGTGGCATCAGTGAGGCCTTCGCAGATTTCCCTACTGACTCTGGTCCATTTGCATCTAAAAGGAGAAAAAATAGACAGAATGGAAAAATAACAAAATATGCAAGCGTTGGCATCACACTCATGAACTGATTCTGAAGCTTTCCATATCCTGCACATAACTGTTCTATCATCCGGTGGTGTCAACTTCATCTTCCCTTTCCTTCTAGGGTGCCCATGTCCTTTAAGGCTACCACATTTTTATGGATGACAGTGAAGTCCATATCAAGAGTATGTCCTATGCACTTGCCTTTGTTGTGTTCCTTGACTTGTATTATTTTTAAATCATAGCATGTTTTTTAGACCTCCTTTGTAATGTTACTACAGCATTCACCTGAACAGCTATTTTTCTTAATAATTAATTATTTGCCACAATTGGTATCCGGCACGGATGTAGTCTAAAAAGCTGGGGCTCATTTAGTATGATGCTGTCCATCAATACTTCCAGCTTGCATTCTGAGGGGCTTATTTACAAGCCCATTGCGCCACCGGAGCGTCACTTTTTTGACGCACCAGCAGCGCAATGGGCTTGCCCATATTTACAAGGCCACATAAAGTCACCCTGCATGACTTTTCATGGCCTTGTAAATATGGGCCCCTTTCACCCATTAATCTGCGTAAAAGAGGCGTTCCATGGGTTTTGCTGTGGGTGTTCTCACGCAACATCCATGGAACTTAATGCATTTCCAGATTTACAACATTTTGTAAGTTTGGGAATGTGGCAAAATCCTACATCTCCCCAGGGGAGGCGTAGGAATGGCGCAACGAGATGAAAAACGATCATCCCCGCAGCGCCAGCACCCTTGCAAAATGAAGCAAGGGTGTGCATTGGAGCATGGCAGCCAATTGTAAGCCAGCGCAGGGGAAAGCACAAGAATGCGTCGTATTGTTGTTAATATGGCGTATCCCTCTGGATTGTAAATGACGCAGCACAGTGCATCCTTTTCTTGTAGATGAGGCCCAGAATATTTTGCTTTCATTTTGTCATTAACATGTTCAAATCTTAGGAGGAAAATACATTTCTATCACTGGATCATAGAAGCCAAGGGTTATATGACAACATCAATTACAGATGCTTATTTATGGTTTATGATATTTTTTCCAAGCACATTTATTTTAATCTACTTAAACATATTACGATAGATCCATACCTCTCAATGCAACCTCATTTGTAGGGTGTCAGTATTAGTGGACTCATGTTCATATTCCATATAAAGAATACATTTCCCACAGGGATCACATGCCTCGAATGATTGAATCAACCTCCAAAAATGTGTCCTCCCTTTTGATTTTAATAGGCTCATCCTAATGAACTAACCTAGAAAGTGTCACGGTTCAAAGGTATGTCAAGGCCTCACGTTTATGAACAGATATTGAATGCTGGTACTAAGACTTTTGGGGCCCCGGGCAGAAATGGAATGTGTGGGGCCCCTCTAATTTGCATACAGCGTGAAATCACAGGTAATGACAACACAGGAAGAGCCATCAATTGACTATTGTTCAGCTGCTTTGCAAGAAGTAATTTTCTTGGTGCGGAATCCGTAAAATAATAAAAACACAAATATTAAAACAGATAAAATAAGTATATATATTTTAAAGTTATACTACATGGAAATATCTTATATTAGTTCTGTGGTATAAGTCTTGCCTCTCAGTTGTCATGTTAGCAAATGCTGGCCACCTCAGCGAAGTGATTGTTCCAAGGCTTGTGTTGAAGTGTTGTGATGTCCTACTGTGATGGGCTGCTCCTGGATGGCCAGCTAAACTATGTATTTTCCATCCCTATGGATTAGCCTGACTGCCTACATCAGTAGCTTTTTTTTTTTTTTAACTGAGTTTTATATAGCGCAAACTTGACCCGGAATCGGGTATCAGAGCGCTTTACATAGCACCAGTTGCGTTACATGAGGACACATTCATTTTTCGTTAGTCAAGGGGAGATTAAGTGATTGGCCCAGAATCACAGGCTGTTCAGCGTCATTGCCGAGACTTAAACCCGGTTCCCAAGATTCGAGGTTGACCGCCCTAGCCGTTAGGCCATCTCCTCTCCCTTGGCAAGCAAAATAAGTTAGACATTTGGCACCAACAGGAGCTGGCTGCAGGATTCAGGAAAAACATCTAAAATGAAGATAAATCCTGCACTGTGACTCTCTACTTTGGTAGGCCTCAGAGCACTGGACCATGGTTGTGAGGTCCAGGGATGAGGAGGACTCTCTTGGCCCTTGCAAAACTGGATCCTGGAGAGCAGTATCAGTTGTGTCGCAATGCTGTCATGGACCCTGGTGCAAGCAAGGTACATTTTTCCTCCCACTACACTCTCTGACTGGAAAGCAAATCACAGCCATAATTTGTGTTCATTGGACACATAACCTCACAAGACCATGGTACTATTTCCCTTCCTACACTATTTATAGCAATGCCCTTCAAATGGCACCTCTTGCCCTGGGCATGGAGTCTGCGAATCTGTGCTGCAAAGCCCAGGGCAGCAGACTCCCTCCATTGGGCCTCTCAGCACCTGACCATGGTAGTGAGGCCTAGGGAAAGGTGGGCCTTGTGTGAGCTTCGCAGCTCTGGATCATGGCTGTTTGGTGCATGGAAGAAGATACCAGCAGCATAGTAATGTTGCCATGGGCCCTGCTGAAAGAAAGTGACACCAGGCAGTACAACACAGCCATAATTTGGGGACATTGGGTCCCTAACATCCTTGAGCCCTGGTGTCACTGCACCTGCTGCACTATTGTTAACTACACCCGGAGAGAGAACCCATGGGCCTAAATATCTATGTTCCAGTGCTGCTAAGACAATAGGTGGATGCCTCCTCCCTTGAGTGTCCAACAATGGATGTGAGGCCCAGGGGAGGTAGGGCCTCTCGCAGGTCTCACAGCTCTGCAGCATGGTTGTGAGGGCCATGAAAGAGCGGGAAGTAGCACAGCAATGGTGCTATGGTGCAAAGTAAAAGCATTCCCTCACCCTCGCCCACTGGCTGCACAGTACAGTAAAGCCATAATATGGGAACATTGGGCGATTAATACCCCAGAGCCGAGTGCCACTGCACCTGCTTACATTGGGTCAAGTTTGTGCTATATAAAACTGCTGAAAACAATGGGTTTCATTTACTCATTCAAGGCTATTTGCATCTGAATGAGGGAAGGCGCTCCTGACTCTGCATGGTGCATGACCCCTCCTGTGCCCTGCCGGCCACTGACCAGCATCTTGTTCACAGTTCATCAGCATCTGAAAGAGTGAGAGTTGCTTGTCTGTTCAAATGGTTAAAACTGCCAGGCAACAAAAAATGGGGTAATGGGCATTTAAGTGAGAAGTGGAAAGCATCCCCAATTGTTGGCCAAACCTGGCAAATGCAGATGGGCCTCCCAGCTATATGTAGAGTTGCAAGGCCCAGGGGAGAAGGGGCCCCTTCGTGGGGTTTAGCAGCCATGGTCCAGTGCTGTTAGGCGCAGGGGTGGCAAACCTCTTATCCTATTCCTCACAGCGCTATACATGGCTGCAAGGCCCAGGAGGGAGGTGTCCCTTCCCTAGGCCTCACAGTGTTTCACCATAGGTGCGAGACCTAGGACGGATGGAACACTTGTGAAGCCCATGTTAATGGGCTGACTATGGACCCATGGGCAGCAGTCTATGCTGCCCATGCCTGGTGTGAGTCCAGCAGATATTATACAGACTTCAACTCATTTTGCTGGGCAGCCTGTACACACTATTTTCCTACCCCAAGCACCTTCACAAACATGGGCTCTTTTCTCTGAGCAAGTAAATTCAGATGTACGCAGAGACGTGCCCACGTCCATCCATTCATCAGTGCACTATGGGCACATTATTTTCGCCCACCCAAGCCCTTTTGTAAACATGGTCACTCAGTCAATTCACATAAAACTGTTGGTGTTTTTGCCTGGCTGACAGTTTTTTCAAGCTTCGGGCATTCACTTCTATAACCAGTGGTGTAACAAAACTTGAGGGGGCCCTCCTAGAAAGTACATAGAGGGGGCTCCCCATACATAGCTGCCAAGTTTCCAGTTTGCTTATGTTTGACATTTCAATGGCTCGAGTGTGCTTATGTGTTACATTTCATTGCCTTATGTGTGACAATTTGAGAGATATTTCATCGCAAGTCAAAGTAGCTGTGCCTGTGTAATGATGCTAATTTCAGAATGTCCTGAGCAACCCTGAAAGAGTGGAATGAAATTGAGTATAGGTAGGCATGTGCTAATTTCCTGAAAAATGGACATAGCATGGTGAGTGCTGTACGTGTCCCAGGCTAACTTACAAAAATAACCCAAATAGCAGGATAACTACACTGTGATTTTGCCAGAGTAGAGCTGTCTGTAGCAAACACTGGTGTCGCCATGTGCTAAGTGCAGCCATACGTAGCTGCAGTAAAGAATACACTGCAAGGCTGAGACTGCAACAGCTGAGCGATGGTACGGCCAGGACATTAGGCTTTAACCCCTTGTGTGCCACGCCCTTTCCCCGCCCTGTGCCGGGCTTTCTATTAGCGGGCGGAGTTCATGACGAGATGGTCTCGTCATGGGCACAGCGCAACCGCGGCCCATGATGAGACCATCTCGTCATGGGCACTGAAGGGGTTAATCCAGTGCTTCCTTTTTTGTATCCACCTACTAGCGTTTTCATTTACAATCAAACTGTTTGTGTTAATAGTGAAGACTTTTTTGTGGCAATGCAGTCAAATATATAAGGGTATCCCTATAACTGCATTTCCACATTCAGGCTCCTTTCCCACCATATAGTGGAAGTCTCCACCGCCATCCATATCAGGGCTCCTCATCGCCTCCATCACTATCTCCTCTAGCGAGTCTGTATCCTCAAGCCCAGTGAGCCTGCCGTTGAGACCCTGTGCTTTGGTGTAGGAGTCTGTTATATCTGCACTTTGCTATTACATTCTTTGTGAGGGATGTGGAACACTGTCCAGCCTTGTGTTCCTCATTCCACTGGGAGTAGTGGTATTCCAAAGTTGTCAGTTGGAGATTGGCTGGCTGAGGGAGTGTTTACCAATAAAGCCTTTCTTTATCAGACCTGATTTGCTGCTGGTTTGCTGCTGGTCTTCATTTAACTCCCAGAGAGTCAGTCCTTTTGTCACATGAACAAAGTAATAAACTATCATCTCTTGCCTCTACAAAGTCGATTGGGGAGACAGAGCCAAAGGGACAGAAAAAAGCAAAAGCACTCCATGGGGGACTACAGATCCTACATTGTGGGTGATTTCTATGCCTGATCCGTTTTCTATCATTTCTTGATGCCTCAATGACCACAAACGGGAAACAGCGTTTACAATGCTGTCATCACATCGCAGTGCTATTACAACGCCGTCGTTACAACGACCGCGTTGTTAGTACGCGATACCTTTACCTCTCAAGTCATTAGAATGACTTGCTGTAGTGGGCGCTAAGGTATTAGAAATTAATATCACTACTGTTGCCCAAACTGGAGTAGGAATAGTAAATAATACTATTCCTAAGTCCAGCGCGCCCCCTACAGCAAGTCATTCAAATGACTTCGATGTAAAGGTATCGCATGCTAACAATGCGGTCGTTGTAACGACCCCGTTGTAAAAGCACACAATGTAATAGCATGCGTTGTACATGCTATATTCCCACAAACATTCAACAAAATGGAATCAAAATCTAGCAATAATTGGGGTACAGTGCTCCCATCACAGGCTTTTGCCCCAGTGCCACACAGCACCTGCTGCTGTTGCACTGATTACAGCTACTCCCAGTCCCTCCTGCAGAATCCAATTGCACTGGCCTGTGGCCTGGTTGCGTGTGATACACGTGCTAATTGGGAATACCAAGAGAACATTCACCCCCTAATCTTGAAAACCTTAACCCCCTCCAGCCCAGATATCGCTGAATACCTGTCCTTTTCACAGGTGCTCTCTATGACTCACGCTCATATGCAATAAATAAATTGAAAGTTTCAGCAAAACAACTAGAAGTTTCCCTCAAAACTAGATAGCCCTAAATCGTTTGTTGTGTGTTTGTGACATGGGTTATTAACTGAATGTATTTTGTGGTGTCCCTCCCTGCTATCAGTACTGTGTGGGATGTATCTAACACACGTCATGGCTACTGATCAGTCCATGAAAAGGACGAGTGTCAGACAGCCCGACCGACATTCGAGCCTGTGTCCTGTGCATTTGATCAAAAATATCTACAGAGTACACGCGCAACCCCTCATCGACACTCTCACCCCTCCCCCAGTCACCCTTTGGAATTTATAGATACATTTTGCAGAATCTGTTTGCCCAAAAACACTGACGGTTGTTCTGCGAGGGCTGGCTGATCTGCTTCATCTGACAGCCTTTTCCAGTTTTTAGGTCTCGGCTGCGTGGGCTGCGCACATGCGCAGTCTCGCTGGCGAGATTTAAAGTTTTTAGGGTAGTTTTGTGAGGAAACGGGCCCTGAGGCGCCTACCTAGCATCTAAAACTACAAGTCCCAGCAACCCTGGAACCAGGAAATGGGCGGCCTTATATGGACATCACGCACGTCAGAAGACGTGCGTTATTTTGAATCAGAGGAACCTGTTCGTCGATCGGAGTTGGCGTTCCAGGCGAGCAGAGGTATTTGGCAGCACCGATGGAAACATTCCCAAAGTTTCCGCGTCCCCGTCCCTCGGAGCTTGGCGACCAGGCGGGGAGCGGCTGGGACACTGCGGCGTACACCGAGGAGGCAGGTGAGAAGTGGCGGTGTTCGGCTGAGCACGCTACTGTCTACCCGTGCGGACCTCGTATACCCGCATTTCCCCTTCACAGACTTATCGGCTCGGACGAGCCTGACTATTCCGCGCTGGAAGAGCGCCTCCCCGTTTCAAGGCTCACTGAAGAGCATTGACCGCGCTCGAAGGAGCGAGCGGTCGAATTCCGCGCTGAAAGAGCGCTTCCCAGTTTCAAGGCTCACTGTTGAGCATTGACCGCGCTCGAAGGAGCGAGCGGTTGAATTCCGCGCTGAAAGAGCGCATCCAGGTTCAAAGCTCGTTCTGGAGCAAGGTCGAGACTTACCGCGCTGAAAGAGCGCCTATCCATTGTCAGAGGGAGAGTAGAACGTACTGATCACACGTTTTTGCATTTTTGCTTTAGTGAGACCGGATGAGAGTAGAATGTACTGATTACACGTTCTGTTTGCAGTATTGCTTTAGTGAGACCGAATGAGAGTAGAATGTACTGATTACAGGTGATGTTTGCAGTATTGCTTTAGTGAGACCGAATGTGAGTAGCATGTACTGATGATAGAATGGTCTTGTGTTTTGTCATTTCAGAGCCTAAATCCCTGCTGACCCATTCCCCTATCCTTCCCTCGCCTGATCCCCTCTGGGCTCTGTAACCTTTGGTTGGAGTCCGGGGAGATCTGGAGGTGGACCCCTATATCATCATCCGGATCCTGAGGAGTTCTGAAGCGTGACAAGTTTCAGTAAAGGGCTTTAAGCCCCGCCCCTCTTTTCCATTGGCCGGCGTCACCGTTTATGATAAACGGTGGGCAGCCATTGGAAAAGAGCTCCTTGTGACGTTCACTTTTGGCTTCTAGAGATGGCCCACTTGGACGGGCTCGTCTGCCTTCAGTGCGTCGCAAAAGGTTTCTTATCTTTATGAGGCCATGTGTTTCAAACACATGGCCCCATAAAGACAAGAAAGCTTTCACAACGGACGAAAGTGAAAGTGGACCTTGCTTGTTGAAGAAAATGGCTTCCAGGCGCAAACGAGGAGGGTACAAAGAATGTGAAACATATTTCCAGGCCATATGCTTCCTCTAATGAGGCAGCTGACGGCGGGGCTTCAGGAGCAGCTGAAAACCCAGAGATCCCAGCCAAGCTTTCAAAGTCAGCTTTAAGCTTATGGGGATTCCAAAAATGTTTTCCTTCGCTGCCACATTATTTATGTTAACTGCAGAATATGAAAAGGAAGCTGGCAGATCACATTTAAATCGACTTTGTTCTCGGTTTTGACTGCTTTGCTGCCAGGGAAGATAATGGGAGCTTTGCGTCAGAGACACGTGTGCTCTTCCATTGAATGCATTAATTAGTCAAGTCGGTATCTTTTTCTGTATTATTCACTGTTGAGACATTAAAATAGCTTACCAAACATCAAATGTTATGTTGACAGTGATCATAATATTGATAATTGATAATTTCTCAATAAAAGATTGAAAAAAAAAATGTAAGTAACTTTTCAAGTACTGAATGCTCATTTTTACAGTTGGTATTTTACACCTATTCTCTCACACAAACAGTCGCAGGATCAGGGACAAACTCACAGTCCGTACTCTGTTGGGCAAAATCTGGTTGACATGCCTGGACTCTGATCACCTATGACAGCGTGTACTGCAGGATATGTGATCATTAACATTACCCCTTGCTTTGAAAGTACGGCTGTCTACAGAACCCGGTAGTGGGAAGTTTTTTTCCTTCGGCAGAAAGAGCAAGTAATGTGCTTCTATTGTTTTTAGCCACCGATGAGTGTTTCCAACTCTCCTAAAGTAAATAGGCGACTTCTGAACTCTGATCATGTCTGGAAGGAACAGTACCCATTACCGTAAATCAGCCCATGGTGACATCGCAAAAGTATTTCATCTCAGTAATTGACTTAGCATTTTGCATTAAACTGCACATGCACGGGATGAAAAAAGTCCTTTAGAGTCTTCAAAACTGCATTTGATTAAAAAAAGTAAAATCTTTAGATAAAGATACTTTTAAAACTGATTCTGAAATCTACATCCATATTTTTTTTAACTTGCATGGTCTCCATAAAAATGTAGCGTTCCATTCATCTGCTCCAGGCAGGGACATAGGAGAAATTGTGGCAGGAGAAAAGGAAAGTGTAAATGATTAACAACTCTGAAAATAATTATATTATATTCTGCTGGAGAACAGAAATCTGGAAACTTAGCCTTTGCTGTGTATGCAATTTTTCATGATTCAAACAGCTTATTAATTCAGTAGGAAAGGGTAAGGTGACATTAAAGGTCCCACATGACCTCTACAAAACCAGGAAATTCCAAGGTCTGAAATTAATATGTTGGGATTCAGGGTGCTATTAACTTCTACTACTCTCTCTCTAAAACTCACTCTCCTATTCTCTACTACTCTCTATACTACTCTCTACTACTCTTTACTACACACTCTACTACGCTCTCTACTACTCTCTACTCACTACTACTCTCTCTCTACTACTCACTCTCTACTACTCACTCTCTACTACTCTACTACTCGCTCTCTACTACTCTCTACTACTCACTCTGCTACTCACTCTCTACTACTCACTCTCTACTATGCGCTACTACTGACTCTACTTCTGACTCGACTACTCACTCTCTACTACCCACTCTCTACTACTCACTCTCTACTACTCACTACTACTCACTCTCTAGTACTCACTCTCTACTACTCTCCTACTCGCTCTCTACTACTCACTTTCTACTACTCTCTACTACTCACGCTCTACTACTCTCTACTACTGACTCTCTACTACTCAATCTCTACTACTGACTCTCTACTACTCACTCTCTACTACTCTTTCCTACTGTCCACTCGCTCTCTACTACTCACTCTCTACTACTCACTCGCTACTACTCTCTACTACTCACTCTCTACTACTCACTCTCTACTACTGACTCTACTACTCTCTACTACTGACTCTCTACTACTGACTCTCTACTAATCGCTCTCTACTACTCACTCTCTACTGCTTACTCTCTACTACTTACTCTCTATTACTCACTCTCTACTACTCACTAATACTCACTCTCTACTACTCACTCTACTACTCACTACTACTCACTCTCTACCACTCGCTCTCTACTACTCTCTCTCTACAACTCACTCTACTACTCACTCTCCTATTCTCTACTACTCTCTATACTACTCTCTACTACTCTTTACTACACACTCTAGTATGCTCTCTACTACTCTCTACTCACTACTACTCTCTCTCTACTACTCACTCTCCACTACTCTCTACTATTCACTCTTTATTACTCTCTACTGCTGACTATCTACTACTCACTCTACTACTCACTCTCTACTATGCTCTACTACTGACTCTCTACTACTGACTCTCTACTTCTCACTCTCTATTACTCACTCTCTACTACTCACTCTCTACTACTCTCTACTACTCACTCATTACTACTCTCTACTACTGACTCTCTACTGCTCACTCTACTACTCACTCTCTACTATGCTCTACTACTGACTCTCTACTACTCACTCTCTACTACTCACTCTCTATTACTCACTCTCTACTTCTCACTCTCCTCTACTCTCTACTACTCACTCTCTACTACTCACTCTCTACTACTCTCTCCTACTCTCTACTACTTGCTCTCTACTATTCACTCTCTACTACTCTCTCTCTACAACACTCTACTACTCACTCTCCTATTCTCTACTACTCTCTATACTGCTCTCTACTACTCTTTACCACACACTCTACTATGCTCTCTTCTACTCTCTACTCACTACTACTCTCTCTCTACTACTCACTCTCTACTACTGACTCAACTACTGACTCTACTACTCGCTCTTCTACTCACTCTACTACTCACTCTCTACTATTCACTCTCTACTATGCTCTACTACTGACTCTACTACAGACTCTACTACTCACTCTCTATTACTCACTCTCTATTACTCACTCTCTACTACTCACTCTCTACTACTCACTAATACTCACTCTCTACTGCTCACTCTACTACTCTCTACTACTCACTCTACTACTCACTAATACTCACTCTCTACTACTCGCTCTCTACTACTCTCTCTCTACAACTCACTCTACTACTCACTCTCCTATTCTCTACTACTCTCTATACTACTCTCTACTACTCTTTACTACACACTCTACTACGCTCTCTACTACTCTCTACTCACTACTACTCTCTCTCTACTACTCTCTACTATTCACTCTTTACTACTGTCTACTACTGACTCTCTACTATGCTCTACTACTGACTCTCTACTACTGACTCTCTACTACTCACTCTCTACTACTCTCTACTACTCACTACTACTCACTCTTTACTACTCTCTACTACTGACTCTCTACTACTCACTCTCTACTATGCTCTACTACTAACTCTCTACTACTGACTCTCTACTACTAACTCTCTACTACTCACTCTCTACTACTCACTCTCTATTACTCACTCTCTACTTCTCACTCTCCTCTACTCCTCACTCTCTACTACTCACTCTCTACTACTCTCTCGTACTCTCTACTACTTGCTCTCTACCACTCACTACTCTCTCTCTACAACACTCTACTACTCACTCTCCTATTCTCTACTACTCTCTATACTACTCTCTACTACTGACTCTCTACTACTCACTCTCTACTAATCGCTCTTTACTACTCACTCTCTACTACTTACTCTCTACTACTTACTCTCTATTACTCACTCTCTACTACTCACTCTCAACTACTCACTAATACTCACTCTCTACTACTCACTTTACTACTCACTACTACTCACTCTCTACCACTCGCTCTCTACTACTCTCTCTCTACAACTCACTCTACTACTCACTCTCCTATTCTCTACTACTCTCTATACTACTCTCTACTACTCTTTACTACACACTCTAGTATGCTCTCTACTACTCCCTACTCACTACTACTCTCTCTCTACTACTCACTCTCCACTACTCTCTACTATTCACTCTTTATTACTCTCTACTACTGACTATCTACTACTCACTCTACTACTCACTCTCTACTATGCTCTACTACTGACTCTCTACTACTGATTCTCTACTTCTCACTCTCTATTACTCACTCTCTACTACTCACTCTCTACTACTCTCTACTACTCACTCTTTACTACTCTCTACTACTGACTCTCTACTACTCACTCTCTACTATGCTCTACTACTGACTCTCTACTACTCACTCTCTACTACTCACTCTCTATTACTCACTCTCTACTTCTCACTCTCCTCTACTCTCTACTACTCACTCTCTACTACTCACTCTCTACTACTCTCTCCTACTCTCTACTACTTGCTCTCTACTATTCACTCTCTACTACTCTCTCTCTACAACACTCTACTACTCACTCTCCTATTCTCTACTACTCTCTATACTGCTCTCATCTACTCTTTACCACACACTCTACTATGCTCTCTTCTACTCTCTACTCACTACTACTCTCTCTCTACTACTCACTCTCTACTACTGACTCTACTACTGACTCTACTACTCACTCTTCTACTCACTCTACTACTCACTCTCTACTATTCACTCTCTACTATGCTCTACTACTGACTCTACTACAGACTCTACTACTCACTCTCTATTACTCACTCTCTATTACTCACTCTCTACTACTCACTCTCTACTACTCACTAATACTCACTCTCTACTGCTCACTCTACTACTCTCTACTACTCACTCTACTACTCACTAATACTCACTCTCTACTACTCACTCTCTACTACTCTCTCTCTACAACTCACTCTACTACTCACTCTCCTATTCTCTACTACTCTCTATACTACTCTCTACTACTCTTTACTACACACTCTACTACGCTCTCTACTACTCTCTACTCACTACTACTCTCTCTCTACTACTCTCTACTATTCACTCTTTACTACTGTCTACTACTGACTCTCTACTACTCACTCTACTACTCACTCTCTACTATGCTCTACTACTGACTCTCTACTACTGACTCTCTACTACTCACTCTCTACTACTCTCTACTACTCACTACTACTCACTCTTTACTACTCTCTACTACTGACTCTCTACTACTCACTCTCTACTATGCTCTACTACTGACTCTCTACTACTGACTCTCTACTACTCACTCTCTACTACTCACTCTCTACTACACACTCTCTATTACTCACTCTCTACTTCTCACTCTCCTCTACTCCTCACTCTCTACTACTCACTCTCTACTACTCTCTCCTACTCTCTACTACTTGCTCTCTACCACTCACTACTCTCTCTCTACAACACTCTACTACTCACTCTCCTATTCTCTACTACTCTCTATACTACTCTCTACTACTCTTTACTACACACTCTACTATGCTCTCTACTACTCTCTACTACTGACTCTACTACTCACTCTACTTTTCATTCTTCTACTCACTCTACTACTCACTCTCTACTACTCACTCTCTACTACGCTCTACTACTGACTCTACTACTGACTCTACTACTCACTCTCTATTACTCACTCTCTACTACTCACTCTTTACTACTTACTCACTACTACTCTCTACTACTCACTTTCTACTACTGTCTCCTACTCTCTACTACTCGCTCTCTACTACTCACTCTCTCCTGCTCTCTACTACTCATTCTCTACTACTCTCTACTACTGACTCTCTACTACTCACTCTCTACTACTCACTCTCTACTACTCACTCTCTACTACTCTCTACTGCTCACTATCTACTACTCACTCTCTACTACTCACTTTCTACTACGCTCTAGTACTGACTCTACTACTGACTCTACTACTCACTCTCGACTACTCACTCTCTACTACTCTCTACTGCTCACTATCTACTACTCACTTTCTGCTACTCTCTCCTACTCTCTACTACTCGCTCTCTACTACTCACTCTCTACTACTCTCTACTACTCATTCTCTACTACTCTCTAATACTGACTCTCTACTGCTGACTCTCTACTACTCACTCTTTACTACTCTCTACAACTCACTATCTACTACTCACTCTCTACTACTCTCTCCTACTCTCTACTTGCTCTCTACTACTCACTCTCTACTACTCACTCTCTACTACTCTCTCCTACTCTCTACTACTCGCTCTCTACTACTCACTTTCTACTACTCACTCTCTACTACTGACTCTCTACTACTCACTCTCTACTACTTACTCTCTACTACTCACTCTCTACTAATCTCTACTACTCACTCACTACTACTCTCTCTCTACTACTCTCTACTTTTCACTCTTTACTACTGTCTACTACTGACTCTCTACTACTCACTCTACTACTCACTCTCTACTATGCTCTACTACTGACTCTCTACTACTGACTCTCTACTACTCACTCTCTACTACTCTCTACTACTCACTACTACTCACTCTTTACTACTCTCTACTACTGACTCTCTACTACTCACTCTCTACTATGCTCTACTACTGACTCTCTACTACTGACTCTCTACTACTGACTCTCTACTACTCACTCTCTATTACACACTCTCTACTTCTCACTCTCCTCTACTCTCTACTACTCACTACTACTCACTCTCTACTACTCACTCTCTACTACTCTCTCCTACTCTCTACTACTTGCTCTCTACCACTCACTACCCTCTCTCTACAACACTCTACTACTCACTCTCCTATTCTCTACTACTCTCTATACTACTCTCTACTACTC
The DNA here is from genome assembly GCF_964204655.1 of Triturus cristatus. Taxonomy (NCBI): domain Eukaryota; kingdom Metazoa; phylum Chordata; class Amphibia; order Caudata; family Salamandridae; genus Triturus; species Triturus cristatus. The sequence continues at coordinate 943,188,839 of NC_140594.1, read as the reverse complement.
TTTACTACACCTTCTACTATGCTCTCTACTACTCTCTACTACTCACTCTACTTTTCATTTTTCTACTCACTCTACTACTCACTCTCTACTACTCACTCTCTACTACGCTCTACTACTGACTCTACTACTGACTCTACTACTCACTCTCTATTACTCTCTCTCTACTACTCACTCTTTACTACTCACTCACTACTACTCTCTACTACTCACTTTCTACTACTCTCTCCTACTCTCTACTACTCGCTCTCTACTACTCACTCTCTCCTACTCTCTACTACTCATTCTCTACTACTCTCTACTACTGACTCTCTACTACACACTCTCTACTACTCACTCTCTACTACTCACTCTCTACTACTCTCTACTGCTCACTATCTACTACTCACTCTCTACTACTCTCTCCTACTCTCTACTCACTCTCTACTACTCACTCTCTACTACGCTCTACTACTGACTCTACTACTGACTCTACTACTCACTCTCGACTACTCACTCTCTACTACTCTCTACTGCTCACTATCTACTACTCACTTTCTGCCACTCTCTCCTACTCTCTACTACTCACTCTCTACTACTCTCTACTACTCATTCTCTACTACTCTCTAATACTGACTCTCTACTGCTGACTCTCTACTACTCACTCTCTACTACTCTCTACAACTCACTATCTACTACTCACTCTCTACTACTCTCTCCTACTCTCTACTTGCTCTCTACTACTCACTCTCTACTACTCACTCTCTACTACTCTCTTCTACTCTCTACTACTCGCTCTCTACTACTCACTTTCTACTACTCACTCTCTACTACTGACTCTCTACTACTCACTCTCTACTACTTACTCTCTACTACTCACTCTCTACTAATCTCTACTACTCACTCTCTACTACACACTCTCTACTACTCTCTACTGCTCACTCTCTACTACTCACTCTCTACTACTTACTCTCTACTACTCACTCTCTACTACATACTCTCTACTACTCTCTACTGCTCACTCTCTACTACTCACTGTTACTGACTCTCTACTACTCACTCTCTACTACTCTCTCCTACTCTCTACTCGCTCTCTGCTACTCACTCTCTACTACTCGCTCTCTACTACTCAGTCTCTACTACTCTCTACTAATGACTCTCTACTACTCACTCTCTACTACTGACTCTCTACTACTCTCTTCTACTCTCTACTACTCACTCACTACTACTCTCTACTACTGACTCTCTACTACTCGCTCTCTATTACTCACTCTCTACTTCTTATTCTCTAATACTAACTCTCTACTACTTACTCTCTACTACTCACTCTCTACTACTCTTTACTACTGACTCTCTACTACTGACTCTCTATTACTCACTCTCTACTAGTCACTCTCTACTACTCTCTACTACTCACTACTACTCACTCTCTACTACTCTCTCCTACTACTCTCTCCTACTCTCTACTACTTGCTCTCTACCACTCACTACTCTCTCTCTACAACACTCTACTACTCACTCTCCTATTCTCTACTACTCTCTATACTACTCTCTACTACTCTTTACTACACCTTCTACTATGCTCTCTACTACTCTCTACTACTCACTCTACTTTTCATTTTTCTACTCACTCTACTACTCACTCTCTACTACTCACTCTCTACTACGCTCTACTACTGACTCTACTACTGACTCTACTACTCACTCTCTATTACTCTCTCTCTACTACTCACTCTTTACTACTCACTCACTACTACTCTCTACTACTCACTTTCTACTACTCTCTCCTACTCTCTACTACTCGCTCTCTACTACTCACTCTCTCCTACTCTCTACTACTCATTCTCTACTACTCTCTACTACTGACTCTCTACTACACACTCTCTACTACTCACTCTCTACTACTCACTCTCTACTACTCTCTACTGCTCACTATCTACTACTCACTCTCTACTACTCTCTCCTACTCTCTACTCACTCTCTACTACTCACTCTCTACTACGCTCTACTACTGACTCTACTACTGACTCTACTACTCACTCTCGACTACTCACTCTCTACTACTCTCTACTGCTCACTATCTACTACTCACTTTCTGCTACTCTCTCCTACTCTCTACTACTCACTCTCTACTACTCTCTACTACTCATTCTCTACTACTCTCTAATACTGACTCTCTACTGCTGACTCTCTACTACTCACTCTCTACTACTCTCTACAACTCACTATCTACTACTCACTCTCTACTACTCTCTCCTACTCTCTACTTGCTCTCTACTACTCACTCTCTACTACTCACTCTCTACTACTCTCTTCTACTCTCTACTACTCGCTCTCTACTACTCACTTTCTACTACTCACTCTCTACTACTGACTCTCTACTACTCACTCTCTACTACTTACTCTCTACTACTCACTCTCTACTAATCTCTACTACTCACTCTCTACTACACACTCTCTACTACTCTCTACTGCTCACTCTCTACTACTCACTCTCTACTACTTACTCTCTACTACTCACTCTCTACTACATACTCTCTACTACTCTCTACTGCTCACTCTCTACTACTCACTGTTACTGACTCTCTACTACTCACTCTCTACTACTCTCTCCTACTCTCTACTCGCTCTCTGCTACTCACTCTCTACTACTCGCTCTCTACTACTCAGTCTCTACTACTCTCTACTAATGACTCTCTACTACTCACTCTCTACTACTGACTCTCTACTACTCTCTTCTACTCTCTACTACTCACTCACTACTACTCTCTACTACTGACTCTCTACTACTCGCTCTCTATTACTCACTCTCTACTTCTTATTCTCTAATACTAACTCTCTACTACTTACTCTCTACTACTCACTCTCTACTACTCTTTACTACTGACTCTCTACTACTGACTCTCTATTACTCACTCTCTACTAGTCACTCTCTACTACTCTCTACTACTCACTACTACTCACTCTCTACTACTCTCTCCTACTCTACTACTCGCTCTCTACCACTCTCTCTCTACAACTCACTCTACTCTTACTCTCCTATTCTCTACTACCCTTTACTACACACTCTACTACTCTCTACTCACTACTACTCTCTCTACTACTCACTCCCTACTACTCTCTACTACTCACTCTCTACTACTCTACTACTCACTCTCTACTACTGACTCTCTACTACTCACTCTCGACTACTCACTCTCTACTACTTTCTACTACTCACTATCGTCTACTCTACTACTCACTCTCTACTACTCACTCTCTACTACTCACTCTCTACTGCTCACTCTCTATTACTCACTCCCTACTACTCACTCTCTACTACTCTCTACTACTCACTACTACTCACTCTCTACTATCTCTCTACAACACTCTACTACTCACTCTCCTATTCTCTACTACTCTCTAATACTCTTTACTACACACTCTACTATGCACTCTACTACTATCTACTCACTACTACTCTCTCTCTACTACTCACTCTCTACTACTCTCTACTACTGACTCTACTACTCACTCTCTACTACTCTCTCCTACTCTCTACTACTCACTCTCTACTACTCTCTACTCTGTACTACTCACTCACTACTGCTCACTCTCTAATACTCATTCTCTACTACTCACTCTCTACTACTCACTCCCTACTCTCTACCTCTCTCCCTACCTCTACCCCTCTACACCTCTCTACCTCTACCCCTCTACCTGTCTCTACCCACACACATATGCACATATATATATATATATATATATATATATATATATATATATATATTCACTGAAAAAACCATAGGTTTCAGGGGTGTTATAGTTAGCTGGACTTTTCACTTGTACAAAACCATTGAAATTCCCCCGTTATAGTTAGTTCAGCTAACTATAACTCGCGCGCCCGCAATGCACTGCTGATGACGTCACATATTACATCACTCATGACATGGTCAGTGACATCACTCATGACATCACTGATGACATCTCAAATGACATCACTGATGACATCACTGATGACATCATCCAGTGAATGTGTGTTATTCTGAAAATTAAATATGTTTTATATATGTATATCTCAAGGTCGATGGAAGAATAAATGGGTATATAAGTGTCTAAATGGATGATTTGTTTTTGAAAAATTGATTGTGTAACTGACTGATTAAGTGTATCATAGTGAATACATGGCTTAGTGAGTAATGTTTAAATATGTAAATATCTGTATCAGTCTCTCACTTTGTGTATAAGTGGCTGCATGGGTTGGTGAGTAGCTACATGGGTGTCTATATAGGTTATTAGTTGGTTTTTTGAGTATCAGTCTGAGTGTCTGCATGGTTCGGTGGGGGTATTACGTAGTGCATAGGTGCATGAATGAGTGACTCACTGTTTGTATGTGTTGAACACAGTATGTGTGCAGGACTGTATGGGTGGATGAGTGTGTGTATGGGTGTGTTAGTGAGTGAATGACTGTCTCAATAGTGTCTTTATGAGTAACTACATATGTTTTAAACTAGTATATGTGACTATTGGTGTATATATGTGAGTATATGTGAGAGTGAGAGATTGAAAGAGTTCCTGTATGAATAAGTATGTGTTTCTATAAGTGATTGTTTAAAAGACTAAGTATGTGTAAGTTTCCGTAGAAGTAAGTGTGGTGGTGTGTGTATAACTGTATATGCAAGTAAATGTATGTTTGATTCTTTATTAGCATGAGTGACTATGTGTGTGAGTAACTCTATGGATGAGTGGCATTGTGTAACAGGATGTATAGGTGTATGAGTACATATGATGAGTGAGTACATGTATGAGTGACTGTATTGGTTTGTTGGTGAATGAGTGGATGTGTATGTGGATCTTAGAATTACTGAAGAGGTTGTTGTAACTGGTATTGGTATGTCCATTGTTTTGAAAATGTTAGTCTCTATTTTTGAATGTGTGTATCAAAGGTTATATTAGGGTGAGAGGAGGTCTGCCACTCTATCACAAGGATGATGTCATCAGTGATGCCATCAGTGATGTCATTTGAGATGTCATCAGTGATGTCATGAGTGATGTCACTGACCATGTCATGAGTGATGTAATATGTGACGTCATCAGCAGTGCATTGCGGGCGCGCGAGTTATAGTTAGCTGAACTAACTATAACGGGGGAATTTCAATGGTTTTGTACAAGTGAAAAGTCCAGCTAACTATAACACCCCTGAAACCTATGGTTTTTTCAGTGAATTTCTGAGGTTTTTTAAATGCTAATTCCTAACTATAACGTGCCTGAAACCTATGGTTTTTTCTGTTAATTTCAAAGGTTTTTTAAATGCTAATTTCTAACTATGCCTACAGAGATAGGACATGTGAAGAAAGAAGAAAAAATGCACAGAAAGAAACAAAAGAAGTGCAGAAAGAAGCAACAGAAGTCCTCAAATACGAAGATAAGTGCAGGAAGAAGGATAACGTGCAGAAAGAACAAAAAGAAGAGCAGAAAGAAGCCTTGTTGCAAAATCATCCTGTACCCTCAACTTTTTCAGACGGATACTGGTGGTAACTGAGTCTGACTAACCAGTCCTAGAGCCAGTGCTATGTTAAAAGACACTTAGAATACAGTGAAAACACCTACATACACTAGGGAACATTATGCGTTGGGGTCCCCCTGTGATTAGCCTTACCTCCTCTATAAGCCCCTAGTATATAATAGGGCATGGGGATTAAAACTACCTCTTAAAACAGGCCACAGGGCGTTTTTGCACACGTTAACTCAGGCCCCGTCCCCTCCTTTCACCATTGTGTAAACACGCCCTGTGTCCGTTTTTAGTTGGGAGATTAAGTTCATTTGAGTCCTGAGGGTCCCTAGGGTCCAACTAGCCCACTAGGTACCTCCAGTAAGTGCCACAGAGCTGCGTTGCAGAGAGGTGTAAAAAGTGGCACGGCCTGGACCACCTCTCTGCAATGCAGCTCAGTGGCGCTTACTGGAAGCACTTGGTGGGCTAGTTAGCCCCCAGGGGCCCTCAGTATTGAAGGGAAATTATATCCCCAATTTAAAACGTGCCATGGTGCGTGTTTGCACACGTCACCTCAGGCCCCGTCCCCTCCCTTCACCACTGTGTAAACGCGCCCTGTGGCTGTTCTAAGTTGAGAGATTAAGTCCCCTTGAATCCTAAGGGTCCCTAGGGTCACACTAGACCACTAGGTACCTCCAGTAAGCGCCACAGAGCTGCGTTGCAGAGAGGTGTAAAAAGGGGCTTGGCCTCAGAACACCTGTCTGCAGCGCAGCTCCCTGGCGCATACTGGAGATGCCTGTTGGGGGCGCGTTTGCAGAGTGCTGCATGGAGGGGGCATGGCCTCCGGCACGATGCCAGTCTTTTATTTATTTTATTTTTTTAAGAAGGGGGGCTGTGTGGTTCCCCTTCTTATTCTAATTTATTGGCCCTGATGACCCCATCCCCCAGGGCCTGTCTCCTAATTATATTTTTTTGACCCCAATCCCCAGGGCCGGCCACTGTTTTTTATTATTTTTAAAAAATATATATTTATAGACACACCTAGGACATGCTGGACAAACCGTACGTACCTATCACCATGACGATTTGCGTGATATTCATTAAAAGGCGACTATGCATGCAATTAATCCACGTGGAATGTATTTACACCACTAGTGAAGCTCTGACATGTCTGATGCTCTACCGTGCCTAATCCCGGTAGACACCCTTGTCGTTTATTTATACAAACATGGGTAGCTATTGACGGGCACATTTAATACACATGCACACCAAGCCATTCAAAGGGGATTCGACAAAAATTCGACCAAAACTATGCAAGAAACCCCCCTCACAGTTAATAAAACACACATCCACTGCCGGATGTGTAATACTTTTTATTTTACTCTCTGGAAAGGGGACGAACATCACTTGCAAGTCACAGCGCGCTCCTGACAGAGCCCAATGCTGTGTTACACCCACCATTGCCTGCCGAGTACCACACACCTCTGTATTGTATTCCACTAGCTAGTGCATATGCTATGACACTCTCTAGCCCATGTGCACTGTAACACCACCCCGTGAAAATGTCATGCCACACTTGTCTTCGCACGGGTTATATTGCCCCATCTAACGTGCCTTCCTCGATGCCTATGTTATAACGCACAGTGCTATGCCATACATATTACAATTTGGGATCCATATCTTTGTCACAGTGCATATGCAACGTTACACTCCCCAGCACATATTTTATATTACAACTTTAGAGACTAGTTAGGTTACACAACACTGCCCTGTGCATATTACACTCCAAGGCGCATATCGCATAGCACGCGCTAGTGCCTGTGCTATCTCGCGCTCTCCAATGAATCTGTCATTGCGCACAATGTATTGCATATTATATTTCACGCCTGGTTCATCTTATATCACACTTTTTGGTGCATAGTTTATACCATACACTATATCTAGTTTTCATTTTCAATCGTGCTCTCAGGACTATGTTCTATATAACACTGTGTTCACCTACCCTTTTCACGGGCATTACATTTTGCGATAGGGGGTGGAGGGTCAGGGGGTGTTTTTGCCAAGTGAGCCCGGAGTCACAGTCACTAACGTCTTCTTCTTCCTGAATAAAAGTGAGATTATGCTGCATACTTGTTCATATTTTAAGTAGTTTGCACAGACAAAATGTTTTAAAAACAATAAAGTTTCTAATACCCGCCTTCTCTGAACAGATAGCTTGCTGCCCCATCCCCCTCCTCCCTATCCTCTGTTGTGTGAATCCATGGACTAGCCTCCTCCCTCCTGCCATGCATGGTCTGATGTGCTGCCACTGCCCTCAATTTAGTATGATGTACCAGTCCACTCCTCCTGCCCTCCATTGCCCAATTCTATGCCCCATCATTGACCTCCTGCTTAAACTCTGTGCTTAGCTTGCTGCCCCTATTCTCCTTCCCCCTGCCCTCCGATGTCTTTGTGCATGCCCCTGCTCCATCCTTTTTGCCCACCATGTCCCATGGACCTGCCACTCCTATCTACTCTGAGTGTTCTGTTGAGCTGCCACTCCCCTCCCACCTGCCTAGCATTGTCAGATGACTGTAACCTGTCCCTGCCACCTCCACCCTGCCTGTCCACATGCCATGCCTCTATCCTCTTCCTCCTGTCCTACATGGTCCATTGTACTGCCACACCCTTCTGCCCTCCCTGGTCTGTTGTGCTGCAACTGCTCCTCCTGCCTGCCCCGTGTGGTCTGTTGTGAGGCCCCTTCCCCTGAACTTTCTTGTCTGTGCACAGGTCCTGACCCTCCCTTCTATCCTCCATCGTCCTTTGTGCATGCCCCTGCACCCTCCTTCTTGCCCATCATAGCCATTGTGCTGCCACTAACCCTCCCACTTGCCATGCATGGTCTTATGTGCTGCCATGGCCCCTCCCACCTTCCCTGTGTGGTCAGTTAGCTGCCCCTGACCCCCTCCCACCTTCCCTCCATGGTCTGTGTGTATGCCATCACAGTCTCACTGTTGCTCTTCATGTTGTGTCTTGCTTCTAGTGCCCATCCTGCCTGACCTCCATGGCCATCTTGCTGCTCCTGCCCTGCCCCCTTGCCCCCAGCCCTCTGTTTACATGTGCAGACCCCTACTCCCTCCCTCCTGGCTTGTCTGTTCCATTGTAATGCCCCTGATCCGTCCCTCCTGCCCTTTATGGTCTGTTATGCTGCAGCCTTCTCTCCTGTCTGTCCATTATGGTCAGCTAGCTACCATTGCCTCTTGCCCCTCTGTTCTCTGTTGTCCATGTGCATGGTCCTGTCCCCTCCCTCTTGCTTTCTATGGATTGTTGTGCTGCACTCCCGTCCTGCATGCCCTGTGTGGTGTATTGTGCTGCTGCAAACCCTGATGCCTGCCCTGCAGGGTCAGTTTGGTGCACCTCTCCATGTCTCTCCTGTCCTCTGTTATCCAAGTCCATGTCCCTATCCCATTTCCTTCCATGATCCAATGTACCATACTTGCGAACATTTTGAACTTGGTAAGAGGGAGATTTTGAAAAAAAACTGGGGTATTGATTTTCCCCTTTGAGTTACATTGAAAAAGAGGATATTGTAGACAGGAGACAGATCAAATAAAGCCCATTTGAGCTTAAAAACATTGGACGTTTCCTGGCTGAATCGGGTCTGTTGGCATGTATGGTTGTACTACCATTGCCTCTTCCTTCTGCCCACAATGGTCTATTACATTGCCACAGCCTTGAAGGAGGGTAGATTTTGTATCACAGGGGGCCCCTGGCCCGTTCTGTCCACACCTGAAGTATGAGACCCTTGTCCTTGCCCTGCCAGCCGCATTTGTAGGCCGTATTAAATTGACCAGCGGGTCCTGTGTTGCTATATAATTATCCTGAGACATCCTTACCACTCAGCCAGCATAAAACCCCTGTGTAGGCCCTTCTGTTCAATATGTAGGCCTCTTTGTTAAATTGACCATAGCTCTGCAATTTTAGTGTATAGCAGTCTGAAGGCAGGTCTGCGAGGCCTTCTGCTCCAAACTAGTAGCCCCCACCCTACCCGAGTGCTCCGTGCTCGGTATCAAAGTTCAACATCCCCCTGAAGCTGTCGACATACAGTAGGCTGCATCCTGGACTGGTACTTGCTTCCTGGGCAGGTTTCCCGCTTTTAAGGAAGTGGCAACCGCAGAGCGTCAAGTTAGGAGAACTGAGGAGATTTTATACATGAATATATTGAATTCCTGTACAATACCCATTATTTTCTGCTTGCTCTATGGAACTTACGATAAGCGATTGGCCTGAGAGACTGACCTTTTCACCCAGTCCATTGTCAGCATTAAGTGGGTAAATGACGAAATGTCTGGTAAAATCTGCAGACGAAGCTTTTGGGTAGCATACGTAGGTAGATGTAGCGTGCAAAGGAGCCCACAAAATGATATAAAAAGGGAGCACCCACAGATATCGACGGACAACCTCGCCGTCTGTATGTAGGTTAACAGGCTGTGCAGGTTTTCCCCAAGAACTGGGAGCTCTTGTCTTCCTTTGCTTAAAATGTCTTGCTCTGCTTTGCTTGAAGTATCTTATTCTATTTTACCTATATGAAATGTCATGTTATGTTTAACCATTGTTCTCTTTACTTTTGCATTTAAAAGATGTTGTATTGTAATTGCAGGAATGCTTGCTCTAAGAGTAAATGTGAGTGTCCCTAGGTAACATTTTCCTTGGTGTAACTTGTTTCTCATGATGCATTTATAGATGTGTTTTCTCTCTCTCTCTGTCAGTCCATTAATTGAGATACAGAGAATATCATGACAGCTGTATGATTATCTGGATTCTGTATTTTGTACTTTATGTCTCTATTCTGCGGTTTCTTTGAAGTTGCATCTTCTCATTAAACTGCCATTGTATTCTGCCTCCAATTCCATGTCTCATATGTCTGTTTTCTTCATTTTTGGAGCAAGCGTTCCTAGGCACCCCGGCTCAAATTAAGGTGCCCCTTTTGTCCCTGACTCACTCTCCTGCTCAGTTCTGTGGTGACTCCCGGGGCTCTGGGGACCGCCCCTAGCTTCCTTGACCCGTAATAGATCTTCCCTCCAACAGCCTATCTTGCAAGTCCTGTATTGTTGGTTTGTTGCCCCTGCCCCCCTTTCCACTGCCCTCCATAGTCTGTTGTGCTTCCACGGCCCTTCCTGCCTGCTCAGTGTGGTTAAATTGTTGCCTTTGCACCCTCCTACCTGCCTTCAATTTTCAGAGTCCGTGCCCCTGGCCTCTGCCTCTCAACAGTATCCTAATGAACAACTAGATTGCTAACATTCTATATTTATTACAAAAGTGTGGAACGCCTGACATCATCTTGATGTAATCAAAACTGTAATACCTAGAGCATTCCTTTAGAAATTACATATATGAGAGGGTCTTATTGGCATCAAAATTATGGTTAGTGCTCTAAAAGACTAAAATAAGGACATATTTTCTGAGTTTTCAAATAGCGACAAATCACTTTTAAATTATTTGTTATCTTTATGTTTTTTTATCTAGTTGACAACTTGATTAAATGTTGCACTTAGGGGAGAGGATGTGGTGTTACTTCCAGAACTGCAGACTTTGCAACTGGGGAACCAGGTTGAAGTTTCTGCTTCAGCTCGACATTCTGTGATTCTGGTCAAATCACTTAGTCTCCCCATGTCTACAACCAAAATGAATTTGTTCTTGTGTGATGTAACCAATGCTCATGTAAAGCACTCCAATACCTGACAAGTCTGCACTATATAACACTGCAAAAACACAAAATAATAAGTGTTTTGCACACTTCTGTCATTGGGCTATATTTGGGCTATATCTGGGTGATTTTGGGCTACATTTGGCTCTTTTGTCTCCGGTGGCCATCTTGGGAGATTTATTTGTTATGAAGTTTCCTAATTTCCTCATGTACTGCAGTCTCCTCAGTCGGAAATGCTTTCAGTTTTTTACTTTGATTCCATCATGAAGGTATTCAGATATGTCACACATTTGCCATGAATTCTGAATGTTAGCACTCTAGTTGCTCATTAGATCACTGTAGTAAAACTACTGTTCACCATGGAAGTCTGCTCCTGGTATTGAAAGTGCATGTTTCAGTCTGCATGCCAGGATTTGAGAAGTCACTCAAAATGTGCCCTAATTTTTCTTTCAGCAGCACTAATCATACTTTTTATGGAAAAATGAACCACCTCATTTTGTTCCTTTTTAAATTAAATGTTTTAAGAGTTACCACTTTAATCCAAGCAAGATGGCTTCAGGTGTGCCATACGTTTATCATAAGTAGGACTGTTAGCGCTCTAGTAGTTCTTTGGAACACTCTGGAAAGCTGCAGTAGAACACAAAGGAATCAACTGACAGTCTCTGCCCTTGTTGGATGTACATGTTTTACTGAGAATGTCAGACTTCATTCTCACATGACTGAGAAAGATAATGTGAATTTACAGAAAATAAGCTCTCAGTTTAGCTTATAGATCACCTTCCAAACCTCTGTGGTAAAAGCATGAGAAAATATTTTTCTCTCAATCATGATATCCCAGCAGAAGGCTTTTTCACATGGTGAAATCACCTTAGAACATACCACAATTCCTAAAATGAGTATGGTACCATCAACAAATGATTTATAATGTAACTAAAGTCTTAAAATCTTCTATTAACTGCAATGCTTTTTAATGAGGTGCTATCATGTATATTGGTCCCAAGATGGCTGCCAACACTTCTTGGATGAAGTGCTGACAGCCAATCAGATCTCAGGATGAGATGTGTGGTTAGGCTCCGCCCACATATATATATTGATTTAAATGCTATTTTCTCAGGAACTACTGAACAGATTTACACCAGACCTACAAAAGGCACTTCCTTGACCTGAGGACTACCTCTCTGCCAAATTTCAAGTAACTCTGTTCAGCCGTACGGGCTGTAGCTGTGTCTAAAGGTCCTATGGAAAAATGCATGGGAAAAACGCGTTTTGGGACCCCCCTTTTTACTCAGCCCCCGCTTGACGAATCCCCCCGAGACTTTCAGGGTAGGAGCGGAGCGTAGCGCCCCACCTATTTTGAACATTTTGCGAGGATTCATCGACCGGCGCCAAAGTTATTCCAAATAGAATGTTGCGGATTTCCTATGGAAACAGGGTCCTAACTATAACTATCTACTGGCGACCGCCAGTAGATAATATATGCATATGCATTTATAAATATGTATGTATATATATATATATACATTCATACATATATAAACATATATACATCTGCATATCTACATAAATGCATGCATACATATGCATATATGCATACATATGCATGTTATGTACATGAAAGTTTGAAAAATACTAATAAAAACAAAGCTAAAAAGCCACCTAACTACAAACAGAATTGCTTTAGCTTGTACAAAGCCGAGACCTGTTGCATTTTTAATGCTTGTTTTAAGGGTGATCGTCTCTTTTGTGTGCAGATATTAAAGGACCTTTAACGTTTCAAACAACACAATTTTTGGCCATTCCATGAATATTTGCCAGTTACCTTTTCAGGAACGTTTCACATGTGAAAATAAAAAATCTTCAATTAAAAATGTTGTGAACTATCGTTGGGGGCGGCTGTTTTGGATGGGGGTGAGAAGCTTAGACGTGTTTCTTTTGCAAATTTCTCTTAATTACTGTGAAAACTATTGTTCTTTCTCTTAGTACCAATTTTATTGGTATATAGGTTTTCAAGTAGGAATCAGACATTTTGTGCAACAACTAAGCTGCTTAATGAGAAATTAGATTGGTAGAATTCAACCACATGCAATGCACCTTCATTTTCACTTCCAACTACCACTTTCAAAGAAATGTTTCCAGTTTGTGGGTCAAACAATGCCACTAGATGTTGATGAAAACAAGAACCCTCCAGAATGGCACCTAGGCCAATAATCCAAATCTACGCGATACTTTGCTCCTATAAAAAAAAAATGCCCTACCCCTGCTCTGATGTGCCTGATTGTGATATCAGTGACGTCTGACATCCATTGATTCTTTCCGCATACAAGACAATTTAGTTTCAGGCACAGGCTTACTTGACATTTTATAGTGTCTGTTCTGCTGCCGAATTTCAGCAGCGCCCGGCTGTGTACATGTTCTGGGGGCCGCGGGGGCTGAGCTAACTAGTTCCTTCTACAGTCTGGGAGTGCAGGTCAGGCTGCCACTGTGTGCCCTGCACTTAAAGAGCACCTGACCGTGGAGAAAGGGCTGAGCAGAGCTCTGGGGGCTGACCTCCGGTGCAGCGCTTACCTTCTGTCTTAAAAACTGGCTCTCAACATGCTGATGAGAGGGCCGTCCATAAATCTTGTACACATGGTCACTGGGGTGCGTAACAAAACTTGAAAGGGCCCCCCTGCAAGGTAAATGGAGGGGCCCCGCTCCAGATTTAATCAGGAGCTCTCAGGCCAGAGAACTGTGCTGAGGGAGCCCCCTGCAGCTCAGGGCCCCCGTGTACCGTGGGGGCTGTGAGGGCCTGTGCTATGCCACTGCGGGATGTGGAAATGACCCTGCTGTTACATTGCTGGGCTCTCAAGGTACCACCCATCACATCTTTTAAAGAGTGCGCAATTCAATCATAGCAGCACAGGGCCCGGGGGTCCGGACGAGATGTAGCCAAACGAGTGCTAGAAATTACATTGTAGCAATTCGGGCAGAAAGGCGCTTTCCATTGCAACCATAGTCCCCTCTTTTCTGGGCCTGCCCTGTACTGCCTAGGCCACATTAAAATGGGTAAACAGACAAGCACTGGCTGAGCAGTTGCTTCATTGACTTCAAAGCATCTTGACAAATAGAGAGGTGCTCAATATGCGTGATTTTTTTTAATGCAGTGATGCCTTCAAATGTATTGGGCTAACCTGTGATGTGTGGCACTTGGAAGCGGCTGCGCCACGCTCTGGACCCACTCAGGAGCTCTCAGCCACCACGCATGCACAGTGCCGGAGGGGACCCTGCACCATGAGGTTTTTTGGGGGGTTATTGTTAAGCCACAGTTGATAACATCAGGTCCTGGAATACTTGTTTTCGATTAACTATAAAGGGTTCAATATGCGCACTACACTGACTATATTGCAATACACATTGATGGAGCATGACTCGAGAGATATGTTTTTTATTACCTAAAGTCTAAAAGAATTAAACTGAAACCTAAAAACTTCTCCAAAAAATGATTGAAAAAAAACATGGAAACAGAAGTGGTTATTTCCTCAAATAACTTGCAAATGACTTTGACATTATAATTGCTAATCCTAAATTTGAAGTTTCCATACTACCAAGAGATGTCGGATGATAACATTGTTTAGGGGATCAAAAAATAAAGCAGTGGCGGCTGGTGACATTCAAAAGTGGTGAGGCGTAACATTATTGTCGTACTGCACTGCGGCGAGCGAGCATAGTGAGCGAGCTCAAACAACCTACGGGGGCTTGGGGGGGTTCTCCCCCCACGAACATTTTGAAAAAAGAGTGGACAAACAGTGCATTTTTAAGCAAATTTGAGGAAGCAGGAAGGTTAATAAAACAATTAGCGCTGGGCCTAAACTGCACTCACAGGCTTATCTACAAGTTCCTCATCTCGTGTGAGTAGCAGAACTCCACTACAACAACAGGCTCTACCTCACCCTGCTTTAAAAAGTAGCAGCCAGGCTGATAAAGCTCCCTTGGTGCTCAGGTATTGTCCTGCAAACTTGACAGCACAGTGTAACTCACACACGCTAGTCAATGAAACACTTTGCACAATCCATAAATTAATGTATTCCGATCCACAGTCACACATGCTCTCAGCAGCATAAACACGTACCAACATCTCTCACCTGCACAGATATAATAAACGAATAACACATTTTATATCTGTCCACATAACACCAGTCAACTAATGGAGGAAAGCAACCACATTATTTCCATACTTAACCCTTTAAATCAGCATATTGGTCGTAACCACTCTCATAGCTCATTGCCCGCTGCTAGTGATAGATAAAAAACAGAAATCCACTGTGACCTGCCTCCCCAACATCAGCGCTCTGCTCATACTTTGTAACCCTCACAACCATCAACCATGACAGTTCTACCACTCACCCGCCCTCTGTGCCCCTCCAGTTCCACACATCCAGACATTATCAACCAACACATGGGAATTTAACGTCGATTCTCTCCCACCACCTCCCCATAGCAACAAACAACCGTTTCTCTCTAACCTAACAGTAAAAAGTAGAACAAGCACTTACTATCCCGAATAACAGCTTTCTAGGACAGTGAAAACAAATGACAGTGAAAACAAAGCCTATGGAGGTGAAACCAATGCCTCAATGGATGGTGAAACTAAGGCCTTATAGGAGAGGAATAACGTCTTTCCGGAACAGTGAAACCAACGCCTCACAATCCTCTCCTTGGATTGCCACAAGGTGTTTATTACTTGCGCAAATAATGAGGTTCGCCCCAGTACACTGCAGTTTATTTTACTGGAAGGTAAACCTCCCAGATGCAGCTGTAAAGCGGCCCAAAATGTGCCATCCCTGGGTCCATGTTTTCTCCATGTCAGCGCTGCCTGTTGCAATCGGGGTGCTCCTCTTATGCCAAATTTCGTTTCCAGTGTTGGGGCCCGATCCTACCCCACCCATAACGACCCCCTCCATCTATGCCCATAACGCAGGACTCCACTAGCGGATCCATGCGTTATGGATAGCGCCCCCATTAGTGCCAGGCACCCAACAGACCTCCCCCTTGCCCCACCAGATGTGTCCGGATGCCCAAGAAATCCCTGGGAGGCCCCACCTCATCATCCTTATCTCAAAGCCTCCTGGGCAGCAGGGCTCCCCCTCCTTAAGTTATATTTCGTCTCTTGTCAGTCCCCTGGCCCAAATTTGCCGAAATGCATCCCTTGTCTCACCCCCTCCTGTGTGCCCCACCTGCACACGCTTTCCCTCCCCCTTAGCCACCGCAATAGGAACCATTAAACAACTGTCTAAAACTGAGGGTCCACCGACCACCCACACCCAGCCGAGCGGGCCGCGTGGTGGACTCGGACTAATGTTGTCTTATTTATAAGTTATAGACTCTTACTTTTCAACACAGAGATCACGTCGATGATGATCAGGATCTTTTTCGAGCGAGGAGGCGGAATCAAATGAAAACAAATGATCGTCACTCACTACGCACTAGGAGGACACCGGCACAACGAGGTCTGTGGTGTTGTGGTGTGGCACTGGCGCGGTGACGCATGACAGACTGACTGCAACAGTGCGCTGCGAGGTCACATCACTAACATTAGTAACGAAATGGCCAATCACAGTGCGGCAGTGCCACCACCTACGCGGGGCACCCAATGCCTTTAATGTCTGCCCTCAGGCTAAGGTTGCGCGGTGTCTCAGCCAATCCAGACGTTGCATTAGCAGCACCAGGATTGGCTAGAGCAGGGAGACGGCCTGCCCATTAGGAGACCGGGGGCTGCTTCATGAAGCAACCCTCGGCCTCTCGGGTCCCCCCCCCCGCTCACCCTACAGGATGGTATTAGTAGGTGGCTGTAGTGCGGATGTTCGGGCTGGTCATAAAAATGACCAGCCCAAAATCGAGCATGCGCACTATTGCAGCTGCACTTAGTGCGCGCTGCCTGTCAGGCTGTCACTCAACCCTTGCAATGCTGCTGCAGCCCAGCCTCCACCCCCTTCAGCTGCCGATTGCCGTACCTCAGCGCGATGCGCGAGAGGGAGACTGCCAGTCATTGCCGACGGCTCGACTGCGAGTAATTAATTATGATGAATGGAACTAGTTGCTTGCGTGAATGGGGCCATGTGGCTAGTGGGGTAACACCCCAGCGCCCCGAATGGACGCACCGTCACTGAAATAAAGTGATGGATGGAATGCTTGAATTAATCTCATCCACTGGCAAATGCTCGGGCAACATCCCAATCAATTGATTTTCGATCCCCATGCCATCTCAGTTTGAACCTAGCCATATGCAAATCAGCTTTGACCCTACTCCAATGGGAAAAGTCCAGACTGAACTGCCAGTCTAGGTGTTCCCTGAATTTTAAAGCACTGCAGGAGGATTTCCTTTGAGCTCTGCAACCAATGTTGGTGTAATATTTTATGATTTATTTGAGGTGCGCGTACAGTTACATAAACAATATTTTAAAGGTTCAAAATGGGGTTAATTTTTTTACGGAGATAAAGAAGCTGAAGCAAAAGTTTTTAAAAAATTCACCACAATTATGATTTGAAAGTGTAGTCATAAAACATTTAAAACATGTACAATTATATGAAATGACTACTAACAAGGAATTTGACACTGGGGGATTAATTGTTCAAACAGGGATCAACGTATAGAGTGTTAAGTACCATTAGATTTTTAAGGCCAAGATCACTACACTTATCAGTGATAAATGTCTATGAGAAAAACAGAGAAGAAACTTATTTTTAAGATTAGAAGAAAAAATATAAGCATTAAAAACAATCTTTCCACTTCGAATTAAAGTGTGGTCATTTGATTGATCTTCGTATTATTTTCCAGACAATGCTGAACACATTTTGAGATATGCTATGGAACACCTAAGGTGATATTTCAACGCCCCATATAACTGGTCCTTTTTGAGTTCAGAACTAGCAAAAGTGATGAGGATGAATACATTTGCCATTGCTTTTCAAAGGGATTTTTTAATGGGACGAAATCCATTTAGTTCCTAGTAAATTCAATAATTTCTGATAATTTTCTACAATTAAGACGAGAATCTGTGCTGTACATGTCAGAAGCGCCCAGCAGCGGAGCAGAAACTGGGAGCTCTTTCCCGGGATATCATCCTCCAAAGGGATACTTGAATCAATATAAAACATCTATTTTTGATTAACTCAATATTTTCAAAGGATGAGATGGGTCATAATTATTCATTAGGACAAGACTAAATGCCTGAATTAGAGTTTGGTGGAAGGGTACTTCCATCACAAATGTGACAGGTATCCGCTCTGCAGCATTACAAGTGACCTATGACAAAGGCACTTATAATTCCAGGATCGTACAATCTCTAATTTCTCTATAATCAGCGACTTGTGACACACCCAGTTGCCGATTATAAAGAAAAGATGTCAGAAGTCACCTGTATTAGGTTATTACAGTCAAGTTCTGACCTCACAATTCTTGCTACCAGCAGCCAGGTGAAAGGCAGCTCAAGTCAAGGAGCATCTGTTTAAAGCAACACAAATGAAACATTGCTTTTCATTCTTCTGCTCTTTTGTTATAGCTTGCACTGAAAAGCAGAAAGAACGTATTTATTGTTTGCACTCTCTAGATTTATAATGGAAAAATTTGAAGCCTTCTGCGTGTTTCTACACATTGCGAGATACTTCAGCCTTTAAAAAAAAAAAACTCATTAGAACTGTTTCTGATATCTTTTTGCAATAAATATCTAACAGGTTTTTGATGTGTTTAATTTTACACTAGAGATTCTTTTATTTTTATACGAGAGAGCTATGCACCAAGGGTTTAAGTGGTTTTGGGAAAGGTGATGGTGTGGGGCCATGCATTATATGGGATAAAGAACCTCCTGCCGTACGTGATAATGATATTGCAAGTCACCTTGTAGTTACATAACCTTATAAAGGACTCTTCGGTGACTTGCAATATCCTTATAATGTATAGCAGGGCGTACTTTAGCTCTTATGTAATAAGATGGATGAGATATCCATCACATTTTTGATGTAGTCCTCACCCTCCAAAGTCTTATTCAGGGCTCTGATCAAATTTAAATGACTGTTCTGATTGGTCATCAGTTTGTTTAGTTAAATAGTAAAATACGGAATGGGAATTAGCATTGAGTTTCTTTATTATTCGAATATATCATCTGCAATACTTCAAACATCCCCTTTAATGCCTTTTCATTCAGAACTTCACACAATTATGCTTAATTTAAACTCTCACCAGATTGTGTTTGGATGTTAGCATTTTCTAAGGAACCTTGAGACAGAGAGTTCATTCATTTATGGAAACTTGATATCCTTCCCTGCTCTACTGCTAAATGTTTTCGGAATTCTTTCCCAGAAAACATTGGGAAAGACTGAAATCTGCATGATTACGTTGTGAAAACCTGCCTCTTCAGATCACAATCTCGGTGTTAATTCTCTCACCCTTTCTCCCTTTCTCCGGCTATCTCTCACATCTGAAAGCTGTACAGGTTTAATGACTAATCCTGCCACTGGCTTAGTCTTATCTGTTATGAAGTGTTCTGTTATGTGTGGTTTCCAAAGGACGCCATTAGCAAGAAAACAGGTTTAGAAACCCAGTGTCCCAGTGCTCTAATGACACAGAAGTGATACAAATGGGATTTTGTTTTTTTCCCTGGTTTGACATGAGTGCAGTGGAATACCAAGCCTTAGGCCTGTGAGTTAATGTACAGTAATCTGCTGCGTCCTATACATTTTAATAATTCATTGGAAGACAGGCGAATGCGGCTGGTAATCTTACACATGGCATTTCATTTGTTTGTGCACCAGGTGCAGTGACATCGGGACAAGAGTCATGAGGGGCCCACTGAACCCTAATTATTGTTGTATTTTACAATGTAAATAGCAGGTAGGGGATCTATTTACTTCCTTGAACTAGGGCCCATCACACACTGGCAACTCCACCGCTCTTACACCACCAATAACCATCTCATCAGCACAGGTTTGCTCGAAACCACAATATCAGGATATTACCGGCTTCACTCATGACTGTCACTTTCAGAGGCAGCCTAAGCATGGCAGCGTGTTTTAAAGGGCAGAAGGCAGCGAAAATGCAGGGAGCGCAGAAGGAGTGAGGGGCAAGACACCAGTATTTTTTTTAATACTTTATGTTTGGGAGAGAGGTATAGGAAAGTAGGATCTGCGTCTTATGGTTACCCACTAATTTTGCTAAATGTGACATCGTTTTTGACTAGTCTGACTGGAATCCTGCAAATCAGAACGCCATCCTGTCTGCTTTCTCCTTAAACCACGGGTACTCATAGTACGGCCCGCGGGCCACTGGCGGCCCGCCCGGCCTTCATTGGCGGCCCGCCGACCCTTGCATACACATACATACAGTATGCCAGTTCCTTCCTGTAAACAAAGAAGATGGCCGCAGGAGAACATGTAGTGAATACGTATTCAGTACGTATTCACAACGTTTGCTCCTGCGACCATCTTCTCTGCTTATGCTTGCCTCTGATTGGCCTAGGCCTCTGAGACGTGACGTCACACACAGCACCCGGCGCTAAGCACAGGCCTTTTAAAAGTCAGCTGTAACTAGCGCTTTTATAGCTGACTTTTAAAGGACCTTTCAAGAAGCTTCCTGTGTCCGTGGTGACGACGTCGACATCCTCGCAGCCCGCAGCCCCGGAGAATCTTCGCTGCAGCTGGAAAATCTTCAGCATCACTTAAGTTGCAGGTAAGTGTAACCACGGGCAGTACTTGTGCCCCCTTCTGTTGTGTAAAGGTCATGCTGTCGAGGGCAAGCACTGAAATGCAACCAGCAGTCTCATAATGTGGCGGATGCATCATGGCAGGGTATCCTCAATGTGCACTGGCTCTGCTTTTTTTGGGGGGGGGGGCATATGTGTGTTTGTGTTTCTATGCCCGCAAACTTGTAATTCAATCACAACCCCGAGGCACGGTATTGAAAGCCTCGTATGTTTTGGCAGTTACTTTTATCTGACGTCATACCGGTAATTTTTGTAGTCAGATGTCATTTATTATTTGCAAAATTGCCAAATGATTTGCCGACTGATATGTCCTCAAATGGCAGACAGCATTAAGAATAGGAGCGTATTATGTTGTTCAATGTCTGCAGTGCGGAAAATTCTACTGCGCCTGCCATATGCAACTGAATATTACATTAACTTCTATTTTTTTCTCATGTTGAAATGTTGCAATCATTGTTGAGATCAGATATGTCGTTGTTAGTGGTTAATAGCCCTTATCCCATTCCTAACATGAAAAGGACCCGTGTTTGCCAGAGGACCTCAGTTTGTCAGCATTAATGTGAGCAAGCATAGGTGATGTATGGTGAGAATTTTTTACTTGGAAGTCGTGCGTGTTGAGTCTTGTACTCTCATGTCCTAAGTCCAGGGCTTGAAGGTGGATGGAAAAAACGTGGGCGTCTCTCAAAAGGCCGCGTGGCCTATGTCTTTCCATCTCTGTTCGCTGTTACCAGTATTGCCATGTTATAAGCCAGGCATGCATTCAACACGTCCCTTACGTGTAACAGACAGCGCTGCCTCTTGTTGTGAAAGGGGAAGTTGCTGCAGCATAACAGAATGGAACATTGCCTGCTTTAATGCTTCTTCTCGTCCACCGCAGCGTCTTCTCGCCCCGAAGCCTCTTCTCTGCCTGAGGCCCCTTCTTCGCCACTTGGATTTGGCCAGCAGAAGCTCCATCACCACATCTGCCTCCATCTCCACGACCAGCTTGATTTCCATCACCCTGCAACACCAGCTCCACCCGCAGGTTGATCTTCGCACCCCGAGAGGTAAGCACAGCATCCTATTTTGGTAGGCAATGTGATGTTCTCTCATCTGTTTCTCCAATTGTCTCTTCCTTACTTTCCCTGACTCTTTCACCCTGCGCCTTTTCTCAAGACTCTCATCATCTTTCTTTCTCCCCACCTGTCTCACATGCCATTATAATAATGTTAGATCAAAACAGGAACTCACATATGAAAAATGGGAGTGGTGTCACAGACATTACCTGCAGTAATATTAGTGAGTTGCTGCTGTGTTACAATATTGAAAACACTGTTACTAGCCATCATTATAAAATGTAAACGCAGTTTTTTTTTTAACTAATAGGACATCTCTCTTTTCTTTGTGAAGTGAATTGTCCTTGATTGATGGGTGCATTTTGGTTGATCCTGTTTTAAGGTAGCTTTGTGCGAGACCTTGAATGTTTTATGGATTAAAGTCGTGGCAGCTTTGCCTTCCATCCTTGTTTTTACTTTCAGCTAGCTGGAGATATTTGAGAAGGCAGCAAATCAGCTGGCATAGAGGGCAAAGTTGAGCCACAATGTTTTGTTAAAATTGTCAGATCAAGCAGCAGATGATGTATTATGCGTCAGATATGGCAGGGCCATATATATGTGGAAAACATTTGCAAAGTAGGGTATTTTCCCATTCATGTTTTAACTGCTCTTGTGGAAAAAGGGATGAGAAGTACTGATGACAGAAACTTCATGCGCCAGATACAAATGGCTTGTGAATCCACTTTTAAGCGTAATTGGAACATTTCTGTGATTGGGAACATATTCCACTTTGTGAATGTATTTTAATGTCAAGAACTCATATTAAACCTTAAATAAACACGTGTATCCATTGGTTGAATTACATAACGAAATAAGATGTGACTGGGCAATGAAATGCCAAACAAATACTAAAAATTGGGATGTTTTGCTCTTTCTGGCCACACCTCACTCTGCCCACTGGCCCAATCTTCTGGTTATTCCCGCCCTCTGATTCTCCGCACGCTCTACTAACACCCACCTGAAACCTGGCCCATCCCCTCTCTACAGGCCTGACCATTGTATCTGAGCCTTTCAGATTCCTTTAGTTTGACAGCTAATCCACACCAAATAGCGCTGTCCAGATTAGCTCCTTCCATATGTGTTTCTACTCTGTATCCTTGTACTGTGCACATGCCGGGTCTGGTGGCGCAGTGGACTAATGCGTCCACTGCAGGGGCCTGTGTTCTACCTCATGGTCACAGGTTCAAATCCTGGTGGGTCGTGCCTTTCATCCATCTGAGGTTGATAAAATGAGTTGGGTAGCAATAAACATCTGTTATTCAGCGTCAAGATACCTATGGGTGAACTTGTGCTTGTATATACGTGTGTGTGCATGCCATTTATTTCAAATCCCTATTGAGTGACACATTTCCTGCATAAACCACTGGCTTTAGGAAATCCTCCTGTTTTTCATTTACAGGTTTACCCATTACTTTGTATGTTTAAACAAAACATTACTTTGGTGTTGCTCACAGATCTGTTGCAAGAAGTGGTGTTGGTCCATCGGTCGTGACGTGGTGTCTGTCCAGCGGTCATGACGCAGTGTCGGTCCATCGGTCGTGGGGCATGTCGGTCCAGGTCGTGTCGGTCCGTCGGTCGTGGGGCGGTGTCGGTCTATTTGTCGTCCGGTGGGAAATGAGATTCCTGGTCCTTGTTACTTGTTGCATAGTAACAAACTAGCTGGAGAGCTCCGCAATGGCCTACAGCCCAGTTTCCAAGCCTTGCAAACGACCCAGATCGATACAGAGCGAACGCAGGACCTTCCAGGAAGCATGGGAAGAAGAGTACTTGTTTGTAGATTGTCCAAAATAAAAATACACCTGTTTGCTTTGCAAAGAGAAAGTAAATGTTCTGAAGAGGTATAACCTGGAACGGTACTACAAAACGCGGCACTCTGGATACACTGCGAACTTCCCACTGAACTCAAAACTGCAATCTGCAAAAGTGGCACTGTTGAAGCAAGCTCTTTTTTCCCAGCAGAAGATCTTCCTTTGCCAGATGAAGTAATCTGAGGCTGTAACAGAAGCGTCTTTCAAAATATGCTTGCATGCCAAACATAAAAAAACATTCTCAGATGCAGAGCTGGTGAAGCAATGTGTCCTTTCAGCAGCCGACATTTTATTTGACAACTACACTAATATGGCCAGCATTTTAAAGGAAATCGGTGCATTGCAGCTATCGGATTCCATATGTGCACGCAGAATAGAGGCAAAACATCCAGGAGCAGGTGATCAAAGCGGAGAGAGTCACCGTTCTTCAGCATTGCCATGGATGAGTCCACAGACATAGGCGATGTGGCCCAGTTATTAGTTTGAGTGAGGTATCTGGACCAATCGCTTCATCCCAAAGAAGAGCTCCTGTGCCTTCTACCACTGCAAGGGCACACAAGAGGAGAATATATACTGGACAGCATGTGCAACTACTTTAAAACAAATGACATACCACTGAATACTCTTGTCAGCATAACAACGGATGGGGCTCCTGCCATGGTAGGCCACGACAGAGGCTTCGTATCTATGCTTAAAAAGAAGCTCATAGGACAGACTGTGATAGACTACCACTGCATTATTCACCAGGAAGTATTGTGTGCAAAATTAAAGCATGGAGAACTGAATAATGTCCTAAAAGGTGCAGTGAAAATTGTTAATTTTATCCGTGCCAAAGCTCTCAACCATAGACTTTTTAAAACAATGCTGCAGGAATCTGAAGCGGAATATACCGACGTCTTGATGCACACTGACGTGCGTTGGCTAAGCAAAGGGAAGGTTCTGGAGCGGTTCATCGCATTGCTTCCTGAAATTGAACTCTTTGTGAACAGTAGAGGCCAATCGTTCCCAGAACTAACGGATGTGAAATGGCTTATTATGCTCCATTTTCTTTCAGATATTTTCACACATTTTAATGCTCTCAATTTGACACTGCAATGTAAACAACAGCTTGTGTGCTCCCTCGTGAATGATATTTATGCTTTTGAAAGTAAGCTTGTGCTATTCAAAGAACAACTGGATGATAGTGACTTCACCCACTTCCCAATACTGTTGGCTGTGATGCAGAGGTTTCCAGATGCACAAGAAATTCTGTCAAACCTAGACCTTGATGCATGTCTTGAGGAAATTTCTGGGGAGATCAAATGACGATTTGCTCAATTCAGAGCCCTCACCCCTCTGTTCAGGCTGGTTGAAAACCCCTGGATGGTGAGTGCACGAAATCTTGACGTTGTTGCCCTTATTGGCATGGAAAGGGCTCAAGCAGAAATAGAGCTCATTGGCATGCAGCACAATTCAGCCCTCGAAGCATCTTTTTTGGGGAAAGCACCCGAAGAATTCTGGAAAATTGTGCCCCCTGACAAGTTTCCTCTTCTTTTTACAGTGGCCCAGAAGGTAATTTGTATGTTTGGGTCAACATATGCTTGCGAATGTTCATTTTCCACAATGGGACTGTTGAAGAGCAAACTCAGAAATAAGCTCACAGACATACATCTGGAGCAGCTCTTAAGGCTTGCCGTTTCCAACTTGGTACCAGATTACAGAAAACTAATTGGTGACATGAAATGTAAAATAAGTTTGTAGTGTTTGTCTTTAACATACCTATTTTTTGGACTCTGAAACCTGTGCTGCATTGGGCATGTGCTGAATATCCGGTTACTGCAAATTGCCATGCAATCCCACTTAAGATTGCTATTGTCTGCTAATAAAAAAAAATTATAAACACGTGCTCCATGTAGTTACATCTGCTTTGGAAATACAGCATTGTTTAGTCATGTTTTGAAACAGCAGTGATTTTTCCCCCCTCTAGCCCCGCTCCACTGACCCCGCCCCCACTGACCCCGCCCCCAATGACCCCGCCCCCACCAGTGCAGCCCTCGACCACAAACCACACTTTAAATTTGGCCCGAGAGAAAGTTTGTGAGTACCCATGCCCTAACCTGTTATGTCATGTACTTAGGTACACTCCAGAATGGATACTGGGGTACACTTGTCAGGCTCTAGTATATGGCACCCATGTACCCAGGGGATAGGTACCCCAGAGGCCTCCCATGGGCTGAATCACATAATATGCCACTCATGAGAGGCCATTCAAGATGTAACTACAGGCCTACAATTGCAGCCTGTGTAAGATGGTGCATGCACCACTTACTTAAGAAATAGGTTTATTATATCTAAGGGTCACTGCACTTGAAACCTATGTCACCCCATAGCAGACCTTAACAATCCTGAAGGCGGGGTGCTTGGTTCTACGTGAGAGGGTGCCACTGCATGAGCAGGACACCCCTGCAGCCTACGGAGTCCATTCTCCCGAGTTGTTAGTGCAGCAGCCATTTACGACATATAGAGTGGCTTTATGTGACAGTGTAATGACCAACTCGAAAACGGCTGAAAGTAACCCTATCGTGTTTGGTGTCAAGCATTGTGGAATCATACCCCCACAGAGGTAACCGGTGTGGGAGGTATGATTCCACCCCTCAGAAGCAAGGTTTGTTGGGTCCCTGGTGTTCCTGGTACCAGCCTTCTAGTCCCGGGCAGCACAGAATGGTTGCTGCTGACCAGAGGCACATTTCTGCCCTCCTGCGGCTGAGCCAAGCTCGAGCAGTGGAAGGCAGATCAATAGGCATCCTGTCACTGGGAGGTGTAACCACCTCCCAGAAAGTATTTAGTGTATTAGGGGTGGGTGGGACCGCTTGCTAGCGACCGAAAGTCTGCATGAGGGGCACATTTGGTGTCCCTGTGCATAGTCCAGTTCAAACCAGTCCTGGGAGCCGTTGGATCCTGCTCTGGCCCAAAACTGGGTAAAGGACATGGGAGTAACCTCCCCACTGTCTAGACCCTCCCCTGCGAGGGTCCCCTGAATCTGTCCAACCCTCTCCCATTGATACAAAAGGGCTTACCTGGCTGTTGGACCCTAGATTTGACGTGGACAAGATTCTGAACCAGAAACCACTGAACTTCGACTGTATGGATACTCTGGACTTCTTTTGGGCCAGACTTCGTCTCCCTCTCAGTCTGAAGCATCAGACTGAGAGGGAACCATACAGGCTCTGTGTAGGACCTGTGGAGCATCAAGCACAACTAAAGATATCTCCCTTTGAGTGAAAGCAACCGCAGGCATCACATCACGATTGACCCGTTTGGTGCTCCTAAACTCCTACGGACTCCAAAGGACCCAGCAAAACCGGAGGTGGGTTTCTATGTTCCGTGTGGTCTGAGCTGCCCTCTTACCAAGTTTGAGGCCAGAATCCCCTGTGGGGGCTGCTATACCCGTACACCTATGCACCTCGTTCATTTGAAAGTGCATATGCTTTTTGGCGTTTCCCGAGCAGTGCATTGGGCTCCGAGTAGCCCCAACCTTTAGCACCATTTTCTACTTAGAACTCCAGCCTCCTCACACCGAGTGCTCCTTGGGCTATTGTTTGGTGAAATCGCTCGAGGTCTTCTCACGACTCCTGTCCCTCCGGCCAGTGGGTCCATTTGAGTGTCAACTTTGCTTTTCTTGAGGTCCTCTGGTTGCTTCAGACTTGCCCTGACTCCGCTTGCTTTGGGAAGTCTTCTGGATCTTGCTGGTCCAAACCGTAACCTTCTTTGTCCTCCTGCATGGGTTGCCGCTGCCAAGGCTTGTTGGTGCTCCTGCCGGACACCGACCCCTCAGCACTCGACATCCTTCCGGGGACAGCCCATATCTGGCTCCTGGTTGTCTTCGACATCTCCTGGTCTGCATGGCTGCAGAGTCAAGATCCCCCTCAACGCACCTGAAGCACCCGGCATTGGTGGGCATTAGTCTACCGAGCCCCTGGTCACTCCTGAGTGAGCCAGACTCTGACCCCTCTGCTTTCAGGTACTCTTTGACTAGAATCCACCTGTGGATTCCAACGCACACTTTTCTTCCTGCCAGCAGTGGCTCTTCTTCGAAGTCCTACACTGAGATCGACGGCGGTTTCCAACGCCACGTAGCACCCATGCACCCGACTCCCCTAGGATAGGTAACTTTGGTACTACAGTATCCATGGGTGGGGTGGCTCTTCAACCTCCTAACTTCCACGGGGTTTCTTCGAAGTCCACTGGGCAGGGTTCTTAAACATTAAAACTTCAACTGTGACTTCCCCATAGAAATGTACGGAGCATGCGGCCGTGTTCCCACACTGCACCCGTCCTCCATGGGGTCCCTACTTACTCACCTTGGGTGGTTCCTTGGGGTCCCAGAGATTCTACATCCTCTAGACACTGTCTTGACTCAAATCTTGGTTCTTATACCACTATTTTAGTATATGATTTGGTCTCCCGCTGGAGCCCACTGTGTATTAGTGCTATTTACTATTGTTTCTGTGCTACAGTATTGTGTGCTTTATGAGTATCTTCATGTAGAAGATACTGTGTCGTGCTAGAGAGTATTATATTGATAAATACATATTTTTATAACTACTGTGTGGTTCTCCTTTCATTTAACCAATACTATAAGGTTGCATTCTGGTAAAACAAGCTGCTTAACATTCCTTCAAGATTAGGTCTGAAGGCTGCTCTCCACAGCTACCACTTGGATAGCTTTCTAAGGTTATCTTTGACCTCTTAAATCACCATAAGGGTCGTTTGGACTGGTGCAAAGTGCCCCCTTTAATTAGTAGACAGCATATACTAGGCCAACTTCTCACAAGGGGGATTTAATGTTGAGGGAGATGAGGTTTGGTGGCACACCATCGGGTCTTTTTTTTTTCATTTGGGTGGGGCAAGGAAGGGTAGCGCTGAATGTGGTGAAGCTGAGTGGTGATTTACCAAGTATTTAAACATTTGGATACAGGATGAAGGGCTAATGTAAACGGTGGTTGCTGACTGACAGGGCACAGGTCCTTTTTTTAATATGGGGGTGGGGAAGATGGCAAGAGGGAAGTTGCAGCTGGTGGAAGACCTCAGGTATATTTTTTAATCTTTAAATAACTGAGTGGCTGAGGAAGGTTGACCACCTTGTGTGTGGCTCTACCAGAGTTCCTATACCCTTTAAGCAGGGGAAGAGGACAGTAGGTAGGAGCTTATGTGCCACAAAATTGGTTATGGATAACAGTGAATAAGGGGGATGCTGATCACCTATGGCTTCTTAGTAGCTTCATAACTCAAGCTTCACTGTCAATTTTTATTTGAGGCCTCTCAGCAACCCTCAGTGTAAAACCTCCTGGTTACGCAGAGGTTAAGTTGTGCTAGTGTTTGCAAGTGGGCACCACTGATTCTACTTTGTGGGCATCTGGAATCCTTGTGTTCTCCTGCAGATGGCAGTCCTAATAATAAAAGTAACTGCATCTGCATTGTGTCTTGTTCTTTTCTCTAAGGACAAGACATAACTGTCATGGCATGTCCTCGCCTGTGGCTTCCTTTTGCATTGTGACTGCTGAGCAGCCGTGCATATACATTTTTGCACCTACTAACGAGATGACTGCTCTCAGTACATCTGTATTTACAAGCATGCACTGTTGGGTATTCACATGCAATGCACTGGTCAATCACAGTCCTCAGTACAGGAGGTTTAAGTAGAATGCTGCCTATCAATTGGCCAATCTACTTCAGAGCCTGCCCCGCCTCACACGCTGGCAGTTACACTACCCAGTGGCCTTGTACCTGCCTGTGTGAGAAAGTGAACATTTCCTAAAAAGCTAAGCACTACTCATAACAAATCTGTCTTGGGCTTCAAACACAAAAATTCATTTTCATACATGACACGCAGACATCTGGTGCTAAA
This sequence comes from Triturus cristatus, assembly GCF_964204655.1. Taxonomy (NCBI): domain Eukaryota; kingdom Metazoa; phylum Chordata; class Amphibia; order Caudata; family Salamandridae; genus Triturus; species Triturus cristatus. Next base: position 943,159,184 of record NC_140594.1, on the reverse strand, counting down.
AATGAAATAATGAGGCTTTGGTATTCAAAGGCCTTTAACCAGAAGCTTTACCTTAGCACAAATCATTTATAGGTTTTTCCTTAATGTGAATAGTTTAGATTGTGTCTTCAATATAGAATGTAATTGTGTAACTTAGAATATTGTTAAAAATGTGTGCAGTAGTTACTTATAGTTTGTATTAAATTAACACAACATTTTAAAGCCCTGAAAACAGTGACTGCTAATGGCTTAGCTTGCTGGAAGAGTTTCAACTTGACCTTCCAAATAACAAAAGAATGTGCGTTTTGTGTGCAAGAAAGACACTTCCATAATTTACAGCATGTAACCTCAGAATCTTATGGCATTAGTTGCTGTGTCCTTTAAACAGAGCCCCATTTATTTCTTTGCCATAAAAAAAAAAGAAAACACACATATTTCAAATTACCAAAGTATATCCTGCTTAAATAGTAAGTTTTTTTGTGCAGTTAATGTAATGTGTTTAGTTAAAACTGCACAGTTGCTTATCAGAAGGTTAGGAGATGAAGTTATTTAAATATGATTCAACATTTTCTGTGAGAACAAAGCAATAGTCAGCCCCTGATGGATGACATTGGCAAGAGGAAGGGGGGAGGACATGCTGCAGATCGGCGCATATAAATCTCCCTACTTCCACGGACAGAGTAAATTCACAGTCGCACGCACATGCACTCATCATACGCTAGGGCCCATCACACTGAAATTCACACTATTACTCTATCCACACTGAATATAGGAGAGAAACCTAAACCAATCTGCATCTAGAACGAGGTCAACGCGACCATAAAGATATTGTCCTGAGTCATGATTTAAAACATAGGGAAAACATTAGAAACTCAATAAATGACAAAGAAATAATCACCCGACACTGAAATTCAAACAAATGGTTGTTTATCTAAATTAGTTCAAAATGAGAGTCAATCAATAGCAAAATCATTATTCTCATAGTTACCTATTCTAGCTAAATGGGTCAGGACAGGTCTCTCAGTAAAGTCTCTCGAGCTGCCGTCCTCAGCATAGGTTCAGGAAGAAGTGGCCTCAAAATCCCGAATGCAATGAACACGGACCCTCTCTAGTCTAGTATATTTATAACAAAAATAACGAAATAAAAGTTACAAACAAATTCTGAATGTCCGTTGAGCGGCTGAACAGAGCGAGCAGGAAAGGATGTCACTTGGTAACATTAGAAAACCTCCGCTCAGGAAAAATCACAAAATAAAAACACGGAAGAAGGAAACTCGAGTTTGCAAGCGATACATTTATGAATGCTCTTCCTTGGTACCATAGCAGAGCCACCGCAGGTTTATCTTTGTCCATTGTGGCTTTATTCTTCTCCAAGGACAATTGGAAGCATGCCCGGAGCTGCTGTCCTCACGGAAACTTTTAAATCAGACAGAGGCTGTGGTCAGGTGACTTTCAACCATGTTCAGCAAGGCCTCTCGTCACATCTCCATCACTCGAGCGCAGGCTGTAAATAGCAGCCATCTTTGTTTAGGCCAAAACGGACCATCTTAATTAAAAGAAACACAAAACAACGTTGCTACATCATAATGATTATACAGTGTTAATTCCCACTAATACCCTTATGTGTATGTAGTTACCTAGCCGTCTGCAACACAGAAAAGCATTAGTACACGTTATTTAAAAGCGCAAACTCGAAACAAATAACACTTTTGCGACACTCATTTAATTAAATTGCACATATTATTAAGCAACATATATGCATTCCCACGTGTAGTTTCTCTCATTAGTAATGTTGGTTAATTAAGACATTTAACAAAACACATAATTAATGATTATAAATTAGTAATTTTAATCATAACATATAAATAAAACTGGAGTTTAAAACTCAATAAATTTTCAACAGAAAACTCTGCTCCAGCAATCCCCCCTTTGGTGATATACTATCACCACAAAAATCAACCCAAAAAAAAAAAATTTAGTCCCAATTTTTAGGAGAAATTGAAAATGTCTTTTATGACACAACATTAAACACCAGACTCCCTCACATCATCCCTCTTCGACTCCAAATAAACACTCTCCCTCAATTCTTCTAATTCTATTTCTTGTGGGTCTCTCCTTGACCTCTTTTGTTTCTTTTCAGCATTTCCTCTAATTATTCTCTTTTTCCCTCCCCTGTTTTTACAACACAAACACCCCAATCTTAGTATCAGTAAAGCAACAATTATGCATGTCAATGGAAGTAATATTCTACCAATAATGGTACTACCTATCTTAGCAATAAAACTCTTAACAGCAACTATCTTATTAGCTATTTTAGTCCAGATACTTTCAGCTTCCAGTGGTACTAATTCTTCATGCAAATCAGTAATATTTTTGATATAGACCTTCAGATCTTTGCTTTCGTCAGGAATGTAAGTGCAACAATGTTGAACTTTCAGCATTCCACAAACTCCACCCTCCTTGGCCAATAGAATATCAAGGGCAAGTCGCTTTTGCATAGACATGGCACGTACGGCAATCATCTCCGTATTTACCAAAAGAAACCCTCCAGCGGTACTTGTCGATAAGCGATCCACCACTGTTGACAGTTTCCGAATTCCATATGCATTTAAAGAAATTCCCACTGCTGGAATTAAAGCTCCAAAAATATCACCTACGATTTCTGACCAAGTTTCTCTCTTAAAACGTGTTAGTAAATTAATGTGTTCTACATCTTCTATCCTATCTATATGAAAAATCTTTGGAAAGACCAGGCCCACATAACACGTGCCATACCAATGGTCAGGCAACTTGTAATAAGCCTTGTTCCCACAAACATAATACACTCCTGGGAAAACTGGATCTTCTCCACCTTTAAAACCCCATCCTGTCGCAATGAAGTATGTATCATGACACTCACTAGTCCCAACAAAATACCTATCATATTGGGATTTCTTTCTGGTAATGCATAGTTTACCCTTCTGTGGTGCATCTAATGCCAAAGTTGGACTTGGCCCATTCCTCAATTCCTTTCCCATCTCAATATCCCAAATTGTCTCATTCACTTTATATTTCCCTGCCTTTTCATGCATGCTCATTCTCCTTTCCTCTACCATGTTTAGGAAAGCCTTTTCTTCCTCTTTCAAACTGCAAGTTAAATTATTTCTAAAAACTGTATTCTAATGTTAATTCGTCTGTCTCAATAAAAATCTCACCAAAAATGTTAGCTTCTTTAGCTGGATTCAGCTTTTTGTTCATAGGCAATTGCCCAAAAATGTTATCTTTGTTAGACATCTCATAATCTATTTTCCCTAACAAATAAAAAACACTACTTAACACACTACATGAAATTCCATACGTAGCTGGTAAATGGTGATAAGTAACACCTTCTGAAAAGGATGCAGGTAATTGCATACAAACATAGCAATCCCTAACTTCCATTGTCTTCACGTATTCGTACAACAACTTTGAAAAAACATTGCTAGAAAAATCATTAATTGACCTATCTTTATGTATGTAAATGTTACTAATTCTAGTTGGAACTACTTTCTGTGAATTCTTCTCTACATTAGTCACATTTTCAGTATGTATTCCAAAAGTACCCATTGTAACTCTAAAAGTAACTAGTAAAGCTAGTACACCCCATAATAACATTAATAATCCAGTACAGCAGCAGCACATTCTACACCATCTTTTCAAGAAGGCACATCTACTTTGATTATTTTCTGTGTTAGCCATTTTACTACTTTGGCAGTGTCTTTTGACTTAGCCTCTTCTACTCCACTACTGAATCACCAGAACACTAGATTATTTCAAACAGCTAATTTCAGATTTTCTTTTTTCACTTCTCCAAGTGACTCCTTTAATTCACTCAATTTGGATTTTCATCACTTTTCACTTCTTCTTCAGCAACATCGAATTGTATCAGATCTTCAACAACATCCTGAGCATCCGACTCTTCTCCAATGTCAGTCAAGATAACTTTCAGGATTCCAACAGTTTTCTCCTCAACCACTTCTCGTACGGTCCCCTCTGGATTTCCTTGACTTTCTGCCTCGTCACCCTCAGACAGTGCCACGTACGTCCATTCCGGTGACCTATACTTCTGGTTAGGTTTTCTGATTCTCTTGATCTCTTCCGGTTCTTTTGTGACCTTTTGTTTATCACTCTTTGCTTGATTCTGACTAGACACCTCGTTCACCTGTTCAGCTTTCGATGAATTTGCTCGTGTTAGTCTGTACCTCAGCCTCTTTATCCTGTTAGGCCAAAGATCTCCTCTTACAACCCTTTTTGGTCTCACTTCAAGAAGGAAACTCGAGTTTGCAAGCGATACATTTATGAATGCTCTTCCTTGGTACCATAGCAGAGCCACCGCAGGTTTATCTTTGTCCATTGTGGCTTTATTCTTCTCCAAGGACAATTGGAAGCATGCCCGGAGCTGCTGTCCTCACGGAAACTTTTAAATCAGACAGAGGCTGTGGTCAGGTGACTTTCAACCATGTTCAGCAAGGCCTCTCATCACATCTCAATCACTCGAGCGCAGGCTGTAAATAGCAGCCATCTTTGTTTAGGCCAAAACGGACCATCTTAATTAAAAGAAACACAAAACAACGTTACTACATCATAATTATTATACAGTATTAATTCCCACTAATACCCTTATGTGTATGTAGTTACCTAGCCGTCTGCAACACAGAAAAGCATTAGTACACGTTATTTAAAAGCGCAAACTCGAAACAAATAGCACTTTTGCGACACTCATTTAATTAAATTGCACATATTATTAAGCAACATATATGCATTCCCACGTGTAGTTTCTCTCATTAGTAATGTTGGTTAATTAAGACATTTAACAAAACACATAATTAATGATTATAAATTAGTAATTTTAATCATAACATATAAACAAAACTGGAGCTTAAAACTCAATAGATTTTCAACAGAAAACTCTGCTCCAGCAGACATGCCTTTTGGAGAATGCTGAATTTCGTTGGAGGAGACAAAGAACATACCACATACTTTAAGCAGCATTTTATAGATTTATAAACACGTTCCCAGTTTAGGAGTTTCAGACTTAGATATACAAATCTGCAGAGAAAGAGGGGAGAGATATTCCTTTAATGGAGATGACTGGGAGACTTAGAAGCAGAACTGAGGAGAGCAGAGCAGAGGTGATTCACAGAGAAGAGATGCAGAGGAGGAGAGGGCAGACTCAGCTGAGATTCAGGACTAAATTACATGCAGTCTGTGTCCCTTTGACACTTATTAGAAATTCAAGCTTTATACTTTAACTGGCTTTGCCAGGGCTTATTTACGCTATGCTTTGTTTCTCTTTATGGGAGATTCTACAGTTGTTAATTATTGATTTAACTTCATGCTATTCTCACTATCGCCTTTATTTTTTAACTCTTCGTGGATTCTGACTGACTTCATTTGTGCCACATTTCTTAGAATAGGGATTATTTCCTTTATTGAAAGCGCTGTATGCACATTATAATATGCTCTGCACTAACTTTTATTTTTGTTATCAATTCTGTAACCTGATTGATATTTGACTAATGAATGAAGAATCATAGAATCTTAAACTTTAATTAGAAAATAAAACCTTTTAAAACTGCTTCCTAACTCTAGGTATTGACTAAAATATTTATTTGCATTTGATCACTTGCTGGTATTTATGAAGGAGCACTTTTGGTCAAAATACAGTGGCCAAGATTTGCCACCTGGAGAATCGATATTGTGGCTGAAAAAGGGTAATGATAATTAAAGGAAATTGTGCCACATATACTACATTTTCCCCAAAAACATTACCACGCTCACACTTGTGATAAACAATGCGATTGCTGTCTTTTTTGTTCCTAAAAACTAAGTGTAAATCCAGTATTTGTAAAGTGCACAGCTACCCGTAGGCATCCCAGCGCTGGGGGCCCTCGGAAAGATTAGGCAAGCTATTGCCCAGAGTCACATGGTGCTGGGCTGACCTGCCGCCGGGAATTGAACCATGATCCCCAGCGTCCAACGTCAGTCGCCCTGGCCGCTGCGTCACACCTCTTCCCTGCCTCATTCTATAATATATAATAGTGGCATTGGGAGGAGGCAGAAAAGGTGGCACAACAGTGACACCACAAAGATATCAGCAGGAGCAGAAGGTGAGTGCATACACCTCTCCATGGCCAGGTCCTTTCTAAGGCTCAATCATCTTTCCATTGGCCATTTATTTGTATTCTTGGCCCTCGCTGTCAGTTCTTGCTCTCTTTGTTCCCTGGAGTGCCATCCTGAAACATCACCACTGTTTTACCCATATATTAAATAAGCACCTCAGTAAGTTGAGGGTCTAAGAGATTTCATATAGTATAAGATTGTGTGAGCAGGTGAGGGACCCGTTGTGGTGGGTGCTGAGGACTGAGACAAAGGGTGAGATAGGGGTGATGCTAAGATTCAGGAACAGGGAAGTACATGGGAAGGTAGAAGACAACTGTAGTGAAATAGTGCATTAGTGTTCCCAAAGTATCGACATGTGTTAGTGAGGTGAGATCCGGGTCTGGATGGCAAAGAGGCGCAGACAGCTTTGTTGAGGGAGGTATACATGGAGAAGCACAAGGGAGAGTCTGATAATCTTTGCAGATGCCAAGGATGTATTGAAAATCTGCTTGGGTGTTCTTAGGGGGAAGCTCACATCTTAGCCCCTTACCATCAGCTTGGCAAATAACAATGTGTTAGATGGAAGGATGGAGGTAATCTCAACCACTGGTGATCCCTCAGCCAGTGCCAGATATGCCCTCTTCCAGAAGGGACACAAGAAATCCCAGACCAGTTTCTCCCTGTTTGGGCTTCCATGAGTCATAACTTGAGAGTTGTAGCATAGTGATCTGTGTCTAGAGTGACATGGTGCTTGATAAAAATGGTCTGGAATGCGGCCCTATGCAAATTGCAGTATCTGAGATTGATTCAAGCATTCTTTCCATCAACTTGTTGTTTGTTGGTGTAGACACCCCAAGTGTGAAAGGTATGCCCAGCCCTGGGTCCTGTACTCACTGTGCCACAGGACTCAAGGTGTACATTACTGACAAGACCCAAGAGAGTTGAAACCAGTTTGGGATTGCTTGCATTCCCATCGGGAGGGGCCTGGCCTGGCAGTTTGGCCGGACTGTTGTTATTAGAGCAGAACCAAGACTGATTTACATATTTCATGTCTCTGTCTAAAGTGCCACAGTGGGTAAAAGCAATAGGTTGGAATGGAGAACGAGTGCTAACCAGTGGCTCAGATGATTCTTTGATTGATTATCTTAATTTGATTATACAAATATAATCATAAAATAATACAAAATTCACAATACATTAACATTTGATGGTTAAATAAAAAACTCATCAAATAAAAAACATGGCATAAAAATTTCTCTTACAGATGTATCAGCTATCACATTTGCAACCAGGTTTAGGCACAAAACACAGTAAGATACTTAAAAAATAAGAAAATGCACAACATTCACAAGGAAAGGATAAGAAATTAGATAAAATGACCATTTGATTAAAAAACACAAACCATAAGATCATTTTCCTGCGGGTGATTTAACAGCCTACATAACTGTTGGTTTACAGACCATCTCATTAGAATATAAAGGCCACTGGGGCTTAAACTGAGACTAAAAGTCAATAGACTTATGCCAACGGAGAGCATTATTCAAAAATGTTTCCACCAGTGGTGGTTTCTGACTGAGGGCATCAGGGATCCGCCCCTTTTACTTTGACCCCCAGTCAGCCATTAGAACAGAGTTAAAAAACAAACTGTTTAATATCCATGTTTAAAAAAAATACCTTGTGCACAGACTGCTTGCCAGCGAGCAACATATCCTAAAAGTGCTGCCTGTGGGCGGTGCCACAACCAAATGTGTTTGCCGGGCCGAGGATCTCACAGCCCTGAGGGTTGTGAGGTCATCAGCCTGGTAAATACATAGCCTAAAAGACCAGTCTCCACCCCGTGAAGACGTGGGTGTAAAATTCTCCCCGGGCGTTTTAATCTTAAACCCTGTATCACTGGGGCTACACGTCAGTCAGGGAGTGGAGGGGGTGGTCACCCTACCCTTTCCCAACTCCTCACAGAGTGGGATGGGTCCTGCCTTGTGACGAGTTGGGAAAGGGTGTAGCAGAGGCTGCAGGCAGGCGGGAAGCCCAAAAGTCGAGTCTGCGCAGTTTGTTATCAGGCCTTCTGAAGACCACTGCAGACTCGAGTTCTGCTTCCTGAATCCTGTACTGCTGTTGATGGTAGGACCGTTCCGGGTGGTGCCTGTGTTGCTCACTGGGCCTTCACTGGCCGCCAAGAGCTGCAGAGGAGTAGTCACAGGCCCACTGGCCCCCTAATGCCGAGTGCAGCGTGAGCCCCCAACCCTGTGAGTGGATAAGGACAAGGCGGTTGTTACAGTTAGCGCTCTAGCGTCCGACGCTAGAGCGCGCAAGTCAAAGACGTTATGCGTACGCCACGACGGTGGCGTACGTTAGTGTATAAATAAAGGGGGCGCGCCTGGCTGGGCATTCGCGCCATGACAGCATTCAAGCGTGGTCTCAGTCATTAGCGCGCCACCGCTGCGCCCGAACTGCTAGGCCCGCGCGCGCCTGTAACACTGGCAACGAGGGCCGCCAGACCCGCCGCGTGCACAACCACACGTGCCTCTTCCTGCCAGCCCGCTCGCGGCAGACCCGCGACCACGCACCTGCCGCTCTTCCGGACCTCCTCCCGTCCGCTCCGCTGCTGCCAGGAACCAGGGACACCGCTAGCCTCTCTGCCACATGGTGAGCACATGTGTGCACCAAATTCACTGCCGGCGATCAGCGGATGAATATTCCCGCTTGCACAGTCCTGCACCTGCCTCACGTCAGCCTCCTCAGACCAGGCCCCCTGTGCCTTCTCCTGCTAAAATTCTCTGCATCCACCCGCGTGTGCCACCACGTGCCCTTCTGTGCCCTCTCCTGCGAAGGCCTCACGCAGCTAGCCGTCCCAGCCGCCCAGCGCCACAACTCCCGCACAACGCCATGGGAGACGACGCCCTTCCGGCGCCAGCCACCCCATTCCACCCGCCGACCGGCGTCCTGCCGCCTTTCAGCGAGACAGCCAACCCCGCCACAGCCGCCCCACGCTGGCAAACGTGGATTGGCCGGCTCAACAACTACTTTACTGGCTCCAGGGAGACTGATGGTGCGGTGAAGCGGTCTCTCCTACTTCACTATGCGGGAGAAGAGGTGTACCTGCTTTTCAAGCACCTCCCTAATACAGGGAACGCGGACGACTACGACGCGGCTGTCACGGCCCTCAACACGCATTTTGACCCCCAGATGAATCCTGATTTTGAACACTTTAAACTGCGACAAGCGAAGCAGAAGGAGGGGGAGTCAGTAGATGCTTTTCATGCACGACTGAGGGCACTAGCAGACACACATCTTGTCGGCGACAGGGCGAAAGAGGAGATCAGAGCGTAGCTAATCTACGGCATCCAGAGCAAGAAACTGCGGAGTCTCATCCTTCGCCAACCAAACATTCCGATGGCCGACATCCTGGTGCTCGCACGGTCCCATGACCTGTCCGACGCACGCGCGGAGGAGATGGAACAAGCACTGACACGGAGCACAGGGTCGGGAGTGGCTATCAAGACAGAACGGGCAGACTCAGTGCGGGCACACGAGAAGGTACACCGACCGGCAGCCAGGAGATCGCCTCAGGCCCAGTGTGGGTACTGCGGGTACGATGAGCACCCGGGGAAGACCTGCCCGGCGAAAGGGAAGACGTGCACCAACTGCGGCACCCCGAACCATTTTGCCTCCGTCTGCAGGAAACGCACAACACGGAGAGACCAAAGAGGGAAGAGGCCCACAAGAAACATGGTGAGACAGTTGTCCCAGCTGTCCCTGTCCTCCCACACCGACACTGGGCACAGACAAACGCAAGCCCTGCAAGAGGATGACTCCGAGTCCAATGATGAAGGGGAGACATATCTCGTCTCGTTCACCAGTGCCCTCAAAAGCACGAGAAGACCACAGCCTCGGTGTGACGTCATGGTCGCGGAGTCAAGAGTGAACGCGGTGATCGATACCGGCGCATCGGTCACCGTCATGGGAGTGCACCATTATAACCGCCTCCGGCCGAAGCCAGAGCTCAAGGCATCGAAGGCCCGAATCTACGCTTATGGGAGTGATGTGCCCCTACCCCTCTTAGGGAAAATGACAGTTCCAGTGGGAACAGAAGACGCGGAAATAACAATTGACATACACATCATCAATCAAGAAGTGGACACACTCCTGAGCGGACACGCCGCCGAAGACCTAGGCCTACTAGCATTTTTCCGGAAGGTGCAAGACACCCAAACAGCCAACTTGCTGGACCAATTCCCAGAGCTGTTCACCGGACTAGGGAACATCAAGCGCCCGCCAGTCAAGCTCCACATTGATCACTCAGTCGCACCCACGGCACTAAAACACAGACGAATTCCTTTCCACTTACGCCCACTAGTGGAAGAGGAGCTTAGGAAACTTGAAGAACAAGGCGTTATAGAAACAGTCACTGGACCCACCCCCTGGGTGTCCCCAATGGTGATCGCGGAAAAGCCCCGTCAACCAGGCAAAATCCGGGTGTGCATTGACATGAGGCTGCCCAACAAAGCCATCAAGCGAGAAAGACACATCACGCCCACCATGGACGACATCATTGCCGACCTCAACGGGGCTCGCTGGTTCTCCAAGTTGGACCTAAACGCCGGCTACCACCAGCTAACACTAGCCAAGGAAAGTAGATATATCACCACTTTTAGCACACACCTTGGGCTGCGAAGATATCGGCGACTCAATTTTGGAATATCGTCTGCGGCGGAGATTTTCCAGAACACTATCCGGGACATCCTACAAGGCCTACCCGGAGTCATGAATGTAAGTGACGACATACTGATCCACTCCAAGACAGTGGACGAGCACTATCGGCGAGTCCGAGCCACGCTGGCACGACTCAAGGAGTATGGAGTCACACTCCACAAAGACAAGTGTCAGCTGTTCCAGCAGCGAATCGAGTTCTTCGGCTACACGTTCACCAACCACGGCATCCAGGTAGACCCAAGAAAGTCCCAGTCCATCAAGGACGCCCCCGCACCAGCCTCCACCTCCGAGGTACGCAGTATCCTGGGAATGGCTACCTACTGTGGGCTTTTCATCCCAAACCTAGCAACGATCGCCGAGCCACTCAGACACCTCACGAAGAAGGACATCCCGTGGCAGTGGGGCCTCGCGAAGACAACGCATTTCAAGCCATCAAAACCGCGCTCCTCGACCAGGCCACCCTGGTCTACTTCGACCCAGCAAGAAAGACCGAGCTGCTAGTCGACGCCAGCCCGGTGGGGCTCGGAGCGGTTCTCACCCAGGAACAGGAGCCGGGGCGATGGGCAACACTGGCATACGGGAGCAAGGCGCTCACAGCAACCGAACAAAGGTACTCCCAAATTGAGCGGGAGGCACTAGCCATAAAGTGGGGCTGTCGACACTTCCACCTGTATGTCTGTGGACACCCGTTCACGGTCGTGACGGACCACCAGCCGCTAGTGCCCCTCTTCAAAGGGACAGCACCACACCCCCCGCCGCGGATAGAGCGATGGGCCATCGGGCTGCAACAATACCACATGGACATAACCTATCGACCAGGCGCCAAGAATCCGGCCGATTGCCTGACAAGACACCCAGACAGATGTGAGCCCACCCTGACGGGGAGAGAGGAGGAAGACGACGCCGAAGCACACCTCGACCTAGTAGCTGCCCTGACCTGCCACCAAGTGCTGACACTTCAGGAGATCCTACGGGCAGCAGAGCACGACACCGTAATGGCCAGGACCCGAGAGGCCCTCCAAAAGGGGTCGTGGACCAACTTCATACAGTCTGCCAACACGTGGACGGATGACGAGAGAAAAGACCTACAACAGATCTGGCGGATACGGAATGAGCTCAGTGCAACCAGGGAAGGAATCGTTTTGAGAGGGGCCAGGATTGTCATACCGACAGCGCTACGCCGCCAAGCCACCCTCCTCGCCCACAAAGGGCATCAGGGAATGGAGAAAATGAAGGCCCGGATGAAGGAAAAAGTATGGTTCCCGGGAATGGACACCTTAGTGGAAGACATTGTGAAGAGCTGCCCCGCGTGTCAGATAACTAGCGGGCCCGAACTTCCAGCCCCCATCGTAACTGAAGAACCAGGGAGACACCCATGGGACAATATCAGCGTAGACTTCGGGAGCCTCCCAGACGGAAGAGTGACACTAGTAGTCCTTGACAGCTTCTCCAAGTATCCCCTGGTAGAGGCGCTACCCTCCACGGCATTCACGTTTGTAGGACCATCCTTAGAGAAGATGTTCAACATGTTTGGGCGCCCCTCGGAACTGAAAAGTGACAATGGGCCACCTTTCCAAGGCCACGAATTCCGAGAGTTCCTCGAGCTCCAGGGCATACGACACAGGCGGATCACCCCTCAATGGCCCCAAGCCAACGGCGAGGCCGAACGCTTTATGCGAACACTGAATAAAGTCCTACGGATAGCGGTCACTGAGCAGCAAGACCCGGAGCGAGAGATCCAACGGTTCCTAGGGGAATATCGGAGCACACCTCACTGCTCCACCAAACAAGCTCCCTGGGCCCTCATGCTAAAAGGGACTCGCCGCGATGGTCTACCCATGGCCCCAGGGTGGGCCCCTCCACCATTTGAGGAGGAACAAGCGCTGCAACGGAGGACGCGCCGAAACCAGCAAGTGAGCCCGTCGAGGGGCAGTCGGGAACGCGCCCTCAGACCAGGAGACAAAGTCCTCATAAGAAATCGAAGACCCGGAGGAAAATTCAAGTCACGGTATGAGCCCGGGAGCTGGACAGTAGAACGAAGACATGGGACAATGGTAACAGCAAGGAGAGGGACGGAATCAGCCACACGCAACATGTCGTGGTTCAAATGAATTCCTGAGGCCACAGAACATCGACACGGCACGGCACCACGAGGACGAGGAAGAAGACACCCAGATCCCCGAAATGGCACACCCGAGCAGGCACGAGTCGACAACAGAGCCAGAACACCCTGACCCCGCGGCCGGCGGGGCTGAACGTGACTGCCCATCAAACCCCAACACCCGAGCAACGCCCAGGTATGGACTGAGGGGGAATCTCCCGCCGAGCAGCCGCCTCAAAGACTTTGCATGCCAAGTGAGTGAGTGACTGTTTGTATCCAAATCTGGGTTCATCATCCAAGTTGGAGAGGGATGTTGCAGTTAGCGCTCTAGCGTCCGACGCTAGAGCGCGCAAGTCAAAGACGTTATGCGTATGCCACGACGGTGGCGTACGTACATGTATAAATAAAGGGGGCGCGCCTGGCTGGGCATTCGCGCCATGCCAGCTTTCAAGTGTGGTCTCAGTCATTAGCGCGCCACCACTGCGCCCGAACTGCTAGGCCCGCGCGCACCTGTAACAGCGGTGAGGAGAAAAAAAAGCTTAGGAATTATACAGACTGGCATGCTGAATTTAACTGTAGTGTAAAGGAAGCAATATGCAATTAAATCACGGAAACTCTGACTGTAACACAAAACCAAAATCTGTCCTGAGAGATAATTGCCACACGTTTAATTAGCTGGTTGAAGGAAATGAGGCAATAAGGCATCTTGCAGTCAATGCTCCACATCTATCGTTAAAACTACATTACATTCGCAGGTCATTCATAAATAGGACTGCCCACTTTAGACCTGGGATCCAGGTTCGAATCCCGGCATCCGAGCAGCATCCTGTGAATCTGGGCAAATCGTTTACCTTCCGTGATCCCAATAAAATATGAATATGACCTGGGGAAGTGTAATGTAATTGGTGCTCATGGGTGGCAAGCCAATACATTCTGGCTGAGAGTGCTATAAAACTGCCAAATAAAATGGTGCCCAGCATCTGAAAACATTTTATCGTGCATATCTTCCCCTACTAGCTAACTAACACAGGACTAAGTAGAGTCAGCTTCTGCCTCTAAACTCGATACTTAAAGAAAATAAAGCGAGAGATGCCATTGACATTTCCATCGCTGAAGTACTCAAGCAGAGCTAAAATCACTGAATTGCAATTTGCGTTGATGCATGTCTTGCCATAAGTAAGTAGACAAACCTCTTCTGTGATATTTAATACACGGTGAGAGAAATGCAGCGGAAGTGGTATTATAGTATCGGCTTAGAATGGTTGTCTTTTACTTTACCAAAAGGTAACCACAGGCAGAAGTACTTTATTTGTAAATAAAATTCAGGTTAATTTCTAATGCATTACTAAGTTCGAGGCATTTCTTTCCCTTATGCTATAAAAAAAGCATTGAAAATGCAGTAGGTCTCGCCTTTGATTAAAATAAAGCCACTTTGCTAATGGTATTGTATAGCACAGCAAATGGCTTTAACTTAATGAAAGGCAAGACCTATTGCATTTTTAATGCTTGTTGTAGCTGGATGGCTGGACGGCTGGACAGCCTGCTGTAAGGCATGCTGAGTGGCTGACCGGTTATTTTTCACGTAGGCTGGCCGGCTATGCTGAGCTCCTGTCTGGGGAAGCTCTCCGTAGCTACCGGCTAAAGGCTGAGAGGTGAATGGCTGACTGTGAAGTGTTCCACACAGTCCGGCTGGGCTAGTTGGCTGCTGGATGGCTATTAGTATGAGAGCTAGCCAGGACAACAGTCAGAAAGCAGTGCGAGTTGCTCTGCCGAGTTCCTGGGCGAGTTGTCCAGACTGGAAGGCTAGGCTGGCTAGTGAGGCTGGCTGGCTGAGAGAGGGATTGACGGATAGATAGATAACTATATGTATATATATATATATATATATATAGGTAGTTATAGTTAGGACCACGTTTCGATAGGAAATCCGCAACATTCTATTTTGAATAACTTTGGCGCCGGTCGACGAATCCTCGCGAATTTTTCAAAATAGGTGGGGCGCTACGCTCCGCTCCTACCCTGAAAGTCTCGGGGGGATTCGTCAAGCGGGGGCTGAGATAAAAGGGGGTCCCAAAACGTGTTTTTCCCATGCATTTTTCCGTAGGACCTTTAGACAGGGCTACAGCCCGAACGGCTGAACAGAATTTAATGAAATTTGGCAGAGAGGTAGTCCCCAGGTCAAGGAAGTGCCTTTTGTAGGTTTGGTGTAAATCTGTTCAGTAGAATATGAGAAAATAGCCTTTAAATCAATATATATATCTGAGCCAGCTTACGGTGCGCTTACGGTACGCTTACCGTACGCGTACGGTGGCGTGCGCGAGCGCGATTCTGATTGGCTCTTACATCTTAGTAAACATTCGAATCGGTCGAAACCAGGAAGCGGCGGCCGCCATTTCGTGTGTTTCACTCAGAAAAAAACGAGTGATATCTTGAAAAGGGGGCAAGGAGGAGAGTTACAGACCCCCTAACATTTGTAAGGGGGTCAAAGAAGGACAGAAAAGTACAAAGAAAACATTTATTGATTTAAAAAAAAATCGCGGGGTACGCGTTCGGTAAGCATCAACGTACGCGTACGGTAAATAAAAAAAAAATAAAAGTAATGAAATGCAGATTTAAGAGTTTAGATATTAGGGGGCTCTAAAAAGAGCCGTTGTGTTTATGAAGTGATTTTTTAGTGGTACCTACAAGTAAGTACCGATGCAGAGTCTAAGGTTCAAGAGGAAGACTCTGTTCCCTTCATCATTGAAGTGCACACCATCTCCTCTATAAATGTCTTGCATGTCATAACGCAAGTTGTTGTGGTAAATGGATCCCATACCATAGTCACGGAGGAAAGCAGAAACAGATTTGTTGACGTGCTTTCTTGCTTTGTCAATCTGCGGACAGAAATGATTGGACCAGTTCCATTTTTGCCTTTGGCATATGTTAGAAAACACAAAGGCAGTTTTAGGGAAAAGTGAAAACAGTTGTGCAAAGGTGTCCTTCATAAGCATTTCCAGACCTACCCCAGTCAAAGTGCCTAGGTCATTGCCACCACAGTGCACTATTATGAGGTCAGGGTGTTGGATTTGCATGAAGGATTTCACCAATGGCATCAATTGGTGCCACTTTAACCCTCTCTGACCAATCCATTTAATGTCTACATTTGACAAAGCAAGGTCTCTCACCATACCTGTTTTCTCTGCATACTTTTCACTCCAGAAGACATAGCTGTACCCTACAATCCACACTGTGAACATGTTCAAAGGAGAACTGGATGCACTCAGGCGGTGTAATTCAGTAGAATGGTAAAAAGAAATGAAAGACAGTTTGGAAATGGAGGCATACATATTTTTTTCATAAAAAAAAGAACTGATTGGCTGTTTCATACCATTCTACACTAAAAACTAGGCTGTATGTGTAAATTAATAGAAGCATGTTTTGTATTGGTTCAGAAAAATGTGTTACCAAAGAACAGTACTATGGATTTGCTGTTAGGTTTGAAAAGTCAAGCACTCTTGCTCTGTGGAATTGAAACATTGTTTGGTGAACTTCTGACCTAACTCCACACAGCAGTGTTCCATGAGCTGTTGCTATGGTAGCAGGCAGAAGTCAAGTTGGGGGAAGGGTACTAGGCAGAAGTCAAGTTGGGGGAAGGGTACTTTTGGAAAAGGGTTGGTTTTCAACCAATAGAAATGTGTGATTACATTTGAAAAAAAGGGGGAAGCACTGAGATTTGAAATTAACATGTATATGTGTGGAAAAAGAGAGGGAAAGTTTGCCATTATCTGGTTCTGCTGAGAGGAGAGAGGTGTAAAGAACAGAGATCCTGGCTCTGAAAATCTGCTGTTTGAGTGCCACATTTCTTTCACAGCTAACTAATTTTAAAGGTGAGTTTAGAGTTTGAGATGGGATGTATATGGTAAATTAAGAAATGAATAATAGAAATGGAATTCCTTTTGTTGAAGTTGTGTTTATTATTTTCTGTTTTGGGAGAAATTTAAATGTGAGGAACATGTAAAATAATATGGGCTATGTTTTCACGATAAATTAAGGTGTACTGGTAAAAATAAAGAATACTTTAAGGGTTTGAGGTTGGACTCAGTAATGCAAATACATTCAGCATCACTAAGGCTGGTTGCCCTTGCTGGAGTGTAGGCAGTCACCCAGGTTACACATGGTGGTGGTCTGAAAAAGCAGTTTGGACATGTGCTTTTTTAAGAATCTGAAAAGTGGATTCATAATGTGTCAGTCTGTAAAAGTGTTTATCACTTGCCAAAAAAAAGAGTAGTAAGTGTGCTTTCAAAATGGCAAAGAAATTTCGTTTTGTGACGAATGTGAAAACATGACTCTGTGTGCATATAGGAATTACAGGCAGAGATTTATTGCGTATTGCTCTGGTGATTTCACAGTTGCATTAGATTGAAAGGGGGAGCCATTTTTTGGTGCAGAAGCAGACTCTTAGCACACACCCAGCTGCTTACCCTGTGGAATCATGCACAGTATTCACAAGCGAGTGGGGTTTGAGGTTTCAGTCAGTAATGCAAATACATACAGCATCACTAAGGCTGCTGGCCCTTGCTGGAGTGTAGGCAGTCACCCAGGTTACACATGGTGGTGGTCTGAAAAAGCAGTTTGGACATGTGCTTTTTTAAGAATCTGAAAAGTGGATTCATAATGTGTCAGTCTGTAAAAGTGATTATCACTTGCCAAAAAAAAGAGTAGTAAGTGTGCTTTCAAAATGGCAAAGAAATTTCGTTTTGTGACTAATGTGAAAGCATGACTCTGTGTGCAAATAGGAATTACAGGCAGAGATTTATTGCGTATTGCTCTGGTGATTTCACAGTTGCATTAGATGGAAAGGGGGAGCCATTTTTTGGTGCAGAAGCAGACTCTTAGCACACACCCAGCTGCTTACCCTGTGGAATCATGCACAGTATTCACAAGCGAGTGGGGTTTGAGGTTTCAGTCAGTAATGCAAATACATACAGCATCACTAAGGCTGCTTGCCCTTGCTGGAGTGTAGGCAGTCACCCAGGTTACACATGGTGGTGGACTGAAAAAGCAGTTTGGACATGTGCTTTTTTAAGAATCTGAAAAGTGGATTCATAATGTGTCAGTCTGTAAAAGTGATTATCACTTGCCAAAAAAAAGAGTAGTAAGTGTGCTTTCAAAATGGCAAAGGAATTTCGTTTTGTGACTAATGTGAAAACATGACTCTGTGTGCAAATAGGAATTACAGGCCGAGATTTATTGCGTATTGCTCTGGTGATTTCACAGTTGCATTAGATGGAAAGGGGGAGCCATTTTTTGGTGCAGAAGCAGACTCTTAGCACACACCCAGCTGCTTACCCTGTGGAATCATGCACAGTATTCACAAGCGAGTGGGGTTTGAGGTTTCAGTCAGTAATGCAAATACATACAGCATCACTAAGGCTGCTGGCCCTTGCTGGAGTGTAGGCAGTCACCCAGGTTACACATGGTGGTGGTCTGAAAAAGCAGTTTGGACATGTGCTTTTTTAAGAATCTGAAAAGTGGATTCATAATGTGTCAGTCTGTAAAAGTGATTATCACTTGCCAAAAAAAAGAGTAGTAAGTGTGCTTTCAAAATGGCAAAGAAATTTCGTTTTGTGACTAATGTGAAAGCATGACTCTGTGTGTATATAGGAATTACAGGCAGAGATTTATTGCGTATTGCTCTGGTGATTTCACAGTTGCAGTAGATGGAAAGGGGGAGCCATTTTTTGGAGCAGAAGCAGACTCTTAGCACACACCCAGCTGCTTACCCTGGAGAATCATGCACAGTATTCACAAGCGAGTGGGGTTTGAGGTTTCAGTCAGTAATGCAAATACATACAGCATCACTAAGGCTGCTGGCCCTTGCTGGAGTGTAGGCAGTCACCCAGGTTACACATGGTGGTGGTCTGAAAAAGCAGTTTGGACATGTGCTTTTTTAAGAATCTGAAAAGTGGATTCATAATGTGTCAGTCTGTAAAAGTGATTATCACTTGCCAAAAAAAAGAGTAGTAAGTGTGCTTTCAAAATGGCAAAGAAATTTCGTTTTGTGACTAATGTGAAAGCATGACTCTGTGTGCACACAGGAATTGTTTTTAGATATTTAATTGGTGAAGGTGTTATTGTGATTTTCAAGTATACGAAAGGGGTTTATAGTATTTTAAGATTTCTAAAGAATATAAAAAATGTAGTAATATATTTAAATAAAATAAAGGAATTTTTTTTTAGTTTTTTTCAGGTATTGCTGAAGAGCAGTGAACAAAATTTAAGATGCCTACAAAATCCAGAGTAAAAAAAGACCACAAAAAAAACCTATATTTGAAGACAACTGGAGGACCTAAGTTAGTGGGAGATGCTCATGTTGGGAAAAAGAAAAAATCTTCTGGTAAGCAGACAAAAAATTTTTTAAAGAACATATTCAAAAAAAGGAAAAATGTACAAAATGTCTGTACTGGAAAGAATGTTTTCAATAAAAAAGGACAGGGAAAAATTGAGAATTTAGTTAATGCAAATATACCTTCTGCAACTAAAAAGATTAACTTAAACAGAAAAACAGCGTTTAA